>NC_086248.1:43334983-45793316 GCF_021018805.1 Prinia subflava
CTCTCCATCCTCGGAGCGCCCAGCGCGAAGCCGCGGACAGCCACCGCCGCCGGCCCTCAGCCCATCGCGGCGCTGGCGGCGCCGAGGCCGCCCAGGCCGCCGCCGCGGGAGGCTGCGCGCATGCGCGGGGCGGGGCCGGGGCGGTCTCCCTCAGTTCGCTTTTACCCGAAGAAAGGAAGGGGATGAGGGGCGTGAGTTTTCAAAGCTCGTAGAAAATGCATCTTTAAATGCCTGCTTGTTACAAATAAAAATGAATAAGTGCTACCTTTTGAAGCCGCCCCTGCCAGGGGATCCTGCCCGTGCGGGCTCATTTCCCCGGAGCCACGGCAGGGAATGGGGCCGCAAACGCGCCTGGGCGGGACAGAATCACAGAATCGATCAGGCTGGAAAAGCAGACTATTTTGTAGTGGAATTCATAACCCCAAAAAAGTCTTAGTTTGACCCTATGAGCTTTTAGTATGTCCCAGGAAATTCCTACTTGAACAATGTGCTTTTCCCGTGGTATTGCAGCTGTCCTATATATATATATATATGTATATATGTATATACATATATACGTATATGTACATATATATATATGTGTGTATATATATATGCCTAGATTGACTGCTGTGGAAAATTAGACACCTCTGCATGGTAATTAATTCTGTCTAGTTTAGAAGTGAGTATTGCACTAGAATTAGACACCTTCGGACGTGTTTGTAAGACACCTGTAGTAAGACTAAGTCTTGCTACAGGTGAGTAAAATTAGCTGAGAATAGTAAAATTAGCTTAATTTTTTTACACTATGACAGGTGCAGCAATACTTCCAAATTTTATTAATTTTCTTGATGTCAAGAAAAAAATGACATCTCAAGGAAAGAATAAGGTTCCCACCTTACCACCTAACCTGAGCTTTGAGTCATTTGCTCATTGAATGCAGTCAGCAGAGTTCCCTTCAACACTGAGATAAGGGGACCTCAATATATCTGTCCTTTGGACTTACACATCTGAAGATGTCATGTCCCACTGCCTATGAGCAATTGGTCAAACTTGTCTTTCACAGTGAATCAAATCAATATCAGATATCCGCCCTGTGAAAGATACACTGCCCTTGACTCCTACAGGAAGTTTCTTGCTGTGAGCAGTCTCAAGGACAACGAGAGGTAGGCTGTTTCTTTGCAAAAAAGATAATACCATCTCTAACTTTTAAAACTGGTGCTTGTGGCATTTATTTTTCTACAAGAAAAGTTTTCTTCAGAGATAAAAAATTATTTTGTTTTTAGGATTGGGTAGAATATAGATTATTGTCAGAAATGGAATGCAGTACTGTGTAAAACTAAAAACATGCCGCTCTTTCACTCTGTTTTTCCTCTGTACATTCTTCACAAAGACATAAAAAAATAGAAGAACTTTATGCTAGTTAGCCTACAGCATAGAAATGAGGAACTGATATTGATTTTCCCATGTTTAAATGCCAAGAGAAATTTGTGGCATAAAGACTTAATAAACTTTGGATCTCAGGTTTTTTCACACCTTTTCTGTCATTAGATTGCTACTTATTCACAAAGAGCTTTCTCTAGACAGTGCTGAGCCCAAACATCCAGTCCTAAACTGAACCTTTTGTCATTTTAGAACACCAAAATATAGGAATAAATTCAGTATGCAGGAAAGTGCATTTCATCTATAGTTTGTTGTCTCCTTTTACAAAAAAAAAAAAGTTTCTGCTCAGATTCAGTTCAACAAGCCCTATTAATTTACAGGAAAACTGTGAGAAGGGACTATTTTGAAAAAATAGTAAATCTCTGCAGAAAGGAAAAATATAATTAAATATTAGAACTTAGAAATAGATTTAAAAATATATTTTGCCTGCAAAGAACTCTAGGATCATTGAGTCCAACCATTAACCCAGCACTGCCATGCTCAGCGCTAAACTCTAAGTACTGCACAACTTTTAAATACCTCCAGGGATGGTGACTCAATAACTTCCCTGGGCAACGTGTTGCAGTGATTGACAACCCTTTTGGTGAAGAAATTTCTTCTAATATCCCATCTAAACCTCCTCTGATTCAACTTGAATATGTTCTTGAATCTGCTCTTATCCTATCGTTACTTTGGAATGAGACCGCCCCTCACCTGACCTCCTCCTTTCAGGGAGTTGCAGAGAGCAATTACATCCGCCCAAGCCTCCTTTTCCCCAGGCTAAACAACCCAAGTCCCTAATCCATTCCTTGTAAGGCTGTACTCCAAACACTTAACCCGCTTTGTTGCCACTCTCTGGACATGTTCCAGCACCTTGATGTCCTTCTTGTAGTGAGGGGCCCAAAACTGAACACAGGATTCAAGGTGCAGCCTCACCATTGCTGAGTACAAGGGTGTGATCTTTGATAATCACTGCCCGGGTCCTGCTGGCCACACTGTTTCTGATACAAACCCAGATGGCATGGTAGTCCATGTTTCATCAAGGAATGAACTAAAAATCTGAAAAGAGTACAATATTTTTATGGGATACTCCAGATAGACAGGCATGACCCAATGTTCTTCGCCCTGCAATTTCATTTGCCTTAATTCCATTTCCTAGCAGTGAACTCTAAGACAATCTGAGCTCTTCCTGGAAGCAGCTCTGCCAGCAGAGATTTTCTTCTCCACTGCACTGCAGGCTTAGGAGTCAGCATGTCTTTGGAGTGTGGCTTGGAGCCATTTTTCCCAATAGCTGTGTGCTCCTTGTGGGCTGAATCAGCTTCTTTTGGACATGCCAGCAGGCTAAGGTTGAAAACTGCCCACACATACCATGCTGGGACTTGCCTGCAGTGAAGATGAAGCTATATAACTGAGGACCTTTGCAGAATTGTAGTAGAGATCAACTTAATTCACAGAGATCTTCAATTACCTTCCCCCTCCCCACGTTACCTTCAAAGAACATAAGATATTCACAGGCAACATTGGCCTGGTGCTTTTCCTCTGCTCTTGAGGGGGCTTGTCTTCAAAGAAGCAAAGTGTGGTTTGGATTAGGTGAGACCATAAAGGTCATCTAGCTCCAGCACACTGCCATGGGCAGGGACACCTTCCACTAGACCAAGGTTCTTAGAACCCCATCCAGCCTGCTCTTGAACACCTCCAGGGATGAGACATCCACAACTTCTCTGGGAGGCCTGTTCTATCACCCTCACAGTAAAGATTTTTTTCCTATATCTATTCTAAACCTGCCCTCTCTCAGCTTAAGGCCTTTCCCCCTTGTCCTATCACAACATACCCTTGTGAAAAGTCCCTTTCCAGCCTTCTTGCAAGCAGCTTTTAGGAACTGCAAGACCACAGAAGACCTCCCTTGAGCCTTCTCCAGGACAAACAGCCCCAGTTCTCTCCATCTGTTTTCATAGGAGAGATGTTTCAGCCCATTCAGTGATCCCATAAATGGTCCGTTCTTATCGCTGGATGTATACTCTTTGGGATTGAGGAAATTAGATCAAGGCACTGCAGTCAGAGAACTGTGCATAATCCCAATGAAAACAGTAACAGAGGATCTATACATATCTCTGAGAACTCCAGTGCTAACACGGCTGCATGTCTGTCCTATACACTAATTCTTGCAGCTGTGTTTTAGTACATCTGGCCATGTAAAATGCTACCACAGTGAAACTTCAAGCAACATTTTTGCCATTGAATAGATAAGCTTTATACGTGTATACATGAATCCTTCTTTTCCCAGAGATTTTTTGGATGCCAAAATCTACATTTCACCTTGTTATCATTAGTATTGAGGGTAAGAAAATGTAGCTTTAAACTGTTTCACTTTTATGTGTTATTTGTACTGGAAATCTATTTTTAATTTATATCTATCTTTAAAAAATCAATGCAACCCCACGTTTTTTGTCAATGGGGTTAAAAGTCAATAATAGTATGGATTACCTCTACATTTATTTCTACTGTCAAAAGAAACGTGAACTTGGCTGATTTCAGATTTGATTTCTGATCCTCATTTTTTGTGCTATAGATGCCAAAGCAATACTAATAGAGGCTGCCATAATTATTAATAATAAAAATACTAATTTTATATTTGATTATCATCATAATAATGAATTCTAATAATAATGATTTTAAAAAATCACAAAACAAGATCTATTATTTCTATGCCTTGTCTTAGTTTTGAGTAATATGAGCCTATGTAAAAAGGCAGGTGATTTATAATCACTTAATGGGATTTCTTGAAGTCTTTTTAATATATTATTTTAATGGACAAACTGAGCTCCCTAGATAACATTGAAAACTATGTTCTAGAAAAGTACAAACTGTGTATGCTTTGCCTGGGTTTCTTTTCATTTTACGATGAAGAAATTTCAAAGCAGGGAAAGTTGCTCAGAGAGGGCCCTGAAAGCACCACAGCTTCTTTGATTCTGCCAACTGACAAGTCGGCAGCTATGGCTCAGGACATCACAAAAACTCCCCATCCCTTTTTTCTGGTTTTATTTTAGCTGCCTTGTTGAACTATCCTGCCTGTTATTTCTTTGCTGCTTTTCTGTGTGAACTATCCTGTGTCCCGAGATTATGCAGCAAAAGAGGTATATTTTTTTTAAAATAATATTTAAAATGTTATTGTCTATTTTTATGACCCATATGATTTACAGAGTCAAAATTTCTAAACTAAAGGACTATCAGTTACATCTTGTCCGTTTCTATTCTCTGTGGAGCAGTTAATGCTACTTGATGCCTACCTACATTTCCTTAAAGCTAGGTTGCTGAAATTTCTCAAAAATAATATGTCCAGGCTTGTAGACATATTTTTAAACTTTCTCTTTGTCTAATTCACCCAGGCTCCTGGTCTGAAGCAGCTCCCACCAGTTCTATTTCTGCTATAATTGTGCTATGTCTCTCTAGCATTAATTTTTCAAAAGGACGCTTTAATGTGCCTCAAAACAAATCCAGAGTGCTCAAGGATTACAGTGAAGATACTTTGAACTATTTCAGAATGTCATAGCCCTTAGCTTTGCATTGTCTTTAGAGGGGCTTGAAAAGCTTACAACTATGTTTCATATTTAAAAAATATCATCACTCTTCTTTTAGTAAAACCCATCTTCTGCACAAAGCATTTTTAAGAAAAAAATACCAAACAGCAAGTATGATATAAACGTAAGGCTTTTTTTCGCCTAATCATTATGCTTCTCTCAGTGTTAGTCTCTGTGGAATCAGGGAAGAGCCAAGTATTTAAATAACTGCTTGGCCAAGAAGAAATCAATAACCATTCTGTCCTTGTCTCTCTAACACTGGTGATGTTGTTCTTGCAAGATTATTTCTGGTTGTTATGTTTTTACTACCACTTGTCTGGTTAGTTGAGTTTGCACCTTTATTCTGTGCAACAGGAGCTCTCTACAGATATTAGGGGAGTTTTTTCTCCACATAATGATGGCCATTTCTTTATATTCTTTGTTTCTAGAACATGCATATTTACAATTCTGCAACAATAAACATGACTTAAGGTCCTGTAAGTCATCATCACTACACTCAAGCAGAGATCAGAAAAAGGAAACCTACAAGGTGAAAAATGCTGAAATACTATGTTACATCCTGAACAGCAACCTAAAAATGTTGAATGAACAGTGGAACCATTATTTTGCTCCATTTGCTGCAGATTTGGAGTTTCTGATATACTGAGTTTTTCACTCTCTCTCCCTTTTCAGGTCCTTGTTAACTGTTAAAATTCATTCAAGCTGACACTATTTTCTGTCATTCTGGAACTGATTCTGTTTTGAAGGACAAGAAAAATCTATTCATTTGGTCCTAATCAACTCACTTTCATCTTGGGAGTATATTAAAACTGGGCTATTTTTAGTTTTTGGCAGACAAGAAAGCATTCTGTCAGTCAAAAAAGTTCAAAGGAAGGCAATCTCCTTTCTTTTCTCAAGCAAATAAATAAATGAATTAGTTACATACACCAGGTTGATGTGTATGTATCATCATACACATCAGGGTTGATCTGTCCTCACTTGATAAAATAACTGAAGATACTTCTTCTGCTGTTTCTCTGTTTCTTGCTGCTGATGCTACCCAGGTGGGCTCCCCTTGTTATCCCAGACCTCATGTAAAGCAGTCCTGCAGACATTGTTCATTGTTCATTGCCTATGAACAAGCTAATCAAGTACCAGTGGAAGGTTGCAGGGTTTCAGATAAATGTCCCAATTACTTTCTAGCTTTGTGTCAACATATTGCCGGTTGCAAACATCTGTCTAAGAAGGAACTTCTACTTTAAAATTTAGAAGAATGTGAATATCGAACCTCTTAACTCAATCCCTGAGATTTAAAAAAAATAATGTGGCAATTTCTATAGTCTTTGGACTGGCAAAAAATAGTATTCTTTGAAATGGATCCTATTTTGCAGAGATAAGAGGTGCATCTTTTATCCTTGCACCATACTAAAATACATCATGAAACCTTGGGAACACAGCTGAGTCCCAGTAGCTGTCTTGACACAATATATGCAAAAGGCAAGTCTCACTATACACATTCTGCTGGACATGGTAACTTTTAACTCACAAAAGGTAGAACATTAAAGAGACTTTCAAACCAAAGGAGACTCCCTTGTTACTCTAGCCAGTGCCTTGAAGTGCTTTTCTCAGTGTTCTGGGATAGGATTACTAACAATTTTAAAAATATTCAAGATGATAATTATTAATGTGTAAACAGAGACACAATTAAAGAGACTGTGATCGCAGTGGTAAGAATGCTTTTGTGTATTAACAATTCAACACCTAAAGCTCTGCAGGGGAAATAAAAAAGAGAAGTAAATTTTGATACAGCATTAATTCTTTTCTCAGCTCCCTGGTGGGGTTACTGAATAATTTTCAGAATTGTGTGTCTAATACATCCTCAGAAACATAGAGAGGATGTATTATCCCTGGTTAAGCCAAGGGATAAGTTCAGTCGTTCCTAAGAAATTCGGGCAGAAGGCGTTATATGAAAAACAACCACAAGATGTCAGTCTTAATAAATTACAGTAGATTATTCTGATTGGCTCCTTTCTTATAAGTAACTAGGCTGGGGAAAACTATTGATCATGTTGAAATATTTGTGGAGAAAGTGATCTGGGAATAATATTGCTAGTCCTAAGCACATTCATGAAAATGAACTATTGGATCCAAATATAGCCTCTGCGCATATTTGTTTCTTCTAGAAGATTTAACCCTTCTGCTATGCACTCACAGGAAGGACACAGCAGGAATTTGTCCCTCCCCACTTGCCCTTTTCCACATATTTTCTCAAAGCATCTTCCATCAGAGATGGAGTACCAGATTATGTAGACTTCGGACTTTTTCTGTAAAGCTATTTTTATTTTCCTAGTAGTCTTGACCATGTTCTAATCATACAGTTCTGAATGTTTGTAAGCTAAGAAGAAAAAGTCCAATTTCCATTTCCAGTCCAGGCTTGGACATATCCAAGTGGCAGGTATTGATCATTGTTCCTGGAATACTTTACAATCCATTCCCTCATAGTTCATCATTTCAGCCCTGACCAAGGAGTTGTGCTCTACATTGGTTTTTTTGAGGGACGCTGTCTTTACCTCTTGCTACTCACACCAGCCCTGTTCTTGTATTTGCTACCTGTTTGCTCACCAGGTTTACCATTAGCTACTGCCAGCAGTCACAGCCTCCTGTTGTTGTTTCTTCTGGTTGTTTCAGCTCACTGTGCTGCTTTGCTCTGCTCTGATCTGCAGCAAAACTGCTGTTTGCTTCTGTGCCTCCAATCAACCCTTTATTTCTTCAGTCCATACAATCTTTCAGTTGTGCTCAAAAAGTTGAAGTGATATCCAGGATCTATAAAGACACCTTGTGAAAAAAGGCAATTTTCCAGCAGGATCTTTCCCAGATTCTGAAAAATACAGACAAAACACCGAAATATGCTTTGACCCAGATTTGCTTTCACTTCCTTTACTGTGAAATCCAATGACGAGCTGCAACATTTGCTCCCTCAGCAATCACAGATAGGTTGTCCATAACACAATTAAACTCCTTACAAATAATCTTGTACCTGAAATATCCCAAGGCACCACAACACTTTACCAGGAAATTTAATTCTGAATCTTTGGTTCCTTCACTGGCTTGCTGCAGGCAGGCCATCTTATGGGATCCTCACAGAGGCTGTCAGCCTCCCCTGCACCTCACACCTCCAGCCTTACAAACCACTTAACTGAAGGTGACTGACTCTTGGCATTCAGCTATTAACTGAAAGCAATTTTACTGAAGTTACTTTATTAAAATTTCATTAACCTTCTGTATCTTCAGGTTTCATAATGCACTGTTTGATGGTTGCAAGTCTCCCTTGGGGCATTTTCTTCTGCTTTCTGACAAGAGCAGGCATCCTAATATGCAGATTAAAGGTGCTGTGGGGCTTGGCTCTGGTTTCTCAGTGATAAGAAAATGACAGAGAGCAGAGACACCACTCTGCAACTACCTAATACTAATCCCAAAACAGTACAAGTAGAGTACACACAAAATGCACTTATACAGGGCAAGAAGGGAGATGATGCACTCATGTGGAGCCTCCAGTAGTCTGAACCTGCATCCTGAGGTTGAAAGTCTCCTGCTCTCTGGGACAAGCATGGCTGCAAACATACGTTATTTGTGTATCTGGTTGAAAGATGACTCATGTTCTGCTGAGATCTGTTCTGTGCTTTGTAAAATGAATGGGTTGTAGTAGGATGTTTCAGAATTTAGGAGGGAAAATGTTTTGGGATGTTGAAGCTTTTTCCTGATACATAATTTATTATAACAGTATCCTTTACTTACAATAATCCTTTGCAAATATTAAAAGTAGAAAGGTAAGGATGAGAACCTGTTTTTTTCTTGTTTCTCCCAACTTCTGTCTTGTAATTTGCCTGGGATGTTGTCTGGGTTTTGGTGCATAATCAGTTCATTCCTGTGTACTTTCTGTTCTGGAAAGCAACTAGACATATTGGCCACTAACACAGTCACAAGGGATGCAGCATCATAGACTCAGGAGTTAACTTACATTGATTTAGTGCTCATCAATTCTTTTATAATGAGTACCACTGGAGCGATGCAAAATGTCAGCAAGACAATGAAATTCCAGAATTTATCTGAAAATATATCTGACATAGATAATTGCTGCAGAAAGTCCAATGCTTCCAACAGAAAAAAACCCAATTTTCAGATCAGTCAGATAACAATATTTATATTTTTCAACACGTATAACCACCCTCTATTGGAATTTGGTATTGAAAGAGCTTGTTCATGTCACAAGACTAAGTAGTGTAGCACCCCAGCTCTTACACTAGAAGCTCATGAAGCACTTGGTTTCATGGGTATCTTTACATTAGTCAGTACAACCCAAGCTCAAGTTTCATTGAAGATAGCTAATAGAGTTACTGTATTCCACTAAAAGAAAGTTTTCTTTCCTTGCCTGATGCTTAATCAGCTTCTTAAATGTGATTCTCTTGTTCACCTCTTCTCAGTATGTGCTTTTCTAGTTTTACCATTTTAAGACAAAGTTATTGTCCTGGTTCCTGCTGAGGCAGAATTCATTTTCTTCACTGTGGCTCTTATGGGGCTGTGTTTTGGATGTGAGATAAACACAGGATTGATAATACAGAAATGTTTCTGTTATTGCTGAGCAGGGCTTGCACAGAGCCAAGACATTTTCTGCTTTCCATACTGCCACACTGGAAAGGAAGTTGGGAGGAGACACAGCCAGGACAGGTGATCCAAAGAGACTAAAGGGATATTCCAGACCATATTCACATCATGCTTAGTATATAAAGTGGAAGGAAGAAGGAGGAAGGGGAAATTTGAAGGGATGGCATTTGTATTCCCATCTCACTGTTCTTCTGGAAATGGCTGAACATACCTGCCCATGGGAAGCAGTGAATTAGTTTCTTGTTTTTCTTTGCTTGTGTACTTGGCTTTTGCTTTCCCTATTAAATTGTCTTTATCTCAACCCATGAGATACCCTTCCAATTCTCTCCCTGATCTCTCTGATGGGGAAGTGAGTGAGCAGTTGTGTGGGGCTTGGTTGCTGGCTGGGTTTAAACCATGTCTGTCCTATTTTGGCACCCAGTGTGGGGTTCAAAGATTTTAGGTAATAATAAATTTTATTAGGATGTGGCAGACTGAATTTACATCTGATAGTGCTGTTTAGCTAGTAATGGGCAGGCTCCTTTGCTTCCATGGGGCTTGCCTGCCTGACTGTATTGTGCTCGTTACTGGCTGCTTTTCACTTTCGCTGCTGCAGTACTGCTTATCACCTCACTCTGTTGTGCCTGAGAACATTCTGATAACAGCCATGGTGATGTGCCTGGGTCGGCAGGTGGCCAGGCATTGCTGCTGTGTTCTGTGCTGCTGTACTGGACAGGCTGGAACTCCAGTGTGAGCATGAGTTGAAGGGACTGTGATGGGTGAGTGAGTCCACAAGAGAGCAGAGATACACATGTAGTCTGTGGAGGACCCCATGCTGGAGCATGTGGATGCCTGAAGGAGGATGTGACATGACCCTCTGAGAAGCCCATGCTGAAACAGGTTTGCTGGTAGGACTTATGACCCCACAGGGGACCAGAAGTGGAGATTCTAATGGATGTGTCTTTTTAAAGTGTTGTAAGCTATGATTTGAGTTGTACGTTTCAGGAATTATTGTAACAGGAACCACCCAATGCAATGGAGGAGAAACCTTACAAGAGGCAGTTTCAGTCCATCAGTGACCTGACCTGAGCTGGCTTTGGTGCCCAGTAACTCCCCATATGCACCACCTCTCCTGTCCTGAGTGACCATAACAGATGGAGCCCAAAGTCATGCACTACTACATAAATTCAACAGACATTTTTGTGGGCATTCTGTGGACATTTTGCAGGGGTGGTCCCTAGGCTAAGGGAACAACATCTGTGTGTTATATCAAAGAATTGGAAGGGGGGTGGTGGTTAATGAGGTTGTATTGAACAGTGTGGGACCTGAGCATGATGTAAATGGCATGGAATATGCTGGTTTCAGCACAGGTAGACCTAATTTTCTTCATAGTGGCTCTTCTGGGGCTGTGTTTTGGATTTGTGCTGAACATAGGATTGACAATATGGAAATGTTTTTGTTATTGCTGAGCAGCATTTGAACAGAAGCAAGGCCTTTTCTGCTGCCATGCTGGAAAGGAAGTTGGGGGGTAAATTGAAGATTGGGAGGAGACACAGCCAGGACAGGTGACCCCAACTGACCAAAGGGATATTCCATATCCTATGACATCATGCTTAGTATATAAATTGGAAGTATATAAAAGGAAGTGGAGGAGGACATTTGGAGTGGTATAATTTTTATCTTTGTAGTCACTGTTACACATGATGGGGCCCTGCTCTTCTGGAAATGCCTGAACATCTGCCTGCCCATGAGTAGCCACAAATTAGTTCCTTGTTCTTCTTTACCTGGCGTACTTGGCTTTTGCTTTCCTTATTAAACTGACTTCATCTCAAACCCTGAATTTTCTGGCTTTCACCCTTCCAATTCTCTCCCCAGTCTCACTGGTGGGGGAGTGAGCAAGTGGCTGCGTGGGGCTTGATTGCCGGCTGGGGTTAAACCACAACAGTCATAGACTGATGTTTCTTTCAACATCAGTTTTGACCACTGACAGTGATGATGATAGATGATGTACACCCTCCCCCATGGCAAGACACTAATTCCCAATGCATTTCCTGCCCTGCATTCCTATGATTGCCTATCGCATCCCTTATCTTCTATCCTGCCACTTTTATTTAGAAACTTGCCCACCCGTAACCACTACCGTCATCCACTTACTCCACATCAACTTCCACTATCCCAAACACACACAAGCAGAAAACAAACCAACCCAGACCTGATGATGTTACCAGTCTTCTGTCTCATTTCCTCCTTGCACTGTAGCATTTTCCAGAGGGCAGGATGGGGCTAAGGACTCTGCCTGAAGAGTCAGCCAAGCAAATGGGAATGTTGTGTTCCTTAAGATAAGGTGTTTTTTTAAAAGCTTCTAGCAAGGCTGTGGAAGGATAGGATTGAGGGTGTTATCCTGAGTTTAGCTTCAAAAAAAAAATTAAAATATGATTTTCCAGATTTCTTTATGTTGTGTGTGTTTTCCTGTATTGCATGAAACCCATAGTTTGAATTTTGAATTTTGAAATTTTCAGACCTCTCAGCATCTTTGTCACTCACCTTTTCTCTCCCTGAATTTGGACATATGGCAAGGTTCCCGAGCAACAGGGGACCTGCTGAAGGGCAAAACTGTAGCTGGGTAGTCTGTTTTACAGCATGTACCTCTGGGTGCTCCTGAACCTTGTGGCCTCCCTTGTGCTCCCTGCCGCATGGAACTGATCACTTGGGTTTGCTGCTGCACCTGGCCTGTGGGATTCTGGATCCAGAAAACAGATACAGTTTAGTTTGGGGATATATCTTGTAGCTCTTTGTTTGGTACCATGGCTTGGGAACATGGGCCAGGAGAGAGTTAAACAAATGGCAGTTTTAAAGGATGATTTGGCATATCCACATTTGAAAGGGAAGGTCATTCCTGCTCTGTTACTTTCAAAACACCTGGCAAACTTTGAGCACACTAAACACAAGTATATAATCATAATAAATAACACCATTACTTTTTCTTATTATAGTACCTTTTCTTTCTTATAGTATCTATTATTTTTCAGAGAAGTTTATCATTGGATTGTGCCTGTTGCCAAAGAATTCAGCTCTGTAATTGAGAACAACTTTGTAAGTGAAGAGTTAATCATCAAAAGCAGTTGGGAAAAATAACTGCATAGAATAGCCAGTCTTGTCATACTTGCTTATATCATCTGCATAACTTCCTTGGAGCAAGAAGGAGGTGTGAAGCCTGGGAAGAAAGGAAAGGATACGCAGGACAAGAAGCAGAATGGTTTACATCACTCTGAGCTATTATCTTGGGCTGTTACTCACTTCCCTCCCTGAGCTCTTTGGGGACACCTTAGAGAAATCAGTGAGATGAATTGTCTATTTCATATGCTTTGGACAAACTGTCTGTAATTATAGCTCACCTTTTCTGAAGACAATGTATGTATAAAAAGATTAACTTATGGAAAATGAAGCCATGATAAAAACAGCTATTACAAAGTGCTAGAAAACATAGCCATAGCCAAAAAGTGGCACGTAGCCACTGACTGTTGGGTGAAGTTTACTTGCACGTTGGTTCTTTGTAACATGAGTTACAGAAGCATGGGGAAAGTTACACCCTCCAGCATTCTGCTGCCTGTAACATGGGTGGGGTGCCAGAGAGGGCACCTGGCAGCACAGAGCAAAGGCACTGTACTCATGGTGTTTGCGGCCATGTGGGACAGACAGACAGGACTGCACAGGAAACAGCAGCAGCAGAAGGCTGCAGGGAGATAAGTACTACAGAGGAGTTTCTTTTATTGGCACCGTCTTCCAGGGGCTGGAATGAGTTGCCCATGAACAAGACTCTACTAGCAGAGCCCCATGTTCAGGTCACCCGTCCTGGATTAATTGTAGGGCTGCATGGAGCACCAAGATCTTGTGCTGTGGAGCTCACCCAGACATACAAAGCAGAAACCTAGAGTTTTTAAACTTTTGTGTTCTTATGCAAATATGTTTAGGTCATGAGGTCAAGAGACTTCTGAGCTGTCACATAAAAGTTGCTAAGACAGCCTAGCATCCACAGACTGTGGGGGCTTCTACCTCCCTTGGCAAGTGTCACAGCTGACACAAATTAGGGTGTTCTAGAATAAGACATGCCAGATCTCACATTAACGATATACTGTCTTACCTACACATAAAAATATAGAATATGACAGACCACTGGGATGTTTCCAGTTCTCGCAATGACCTAGTTTCTGGCTATTCATAAAAGCAGACTATATAATAGCTAATAAAATAGCTATTTTAACCTGAGAATTTGATTTTTGTACTGCACCTAAATAGTTAATCCAGGAACAAAAATTATTATCTAAACATATTAATCAAAAAAATTACAATCATATATATATATGAGAAATATTATGTTCTTGTCTCTGTCTTTCAAACAAATATTGTCAATAAGACTAGAACAGGGGTTGAATAATATTTTTGGCCAGTTTTCTATATATAGCCAGGGCATCAGATTCCTTGTGAATAAGAAAATCAAAATCCAACTATAAAGGAATTAATACTGATCCACTTACATACAAATTATACCCTTATGTAATATTTAAATAAAGTTGGGGGGGGGGGGGGGGTGGTATCTATCCCCATGCAAGACCTAATTTATATATGGGTATGTATGTTAAAAATTATTTAACCAGCCATTAAGCAAATCAGATTTCCGGATATGCTAACTCTGCAGAATTTGTGTGCTCCAAAGGTTTAATGTCTGTATCTATTCCTGATTATTGCTAATCTTAAATCAGAGAAAATCCTCTACTCCCCTCTGCAACACCTGATCTTGATTCCTGGATTACCTTATAAATACTTAATTGCTTATTAACATGAATCATCTCCTTTCTTAAATATATATTTTGCCTAAATAGGACCTCACCACTGCTCACTCCTAAGCATCACTCTCTTATGCTATTATGTCTCCTAGGTATTCTAGGTATACTATAGAAGAAAAGAGCTGGACTAATCTAATTTTTGAGCACTTTTCTTCTGCTCCAAATACAGCACAAATGCACGGGGAAGCAACGTCAGAGATTTGAGAGGACTTGCACCCACTCAGCACATAGACCACAGTGCCTATCTTATCCACCCCGTGCTTCTCTCTCTACACGTAAATCTGTGCCTAGGACTGCTGCCAGCCATTGCAACTAAAGTGTTTGATTTGCTACATTGTTAAGGGAGTCCCTGGGAAAGTCTGGCCCAGGCACACCTCTCCCAATCAATTCCCAGTCATAGCTAAGGAGCTGTCCAAGGCCAGGAAGCATTTCTAATAGGGCATGCATATGGCCACCCTCATTTAGAAACAAGGGCCATTACTGGCTGTTAACTGTCAGTTAACTAGTTTGTTAATTAACTGACTCGTAAGCCAATTCCTTCATGGATTAAATGTGAGCTAATTTGATTTTGAAGAGCTGGTGATGGTTCCTAGCAGATGTTCCACACTAGGTATGGTAGAAGGAATGTCAAGCCTCCCACAAAGTGTTATCTCCATGCAGGCATCCACTCTTTCAAGGTATTCACATGGAAGAATAATCCGTCTTCTGTGGTAAATCAAAGGAGAAGAACAAGCAGAAAATGCCATTGCACCACCAAACACTGGAGGCAGTTCTTGCTCCTCACCCAGCTCACAAAGAGTGAAAAAGTATGTCAGGAACAGTCAAAGTTACGAAACTGCTCCTATCTGAGGAGTTTCTAAACACCCAAAGACAGAGCTGGGGGTGAGGAAGAATGTATCTCTGTAAAGTCAGGAATAGCATGGAAAAGGTGCTCACCAAGTGATTATGAGTATCAGTGAACTATCCAGGCAGCATTTTCAATATGAACAAAAGGAAGGATTACTGCGGACAGCACAAAGGAAATTAGAACTCATTGACCCAGGACACCATAGCTGCCCATAGTATAAATGAGTTAGAAGAGCAGCTAAACAAGTTCCTAGAAAAAAAAGTTCACCAAAGACTGTTAAACACCAAGTCCTGGATACAACTTTGTCTCTAAAATGCCAGTAGACCAGGAGGCTATACCAAGCATCACTATATGTTTTACATTTGCTTTAGTAAATCATATTGATCATTGCTTGAAACTGGGATGCTGGGCTTTGCATTCAAATTACTAAAATCTTTCTTATTATTGTCCAGTCTATAATATAATCATCCTAGCTAATTAATGTTCATTAACTAGAATTAAGGCATGAATGAAAACCAAAATTGGTCTTATCTGAAAAACCCTTTGGTTTGGATCTTTGGCCTATTTAAAGTGAAATAACTTTGAGGAACCATGATAGCAACTCCTCAGATACTGGCCTGCCAGAGATCCAAGATGTGCAGTGGAACACATGCTAGGGATAGTTTTAAAAGAACAAAGTTTCCATGCCTGTTGTTAAATGGATATATTATTGTTGTAGCTCAGAGCTGGATTAACTTTGGATATACAAAAATAGCTTCAGCAGCTGTGCCAGGTGAGTTTTGACTCTGGAGATTAGGTTCTCACAGGAAGAAAAGATACTTTAATGAAGTCTCTACTCACAACCACATCTCAGAAATTAATGAAGTCAGCTCATGATTCTCTTCAGTAACAACACTGAAAAAGGTCGACATTATGTAGCTCTGGGCTAAATTTCTGCTAAATGGGACCCTTAATAAGTGAATTATGGGAAAATGGGCATCAATATAGCAAGTTCTAGGTACACAAAATCACACAAATTTTATTTAGTATCCTGACTGTTATAAACGCCAGGACAAATTTATTGCCAAATTCAATAGTTTGGTTTATTAACATCCAAATCACAAAATTTAGAATCAAATTATAACAATTTCAAACAATAAAAACAAAACAATACGAACCCCACGAACAGCAAACTTACTTGACCGAAGTTCTCCCGGGAAAAGTAGAGCCAAGGGTGACCCCAGAGACACAGGACCTGGCAGCCTTGTCTCTAGCTGGGTTCACAAATTTGCCCACCTAAAGGCCCAACTTAAATACCCTTAACTTTCCCTTCGGCAATCTTCCTCCCATTGTTTCTCTAATCGTCGGCCATTAACTTTATTTACATTAAATCCCGAAAGGGTCCCCAGGCATATTCAAATGCTAATGTCCAGAGTTAGTCCTTGCTTTGAGTAACTGTGTGATGACCGGTGTGAGTCCTCGCTGGCACGTCTTTGCTGGCACGTAGCGTTTGACCTGTTGCGAGTCCAGATGAATTGAGCTGCACGTAGGCAGGGGCAAGTCGTTCTCACCTTCCATTTTTAGAACCCGGAAGATCAGGGAGGTGCTTTCCAGAAGTTCGTGAAACGTGCGGGTTGAGCATACACACACATACCTTTATATAATATATATCACAGTTCCCAATCTATAATTATTTATAAAACATGAATTAAATAACCATATTTCCCACAACTCCCCCATTTCTTTTCTTTTGTCAATAATTTTAATTCATGTTTTGTATTTAACTTAATTGTTTTCCTCTCTCGAGTTTCCCGTTCCTTGGAGAAACACCTGACCAGCGATTCCTGAACCATGTTTGCCTTTTCTGCTTTTCTTCTATCTTTCCAATTCCCATGTCCCTGACTGCCTTTGAGTGCCAGCTAATTACTTGTGTCTTAACAGGGGTAACTTTTTTTTGGAGGAGCCTTATGTCACAGGGCTAGCCCTTCACCGAGCGCACAGCCTGGTTCACACTCCCTAGAGTGATCCGCAGAGGCTTCCCTCTGTCTGGCCCAGCGTCTGTCGGGTTGCAACCGAACAACGGGGAAGTTTCTTCGCGACAGCAGGGGCTCTCTGCTCGGACCCTCGGGGTGGTTCGGACGGCACACCTCCTTTTCAAAAATTCCCCACCGAGATTACTTTACTTGTTCTGGCACTACATTAGTTCGACGGCACTTCGTGGCTAACACTTGGGCCTTTAGATCTAATTTTCCCTTTAACCCCTTTTCATATATTGAATACCACCCGGGATAATTTGGTTCTATCAATCCCAAACGTGTGGCACAGTTTAAGAATCGCATAGTCAGAGTCTGTTTTTCCTCAGAACACCTGGGGCATAACCCCAGCGGCCCCTCCCCCCCCACTTGCAGTGCACCACCCAAATTTCAAGACAATAATTGTATTTGAAATGGATATATGGATTGCAGGGGCATCCAGGTTCAGAGCAGCGCATGGATATTTCTTCTGCCATTTGTTTCTGATATCCTGGGGTTGGAGTTCTTTCTCTTTAAATTTCTGGAGCTCCGGATTCACCCTTCCTGATGTTCTAACACCTTCCTTCTGGTTACCCTTCCCTCTCTCAGTCCTCCTTGTCGGGTGGTTATTAAGTTTCCTTTGAGGCTCCTCTAGGCTGCAGCTTAATGTTTTCAGGGGGTTGGCATCCTCGGTGCAGCCGGACCCTCAGATCTCCGGGGGAAGAGATGACCTTCCATTCGGGGTTTTCCCTCGGGGCTGTTAGTTTCTTAACCCTGGAGGCGTGTGTCCAGCCTCTTTCAGCTGTTCGGATGGCTGTATCTGTAGTTAAAAGGACAAGAAAGGGTCCCTCCCAATGAGGGGTTAATGACACCGCTTTCCAAGCTCTGATCAGTACTTTACCTCCTGGTCGTATCTCATGAATATACATCGAAATCCTGCAACTTCCTCAGATTGAATTTACCTAATACAAAATTCCAAACCAGCCCAATACTACAAGAATATTGTATAAAGAGAATCCCTGTCATGTCTACCATTCAGAAAATCTGAATATTAGAACAAGTTATCTAATAGTACATTCACACCTTTACCATAAAAACAATTTTGTCCCTGGATCACTATGATTCTCACCTCACTATCCACCCAATGTACCATACCATCCAGAATTTTTCCCCTTTTTTGTACTGTTACAGGAAAAATCAGAAAGAAAATTTTACTTCTTATTAAACATACAAACAATTCTTTTTACATCCTACCAATACTTCTGACAGTGTCCACTGGATATATAGCGAGCAAACAATAAACACTAAGACTACTCCAAATCCCATAGTATTAACACAGGTTTTAGCTTTTTAAAGAAAAATTCAGTTTAAAAAATCATAGATGAGCACAAACAATTTGGGCTTATTTCAAGAATCAAACTCAGCACATTCAGAGTGATTTGGCATACAAACAAACATTCATAAAACCCAGTATCCTACAATGCTCGGTGACAACAGCAGTTTCCAGGACAATCAGCTGTTAAGGTTACACACATCCTCACTCAGTTTCTACAGCCTCAGTGTAATGAGTCTGCACTGCTGCTAATTAACTGAACTACAAATTTATATTCCAGACCCCTACTCAGCACATTCTCAGATACACACAGCCAAAAGAAGGACGCAACTTGAGTGAGACAATGAGACCACCTTGTCCCTATTTTCGATGTGCACCCTGCCATGGCCATTCTCACTCAGCCTCCAAGAAGCATCTGCCTTCACAACTGCTTCTCACCCTTGCTTCAGCCACCCCTAATGATCAGCAAAATTAACACAATTCCAGAAGCACTATCGGACCTTTCAGCTCTGCTGTTAGCTTGATGGCGACACTTCTTATTTTGGTTTGTAATTCCACTGCCTCGTAGCAATTGTGACTACACTCCTCAGATCCTCCCCAGGACCGAAACTGGGCGGGGTTTCAAGCAGCAGCAGTACGGAGTTCTAACTCCGGGGAATTTACCAGAATTGCCTCATATTTCAATAGCCGGGATTCAGTAAGCCATTTAAAACATACCCCACCGGTTTCCTGGCTCCCGCCCACTCCTGTGTAAGAACTCCATACGCCGTGTGATTGCTAACATCCACGAAAAGCTGGAACTCCCGGTTAATATACCGGGGCAGTTCCCATCAACTACTCGTGCAGATCCGTCTACAAACCATTTCTCACAGACAGGATCAGCTGCAGACCCCTATTTCAGCGTGGCAAGATACAATCCTGCAGCAGTAGCTGAAGTGACTTCTTCCCTTCATCAGAGAGCCAATTCAAACAGTCAGTGAGTAGTACAACTTAATAAAGGATAACTTTAAGCAAAATTTGTACAAATTAAGAGAAAAACTTAAGACCTCACCCATAATCCTGGGGGAGTATTTTAACAAGACAGAAAAAAACAAAGCACACCAAATAGAAGAAACTATTACAAAGAGCAGAACTTACTCTGTAATAAACCATACATTACTTAAATTCGGAACTTAAAACCCAGAAGTTTTCCAAAGCCAGGAGTCACTGTAAACATCAGGCCCCGGTAATCAGACAGCTTTATCTAGTACAATTATCAGAACATTAACACTACTGCTTTTTACTTCAGTCCAAAAAAACTTCACAAACTTAGCCTTTCTTAACAAACAAACTCGAGATAACTTGTGCCTAATTCCCAAAGTAAAGCTCCTGTATTTGCTATACATTCTTGCGTATTATTAAACTTAAATACACAAGCAAACACCGACCAAACTTAACACCGGTGACAAAATGCTGCCTCTCATACATCACTTACTCTCCACCAGAAAAACACAGGCACCAGGGCAACCTCAAGGTTCACATCCTCCAAATTGAGGAGCAAGTAAGAAGACATAATATCAAAGGGACAACACAAACCATCTAAAATTAAGAATCCCGGTTCCCAACTAGATAAAATACATACAGAATAGGAACTGCAAAGAATAAAGAAAAATCCTGTAACTACCAACACAGAGAATTATACCACTTTCCCAACTTAATACTAGAATCCTGACTCCAATTACCATTCCAACACTATCTCGACAGAAAGATTTAGTTTCCTGCCTCTCAACAGCCGCTTTAATTTGGACTTCACCGGCCACATGCTTCAACCTTTTGAAAGAAAAACTGAAACACACAAAACCCTTGCAGTACACTGTCTGCCAACACAAATGCCATATTCCTGCTCAAGCTGACAATCCGAATTCAAAATGTAGCAATTGTTTCAAACATAGACGAGCTACATCCACCATACTATCAACCTTTTGATTTGCACAAAATCCTCACATACAGTAGACAGACAACTAAAAGGAAGATATATTTTCAGCTTTTCAAGAACAAACACCTAGGTATTTCCTACGCATAAGTATAGCTCCCATTCTTGGTCTCTTCTCTCAATACTTTTATCTATTTTTGCTTCTTATTTCGCCTTACAGGGCGGTTTTCTGCCCCGGGCAGCCTTGTCTAATCACTTTAAAACTGCCGCTTTCCTTCGTCTCCCGGCAACCATGGACTGACTCGCCCTGCCGCTTGCGGGAAGGGGCGGGTTTCGTTCCATTCCCACGTTAGTGAAAAGAAAAAGAAAAAAAACAACTCCGCCGATCTCGTCCAGGAGAAAAAAACTCTTAAAGCAAAATACACAACTCTAGGGAGTCTCCAAAATGTATTCAGCCTGAAGTAAAAGATCTACCACCACCAAGGAAAAGAGTAGGCAAGATTCCTTTTAATCCCTTTTCTATCTTTTTCTCCTTTTGCAGACTCACGTGAATTTTCGCATTTCTAATTTGCACGCTTCCCAACACCACTAGTTATTCTCTAATGCATTCCAATTCACCTTTGGTAATTTCTGTTTTGCTCTACTGTCAAATTTCTTACGGGAATGCTTCTTTTCCCCCATTTTTCCTCCCGGGCCATTCTTGCTCTCACACCAACTGTCCCACCCCGAATCCCTCCCGGGCTCTTCAAGATCTCCTTCGGGGGTCCTGGTTTTAGCCAGGGCTCTAACTGGTATATACCTGTCTGGTTTATTCTTCCACCCTTCGTTTTCCTTACCCTTCTTCTCTTTTTCTCCATATTTTAGCGTCGGTGGCCGAGGTGCGGGGTCAGGACCAGAAACGGGGGCAGGATTCCCTCTCGGGAATCTCCTTGAACGGGAGGGAGGTTTCTGGAGTGGCCGCTGAGCTCGGGGCTCCGCATGGGTCTCGGATGGCAGTGTTAACTCTGCCCCTGAGAAGGCCGGGGAGGAGGAAGTGGTAGGGGTAGGGGCTGGCAGGACGGGGGCCACCGAGCCGTGAGAGAAGTTTATCCCGTAGTCCAGTTCATTCCGTGTTTCCCTTTCCTCAGAACACAGCTTTACTCGTACCTCATACCATAACAGAACATATGCCAATTCCTCAAATTCTCTCCTTTTCTTCTTCGCTACATGTTCCCACAGAGCTTCCCACGCCCATTCGTCAAAAGTACCAAACACAGGCCATATAATATTAGGTCCTATCTCCTTTCCTCCCCAAACATTCATACACAAATAAATCATCCGATCTTTAGATGCTCCTCTCCTAATTGGGCATTCTTGCCAACCTTGCAACAACTTTCCTAATGGACTTTTCCGAGGAATTTCAAGATCAGCCCTCGCTGAGGTTTCCCTTAAAGAATCCTCCCGATCTCTGCTGAGATCTGATCCCATACTCCCCGTGGCACAGAAGTTATGGGATACCAAAAATTAAATCCCGAGTTTCCGAACTCGATGCCGTTAACTTAATGATCCAGCGGATGACCGTTCCGTGGATGTTCGGTTAACGGCGGGGCTCTGTAACCGCCACCGAAAAAATTAAGCGACCCCCCTGGTCGCGGTCAAGAAGGCTTACTCGTCCCCGAACTCAAAAAGGGACGTCCTCTTTCCTTCAGGACCCCTGGTGACCTCCCCCACCCCGTCGGGTAGCACTCACACACGAAGCGAAATATCACACGTTCCAATCGCTTCCCCGTCGGTCGGCCGTGTCCCTCGCGGGAGCAGCGGAAACGCGACCTTAAGGTCCGCTCTCGCTTCGTGATAAATCACGTCTCATTCACACACACACTCACACACACATACACGTTCTCAAGCACTTGGTCACCCCCACTCAACCACGCTATACTTACGGTCCTTTTCCTGCGTGGATTCTTCGTGCACTTAGATTTTTACGAGTGAAACAATACCGCGGTTCCAGGGGAAAACCCCTGCTGAGTTCCCGAGCCCCCCCCAAGCTAGCTTGTCCTAATGCCTAATCCCTTTGCTGTTGTGGGTTCTGGGTTCGTAAAGCCAGTTCGTTCTTCCGGACTTACCCGCTCTGCCAGGCCGCTTTTTACGGCGGGGCGCCCCCCGGTCAGAAGCAGGGATCCGTAGAATATTCAAAACTGGCCCCGCTGTTGGGCGTCAAAATTGTTATAAACGCCAGGACAAATTTATTGCCAAATTCAATAGTTTGGTTTATTAACATCCAAATCACAAAATTTAGAATCAAATTATAACAATTTCAAACAATAAAAACAAAACAATACGAACCCCACGAACAGCAAACTTACTTGACCGAAGTTCTCCCGGGAAAAGTAGAGCCAAGGGTGACCCCAGAGACACAGGACCTGGCAGCCTTGTCTCTAGCTGGGTTCACAAATTTGCCCACCTAAAGGCCCAACTTAAATACCCTTAACTTTCCCTTCGGCAATCTTCCTCCCATTGTTTCTCTAATCGTCGGCCATTAACTTTATTTACATTAAATCCCGAAAGGGTCCCCAGGCATATTCAAATGCTAATGTCCAGAGTTAGTCCTTGCTTTGAGTAACTGTGTGATGACCGGTGTGAGTCCTCGCTGGCACGTCTTTGCTGGCACGTAGCGTTTGACCTGTTGCGAGTCCAGATGAATTGAGCTGCACGTAGGCAGGGGCAAGTCGTTCTCACCTTCCATTTTTAGAACCCGGAAGATCAGGGAGGTGCTTTCCAGAAGTTCGTGAAACGTGCGGGTTGAGCATACACACACATACCTTTATATAATATATATCACAGTTCCCAATCTATAATTATTTATAAAACATGAATTAAATAACCATATTTCCCACACTGACAGAATCTTTAGGCTGAGCTGTGAGAAAAAAGACTTAATTGTTTATTAAGAAAAAGTTTACCCTGTTTTTTTCTGTTTGTTCATCATCTTCTTTTTTGTTCATATTTTTCCTTCCTTCAAACTCTGTCAAAGTAGATATGTTTTTGAGCCCGACAAGAAAAGCACTACGCTATGAAAAGCTATACATGTGAAAGGTGTGGATTTTAGCTTCTTAACCTCCTAAGAATTTGGCAAATGAGCTTGTGCAGATTTGTATTTTTTACATATTTTTGTCTCTGCAGAATACAAGTTTAAATTAATATTGCTGTCAGCACCACCATGGACTTAATGAAAGGTCTACACCAGCTGTTGACCAGCTAGAATTTATGGCCTCAACTTTCTTTTGAAAAAAATATATACAATTACTGATCCCTCAGCTCACCATGGAGCATCCTGGTATACTGCATTACAATGTCTATTAGTAGGAGATACCTTGATGGAAAAAGTAATCTTGTTAAAGGGAAAAAGAACATCTTAAATATACTCCTATGAAATTTTGATTTCTAAATATCTCATTAAACCTGTCCTTAGAATGCTGGAAGCTAGTCCTGCAGTTTATTCTATCCTTGAGCTCATTTAAATATTAATACCTTAAATAATCATATTAGAAATGTATGTGTATGCCAAATTATGTGCCCACTGGTGCTGAGGACAATGCAGTTCACCATCAGTGAGGTGGAAATGCTGGCTGATTCAGAGATCAGTGGAAAACAGTGCAACTGGCATCACTGCCTGAGAGGAAAACTAACAGAGACACAAAAGGGCAGCAAGACAAGCACTGTCTTACAAATATGCAGACTTCTGAGCATCTTGCCTTGACATCCTAAAGACCTTCAGTTCTCAATTCCTTTGCATCTCCCTTGAGCACACATTGTTTCCTCCTCCATTCATGGTCTGTGCTACATAAATCAGTAGCCATCACTACAGGCTTGTGATGAACGGCACAGCTGAATCCTCCCAAACACACAGGAAAGAGCTGCCTGTGAATAGTTTTTCATGTCCTCTTTGTACCTCAAAGACCAAGGTAAGAAGCCTTCCAAGTGGTGGGTTGTAGATACGTGAGTTTCTTGGAGGTGGATTGAGGTGAGACACAATTCAGCTGAGGAAGAAAACTCATCCTATTCTTGGTAGATAAGACATGTTTTTCAACAGTTCCCCATGTAAGTCCAGCTAATTGATAGGTTTAAGTGCAGAGATAATAACACATGTTGATTTTTTTTTTCTTTTCTGCCTGATCTTTTTTAACTTGCTTTTCATCCAATTCCATTAACAAAAGTTTAACTGACCAACTGCACAAGCCTAGTTTCTGGTGTAATGCAGGGAAAGATACAAGCAGAAAACTTGAGAGTTTTGATGGTGTGAATTTGAAAGTGATATTCCATTTCAAATGAAAAAAAATCAGTAAATTTCACCAAATTTCCAACCTTCCCTTCTAAAGTTCAAAAAAAATTTGAGGAGAGGTTTTTTGGTTCTTTTTTTATGAAGGGGAGCTGATGACCAGTTGTGAGAGTATGCAAAAATGTTAATGCTGTAGAAAGGATGAGAAAGCACTTCCACAGTTATGAAATAGATTGTTGGTCACCAATTCCTTTCGTGTTGACCTCAACAATTTGGTACTTGGAAAACCTTATTCCTGTAGTATTTTATGGATAGGTGAAACAGTTATTAGACAACAGTGGGACAAAAAAATTCCTAAACACTCTCTTTGCAGAAAAAATAATTGAAGTTCACTTTGATCAATGTAATAAATGAAACATTGTCTTTAGAGAGAAGAGCTGGTGGAATTTTTTAACTCCAGATCATCCTCTTCTCTGGAAGCTTGCTCTATCTCTGTCTTTGACAGAGAAAGTAGGGTCATTCCTTACCTACTTCAGCCAGAGCGCTGAATTGTACTAGGGTTCAGCTGTGGTGGTACTCTAAAGGTCAGGACATAATCTGCAATGTAGGTCACATTTGCCACATGAAGTCAGCAGAACAATGGTACTTTGCTCCATGAAAGTTTGCCTCTTAACTACTTTGTTGTCTTTCATACACATGGTAAATGTGTATGTCCCAAGCTTCATTTTCTTCGTGCTCTATTATGATTTTGTTTGAGGTTCCAAAAGGACAGGAGAATTGGTCTGCTGCTAGATCTCTCCTAGTTACATAAAACATATTGGACAAAATTAATTTATTAGCAGCCTCTGTGTAGTTTGCATATCACTTACATAGTGGCCTGCTGGTTTTTCAAGGACAGACTTATTTGCTTGGTACCAGTGAAAGTTGGTAGGAGTGTCCAAGTTCATTTAAAACAAAATGTAAGTAGGAAAGGGATAAAAGATTATTTAATTTCTTCAAAGTATATGGAAGGATGGCTCTTCACTTGCTTTGCCAAGTCCTGGGGTAGATGTTGGGAGATGGAGAGAATAGCAGCATTGTTCAATGGAGTGTCTCAAGAAATGGGACAATGAGCTTTATACAAAATTTGGACAATGTCAGGAGTACCTTGGAATGGGGGAGCAAAGAGAAACGAAAGAGCAGCTTAATTTATAGGATTTTTATTTGCTCCCAGTCTACTTTCTTCTGTGTCAACAGGGATTCAGCAGGAGCATTCATGCAGGAGAGAGCAGGTGACAGGACAGCCAGCTCTGGGAGGGGGCAGTGCTGCCACATCTCTGACCGACATTCCACACACCGCTTCCCACTGAACTCAATTTGTGGTGATGAACTCATTTGTTAGCAAGATGTCAGTTCCTGTTTCCAACCAGTCTATTTGTTAAAATCATTAAAACAAAACAAACCCACAACTTTGTGATTCTTCCTGTGCTATTCCTTGCCTTTATTAAAAGCTCTCAACTGCTAAGCTATTCCATTATACTTTTTCAAGCAAGTTCTTTATATTTCTTCCATAATGCCTGCAGAAAATATGACAACAGCTAGATTACTGGTATGCTGTAACTACTGCTAACCCAATGACTCCTGATACCTTCTTATCAATCTTCATTCTTATTTTGAATTGCAAGTTCTTTACTGAAGATTTTTTCCTCTCTATTTGTACAAATCCTTAAAAAAATATGTCAGGTAAGAAAAAAGCAAGCAAGAAAAAGAATTCACCCTACATAATCTAATTCACCTATTCTCTGCTTACTTCACTCACTTTTTAAACTTCAGATCCCTCTCAAAAATACTTGCATGGCTACAGTTCAGCTTTCACAGACAGCCTGGAGGGTGAATCAGTACAGAATCATCATCCTGCAGGTTCAGTTGAAATTCTCTTCTATTTTTAAAAGTCTCTTTTTTTCTGACCATGGATAAATGCCTTATCCCCTCCTTTCCTCATTCTTGCTATTTACCCCCTCAAAGTTGCTGACTGATTATTAAAAAAAAAAAAAAAAGAATCCTTTTTACTTCAGACTTCCAGCTGTGTTAGCATATCTGTTTATTTACATGTTTCCAGGTCTGGCGAAGCACAATAGGATGGTTCTACAGAGCTGAATGAGGCTTGTCTCCCCTTATTAAGTGTCAGTTTATAGTTGAATGGCACAGGGATTTTTAAGGAGAATTAGTTATCCAAACCCAGAAAAGGCTATAAGGAAGTGTTCTGTATCTATATATCTATATCTATATCTATATCTATATCTATATCTATATCTATATCTATATCTATATCTATATCTATATCTATATCTATATCTATATCTATATCTATATCTATATCTATTTCATCAATAAGGAGTTACAGAAAATTCCTTATTGTGGTTTGATTTCCTTTTAATTTTCCTCTGAGGGTTCCACTATCAACTTTTAAGTAATATATGTAGCATACCACCAAGCTGAAGTGCATGAATCCCAGCATTTGTCACCTATATTAAGAAAATGGCATGCTGAGGGAGACAGTTGTCTAGGCTTTCTGACTCTTCCTCAGATTGGTAATTATTTTTTTAGAAAGACAGTGAGAGTTGTTAACAAATTTTGTGGAAAATTCTTTTCTCTAAAATCTTTCATTAAGAGATGTTTTCATTCTTGTGCTGTAAAAATGGAAAGTGAGGGATTTTTATTCCCATCAGTGAAAGAATTTTTAGCAGGCAGATTAGATTTCTCAAATTCCATTGTACAATTTAGTCCTAAATTCTGTATCCTTAAAGTGAGGTTAAATATTTTTGTAAGTACCAAAAATAACTCACTGGAATCATGCTAAGTGACAAGTAGCACTGATACATTGTGTAGCATGTACATTTAGGAGCACACTGATCTTACCTGATTATAATCTTTGTAACCAATAAATAGAAAAGTGCTTCTTAAGCCATCAAAAAATTCTTCAGTCATTCAAAGACTCTTGAATTACTGTCATGAAACACTCCAAATGAACACTTATTTGAGATGAACTTAGGGTAACGAATTTTCTTACTTTTAGTAAGTAAATATATATGTATCTATTATATTACACCTACACCTCTATAACTTGGAATACCTTCCTTTTTTCAAAATTATGTTTTACTTCAAAACTAGTTGAATATTTGCCCCAATTTCCTTGATGTAGGATATTTATTTCATGTAATTACAGTAGTATTCATTCCTGTTCTAGTAAGACATCTCCTGTTTGATATGTTTGTGTTTAATACATTGTAAATTTTACAGTTCTTTTAAATTTATATTGTACTGTTAGGGGGATTTACCCCAAATCAGATCATAATCTGAGAGTATCTCAAATAGCTACTGTATGTTGACTTAGTAAATCAATGGTGTTGAAGTTACAACAAAATATGTAAACATATGTACACACATTTTTTTTAACTGAAAGGTGATGAAAGCTGCAAAAACTTGTGCTTATTTTATCAGGTCAGATCTGTGATTCCCTTTGACTTAATGCAAAGCTGAACCCTTCCTTAAATATAAAATTCTACACATGACATTCTCAGATGTTTTCTCAGAGAAGCTTTCAAATTTGATGTTTTATTTACTCAGATCTCTATGATCTTACAGTAAATCTTTAGAAGTTCAGTTGTTTCAGCTTTGCTAATGGCCTAATTAACCTCTATGTTTGTATAATCTAATTCAATTTACTTAAATTTCTAAGGTTTTTCTTTATAAGAAAAATAGTCTAATGAATAGGCTACTAAACTGAAATTAAAATGATGGCAGCTCGCTTTTCCCCTCAATCATGTAGCCATCAGCAATAACAAGAAAATAAATTATTTTAGTCTATGTTGCCTATCTGTAAAATAAGGAGAACACTTCTATTTCTTTCATGGTTGTCATAAGAAATAAAATTCATTAATGGCTATGAGGCTTTCAGATACTGGGATGAAAAACATACAGATGAACACACAGCAGTAAACTAAACAGTGACAGAAGATGGGTCTGAACACAGGAACTTACTCATCTGCATAAACAATGAACCAATTAGGGTTTTTTTTTTTTTCCAGCAATGTAGGGCACAACTCACAAGTTAGAAAGAGGAGGCACCATTTCCAATTATGAAATTGTACCTGGCCACTATTTGAAATTTAGAGAGTTTAATAATACAGACCTTGGCTACCCCAAGTTAGCTGGCCAAGAGGTGGAGAAAGACATGGAGCGAATTAGTCTTTAGATGCACTTTCTCTGGTCCCATAGCTGATGAACACATTTCCTGGTGATAAAATCAAATCTGCATGCCACAATATACAGTGCTTTACTGTTTTGTGTAAGCAGATTTGAGGAAGAAACATTTCCCATTCCATAATAATCACTTTTTGGAAAATTCTTTGGTCTGCACACTGCAGATGCTCAGAAAACAAAGGATTTTCCAATTTTCCTTTTTTTTTTTTAACTGAGAGACAGAGAACAAGGTGCCACACTGGTTGCCTCTGCTCCCAAAAATACATTTAAGAGACCTGTGTAAAACCATTGCCTGGATTCAGCAGGTAATTTATTTCTTAGTTGACCAGCTCCAATTTGGACAATGCACTTATCATATCATATCATATCATATCATATCATATCATATCATATCATATCATATCATATCATATTCCACTGTTACAAACTCTACTTGGAATTACTCAAATATTTGACCAGGTGAGTTTGTGCCCTAAGTTCAGAAGAGCTAGAGTTTTTTCAGCTTCCTTAATTTTGACACAGTCTTACCTGAGCACTGATCTTGCAAGCTGTTCCACCCAAGTGAACCCATGCAGCTCTGTACAGTTCCAGCTGAACTGCAGATAAAGGTTTCACCTAGGTTAGCATTTTTTACCCACAGGTCACAGAATCTAAGAGTTACAGAGAAAGGAACCTCTGGAGATCATGCAATCCTCCTCTGATCAAAATAAGGTTGCCTACAGCAGGGTAGGTGTTCAGGGCTGGGTCCAGTCAAAATATAATTATCTTTAAGGGTGGAGATTCCACAATCTCTCTGGACAAGCTCTGTCAGCATTTGATCATCTTCAAAGTGTGTTTAGATGGAATTTCCAATATTTCCACTTGTGTTCATTGCCTCTTGTGTTTTCACTGAGTATCATTGAGAAGAACTTGGCTCTGTCTTCTCTCCTTCCCTCCATTAGGTATTTGTCATACTCATTGATCAGGCTCCCCCTGAGCCTTCTGTTCTTCAGGCTAAACAGTTCCAGCTCTCTCAGCCTCTTCTCACATGGCAGATACTCTAATCCTTTAATCATCTATGTGGCCCATGGCAGGACTCACTCCAGCACATCTTTCCTGTTCAGTTTGACATCAGCCAGAACCCCCATCTCATTTACTGCCATGATGCTTTCCAGCTAGGCAGCCTCCCAACATTTGCTGATGCATGGAATTGTTCTTTCCTAGGTGCAAAACTTGTCTCTTCTCCCAGCTGAACTTATAGGATGCCTCTCAACCCATCGTTCCAGCCCATCCAGGTCCCACTTAATGGCACTGTGTCTGTCTGATCTTTCAATTATTTTTTCCAGTTTTGCACTTGAGCAGAAAAACAAAATTTATAACTCATTTATGAAATTAATCTTTTAAAAGTTCATCATTTCTCTAAGACACTTGTTAGTCTTTGTCCAGGTTCTTTCTGGGTTTTGTCTCACAGAAAGAGTAGAGCACCTCAACTCTCCCTGCAAAAATCCACATCAAAGCTACCATGACTTTTAAAGAGAAAAGGTATTGTTATGATTTGGGATGGCAGGAATAATGATACAAGACTGACCCTTCATCGGAAGGCACTACAGTGAAGGTTTATTAGAAACACACTCTTTTTATACAGCACTTCAGTACAATGGATACAATTGGTCATTTAGAGCCTACACCTTTTTGTAAACATTTTTGCCAGTAAACAAGTTAGAAAAACACCAGGTGTCAGAAGTGGGATATCTACAAGGATTGTTTGGATTCCTCCTTATGATTTCCCAGGCTAGAGTGGGTAAGTTATGTACTTGACTTTCCCACAGGCTCAAGCTAGTGCCCAAAGCCTGAAAATCTATTTTCTGACCACTGTCAGTTCCCACAAAAAGGGATATTTTCTTGGGTTTTTTTCTTCACATCTGTCCCTTTTTGTAGAATTCATCTCAAGTTTACAACTCCTGTCAATCCTGGGATACACTCCTGGAATGGACTGTTCTTCAAACAAGATTGTTGCAAGCAATAAATCTGCCTTCAAGGGTCTTTCATTGCCCAGGAAAGCTAACTGATGCAAGGTAATAAAGTCTTAGTAAATCCCCTTTCAAAAAGTAAAACTGAATCTTTATTTAAAGTCCTGCAGGTTCAAAGGAACTTGGTAGAGACCAAGACTTTGGAAGAGGTATTTGCAATGTTTTTTAGTTTTTTCTAATGCTCTTCTCTTCAATCAATGTTTGAAGAGAAGCTGAAAAAGGCAAAATCCTAATTTCTGTATACGTCAGGTTCTGAAGCAATGAAGGATATCAGTATGTTTGAAAGGGTAAGAAGGGCACTGCAAGCTCTAAACCAAGTCACATATTTTAAATATACAGTTAGACCAGATAAGTGTCACTTAATTTCAGAGGATTGTCAGTTTATAATCTTTTATTGGTGTAATGCTTGATTATGCAAGGCAAAACCCCAAACAAGTACAAACCATGCATATGCTGGGAAATTTCTGCTTTTTCCAGGAATGTCTTTCTTTGTATGTTTCCACTGAAGAAAGTTTAGTTTTCATCTCTCATGAATGCTTTATCCCTTTACTTCTTTCCAGAGCTGTTTGTTAGCTTTTCCTCTTTCTTCTGAAGAAAGCAAGCTTGATAGGTTTTGCTAATGATCATGCCCTCTACACTAACTATAAAACACATATAATTAACGATGGAAGCAAAAGGTTAAGTAAACGAAAGGTCATGACAATTGAGGCTGATTTCACTAGACAGCATCGGTATGTTATTGTTCCCAATGCAGAAATCTAGGTTTAAAGATAATGCATTCATTAAATTGGGCCACAGGAAATGATCATTCTTCCATTTCTGTTGGGTCATCTGCAACTCTTACTTTAATTAGGTTCACAAGAAGACACTGCTAACAAAAACCTGAAAATTATATATGAATGTGTTTCATCAAAATGACTCACATTTTGATTCTTCCACATTTACTCACTGGGTAAAATTTCCCAGTCTGAAAAATCAATCTTGTATGTAAGGGTGGAAAACTGTTCCCACTGATTTGTGTCACTTGCATTTTCATATCTTGGTAATAAGAGAGGAACAGGACACTTGGGTCCATGTGTTTTGAAAAAATAATGAGTTAGGATTTGGAAAGGTATACTTTGTCACAGGAAAACTGAAGCATGATACTTGAAGAAACACACAAAAAAGGCAACTTTCAGCTCTCTACATTAAGGATATGTTGCTGAAGTACAGATTGGGAACTGCGTGGGAAAAGGTCAGTATTTAAAACTAGAAGATACATGCTTGGCTACCTAATTACATATTGGTCTATATAAATTGTAGCACTGGAGGTTCCGAATAATTTTTTTCTCCAGTGCCTGCAGTAGAGTTTTTCCACCAACGGATTTAGCCAATATCACTAAGCCTAATAACTTCAGAGTCTCAGTCAGCTTATGCCAGTGTTCTGTTCCTGAGAGAGAAAAATGTCAAACACCTAGATGTTTTTAATATATTCACAGTTCATCACTGAAGTCCTGCCTTTCTTCTTCCCCCATGTCCACCTAGCTCTGGCATGGAGTCTTCTCTTCAGTGGCTTCATTAACCAGCCAAATATTACTGCTACTCACACAGTTGGTCCTTCAGTGACTGTCAAATTTTTGACGCTCCAGTTTCTCTGTCCTTCTTTTCATCATCAGTATTTCTTCCTGGATTGCAAAGAGAATCTTTGCCTCTGCCGCCATTCTGTAGCTAACCAATTTCCTCCCTGTATTTTGAGCCTCAGACATGCCTTTGTCATTTATACTGCAGAATCTGTTGGAAAAAAGTTGTGAGATCTTTCTGTTTCCACAGAAAGCTGATTCTCCACTTCCTAGCTCAGCTTTTACTTTGGCCAATGAGCCCTTCTTTTTCTCCTTTCATTCTGCAATTTTTATTTCTGTCCGTTATCGGTCACCTTTTTTTCTTCTTCTTCTTCTTCTTTTTTTTTTTTTTTTTTTTTTTTTTTTTTTTTTTTTTTTTTCATTTCTTGCTTTTCTACAGGACTAAATAAGTAGAATTTGAGAGGATCTCCCTTCAATGTTTCCTTCCCCGCTCACATTTTAACTTGGACTCTGCCTAACTGAAATTTTCCAAATTTCTTCTGATAGTAAGCACAATGGCACTTAAACTATACTGACTTTTAGTCAGACAAAACCCTCAAAATTTATTAAAAAGCCATGCTTCTATTTCCATTGTCTTATTTATTTATTTATTTAAATGGGTATGGGAAATATGAAGGAAGACTCTCCTGTATCAAAGCAGTCTCCATTTGAATCAGTGTCACTTTCAATCAGTTCACCCTTTAGCTATGTGGTTTATTTCTGCAATTAACCTAGGGGTGAATTCTGATTGACTGAAACTGAAGTGGCAGAGGTAAGCCAGGAGTGAAACAAAACCTTTTGAGACAATATTTTTTACTAGTTTAAGCCTTGCTTATCAATTAATGTTTCATTCTTAAAATTCATGAGTGATGAATTCAAGAGTGATGCTGCAAATGAAGGTTTGGACATTATTATTCTAGTTGCATATTATTCTAGTCCAGTGGAAATACAGAGAAGCTCTTTCTAAATCATGTTAATTTCTCTGCTTGGTTTTTCAATATTCAATAGAATAGGGCAATGCTGACCTAACTGACTGTAATTAGTTCTTGTGATTGGAGCAATGGTAGATGAAGAAACAAAGTAAATGTAAAAGCCAACTGTGGCTTTCCACCCACAGATGCATGAGGCAAGCACTTTCTCACTCTACGCCCCCACCTCCAAGTAAGCATTTTCTTTCTTCGCCACTGTACACTTTGAAAAATGTTCTGTAATGTTTTTCTACCAGCTTACAATTCAATTCTTTGAGCCTGCAGTTCCCAGAGGAAACTAGTTCAAACTCCTTAAATCAAGCTGCTATAAGGAGCCAGACAGTTTCAGCTGATGAAAACCACATCCATGTAATGCAATAAAACCTACAGATCAGTCTCAGGCATAATGTAAAATTTATTCCTAATGTTAAGCTAACATTTTCTTATGATTGTTACTTTTAAAGCCTACACATATTGATTTAAAAAGCATTAAATATTAATGGTTAACAAAGTGTTAAGTCCCTGAATTCCTGAACCAGTATTTGAACATCACTGTTGTTGTTTTGAAGTAATTGTTTATAAGTGAAGATCTTGTACACTAATTCAGCTTCACCATAAATCCCTCATCCTTCCTCAGACTCTTTGCTGTTGATGAGCATTATACAAAAATTTCCATATTACTCCTCCTTTCTAAAAAGTGCCATAACCTCCGTTCTGTTAATTATTCTGAGGAGGAGCATGCTGAAACCTTTCTGTTTGAACTGACCCAGGATCAGAAATAGAACAAACATTTAAAAACTTGGTCAAAACAGTCACTTTGGGTAATAGGCTGGACACAAGGAGACCTGAGTCCTTATTTCCTCCCTACCAACTTTTTCTTTAATGGTGGTATAAGATACAGAAGAAATTCAGAGCAGACACCACTCTTAAAAGCTGGCTCTTAAAAAGGGAGCCCTCATAGTGGACACTCCCCTGCTCCCCTCCTTCTCCGCTTCCCCTCCTCCCACCAAACTCATTGTGGGGTCAAGGCCATGTCTCTACCAGTGAATAAAGAAGTCCAAGGCTCATTTTCAGCTACCCTATGGCTCACAACCATACAAGAGTTTTAACCAGTTGTTCCTAAAACCAGGCCAACAGGAATCTGCACATTAGGAGTTGAGTTTCTCCTATGCTAGCTCCTCAGCCACAGCCTGGCACCTATTGTTTTGGTGAAGCCTGATTGGCACTAAACCACTTCATGGACTATGCACAACCAGTGCTCTGGCATTTGCCGTGGTCCTGTTCATTTTGCTGACTCAGATGTGGCCAGAGAGTTTCCACATCCCTGAGCAAGCAAGGCAGCAGTGAGGACCTGGGCACAGGATTTTCCATCCTTGAAACAGAACATGATAGGGGGAACAGAAAAACTGAGAACAGTAGTCCCTTACACTTGGTTTGGCAGGGACAAAATATTCGTCCGCTTCCTTGATATAAAACCAATACCTAACTGACACACACATAACATGTTCATTGCCATTAATAGGAAAGCTCAAGCTAACTTTTTTTTTGGAGCTGCATGTGTGGCCTTGGCCTAAAAAGCAGAAAGCAGAATCTGTATTCACTGCAGGGGTTCACAGCTTCCTTTTTGGTTTGGTCTTCTTGACGAATCCATCTCCAGTTGATGCCATGGCAAGTTTCTGGAAGGAAACAGCTCAATTTCTGCACCAGTTTAAACATGAACCATAGCATCAGCTTTCAAATTAGTGTATCTGAGCCCCTGAACAAGGACAGAAATTACTGAGCATTTGAAGAAGGCCAAATGTCTACTGGCTTAGAATTAAGTACAGACTTGGTGGTAAATACTGGCTTAGAAAAAGTGTGGAGAAGTAACAGTTAAAGGCTCAGCTTGCAGAGCACTCTGAGTGTGCCTATGTAATAAATTAACTTTGCTGCAACTCGATAATTGCCTAAAAAGCCATTTTTGATAAAATAATTTTCTCTGATTATCATATTGAATGTTCATGTGCTTAGATATCTGCCTAGGTTTGCAAACGGAACCTTCTTGAGAATCTCACATTAAAATTTAAAGCTTCATAAAATGCTGCATAATTTTCACAAGGCCACAAAATAAAGCAGAACAGCATATTTTGACACAGCTTTTTCAAATAAACTTCTAAAGAAATCACTTCTTTTCTTTGGCCCCAATGGCAAATGCAAATAAAATAGGAGGAAGACACATGGAAAATAGGAAACTCCTCTGTTACTAACATTTTCATTGGATCATTAAAAAAATTAAAACAAACTCAAGGGCAAAGAAGGAGACTAATGGCTAAAACGAGGACAGAGATAGTTCCATAACCGCACACAGCCATCGACAGCTAAGAAACAGTTTGGACCATGAGCATTTCTGGGGGAAAGAAAACAAGACCCTCCCCAGCATCCTTCTCTAGTACATTTCATATCAGTTTTGCTGCCAGCATGCAGGGAACATTTAGTGTTAAAACCACAGTAATTTCTTTTTGTTGAGTTTTATGATAGACTTGATGTGGTTTTAAAAAATAAATCTGTTAGTCAAATGGAAAAAAGACAAATGCAAGACCAGAATAAGAATAAAAACATAGATTAAGAGGAAGGTCTTCTAAGATCAGAGCTGTCCCAAGGGGCAAAAAGCCCCTTGGAAACTGGGTCTGAAAGCTGGGGAGCAGAAGCAAAGACTCACTGCCAAGAGCATCTCAGTCATATCAGTGTGTCCACTGGCCAGCACAGATTAATCCACAATATGTGAAAATGAGTTAATGAAGATTAACATTACTGTTGCCTAGAACAGCTGTCATATATATCTCCAGGAAGCAGCAGCATCTCTCCTATTAGTTGTGAGGGGCAAGGATGGGGGAGACCTATTAGAAAATCATGAGGAAAGCATGGGAAGTTAGTGCGCAAATAGGATAGGCTAAAAGAAGGAAGAGGAAAAGGGTCTGGGAATGCAGTGGAGGAGGAAAAAAAATATTTAGAAGCATATCTGCAAAACGTGGATTGGGATGGCAGGCCACTTTAACAGGTCACCTTAGGAAGAAATGCCATGGCTCATGAAATGCCTAGGACTGTTTAATCTGCATTGGAAGAAACAAAATTTTTCAGCAAGTTCTTGGAGGAAACCCTATGAACAAGACCAGTGGAAAAAAAGCTGAAAAAATAAAAGTAATTAAAAAAAAAAGTGCAGTGTTTTCACAGCCTGTTTGCTGTGATTTGTTGAAGGAGTTCAATTCTGCTTATGTTCCATATATAATTTGTTTTATTCAAACTTGATATAAAATTAGGTTACATCATAGTCTGAGGGCACAGCAAAACAAAGCATATGGGGAAGGTTTTTTTCTGCAAAAATAAATACCTCAGCAGAAATAGTGAGTACCAGGAAGGAACTCTTCCCCGTCTATAAGAAATAAATAAAAATTAAGTGAAAAATCAACTTTTGACCAAGATCTGGTTTTGTTTGTTTTTCAGAAAAGATTGTGTAGACTCAAACTACTAGCCAAACACAACTAAAGTTGTGCTAAGGTAATATAGCTCTGTGCTGGGCTACATTTATATATATATATATATATACACACACATATATATATATATATATATATATACACATACACAGAGTATGCACCAAATTTTAGGTAATAGACTCAAATATTAGGGCTCTAGATAAATGTGGGTACTTAAAATCTTGTCTGTGAAACATGAAGCAGCTTTCTATGGCTGTGCCTAGGTAAGTCAGAGTGAAACAGTTTGGTCATTTGGTCACTGGAAGACTGCCCCCTGAGCCTTGGAAATATCTCTCTGTTCCACATCAAACATTTCTGAGCTAAGTAAGGCACACTATTTGAAGGCTAGAGACATTCCACAGCTGCTTTAATCACAAGCTAAGATCACATAGCAAAATTCTATGTAATGCTTTTTCTGCTGAAAGGAAGTTACAAAGCTATGCATGATAAGTATTTTAGTGCTGACTTTGCGCTTAGTTACACCAAAAAAAAAAGCTAATAAATTCTTGAAAGCCTGACTGTATGCTCAAAAATTAAATCTACAAAGGAAAGCCCAAGAGTGGGAAGTTCAAGGCAAGCATGCTAATGTCTAATGATAGAGAATACATGTGAACTGGGCTCACTAGACCGTGTTTTTATCTTGCTCTCTTAAGGAAATGCAATTGCATTGTCTGTCCATCTCTTTCTTCTCAAGCAAATTTTGAACCCTTTTCACAGGGTTTCAGCTCAATTCAGTATAAAGGACCCAGAAATACTACGTGTCATGATGAAAACCAGCAGTCAGGAGAATGAGACTGCTAATCAGTGTCCTCTCCAGATGGAAGACGGTGTGACTTCACCAGTCGCCTGCTGTTTGACTCACCAGTTGGCTAATCTCAGCACATGTGCTTGGTAAGGAACCACACCGCTGAGAACCATCTCCGTTTTGCTAGTGCTTGTGGAAAGTGGTGACTACTGGAACCCATGTGGAGTGGATTGGTAGGAAAAAGATTTGGAACATTGGTCCATAGGTAGCCAAACCTAATTAAGCCTTCTATCTTTAGAACAATTAACAATATACCCTTGGGTAAAGTTGATGCTGGCTGTGTGACAGTGTGTAAACTACCATTGGAGTACTCCATGGATAAGTCAGGACAAGCTAGAAAAATAAAACTCTGGCATTTATAGTCTCATATGCCAGTAAAAGAAACCAATCATGGTGGAAGAGTACTGGGAATGGACAAGACCTGGACAAGCCAATTGGGAATCCTGCCTGCTTTGTGGATGTGCACGGCACACCAGCAGACCCCCCACCTGCGGCAGGTCGTGGCTGCAGCTGTTAAGCGCTGTTAAGATCGTCCACAGACAAGCATGACATTAACACTTGTTTTGACGGAATTTACACACTCTTCAAATATCTTTTCCTTTGCACAAAACTTTTGTCTTATTTTCATGCGTCCCCCTGCATGTGCCAGCGGCAGATTTGGGAGTGAGCAACAGCAAGCGGCAGAGTCCAGCGCCCGGGGCGGCGGAGCCGGACGCAACCACAGGTGCCAAATGGCCTCCATGATGTGCAGCCAAGGAGGCTCCTGGGGGAGGAGGCTGCTGGCTGACGGGGCGAGCGGGGCCCTCCGGGCTGGCCCCGAGAGAAAGAGGCCCTCGGCGAGTGTGGGCTCCGTCGGGGCCGTCGGGTGGCTCCCGGGGGCGCGGCCGGCCCCGCCCCGCCCGGCGGCTCCCGCTGCCCTGGAGCGCCCCCGCGCGCAGCCGCCGGTGCCGCCCGCCCGCCCGCGGGGAGGGCGGCGGGGCAGGTGCGCGGCGGCTGCGGCGGCGTGAGCCAGCGCCGGGGCCGTGTCCGCCCGCCGCCGCCGCCCCTCCTCGCCGGCTGCCGCCGCCGCCTTCCCGCCGGGAGCACCGGTTCCCTCTGCCGCCGCAGCTCGCTGTCTCCTCCTTCTCCTCCGTTCCGTCCTCCCAGTGGCTCGGGAAGGCAAAGCCCCCCGCCGGGGGCGCCCGTCGGTGGGTGCTTGCCCCCCAGCCCCCGCGCTCGCCTCGCCACCGCGGCAGCCGCCGGCACAGCCCCGCTCAGCCCGGCCACCATGGCGTGCTGGAGGTAAGCGAGCTCCCTTCACCTCTTCCTTCGCGGGTCTCGCCCTCCCGCCGGCGCCGCACCTGCCGGGGCGCCGGTGGGCGGCCACGGGGAGGGGACGGCCGGCGGGTTTCTCCAGTGCCAGAGGAAAAGTTGCGCTGGGCGGAGGCGGAGCGGCGCCGCATTGTTGTGTGTGCGGGCGCGGGTGTTCCCTGCGGGCGGCGGCGGGGCGGGTGTACTTCCGGGTTCGCACCTTTCTCCCTTCGCCGCCGCCGCCGCGCCCCCTCCTCCGCCGGCCGCCGCTGCCCCCGAGCCCGCCCGCCCGGCCCCGGCTGTCCGCGCCCGAGCCGCCGGGACGGGGCAAGGGGAGCCGGGCCGCGCCGCCCGTCAAACGCGAACGACGACGGCAGCCGCGGTAGAGGAGAGGGTGAAGGGACGAAGCCGCCGCCCCCGGCGCCGAGCGGGGCGCGGGGCGCAGCGCCCCGCCGAGAGCCGGTAGCGGCCGGGGCCGAGGCAGCAGGCGCGGGGACGGTGCGACAGCCCGACGCCAGGGGGCGGCCCGCTCCCCGCCGACAGCCGCTGCCGGATGGCGGTGACCGCCCGGCGAGCGGCCGGGCCGGGCGGGGCGGGCAGGGACCGGCGTGGGGCGCCCGCGGCCCGGCGGAAGGGAAGGCCGGGGAGGAGAGCGGACTGACGGCGGGACGGGACCCGCCGGGCGACGCGTCCGCTCCGCGGCGGCGGGGGAGCGGAGGATGGGGCGGAGGCGGCGCGCCCCGAAGGGTGCGGGGCTCGGCCGCCCTGCGGTAACCAGCGGCGGGCGGGCGCGGGCCGCGTGTCACGCGCGGCGCCGTGTGCGCGGTGCGGGGGGTTTAACGCGAGTGGCGGCGGGGCCGCCATCTTGGATAGCTCCCGCCGCGGCGCGGGGAGCGCGGGGTCGCGGCCGGGCGCTGCCCGCCCCCGGGGCCGCGGGGACAGCGCGGGGCGGGGGCGCGGCCCGCCGGCGAGGGGCGGGCGGGCGCTCCAGGGCGCTGTGACACGCAGCCCCGCGGCTGGCTCGGAGGTGCCAGCCGGGCACGGTGCGGGACGCGGTGCGGGGGAGAACAAATAAAGTGCCGAAATGCCTCCAACGCGCCTTGCTCCTCCTTGTCTGGTTGCGCGCCCGCGGGCGGCAGGACCGCGTGGCCGCTGCCTCCACGGTGAGGGTACGGCCGCGGCGTCTCCGGGCTCCGCGGGCAGCGACCGTGTCTGAGCGCCAGCAGCTCCACTCGGCTGTTGTGTTATCGTAGTACACCGTACAGCGGGTCAGATAACCGGCTATCGAATGAGAACATTAATCTGAAAAGATGTAAACAGCAGCAACGCACGCGTTTGGTCCAAGATACTGTAAAATAGGCAATTCGCGTATTTAAATACATTGGGAAACTCTAAGTTAATTTTAAGTATCTTTTAGCTTTAACATGAGAGAATTACCCATTTTAATCTGATAAACATATTACCTAAAGAGATTTGATTCATTTACTTGTTTCTCTCTTACCAGTCGTTAGCTCGTTAGTGACGGTGAGTAAATGATGTACGATGGTCTTGCAGTGATGGGACAAAACAGTAGTGCACGCTACGCCGGTTTGTTTACAGACTTGACTCCTTCTCCTTATGTAACTGGTCTTGCCATTCTTTTTAAATAGGCCGTTCACAGGGCTGTGTTTTCTTCTTCACACCTGTTTTGGGATTTCCTGTCTTGCATAGAAATTACAAGTATGGAGAAGTGTCCTGTCATGGACAACCCATCAGACACTAAGAAAATAGTTACAGCTAAATTTGGTCATAGTTAATTTAAATTTAGTTGTGTACACTTTTAGTGGTATCTAGATATAACATAGTACAGAAGTGCAATAATGCATGTTTACTCTTAGACTGATACCTGCTTTGCAAAACTACAAGTCAGTTATTTTTTAGAACACACTACTGAAAAAAAAAACCCCAAAAAACCCCTTAAAGCTTCAGAGGAGATAATACTGACAAACTTGCTGGAAAAGTATTTTTAAGATATGCTACGAAGTCATAATTCTTCAAAGGATTCCTTTTCCCCTTCGGTATAAGAGTAGTAACAATCAATGTTAAATTAAATTATGACCTAAATTATTAATACATCAGGAAGTCAAGTTTCCTTTGCTGTAATGAAATGAATCATGTATCTAATGGCAAAGTTAGTGGTTATATTTGATGTTTGTCCCTTGCAGTAGTTACAAAAATGCAGCTGTACTAAAAACTCTGCCTGTGTGTGTGTATGACAAAAGTAACCATCTTCTACTCTGATCATTTTAAAATACATTCTGTAAAGGACATGTGCTGCTGTCTCACTATTATCAAAACTTTTTTTTTTTAAATGAATCTGAAAATGTATTAGCTGACATGTACTGAGATTTTCATCAGAGGGAAGACGGTGATACATAAGTGAAGAAGGAAACCCCACATGCTCTCTCTCCTAGGCCTGAACAGCTGCAGTCTAGGCCATTTGCAGGATGCAGTGGTAGGTCACACGCAGTGTTTCATGTTGCATCCTCGAGCACAGAAGTGAATTTTAAAGCTCAAGCGCTTAAACCATTTGTCCCTCCTCTTGTTCTGCTTTGTAACCCCGTGGCAGCGTTTTGTTTGCGCGGCAGCTGAAGCCCCGAGCGGAGAGGCGAGGCACCGCGCGTCGCTCCGAGCAGGGCGCCGGGCGGGAGCCGCTTTCCCCCGGCGGGGAGCGGCGCATCCCCCGTGGCCGGCGGAGCGCGGCGGGGCGGCCGTGCGGCCGAGGGGTCCGGGCCCGGCGCGGTGCCCCGCGGTGCCGGCCCCGGCCCCTCCTCCGTGGCGCGGCGCTGTCCGCGGTGCTGAAGCCCGCGGCCATGTTACCGCCGTCCCGTGCCGTGCCGGCCGTGCCGCGGGCGCGCTGCCCCGGGCGGCTCCGGGCGCTTCGGCGCAGGGGCACGGCAGGGCTGTGCTCTCACCCACGGCCTTTATGTAATGCACTCTATCGCGCCGGTATCGGATGCTGACAGCAAAATCAGTGGCAAATATTACAGCTTTCTCCTTCGGAACAGGAGCTCTCTCAGCACGCAGTTTGGTTTTTTTTATAGCCAGCTTGGGAAGCTTAACGTTACCTATAGAAAATGGAAGTGTGCGGATGAAACCAGCAAGTAAACGAGAACTTGGCATTTGCTATTTTTAACCACAGGTTCGGTTTATGAAGGGACATTCTGACAGTGAATATCAAAAGAGCATGTCATCAGTGAGAACAAAATAACCTCTCATGGCACAGGGAAGGTTCAGGAAAAAGCAGGTATCCATTAGCAGCAATGAAAACACAGGCATGGGGTTTTCTCCTTTTTTCCTCTATTTAAAAAAGACAAATTTAGAAAGGTGTGCTGTCTAGCAATCTTTTTTTTCCCAAAGTCACTTTAAAGTGCTGCGACATCTCTACTACATGAAAAACATTTAAAAGGTTTTTTTCATCTCAGAGACAAGCATTCATTTTCTGTAATTGCACACTGGGTGTTTCGAATACAGTTGCACAATAAAAAGCAAATATGCTCCTCTGCTATGATGTGTAGAGGCTGGGAAAAAAAAAAAAAGACAAAACCAACATGATGTGTTTCATATGGAAGGATAACAATTTAAAAAATATACATTCTGCTTCTAAAAATAGAATGAATTGATATGCAGAATGAATTGACCTTTAAATTAAAGGTCAGAGGTGACAAACCAGGACAAAGGTCATGCAGCTCATTTTCAAGCAATCAGTTTCTAGTTTTTTCATAGTTGAACAAAAGCTTAATTATACAGAAGAGTAAGAACTGTAATATTTAACTAGTCGATTCTAACAGACAAATAGAGGTAGTTTTCCACAGTTCCCTGTTTTCTTGAATGTAGTTCTATTAGGGAATTTTTTGTGCTGTTACTGATGCAAAAATGAGTCTGCCTTATATTAAAATATTTAAATGCATTTCTTAAGTTAACAGTTAATATTCCACCATCTGTACTTAATATTACTGCTTCAGAGATTAGAGGTTTGTGTATCCATTTTCTGCTTTTTAAGTGATTTTAGGGAAAAAAAAAAAAAAAAGTCCTGCTCGCGCTATTGTTTCAATAAAGTTAGACTGCAGGTCCATTCATTTGAGCATTCATGCACATACTTATTATTTCTAGCAAACTACTTCCCCGAAATCCTACTTCCAGTCTGCAGCATTCTGTATGTCCATATGCAGTAATTAGACAGACCTAATACCTGACTGTTTAACTAGTATGTGTATGTGATTATTATTTTATTATATGCACTATGATTCAGTGTTCTAACAATTTGAAGGTATTAGTGCAGTGTTTATATCAATAATACCAGATTTAAACCAAACCAAGCTTTCATAAATATTCTGAAGGTATTTAACAAATATTCCATAGGCTGACCATACATAGTAATGCAGCACCTAAGGACAACTACTAGAAATTCAACTGTTAAAATTTGTACACTCACTCACTAATAATTTTGTATCACATGTTAGGTTTTTGCTTTTCTTTCAGATACTGTATGTCCTGTATCTATTTCAGCTACTGATGTGCACGTTGTTTTTAAATTTTTCATATTTTCTTTTAGAGATTGTGATTTTTTTTTAGTTATATATCACTGATGTTCTTGTTTACTTTTTTTTTCTGGTTTGAATGAATGGCCTATCTCCACTAAAGTATATAAGAAATGACCATTGCATTACTTTATTTGTTCAGTTGTTTTAAACAATGACTCAGTCAGAAGCCATTGACATTCAGGATTGATGTCCACTCCCGTTGAAATGGGAAAGATGTGCACTGTACTATCTACTCTTCTAGGAAAGTGAAGATTGGTGTTTAAAATACAGACACTCATCTGCTCTTTAACTTCTACAGTGTTTGATTTGATTATTTTAATGGACAATATCCATATCAGTACTTGATAAGCTTGATATTACAAAATACAAATGATGATAAAATCCATCATCAGTAGTGCTCTCAAGTAATAATTCAGTGATTAAAAAAATCCAAGAAAAATGAAGAAAGGAGATTCTATGGTTTGTAGATAAATAGCACATGCAAAGAAGACAAAAATTCTGTGCAAAGGAAAAGATATGTGAAGGGTGTGTAAATTCCATCAAAACAAGTGTTGATGTAAAGCATCTCAGAAAGGAAGTATGAACAAACCATAATAAAGTTGTTATAAAAGTAAATTAAAAATTAATAATTTTTAAAAATAAAACCAGTAGTGCCATCAATTTTGAGGGAATGATATTAAAATCCTACTTGACTGCAGTATTTTTATAACCTAAGTGAAAGCTGTAAGTTGTACAAATACTGAATTCAGCTTGTCATTATATTTGTTCTTAATCTGATCTTTAGCAGGTGTTTTATTCAGTACTTCATTTGGGATTCTTTTGTTTGTGAATAGTTATCAAGTGGGGAAATAAAATCTTAGTATATGTAGTTTCTCACAGAAATAAATAACAAAATATATATGTGATCAAACTATGAAAAATGTTACTACCTATGATTTGAGAATTAGGGCTTTTAAAGTTCTTTTCCTTGCAAAGTACTGATATGAAGTAATTTAAGAAGTATAGAGAAAAATCCATCTGAAAACATGTAATAAGATCACAAGGTAGTTTTCTCATTGTTTTATTTGCTGTATAGCAAATCAATATGTGGCAATTTCAAATGCCCTTGCTAACAGTAAACTGGGAACAAAATACTTTCATATATATAAGAAATAGAACAGCAGTGTTGCATTGTTAAATTGTGTTTAAAAATTTTATCTGTGATTCACAAAATATTGTTTGAAACATATGTGGTTTACATTGCTTTTTAATTATATAGTATGATGATTGTTTAGTATATGTATATTCAAATCCAGACCATAAGAAATTGCAGATTTTACTAAATCAAATACACTAAATATGAGAATTGTATATCATTTCAGTCCTTTAAACAAAAATAACCTTATTCAGCATATTCCTTTGTTGTATATTATTAATGTTTTAAACTAAATAAATGCTAAATAGTTTTTATTACTAAAACAATTGTCAGTATAGTAGTAGCATTTAATTTTGAGGAGAAACTCTGATGCTGGAGTTGTCAGGATTTCATTGTCTCCCCTTCTGATATTGTAGAGTTCATTACCCTTTTTTTTACCATTGCCCAAAAGAATCATATTCCTAACAATGGTGGAAGCACATTTTACCTTTCTTTGTTCCTGTTCTCACTGTAGTCAAATGACATTCTTACACATAATTAGAAGGTGTATAACTGCATATTTGATCTTCATAAACTTCATTTCCTAAAAACCAAGATATGCTTAACCTCTTTTATATCAGGAAAAAAAGCATATCTGGGTTATTGCCCAGCTGTGTTATTTACTTGAAGCTACAGTTACCCTCCTTCAGATCAGTGACAAAAGTGAGTGAAATTAGCAAAGAAAGACTAAGTTTTAATTTGCTAGTTGTTCAATTAATTTTCTTAAAACAGCATTGAAAAAATATTTTTAACTATCTCACACATGCTTACTTTCATTTTCACGTGCTAGAAAAATACTGTAATGGTGTATAAACAGAAGTATGGAAGAAAAGCAAAGAAAATTATGGTGAAACAAAGAAAAAAATTGTGAGAGCTTTCAATTTTATCCACCCTGTAATTACATATGGACATTAACACTTGATTGTACCTTTTCAGGAAATCTTAATTTTTCTTATTTATCCATTTCAGAGTAATCAGATTGAACTGAATGAAATGAAAGGGGGGGAAAAAAGAGTTTAAACAATGTAAGCATCTCAGGAGGAAATCCATTATTTAGAATTGCACATTTAAGAATCTGTGTAAAACAAGTACATTCAGAGTGTCAGACAACACTCATTTGTGATGTTTGAAATCAAAATACTGTCAGCAGTCAAGAATAGTAAAAAAGGTTAATTTTTACCGACTGGTTCAAATAACAGTAAAGTTTGTTAATATATCTGCTCTTACTGTGCTTGGGTTCTGTCCACAGAGTTTTAAAATTTTGTATATACTTCGCAACATTCATCCATTTAAGGCTTCACTCCTGATAAGTTAACTAGAAGAAGATCTTTTTAACACTGGAATGTTTTTCCCTGTTCCTTTGCATCACTCTTTTCCTTGTTTGTTATAAAATAAAGGATTGGTGGGTTTTGTTTTCTAGTTCTTCTACTCTCTAATCATACTTATAATACCCAGCATGCGTTAAAAAAAATAATGCTGACTTTAGTCTAGGAAAAAACAGTCCCCTGGCTACCACTGTGGAAGAAACAAATTTAACATTTTTATATTTAATATAATTTTTCTTTTCAACTTACTTTTGGAGGAAAGTGTATATCTTACTTAAGTGGAGTAACTATGTCTGCTTTACTTTCTTGCAAACAAATTATGTTTCTAAATCCTTTGGCAGCAAACCTGCTTAAGGTAATGAATTCAAAACGATGCACATCTCAGATAATTCCTTTTAAATAGATACAATTTTGCTATTATTTTTTACTGATTGATAAGTTGTCAAAAATAGACAACATAAGCTGTTAAGTCAGTTGAATTACAGAATGTGCTACTTGTAAGGGAAAGTGGATTACCTTTGTTTGGTGTCTGTTAGTGTGCCTTTAACTGATTCTGCACTCTTCATTGTATTTCCTATCCAGCAATAATTCCACATGGTCTTCTCTTGCAGTACTTTTCATGGTTACTGTTATAGTATCCTTCCACATGCTGTGAATGCCTAGTTAAAATAAGGATTGCTTTCAAAGCTAGTGACTTTTTCTCTGAAAACATTTTGCTGTCTAGTACACAATTCCTCAGCAGCATTTATCTACTTACCTGCAGTTACAAAGTTTATGTAAATGCCAAGATAGTTTCACAGAGGAAAAATGCCAAAATACTTTTTTCTTTTGTACAGGAGAGTTCACCATGAGCCATTTCAGAGCCCAAACCTGCTTCCATTTAGACCAGGGTCTGATTTTGTATCTCTTTCAGTAGAATACAGTAAAATACATGCCAGAATAGTTTCTCATTCAAACTATCTATTTAAGTGAGTTCATAGAATTGAAATGCCCAGGTTCTTCTACAGTAACACATCTTATGCCAAGCTTTAGATACTGTATCAGGAAGCTTTTTAAAAACACTATAAAAAAATAGATATCTATTTTTCTGCTTAATAATCTATTATGTGACCCTCTAGAATATGTGATGATTAGAAATGTGTTACAAAATTACAGTACTGGAAACAGGAATAACTTGAACTTGTGCTGCTTCCTGCTACAGTTTTTAAGAACTGTACTTCCCTCCTTTGAATCCCAACACCACTCCCCCAAATACTTATTTTTAATCCCTTCCTAAACTGAAGCAGGCTACGTTCCAAAGCCAAGAAGCCAGGAACGGATCCTTTACTCTATGCTTGCATATTTCATTATGTTGCATAAATAATGCAAGTAAATCTGAAAGGCACAAAAGCCGCACAGCCACAGGTTGGCAGAACAAAAGAGCAGATACAAGAGATTGGGCTTCAGTGCTTGAAGGTGTAAAAGCAGAGTTAGGTTTAATAGTAGACAAAAGTCCACACAATTCCAGTGGAAAATTTAGTTACTACAAAAGAAGAGGTACTGAATCAGCTTGCCAGTGTTATTGTACTGAAAAGATTGTACTACCTCCTTTTCCAATTTCTGGTGTTGGAAAGGATTCAGGATATTTGACTGTAAGGGAAAAGAAGGTAGAGAAAATTGGTTTTCATTTGGCTTTGTTCATTCTTCTTCTGACTTTGCTCACTCCTAGGATATCCATTTTTTTCAAAGAGAGCAGGATAACTGTCCAGATGTTCTCTTAAATTGAAAAAAAACCCCAAAACCACAAAAACAAAACTCAGATTTCTCTAAAACAGAAGAGAACTGAGCTTATGTTTAAACAAGTTTATACTGCAACTCCTTGTTTCTCTTTGATGGGTTTTAGTTAACGCAGATTATTCAAAAAATCAGTAGAGGGTGACAAGAGGACAGGTTTGTCACAGGTGAGTTTCTGCATGCTCCTATCTATTCGTCCTTCATTTGTTAAGCAAACTGGACAACCTAAGTAACAAGAATACTTCAAAACCAAGGTATTTTCCTCAATGCTTTGTGCCATCTGCAGCAGGTTTTTTTCTGTGTGATATTTTTGTTGACATTATACGAAATCAGACAGGCCTTTTTCAATTAAAGCAAAAGTACACCTTTCATGAAGTGTCAGTCAAGTCACACATCTGTATTTGTATGACTGATTTTGTTTAGATTGAGACCTAGAATATCATTACATACTCTGCAGTTTTATCAGTCATAACTAAGAGCATTTTTCTGTTGATATTCATAAGTTGGCATTGAGTTACTATTTTGACCATGAAAGAATCCTGGAGAATTATTTTTATTGGCTTTTCTTAATCATATACAAGGTTGATTGTTTAATGGGTACAATTTAAGCATAGTAAAGCATAGTAAAGACAAGTCACTAGTTCTTAGGTTACCTACTGCAATTAAATATTGATAAAGGAAAAAAACCACGTTCCAATATTCTACAAATCTGTGACTTTTCCCTCTGTTGTCATCAACCGTGTAGCTTGCACAAGAGACTAATGAAAGGGGCAATGCTTTTACTGGTGCTGGGGGCGGGGGTGGGCGGGAAGCAGCACTTGATTTTTTGTCTTGTGCCTCGGTTATCTCCTTGTGGTTCTGATGAGCTAGGTAAGTCTCAAACAGTAGGTTTACAGGTCACTTCTTAGAGTCAATGCCCTGGCATTTTATGGTCTCCTAATGAGCCTTTAAACTGGAGATGAGGTAATTAAATACGGTACTCTGGGACAGTGTACTCGGTACTGACACCAACTCTCTGATTTTAGGTTCCTCAGAAGACGATGAGGTCATTCAAGAAGGTCTCCTCAGGCTCAGGTCAGTCTTCTCTACAGCGTCTTACGTATCTGTGTATGTGTAAAACGGAGGTACTTCAGCACTTCTGTCCCGCTGACTCATGAACGTAATCATTGGGTGGGATGGGGAAGAATCGCTGATTTTGTGCACAGGCTCCAGAGTTCTTGTTGGATGCAGTTTTGAGTGCTCTGTTTCTGTAAGAAAAATAAACGATTACATAAGGAAAGTTTATTTACAATGATGCCATGTCACATACCTGTCGCAAATGGTGGAAGCCCACGGGTTTGTATGAGCGCTGCGGGACCACCACCCCGGCAGACGCGCCGGTGGGCGCACACACCTCAGTCACTGACTAAAATTGATACTCGTGGAGTTACTTCCGTGCCGCTGTCACGCTACCGCCACGCACCTCTTCTGATAGTGACGCCTCACCCGTGCCGTCTGTCCAGCCCTTTGCCTGCCCGCCCAGCCCCTTTGCCCGCCCGTCCATCCCCCTGCCCGGCGTGCCCGGCCGTGGCGGCGGGCGGAGCTCCCCGCGGAGCGGCGCTGCGCCCCCGAGGGAGGGACGCGCGTCCCGGGACACCCGAGAGCCGCCCGGCCCGCGGGACGCGCTCCCTGCGGCGGTGCATGGCCTGGGGCGGGCGATGGCAGGAGCCGGGTGTAGCCTGGGTGCTGGGGCGGGAGGAGCCGGCCGTGTTACCGCCGGGCTGCCGCAGGCCGGAGCGCCGGGGTGCTTGCCCGTCGGGGAGGATGCGCTCCCCCGCTGGGACAGGCGCAGGAGCCGCGGTGCGGCTGTCCCGCCTGCGGAGACGGGCTGGAGCGAAAGCGCCCGAGGGGCGGACCCGCCCGCTCATCGTCCTGCGCCTGCCGAGCGGGAGGCGAAGCGGTGACACCGGGCCGTGCGGCTGGTACTCCCTGCGGGCCTTAGCCCTTTCAGACGGTCTCCCGCGACGACTTCCAGAACCTCCTTAAATCCCCCGGGGAAGCGGCCGCTATCTGTTGCAAATCCGCAGCTGAGAGACGCTTAATGTACGTGAGACCACATCCTGCATCCGAGCTCTCCGAGGGAGTGCCTCCCGCGTCCTCCCGCCCGCGGATCCCGCAGTAATTGCCAGTCCTTTTAGGGGTCCCCCGCACACCGCCGGCACGGCCGGCACACATGCACGGACGGCAGGGCGGGCCCGCGCCGCAGCCACGGCCTCCGCTTCTCCTTTCAACAGAAAGCGCTCGTAAAGCTCACGCTTGGGACCGCGCTCCGACCCCCGTTCGAGCAGGGGCGCCTGCGATGCTCGGGGTGGGCTGCCCCGTCCCCATGAGGGAGCAGGGGCGGGCTCCGGGCATCCGGGAGCGCCTGCCTGGGTGTGACGGCTGAGGAGCGCTGGGGAAGCTAAAAAACCGAGGTCCTGCGGCGGGCAGGAGTGAGGGCAGAGAGGCGCTTTCTGCTCCCTGAAATGCATTTCCCGAAAAGAGCCGTGTTTCGGGACAGGCGCGGTGCGAAGGCGCCTCTAGAAGCCCTGGAAGTTCATACCCCGCAGTCGCACGTCGGGCAAATTCCGTCCCTGCTCGATCGAGCCATGGCAAAGCGCAGTTGAGCCGGCGCTGTTTTGTTTACCGAAAAAATTTTTACAAATAGCATGCTTTCTGCCATTAATGCTCGCGATTTAAAGCGAGGGTAAGAAGTAAGAAGCCCGACCGGGGAGCTGGCGGTGTCCTGAGCGCCTCCGACCCTGCTCTCCCAAAGGCGCGGGAAGGCACGCCGCTGGGAAGGAGCCGCATTTTCTGGGAAGTGTTAAACAAAAGCCCGGGTGCAAAGCCCGGCTTTAGGGCAGGGTTGCGGGGACAGAGCCGCCGCCTCCCGGGCCCTGTCGAAGCCCCGAGCTGCCGCCTGCCCGCGGGACGCGCGGCGGTGCGGATCGGTCTGTCCTCCCCGAGAGGCACGGCCGCGCCGGGAGCGGGGCCCGCCGCCACCGCCGCCCTCGGCCCGGGCGCTGCGCGGCGGCGCAAAGGGAGAGCGGCTCTGGCGCCCGGAGTGTAGGTGACAGGGTTTTGGCGGGAACAGCTCCGCACCGGCACAGCCCCCCGGGCGTAGGGGCGGCGGGAAAGGCCCCCCCTCCGGTCACACATCTAGCAAGAGCCGCTGTCGGTAGAGACCGTGTAGGAGAACACGACAGGCAGCCCCGTCCGTCCGACGTCGGCGGGGCGGCGCCGAGCAGCCCAGGCCGGGCACGGAGGAGAGGGGGCAGGGGCGCCGCGGCGCCGTCCCTGCCCCTGCTGCCTGCCCGTCGGCCAGGAGCGCCGGCTGTGCTTTGAAATGGGAAGTGGGAGCAGCACCCCGAGCTCTGCTTTCAAGTGTAAAACACGCATTTTGTTTCAAATGCACGCGGCTCCGTCGTTTGTTTGGATTTTTGTGGGGTTTTTCCTTTTTTTTTTTTTTTTTTTTTTTTTTGGTGATTGTTTTGGGGTGGTTTTTTTTGGTTGTTTGTTTTTGAGGTGGGGGTCTATTTTGAGAGGGCGAGTAGTGTATGGGAGGGGGGAATCGTGCCGCTTTTGTCTTGTTTTGATTTTGTTTAGGGGAATAGAAGAAACCGAAGTTAGGACATTAAAAGCTTTAGGAAGGTGACAAATAGGAAATCCAACACCACTGGTTTTGGTTACATAGTTTCAAGAGAGCTCTTGCTGTGCATGTAGAAAGACAATGATTCCAGCTTCCTATAATTGTTTTTACCAAAATTAGCATCTGTTTAGCGAAATGTAAGGATAGAAATAGATTTTTTTTTAAATATGCAGACTATTACCATTAAATTAATTTTCCACGAACTGGCTTGTTCCGTAGGTTTCTTTTTTTTTTTTTTTTTCCTCTTTTCCCCCTCCTTTCATAATGAATTTTGGAAGGGTGTTGGTTAGGGTTCCTTTTTTTTTTTTCTTTTTTCTTTTTTTTTTTTCTTTTACCCAGAGAGTTCCCAGCTGGCAACAGCTCTCTACCTTCCACAAAACTTGAAAGGCTGATGTCCCTTGCAGGAAATGAATGAGTCGATAACATCTGACACCAGTGACCAGTCCAGTGACCCCAACCTTAATTCCACTAATACTGGAGGCCTGAAAATCTCAGTAAAGGCACATTGCAAATCCCACCCCCCTCCATTTTACAAAATCTGCACTTATTTTGCAACCTAAGAAAAAATTTGCAACCAATATATTTACATTCGTTTATCTGCGCGGTTTTGTAGTCTTTATTCATCGAAGAACATACAATGAATTTTCTTTTCACTGAAATTTGCTAACAAGACATTTTGTCCATTTAATTAACTCAATCAACTCGTTTGTGTCTGTTTGACCAATATTCTAGCCTCTAAGGAATTTTTTTTTATACCGAATAACGGTAAATAAATCAGTCTTTTAAAATAAAGACTAAAAAAGCTTTACTAAACGGGTATTTCCTGTCTTTTCGAGGGGAGGGGCAGAGGGATCTTGTATTTTATATATATGCCATTCTGCCACAAGATATGTAGCTATGGGCAGCTCAAGTAAGAGGTGTAAAGATTGTTTTCTTCCGGTAACCCTAATTTCTTGTTCATAACTGATGTTTCACCTATATTAAAATCTGGTACATTTATTATATATTAGATATCATCTGGGTCATAAGATCCATGCATATAAAATTACTGGAGATTTAATATTGTAAAATAATCGCTATTGTAAGGGGGAAAAGGAGGTTATGAGTCAAAAGCAGTGGTATGTTGCACGAATTCGTAAGGCAGGTCAGTGTAGGAAGTCGACCTCACTGTTGAAATAACCTATAGGAAATTTACGGTTGAAGACTGCAAAGGAATTTCAGGATTTAAAGCTTCTGCTCCACTTGCCAGGGTGCTTCTATTTGTACACTCTTGCCCACCCTCGCCTCTTTCTTGCAAACGATCACACGGAGCCTCCACCTTGGTGTTTCACACAGAAATGAGGCGCTAGCAGGGGAATTGACGCTTTCCTGAAAGGCAACAAAAGGAGTAAACAGGCCCATGGGGGCAAAGGCGTTCCCCTTAATTGGGCAGACTGATGGACGCCACTTCCCAAACAACAGCAAGTGCTTTGCAAATGCATAAGCCCCTTGCATTCAGGTTCTGCACGGATCAGTTTGTTGCCTTGGCTTTTGTTTGTGTGTCCTTGGGATAAGAGAGGATGCTGGGGGGAGGAGGGGGGAGGTTAAAAAGAAAGTCAGAGTCCAGCTTTTTACAAGGTATGGGCAACGTTTAAAACACACACACACGTATATGTACATGTATATGTACATGTGTATGTATGTGTATGTTTATATGTATGTTTATGTGTACGTGTGTATGTATATAAAAATACCGCATGGAAAGACAGGTTAATGCGAGTAGGTGGTTACGAGGACAGAATACTTCCACCTTTACTCTAAAGGAGTTGGACAGATGGAAAAGAAAACTAATTCTCCCTTAACTGTTTGTTTTTCACGTTTATAAAATGTTATTTTAAAAGCGTTTGGCGGAGCGTAGAGCTGTGGGAAAGGCTGGAGGGCAGGGCCAGAGCTGTGTACCTGTGAGCGCGGAAGGGGAGTGCCTTTGCAAAGGGGCTGTTACCAAGCCCGTTACACATCACACATTTTTTCTCCGAATCGGATCCCCCTTCCCACTGGCAGTGAAGACTTAAAACAGCAGTCCTCGGTCACTGTTATTTCTCCCCTCTTTGTCCTCTTCCCCCGAGGCGCTTTTTTTTTTTTTTTTTTTTTTTTTTTTTTTTTTTTTTTTTTTTTTTTTTTTTTTTTTTCCCTCCGTCTTCTCCAGTAAATCCCTCTCTCTGTCAGTCCTCTCCCAACTGCTGATTGAGGTTCACTCCAATTCTCGGCTTGAAAACTGGGCTCTTATTTAGGAAGTCATTAATCACATCCCCTCCCCCGGAAAGAGATGGCGGAGAAACCTGTGAAGTACAATTCGTCGCCCCATCCCCCTTCCAGAAATGTTGTGAAACGCTAGATCTCCCCACATTCTGGGGCATATTAAGGTGATACCGCGTTTCCGGCGCGCTTTTAATTTGAATGCGAAATTAGTAACGATCCAGTAGCGCATCTGCCCGCGTTGTGCGCAGAGGGTGCTACAGATGCCTCCCGGCGCTCGCCGTGCGTGGCTGCACACACGTGTGTCCCCAATCTGTGTCTGCACACGCGTGTGTCCCCGACCATGTCTGCACACACGTGTGTCCCCAGTCCATGCCTGCACACACGTGTGTCCCCAGTCCATGCCTGCACACACGTGTGTCCGCAGTCCATGCCGGCACACACGTGTGTCCCCAGTCCATGTCTGTAAACACGTGTGTCCCCAGTCCATGCCTGCACACACGTGTGTCCCCAGTCCATGTCTGCACACACGTGTGTCCCCAGTCCATGTCTGCACACACGTGTGTCCCCAGTCCATGCCTGCACACACGTGTGTCCCCGGCCATGTCTGCACACACGTGTGTCCCCAGTCCATGCCTGCACACACGTGTGTCCGCAGTCCATGCCGGCACACACGTGTGTCCCCAGTCCATGTCTGTAAACACGTGTGTCCCCAGTCCATGCCTGCACACACGTGTGTCCCCGGCCATGTCTGCACACACGTGTGTCCCCAGTCCATGCCTGCACACACGTGTGTCCGCAGTCCATGCCGGCACACACGTGTGTCCCCTGGCCATGTCTGCACACACGTGTGTCCCCAGTCCATGTCTGCACACACGTGTGTCCCCAGTCCATGCCTGCACACACGTGTGCCCCCGTCCGGGAGGATCGCCTCCGTGTCCGTGCGCGGAGCCCGCCTGCGGTGGGCACAGATTCCCCATCATCTGCTCCGCACGGCCGCCCCTGCGTGCAGCTGTTGTTCACGGGGCTCTATCTAGAAACACACGGATCTTCCTACGGATTTCTGCGTGCACGGGAGGGCAGAAACCCCAGAATAATACGTCATCTCGATTTCCCGTAAAGAAGCGTGCAGATTAGCTGTCCGAAAAGGAAGGGAAAAAAAAAAAAAGCGCCGTGTTGGAAATTTCTTGTTCATTCATAAATTATTTTGGTGTGTCAGGCTACTTGAAATGGCGATTGGCTGCTCCTGCCTCCTGCCAACCCCTTAAGGATCCGAAGCGAAATTAGTAGCAAGAAAGCATGTAATTGACCGAGTCACGTGTGCGCAGGGGGCCAGAAACGGAGCGAGAGAGACGGGGAAAAATCAAAAGAGGGAAAGCACATTAGACCATGCGAGCTAAATTTGCGATCGTTCAAAATCAGGATGTTAGATTAATGCAGAAGACCACTTCGATCCACAGGGAAAGTTTTCATCTCACGAGTTTGGAGCAGAGGGCCCGTGGGGCAACATGGCCGAAGGTTAATTTTCTTTTTCTATTGTTTTACTATGATTTTCGCTCGCTCGCTCTCTCCCTCTCTCCCCCCTCCCCCCACCCCTTTTTAACCCAACTATGCATTACCCTTTTTTAGCAGCTCGCGCAAGGAGGCTTTCTCCAAACCCATTGTTACCCAGCTCAGAAACTGTTCCGTACCGCCCACACCGATTCACAACTTGAAAAGCTTTCAGGGGGCTATTGTTTGAATTGTTCCTGTTTGATTAAGCACAGTTGCAGTGGTGGGATGAGAAAACCGCCGTACACCTGTCCCAACTTTAATCGAAAGTTTATTCCAAGGAGGGATGGATACACGTTGGAAAATAGTGGTTTCGGCGCTGCATGTGCAATAACCAGTTGTGCAATCTACCCAATTTTGCCTATTCTCTCTCCTCCACCCCTCCTCGGCCGGCCTCCCCCCTCGCCCCCCCGGTCCTGCGCCTTGCGAGGAGAGACTAATTGAGCTGAGAATTTCTGTTGAGAAATGGGATCGGTCTTAAACCAGCAATATTCAAGTAAAGTATCGCGTTCCGTGCTGTAATGTGGCTGAAAGATGGAGTTAAATGGAAAAATACACGTATGTACAGAAACGTGGGCTCAGAGAGAGGGAGAGCCTCCGTGCGCAGTGTTTCCTCTCTGTAACCTCCGGTGATTTTATTTCTTTACGTATTTTGGGGAAAAGGCTGTTTATTTTAGGATTTAGGAAAAATACGCACTTTTCACCGTTTGCTTTTCGATTTTGTGTTGTTCGCCCCCCCCCTTTTTTTTTTCCCTGTTCCGTTTGTAGTAACTCCTTTATAAAAGGATGTTACCAGAATTTAACTCTTGCTTTGCATCTTGTCCCTCTCTTCCTTCTTTTTCTCCCCCCTTCCCCCCCACACCCCCCGCCTTTCCCTCTTCCTCAGCAGGGGCGAGTAAAGGTGGAGACGAACCCGGGAAGTTGCCGGAGCAGGAAGAAGAAGAGGAATCCCAGGTTTTGCACGGAACCGGCCATTGCAAATGGTTCAATGTGAGAATGGGATTCGGGTTCATCTCCATGAGCAACCGAGAGGGAAGCCCCTTGGAGTCTCCAGTTGATGTCTTTGTACACCAAGTAAGACCCATTTTTGTCTTCCATCTCAGCCTGCCACATTTGGTTGAGCTCAGTGGGACTGCGGTTTTATGTGAAGAGAAGTAACCTATTTTTCCTAGGTATTTAAGTACATCTGTAGTTAAAGAGTTGCCTTAGGTAGTGGTTTTGTTGGCAGTGTACAATTTGAATAAATAAGGTCGTTAGATTCTGCTTAGTCTCTGTGGCTGGTGATTTGTGCTAGGGTGTAATGTTTCTTCGTATCTTCCTCCTTGGTTGGAAAAGTCTCCTGTGGTATTTATTTATTTTCAAATGTCACACTTTTTAACGAGGTTTATCATTTGTCACCAGACTGATCAGGAGCAGATATGCCTTTCCTTGGAAACTGTTTAAAATTAAGCTGGGAAAAGGATAAATAAATGTCGGGTTTCATTCAGATAACATTTCAGTACAGTTTTAAACGGTTTACTTGTAAACCTCGAATTACTTTTTAAAAGCTCATCTGAGATTAGTTAGTGAAATTAAGACATAATTATAGTGTTATTTTCCAGTAATTCAGACCTGAGAGTGTCCCTGTGGTGATACTCTGAAGCGTGTATGTGGTTTGGTTGGTTGATTTTTAATTATTCCTTTCTAGGGAGGAAAAAAAAAGTAATGATTAAGTATTCAGACCAAAAGTAGTGTTTCTATAAGGCTGTTGGGGACACAAGGGGTGTATGTTCCATGGTTTTAATTTTAAGCACAGCAGCATGGATGGTTTCGTGTTTTGAACGTGGAAACTGATTTGAATAGCTTCATGTAAAATAATTACAGATGCTAAATAGGTAAAAAATAATAAGGGAACTTTTTTGGACATCTGTACTGTGGTTTGTGAAGAAGACCTTCCCTGGTCCTTCTGTAAGTCTCTGGTTGCAACAATGCTATTTTGAATTTCACCCATCTCCTCTGTGGTCAGAGAAGAGAGGTATCAGGTAAAGAGACCATTTTGGGGTTGGCTAGGGCCATGTTAGGGAGGCCAAAGGCATCTTTTGACGAGGTTGTCCCTTTGCTATGACGTTTGCAATGACGGTGAAGGGGCTGTTCCATGGTTGTATAGTGACTCCCTTTTAATGTTGCATTTGGTGGCCCGGCTTTATTCTGCAGTAACTTTATCAGGCTTTTTAAAAGCATACACCTTTGATTATGGTAGTAAAAAGGTGGCTGAAACTTCTAAAGAAGCTGCTGCTGTGGCCTGTTGCCTTGCAGTGTGGGGTGGAGTGGCTTTTTGGTCTTGCTGCCTTACATGTGCCCTTGCACCTAAGGGCCTGCACTTCAGTATATAGCTTCAATATAGATTGCATTTGAAATTATGTACAAGAATATATAATAGAATCCAGTAGTGAACTCACTAAATTACTACACTTCCTGCTTTGTACTTGCATATAAGCTGCCCCCTCTTTGCTGCTGCTTTTTCTCTTTAGAATTGAATGAAAGAAACACTTATCAAAGATGGAGCAGTCTTCCTCTTTTTCCCTTTTGCTTCCCTTCTTTGTATCTTAACTCACGAAGTTGCTCTCTACAGTTTTATAAATTTACTTTAAAGATAAAACCCCCTCTTTAATGTAATTTTGTGTTAATGTATGTGAATTTCTTGCTTCTTGAATAGTAGAAGACAAATATTTGAAACACAGCAGTGCTGTTAATAAAAAACACATTTGGAAACAAAGATATTCTTAGACCTCTGGAAATAGAGAAGTATTGAACTGCATGATAACCTGATACATTTAAGTAATACTAGACAAGGTTTTCGGTTTCATAATGGAAAGTAGTCATAGAAGATAATAAAGTAGTAGTAAATTTGGAAGTGTCTATTGAGTTGTGTCCCCTAAAGGAGGGGAAGAGAAGGAAATGTTAGACAAGTTTGTTTATTACAGTTTAATAACCTATGACTTATCCATACCCTTGGGTTTCTAAGACAATCACAGTGAAAAATAGCATGTTTTGTTGCATGTTAACTGTGTGCTTCAGTAATTTTGAGTTTACTTAGAGATATGTCTTACTGAATGAAATTACTGTCAGTATTCTGCAATACTTCTGCAATGAATTCTTGCAGCAAAGAAAGTATGTTTCTCATCATTTTCATTCTAAGATGAAAAATAAGGTGTATATATATAAACCTCACAGTGACATTAATCTTCTCTCCATCAGTTTTCTGTGTAGTGTTACAGGGGGAACTACTATCTATTGTGTTTCAGAGTACATTTTAGATAATTTTTATTGCTATATAGAATGCTTTGTTAGCTAACTAGCTGACCAGTTCTAGCAGTAGCAGCCAGAGCATAAAAATGTCTTTAAATCTGTAATGTTATTTAACACTGCTGCTTGTACAACAGAGTCTGTTGCCTGAGCACTGAATGAACCCTATTCCTGCTAGTTTCATTAATTTGAAAAATTTTGTCATGTGAAGGGTCCTTTTCAAGGCAAAGATGGTAGATTCTTAATCTGTTGAAACAAAACACTACTATTCAGAACTGCTTTGAAAATACTTCATCGTTTAAGTGTGTGCAGGTAGTGTTGCATTCATTCATTTGCTCATTCTGCAGTGTTTGTAGCTACTAGTGTAATTTTATAGAAATTTGAATCTGAGCAGGGGACAGAAGCTTCTACTTTACTTAGTCAAAGTCCTGTCAAAGCTAGCTTGAACCCTGCAACAATATTTTTACTTTCTTATCTTACCCTTTTTTGTTGAGGTTATGCCCAGTTTATGAGATCCTGCTATGGGCAAAAATTTACTGTATGTCAAGTCAAAATTCCTGTAATATTTTAAGCTCATTATACCTAGACTTTTGAGCTTGCAATAAATAATTTTGCTTTCTTCTTGGAGTTCCCCCTTAGCTATGTGTGGATTATAGTGACATTTTTCTAAAGTCAGTGCTTTACTAATTGTATATATTGATATATTTTTAGAGGACTTTGCTTTTGTTTAGAATTTTCTTCCCCTTCATCCAGTGAAAGTCCTGTTCACAAAACAGCTGCAGTATTGAGTTTTTAACCCTGCCTTTTAAGTCCCTCCTTTGGTGTTAATCATTTTGATTGATCTTCTCTGAACTACCTTCAGACTGTTGTTACCCTTCTAGTAATGAGGTACCTGGGGCTGGGTGCATTATTTAAAGTAGAAACACGTCAGCCATTATATATGAGCATCTGTGTGTCTACAGTATAATTTGGTACACTTACACATGTCCACAGTCTTTTCCTTTTTTAGCTCTATTTTGATACAGCTTATATCTTTAAGTCATGTGTTTGAGTCATTCAGGGTCATAAAAAATTATGAGTCCTAAAAAAGATTTTATTTTTTGAACAGAAAAAATTGGCACATGCTCAGTGCAGCAATGTGCCAAGTCAACTCTGTTTCTTCTGAAAAAAATGGAAGAGTAGCAATGATAGTCCTTTGTAACATTTTTAAATCTAAGGAATGTGCACCTTACTGAATTTGGCTCAATATTGTCATACGCGCTCTTTATATGTTACCATGGAACGAATAATACAGCTTATTTCTCTTTTGTGATATGTATTCTGGACCCAGTTATGTGTGAGTTGCTCTTACTAAATTTTAGAAGATCTATTTGTCAAAGGGTAAAGCAGACTGGAGAGGTGAAGTGAGGGAAACCTTTTGTGGTGCACATGAATAAAGGTCTTCAGTGCAAAGAGCTCAGAAGAGCTGAAGTTCTCAGAATCAGAAAAGGATGATGTTTGCTTAAATTTTTTTGCACATTCAAAATTAGACACAACTTAAATGTGTAGTGCTTCTTTTGGATGCTGGCAGTAAGGCAAGAAACACTGTGTATTCTTTTTTGCACACACTTTTTACAAACTAAGTTACAAACAAGTCTATTTTGCTTAGCATGAAGCACAGATGTTAAAGATGATAATGAACTGTAGGGTGCTGAATGTAAACAGGTGCAATTAAATGCATAAGTATTGAGGGTTAGAAATTTATGTCTGTTTCTCAGTAATGTGTTTTTTCAGGATGGGATGGATTGTTCAGTTTAGATGGAGTTTGTTGGGACCTTGTTGGCTCTGTAGTCCAAAATTCTTACCACAATTAGAGTTTGATACAAGATTTCTGAATTGGGACCTTAAACACAATCATTCTCTGGGATTCTCTTTTATGAGATGGGGAGAGGAAGGAAGGGAGGAGCAGCGTGTAGGAGCTGGTGTATTTTGTCTTCTCATTAAAGGGAATATCATTGGCTTGAAATTTTTCACTTTCATCGGAACTTTCTTACTGTTACTACAAAATTTGATAAAAATGGAAAACACCATTTTTTCTTGCACTGACTCCTTCTGCACTGCACTATCATTTGTGTATTACAAAGATTGCTCTTACTGTTTCAAGTACATATAACAAAAGAAGAAGGAAAAATTACTGAGACTATTTTGACTGTAAACAGAAAAATAAATGGAAAATGAGACATATAAGCAGCATCTGAACAGGCTTTTCCCTTAATGTGACCGACTATCCTTTTAAATTATGAATCAGATGCCTGTTATTTGAATTCCTAGTTTTTAGGCACAGTTGAACTACTTTTTCTATGACAGAGTAGGGTATGGCATTATACACTCAATGCTGACCTTCTTACATTGTGTGCACATGTGAGCCTGTGATTTTTCAAGGATGCGTTCATTCTTTCATCTAGCATACCTTTTTCATTTTTGTTTTATTGGGAGCCTTTAAAAACTACTTAATTGCTCAGGATAACTGGAAGCAAGCAAGTGGAATCAGTATTTCATTGCTCCTTATGTTTAGTTTGACATAGGAATGTGTGTTTGGAGTGTAGAAGTCCTCATGTAGAATACGCTGTTGCAGGCTTGTGGTCTTTGACTTCTGCAGGGGACCAGGCAAGCCCAGCCCTAATCAAAACAAAAGTGGCTAGCAGGATTTAGGGAGGGAGGCTGAGGAAGGAAGCGAACGGGGAGTAAACGTGTGTCTGCAGTGAGCGTGTGTGTGGAGGATCCGGCAGGGATCAGGCGCGGGTGTCGAGGTCTGCTCCGCAGCCTCGGCGCGTGGGGCGTCCATAACAGGATGGAGCTGCCGCCGAGACAAGGAGCCAAGCCTTGGCACTCACCAGCTGTGCTGCAGCATGCAGAGAAGTGGTGACGGCCACTCAGGGTTTTGTGGAGTGCTACAGCGTTGGGATTTTTTTTTTAAATTTTTAAAAATTTGTTTTGGCTACTAATTAGTGGATAAGTTAGCATTAGTGTAGGGACACACAGATGGCAAAATACTTCACTGACAGCTTGATGGTTTAAGATGGTTGTCTGAAGAAATTTGTAATTTGGTTATTGGAGTTACAGAGCCACCATCTTCTTAACCTTCCGTATTTCATCTATTTACATCTAACCCCAACACTGTAGTAAATTGTCATTAGTAAACCCATGTAGTACTTCAGTGAATGGCAACACCATTAAACCTAAGTGGGGCTGAGTCAGATCAGGCTTCACTGAAGAGTTTTAACCCTTGCATGTTGACAAGTAGAAATCACAAGTGGCCCAAAGGCAGAGAACTGCAGTGGGACAACTTTGTCTTAGGCGGTATCTCCTCCTTTGGCAGAGCAGTAAGTGCACCCTTTCCAGAGCATGCTATCCTCCTTTTCTCCAAGACTGAGGAAGTTGTGCACTGGGGTTGGGATACTGGAAGGAAGAGGATATTTTGTCTGGGGCACAAACATAAGATATCAAAGCAGATACATGAACCAAAGCTAAAAGGAAATGAATTGTCAGATTGGGAAAAATGTTGTTATTGTTGCTTGTTCTGGTTTGCAAGTACACTGCCGAGATAGTAGATACATTTAGAACTATCCAGAGTTTTGTTTCACAAAGTATACTCCTATGAAACACTGCTTAATTAATCTTCCTTAAGTAACCCATTGCAGTAAAGACCTGCCATATTTCCCACTAATTATCAACAGAAGCAAAATTAGGCCCACGAATTTCTACAAAGGTGTATAAAAGTGACCCTGTAAAAGTTACACTGTAAAAGTGACATATAAGAATGATCCTAGGAACTAGAGGGTAAAGACCATATATGATGCTTTTTAAAACCAACACAAGTAAATAAAGACATACTGTTTACAATTTTAATTCCCTGGATGTAGGAGTGCTTTTTTTTTGTCTTTTGAAAAATCAGCTGAAAGTAACCAGGACTGTTTTAGAGGTATTACTGATGCTTGGCTCTCTTTAAAGGACAGTTTTTCAGGACAGATTTGGCCTGGCTTTTGCCTGATGGATATCATCGGTGAAAGCAGTGAATCCTTAAATTGCTCTTACATCAGCAGAGTATCACTAAACACCTCTGCATGGAAGATGGGGAAGTGCTTCTGATTGCTTAAGCCTATTCAGTTGAAGAAACTGGTGTCCCTGCTTTTCCTCAGATTAGTCTGGCTGGTTCTGACTTAAAATGGAGCGGGGGTTAACTACTGGGGAGATGGCTAAAGGGAATTCCAGATCCTCACTCCAGAGATGGCTTGGCTGCTTGTGGAGCAGCTGTGGACTTTGCTGCAAGCTTCACAGTCTGCTGTGTTATGGAAAACTGGCACTGAATTCGGTTTTTTTCCAAACATGCAAAGCTGTAACATGCAGCAGTTCAGCAGCTGCTCTGCAAGCAGCCAAATAAGGCTTTGCAGTAGCAGTGTGAGGTGAATAGATGGAGGCTTAAACTCCTCCAGCCAACCTTCTCAGTGGGAATCCTACGGAGATGACTTGACTTCTACATTTGGCAGCAGTGCTTCTGCCTCAGTAAGTTGTGAGAGCTTTTGTATCACCGTTTGTGTTGGACTAGGATAAGTGCTTCTGGGGCTGCATTGCAAACTCAGCTGCGCTTCAGGGGAGGCGTTCGGGTTTGTATCTGATTTTTGTATAACTTTTCACAGCAGAGAATCCCTGTGATGCCCGCAAATATGGGTGGGCAGTGTTGGCACCATGGAAGGGTGGCCAAGGGTGCAAGCAAGCAGCAGCCAGGGTGAGGTGAAGGTATTGCAGCACAGAGCTGGCAGCTACTGTCACAGAAATATGATGAATGAAACTGCAGTCTCCTGGTGCAAAGTAGCAGAGTTCTCGTGTTGCCACCTTCAGCTGAGGAGGGAGAGACAACGAAAGGGATAATGAGTTTGCAAGGAAAAGGGCACTTGAGGGTATTGGCATGAGTACAGGCATCTGAGCTCTCTTTGGAAGTGAAATGTTTCAGGAATCTTTGTGTCACACTTGAGTTTTCAGTTTCTCTTTTTCTTGCTTAGTGATTACAGTTCAGTGGTGGCACTGAAATATATTGATTGCAGTTTTTAAAAAGCACTATTTATAAGGCAGACAAAAAAATCAGGAAAATTTTGATTAATATAAATAATATGTGGGCTTTTTCTTCTACAGAACAGAAATAAGTGTATTTACAGGGCATGTTCATAATAATTTGGATAGATCTTTTTAGCAGATAGGTGAGGTCTTAGTGAAATTAGTTGATAATCTGGAAAGTACAGCTCCTTAATTATTCCATATGTATGGAATTTCAACTTTGAAAATTAAATGCATCAAAGCCTTTGAGACTGAGAGTCTGTAGAGTATTTTCATTCTGTTATAAGTGCAGGAGCCAATAAAATCACACAGTTTATATTCCAAAATTCTGATCTGGTGCTAGAATTGCATTTTTGGAAGGAAGAAGGATGAAAAGTTGGGATTCAATTTTTAGCATAATAAGTTAATATTTTCACTGGTTAAAATAATTTAACAAGTAAAATCTGAGCAAAGGCATATGTAATAAATATTTGGAGTGTATGAGTTTATTTACAAAATCAAAGTAATACTTCATGACTACAACAGATCTTGTGCACGGTCAGAAAATGCTAATGTTGTTATTACATTCATAAATGTGTAATTCTCATCAATTTAGCTGATAGTGGCTTTCCCATCAAAGATAATCTTTTTCCAGAGAGACCTTCTTTTAATTAGTCATGCTAATTTATAGGTATGCAGTGCTGAGAGAATTTTTTTTTCTTGATTGTTTTTATTATAGTGCCACGTGAGACACTTTAACATTTGTGTTACAACTCTCTGTTTATGGTCATATAAATACATGGACCAAAATAAACTCTGGTCTGAAACTGAGTGTAAAAGTGATAGCCATTGTGTACTTTAGGGAGACCAGAATAAGCATAATTCTGTATTTTTTTCAAAGCACAGATGTCTTTAAAATACCTTAATTGTGCACATGTGCTATAATTTAAAAAATATTTTGTTTCATTTTACAACTGTGTTTTGCAAGGTAGTAATCAAAATCTTGGTTAGTTTTATGGGCCATTTGTAATAATACAATCTTAGGGGAAATAAGGGGGTTTAAAAAGCCTCTGCAGACCATGTGTAGTAATTTTTGAATATTCTTAGACTCAATGTACTGGAAATACTAGAAAAACATAAAAGTAGTAGTATCAAACATACTTAATAGACCCAAGCTGACTTCTCTAGATGTTGCATTAGACCCCCCAACTACATCCTGTATTTAAAATACATATTGTTATCTCACCCATTTTAATTACCTAAGACATGCAGAGTATATATCCTGAGAATCAGCCATTTTTGACACTAAAGTGGAAAAAGATCCAAGAACTATTCACAAACTTGTTTGCTGCCCTCTTCCCTAGATATTAAATAAAAAAGTACATCAAGTGAATGGAAATTTGAGAATTGTTTCAACAGTGAGCAAACCCTCTTCCTTCATGCAATGAAATGATGACACCCCTTCTTGTTGATTACAGACCTGGAGGGCCAAATTCTGCTCAGTATTCTCACTGAAGTGGTCCTACTGACCTGTGAAACTTAGAACTGGATGTTAAGACTCTTACATGAATGTTTTTACTGAAACCGTGTGGTTCACAGGCTTTTGTTTTCATAAGGCTGTAAGTGTGCATTTTGTGCTCCAGAATGATCTGAGCTGATCCCTATACAGTGCCTAAAATGTGGGGTAGTAAACAGGGTTTGGGTCACTGTTGCTTTATTAAAAGGTGACTAAAAGAGATACAACTTGTCAAGTTCATGCATTCATACTATGCATGTATGTAATTCGTATATACTTTTCACAGTATGCAACATTTTTTCCTACTGTGAATGTATAATATTTAATGTGTTAACTAAATTTACCTGGTCACTTATCTACCAGTCTGCTCTGATGCTCAGGTATCAGGCTGATAATGTGTTTTTTTCCCATCTTTCTGTTGGAAAAATTGCTCAGTCCCCAAAAAGTTCCTCACAGTAGGAGAAAGTGGGAGATGTATGTGAAATGCTCCCAGTGTGGGCAAGACTCCTCACTGTGGGCACGGGCAGGTTCTGTTTGAGGTGAATGTAGTTCACCCTTGCAGCGCAACTGCCTTTGGGGTGTTGAAGAGTTACTGAGCCCTGTGCACGGTCTTGGATTTCTGGCAGGGCTGAGGGGATGCAGTAGATATTGGGAATCTTTTTTTAAAGTCTTGTAACTTGCAGTATTGCATATCTGTGCTGATGAGGGGGAGGATGGGAGTCCTACTGGCTGCATCCTTCAGGAGCTATCTTCTTCCCAGGCCCTGGTGTTAGGGATGCAGAGATACTACTTCGAGACAAGGGAGAGCAGTGACCAGTGGGGGGGAGAAAGTAGCTGAACCTTCTGCTCAGACAGGAGCAGGTGGACAGTTCACAGATTTGGAGGCATGCTATAGTCCTCAAATTTGTAAATGCAGTTAGTCAAAAAGTTTGTTTCACCACGGTGCTCAACGCATCTCCACTGCAGTGAATACATTCTCATTTGGCTGTGCCAAATCTGCTTTGTTTGCCTGCTCTGTTGTTTGGTTTTGGAGTTTTGTGTGCCTGTGGGTCTTAATTAAAGCAAGCCCATTACATTTGTAGTAGCTGTTTTACATGAGTCAAAATCACATTTGTTCCATGTTTTCATGTAGCATGTTTTGCAGGAACTGCTTATGGGGTGGGAAATGTAGGGTAGAAATGAACCCTGTAAGGAATCCATGGTTTCTTGTGTAGGGGTCTGTGGGCTCTAGCATGCAGGCTGATCTTAGGGCATCCTGTTTGTTGTGTGTGATGCTGGTTTAGAAACTACTGCAACCTGGAAAAAAAAAAGATAAAATAATTTTTACAAGTGTGTCTAACTGGCTTCAGGAATTAGTGATAATTATTAAAGACAAACATTACTTGGGGGTGATTGATCTGGATGTGAAGCAGTGAATTAATAAACAAAGAAACTCTTTCTGATACTGTAGAGAACTTTAGGTGTCACCACTGACTTTACAGCACTAGTCACAAAGAGGACTGTGGGACTGAGGATAAGAGAGCAAAAGATTTTAAAGGTGCATGGTTAAGATGAAAACAATAGTCAAGATTTTTAGGTAGAAATATAGTACATCTGAAGATAAAATTTTTGCTTAGACTTGCAGGAATAGGATTTTGTTAGTGTTAGTTCCTGCTTTTTTGAACACTTAATGGAGCAGTAATTACCACATCTTTCACTAAAGAGTGCTTAATTATCCTGGACTATAGTCTATTATCTACACTAAGAAAGTAGGTTATCTCCTCTTAGCAATGCCTTCTCTTCCTCAAGACTTAAAAAAGGAAAGACGTTTACAATATTCCAAAATATGATCAATTAGATTTGAAAATGTTTAAAATTATATAAATTCAAGACACTGATTGGGAAGGTTCCTTTAAATTTGATCTGTGCCTACATTGTCTTTAGTAGAAATTATTAAAGATTTCTATAAAAAATAAAAATGCATATTACATTTTATATGTCTTTACATTTAGTCATTTACATTTTTCAAGAACGCAGATGCTTTTTAAATTAATCACAGTCTGAGCAACATCTCTTTATGTTTAATAATGTAATTGGTAGATCCAGATTCCCCAAAGAATTTTCACATTAATCTTCATTAATTTATTTTAATTGAGCAATTACATATTCTCTTCCAAATGGCAGATTAATTTATTTTTGTAGGATAGTTTCTTTTTTACTGACAATAATCATCAGTAGTTTATTGGGAAATGATAGCCCATTCCATGCTTGTGTGGGTTTATTGTTAATCTTCACACAGCACCTCTTCTTTGGATGATCATTCTTTAACTGGTGACAGCTGTAAATGGACTAAGATTAGACTGCTGAAGTGGCTACAGTTGGAGCATTTGGTGAAAGATGAATTATTTTTAGTGTTCATTATTAGATATTATGATCAATGTTTAAGATCTTCTGTGATCCACATATTAATATCTTTATAACGGGAATCAGTGTATTTTAAAAAATTATGTATAAAACATTACTATGTTTTTATACTTATAACTTGATTTCCTTTTATCTGAATGTCCATTACAAGGGATCTAAGCCAGCACTGACCACAATAGGTGTTATGAAATGCACTGTAGTAAGTTATATTCTCTTGAGTGAGCTAATGGAATAAAATGGTTGATTTTGTTGCAGTATTTCTAGTTTTAGGATGATAAATATAATCTATTTGTTAATTTCTTTAAAAGTGGTAAATTTTAGCTTGTTTTTTTACTATCTTTGTGACAGCTTTGCAATCTTAAAATGCCCCCAAAACTAATTATGTAACAGTATTATTTGTATGAACTTATCATACACAAATGTTCATCTGAATTTCTTGCGGCACATTCAGCAGGATCTTCATTAATTTTAAGTGTAGCTGTGCCACTTTGTGGACAAGTTTGAAATTCCTGGCATTTCAGGTCTGAAAGAGGACTTGGCAGATAATTATTTATTGATAGTATGTAAGAAAAATGTGTACTGATCTGCGATTTTTCTGCACTTAAGTGAACGTGTAGACAATTTAGTACAGAGGGTTTTGTTACTGTTTAATTCCAATGATTTAACAAAGTTAATCTGAATTTGTATGTCTTTTGAGCACATTGTTCTGGGCACACTAACATCTCACTGCCAGAGTTTTAAAGATGATGGACAAAAAAAGCAAATTGCTTTCTTTTATTAAATCTGTATGGAAGTAAATTATCAAACAATAAGGGACATGCTTAATACAGAAGAAAGACATTAATCTTTTCTTGCTTTAAGAATTGGTTTGTTGAAAAATACTGATTACATTATTGTAACAAAATTTTTACACATTTACTCAACAAAATACTTTCGTGTCAAAAGGAGCTGTTAAATTTTGAGATGTCAAGTTTCCATTAATTTGACAAATTTTATCAAAAGCTTTCTGGTAGCAATGTTGCTATTAAAATGTTACTATTAAAAGATACATTCAAGCATTAAGAAATCAAATCAGAATAATTACTTTGGAAATAATGCAAAAAACCAAGAATGAAATATTCATTATGAACAGATACTAATGTAGGAAATACAAGGTCGCTGAGATATCTGCATACAAGCCTTGTTTTCATCTTCTCCGGCATTCCTGCGTGTTTCAGGAAACAGGTTGAACAATGTGGGTCAGTTTGGCTTGCCGCGCAGGCATGGCAGAGTGATGCAGCCTTGAACCGCGGTTTTTGTATTTGCCCGTTCCCTTCTGGATCAGTGCGCTGGCATCTGGAAGGGGCCAAAGGAAAAGATTCTGGGCCTTCATTTTTCTGCTCGCTGGCAAGGTTTGCCAGTCAGCTGCTGACTTCTCTGCTGCGCTGCAGCTGGAGCGGGTGGCGGAAAATCCTCCGGTCTGGCGAGGGACGAAGCTGCTTTTTCTCTCTCTCTCTCCGTGGATGTTGTATTTATTGCGCGGCCAGCTGTAATGCTGCAGGCAGGGCAGGCAGAAGCTGTCTGGGGCTGCTCCGGTGGTGGGGCAGTGTGGGATGGAGCTGAGTTCGGGTGGGCAGGGGGTGCCCCGGCGGCGCCGGGGCCTCCCTTGCGGCGCCCCGCGCTCCCTGCCCTGCCCGGCCGCCGCGGGAGCGGCAGGAATTTGCCCCCTCCCGGCTCGGGTTGCGAGCCCCGACCGAACCGGGGAAGCGAGGGTCAGGGCTATTCATTGCCTATCGCTTCCTCGGGCCATTTATAACCCGGTCCTCCCCGGGCGGCTGACTGTGGTCCAAGGAAGTGATTGATACGAGAGATTCAAAGATTTTATTACTCTTTAAATACGGTTTAAATGTTCGGTTTGTTTATTAAAAAAAAAAAAGCAGCTAATTTGGCACACGGTGCAGAACTGGAAATGCTTATTAATATCTTTGAGGATCAAAATAATGGTAGATCAAAACTGTCTGAAGGGTAGCACTGCTGGAACTAATGGGTTTAGTGCTGCATGTGCCCCGCTGCCCCGGCAGTAACACACAGCCATGCCCTCCACTGGGGTGCTGGCCTGGGGCAAGCAGGGAGGATCAGAGCTCCCCACGCTGAAGGACCAGAATCACAGAATAGTCTGAGTTGGAAGGGAAACACAAGGATTGAGTCCAGCTTTTAGCCTTGCACAGGACATCCCCAAGAGTCACACCATGTGCCCGAGAGCCTTGTTCAAACACTTCTTGAGCTCTCTCAGGCTTGGTGCTGGGACCACTTCCCTGGGGAGCCTGTGCCAGTGCCCAACCACCCTCTGCGGGAAGAACCTTTTCCTAATATCCAACCTAAACCTCCCCTGGCACAACTTCGGACTGTTGCATCAGGTCCTGTCCCTGACTGCCAGAGAGAAGAGATCAGGGATGGGCACTACATCAGCCGTGGCCAGTCCCAGTCCTCCATCAGCCACGCGGCACACTGATGCACGGGCAATGCGAATAAAAGCACTGTGAAGCAAACGCTTTTCCCTGGAGCTTTGCCACCCTTTGTGGCAGCACTGTCCACACTGGGGAGTGAAAGAAGCTGAGCCGGGGTTCACTGGGCCCCACACCCTGCGCTTCTCTGCCCGGCCCACAGGAGGTGCCAAGGTTGCAGCAGGGGCAATAACAAGAAGGACTTTGAGAAGAAATTCGGCCTCCCTTTAAGGAGCCGTTTGTTTGCTTCACTGATGCTCAGAGGAAGAATTAAACTGGGGTAGTCACAGAGTATTTTGAGTCAGAAGAGACCCACAGGTGTCACCAAGTCCAGCTCTGCAGTCAGTGGCCCATATGAGGATCGATAAGACCCATTTGGTCTTATCATCACCCTGCTCTGACCAACTCAGCAAAGATGATAAAAAATTGGGCACTTGACAATTTTCCGTGGCCTCTTGCCTTCCTAATGATCAAGCAAATCATACTACTAAATAACACAGCACCTTGAAGCAGTCATATTTACAGAAATATTTGAAAGGCAATAAATTTTCAATAACAAATTATTCTTCTTGAATTGTTGGAACTTTTCAGTGGTGTTTTAATTCATATCTTACAATTTCTTTTTAATTTCTGAGTGCTGTAATGTAACAGCACAGAATGTAACGAGACAGAACTTTTGAAAAATATTCAGTAGAATTGTGCTTTTGTTTATTTGGAAGGACAGCAAAGACCTTAATGCGAAAAGGTCCTTCAACAAGATTAATGATTGCTGGATTCCAATCTTGCAAACACTTGTTCTTTAAAGTAAGACCTGTTCATGTAAATAAAGGTTTCAAGATTAGGACCTTAAATATGCAACTTTTATAATGAAATGGTCTTCTGCTTTAGTCCATCCTTGGGTGAAGTTCCACATGGACTTGATGGGATATTTTTCCTTGTGTAATGACTATAGCTTTACTACTTCTATACTTTTTTGAAAAAAGGATTGATGGTGTATAGATTTTTTTCTGTTGGAGTCCAGGGGATCCCTCTGACAGCCCTGGAGAGTCAGGGGGCTGTACAGGGGGGTCTGGGATCTGTACAAGGGGGTCAGCCAGCCTCCCACAGAGCCCAGAAGGACTCTGATTCTGGCTTCTATCCATGGAAGTGAATGCTCACATGAAGGAAGAATCACAGATCCTAAGAATTTAGAAGTAGATAGTAGTTTGTCATAGAGTATAAATATAGAGATTAGGATTCATAGTATTCGGGGCTGAGAGGACAAGATGGAGGAATTGGGGAGTGGCCCCTAGTTTCCTTGTTCTTGTTCTCATCCCCCATCTTTTTGCTGATTTGGACTTTAGAGATTGGTTTAGAATAAAACTGACATGTTAGCGTAGCAAGTTAGTATTGGTAATGTTCTGTAAACAATAAATACGTCTTGGACTGTGGTTGGGTCGGGGGGATGGTACATAAGGTACGGGGCTCTCTGATCCGCCCCAGTCCAGCGGCAGCCCAGCGCCAGTCCAACGGCGTGTCTTGCTTTGCTGGGGACGCCTTGCAAAGCCGAACAAGAACTGTTAGATAATATGAAATAAACAACCTTGATAACTTGAGCTGCTGGACTCACAGTGTCGTCTCTGCCTTCGGTGTGAAACGCTCAGGGCAAAGAGAAGACAGAAAACCTTATTATCTTGGGGAACAGCAACCCCAGGGAAATACCCAGGGAACAGCAACCCTGGGGGAAGATTTCACCACCTCGGGGAACGGCCGCCCCGAGGGGAATCTCGGGGAACATCAACCCGGAGATTTTTCTTTATAAAAAACTCAAAAAGTAGTGCGTATACATACTTTATATACTATAGATGAAATACATGTATTTCCTCACAACAACAGTTTTGCTCTAATGGAAATAAAGCCAAGTAATCTTTCCCAGAGCAGGTCACAATATGTTGGTTTTTCATTCTCTGTGGGTGAGTTGTGCAAAGCTTTTACAAGTTTTCTGGCTGTAGTTTAGAGCAGCATAATTTAAACCAGGATTTTTTACATTCCTAAATATAAAACGTATTTCTAGGCTGTCAGCAGCCTGTTTAATGATTCACCCCTCTGGGACAGTCTCTCCTATGGGATGAGTTTGGTGTAATGATACATTTGACTATGATACATTTATTATCTATTGACTATGATGCATTTGTGTCAGTTGCTCCTTCCTCCCCCATTGGCATCCCCCTTGCTGGAATCTCATGTTTTTTTCTGATAACATTTTTTATTTGCAAACAATTTGTTAGATGCATATATTAGGAAAGGAGTTTTTGCAGACAACCCTAAGGTTCTAAGGTTGCATTTGTTGTTTTGAAATAGTACAGGGATTAAAGGCTTCTTTACTTTTGTTGCTGCCTTCAAATAGGTGGCATGTGCTTTTTGAAAGTGTTTTTCAAGCAGAAGTATTTAATGTTTCCAGTACAAAGTATGTTGGTTTTCTGTACTTTTAATTAATCCATGTGTGCCTTCTATTTACGTATTTTCAGCTAAACACAGGGCTGTTGTACAAAATGTACAGTTCTTTAAATATACACATTAGATAATTGGAATATTTAAATGATGTTTTGTATGAAGTCAGCTACTTATTTTAACATTTCTATGTAAAATTCTTAATCTGTTTTTAACATTAATGTTAGATATTGCTTTTAAAATGCCAAATGGGAGAAATGCTTTTCACAAATCTCAAATCTTGGAGAGCCCAGTAATTGCCATTCCATACACCAGTGCATAATTTGGTTGATAGACATTAAGCTTTTCACTGCTGTTGCTGTGAGCCTCTGAATTATTCTGCATGGTTATTATTAAATTAGGCAAGCATATCTATTAATCTTGAAGAAAAAATTGTTTGCTGAAGATATGATCCATGACAGCCTTTTGGGATCGTTTGGTTTGGTTAAGTTTCTTTTTTGTTGTTGTTGTTTTTGTGCCGGCTTGTTTTGCTTGGGTTTTGGTTTTTGTTTTTTCTTCTCTTGGATGAAATCCTTGCTTGTTACAACTCTGCAGTTTCATTACTGCCTTAAGCCTGGTAACTGTAGACTTCTGCTAGAAGAGGCAATCTTTCCCACCCCTTCCTCCACCCCGGCCTCCTGTTCCTACCACGACTCCCGTGTCAATTCCACTGCTTTGTAGCTGCAGGAGTTACAATACTTTGCTCCTTAAGCTGCAAACTAGTAATATGTTTTCCGTGTTTGGGTTTAATTTGTATCATGAAATTCATAGGACTTTGGCTTTGCTGCATGAAAAATTGAGCTAACTTGAGGAAAGCAACAAAGATGTGCAGCCTGAGGAATTGCAGAATACGCCATTCCATTTGGTATCAGCACAGTGGTGGAGTGTAATTTTTGAGGAGCTGAGCCAAAATAAAATGGAAAGTCTTTTGCTCCAAACTTCTTGTTGCTCTCATTGATGTAACATGGAGAAAAACCAGGAGAAAAATGGCAGAGTGAGACTTTGCATTACTGCATCTCATGGAGCTGCCACCTCTGTTGGCATGTGCTCACCGTGCCTGCACAATGTGTCAGTGCTGGGCTTGGTCTGGCATCCATTTCCTCAGAAAGAGATATTAGGACTCCAGTCCTGCAAATAGTGGATGTATCTGTTTCTGTAACTTTTTGAAAAATAGGGTGAGTTTGCTATTGACATAATTTAATTTGTGACTGCCCTTCTGGTGTGTAACTAGCAGGTATAATTGAGCTGTCTGCTTTACTGGGCACACCTTTTCCTTAATAGTACAGGAGGATCATGTTAAGTTCCCTGGAAGTGTCTCCATGTTTTGAACTTTCTTAGTAGACTCAATGTAATGTTTATTAACTGATCTCAGTGGCTGCTTCAACTAAGGTTCAGCCATGAACAACTTCTCTCCTGATGTCCAAACTGCTTCAAAACAAACTGTAGAGTAATTTTCATTTTTCTTGTAAGGACATTTGAAAAATATTTTTGCTGAAATAAACCACTGAACTGTCCTGAATGTCGCTAAAAAATGTTTTTAAAGAAATACTTCTGATGTGCATGCACAGGTTTGTCATTCATGGTGTAAGTTCAGTGCTGCAAAGCACTGTGCCACACTTACAAAGTCACTTGGATTTCATTGGATTTGGCTGTTGATGAGTGAGGTTTGGAACTGAGCTCTGTGCAGGACTCCCTTGCATGACAAGTTGCAGGATGGGTCCTCAGTTTGTCTGAGAGCAAGTGGGACTGAGTTCTGTCTGTTCAGGGACCATGAAATTATGCCTGGTGCTGCATACACCTAATGTGGGCAAATTCAGTAGGTACATTAAAACTTGGAGTTCTGCCTGCTGCTAATTTAACATGAAGTCAGAAGGATGTTGTATTTAATAAAAAGCAAGAATGGTTGTCATGAGATTGTTTGTTGACCTTAGCTGTGACTGGCTAAGGTGCACTGTAGTACAGATGGAGCGTAGTTCTACTGACTGAATGTTAGTGTTCACCCCTGCCCCCAGGAGATTGGTGAGGAGGTAATACAGATGTAAATAAATTGAAGGAGCCTTTATTTATATACATATATTCTCTATTATATGTGTGTGTGAGATACAGATATAGATACAGATATAGATATAGATATAGATATAGATATAGATATAGATATAGATATAGATATAGATATAGATAAAATTTCTGTCCATATGAGTGGCCTCAGGCAGCTGGGATGGGCAGTGTAGGAGCTGTTTTTAATTGAGAAAAATGTATGTCCTGACATTTTGGGAAATATTTTTCTTATATAGAGAGAGATTGCCACTGATGAATGGAGCCTGTCCAGTAGCAAATCTCTGTGTAATCGCATTTGATCAGGATCCTCACAATGAGGTTGTCTTTCATCTGTAAGATTTCAGATGGTTTGAATTTGTAGCTACTTTTCTTATAAATGCACCTGGGTATTTATTTTAGAAATGAAAACTACTAAACTAAAAAAATTCTGTTAAGTGCAACATGTAAGAGAAGATAATTACACTTTTCAGTAACCTTCATTTATTGTATGGATTAGTGGTTGATTAAAGTAATTTGGCACTTTCTCTTGCAGACAATAATCTGTGTGCCCTGTGCACTGACATTACATGCACAGTCTAAGCTGATCACAAGTTGTCTTAATGTAAGGCTGACCAAAGTAGGTGTGGATGTTTCTGGTGCACAGATAAGAATCAGGAGAATATCAATATTGGGCATATTGTAACAAATTAAATTATTTGGAAAATGATTCTGGCAAAGAGTGAGTTAAGTGAACAAAATACCATTTATCTTTATTTGTAGGTTGTTCTTCGAATCATTATTGATTTCCATATTTCAGATAGTTATAATAACTGACATGAAAAGTAAGCAATTTTTTTTCCTAGGGCTTGGGGAAGGGTATATTGCAAACAAACCAAAAATTTAATGTAAGAAAGACTAATCTGTGTGTGAGATAATCTTTTTAAGAGGAGTATCAGTTGTGAAAGTAATACTTGAAAAACTACTATGAAATGTAAATTTATCTTCCATGTAAAGGTATTTGCATAGCACAATTTTTTTATTTAACAAAATGAAACGATTTCTACCCTTTCTGAGCAAACATGTATAAATCACTAATTGCAGGAGGAAACTCTATAAACTTATTTTCTGTCCCAGCAGCTTAGTATTTGTGAGTCAACATTTTACAATAAACTCTAGATTTCTTTATAAATAGGATATAACCCACAATAAATAAATAACTTCCAAACTGTCACTGGAAATTTGTGGAGATTGGCCAAGGAAGAGCTTTTCTTTTATATATATATAAAATATTATTTTTATATATATATATAAATAATTTTTTTTCCCCCCCAGTTCTCAGGTAGTGATAAGGACATGCTATTTCGTGAGGGCTGAGAAAAATGCTGCTGTACACTGTAGGCATTTCTGCTGGCTTTCCTTCATCTCCTGCGGGTGCCCCTCCTCCATTTTGTTTTCCTTTTTCACAAGTTTTCTGGCTGTGCTCTCTCTTGACCTCACTGTGTGAGCTTGTAGCCACACAGGACACTGGCAAGATGAGAAAACACTACTGTGGAATTAAAACAAGAGCACACAAGTCAGGAAAGAGTCTGCAAAGACAGCAAAAGGAAAGTGGAGCTCTGCAGAATTTTTCTATAAAATAATGCACTAGTCTTAAAACAGGGCTTGAGTTTTGTGCAGATTGTTTGACATTTAATTTTGAAGGATGGCACAGCTATTTGTGAGAAATCCCTAAATAGATTTCATTAAGATCTGTTTTTTTCTCTTGAGATTTGTTATTATAATTCAGAAAAAATAAGACTAGAGAGATAAGAATAAGCTCTCTCATTCTAAAAACACAAGCAAACATTAAATAGGATTATTTTCTTTATATTTTTTTGCATTGCACACAAGTTTCTCCAAGATAAACCTTTGACAACCATGTGACACAATTTAAATATTAATTTGTCCTTGCAAAATAATGCCTTTTATTTATTCCTAAGATATGACATCTCTGATCTGCATATAAATATGCTTTTTTATTCAGAAGTTGGCCTTAACTTAGTGCTTTGTAATAATGATACTTTAGAACCTTATATTAATATATTTAACCTATTTCTTGGCATTAGTATTCTAGATTCTATGTTTTGTAGAATAGTGTGTCCAAATAGAGAATGTAAGCAGAAGGTACTTGTACTTTTGTGATAAAGTGTGCTTATTCCTGCATAGAGAGTACGTGGTGAAGCTCTTCAAAAGTGTTCTAGAAAGTGCTGCTTCTTGAAACAAGCATTCCTCTTGTCCTTATGTCTCCAAAGTCATACCCATCTTTAGTTTGATTTACATCTTCCCTTTGTCAGGATTTTAACACCACCATTTGTTAACCTTGTCATGCACCTGGACACCAGGGAATGCGTCCTGCAGTTGGTGTTTCATTTCCGTGTTTATCAGTCATGGTTCTCTACACACAGTGAGGAGAGGCGTTCACAAGTTTTGTGAATATCTGATAAGGGCATTTCCTTAATACTGTGAGTAAGAATTTCTTTTCCACTGTGTTCAGTGGCTTCAGGCAAGTCTTTTAAGAGAAAGGACACATTGCATTACTTAATTTTGCTGTACGTGTGGGTCGGATTTTTATGTCTGACTATGGATTCAGTTTCTTGGCAGCTGATTGTCAGTTATATTAAAAAGCAGTGCAGAGTTATCTCTCAGGATCCAGAGATGAGCAAGGAACACTGCTGAGCTGTGCTCACAGATACCAGGGTACAGGGTTCTTGCTTAAATTAAGGCATGGGCCAACTATATGTAATTTCTGCAAGCACCTGCCTGACCAGTAACAGAGACTCTCCCAATTAACGAACCAGTATTGCTCATTCTGTGGGGTTTAAGGCTGCATCTAGTGATAAATAACCGTGCATAAGGTGCAGGCTGAGGCAGTGGAGTGTGATCCTCCATCGTGCTAGAGGTTGCTCGTTGTTAGTTTATTTCCCCTCCCCACAGCAACCGCTGCTGCATTTGGCACACAGAGGAGGGCATTCTCCAGGCAGCAGTCAGAGCACAGCCACCCTCTCTTTTGGGAATGGGGCAGAAGCGGAGAAGGAAAGAATGTTGCTGGATGAATGTTAAATTACGCTCTGCCACTTCACTTCAGAACCAGGGAATAATGCCCAAGCTCTTAATTAGAGGCATGAGTGTAGCCTGAGACCGCAGAGACCTGAGATGAGTGCACATGTGTGTGCCAGCAGATGCTGGCAGGAGCCAGTGAATCACCATATTTGTGGTGATGGTAACATCTTTGTAACTCACACAGATTCATTGATTTGTAAAAATTTATCTATCACTGTTAATGTTCTCCTCACCTTTAATAATGACGGATTGCAAAGATGGGTATTTTTGTTCCCTTTCCAAAAGGAGTGGGACATAATAAATTTTAGAAGATGAAAGGCACTACAGTGGGTAAGTAAACTCACACAGGGGTTAGTGTACCTGGTTAAGGGCAGCTGTGCAATAGGTCTCCCCCTGTACAGGTGGGATAGAGGCATTTGACAGCAGTGTGGTGGCTTGAACTGCAGATGAAAGTGTCCTGAGCTGTGTCCTGTTTAATGTGATTGAGCAAAGTCCTTGTGCCATGTGGGAGGTAACAGCAATTTGCTCAGCACACGTGCAAATGCCATGTGTGGATGCACTGACTCATGTTAATGTAATTACCTCACTGTAATTGAGTTAAGTACAATTGATTTAACAGTAGTGAAGATGAGCCCACTGTTACAGTCTAAAATGTGGGTACATATTTGATTGTCAGGTTTACTGTTTCTTGCAGGAGGTTGAAATTTTTCTTCATAATACAGTGAATGAAGAATGCTTAGCTTTAGCCCCATCCACAGTCTGAGTGGAACTTAGGATGGTAGTTTTTGTTTTCATTTTTGCATGTATTTTCCAAATATTGTGTGAGCTATTGATAATACACCTTTTGCAGAGTAGGAGGAATCAGCACAATGTGCTCACCACCATTTTATTTATCAGTTGCTCTGTAGGTTGGGTTCTGATACTGAAGTAGAGTGTCTTTTCTTGTCACTTAATTGCTTTTTGGGGAATCTTATGGCAATAATTTTTAAAGCCCTGTGGTTCACTGCTCCACAAACTTGATCTTTTCTCAGAAATGTTTTTCATTCCTGCTTTATATTAGTTCCTAGCTGCTAAGAAGCTCAATTATTTACTCAGGCTTAATCCAACAGTACTTGCCATCTCTAGTTCAGTATGTTAGCACTTACTAATCTATGATTTTAGAAGCAGTAGAAGTGTGAAGATGATATGAGAAAGGGGTTGAAACAAATCAGTGTCTTGATTGACTCATTAGAGTAACAAATGACTTACCGGATCTTAATTGTATAGAGTCTGTATATTATGTTAATACAAACAAATTTACTTACCAGTGAAGTGCAAAGTAAACTTAACTTTTTTTAGAGGTCCTGAGCTGGTCTTTGTAGTTATTGATAGAAAGGTTTTGTGGCAAATTTCAAATTTTCCATGAAGAAATTCATCTGTGTCCATCTGAGTTCTGACCACAGTATGTGAATACCTAAATCAAACATTCTGCAAAGAAAAATACTTTGAAATTGCTTTGAATTACTAAACTTTATTTCTCTTTAAAGCTAAATTTAACTGATACTCTTAGGATCTGATTTGACATAATTTAGATTCACTGCATCAGAAGGAGCAGTCTTTCTTTGCTCTTTCTGTCCTGGCCAAGGATCCAGCATCAGTCAGTTGAGCAAGTTAAACTTGTTTTAAAAACAAAACACACACAACCCTATCTTTTTGTTTATGTATTTATTTTAATTAAATTTGTGTAGACATTGCTACCTAAATTAGTGATGACTCAGAAGATTGCCAAACCTGGTTCAGTGAGTAGAGGAAAAAATCCGCATCTCCAGCAGGGAAGAGCAGAAGGGAGCTTCTCTTTTTTCCTGACAAGGCCACTGTTTAAATTAAAATTATGTTAAGGAGTTTATACAGTTTTAGTTGTGTTGTCATTTCAGAAATAGTTTCTGAAAACAGCATATTCTGAAAATAGGATACTTTACACATAGATATCCATAACCCAGTCTTTGTCTACACATACTGATGGAATTTTTGTAAGATATTATTATTATTATAGTATTATTTTGTTTAAAGAGCCAACTATTTTTATTTTGTGATCAGTTCAGTTGCAATGAGTTGGTTGGTTGGTTAAGAACTGAAATGTCATATCTGGCCAAAAAACTTGCCTGGATAGCTTCTCATATTAACTGTAATGGAGCAGAAAAATATCAGGGACTAACGCACAATATTCCATCTAGTTGTGATTACAGGTTGTTACAACCTAAAATAGAGCTAGTATATCTTATAAATGTAAGCACATTATTAAGCATATTACCATTTCTTTATTAGAAATTGCAGTTAAGCCCTGAAGTTGAAGCATGTTAAGGAAGCTAAAAATAGTCTTGGTGTTTAGATGATTGAGTCAGAAGGTTTTCAAGACTTGGGAGTAGGCTGTATCAGAAATGATGCAGTGCTACTATTTGACGTAGAAAAACACAAAACTGGTGCAGCAAATGTTTCTATATACATCAGGTCATTAATAACACATTCTGGTGGGTGAGAGTTCTTCAGATTTCAGAAAAACACCATTGCTGGCCATCTATCTAGTAGTGATAGTTTACACTCCAACATTTGGTGCATGAAGCTCCTGTTGGCTCCTCTGAGTTTTATCCTGGTTTGAAGTATGGAGCCATTTTGACCAGTCAAAAAAGAGACCTTTTCCTATGAATTTAAGGGCTCAGATAGTTGGTCAAACACCATTAACTGTAGTTGAGACCAATCCCTCTGTGAATCTTTGTATAAACAAAACCAATGTTTCTGCCTTTCTGTCCCACTGGGGCACGAAATCAGAAAACCAAAGGCACCAATGCAAGGAAAGGGACTCTGTGTGTTGAAATAAACATTTGAAGTGCAAGCAATCCAGACCTTCAGCAGGCAAGCTCTGGGCTCTGTATTTACACAGACTTTTAGCAATACTTAAAAGCCTGTCCCTTCAGCAAAAAAAAATTTGCTCCCTAAACAGGGAAGCATCGTGTGTTAGCAAGCACTGAGGTAGGCTGCTTTGGTAACCTGGCCAGCCTCTCCCAGGCTGAATCCATGACCCAGCTGCTTCCTGGCCCTGAGTCATCCTGTCTCCTGTAAAAGGATCCTGTGATGTTCCTGCTCAGCAAGTGCAACTGGGCTTGTAATTGCCGTTTTTTCCCTTAAGAGCAGTGATGTGTTAATCAGTGACCCGAAATGGCCTTCAAACAGTGGTATAATTTTTATAGAACTGAAAGCAACAGAGGGAAAAGCATCTTAAAATCCCAAGCCACAGAACATGTGACTGAAGGGCAGTGCTATGTAATTTCCTGGGCTAAGTAATACCCATTTTCTCTAGATGGCTGTGATGGATCTCTTTGGGTCGGTCCATCTTTCTAGTTTCTGTGCAGGGACCCTGCCCTTTCCTTTCTCATTCTTCAGTGTTAGTTTTTACTTTTTCCAACTGGAAGTGCCATGTTACTTTATCCAGGATCCTAGGACTTGTCCTAGTTGTTGCATGCTGCTTTGCAGGGCTGTTCTTACGAGAGCACTGCTGGAGAGCTCTGTCACTGTCCTGGCCTTGTGCTTACTTGGCTGATCAAACATAGCCAGTTCTGTGTCCTTTTCACCAGACAGCTAATGGCTTTGTTACTGGTTTTGATTTTATATGTGATACGCCTTCATTCTCTCATATCAGGCAATGAGGAATGGATTGGATAAGAGTGTTATTTCCCAAGAGAGATACCTGTGACTTAACTGTCTGTTAGTACATTCACAGTAGGTTTTCTTTGACAAGAAAGAAGAGTTTTTAGATATCTGTTTTTCTTCTGCACCCTTTGGAAGATAGGACAGCAAGATTTTTAGTTTTTGAAAGCTGCATTGATGGGAAAAGCAGTCAATCTCCATTTTTACTCTCTAAGGAAGCTTCTCACTCACATTAGGTTATGTCATTTGAGAAAAAACACCAGGTCTTAAAGCTGTGCTATGATATCACTTTGAGGATTTTTATTTCTTTAACTCTGTTCTAAACAGCTGAACTGAAAATACAAATACTTTTCTGTAATGCGACTTATTCTTGCATCTTCAGGTATTCCTAGTTTTAGTTGCTTGCAGGAGGGAAACCTGAGTTCTTGAGTCTGTGAAAATTATGTATCTTCCAGCTCTGCATCTGTTTTTATGGTGTCTCTTCTCTATGTATTTAAGTGTCCTAACTGCCAGGAGCTGCCCCTTTCTCACTTTTAAGTTTCCAATGTTTATTGTTAGCTTCAGGGGCTTATTTCCTTGGAAATACTTGAGTGTGATTAATCAAGTTAATATGTGTTAACTGTAAAAAAGAAAAAAAGCAACAATCAAGGCATTAAATTTTTTGTAGTCTTGACTTTATATTTTCCTGTAAACATTTTTTTTCAATTTCTTATCTCAAAAATATCTTGCTTGTCTATATAACAGACATGTATGCACCTGGATACTCTGAAAAATATTCCCATGTTTACAGAACAAAGCCAGCTATAAGAAATCCCACGTGCTATATGAACTGCAGAAACCTGACAGGTGACTAATCATGAACATAATCTTATGATTTCCCTGCTTTCTTAAAATAACTATTCCCATGAAATAGCAGTCACACCTAAGTGGTCTGGGATGTGCAAAAGTACCACGTAGCTAGAAAGAAAGAAAGCTCATTTACTAATTTGTCCTTAAGATCTGTTGAATTGAACTGTTTAGGAAAGTGAGACAAATTATGTCAGAGTGGTGTCAAAATTAGTCGCAATCCTAAGTTTTGCGTTGTTTGGTTTGGGTTTTTTCTGCTCTGTCTCTGTCCATGAGCATGTTTTGCTCATGAGTAGAGTGTTTACCAAGGCTGCACAGTCCTGTAGCCCATGCTCCTCACTGTTCTTGGAGGAGATGGTTGTTTGTGGTTCCTTTTCTGTGCCAGCTTTTTGCCAGGTTGTGGAAACCTATTCCAAGTCCACGTTGTGCCCGTGGTGTCCAGTGTCCTGACAGCTGTGCTGTCTTTGTGCAGTGCTTCACACAGCCTCACATCCACTCCTGGAGAATCATGCTGTTCTCTGACATGGAGGAGGCAGTACAGGGCTTTGGCATCTTCTTCCTGCTGTGTGAGGTGGTTGTCAGCTTCTGGAATTAATGCATTACTTCTCTGTGGATACACATTAGTATTATTAGTATTAGTACACATTTTTTTAGCCTTCAAAACACCTAGAAAGCAGATTTATCAGGTTAAATTTGTCAGCATAGGGAACAGAATTGCAGTAGGTTAGCATTTACTAATCCATTGTTTTTTGCAAGAGCTTTACCACAGAATATTTTCTTAGACTGTGCCTGTCTAATTAGACATATTTACTGTGTTATCCAAAATTGTTGAAACATTTTTCTAGAGGAGATCATAGCATATGACATGGATATTTTCGTGGTTTTTTGGTTAGTGAAATCCTTATGTGTTCATCTGTTAATGCTTTTTGTCCTTTATGTGTTTTATAAAGAGAAAATGAGACTCTCCGTTCATGTTCCCATCTGGCCAAGGCAGGCAGGTCTGCTAACCAGCTTATCCCTGTGCATCCTCTGGACAATCCCATGGCTCTCAGGCCCCCTCTTGCACCACAGGAGGGGGACCTACAGTCAGAATCTGTATTTCCTCCCTCTTATTGCATGGAGCCTGGATGAACCAACAGCTGTTAGAACCTGATCATCCCAGTTCTTACCTGTAGCAGCTTGGAGTCCCCACCTGAAGGTGGAGATAGCTTTTGACTGAGTGTGCAAATCTGACTTATTTTAAAAACTGTGTTCTCCAGCTATCCACACCTGCTGGAAATAGAGCACAACAATTTCACATAACAGTTTCACCTACCATCTTTTACCAAAGCCTGAGTCATTCCCACACATAAGTGGTTGTTCCTGATTTACTTCCCTGCATCCTCACAGCTATTTATAGCTGTAACTGAGAGTCAAAGACTGCAGAAATGGATGTTGGCCCATGCTCAGGTGAATGTACTGAGAATCATTAGAGTTAATTTAAGGAGTGCTTGAGCACTTGGTCAGAAGTCTTCCTTCTCCTGTAGCTTTCTTCCTGATCCTGCTTGCTTCCTCTCCCAGTGGATACCTCTGTGGGAGCTGTTGCTGCAAGAACTGCTGGGCACATTCATCTGCTATAGGTACTGCCTGGATTTAAAAAAGTCCTTGTGGTTAAAACTGCACCACACCTGTTCTGCCATAGTGTAGGATGAACAAGAGACATCTGCAGAAGTCAAGTTACTGACAGGTCACGTTTTCTGCCAGCAGGAGCTTCCTAGCCAACCTTTATTATACTTTGTAATGGACACTTTGTGTGGCATAGTGTTTAATTTGCTTGCTGTTTGATTGATTGATTTGATGAAGCTAGGTTATGGGGTTGACCTTAAATTGTGTGTGTTTTTACATGCACATACACATGTATGTGAACTATGATAAGGGAGTACTGAGTTTGTACAGTCTAGAAGGAACTCATAGATGATACTGAAGTCACACACCTAACAAGTTTAACCCTTTTTTATGTCTCTCACTTTAATTTGTATTTACATGATTTTTATGATCACCTACTACCTGCTCCTTCCATTCCATAATGTCTTGTGCTTTCAGCTACAAATGGCTGCATCTTACATAGTAGCCATAATATAAATGTTTTATGGTCATATGTCACTGAAAGGAGTCTAGAAGAAGAAATAATGTACAGAATTTATTGTTTCCCACAATTCATCTGTGTTTCTTTCATTATAGTTACTATATGATGTAGCTTTGATTTTAGCCTTTTTTCTTTCAAACCGTCTAAGAAGAAACGAAGCCTGGAATTTTTTTACTTTCTGGTATTAAAAGCAAACAGCTCGGAGAGCAGGCCACTTTTATTGGACCTGTAAAGGAGTAATACAGATAGTAGAGATTTCAGGCTGCATTTTGTTTATTATGGATTTCAGTTTTTGGGGGGTACTGAGCTGTTGGTGTGAGTAGGAAAGGGGAGGGCTGGAAGTTTTCACTGATGTTATGGCTGTCTGTGAGAACAGACCACTAATGAAGCAAAAAGACTGAATGGAAACATAAATATCTTGTAGTGAAAAAAATGCAATTTTATATAGTTCTAGTTTTTTATCCCATGTGAAGTGTACTGTTATGAGGAAGAAAAGTCTTCAGCCAGAACTAGGAGGAGTAATATAATTATGGCTGATTGAATCTTACTACAGATAGGTACAATAGAAATAAATTTCTTGGAAATTAGGAAAACGTAAATACTGCAAAGCCTGGTCTTGTGATACCTTGGCCTGGAAAGGATATCTGGAAGAGAAAATGCTCAATCATTGTTTGTGCTCTCTTTGTCAGTCAGGATCTGTGCCCTTGACAGGCAGAGGAAACCTGAGTGTGCCATGCATGGCACCACTGCCCTGTGAAACAGCAGGCTTGTAGTACTGAAAGAAGGACAGATATTGGAAGGATGTTACTAGGTGAGGCAGATCAACCACAGATGTATGTTTGAAAGGATTTCTCCTATGGATTGTTTGCCTTACAACTGCATCAGAGCTAGTCATCTGCCTGGGTTTCATAATGAGATGTGTCTGGCGTGTCTGGAGTGTAATCAACCCACAAAGCAAACACATTCAGAATTAGCAGGCTGATACTTCTGGGTCTGCTCTCCTCCATGAGTGTTGATGGGAGCTGTGTCAGCACATTGCAAGAGGAAGGACTTGTCCTTAAGGAACCTCTTTGTGTCTTCCTGCTGCAGCTGGTCTGACCCTCTTCCAGGAGGCCTCAGAAAACATTTACATTCTTTGCCAGAGCATGCTAAAATTAGGACATAAAAATGACAGATTCAATAATGGAGTCCTAAATAATATTTAAGTAGTCTTGTATTCTCTGCAATCTGAGCTGCAGCCAACATTATTGTCATTTGATTGATGCAGTTGTATGCATTATGTTCCAATTTCGCAATTACTTCCTACCTAAATGAACATGATCATAACCATAGCAATAAAAGTAAAGTTTTTCAAGGATTTCTTAGTACCTCTCCAATACCTATGCTAACATTAAACAATTTATCTTTTATAATTAAAATCTTTAGTCCTCTTCCATAGAAATCACTTTAATCTGCCTTGCATTTACCTGAGAAGGGTTTTGCCTTAAATGCTGTTTTCTCTTTTTTTTCACTGTACATTCAGAGGTGGTTCATTGAAACACAGGTTGTGTCTTTTGTAACAGAATATAGGTTTGATAACAGAAGTAGCTCCAAAACAGCAATTTCTATCCGTTTTTAAAATGCAGCTGTTTAGGGAACTAGTTCACAGTAAAGTTAAGAATTGACTATTCTCCCAAATACTAAGTTAAAAGTGCTGCTAAGTTCAAGTTACTTTTTGAGTCCTCAATGCTATCTCATCCCACTGATGTGTATTTCTAAAAAATAGTTTAAGTCAGCCACTTATTTCCTGTTACATCCAGTTAGACATTTATTACTAGTTTCACTGCTATCTAGTACCTTGATTGTCATGTCTTTAGATAATCTGCCACTCCCTTCCCTCAAAAAAAAAAGTGATTAATGTTTGAAGTATAAAATAACCTTGTGCTGATTCTTCAGCCAAACCAAATGGCTTCTTTTGTTCAGATATCTGAGTACCTAATAGATATTTTTAATTCTGGTAAAATTGTATCAAATGAAAATATAGCTGCCTATAAGTTGGTAGAACTGATGTCATGCTAGATTATCTTGTTCAAAATATATATATAAATTGAATAAATGTGTATAATCTGCTGTACAAGAATAGCTAAGGAAGCCATAATTAAGGAATCATAGAAGTACTAGGGGCCTTGAATCATAAGTTAGGAATTGTTAATATAGTATAAATATTACTGTTAATTTTGGTTTTATTGTAAAGGGAAAAGAGTTTTCATTTTACAGTACAGATAATGTTGTGAAAAGAACTAACCATCCCAAATAAAAATTCCAGCCTTAATAGTTTTCAAAAATTATTGCTTGTTTTATAAGCAACAGCATTTGAACCCTACCAATTTTGTCAGATATTCTTGTTTTATTCTTGTGTGCACGGCAACTTTGATTTTAGTAAACAAATATACTAACCGGTACTTTATTTGTGTCTTTTGCTTGTATATTGGCATATTAAGTAAATAGAATTAAAAACTAGATGGTAACTATAGGTTCTGACCTCCGCATGGTTTAGCAGCACTGATGTATTGCCTGTGTTTGGCTTCTTTTGTCTTCTGTGTAGGACCCTGCCCAGTGCAACGTGAGTCCTTGGTGGGAAGCAAGGACACCTGTTCCATAAAAGTCAAAACTATCTTTGCCCAAAAGCTGGTGAATAGTTCAAGAGAGGTATCTGCTTACAGGAGAATGTATTTTTTATCTTGGAATTGTTTAGGGCATGGTTACTCTCAGTTGGTTAAAATACCGTACATTTTCACTTACTCCCTCGCTCCCTGGCTCAGAGGAGCTTTCAAGCAGACAGCATTTTTCTCTGAAGAATTAAAAGAGGTCATTGCAGCATGGAGGAGACTTGCACTAAAGCAGCTGATGGTAGTTTTCAGAAAACATTCTCTGCAGCGTGATCTCGGGTTTCTGAGGTGAAGTTGCTGTCTCAGTGCTGTGCCAGGCTGGCAGGCTCCCAACCCAGGGCCTGGAGAGGGTGGAAGGGATATGAGGACAGTTTTCCAGACTGCAGCCCATAGGTAGGTGGGGAGGAGAAGAAAGGAGGTAGGGACAGGTCTGGACTGCCAGCATGGCCCAAGTCAGGACTGGTCTGTAAACCTTCACTCTGCTCCCAGTACTTGACTGGGAAGAGGGGGAAGTTGGCTTGTCTGGGGCTTTGAGAACCTATAGATGCTGTAACTATCCACCACTTCTTTTTCTCAGCTTGGTTTTGGCTTCAATGCCAGAGGACATTGCCCTAGCCCAGTTTTTGTAAGGCACCAGCCCTATTTTTTTGGCATTACCCAGCCCTTCCACCACCCTGTCCCTGGCCTGTTGAGAAAGTCCAGTTGCTACATTCCATCAGGATCCAACAACCATCCACTCTCTTACCTGTATCCTTACCACCCCAGAATCCTACCCCAATTTACTGCTCCCAAGTGAGATTCTCTTTGTCCTGGTTATTAGCCTGTATCTACAAACATAACGTGCTACCCTCGTCCTAATCTTCTGTTTCCCTTGTGGACTGCAGAATTGTTGGTGGGTACCTGTTACACTACACTTCAGGAAGAAAGAGGCAGGCCAGGATAATTTTGCCATGAGAACAGGATGAAATGAGCAGGTTCAGGACTCTGTGTGTATGCTGATTTGCTGATTCATTTGTTTAAAATGCAGGGGGTTTTTAATGTCAGCCTGTGGCTCCTGTAGCTGCCCACAGTGTTAGCCATTCTTCTGTTTACCAGTGAAGTGTGAACCACGTAATTTTCTCATGGGAGGGGTTAGAAAAAGGTGCATGAACTGCTTTCTCAGAATTTTCTTGGTACTGTTTTGCAGGTGGGATACAATTTAAAAGTTAAGAACAGCTTCCTCAGATATGGATGTTCAGGGTCTATAGTAAGAAAACATGACTTTCAGACCACTTTTATGCAGAGGAAGGGAACGGTGCATGTGCAGAGAGACATCCTGCTGCATCTGAATTAGCAGATCACAATCTGGGCTTAATTTATTTTTAATTATATGCAATGTCTTGGGATGGTGGGAGGTGGTGAGGGAGGTAGATAAGAAACCTTTATATAGTTTAAACATCTCTTGACATGGGGGGAAATCATTCTTGTGCATGGGCATGTATAGAAGAGCACAGAAACGAAGCTCACAGACATCATAGGGCAGGCATGGAAAATAGAGGTGCTGCAGTGGAAACATGGTTAACGACACCAGACACACATCTAGAGGAAACTGTGGTTTAGTTATGTGGTGACATAACTCTGCCACTGACTCTGTGCTTTCTACCAAGAGTACATTTTCAGTACTTGAAAAATGCAGCAGATTTTGAGTTCTACATTGCACCTTCCTGTGCTTTTGATTTCCTCCTCTGTGGAATGATGTACATTGAAGTTAGCTAATTTTTAGATCTGCTAGAAGAGAACTGTGTTTCAGTATATTCAGCATGCTTTTTAAAATGAGTTAAGCATAGCTGTGCTGTGTTCTGTCCTCACCATTAAACCATTATAGGAGAGATACTTGACAGGAGACAGCTTAGCCAAATCCATCTTGCAGGTTTCGCAGTATTTGTATCCATTCTGGAAGAAATGAGAGAAGTGGACTTGGTGGTATTTATGGATTTTCTGATTGTCCACTCTGTCTTTCCTTTTTTTTTTTTTTTTTCCCCTGAAAAGAAAGAGAAAAGGTCTAGGATTCTGTATACCTCCTTTCTTCATGTAATAGATGAGCTGCAGGAGTGGCTCGTTTTGACCTCTGCCTTGGAAGTTTGTGTTTTTAACATAGAGGAGGTGTGAGAAATGCTATGCCTAGGTGGTCACTACAAAAGTATGCAGCTCATGAATTTTTCAGTTTATTGCACATTGTCAGGGGAAGAGGTACACCAAACAGTCTGATGATGGTTTTCTTCCCTTTTGGGAGTTTTCCACTTGAAAACATCACTAAAATAGCATTAATATCAGGGTGCTTTGGAGAGTCTGGTCAGCTAGACATCAGGGCCTCATATCCAGGAAAAATAAAAAATGGGGAGGGGGAAAGAAAGAGCCTCATCCTAATAAAAATAGAAAGAGGATAATCTGCCCTGTTTATTGATTGCATAAAAGGTCATGTTTATTTGTTCCTAATCTTTGTAGAAAAGAGTCTTTGGGTTTCTGCAAAACTGCTTTACAGCAGATGAGTATTTGGAACAGAGAATGAGGTGGTTTCAGTTGCATGAAGTGACTGCACTTGCCTGAGGGTGGGATAGCTCAGTGGTGAGTGAAGGAAGGAAAGGGCCCCCACCCTGGGGTGTCTGTGGGGCTTCCAAAAGCAGTACAGCTGCTAGCAAGGGAACACTTGTGGGAAGGGAGCTTGGAGGTATTGGGCCATTGGGACACCATCAAGAGAAGATGCTTCTCAGTGGGGGAACTTCTGAGGGTCTGGGATTAATAGTGTGAGATTAAACTATCTGTGATTGATAGTGTGGTTTGGGGAGATCACTGAGGCAATGTAAGTGTTGGCAAGGTGCTGCTCAGGACAGCCTTACCTGCCATGGCTGCACATTCACAAGGCTTCTTTTGAGGTGTGCTGGTGGGTTTTTTAACTGCATAGAACTGATTCAGGGAGCAGAAACAAAGCAGAAACCCGGCATTACCAAGAAGAGCTAAACAGTTTTCTTCCTGAGTCAATGCGAGGCTTTGGTGGGAAAAGAGGAACTTCCCTTTTGAAACTGACTGAAGTGAGTCAATTCTCTCTTGTGCCTAGTGTGACTGATGAGAAAATACTTAAATCTAACAAATGAGGGAAGAGACTGGTTTGATTTTCATGCCTGGTATTAAAGTACAGAATGAGGAAAATGGGGTAAATGAGAATTGTATATGCATAACATAAATGGTCTATGAAAAGGAGAAAAGGGTGAAAATTACTAGCAGTGCACTAGTTGTGTAGGTGCTACACTAACAAAACATACACTTACTATAGCAAGAGAAGAGGGTTAGGTCAGGGAAGAAAAGCAAAAGATGTTTTTGTTATCCAGGCTCTTTTTATTAGTATACAAAATCAGAACTGCCGCTGCTGAATGTGTAACCAGATCCAGAGAAGGCGAGAACATGGTCAAATAGCATTCATGGCCTGAACACAAATACTGAAAATAATTTGCAGAAAATTGGTAAGGTTTTGTCAGCGAAGTTGGCACCTTGGAAACAATGATTGCATGGACACAGTAGAATCTATTTGGCCAAAATCACTTTGTGAAGGAATTATGAGAGACTTGTTGTAGATCTCTAGCTTAGATATATATACAGACAACCATAGACAATACTATGGTATAATGATGTGTTTTTTCTGTACACCACCATCAATAGTTTTCTTACCAAAAGAGTAGTTCAGAATAGAAGTTGTGTCATTTGGGGATTGAAAGGAATTGCTGACCCTACAGAAAACATGATTGTTTAAAGATTAAGATAAAATGTTGAACTGTGTTTACTTGGTTTAAGTTAAATGAGATGACAAAATGTTGGTAATTTTTTAAAGATGAACATGTGTTAAATTTAAGAGAACTGTTTAGTAAACATAGGTGAGCTGAAGTACTGGAGACTTAAATAGAGAAAAGATTCAACTTGAATCCCAAGTAAAGGAAAAGGAGAATTGTGGCAGATTACCTAATAATTCTAGCAGAGACCCTTTTCTTGGGAGGGCCATTGGGTTGAGAAAAGATAATGCAAAAAAAGGAGTAGATTATCAAAAGAAAACTCTTCTTGGAATGTGATTGTGATGGAACAAGAACTGAAAGTATTCAGCTGAGTTAGAATTCACTTAAACTTCTTAAAAGTTAAAGCAGTTAATAGAAGTTTCTTCAGATACTAAAATGGAGAAAGAAAAATCCTTTGTTGTGTAGGGAGGGTGGGTTTGAATTAGGGAGAGCCTTTTGTTCAAAAGTTAAATAAATACCTTTGCACACTTCTCAGTAAGAAAAATAACAGTGTGGGGACAGTGACAGGATGATGAATGGAAACGAGGTTATGAACATGACTACGGTCATGGTGGAAATTCAAGACAGAAACAAATTCCAAGTAAATAAAGGTGTGAAATTGCAGTGTACCAGCTGCATGTGGTTACTGCCTATGTACCAGTTCTTTCCCTATTGTAAAGTTACTTGCAGTAGCTCACCCTTTCTCATAAATGTTTTATACATGTAGTGTACATAGCTCTTTCTTGTCTTAAAGCTGAAGTGCAAATCTTTCAGAAATAGTGTTTTGTAGCTTTTTTAAAATTACTTTGTGTTATGTTACACTTTAGAAAAAACCCTGTACTGCTGTAGAGTTTGCTTTTTTACATAAAATATTAAGGAGCACATTCTCATCTCAAAAAGCTGCTGCTTCCACTGTGTATGCCCTGGAGCTCGTTGAACTTTTCTGTGAATAGATTTAGCTCACTGGAAAAACAAAAATCTATCTCTGTTTCCTCTTCCTCTTATCCTCCCCCCTTCTTTTTAAACTGAGTTTGTTTCCTGTCAGATTAGCGAGTTAAATTGGCTTATGGGGAGGACCAAAAGAAGTGCCAGATTTGGTGCAAGATAAGCCTCTAGGAGCAGGAACAAGCCCTTGAGGGTCAGCAGGAGCAGTTCTGAGGTGTTTTGTGAGTGCCCAGTCTTCAAATCCTATATTAGTGCGACAAAGCTGCACATTGCCCTTGGAGGGGCTGTTGTTCAGGGTAGTGGATTTTTTGTTTGCTTTAGCATTCTCCCTGCAAAAATACATGGTAATCACAAACCTCTTATAATGAACTTTTGGTCAACAGCAAAAGTCCTTGTAGAAGGACTTGTATCATGCAACTGATACTCTTTTGCATGGGTTTTGACCTAATGCAGGGAAGAGCAGTAGTGTGCATCCAGTGTAAATTGATTTCCTTCTGGGTCCTCTCACTGTGTACCCTTGCTTTACTCAAAGGTTGATGGCTCTTGATGGAACCGTGCAAGGTTGTTTTGCAGAGATTTTCTTACAATCTTTATTGTGGTTGGGCTTTACAATATACTTTCCTTGATCTCTGGATTTAATTGTAGATAATTTTGTAGGGAAAACTCTTTTCTTACTTTGGGAAACTCAGCATACTGGTGGTGTCTGGTCATTGTACTGAGCAATCAGTCAATCACTAGATAAAGAGGGGCAGAAATGAGAGATACAGAACATAAACGAGGTAAGCAGAATGCCATGAAATAACTTTCCCCCCTCATCTCTCTAAAGGATTTAATGTCTGCAACAGCAGTTGTTCACAGCCCTGACTAGAAATGGCAAAGTTGTGATGAGGCACTTACTCCTCACACTTATTAGAAGTAATGCACACATATCTGAGGCAATCCGGCCCCTGTAATGATCCTTAATTCCAAACTTCCTTTCTTTTGTAGAGCCTGGTGAAAGCTGTAAGCACTCTCTGACACTGCCCAAGGAATTGGTTTGTTTCTTTGGGGACCATTTTGCTAATACAGTTTATACTTGTTAATTTTTGATTTTTGTTTTGTAGTAGGAAATGCTTTCCATGAACTTGTGATCGTGGAGTCTTCTATTCATATTTGTTATTGCCAATTCTTCAACAAGATTGTCAGCATTTTGGACCAAGCCACTGCTTGTAACAGAGATGTGTGAGATTTTACATTAGGATATCTATTAAAAAAACCAAAACAAGACAAAACATAAATGGTCCTGTCAAATTAAAAAAATAGGAAAAAAAGCTCCAGTCTGAAACCACTGTATTGACTGCTGGTAAAATAAGAGTAAAGTGTCTGACAGGTGAAAGAGAGAAATGAGGAAAAGCATGTTGCTTTTAAGTTTTTCTCTTTGTTGGCAGTGTGCCCATATACCCCATTCAGGGCTCTAGAAATGGTTCACTGACTTGAAACTCTGGCTGCTTTTAATTGTGTCAGTTTTATTTGTTTAAGTAATGTGAGGAAAATACTGAGCTAGGTCTCTCAACATTAAATTATCAACTTTACAGACATTTTTTGTCCAGCTCTTTAGACAAGTTAAGAGGGATTCAGGTTTTAGATTTGTTTGTCTGGTTTCCAAATGACATTTTTTCACAATGGCTTTGAACTGTTACTGCACCCTCAGAGAATCTCACCATGAGCTATACATTTGCACAATAAGTCAGACAGCACCAAATCCATCTCTCTCATTGAAAAGCTATTGAGATTTATTCAAGAAGAGAACTGTGCAAGTCATTTGAAGTGGGTTTTTTTCAATATTTTTTGTTGTTAAAATGCTCAGAAAAAAACATGCAAAAAATGTACACCTGCATAATGTGATTCATGAAAGCATGATTGTTGCTGTACTTAGGCTTTTAAATATGTTTAAAAATCTCTTGTAAATAGTGTTTTGTTTAGAAATCAAGTTCTATTGCTAATAGTGAAATGACAAAAATAAAAACATTCTAGAATACTAATAGTGCCCTGCTTTAAGTTATGTTTTAAGCAAGTATTTATTTTGAGGTAAAGTAGAAGACAATGTTGTGTGTATCAGATGTTAGCCTTTTGGCATTTTTTAATAATGGTGAAACTCAGGAAAAAATGCATAACTCTTACTGAGACTTAACTGCATCTTCATTAAGTTGTAATTAAACAAGTAGACGAGCATCCATGCAGTGTTCAGTATTGCAGGAAAATAAGGACTTATGCCTTTGAGGTTTCCTTGTGATTAGCACCCATCTGTGTTGTACTGATTGTCTAGTTTTGGAACATTCAACTGTGTGCTTATTTTGGGACAGAAGACACAGTGTTCAGTTCTTGCCTTTCATCAGGATTTCCCTGGTGGCACTGAAGAGATGTGGATGGACTTGGAGATGGACTCATCCCTCAGGCAGTGTCTGTTGTTTCAGTGCAGGAGTAGTGATGTGTTCTTTAGGCATATTCTGAACTTGGATGTTTCTTCATTGTGACAAAGATCCCCTTGTTGCTGTACAGACATTTCAAAGTGGAAGGCTTGCTTGAAATAACACTGCCTTCCTGGCTGGCTTGTTTCATTGGTTTACGTGCAATTGCTATCCTCCAGGTGCATTAGTAAGAACTTTTGCAGTTTTTATTTTTTCATGCCTTAAATTTTTAACAAAGCCAAGGTAATGATTCAGGGAACAGGTATTATATATTTCTTCTTTCATGTGTCCCACAGCCCTCCCATGCTATTCTCCCCACCTTTTAAATAGTGCTCCACCTCTAGCCTACAAAATCAGCATTTTGTCTCATGTTTCACGCTGTTACAACATTTGGTGGGAGAGCCAAGTGTACTAGAACTGCACAACTGCATAAGCAAAACCAGTCCTAATGAGTGAAGCTGTGTTTCTTGGTTACTTTGGTTGCTGGAAAAATTGTAAGCACCTGAGCCACTCAGTCAGACCAGCAGTGGTAGTGTCTTGTGCTGGGTACACTGAGAACTTGGGATTTCAGGAAGCTGAGGCATATGTGCTTTCACATGATTCCATTAAAATAAATATTCAAAATTATTTTATTATTTATAATTTAGTCAATTAGTGCTGTGAAAAATAGACTTTGCAGTGGCACCCCTCTTCAGAAAAACAGGGAGAAGTTAAGTGACACAGGTCCCCCCAAGGTAGCTCTGCTGCAGAACCAGGAATTCTAATCCTGTTTTCCGGTCTTACCAGCATTGGGTTAGTATATCAGAACCACAGGAAAGCCTAGGCTCCTCTTCAAAGGCTCCTCTTGATTTTGTATGGTTGAACATCTTGCTGAAACCAGGGCCTTGGATTGGGTTATTCAGTGTCCTGGTAAGATGAGTCTTAACTGTTTCCAGCAAAGGGAACTATTACTTTGGGCTTCTCTGTTTAATTCTTTTTACAGGGAGCAATTTCTCCTTGTGTCTGAAGCTAGTTTGCCCTGTAGCAGCTCAGGGGCAACTGCTCGTGCCCTCGGTCCTGCTATCTGTGCATCCTTGTGAGGAAGCCAGCTCCCTCAGTGTGTGCTGACTGAGAGCTGTGTAGGTGTCAGTTCTTGTGCTCTGCTAAAACAGTGTCTTGGTGCTGCAGACCTCCTGTGAATGGTTGCAGGGAGCCCAAGGCAGGGATTGCCATCTGATTTGTACGTGGTCCTGGTTGCACTTGTCGGGTAACAGATGCGAGTTGTGTGACACTTGGCTTTTTTTGACATGTGACTGAATTGGGGTGGCACCTGCAGTGAAGATTTCCTTCTTGACTCCGTGGTTCAGCCAAGTGAATGCTAAAGAATGGATTAAGAATCAGTCAGAACACATTTTTTTGTCTTCTCTCTGAGGAATTCAAAGGAAGAAAATATGTGTTATAACTCTCCTGGAAGATCTCTAAATGTGTGTAAATTGAGATATTTTTTAATATTCTCTGTGAGTCCAACTGATCTCATTCACGTACCTTGCATTTTCTAAAATAAAAGTGTACTGCAACTTTATATCCACCCACTCTTTAACTCAATCATTTTATTTAAGAGTTTGATTAATCAAAGATTTATCCTGGAATGCTTACTTACTTAATTGTATATAATTTGTTTGGAATCCTGATGAAAATTCTTGTTGTGTCAGAATCAGTGGTAAGCTCCCGTTGACTTCAGCTTGTCCAAGATTTTTCTACTGCTGTGTAATATTAAAATATTTGTCAAAATTTATTTCACTTGCCCTGATGATGACAGTTTCCTTTTCTGTGAATGAAAATACAAACCCATACATAAATCATGCTAGGTAGGTAAGATTTTTGGTGTAGTCAAGAGAAATTCAGCAGCTCACTAGGGATATTTGAATTGCCCATGTCATGGGACTTTGTTCAGAGTGCCTTCTTTGTGCCTCTCATTCTTGCTGTATCTTTGATTCCTTTTCAGAGCAGCAGATCCATGTCTCAGATATAAAGAATACAGATTATTAAAATTTGATCATAAATAATTTGCTCTGAAGTGACCATTTGCTCTCTTTCCAGACCTTTTCGCTTCCTGAGACCTGTTAAGAATTTTTAAGGGTTTTAAGAGCACAGCATTTCTTCTGCTTCATCTATAGCATTCATCACAGAAAAGGAAAATGTTATTTCAGTTTTGCTGATACAGAAAACAGGTTCTTTTTACTTGTTTACTGTGAAATGGGGTTTTCAGTGTATCCAGGACTATAATTTGTGATATCATCTGCTGCAGCTCACACAGAGGAAACTGTTACTCAACGTGCATGGTAAACAGGGTAATTTGTCCTGTTGATTATAAATGTAAATGCTGTTTTTAAGGCAATGGTAACCAAATGTATTTTTCCTATTTACAGAGCAAGCTTTACATGGAAGGATTTAGAAGCCTAAAAGAAGGAGAACCTGTGGAATTTACTTTTAAGAAATCTTCCAAAGGCCTTGAATCAATACGGGTAACAGGCCCTGGTGGGAGCCCCTGTTTAGGAAGTGAAAGACGACCCAAAGGGAAGACAGTACAAAAAAGAAAACCAAAGGGAGATAGGTAATTACCTTACTTTCCTATTCCCCCTTTTTTCTTTTCTTTGCAAGTTTTTCTTGAAATTATGTTTTCAGCATTTATTTATTTGTGAAAGGAAACCCTTCTATGCAAATTTGGCTTTTACATGTAGCTTAGTAATTTAATTAAAGCTGTATCTATACAGCTACATCAATCACCCATTGATTAGTTTTACTTGAGAAGGTTTTATTGAATTAGAGGGAGCCTGCAAAGGAATATAATACTATTTTGAAGATATTGCTGTTAGACTGGAGAGAAAGGACAGTCTGAATACAGGTGAAATAATGTCATGTTTAGGTGAGAATTGTGCAGGCTAAACTGACTGTCACGTGCAGTGGGGTTTTAAACAGCATCAGTAGCTTTATATAGAAAAAATATAGGTGTTGCAGTAAGCATGTACATCATTTGATAAATTATATTTTTACTTAGTGAGTAGAGTATAAGGTGTTTCCAAAGGTTTTAATTCCTGGTGGTCTGAGGGACTGTTGTAATAACACTTTAGAAATTTCAGGTTGATTTTGATTGCTGCACTTCTCGCTACCCATGTGCAGCAGTCTGACTTGCACTGCACTGTTACACTTTATTTTCTGCTTCTGATGGCTGGAAGAAATTCGGAATCCTCTTCACTACAAAGTCACCTGCACATAGTTTGTTTAATTTTGTTTGTTTGTTCAGGTAAATTCACCCTTTTTTCCTCATGCTGTTGCCCAGCCCAGTACCTAAAATGACTGAGGCCAAGGGGAAAGTATATTTTGTGAGGATCCTAGTAAGAATATTTAAACAGCCAGGTTTTGTCTGCAATATTTATTGCATGGCATGACTGAGAGGTGATGGCTCTCTTCCATTGCACGTTCTGAAGCAAAGAGTAGCTTAGGAAAGATAGGGTCCTCTGGAAACCTGATGTAGCCCAGGTTTGAGAAATTTGGGATCAGAAACCTTTACTAGCTACACGGATGAACTCCACTTGTCTTAACCTCTGTTGAAAGGCCCTTTTCTTTGTTCTCCCCTTTTTTTTTCTTCTTTCTTTTTTTTTTTTTTTAGTTTAAGTACTGGAGACAACAAGATATTTGTCCCCGTTTCACCTTCTCTGTAAAAGCTAAAAGCCATAAACAAAATTTATTCCTGCTGTAACAGATCAGAGTCCATAACCACAAAGGAGACACTTTGTAAGCTGGACAAAGCTTTTTTTTTGATTGCTCTCCATATCTGGCTTTCAGAGTCGTGTTGCATGCAGTGGCTGGGTTGGTTTTGGGTTTGGTTTGGGTTTTTTGGTTTGTTTGTTTCACAATAGGCTTTCACTATTATTCTTACTTAAATCATTGGTGTTTTCCACTAATTGTAATTGCTAATCGGTTTAGGATATTAGCATTACCACTCTTCTTGAGATCTCATACTTTGGCAGCAAATAAATGCCACAGTCATGCTGGTGTGAGCCTGTTGACCTATTTGTTGCATGTGTATATGAAGGCAGACAGTCCTTGCTTCAAAAACCTTGAAGTTTAAATGGGCTGGTTGGTTGTAAGTAGTCAGGGAAGACTACACATTGAAAGAGGCAGGGATTTGAACAGTCTGTAGTACCCCATGTAGTAGAGGCAGGGGGAAGCAGTACTTTCCAAGTGCAATTCATCTCATCCTAGGGAAGCACCTGAAATGTTGGGGTTGAATCTTGCCTTACTGCTGTTCCTCTTCAGGGACTACAAGGGGATCCTAGCTCCAGTCCTGTAGGTGCTTCTCTTACCAGTCTCTAACATGAAGTGAGATGAATTCTGCTTTCAATCATGTTTTTTCACAGCTGAGGCATAGAAAAAATTGAACAGATATACCCTGAAAAAACAGTGCTGGGAGGCTGATCTATGAGACAGTGTACTCGCTAATGTTCGCTTGCCTTTAAAAAAAGGGAAAATTCAAAATTAATTTGAATTAATTTGAATGTGAAAATGTGGGCAAAAACATCTACCCACTTCTGTCTCAGAATTCTTACACTTAAGTCATAAGACACAAAAAAGGCTGAAATTTGAAATGTTTGAAGTAGCATTGACATTATCACTCAGTGAAAAGCAGTGTCTTTGCTTGAAGGAAAATTAGTTTTGAATGCCTAGACAATAGAAAAGGTGCACCTCCAACATGTCTAGTGAAAAGTTTCTTGAAGATTGCTGTTGTACTGTGAGAACTGCCTCCATTTATGAAAGCTAATTCCAAATTCTTGTGTTCATCTCTTTTTATGTTATCTCTTTTTAATGTAAGAGTGTGAGAGCCCAGCCTCAGTGTGTCTTTTTGTCTGGATCCCATTTGAATGGATTGTTACTCTAATTATCAAGAAAAGTTAGCGATAGCAAAGATGGGGGGAGAAAAAAGGGAAAAGCAGCAATATGTGCAGACAGGGAGGAAAAAAAAGTCATGACAATGAGGCTGCGAATGTTAGTGGATTTTGTGAGGCCTCTGTGATAGATTCATGGTCCCTGTAATTTGCAGTATTGTTGCTGTGGGGACCTTGCTGTGATATTTCCCCTTTGGCATTACTGTGGGCCACATTAGTTTTGTAATGTAAGTGGGAATTCTTTGTGGTTGTCACCAGTGGTATTGGCCACTGGGTCCTTCTTTCTCAGTCAGTGTGTTGGCAGATGTGCATGTGAGGAAGGGAAAATTCGTGGTCCATGTGGAATGCAGCTGTAGCTCTGAGCAGCCTGCAGGCTTCAGGTTCTCAGACCTTACTTCAATCTATTGCAATACACATAAGTATGTTTTCACAGTATTTAGAGAAATTTGGGCTAGAGAGGAGGTTTCTAAATGAAGCTCAGCTGGGATTTTCATCTGACAAGTTGTGGGTTCAGAAGTGGTGTTTTATGGCAGAGGTGCACAGTGGAGGGGCTGGTCTCTTCCTACCTGGCCAAACCAGGGGGCTGAATTTGTGAGGAGTTGCATTGTAACCAGCTGCAGCTCACTTTGTAGGAGCTCTTAACCCATGCCAAACACAGTGTGCTTTGCTCAATTTTGGCAGTGAGCTGACACAAAAATATGCTGTGCTGCTCTCTAGACTGTGGGGATCTGATGCAGAAAAAATAAAGTACTCTGAAATCACACTTAATCTTGTGTAACACACTTTGTAACTTGTAGACAAGTCTATGATTTAGATAGAACAAATGAAATCAGAACCTAACCCACCATCTCAGAGTAAAAGTGAGAGGAAAAAGGGAAGAAGGAAAAGATTCTACTACTTTCTTTTTATTTTTTTGAACAAGCACTCCCAATGTTTCTATGTAACCTAAAATAAAACGAGGTAAAGGACTATTTTATGAGTTGTAATTATTCATGTAGGTGGGAGAATATTCTTTAGTGCAGTGTACATTTAAATAATTTGACCCACAAACCTTTAGGACAATATTAATAATGTTGCATGATACTCCCAGGACTAGAAGCTAGATTTATCTTTGGGACCTAGAGGTATTACCCAGTATCTGTAAATATTCCTGCTAGAAGCTCAAACTTGGATATTTTTCAGCTGGGTGTCTGTTACACTGTATTTGTTTAGCCTGGCACTTGCTTCATGTGGAGTGTTTTGGGGGAGATGGGGAGGTTGACAGCTTTTTTTTTTTTCTTCTTTTTTTCTTTCTTTTTTTCTTTTTTTTTTTTCTTTTTGGTTTTGAGATCTTTATACCAAAATGGAAGCAATAAAATAAAGCAAGAAAAAGAATCAAGGAAGAAGTAATTAAGAGTATAGCTCCATCTTCCAGTTCTAATTTATGTCATTTCAGTCCTCTGATACCTTCTGCTAACATCACACTTGTGGCAGGGAAAACTTTCTAGTACAGCTGAATCAGTAAGATTAAGATTGGTTTAGATTTAAACATGTAATAAATAAGCAATACATTGTGAGATTGGAGGTTGACATGAAACATTTCACTGGCTTGGTTTATAGTGCAGCCCTGCAAGTAAACAGTAAGGAAGGGATTTGGGAGCTGCTTAAAATGATGGAGCTCAAGGAACCATTGTCACTGGATAAATGGTGATGCTGAATTCCACCCTGGGACATGGCTGGTGAAACAGCCATGTATTTGTAGCTCAATTGGCTAAACAGTAATGAGTACTGCAGCATGCATATAACACTCTGAAAACTTCTTTTCCAATGTAGATAAATATGAAGGAGGAACAAATGGAAAAGAAGTGGTTTTGTGTTTAGATGTTAAAAATGGTGTTCACCAGTAACTCTTGAATGTGACCAAAACCATAATTTTCAAATGAAGAAAAATATAGTTCTAAACAACCCAAAGGGTGGAAATACAGTCACTTAGGGAAGGGGGGGTTGTAATTAAATAATTCTCAATGAACTGTCACTTAAAACTACTTTGTGTCTGAGTCAGACAGAAAATGGTTTTAATATCTGAAGACATTCTGTGGATGATCTGAAATCAGACTATATTAAGAAAATCTTAAAGGTCTTCTTTAAAAGCTCATGATCTGCACAAACAGCCACTAAGCTGGTGTGATGCAGGAGGGGATGACACATGGTGGCATGCCATGGAGGACACTTAAGTTAACTTTAACTTGAGAGCGAGTTAGGACAGCAAAGTTACATGAGACTAAGTTACTTCAAACTTGTTATTTCAATTCCATCTCTACTGGTTGAATCAGGCTCAAGTGTATAATCTAACTTTCACAGAAAAGTCTCCCATGGCTTGAACCGAGCAGATTTTTGTGAAGGAGTTATGAATAATGGGAGTGGTATGGGCTGGGGAGGAGACTCCTGAGCTAGAACCAACGTGGCAGAAGCACGTAAAACCCATCCTTAGCAGATGGGTGGGGAAAGCCTGCTGGTCCCTTCTTCTGAGAAGCAAGGGCAGGCTGGTTGTCACCACGCAGAAAGAGGATACGTCCACTTGGCCAGCCCCAGGGACCCACTTTGGGCAGGTCCTGAACAGCACTGGGATGAAATGGGGAACAGGCAAACTGAGTCATCCAGCCAGGGAAATGGATGACAAGTTCAGGGAGTGAATTTGTGTGCCTTTGGCACAAAATGGTGTCAGCATGTTACTGTCAAATGGTGGAATTTTCCTTCTCCTCTTCAGTGTAGACTGCATTTCACAGTTCTGCCATTTTCTAAAGAGGAAGCTGACACACAAGGAATGCAAAAATTGCATGGTTTACACCAGTTTCTTAGAAATACAGCCTTGCAAAAGGACCTTACTTGAGAATGGTGTTTCAGCAATTAGAGCATGAACACCTCCTCCCTGACTCCCTTTCACCTCGTCTTAAATGGCAAGAATCTCTTCATTCCGATTTTCATTCTTTTCCCATTTTTCAAGCATAGGACATTTTCTTGACTGTTTGCTCTTTCCCATAATGATTTTGTTGGGTGTTCAGTTGCTCTTTCCAGTAATGTCTGAGATAACCTTTTAAACTTAGGATGGAAAGATGGCCATAATTTTGTCCTCTTATGTGAAAATTGCCATATGAAATGAGGTCCCTCTGGCCTACTGTCATCTTTCCGACAAGGGCCCATATTTAAGGAGAGACTGTAAAAAATAAAAAGGTATAGCTTTCTCTCCCTGGCAGTAGTGGTTTAAGCATTCCTTCAGTATCAACAACTAATCTGCAAAAGATAATTAGATGAAGAATTAAGTACCTGAATTTGCTGGATGCAACTTCCCTTTGGATCCTCAAACAAAGCTTGATATTATTTGTGCAGAGTTTTATAGAATTAACAATTTGCATGTTTAGATAATAGGCTAGAATGGGGATAAACACCACTGAGTTATGCTTCCTTACATAATTTTATGATTGATATTTGCTGACTGTGCCGTAATAAGCCACTAAACTGGCATGAACTGCTTGTAATAGGAACAGCAGAATGCTGAATTAAAAACAAAACAAAACAACAACAAAACAAAAACAAAAACAACAACAAAAAGCTCCCACACACAACCAAAAAAACCCACCTTGAGAACTTTGCAATACTCCAGGTACTTTAAGAAGGTTTTATCTTCACAGGGCTACAAACATCAGGCACAAAGTTTTTCATCCTTGCTCTTTTTCTCAGGCTGGCAATTCTTTGGAAGTTTTAGCAACATTTTGGGTTTTCCAGGAGTATAAAACCAGAGGGCCTTGTTGTTAGGGTTAAAGCATAGATAACTTTTAAAAATATCTGTGACTTGGTGCTGTGGATTGGAGGCTTGAAAGCTGGCTTGGAGATGGATCTCTAGGGCAGGAGGTTAATCTTTGCTCATCTTTCTTTGTGCAGACCCATCCAAGTCTTAAGTCAGAAGCCTCTGAAAGGTGTTACTGCATATATTCATTAGACAGCCCTAGTTAAAAATCGACATCATCCGTCTGTGTTTAAAGTGAGCTCAGCAGTCACAGCCCCTCCTGCATAACAAAACACACTGTGTGCTTCCAGGACTGGGTCTGTCCAGTCTGATAAGAACAGAATCAGATCTTCAAGAACAAGTATTTTTGGCATGAAAAAAAATGAAAACAAAGTGCCTTAAGGGAGAAAAGAGAAAACTACTGCCGCTGCCTGGTGCGTATAGCTCCCAATAACTATGGACCACACGCTATGTGTCATGATTTCTTCTCTGGCACAGGGTGTAACTAAACCAGTTTTCCTGAAATGCCTAGTAGAACTATGTAAGTTCTACTACGGTAAATGTTCCAGAGTGACAGCAGAGGCAGGAAAACCTCACTTCTTGGAAGACAGCAAGGCATGTCTAGGCTAGCCTCTACCTCCAGATCCAGCATACAGCACTGGGAGCTGCCTTTCTCAAAAGATACTGGATTTCTCTTCCATAATTCTGTAGCTCAAACAGTCGGGAGCCAGGATGCAGAGCTGAAAGATCAGTGCTTACGTGTTGGAGCAAAGTGGTTACAGTTGTGCATAACAGCATGTATAACATTTGAATATAGGGTTTTGTCTTTCAGAAGACATGGAAGAAATCCCATTCAAAAGTTTAAATGGAGAGAACATGGTTAGATTTGCAAAGCCAAGTGCCCATAGCTCATTGCAGACTACAAAGCTTAATTTGATCCAAGGTCAGTTAGGTGTTTTGGGATACCCTGGCACACTGTAATGTGCTGGTTATACAAGCAATTCCTCATTCATTTGAAAGGCCATTTTCTGGTTTCAGGCAATTTAACTACCAAATTTATCACAAGGCCACTTAAAGTAAGATCCCTTTTCAGATCCCCCATTGCTGGTGGACTCGCATGACCATGCAGTGTTTCAGCCTGCTCACTTGGGTGCAAGCAGGAATTGGGCTTTGCACTTAGGCCTACAAATCACCAAAACATGCAAAAATAGTGCTGCCTTTCCATCATGTGTCTTCTGGTGGGGCTTTTCATGTGCTTCAAGTAAATGCAAATATCTGTGCCAAGGGAAGAGCCTGGAACCTGGTAGCCATGATATCACTAAGTAATATCCAAGTGTGATTATCATCATTGCAAGCTTGTATTAAGAACAGAGCAGAGCCTGGAAAAAAGTTTTTTGGTATCTGTTTGTATACATGTACAGTTAAGAAGAGAGAGGCCCCAAATTTTTCACAGTGTTTATAATAAGAAATCCAAATTTGATGCTAAAGTACATTGATTCAATTCTGAAAACATACCAGGAGCAGATGAAGTGAGTAGGAAGGTGTCGTTTTTATGCAGCCTCATGTGGAGTAAAGCTGTCCCTGCAGAGCAGATGGGTTTCTTAAGTACATACACTGTTTTTGGAATGCAGAATATTTTCCTTTAATCGGATGTCTTCTCTAGGCCTCATGTTTTCTGACTATTCCATTCTCTTTCATCAAGGGGTGAGCTTACTTACAGTAAACTCTCAGCATATATTCAGGCCTTTGCCTGCACTGATATGCCTAATGATCCCACTGCATTCTTACCTGTACTAATGATTATACATACCAGAAGGAATTTAGAAGCAGAAAAGGATTGAGAACTTTGCTCAGTTTAACAGACATTATGCATAAATCCAATAGAGTATATGTTAAAAGTATCTCAGTAAATAACTTCTAAAAAATCATTCTGTTTCTAAAAAATCTTCCTGATATAACTGGCATCTTCATCTTTAATTCAAATTTGTTTCTCAGTGTTTAATTTCTTACTACTATACTATTTTCAAGTAGACAAAAATAAACAAAAAAGTGCAAACATTTTCAGTGGCCAAATCAGTAAATGTAAATCTTGTGTTTTGAAAATAGCAGGGAACAGAGCATTACTTGAAGCTATTTTGTCAATAGTGAAAATGTCTGTTTTAAGTTGATACTGTCCTTCTTTCTGCTCATGTGACATGCTATAGCTGTCAATGAACTGGGAACAGAGGTGCACACAGGATAAGCTACCTTTTAAAAAGGTGAAGACTGCCTGCGCTGTATTTTATGACAAAAATACTCAGTGTAATTAAGTAATTAAACCCCAAATCTTCTATTTTAGGAAAACAATTGCATTATCTTGCTTTTTTTCTTTTTAATCTATGTTGCACTCCAGCATCCCCTAGCAAACACACTCAAAACATGTAATAAATATCTATACACAACACTGAGGATAGATTATCATGGTGATTCCAGATGATGGAAGTAATTATCATATAGTTTGGCCTGTTGAAAAAGATACCAAAGCTGGAGAAAAGTGAATTATAGCATATCTGCTAAATCAGATATCCCTGAAACATTGCCTCTGATTTACCACTGTGGATGAATTTGATGCTCTTTAGAAGGAATAAAAGTTCTGAAGCCCTTTAACTTCAAATTAATAAAGGCTGTGCGGTAATGTAATTCCAAATTGCTACAGCTGTTTCTTTTATTAGCTGTGGCTTCAAGTTTCTGTCCTTGACACTTAAAGATCAAACCTACTTAAATATGAATAATTTAAAATGTGAATTTACTTCAATGTCTTATTTTGCCAAGAAACTCAGCAGCTCATTATATAAGAGGGATGTGTCACGGAGGTAGTCATCTCCATAGTGGTGGTGCAGGCACGATGCTGCTTTTCCCACTGTGCATCCCCCACCCCCAAAAGTGCACCTGTGTTAGTGTTAGAGCATTTATCCAGCAGGTAATGACACACAGGCTGTGTCCTGAAAGAAGCCATGGGTCTGTAGGGGCATATTTACAAAAGAAAAGGGAGGCTTATTTCAGGAAAAACACAGCAGTGGAAGCCACCCCTGCACAGCAATGTGGCATCCTCCATCCAGAAGTAGCAGGACTGAGTGGGACTTTGCAGTTGCTTCTTCTGGTAATGACAAGCTGCTCAGGGGAGAGACAGTGGAGCTCAAATAGAAGTGCTCCTGTGGTGTCCACAATCCTTCAGGCAGGGTCAGAGGAAGATATTTCAAGGATAAAAGGTAGGGTGAAGATTAGGAAGAAGCAGGAATAGAGAAACAAACACAGGGAAGATGAGGAGGGATGGGGATGAGAAAGGGCTTAGGGAAGGGAGAACAGCCCATTGAAAAGAGTGTCAATGCGAGAAGCCCAGATCTTTTCCAGGCTCCAGATGGTTACCTCAGTGCTGGTGGTTCTGCCGCCTTTCAGGGACTGCAGAAAAACCTGAATCTCCCCATAGGCACAATCAAGGATTCAACTGAATTTTCCTCCGTTTTGAAAGACTGCTGCAAGTCAAGAGCTAAAGCAAGGGGGTTTGTGAGCTCCTGCTCTGTAGCCTTGCAACAGCTATGGTGATTCCAGTGCATCTGGAAGGGTTGACCTGAAATGGGACTTTCTGCAATATTCCACTTATTGTGTGTCACCTTGTTCACCTGGTGACAAATGTAACACATCTGGAGTTTGTTTTGCAGAACCACCAAATGCAGCTCTCACAGTTGCTCAGTTTGAGCTTTGCCTTAAATGCATCAGCTGCTATAAAACAGTAAGTGCTCCATGGGCGCTGGTATTTGAAAATGGGCACTTAGAATAATGCTCCTCTGGAAAATTATTTTGGCTTCTTTTCTTGTGCTCTGGAATCCTGTGCATTTCTCTGAGACCAAATAAACCACACAATTTCGTAGAGACCTTGAAAAGTAACTAATGTTTGTAATGCACGAAGAGATCTTAGTGAGAGCCCCAAAATCAGTAATTTTTGTGATGGCAATTTAGCTGGATTTAGTGGTGAGTTCAAGTGTTGAATTCAGTAGGCTGAGGGAGAAGAATCCAATGACTTGTATTTCATGCAGCAAATGAGAAAAGGCCGTATAGGAGAACTCACATGTGGGTTCACAGGCTGTTACTGCAGTGTAAGTGGTTTCCTGTCGGAGTCCAGGACATCCCTCTGACCACCCTGGAGGGTTTGGAGACTGGACAGGGGGATTTGGGATCTGTACAAGGGGGTCAGCCAGCCTCACACAGAGCCCAGGAGGACACTGCCTCTGATCCCTGGCCATGGGAGCGAATACTCACATTGTATGAAGAATCACAAGCTGAAAGAATTCAAAATAAGTAGTAGCTAGTTTATCATAGAATGTAAATGTAGAAGCTAGGATTTTTAGTATATGGGTCTGAAGAGAAAAGATGGAGGAATTGGAGAGTGGCCCTGTCCTCCTTGTTCTTGCTCTCATCCCCCATCTTTTGCTGAGTTGGATTTTAAGGATTGGTTTAGAGTGGAAATGACATATTAACATAGGTAGTAGGTATTTGCAAAATTTTGTAAATAAAAAGTACGTTTTGGATGGTGGTTGGGTCAAGGGGACCATACAAAAGGTCTGGGACCCTCTGATCCACCCAGTCGGCCACGTGTCCTGCCCTGCTGGTGGGGACGCCTTGCAGAGTTGAGAAAGAACTGAGAGACAATTAAGAATAAACAACCTTGGAAACATGGACTGGCGGACTCGGCTTGTCTCCTCTGGCTCCGGAGTGGAATCTTTAGGGCTAGAGAAGCCTGAAAACCTTATTACCTTGGGGAACAGCAACCCTGAGAGTTTCCTTCTCTTTCCAATACTGTAGTGATAGATAATGGGATTTGTAGAAATTAGCCTGCATACTCCTCTCACTAGTTTGAGGATTTGAACTAGCTTTTGTTTGCACTGTAGGATGAGGATGAAGAGAGTTTCAGAAGGAACGGGAACACAGCAAAGGTGCTGTGGCCAAGCTGGAGGAATAGCGAGCTAAGTTTGGCATTATTTATTGGGAAGAGGGAGCTGGGTTTGCTCAGTAACAGTGGAATGGTTAAGGAAGAAAGAGTTGTGAAAGTTCAGTATGAAATATGGGAGTTAGCTTAACAATTTCTTTTCTTTGATCTCCATTAATTTATAATCCAATGATGTTGAGTCTCCTGGCACTAGAGCCTTTACAATGAATAGGTGAAAGTTGATTTAAAAATTTATTTAAATTGTACTGGTCGTGTGTTGAATGGCTGCCTCTACTCTAGAAGTCACTTGGAGTTTTTACCCTTTTAGCTGTTGGACAGTTTAAATGCTAAACATTTAATGTACTTTAGACATCTCTGCAAACAACAGCAAACTACAGACTGCTCAATTTATGTTGCAACAGCCTTTGAATCAAAGTTTAACCAGAATGCTTTGATTTCTTTTAATGATAAATGAATATCTCCTCACCAGTATAAAAACCTGAAGTAGTTCAGTGTTTCAAATTCATTTTCTGATTTGCTAGCGTTTAAAATTAGTATCTTTGCCTTTTTGTTGTGCTAAACTAATACTATAAAACAAAACAATAGAGTGTGTGTCAGTGTGTGTCTGCCTGAGATGAGTTGCACTACAGAATTATGCAGTGTTACTTCTTCCATCAATAGTTGCAATAGGATTAGAAGTTGTATGTAGCTCACATGTAAGCCTATTAATTTGCCTTTTTAAAGGTTACATTTCATTTACATTCTTTTTCCCTAGTTTTTATAAATCACTTCTTTCTATTGAGTAAATGAAAAATCTCTCCTGTCCTGTTTATCAGACTGATTTTTTCAAGTTCTTATGTTTTGATATATATTTTTTTTGAAGAATCATGGTTGACTGGTCCAATAATAATTGTTAGAAATATGTGGCTACACCTCCTTTTAATAATTACTTAAAATGTGTAAGCACATTAATTTTCTAAGTAAAAAAATAATCCTCAGAGTGGATTTAATTTACTTGGTAAATAATTCAATATGATTTTGTGTTATTAAATGTGGGAATATCATTACTCACTTCACTAGTGAGATATGCTACAATTTTTGTCCTTATATTCATTGTGTAGCAAACAGATTTTACTTGGATCCCAGAAATAATTTTATCAAATGGTTCTTTCTTATTATCTCTGTATTTCTAACTCACTGGAGCCTCCTGAAGTTATCTTTCTCCTTTACAATTTTATGCATTTCTTTTATACATAGAAAAGAAACATCTGGCATTTTTTTTTAATGAGAACTATGTGCTCATTGACCAAACAAGGAGCGAGGAATGTGTTGTATGGTTGATTATTGCAAGAAAATGAGGTAGTAGTCTTACTAATAATCACTAAAATTTGTATTAACTAGTGCTATTTCATTTTCTGAGTAAGCTAATCTCATACTTTCACCCTTTCTTTCACAAGAAAACAAATTGTGTTTAAAAATGCCTGGTATGGAAAAATGGTACTTTCAAATGTAGAGATTAGAAACATTTAAAACATACATATCTGTGGTTAAAGATGCCAACTCTTAATTCTCCCCTGTCTAGAGCTTTCCTTTTTTATCTTTGAAGTTCAGTCATTATTCCTTGTCTATGCTATTGGTTTATTTTTGTATCCTACTGAAATTAATTCAGCCTGTTTAGATCCAGTCTTTTTAGAATATTTATGAATGCAACTTATCAACAAGTTTACATTTTATGCAGCCTGTGGAGTTGGATTTTGGAATTTGCTTTTTTAGTAGTTCTTTTGTGGAAGAGAAATCTTTCAGGCATGAATTGATAGTCCAGATCTTTTGAGGTCTGTCTGTGCTAACCTATGACCTCTGTTCTTAGGAGGTCAACATCTGAGGGCAGGAGATTAAGGCAGTTAAAAGATTGGAATGGGAACTGGAATGGAAAAATTAGCCAGCACATTTTGGGTGGAAAACATCAAAGTCATCAAACAATTTGCTTATTTTAAACTCAGTTTAAGGGTAACAAGCTAATTGTACTGTGTTTGTTGACGCAAGCAATTTATATTATTTGAGAACATTAACACTAAAGAATTTTTTTTATTGGAGAAACATAATGCCTCTTCAGTATAAATGCACTACATATTTTATTTTCTAAATGCTTTTGTGCAACATTTTTAGGTAATAATTCGGGATCTGCTCATATAGTCTGTGTGCATTTAATTAGCTGTATTGCTTATAAACAGCAATAGTAAGTGTTGTGGAACCTGAAACTTGCTTGTAGTCTGCTGAAGACCCCTTGCTGTCATTGGAGAATACAGGTGCTGCCAGTACAAGGGAAAAAATGTTCCCATATTAAAGTTTTCTGACTCTGATGCTTAAATTAATTTGTAAGCATTTCTCCTTGTTTCAGTTTTTGAAATGTGAATTCCTTTCCCATACAAATTTGTGACCAAGACGTGTTCCTTTATAGATTGTAAATTGACTTACAAGAAAAGACACCATTGTCTCTTTGTTCTTGTCTGACATAGTTCAAAATTCATTAGTGTGTGTTTTTAGAAGAGTGACAACTTCATCTTTCATCTGTGCATTGATTTCAAAAATGTTATTATCTAGAAGAAGACACCTTCCCACATCTGAACAATTATGCAAGTTCAAGGATTTGTGTAAGCAATCACATTTTCTTCTTGCTTGTTTAAAGTGCAAATGAAAGTGGTTTCAGTATCATAGACAAAAGCCAGACTAGTGTTTCAGCATGCAAACCCACCTAGCAGGAAAGCAAACAGAAGTTCCAGGTACCTCTCAGCTCAGGCTCTGACTAACAGCGTATGGATTATGGTACTTCTCCTATAGGTATGGCTGCTAATTAAATTAAAGTACTATAATACAGTTAAATTCAAACAGGCAGCCATCTGTAAACCTCAGTGTAACCTCCACAAGTTTTTATTGTTCTTTGGATAGTGAAGGATATGAGATTTAAACCCCTTTGCAAGCTTATAACTTTACAAACTCTTTTCCCCTAACTGTGAAAACCTTCTTTTTGAAGCTTTTAGCCCTGATTTGCACCTGAGGGGAAATTGAACAAAATTATCACCATAATTTCTTGTTCTTTCATGGAGGGAAAAGAAGGGAAAGCAGGAGGAGCTGTTGTGAACTGCAGCAGCCCATGGACTGCTCCCAGGGACGCAGGCAGTGCTTTGTTTCCTTCCTGCCATTTCTCTGGGTTGGCTGGAGAAGCTCTGCCAGCTGCAGGGGTGGCCACGGCTCTGTGTGATCCCGGGGACACTGCTGTTCCTGGACGCATTCTGCATCCTCACTGGTGCTGCCACAGCTGCCTGGGGCCTGCATCCCTGGGAGGGCCACAGACATGGGGAATCAGAGAGCATTTGAAGTGGCAGAACCAACCCTGAAGGTTATTGCATCTTGGAGAGCTGTCCCCTGTTGAAATTTTTGGGATAAAATGGGGTCATTTCTGATCAGCCATTTTGGGATTCCTGCTTGTCAGCACTCTCTGTGGGTAAATAATTGATGGTTGGAAAACTAATTCTGTTTTACAGAATGGTTTTGGTTGCCCACTTGCAAGAACTCATGAATCCTTGTGAAGGATTTGTTAATTAGTAAAGAAAAAACATTAACTACAAAGATAGTGTGCCTAATATCACTTAAGAAAATTTTGTTTGCCTGAGCCATTTCTATACCTTCCTTCTGTTTTGTATGCTTACCAGCAATCTCTGCAATACAATCCTTCTTAGTCCATGTAATACTTAAAGTAACAGTAGTTTTTTATTACAATAGTAATTGTGATTCTGAGCTACGTGAATTATTAGCGAGCAGTGATACACACACATTTTTGATCTGGAAGGCCTGCTCCCCAGGATCTTTGCTGAATTTGTGTAGTCTCTTGTTTTTTGATGTTTGGTGATTCAAGCATGCTGTCCACAAGCCTGCTTTTCTTAATATCTTTTGCTCGCCCTTTAAAAGTAATCTGTAGATACCTGAGATCTGCAGATTGAAAATTACTCTAGTGCACACTCCCAAGGTGCTGGAGGTTTTTCATCCCTTAGTAGTTGTGGCATTAGTTCTAAATGTGCTCAGACCTGCCTCCAAGTTTTCTGTGCAATAGCTTGCAGGCCAGAGTAGACTGCTTGCTGAGTTTGTGGAAGGGTAATTCAAAACTCAAAGAAGTTATCATGCAATTTTTGAATGACTCAGAAATTAATTTGACGTACTTATGATGAAACCCTGCTTTGTTTTTGCTTGGTCTTTTTGAGAAGTAACTAGAGAATATCCTCAGTTCCCTCATGTTTTCTTTTCACAACAAAAAAATGCTGTTGAGATAGACAAAACTGTTTAGAATTACTGCAAATAGTATTTTTCAGGCTTATACGTTTGTGAAGGTTGAAATTTCGAACAGTGCAGCTGTGCCAGATTCCTGACTGCAGACCCTGGTGCTCTTGGAATCAGTGTCTCCAAATGGACTCTGTAATTTTCCTCAGCTGAGTCACTTCCTTACTATGAACTGCCTTAAAGAGATTATTACTTCTGCTTTGCTTTCTGGGTTTAGCCTGCACTGCCCCCCTCTTTTTCAAAATAAGAACTCATCAGAAAACACCTTTTGTAGAAATGCAGTTGAGTTCAGAGGATTTCAGAAAACTGGATTATTGGTGGCCTTTTTTTTAAAGGACTGTTGAGGTTTGTGTTCCTCATCTGTTTCTAGCTGCTGATTTGAATGAGAAGCCAGCAAAAAAGCATGTTGGTTTTGTTTCTAAGTAGTGCTTGAAGTTGTTTCCAACTGCCAGGAGAACATGAATGTCCATGAGATACCTCAGGTGATAGCTATCCATAAAATCTTTGGAAGTATATGTAATAAATCTAAGATGTTATAAATAAATTTTCTTTATGACCCACATTTCTTGCTTAATTCTTGCATAAAGTACAAGTTAGTCAAATCTGAAAGCTTTTGAATTTGACAGAACAAGTCTTTACACCAGGGTAATGTTAACATGCATTATACAGAAGATTGACTTTAATTGTCAAGAGGAAAAAAAATTACTAAATTTGTTGTATACACATGTTGTACACACATATATAGTATATACAATAGATTTATGAAAGGTTGCCTCAGTTGCATTGAGGAAAGGGATTCCAAAAGAAAGATGCCTTAGTAAGTTACGATATTAGACAAAATGAAGCTATAATATACCTGTGTTAGCTTGCTCTCATTAGGCCAGGTAACAACAGAAGTAAAAATGTCACATGCCATTCAATCATCTACAGTCTTGCCTATGTAAGAAGGTCAGTTGAGAGTTTCCAAAAACCTGCAAAAAATTCTTGAATTACAGATTCTGGTTGAGACTGTAAGTGAAAATCTATATGAAGGTGGTATTAGTGCTGGAAATTAATTGTGACACTGCATGCACACTAATCACTGTAGTGAAACATCCGGCTGCAATAATGAGATGCTGTGTTGTGAACAGGATTCCACCATGTTCCCTTGCTGTGGTAGCAGGTGGTAAATTTGCTTAAGCTTGCATATTTTGTTACACTGTAGAGTACTACAGTTTGTGTGTGGCATATAAATCCATTTTCATTTAGCTTGGAAATGTTTTCTTCAAGCAGCTTCTCATTTAGTCAAATAAAAAAAATTTCACAGAGATATGTTCATTATTATTACTATTATTGTAATTAATTAATGCAAACAAATCTTTTTTTTAAGCTCTGCTTTGTTAAATGATAGTTCAAGTTTATCCGTTTAAAAATCCTTATTTCCTTGAAGCAGCCAGCCATGACCTCTGAAATGGTTCATTCCAATCAGTGTGTAAAGGCTAAATCAGTATGTAAATGCTAAATGTGCCTATTAGAAGCAGAATCAGGATGGAAGTGAAGGGGGGGTTGTGAAGAACTGGAGATAGGAAAGAAATGTGGTAAAAGGGGTTGCTGAGTATGAACTAGGTAGTTTGTGGGACTGGTGTTGACTGAATAAAGAGAAGTGATGGGTGAGCAGGGCTCACCCCTTCATGGCAGGCGGAGGCAGGACTGCTCCTGATGCTTTCTACAAACTGATGACTTCCAGTGCATGTAGATAGGTCTTCAACATGCTTCTGCCTCAAACCAGGCTATCTGTAGTGCTCACTTTCCTTTTACCCCCATTTCCCCCAGAGGAAGCCAGAGAAGCTTCTGTAAAGTGCATATTTCAATGTGATCCCACACAGAGGAAGAGGAGTACTAAACATTGGTCTGCTGCAAGCTGATCAAGAGAGAGAACAGCCCAGGTTGTAGCTGAGTGCTTTGCACTCGTGGTCCAGGGTGCCTGGCTGGCCAGGACTCTGGGGTACAGCTATTTGCTGGGCCAGGCTGGGGCTCACCCCTTGTAGCCACCCAGGAGGCCCAGACACTCTGTGCATGAGGATGTACAGTACCCATGAAAGCCAGCACAAGTAAAAGTGTGTGGCAGCTGTGGCTGCTCTGAAATCTGGTGAGGCTGTGGTTTGGTGCTCTCTGTGGCAAGACAGGCATTTGTAAAATTTCCCCTCTTGGTTTTCAGACAGACAGCACCCATGACACTGCCAAACACAGGCTGAGACTGCTGAGATGGTCAAGCAATGTGGCCAGGAGAGTTCTGATGATGATGCTGTAACAGACACAGCCCTGGAGACCTGTTTGGCAGAAGGTGCCAGTAAGATAATTCTGCATATGCTGCAGTCACTTTCCCCAAGGGAAAAGAGCCTCTCTGAAAGAAGGATGAAAATGGGGAAGCTACACAGGTGGCCTTGGCCCAACCCTAGGCCATACCCTTTCTCAGAGGTATTCAAGACAGTTTCTTTCAGATTTGGGAGTTAACTTAAAATTTCTTTCATCAATAAGTGCTCTTGAGCGTGCAGTACATTGAGTACATCTAGGTTATTGTCAGTGTAGGCACTGAACATTCTGAGATTTTTTTTTCCTTTATATGTACTTGTAAATCATATATATGGAATATCTAGAGTATAAACTGTCATCCACTGGTTCTGTATCTCATGCCTGTGTCCATTAATACATAGCTGGGTTTTGGGACTCTCCTCATCACATGTTGACATTCCCTGGGGACACACGGCTGGGGTTTAATTATGTCTGATCTAAGTTTGCCAAAACTCTCCCCAACAACTGCAGCAAAATTTTTCTGCCAAAACTGCTAGAGAGGCACGATTACGTTGAAAATAATGTAAATTTCAGAAGGCAATGCTTCTTTAAGTATAAAACATACGAGTGTTTTTAGCTGTTGATTGTTCTTCACTGTAGAAGCTGAAGTAATGGGAATCTCCAAGGCGCTGGACTGCGTTAACAGATTGAATCCATATTTATTATTTTTTCCTGAGGGGGACCTGTGACTTTAGAAGAAAGGGATGCTGCCCCTGACTCTGCAGCCAGGTCTCTGCCGAGGTGCAGTTTCAAATTACCGTGGCTGGGCAGCTGCCGTGGCCCCCCTGCACCTACAGCAGCCTTGTGGTCCTGGGCCTGCAGGGTCGCCGGTGCCGATCTAATTCCTCAGAGAGCCAGTTCAGGGAGCGTAACAGAGAGCAAACTAATCCTGCAAAAAACAAAAGGTACCGAGCAGCAGAGGGATAGAGAGGTGACAGAGTGGGGGACGCCTCTCGGTAACAGCTCTGTGTTTGGTGGGTTTATCTGGAGTGAGGAGCCCCACGGGCAGCTCGGCGTGAGGCATGTCGCGCTCTCTGCTCAAACGTGGCGGAGACATTCCCTGCTGGCGGCAGCTTTTTGGCCTCTGTGGCTGGAGCGATAGGAAGTCTGCCCTCGCTGGTGGCAGGTGGTGATTTAAGAGCCAGCGGGGTTCATGGGAGGAAAGTGTCAGGAACACAAAACCCAGCGGGGAATTGGGTTTGGCCTCCAAAAGGCCAGAGGTATAATTAGGCATCAGCAAGACCTCGCAGAGGGTTTGGGGAGTGTCCCAGGCGAGGTCTTTTCTATTTGAGCTTCCTCTGTCAGACTGCCAGTAGATCCCGCTGCACACAGCTCCCCACAAGAGCGATGCTCTGTGCTTTTTAGCAGGGCTGCAGCTTGTGGTTTTCCTGGCCAGGGAATGAACACAGGGTGCAAAAAGCAATCCTACCTATTTTAGATGCCTTGGTGCCGCCACACCATTAACTTGTCTCTGAAACTGTATGGTACCAGGAAGCTGGCAGCTGACTGGGAAGGTGAGCGGCATTCCTCTGCTCTGTGCCCCACATCCCTGTGGGGCTGGAGAGCAGCCTTTAAAAGCTGCAGTGCTCAGACTTAATTCACTAGTCTGGCATTCTAGTACGTATGCAGTGGTCATTTCTCAGTTCCCTTCCTGCCTTTCAGCAGCTGCTCCTCAAAACCTGCCAAATGCAAGCAGTAGGCTCGGAGGAGTCAGTGTGAGGTGTCATCACGGCTATTCCTTCCCTGCCAGCTTCTGCTAAACAATCTGTTTAATTCTTTTTCTTAGTTAGCATTAGTTTGAAGTGTTGTGAATGATGTGAAGACAATTGGAGATATGTACTAAAACTAGCATTTCCTGTTGTAGTGTTCTGCTATTTCACATCAATCATGTTATCTGAAGGGTGTTACAGTTTCAGCGTTTCACTTGGGAACTTAAATGTACTAAAATTACAGCCTGCCTTCTTCATGACAAGGAAAAAAATAACATAAATTTTCACATACAGTACCAGAAACCATATTCTTTCCATCTGATTTTACCACATGCACCAGTTACAGAGAGTTTGTATGTCATACAGAAGAAGGTAATGTTTCAGGTTTGTTAATGACAGATCTTCAAAGGAACTTTTTTCACCAAATGGGAAGGATCATATAAAATCAGCACTTAAAGTTAGTAGTACTGTATTGCTAAAACTGTCACTAACTGTGTGAACTCGATTCAATGTTGTGTTTTCCAGGCTTCCAAATGAAAAAAAAAAAAAAAAGGGAAATATATGCTCCCTGGTATTTCCAGATATGCGTATTTTCCTAGTCTTTGCTAGGAATCAGTGAGTTTTCAAAGGACTCATAAATGCTGCTCAAGTGTAAAAGTAAGTTATAAAATGCTATTTTGCGATGTTGAGATACTAAACTAGCATCATTGTGAATCTTTCAATCACTCTGAATTGCTAAGAAAGTTGAACACGTCTTTAAAAAAACCCAAACAAACAACAACTAGTTCATTAAAAAAAAAATTTATGGTAAAGCTCTAGAATGATATTAATATTATTCAGAGTTCCTTTTGTACAAAGAATGTGGTACTGGCAACTAAAGTCCTGATTTATTGATGACTTCCCTTTCTATAAGACAGCTTATGGTTTTCTTCTTGTCATCATCATCAACAGAGGAAAGTTACCAGCTGAACTAATTAATTCTGCAAGACTTCATAGGAAAAATAATTTTGCAGCTATTTTTTCTAACTGATAGGCATATGATTTAAGCTCTGGTGGCAAGAGACAGGGTAAGGTATGGAAATGCAGACAGCTGCCTCTGAAAGAAACAAAGCTTCAAGGAAGCTTAACATGCTGAAATCGAGGGGGGCACATAATCTCCATCCTAGGGTGCTAAAGTACTGAGCGTCACATCAGTCCAGGGTTATTAACAGCTTTTGCTTTGAGATATGGACTAGGGACTAAATAATGTTCATGAAAGAAGGGCATAAGAACTGCAGGCAATGGCAATCAATCCTGTCCAATCTCAAAATATTTATGACAGCTTTGCATCCTGCTAATACAGGGAGCATTAAGACAGGGGAGACATGAGAAAATTAGAAGAAGTGGATGAAGTGCAGTGTTAGTTTATCAGTTCCAAAGTGTACCTTATTTTAATTATTTACTTTATCTACTATTTGTATTCTGTTAACTAGATAATTTTCTTAGTCAATGGAAATGTACTAAAGGTAGTCTGGCCTTCAAAAATGATCTGTTACAATGTGCAAAGGAAAATTATTAGTTAAAAGAAAGTCCAATACATGAACTCTGAAATGGGTGAAAAATTATTTACTGAGTTTTACTTGGTTTTGAACTTCCCATGCTCTCCTGTAATTTATTATTTAGAATTAGAAATGGTTTTAACAACACAGTGAATATAAAAGTTCTGTGCCTTGTGTAGCATCTGCCACTGATGCCACCACCACCATACAGATGGCCTTTAAGGACAACCATATTAGAGAAATATTCAAGTTAAAAATAACTTTCCTAAGATGCGCCCTACTATTTATGTAAAAGATAAAGGGGCAAGGGACAGAATTCAAACTTGACATTTGTGGGGGAAAGCAGCTGCCTTTCCTGCTGTTGTGTCCCTTGTGGTTGAACACTGGGGTACATTAGTCTTCCCCTTTACCTGCCAGCCATGGTTGCCCTAAAGTTTTTGTGTCAGGTTACAGGAACCCTGTGAAAGAGTTTGGCTGGAATTTTCCTGGTTTTGGGGAGCCCGTAGAACAGTGGAAACGGCTCTTTTGACAGCAGTCAAAAAAACTCTAGAGCCATTTGGGGAAAGAAGATAAACAACCAGGTCCTTGATTCTTTACTCCAGTTCATGCCTAGAGCAGGCTAAGCATTGCTGAGCTTCAGGTGCCTCCTGACTCCCTTTCCTAAAGGCACCACAGACTAACTGGGAACGGCTGGGATATTATATATTTCTATGAGTAGCATGTCTTCTATACTAGATGAGCCACTGACCTGGGAATCAGGTAGTAGGATTTCCTTCCCTTTCTTCCTCTGCCAGTGTAGTGCAAAAGCAAGCCACTTTGAATAGATCAGGGAATTTGCTCTGAAGTATTGATTATAGTTTCTCAGCTCTTTTAATAGCCTGATCAGCCTCAGTGTTGCCAAAGCCTTTGGGTAGTTTCTGTAAGAACAGATAATTGTTTGCAGCATCCCTCTAGTGCCATTCATAGGTTGTGCTAACTGCACTGTCAGTCCTCTGCAAAGAGGGAGACACCTTGTCTGGTGCTCAGTGGTGCAATTCAGTAATTCCTGGGTCCTGCCTCCTTTTCCTGAGATGCAGTTTGCTTTTCTGATGGTAGGCCCACTGGGGAGGAAGGGCTGGAGAGATGGCTTTGTGCTTTTCTCATCCTATGCAGAACAGCGTGCACCACAGCTGGAGTGGACTGGGAGAAGAGTACACCCCTCTCTCAAAATTATGTTATCTTGCACAGCAACTGGAAACCTCCTAGGCAGCCAGCTGTAGTCTTGTGGATTTTCTATTACTTCTGTTAAGTCATGTGCTGCAGCTTTTCATCAGCAAATGTCTGACAATTCTGCATCACTTCACAGGCACTGCGAGGTATCATCTTCTACATCACAAATGCTGTACAAACGGGTCTTGGTGTGTAACAATTTGCAAGCATTCCCTTATTTCTCAGACTGAGTCATCTAGTCATCTGCTGTGGGCTGTCTTTTCTCAAACTCCTCTTACTTCCTTTTTCATCTTAAAGGCACAAAAAGGTCAAGACAGGGAAATTTGACCAAATTTTCAGAAGGTAATGGTCATTAACAAAAATGATGCAGTCGCAGGTTACCTGGGTTTGGTAGGAAAGAAATTACAGCCTGACTGTTGATGAAGTCAGTGATGATTAAGAACTGCTGGGGCAGGGTCTGAGGCTGCAAGGGAGGGAGAATCTGAGACGTTTGATGAATATTTGGGGTAATGACCCTGAGGTAATGTATGATGTGCTATATAGGTCAGAGTTAGGGTTTGGTTTCCCTCAAGAACCAACAGATCAGGATTTTCAGAAGGGCAGAGGAAGAATAGGGGAGTAGAATGGACCTGCTGCTGCTGCTAACAACCATTAAAAAAATACAAAGCCAGCTGCTCTCAGAGCAGAGCTTGATCCTTTCAGTGCCTTTAACAGCACAGTATATATTCAGAGGAGGGGAATTCATGAGGCCCTATGGACCTACACCATGGCATTACACAAAAATGCAAACCCGAACAATGGGTGGCCTCAGCGGTTCCATCTGGCTCGCCATTAACAAGGTTAAAGTAAAGTGGGTTTCCTTGGCTGTGTCACACACAATTTACACTTCAGATGCTTTAACTTTGGAGCCAGACCGAAGGGAGCACCACTCTAAACGCACGCAGCAAGGGTCGCCCAAGATGTGTGGTAAGCACATTTGGTATCGATGCTCTTTCAAAGATACAGAGTGGCAGCATTCAGATCATTTTTAAGTACTATTTCCAAGTGTGGATTTGTTTTCCTAAATAATTTTTTTAAAATCCTGTCCACAAACTAGAATTGCAGTCAAATATTGTTTGCTCCAAGTAATTTACAGGCACAGCAATGTTAGGCTGGATTCGGTAACAGCAGAAATTACTAAAGGCCCTAGAAATGTTGCCACCAGCATTTCTGGTATGAAAACCTCAAAACTTCAATACACTTTGAAGCTGAAAGGGATATTGATACATTTAAATGTATTCTGTTGTAAAGCATTCTGCTTTCAGAGCCACCAAAGTACTTAGATAATAGCATAGTTAACCATGGCAGATAACCTTTTAAAAACTTTTGCTCTAGAGAGGCAGTGGTATGTCAAGAGGTATGTTGGCCTGTTAACTTCTATGCCACTGAGTGTAATAAGGCATGGGAATTATCCCAGTATTTTGCAGAAATCAGGTTCTTTGTCATAGCTTTGACACATTTAAGGGAACCCAAGTGTTCTTTATGGTGTCCCATTCTTGAATAAAAATCAATTGTTATTGAATGAGTATCAAAGTTGATAATTTAATTTCAAAGCTCTTTTATCTGTAAGACAAGCATTTGAGCAGTTAACTCTGTGGTAGAAAGCCAAGGTAATTTACAGAGTGAGGATAGATCTATTGTTGCTGCAGAGGTGTTCAAGGCATTCTACAGAATGGAGTGAGTGGTGCCCTGGATGACAAATGAACACACTGCCAGAAACCTGGCATCTTGGCTGCTTTTGGCCATGAATTGTGAGTGGTGGAATTCAGTAGTGGAGCAGAACTTAATACTGCTCCTGAAGTTAAACAATTAAATTTGCATACCATGAAACCAGCAGACATTGATGACTCACAGTTATCATGGCAGTGTCAGTAGTGTCAAATAGGAAGGCCTTTGGCTCATGCCTTAGTGAGCTTCCTCCTTGGTGAGCTGTGCAGTGCTGCTGTGATGGGAAACACTTCCTGTTCAGCATGCTGCCAAAAGGTTGGCATCAGCCTCACCAGGGCTGGACAGTTGCTTTGTGCCTTCTAGGCTTTTCCAGCAGGTGAGATAGTGCCATTGATGATGGCCTCCTGTGGCTTAATTAAGAGGCTTGGTGTGGAGGATCCTCTTCTTGTTTATCCCTCTTCTTACTCTGTTGTTCAGCTTTCTGACTCACCCTTACGGCCCCTCTGTGCTGCCTTTCCATCTCTTGCAAAGACAGAAATATCCTCGAACATGACACTTAAGTTTCTGACTATATGCATCAGTCCTGCAATCATGATTATTGTAAAATGCAGTAATTTTACAAATTTACAATACTGTAAATTTGACAGCCATGTCAAAGTTTTCAAGCTCCTCTCAAAGGTTTCCTGCCCACTGCATTTGAGGTAACTACAGGCAAAATAAATTGAACTGAGAAGTCATCTCATCTAATTGGTGACAAACCATTGACATTCGCTTCTCCTCTCCCTTTTTAGCTGCTGGTCTGTCCATGAGCAGCAGCTTTTGACTCAAGCCCTACCTTAACAATAGCCTCAAAAGGAAAATAGAGAACTATTCTTGCTGAGCCGTGACAGGTGCAGTGCTTCCACACGAAGCATTGCAGTGGTAGGAAAATGAAGAAAGAATAACACAGCAAGGCAGAACCTGTGAAGGGGTAGAAGGAAGATAGTCCAGCTGCCAGTAAAAGCATATGTCCAGCTGCAACTAGCACGAGCATGAAGTGGGAAATGCCCCAGCTATGCTCTGCATGAGTGGAGGGACAGTTCATAAAGAAAGCATTAGTTAGCCTGAAGTAGGGCTGGTTGATTTATGAGGAATATGTAAAAGAATGGTGTAAAAACTTATTTCCTTAGAGGAGGGATATTATGCATCTCTGCACTATATTTAGAGCATATTTAACTCAAAGCACACAGCTCAGCTACTTTTTGTCAGTTAAGTTCTTTTCCAGCTCATTGTCTCTAACTGAAAGGAAATTCAGCCAGAGCCACACAAAACTAAGTAGAGCATCTGCATCTTCTGCCTGGACATGGAGTGTATGATTCTTTCATCCACTCTTCACATACACACACCTAGTGGGGATCAGATGGAATACTGTGATATTGACAAATTCATGAATCCAGATAGTAATCCAGTATAGATTTGTGTGAAAGCCATGTGTGTGCTGTGACCAGTCTCAGACAGTGTGCACATTCCACTTTATAATTCCTCTGCAAGAGCGTTTGAGGACAATGGGAATTTCATTGCTTAATCTACTCCCTCCCACCTCCTGACAGTGTTTATCACACCCACAGTTGTGCCAATGAAATGATTTATGATTTTGTCTCAAAACTGGAGGTGTGATATGAAGCAAACTGAATAAATGCTACAAATTGGAAGAAAAAAAAAGTAAGCGAATTAACTAAAAACCTTTCCTTTGAGAATTGGCATGCATTTAGATGATGCATGGATCATCACAGGGATCATCCTTAGGAGTTTTTGAAAGCAGATCAAATGCCTTTGGAAGCATTCTTCTTGGCAAGGGGGCTGTTGACTCAGTAATTATCTTCCACTTATTTTTACATTACCCAAGGCAAAGCTATGAATACAATGCAAAATAGCTGAACTGGAGTCCTGGCCACTTGCTAATGGTTCTGGAGGGTTTGCAGCATTGGATTGGGATGCCTGACACTGCCTGCATTCTGCCTGGCACAGCACACTGCTGCTGGCTTGTTTTGGAGTACAGAGTATGAAAACAGAAGGGCACCCTGGGAACTGCTCCTGATGCTGCCAAGACAGCAAGCACTGGTGGCACTTGCCGTGCAAAGCTTTGCAGGAAACTGGAATGAAATCTAAGCACAGTAGTTCATTGAGGACACAGTAGTTCAGATTTTTCTCATCATTTTAGAAAGCATGTGTTTTCTTAATCTGGTTCTCAAATTTGTGCTACCTTTCAACAGGGAATATAAAAGACTTGTGGAGGGGATTTCAGCATTTATGTGAAGTCCAATTAAGCGCACGATAGCCCTCATTTTCTGTGTAATGTTTCTGATGTAACTGAAATTCCTTTTCACAACTTGTCTATGACACTTCATGGTAATACTTGGACAGTGGTGAAATAGCTGTAAGAAAGAGAACAGTTTCAAAATCAGGTACTTTATGCATTGTTCAGGATGTGCTGGATTCCTGCAGTAATTCAGTGAATGGCAATTTGTGGCCCGATCACCATATTGGTTGTACTTGTTGTACCATAACTTTCCTTGGAGTACCAGATATAATCCTGAGGGGCACAGACTCAGATCTTCTAAGCTATGAGGACCTTGCTTACCTCTGAAGTCAGTGCGACCTAGGCAGTTTAATGCCTGTAAATGTTTGATTGTACCTGACAGTGTCTCACAGGCTGCCTGTGACAGAGAAAGAAGGATAGGTCCTATCCTATCACCTGATAAGACAGGACCTATCTGAGGTCCTATCTTGAGATAGGATTGCCTGGGAAGAATGAGGCTTTTCATGAGGGAGATTTGTGGGCTGTGCTTGAAATCCAGAGTAGCAAAGTGAAGTCTCCCTTCACTTTGTGGTTATGTGGAATTGTGTATTTCCAGGAATTTTGGGTATTTTGAATAGAAAGTTTGTAAAGAGGAGAGCTGAAGGGATATTGATTAGGAGCAAAGTTTTCTGTCCTTTTAGGTTTTCAAGAGTGAGGTTGGTTTAACAAACAATTGATTTGTTCATGGAAGTATCCCGTAATACTGTAGGAAATGACAGATTTCTAAAGGTCTGGTCCCTTGTCTTCTGTGGCTAACACTGTTCAGGTGTGACTATTTCCAACCTCACAAAAGTAATTTGATTCCTAGATTTGATGTTTAGGTTCTGCCAAGAGACTCAAATGCCAGATTTAACTCGCTGTCTGTGTCTTGTGTCAGCTGGGTTTTTTATTGGACAGCAGCAACTCTGTGCTCTAGCTTTTACAGCTTTTACATCTTCACTCTCTGAGGAACCAGGGTCAGTGACCAGTGGCAAGAGCATTACACCCAGTGATGGAAGCAGCACAAGGTATGGGGGAGACTGTTCCTGATGAGGACAGGCAGCTCTGGGATTCCATCAGGTGCAGGGGGTGGGGAGTTCAGCTACAAAGCAGCTCCTAAGATTTGTGGTTTGGTTTTTACAATGGTGCAGTGGTACAGATATCCAACAACAACACCTAGTACAATTTGTTATTGCGCACACTAAGGATTGTGGCATCCATGTGCCATCCCTCTGGAGCAGCTGTGAGAAAGGACACTGCCAGTGGAGGACACTGACTGGATGGGAAGGGCCCTGCTCCAGCCTGATGCTGAGAAGCTGGGCTCCCTCACACTGCCTGCCAGTGAACTCCCTCCTCCCTCTAGTAATGAATATTTATCCAGAAAAAAAAAAGAATAATTTCAGTTTGCTGTCTAGCTGTGAGTTCAAATCTGCTGCCCCAGCTGTGATATTTTAAGGTCTTGTGGCAGAAGGATACTCTCAATTTTTCCTGTGGAAGATCTGTCACTAGAAAAATTAAGTGCTCAATGAATAGTAAGAATTGTCTCCATAACCTTGTAGCAGTATGGTAAATAATCATTAAAGCAGGAAGAAACTGAGTTGCAGTCAGGACTAATGAAGTCCTATGGATTTGACATGTTATATGTTCCATTAGTAGCCCCTGCAGTATGTCTCAGTCACCTTTCTTTGTCTTCTAGTGTGCCCCAGAGCCTGGGATCTGAGGAGAGCAGACAGGCTACTAGCATAACTGAGTAATTCTTTATTTTATTGGAAGTCAGGATTTTCCTTCCAAATTGGAAGAACTTGAATCCCCTTGTAACCATTTCCCGATTCAGTACCTTACTGGCTGGTGCACACTTCACTTAGTGGCTGCAGGGACACACATGCCTTCTTCCCCCTCAACTGGTGGTCTGATTTATCACTAGCGACTTGTGGGCTTGCATTAAAATATGTTGCCCTTTCTGCCCCCATGCACTTCCACTCTGAATGTACAGTGTTCCTGCCTTGCACAGTGAGTGCTGCTGGATAACTGGAGGGCTGTTTGGTTTGGAGTATAAATGAACTGTTAAGACACAGACAGGATGCTGGCATTAATCAGTCCTCTGGTTTGTGACTGTTTTCAAAATATAAATTCAGGGCTTCCATAATTGAAGCTGTGGCTTGAGTATGAATTTCTGATCAAAATACAGGAAATTGGTTGTGCTATGTTCAGTGAGCATATCCATTGTGTTTTCCTGTGGCAGGTTTACTCGATGTCCAGCTTGTAATCTCTACTTCCCCTGCCATGATCACAGCTGGGGTGCTCTTATCTGAATTGTTTTTTGCTTTCAAACATTTTGTTGAAGTGGAGGGTTCCTGCTTTATCAAATCTCCTACTTCAGAGTTCATCGGTCCTGCCAGAAAAACTGATCCTTGTCCTATAAATATCCTCAATTTTGAAATAATTCATTCTTTCTTAGGCTGAAAGGCTGAGCAAAAATGAGCAGAAGACACATCACTCCTCTACTCTTGCCATAATTCTTTGGTTTTCTTTTTTAAACTTTGTTTAAAAAGTTTAAGCAGCTGTGTTCTGCTTTCAAATGTTAGATCAACCAGCAAACGCAGATTTACAGGCAGAATAAAGGAGCTTCAGCCTACATTGCTCCTTGGCCTCACAGCTTGTATCAACCTGACCTCTGCAACCAGCCTTGGCTACTGCAGTGTGACTTTTCAGAATTCATACACAGTGGGAAATTTTCTGTGTTACATTATTAAAGATAACAGAAAAGAAGCTCAGTGAAGTCATCAAAATTGCTCTGGATCTACACCCTTGTGACTGAGATCAGAACTAAGACCATTAAGATGCTCTGTTTCTGGGAACTAACAACATTTAAGAAAACTTTTATTAATTTCATTGTTGTCATTTTACTGCAGTGATATCACTTAATCTACATAATCCCAACCACGAGGAATAAAGTGATCTAGTTTACCACATATAGGGTAACTATTTCCATTGTTTTTAACTGTACACAGAATTAACAAATTTAGAGAAATAAATATAGTGTGTGTGAGATTTGCCATCCTGAGGCCAAACAAGGAAAAAGGGAACACCAAATTTTGAATTAACAATAATTTTTGTATGCATATGTGTGCGCTTTATTCATATGTACACAATTAATAGTGAAAATTAATGATGAAGATAAGTCTAGTGGTGATATAGGGCAGAATAGTAGAAAATGGCATTATTTCTCCCTTAATGCTCAGGGATCAGGCAGTGTGGGACAACAAGAATACCTGCCTCAGGTGGGAATTAAAAGCTTTAACATATAAGGCTTAATCCTGTTGCAGCCGAAATCCTCTTTTCACGCTTTACTGTTGCTTCCGTGTTTTAATGTGAAAAGTTGCAAAATTATTTTTTCCTTTAAGATACTGAAAGCCTCCTAAAAATGTGTTACAGAAAATGCTCATATATTGACATTTAGTAATAATGTCAATATATGAAGCTAGTCCATTTTAGACATCTTAAGATGCAAGTTCAGAAAAGTGAATAAGGTGACTATGTCTCTTCTCAGTCAGTGCAATCAGAATGATGCAGATTTTCCTTACCATTAAAGTATGGCTATAGAGCATCTGAATTATTTAATTGTTGTTGCGGGTATTGAATGTATGAACTTACAGGTGCTATTTCAAGCAAAACCAAGCACCATGTTTGATGCCCTTTTGTTCCACATTTGCGATAGGAAGCTCTCAGTGTGATTCATGTGGCATGACTTTATCAGTGTCATGAGCTCTGGAAAGAACCCCTATAGAGATAGCTGGAGGGTCTCCTCACAGAGCGTGTGTCAGACGGTAACTGTCTCTTTGTTTCTGAATAATCAAATGAAAATGTGAGCTGCTGGTTAAATCCTGCAGTCCTGAACACTTGTGAAGCCTATATTTGTGCAAGTCATCTAATTCAGTGTACGTAGTTGGAGAACCCATTTCAAGGCTAGGATCTAAGTCAGTGCATACTCCTGTTACTGGATCTTTCTGAAACTTAGTGTGTGATGCTGATTTATATGAGGGTACCTAAATTCATACCACTCTAGACTGGTATTTGGAGAGGACGAGTAGGTTATGAACTTCCAAAGCAACCTTCTTCCTCCTCTTTCTTTACCGTGGCTTACTTCAGTGCTCCAGCCTACGGCCAGGATGCCATTTGCTGTTTCCTGCTGTTGTGAGTTGGTGGTGTCACTTGTATTTGCTGTATTTGTTGTATTTGCTGCTAATGTTAGCGATGAAATAAGGAACAAAATGGGAAAGGCAATTTTTAACCACTGATTCCCAGTTACCTACTGCCTTTTTATCTCCTCTGTGGATTAACTGATCAGTGGATGTGGAAACCCTGGAACCAGCTCTGCTGAGAGGCAGATAAGGTCAGGCATGCCTCTTAGCTCATGACCAGCACCTCACTGACCCAGAAAGAGTTGAGCCGGTTTTATGCAGCGTGCATCCTTATCCACATGGCCAGGAGGCTCAAGCCACCTCTGTGAAAGGCTTCTAGTGTTACCAAGGCAGGCTGCTGTAAACAGGGGCACGGGGCAGTGCTTTCAGACACAGGCAGCCGAGGTCTGCTTAGCTCTGGCCACCGCCGCACCCCAGCTGCTCTGGCAGGGGGCCGCAGAGGCAGCAGCAATGCCCAGAGCAGAGCCCAGGCAGCCTTTCCACCAGCATCAACTGTGGAAAATACTTACTTTTAAAAAAATTACTGCATGCGGAGCTGTTCTTGTTGAAAAACTGGTTTCTTTTATTATCCCCACAGAAATTAAAGCTTACAAGAAAAATTTGTGGTTGAGAGTGTTTGTGTGTGTGATTTCATAGTGCAAAAAGATTAACAGTGGTAGACTTACTTGAGATCATGGTATAACATTTCATGTTTGAAATGTGTGATATATGACTGTTTAAAACATAACTTCCTTAAACCATCGCTGATTTTGTATCTGCTTTATCTGGGATAGGTTAAAGCCATTAAAATATACACATTCTTTCCATGCTATATTGATACTATAGGAGTAAACCATCTTTCATGTTCTTTAGAAAAAAGACTTCTCTTTTTAAATTGTTATTTCAGGACTTTTTAGATCTTAATATAAAGAAAGCCCTTTTGTTGTAATAAATGAAAATGCATCCAAATCATTCCTCCGTGAAGGATGCATTTCCTAAGGATTTTTGTGTGATTGTGTGAAAAATAATTTTCCTCCGTGCCTGTAAAGGGAGTAGAGATAAGGTTTCATAGTAATGAAGAATGGAAACGACATCGTTGAAGTTATTTTTTAAGATCTGCTGTCTCTGTAGTCCTTTCCATTTTTGTGGAGGAGAAGCTGCATTTTGTGCATTTTGCACCACCTTTCTGTTTCATTGTTGTTCTTGGTTGTAAAAAAACAAAACAAACCTCATCACCTTCCAGTTAAATTGTATTAGCAGATTGTAAACAATTTTATTTCCTCGTGAACTTAAGCTAAATTCTATCCTGACAGGCCTGATTTATCAGGCAAATGCCCCACGTTTTTTGTCAGCTTCTTTGTTGGGGGGAAGGGGGAGGGGAAACCCGAGCAACAAAAGACCGTAACCTATTGATATTACTTCTGTGATACACTGGGGGAAATAGATTGATTTAGAACTAACCACAGAAAACTAGTCAATCTGATGAGTTTACAACAGAGCTTTTTTATTTATTTATTTGTAACAAGAGTAAACATCATCAATATTCCACCCTGTGTTATTGGAAGCCTCGCAGACAGTGTGGGTTTGTGTCAGCGTGGTGGGGCTCTCTGTAAAATGAAGGAAGGCAAGCTTAAAAAAATGGAGAGACCTTGTTTTTCTCACGATATTGAAAGTCTTCGATCTCTGGTACATTATCATGAGTTGTAGGATTCACAGGACAAATAGATGGGTGAGCATTTTTATTATATTTCTATTTTTTTTTCTTTAAGAGGTAATCTTTTTTTTTAATTATTTCTGTTATATATCTGAAAAAGCTAGTAAAGCACAGGAAATTTTCTAACTGAATTTCACTGAAGAATGCCAGCCTGCAATTAACTTTCCCAGCATGTTGCCTCTGCACAGTGTTTTGCATGAACGAGGAGTTCAGGGTAGCAAATACTCACAGGACCAACACAAACCTAAATGTGGCACCAGTGTGCCATTTTCTGCATTGATAATATGCTGTTTTACAACATTTTTGATTAAAAATACTTATGGCTTTTAAATTAAACTGATTTTTTTTCCATGGACTGGTAAATGAGGGTGCTAGTGAGGTTTTCTGCCTCATTGTAAGCCTGCTTGATGGACAAGCCATAAGTACTATGATGAAGATGATAAATATTCCTTTCTCTAGTTTATTTAACAAGATAATTACACTTGACCTTAATTATTATTTCAGTAGTATTTCAGTATTCACTACTTTGCATTCTAATACCTTTATAGAGTGTTTTCAAAGTTGCCTGTATTCTCTACTGCATTCAGCTACAGCTTAAGAATTAAAGGGTGATAACCAGAATGGTGTAAACCCCAGCAATGCACATCTGAGCAGAAACATCCCATTCATTTCTCTGTCAGGGCATGAGCAGAGGGTACATTCCACTTATCTTCTGAGCGTCTTGTTAGCTCTCCAAAATGCTTTGGTTTGAACAGAGCCTTAAAGATCATCTAGTTCCAACCTCCCCTACTGTGGGCAGGGACATCTTCCGCTAGACCAGATTTCTCAGAGCCCCATCCAACTTGGCTTTTCAAGCTGCAACAAAGACAACTTGAAATTAGCAGATCCTTGATAGTCCAGAAGATCCTTTCAGCCCTGCTGAGGTATTAGAGGTCTTTCTCACCTGTCCCAGGTGGTGCCTGAGCAAGCACACTCCACCTTGAGCTTTTTTAAGTTTCACATCCAGGTACTGAGAAGCTTCCCCTTGCAGTGTTTCATGGCATTATTTTCAAGACAAGTCACTGAAGCCTTAAACAGTGAAAAATCTTAATTATGTCTAAAACCCATTTTTCTGTTAGATCATGGATAGTTTAAGTTCCCTTTACAGCCATTTACAAAATAGAACAATTGAAGTGATCCGCTGCCTGTTTCATCTGCCTTTCTTTAGGTTTTTTGTGAAAGTAATGGCTGAAAAGGACAGCACATTTAGGTAGGATTTTAAACATTTCCTTCATGCTTTAACTGCATAGATACATTCATGGTATTGTAACAGCATCTCACGTGGACACGCTGCTAGAATTCCATGCAGTTTTTCAAGGCATTAACATTGCAGGATGGAGTATTGTTAGCCAAGAATCATTTTTTTTGTAGTCTGATAGCGCTCAGAAAGGAAGAATAAAAGAGGAATTGGTATGGGGTATATCCTAGTGAATTATTTTAGTGTTCCTCTGGCTGTACCCCCTTCCCTCCCTTTCCTATCCCTGTTAGTTGTTAAACCTTTATTCCCTGCTCACCCTCCCCCGAGTCAGTCACCAGGGTAATTTTACTGTTTTTTTCTCTCAACAGGTAACAGTCTGGGGCTACACATACTATTCTCTACTTGTCATATGTATTGGACTATCATCTAAATTATATTATAAAACAGCTCAAAGGAGCAAGCAGTTGTGTTTACCTAATGGTGCTTAATTCATCTGAGTTACTGTGGAAAACGTATTTGTAAGGCAAGAGTATTGTTTTAAAAAGTTTAGGGCTGGGGTGTGCTTCCTGAGTAGGAGTATCTGAATGCTGGAACAAAGAAAAAAAGCTAAAGGCTAGATGGTATTATTTGGTTGTGAAACTGAGTACTTATAATCAATTTCAGTCATCAGCTTCTTGCAATTAGTGCAGCACAGTATATGCTAGAATCTGTACACTTTTGCTTCTTCATGTTTCCTTTCATATGTATACTTTCATGCAATCACAAATCCATAATGAAGGAGAATTTAGGAGGTGTTCTTGACCTTGCTATATGCCCTCCTCTTTCATCATTAGTAGGTATTAATGTTACAGGTTTTTTTGAGTATTGAAATATAATGCTAGACAAGTTCCTCAAGCTGTTCCTCCATTAGGAAGTTCATCTTTTTTATATAAAAAAATCACCCTGATTCACCTTCCTGTCAGTGCTGTAGAGAAGAAAGGATTTCCCGTTAGGATAATTGCCATCTCTTTATATTGTTGAGCCTGAAGCTAGCTAGCAAATCATGGAATCCTACTGTGAGAAAGACAATCCTATTTTAACAAATCCTTCTTACTTTTGTTCTTTTTAAGTGCTGATTCTATTATAATTGCACTGTTAAAGGCTTTTTATGTTTTATTCATCTCATGATAGACTTACATATAAACTTGTATTTAAGCTAACATACATTCTTTCAGCGATGCTTTGAAAGTGAAGGGATACGTGCTATGGTTGCACTAATCTAGAGTTTCTGAGAGCAGAGTCAAATGAGAATTGGTCAGTTTTCATGGCAGGAGTCAGGACTGGTCAGTGTTCACTGCAGGAGTCAGCTTGTGTTTTGTTCTGTATGTGTAAATATGTAGAGATGTGAATGTGTAAGCTCCTGTGTGCACATGGTGCCGTCAGCTTTCACGATGTTGTAACATAAGTACACGCACCAGAGAGGAGCAAGGGCTGAAGCATGCAGGATGAAAGGGTTAATGCCATACCTTAACACTTGGGGATGATGCCATGCATCATTTGTGAGCTCTGGGGTGGCTGACCACTTACATTTTGGGATAAATCCCTTGGAAAGGGAAGGTGTTTCAGAGCACGGTGTGAGCTGTTCTCCTAGTAAGAGTGATAGACAAGGAATGAATAAATAGTTAAAAAAACAGAATAAATATCACCCTCCTCTGTAAGTCCAGGCACACCCTGGCTGGCACATATAAATTCTAATGTGACACTTTACCCAGATGCTTCAACTGACTGGTAACAAAAAACATCCCCAAAAAGCCAAATCAGAGTTTAAGCACAACTGCTTCTGATAGAGTTTTTCTTTTACAGTAACATTTCAGTGACAATTTAAATAAATGCAAGGAATTACAATATTTTTCAAATAGGATGTATTGATTGAGTATATATGCAAAGGGTGACAGAGGCTGCTTGAGTGGAAGCAGGGGCCCTGACAGCAGGTTCTTTGCCAATTGGTGATGTGAAACGGTGCACTGAATTGGGTAACAGAGCATACCATAGTGACTGATTCAATTGATTTATCCGTGGCTACTGCTACCCTGCTACTGAGGCCCTTTACCCTGTTTTCAAACTTTTTTGGTTTTTTACCCTTCTAAACAGATGTAATATTAAGGGAGAAAAGACATGTGTTGGTGCATTCACAGCTATAAAATTCCGTATTCTGAATTGAGATAAAAACCACAATTTCCAGAATATCTGCGCACTCCTATTATACTGTGTTGCAATGCATTTATCCCAGGAGCAAATGCAATGCCAGAAAGTGATGACAAAGGTAATAATAAACATCATTCTCTAATATAACCTAAATTACAATCAGTGCCATGTCTGTGAATTCTTAGATATATTTATTGGAAGGGGAGAAAGTAAAACACTTAAAGATTTTTACTTGTTGCTGTTGTTTCGTTTCTCTAATTGCAAGGCTTATTTCCTTAATACTTTTTCCAGAAGGTATTTAAAAGAAAGCTTGTGGTGGAAACACAGCTGAATGCCAGTTAGAAAGACTGAATGCTGAACATACTGTCAAGTGGGGGTCACTAATTTGAAAATACCTGCAATGATTTGGCAAAAAGTAGTCAGAGGGATACTGTTTAATAACTTGAAAAATATTTCTTTAGCTATAGGAGAAAAAAAGGTTGATGTTGTGGTTTAGATCAGGATGTTTGGATTTTACAATGTACTTAGTATGTCATTTCCCTTCCTGTGCTAGGGAAATCAGTGCTAAGTGATAATGGGGCTGATACATGTTATTTTCTTTGTGATTCAAGGGAAGCTTTATTAGACCATATGTCTCTTCATGGGTTAGTTTGTAGTATATGCAGACAGAGTAGTGTAAGCATAGTCTTCAAATTCCACTGGAAAATCACATCAAACTTCTGTGCAGTTCACCTAAAATATGTTATTGCAGTTGTTGTAGAAGTACAGAGTTCATTGTACTGGGCTTGGTTTCTTCTTACTCATTTTTAGGGAAGATACAACAATAAATCACAAGAATTTCTGAAAGGATAATGAATTTCTGTTCATTATTTAACTTCCTTAAATTATTAGTCAGTCTTGTAGGACAGGATGGCATGCAGCAATGCCATGACCAACTTGTGCTGTTTTTTCATTTGTCTGTGGAAATGAAGATATGGTCAGAATCTTGTTAGTAGTGACAAAGAGATGTGAAGTGGGAGGTACCAGAGATTGTTTCTTGGAGTGGAATTACAATGTTGATATTTGCAGTCTTTTTTAAAAAATCACACAGGTTTCATCAATAGCATTTCTTTGCAAGATAAAGAAAATTCAGTAGGTGAGACTCCAGCTGTACATAGGCTTTACGTGGACTAAACTTCTTGATATTGTCTAAACTAGTAGGGACTACTAAATGTTAGGTGAAATAGTCAAAGGGTGCTTTGTTACTTTCCAGGAATCTGAAAATATAAAATACCTTTATGTGGACTTGATCCAGAACACTTTGCAGTATTTTGCACATAGTTATAGTTACAGTCTTTTTTTTTTAATCCTTAAGTTGACTCCACAGACCTAAGTATTTGTGAAATGTATATTTTTTTAATTAGTTGGTGGTTAAGGGAAAGAAAAAGGGGAAAAAAAACCCCTTTTTTCCCCAGTAACATTAGATAATTCTAAATGAAATGTCTGTGCATTCAGTGCAGTTTTTATAAAACAAAGAAGCAGAAGCCATACAAAAGCAGCCAAAATAGAAAACTCGGTGGTGCACATAAGGTCACCATGCCAAGGGCGTGTAATTATTTCTTTGTATCGTATGTTAGAATAATGTAATCCAATAACTGGTGTTCCTGGTGTGTGTTACAAAGGATTCAGTAAGGAATTGCTGGAGAGTTCTTCAGGACTCCCTTGGCTAACAAGGTGAATAGAAGAGGTTTTCTGGGCTTCAGCCGTTTCTGAGAAGGGTGGGAGAAGCCCTGTCCGTGCGGCTGCAGGGGGCTCTGCACCCCCGGGCTCCCGGCAGCGCATCCCACGGGGAGTGGCACCCCGGTCACAGCCGTGTGCCCGTGCGTCGGGAGTTTGGAGAGGAGACAAACAAACACAGCTGCATTACTCCTCCCGGGGCTCTGCGGAGTTTATTTTGAATCGAACCCCTAAAAGCCATCACAGACCCTGTGTCCGCGCTGTGAGGGTTTGGCCCGGAGCCTTGGCCCGCCGTGCCTGGGCTGAGCCAGAGGAGCCGAAGTGCCGCGCCCTGGGGCAGAGCCGGGCCCTGGGGCAGAGCCGGGCCCTGGGACGGAGCCGGGCCCTGGGGCAGAGCCAGCCATGGCTCGCCGCAGGGCACCGCGTCCCTCCTGGGCTTGTGTGTGTTTCCCCGGCTGCAAGCGCCGCGTCCCTCGGGAGCTGGCTGCGGGAGCGGCCGAGCCGGAGCATCCCCGCGGGGCGCGGCAGGCGCCGGGACAGCGGGACGCGGGTGCCGGGCGAGCAGGGACACGGGGCGGGGATGGCTGGAGATCTGGTGCCCTCTAGTGGGGCCGGACCCGGAGGAAACCTTCCCGGGGGACGCTGCATTGCATAACTCCATCTTCTGTCTGTTTGGTTTTAGATGCTACAACTGTGGCGGCCTCGACCACCACGCTAAAGAATGTAGTCTACCTCCGCAGCCAAAGAAGTGCCATTACTGTCAGAGCATCATGCACATGGTGGCTAACTGCCCCCATAAAACTGTCTCGCAGCAGCCCACTAGTTCTCAGGGAAGACACGAAGCCGAACCGCAGCCTTCCACATCTGCCTTCCTGAGAGAAGGGGCAGGAACGCACGGCTTCTCGTCTCCGTCGTACTCTCAGGAAGGCAGGCCGGAGATCTCGGAGCGCTCGGGCAGGTCACCACAGGAGGCTTCAGCGAGTAAGTTGTCCGCGTCGCCTGAAGAACCGAACAGAAAGGGGCCTTCTGTTCAGAAAAGGAAAAAAACTTAATGCATTTGTCATAATGTTCCGTTCTCTTTACCCTCTTGGGATGTCTACCTCATGCAAGTACAGGGGAAATAATTCATTATCAGTAGCTGACCTGGAATTTTAACTACTGTTGAGGAACTGTGAATGTTTTGTTTTGTTGTTGATTTTTTTTTTTCTTTGATAGACAAATCACTCCAAACAAAATACATTTGAGCAGGGTGCATTATGTTTTACCTCCTGTGTGTATGTATGAGTGTGCATGCACGTGTGTATGTGTACATATCTATAAATATATATTTTTCATCAGACCATTCTCCAGATCCGACCAGACATTACTGTGAAGCAAAAGTCACAGTACCCAATGTTCCTGAACTCATTCCTAGAACCTATTTCCAAATGTGTTTAAAAAGCAAACAAGAAAACCCAATTTTCTGAAATTTCACTCAGAAACAAACCAGACTTGATAAACCACACAAAGAACTGACATCAAGACTGCTAATTCTCTTGTGAACCAAAGGATATTTTCATATTTCAAAGCTGCCATATGGTACTAAAGATACTAAGACATCCCCCATACCATCAATTTGAATTGTTTCCGTTTTTTCATCTCCACAGAGTATCAAAATCCCTCCCCATGCCGGTGCAGGGCAGTTTCATAACTCAAGATGACTCTCATTGCCACCACCCTTTGTTGGTGAGGAGTTTAAAGCTCCAGAAAAGACAATGAATGTGTAATTTCTGTGATGGTTTCTCAAAACGTTTTGTTAAAGTAATATGATTGTAACTGTAATTTAGATGTCTGTTGTGTAGGGGAGAATGTATAAGTTGTTACCATACAGACCCTTTGAGTGGTGTCAGGATGCCATCCTGGTTACCATTTGTATACTGTGAACATTTAGGGTACCTTGGTGGCAGTAGTAGCCGCAGCAGCAGCAGTTTCTCTTGGTCCCAAGTAGTGTCCCTCAATTTGAAGGGTCTTCCCCCTTAATTCCTGTTGAAATACCACAGAGAGAACTCCCTAGGGATTTTTATTGTTGTTGTCTGTTTGGGTTTTAAAGAAAACAAAATGCAAAGCTAATGAGATCCTGGGCTAAATAGTTTCTTAAGACTGAAGGTTGACGGGTACTTGGGGTTGCTCAGCTAGCCTCTCTAGATGATGATACAGCGTGGGTGCAGACCGGCTTGAGTGAAGGGACATGCAAATTTGCTAGAAGCCCTGGGCATCATCTGCTTCTTGTGAACTGGGGGCTGCAGCTGACCGGCCTTGGTCCAGAGTGCCCTTAGGACCACACACTTCTGTGTGAAAGAGGAGAAAGATTGGTGGCCTCAGAGTGAGACTCCCTGGGCTGCAGGCCTTGCTCGGGGTTAATAGAGTTGGAGCCTATCAAAACTTCAAGTCACTTTCCATTTGTAACTTTTGAATTACCAAGTCATACGTAAGATAACGTACTCTGACAAATCCCATTGTGGATGTAAGTTAATTAGAGAAACCTGTATAATCCTTAACATTGGCAATAAACACAGGCTGTTAAAGCTTGAAAGTGTCGGGTAGGTTTAAGCTCGGATAATCAAACTAAAGAAACAGCCTGCATGAAAGGCTACGGCGAGCCAAAGTCTTACCGTGGTAACTCCTCTGCAGCCGATGGTTCCAACAGGTATGCAGCTGGCTCAGTGCGTGGCCTTCCCCTTCCCACTTGTCCTGCCAGATGAGACTTTTACTGGTGCTGCTGCTGCTTCAGTGAACAGGTAGTCATCAAACTCCTCAGTGAAGGGCGCGATTTCGAGAGACTTATTTTGTGTGAATTCCTTGCCAGTGTTTGCAAGAATCTCGAGGTTTGTACTGAAGTTCTCAGTGTGCTAATGCAAAGCTTACCTTTGACGATATTGAATGTGATATATCTATAGAGAACGTCCTTGCCTTACGTAAGGATAGTAAACTTATTTAAATTATGTAGACAAATCAAAGTGGCATTGCTTAACCTTCTAGTCGGTGTAAAAACCAGGTTAAACAGCAAAGATGCAAAACTTAGGTCACTTTGAAAATTTAAACCAAAGTTCCTTATAGAAATGGGCAACTGTGGATTTGAAAACTGGTCATTCCCTGTTTATACATAAGAAGTTCAGAGCTGAGATAAAGAAATGTTTTCAACACATGGATTTTTATTGGTGCTGTTTGAAATCACTGTGTGCACCAAAGTCAGACTGAACTGCTAAGAGCACATACCAAACTCTATCTTATTGTTGAAAGCTCAAGGTTTTATTTTTATATATTAGAATGTTATCACTGTTACATAACATACTCAGGACAAAGAACTTTGCTCAGGGAATATACCATGTGATGTTTTTTCTTTACAGAATAGTCTACAGACCTGCTTACTCAGAACAAACCAAATAGTCTTAGACCTTTTTATCTCCATATAAGTATTATGTACTGATAATAGTAACTACCTCTGAGTTGACGTAGACCTACGTTTCTGATAATCAGATCTCAGCGTTTTGTATTATAAGTTCCTGTGAAATGATGAAGTGGTATTCTGTACTGGTTGCTTATGTGAGCATTTGTGTCTTTACATTCACAGGGTCTGAGTTTTCAGAGATGCTGGGCAACCAGAGCTCCCACTGACTTATAGTCAGAGTTACAGGTGCTCAGCTTTTCTAGGAGGGGAGGGATCGGGGATGGGGGTGGAGGGGGAAGAATAAAACACAAAAGTTTCAAGCCCACTTTGTTTACATAGGTGACAATAAAATTATTATTCTGTTTACAGCAAAAGGCTACCTCATATCTACTGCATGAACACACCTTTGTGCTGCTGTGGCCTTAAAGGTGGCTGTTGATCTATGGTACATACTTTTTATCTGTACTGAATATGTAACTGTTAGTTCACCACTGCAGACATTATGGTAAATACTTGTTTAAGATGAAACATCCATTTGCAATTATGAGACCTTTCCAAACACTTCTTTGCAAATTTTTATTTTTCTGTCCAAAGGATTATGGGCATTGTTCATGAGAATAAATACAACTCCAGAAGAGACAAAAATGTACATGCCTAAGTTAAACATATAGCAGCATAAGCTGCAGCAGGGGTCTACTTAGCACTGGGCTGCAGTAGGAAAAGAAATTGAGTTATACTCCTTCAATTGGCTGCTCCAAATAAGAAGAGAACCTTTTAAAGGAGGAGGTACAGATTGAGTTTGGGATTCTTCCTTCATGTCTAAGGACAAAATTAATATTCGGCAGCATTTGCTCAGGCTAGATTTCCCCTTATTCACCAGCCTGTCCTTGCCAGAGCACTCCACAATAAAACTCATTTGAGTAGAAATAGTTCAAATATCTCCTCAGACAGATGTATTTTTCTCCTAACAATAGTGGAGATAAGGTTAAACCTGAAGCAAGAATCTCTCTCCGTCCCCTTCCCCCACCGCAGAATACTCAATGTGATTTAATTGTAAGGGACGTTGTGAGATATTTTTTCACTCTTCCCCAAGGAGAGGTCACGATATTTAATTACACACTACAAAAGATAGGCCATGAGGAAGACTTGTATTTGGAGGAAGAGCCAAATAACTTTTTGCTGCAGTTAATGGTAGATCTGGCATTGTAATACCATTTGCAATATTTTGCCTTAGCCAGCTTTCAGGGAGTGCCAAACACCACATTTGGATCCTACCTCTTCCCCTCGCAGGCCACCTTTTTCTGCCATTTTATTCTGCACCAGTGTTATTCTGGAGTTCTGCTTGGTTCCTGCTAACTTAGTTTTGTTAATAGAACCCCATTTAAAAAAAGTGCTTATAGATCTTGTACCATTCTTTGTAAGAAGAATTATAAAAGAACATGGGAAATTGCATTGAGTCTTTAATTTAATTAATTTATCTGTAAGAAATGTTTATCATAAAAAATATATATGTATTCCCCTGTGCTAGATATAAAAGTAATTGGGAAGATATGTACATGTGCAGATGCACTGATTTTAATTTCCTAGAAGTCTTAATGAGATTTGAGTATTGTTTTAGAAACAAGCAGAGCCTTGTTAAATGCATCGATCTTATTTTGGTTAGTTTATCAACAGCCTCTTTAAGATCCAGTGGTTGTGTTACCCCTGTTACAACTGTTGACTGATAGCAAGAGGTTGATCTATGAACACATGCTTTTTTTTTTTTTTTTTTCCTCTTTTTTTTTTTTTTTTTTTTTTTTTGGTATAAACCGGAGCTGTGTATCAGCACCTGTGGCAGTATTTTTCTGAGAATGCTGAAAAGTAGCAAGGTATTTGCTACCAGTGTCATTGAAGCAAATGTTATGAACATCTTTACAAAGGACTATGGTTTTGACTACCTCTTGGATTACTAAGTTAAGCAACAACTGTCTGACAAACATCAGCAGACTGGCTTTAACTAGTATGTGTTGCTTGTGATAATAATAACCATACTAGAGACCAAAGTGAACACTGATTTCTATATGTCTTTAATACTGTGTCTTATCTAGTGTTTTTAAATTATCTTCGTAGTATAGATTACCTCATTGTCCATTTTGACTTGTATGTTGTTTACAAGGTGAAATAAAAGAAAAATCACTTGAATTTTGTGTTGTAAGAAAAAAGCCTTGAATTGAAGTTTTGAAGGTCATTTCACCTGTTTACTGTCTTGAGGGACTGAAGCACTGATTGCCTTTCTACATATCAATGTATTTTATATTCTCATTTCATGCCTAATGTCTTTTTTTTTCCTGTCAGTCATGGATATTGTGAGGTTTAAAAGAATTACTTGATTAAAAATAAAACATATAACATTGGCATTTAAAGTGAGCCTTTGAGATTTGCTTTGTTTGCATGGTAAAAACAGATTGCATATCACTGGGGAGTTTTCTTCTGCACCTATGCTCACTTAGTTTGGGGATATTATCTTCAGAAAAAAAAAATTAGTTTTATAAGCCATTGTTGGGGGGACGGAAAAAATAAATTATTAATTCATACCTGAATCTTACTTGCTGTGCTGCAGAAATTGTACTGCAAAACCTATTCAGCTATTGAAATTAAACTGTAGGATTATAGCTTTTGGTACTTAATCTCTGTGAGAATACACTGGACATTAAAGCTATCAGACATTTAGACATTTAGCTTATTCTCTGGGCTGAAAAGCTTTTGATATTTAAGCCCCATCCCACCTTTATTACTTCTTCCATAATCTGTAAGATTGTATATATCTATTTCGTGATAATTTAAACTGAACTGAAGAGGGATTTCTTTTTAGAAAGGAAAGTGCTGTCATTTTTCATTACCTGCCAATTCCTTCTCTAAATTACATGAAGTGTTATTAGTGACTTGGATAGCATTAGCTCATCATTCTGTATTAAAATATTCAAGGACTTGTATATGCCAGCTCCAGTGCCTCTGTTTTAACACAGGGCTCTGCATGCAGGTGATTAATAGCAAATTATCAAATTATTCTAATTTAGAAAATTAAAGGGGCTTTCAGGCAGAGGTATGGGGATAGGAATAGCAGTTCTTTACTAGTATATATGACAAAACAGCAAACAAACAACAACTACAGCATTAAAAATAAACAGAACCAAGAACCTTGGGGGCTTTCTTTCACAAAGCCTGGGGCAGTTTGATCTCAGTGCCCCTGCAGGACTCCGAGAGGCCGAGCTGGAAGGGAGGAAAGTCTCGGGCTGGTGGATGAGATGAGGAGCTCTGCGCTGGCAGCTGGAGCAGCAGGGGTGTCCCGGCAGGGCTGGGCAGTGCAGGGCTACAGAGTAGCAGGAGAGCCTCAAAGCTCCGAAGAAGCAGTGGCAGGAGGGCTGGAGAAAACGAGATACACGAGCAGATGGTGGTAGATTTCCCAGGATGAGGCAGAGGCAGAGTGATGGCCGTGAACTCTTCCTGCAGCAAGGGCAGCTTGACTGTCCTGGATGCCAAAAAGCAAGAGTGAGCAACTGCCCCCCCAGCTCTGTCTTTTACCTTTCCCAAAGCTCGAGTTATCTCTCCCCTCTGAGGGAAACTCCCAGAGACTCAAAACAATAGGTGTAGCCTTGTGTTGCCATCTCTTTTGACCACTTCCTTTGTTTTTGTTAAACACAGTTGTTAAAGTTTCTTAGCAACTTACGGGAAAAATTCTGTAAGTGAAAAAGAAGCAAATCTAACCCCCAACAAAGGGTCACTATCTACTACTGTTCTAGTCACAGAAAACCTCAGTTTACTTCCCCTCACCTCACCCCTCTAATACATGTCCTCAAAAAAGAGTGAGCTATGAAGATGTGTCCCAATCACATGTCCAGCCACATCCAGTCATAGCCAAATGGTTTCATCACTCTCCTGAAATGTGGAAGAGGTGACTCTCAATCCCCTTGGCTATGATCCTGCTCGTGTCCCACTTGTGGTGTCAGTCATGAGGAGTGAGGCTTTCTTTGAAACATCTGTCGAATGATCTGTGAAGAACATGGTTCACACCAGGTGCTTACATGAGCTCCTGGCCAGCCTTACCCCAATGTTTCAGGGTGTGGGAGGGTCACCTTGGGCATGCCCCCACCCAACTCCTGGAACACCCTGCAAGGTGACACAAGCAGGAGGAAGCCACCTTGGGGAGCACTGAGCACCTCTGGCCATGCAGAGATGTATGAAGCCCTTGGAACAAGTGAAATGGACAAACCTCCTCTCCAGCAGTGTCTAATGTTGACTGAGACCAAAGCACCTGGAAGAACAGCAGCACCTAATTCTTCCCTTCTCATCTCCCAAATGAGCAGCCCTCCTTCCCAGAGCCACTAAAAGTCAGCACTTTTGTCCTTTCAGCAGCTGCCCCACAACAGTTGTCTTCGTGTTACAGACAGGAAGCCTTCTTTTGTGCATTAGGCAAAGGCAGATCCACAGCAGTAGCTAAATCCACTGCTGCAAGCCAAGGCCCCCCTTCCTAACCTTGCAGAGAAGTGGTCACTGCCACGCAGCATTAACAACAACAACATTGCTCAAAGCCAACAAGAAGAAATCTTTGGGTTGAAACTTCTAAATTAGTCAATAGAATCATATCAAAATCACAGGAACCTTTTGAAATAACAATAAAAGTAGCATGTTCGTTTTCTTCCCTGTTCTGTGGGTTCTGGGGCACATGCTTCCAAGCTATCCTCAGCCTTTTTGTAACCCTAAGTGCCAAAACAAATGTAGCCATTTCTGAAAGAATTGCATTTTTCCTGCTATCTGTTGGGAGCAAGAGCTGTTTACACTAGCCATTCATTTTAAAGCTACTCATGATTTATTATAGACTCAGCATACCTATCTCCTTCCCTCAACACCAGTCGACTTTTCCCCAAAAACAAAAATAGCCCAGATGCAAGTAATGGCACATACTTTCAAGTTGTTTACATAATTAGCCCTCACACTTCGTGTACACTTGCACAGGAAGACACTCTGTGGTGGACAGGAGGGAATTAATTCTGTGGATGTCCTCCTCCTGATATTCGTATCATTTAGGTGATGTTCCGAATGATTAGTGTAAACACCATTTTGGCAAAGTGCTCTGCTGTTTCCAGTATTGTCTGCTGCCTGCAATGCTGTTGACCTCTAGGATGAGCAGTCCCCTCAAGAGCATGTTACTCTGCACCAGTTATTATTTTTTACAATCATTGGCCACTGCACGATTGCAGAGTAGCTGCCATCCAGCCCTGGGCACCTTTTCAGGCTGCTGATGCTCAGTTAACATGCAGCTGGTCGATTTTTGCTTGCTGGCTGGTCAATATTTGGCCCCGGGAGTTACTTGCTGTGCAGCTCTTGGCCTAGATAGGCAGGGCTAGAGCAGCCAAACAGTTCATAAACCAACAGAGATGGGCTGGTGGCCTTTCTCATGCTGGGCCACCCAGGAGAAGGCGAACTAGGCAGAAAGAATGGCAAGCAGTGAACTCAGGTATCCATCCAGGTTTAGGTGCTTAGAACCCATTCACTTTCAAATAAACCAGGATTCCAGGCTAGGAAGTACCAGTTGTTTGTCCAGTTTGACCTGCTGGACCGCACAGGCTAATAAATTCAGGGCAATTACTACAGCATTGAATTTTAGCACTCGGCTTTAACTGGAGCTGTGTTTGCTTGGGTGCTTTAAGCATATTTTCTAATTGGGCTTCAGATCAGGCCTGAATGCTTTTGAGAAAAAAAAAAAAAGAAATGCTCTGCTCCATGACAGCTTTTTAAAATCACCTGCTGCTAACAAGGAGTGCCTCATTTCCAGTTCCACTGGCTTTGACTTCCAGCTTTTTTTCCACTATAGTAAAACATTCTATGTGCACCAATAAGGAAATTCAACCCTCTCTTTTTAGTTTTTAAAAATGATAGACAAGATCCAGTATATTTTTTCCTTTTTTTTTTTTTTTTTTTTTTTTTTTTTTTTTTTTTTTTTTAGTGTGGAGTTGCCTCCTCATTTATCACGATTTTGAGAAACCTGCTATTTGCCTCATTCAGAATCCTTTAACTTCTATGCTGGGATAGCATATTAGCTCTAGCTTTAAAATCAGCCTTGTTGAGCTGCCAGTGTTGGTCTTCAGTGTCCTAGAAAACTGCTTCTTTTGTCTTCTTTCCCTTTTAGAAATGTGCTGGATTATCGTGCGCTTGGTTCTTTAAAGCAATTAGCTAAAAATGCCCCACCAAAACCAAATGAAACAAAATAAAAATTAAAAAAACCAATAAACGACTAAACCCACTTCAGTTGGAGCACCAAAATATTTAAGGCAATCAGACCTTTCGGGAAATACTGGCTGAAACTTCCTAGAATAATGTGTAATAAGTAAAATTTGGAAGTATTTTGGAGTTGCCTATGAAAGAAAGCAGCAATGCCGTTTCTCCCCCAAGGCAACACAGCAAGGGTGGGGGCTTGAAGCACAGCAAGTTCCTTTCCATACAGCCCCCATTTCTTTCATCTCTCCTTGACCTACACTGACAGCTGTGACAAAAAGTCACAGTCAAGCCTGCTGAACCGTAACTTCTCTGGAGTTTCAAGCCTGAGAGTTTCTGAAAAGCAGCTGTCTTGCACAAAGCTGTGCAGAGAGGAGCAGAGGCTGCCCCCACAGAGACCCTCTGCTCGGCTGCTGCGGTGTGGGAGGGTGAAGGGGACAGGCACAAGCACCACGCCAGCAGTCCCTGAGCCCTAGGATCTGTTTGTCTGTCAGCAAAAGCCAAGGGGAATTAAAGCAAAAGAATTGCAGGAACAGACATATGGTTTCAGCACCAGGTGATTAAAAAAAAAAAAAGAAAAGAGAAAAAAGAAAATAAAAGAAAGGGAAAAAAGAGGGCAAGGTTTGCTAGCCCCTCTGACCAAAGAATCTGGAAAAAATAGGATTAGTGGCAGCTCCTGGAGTTTGGGGACAGCCTATTGGGGGCTTCAAAGAGCAGCAATAGGCTCAGGTGCCCTCCCATCTGTTTCAGTAATGCTCCGTTTTCAGATCAGGGATTTGGGTTGTTTCTCCTGATGCCTCATGGAGAAGTGATGGCCTTGAATTGACCCGAATTCTAAAAGCTACAGCCTTGTTCCCCTGCCCATATGGGATTTGCTGACAAGATTTGGGGTGCAGGGGGGTTACAGGGGTGTCTTCTGTGAGGAGCTGCTGTAAGCTTACCCTGTGTCTGACAGCCAGTGCCAGCGGGCTCCAAGGCACACTGGCTGCTGGCCAAGGCTGAGCCCAGCAGTGATGGTGGGACCTCTGGGATAACAGATTTAAGAATGGGAAAAATGCTCTTCACAACTGCAGTTGGAGAAAGGAGTGAAAAGGTGTGAGAGAAAGAGCTCTGCAGACACCAGGGTCAGTGTAGAAGGAGCAAGAGGTTTTCCAGGTCTGGAGCAGAGATTCTCCTGCAGCCCTTGATGAAGGCCATGGTGAAACAGCTGTGCCCCTGCAGCCCATGGAAGTCCACGGGGGAGCAGGTGGATGCCCAGAGGAGGCTGTGACCCCATGAGAAGCCCACACTGGAGCAGGCTTCTGGCAGGACCTGTGGCCTCGTGGAGAGAGAAGCCCACACTGGAGCAGGTTTGCCAGCAGGCTTGTGGCCCCACAGAGGACCCACACTGGACCACTCTATTCCAGAAGGTCTGCACCCCGTGGAAGGGACCCACACTGGAGCAGTTCATGAACAACTGCAGGCCACAGGACAAACTCACTTCACTGGAGAAGTTTATGAAGGACTGTCTTCCATGAGAGGGACATCACTCTGGAGCAGGGGAAGAGTAGGAGGAGTCCTCTCCCTGAGGGGAAAGGAGGAGCAGAGACAACCTGTGATGAACCTGCCACAGTTCACAATACCCATTCCTGTTCCCCTGCACTGCTGGCAGGAAAGAGATAGAGATTTTGGAAATAAAACTAAAGCCAGAAATAAGGGGTGGGAGGGAAGAAGTGGAGAAATTGTTTTCAGATTTTATTTCTCATTAACCTGATCTGATTGGTAATAAATTATGCTAATTTCCCCAGGTCGAGTCTGTTTTGCCCATGACAGTGACTGGAGATTGATCTCCTTAGCTCAACCTATGAATCTTTCATTACATTTTCTTCCCCTGTCCAGCTGAAAAGAGAGTAATAGAGCAGTTTTGGTGGGCATCTGGTATCCAGCTGGGTCAATACACCACACTGCCCAAAGTCAAGAGAGGCTGAGAGCCTTTCACCTGGAGCCAGTATTACTGAGAAACAGCCACCTCGGGGTTGCAGGGACTCCACACACCTCTGCAGAACATCTTTGCTCTGGGTGCTGCATCTTGCATAAGAGTCACCACAATTCTGCTGGATGAAGGCCATGAACCAAAAAGAGGAAAGTGAAAATTTGTTCCCAGAAACGTCACATAGCTTCCTGGAAGCAGCAAGGGAGGGGCTGAAGTTCCAGCAGTTTGACCAGACAGCATCATCTCCACAGGTGGTGGTATAAAACCTCCCCTATTTTGTCTGCTCATGATTGCCTTCCCTTCAGCTTGAAAAAGTGGCAAAGGTAGGCCTAGGGTTCTTCACAATTTTTCTGCAAGACAAACGTTTTCTGAGCACTCTGGCAACTGGTAAGTTTTTGGGACTGGAAATGACAATATGCTGATCTATCTCTGAGGCTTAAAACAGGTATTTTTCTCCACAAACATGAAATTTTTCAAATCAACAACACTGACAGTGTTTTCCACAGCAGGAATTAGGACCGATTTCCAGGTGAATCTTTTTAGTGAAAAAAGCCCGCCTGCCTATTTTTATGGATTTGAAGCACTACAGCAAGACATAGACACAGCAGGAGCAGGGAAGGTAATGGAAGAAAATACACCAATCAGCACCGACCTTGAGCCCCTAAATAGCACAAGGTATTTATTTGCTTGCAGCTAAGAGCTCCAAGCAGTTACCAGAACAACCTTGTCACCCTCATGAGTCACACAGGGACATGCTATACCCACTCAAAATCAAAACAAAAATCATCCATTTCCTGGAACACTTCCACACAAAGCCCAAGTGAAGTGACAGGATACAAGGAGAAAGGGCTAGTAGAAGAATAAAGAAGGTCAAGAGTCTCTTTCAATTGGTTTCCTCTCGCTGCAGAGAGACTCTGGCAGGTCCCAAGAGCCACAGGGCTCCTGGGGTCACCCGGAGCTCCCAGCTGAGCGTCCCAGGCCCGTGCCGGCGCTGCCAGGGTCCAGCCGCGCTCATCGCCCGGTGCCTCTTAAGTGTCCATCTAACCTACTGCTTCTGAGCCTGGCTTTGTCCCCACTGAGTCAAAGGGGGAAGGATTTGGGTCACTGTGAGCTTTTGTTAGAAAGGTTCCCTAAATTAGCTCCTCTATTTGAGATAAAAGAAGAAAGGGGTCCATCTTTATTTTCCCCATTCACCCACTGTAATTACTCCATCTCATCCCTGTCTGCTATTCACTGGCTCTCAGCAAGGCCCCAGCAGCCAGGTCACAGGTCAGCACAGAGGACAAGCCCCTGCTTCCCTGAAAAGGATTGAAATGTCTTGAGTGCAGCTTCAGCAGCTTCCAGAACCTGCCAGTCCCTTCTGAAAAAGTGGGTTTGGTGAACCACACCTGCAGTGACATGGCAAGGAGACCACAGGTCTGGAAATCCCTGCTCCTGCGTTTATTCTCTGGTTGTCACTTGATTTGCTCAGGTTCTCAGGAAAACAGTTAATATACCCCCAGTCTCTCTATAGTGCACTGCTTTATTTCTCCAGATTACATAGCAAGGTACTTGCCGTGTGAATTTTCAAATCTGTTCAGCTGCCTTGTTTGTACCTTTATTTTTAATTTTGCTGTTGTTAGAGGGGCTGTTAGCCCTGTAAGAGTCAAGTACTAGCTTGACTATGAAATGTACAGGAAAGATCTCCCAGGCCTCAGAGAAAAAAAGTGCAGTTGCCTTGTGACTATTTGTTTGAAAAGATACACATCAGAACATCATAAAACAAAAGCTGGGGAAATTTGCTCTTCTGGCATCATTGCCGAGGACTCAGCTGGAGCCGCTTCTCTAGTTGAAGGTACTGCACACCATAAGGGGACAACTTCTGGTACAAACAATAAATGCAAAAAAATGCAGCTGTGGGGGTGGGCTGAGAGAAAAAAAATATCTCTTTTAGAAGTTTCCTTTTACAGGGTGGGTTGGCTCAAAGGGATTAGCAAACAGGTGTTCTCCAAGTCCAAAGGAGAGGGAAAAGACCCCAAACATTAAATGCATTTTCCTTTAACAACACTTTTACACAGGTCAGGAGTAGGCGAGCATTGAACACTCACCTCTCTGACTGTACAAGAGGGGAACTCTGGGTTGGGCCAGATAAGACAGGAGAAGGGGCTTTATCCTTCCCCATCCCATTCTGAAGGGGTAGGGGCTGTCAGGGAAGAGAAGAGCTACCTGGAGTCTTGAATGCCTTAGGATGCCACAGCAGCAGCTGCAAAAAAGAATCTGCTGCCTCCCTGCTATAGTGCGTGATGTACAAAATGCTAATGAGGCAGGTTTTGATGAGAAACATCCCATTTACCTGGCCATGAGGGTAGCACTCACTCTGCAAGAGCCATACTGCAGATGTCAAAATTTTCTCTAATAACAGCTCATGTTAATGATGTTATCATTTCCTTTTCACAGCACAGCCCAGAGCTGGGCTTGCATATTAGTGCATTACAGCTGATGTACATATCATTCAGTCAACAGAGCTGGTAAGCAGAACAAAGTGAGAGTAAGGAAGCACTTAAGAGGCTTAGATTTTTCCAAACTAAAGTGCTTGGAAGTGTCAGATGACAGTGGAAATTCTCCAAAAACATTTCCCCCTTTGGAAAAGATTTTTTTTCCTCACTGCAGGAGCCATTAAAATATTTATGTACAGCATCTCCCTTTCATTCAGACTGACTCTAATGGGGATTTCCATTAATTTCAGCAGTCAGCACTTTTTAGTGCTTCTAAATGCACTGTATAGTATGATAAATATGCTGCTGGACAAGAGCAGAACTCAGATCAGCTGCTTCAAGACAAAAACAGCTGAGTGATCATTCTTTCCATGACATGGTTTTGCTAGTGCACAACTGATTTTTCTCCTTGTCTTTCCTCAGTAGAATCTACTGCTGCTGTCTCAGAGAGGCAGAGGAAACATCTCCAAGAGGAAGACAAAAATCAGAATAGGAACTTCTGTCTGGGAAAGTTGTACAGGGGCAGCTCACAGATCTGCCACCTATCAGCACAATTCTATTCACCTTAGTATTTCCCCGAAAAGTCTGTGATCACAACTATATTTAAGCACCCCAGCCTAGAGCAATGTTGCCTCCATTGCTTACTTTGGCATCAGAAGACATGCTCTAAGCTCATCTGGTTCATCCCCAAGCCTGAAGCTTGCATACACTACCACAGTCTCTGCCAAATCCATGTCTTTCCAATTAAGTGGGTTTGGTTTTTTTCCCTTTTGGCTTCCCTACTGATATTGACAGCATTTGCAAAAAGCACGGGAAGTTTCTCCCCAGCAGAGGCTGCTGTTTGTCTGCATTCTTGTCTTCCACCATGAGCAATATTTAAGATTTCTCCTCTGATAAGCAGAACAGCACAAATTCCAGGGTGCTCTGGCACACAGCTAATTTCTGTCACAGTGACTGACAGTCGATCAGAGCTCATCTGCGTTCATGCTGGAAGAAACACTTGTGCTGGCTGAGTGCACTCTAGAAGCAGCTCAGGGACAGGCCACAATACAGCCCCCCAACCTCACCTTCCCTGACCCTGACAAGGTAACTGCAGCAGAGAAAAGGTACCAATTCAGTTCTCTTTGCTGCTTCCATTTTTAAGGCAACATTCAGAGAGCAATTAGTTTTCTGAGAGGTTTGTGCTGAGTGGAGATACAATTTAAAAGCAGGCTCCATCCATTAAGATAGTCAATGTAAAAAGAAGCTGGTATGAGCTGAATGTAATGAAGACAACTTGTGGACACACTGTAATTAGCTCCAACTGCCTGACTTAAATGAATATCACAGAAAATTTCTGCAGTAATAACCCATGGATAGATACCCTTTGTGTGTTCCTGTGCCATTTAGGATACAAACTAAATATGCTGAACCCAGAATGTTGTTTGTCTGCAAAGAAAACCACGGTTCCCTGCCCAGTAAAACAAAACATGAAAACAAACCCCACTCATTTTGTTACAGATCTGCTATCACAGGTTATTTCAGGGCCCTCTATCTTCCTGTTGTTTTTTGACCTGCAAAATTTCAGATCCCCTTTTCTAGGAAAAGGCAGCAGAGGGAGCAAACATTCGCTGCAGTGTTAAAATTCCCAATTTCTCCAGGAATCACACATAAACATGTATTTTCTTGGCCTTTACTTGTCCCACCCTCTTCAAATAGTACTACAGATCATAGTACTAGTTTTAAGCAATTAAAGGAAGTCCAAGACACACCAGGAAAAGAGTCTTTTTCTCCCTAAAACAAACCCACAAGTTTTTAACAAACTCTACTTTTGTTTTCTTTTTCTGCATAAGTACTATGATTTCCTCTTTGACATTTAAGTAAGGATTTGTATTTAAACATTCACATTCTGTAAGATGTTTTACAACATACCCTGTGCACATAAAAAAACATTTTCTTTTCAATACAGTCTAAATCAAAGAAACAGTAATCTGTTAGGCACTTAGTCCTCCAAATATAATGATAATTTATGTCAGTACAAGTCTTTTCTTTCCTGTTGCTAATTGTATAGTTTAGTGGTGAGCACATAAAAGCTACAAATTAACATAATGAAGTTTCCTTTGATAACTGTCTCTATTGCCAGATGTGTTCAAAGAAGGAAATAAGGAAGGCAGCAGGGAAGACACAGGGAGCCAAATAATCCCTGCAATTTGTATGAGCTTCATTTCTCTACGGGATTTCCAGAAGAGCAATTCCAATTTTGCATCCTCACCACAAGCACCTTTGCATTTTGGACAAAATTGTGTCATTCCTCCCTATGCTTACAGAGATGAAATACCAGCTGGTATTCAAGACCAAACCTGCCTTAATTCTCAGAAGAACAAACCCCTGTGGAGGTATAAGGTGCAGGGAACATGCAGACTCTTTGCCCTGCACTCAAGATCACTTACCTCTCCTCAGCCAGCAGATGACAACCAAAGCACCACTGCAGCAGCTTGAGCACATCCCAGAAATGTGTTTCAGTGGATTTTCCCAACCACAAAGAACCATCTCACTCGACTCCAAGAAAACAGGGATTGCCTCTGACACACCTGAGTGCTGTTTTTATCCTGCTGACCCTCACTCCTGTTTTCTCACACCCAGCCAAACGAACCAGCCGTCTCCACCTGCACTTCCCTGTTGCCACCGATCCTGGTACAATCCCAATGCTGAGACAGAAGCCTGTGCCCCAGTCCAACCCAGAGCTCAGTCCTGGCTGTGCTTTGGCACAGGCCAATGATGTGCTCCAGGAAAGGGAAATGGTGGAAGTGTGATGGGAAAATGTCCACAATGCAGTAATGCTGGGATCTTAATATTTACTGATATTTAAAACGATGTCTCTGAAATCCTGCATCTGAGCAGGTTTCTGTCTCTCTCCCCTGAAAGTAACTGCATCCCTCGTGCTCCACACTTATCCCAAAGCCCTTAGAGATCAGGACAAGTCCAGTTTAGCCAGGACTGGCAGGTATGTTACCTGCCCTTTCTAAGACTTAAGCCAGCAACCCAGCCAAAGGACAGTGTCACTGCCAGCTTTCCTGAGCACACCTGCATAGAGAAGTAGCCTAAGGAACCAGGTTGTGGACTTCGCTAGAAGATGAAATTTGCAGCCTTTGGAAAAGGATTCCTTCCTCTCTTGTCGCTTCGTGGGCCTATGGCAGCTTTTGAAAAATTGAACAATGAGGAAATGCAGAGAAAAACATAGATGGCTGTTTGGTTTTCTAAGTTGTAGTCATCATAAAGTGTCCCTGAAAGCCTAACAAAGTACTTGTGGACATGGGTGATGAAACCCTGGAAATTTTTGGCTGCAAAAAGGTTTTATAGAAAAAGCTTTTCATAAAGATTTGGAGAGAAGCCCAAGCACACTGAAAGATAAAAAAAAAAAATGTACAAAGCAGAACTCCAGAGGGTGGTGTGATCAGGGAAATTATTTTGAAAAAAACTGCAGGAGAACAGGCATTTAAAAGCTTAGAAGATTCATATTTCTTCACAGTATTTTGGCAGACAATGTCTATATTATTATTAAATTCCTTAGGTTTCTGGAACAGGATGGAGCACTGAGTGACAGCAAACACAGGAGTGTTGATGGAATAGCATACAAGTGGATGCATGTCAAGAGGCACTGCCTTTGATCTGTGCTGTGCTATGAAGGATGACAGGGAGTTGTTATCCCAAAAGCACTTTGCACAGGAAATCAGGATGTGGCTGTAACAGATATTAATCCCCTAGGAGAAAGCTAAGGAGTAATTCAAGCACAGTAAATTGCAGTGACTGAAGAGTGTTCAGCTACAGTAGGTGTAATACTGGAGGTTGTAGTAATACTTGTACTCATCCCTGTGCAAAGCCCTAATATCTACTTTATCTCTGACTTTGGGGTCTTAAGGAGTTCTCTGGAAAAAACACTCCCAAGGCTTTTAGAGGTAGTAAGCAAACACACAGACATGACATGGCACTGCTATAACTTAGATTTGTAACTTATTTTATATGCGTTAAATATTCTTGTGAACTAAAATCCAGCTAATATTTAAGCTCACTGAAAATGCTTTGTTCTACCTGTAGTCATAATAACTTTATCAACTGAAAAGCATTTTGTTCTGTTAAATGGCTCAAAAAGAGCCCATCAACTTTTGCAGTGTTGTGGAGCCACTCCATGTTGCCCTCCTTACTGAAAAAAACCAGTACAGAGACCATATTGCAATCAATACTGAGTGATCCCACAACTTTTGCTTTGTATTGCCTCTCTGCACCCTCTAATGACTTTCATATTATCATCAGCATGCTCTCAGGAAGTTTACATGTCAGGGCTAATTAACTAGGATGGTTTGTCTTCCCTTATTAATCCCCTAAGTACTGAAAACCCATTCCCCTTTGAGCTGGAGCAGCTGTGACCAACTCGGCATCAGAGATGCAAAGCCAGCATTTTACTCAGAAGCACTTGCTACAACATTTCTGAGAGAATAATTAAAGTAACTGTTGTTCTAATTCCAGCAATAGGGTTAAAATGTGTCTTCACAATTTGGCTTCCCAAAACTCCATCCCAATGATTTGTGAATGTGCTTGTGATAGCCCGTCATGCACAATGTTGCCCTAAAAATTGCTGCCTTCCATGTGCAAAGATACTTTCCAAGTCTTTACTTTTGCAATTAGGCTCTACCTGGATGCCAAAAATTTACTGAGGAGCCAAGCCCTTGCTTTTAATTGTATCAGTATTATTTTTTTTAACTGAATCACTTCTTTTGTTAGATCTTTGTTTTGCTTACTAATGCATATATCAAGTAAAGTAGCTTATTTTCAATAAGGAGATTATAATTCTGTTGTCATCATTTCTTGAAGTAGTATAGGAAAAAAAAGAAGACATTTAGCATTTGCATACCAGTTCAACACATTATATTTCTTGAATTTAAATGCTTTAGGCTTTTTTGAAAAATTACTGTTTTAAAACAAGGGTTGTCTAAAATACATTCATATTATTGAAAGAGTTTTGGTTCTTGAATTAGCCTGTTCTACACTTGCCATTTACTGAAACTTCCATCATGGACTAGAACCAGAGAGCTGTTGTTCAGCCTGTATAAACATCATGTGGACCATGGCTACAATTTTTCTTTACATTAATTGTTCACCAGCTCTGCCACTACACACCTGACTTCCCCAGTGCTGGTCTAGCGCTGATTTTCTGAATCCTCTCTAAATGCTGAAATTATTTTTTTCCAGCTCTGGCCAGCTTCTCTGCAGCAGATTTACCTCCTGGGGTAGGAGTACACGGGCCCCTGTGCATAAGAATTACAGCTCAGTCAGCTCCACCTGAAGTTCATTCCACAAAATTTAAGATTGAGGCAAACAGCGCTTTGCAATGAGAATGGGACAGATTCTTAAGCACATCTCTAAGAAAATCCTTGATAGAGCTAATTGATATCTTGTAGTTTGGTCTCCCTGACACATGTGGTACTGAAGATGCATTTTTATATATACAAATTCACTGGAATAACAGAATTCTAAAAAAAAAAAATAAAAAAAAAAAAAAAAACCCCAAAAAAAAAACCACCAAAAAAACAAAACAAAAAAAACCACCCAAACAAACGTGAAGTACCTTTCATTTCCCCCCCCCCCAGGCATTCTGGTTAGCAAAGGCAACAATCTGCTAGTATAGTTCACATCTGCTACTTAGTTACATTTATGACCAACAGAACGTGATGTTCTGATTTAGAAATATATGTTGTTTTATGTTTGATTTACTAATTGAAATTAGTATTACCTTGAAGTGAGTGAACCATGTGTTTACAGCCCAACTTCTACCTCTGTACACAAGCCTTCCTTTAAATCTGAATGATTACATGATGCTTTTCCTTATCTTTTGCAACAGCAATGAAAAGGGGTACCTCATTCAAAATAGAAAATCAGTTTATAGTCTGTTTTAACTTCTGTTGTCTGAGAACAACTCTACTTGAAACAGAGGGACAGAAGCAAATGGACTCTGCAAGTTGTATTTATCAAGTAATCTTATTTCCTAGTAATTTTACCCATTTATCAGGAATTTAAAAATCTTCAGTTATGCATTTTCAGGTAATAAAATGTATCAGTTTTGGTAAACTGACACAGTTATTTATCATTTTTTTGCAGTGTTACTGCTGTAGCATCCTTAGCTTTGGTGATAACGTGGTTTGTGCTCCCAGGCAGCAGACAAGGGCTCACAGTCCTGAGCCAGGGGCGTGCAGTGGGTATGCAGAGCTCAGCACCTGCAGGCCCTCCCTGATTATTAACACAAATTCTATGATAATTCAGGAGGTGCAGTCTCTCCAGGCATTGCACATTGATTGATTTGGTAACAAAACACAAGAAATTGTTCCGGTGGAGAAGGAGATGCAGGAACAGCTATTTTTACTTTAGACATTCTGCATCTTCTTGGTATTGCTAAACTACATGAGTTCTACTCCACCAGCTTGGTTTTCTTCTTTAAAGGAGTTTGAACACCAGCCTAAGTTTGGGAAAATGACACGAGGGCAAGGACATTACTCCTTGTATCTCCTCAAAAGTAAAACAGTTCCCATTTCCTCTCTTACTCCTGCAGCAGCCAAGGGGTAACCTCAGAGATATGGCCACAGTCCCTGAGACACTGACCTAAAGATGCTCTCAGACTACTCCACCACCTGCACCAGGAGCCACTGTGCTGCCTTCTGCACCCAAGATATTTTGCATCTATTTGTATATGTCTCAGCTCTGTGTGCCATTTATAATAATGCAAAACTCTTGGAAGCACATGACACAATGATGTAATGTTAAACCCTAGATTTAAATTCCCAGAAGCAGGAATGCTGACAACACAAGTCAAACTTCCAATTGCTTAACGTGTATTGCATGAGGTTTTGAGGAGGGAAGAAGTGGGTAGTATAACTTGGATGAAAGCTTATTCAAGGAAGCTCTGTCAGTATAAATTTTAGAAATAATATGGAATGACATAAACAAAAAACGCCCAGACTATGACATTTCTAATTGCTAGAGAGTGGACACCAAACTTGTTTTATTCTGTGTATCAGTTTTGTGCTATTTAATAAATGGATGAGTAGGTTTTTCTGTGATATTTAGTTAAAATATACTATTTGTTCCACGATTTTAAAGAGCCGTCAAAGCTAAGTAGTACAGCTACCATCTACGTGTCTCCACATATCACAGGCAGGACTGCTACAGCTGCCTCTTATAAAAGCTTCCCAATGTCTCCCTTTATGAGACTGGACTTTATTAAAATGCAGCTACCCAGTTTTGGGGTTTGAACAGAATTTCCTACATCAAGTGTCATCTGTGTGTCTCCTTGGGGGAATGTTAATTCAGAACAGCTCAGTCAGTCCATGGACAAGGCTAAGGAAAATCATGAAGCTCAGTATAATACAGTTGCCTAAAGAAGAAAAAGTTAAGGTTGAAAAAGTGGCATTAAATTTAAATCTTTAGCCAAGAAAAAATAAAATTGAAGTCATTACTATAGTTGTGGAGTCAAGCAGTAAGATTGAGAAAGACTAAAGGCAAATACCTTAAAAAATTGAGGCAGAAGACTCTGTGTATTTTGCACATGAGACTGTCACAGCAATGGTTGGGAACAGCAACCATCAGCATTCCACAGCATTCCAAAACAATGGCTTTGGAAACAGAGTTTCAAAATCTCCCACTGAAAACACTAAGATACAAACTTCAAAAGAACATAGGCAGATGAAATTGGGGATATTGTCCATCAATTAAGTCTAGAAATTTCCAGCTACTCAGCAACACAATACTAAACTTATAATAGCAAAACTCAAAAGTAGAAATAAATCAACCAAAAAGAAGCAACAACAACAACAACAACAACAAACCCACAAAACCTTTTATTTATTTAATTTTATTTTATTCAGAAGTAAAATAAAACATGACCTTTCCATCTAGAAGCCACTGGCATATGCTGCAGTAAAATCAAACATGGAGAGGTGGGCTTAGCTTTCAGATTCCTCCCAAATTCAGCTCCTTCCTTTTGCTTTGTGCAAGCTCTGACACACCTGAGGACACAACTGTTTAAGGCAGCCGCTGGAGTTCCAGCTTGTCAGCAGATGGTGCTTCAAAGACATCATCTTCCACACTTTCTTCTATCGGCTTCATCTTTGCTGAAGTTCTCAGGTAAGGAGATGTCCGGCCTGGGCCTGTCACAGGTACAGAGAAATTATCAGTTAATTTAACAATGTACACCTGCTGCATAGACCTGTTTGTGACAAAGTGGAAACAATCTGGTGATCCTGCCCTAGCTGCTTCATGAGAGGAGTTCTATGTGAAGGTTTCCTTGTTATTTGGCCATGGGCACCAGGAAATCCTAGACATGGAACAGCCACACTGCTATGAACCAGCAATGCCTGCTGCCAACCACAGACACAGCATTCTCCCCAAGCTCAGTGCAAACCCTGACTGCAGGGGGTGCCCACTGCTTGTTCCCTGCAGATCGTTTTCTCACCATTTCACTGACCCATCTCCATTCATTTACAGCAACGTGAGTGGCTGCCCCACATACAAAAGGTGTGTACATCTGCACACCTGCCTGGCTGCAGGGAAGGTTCCTCTGGGCAAACCTTGGATGGGAACATCATCAAAGCCACAACAGCCTTTAAAGCATAAAGTCATAGAACACGCTGAGTTGGAAGGGCCTCATCAGGATCAAGCCCAGCTCCTGGCCCTGCACAGGACATGCCAGGAGTCACCCCCTGTGCCTGGGAGCACTGTCCAGACACTCAGACTCTTCAACTCTGCCCAGCTTGGTGCTGTGACCGCTTCCCTGGGGAGCCTACCCAACCACCCCTGGGTGAAGAGCCTCATCCTAATAGCCCACCTAAACCTCCTCTGACACATCTTCCTGAGTTTTACACAGCATGATAGTGTAAAATTTATACAAGATTTGCACTTCCATAAACAACCACAGAGAAAACAAGATTTACAGACAAAGGCCACATAACTTTCGACTGACAGTGTTTTCACTGCAACAAAACCCCCTTTTAGAAAGGCATCAACTTGTCTGCCAGAGCAGAGCTCACACCACAGCTATCACTGTCAAGACATTAAATGGAGTTTTTGTGCAAGCTACCACTGCAAACTACCTCTGTTGCAGTTAAATTTTCAGTATGAGGGTCAAACCAGAGAATTCCTTTGACACCAGCTGAACAGTTCTATTTTCTATTGTTAACTCTGAAATTGAATCTACACGTGGACATGTATTTTTCTCAGTACTCTCTTCTATAGTTAGACCACTCCAACAGTATGAGGTTGTGAACAGCTAGTATAGGCTGACCAAAAGTATTATGGAAGTCTTTGAAATCCCATTTGAGAAGAAAACAGAAAGAGATAAAGTCATGCTAACAGACTGTTCACATACAACCTAAAAATTTAAATGTTCTTGAAAAAAATACCTGAGACCTGTAACACACTCTTACTTTTAAAAGAGTTTATCAGATATACAGTAAAGTGCTGTGTTAAGGAAGCCCACTTATGAGGAAAGACTTGTCTGCATTGTATATGTTACAGAGAACAATATACACTCACAGGCAACACTAGTACATTTTTAAGTCACATTCACAAAGGCACTGTTTGGAATTGATATTTTGGAACTTTTTATGATAAAAATGTATTAGTACTTTCTTTTGAGATTCAAAAACCACTTAAACTGCCATAATACAGGGTTACTCAATCATGTTTTTAGGTACCAAAATTGTTAAACATTTCTTTCCACAAAGAATGTGTTTTATGGCTTAAGCAAAAGATAACTAGATCAGTTAATTGGCTAATGTGCCCCACCCAGAGTCTGTGGGTACATTTGGATATAATATTGGCTTTTCTGGGAGACACCCACCTTTTTTTTTTATAGATCTTTGTTTTAGTGTAGTTTATTGTTATTTTTAAAATGGTTTAATGTTTAAAACCACTTAATTCTCTCCAGAAAACAGAAGTAAGCAGCCGTAAGTTTGTACAACAGGATCCAATGTAAGGTCTAATTCGCTCAGCCTGTTTGTTTCAAAGACATGCTCTTATTTGTTCCAAGTACAAAATTTTGTCTGCTGATGCCATTATCCAGCATTGGACAGATGTTCAAATGACTGAGTCAGACCTTCCTTTCACTACATTTTGTTGCCCTTTCTTGAGGGCCTAAACCAAAATACATAGTAAAATTCCTGTGAAATCAAATCCTGCTTTTAACCACAAGCAGGGAGCATATAATTTGATAATACCACTAAAAGCATTACCAAACCAAAACCTTTTTACATTCCTGCTCAGCTTAGAAGTTAACAAACACAGATGCATAGACCAGCAAACCTGAGATATCTAAAACAAGTACCACAGAAAAAGAGACTATGTCTTCAGTAAATATGTGGATGGCTGTCAAGAAATGGAATTACAGAATAAAAATGAATACCAAAATATTATTTAAAGGACTGAAATTCAGGTGAAACTAGGCTTGTGATCAGGTTGAACTATTTTTGCTTAACTCAAATTTTGGAAAAAGAGATACCTGTATTTCACTTACTAATGAATTACATACAGATGGACCATGGATGTCAAGCACAAGTGTCACATGATAAACAAACCCCACATTAATACCTTTTTGAGGATGCCTGCTGAGTTAATGTGGTGTTATCAACAGAAAACATCATGCTGCAAACGATTCACTCCGTAAGCATTATAGAACTCTTGTTGGTTATTTCCTTAATATAAAAGCAAACAGTTAGTTTGGTTTCTTAATTAATTAAATTCAAAACATACTTTTGTTAGTAATTGTAGTTTGGGACTTACTAATTAGTAATTTTAACCCTCTTATTACTGAACACCTTGAAAAAGGATTAATATTAATTTCTTGAGAAAATGAGTCAAAGCTTATCATTTATAGCACTGATAGAACCATAATTTTAAAATATGGGATTATACAAAAATATAAATGCTCATTTTTTCAAGAAGATGGAAATTAGGAGAAGAAAGCTTATTTGCATTATAATAGTCAAAAATTATATTTGTAGTGGGAGGCTTTTGTCCACATAATGATCACCTAGCAATGACAAAACAGTATTCCTGTAGAGTTCCTGTACAGGTAAGTTCCCTTCATTCATTTTTTATTCCAATTGAAAAAAAAAAAAAAAAAAAAAAAAGTTTGTCATTTCCATATGTTTCTCACAAAATCTTTTGAGGATTTTGGATTGTGTTTGTTTGTTCTAAATAAACCAATGTATGCCTGTAGAAGGAGGATCCAGCTAACAGCACTGGAACTGTGAGCCTCAACATGTGCCTTATACTAAATCTTAAAAAAACCAGACAAAAAAATACCCCAACTGTTGCACCAAGAGCACCCAGCAGAAGATTTCTGAAAATATAGCAGTGGCAATGTAAATGGCAGATTTTTTTTTTCAGTTTTCCCTGTGATCTAAAAAAAAGTGTACACGTGGCCACAATCCACATTGAATACAAATCTTTAAGCAGAGCTCACCTTGTCAGCAATGACAGTACCCAGGAATAACTAACATGCTATCTTGGCAAAAAACAAAGATTGAAGCATTACAGTTCAAGGAGAAGAACAAACCTTTTACAGAAGTCAGAAATTTCACAATCAAAATACAAAGAAATAAATAATACTTCCCGTGGTGTGTGTTGCACTGGTGTAGGGGCAATCCCTTTGCCTCCCCAAAAGTAAGGGAAAATACTGGACTTTGGAGGCTGCTGCCTCAGCTGGGCTGAGGAATTTAACATAAAAGACACATAAACCGCTCTTTCTTGGGGAAAGTATGCCCTGTATACCAAAAAAAGGTACACAAACCAAGGAAAAGTACAGCAGAGAAAAGTGTATTTATCAAGTAAGTATGTGCTAAGCACAAATGCATCTTGAATATAATTACAGCTGAACTTGTCATGCATTTCAATTACTTTCTCCCAAAGCTGAAATAGTGGTGTAAGAGTCTTGCTGTTAAGCCTGAAAGAGACATTTTAATTCTAACTAATTGCACAAAGACAGTTTAACAATTTCTTTCTGAGTGTGCAGATTCACCCAAAGGCTCCCTGTGCAAAGGAGTGGCTTCAATTTTGTGGAAGTTTGCTGTGCGTGGAACAGGTGAAGAGCCACTCAAGGGTTTAAAGACAAAGACGAGAGAACAGACCAACATGGGAGCCTTTGTGGCAGGAATCTGCTACAGGCTGCCTGATCAAGAGGAGAGCAGGTAGAAGGAAGCCTTCTTCCAACAACTGCATCACAGGCCTTGGTGCTCGTGGGGAATTTTAACACCCCGGTACTGGTGGGAAGGCAACAGGGCTGGGAGCAGGCAGTCCAGGAGATTTCTGGAACGCAGCAGACAATTTCTTCAGGCAAGTGATCGATGAGTCAGCTAGGGAAGGCGCTCTGCTGGACCTGTCACTGATGAACAAGGAAGAACTCATCAGGGAGCTGAAGTCTGCTGGTAATCTTGGCTGCAATGTCCAGGAACTGGTGGAGTTTCATATACTGAGTGGTGTGCAAGACAAAAAGTAGAATTACAGTCTTACAGGACAGGGGATTGTGGCTTGCTCAGGGTTTTACTTGTCAGAAACTCATGGGACATGGCCTGCCTGACCCAAGGACAGATCTTTGAGGACACCTTCCTCAGAACACAAGGACAGTCCATTCCAGTGCACAAAAAGCTGAGCAAGTATGGTGGAAGGCTGGCATAGATGAGCAGGAAAGTTCTGTCAGATCCCAAACAGACACACACAAAGAGAACGTGGGGATGATCTCCTTGGAGGGAATACAGAACTGTGGCTCACGCATGCAGTGATGAAAGGAGGGAAGCCAAACCTCAGCTAGGCCTGGGTCTAGTGAACAAGAAAGGCATCTACAAATAAATCAGCAACAAAAGAAAGACCAGAGTAACTGCCAGACCAGAGCTCAGTGATGCACAGGACACAGGAACATGAAAAAGTCTGAGACAGTCAATAACTTTTTTGGTTTGGGTTTGTTTGTTTGTTTTTACTTTAGAGGTTTGTCCTGAGGCCTGCTAGGGCTCTGTATTCAATGATAGAAAGAGAGAGTGATGCCTGACTAACAGGAAACCTGGACTGAGTTAGAAACAACCTAAGTTGGCAGGGTGAACACAAGATTGTGGAACCACATGGGCTGCATCCAAGGGTGCCAGTCATTGGCTGATAAAATTGCAAGACCCCCTCTATCAGCTTGGAAAGATGATTGCAGTCAGGGGAGACAAATGAAAACGCCACCATCACAGCCATTCTAATGAAGGGAAGATGGAACACCCAGGGAGCTACTGGCCTAGCAGTCTAAATTAATTTCCCAGGAAGATTATGGAGCTTGTCTTCCTGGAAGCCATGTCCAAGCACACAAAGAATGGAAAGGTGACTGGGAAAACCCTCATGGATGCTGATTGCATCTGACCACCTTCCACCTTTGGTGGTGAGATGAGGCTCTGCGTATGAATGGACTACAGTGGACGTTGTTCACACGGATGGTAGCACAGCCCTCCACAGTCTGCCCCTGAGTCCTTCCAGACAAATGGGTAAGAAACAGACTGGATAGATGGACTACAGCTTCAGTGGAAAATCTGCTGTACTGCCAAGTTCACAGGGTAGTAAACAGAAGTACAAAATCCAGCTGTCAGGTAGTTACCAGCAGTGTTCTCAGGGGCCAATGCCAAGGCCTGTAATATTCAAGATATGAATGATCTGGTTGATGGATGTAATGCACCCCTGCCAAGTTCACAGACAAGAGCCAGGTAGTGAGAGAAGCTGCTGACAGGCCAAAGGGTAGGGCAGCGAGTCTGGACAGGCCATTGGAGAAAGAGAGAAGAACTGACAAAAACTGCAAGTTCAGGAAAGGCAAATCCCTGAAGCTGGGACATGACACACCACACAGCATCACAGCGTAGGCCCCAGCTGGTTGGAAAGCAGCTTTGCAGAAACAAACCTGGGCATCCTGGTGGACACAAAATAGAGCATGAGCCAGCAGAGTGCCCCTGCAGAGCAGTGTGCCATCCATAACTTGGGCCACATTAGCAGCATCTATTGAGCCATACGAGCAAGAGCATAGCTGGCAGGTCAATGAAAGGGATTAATCCCCTCCATCTGGCAATTGTGAGACAAGGATCTGCAGTGCTGCATCCAGTTCTGTGTCCCCTGTTCAAGAAAGCCATGGACACACTGGAGCAGGAGCAGTGGAGTGCAACCCAGATGGCCAGAGGCTGGAGCAGCAATGGACAGGCTGCAAGAGCTGGGGGTGTGCAGCCTTAGGAACAGAAGACTCCCAGGGGATCTGACTCTTGTCCTTGGCTACCTAATGGAAGGCAACATAGAAGAGAGAGCCAGACTCTTCTCAGAGGCATGCGCTAAATAAAGAAGGAAAGCAAGCATGAGTTGCAATAAGGGAAATTTTTTCACCATGAGGGCGATAAGTCCCTGGAGCAGGTTGCCCAGGTAAGCTGGAAAATCTTCCAGCATGGAAATACTCAAAGCTTGACTGGACATGCCTGCTCTAGCTGATCTTACTTTGCACATGAGGCTAGACCTGATAATGTGCAGAGGTCTCTCACTACCTCAATGGTACTGTGATTCTGAATGTCCTTGCAGGGAACGGAGGGGAAAAATAAAACAAAACTGGAATTTTCATCAAACTATGTCCCAGGTGTCACCCTTGATGTTCTAGTAGGGTGAAGCACTAGCAGGGCTTTTGCTTCCATCTATCTGGGCATGCAGACTACACCAATGTTAAGGAGTAAAACCAGATAGGCCCTCCAGGTCTGAAGGTGTTACTGGGTGAGAATTGTGAGGAACACAATGGAAAACAGAGAATTAAACAGAAAGTTGCAAATACTTGAAAACATTTCCTCTTCTTAGCACAGACTTTAACCATAACAAATAACTGGCAGTGTTTTTTTCCCTCATATGTTTGAATTCTAATCACTAAAAAATATTTCCAAAATCAAAATAAATAACCCTATATGATCCTTTTAAGTGCTGCCAAACTAATGGCTTATGCCAAATGCAAAAAATTGAGCATCCTCTGGGGCTTTTTTACTCAAACTCTGCTTTCAGAATTCAGGCTAATGTTGACATTTAGATTCAAATGAACTAAAAAAAATGACAGCAAAAGCCTAGGAAGAATAATTTAGAATGTTTTCATGAAGGAATAAACTAAAAAATAGAAGCAAAAAGGTCAGACATGGTTTCTTCTCTCACTTCATCTGTTCTCTAATACTCCTGTCATACAAAGCACAGCAGAGGAGAGCCTGACAGGATACTTTGAGATTTTCCTGGAGATTTTCTGGCATAAAAATATTGGTTTTATACCACATTCCTCCAGGCTCTGTCAATACAAACTATCTCAGGAGGAAAAGTGGAACACCAAGATGCTGAGAGAAAATATTTTGTTTGGGTTTTTAATTTCTACAAGCAGAAGTGACAGACCAAAGGACATACTGCTGTGACTTGTACTGGACTGTTCAGTTTTGCCCCATTACTAGAAACATTATGCCAAAGATTATTACCACACATGTTGGGTTTTTTTTCCAGCACGTGCATGAGGTATCTTCATTTAGAGCACAAAGCCTTGTGCATCTAGTGACTGCCCTAGAGTTAGGTCCCTCCATTTATCTGCTGCAGCAGCAGCCAGAAAGCTGCAGTCTGCTCCCACAGAGGGCAGCAGTTCTGCTGTAGTCAATGCTCAGCCTGAGCCGTGTTCAGAACAGGCACAAACTCCTCTGAGCACTCACGAAGAGAGGATGCAGAGGAAGTCCCACGGAGGAACATCTGCAAGCCATCCTCGCTGTCACTGGTGCTGGCCATGCTGTTCCTCATCTGCATCACGGAGAGCTGAGAGCACAGGCTGGGCTGCCGATCAATCTTCTTTGAAGCCTAAAAAGAAAAAAAAATTACTTTAAAAAAAGATATCAAGCAAATAAAAATAAAAATGGAAAATTATTACTTCCCTTGTAATAGATGCTTCAGTCTCAGCCATGATTGTACAAGAAAAATGTTATAGGAGAAGATTCTATGCAGTGTAAATCAACTTAAATGACAACAGAAATTACTATAGAAATAGTAATATACTGGAATTGGAACACTGACATGTATGAAACTGCACATTAATTATTCAATTTCAAATTGCTTTTGTACACAAATTTTCATGTCTTTTCTTACAGAAAGCTTGGGGTTTATTATCTGGTAAGTTATTATTTAGATATGATGCTCTGCAATTAAATGTAGTCTTTAATGAGACTGGTCCTCCTTGCTAAACAAAACAGCATGCTATATAGAGAGGCAATTTATACCTTGACAGAAACATGTTCATTTTCCTGGCTTTTCATTTCATCATGTTAGAAAAGTGGTGAATGCCATTCCTTCCCAGTAGATGACCATTTACCTCTTGATTCTACTGCAGACTAAATGCATCAGGTGAACGTTATTCTCTCTCTGCCAAATGGTCTGAAGAGCTTCCACTTTGCTTTGAGTAGCCTTCCTGAGAAGCCTTTATACTATAACATTCATGTGAAGCCATACATTGTGCCTTGTTAGGTATTACTGCAAGTCAGAGTGCTGTTTTAGGTATATGTGAAAGGCAGCAATCAATGACAAGACTATAATGGATAACTCCACTGAATTTTAAAAGTCAGGAACTAGCATCCTATTTCATGCAGAAAGGAATGACTATTTTCCCAACAGTAGTGAAAGTCTCCTTAGGTGGGACAAAATCTCAAGTTTTCTTACAAAATGAATTATTACTTTTCTATTTTCCAAGAAAAAAATATTTGATAGTTTTACCTTATTACTACCATCCTGAATATGAACAATTAATACTCAATTTATTTCCATAATCCCCTACATACAGAAGTCAACCACAACATTTTCTGATGAGATTGACACCAGTTAAAAGACATCAAAGACACAAATAATATTTATATTTGAAACTGAAGCTTGTAAGAGGTGATATGTACATAGAGTGCTGGCAATGGGAAAATTAAGAATTTATTCAACAGTTCTCATGCCAAGTTATGTGGGAAGAGCTCAAGCAATAGGATTTTTATTTTAGGAAGAATAAAAAGACACAAAAAATTTCCCAAATGCTCACTCAATTTTTACAACATACATTTTCAAAACTTACTATAATAAACCAGCTATAATACTCTTAAATTTATGTGACTATTGCAACTAAAAGTGAAGAGTTTGTACTGAGACAAACTGAAGTTAAAGTGTGCAGATGTTAAGTCAAAGGAAGGGCAAAATTTGTTGGATTTTTTAATTCTTCAAAATGATGATAAGGAATAAGTAAGGAGAAAAAATGAAATTGAACCAGGATAGTTTATGTATCCATGAGTACCCAGATCACTCACCAGGACACCTAAAACCCACTCCCCTCTGCAGGTAAAGAGTGAGTTATATTCAGACCACTTAATGTTTTATATGTAATTATATTTGTTTATATTTTATATGTATTTCATTATTCTTTCCACTAACTGTATTCTATCAACATAATGTTTGCTTTTTTTTGCATTTGCATTTGCAACCCTCAAAGACACATCGAAAATATTCTTCCTAGCAATCAGTGTTACATAGTTGTTTGCTCCCAGTAAGAAATTTTAGTGAGAAAGGATATCAAAGGAGAAGCATCTTTTTAGCTACTGGCCATCATGTCTCATAGTTAGCTAGAAATATTTCCACAAGCTGATCAGTTCTGAATCTCAGTTACTCATCTTTCTTGTACATTACTGTGCTAACTTTAAAAAAATGTTGCTTCTGACAGAAGTGTTTCACTGACTCTCACTGAAAGGCCACGAGTTTGCATTCAGTAGCTGAAGGCAGCAGGTTAAAATAAGGTGCTTTAACAGCATTTAAATTTGAAGTAAAAGCACATCTGTATTTGGGAGGAAAATTCCCAAACAAAACTTAGAGTTGCTTACCTTGTCATTTAAGGTTGGGTCATTCAATGAATAAAGCTTATTTGTAATATCTTTGCCAATAAGGTACTTAAAGATCTCATACAGAAATGGCTCAGACTCCAGAAAGTAAGTCAGCCGTTCCCTGGACCAGCACAGGAACTTGCAGTTATCATCTGCAATAATGGTGACCTGAAAAAAAATACATTATCAGAATCAGCACATTTAGAAAGCTTTTAAGATGGGCACACTTAAACATGCTTTAAAAGAAGTGATACCGTTTTATTTGTGACTCCAGTTAAAATACCTCTTAAAGCCATAAAGCCTTTTGGTATCCCTTTGTTATGAATGTGATATTTACAAATGTAAAAATTCTCAGCTATTTATTATATTTTTAACTGATACGTGCAGACAGTTTGTTTTACAGAAGAACTGGGGTATAGAATAATAGAATAACAGGGGAAAATCTCTCATGAGTTCCTAAACTGTAAAAGCATTTATGTAAGAGGAAATTTATATATGAACTCTGTCCTATAGTGATGACAACTACTTGCAGGAGGCCTATATGTAGCTTGGTTTTATTTCACATCACTGTCACCAAACAGGAGCAACTGGTATCACCCAAAGGTCTCCATCAAAGAGTTTTCAGTGATTTAAAAATATTTCCATCTTGCTCTCGTAACTGTCAGCCCTGCTGATCCCACAAGTACAGCCCTGTAGCAGCTGAGCCAAGGCTCTGTTTGCTCAGCTATTGATAATCCAGTGGTTACAGGGGACCTTGCCCTCTCTCATGGCAGGATGGCCTTGCCAGGCTCATTCCCCTGTGCCAGCAGAGGGCAATGCCACACCAAAACCCACACTGGCCATACCCAGGGGCAGGTTTTGCAAGGGGGAGCCAGGCATCTCTGAGTAAATCAAAATCAGGTGCTCTCTGATTTTACAAGACAACATTACATCCTGGGGAAAAAAATGGAAATAATGAAACGATGGAAAACTGTCGTATATCCACGGATTTTTAACTTCACAAACTAATACAAGTACACAGGCTGGGGAAGAATTGGCCAGCACAGCCAGCAGATGGGGTCCTTAAGACTGAATCTGTGAGCTCTTGAAGCAGCAGGGCTGCTGCTATTCACAGGGCAGTAACGAGCAGAAGCACGAATAAAGGATGCACACTGCTCCAGACCACAAGAACTGAGGCAGGCACAAGCTGAGGCATGACCCTGTTCCCTAGAGAGGGACTGATTTATCCCGTGTCTTCCAAGGGAAAGCGGATTTATCCCCTGTCTGCCAAGAGGGCAGCCAGCGAGTGCATCTGGACAAGGCTCTCCCCCGGTGCTGAGCCTGATGTTCGACCCGAACATCTGACAGCAGTCACTGATTTTGGAGTCTGCGCTGCTCGGCCCCCTCCCCTCCTGCCAGAGTGCATGGATCAGTCACAGTCCAGTCATTAGTACACACATCTAGCTAAAGAACATCGAGTAAGAGGTAGCAAAATAGCCATTTCCATGGGAAAAACACACTCTCCTCTAAAAGTATTCCACTCTCCAAACTACAATAATATATATTTAATATACCAGCATAATTGCACTAGTGCAGAAATCCACCCTTACGGTTCCCCATATAAATATTTTTATTCAAAATACTGAGGTAATTTTCAGATTATGTTGCTTTAACAAACTGCGAAATGACAGAAGTATTAATACACTTTTATGAATACAAATTCCTAGTTACTAGTGCCTGAACTTCTAGACTTCCATTATTACACCAGTTCTTTTTCCTTTTTTGAATCAGCGATGAGACCTGTTCATATCATCTTTTTCCATCAAAACTGCCTCTTCAATTATTTGTCCTGAAGAGTCTCTTAACACAAAATAAATTTGGAAATAGTAAAAGAGAACAGAATAGCAAAATCCAGACTGCTCAATACATAACACTGCAATACTGTTTTGCAGCATTTAAAAGTTATTCTTGATATGGTCCATCTTCAAACACCTATACTAGAAGAAACGCCTATAACTAGCAAAATTATGTGAGACAAATAGTTCACTGTTGATTAAATTTATACTCTATTTTTCTTAATGGTCTCACCAGCTCATATCCAGTGACATTTAAAACAAAGTGTACCTGGAACTTCTCACCCCGGTTCATCTGCGTTGATCGAAATTCAGGAGAATCTATAAAGGCACAGGGGTAAATATTATGCAGAAAATGCCCTCGATAAGACACCTTCATTCTGGAAATAAAAATGTATGAAACAACATTTTAGAATCACAGAAACTGATTAATGTAATCAAAATTTGGGTAGGACTATTGACTGACAATAGTACAGCAGTAGGTAAGAGGAATAAATATGTTCATCTTCTGGAATATCACTCCCAGATCTACCCTGTTTTCTGCCTAACTGATTCTAAGCAGAACAGGCTGCCAGACAAATAGAGGATTAACTAACATGGCATGTATCCACAAAACATCGTTATTCAATAAGAGAAAGGTGGGGTTGCACAGCCAGACCAGAATCAGGCTTCCCTTAGGCAAGTAGCTTTGTGGTAGTGAGTAAGAAAAACAACAAAGCCTGTCATCACTGTTGAAGTCAGCAGAAACTGGTTAAAATATTGGCCAGAATTTAGCATGAGTTTCAAGATTACAGCTTGGCCATGGGCATATATTTTACCCTTTCTCACCTGGATTCTGTCTGCCTCTGGGCAGTGCACCTGCTCCTCTCTACTTGCATGTACAAGTGCAATGAATCCATTCCAAAGGCCTGCTCTTTTAAAGCCTACTGGAGAGATACTTCTTCCCTCATGCACCATATTTTTTAATGCTAAAACCTGAGAAGGGACTAAGGAGACAACTAAGATATTTAAGACTCAAACAAATCTCTTGTTTCTTTTGCAAGACACTGCCCTGTGATATTACACAAATATAATTCCCACTAAACTCCATGCAGCTGCACATGAAAGTGGATACAAAATATGTTCCCAGTAAGAGATATCACCATCACCTGAAAATGGTGTCACAAAACAGCCTGTAAGTATAGACTGTTTGACTACAGACCATAACATACTACAAGCAATTGCAAGCTCAATAATTTTCTTATTTACTCAACCATGACACAAAGCATACGGCTGTCTCCAAGCTTTTAGAGAACCTACTTCCCCTTCAGCAGGATGCTTAGCCTATCATCAACTGATGTTTTATCTTCTGCTGCATAGGCTTGACCTGTCTTCAAAGTCTGAATGTTGCAGAATTGTCCAGTAAGTCTTTGGAAGAGCTCTGGAGGCACATGGAGAGGCTCAAACATTCTCTTGTAGAGGCTGCTAAGCTCCTTCTCTATCTTGATCTAGAATAGAAAAACAAGAGACATCAATAAACACAGATGCATTCATTAAAAAGAGGTAAGACTGCACACAGGCCTTAGCTTGAGGGACATCTTTGGCTTCATTATGCTTAAGCAAGGAGAGAAGTGGTAAATGTGTCATGTCTATCCACCAACACTGCCTATGACAGGGTGACCAAAACCTTCTCTAAAATTAGCCAGGATGGCACACTGGCGCTTCAGAATGCTGTTCCATCCAAGTGGCACATTAAATCACACACAAGGAGCCTTCTGAGACGTCTGTTGATACAATAGTGAATAGGACTTGGGCAAGAATTATACAGAGAAAAAAAATTAGGTTGTCTTTCACACCACATACACGCATCACTGTGCTTATCTCTCAGGCTCTCATGGGAGCCCCTCTCATCCCTGAGCTTCTTGGCTTACTTGCAGTAGAAAAGCAAGTCCTGAAAAACAAACCAATTTTATTGAAACCACATGTGATGAGGGAGGGAAAAAAAACCCAAAACCACTGCCAGCTGAACAACCCATAGCTAAGAGCCCACCCAAACGCAGGCAGCCGCAATGAGGGAAAAGATGTTGGCTGAAATCCTAAGCTTGGAAGTCTTCCCTGAATGAAGGAAGCAGGGGATGAGACAATATTACAGCCTTCCTGAAAGCAGAGGCAGCCTGAATAAGGCCTGCATATTTGCCAAGAGGAAGACAAATTAGAACAATAAGCATCAGAATATGAAAAAAATAAAATATACATAGAACACAAAAAAAGGAAAAATAACCAAGAAAGAGCAGCAGAAAAGAAGAGAAAGAGGCAAGTTTCTGACTCATGTTCAACTCTTCCTCCAGGACCTGCAGGTCCTTTTTTTTTCAAAGCTGCTTTCCAGCTGGTCAGTCAGTGGCATGCTGATGCATGGGGTTATTCCTCCCCTGGTGCAGTACTCCACACTTTCTGTTGAACTCCATGAGATTCCTGTTGGTCCAGCCTGCTGAGGCCTCCTCCAGATGGTTTCCCAACCTTCTGGCCTATCAGCCACTGCTCACAGTTTTGTGTCATCAGGGCTCACATCTGCCCTACCACCCAGATCGTGAATGAAGATGTCAAACAGCACGGGGACCAGCACTGGCCCCGAGGTTACACAGCACACACTACTCTATGTGTAGTACACAGCTCCAACTGGACTTCTTACCTCTGATTACCACACTCAGCCCTGCCATTCAGCCAGATTTCAATCCACTGTGTCCTCGCCCAAGCCACACTTCAACAGATTCTCTATCAGGATTTTATACAGTGTTGAAAACCCTACCAAAATTAAGGTTGAGGCTATTCATCATTCTCAGCTATCTGGCCAGTCATTTCATCGTAGAAGGTTATCACAGAACGGCTTGGGTTGGAAGGGAACTTGAAGATCACCCAGTTCCAACCCCTCTGCCATGAGCAGGGACATGTTCCATGAGACCAGGTAGGATCACAGATTCAATCTTGAACACTTTGAGGGACTGTGCATGTGCAGCTTCTCATATTTCAGTGCCCTACCCACCTCACAGTAAAGTGTTTCTTCATATCTAACCTAAACCTACTCTCAGTTTGAAACCATTCTCCCTTATCCTATCACTACATGCCCTTGTAAAATGTCTCTCTCTATCCTTCCTGTAGTTTCCCTTCCAGCACTGGAAGGCTGCAATCTGGCCACTCCAAAGCTCTCTCTTTTCCAGGCTGGACAACCCCAATTCTCCCAGGCTTTCCTCATAGATCATCTCTTCTATCTCTGTGCTTGGGACCCCAGAGCACACCAGGTGGGATCTCATCAGAGCAGTCACTTCCCTCACCCTGCTGGCCACACTGCTTTTGATGCAGCTCAGGATATAATTGGATTTCTGTGGCTATGAGTGCACAGTGCCAGGTCAAGTCCAGCCTCTCATCCACACCCAAATCCTTCTCTGCAGGGCTGCTCTCCATCTGTCCATCCCTCAGCCTGGGCTGGTATTGGGGGTTGCCCCAACCCAGGTGCAGCACCTTGCACTTGGTCATGTTACATTGCATGAGATTTCCATTGGCCCATGTCTCAAGCTTGTCCAAGTCCCTCTGGATGTCATCCCATCCTTCAGGTGTGTCAAACAACTCAGCTTGCTGTCATCTGTAAGCTTGGTGAGGGAGCACTCGATCCCTTTGCCATTAATGATGACAGTAAATAGCACTGGTTCCAGTAGAGACCCAAAAGGAGCATCACTTGTCACTGATGTCTATCAGGACTCTGAAACTTTGACCATTACCCTCTGGAGGTGACCATTCAAAAAATTTCTTATCCATCTATTATCAGGCTGGTTAAGCATGACTTCCCCTTGCTAAATCCTTGCTAACCACTCCTGATTACCCTCTTGTGCTTCACTGGCATAGAAAGGTTTTCTAGAACTATCTATTCCTTCTTTTCAGAGACAAAATTGGGGCTGACCACTAGGTTCTCCTTCTTGCCCTTTTTGAGGAAAGGAGTGGCATTTGCTGCTTCTGTTCCTCACTCACTGCTCTCTGTCACCACCATTATTCCAAGACTATCAGGAATGGCCTTGCAGTGACATCAGCTTTCGTGGCTGTGTAATATCAGGGCTCGTGGACTTACTCTGTCCAGTGCATCACCTGACCTAAAGTTACACTGGTTTCACACTAAATCAGTCACTAGTTAAATACTCCACAAACAACTATACTCATATGAAATCCAGGTTTTGAATTTCCTGTATGTTCCTTATGCCACAATCTTTAATCCCTCGGAGGACATCTACACAGACAAAACAAAGATTAAAAGTAAACATGCAAGAGAAATTGTATTATGTTAAGGATTGTCCTGAGTTGTTTGATTTCAAAATAAGTTCCATATAACCCACAAAGCTAGATGGCTGTTTTACTATAATGTTCTCCAGGAACTGTTTCATTTTTAACAGCTGTACCAATTTAATTAGCACCTCTTTCTATACATGACCACTCCAACTTAAAGAAATACATTTTCATCTGAAAAAGGAATTCACATAGCTCCCAAGATTCCTGAACCCGAAACCAAGCACACAGACATGAGGGCGAATTTTGGCTCTGGAGTGTTAGTGCAATCCCTTAACTAGCACATGGCTCATGTTTCATGATCTTCCTCTGGTGTGTAATTCTTTGAGGGGAAGCAGGTGTAGCCAATTTCTCAGAGACTGATCAGATTGCAGGCAGTGGCTGTGCTTTAGATGGGTTCCCTTGTAAGAGACCATTCCCCCTCCCCAAGCACAGCTGACTGCTCCTCCAGTCATGCTTGTGGGTCATATTCCAAACAAGCCATATGGGTAGGTGTAGTGTTTTGTTCAGCAGGGGTTGAAATATTCTGGGATGCTGCCAGAACTCCGAGTCAGAATGATTAGACTCAGCTTCCACTCCGACTAAAAAAGCCAAATTTGTAAAGCTCCAAGGAATCAAAACCACTGAAATAATCTTCTGGTCAGAAAAGAAACTCACTGTGATTTTGCACGCTCCATTTAATAAAATAAATATTTAACAACTGAACACATCAATTATTCATTTTGTAATATGACTAACTTGTAATTATTCTGCCATTCTTTTCTTTCCTTGGAAAGATCTTTTGTGAGAATTATCAAAACTGATCAAGATGGGCAATACAACAGCTGCAGAGAGAAAATCTCATTGAAAAATTAGCTCCTAAGAGTTTTAAATTTTTTCCTTACTCTTTGTCTTCATGTAGGAAAAACCCTTAAAACAGCCTTGAGGTTTGTAATAAACATTTTAGACAGCTGAAAAGATATTTGTGACTATCAGGCATTACTTCAAATATGCTTGTTGATCACAGTTTGTAACAGATTCATACATTTTTTTAATAATTTATGAAAATATCATGTATTACAGCAATTAAAATAACAATATTTTCCATGCAATGTTCATAAATACTACAACTTCTCAGCTGAAAGAAGACCATTGAAATTAAGCCTTAATGTGCAAAGAAGCACCACTACCTGGCTGTTCTATCAGATCTAGTTTTTGGCTCAGCTTTTAAGTTGCACAGGTCACGTAGTGCAGTCGATGGTAATCTCTGTGTGAATCTGTGTTCCATATTGGAGGAACACTGCTGTAGGTAGAGCCTCTTCCTTTTTTAACACATGTTCTCAATTTATCAACTTGTTGTAGACAGATGCAATTTAACCTTTAGCCTCCTTTTATATGCTGTGGTTGCCTGCCAGAGTGTGAGCAGTGCAGAGTTTATGGGCGTGCTGAGCACCTTGGTTTTGCTGTGCTCACAGTGACAGTGGGCAAGGGCTACAGAAAGAGAAGGCAGAGGTTAAGGTAGGTGCTCCAGGCCTCCCTCTCTTAAATGCAATTTTTTTTACCAACTTTGGTAACTGAGTTTATCAGTCAAGTTTCATATTCTTACACAATTCCTTCTTTTTGTATCCACCTACAGAGCACTTCAATCACTTCTACCACTTAACCTAACTCCTACAAATAATTCTGCTAACAAATTTACTAGAGGATTTAGTGAAAATAGCAGCCTCTTCAATAGGATACCATCTATGCCATAATGCACCCCAATCTATGCCAACATAGCTTTTAGTAGACAACTGTAATTACAAAAGAACGTATTTCTTTCTTCATTCAGCTTGATTTACACATTGCAGGGTGATTTTTTTGTTTGATTCTTTTTTTGTTACTCAAGCCCAAACCAGCACATCATCCTCCCAGGATGCTTTTTCACTCACTAGTTACCTTTTATTTACATTTTTGGAAAGGGTTGGATGGGTACAAACTCAAGGACCATTACCTATGTTTAGGGATGCCACAATTTACTTTAAAATATAGCTAAGTTTAAAGGCTTGGCTTCCCAGGGAAATGGGTTTCTGTCAGCTGAGCACTCCTGCCTTTAGCAATAATTTCTGACTTTGGTGGCCATTTCCTGTCCCATGTGACAGAATATTAGAATTAATTTTATACTTATTAAAAAGGCTTAATTGGTGGGGGGGTTGAAGGGAAGCAGAACATGCTAATTTGGTTGAGGGAAAAGACTGGAAGTGAGTTTATCCCATATTAGAACCCAGAGTACCTGCATGAGATATTTAACTGTGGACACCTGCAGGGTGTGTGCTGGACAGCACGGCCATGGCTACCTAGCAGAAAGACAATGCAGTTTCTTCATGTGCTGCATCTCAGTGGTGACATCAATGGATTGAGTAATACTAACTAGAGAGGAAGTTACCCTTTGAGTAGTAAGATGACTCTTCAAGAGCAATTTGAACTAGAAATATTTACTATGCATCTACAATTGTCTAGTAACAGATCAGTCTAGTTAGTTTACTTCCTAGGCAAGACAGAAGTCAAGCTCCATGCTGCCTTGCCAGCTAATTTCTTAGCTGCTTTCTTGCACAGTCTGTGTTGAATTGGTGAAGAGCTTATTTCCAGTTAGGTATTGTTTTCTCTTTTTTCTTTTGGTACAAGTTGTTGCACACTTCCAGAGTGCAATTTTGGGTCAAACACAAAAGCATTCTGCTGAAAATGTGTACTAATCCATTGGTTTCCCCAGCAAACATTAGCAAAGCTTCCTTTTCTTGCATCTTACTAGACTGCTTGTGAAATGTAGCTGTTATACATACCGGTCTTCTTTTATACACTAGGTATATGAAATGCAAAAGGTTGACAACCAAAAACACAGAATTCCAGATCATTATGTCCAAGGCACAACGATAGAGCGTGGCCCAGATGATGAATAGTGCACACCCTGTAAAAATTGGGAAAAAAAAAAAAAAAAAAAAAAAAAAAAAAAAAAAAAAAAAAAAAAAAAAAAAAAAGAGAGAGAGAGAAAGTTCAATTTCACTAAATAATAAGCATTCCTAGAAAACCATCAAGAATATGTCCACTGAGTATAATTATGCTGAAAAGCAATATATCCTAAAGCTAAGCTTTAATACAGTTAAGCTGTCTGGATGAAGGCATGCAACAATAGCTAATCACTGCAACACTGAAAACAGGCACTGAGGGCAGGTTGACAGACTGCAGCCCTATTACATGGGACTGCAACAGTGAAATGACAGTAATTCAGATCAGGATGGGCAGGCAGAAAGGTGCAGTCCATAATGATTTGTTACTGAACTGAAGTAGAAAAGAGATGGGGGAAAATTGGGCAGCTCACAAAAATTTGTGTTGCATTAATTAGGCAAAAAAAGGGCTAGAAATGAACATTCACATCTAATTAGCAAGTAAGAGTTGCATAAAAACTTCAAGTCATATGCAGATATTTTTGAAAATGAAAAATTATTATTGCTGATGTGTTAAGGTCACATCGGGAACCTGAATTCTCCTGTGTAGCATCAAAGACAAAACTTCCAAATGCTTACTCTTTTTTTTTAGTTGCCTTACTTTGAGTAATGACACTTGCTTTAAAAGATAAGGCATTGTGTGTGATTAGGGATTCCATTTTCAGCCTACAAAGAAAATATTTATCAAATGATGGATTATGTATTAGTGAATCTCTCCCAGATAACTGTGAGCCCACCATCCAACAGAGATGGCTCTGGAGAGGTCACAGACATATTTTCCCTGCAAAGACAAAAAGGAGACAGTGCTAAATGAGTGCTCTTACCCCCTTTCTTCCTGAAGATGACATTGACTTAATGAACTCAGTATTATCTAGCCTGTCTTGGTTGTTAACTGATGAGGCAGCACTTACACATGGATTAGAAAAATCAAAATCTAGTGACTCTTGATCTGCTTATTAGTTAGACTGCAAGGCACAGGAGGATAGGATGTCTGGGTGTATTGAAGAGCAGCACAAAGGTGGGGCAGGGTCAAAGCAAAGGGAACAGGTCCCTAGGTACCAGGCCCCAGTACTCATTCTGCCCACTGGGCAAATCTGCTCCCTGCTGCCACCTCAGCTTGCAAAACTCTGATTCCCTCTCTGCTCAAAATACTACAAGACCTCCAGATCAAAATGGCAGGCTCAGCAAGTGCAGAGCTCCTTCGCTTTTAAAACCAAGATAAAAGGTCTTGCAATGCTCAGACCCTTGGTCACCAGTGCAGCCTGTTTTAAGAAGTTAACCTATAATAACTACAAAATAGAAAATGCAAGAGCATTGTAAATTCAAACAGTTCTATCATAAAATGGACCCACACTATAAAGCCAACCAGCACTCACTTAAAAATACCTAAGCATGCTCTTGTTGGATTGGATTTATCCTTCTTACACTGCAATGAGTCACTATTCCTTCTCTGATCACAAGGATCTTGTCCCACACAAGGTACAGAGGCTTTGAAATAGCTGTGGGACTGCAATGCTACAAATCGAACCACATTTGCTCAGTCTCAAGCATGCCAAATTTAGGTTTTTCCTCTCAAATCAGGCTCTGGTGTCACAAGATTCCTAGAGTGGTAGAAGAAACACAGCTGATATCAGAACACAGGATACACTCCCCATCGAAAGGCTGCACTTCTGAATTGGCAAGGGAAATAACGCTGGTGACCCACAGGTGCCACCTGCTTGAACCCACATTAACAGAACACATGGGCTCCCAGCAAGCTTCTCAAGGAAAACCTCACCTACTTCAGACACACTGAGCTACTGCACCTGCCAATAAACAGCCCAGTACTTACCTGAAATCTAAAATAAAGGTCTTAATGATCAGATATAACTGAGTTGAAATAAGTGGATTTTAAACATCCAGTCACATCTGGAATAAATTATGTCCACTTGTTTTCAATCTGACATCTTCATAGGTTTGAAACTGCAAATTACAGTTCTAGGGAAGTTTTAAGATCCAAAGATTATATAATCTTTCTAGAACAGGTATATCAAGGTCAAAACAGATCCTGTCTTAGACCAGAACCACCTTCATCACAGCACAGTGGTCATTAATAATACAGGCAGTAATTTCACCATAAGCTGCAGGGACCGGCTCCATAATGGTCAAAGCCAGCAATTCCTGTCACATTTCTGTCTCCAGAATAATTCTCCTACCTGTGGTGAGGAGAGCTCGCAAAAGAATCATATGAATATTCAAAGTAGTTGGAATAACCAGTCCAACTGCAAAGCAAATGTTTGCCACGTGGAAAACAAGATGATGAATCTCTTTCCAGTTCTCACATGCAGTCTCATTGACAGGATCAAGGGTGGAATTTTTTAAGTCCAGAACGAAACCTAGTGGAGTAACGGTGAGTGGGCTCATTGCTGTAGTATTCATCTTGGAGACTCCTGCAAAGAGAGGGAAAAAATTCACTGTGCATTAAACCAAAACACAGTAGACATACATAAGTATAGTATGGGTTTAGGGTTATCGTGTCTCTTCCCAAGATATATTTTCCATTATCTTTCATGAAAAAAAAAAAAAAGAGCTTTAAAAGGGTAAGCTAGGTCTGTAGCTCAGCAGTGCTTTGCTGTCTCTTGCACCTAAATCATAGCTACCAAAACAGAGAGGCTGCTAAGTCTGCTGCCAGTCTTACTTGGTCTACACAGTTTGAACAAGCTTGCAAGGCCCTTGTCTGTGTGTGGAACCATTGGAGAAAATGAGAAAGCTAAAGACTTTTTCTAATCTAAATATACATAGGATGTTTTGTTGTTGTAATAATAAATATAACACACATACTTTGCCTCTATTCAATAGAAAAAATATCTGTGGGCAAATCCCAACACAAAAAAAATTACTATTAAAAACAAACTACAGGGGGAAACAGGAAGATTTCAAGACAGTGCCTTTAGAATATTAAAAAACTGGTCCCTCTGGGTAACTGCAGTCAGTAACTGCAGTCTACAGGTCCTCTCAACCCAGAGCAGGTCTCAGCTGAAGGAACACGACTGCTCCTAGATGTGTCTGCTGTCAAACACAGGAGAAACCTGCTTCCAGCCAGGCATGTGTGATCTCTCACTGCCTCAGCAGCAGAAATTATGTGGAGGTGGGCTTGAGTCTCATTAATGAACTGTATGCATTTTATCAGTGAGCAAACAAGCTCCATAACATACAATGCAGCAGGATTTGCATTCAATTAAATTCTGTAGAGACAGTGCACGTTCCTGATGTGTGTCATCAGTAACTGCCATGTAATTTATCTGCTCAGCAGACAATTTTGAGTCACAGTTAATACACTCCATTTCCTGCAGACTTGAAAATACTCTGAAGCATCTCTGTTAATTGAGAATGTTTCTTGGCCTGTGAAATAAATTTGAGTTGCTTCATCCCATTATTTTCTCACGATCAACCTGTGTACAGGGCATAAGCAAACTGTACAGTTTTCAAAATTAATCAGTGTTTTAGACCCCTTCTGAAAGCAGTGAGAAAAAAGAAATCCTCAGCCCTCTCTTATGGCTCATCTCCTATGCCCAGAGGCTGTCACAGCTAAGGTATGCTGCAGAGGCATCCTGCAGAATCAAATACTAGCACAGATGAAGTATATCTATATCTGGATTGAAATGATTTTCAAGGAAAAAAAATTATCTAATCCTAAATATCTAATCTAATCCAAAATACACACAATTCATATGTGTCTTAAGATACCAGTTTCCTGTTTTCATTGCTACATTAGTTATTCACAAAGAATAATTAAAATGTGGGGATTTGTCATAAACTTCACACTTATCTGTTAGCAAACATCAGGCCTATCCAAATACAGTCCTACTTTCTTTCAGCTCTTTCAGGAGTTCATCAAGAGAGTCATTAGAGCAGTTTCACTGTCCTGACAAAGCCACTCACCCCGCGAGCCAAAGCCTGAGCCCGTGCAGGCTGCAGGACTGGCATTTTAACGTGCTCATAAACAGGAGGCAATTGCTAACTGGATAACTATGTCTGTGCTCATTTTACACACAGCTCATCTGGTGCTCCTGTTGTTTCCAAACAATATAAACTCCTTACACTGCAACAGCAGGATCTTTAGATCTTTTTAACTAAATAATCAGCTGAGTTTCTACCTATATTCAGCCTTTCACTGCCCAGTCCTGTGCCAATAAAGGCACCACTTAAAATGCCAACAGACCAAGTAAACACAATCAAACTCACACATAGATACAGAACCAGCCATAAGTCCTTCAACTCAACATCAACAGAGGCTGCAAGAAGTAATTCCAGCTGCATCTGATCACAGATCAAAGCAGCCCTCCAGATGCTTGATATTTTTATTCACAAAATTTTGTACTGCTCCACTGTGAGAACAGAGGCTACCTTACCCTTTTGACTCAGCTCTAAAGCATCATACATTAGAAGAGTGGAAATCCAGTGAGCCAAATTAAATATACAGCACCTGACAATCTCATTCTCCTCACAGCCCAGCCAAAACACTGCTCTCCTTGCTTTTTACAGACACTGACACAACAAATCACAAGCTGTAATCTGAAATAATGGGAAGGAGTTTCTCCAAGTGTTGATCAAGCAGTTTAGAGCATCCACAGTTGTAAGAGGATGTTCAACACTTTTGAAGGTCAGGCTTACCTACCAGATTGCCTAAACTAGAACCCAGAACCTAAATCTGCCCAACTCCTGTTTTTTATAAGCTTTGTTTGTGCTGTCTCAAAGTCTTTATATGAATACCTTTGAACTTCACTTACTACACACAAACAATAATTACAGCTCCCTTAACATACTGGAAACAGCAGAAAAGAGGACTTCTCCATCATGGTAGTATTTAAAAGCTGACAGAAATAGATTGATGCTATCTGCAAAATGACACGAGGACAGACTTAGACACGGGCTCTGAATTTCAACTAAGGAGATTGCTTTGAGGATCAGGAGAAAAGCAGACAGGCAGAGCTACAAGCTGTGACCTAAAGTGTTTGTCTACAGGTCTCACCAGAAAGACAAATATCCAAAATGTCAAAGACAACATCACTGTAATTTTTAGTTCAATTCTTTAGTCCTAGCATCTACTGTTGTCAAATAATGTTGAAAAATGAGCAAAATGTCTGCAGTTCCATGAAAGAACAAGCAATTATAATTTTTTACCTCCTGTGACCTCACAAACCCAAAAATTAATTTTGAAAGTACAGATTCAGGCCTTTAAAACTTTAATTATGTCTACTAAGTATTAACATAGCACAAGACTATTTAGTCATATGCTTAAGTTTTCAATGCAAAGACGTATTAATATCAGGAGTTAAAAAAAACACCCCAACATAGTAAAATAATTTTGGAAAGTTGAGGTAAAATAGCATCCACTGAAGTAAAAGCTTTATGGGGTATAAAACAAATCATTAAAAGAGCATTTTTTAAATATTCAGTATATATCCATCACATGGATTTAGATTTACCAAACCAAGAATTTGAAAATTCAGATGATCGAGAACTCAAGAGGATTTGTTGTTCAAATAGGAGGGGGGAAAAGAGGATATATGTAAAAAAAGAAAAACTCACTGACTCTTTAACATTGAACCTAACAGAAATTAGTGTAGTTAAAAAAAAAAAAAAAAAAGTCTATTAAATTTTTTTGTGCATGAACTTGATAGAAAGTTAAGGTAATCCATGGTGGTCTTAGGTCAGAAAATACAAATTCTCAGAATATAAACAAGGTGAGCTTACTCTAGGATTTTGCTGGACTTAACATCAGCTTCATACAAGAGACCAAACTTCTGAAAAGCATTCCCAAAAGATTTAGTCCACGAATATTCATACACCAAGATGACTTCGAAAAAAGCATGACTTTTATGGATACCTAAACAACATTCATAGAAAGCAGACATAGCAGAAAATTGTAAAGCATTTGGTTCTACTATGACAACCAGTCAGCCAAGCTGATATGGGACAGTGCTGAGTGTCCCACTTGGGCCATTACCCACTTTATTGAGATTATTCCTATCCCACAGCTTTACTGGTCAACATTATTCAAGTGAGCTTCTTAAATCTGTACTTGAGTATAATTATACTTATAACTGTAACTTTACAGTCAATGTAATTGAAAAGAAAGTAATTTCACTATACCTGCAGAACTTTACTTTTCTATGGTTTTATAGCACAGAAGCTACATAGAGATTTTAGGCAATAATTCTTTTGTGAGCTGAAGACAAACTACTAGAGGTAGCATAGCTGAGTTAATTACAGTTTAAGTTACCAACTCCCTCTTTTACAATGCAGGACGAACGAGTAGAAAAGCGGTTTAAGAAAATACGTATTTCAATCTGCTCCTTGCAGCAGGTCCCTTGCAATTGAAAGCGTCAGTAACTGCAGAGATTTGTTACTCTCTTTCGTCACTTTAATCAAGAGGACATTTAACAACACGTTCATTCTTCACAGCCAACAAAGTATCGGCACGGCGAGGACGCGCTCCCGGCCGAGCGCAGCCCCGCAGCTGCCCAGGAGCGGCCCCGCGGTGGGAGCGCCTTGGGGCGCGCCCGCAGCCGCCAGCCCCAGTGCTCCGCATTTCAGCCCACAACGCCAAACCCACCCCTTATACAAGGTAATCGTGAAAATAGTTCTGAAAAATTGAAAAGAACCGAGCAACTGTTCCGTTTTTCCCCAAAAAGAGTCGCTCCGAAAGCTGCAACCCGTCCCTGCTCCCCGCGGGCAGGGCACAGGCGGAGACCCCGGTCCGGGCTGCGAGCGCTGCCAGGCACGGAGAGGGACCGAAGGGAACGAGAGACCAGCGGCGGGACCGCGCCTTCTCCCCGCCGGCCGGGCAGCTCCGCGGCGGAGCCCGGCGCCCGCCCCTCCTGCCCTCCTGCCGCCCCGGGGGCTGCGGGACCGGCGCTGCCGCCTCCCTCCGCCACGGCCCCGCGGGAGGAGCGCCCCTCACCTGCCCCGCGCCCGCGGAAAAGTTACCCGGACGGGACGGCGACGGCCCGGGGCTGCCGCTCGTCTCCCCGGCGGTCCCGCGGCGGGCACAGAGCCGCGGCTGTGACTAAAATAGGCAGAGGAGCCGCGGGAGCTGCGGGCGGCGCCAGCGGGGCCGGCACCGACACCGAGCGGCCGCAGCGCGCAGGCGCCTCCGCCGGGCCCGGGGCGCGGGAGGGGCGGGAGCGGCCGCGGCTCCTGCGCCCCGGCGAGCATCGCCCCGGGCACCCCGGCGAGCATCGCCCCGGACACCCCCGGCGAGCATCGCCTCGGACACCCCCGGCGAGCATCGCCTCGGACACCCCGGGGCCTGCGGCTGCCGGGCCGTGCTCGACAGAGGCGCCTAAAACACGTGCGGAGAGCACCGAGCAGAGGCGCGGCCGCCCCGCGCAGCCGGAGCCCCGCGCCCAGGACGCCTGCCCAGCTGATGGGTGGTTAAAACTGGAAGAGCTGAGTTCTCCCCTAAACCTGTGGCAAGCGGTGTTACCCCTACATGGTGTGTCAAGGAGCCTCAACAGCCTTTATAAAACTGCTCTTCTCAACTCGGCACCTGCTGTGGTTGCTTCGTCACGAGGGGGATGTTAAGAATTGTCAACAGGTTTGCTCGTGTGGAGGTTTGACAGCTCCCAGAAAACGGCGTGCTCCAGAGCGGGACGTTTCTGTCCCCCCATGTCGGCATCGCCTCTGCCCGTGCCCTGCCGGCACTGCCAGCCTTACAAGACAGGCAAAGCAGTCGCCGAGTGTGCCTTCATCCCCAGGAGGCTGAGGAGCAGCATTCAGTGATGAAAGGCATTCCAGCCCATCTCGAAACCTGACTGGCAGTGATAAATGAGGACTGCCAAGGCAGAAAAACCCTTTCAATACATTCTAATGAGCTAGCTACAAAGTAGCTAGCTTTCAGCAGCCAAGGGCGTATGGTCAGCATTATTCTCAAATGTTTTTGGAAAGCATACAGAATCCAAACTTGTTTTTGAAGTAACAGTTTATATACATACACATCAATGTGTGTCCGAGAAGGCCCTGCCTTTGTCACAGTTGTTTGCGGTTTTTCACCTGGGACAAGAGATCAGGATCTCTTCAGGAATGTGTGCCACGTGAACAGGGGTTCTGTGAATCCTGCTGTCTTGTATAAGATCTGATTTTCAAAAATATATTGCAAAATAATTAGGAAGGACTTGATTTGGCACTACGTCTCCTCCAACTGGCCAGCCATTTTTATGGATGTACCTTCTCTTTCCTGAGATATGCAGAGTAAGTGAGCAGGAAAAAGGGTAGGAAGAACGAGTCAGGATAGCATGGCTACAGGAATGGTCATGAGTGATAGCATGTAGCATGTGTTTGAGATTGACAGGGTTCAGCTACGCTTGCTGGAGCAAAGCCAAGTAGCTTCCAAAAGCTGCACGAAGCAGCGGGTCCTATCCCAATCCAAACCGACGTGTTAAGCATTTTCTAGTGTGTTACTGAACATTATGCGTTGGAGAAGCACGCGTTGTTCTACTGGTTGTGTCTTCCATAAAGTCTTTGTACCTCTCTCTTACCCTCTAGGTCGTCGCTAATTTTGAGGGAAGCTCTGGTGGTAAAAAGGGTGTGCTTAGCCCAATGCAAAAAAAAAAAAAAAAGTTTGTTAGGAAAGCTTGGCAACGAACTAACAACATTTGCAGCCATGTGATAGTGTAGAGCTTTGTCCTGATTGCAGCTAGTCTCTTGGGATCTTCATATTTTAGTATATTCATGATTAAATGCCATTTCCCCTCTGCAGCAGGGCAGAAAAAATCAAGACTGTATGGAGGTGGTATCTACCAGTACAGCTGTCAGCAGGAAGAGGGAAATGAGAGAGCATCTGAGAGATGCCCCTGTACCCTGTCTCTCCAGGAGGACCATAAAACAGGTGGAGCACACAGACATGGCTCTGACAGACCCTAGTCTTGTGCTAGAGTGTGCACCTGTGCATAGAGCAACTTTCTCTAATAGAATCCCATTAATTTATATAATTTTTATATTATTTTTTATATAATAAATTATTTGCCTTTAGTTTACAGATAATATTAGGTAACATTACCTATACTTATACAGATAACAAACATTCTCTAAGTTAAAAGTACTAAGTAGAATTTATCCCCTTAAACTAAGGTGTCATGTACTGTAGGAGAATGGGCTGGTTTAATTAAATTAATGTCCCACTGTTAAATCACTATAAAGACTGCTTTAACCTATCTTTGTCAACAAGCTGCAGGTAGTTTGAAGTCTGCTAATATAAATTAATCTGATAGAGGCAAGAAATAAAAACTGTTGGCATTTACACAGAATGAGAAATTGGCTTTGGACAGACAGATCAATTTTTGGAGATTTGTGTTGAATTGATGCATTTCATTAGCAGAAAGGTCTAATGGTGTTACAGCTGTTCATTGAGGCAGGTTTCTTGTCTTTCTTCTGCTGTTAGATTCCTGATAGCTTAAGTACTTTCTCCAGTTACAAAGTTATTTTTCACAGTAAAATCCACAGTAGAAAATGGCACATGGTTGTTGCAAATTGCTCAGTCTTATTTCTTATCTCTAGCAACCAGCTTTGTCATCCACAACAGTACACCTTAACCTCTTGGTGCCTACCTGTTCTTCTGGATTGCAGGGAAAATATCATCCTGCTGTTAATGCAGGAAGGTGTTTGATCTTAGAAGAGGACAGGCAGGACTTCAGAGGCACAGCTGAGATCTGAACCTCCCTCTCCTGTTTCCCAGTTTAGCCTAGCCAGGCATTGGAAAACTTTGTTAAGCAGATGAGTAAGAAACTTCTTGTGAAACTGCAAGTACTTTGCCTCTTCCAAATGGGAGCTCAATGTCACAGCCTTTTTTAGGCAGAGTTTTCACTAAAGAGAACAAATGCTTTGTATTCAGGATCCCAGATGTGCCAGGCTGACAGGGCTATTTTCAGACAATGGCAAGATCTATGAAATGTTTCCATTTATAGTTTCAGGAAGCGTACTCAGCATCAACTCTAAACTAATCTTTTAAATTCCCTCCACAGGCTTCGTAAGTGGGCTCCTTTAGAAAGTAATTCATCCTGTGTGTATTTGACAACTGTCTGGAGTGGGATGAAATACTCCAGCAAATCCCATCCCACTTGCTGAAATTTTGTGCCATACAACTGAAAAATCACACACATTTTCTGCAGAAAATTTATTTATATGGGTTTTGCCTGAAAGCATCCTCAAGAATTATGTTTTATTGGAAAGAAGTTTGTATGGAAGAGACTGTGAACGACAAATACTCTCTCAGCTCTTTAGTATTCTAGAGGTTTATTTAACAGGAGAATGTGCATTCCAGTGCATGTTTACCTCAGCCCCTCTGACAGACATTTTCTGATATATATAGTCAGGCAATTCTTCCAGTGCAAGGCCTGCAGGAAGGGTGTCTCCTGTTAATACAAGGAGGGCTATCTTTTTGTTTGAATCCAAGATATAAAACACCACATCCCAGGGCTTCCAGGTAACTGACTAATAGTATAATAATTGATTGTTGCCAGCTTAGAGCCAGGAGCCAACTTTTTTCTAAAATAATCAAAGTATTCAAAGTTTAACAGATAGTTGACATAGATGTCTATCTAAAGGGTACATGATCCTGAGGTATAAGGATAGAGTAAAATTGTTTGCCAATAAAGTTATCTAAACTGTGTGCAGTAAACAATTTATTCAATCACATTGAACAATTATCCCTGTTCCCAAATTATGCATGAGCAGTTCCCTGCTGACACTTTATTTTGTATGTTCATTATTTGAAATTGCTCAGTAAACAATTTCTATGAACTGCGTGCAAGTGATTTTTCTGGGACTTGATAAAAGGGCCTGCTATGCTTGCTCTAGTTCTACCTAAATCACATGATTGCCCCAAAAACAGGGCAGCTGATATAAAATGGGTTGGATTTCCCAAAGCAGAGCCATGGAATGCTTGTCACTGCCCTGCAAGGGCAGCTTGCTAACTGCATTGGGGAATAATGGGAACCTGTCCCTGGGGGTTTGCTTCTTTCTGCAAATAGGGGAATACCAGATATGGAATCTGACCACGCTGCTTGCCTGGAACACAAATAGTTATCAACACATTGCTCTCTGTTAACGTGAGGCAGCTCTTCATACAGAACTGGAAGACAAGTAATAGAGCCGTGCTTTTGCATTGCATCTGTCCCCTCCCTGGGTGACAGCCCATTTTTAGGGGTCTCCACTACAGCAGATTTGGCTGCCCTGGGTGAACTGGCTGTCATTTTTCTGTTCCCTTTTTGGACAGCTTCCAGGCACAAATGAAGTTCAAAACAACCATGGAGAGCTGTCTGCACTAATCCTGAAGTAAATACATTTCAGCTGCAGCTCTCAGCAGTCTCTCTACAGAGATCCCAATGAATTTGTATGGGTCTGTGTGGCTGTAGAGATGAAAGGAATCACAGATATCGTCAGAGTGCACACGTATGGATGCTTTCGGGTGTTGGGACAGTGACAATTAATGTTTTGCTGCAGTATTAATCCTTTTTGAGCAGTGCATTTTAATATTTACCTTGGTTGTTTTTGAGAAACAAAGGCTAGGATTGAACCTATTTGCATATTTGCATCTTTATCAGCCATTTTCTAGGAATTTTAAAAATTATTGATAAGGATTTAGAATTTTATGTAAAGTTATGAAAAGGAATTAAATAACAGTGCTTAACATCTCCAGACAGACAGAACTGAAAAATAAAATGAAAAAACTTGACTTAAAAACTTGAGGAACAAGGACAAAAAAGAAGTAGGGAGAGGCTGAACATGAGTCTAAGGAATTTTTGTAACAAGTGACAGAGAAAACATGCATGATGTGATAGTGAGAATAGTCCACAGTGAGGGGAAAGAAAAGGTAAATAGGTTAGCTCAGAAGAACTTTGAAATGGAAAGAGATAGCTTTTTAAAATTTAATAAACTGTGCATATTGTAAAGGACTGTCAACCTGTGTGCTGAGTTAGAGCATGCCACAACTGCCACTTGCTACCCTGGTCTTTAGGAATAAAAGCAAATACAGAATTTAAAACATACATTTTTTCTTCTGAGTTCAATGAATAAATAAGACCAGTCTTCCGAATGGTGTTTATTATACTTCTTTGTTCCATAAAGTAAAAAAACAACTAACAAAACCCTATTATATAGGGTTAAAAGCAGGGATACAGACTGCAATAAACATACATATATATGTGATTATTGCTTTTGCATGTAGCTGAAGTACATAGACCACTGTAAAAAGCACTTTTGGAACAAAATTGGAAATTGATATAGTTAACAAAAAGATACTAATAGTTTCTAAATCAAAACCAATGTAAAATATTTTATGTATCAGTATTTTTTTCTACAAGTACTCATTAATTATTTTTATAATGAACATATCTCCTGTAAGAACACTATCTTTTTGAAAAGCTGTAACCAAATAATAAAATGGAGACCCAGTGATAAATAGAGCAGAGTGCTGGATATCTGACTGTTTTTAAGAAGCACTTCATTCCCCTCACTAGTGAGATCTGCTTGAAAGTATCATTTGAGAGGACTCAACTTCTCTGTAAATGAAAACAGAGTTTGAAAACAGTTTTGCTTCATATTCTAAATAAGTATTCAAGATATTTTATCTCTTATTAAAATAGAATAGCTACTACAGCTGGATTCCATAAAAGCTTTGAAGGTTTCAGTGTGACAGAGTTAGTTGACCAAAGCACAGCAAGGAATATAAAACCAGCACAACAGTGGTTTTATAGGAATTCCTGATACCCATCCTGGGGTATCCTGGCAGATGTGAGCCAGCTTGGCTCACTTTTGTTATGGGTTAAGTTGCTTTTCATTTACCCAGTGTACAAGAACACAGATGGGAAGATACAGGGTCATACCTAAAGTGTTTTAAACTTATCCTAAATCTTACCTGCCTTGTAGCCATGTCCTACAGTTGGGCACAGGAAGTCCAAGCACAGCATTGAGTATCTGGATTGTCCTGCACTCTTCCTAAAGCCCACACATGGAAAATATTAAAGAGATATGTGTGCTTCCTCCCCACTGAGTCCAGACTCCTGCAGGCTGCTTGGGATCACCCCACACAATCCCTGCCTGGGGACAGGAACCTGCTCATCTCCTCTCACAGCTCTGAGATGCTTTGATGCTTGCCTATGATGTGCAGTTTCTATAGAAGGGGGTGCTGCTGCCCACTTCTATACAATTACATGATTAGAGCATTTATCCACTGAATGGGATTTTTGCCTCAGTGTCTTTCTTAGCCTAATGTTGCTTCTACTCCTAGAAAATTATTACATCTCCCAGATTTAGACAAGTTTAGGTGGACAGTTACTAGTGGATACAATGACAAGTATGGGATTCACTGCTGAAATAGTTATCACCATTATTTTATTGAAGTTGTTTATTTATATGACTTTGATGTCTTAGTTCTTGGTCATCTATGTTTTATCACCATTTGTATCAGATCCTGTATAAAATCCTGCTCAGGTAGTGAAATAGTCCTGTCCCTACAATTCTCCACCAATCCCTCAAATTAGGAGCTGCAGGTCAACTGAGAATTTAAAAAATATTGCCTGTGAATCCACAGCAGAATAATAACTGCTATAAAAATCCTTCTGCTCTCACAAGGTTTTGGGAAGGTCCCATCTTTTTTTTTTTCAACTCCAGAGCAAGGTTTAACAACATTTGTAGTTTGCAGAAAGATGGTTTGGGTCCAAACCCTTGGCTGGCAGAACTCTGCCAAGTGACCCTCTAGGAGGGCATTGCTAGCCATGGTTTGGGACACAACCCCAAATCTAGAGCTAAGTGATGACATGCTTGTGCTGCCTTTCTCCTACACACTCCTGCTGCTGAAGCTCCACCTACATGGTTTGATTCATCAGCATGAGGTGGCTTGATTTACATGTCAAGTTCAATACATCTTTTGATTCCCACAGAAACAGAATTACAGCAAGTAGAAAGTGATGGGATTAAAAAATCTACAAGAAAGGAAAGTTAATCTGAATTAGGCAAACAGAAAGAAAGGGTGTTTTTGCTTAGGAGCCCTGAACCTATTATTTTTTAATGCATATTAATGTAAATAAAGAAAAAATTTTCAAGAGGTGTTAACAAATCAGTTTAATATGGTATTCATTTTGTTGTAGAGTAAAAAAATCTGTTATGCATTAACAGCTAGAGGGGAAAAATATGCATTCAATTATTACAGGAATAGAAAAAATATTAATCTGGTCATGTCTGAATTCAACAAATAGATATTAATTTTCTCCTTTCCTATTTAAATAGTTTTCTTCTATATAAAGAGCGGCAGATTTGTTTCACTTTTAACACATGGTTTGCAATATCTGTTCCTATGAGCAACACAATATTGTGTTTTATTTTTTCATGTACATTGAGACCAAATATGTCTTCTATTTATCATTCACAATAAGCAAAATCTGTAGAGAACTTTTTTTTCCTGAAAATGTAACATCAATATATTATTTAATTACTGCAAGCATATGTCTTTTCTGTGGTATGGCAAATCTGTTCAATATCATCCAAGCATGTATTCAGCTTCCCCAGTTTAATCCTAGGGGTGCTCATATCTCTATATGTATAATTTGCTTTGTTGCAAGGAAAATAGTTCCTGAAAACATAGATTCTGGATGGCCCTCCTCAGGGGGCCATAAAGCCACAAAGCCCAGCCTCTGTTATCACGGGTAACTGAATAAAATAACCTTTTTCTTTAAGCACCTAAAATTTTAGTTGCACAGTGTTTTAGCTACAACAGTACATTGGGATGCATCCTCTCCAGATATTCCATAGTTTCTGTAATTTTGAGTGGAGTTGCATGATGGAACCTGTTACCTGTACTTACACTATTAGTAGCTAAAAATAATACTACATAATGAAAGAATTGCAAGGTCAGTCCCATGCTCCTAAGTAGAAAAGACTTGCTTTGAAGCTCTAATTACATATTGCTGCATTCAACAAATTAATTTGCCAGAAGTCTAATTTAAAATAAACCTCTCTCAGATAAAATTTGTATGAAATTTAGCTCTCTCTTCCTCTACTCCTCCTCCCCCTCTGTTTTGGACTGTCCTAGGCCACACAGCTTCTTACCTTAAGCAGCAAATTTGAACCCTTCTGCAGGTTGTAAGGGCAATTCCAAAGTGATGTCCATATAACTACAAAAGCTTCAGAAAATCCACTGATGAATGACAACATCACATGCACAGATTCTGCCACTCTTATCTACAGCAGCATATAAATGTAGACATATCACCACAGAAGGTTATGGAGCTGGTAAAAATGTAAAATGTGAGCAAAGGGGAATCACTGCAGGATCAAGAAAAGTTCTCATTGACAGCAGCATGGACTCAAATATCCACTTGTTTAAACCAACTCTGAAGGAATCTGATAACCTCACTAACAGTTATTTCTGAGTAGTAACACAGGCATAAATTGGGTAACTTCATCTAGCTCCAAATGTTTATTAACCAATAAATAATCATGGAATCATGGAATGGTCTGGTTTGGAAGGGACCTTTAAAGGCCATCTAGCTCAACCCCCTGGAATAAGTGGGGTTATCTTCAAATAGATCAAGTTGCCCAGAGCTCCATCCAATTTGGATGTTCCCAGGGACCAGGCACCCACCATCTCTCTGGACAGCGTGTTTCAGTGTTTCATTACACTCATAATAATAAAATTCCTCCTTATATCTAAAAATATCCTTGAACTTAAAGCCATTACCCTTGTCCTATCACAAGAGGCCCTGCTATAAAAAGTCTGTCCTCATCTTTCTTACAGGCCCCTCTAAGTAATGAAAGGCTGCAATATGATGTTACCTGGAGCCTTCTCTTCTCCAGGCTGAGAGACCCCAGCTCTCTCATGACTGGGTGTTTATGATCTCACAAAACTTGTCTAATTTCAATGACATCATTCCCAGTATGTCTTCACTTAGATAGATTATACAGCCCTTCCAAAACACTGGTTTATGAGTCGCATACCAGAGCATATTTCACTGTATGTTTTAGAAGTACTGTCCAGATTAAAATAAAAACAGAGGCAGAGAGAACATCTGTCTTCCAGCCCTTCTGTGTGTACTTACATTATTGTAGATCTCTATTTCACAGCTGAATTTTACAGCTGAAATGTTCTGCTAGTCATGTCTCAAACAGATGCTGGAAAACTAGAAACAATTTTTAAAAAATGACTCAAAGGCCAGAAAGCACAGCAGCAACACTTAAACAAGATTAGCTAAGAATATGTTCAGATATTGACTCAGTCATGTCCTGGTAGAGATTTCTGACAGTAACCAATTCCAGTAGAGAAAAGCATCAGAGAGGATTGTGTTTGGAAAGTGTGTGACAGAAACCAAGGCATGCAACAGTCACAACAAAGAAAAAACCATCAAAGTATGTCATGAAGCACCCATCATTCCTCAGTACCTTTCTATGCAGTATGCTACTGCTCAAAGAGACTATATAAGCTGGATATAGAAATTGGGTGAGTAAAGACTCCTTGGTCCTATTTTAAAGTGAAGATGATCAAGATAATTAACTTTAGTAGGGTCAGAATTTGGTAAAGACAAGTTTTCTTGAATAAATAGGCCAAAACCAAATATTCAAGGCAACCAGGGAGAACATTAATAAATTATTTATATGATACCTAAATCTAGAATAAGGTCTCTTTTATGCATTTAAATATTCTTATGTTTGTAGACTGTTACACAGATGCATATCCTTACTACATGCTGCCAGTCTCTGGCTCTCTGTGCCTTAGTTATCATCTGAACAGGTCTTTAAAAGCCATCAGTGAACTTTTTGCATTTTTTTCCAGTTCTGTTTTGGCCAAGACAAAGTAGCTCTGTGACTCAGGGACTTCATGCATTAAGCAGTACATACAGAATACATTGCAAGAAAAGGTTATGAGAATGATTTAGGGATTATCACATTGCATTCTGGGGTATTTATATTTGGTTGGTTTTCCTCTTTGAGGAAGCAACATAAAGCTAAAAGCAAAACTTCTACAATCTTATCTTCTCTTACTAAACATCCTTCAAACAGGTAGTGTTTCACATCACTCCTAATAGCTTTTTTATACATACTGCATGATTATCCTTCAAGTGTACAATTGTATCATCATCTTAGGTCCTCCAGAAACAACTCCCAAGATCTAAACCTATATGTATACCCACACAGAGAGAAGCACACAAGGGTCATCCTACCAAACAGGCCAGCAATTTTAAAATATTAAAAATATTATCTATTTCCAGACATATCAATCAGCAATCCATTCTCATAAAATAGTAATGCTTCTTACTTTTTGATTACTGGCAGGCATCAGGCAGAGCAGCAGAAAGGTGAGTTAGCAAAGACATTCAGACACTTCTCTTCAAGGCACAGTGACCTCAAGGGTCGAAACCAACTCTCTCCTACTGAAGTGTGATCTGAGGCTCCCTTATCTCATTAAAACACCACAGAATTAGGGAGAGAATATCTCCTAAATCAAGAATTTCATAGGCACAGAAAAGTGACTCTGGAAGCTAAACAAGGATATGTCAGTTAAAATTTGTATTTATTGCTGCAGCTGTTTCAGTCTCTTCCCAACAAACATAGCTAAGAAGAATATTATATAACAAACTCCAATGATTTGGCAGTAGATTGACTAACATTATTTATTGTACATGTCACGAAGGGCATTCACACTGCAGAAGCCCAGGTCCTATGGCATCACATTCTATCAGAAACGCTACACAACAATTTCCCTAAGCTGTATTTGCAGCAGTTACAGCTCTTTTGTTTTTCTAATGCAAGCAATGACACTTATGTTTGTTTTCATGTAATACCTCTTAAGGACAGTCACAGAGAAACCAATTACTCATGGGACAGAATTTGTTGTTTTGTTTTGTTTGAGTTTTTAACAACATTGCTGTGCATTTCAAAATCTTTCATTTCTTTAAGAAACAAACACAATATTCCTTAGTCTTTTTTCTGCAACATTAGTCATGTAAATTGAGAGAACATTCGCATGGCATAAAAAAGAACAACATAAGCAAGTTACTATGTTCTGAAGACAACTTCAGAATTGACTATTGTGACTATACTTCATTGTGACAAAATTTTTTGAGACGAATATAATTACAAATACCATGGGCTTGCTTAAAAAAACCCCAAAAAAACAGCAAAGTGACAAAACAACACACCACCACAGAGGCCACCACAATTGCAATAAGATCTCAGACTGTTATGATTTGTTCTCCTCCAAAATGAAAGAGATGGAGATCAACAGGAGTATCAACAGAAAGTAAACATATTGCACAGACAGTCAAAATGCAGAAGCCAACCTGCTGGCTTGAGACAGGGAATCCAACCTACTCCAACTAACATAAATGGCACTTGTCAGTCAAATTTGGCTTAATCTGCTTTTGTCTCTCTGCCCTTCTGCTGTGGCACCTTCCGTTTCCCTTCGTGGCTTTGAGGGACGGCTGCAGCGGGGTTTTCCCGCCTAGGAGGGTGCGAGGAAGGAGCCGCAGTTTGTGGCCGCGGCGGGCTTGCGCCGGGGGGAGCCTCGCTGGAGGCGGTGGGAGGGCTGGCAGGGCTGCACGGGGGGGGTCTCCGGCAGGGCAACGTGGTAGAAGTTGGGCAGGCGGATGTCGTACCTGAAGCCCTGCCCCACGTGCACCCTGTCGTTCAGGGCATACAGTTTTTCAGCGATGTCGCTCCCGATTAAAATTGAGAACAGGCGAGAGATGAAGCGGTGTTTAGCGAACAGCAGGTAGAGCTTCTTCCTCCTCCAGGCCACGTACCGACAATCTGTCTCTGCTGTGAGTGTGACCTAGAGAAGAGAGAAATGAACAGCCAGGTGACAAGGTGGTGTTGCTGCTGCTGCCCTTGCTCAGAAGGCAGCCCCCTCTCCCAGCAGAACTGTCTACTGCAATTAGAGCCTTTTAACCGAGCCAGAGAGCTCTAGGAGGTGACAGGATGCACAAGACAAGTGAGAAAGGTGACTGGATATGCACTGCGGGATCACATCCAGTCAGCCTCAATGACAATATGCCTGTGCCGATATGGCACGCCTGGTTCAGTGCCACGTGGATGCCCTGGTTCAGCCCTGCACTCCCTGCTCCACTCTTGGCAGCCTCAGCTGAAAAGGCAGGTCTAAAGAAAGCTCTCAACAAATGCCCTTTGTCCTCGTGACAGCAGACATCAGATCCAATACAGACAGGAGCCAGCGTGCCAGTCAAGTGACAGCAGTGTGAGGGCTCACAGAGCGCAGGGGCAGCCCCTGCTGACTCCGTGTCCCACGCCGTAACCCGTGCCAAGCTGTGTCACAGGCACGTCTTACCCTGGCTCATCTCCCGCTGGGAAACCTCTTCAGCACCGGCTTCTTCCCACCCCCAGGAAACCTGGCTTCTCAGGGCTGAACATCAGCGCAGCCAGAGAATGCAGAGCCTACCTCTGATTAGCTTTAAGAAACCCCTGTTTCCTTGTTGTAACAAGACACAAACAGCAAAACCAGTCCAACTGATAAAGAGGGCTTCCCAAACTAATGGGATGCCCCTTGTTTGCATAGCATCACAAGCAAAACCCACAACTGAATAAATTCATTTCTAAATCAAACAGCACCTGCACCATTTCCTGTAGGACAAAACCACAAACAAACAAACAAAAAACCACCCAAAAACCAAAACCAAAACAAAAAACATAAACAACCACCACCACCACCCCAAAAAACAAAAAAACAAACAACCTAACCACAAATCCCTTAACTTTTACCTGGAAAATTCCCTCTTCTGTGGGCCTCAGTGAATCCCATTCAGGAGAGTCCAGAAATTGAAGAGGAAAAATATAATGCAGAAACTCCCCGTCAACAGTCACTCTGATCCTACCAAGATAAGATGTGTTAATTTGTGGTCTCTACTTGTACATCAGCAATGACTACTACAAGAATGTGCTATTTCTGCTATCTGAGGAATTTAAAGAAAGCTTTGAAAGCATTAAAAAGCAACCAATGGCCAACATTATCCTAATTATAGTTTTGAACCCAACTTGCTCAGGCAGTTGAAAGAGACTACAAGATAATCGTGTAACTGAAAAGGAAATCTTCCCAAGCCTTATTCAAACCACATTATTCTCTCTGTGGTAGGTCTGTGCAGTGATGCACAAGCTTTGCCATTAAAAGGCCATCATGCACTGGAGAGGTGAAAGACCAATGCCAGTAACAGCATTTACCTGCTTCCCCTGAACACCATGAGATTTACTTCTAGTTTTGGCAAATATACACTTTAGAGAGAACAGTGTGGCAAAACTGGGAGTGGGAAGCAGGAGTGCCCCATGGCATGTGTTAGGTAAGCCTCTCTCCATGCTTAACAGGAATTACATGGCACAGGACCATATCTGGAGCCAGAAGGACATCCTGGAGGTACGGGATCTCTGTGTGAATGCTGTGGCCTTCTGAAGATGCCAAAGAAAAATTTCCTTTCCTTGCTGCTTTTTAAATAACATATAAATTTGAAGGCACACAAGTTGCCCTGTACCACATGGTGAAGGGCAGCAAGAACTCTGGGTGATTAGTAACTGGCTGGGCATGTAGAACAAAGGATACCTCTCCTTTGGTAAGACCAAAAGCAACTTCCATGAGGTACTTGGAATGCTCTGAACCAGAGTGTAAGGAAAACTGCCCATCATCCATATTGTTCATTGCAAGTAGTCCTAAGCTGAGTGTCAAGCTGCCTACAAGTTCCATCTATCCATGCAACAAGCTGCCAAAAGCACCCACCAAATGTCCCATCAAGGACAGTCCGTGTCCATCACCTCTGAGTGTCCCACCTACTCTCGAGGTACTGCATCCTGCTTTGCATACAGTACAAAAGCTAATGTTTCCCTGCAGGAAAGCATCAGCAAAACTGCCAGAAGGCTCTCCTGGAAGCAGGGAGTAGAAGCAGGTGGATTTACAGCCTCAGGGTCTAACACAGGGCCACAATATACAGTAATTGTAGACCAAGGTCTGCAAGCCTTGATAACGCTCAACTACATCCTTTTGTAAAGAAAGGGCACTTCTAAATCTTTTTCCCTTCCTTACAGATACTCTTCTCCCACCCCAAGCAACCAAATACAATCTGTATCAAAGTCAAGATCTCTATTAAACAGAGCTTATCTCAGTATATTCAGTTTTTTAACTAATTTTTTGTCCGATTTCAGATGATACTAGTAAAGAAAAATAGGACAGATGCTGTACTCAACAGTTAGGCAGCAGATAGACAGCAAGCCATAACCTGAACCTAGAAAACCCACAATTATTCCCTTTTTCTGCCTAACCTATTAAATGCTATGATACAGCAGCCTGGAAAAGAATGACTTCAAATTCTTTTCTTTATGCTATTACAGATTCTGTGCTTAGTGTTTTTATGCTAATGCTATCCTAGACAAATGTATTTAACCTATTAATATTTATATTACTGCCATTCATATTTAATCTATTATACTGGAAAATAAATAAACAAGACACAAATCAGGCTTTTTCTTCTTTTTTCTTTCATTTTCAATGAGGAGAGGAAAATAAAGATATTTTCAGAAAACCTGAACAAAGCAATACCAACCTGCCTGACACAAGCAAGGACAGTTTGTCAATAGGGGTTTTGCCCTGCATGGCGTAACAATGTTCCTTCTCCAGGGTAATCACTTCTGCATCGCAGCACAAGACAATCTTCCTGTACACAGTCAAGGAAATTCCCAGAGGCTGGAAGAGAGCACTGTAGAGTTCCTGGAATTCCCTGTCAAAGGCAACACTCCGGACTTGGTAGGTAACGTAAACGAACTGGACGAAGCATATCGCGAACAGTGCAAAATTCCAGGAGAATATATCAGCAGCACACACATCCAGCCAAGCCCAAACAGAGGAGCAGAGAAAGCCCAGTCCAAGCAAGCTGAAGACGTAGAGAAGCCCAAAGAATCCACTTCCACCCATGAAGCCCACAACAAAGAAAATACTGGCTAGGTGGTAGATAGATCCCTCTGCCTCTTGCTTCCAAGTGGTACATGTAGGATGTGCATATATCAAACTTTCCCAAAAACTTGCATTTTCTCCCATGGCTGGAATAATTTTTTCATTCAGTTGAATCTTGAAAAATTTTACTTATGAGATGCAGCTAGTTTTGGTTTTCCTTTGGTTTTCCATTCTTGCAAACGCTGCTCAATGATAACATCAGGGTCTCTTTTGGTAGTGAAGTCGCACTTTGGATTTCCAGCAACTAAGCAGCTAACATTCTCAGTGCTGTTTCTCATCAGTTCATGCATTGTTTTGACTTTGGTCATGTCATCTGTAGCTTCATCTGATCTGGACAAGGGAAGAAAAGATGAATTACTTATAAAATTATTTTCATCAATTAAATTTTATCAAAGTTTTATTGCCAAAAACCACAGACTGCATTATGATGTAATTACCCTTGCAGCTCTGTGATTCCAGGATCAAAATTTAATATTCTTTCAGCTGAAGATCATGTTTTCTGTATCTGTGATCCCTGCAGCAACCACCAAACTGCCACTGAATCCATGTACAACACCCTGTGACAAGTCTTTGTCCAGCCTCACTGCCGAGAAGGTAGTTGGATCTGTTGGTCCAGACCCTGCTCCCTGAGAGCCTTTCTAAATGTCCTACCCAGCTCTTCAACAAGAAGAGACAGAGAACTCTTCTTCCTTGTTCACCTCCTCCATCTCCCTCTAGATTTCAGTCAAATAATTCTCATTAATGGTCGAGCAAAGCTGCTCTCTGCTCCTGGAGACAACAAACTCCATCTCCAAACACCACAAGAAAAGCCCAAGTGTCACAAGGGATGGTCTTTTCTACTCCAAGGATAATAGGAAAAAAAATCCCTGTCATATATAACGAGGACCACAAAGTTTAAAGGCATTTTGATACAGATTATGTTATTAGAACATGAAGTAAATAGCCCTGCAAAATATGACTCAAGGGACATTTACAAAGCAATTTTATAACATTCAAAGTTCTACATCATAGAATTTCATGCCATGGACCACATAATTTTATCGTTCAACACTCTAAAATGTGAAACACGCTATTCATTTTCATATAGTGATGTATTCCTAGGAGTTTTAAAAGGAAAACACAGAACCAAGAAGCAAGAAAGAAACTCCAAAATATATCTAAAAACAAAAAATCAAAACCAGCTTTCCATATCTGTCTTTTAAAACTAAAATACATACTTCAATGTGAGATTATACATGGTAGAAATTGCAAAGCCAGAATATATTAGTGGTGTAATATAATCAGAACTGAAACCTTCCAAAACCTTCCTACGGTCTGGTTCTTTTCCTGGTAGAACAGCAAGGAAATTAAGAACTATCTTGTTATCAGAATTATCAGATTCTCTAGAATATCAGAGTAGCTGGGGTTTTTTTCCCCTCTCAAGAGCCACAGAAGTCAATACTTTAAAAGCACTGCTGTTGCAGTGAAGCATCCAAAATCATCCATCAGGGCTTTCAGTGGTGCTTCTTTTACAATGACAGGTCTAAGAAATTAATAAAAAAAAATTGTATCATTATTTCCTAGCCATCACAGCATTACTTCTTTAAAGTTTATTCAAACCCCAACGTTAATGCTATAATTGATTGAATAACACTGGTACTAAATAAAGACATAAAATCCCAAACAACTGAGCAGCAGAGCTCAGAAGAACAAGTTAGGTGGAAACTCTTCCTGTCTGGGAGTGGTGATAGAAAAGTCAGTGGTCCATAAAAATGCCACAGCTAAGGAGCACAGAATCTCTCCAAATTACAATGCTCAAAATCCTCCTGCAGTGTAAGAATATTACAAGAGCATTACAAGAATATGGTAGTTTACAGCTATAACCTTTTCAGTTTGTTTCTTTATCTAAATGCTGTCCTGCGGTACAGGATTCCCCTCAGGTGCAGGATTTATCCCTTGGAGACTGGGAGGTGGAAACTGCATCAGCTATAAAGAAGCTACCTAGGTATGGTAAGATCATGAGGAATTTTAGATGGTACTTCTGTGATCAAGGGGTTTAAGATTTTTGGATCAGACGAAAATAAAACTGGAACATGCAGTTCCCAGACTTTGTGTTCTGAATCCAGTCAGTATTTCTATTACACAGTCAGAAATCAATGGCAGAAATTTTTTGTTTGACTGATTGTTTGTTTAAAACAGAATCACTGATAACAGTGATTTTGGATTATTGTTATTCTACTCTCCTGCCAATATTTTGCTCTAAGCAGTTTTATTGAAGACCCCAATTTCTAAATAAAAATTATAAAAATCAGTGTTTTGAAGGGAACTATGACTGAGGAGTTACACTGGAAACTGCATGCATGCCACAAACAAAACCATGGTGGATCAGTAATTTACTTTACGCTACCAACATCTTTTCATCATGCAATGCCACACATTGCAATAATTTGCAATAATAGTAACTTCACAGAACGTATGTACAATTTTTAATTCACTTATTGCATTCTCAGTTGCCCACACTACAGCTCACAGTGTTTCTGTAAAGCATCTATTCATGACAAGATGAGCCAAAATAATTTGGAAAGAACAGCACACCACCAGGACACGGATATAGGGTCATAATACGCAAGAACAAAGTCTGAGAAAACTGTTCTGCATTTGTAACTGTTCATTTTCAGAATGGGACCTGTCTTCCAAAACCACTGTGTGGAAAATTCCCACTTATTCCAGTAGGTCTATATCACCGTGGAGGCCCAACCAGGAAAACAGACTGGGGACACAGATCTGGGTGCAACAGAGCAGCAGGGCAGAAGACCTGCCCTTAGTTTATTTTTCCATTATATACCTGTGGCAAGGTGACCATGGATTGGAGAAGGGTATCGCCACCTCTCCTGTCACATTGGTCCAGGAGGCTGTCATTCAACCTCCCCTTGTCTTGGAGAAAGTATTCATAACATTGCCAATATTTACAAAACATGGTCCTGTGTTTACAATTCACCAGCGTGAGAAACTGCACGTTTCTCCTTTAATATGAACGCTTAGCAAACCAGGAAAATTCATGGCAACAGGTCTACACAATGAGAACTTTCACTGTGCTGCAGCATCCCCCAGACTGGAGAGGGCCCCTCTCCTTCCAGGCAAGAGGAAGGGCAAAGGAGGAAGTGCAGTGCTAGCCCACAGCACAGCCTTACCAACACAGCAATCTCCTGAGCTACACGAGGTGTGCAGGCAAACCCAGACCCTCTGGAAATATTGACAAAACCTACTCCTAGTGGGACTGATTTCTCAGGGTTATGGTGAAGAGCAGGCACACCTGCTTCCAGCAAACTGCAGGCAGAAAGAGAGGATGCAGCTCCTCTCAAATAAGAATTTATTCTAATATTTGGGAGCTAAAAATTGTTGGCAATTGTAAATAGAGGAGAGACAATAATAAGTATGGGCCTTAGTATAGTAAAATTTCCAATTTTGAAAGGTATTTTGTGCTAGAAAAGGCCTTTCACATTTTTCTTTATAGTTCCCACAGGTCTAAAATTTAAACTCTTGAGAGCTTTGGAATAGTCACTCTAATTAGGCCATTCATCTACTGCAAGTGAGGTTGTAGGGGAGAAAAAAATCCCCCAAACCTAAAAACCAAACAGCTGCGATACCAACTGAGTCACCCTCCCCAGTAGCACCACGTCACCTTTTGTAAGCACCCGGAGGGGACAGCATCCTGTCACTGAGGTGCTTTGGCCTTCTGCTTTGTTTGATGTCCTGCTTCAATTGCCCTGGCTGAGGTGAACAGTTATTGCTACAAGTTCATCTGACGGTGATGATCCAGCAAGCAGGAAACTGCATTTAAGGCACGTGTCTTGGCTCATAAGGCTGAAGAACTGTGTCTTCCCCAGCAAACACTGAGCACTTCCCACTCCACACCCTGCCTGTGGAGAAGGAGCAGCACGCACAGCACGCTCCCTGCCCTGGGACTGCCCAAATCAGAGTGACACAGGCTGACATCTGTAGGCTGCCAAAACCCGAGCTCCATGCAAGATGAGTCCTCCCAGCTCAGGAAAGAGATGTGCCCTGCCAACACAGGCTGAATTACTGACGTGCTTCAGAGTGTCCTGGCACACCACACATCCCACCTTCTCCAGCAGCAGCAGATGAAGCGATGAGAAAAATCAGCCCAGACTAGAGATGTGAGCAATTTACAGTGGCATGGACTTCTTTAAAATAAACAGCAGTGCTGGGAGGACTAGAGTTGTCCTCAGAGAGTGTTAAAATCACAGAGTTTCCTGTCGTTTCAAAGCAGAAAAAGGAGTATTTCACTTATATGCTACCAAATAGATACCTGCTGGAAATTTAAAATTTCATATAAACAGTACACTAAGCCAGTCAAAACAGGAAGAATTTGCATTGTACAAATGCAAACTAGAATCTTCCCCCTCCTCAAATGGGTGTTTCCCCCCTACATTGCAGAGTTCACACAAAGCATTACCTATTATGTATATTTTTGATTTGCTCGAGAACCATGTACTTTACCCCATTTTTGTTACTGATGATTCAAATTCAACCCTGAGAAGCTCTAAGTGTTAGTTACTGTGTCTGGATCACAATAATTCCTGCAAAAAACAAACGCTAAAAGCCCAGAGGCCACCAGCAGAACTCTCTTTGGTCTTTTTTAATTAAGTCAAAAGTAAAGCTATTCAGAGTTTGAATAGTCCATTCTTTAGCTGCCTTATCCCGAGTACTCTGAAAGAAAGCCTTCAGCACTTTCACACTGTACATGTTGACAGGCTATAGAGCTATACATGCTAATCATGCAACCATGGGTGAATTGTTTGCTACAGGTTTGGAAGCAAAAGATTTTTCCTTTACAGCATATACACTTCTTTGCCTGAGATGAGATTGTGGTGGATTCAGCACACTGCAGTGTGTATGTTTACACATGAGCTAGGAGTCACAGCCTGGCTGGACACTCCAGCATTCCACCAGGGGCAAGGCAATCCCTCCAGCCAGGGGGGTCCTCCTGGCCTAGACACACCCCCCCTTCCAGAGCTCCAAGCACCCCCTCTAGGCTTACAAATTACATCTGGTCTAACATCATTTAGATTATAAAAAGAAACTGCTCCTTAATTTCATCAAGTAGTTTCACATGCAATGCAAAGGCACATGTCAATTGAGACACCCCTTCCTTCCACTGCCTTTACTGGAATCCCCTCTGTGGCCCCCACTGACACGTAATGCTCCCCATCCCTGTTCCTGTGGCATATTCCCCCCAAGCTACTTCCCTTCTGCATGTGGGGCTAGATACCCACAGGAATCAAGAGAACCAAACTCTTAATTGCAATGCAGTGTCTAACTCAGGGCACAGAGAAGCTCAGCACCTACAGAGAGCTATGGCTCCGTGCCTCTAGGCAAGTATGGGCAGGTAAACCAGCTGGTTTTGGTGACAAAATGTCCCTGGAGCCACTTGTGGTGAGAACATGCATGCTGCAAGGAGGACAGTAACCAACAACACAAGCTACATTTACCTTGAAATTCTTGAGACTATAGCCTAGAGAAAGCTGTAATTACAATACTGGAAAACACAAGGTTTCCCCAACAAAATGCAGCCTGCAGGATGGTGGAAGGAACATGAGGAAGAAAAGGACGACCCAATCTAAAAGACAACGGTATCAAGATAATCAGTCACTATAAAACTAGATATATTCAGATTTCAAGGACACACAAGCATACATAGCAAAGGTAATTAATTGGCGGGATGGCTTTAAAGACTTCCTTTGCTAGGAATTAAAGAAGTTAAGACACTGTCTGGTCCCCAAGATAAATTTGGGTGTACTATTATGAAAAAAATTATTTATTATTATTCTATTTTTTATGCTACAAGAAATCATATTAAATGATTGCAACAATATCTCCTGTGTTTTTGTCTTGAGTTACTTGATATAAAAAAGTTGTATATACCTAGAAAGTTTTGGAGCTGGTATTCCCAGAGAAAAACAGAAGTCTATCTCAGACACCAACTAACAGCTATTTTAGACAGCAGAAAACACTGAAGACAGGTATATCTCTGAAATTATTCCTCCTGTAGACATTATAAGCTAAATCTTCTTCCATGTGGAGCCAGCATCCCTTCCTGTGAATGGTTTACAAAGAAAGGGATGCATTCAAAGAAAGGGATGTGTTCAAAGAAAGGGATGCGAATACTTTACCATGGAGCCTGCAACCCGAGCAACCAAGCCTCAGGATCCCACTCCCTGGGTGAGCATCCTCATGGCAGAATGAAGAGGGACTGCAGTGCAGTTCTGTCTCCCTTCTGCACAACATCACAGCTGCAACGAGAAGGGCAGCCAGTGACCCACCCACACGAGTCCAAAAGAGTCACTGGGAGCACGCTCACGGGAGGAGATGGATTAGCACTCCCTCGGGCTGAGGCAGGCACCCCGTGTCCCGTTCATGCCTCATCGCTGTCTCTCCCATGGATCAGTGCTCCGAGCAGGGGCTGTCACATGGAAGGTAAAGTGTCTCAGGCCTTAGGAAAAGCAGTCACACCACACTCTTCCTAGTCCTTCCAGTACCCCCCTGGGCTGCAATTCCCAAACTGGACCCGCCACACTGGGATCATCCATGTGATGTGATACCTTCCCACACAGTAATCCTTCTGGGAATGCTAAGAGCTGCAGAATAGGCAACTGGGGCATGTCCAGCCACCAGTGGTGCTTCGCTGCCTTCAGGGCAGCTCTGAGACAAGACCACCAGCCAAGCAGGACTTTTCAGGGCCAAAGCCCTGCTCTGGCCAGGCAGAATTTAGGAAACCACACTTAAGTTTGTTCAACCAAGCAGCCCCTTGAGCCAGCTGTTGCCCAACCCTGGAGACACCCCAATGTCACCTCCACACTGAAGTCAATGCTCCACACGAAGAGCCCACCAAATAGCACGAGGCCAGGGACTGCTGGTCCTCCTCACCAACATCTCCCTGTTGCAGAGACGCAGAGCTGCTGTCTCCAAAGAACAGCTCTTCAACAGGAGATGTTTAATGAGATTTTCCATTCATTAAGCTTGTTTGGGTGAAGATGGAAAAGCCTGATTCTGCCTTAAATTTGCTTAAATTCCTACTAATCCTTTTAGGAAGTGGAAAAAAGCTGGGCAGGGGAGGCCTTGAGAGAAAAAGAAACCTCACAATAACACAGAAAGAACAGTTTAAGGCTCTTTAAGAGCACCGCATACGGTGAAGCTGGTATTTATCTTTAATTATTTTAAGGACCAGCTAACTATACACAACTTCCAGTACTTCAACAATTCCTCATTTATCACTGTAAAATACACAATGCAACCCTCTGTGGCTGCAAAGCCAATGTTGAAGATGCTGTCTATTTTATCATCTAGATAGTGTCTGAAATGAAAAAAAATTCCATATGTATTTCAATTTGAATCAGAATTAATGAACCATAAGTAGATGCAGTATTCCCACCAAATTAAGAAGTATAATCTCCCTCTTTCATTTTTTAAAGTTCTTTTGCTCCTAGAAACATGTATATGAAATGACAGTCAGACTTTTTTTTTAAGATCACCAGTACTTGGATAAATTTGAGCAAGGCTCTTGAATATTGAATGGCATTACCGAAAAACAATTCAGGGGATCTTTTTTATTGTGCTTTAGAATAAAACTTGAAAAGAAGTACAAGTTCAAGCTTCTCTCCAGTTAAATTTTTAAATTAACATTGGAGAAAGTGTCCACAAGACACATTTCACAGGAGCTTTAAAAGTGTTTTAATGAACTACAGCTGAACTCGGCAAATTCCACTTAAATGAGTTTGTATGCTGCAGTAGTGCCTTTGAATGGGAATGTATTCCCATGAAACAAACCACCTGACGTGAACTTTATTTCCCAAAAAAGAGGCTTGGTTCACCACACCAAAGCTGCACGTACAACCGGCTTAACAGAGATGTGCCATGAGCCATGAGTCCAGTCAGATGAGAAACATAGGTTAGCTATCGTCATCTGGAGACACTGACCTGAGCTCTTCTTCGCAAACTGGGGGAACACACTAAAATGACAAAATAAAATCCCCTCTCTGAAGAACCCACACACTTAATAGAAAGATCAAATGCAGCTTCAGTTAACAATGCTTTTCTTGAATCCTTAATAAACTGACTATTCTCAACTTTTGTCATAAAAGCTTGAAGATATCTGTGAAGGCAAAGTTTGTGTCAGGAACCACAACTGACCACAGCTACCATTTTCTTCTGTTTCACTGGAGGACTTGCAGCATACTTACTATTTTGCAGGCAAGGCATTTCTTTAAAGTGTGACATTTTAAGCTACTTTATTATTTGGCACTACACAGAACTTTGTGGAAAGCCTGAACAGGACCAGTTGTGCAGAAGTGGAAACCATCCCTTGCTTTGCTGTGGTCAGTGAAGACATTTTAACTTGTATGTATACAATCATATTCCCATTAAACAACCAAGTTAGCAAGTTCCTCGTTCTGGAACCCAGCTTTCATCAGTGGCATCTCTGTAACACTGTCAGGTGGTCTGTGATTCAGAATTACAAGAGATCTGCTACATAAAATATTTGCCCATAAAGTGATTGACAGTCTAAAGGCACACAAAGATTTATAGAACAGATGAAGAAGATGTGATAAAATATTACAGTTTGTAAGAATGTGTTTGGCAAAAAGCCCTGTAGTTTGGGGAAGAGGAGTGCTTTGTGTCGCTCTTTCTATCTTTGGAAAGGAGCAACTGCAAATGCAATTTCAGGGTTCATCTGCTCTTATCATTAGTTGATGGAGAGGGAGAAGAATCAAATAACGCAAACCTACGAGGCAAACCCTCAGCCGGAGGAAGAAATCCCCGGATTCCGAGGTGGTTTTGTGACAGTATAGATACTCCCCGAGCCAGCTCTTCTGTCAAAGAACGGCACCACCCCGGCAGAATCAGAAACCGCGCTGATCTAAGGGACAAACCCTAGCCCGAGACACACAACGAGGGGTCCCACTTCAGACAGAGCCCTGGCGAGGAGAGGCGCTGGGCAGCGCGTCGCTCTCCTCTCTAGAGAGGACACGACAAAGCTCTCCAACTTCAGGCAGGGCTGACTCGGGAGCTCCGGTTACCCCCGCCGGGCACGCAGGGAGGGAGGGCTTCCCTCCCGGGACAGTGACCCCCTGTAACCCCTGCTCAGGACGCCGCCGAGTCCTCGGGGCGAGCAGCCCTCCCTGGACCGCCGCTCCCGCCGCCGCCCCTGCCCCGGCGCGGCTGTCCCGGAGCGCGGCGCTGCCGGAGGCGCCCCCGCCCCGCTCGCCCCCGGCCCCGGGCAGAGCGGGCGGCGCTGCCGGCGCTGCCTGGCTGGACAGCGCCGGCGGGGGGCGGGCGGAGGCAGCGCCGGGCTTCTGCCCGCCCCGGCTCGGTTCGGCTCGGCCCCCGCCCTGCCCGCGCCCCTTACCTGCCCCGCGTCCCGGGAAAGTTTCCCGGCCGCCCGGACGGGACGGATTCGGGCTGCCGCTCGTCGCCGCTGGCGGCCCCGCGTCCCGCGGCGGGCACGGAGCCGCGGCTGTGACTAAAATAGGCAGAGGAGCCGCGGGAGCTGCGGGCGGCGCCAGCGGGGCCGGCACCGACACCGAGCGGCCGCAGCGCGCAGGCGCCTCCGCCGGGCCCGGGGCTGAGGGCCGGGGCAACCCGGGGGGAGCCCCGGGGGAGCGGGGCCGGGGCAGCCCGGGGGGAGCCCCGGGGGAGCGGGGCCGGGCCGGGGCAGCCACGGCTCGGGAGCTGCCGCCCCTCCCGCGGAGCTCTCCTGCAGCGGCGGCCCCGCTCCCCCGGGGCTGCCGCGCCGCCGGTGGGCGCCGAAGCCGTCGGCGGGTGACGGGGGAGGCCGGGCGCCCTCGGGGACTGTCAGAGCCCTGAGCTTGGGCACACTGAAAGCCGCTGCGAGCGCAGCCCAAGCGCCCGGCTGGACGGGCACGCCAAACCTGCCGCTGCTGGCGCGGCTGTCTGGGATTGAACTGTCTGCAGCTGCTGGTTTGGAATAAGTGAAATTACTGTTCTCTTCCCTTTCACCTACTCACCCTGGCAAGGTGTTTCCTCAGAAGGGAGATGCACGCCTTCAGTATCGCCTTCATCACAAGGCTGGCGCACCATTCATACGCGGTTCTGTCACTTCGTTTGGGAAGAAGCAAATGCCTCCCCAAGAACACGGAGGTGTCCTGCGTGAGCCTTTCCGTGTGCTCGCTACTCACTCGTTCTGGTCACCACTTTGTGTCTCGGGGAGAGAGAGTTTATTGACGGGGGAGGAGGAGGAGGCAGATTTACAAGTTGTTAAGACAGAAAAAAACACAGCCTATTAAATGTGCAACTGCTGTTACTACAGAAGCTATTTGTCAGTAAGTGGAGCATAAGCAATACACGTTTTAAGCAGTAAGAGTGGAGAAGCCTGTGTGTGCCGGTGGCCAGCTCTGAGGTCCCACGGCGGACGATGCAGGGCAGAGCACTGACCGCACCTTCTCCAAAAGTTAAAGGACAGAGCAACCTGTCCTGCTCTAGGTAAAGCGATCAACGCTTCTGAGAACTTGCTTTCCCGAGGGCATTCTTTATTTTCAAGGATTTGCTAACTCCGTGTTTGCCAAGGAAGAAGATGCACACATTTTTGGAATAACTGATTCCCTTAAAACTTGAGAAAGCAATGAGCCAGAGCACTTTAGGCTATCCTGAGTTACATATATTCAAATCTTCATTATCTGATTGCAGTACTTATTTTTATATTTATTATTTTTGAGGTAAAAAAGTATTTTTGTACATCTATTAGAGTATATATTAAGGTTCTTGTAGTTAATGAAATATTTAAAGGGGTTTGCAGTGCAGCTCCAATACTTACCTTTCAGGCATGTTTTTTCACAACTAGTTTATGCTATTTCACAACTAGTTTAATTTTAGAAGTATAAGTTGAGAGACTTCTATATTGGCAAAATGGAGGCAGTAATGATTCATTTTTTTTCACTCTTTGTTCTTTATACTTGGGTGGAGTTGAAAGCACTTATTCAGATTTATCCCCGGTTGCATTAGGCATAAATTTGCCCATTGTATTTACTCTTCACTGGAATGATAATAAAGGGACAAGGAAATACATAATAAAAGAAGAGTGCTAAAGTGTTTTATTTGATCTGTGTATCTACTGAGATTACATTATTCCAATAAACCACTGTTACATCGATTAAAATATGTTCCCTCTAATCACCATAAAAGAAGCAAGAAAATTCTGGTGGCATATCTGTAAGGTACTTTTTGAGTTGTACTTAGTTGGAAGCAATGGCCATCATAATGCTCCACAGACATATAGATCCCCAAGGAACAAGAACCACTCTTATATTTTTTATTTTAAATCAGTCAACTCCACGTCAATATTATCCAGTGCTGTAAGACTGAGACTACAAATTACCTTCTCAATCTAGCCTTGGAAATCAAACCCAGATGAGAGACCCAAGGGAGGCACTAATAAGATGGCAAAGCTGCCATGTGGTACAACGAGACTAGCTCTGCCCAGTGTGCTTTGAACCAACCACTTGAGTCATCAAACTACGCTGATATTTTTTAAACTGCTGGTTGTACTTATATAAAAGGTCTATTTCTAAAAGGTCAGATAATCTAGTAAGTGTAAAGCCAAATTATGACCAAAAATATTCTTTGCAGCAGTATGGCAGGATATAAAGATCATAGTTAAAGCTAGACTTACAAGTGAGCCTGTGGTAAGACTCAGAAATCCAATATTGGACTCGAGAAACCGTAGGAGACTTTGTGGCCCTGGATCAAGAGAGAGGCTCAGCTGTGGCAAATGCTCTGCACAGAGGGTGGGAAGGCAGCTGGCCAAGGGGCCTCAAGGGCCAGCTGGGAACACATAGCAGAAAGGGCAAGATTAGTTCCAGTTGTGCTGGACAGGAACCTGAACACTTGGACAGGCATCTTTGGGCCAGCCCCACTGCTTAGCCATGAAATGGGGCATCGTGAGCTTCTGACTGTGAATAATAGCTCCTTCTTCTCACACCTGCTGTTGGATTTTTGGACCTTAGACACACCTATACCTGGACCTGATTCATCCTATGAGAAGCCTGGCAGCTCTATTAAAAAAGGCATGCAGAAAGCCTTGCTGTTGGCTTCTCCGCTGCCCTGTCTCCCGATGCCTCTTGTACTCTTGCTGCAGCCAAGGCAGGATTACCCAAGCAGGCATCCAAAAGTGCCCCCTTAGAGCTGGCACCAGACCTTCCCTTGGGTGTGCTGGCAACTTCCCCCAGAGAGAGGAAAAAGAAAGCTCAGTCTATGATTTCACTGTCTAGAAAACAGGCCCATCTATTTCCTCAGCAAGTGCTTCAGGAGGGACTGACTTACAGCATCAGATGGTTGCCTTCTGCATTATCTCCGAAGTAATGCTGTTCCCTACATCATGCTGTCCTCTAAGAGGAGAAGTTATCAATAACTGTTTAATGGGAAGATTTTTTCTATTTTCTTAGACTTTTTAAATGTTTAATACATCTCTACTGCATTTTTCTTTCCCTGCATTGTCCTTGGTCAATAAAAATAAGTTATGAAGCATGGGGACATGGTAGCAGGGGCATGATGAATTACCTCTTTAAGAAACGATGTTCTTTTCCACTATGGATGTAATGTTCTTCCCAGGTAGTCATAAGAGGGTTCTTCTGTAGGAGCTCTTAGTCATTTTGGAAAGGGAATTAAACTCTCTGTGTGCTTTGAAAAGGTTTCAGCAGACTTATGTATAGTTGAGCTCTAATGAAACTCCTCCTCTCTTTATTTTTGAGTAATGAAGTAAATAAGATCAGGTTTGCATTTCTGTAGTGAACTAATTTTTGTTGCTAACACTTACAAGCAAGACATCACGAAGTTGTGTCAACACAATGTAATACTGTCATTCAGATCATATCCAGCCTGCAGGACTGAGCAAAATTAAAACTGGAAACCTTTTTTAAAATGTCATTCGACTAACAGCATCCCCTGACAGTTAAAAGAGCTTTAATTTATAGTTTAAATTTAGGGAAAAGGTGCTTTTTTTTTTTTTTTTTTTTTTTTTTTTTTTTTTTTTTTTTTACACATCAGTAAAATAAAATGCTAAATAGTACATTTAAGTTTTTATCTTTCCACATGTAAAGGCTCTCAGATAATGGACTTAGATTTGAATATCTCCGTATCCTCAGCTGAAGTTAAGGTGGAAAGCCTTGGCTGCTTCTTCACCCAGTTTTCCCTAAGGAAGGGTGTGGGAGACATAGCTCACTGTCCAAGTGGCCTCATGCCTTGAAGCAGCCTGACCACAGAGATTTCTCCTTCTGGAAACTGGCTCTTCCCATCCTGAGCTCATTTCAAACACTACCATCTATAAGAGGTGGATGAAGTATCCAGTGTAGGATTTAGCTGTAACAAAAATACATAAATCCCAGTCAGTGGCTGCTGTTGGAGATGTTTAAATTCAATTAGTGAATGCTTTTCAGAGTTTAGGTTTGTAAAGGGCCCTCTCTGATTCCTGTATGTGGCCAGAGTCACTCTGCTCAGGGCACTTTCCACAGCCCTTGCTGGGCTTTACCCCAGCAGAACCAGGGTCAGGCTCAGAGCCTGCTTCTCTCACCTGCAAAAATTAGAGCCCTTCAAAGATTTCATCTGATGTCAAATGCAGGAACAAGAGAAGGCTCTAAGAATTCCATGGGACAAAAAGAAGGGTGCAAAAACCAGGGATGTGTTGAAAGCCCAGTGTTCAGAGCACTCAGTGTGGGAAAGACCTGCATTTTTTTCAAGATTGTTTCCACTTTACAGCTAATGTAGTTTAATGCATGGCTGCCTTATTCAGATACATCCCACAGATGCTGGGTATGTCCAGGTTAGGGTTAGGGTGTTCAGAAGCTGGCAAATAGAGCACAGTAAGTGCTTGTATGGCACAAAAAGGGATTTAGATTTCAGTTGTTCTAGATCTCTTGCTGCTAGGATGGGTGCTTTAACCACGAGTCTGTTGGGGATGTGGCTGAATCATAGCTCTCTGTGAGACAAGCTGCTTCACTGGGCTGATGTTTGTTGGCATCACTGCAGACTCTGGTTTAGTTCATCCCCCAAGTAAGGTGTCTGCTCAGGAGTGAGAATGTAAAGCTAAAAATACAGAGTGTAAACCTAAAAGCTGTTCAAAACATTATGTAACTGTGGAAGATATCAACTGTGAAAATGAAAAAAGTTACAATATAGTCAGGCAAATAAAGCAGGTACTTTCCACCACAAATATTTAAAGACTTCAGGAGTGGAAATTATTTCTGTTAGCAGTATCTTTCTCTTGCTGAAGTTCTGAGCTGTCATCAGCCTCCTACTAGATGTTGCTGGAAAAAGGAAGGAAACCTTTAATTCCCAGCTTAAGCTTGCATGTCAAATATTCCGGTAGTTACATAAAGTTTTCAATAGTTGTTAGATTTACACCTTTTATTTTTAACTTTACACTCCACTGCTCATTTTGCTTTTTCACCTTCTTCTGGCTCACCCTTCATCTTCCCAGAAGCCTTCTGCCTCAGTCCTTACTAATCAAGCTACTTTCACAAGCACTGGCATTAACAATAGATAAAGATCTTTTAAATAAATTATTAACTTTACTTTGAAAGATCCAGATGACCAGATGTGCTAATGCAAGAGATCTGTTTGCCTGGGGGAGCCTGTGTTCTTGTTAAAACCAAGTTTGGACTAGTTTAGAGTTGCACCAATTCCACTTGACACACATACAATATCATTTGTCTCTTGTTTCATCCACTGCAGCACTGTGTTGTGAAGGTGCATCTACAAAGATGTGTAAGATTAATTGCAGGTGGAAAGTCTGGGTAACATAACTCACTGAGCCCTGGCAGCAAACAGAACCAAGGTGAGCCCTAGTGAGGCAGGCTTGTCATGAAAACTTATGAAGTTTAAGAAATGCCTCTCAAATATTTATCAAAAAGCCTCCTCTTCAAACCAAACCTTTTATTTTTAAGTATTCAAAGAGAGAAAAACCATATAGCATACCAATCTCCATGTAGGTATAGAAGAGTGACATGGCACGTGGAGAATTCTGCCCATACCTGGATCCACTGAAGTGCAGCTGGAATATGGAAAAATTATTGCAAATATCTGTTCTTGCATGTGCTTGCACTAATTTAGTTGTAGACTTACCTGGCCAGGGGTTATCAGTAATACTGAGATGTGGGGCTGAATTCCACCACAAATACCATATTTCTGAATGGTTGAATAATCTTAAAAGTCTTTTCCAACCTAAATATTACAATGGTTCTATGAATCGTGGTCATCAACAAAAAGAGGACTCCAACCCTGTAAACAGGTTCCCCATGTGATTAACTATCCTCCATCATGATCACTGTTCTTACATTCTGCTTCAAACACAAAGCTTTGCAGAGAGCCACAGATAGCAAGGATGCAGTTATATTTAATTCAAAGGTATAAAAATAGGAAGTGAGCATTCACTTCATTATGTTTCCAATGAATTATAAAATGTATATCATCAAAATAAATATTCTTGAAATTGCTTCCTAATGAATCACTTACACAATGTGCCTACTCAGTTGTGTCAATGATTAATTATATTCTTGCCTTCTTCCTGGAATACAAATGCTTTTATTAAAGCAATCCAACGACAGTAAGACAACAGACTCATTCTTATGGTCATTCATTTGGTTGTGGATTGATAGAGTATTCCTTTCAGTGTCTTTAGAGTGCATCTGAACAGCTGCAAGTGGCTGTGACATAAATGAAAGTTCATGTCACCTTAAGCAGAATGAGATGAAAGACAGTCTATTCATCCAGTTTCAGCTTATCAGTGCACAGTCATTAAATACTAATATTATCTGGAGCACTGTGATAAATACAGAGCGTACTGTGCCAGCTGCGGGCGTCATCAGATGGGAGCCTTTTTACAACATTCTGATGCACAGAGGTGAATTATTCCAGATTATTAAACATTTCATTACTTCTCAGCTTCAAGATACAGCTTTAGAAGTGGCCGGTCTCACAGAAAAAATCATTATCACAGAATGCAATACATACAAATAGGTATTTCTGGAGTTCAGCAATTATGAAAGAGCCTCACAAACCTTTGTGTAGGTGAGTGACATCGTTCTGCAAGGCTGAAAAGCAGTTGCTTATTTGCATAATGGCATTCACATCATTGTTGAAAGATTAGGATTCATTTAATGAAAGTGGTCATGGACAGAGAAAAATGGGTTTGTACTGAATTTAAATAACCACTCCTGAGCTTAGGTATTGCTCTTTGGCTGCCTCGCACAAGTCACATGGCAAACCTTGACTGGCAGCTGTCCTTGGCACTGATGGGCTTCATGTCAGTGAACATAATTAATAATGTTTTTTCTTATGCCTAACTACTTAGATGACAGTAAGCAGGTTACTTTATTCTAGAAAGTCAACATCTGCAATTACATGGAAAGAAAGGAGTGCTGGAAAATTCATTTAGTGCAGTCTGTCCTGCATAATGCAGTGTCAATACTGTGACAGGAAACGAGGAAGGGTGATGTTAACTACGAATATACCACATGTGTGGGGTGCAATACCTTCAAGGTATACGGTTTAGTTAAAATTGATGAAAGTTAAAAGAAAAACCAAAATACAATCAGGCCAATTTGAAGAATATCCAGACATAAAGAATCCATCTTTTATGTACTCTCTGTATTAAAAACATTTGATTCAAGTGAAATTTTACTGGAAAAAACCCTCAGAGTTATCTTGTACATAGGCTGCAGCAAAACAAAACTGGTAACTTACAGAAGAAGAAAGCAAAGATTTTTAAAATGTGAGTATTTTTAAATGCTTTGGATTACAAAGAAAAGGCAGAGTGCCTGAAGCACTAGTGATAGTGCTCTTTTTCTTCGAAGTGCAACAATTACATGTAGGGAAAATGACATTTAAAAGAAAAAACCACAGCAAAGAAGAACACAATTTCCTTCACCTATTAACATTCCTCTTTCTTGGTTCAAGCCTGCCTTTGTTTTTGCACATGCATCTCACTGAATTTAGTGAGTAGCCCTCTGGATGACCCTCTCCAATTCCATTATGGAAAAGGAGACTCTTGCTGAGTTCTGGGGAGTTTAGGGGTAGCTCTGGATGAGGAAAGATTTGGGGTGGGTCCTACTGTTGACAATCACAGGGGCTGGAACCATGTCCTGTTTGCCCTGACTTTGTCCCCTTCAGCAGAGGGGTCAGCAGCCTGGCCAGCCCGGACAGGGCAGGCTCTCACCATGGGGGTGGCAGCACTGTGGTGCCCCCCAGGCACAAGTCCCACAGCATGTGTGACAGGGAGGGAGGGAGGGAATAAAAAGCCAAGTAAAGGCTCTGTCCTTGTGCTCTGCTGGGGTTATCCTGTGTGGGCAGAGCTGTAGCCGGTGTCCTGATACTGTGTCTGGAGCCATGAGAGGGAGGGGAGAGGTGCTGGATGCAGGGAGCAGCCATCTCCTCCTGGTGCCACACCCTGGCTTGGTACCATCTCCCCATTTCGCTTGGGCAGAGAAGCCCTTGCAAGAGCTACTCGGCTGTTTCTGGCAAAATCTGTTTTCCCCTGATGCTGCCAGGAAGTTTTCTGGCTAGCTGGGCTCATTAGCCTGAAGTAGCATCTGTGACCAGCTTCCTGACACTTGAATTGGCCTGTGGTACATTCATTCAGGTACAGACAAAAAAAAAATACAAGCACTGGGGAGCCAGCCCATTGCCAGTGTGGTGTGGCATGGGGACAGCTGCTGTTTTCTCAGAAATACTCACCTGGGGCTTCCGTGGCACCAGAGAGCATCTGGCTCCTGGAGCATTCCCACCGATCACTGCCCCCTCCTCAACTCCAGATGCTCGCCCAGACCCTGCCCATGTGCAGGACCAGACTGACCATGGGAAACAGGCAGAGGAGAAGCAATTAGTGTGTTAATGATCTCTGCTCTGACTACAGAAGCAGATTCCTGTGCCGTGGAAATCAGCAGGAAGGTACAAGTGCAACAGGATATGAACATTAGTGAGTACTGGTATGTCCAGGCTTGGGGAGTTCTTTTCCCCAGACAGGAAGGGGCTGCTGTTCTCACTGAGCACCGTGTCCCTGAAGCACCTCTGCTGTCTGTGTATTAGCTGTACGAATACATTACCGAGACAGCCCAGTGGGGGGGGAAAAATGGATACATTAAGGGAGGATGGAGTTCAGAATATGTATACTCATACCAGGCACATATACACAGGCTTAGATAAGAAAATGGATAACAACTGAAATTCAATTTAGGGACTCCATAGCTTAGTTTTTCTGGAAAGTGTCATCCACTTCAACATACTCCTTTATCTTTCTCTCTCTTAATAAGGATATTGTCTTTCAATTGAGTTAACTCGCCTTGTTGCTTAATTACTTTAAAACAAGATTTCAATTACTCTTTTCATGATCCATTGTCAGACATGTTTGCCTGCACTTATTTATAGCAACTGAGAAATTTTTTTCTTTAGTCTTTTCTGGTGTTATCTTTACAATTTGCAGTGTATGCTTTGGCTAAACACATTCAGCCAAAAGAGTAACACAGATTAATTGCATACATCTAGGCTAAAATGCAGCTTCATTGGGATTGCTCTCGAAAACGAAGCTCTTCAGAACTATTTATGAAAGTGGCAACTGTATTGTGTTCCTGAAGGCTGGAAATTCAAGAAAGTCATTCTGCTTACTAATGTGGATTGTCTGCCATAATGCCAACAGGCTGTGTGATATTGCACACATAAAATTAATAAATGCTACTGACATCCGCTCTGCTTTTGTGGTTATTACATGCACAGGAAATTATATCTGTAAGAGTATCTGGGCATGGATGACATGCTCAAATACTGTAGTGATTGGCTGCATGTGGAAATCAAAGGGGAATAAAGAAAAAATACCATGCTATTGGTTTTTTTTCCTGCTTCAGAGCTTTACTTTCTGAAGCAAACATGTGTGGACAGATACATATCAGAGATTTATCCAAGTTAATTTTCAAATCAGAGCCCTCTGAGCATCTAATTTACTGTGCTATAGTATTTCTGTCCAACAGCTGTAAAGTAGATGTACCTGGTTTGGTGTGAAGCTGACTCAGAGCTGTCGGTGCCTGCTTAGTCCTGCAGGAACGTAGATGCACTACAAATCATGTCCAGAAGTTTTCAAGAAGCAAGATGGAACCTAGGGGTTTAATATTTTACCTTTTTTTGGTTATTATTCGCACTGGTTACAAAGCATTACACAAGAAAAAATAAGAAGCAGAAACACAACTTACTGTACTACATTTTATCATGGTAAAATGGTCTGTGGAGTAAAGCAACAGCAAACTAAAAACAACCTCAAGAGACTGATATGGCTGCAGAGCTTGAAAATATTTCCCAGTGTGATGATCAGCTCCTGTTTATCATTAAACAATACAGTAGCACTAACTGTAACACACCGAATAACACAAGATTCAACTTGAACAGTGTGAGAATCTCGTCCTGCTGCAAATTGCTAGGAAGGGAAGAGAAAGGAAGGGAAGAGCAAACTAATGTGAAAAACATGCAAAGCACAAACATTAGGCTGGATTTAGAGAGCTGCAAGTTATTTTATGAGCATTATAAACTGGATATTTTGTCATTTAAATGAAGATTCTGAGCTCTCGGCTAGCTTACATTATAACCCAAGCATCAGAATTAAAACGAAGATCAATAAGTGGTTGGAAACATTTGCAGATAATCTAGTCTCAGCCTTTACCCTCATGTGTAGGCCAAGCAAGCAGTGCTGCAGTGTGGTGATGAGCAGGAAGCAATTCCTGTCTTTGGCTCCACAGCCTGCAGCTCCGTGCCTGGGGAGCGGCGGATTCTCCTGCTAACACACCCTGAGAGCTTTGTGCTCCTCTTTGTCAGGTGAGGCTCAAGGGAAGGAGTACCCAGAAAGATCACCTACCACATTAGATTGCATGATCTTTTATATGGAGATAAAAATTTAATGCCAAATTCATGAGGTTTGATATCCCTTCCTATACTAGTGGAAAACAAGCAGAAGAACTTCAATTGTGGTGCCAAACCTTCTTTGGAATCTTACTGACTTCTTGATGTGGGTGATTTCCTCTGGAAATGAGTTCTGGATAATAAGTCATACGGAAAATCATCCATTTCCTCAGTGATGTATTCCCTGCATTGTCATTTCACCAAGGAAATTTTCTTGGCTAGAACAACAGCAATCCCTTTTGCTAGAGAATAATTGTTATAGCTTTTATAGAGGAACATCACTTTCTCAGACCTTCAGTTCTTTGAAAATGTCAGCAACAACTGAATTAGAAAATGCTGGCTGTGCTGTCTACTACTAATCTCCAAAAGGCTTTCAGCAAGGTCTTTCACCAGAAGCTTTTAAGGAAGCGAAGCAACAGTGGAGCAAAAGGGAAAGTTCATGTGTGGATAAGTAATTTATTAAAATAAAGAAACCAAAGGGTGGGAGAAAATGGTCATTCTTCATGTGAAGTGAGATTGTAAGGGGAGTCCCACAAGAAATTCTTACTGGCACCTGTGCTTTTCAACACTGTCATACAGGACTTTGAACAGGGTGAGGAGCCAGATTTGCTGAGAATATAAAGTTAATAATTTATTCTGGACAGCAAAGATAATTATGCAGACTTGCAGAAGGAGCCTGGTAGATTGAGTGGGCAGTAAAATGACAGATGAAACTTGATGCAGACAAATATGAAGGTGGGAGAAAACCAATCCTGTTTTCATATATAAAAAGATGGGTTGACTGCTTCTCTCAACAGCAAAAGCTCTGGGCTATGACAGATAGTGCCATGAAAACTATTCATGCTTTTTATCAGTATGGAGTCTAAGGAAAAGCAAGTATTGAAAACTTGCCAGGAAAGAAAGAAAGAAAGAGAAAACTGGACATCATCATCATTCCACTTCATAAGTCCATGATTTCTCAGTCTTTCTATTCTGCATGCAGTTCTGGTCTTTCTTCCTCAGAAAGGTCTAGAGATGCTGAAAAAGTTTCAGAGAAGGGCAACAAGGATGATCAAAAGTATGAAACTGCTTTTGTATGAGGAATAACAAGAGGAAGGGATCAAAACAATCTGAAAAAGAGTCAATGAAATAGCATGGAAGGGAGCCAGCACAGAAGTTAATGAAGTCATGAAAAGCATTGAAAGAGAGGATCAACAGGACACTCCTGGTAGAGGAATGGGGCACTGGCAGATGGAAGTAGTAGGAAACAGGTTCAGGCTGACAGCACCAGAGGTTGTTGCACCCTCAGGGTGTCCCTGGGCTGTGAGACCCTACTCACAGATGTGGATGTCCAAAGTTTGCAGGTACTCAAGGGGAACAGGACAAAGTCATGGAAAAGAGCTTTTCTGAGGATTATGGGATACTGTGAGTCACTTGCAGTCTCTGCTGGAGACAAGGCACCACCTTAAGAACCTTTCTGGTCTTACATAGCAATCAACAGCTTTAAGTGTTGGGAAAAAAAAATAAAAACAGAACTTTTTTTTTTTTTTGCCTGGGAGAAGTGATTTCTGATCTGAAATTTGGAAACAGAAATCTACAGTGAAAAGACAAATGCTGTTTGATCCTTTACATTTGAGCCTGGTGTTGCACCCTCCCAACTTACTTTCCTTCCTCATCTGTACCAGATGCAAGCACTGGGGAATCCATGGGTAAAAGTCAATGTTTGTGGCCACTGTGGTCCCTGAACTTGTTTCCACCACTCTAGTGTAGTACAATGCAATGTTATTAAAAGCATTTGGTTTTTCAATAAAGGTGGGATTGTTCCTTTGGCCAAAACCACATTAAAGTAGGACACTGAATCAGCCTGGGAGCTATCAAAATGTCCTAATCATTTTTAGCACTCCTACCCACTGCAGTGCACAGCACCTATCCTAAAGAAATTATCCAAGAAAATACAATTGTGTAAAAATGTACTGAGCAGCAAAACAGATAGCACTATGATTTGGAGTAAAGCCATGCTTTTACTTAGAACTAAAAGCAACCTAAGGCTAACCATGAGCTTGTTAGACTGAGTGCTGGGCTGTGTTTAACATCGTGTTTTAGCTGCCATTTGTTAGCCCACTGCATTTCCTTTGAGAAGGAGAAGCTTCTGTCTGATCAATTCCTTTGCTGCTAACAGTGGGTGAGGGATTTTAGAAAGCATCCCCAGGGTACAGAGAGCCCTGCTGGGCTGTTTGCCTTCCTGCCAGCGTTTTCCTGTGGAAGGGTACAATATAATTCTTTGGTTTTAGCAGTTAATTTACATCTGTTGCTGCCTCTCATTTGTTATTCCTACTCCCCAAGCCAGACACTGTCATACTTTGTCCTTGGCATAATGGGTTTCAGTGAGTGTGTATGATGTCATGAAGAGGATTATTAACTTCTAAATTATGACAAGTGAGAGCAAATGAAGACTTAAAGCAAAGATATCAGTTCTCTGAGAAAAATACTAGAAAAAATTAAATCAGATAAGACATTACAGAAATTTGGAATAGGAGGTATAGACAAAATTGTTTATAGTTAGCTCGTTGGGGTTTTTTTCTGTATAGACTACATGTACTTTGTACTATTTATTGAATAGACCAATGACTCCTCTGTGAAACAGTCTCTTTGAAAACAGTCAGAAAGCCTTCTCTGGGGTCACTGTTGTATACACCATGCTGGCAAACCCGGCATGCTGCGTGGGAAGCTGCCTTCACCCATGTTACACCTGGCACGGGGCAGGTGTCTGCTCTGGCACCGCATCCCAGGTGTGTTTCCATGCAAGGGTTTGGGTGTCAGGCCTCTAAGACACAGCAGCTTAGGTGTGGGCTAAACTCAGAACCCACATTTGCATGTCCAAAAGATGACATTTAAGATTTGCGCCACATTTAAATCTAGATGCTTGTATGATAGAATTGGAAATAATCCAAGTAAAGCTTTCCAGTCTATCTAAGCAGTGCTCCTGGGGGGTCTGCAGAGACAAAGCTTGGAGCCCAAACGCCTTTTGTGGCTCTCTGGGGCACATCAAAGCAGGTGTGGAGGGAGTACACAAGATTTTTAACCAGGTGTAGGATGAGACCTCTACTTATGATTGAATGAAATATATTTTCTTTATTCAACAGATGAATGTAGAAAACATGAATTCAAAAACTTGAGCCAGGTATCACTGGGAAGCCAATATACAGCAACTTCAGTTTTCAGGTCTTCAAAGCATTCATAGATGGTTTGTGCTGAAAAATGGGCATATGAAATAAACTCCAACAGCAGAGGCAGCATTTGAATAGTTGAACTAAGCTGCCAATCTTTGAAGTAACTCCTAAACCACCATGAAGTCCATACACACAACAGTAACCAGAAAGCTTTGCCCTACGAAGCTTCAGATACTGAGACCTTGGCCTTGAAAAGAGTTAAGTCAGTATCCTACTTTAATTCATTGTCATCCAAGGAGAAAAACCATTTGCAAATAATAAAATATCATATGATAAAGACAGTATTCATATTTGTAGTTGCTGGACAGTTTCTATTTTTGAAGCCAAGTGAGTGAGTAGAGTATAAATTCTGTATTTGTGTACCAGTAGTACCAAAACATATTTAAACATTTGGATTGTAAAGTTATGAGTAATTTTCTCAGAACAGGGATATTGGTGTCAGAGATGTGACTGGGCATCCTCTTTCAGGCCCTGCTCTGGCAGAGAAGGTAAAAATAACTAAGTTGGTTTTGGAGGGTGGTTAATTCTTGAGTGACTCAAGACTTTCCTTCAAAAGTGCATCAGCCTCACTGTCCATGTTGTGGACATATAGTGCACTTATGTGAGCTTAGATAAGGCTCCCATTATGGTCCCCATGTAAGAAGGTTGTTCAGTTTGGGATGCCCAAGGGTTGTCTGTGATGTCTCAGCAGGGCTGGCACACACCTCCCAGGGCCTGGAAAATCTGTCCCCTTTGGGAGAGTCCCTGGAGGCTGAGGCAATGCTCAGGATCATTTCAAGTGTCACCAGACCTGTGTGGGCAACTGAACTGCTCTGCTAGTCACACACCATTGATCAGCCACTTAGCAATCACACATGAGCTCATCTGGCTATGCCAGACTTCATAGGTTACTTTTCTAAAGATCTTTTTAAAATGTGTATTTGTGGAGTTTTTTGTTGCTTTCTTTTTTTTTTTTTTTAATTTTTTTGTGCATCATAGAACTATAAAGTACACACACTTGCTAGTTGAATTACATTTTTAACAGGGTGCCCTGTTCATGAAGTCTCCATTCCCTGATTTGTTTATCCATAATCCTACCTTTTACCATTTCCATTCTCCCTGCTCTATTTATGAAAGAAAGTGTGCTGAAGACACTCTGGAGAAGTGTAAATCATCATAGCTTGCTTGAATTTAATGAAGTTATAAGAACTTTTATTAGGGAAGGATTTTGCCTTTACATCTTCAGTTGTCATGTGTTTCTCCAGCTATCTTTGCTGTAAAACCCGAGGGGTGCAAACTTATATGGTGAAACAATATTGTGTAGTTCATTCAGATGGTTATGAATTATCTGTTCATTATAAATCACAGATTTCTGTTCAGAATTGATTAGGTTTAAAGATTTTGAGAAAAAAAAATCTTTGTGATATTTTGATTAATTCTGATGTGATATGAAACTCATCATGTGTCTTCCATAGAACACACTCCCATATTAGATGAAATAAAGACTCGGAGAGCAATAATGGCTGTGTGGTCCACAAGTAACTGTACTGATGTGGAAATATATTCTTTGTGTAACAGAGGCATCATAGCCTTTAAGACATCATTTTTTTGGGTACGTAAAATTGAAGAAAACTTTTTCCTTTCAGCATAATGGAATCTTGTCAGGAATTATGAAGCACAATTTTTCTTCTTCAGGTTTTAACACATTGCTAAAGAATGTTTTGCTTTGGACGGAGACAAGAGCTAATAATTCACTGTGCATGAAAATAACACCAAGATTGGACAAATCTGTAAAAGACATTGTTAACAGAGCTGACAGTAGCTGTTAATCTTAACTTTTTTTTTTTTTTGGCAGTTGGCAAATGAAAAGATATTTTCCATTTCCCTCTGAAGATGTGTCTACGAGATTCATTGTAGCACTATGACAAATGGGCAAGAAGAAACTAAAAATGGGATGGTGTAACCTGAATTGTCTGAAGGGCTTAAGACAAACCTTCCAGTAAGCTCCTCATAATGTCTTGAGCATCTTTAAACTGAGCTCAGTGCACACGTGGCTCCCAGTAAAGTTACTGGGAAACACGGCATGGCGGTAACAGCATCCCACTGTCCATTTTACTGCTGGAACCATTCCTGCCTTTCCCTGCCCGTTTAGCATCACCAGTGCTCCTGATAGGAAAGGCAGCCCTTGCTCGATGAGGTCGGGTGGCCACTGCTGGGAAGTGAAGGTGAGGCACCCAGGCCCGGACAATGACTGGGCACGGCAGGGCTCCGCTGTCGTGGGGGGACCACAGAGCCCTGGGGAGGCTGGTGGCTCCTGCACTGCTGCTGCTGTGTGGCTGTGAGCCAGGCTTTGTTTGCTGAAAAACGGAAATAATACAGGAGACTGAAACCCACAGTTTCTCACTACTGCTTCAGACTTGTCCTCGAGGAGCAGAGTTTTCCCTGCTGCCTCTGTCTGAAACTGTAAGAGAAAGGGAAACCCATGCATGCAGAAAGGCGAAGAGAAGAAAGCCCATTCACTGGGCAGAACCACTTGAAGATGAGACTTAAAATAGGGCAAAGCCTTGCACCCAAATCTGAATTTAGGAATACTAAAATGTAACTGCTACACATCCAATGGAAGAAACATGGGGAAGTCTCTTGATCCAGCAGAACTGTCACTGCAGTTAAAATAATAAGCTAGAGGTCACTGATTATGAATGGAGGCTTAGATATAATACCTCAAATGTTGTTTTGAACTGGCAAGAATTTGGCAGGAGGCACTGATTAATGCTTTTGTGCTCTAGCTCCTGTTGAGAGATTATATGTTTTCAGCAACAATCTGGCAGAAAAAAACAGAGGAGCAGCAGCAGACCTGTTCTTTGAAGAAACCTTATAAAGGTAAAGGTGGAAACACACCAAAAATCTCTCACAGGCATATAAATGCTTTAGAAAAAGCATGGGAGTCTTATGGCAATGTAGGGTTATTTAGAGCATGAAGAACAGTGAACATCAATATGCTCAAACTGGACTCCATATTTTAGGACCACACAGTGATGTGTTCATGAGACATTCAGTGAAGTGTTGGAAAAGAGTCTCACAAAATCAAGTTGGTAAAATCAAGTAATTTCATTTTCAAATTTCCTCCCTTTTGTGACAGATGTGCTTGATTTTTTTTTCCTGGACAAATGACAATTTTTCTGCAATTAAATATGAATTTTAGGACATGCGTTTCAGTGAGGGAAAAAACCAAATAGCAAGACATCGAACGCCTTAATATGAGTTTGACCAGAAAACTGAAAACCAGTTTCACAAATAGCAGAGGTAGAAAATGGAAGTGAAAAGGCAGAGACCACTGGCATCAACGTCAGCATCTACAGCACAGTCAGTTAAGTTAAAAGAGAGAAGGAAAAAGAATGAAAGAAAATCAGGTTAATTGTCAGTTGTCAATCCAGCTAAAAATTAAGTGTGAGTAGAGCAAAGGATGTGTAGGTATTTAGAAACATTTCTAGTAACAAGCTGGCACCAGAAGCTTAGTTTTGTTTTGATCAGAAAACAAAGAGCTCAGGAAACTCCTTGATAACCTTTGCATGAATCCAAGTAGTAAGGGAGCAGTACTAATGAACAGGTACATACACGGTCCTTTGCATAAAACCATCTCTGAGCATTTTACCTGTTTCTCTCTTTCAAAACACTGTGCTGCTAAGCTTTCCTACAGGGCAGCAAAGTCACCTCAGATTATCACATGGGATGAAGACACACAAGGAATGAGTACAGAAGTGCATTCCCTTGGCTGAAAAATCCCAGCAGTGGTGGGGTGTCACATTCAGAGAACATGTGACCTTAGTCTTTATAATCTTACTCTTTTTTATATCTTGAATGGGTTCAGACTGCAAGAGCTGGAAAAGATTTAAGAATGAAGGAAAATGTTTCCTTATTACAACCATTTCCTCACATTTCTCCCACCTCACCATCTTTCTAGTGTGAACAATCTTCAGGATGTGTCATGGAGAGAACCATGATGTTTGGAGGGGTTTTCCCCTTCTATTTCAACAGTAAATTGTACATTAAAACGATTTGCTCCAATTCAGAGGGGATTGTCCACACTTTTGTGGCAAGGTTCAGACTTCCCAGGACTTGAAGTGAGCAGGGATAGCAGGGTCTCAAGCTGCCACTTTTCTGATGCTGAGCCTCCCCCAGGAGCAGGGCTGAGATGGAGATGCTATTAGGAATGCCTGCAGGGCTCCCTAGCGTGAGCTGCTAGCTTGGAGCTAGGTGGGGATCGTCCTGGGGATAGGGCACAGCTCCCTGGCCTCATCCCTAACATTTGTTCTCACCTGCCCTGTCACTAAGGGTGGCTGTGATTGTTCAAGGACTGTTAAACAGAAGTACAAAATCAGCAGTGGCAGAAATACCCTAGTGAGGTATATTGAAATATCCCAACAGGTATTTGAGGGCTCTTTTGTACCATCTATGCTGCAACTTCACAATTACACTAGTGTGAAAATTTCCCTGCTGTTTTTGGGTCTGATCTGAAATGATCTTCCCATTGCCAAAATGGGAAGATTCACATGGCTTGTTGTGCTTTGATGAGGACTGCCTTCTGCTGCCAGTCATTTTTCAGCTTCCAGTACTGAAAACCTTGTGTTGGGGGGATGGTGATTCACTTTGAGGAATCCCCAAACTCCTCCGTTCTGTTGCATTTTGTTTGATTTAGACCCTGCTGACTGTGTTTTCCTGAAATGAGAATAGGGAAATGCAGTGCCAGACATGCTATTTGTGTGTCTGCAGGAGATGCTGTAATGAAAACAGCACGGAGCAGAAGGAGGAGGAAAAGGCCACACTGTCTTGTGGGCCTGTGTCTCTGAGACAATTACTGGGACAACTGGCTGCTGTAGAGGTGAAATCACCATCTGGGCTGAAAGCTCTGCAAGCTGCCTATCTTCCAGTGTGGAAAGCATACACAGGCAACATCTTCTCATTAGCAATTTCAAGGAATGAGATGGAGGAGATGTACAAGAGGTGGCAGCAGCCTTTGGGGACAGCTTGCCCGGGTGAAATAATGAGTGAAAGGAAAAAACAACAGAAGCTAAACCACAGCTAGTTCCAGCTAGAGGAGCTGATTAAACAGACCAGGAGGACGTTCAGAGCAGTAGTATGTCTTGGGCATTACTTGTTTGTTAGCTAAAGACATCCAATTCTCACAGAAGCAATTGGAGAGAAGGTTTTTCAAAGCCACAATTAATGTTCCAAAAGTGTTTCTTTAAAAGGCAACAGCTGGAGTTTGCAACAGATGGTGAAAGCACAGTGAAAGCAGGGATTACAACCAGAGAGCAAAATGGGAATTGTAATGCTAGTACCTAACATTCCTGAACAAACATTTGAGTGAACCAGTCCTTAGGAGGGCCACGTATGTGGCAACCATATGTCACCCTAGGAGAACAGTTAGTCTTCAGAAACTGGCTCAAGGGATTTCTGAATTTCTAATAAGTGATCCGGAAAAAAGAAGAAAGAAAGTGAAGCAAAACCCCAAGGAACAGTCTCTCTCTGCATATATGTGTGTGTGTGTGCCTGCAGCTTGTTTGTTTTGCCATAAGCTTTGTAGACATTCTCACATGCTGAAGCCCTGGGTAATTGAAAGAGTAGACAAAGTTAAAAAGCAGGAAAGTCGAAGAATTAAAAATGATCAGGTATAATGTGATTAGGAAAGATGAGAACACCTTTTGGAGCTCGAAGGTACAGAAAACTAGGTATTCCTGTAACATGCAAACCAGTGTAGAGGGAATGAGTTGGAAGAATGAGAAGGACAAAGCTGTTGCTGTAAGATACGTGCTCAGACTCAACAGGAGGATCTATGTCAGATAGGCTTTAGGTTTTTAAGTCTAAAGCTGTCCTTCAGAAAACCCTGTAAGTTCATCGCTTCCATCCAAAAATATCTCTCATGCAGGCCAGAAATCCCTCTTGGTAGCTGGAGGTCTGCTGTGCTAAAGGCCTGACCTGAGCAGGGCTTCTCCTCTGCACTGAATGACAGTCCAGGCTTAGTTTCCTGCCAGCTTCATGCTTTACAGGACAGCTGAAACAAACGAGCCAGTGGTAGTTTTGGTAAGCCCTGTAGAAACTGGGGCTCCCCAGCTTTCCTGGCTTTGGCTGCTCTTGCTAGTCCACAGGGTCTCCTTGCTTGAGCATCTCCTTTATCTATAGGTCTGTGTGGTTCCTGGGTAGGCAAGCCAGGAAGATCAGATCCATGCTTCTGCTGCAGGGAGGAAGACCCCTGGGAAGCTGGCTTCTAAACTAAACTGGTATTTTCATCAAAATCTGTGCTGAAGGTAAAGATGACATGTTCTCCCAGAAGGCTTGTGCAGCCTTCGAGGGCTTGACAGAAGAGTAATTAGCTTCCCTAGATATCTGCTGTCATCCTGAACAGTGAAGAAAACCACAAATGAGATGAGCAGGCTAATAAACTTGGGGAAAAATAGCTTTGAGTGCAAATGTTTAAAGAAAGGTAGCCTGTAATTTGGCAGCATTCAGGCCCTCTGCTGAGGCAGGGCAAGTGGTCCTAGAGACCTCAAATTCCAAATTTATTTCCTTTATGTAAGCCCATTTTTCTCCATAGCCAAGACCCAGGTCACAGAATCAAGCACCCAGAATAATTTAGGTTAGAAAAGACCTCTAACCTTTGACCGATCACCACCTTGTCAACTACACCACAGCATTAAGTCCAGTTATTTCTTGACCACCTCCAGGGATGGTGACTCCAACACTCCCCTGGACAGTCCGTTCCAATGCTTAACAACCCTTTCTTGAAGAAATTTTCTGATGTCCAGTTTTAACCTCCCCTGGCATAGCTTGAGGTAACAACCTCTGAATTTTACCATGACTAAAATTTACTGGGCTAAAATGATTAACATCAGACTTCTTTCTAGAACCTTAATTCAGGAGAGGCATCTCCTACTAATTGGATCCTAACAGGGAACAAGTATCAAAAATAATGAAAGCAATCCAAAATCTCCAATGAAATGTTCTCAATAACTGTCTAACTCATTAGCTGGAAGCAATTTTGTAAATTTGGTACCCCTCCCCCTCATTTGACTTCCTCTGGCAATGGAAGTGGCCCTGGAAGGCTCCACCAGGCAGGAAGAACGGGCAGCAGGCCCATGGCAGCAAACTATTTAATGACTGGGTTGTTGTGCGAGTGACTGTCATCTGTGAGAGGAGGATGTTTTCCAGTTTGTCCTTGGCAGCTGAAGCTTTGCTGAAGGATAACCACATTGCAAAGACAGGGAATTTCAAGAACTACTTTTGTTTTTAGGCATTTTGAGTGATGTGTGCTCTTATGAAGTTCAGATTTGGATCTGTACATCCTTGAAGCTCAAGGAGGGCTAAGCATCTTTAATTAGGAAAAGTAATCCCTTTAATTTCAAAATACAGCTGGAGGCTTGTTTACATACAGTCAACCATAGAGACTTCTCAAGATCTTCTATGTATAGGCAGTGATCATCTATGGTTATTTCACTTTTTTACTGTAATGTGGAGATTTTCTACTTCAGTCTGGAACAAAAGCAGCTTTGGGCTGACCTAACTGTGACCTTTCAGTACCCTGCAGGTAGGAAGCCTACAAGAAAGATGGAGAGAGACTTTTTACAAGGGCATGTAGTGACAGGACAAGGGGGAATGGCTGCAAACTGAAAGAGGGCAGGTTTAGATTAGATATTAGGAACAAACTCTTCACTATGAGGGTGGTGAGGAACTGGAACAGGTTGTCCAGAAAAGTTGAGGATGCCCCATTCTTTAAGTGCTCAAGAGCATGTTGGATGGGGTCGTGAGCACCCTGGTCTAGTGGAAGGTGTAAGTGCCCAGAGCAGGGCAGTTGGAACTAGATGATCTTTAAGGTCCCCTCCAATCAAAACCATTCTATGATTCTACGTGTGTCTACTCAGTGAAACACAAAATGAAGGGTAAACCATTCAGGAGCTGAAGCTCGAGCCCCCTATGAATGGTCTTACGTCTACAGCTTTATGCCATTTATGATGAAAACATGGTTTTAATGCTGAGAACCTTTAACTAAACCAAAAAGCAGCAGAATATTAATTATGAACACTAAATACATTAAGTAGGAAGTATTTAACAGCTTGGCCCAGCTACTGAAAGAAATATCTCCACTGAAAGAACTATCTGCACATACCTACATCACAAAGCTTGTTCTACTACAGCAGAGCTTCCTCTAGAACAGCAGTACTACCAGAAAACAACATATTTTGTTGAGAAATGACACTATTTCATTTGAAACAATCAGAAGACAATAAGTATTGTTTATCTGCTTCTGTTACTGTTCCAAAGGATTCTGAAGAGTGAAATGCCCAACCCCTTTATTCAGTTTCTTCCTTAGAGAGGAAACAACAGTCCAAGTCACAGCATTTTGTCACTTGTTGTCACAATGACATGCTCTTGTTGCACACCAGAAAAGGCCTAAAAGAATAAATCAGCATGGATAAATTTTTCATCAGCTAAGCACTTCCACTTGCATTAACTGATGTAAAACTAACTAATGAATAAACTACTCTGTTACTATGTTCATGGTTGTTCAGTAACTGCTAGGTGGCAAAGCAAACCTTTTTGTTTCTGCTGCTCGTCTTCTGACACTTTCAATGTCCCAGAGCAGAATATATTTGATGGCATCACTGAAATGCAATGCATCTTCATGTTCATCTGTTCTTATGCTGAGGTGATGTCAGAGGTTAAATATGGATCTTCAGAGGGAAAGAAAAAGAACATAAAAATCATAGTGCTAAATGAAATTACCACCTCCTATTAGTTCAGGTGCTACTGCTGTACTTCTGCTTTTCTGATTATTTCCCTAGTACCTTAAGAGTGAGGCTAAAAGATAAAAATTACACATAATATTTTGGGCCTATAGGTTATAGAGAAGTATCAAAATTAATGCTTAGTTAGCACTTACCCCAAATCACTCTTCTGCAAGAGCAAGCTAACAAAAGCCTGATTTTTTATTTTTTCTCCTGGCATGCTGTATCTGAAGGCATCTAAGAAGTAATTAGCACAAGGAAAAATGAACAAAGTTGCCAAACCTGGCTCCTTTGTTCAAACCAGAAGGAGCTATCCATATTCTGAGAGGTCTGGACAAAGAGACAATTACACAAAAGTGGTCTACCAAAGATTTTCGAAGTAGAAGAGCTTGGCAGAAAATTGTATGGTTGTTTATTTGCCTCGCTTCCAAGTCCCTCCCTTGGCCTTCCCGCTAAATCCTGCTCAGCCTGGAAAACCCCATTCACAGGAGAGACTGTCAGGAAGTCTATAAGCAGATCTTTAGGCAATCCTGAGGGGCAACCTCAGGTTAAAAATAAATTAATGACGTGGCAACATTCATCTTTGAAAGCTGCTGCTTGCCGTTTTGAATCCAGAAGTAGTGCTGCTCATGTTTCTGCTTTCCTACAGACAGATGGCAAAGTAGAGCCAAGTCAAGAAAATCCTGGTCAAGAAGCTCTAGCTGCTGGGACAGGTATCTATCTCCAAACTCTGTCTTAGCACCCTTTGTTCTTACATACCCACAGGTCAGCTGCCCTCTTCCATCCCTAAACTACAAGACTGCAGCTCCCAGCTGAATCAGTACATACATACACACACATACACAAATATATTTATCTATGTGTCTATCTTTTTAGCAGCTACCAATATGTAAATTAACTCCAATGCAAAGGAATTCAAATATCTCTTTCTGTAAAGACTATAAAGACTCTCAACTTTTAAAAATACTTCTGACCTTTTACACACAGATCAACTCTAATGCAAATGTACACTCATGGATGGAGAGACAACTAAGGTATCTTTACATCAGTTGTGAAGACTATTAGGAAAAATATGTAAAAAGTTCATTTATTTCCACATAAAACCAGATTTTTCTTCATGTAACATAAGCCTCTTACAGGGCTTTTTGGGAGGGGTTGGATCCTGGAGCAAAACATCAGTACCTAGTTTTTTAAGGTGGTTTTGAAAAAGCAGCTAGTTAGGAGGTTACCTTGCCCAGCTTGTGAATTTTGCTTTACATACTGGAAACAGATACCACAAAACATATCTTCATAAAATAGTGTTTTCACTATAGAGAAAATAACTTAACCTTGAAACTAGACTAACAGAAATTTCATTGTTTTATACAGCAGGAATGGTTTGGCTCCAGGTCTATTTAATCAAAACCCTGAAGGTTTAAATCCCACTATATTACAAGAGCATTACTTGCTCAGACTTACTTACAGATTCCAGTTGGAGTAGGACCCTGTCTGCCTCAAAAGCAGCAACTCAGAAAGAATAACATGACAGCTTTGCAACATCATTTTTTTGGCACCTGAATCCTGAACTCGGCACAGCTGATTAAGATCAAATAAATGTTGACATGATGACCCTGTTACACAAACACAAAGCCTTCCAAATACTGACACCAGCATTCCACAAGGGATACTCTGGAACACTTACTTTGTGAGTGGTGTCTCCAGCAAGCAGCTCCACCTTCAGTAGTACTGATTGCCACTCAGAGAAATGTTTGTTTCCAAAGTCCCCAGATTATGGGTCATTAGTCATGACACTGAGTCATTCAGGGAACTCAGCTTCAACAGAAGGCTTCAGAAGGAAAAGGAGTTACTTTTAACCTGTGCTTTAAGTTTTGTGCTTGAGCTATTGGAGAGCAAGGAAAAGCATTTTTAGGAACAGACCTGGAGATGACTGAGGTGGCTGTACCCAAGCATGTGCAATTCAGTGCACCAACACAGTTCAGCTCTATTTCTCGGATGTCTGAGGACCATGTTTCTACACACTCTATCCTGCAAAGCTCTTTAACAGAGGTGAAGCTCTGCCCTCTTGACAGTAACTATAAATTCAACAGAAGGCTACATGCCACAACTATGAATATTACAAATGGAGATGACACAGTTTTATGTGCTTTTCTTCTGCCATGTGGGGAAGCTGTTGAAAATTTCTAGATGATCGATGAAAGCAGTTCATATACTTCTGGGAAAAGGGAGGTGCTGAAGCTGCACCCTGTTTTCACAGCCTGGAAAGAAAAAAATTCAACCCTCTCTCAACTTCCTATTCCAAGTGTTTAATTCAATGCTGTGATCAGAGTGCAGAAGTCTACAGAGTATCTTGTCAACAACTGTAATGCCTGTGGATCCCAAATAAACCCCAGACCACATACAGGTTTTAGGTGTGGTATTTCATATGAAAGCAGAAATCATTTTTTATTTTCTCCTAAAATCAAATTATCAGAAATAATTTTTTATTTTCTCTTAAAGTTAAATTAGCCATACATAACAAGGGCCTGGAGAGGATGATCTTTCCTGGACTCCAGAGGGAATCAAAAGAAGTCCAGATCATGAGGGAAACACAGAGTGACTCTGGTACAAATTTATTTTTATTTTTGCTGCTCTTTAGAGCATGCCCCTGTCTTTTAAATACCATTCCCTCCTCTTCCTGCACCAAGACATTGTTTCTTTATAGATAAAACTCCTGAGCCCAGAGTTAAAATACAGTCCTTAGGGTCTAAGTATGAATGTAACGACAAGCACGATTCTGGAAGACTGCATCAGTACATCCAAAAGTGAGAAACAGCAATGTTTTCTGGAGGGGCAACAAGACTAATAATAGTTGAGAGAATACTTTTTTTCTCTGTAAATCAAACTCTAATTGCTGCAGTGCATCAGAGATTACACAGTAGACAAATACTCACATCTACTTTATAGCTGTACAGCCTAGATGGGAAAATGGCAGTTCAAATAATGTGCCTGTGTCAAATCATAGGGGAGTCTGACTACGAGCTCTTGCTGTTTTGAAGTCAAAACTAGGTTATATATGCACATTCAGATTTTGTCTTGTTGGAGAATGTCCTGTCAGAAGCATCAGAAAAAAGGTGAACCTGAATTATCTGGACAAAGCTGTGGCTTTGAGTTGGGGTGGGTTTTTTGTTTTGTGTTAGTTTATATTTTGTTCATTTATTTAAATCAGTGCCTGGTTTACTTGTCAGAAACGGTTAAAGAAATAATTTCACACGGGTTGTTGGAGAGTATCTGTATAGCTTGACTGAGATTACAGTGAGAATCTAAGATTTCTTCAAGTTTTTCAGCCTCCAGTTTTCTCTTCTGAGCAGAAATAAATGGCTGAAGAGAAAACTGGTGACATTTTGAAGTCTCTTTGTAAAAGAAAGAACAATTTAGCAGCATCGTTATTACAGACTGTAACATGTTTATGAACAGAATGTAATATAAGCTTTTTAATAATATTTGACATAACTGGATTACTGTCTCTTCATTTTTTCATGGTTATCACTGAACACCTTCAATTTACATTCTTAAATAAATTACTGTGTAAATAAAATATGCTCAGAGTTCTTGTATGTGAACAGTACTTACATTTAATTACAAATGATCTGGACATGTTTATAGGTAAAATACATTAAAATTGTTTACAGGAAATAAGCTCAACTAGCACTAATTTTGAAATCTAAATTTTCACAAAGTACTGAGAGTAACTCAGCTATTTTTTTGAACATGCTTTTCAAAATGGAATTTGGAATGCAGTAGAAAAAAAAATCAAAGAAATGCCAAGAAGAGGGAAGTACAGAAGATAAAAACTCCCTAGCAGGTTGGATCAATAAAATATTAAACTGAAGTTCTTAAATGTAAGTACTATACCAAGTAGTAGTGTGGCTATTCTTAAATGTTAAAGCCCTTGTTTTCTAAAGGAGACAGTAATAAGCATTTTGCCTATTCAATCCATTCAAGATTTAGACATCGTGCTATAAAAGCAAACATATCTGACACTTCTTCTATAACTTTAGCAGTTGGCTTTCCTGCTCCATGCCCAGCCTTGGTGTCAACATGGATGAGAAGTGGGTTGGTTTGTTTACTGCTTCGGCCCACAACGTACTGCAGGGTAGCGATGAACTTCAGCGAATGCAGAGGGACCACACGGTCATCGTGGTCTGCTGTGAGCAGCAGTGTGGAGGGATACTGGATGCCATCTTCCTCTGGTAGTTTGACATTGTGAAGCGGAGAGTACCTGAGAAAAACACACAAATGTTTCCGTATCTTTTTCCTCAAGATCCAACAAGAAGATCCCTTCCCACTGAAACCATCACAATGGCATTTGTTAGCACTCAGAATAGGAACAGTTCTCAGTTACATTAATCAGAATTGCACTAGTGGCAACCGACACTCAGTAGTGGCCCCAGTGGCTCTGAAATGTGAAGCAAGTACATTTCTTTATTTTCAAGGGAGACCTATGTGTACATCTCACAAGAATGTCCAAAGTATCAAGGGTAGCCAGCAGGGAAACTGCAGCAAAACCTGTCAAGTTCATAGCAGGATCCATCCTGCTGGAAACAGGAAAATTGAGACTCTCAACAGAAGTTCAGAAATTAATTAAGATCCCATTATGGTCTACTGCCATTCAATTCCTATAAATAAATCCCACCCACATTGTATAATACACATATGTATGTATAATACACATAATTCACAATGGTGACTGTCTCTCCCTCATGGTAAAAAAATACAATTTTTGTAGTGGTCCACTTGAGAATATTCTGTTGCAATAGCCTAAAAGAGTCATTATTCAGAAGAAAACCTTATGAACTGTTAAAAACAGCTAGGAGAACAAGGTCTTTGAAAATAGGACCACTTGATTCAACAGGGCTTTGAAGACAGTCTTTGATTCAAAATCTGACTTGTAAGGAAATGCTGAACTCCCCAAATTCAGTGCGGGAAAGGATGAAGTAATCATTAGAATAGATATTGATCATGACAACCACAAACTGTTGAGCAGACTATGCATTTTAACAACCACAGAAAGTATTTAAAGGCACTTACTTGTGCAGCCATTCAAACTGCTCTTTACAGTCAGAGCAACCATAGTCAGTGGTCCAAGCATGGCCGATGGTGTACTTGTGGAATTTGAGCATGTCCATCACTCCCACTTGGGCAATAGCACAACCAAAGAGGTCAGGGCGCTGATTAGCACAGGCAGCTTCAGCAGGAAAACAATTCCGTTAGTAGTCAGATCTTAAAGAATTAAGTTCAACAGTAAAAGATTCACTACCAAGTTATACTGGGAATAGTTTGTCAGTGAATATGAAGTCAAATTGAGTTTCAAGCAAAACTGTAAGCAAATACACAAATGGATAAAATACATAACTCTGAAAAATTATGTGTTCAAAAGAACTTAAGAGCCATTTCTGTGCTCTTCAGACAACAAATGTCATTCTGTGAACACTGCCTTTCAAACCACTGAAGGAGAAATGAACTTTTAAAGCATGTGAGATTTTGAACTACTGAACTGAAGGTACCTAAACAATTCACTGTTTAAACTTTTAACATTAGTCTCAAGAAAGTAAAGGGCATTAAGGATCAAACCCCCTCCATTTACTGATGGAAGTTGTCTTCCATAATTACTGTGTAAATACATAGGAAATGAGTTTTGATAAAAGCAGACTGTTAGAAAATCAGTGGAATAAGGTCAAATTTACAAAGTGAATTGCTGCTGTATTTTCTTGTTTTACTATTTGTATCTTCCTAAAACTGGAAGGGACAATTTCTTTAAGAATAATGCTTGCCTCATATATTGTAAAAACAACTGCAGTTGTTTTTAAACATCAAGCTCAGTGTTTGATGTATAAGAGTGACAAATGGGAGATCTTTCCTGTAAATTATTATCTGATAATAATTATAATATAATAATAATATTAATATAATTATAATATATAATAATAATAGTTCTTTCAGTTTTCTCTGAGTTGGAGTTATCTCCAGCCATCCTATAAGAAAGCTATCAAAACACACATCCCCTACAAATACAACTGCTTGCTCTCTCCTTGTTTATTCATCCAGTGTTTATCATATCCTGTAGCAGTAAGTTCTTCAATTACAATTCCTGTTTTTTGATTTAAACCTTTTCCCAGGTGATTTTACAAATTCCCTTGTCTTTTTTTTTTGAATTTTAAGAAACAAGTGCACTGAAATTTTCCCATAATGACTACAATGGATCCCAGAATCCCTTAATTAATTCAGAACTATTCACTGTGCATTCACATGTAAGTATAATCTTTTCCAAATTCTTCTTATCTCCTCATTTTTGCCCATTGTGAAAATGGACTGATTATTGCCACTCTTTGCCTTCTGCTAACCATGATATTACCATGACATGACTTTGCTTCCAGGTCAACAAGGACTTTCTTTCACAGCCTTATGTGAGGAAGCTTTTGAAAACGCAAGAATAGCTCCTCACCTAGATCACTGTTACAAGCCCTTATGCAGCCCGATTCCCTCACATAGCTCTGATACATTTGAAAGCTGCAACTTCAGTCTGCAGAATTCTTTCTTTTATGTCAGCTATTATTTATTGGTTTCAACAAGCTTGCCCAGTAGACAAGTCAGATTTACTCATCTGCATCTTGTGGATCACCATGAACCATTTAAAACTTGGCATTACACTTGCCCCCTTCTGTTCCTCAGATATTCAGGCTTAGTAGTCTGCAATTTCATATCAGAGTTCACTTAGGATCCTGCATGTGCACCATCTGGTCCTGGCAACACACTGCTTTTCATTGGATTGATTAATTCCAAAACCTCTCCTGCTGATGCTTCAACTGGAGTCAGCTCCCCATAATATTCTCCATGAAGACAGACTGGTGCAGGGAACCCCCCCTACTCCTCAGGAGGGAACATCAATACAAACAGACCATTTAGTTGTTCTGCTTTGCATTATTTTTCTTTAATGCTCCTTTTACATCTCACTAACCTGCAAGTCCCACAGATTATCTGGCCAGCTTCCTGCCTCTGATGTGCATAGAAAAATGTCACTGCTAATCTTAATATTGGAAGCAATTTGTTCATCAGTCTCCTGTGGTCTGTCTGTCCCTGCCAAGAGTTTATACTAGACTCTATTTTCTTCATTTAAACATGATTTTTACTTTCTGAAAAACGAAGTTTTACTTTTGGTCATCTCTGATATGTAACTATGCTAATAACTCTTCCTTATTTATGAGTCATTTCCATAAGTTATATATATGGCCTTAAAGACATACTATGTAAAAGATCTCCAGGTTTTAATGGAAGCTTTTGATCAGATCCCTCCCCTTCAAGCTATTTTCTTTTATGATCATAAATTGTATCATGGTAGGAACAAAAGCCAAAACAACTACCATAACATTTTATTTTAGTACTCTTTATTTCAGAGTGTCTCTTGAAGCACTGTCTGTTGCTCAGGATTTTGGAAGAAATTGCTCCTTGCTAGTTCCTTAAGTAGTTACTTCAGTAAGAAATCACCTATGGAGACACTCATCCATGCACACTGCACCTTTTTAATTAGCCATAATACTTAATTATATGCTTTAATGAAGTGTAACCTGGATTTGCAGTACAAACAATTTATTTGTGCATTTTATCCCTCTATACATAACTTTGAGCTTTAAAATTCAGTACGAAAATAAGCTCCAAAATGTCAGAACTAGTTTTGTCTAGGCAAACATGAGAGGTAAACACTGCATTTGCAGGAAGGTTTTCAGCTCACAGCTGTGCTGCTCTGCTCAGCTTGGGGATCACACTGCAGGACAAGAAAGTCTTGTTTTGCGGCTGAATGAGGCACGACGAGCTCAGGGCTCTGCAGTCCTCAAAGTCACCCCCTGTTAGTCTGACTGAAAGGAAACAGTATTTTGGAAGAGTGACAGTACTCTTCCTTGTCAGCTTTTTCTTCAATAAATAAGAACAATTGCTTTGATAGAAAAGACCTTACAAGAATTTCCTGAATTCACCTAATTCTACTCAGTCAAGGAAAATCCCTATCTGGCTCATAAACAGCATGGAAATCCTGCTTCACTGTAAACTACCAGTAAATTCAAGGGAAGGATTCTAACAAGATTTTTTAGAGTGGGAGGTCTAGATTCCTAACACCTGTCTCCTACCAGAATGATGTATTTTCTGCAGTTGTCACTTGCTTTCCCTTATTGACACAAGGAGCCCAGCTGAATAGTTCAGCCAGTAAACCAGGGGGTTTTATTACTGAAGCTGGGGAGGATGAACCTCATCCTGACTGACACTGAAGTCCACATAACAATAAAAGAGTATTTTCAGAAGCTATGTAATATATTCAGAGTTTAACTGCATTTCAAACTATATATTTAGGCTCACACAAAATTGACTTGTGCAATGCCTGCATTCCCAAATGGAGCACAAACCCTTTAATCCTTTATCATATTTACCCATTTCTATTTTCAATGCACAGACACCTGCTGCCACTTGTTATTGAGAAGCATATAAGCAAAAACCAAAATACAACTTTTATGAGTACTTGTTCTTTGAAACAATTGCTTTCTAAAAATAATAATGCAGGTCTAGCCAAGATGGCTTAGACCAAAGAGCTGTTGCTTATGCTAGATGCTAATTCACTGAAAAATAGAGTAAAATCAAAAGTCATCATAGAGCAGCAGATAAATACAAAAAGAAGAGCAAGCAGAGTGGGCCTAGTAAAACTGCTCACGTTTAGTAACTCAGTGGTTTATCAACTTGAGGTGCTGTTTTTACCCCCTTCTCACATAAGTAGCTCAAATCTGTCATACTGTCACCTTTTATGCTGCTTAAAAAAAGGTAAACAGACCCTGATACTATTAGTGTTTCTTTTTCCTTTCAAAATTGCATCAAAAAATCACCTTCCTTTTTCTTCTGTTACTTTCAGATGTTTTCAGATAAGGATCTTATCAAAAATATATTTTGTAGCTCTTAGACTGCTCAGAACACGAGATCTTTCTGTGATAAGACTTCTGTTTAAGAGGAGGCTATTTATTTCTTTGAATTGAAGAACACAGCAGTGAATTTTAAGTGTACAAGATGTATTGTAACAGACCACACACAGTTTTCCAATGCTACGTAAATCATAAATTAATAGTTCAGTAGTTATTTTGTAAAGGTTAACCCGAAGAAAGAAAAATTTTAAAAACTCCATTTTTAAAAAACCATTCTTACTTTCTGTGTGATTCTACCACAGGGTTAGCTCTTACCACAAAAGACTGCGTGGCTTTCAACAGTCAGCCTTTGCCGGAGACTGCAGAATTCCAATATCCTATGCAAACAGCAAATGAAGTCCTACTGTACATATTTAACACCTGGTATAATTAATGCATTGATATTCTGGCAAGTTTTGACAGGCAGATCTCATCCTCAATTTTCGTCTGGTTACTTTAATAAGCCCAGCACCAAATCTGGGAAAGAGACAAGCAGTTCTTACCAACTAAGAGGCCCCCATTTGAGCCTCCATTAATAGTCAGCTTCTTTGGGGACGTGTAGCCTTCCTTGATGAGGTATTTGGCAGCACACTGAAAGTCATCAAAGCAATTTTGTTTGTTGGCCAAGATACCACCTAGCACGGAAACAAAACAGATCAGTTGATACCATAAAATCCTTTTGATACCATCTCTTCAGAAAAACATGTGTGCAAAAAATACCTGGGAACAATTCCAGTTTCATGAACATTTTAATAATTGATGCAGCTCAGAAAAACAGCAAAAATGAAAGATTCTGTCAACACAGAGAGGCTATAAGATGGTTCTGTCAATGATGGTTCTGTCAATTCTGATGCTTTCAGAAGCTCTGAATAATACATACCTATACTGTGAGTGAGTGCCAGGTAATGTTCCTAACCAGTGAAAGGAAAGCCAAAACCTTTGCACAGCAAAATATATACAAAATGACTACATACAACCTACTAGAGGTTTGAGCTAATGGGTCTTTAAAACATCATTAAACTCAGTGACAGCTTCTTAAGGCAATAAAGATTCAGCTTATAAAAGAAGCTATATAAAATAAGCATTTCTAATTTCCTGGATATATAATATGTGGCTGGTAATTTACTTTTTTTCTATTAGTTGTTTTCACCAGATCATATGAAGCTATGGTCAAAAAGAGACTTCAGGGTGGCATCTTGCTTTCAAATTTTATTAATTAGCTTTCAATATGGAAATGCTTAAGATACTGCCATAATGTTGAATGAAATTCCAAATGTCATCAGATGTATAAGGGAATAAATAATGACAGAAAATATTGGTTCACATGACATCATTGATAAGATTTCCAGGCCTGAAAAAAAAAATTTTTTTGGAGGGTAGGATAGGGAAGGAGAAGGATGGTTATACCTACACTCTTTCAATTATTTTAGTAGAAGAGTACCAGCTTAGAGAACTCATAATTGTTCAAATCTTGCTTGTTTGGCAAGACACTATAACTAGATCCTCCTCAAAGGTTATCCTACCTAAAGACCATGGTAATCTCAGGCAATTAAATGCTAGTAAGAAATAGGAACTAGGAATTCCTGTAGCAAAGGCAGTGGCAGGCAAGAAGGGCTCAAAGGATGCAGAAATGGAAGTCCAGTTTCTTCTACTTTCTTTAAAAGCTGGATGATTATTCCAAGTTGATTGCCTGAGGTTACTCTTATGATCCAGGAACCTCCAGGACAACTAATTTTACCCTAAATTAAGTGAGATGAGCTACAGTCTGGAGATGCCTCTTTATCTCCATTCTCCATCAAGTGATCCTAGACAACCTTGTTTCTACATCAGAGAAGTTCAGCAAAATAAGTCTAACATTTAGTCATAAAGATCTTGTAGAACTGAAACCAGTACATTTGCAATACACATGATTTTTGTATTAACAAGAATCTTGAAGAGAGATATACCGGGACAACAAAAAAGACTTCAAGTATGTGGCAATAAAGGAGAAATAAATCTTACTCCTTGCTCAAAACACCAAGCTGGTGTAAGGTCAGAATCCTATTTATAAAATTAAACCTAAGCAAAAAAAACCTTCTGTAATTGCTTCTGGAATTACAAAATAACAGACACATATTTTATTTCAAACTGCAATAAAAGACTTGGGTCAAAATCAAGCAGGAAATAGGTGGATCAAAGAAGCATTACCATATTACGATAAATTTTATTAAAATCTACTACAAATCAATCTGCAAATTACAATTAATGAAGGATACTTCATCTTTAGCAATAATATCCTGTATCTGCAAGCACATACAGCTTCTATTTATGAAACTATTGCATAATTAACTCAATTGTGAGGAAATGACCCAGACAAATAGTTACCACAGATGAAATAATAAAATCAAGATGCACTGATCTGGAAATACCCATTGTCTGATAAAAAGATATTATGGATTACTGCCATGGCAAATTGCAAGATGATAAGCACCACTGTTTTGCTACATTTGCCTTGCTGACAACATTCCCAGCAACTTATGCACCAAATTCTTGGAATACAAGTAAAGTGTCACCATTAAATAAAGATAGGTATGTTCCTGAGATAAGATGGACCTTTTCAAGCTTTTTCTCCTGGTGTAGGAACGTGGACAGTTGTCCACAATAAGGCAAAGACAATTGAAAGATTAAGACAAAGACTTGATGGGAAAAACATGGACAGAAATACATCAAAAGTGTTAAGAAAAGGGGAAAAGAGATTGACAGAGCTTTTCAGTGTTTGACTGAGTTTCCCTGTGGCATGACAATTAGCTTAAAAAAACCCTAAAAGGTCAAATGGTTACCTACAAGTTGGATCCCCCAAGAGTGTGGAGGGGATGATGTGAACACACTTCTGGAGCTGACAGTTTTCATATGAATTTCAGTCATAGAATCAGAGAACCATTTAGGTGGGAAAAGACCTTTGAGATCATCAAGTTCAACTGTTAACTCAGCTCTGCTGTGTCCCTAAGACACACCTATGTGTCTTTTAAATACCTCCAGGGATGGTGACTCAACCAGTACCCTGGGCAGCCTGTTCCAGTGCTTGACAACCCTTCTGGTGAACACATTTTCCCAGTCATATTCATCAAATATTAAAAAAAAAAAAGGTCTATTCATAAATTATTCAAAGACAATATAGAAGAGTTATACTGTGAACCCAAGAGTTCACACCTTCTGCAAAGTTCTGCAAATTTTTTTTGTGTGTATGTGTGAGATACTAAGAGAGTCTAAATAGTCAGTGCTGTTGTCTTGGGGATTTAGAATTGGGCACCTGCAATAATGAAAGAGGTATGTGAAAGCAAGCCAGGTCATGTGCAATAGACTGACATTTTTTGTAAGTTCAGTTGAAGATAAATAGCTGCATTTTCCAGTGTTTAAGTCCAAGGAACTTGATCTTGCTTAAAAAACCACAGTGATTTTCTTGGAAAATATTGTCTTTGTACAAAACAGTTTTTAAGTAGGCTGCAAAAATGAAAATAACCTAATGAAAACCATCAGATTAACACTGGACAAGGTACAGATCTAACATGCAAGTAAGGCAAAAGATCTACTTTTTTGCAGAATAAGTAAAATGCAAAAGGAGATGTGAGCATGGAAGAGGGAGTGAAAAGATGATGTTGCGATTTTCATTGCTAAGCCTGCAGTTTTGCTCCTGTGCTTTGACTGACTTACCTTTGTGCCAGGTCTCTCCATACTCGCCCCCGCCCCTGATGTTTGCCACTGCTAGAACACCTCCCAGGTGTCGCACAAAAATAAGTCTTGACACGCTGAAAAAGCAAATAGATAGGAGGATTATTTTTACTTTCCAATTTTTTATACACCTACCACTTCGACAAAAATACTTTGAGGGAAAGATCTCTCCCAAAATCAATCATGAAGTTGTGACTTAAGTCCCTCTTGATGGTGAACCTGAGTAGTTTGGCTTTTTTCAATGGTTATCAATGGAAATCAAACTCCCAGCAGATTTAGGAGGGGGAGGAACCAGTACTGGTCTGTTCTTCCTCCCTTAGTTCTGCTCTTCGGAGAAGAGTGGCCATTGGTTTGGCCTAACAGATGACCACTCAGAATGTGTCACCATTTACAAGAATTATCTTCAAAGCCTTTAGTCTGCACACTAGAGTTATGCAGTACCACTGGACTTACATAGCTTTCTGAATTGTTGTTTTTTTATGGGATCTCCACTTCTTCAGAGAGGAAAGGAAGATTTAGCCCAAAGGAAGAAATCAAAGAATTAAGATTTAAGATCAGCACTTGATCTTTGTTTATGAGCAGGTATTTTCAACCTAACTTCTGCTTAATATATTTCTTCTGGACCTCTGCAATACTGTGTTTGCAAAGAAAAATTCTGTATCTACCATTCTTTTGTGCCATGGTCAGCAGCCAAGTCAGCAGCTGGCCAATCCCATTCTTATTCATTTTCCTCTCATGTCGCTAAATACAAAACAAATATTATAACATAAAACTACAGGTTCTGCCTTCCCTACTATCTCCTGAACCTGTCTGCAAGCTAAAATAGTGTATTTTTTAAAAAAGCCAAATTGCAAAAGTATCAAAGATATTATTTTTTTTTCAAATGGACTGAAGTAATTCAAATTATGTTCAACAATTAAAAAATGCTAATTGCTGATCTGTTGAGTCAGTACCTTAACATGGCAGAAGCTGCAGAAGGCAAACCACATATATGCTAAAGCGACAAGTAAAATATTAAAATTTAACCTCAACATGTCTTTTTTTTCCTTCTAGTAGGAAATGTCTTGTTTCTTTAAATTTCTTATTTACTTGAATTCTTTGCTCATCCAGAAACCAATGCCTGCAGAAAATAAACTTTTTAACCACAAGGGCAAGGATTGCATCCTTTTACCTCTAAGTCCCACTACTGCTTATCAGAAATGGCTTGAAAAATGGTAGTCCTACACTGTGTCTCATGTGGATGAAGTATCACAACAGGTGAAGTTTTCATACCTCCCAAAGCAATTACCTATGTACTGGCACATGTTCTTGAGAGTATATATCAAGCAGTAAGGAAACAAAAGTAAAAGCACAAGGATAACTGGTAAGAGATTTCTGTATTTTCATAACTATCGAAGGAAAACCTTCCACCTAGGCTGGTTATCCAGCCCATCAGATAGCTCAGGAAGCATGAATTAGCTCAGCTTCCGTAAAACCAATTCTGAAGACCATCACTGTGAATTGCGTTTTCCTTAGATTGCTGTGACATGCTGATCAAATGCAAGATTGATATTCTACAGACACATTGTGCAAAGGTCAGAGAGCATTACTCTGTCAAACTCCAGGACTCTTAATTTCAACACATTTCTACACAGCTAATGTGGAGTAACCTGACAGTAGGCTGCCTCATGAGGCTGTGGCTCCTAAATTTTTGGTATGTAGAGTCACAAAACCTCCCAAAATATTCTGCACTTCCTCTCCCTGTCTGCCTCAAGCTTTGGACCTCTTGGTCCAAAGTTACTTGATTACCTAATAATCCGAAGTAGCAAGTAAGAATTACAGGTAAGGTAAGAGCTTGCTTCCCAAACATATTGCCTGAAAATACTTTAAAAAATAAAATATTCCACAACAGAGTCCTTCCTCTTCTGTCTGCTGAAAGACACTGTGCCTTTCTGAAGGATCATGGTGAGTCAGGACCCCACCTCGATCAATACTTGGGAGGTTCAAACTTGTAACAAACTTTCTCAAAGTTTTTCTCTCTACTTTTAAGTTCAAGGAACCACATTTTATAAGTATAGAATCCACACTTATTACCTTTTAAAAGACTGAAAGTTCCAAGTAATCAGACAGCACAAATCTCAAGTTTCACACACAACCCTACTACTACCTCCTGTATTTTTGGTGGATTCTTGCTTCCAGACTTCATTTCAAGTTAGCTTGGTGTCTGAGTCACAGCAAACTGCCAAGTCAACCTGCATGGCTATGAAATGCCTCATTCTGCAATGTAAAGTCTGCCTCCCTGCTCTTCCCAACATTCTCTGTAGCCTTTTTTCATTATCCCTGTTCTTCCTTCTCTCTTGGAAGCAGGGTAAAGGAAAGGGCAACAGGGTCAGGATGAAATCAGTGGAGGGATCAGAAGATAGTTTCTGCCATGTAGAGATCCTTTCCAGACCCTCTAATCACTCTTAAGGAACAAACAAACAAACAAACAAACAAACAAACAAACAACCACAACCAAACAAGCAAAACAACAACAACAACAAAACACCCCAAAAAAACCAAAACCAAACCAAAAATGTCAGATACTGTTTTTTACAGTAGAGAACAATGTGAGGAGCTGTGCTTCACAGAGCAATACTACTTCCTCAGAATGACTGATCTGCTGTCAGGTATTAGAGCTGACAGAAAAATGCAGGCTAGTGCACAGGTTATGGGGAAGAAGTCCTAAGCCAGGATTTGGTTGCTTTTTCAGCTTTTGTGGAGCTGAAGAGAGCGGTAGCAGAATAAGCAAAAGGAGGGCACTCTGCACTGAGGGCTGCTCTGTTGCCTGACCTTTCTCCAGTCTCACAGTCTCTCTTCCCTGCACCACCTCTTTGCTTAAAGGCTGGGAACAACCTGGCAGTGAAATGCAATTTCATAGTCTGCTGCACAACCAGCTGTATTCCAGGATGAGTTAGAAATTGCTTCTCCTGTACCTATGCAGGCACACCCAGAACAGTGAAGGGAAACATGTTGGTTCCTACAGTGTAGTTAGCCAAATCTGACATTAGTGGTGGGTTTGTGATGGCATTTCCCCAGCAACTCTGCCAAGCCACTGGTATCAGTTCCACCAGCCTTCACTTTTTATGTGGGCTGTATAAATTAATGACAGTGCTCTAGCAAGCACCATCTCAAAATGCCACCAAATGCAGCTCTCCAGTCCAGAGCAGCATATGAAACATGCATGCTTGCATTCAAAAATAAATCACTTCTGTAACTGATTTAATGACTTTGGCCTATCATTCTTGCAGTTATTTCTGGATCCTGTAACCTGCTGGTTTGTTTCTATTGCTTTCAGTGAAAAACAATTTTTTCATTTTTGGTGTGAAAAGGAACACAAATTTGTGAATTAAGCAGAAATAAGCTCCCCAAACCAGAGAGCTGGCTCATGCTGATGGGTGTGAAATACCAGTAAGAAAATACTGTACAGGCTAGAAGATACACAGGACAGAATTGAACCACTGGAAAGGAGAAGATGGAGTGCTTTGTGGAAAGTTTTAAGAGCCTTAAGTTTAAATAAAAAAGCCCAGGTGTATTTAGCCAGGAATTTTTTGTTTGTTTTTTTTTTTTTTTTAAAGGTAAGCTGGCTACTACTTGGTTACACTTCCATGGCTACATCTCAGCTCAGGATCCCAGTGAGTGATGTGACAAGCTTCAGCCCTGGCCATCCTGTGGCTGCTTTCTAGCACTCATGTCTGTGGTAAGAAAAGGAAGAAAAAGGAAAGGAATGGAAAGAAATGGAAAGGGGAAAGGGGAAAGGGGAAAAGGGATAGGGGATAGGGGATAGGGGATAGGGGATAGGGGATAGGGGATAGGGGATAGGGGATAGGGAAGGGAAGGGAAGGGAAGGGAAGGGAAGGGAAGGGAAGGGAAGGGAAGGGAAGGGAAGGGAAGGGAAGGGAAGGGAAGGGAAGGGAAGGGAAGGGAAGGGAAGGGAAGGGAAGGGAAGGGAAGGGAAGGGAAGGGAAGGGAAGGGAAGGGAAGGGAAGGGAAGGGAAGGGAAGGGAAGGGAAGGGAAGGGAAGGGAAGGGAAGGGAAGGGAAGGGAAGGGAAGGGAAGGGAAGGGAAGGGAAGGAAAGGAAAGGAAAGGAAAGGAAAGGAAAGGAAAGGAAAGGAAAGGAAAGGAAAGGAAAGGAAAGGAAAGGAAAGGAAAGGAAAGGAAAGGAAAGGAAAGGAAAGGAAAGGAAAGGAAAGGAAAGGAAAGGAAAGGAAAGGAAAGGAAAGGAAAGGAAAGGAAAGGAAAGGAAAGGAAAGGAAAGGAAAGGAAAGGAAAGGAAAGGAAAGGAAAGGAAAGGAAAGGAAAGGAAAGGAAAGGAAAGGAAAGGAAAGGAAAGGAAAGGAAAGGAAAGGAAAGGAAAGGAAAGGAAAGGAAAGGAAAGGAAAGGAAAGGAAAGGAAAGGAAAGGAAAGGAAAGGAAAGGAAAAAAGACCAAATCATGGATGGAACAGCACTTGGACTTGTGGAATATTGCAGTATATAGTAACAGGGATGGAGTAAAACATTAGTGGAATCTGCCAGGTAAAGGGTGAAGTGGACATCCTGCCTTTCTGGCATAAATTCTGTCTTACGGTTTCCTTTCCCTGATTTTGCCTGCCTACTTTTGGAATGCATTCTCTTACCAAGTACTCAATTCTCAAGTTACTAGTCATAAACATGTATTTGAAGGCTTTGGCTTTTTTTTCTTTTAGAAGGAGAAATCTGCGAACTTATATCTTGATATTAGAGGGAGAAGAGTAAGGAGGGAGGTGTGGCAAATCATGTTTTATTTACATTGTCAGTGGGATAATATATTTTGATCTGGAGGTCACTGATAGTTCTCTGTGCATTTACTTTTAAGGGACTGTTACAGATGCATATTCCTAATTTATGAACTGTATAATGAGGGTTTCATACAGTTCAAAAAATATAGGTCACTGCTCCTACCTCTCATCTCCCTCTCTTCTAAATGTCAGCTGCACCCTCTTGCTGCTGTTTGCTGGACTCCTACGAGAATTAATTTTTAGCTTGCCAAAATGGCAGAAAACCACCCACTCCGTTTTGCTGGGACAGTTTTCTGTCATTCTTGTGAGGTAAATCAGCTTAGCAAAGGCTCCAGCAAGCACTAGGGCTAATGGATGGGAGGTGGAAGTAGGCACTGTGAAACAACTTCTCCTCTTGCCAGCAACTAGCTCATGTCAGCTCTGCAATCTCTGAAATTTTACCTTAAATCAATAGATGTGTAATATTTATTTTACATTCTTTAAAAATGAAAACATGGTAAGTTTTATCACAGTTTTCAGCATCTACAATAAACTGAAATAAATCAGTGGTTGAACCTAAGTATAAAAGAATTTTAAAACTATGCTGTTATGTAATTGTCTCTCTCAAGAACCACAGAAAAGTAGAAGTGTAGCTTTATGAGGCAGATAAAAGCTTGCAAATAATCACAGAGCACAAGATGGGAGGTCCATTGTTACACAGGTATTTGCTAAAAAGGAAAAGAAACTGTAAATGCTATTCAGAAATACAATCACAGCAAACAAGAAAGGCAAGAACTACAAAGGATTTCTCGAAATGTGCTAACTCTAAAGCAAGACTGGTAGCACATAAACTTAATAGGATTGTTTCATAATAGATTATTTTTCTGTGGTGAGCTGCTCTTTGGCTTCCTGAAAAACTGTTCTCTATTCAGCCCTTTCCATTTCTGTTTTCCTCTGCCTCACCTAGGAGCATTTCTTAGGTATTCAAGCACTGCCTCTTGGCAAGTCTATTCAAATTGCCTTGCTTAAGAAATAAGCCTTTTCTTTAAAGAGATCACCTATGCAATAAAGCTTATGGCTTTTGAGAGCTACAAAGCCTGTTCTGAACACCACATTTTTGTTTTACAATGTGTTGCTTTGCATTTGTGAAGACACAATCCTCTTTCCTGATCATATGGCACACAGAAGGATTTTGTTTCCAATGTAATCTCAAAAGTATAATATGAAAATGCAGCCAAATTTTAATCATTTTTATCAATTTAGTCAAACAGTTGATTTTCTGTAATATTTAGACAAAGGTAATCGTTTAACTTGGAAAAAAGAAAACCTACTATGTTATTAGTTCAGTAAAGGGCTCAAATATTTCCTTAATATATATGTCCATATTTTTCTGTTGAACTCAGTGACAGAGCAAGCAGGGGTTAAGGTGTAATCCTAAGGGCAGGGTGACTGTTGTAAACCTCAGGAGAGCAGAGCATTTCTCTGTTCTGACATAAATAATATCTTCTGTGACTCTGGGTAAAACCCTTGAATTCAGAACTAACAAAGCAGACAAACTATGCCTTGGCAGCCCTTATGGCCCCCATCTTGCTTCTTAGGAACCTGAAATGCATCCTGTCAGATTCATGGTCCATGCTGCCCACAGTCTGTGACAGCTGTTAATACCACATACTTCAGAAGAAGGTGTGAATCACTCTGCTTACCTGTAGCTCGGTGTAATTGATATGTTGAAGCCTCCATATCCATATAAGAAGGCAGGATGAGAACCATCTAATTTAATTCCTTTCTTGTGAATAATAAACATTGGGATCTTAGTGCCATCTTTGCTAGGGTAGAAAACCTAAGACAATAGAAAAAGAAATATGAAATGCTCTTAGTGCTGTAACTCTCCATAAGTGTTGTTAGCAAGAATCAGAGGTGATAATTTCTGTGGTGTCTGATGAGTAAAACTTCCTGAGCAACTTGCACCTATTGCCCAGGTCAGGTTCAGTAATGGGCACCACCCATTGGTTGCTTAGCAGCTCTGAAAAATGTACCAAAATGAGACAATCCAAGGGGTATGATGGTATCACCTTTAGGTAACTTATCCATCAATTCTACACACATGAATGTTACAGAAAGAATACAGTTCTCTGCTAGGGAAGACTGTGAAAACACAAGGGCTGGATGGTCTATCACATGTGAAAGGAGCAAAGACTGAGCTGGCACAAAGAACAAACAGAACTAAAACCAGATTTCCTGCACAGATGAAATCACCAAGGCAAGTCTGTATCCAGCAAAAGCGGACTAATCATTGTCCAGTCTTTCGGGTTGTCTCACAGACACTTCAGCCTCACTCACAGCTTGTGTGGTAACACAAGCCATGACAGAAACTTTTGTAGCACTTCAGTGCATTTTCCGACATTAGCAGGCAATTAGAACCAGGAGACCCAACCTTGCAGAAATCCCCAGTTCATCAAGTAAGACAACTGAACTGCCCACTGGCTTTCTAACTGAAAGGAAACCAAAACACCAAATATTCACATAGCACATGCTTTCATATGTCTTTCTATTGCTGCCACAGCACTGTGTCAGGTTAAAAGCTGAATTCCATGTACACAAACACAGACTATAATTGCTTAACACAATTCCCACATTTTCTTGCTTTGATGCATGTCTCTTCCTGCATATTCTAATTTGGGATCCACTGTGTCATATTTTGCCAATCAAGCAAAACACGTGGCTGTGAATGCAGTTTATTGCTCCTCCTAAAATTCTGGCTGATTCCTTTTCATTGCCTTGCTTTAACATTGTTGCAGCTTCTACTCTAATTAGAACAAAAATGTAGTAAATTAAGAGTGACACATTCTTATAATTGAGTTGTGTGTTTACAATCTCTGCTTTTAAAGGAAACAGTCCTATCGTGAATTGTAAAGCACACGATCAACAGGTTCTATTTTTACAACACATGAACCTCATCAGTAATATGAACCTATGCAACACATTTATTCTGAGCATTGCCTGTAATGTGAAACGTGTAAATCCACATGGCACCCTGAAAACAAAGTAATAATATTTAATTTTAGTTTAATCATTGCTAAGGAAATGTGAGAAATTTCAAATGAAATCACATCTACCTCCAAAGGCTTTACCAAAACTTCTAGACATATTACAGATAAAAGTTCAGTATTTCACAGTGCTCAGCAGATGGAAAAAAAACCACCAAAAACAAAAGCCTAAGGGTGTTTTCACACAGATGAAATCACTATTTCCAACTGCTGCCGTAACTGTATCTTAACTGACAAAGTGCTTGTCAGAACAGTAGAGTATAAAGGATTTGCACTTTAAATAGTTACTTGAACACTATAAACGAATAAAATAACTGATGAACAGGAGAACTGCTGAGGTTGATGAGGAGTTCCAGAGACTCTTCCCTAAAATGCCATCCATCGACTCCAGTTGTCACTAGCAATTCTCAGGAAACAAGCACCCGGCCTTTCTACATTTCCAGAAACTTATTGCCATAGACCAGTCCTTTCCTAATGATTAAAGTATGCCACTAATTTTACTGCTGGTTTCTGAATGAGGACTTTATCTTTTCTACAACAACTCCCTGAAAACTGACTTCCGTAGAGCTTTTATTGTCATCAGTCAAGTTAAAATAACATAGCATGAAATGAAATCTCAACAGAAAAAGAAGATGCATGTCAAGCTGACATTTCCAATTTAAGGGTTTTCAGTCCTATCTTTGCTAAAATAATTATTACCTCTCCCTCCAAGATGAACACACGAGAGGGGGGGCAAATCAATTCAGTGAGACACTAAGATATGTGAAGCTATTTAAGCTTCTCCAAATAGACTATTTTCAACAACTGATTCAATCTCACCTTTAAATTAGCTGTTATCTCTGAAGCAAGTCCAATGGTTTATTCATGTAACCAATAAAGGGACGTGCTTCTATCTCAAAGATTAAGGTTACCTGCAAAGGGCAAGCCCTAAAAAGGATTTCCCAAGATGGTGTTTCATGCCTAACTTTAGATGCTGTCAGCTTTTACAATGGTAAATGCTCATAAAAGGGTACTACACTTTCCTGCTTTACCACAGATAGGAGCCCCACTTGTGTCAGTCACACTATATTTATTACTCATTGTTCATAAATTTTCCAATAAGGTCTTAAGTCACTAAAGTCAGCACATATAAGAGGACAAGTTAGGAAAATGAATTTGAAGAGAAAAGGATGGAGAAAAACCCTTCAGAAATATTATGATGAATGCTGAAACTCACCATTCAAGGAGACACATGCTAAAAATAAGTATCTTCAGCCTTTAGGAATGCAACAGCAATGTTGTGTGGTTGACAGGGCACGTGCAACCCTTGGTGCTATTCTAGGGCCATAGTGCTGGAGCAGTAGAGCAGCCCTGGAATAGCTGAACCTGTTAGTCTCACACTAATGTTCCTGTGTCACATGGCAGTGGGGTCTCAGTGCCAGAAACACTTTCAGATGGCAGTTCAGATGGCAGAGCCTGAGCCATACATTTATAGCCTCTAGTCTACTTATTGTGACAGAAGGACACTGTTGCTCATTGCTACAAATTACATGAAAATTAGGCTATATAAGCGAAACAGAGCCCAATCTTAATAATTCTTTAGTGCATACATATATATTTATAGAGTGGTGTGTTACTTTCCTTTGATTTTTAAACTTAGCATTTGAAAGCAATTTACACTCCATTTTCACCAGAAAAAGCCAATGGATGTTTACATCAAACACAGTTTACAGAGTTAGTTTTACAAGCAAATACAGTTAATAGCGCTATGATCTGGCTTGTAAACTTAGTTAGGGGTTAAGCAGGATAAAAAGTTCAAACAATTCATTCCTGAGGAGGTCTTTGTCCTCCAAAGTATCATCTGCTTTAAGTGTGCAGTATTTATGTTAGGTGAATCCTCACTTAGTGAAGAGGGGAACTATCAGCTGGGATTGTAGACACAGATCGAAATTCAGAAAGGCTCTATATTTATCCACCTCTGCCTCTGCAATGACAAGGAGCATCCTCTCCATCTGAAGCCTCCAGGAGGCAAAACTAAGTATTTTAGAAAACCAAAAGGTTTGAAAAACAGAAGTTGCAGATGAAGTTTCTCTTTCATTTATCTACAGAGATAACACAGCCAGACACTGATACTTACATACAGAACTACAAATAATTTTGGCAATTATCCAGTATGCACTTTTCTTGTAAGTAAATATGAAAACATTATATTTGAATATTAAAGAAAGTGATGCAATCATCTCAATAAATAAATAAAGCTAATATGTCTGCATATTCATATTGTGCCACATAATTAAAATACCTGAAATTACTGACATTGAACAGAAACTTCAATTTTTAAAAATGAAAAAGCTCAGCAACTTGAGTATTTAGTTTCCCTTTTTCTCCCTTTCAGAACTATTTTATCTGTTTATATAATGGAGAGATTAAAAGATATATGTAATTTTAAGTGTTTGGGTAAGAAAAGTGCACCTGAAATCATCTTGGTTTTACAAAACCTGAAATCCTTCTACACAAAAACCAACTCCAAACCTTTACACTTTTAAAATTAACCTTCTAAGGTAAGATTCAACACAGGTTTTGAAATACTGCTGTAAAACACAAATCCAAAATAATCTTGTCCATATGGGTCTAAAGTATATAATTTTTGAACTGTGAACAATATCTGAATGTTCAGAAATCTTTTATCATTTGCTTGACTTGCTCATTAATGGCAAGGCATTAAAATCCAGTTAAAAAGTGATTAGTTTGTCTTGTCAGAAAGAGTTATTTCCTGTAGATAAAACATGAGTTTTATATACGAGAAGAAACTTCGATTTCTGAGACTTGAAAACACCCACTAAGTCACAGCAGGCTGATTATTTTTAGGAAGCCAGTAGTTATTCTAATAATGTCTCTCCCAAACTCTCTTTCAAGATTAGGCATTACATACCAGAAATAGCAATTGTTTCCATGTCTATGTGTGCTTGATCAAAACCAGGTAAGAATTACACTTGTCATTAGACTGACATCCATTGTGTGAAATGCCAAAGAATTTTACAAAGAGCGACTAAAATGGCATATAAATCAAGCTGGAATGCTCCTTATTAAAAATTCATGTTCGGTAATTTAGGTTTATTAACACTTCAACAAAGCCTTTAAAATAATTTTTCCAGTGTCTCCTACATAGTTTTTCTGAGATAATTCCTTTTAATTTGAAACAAGCAGAGAATTTAGCAGTTTTGTGAAATTTAGTAATTTTTTTCTGCTTCTAGGTAAAAGCAGCTGCCCTCACACACTGCTGCAGCCACCACAAAGTTACAGACAGCACTGGGGAGGCAAAACACTGTTCAGTCCCAGCAACCCCTGGCAAAGGGGTTACAGGTAATGACTACTTCAGGTTTTACTTCTTGGAACTGAATTTCAAACATTCCATTTCACATAAAGTATTTCCCTTGTTAAGCGAAGATTGCTCATCAACTTACACCAACATTTGCAGTTTGAGATTTGGGGAAGAAAAGTATAAGGAATTCATTATACTTATATATTCATTCACTTATTCACTTCATGTATTCAAAAGTATAAGTAAATCATATAATATTGCCCACATTTTGCCAAATGTCACAAATGCTTTGTTAAACGTTCACTGTTTTAAAAATTCCCTACCAGTATCTTTGAAAGGTGACTGCAACAGTAAAGTTGAAGGAATAGTCCCTAGCAGAAGTCCTCCTTTACAGATGGGGGCATCAAGGTTTTCAAACCTACATTCAAGTACAGAGATAACAGTGCCTGAGGCTAAACAATGCCACATAGCAACATCTCCCTCTGACAAGTCCTGACACTCAGTGCTTCAGGAAAGCAAGTCACAAAGATCCGGCCCTCACACAAGCAAGTCTGAACATGCAGCAGTGGTAGGCAGGGAGAAATCCTCTCTTGAGATGCCAGGGCAAAAAACTCACTGATTCAAGCAGAATCATGTGCTGCCTTCCACACCATCTGTTGATAGCCCATTCCATGCCTCATCACCTCTGACTTTACAGAACAGACACTAGCCTGGGGCTAAAGATTACAGCATGTCACAAGCAAAACTCCCTATTTATTTCAGCAGTGGCGTGGACCCAAGTATAAGATCTGCATAAGTAGCCTCATAGGTGGCTCTGGCAGCCAGCCAATGGCCACACCTCAGAGCAGCTCTTACTAAACACCAGTTTTTGTATTCTTATATAGAACATGAATCAGAAGTCAGGAAAAAAATAACAGAGAACTGTTACCACTACAGAGCAAATCCACAGGAACTGAGGTTTCCTTTCTTCAGAGGGGAATCCTCATTAATCTTCTTTAAGCTTCTTAAATTAGCTTCAAAGCAATTCTGTGTGGGTTGCAAAGCTTGCTTAACACAGAGCTGGAGAGGGGCCAAAGTAACTCAGTACAGTAAAAATTCATGCAGGTAAAACCCAGAAAGGACACCCACCACAGACATTTGCAGAAGTACTATGGAAATAATCAAGAAACCGCTCAGAAGAAATTGTTTCACCACCCACCCAGCATAAAAGCAGACTCATGCTCATAGAGGCAAAGTGCTAGGAGGTGGTCTTTTAGAAGAAATGTCTCCTTGCTAGTAGGTTCAGCTCCCTAACTGCAACTGACTGCAGGGAGACATCTCACAGGGTGGTAGGAGGATGTAGAAGACAAGAGAAAAATACAGGTGAAAGATGAGAAATTTTGCAAGACTGGCATGGCAGAAATTGCTCTTAAGTCATTATTTTCTAGGTAAGTTAAAAGGTATCACCACCCTTACATAAAGCCTTAGTGGTAAACGGGATCCAGTGAGACGCCCACAGACTCTCTACTTCTGCAGCCAGAGAGGCTTTTTGCCTCTTGTGTTTATCCTTTGCCCCTTTCAGTGCGATCTCAGAGCTTCCTGCAGCACAATAATTAGAACCTGCCAAGTAATTTCTTTTCTTTCAATTTGCCTTCAAGGCTTAGTGTACAGTGCACAGGCAGATATGAGACAGATAAATTTACCTTTTCATTTAAATATACACTGTAGTAATGTTAAACAGAAAAATGTCCCAGGGGCCTTTGTAAGTTACAGTCTCTTTTCTGAATTACCTCTGTGTTTATGCATTCAGGAAATGCACTACTGTGTAGTATAGCATGAGACAAGAAAAGGGATGTCTTGATGGAAGTAGCACACCATTATGAATAAAATCATAAATACCAGCTGCTGGCTAGTCCATTTTCTTTCATTAAATCAATCTTTACTTGCTCTGACAAGAGACAACTCACTGGAGTAGTGTGTAGGCATTAGAATGTAAACACTACTCATTTTTACCATGCTGGAAATCAGTTCAAATTGTAATGAAAAACACTCTAAGAACAAAAATACTGAGGCAACTTGCCATGGGGTAAGCAAGAGGGAGAACTTACTTCTTCCAAGCTACTTCACAATAACTGTTCTTATGTATGGTTTTGTGATGTGGTAGATGCACACACCTAATCCAACGTGCTGAGAGAGACACACATTCACTCAAACTAGCTAGTAACTAGCTAACTAACATTCACTAGTAACTAGCTAACTCACCTTCCCTGTTTTTGACTCCATCTTGCTTCAAACTTGCATGGTCATCTCAACATAGCCTCACTGAAGCCTCAGGAAAATGACACAACTACCCTTGGATTTTCTCCCTGATGTAGGGGCATCTACACAGTTCAGGGTGCTCAAATACACAAAAATTCTTGCATAGAGAAAATTCAGTCTTGATAATGAGCATGTCAAGTGTCAGGTTGTGTCAAAACCTCAAGAGAATCCATGCATTTGCTTACATGGCCAATAAGCTTCGTTCATGACTTTCAAAGCCCAGGCAATTTCAGAGGGCTCTGCTCTCTCTTCCTCAGAGAATCCTACCATGTTTATAGATGTCAGCTTGGCTACCCAACACCAGAAGCACTAGAAATCACTAAATACCCTCAAAAATTCTGCATGTGGCTAGTAGAATATTAAAAATTCATTGATGCTTTTTGGTTTGAAATAATAGAGAGACCTTCTACACCAGACAGTGCATGTTTCAAAATCAGTTCCAAATCACTTTCCTATGAATATTTATTCTGAAATACTAACTGAAATAAATAGGTCATTAAAAGTATTGTGAAGCAGTTCCATATGCGTTTTCTCACTCAAATTATAGCTACATATAATTTAATTTCTGAGATAAACTTGAATTTAAGGTTACTCATTTGTGCCCCTACATGATTAAAAAACCACCAAAATGGTAGCAGAAGGGGAAAAAAATCCCTTGAGAGTGGTCAAGGAAAAACTAAAGTCCTGTAAAATATATGAGTTACTATCTTAGAAAAAAGAATTTAAAGGCTCAGATGCTATTGATTTCAACAGTTTCCTATGGAGGCAGTACTATTGTTTTCAGATTTGTAGTAGTAATTTGTACATTGAAGAAAAATCACTCAGGGAGTAGCAGAAGTATGACTTTTCATTCATTGTGGTAACAATGCTTAGGGAAAAAAAAATATTCCAAATCTAATATAAAGCAACCCAGCAAAAATTTCAGCTGATGGTGTAGTTTCCACACAGATGTCAAAACCAAGACTTTGAAGGGACTTCATACGAGGAACACCAAGGACTGTACTGAAGCACCCTTGCAATACTCTTGGAATAGGGCAGAGAAAAATGAGTAACAAAACAGGAACTCTTTTTTAGAAGTCCTAAGTCTAAGGACAGTTTCCAGCAATCTTTCCTTTCTTACACAAAACACGAACAAGACAGCAAAAGCCAATAAACTTGTATCAGACATTATGTAATCCACAACTAATAACCAACTCTCAATAAATCAACAGATCAAGTTTCTAATGATGCCAGATCAATTAGAATGAGTGCTATCAGTTCAAAACCCACCAGTATGCAAAAGGAAAAAGCCAGGGATGTCCTTGCTGGTAAAATATGACTCCCTGATTTCAGGCATTACGCTTTGAAGCTTTTCTGCATCCAGACTATTTTTAGCTGTTAGCAGGGATCTGTGTACACTGGTACCTTTAAAAATAATTGGCAAATTGGATGAAAAGCAATTGGTTCAGGGAGTTGTCAGGGAGAATTTATGTAGCCATTTTTCCCTGCCTGTGAGAATAGAAGCTGGAAGTAAGGAAATCATTTCTTTATATCATTTCTTTATAACATCTATGCAGTTGAAACACTAGTTACTGTGAATAATAATAGTTCTTAGAGGTTTCCCTTGTCTCATAAATCTCCTCAGAGATGACTCAAGGACAGAGCAGAAATAATTAATCTAAGGGAAGATAATATTTTATCCGTACTTCTGAGCAGCGTTGATAAAATCAAATCAACTGCTAAATGAAGATGCAAACTAGATTACCATTAATAAAATTGCACACTGAAGAATTTGTGCTGCATCATAAGCAGACAAAAGCCCAGAGAAAATCACTGATTGAAATGCTTTTGGATAGAAAGTGATCTGAAAAAGAACTATACTCCTTTCTTTCCCTTCAAAAAAATGTTCTTTCAGAATACCCCAAGATTTTGTGATTTTTAAGTTTTTACTACTTCAGTTCTTATACTGAGGACAAATAAGAGAGGTCTGCAGAACAACTCCACTCATGCGTTCCACTTACACTTACTCTGCATCTCTAGATACTTATCAAAGCACTTTATATTTAGCTTGTCTTTTCAGCAGTGAATGCAATTTAAGAAAAAACAACCCACAAAATTTGTTGACAAAGCTATTCACTAAGCTTTTTAAGTCTGCCTTACTGTTAATAGTGCATTTTTTTTCTGTGTTTGGTATAAGTGGAGACTATGCCCTTCAAAGTGGCCAGCAACACCAGCGTATTACTAAGTGGTGTGATTGTGCAACTGAACACTGATAATAGAGCTTCTCCAAAATCTCCTCATTACTATTTAGCAAAAATTATTTTCTCAGTATAAAATGAACTGGTCATAACCACTATGTGATCATCTGGGTTAATATACATCCTTTTCTAAGGTAATCATGTTCACAGTGAATGCAAGAGGTGAAATTTTAGGTTACAAGATTTGCTATAATTTGCTTTCCTTTCCCTCTTTCAATAGCAGAATCTTCTCCAAGCAGTGGCCACACTCAATCAATCATTTTGCAGAGGTTTTCATCTTACATATGACAGTCAACATCTGAAATTGTTGTTTTCCGCTCTCAACTCTATTTATCTGCTTTCCATCACGATGACAAATGTTAATTAACAACAACAAAAACCCTAATTGACCAAGCAGTTTTGACCCTTGATGAAGACAGCAAATATAATTATACTGGGCTGCAGTAATTATGTGTGTGTGTATATATATATATATATATATGTCAAGAGTTTATCTGCATTTTTTACCAGTTCTAATTTGGTTTTGTAGTTTAGGTAGTTAATGCATAGCCATCATTATTAATCTTCCAAATGTAATTTATTTCTCTGTTCTGCTTCAAGCTGTGATTGGTAAGGGTCCTGTGATGGTCTGCATTTCCATGCTGTCCAGCACACTGCTGAATGTGGTCCATGATAAAGACTATTAAGTCCTGCAATAACCAAGTGAATAAAGGAGCAACGACCTTCTAATTTGTTCTCTGCTGGCTGCCCTACCTCCTTAAACTTCTTTGTAACAGTTGCACGCCAAGCCTAATAAATAACTGCATAAACTAGTTATGAACTTGTGTGTGTCTGGAGGCCTGCAGCTCTGAAACACAAACCTCCCAGCTCTGCCAGAGCCACGTCTATTCTGAAAACACTCCAGTTCCCCAGTTGCCTACAGGGACACTATTCAGAATGAGAGATGCATCCACTGTAAAGTATTTAAATGGGAGTATGGAACTGTGGTGAAGCTTAATTGCTAACAGAAAACACTGAGACTGCAGAAAAGAGGGGACAAGGGAGTGTTTTTGGAAGGAGTAACAAACACAAGGCAAAACTACCTGAAATAGTAAAATGCAATCCAACAAGGCCAGAAATACAACATACTATAATGTGACAGATGCACTCACATGAAGAATAGTGAACAACTCACTAAAAAGTAATTTAGAAAAGTATCTTGGAGTTGTAGACATGCCAAACTGAATTTGAACAATGAATTGCTAGAGAAAAGGCAAACCTTACATGAGGATATAAAAACAAAGTATCACCCACAAGGTGTTATAAAGTAACCCCTCCTGTTGCATTCACATTTCCAAAGCCTCATCTGGAGTGCTGCGTTCAGCTAAACCATGGCACATCATATGCTGAGCATCTAAACAGACTCCAGGAAGAGGATGAGCAATAGGAGGCCAGGAAATACAATCCACTAAGAGAAACTGAACAGGGTGCAGATTTTTCTTTTGTTTTGATTCTTTTTAGTCTAAAGGAAAATAAAATTGAGGGACACACAGTGACAGTCTCTAAATATGCAGCAGTTGGCTGTAACTAGAAGAGAACTGATTTCCTGCCACAGCAGTGAGGGACACAAAGCAACGCTTCTTAAACTCAAGAGGGGAATTCAGGCAAAACCTTTAGGTGGTGTGCCCCTATTCCCTGCAGAAGTTTTTTAACAGTAAATTCAGTGAGAACCTGGGACAGGTTGCCTAGGGAGTGTGAAGGCTTTTAAACACAAGGCAGACAGAAACCAGGCAGGGAAGGTACAGGCAGAAGTTACCTGCCCTAGTGCCCACGACAGATCAGTCATGCCCATGTCACCACTCCATCCAAACATTCAGGCACAGTAGTTTCTTCCTTTTCCCAGTCTTTTTGCTCCTTGTTTACTACAGCAGCTCTGCTACAGGTTTTTCTGTTCACAGCTGCAGCCACCTGTTGGGCAGTAGAAGCTGATTCCTCTCTACTTGCAGGAAAAGCCAGTATCCTACCTCCTGGGACTCCAATGGGTAAGATGAGCTTCTGAGATTGTTCTTAGACAGATTTTATATGATTTCAAGAAGAGAAGCTTCAAAAGCAGAAGTGGAGAAGACAGACACTAAAACAGAAGAAGTGCCTTCCTTCTCACTGCCTTCTGCCTTTCATAACACTATGACTGAAAAATGTTAAGGCTATCCAAGAAATTTACATATATAACAAAATCTACAGGAACAGCTGGTGAGAACAGAGATATATACAAAAATCCACCACTTGCATTATGGATCTGCATTAGTTAAACTTGAGAAAATGGTTTAAAAATTTAAGTATTAAACATTTACATGTTAAAAACAAAGAAAACATTTTTAAAACTTGTCCATATGTACAATACAGATGTGCAAATACCTATTAACAGAGTGCCCAACATGTTATTTTTAAGTAATGTGAGCTTCACTAACAAATAAATGAATATAATTGCTACTGTTCTGGAAATCTGTTTGAATTTAAACACTGTCCTGTAGCACAGAGATACTTGGGTATATAACTCTTACTAAGAGTAAATCCCCTTCCTCAGAAACTTAATGACTATTAAATGCACTTATACATGACACTGCTAGCACAGTACTGAAAAATAGAACCAGAAAAGTCTGGTTTCCTTGGTGGGCTAGTAAAGACAGTCAACATGTCTCCCTGCTAGGTCAGTGGCCTGAATGCTGGCCCAGGCCAGTGGTGACTGACAACTGCAATCATCTAACAATCTTCTGCCGGTTGTGTGGATAAAACTTATGAGTGTGGCCCCAGAGCAATCTGTCCTCAATGCAGAATTATCATCACAATTATACCCCACCCCCCCCAGTCAGGCTCCACGAGGCAAAATGATGGGTGGGCAATTGGATAGAAATATTCCCATTCTGCAGAGGAGCACTCTCATTCTGAACAATGCTGGCATGACAAAGTTTGACATTTATCCTCTTAAATGTGAGGATAAGGGGCAGCTATCACTTTTGTCTTTCAGTAGAGGACTATGCTGACATTTCTCATTTTTATGACTACTTGGGTTAAGCAAGAATTAAACAGGTATAAAGAGGCTTTTCTTTTTTTTACTGGAAGCATTCTGTTTGACCCTCCACTGTGGATGGTATTGCCTATTCAATCTGCTATATAAGACACACAAACACCATAATGATCAAAAGACTGTGTGCTGTCAGCCTTTATTACCATTGAACATATCAAGAGGCAGACTTTTTATTGATGCTGAAGTTCTCTAAAATATTTGTGTAAGATTTTAATAACTGTCTTGATTAAGTTTACAATCCACATCTGAAAACTCAACTCTGAGGATCAGCAAACCACTGTCATTAGAACAGCAAACCATATCCCCAGAGCAACACCTCATCAGTGTGAAGCCATGGACAAATTTCATTCTGAATCTTTCTGTTCCTGTAGAATGAAGTTAATAATATTCACTACCTTTGAGAAATAACACTGATAAGTCTATGCAAACGGGAGAAGAAAAGTTGGATGTAGATTCCCACTGAGGAACATTAAATAGAATTCTTACTTATCCTGTGAGTAAGAGAGTTAATTAAAATAGCAATGTGTTCACGCTTAATTACTGGAGGTGAGCTCAATCAGAGGAGTGAATATGAAAGTTGGAGGAAAAATAGGACAGAAGAAATTCTTCAGTGACTTGTTTAGAAAGAAGACAAACCCCAAGTATTTTTACTACAACACTATAATTTTAATATCTCTATATCAGCAAAGAATCTACCTACTGAGGTTCCTGAAGACTTCAACACATGTTCATTTAAGGAGTGAATGACTTTTTAAATCTTTTTGATGGCAAAAGCTATTTTCCCATTTACTGTAAAAATCAAAATTATTTTTTATTTACAATCAATAATGCAATAATTTAAGACGTGAGGCAATCCTTTAAGCTCCAATACAATTGCTTAAGCTCTTGTTTAGAACTCCTGTGTGCAAAAAGGAATTGATTACACTATGCTCAATGGTTCCAGGTCTGTAACAGTCCGTGCTATTTTACCTTGGGTAAAAGGTAAATTCCTTAAGGAATTCTGAGAAAGAAATGGATCATGGAATGCAGCATGGGATTAATTAAGCCAACTAATATCTCCCTTCACTAGAAAAGTGGGAAACAAACCACTGCAAGTTCATACAGAAGTTCTACTGAGTAAGGCGTAAGAATAGTATTTCGTAAGAGCTTTAGTTAAACTACTAAGCAATCACGTCCGTTGTAGGATTGAAACAAATCAATGTTTTTATAAATTCTACAGCATGAAGATTCTACAGATACCTCCATTTTAAGAAGCTTTCCAACTCCATGCACATTCAGCAGAAAAATAAACTATTTACTATTAAAAGCTTGGAACTAGTGAATCACAAAGCCTATATGACAATACACACGAACACAGAGAGTATTTTTTTAATATTTTAGTATTATTTCCCACATTGTGTGGTCAATAGTGTGCTAATTCTTCCTAAGAGCAGTTTTGCATTCCCCTCCATCTCAAACCACATTTCCATTGTTCTGCATTCTGCTGAACAAAAGCTCCCAACTTCCCAAACTATGCATCAGTCCCCAGTGGTATATAAGAAGGGGACAGAGTAAATCCAGACATTTAGACCTTAAAACAGGATTTGAACTGGACTGGTGAAGAAAGCAATGTGAAGTCTATCACTTCATCCTCTTATTTGGAATAGAGAGATGTGGTTCCTACTCCAGATACCTAAGGATAATCTGAATTGCATTGGATGGGGGCTACTTAAATTATAATGGATTTAGAGCCAACTGCTATTCTGCTACTCCAGCATATAGATTTCAAAGTTCAAGAGCATTTAAGGTCATTCATAGGAAATCCATCTCGATACTCTATCTAAAGTCCTTGACTCTATTTCCTCCCTTAAAAAGGAGTATAATGTGGCTGCAAATATGTAACATATTTAATATACAATCTCTTGGCTTTCAAGAACTACAAGAGCCTTTAAACTAAACAATTTCAGTTAGTGTTTCTTCACTGACCTCCAACTAGAAGAGATAATGGCAGACTAATGTGGTATTTGTAACAAACACATGCCAAGGGTGTAAGCTACTACATTCACACAGGCAAACCGCCAATGCTGTCACAGTTGTCACTGTAATTTTGCTGAAGTCCTCCAGAGAGAGACTGGTGCCTTGGTGCCAAAACACTAGGTGAGATCAGAGCCAAAGCCTTCAAGTTCCTTCCTGGGAGCTATGAAAGGAGTGGCTGAAAGCTTATTTCCCCCCTGCAAGACACCAGGTATCTGCCATAATGTGGCAAGCACGAAAACTGTGGTCTTTGTCACATTCCTTCTTCTCCCCCGTACTTCACAGAATATGTTTAGTTGGAAGGGATCCACAAGGATCATCGAGTCCCACTCCTAGCCTTGTACAGGACTATCCCCAAGAGTCACACCATAAGTCTGAAAGTATTGTCCAAACACTTCTTGAACTCACTATCTTCCTTACTGCAATACAAAACCTAAAGGAAATAAAAGGAATAAAATAGAAACAAACAACTTGTTTTCCTCAAGCATTAATTCTATCCTCCCATCCCATGAGATCAAGGCAGGATTCAAACTCCAAACACTGTGAGAAGAAAGCCCAGCTCTTCAAAAATCAACTCCTTTTCTGTTGTGATGGATTCTTAGGAGAGGGACGAAAATTATGCCAAAATTACTTATTCCTCTGTAGAAGAGGGGAAAAATATTTGTCTCTGCTCAGAATTGGTTGAAAGTACATGCATTTAGTTCTCTGGTATGAGAACTATGCTTTATCTCAGCAGATAGATTCAAAGCTACTGAATTATGTTCTCCCCAACTTACAATGATCAACTCATACAGAAAGTCACACTCAGAGTTCTGATCAATGGGGTTGGCATTTGGGCTGACACCTTCTCTCGTCAGCAAAATGGACAGTGGGCTTAAGAGTCTCCTTAGCAAGTTTGCTGACACCAAGCTGTGCAGTGCAATGGATATGCTGGAGGGCAGAGAGGTGGGACTGTGAACCCTGGCAGGCTTGAGAGGGGGGACTGTGAACCTCATGCAGTTCAACAAGGCCAAGTGCAAACTCCTGCACTAGCATAAAGCCAATCCCGAGCACAAATACAGGCTGGGTTGAAATGGACTGAGAGCAGCCTGAGGAGAAATACTTGGGGGTGTTGGTTGACCAGACACTCAATGTGTCCCAGCAATGTGTACTCACAGCTCAGAAAGCCAACTGTGTCCAGGGCTGCATCCAAAGAAGCACAGCCAGCAGGGGTGTGGTGTCACTGTGGTGACACCCCACCTGGGGCACTGTGGCAGCTGTGGTGTGCCCAACATGTGCAGGACACTGACCTGTCAGAGCAGGCCCAGAGGGGACACACGAAGATCAGAGGGCTGGAGCACCCCTCCTGTGAAGACAGGCTGAGAAAGTTGGGGTTGTTCAGCCTGGAGAAGGCTCTGGGGTAGCCTAATCATGGCCTCCCAGTACATAGGAGGGACCTACAAAAGAGCTGGAGAGGAACTTTTTACACGGGCATATTGCAACAGAACAAAAGGAAATGAGTTTTAATTGCAGGAGGGAAGGTCTAGATGAGAGATTATGAATAAATTCTTTACTGTGAGGGTGGTGAGGCACTGGAACAGGTTGCCCAGAGGAGATGTGGATGCACAATTCTTGAAGTGTTCAAGGCCAGGATGGATGGGACTTGGAGCACCCTAGTCTAGTGGAAGATGTCTCCGCACATGGCAGTGGGGTTAGAACTAGAGGATCTTTGCAATCCCTTCAACTCAAATAATTCTTTTATTCTATGATATATATGTGGGTAAAGGGAAAAAATGACGTTAAGACCATCTCTATAACCACACTGAAAAAACCAGAGATAATTATAGTATCAGCTCTTGCATTGATTAGCAGGTTAAGCTTACTACAGTTTTCAGAGGACACTGCTTTCCTCTGTTATTTTTATATTAATGAGGGAATCTAATGCTCATGGAATGATACCACTGGCAACAGCAAGATCCAGGAATAGCATGGGCAGGTGCTGTGCACAAGTTTCTCTGCCAATCAATCTCAAGCCTGACTCATCTTCTGTGAGAAGTATTGTGAGTGTTGTATTTTCCTGAAGCAGAAATTAATCACTGTGCCGAACTGTATGGTGTAAAGTTCCACTTGGAATGAGAATGACTGTAGACAAATTTTCCCTATCAGTGCCTCATAACTTGAAATCAGTACTGCAAGGGCTTGGTGATGGGAGTGAGAGACTGAGCAAGAAAAGGAATAAAGTTCTCATGGAAATTACTTCACCTGCAAAAGTAATTTCTGCAAAAGAAAGGTAGAAATTCATTCCAGCCTGAAGAGAGATCTTTTTTAAGACCTGTGCTTCTTGCATCTGTGCTGCAATATCTAAGCAGCAGCTACTTTTTAAATCAAACTAAGTTGTACAACCAAGTTGTGTTATGAATTTCACCTTCTGGAAGAACTAATTCAAAGTGCATCTGTCAGTAGCAACATCTATTTTTGGTTCATCTCAAAGTATTTTAAGTACTGGAGGGTATTCAAAGAATGAGCCAATCAACATTTTTACTGTTGCAATATTAACACTTAAAAGCCTACACATACCAAAAAGTAGGTGAGCTGTGAGCCATACCAGAAGACTGTTTATCCATGATTAGGTGTCACTGTGAGGTGCTAACATGGAGAGGGGCATGTAAGAACACAATTGGCAACTATACAGAGATAAAATAAAGGCTTTTTATTTAAAGTAACAGTTGAGTTATTAACACAGTAAACATCTTAGGGCAAGTGCTGTTTTTAAGTTCCTGTAAAAGTGTTTTTTCCTTCTGTAAAACCCACCCCAGGCTATTTCCTGAAAAAGTTTGTCACTGTGATAGATGGAAACACACAGGGAAGCAAAACCAAATTTCAAGAAGTGCTTGGCAGAGGAAGAATAATTAATGCAACTTAATGTATCATTTCACAAAAGCAGCCAGGATAATTTTTTGATGTGTGTCAAGCATTTTAAACAGTTTGACTTTTTCATGAAGGTCATAGAGTCTTTCAAGGTAAGAGCATAAGCACAAGCTACAGTACAATAGATTAGACTATGTTCTTGGAGGGTGTCACATGGAGCCAATAACTTACAAACATGCTCTCACCCTGGTGCAAAAGTCAGGTATGCTGAAACAGCTCTCCCTTCAGTGTAAGCTGGCTAATTTGTTCTTAGTTTGGGCTGTCAAAGTGTAAGATCTTAACCCTAGGTACAAAAACAGCAGCAGCTCTACCAAAAAATTTCTTAGTGTAGTAAGCTTTATCACTAGTCCACTCTTGCACTTTACAACATATACCAAATACTACAGGTTGGATTTGAAAGGCCAAATAACAGGCCCTGTGGCAATTTTCAATTGCCATTAATTCAGGTTTCACATACACAAGACACCTTACATTTCAGTTCAAATCTTGACCCAGTTATATTCAAACACTGTTAAAGAACAACTCATTACAGTTTCATACATGCTATGCAGCAAAGCTGGGAAGATTGCTATTATTAGTAGGTATTTCTTCAGGTATATGAGAATAAAGAAAGAACCTTGGCAGGAGACCTGCCTTTCATTAAGGACATGGATTAGGACAGTCAGCAACAATATCCTTTACTACACAGTAATTCTGATGGAAATTAAAATTATTAAATAGACTCTGCAGCATTGTTCATTCTAAAGTAATCAGGGTTTGCCTACTTGCAGTATATTTCTTGCATTCTTATTTTTTATTTTTTTCAGAATTCCCTGTAATGTTCCCTGTGTTTTGAAATGGCTATGCATTCATCTAGGTTGACAGCCATTTACACTCTGCTTTGATACCCTTGCATCCCGTTTCCCTCCTCCAAGCAGAAGCACCATCAAGGCTCTAAGTGGGACCACACAAATGGCAACAAAGACTGGAGTCTATCTGACCTATGCGGCACTGACAGGCTCAGTTACAACCAACCCAAGCAGGCAGTCCCAGCCCTGGCCTTGACAAACAGCCTTTTTCACAGCTCAGCTGAGATTTCTCCATGGATCTGAATGAAAGACATCAAAAACTAATTTCCAAGAGGTTGCCATCCTGAGAGCATTTGCTGGTATAAGGCAAAACTGGATGACAGGTGAGCCAAGAGTGCTCTTTATAAGCGCTGATCCCAGTGTAACTACACAGGTCACATTCCCTAGAGCTGGAACTGAGCAGGAGCTGAGTAAGGAGAAAACCAGAAACAGCGATACTGATTTCCACCACATTACAGCCTAGCAGTGAATCTGCCAGTGCTTTACAAAGTGAAGGTTTCCAAGGGCATAGCAACAGCATGCTTCCTCCTTGAAATTATTTATATTACTGTTCTACTTTACCTTAATTTAGCATGTAGTTGATTTAAGTGTAAAATGAGATTTTATTTTTCCAGACATTTCTTCTATAAAATTTGATTTACTAGAAAAATACATTGTTTCTAATTTAAAGCAATCTCTTCTATACCCTTTTTAATTACATAGGTATTTATTATTATCCTTCTGGGTTTGATGGCAGCATTACAATTGTACCAAGTTCTTTCCTAAAGAGAATGCAGTTTTCTTTTTCTTATCCAGCTCACTCGGCCCTAAAGTTACCTTGAGGAAATCCCTTAATGAATTTGAGTGAAGTAGCAAAAAGTCATTCTCTGTGAGAACATTTCCAGCAAATTGTTCTCTGTCACACTCTTATTTCTGTCTCGTGATGCAGAGACAAACAGATGGGCCTGTTTACAACCACCTCGTGTACACATACTACTGTCTTTACGCTTTTAGAGAATGTGCCTTGCGCATGTGTCAGAGGAACAATTAAAAAAAAGGTATTAAGAGAAGTATCTAATTTCCTTCTGAAGACTCCAAGCCATGCTGTCACATGGCTTCATGTTGCTTACCTTCTACATAATTTCACTGTTTTGCAGGCTAAGCTTATTAAAGTTCCACTTTTGGCACTACATTTTGTTATGCCTTTGTCTACAGAAAGAAGAAGCCTCTATTCCATTCTTACTTTTAGAAGATGAAAAAATAATACATATAAAAAATTGAATCCACCCTCCAATATTTATTCTATAAATTGCAGGTCTTGAACGTGCTAAGCATCCCAATGTAATGATTGTTTTTCTAGACCCCTAATGATTTTGGTTGAGTCACCATCCCTGGATGTTTTTAAAAGACAAGCTGATGGCACTTAGTGACAGGCTTAGTGATGGACTTGGCAATATTAGGATTATGGTTGGATTTGCTCTTAAAAGGTCTTTTTCAACCTAAATGATTTTATCATTTCAACAAATTTCCACGAACTCTCTCTAGAAGTTCCATAAATGTCTTAGAAGTCCTGACCAGGGCATAGTATTTTATCAGGGTGTTACCAAAGCTGTGTTTAGTGCAAAGATCACTTACTACTTAAAATGTGTATTTTGTATAATCTTTTTAGTCACAATACTTGGATGAGGTCAAAACAGTTGTCTGTGAAGAACTCTGTATTTTCCTAAACCCGTTCCATATACTCTGTAGCTTACACTGTTTCCCACTGAAGTACTTTCTCTTAACTTTATAAACCTTAAATTTAACTACTTCTTATATGCCTTCACTATGTGTAATAGGCATCTCCAAAGGAGTCTCCACACTACTACACTGAGATACTTGTCTGAGCCTTCAGAGCACCTACAATGGTATTTTAGTTCAAAACCAAAGCACGGTTCTAAGGCAAGTCTCCTCACCAATAGCTAAGTCCAATTGTCTTGAGCTCTCGCATAGGTGATTATAGCAAGACAGTAGGGTTCATGTTTATTACCTGAATTGTCTGGTAAACTGAAGGATCAAATCCTTTAACAGTCACTTCTCGGAAAACTCTTGGCTCCAGTTCCTCTTTGGTCAGATCACAGTGATATATAATTCCTAAAATACAGAATACAACGCAAGCTTGTCAGCTTAGTATACATCCATTGTTAAAAAGATGCCAGTTTAGGCACTGTGATGGAATCATGAATGGTAAAGGTAACTCAGCAGGGTGAAAAACAGGAGTTCTGGACAAATTTGTTTTATTTATTATACAATTTAACACTTACATATATGCATTTCATCTAGGAGGGTGCAAAGGCTTTCTGTGTAGAAAGAGTAATTCTCACCACTCACACAAAGCCAGGGGGCTTAAGCAAAATAGGGGGGAAAAATAATTTACATAAAATTAGAAAGGACTTACTGAGATCAATAATGTTGGAAGAAAGAAATGTAAAGTCAAATTTAAAACACTACCTCTTTTAGATCCACCAGACTGAGAATAAATATATCAAGAATTTCACTCAGGTTAACAATTTTCTCCTTATGATAAAATATTTGAAATTAAAATTCAAATGGCCCAGATAACAGAAAGAGCTAAACATGCACTTGAAATTGTGGCAGACTAGTACAGGTTACCTACACACCTGAACAAAGTCTGGTCTTGAGTAATTTCTTTTACATCTTGATCCTGCAGGTTTGAAGACAACTTCACTTGAGTTGTCGTGTGATTTCCAAAGGATTGTGCACATGAAAAAACTTATTTTTATAAATAGTATAAAACTTCTAGGTTGCAGGAGAGGCAGAATCACAGGAAATGCAGCTATCTAGACAGATGTGTAATTAGCCAAGAAAAATTTGGCCTTTAAACAATAATATGTATTTCCTGTCATTCAGTCCCAATAACATTTGAGTATATGTCATACAGCATGACAATACATATTGTGTTTGCACACTGGTTAACATACTAAAAAATCCTAATATTCATGTCTGTACTATGGATACATATGATACACAAATTAACCTAAGTGATAATTATTTTTTGTTTTTATCCTTTACAACAAGCTGTCCCTGACAAATTAGGAACATATGTTATGGAAAAGAACACTAAAAGGTATGGCAGCAAGCACTTAACTGGGATCCTCAATGCAATAAAGTTAACCGAGGTGGACAAGACTTGATTGAAATCCTGCTATATTGTGTGTATTACAGATACAGTCAGGAAATAGAAGTAATAATTACAGTGATTATAACTATAAAAATTCATACTGACTAAAACATGACATAATGAGGAAACTTATCTGATACCAGGGAATTGCCTCTTTAAGTTAGTTTTACAGACTGGAAAATCAGGAAGATAGAGATTGGTAAACAAATGTAGATGTAAGCTAACATTTCTAGCAACGGATAAAGCCTTTTTGCATAACAGTGAATTAACAGTGAATTGACTAAAACTGACTAGGACTACCATAGTCTGCTGGGATTTTTTTTTAAATTAATCACAAAATGACTAGCAAGCCTAATGATGTTGATAGGTATAAACCAGCACTTAGGCAGCACTTCCCATAAAGATCAGGACCCAGAAAACGATGCAGAAGAACAGTGTAAAGCCCTACAGGCAGCAACAGCAGAGCAGCTGTTTGACACACAGGCAGCTGCCCAAGCAGGGTAATGCACTGCAGGCTAACACTGCACACAGGGCAGGCAGAATTGCCACATCTTAGCAAACCACGTGATGAAGAATAAGCACAGTCACAGACTGCATTTACAGAGCAAATCAACCTAATGTTACAATAACATGCGATTCAAACCCTGCTACTGCATCTTTTGTTCTGTTTTTTTACTGTCACAACAGTTCATATAAAAAAATCTGTAATATTTTTAACTGTTTTGCTGGGTGCTAAATAAATGCAAAATGCCAGAGTGGTCACCTAAGCATTTGACTAGAGTGGACAGCAGGGATAACCATATTTTTCATGGAATAACAAAAATGTTATAGTGTCAACATACATGGCTTTAAAACTGCTTTATTCATTATTTGATATATGTGTTTATTATTACTTTTGTTGTAGGTATTAAACATTGAGTATGTTAAATTGTTTCTCATTAGGAAAAAAAAGAATAGTCCAAATTAATACAGGAGCAAATTATATTGATTTTCAATAGTAAAGTAGGATTATTTAGGTTAACCAAGGATCAGCCCCATGCCTTTTCTATGATTATTCCACTGATGAGGTGAATGGAGGTTGCACACAAACCAAAAAGGATCCATAAACCTACCTAAAAATTACCTCTCTGCTCTGCTTTTGTCATTCTTTCCTTATCTTCATACAGTCTATCTGCATTTCTTACCTCCCCTTTTACTTCCAGATTCCAGGTCACTCTGCCCCAGTTAACAGAGCTATGCCATAGTGAATGCTTTGTAGATGTTAAGCAAATTAATGAAAAGGAGAAAAAGAATCTGCCTAAGCAACCAGCAGGCAGTGAGAGCAGCTATTGCTGACCAGCTGGAAAGCCACAGGCTAAACCAGATCCCAGCTCTTCCCCTACACATTTTTAGCAGCTGCAGAGACTCAGCTGGCTCAGCTGAGACAAATGGTGCAGGCCTGCAAAACTGGCAACTTCTGGCCCACAATGTGGGCAAGTGAACTATGAACCATCAAGCTGGACGAAGTTAAGAGATAAATGCAAGAGTGTCCTCAAGCTACTCTCCAGCTACAATGGCTGCAACAATCTGAATGTTGTTTAAAAGAGAAACTGAAAATACATCATATTTCTGTTTATGTAAATAGTAAGATAATAGGCAATTCATCACACTTATCTGCTAAGATTCAATCCTGATTTTGATAATTTGACATAATCCTTTCTAGCAAAACCAGTAAACTTCTCTAAAGTATTTTACAGCCATTTTGCAATATAATGTTGCTGTCTCTAACAGCAACAAGCAAAACTATATGTCAGATGCTATAAGAACATTTTTTATCCCCTTATGAGAAAAAACCTTGGCAGAAGATAAAGATCCTGAAGCCTAACTGCCCCTTCATATTTGAATCCTGTCTTGTATAAGATATTGATTGTTTGTGCCATAAAGAAGAAGAAGAAAGAAGCATGAACAGTAAATACATTTTCTTGTCATATAGTGAATGACAACTGTCTTATTATGCAAGAAGTAACACAGAACTTACTATGCAAAATCCTAGAATATTTACTGTTTTGCCACACCTGTATTATGTAATGCTTTGGACAGCCTCAGCTTTCCAGGACTGTACAAAGAAGATTCCTACAGCAAACCAACAACACCATGTACTATAAGGACAGATAGTAAGGATGCTCAAATAAAGGCTATCTATAAATGAATCATAAAACTGTAAGAGAACAATTTCTGTTACTTTTATTAATTTTCTTTAAAACTGTGATTAAAAAAATCTCATTAAACACATTAGTATTATCTTTTACTGAGTTTTTCACCTTCTGTCTTGCTGTATGAAACAAGAACTGTGAGAATGCTACAATTTTATCTCCAGTACAAGTCAGTCTTGAGTCTTAATGCAGGTGTCTCAAATAGCAGTAGGCACATTATTTGATGGATCCAAGACTGATATATTTTATGTGCACAATCACTGCTAACATTGGTGGAAGCAGTTTTATACCAATATACCAAATAACTACTAAACTCCAGAAAATGAGAAAGACACTGTTCTCAGAAAAACGAACAATAACATGAGACAAAAAAATCTTACCTGGAGATAAAAAGGAAGTAAACTGGTAGAATATTTCAGTGTCCTTCTTTTGGCCACTATATCCCACAATACTACCAACTTCTAGGGGAAAAGTCTTGAGATGTGCACCAGTGGCTAGGTCATGAAGCTGCAGGATATTCTTCACATCATGCAGGTAGCACAAAACCAGGAAATTGGACCTCACACAAGCAACCCATTCTGCACAGCATGGGAAAGAAAAACAAAGCCACAAAAAAACCCCACAATTAAAAAACCTAAGAAAGAAAACAATCAGACATGCTCTGATCCTAAAATTCTTTAGCATACCTAAATGCATGCAGCAAAATTTCTTACATGCATTGCCTTTAATTCTTAAATCTTTGTAAATGAACCCAAAATAAAGTCTGACATTCTCTCGAAATGCATTAACCATGCTGCCTAAAGTTAATTCATGCAGACACAAGAATAAAGAATTGCTTCATCAATATGCTTATGCATTTGGGATATTTATTGATCAATATTGCTCCTAAATATCACATATTTCAATGCATAACCCAAGCAAAATATTTATCTTTGCCAGCAATACTTATGAAAAGTCATGAAAATCAAAACAATCATAGATTTGTACTCAAACTAAACTCATAAAGAAAAAAGACGTGATCCTGTATTGCACACTGAGGTATAGAACAGACATTACTATTTGTCTTGGTTCTATTGCTGAAGTAATCAGGAGACTATTCTTGAAAGCAAGCCCTACTGGGTGTAAGAAAAGGGCTGTTTTGGGGGTGATACTCTCATCATGCCATCAAAAAAGCCCCATGTGCTTATTCAAGATGCTAATGTTGCTAAATAGCATTCTTGAGACTGTAAGGTAATAGGAGCAGGATGCAGCACAGTGAACTCCATCCAGCAACAGGATCCAGGAACAAATCCCTCTGCAGGGGTTCACTGCCTTTATGTCTCTCCTGGCAGTCCTAGCTCTAGTCCCACCTTGTCTGTGCAGCTGTGCAGGAATGAGAGCTTCTGCTCCACGGAACTTTTCCCATCCTGAGTTTGTTCCTTGGAATAATTACTAGACATATGTGAACCTTTAGTTCACGACATGCTAATTTTCAACTGGACTTTAGAAAATTAAAGCAAATTAAAATAAAATATCTGGGCTGGCAATTTCTAAAAATATCTGTGGTTCGACTGACTATCTCACTTTAATCTCCATCTCTATAGCCTGTAAAGCATAGAAACTCTTTGGAGCTCCAGTTCACACATGATATATCATGTAACATATTCTCTCCTGTCTCCTGTGCCACTGGCTTTACATCTCTAGTGACAAATCTATTTTGTCAGACAGGAGAAAGATTAAAACATCTTAATCTTGCTCGGCATTTCTGTCATTTAAGAAATTACTTTGCAACAAAAGTATTTTAACTTCTCATTAATTCACAAATTGAATACAAGCAAGACCAAATACAAGCAAAGTCAAAAGTTAAAGAAGGTATCCTGAAGGAGGCAATGTGGGACATTTTTATTTGTTTGTAAGACTAGGTGAGGAGGTGATTCTTATTCTCTCCCAACTACATAAATATGACTTCTTCTCTGATAACTGAGACTGAAAATCTAAATCATGGGAAAAACACAAGTGTTGGACAGTGGCTTTTTTTTTTATGTGCTGAAAGCAAATAATGAGGAGATGGAACCAAATGAGCAAGAAATTTGAGGTAGGACTGACAGGGGTACACTGTAATGCCAAAGTAGCAATGTGAGATGAAGAGTTTAATGTGACAACATTGGAGGAAAAAATGCCAGAACATAAGCATATAAAAATTGACAGAATTTCAGTTTTATGCCATTTTATGTTATTCACATCCTTCCAGTTTCCTCAAAGTCCTATAAAACCAAATAATTTGAATTCACAGAGTTGTAAAGAAGACAATCTTATAAATGCATCTTTGCATATTCAGGTTCCAGAAGAAAAGTTCTGAATTGTGTGATGTGCCCCTTCCATTAAGTTCATTTTTGAACTGAAGGTCAAAACTCGCTATTCTGAAAGCCTCCTATATGCTTTTATATAGAGTTCAGGTCTGTAATAACCCCCTAGAGCTCAAAGATCTTCAAATACTTTTAGCTTGTTTCTGAAGGACCAGTGAAATTTAATACTTGCCTTTCTAGAGATATGAAGTCATGTTTTATAAACACCTAAATAAAGCTTTACTTCTCCCCTCTTCCTGAACACCACCATTCATTGTTTTTTTACCCCAAACCTTCCAATGCCCTCATGAGCTTCCAGTCTAAAGTCAGGAATTTTCTAACCAAAGCCCCAGGGAACACTAACTGAAATTTCAGCCATATTCAGAAATAAGGTACAACATAACATAACACTGTTTATAAATTAGTAATTGATGTGTAATTTTAGCACTAGGGTGGGTAAAATTTCTTAAGTGAGGCTGGAGAACATAATAAACGTTTTAAGTTATTTAATTCAATTACATATTTTGAAATACAGAATCATTCTTGGCTGTATACACGAGCGGAATATGTAGTAATCGAAAATATTTTTTGCATTGTCACTGCACAAATTTTCCAACATTTTTATGTGGTTTATTAACATAAAATGTGAATAAAAAAGTTAGCATCCCAACAGTAACACACCTTTTTTGCATGCAGAATTATTGCCTCTGCAATGAGTATGAGATCGCATGAACTCCACTGGTATTCTCAGCAACATCTATAATTAAAATGTCTAGTTTTACTCTCAAAATTTCTTGAAAAAAGTTTCACAAAATGGATTATAAACACTCTCAGATCAACTTAAAATATGTATAACATACAGCTTTGCTTCAACAAAAAAAAATTAAGGGAATTTTAATTTAAAATTATGTTGTGGTGATGCTTTAATTCCTCACTAATTAATTGATTAAACAGTTCACTTTAATGGATTTTTTCATTAAGAGCTGATGTACTTTGACTTATATACTCATGAAGAGGTATTACTCTTTTTATTAAAAAGATTCAATTGCTCAGGAGTAAGGCTGCTGGCTTAGATGGGGATTTCTGCTACTAAGGAACTTGCCTAGGAAGCAGTAATATCAACTCTCCACCACCTCTTTGGTTTACAAGTTAAGATGGTCTCAGGTGAAGATAATAGATGAGAAGCCAATGCAAAATATTTTTAAAACATTCCATGAGATTTAGGAACATATCTTGTATGTACAGTACATGCATAATAACTGGTTTTGGTGCATTGCTAACTGCCTCCAAAACTTACAGTAATGGCAGCTACAAAGAAACACAAAAATCAAGAGAGCAAAACACTGAAGCAGACTTGAAAGCCCAGAAGAAAAAGCAAACACTAAGAACCAACACTGATTATACACAGCAAGCTAAAACAATGCTGAATTATTAACCAGAGCTATTTTTTGCCTGCAAGCTTTGAGTCTCTGTTACTCCCATGCTCAGTACTGAGAACCACAGATACTGTTGGTGTGTTGCATTAGCAGTCAAGCTTTTGGTTTTGCTCGTGCACTGCAGGATGCATCCTGCATGCCTCTGTATTTCCTAGAAAGTTTTAAGATGGCATGATTTCAAATCTCCAGTCTAACCTGACACCATTGCTGTAGGCACCCTTTATAGACAAATGGGGTGAAGAAATAAGGACCTTTAGAGTGCAAGTGAACCATTTATTTTGAATACCCCATTCTGGGATACTGTGCTTGCTGAGCAGTTTCACTCACACAAGTACTGTTTTTTAAAAAGCTAACTATCCAAAACCTCTCCAGTGTATAGGTCAATTTATTTTCAGCTAATACCAATGAACAGAGCAATTAGTCTCCTGGTTACACCTCAATTTATCAACCTATTTCTAACATCCATCAAGCACAGGACTTCTATTACTACACAATAAACACTAAGAGGTTGCTTTCTCCAAACTGAGCATCTTGCTTCAGGCATCTGAGAGAGATGAACACACTTGGAGGCAGCTCCAAGTACTGAAAGCAGGTGTGAAGAATTATCCTTGGTATTGGCCAGTTCTCTCTGAAGAGTCCAGTGGCCACCTTGGTGACTAAAACAGGTTACACACAATTCTTCAACAGCTAAATTTGGGCTAGAGGAGGTACACTTCTTAACAAGGCCTAGAAAACTGAGCTCAACCATATCTAGAACTTCTAGTTCAACCTTCCAGAAATTCACATACCGCTACTTTCCAAAACCACTTTTTTTTTTATTTTGACATTCATTAGTCTTTGTGACTGTCATTAGTCACAAAGCCACTAACCTGGCATTTGCAATGTTACTACAAACAACTTTTTGAAATAGTTTCCGGGGAAAATAAGGGTTGAATCCTCACACTAAACATCTGTGCCACTAACCTCTAATGACTTAAAACAGTTTGGACCTTTCCTTTCTGCAGCAGTAACTACAGCATGTTAAGTGTCTGAATGTACAAACATACTTTGACAGATGCAGGCTGAAATGCTGATGGAGAACACACCATGCCAGAAGAGCCAGGCAGTCAGAGCTTCAGCAGGAATTGCTGAGTTACTTGATGAACACTGTGCTTATGCATCCACTCAACACTTGTGTTGTGAGTGAGAATAATTAATGTATTTCAATGGATGGCCAAAGCTGTAGCTGCAAGACAGACCTGGAAGGTCATGGTGGTTTTCTTGGTCATCACAGACAGTGACCCTAAACTTCAGTGTCTCTGCAGATTAACAAGTACCAATGCTGATCTCAACTAGAATGACCTGTAGCCATCACTCAAGGCTACTTACGAGTAGACTTGCAGGTAAAGCATGAGCAATTTACAGAGTAAAACATGAATAATTCTGAAACATGTCAGTAAATGTTGACAAGCCCTCACAATATAAAGCATTTATCTTCTCACTGAGACGCCATCCTCAGTGACAGCATGCCATGTCAAAGTTAATGGGAAAGCTTCCACCAATTTTAGCAAATCAAGGATTTGGTGCTCCTTCCAGACTTTTCCTCCTGGCTTCACAACAGTGCCAAAACACAAATTTCAGCTGCAGTAACTCACCTCCCCATCTCCTAAGCATTTATGAATTAGCTAGCAAGTTAAAGGTATAAATAAAAATACTTTTTTCCACTTGGGAATTGTAGCTGAGGGAACGGAAGCACTTTACATGCACTAGGTTTAGGTGTGCAGATCTGTACAAGGTAGAGGGAGTACTGCTAACTTTGGGTGCACAGTTCCCAAAATGAATCATTTAACCTTCTAAACCCAGTGCCTTAGAACTAGGGTTGCAAGTCTGCTACGGTCAGTCAGCATTTATGGTTTCATAGCTGCCTTTCAATTCTTGCAGGTACGTGGTCATTTAAAGCACAAGTTCAATGCCAGATGTGAATCTCTCTGGTGGTTTCATTTCAGAGTAACTGAAAATTAAAACTAACACTTTATAAACAAACTCTGAAGGGAAAGAAATTAGTCTCATCACACTACAATATGCTCTGAGGTGCCCTCTTAAATTTCCTTTTAAAATAGCTGTCATTTATTGCTTCCCCTGAGCTGAGAGAGTACAGATCTAAATTTACCTCATCTCTGTAATTTCTGACAGTTGTAAAATGAAGCGCATGTACAACCTCACTGCAGGAATATGCTTGATTTTTCCCTTTATTTCCCAAATTATCTCATTTATAAACAGTTCTTGAAAAAGAAAGAGTCAAAGCCAATTGAAAAGTCTGTTCTTAAAGAATTTGTTGAGGAAACCAAATTACATTCACACCAACATGCAGACGTGTGTTTATTTCTTGGTTAGATTGTATTAACTGTAGCATCTTTCTAAGAATACAATGGTATTTTGTGAAACACTGGTAGAGATTCTCTATTCTCAATTCTGAATTTATTATTTGTAAATAAACTATTTCTATAACTGCAGCTTTTATGAAATTGAATCTAAGTTAAGGCACAGAAAAGAACAGGCTCTGTCTTCCAGGCAGGTCATACTAACAATAATGTTTGTGAAGAAATACTAATACAGCTAAATAACTTCTCGTTAAAAGTCACTCCCACATGTAAGTAAAAGGCAGCAATACCCATTTATCCTGTGAATCTCTGCTGTCTTAGCTTTTGCAGGAGCTTCATTATACTGTCATCTCTTTATCACCCAAATCAAATTCACTTGACTCCAAGGTTTTCAAGAATGAATTATAAACTGTCATTGCTACATGTATGTCTTCCTTAACAAAGCTTGGAATGCTTAAAAAAGCCTGACATGGAGACTGGCTTGCTTGCTGGCTACATCAAATGAAGGAGTGAGGTTTTTATTCATTCAGGACTACAACTTCCTGACCATGATAAAACTCCCCTATCTTGGTGCTAAGGATACAACACTAATCTGCAAGTGTCCGTAACAAAGGAGTAACTGAAGAATTTAAATTTACTTTACTCTAAGATCTACTATAGATTTATTAAGATCTACTTAAAACTCATCTTCTTATGGAGACTCTTTCATTTGTTAGTTCAATCCAATTTCTTTACATACTGCTCCAAAAGGCTGAAGAGAGAAGTAGACGTACGATTGTCTGTTCCAGCTTCACATTCAACTACAGTAAAAGATTAATGACACACAATATATTCCTGAAAGTCACCCTGATGGTTTTATATGACAAATTATGTTTGCTTTCAAGTGTTTAAGAGCTGAATGCCTGTTGGGTTTACAGTCTAAAGGTCAGTGTCCTCAACAAACCCATTCATCTGAGCTTTCAGTTTTTCTAGGGCAGTTCTTGTTAAGTCTGTACTGTCAAGGCTGTCATGTATAAGCCATTAAACAAACGTTGCATGCATTATTATTATTTTTTTTTTGTGCATAAACATGAACTCATCATGACTTTGACTTTAGAATGAAACCAAAATGGAGTTGAGGTAAATACCACAGTGTAGGGAAGAGCAGATGTGGCATTTATCTCACTGGGAAGGAATGCATAATAAGTGCTTACAGAGCCACTGGTCAAAGCTCCTTTGGCTGCCTAGACCGCTTTCCAGGTAAATCCACACATGGCAACCACATTTCATCCCAGTCACACATTTCTGTCCCATTCTGTTTATACACTCACCATGTCCAAGTGAATTCTTCCATTTGGTCCCACTTTATAAACTGCAGTTCCTCATAAGCATAGCTTAACTCACTGTCAGTCAATTTGCACATGACCAAAATTAAGACTTGGAAGCAATTTTTCACTGACATCTATTATCAATTCTCTGCTTAGGACATGAAACATACTTCATTTAAGATGCAAATTACTCCTATTCAAATAGTTTCCAATCTTAAGAAAAGATTTGTGCCTCACCAACTCTAATTTGCTACATTTCCATTCACTAAAATTCTCTCAATATTCTATACCCCAGTCATTTGCAACATCACTACAATTCTGGATATATTCAGAATCAACATTTACGTCACACTGGGAACAGCTAGGCTGTAGCAGAAATCATACAGGACACACTGTGAACTGCAGACAGAAATAAAGATTTTTTTAAAGTGATAAAAGCCTTAAGATGACTTTGAAATAGTAGCAAAATAGATTTGTCCCTGTGGAAAGACAGAAGTTACTGTATATGCATATATCAAATCATGTACACAAAGAGAATTCCACTCATCCTACAAGCAGCTCTTCACTGAAAAGTAGCAAATATGAAGGAATTGGTATAAAATTGATTAATAAAAATTTAGAGTATTTTTGAATAACTAATTATGCTAGTCAGATAAATCATAATTGTACCTTGGACTGTATGGAGAGCAAACTACATAAATGTACACTAGGCATCTGTAAAAACAGCTCAGAGGAGGTTCTTCTATATTGTCTGAAACTAATTATAAGCTTTCATAGAACTTTCTGCAAAATGATGGGATTAAAAAAACCTTTGTTTTAATTATATCAAAACTAAAGATTTATGTTTTGAACTTGCTTCTATACTTTAAAAATTCCATGCCCTTACACTTTCCTGAGATTTCTTTTTTTCAAGTATTGTTTACTCCTCTTATTCCAGGAACAAAAGAAATCCTGTCTCAAATTCTGACCAGTTCTGTTCAAAGCATGCTGCAGTACTGCCAAATTTGCTCTTTCCCTTCTTTCTGCTTACAAAGTCCCTCTTCTTGTAATGGCTGACTGTCTAGTAAACATTTATTTCCCTGACATGAAGCAGGAAAATACTTTCTTCTCATTTTTTACAAACACAGAATTAAAACAAGGACAGATGAAGCAACTTCACTAGGGCCACACAGGACGTTGGAGAGAGAGAGAAAGAGATATTCTGGATCGTTTGTATCTCAGCAAGTCTTTTAATTGCAAATCCCAAACAAAGTTTAAACACAGGAAAAAAGCAAGAAAGTCTGTAAAAGATCATTCAAATAACTAATTACTGAATTAATTTGGAAAAAGCAGAACCTAATGTCTTAACTTGACATGAACTCTTACCTAGAACATCTTTTTCATGTTCAGGGACGAGAACTTTCCATTTGGATTCCTCTGGATCACTGAAGTCAATGTTGATTAACCGATAATTTGGAGAATGGCGGTTTGTCTTGAAAGTGAACACTGTTCCTTCGTTGGTGACATACTCATACTCAGCCTCAAAGTTATCTATCAGCTTCACCCATTGAAGAATTCCTGCAAGATCAAACACAGAGCGTCAGTTCCTCAGACAAAACCTTTCAACGCCTGAGGGCAAGGCCTTCCTGACAACTGCTGTAAGCTCTTTACTGAACAGTGGCAGTGGCCAGAAGCAGTAGAGCTATGGAAAGGCTTGAATGTGTACCAGGTACTGAGAACTTCCAAACAATGCTTGAGATCAGTAGGCTGCAGTGGAAAAACACCAGCTCACAGACATGTTAACACAACTGGTTTGGAGGAATTTCTAGCAAAATACTGACAGAGTTGTGGCTCATGTTTCACCAGCATTCCTAAGGGGCTTCTGGAGAGCTCAGATCTGTTTGCCACAGAAATGCTTCTCCCACAGTGGCTGCTGTGAAGCCAACGCTGCTGAGCACATCCGGTTTTCATCATGGGAGTTCACAACTGCCCCCTTCTACAGACTTACAACGAAGAGCTGCAGCTGAGTTGAAAGACTGCACTAAGCTTTCAAGCACAATTTTATTTTTAACAGCTTTTCTAAAATTACTATTGAATTATAAAGAAATGTTTGGAAATTTTAGTTCCTGCAAAAAATTTTACTTTGAATGGAAAGTTTTCCATTCTCCTTGAAAGCCCAGAACTTCCTGCAGAATAGAAATGATGCTATTAGAATGATTACAATAAACTTCAACATAAGGAATTTCCCTTTCAACTCAGAAACAACATTCCTGAAATGCTGTTCTGCAGAAATTTGTCACCACCAAAGTACAACTACAGTTAGCAAAAACATCTGAGTTTCTGAAGAATGAAATTGCATTTTGCCTATCAAAATCCTAGAATATTACACTCAAGAAGTAGATTTCTCTCAAAAATGAATTGCCTAAGTAGACTGTGGTACAGAGTAGGCTGTATTGACTCAACTTGAAGATGGGATTTTAAAATTTCACTGCTTTTTATTCACATTTTCCTGTTTTGCAATAGGTTGAGGCTAGTAGAAAGAAAAAAGCAGCAAAGCTAGATAAGATACGTGATATACTTATGTCTACAACCCAACCTAACATCCGAACTATTGCAAGCTTCATACATTAGCTATGCTGAAAAATCAGAATCCTTCTTGATATGTGAAACTGAAGTTCTTGTATCTTAAAATAACATTTAGAGTGCTGTCTGCCCCCTTCCTAAAGCCATATGTTGGGTCTTCGCTTTTAAGTATAAACAAAGAAACTGTTCATAAATCTGTTTGTGAAACTCTATATGCAATGTTTTTATCAATAAAAAAGCATTTCAGCTTATTTTATAATATTAAAAGCTGAGCAGAATAATGCAAGTAGATCATAGCCAAGCCGCAATTACTGTAAACTTAAAAAAAAGAAAAGAGTAATTGAGGAAGAAGTGAGATGACTAAGGTCATTTAAAACCCATTAGATGTAATAACAGAGTATAGTATGGTACATTCATAAAGTTTGTATCTCTTAATTGCCATTTTGGTTTAAAGAAAACTTCCCTGTCTCTTCATGCGAAGTAATTAAATTCTACTTTGTGTACTGCTGTAATACAAACTTTCCAGACAATCCAGACAATTTAGTATCCTGAGTGAATACACTGCCCTTAAATTTTGATTTTTACTGAGACGCAAAGTTTTGCCCTTCTCAAGAGAGTTCATGTTGAAGAAAAATCCTGCTAAGTCACTCCAGTTGCTGTGAGTTCCACAGAGAAAAGCTGCTTCAAGGCCCAGTAAATGCAAAGCAAATCCTACAAAGCAAAGCCTACAGTGAGCCCTGACAAACACCAGTGAAACCATTTCAAGATCCCAAGTCATATGTACAGGCATTTTAGTAAATAAAAATTTTAACTCCAGAGTAACACCATCATAATACTGGTATCTGACAGAATGAAACCATCATACTGAAGTTAAAGACTTCATAAAAAGAAATTGTCAGACTGTTGAAAAATCTCACTTTTTAAATGGTAAATACACACAACAGTTTTAGTCTCCTTGAGTGCAACACAACAGGAATTCCATGAAGAAAAAGGACAATAATGTGACACTAGGGATTTACATTGCTTCCTTGCAACTCATTAACCCACCCCTAAATGAGCAGCTAGAAAAAAAGTGAGAGGGTTGATGTTCTGCAGGGGTACACTTAGTTGTTATTATACAAAAACAAGAGCATCCATCTTATTAAAGTGGCTTTTATGTAGTCCTCAGAAGGAAATATTGCAGATGAATTGCCTCTAAACCACTGTCTTACTGAAGTGGTTAAATACGCCAACATCTAGTCCCGAATCAGAGGCGCTAAGGAGGCAGCTACAGGCAGCCCTCACATCAGACACGTCACTGCTGTACAGGGAATGTGCTGCAGTTCTCCAGTGAGAGGAAGAAATTCTTTGCAGTAACACAGATATCAGCCATAAGAGGATGCTTCTTTATGGCTGGTTAGAGGTGACCTAGTTGTGGCTGTGACTGAAGTATCCTAGCATCGCTTCAGATCCTCCTGCTTAGCCTTCTCCTTTGGGCTAGACATAACAACCTGATGGCAAACACAGGCATTCACTGAGCCCTAATATGGCTGAAAAGTGATTGGGACACACACCATTTCTCCCCAAGTCATGCCAGTGCAACACAAGGAAGGGGCAGGGCCATACAGCTCACTAGTATGGCACTGCCCTCAAGTCAAGCACTCTGGCCTTGCCTCTCAATAACACAAAGAAGAGGACGTCTGTAAGTAATGACTTCAAAAAGTACTTGAAAAACAAGGTAAAGGATGTACATTCAGTCATTCTTCATAAAATGGAGAGAAAAGAGTTGATGAACTGGATCTTGATAAGACATTTACAGGTTTAACCAGCAGCCCTCTGAGAACACGTCTTTGAGAAGAATCAGAGAAGTGGCATTTGTATAGTCTAAGGCTACTCTTCACATCTGAAACGCTGAAGACTTCCATTTAATCCACATAACCATACAATGAGACAGATTTATTACATACAGGAAAAGCATGACAGTTTCCTGTATGCTGCTGCTATACTCTAATCCTTTCCCCTGCCAGTCCTTCTGTTAAAATACATTGCTGAAATGATACAGATGGTTTTGCCTATATGTTTTATACCAGTCAGTTATTCATCATCACATAACTGTGTTACAATAGGAACTGCAGGTAGAATTCAGTGGACAATAAGGCCATGTCACACAACAGAAAATCATAATCCTACAGAGCTAGGCTTCTGCAAAAGATAAAAGCAACATTTAGTATACAGATAGGATTTTTAAACAAAGGTTTTTTTGATACATAGATGATTAAAAGAGATTTTTTTTCAGTAAGCATCACAGCATAAGCTCTCAATCTTGTACTGGCCTCTGAACATAGTAAAGTATTCCATGGTCGGTTCAGAGCTCTGGGTAATGAAGCAGGTCTGTAACTGAATGACAACAACTACAAGAGAAGGAAAAGCTAATTTGAACAAATTGATAAGAGCATGAATTATCACAAGGTCCTGTTACCAGCCCTCTTTTAGACAGAAAGGATAAAGTGGCTGAGAGTTACTGTTAATCACTTCACAAAATGTTCTTGATACTTCCATATTCCGTGTTTCACAGAAAGGCAAAACAATCAATTCATGGCACATAACCTCTTGTCTGTGCCTACTGGAGAGACAGGGTTTAATTGTACGGTTATCTTAACACTGGGAAAAATAGTTTTCAAATGTCAAACACTTGTATTTGGCTTTTTTCATGTGCTCTAACAGTCAAAATTAGCAAGTGAAGACATAAATGTTCATCTCCATAAATTCCATTCTGTCTTGTCATTTTTTGCAAGACAGCTTTTCTAGAAATGGGGCAGTGCTGAGAAAACTCAGGAAATGAACGAGGAGGCTTGGCTTATAACAATAGGACAGGTTTTCTAACCCAAACAACGATGCCATATTTTATTATGGTATACACAGCAGGTAAATAAATTTCTACCCAAAGAAAGATCATGATTTTTTTTACTCCTAGATTTTAATAGAATCACAGAATAATTCAGGTTGGAAGGGCTCTCAAAAGCCATCTATTTCCAACCACCCTGCCATAAGTAGTCACATTCCACTAAACCAGGTGCTCAAAGCCCTGTCGTATCTGGATTTGAGTATCTCCAGGGATGGGGAATCCACAACTTCTCTAGACAACCTCTTATGATGTTTCACAGTACCAATCCACACTAGGTTTTACATTCAATTGCAGACATCATACATACATCAGATTGGAAGAGACTGTTTCAGGGCCCTAGTGGCACGTTCATAACCTATTCCAGGAACTGAATGGCAGAGTCCTTCACTCACACATCTACTTCCACATCAGAATCTAATTTCTTCTTGAATCATGCAATACTCAGCTTGCTCTCAAGCCGCTGTTCTGAGCAAGGCAGCTAGGGAAAAAAACTCAGGGTTTTTTCCCTCTTTTTTTCTTCAAAGCCACAAATATTTGTCTCACTCTGGTCTCCAAAGGCAAGAGAGATTTTCAAACAATTTGGACTCTCTTTAAAAGCAAGATCTCTCTATGTCTTGGGACCTGACTTCACTTACAAACATCTGAGGGAGAAAATACTGTAAAGGAGATATTAAGATGTTCCTGAAAGGAATGCAACTTTTGTATTTGTATTGAGAGAATACCACTCATTTTGCAGATGATGAATGACAGCTACTCAATGATCATGGAAAGTTAATGTATTTGCCATCTAAAATATAAACAAATGGAAGGAAGCAGTATTCATTCGTTTGAGTTAAAAAGTTCAGATGTGTCAAGATATATTCAAAGATTAATCCAGTAGAAAGAAATCAAGCACTTTTATGAACAGACATTTCTCAATCAGTTTCAAGGCTCCAATTTTACTTCCACTAGGATAATCATTCGAAAGACAGGAGAATATATATGATTCATTTTGAGAGACTTATAGCTCATGCCCTCAGACAGCAGAACACAGCAACTGAAAAGCAGGCATCAAAGGTAATCTCTCTCCCTCACACTGCACTTTCTCTAATATAAACAGATAAAAGCATAAATACCTAATCTAGCAAATATCTTCATTATGAATACTATTTACACTGGTGGTAGTTCAAAGCCAGTTTGAATAAGGCTTTGAGTAACCTGGTCTAAGGGAAGATGTCCATGCCCATGGCAGGTAGGGTTGGGACTGAGTGACCTTTCAGGTCAACATTCTATGATTCTGTGACTCATAAATGTTCCGTCAGACAGTATCAGCATGAAGACGTCCTTGCTCAAATTAACAGCAAGCTATTTAATTTCACAGAATAGTTTGAAAGGACCTTTAAGGGTCATTTATGCCAATCCCCTTGCAATGAGCAGAGACATTTTCAACCAGATCCAGTTGCTCAAAGCCTCATCCCACCTAATTTAAATGCTTTCAGCAATGGGGCATCTATCACCTCTCTGGGCAACCTGTTCAAATGCCTAGGATACAACTGGCTATCTGAGCTGTGAGTGCACATTGCTGGGTCATGGCCAGTCTCTCATCCACCAATACCAAGTCCTTCTCAGACCCAGCAGGGCTCCTCTCAATCCCTTCATCCTGCAGCTTGCATTGATATAGGGGGTTACCCCAACACAGGTGCAGCCTTGCACTTGACCCTATGGGACTTCATGAGCTTCCCATGGGTCCATTCCATGAGCCTGTCCAGGTCCATCTACATGGTATCCTCAGGTCCATCTACATGGTATCCTGTCCTTCGGGTGTGAAGCACCACTCATCCTGGTGATGTCTGCGGACTTGCTGAAGGTGCATTCGATCCCACTGTCCATACAGCACCGCTCCCAGTATGGGACCCCTGAGTACGTATGGGCCCATTAGACCACACACACTTGTCACCCATGTCCATTGGGACACTGACATTGAGCACTACCTGATGGATGTGATCATCCACCAATACCTCATCCACCCAAGAATTCACTCATCAAATTCATATCTCTCCAATTCAGAGAGACGGATATTGTAGGGGATCACGTCAAAAGCCTTAAAGAAATTCAGAAAGATGACAGGGCTTTTTTAATCACTAATTTTATTGATTTTTATTGCCAATAATTTGCCTCCAAAAATACATATAAAGTATGCATTTATACTTATATTTATATGTAATTAAAAATACAGTGAAAACAAAACTCTTTGACATTTAATGGACATGACACATTTTTCTTAAAACACTGTTGTTGATCCTTCCACATTTTTCAAGACAACTAATTTTTTTCTCTCCATTTGTTAGGATACAATAGCCTTGTTTTGATACTCATTTCTGAAACTTTTTTAAAAGCTAATTCAATCACAGAAGTTTTTCAAACCATGGAAGAGTATTCTCCCTCTCACCACATTCCACTTTACAGCTTGATGTCTACTGTCGCCTCACTCATTACAAAGGTTTTCATCCACTATTTCAGGCTACACAGCACAAAGTGACTCATCCCTCTGATTTTACTGTACTGTTTATTGCTTATTTATTTATTTTTTAAGAGAGCCTGATAAATTGCAATGCTAAACTCAAACACAAAAGGCCAAACAATCCTACTTTCAACACTGAAGTGCACAAGCATTACCTTTTTTCACTTGCCCTCAAGTCACATACATGCTTTTTTAGTGTGGGGAAAAAAGAACAACATTCTAAACAAAGAAACAGAATAAAAAAACCTTCTGACTGATAGCCTTGCTCTTGAATTCTTTCTTGCAACCTTTCCCTGTCAGTCTAGTACAAAGCAGTTCCAGCTGACAATGACTAAGCAATCAGCAGGCTGTGAACTTATGTGTTTGCTCAATTTTCATCACATCTTTCCAAGCCAGTGGTTCTCAAGTATTTTTCACTAGCTCCTATTCCCCTACAAGTGTCCTCCCACCACCTCACACTGTTCCCACCAGACACAAACTACCAACCTCCAAGCAGCCCAGTACCCAAGCTTAAGAGCCCCTGTTGCTGTTCTCTCTCCAGAAAGCCCCTGTACCTCCTATTTAAAACAAATCTGTGTTTAGCTTCCCTTCCAATCCAACTACTCAGGTGTGCTTCCCAGTTAGCCAACTCTCTCATCTTTTTGCATTCCAGAAATCACTGCAGCTTTTCATTAAGATTGTGTTTCTACCCACCCAAAGGTTTTAAGAGCCATGTCTTCTGATCCCGGTATCCCTGGTTTATATCCATTCTTTTTTCCCTCTGCTCTCATTTTTCAGGTCCCTCAGAAAGCACAAAGTGGGCCTCTGCCCAGAGCTCTGAGTCAGTAACTCATAAAACAGTTTTATAGTGTTCACAAGAGGATCCTGATTTTTTTCATTAGGCTTTCTAGCTGCTACCACAATACAAAAAAAAAAAAAAAAGGTCAATATTAAGGACAACTTCAACAAGACAAATAGGGCATGTCATGCTGGTCTAAGTTCATAGCCAAGGGTGATTAAATAGCTTTCATTTATTTTTTGTTGCACACCAACAGACTGGTGCTAAATTCCTTCGCAGCACCAAATCACATATTCAAATGAATAAACAGTCAAGGCTGACAATCTTAATGAAAAAGAAACAATCTCATTTCTCAAGAAAAGGGAGATTCAAAATTATTACCAGGCACAGAAGAATGAAGAGACATGCTACATAAAAAACCCCTCTGTTTTCTGGTTTGGTTGTTTTTTGGTTTTGTTCTGTGGTTTTTTGGGTTTTTTTTTGCTTGATGCTTGGCTTTTGGTTGGTTGGGATTTTCAAGGGTTTTTTGGGTTTGGGGGTTTTTTTGGTAAGGTATACAACAAGGTTTGCTAATAAATGATTGCTTGATTACTGTGTATCCAGCTATTTGGCTACTATGAGGCATTTTCAGGTACACCAAGAACAGTAAAGCCAAGTGATTAATGGGAGTTTTCTTGTTTGACTGGTTCAACAAACAAGCAAACCTGAGTGCTATCTTGTGGAAAACAGGCTTGATGAAACAGCGACCAAAAATTGTGCCTTACATTGCTCAGTTACTGGGTAAACATTTGGGTTTTAATAAATACTTAGCATTGTATCACTTTAAAATGTTTGTTACAGAAGCCAAGAGTTGAAAAGCCTACTAGCAGCTTAGCAAGTTAAGTATTTCTTACTTAAGAAATTTGGAATACTGAATGAGGGAATAACCTTCTGGCCATGAACCTACAGTAGTGTCCTTCCTGACCCAACAGGCACTGCACTGCTGCTACTGATTCATAAAGCAAAATTAAACTTTATCAGTTGGCTGACGGAGTGGTCAAATATGGACAAGAATCCCGTAATATTGTCCCTTAGCCCACAAGGAAATACAGAGGCAAGCACAAAGGGAAGAGCTCCCATAAGCACAGTTACTTGAAACAGAGTACAAGGGAGTTACCCGAAAAGTTCAAAAAGCAGCCAGTTGTCTTCTCCAGAGTGGGGTCTTGTCACAGCATTGTCTTGCCATAATACTGAACTATGACCACAGGTCTTGAGAAATGGAGTATTTGTAAAACACTGATATGAGATAAAAGTCTTTTTGGGTAAGCTAGTTGTAGACATAAAATTCTAGTCAGTAAACCTGGCCATTTCTAACACAGAGTTTTGTCACAAAAGCTATGCCACAAACTGGGTTAATCTGGTGGGATTCACAAGAAGCCTATGATACTAGGGGAGGAAGAGAAACAATATCTCCCCAAATCTCTTATCTTTTCAGACTAATTTAAAATTACCATTAAAATGAAGCTATTACGTATTTGTTACAGGTTACTTACCACAGTGATTTTTATATTCTAAAATAAAAATTTGAGCACTCTTCGCACACGTATCTCACAATGGCATACTTAAAAATCTAGCAACAACCTGAATATTCAAAGAGGAAAATGACTCAGTCTGAATACAGCAGAAGTCCTGTGACGGGGGAAAGGAAAGCATGAAGAACATTTTAGCTAATCTGGGAGGCAGAAATGATGCTCAGATGCTCCCTGTACTGTTCGTGAAAAGAAACAGAAACACTGCTGTGTAGATTACCTACTGAGGAAAACAACCTGACAAGGAATATCACAGGAGACTGCACTGCAAATTCGATTAATCTACAGCTGTTGATAAAAATATCATGACATAAAGTAAAGGGGAAAGATCTATTGACACATCTAAATTTTCAGGTGTAGAAATAGACAAGTTAAATCCTTTTAAGTTTCCTGAACATTTAGAAATAGTCTACTCTCATTTATTAGATGTGATCTCCATTCAGAGACTAAGATGATTTCCCACTCAGCACAGGGCAAGTTAACATCCACTGAATCACAGCCTGAGAAATACATGAGCAATCAATGAATGCAAAGGACATGACTTCCTTCAGTACAACAGAACTAATATAATGTTCTCTCTTCCAAAGCATCTTTGATGACACCATTATCGCCTCACTTATTATTTGAAGGCAGTATATTCAAAAAGAAGCATCAACTCATGCTGTGCAAGAAGGCAATGAAATGTATTAAATCAAGATTATTAAAGCAATAATTAAGTGACAAATATTGGACAAAGCATGTTTCATAAAAAGATAACTTGTTAGAAAGTTAAACCAGAGGTTTCCTCTTCATCAAAGCAATTTTTTTTAGATTGTTAGCAAAATCATTCTGTTCCATTTCTTGATGATTCTTGTGGAACAACCTGGATCTTCCCTTTCAGTGTCTCGAATTGAAAAAGTGCAAATTTACTTTTTTATTTGTATTATCTAGACAGCAAAAATGGGATATGCATGTAATTGAGTACAAATACAGAAGAAGTTCACAATTTAAGAAGGCAAAAAAGGGTTTTACAGCTTTGTTTTTTTAACTGAATGAGCTTATTTGGTTGGATTAATCTTTTCAAAACAGCCACAAACTGTTGAATTTAATTTGAAATTTAAAAAGGAAATATTTTCTTGCTATAAAGACATGCCGCATGTAAGTAAGAGTAAAAATGGAAGATTACACATGCCTTTCACCTGCTGGGGAAAGAAATATCTGAGCTCCTGTAAGCTTGTTATGGGCTATATTGTGTTGCTTGATGATCCCCACAGTAGCTGACTCATCCCTGAATTCACAGCAGTCTTCCAAGTTCTATCAGGCAGATATTTACTAAGCATTTGCCATTTCCACACATGAAACATACTGTTTAATTTTGCGCTCCTGATTCTTCTTTGTTTTCCCAGGATGGGTACCCGCCCTTTTTAGTATGCTGCCCCACTCTACCCTGGCAATTTAAGCAAAATAATTCAACCAGCTACCGTGGTCTTTGAGAGAAAAGGCCTTTTTTGTCTCTCAGACAGACAAAATGAACTTCATTCTGAGCAAGAACATCTCCTAATATATAGGTAATTTTTTTAATTGTGTCACATTTCTAACCTACAGCAAATTAGAAACAAAGCCCACAAATGAGCTAGCCATCCTTAATTTTAACAACCCTGAAGAACAGAGCATTTACTCTTTCGAAACTATGACTTTACAATAGAAATAAATTCAGAAGTATGAGAAATTTGTTGACACCAGACTTGAAATATTTCATGAGTATATAATTTCATATGTCCAGCTGTGTGCTGAAGTAGATGAGTTCAGCTAAATCAAACAAGTCTCCATAAATGAAAATAATGAAAAACTGTATCAATACAGTCTATACATGAAAGAGAAAACTTAAAATTTTTATTTGATCATACAAAATCTGCCACACACCGTCTATATATCCAGTGCAATATTGCCAGATTGTATGAAGTTTTCAAAATCTTTTTCTGAAATCCTCAGTGAAATGAGAAAAATTATAAAAACAATCACTATTTCTAAATAAGCTGTACAACATACTATCAAAGGGATCCAAACTATGAATCACTTCATGGAAACACAAATGGCTTTCACTGAATCCAAGGGCCTCAACCTAGAAACCACAATATTGCCATTCAGTACAAATAGAGCTAGTAACAGGTAACTAGCCTATAAAACACCTATGACAGGAATAGTTTATTATCACGATCCCTTCATAGTTGAAGGAAGTCTTAACCTTTGTTTTGCTCCATCCAGACAAGGGAAGTCAGGTCTGCCTATTCATCCTTGCTGCTACAGCCAGGGTGCTGCTGCAGAATGACACAGTAGTACATTGAGCAAAGGAGCTTCTGCAAGCAGAGTGTGGCTTTAGTCCATAAATACACACATGTGCGTTTATCCTGACCTGCTGTTCAAAAAGGACTCAAATTCTGATGTATCTCAAAGAAGTTAAACAGTATTAAGGACACTTCTATAACCAGTCTCTGGGATTTTAAAGGACAGGTCCAAACACTGGAAGTGATATAAGGAACATGGATGTAAGAGGTATAACAGGAGGAAAAAAAAAAAAAAAGAAGAGGGGGACAGAACAACCTAAGTACAAAATTACCATAAGATTGTAGTATCCATTGTGTACTGAGGTACATTCCATATATCAGGTCCTTTCCCTTGATAACTAGCTCTGTTTCTTTTTTCCTCTTTGTTACAAAACCATAGTTCTGTCTCTTGACAGAAGCTTTCCTTGGTCAATCAATTTCAATTATCCAGGAAGTAGTTTAGTCAATATCACCTTAATACGGCGTTAAAAACTTAAGTAACTAAGAACTTAATGGTCATTTTCAGCTTTCAGTTGCAAATTCAGACTTATTTGCACCTCTGTCTTCAGCAAGCATCTCCGGGATGTAAGAGCATTTTGACTGAAATAGAGTCTCTACAATGTTATTTCATTTCTTCTTTATGGTTACTAAATTGGAGTTGCACTGTCAAATCACTCTGTCCTTAAAACAGCATCTATATCAGATGTGTTATCTGCTAGATCCTAGGCTACCTATAATATCATTCATTTTCTTTCATTTTTCAATTTCCCTCATTCCCTCTTTGCCAGTCAGTACAATTTCTGAAATAACTAATATTCACTCAAATAGTCCTGCAACTAGTTCTCTTTTTTTCTGACAACTTCTTCACAAACATCCGTGTCTTAATCAGATAATTTTCTCTCTCCCCTTACCTTTGTGTTTTTTTTCAGATTTCCCGCTTTATTTTTTTCAAGTTGCTTTCAGTTTTGTGGTAATTCTCTTTTCTTTTACTCCCTTTAATCTTAAAAGCATATGAGCTACAAGCCATGTAATCAACACAGGGGTCCAAATCTGCGCAGAGCGATACTTGTATTTCACATGGACTGAATCATCCTGAGGGAGCACGGGAGAGCAGGAGCCTGAGCTAATGGTCTAAACAGGTACATTCAGTCCATCATCTTATCACACCTACAGTCTGGAAGTGAGTCTCACTTTACTTCCAATGCAGAATTTGGCAGCAAGCACAGTCCTTCATTACAGCATAAGGTAAGTCTCAGCAGAACAGGCTCATGGAGAAAGCTCTCAAACCTGTACTGAGGAATCAGCACACTTGGGTGCCTGCCTGAACTGCCTCTACACTGATGCACACAACATGGGAACAAACAGGAGGAGTTAGAAGCCTGTGTGCAGTTTCTGGACTATGAACTCATAGGGATAATGGAGACATGGTGGGATAGCTCACTGCCGTGCTACCATGGATAGTTAAAGGTTGTTTAGAAAGGACAGGCTGGCAAAGTGAGGAGGTGATTTGCCTTTTATGTGAAAGAACAGCTAGTATTTGTGGAGTTCTGCCTTGGGACAGTTCAGGACATGGTCAATAGCTCACAGGTTAAGATTAAGAGGCAGACCAGCATGGGTACTACTGTAGTGGTATATACTACTATGTGCTATAGAGTACTGTAGGTAGTGGTGCATGCTATGGACTTTCTAATTATGAAGAACTAGATGATGCCTTCTTCAGACGACTGGAAGAAGAGTCATGTCTAGAGGCCATACTCCTTACAGTGGAAATTCTAGCCACTGATGTCTTCTGTGTGGAAGGACAATGTAATCTAGGGCTCAAGCAATCTAGAATTCTACAGTGCCTTGATGGTAACTTCCCAAGGTGATCATGAAGCCAAAGAAGGGAAGGTGCCCTGCCTGACCTGGTATGTACAAATAACAAAGAATTGCCTGTGCATGTGGAAGTTGCTGGCAGCCTTGGCTGGAGTTTGGTTGTAAACAAGTCAGTAGTAGTGTCCCCTCCTTAGCCTGAAATATTTTGTCAATAAACAAGAGAACAAGTTTCTTGAGATTCAATATTCAACAAAAAGCTACTGCAGTATTTTTTATGTTTCTGAAGTTTCTGAAGAGAGAAGCTGCAAGAATCAAAAAAGCTGTGTTCTATGCAAAACACACATTGAGGAATATCTTTCAATAACCCAATGCCCTGGAAATACAAGACTACATACAGTAAACTACCTAACTATGCCAACCATTAACAACAGTCATATGGTGCAAAGTGCCATACTTTCAGCTCATACCATTGCAGCTACAAAGCCTAAAACACAAAAGCCAAAGGCTACTCCAACTAGAAGGCAAGGAAGGAGCACTTCGTGAAAGCACATTTGAAATAGGAGTTGATACTTCTACTGTAACAACAATGGTATTACTAAACAACACTGGAGGATTTTTATTTCCTAGTACCATGCATAGGAAAAAAGTTATCTGTAAGCCAGTCACTTTTTGTAAAAAAGTGCTATCAGCACTTGAAAGGAGATATGTGAAATTCTAAAAATACAAAAAAAGCTTAAACATGGAAAAGTATTAGTGGTGTAGAATGAAATGGAACATACACAGGTATGGCTGCTTATACTATACTAACATTTTCTTGTGACCTTTTAAACAAACTACAGAATGAAGAATGGAGTTTTTCATCTACTGATACATAACAGAAAATGGAATGCTAGCAGTGCTTATTTTATGTAATTTCTGCATTAGGTTGGCCAAGCAATACACATATTTGAATATATATGTATTTAAATATTTTTTTTATTCAAACATAAGGTATTTCAAATCTTACATTGTCTTAAAGGAAGTAAACTTACAAAGCAACACATACCTGATATACCCTGAGAATCTTTCTGTAGATCACAGTACCACAGTCTGTTCACTGGATCACAGCCTTCTCTGATAGACAGCAGGACATATCGACCATCATCCGACACCTGTAAGAAGTCACAGAAAAATCAAAGACAATTCACCCTCTGGAAAAAAGAAGTCCAACTTGAAAAGCGAGTTCACACATGCAGAAAAATCTAGTGCTGCTGTTGAACAAACAGTACAAGCTACAATCACATTATGATTTATCTGATGAAGGTTCTTGGTTTGCTTTAGCACATGCATGTATACACATAACAGAATTTCTGAAATGGTGTCTCTAGTACAGAAAGTCATCGATTAACCCTTATTGCTACTTAGATTTTGCAAACATAATACATTTCTTGACAAAGTTTTTGAAAGTGCAAGTCCAACAAAGAAAGGCAAAAAGTAACAAGAAGTCATCAACTTAAAGTCTCCCTCTCCTGACTGAGCTGTTTTCAGCATATTCCCAAATTACCAAATTTTGATGATTTTTAAACAGAGCTGATAGAGAAGGCTGTTTACTGTCCACATTCTTATATGACTATTTTTAATGGAAATTTAAACCCCCAGTCACAAAATACAAATTTGGGCTCTGGAAATTTTCCACTTGGCCCTACACATGGCTTCAAAACAATTCTTACATTGTAATTACTTCTTAGATATATTTCAGTTTCTATTTGGAACATTTGTTATACAAAATATCTGCAGAATAAGTTGCACAAAATAAATTTCAGAAGAATTAGGTTCTAATTATACATCTATTCCAACAGATCCAGAATTTTAAAAACACAAAAAAGGTACCTAGAACAGAAACAAATCTCAGTGTATGGAAGTTAACAAAAAAACCCCAACAGCCAAACACTCCTTGAAACAAAAACAATCCCCAAATGAGTGTTTCCAAATTGTATTTTTACAGGCATTTTGTTAAGAATTAATTATACCACAAAAAAGTCCATACATCCGAAAGCTCAGCTAATACAAGACAAACAGAAAAGAACACCTAAGATTCCTACTTAAAAACTGAGATATTTTGCCTTCTTCTTCCTATAAACAAGTATATCCAGAAATGGAAACCAAGATTAAATGATCTTTCTTGAAAGATACATCTTCAGTGGTTTTAGGTAAGAAATAATTCCAGGTGTAAATTTTAATTAAGAAAATGATTGCAATATGCTCCTTAAACATCTGTCCATACTTGTGAAAGCACCAAGTTCCCTTCACTTTCTCACCAACTGAAAAAACATAACAAATAATTTTAAGTTGTATATAAAGATTACAATACATATATACATATATATATATGTATACACACATATATATATACGTATATATATGTATATACAGATTTCAATTAAACTCAAGAGTATGACACAAAAAACTCTTTTAGTCACGGTCAGAACCCACATAAATTTATTCCTTGATTCTATGAGTAAAGCAGTTAAGAGAACTTTAAGATAACTTTACCCAGGAAAGAACAGAGATGTGCAAATTTCTGATGTTGTTGCAAGGGCAATTTGGAATCTCTGATGACAGCGAATCTGAGTACATGTAATTTTTTCTCCCATATTCCCAGCTGGACTAGTTAAGAGCTGATAGCAGTTTATGTTTAATTTGAAATAAGAACTCCCAAAGCATCTTGCTGGTGGTATACCAATTATGTGTGTCTCGATCACTAAAGCTATTCTAATACCAATGAGTACTATAACCCAAAGGACATCCACATTGCAAAGTTACAGTCTGATGAGCAATCTTGGCAGCAGCATCAGTTTATGCAGTCTCCAACTCCAGCTCTTCCTACTGCTGCAGTTGCTTGTGTCCATGCAAGTTCATTCCCCACATCATGCCAGTACAAGCATCCATTTATAAAGTAAATTAGTTCAGGGAACTGATCCAGCTGAAAAAATGGCATGTTAAAAAATAAAAATAAGCCTCCAAGAAATAAAAAAGAAAAAAGAATCCAGAGGAAAAAAAAAACCCAAACAAAACAAAGAATCCAGGAAGGGAGGGAGAAAGAAGAAAGAAAAAACTTTAAAAATAAAAAGAGAGAAAGAGAGAAGAATAAAAGAAGCCCCTCTGCCGGATTATTATCTCAATCAGTTCACTGTTCAGTTGCACAAATGGCCAAGCTAATACACAGCACCAAACAGCTGGAAACATGAAGAACAGGGACAGAGATTGCTCAAGACAGCTCAGACTGCAGCACTGATGAATGTGTAATCACAGCCCAAACGCCACTGACCCTACACTGTAAACAGACAAGAGTATGGGTTTCAGGCTGGCAAAAGGAAATAGGATTTACCAGGTATCATCTGGATTATTCTTATACTGCTACATCACCTTCATGAGCTGAGCTGCAATCCCTGCTCTTGGCTCACAAATTTACAAACTGAAATTTCATTTTAGTACCTCAATCAAATATCAGAATGCATTCATGGTTCAGCATAAGGGGGACAGCTGCAATGTCAAACCTGGTTTCCCTCATTTAAGATGAAAAGCGAACGTATCTCAAGAATTTCTGAGAGAGATCTGGAATGCCAGTCAGTGTACATTTCTCTCATTAAAATAATTACTATCATTTCAAACACCGACTGGTAACAGGTAAGCAGGCTACAAAGCAATTGCACCTCTTAAAACAACATTTAGTATCTGTCAAAACAGGACAGAAGAAATCCTGTAGCCTTTCAACTGGAGCTTTTAAAAAGCTTCAGCATAACAATGATTTTACTGGCATAACACAGCACTAATCCCTAACTTAGCACTAGTAAAGGAAGGATTACTTCAAAGAGCTGATTTTGGTATGTAGCTCTAGTTTCACTACTACTGTCAGTCAGTCAGTTGGTGATTTTGAGTTTGTTAGACCTACTATTTCTTAAATATTTGTCGTGACCATCATTACAGCATACAAACATACACAACAGTATCACTAAGACAGCGGTACTCTCAAGTACTATTTTATCTAGACTTTCAAGCACCAAAACCTTTGAATCCTCCTTTATAGTAGTTTTGGTTCATAGTGGAATGTTTCCTGTGGGTTGTTTTTGGCCTAGTGGTTTCATTTCAGTGTTACCTGTTCTCTCCATTTCCTTGATCAGTAACTACTGCTAAGACAAACACTAAGAGAAGAAGTGGTTTACCTGTAACTTCAATATATCAATGAACACCAAAATAAGAAAAAATTACTTGACGTCTAATAAGTAAAAAGATTCTTCTAACCACGCAAATCTTGTCTTTTGTTACAAAATATAACTAATTCATTATACAAGCCATATAAGGAACTGCAAAGGGTTATGAGGATCCACAGCAAAAACAAACACATGCTAGACACGACTCTGTCTAGCAGCAGCAGCAGATTTCAGACCAAAAATTCATACATAATGGAACAAACAGCAACAAAAAAGAATGAACACGAGAAAGCTGTTGCGTTTTTAGACTTCCTGACTTTATGTATCACTCAACTAAAATGTCAGTATGAGAGATACTAGAGTGGTCTCCTTTCAAGTCATGTGCATATCACCAGTGAATATTAGTGCAAGTGCTGTGAACACTACCTGGACAGTCACCACTGCCAGATTCAGGATAAGGAAGAGCTCTCTATATTTAGTTCACAAACAGGAGCCCTTACAGTATGTCATATTCTATTAAGGCAACTATATATACACATCATTCCTTTATAGATAATAAATTAGAAGTTTTACTACCTTTGCCCTTTTTTGTTATCACAGAGGAAAAAAACATAATCACTGTGTAATTTGTTTCTGCATAATAAGGTACTAAAAATAAAATAAATAAAATTCAATTATTAGATCCTATGCCTTTGTTGAGAAAAAGATAAACTCTCTTCTTAACTGCAGATATTAACACTGTGGTAATCTACAACCTGATCTGCATCAGCAGTTATTTCACAAACGACGCTCTTCATGCACTGGTGCTCTTTGCATATGAAACTGAGCAATTGCCATTGCTATCTAATGCATTTCCAATGAAGCATAGCACATGAATCACGTACAAAAAAATTAAAAATATCAAAGTTCACAAAAATCACAGACAGAATCAAAGCTTTCCAACAGAGCTAAAAGGTCAAATTACAAACTGTAATGTATCCAGCCATGAAAGATCAGATCATCCACAAAAAGAAAGATGTGTGGCAATAAAGATGCAACCATGCAACGTATTGGCATTAATAACCAAAAACTAAAACCTCATTGCATCAATAGGATGGATTTTAACACTGCTACAATTTTCACTACATGTTATGGATGTAACAGCTTAAAACCACCCAGAGTGAGTGAACAGAATTTTTCTAAAAATACTTATTTAGAATGTACCTAGTCACCACAATAAAATAGACTCATGACAGCAGTGACTTCCTTAACTTTAGATACATGCTGCACAAAGACTTCTGCGTAACACCACTGACCCTGGATATCACTCCACTGAGAAGAATTTACATGCAAGAAACCTTTCACTTGGTGCAGAAATTACCTCTTTTGTTGTTTATGAGTATTTTTAAGCTTTCTATCAGATGAACAAAGGAAAATATTAAGCATAAAAATCCACAAAGCATGTGCATTCTACAGAAAAAAATTACTGTAAAATTTGCTGAAACATTTGGCAAGTAAAGAGCAATTACACTGTCTGAACCGCTTCAAGTGTTCTACTATCACAGATGTGCACATGTGCCTGTGCCACAAAGATCTGCCTGCATGATGACAAAAAATCCCCACAGTAGTCTCCTAGCCTTACAAATTCCACTTTTATTATCTCACTTTTTATTACAAAAATCAAAGCAGTTTCTTTCCTAGAACAGGAAACCCTTTTGTAAAGGGTTGTGGGTTTTTTATGGGGATTGCAGGGTGTGGTACTAGTTTGTTGGTTTTTTAATGAAGGGAACAAAAGCTACGTTCTGACATTATCTTTGCCAGAAAGTCACTGAAGCTTGCAAATAGCTCCTATCATATTTTATGTTCTCACAGTCTTTCGAGACGTTGAGGATTGGGGCACGAACTCCCTTCGACAAAGCAACCTCTTGGGGCTGTCTGCACAATCCAAGCCACCTGAAACTGCTACTCTTAGGCTGTAAAGGTGTTGTTTTGTTTTCTGTTTGCAGACTATCGGTCTCAGAATCAACCAGATTTCAGAAGCCCTAATGATGGGTGATCACAGGAATACATATTCAGGATGAGGTTCAACAGGATCTCCTTCCTACATTCTGAGGCACATGCCCCATACATTTTATGCAGGATGTGGACATGGTTACATGCAAACAACATTCTGATGTGTTCTATCCACTCACTCCAGGTTGAAAAACTCACTCTGGGCATTAACTCAAATCCCTTACTCCAGCTGGGTTTTTATTCTTGGATTTTAGATATAATGTGCTAGTATATAGAGCACTTATATTCTGACCATATCCTTTTGAGCCTCTGCTAACTTTTGGGTTGAAGGAGCCCTACCAAAGCCAGGGAACAGGGATTTTGACCCTAGATCATTGTGCTTATGACTATTACAATTCCAACAGAACATCAGGCAGCCTTGTTTCAAAGAGGAACACAGCAATATGTACACATATATTTACATGTATTTTCTTTCCTAAGTCTAGCACAGAATAAATCAGCAGCCTTCTAGGGTGACAAACATCACACACAATTTTTACTGTGGCTTTCTGTTTGTTTTTGAGCAATAAAAGCACCAAAACATCTGGAATCTGGCTATGTAAGAGATTACTGGCTCCCATAGTCCCATGTGCAGCCACAATTACCTGCCTCTTCCTTAAGAGTAAAATTCTCTGGGCCTACTGCCAGGGCTGTAGGAATGTATTCATACTAGGCTTCTATTCAAGATTCATCCTTGACTAAGAGAGTGTAAAACTTTAGAAAAATTCCCACAGCCCTGTTTTACCCAGCAATGTGTCTCACTTGAGTGAACTGACAATGTTTTCAGCCCTTCCCCTCTGTGCTGCTCATGGCTTCTATGTTGCTGCAGTGAAAACACTACAGCCAGCACACATCTGGCACAGCCTACTCCTCTGTGCTCTGAATTTCATATGCAAGATCACCGCCCTCTTTCAGAACCACTGATGTTAACTGACAGCTCTGAATATAAAATCAAGAATTAAAAAATAATTCAGAGACAGGGCACAGTGTTTGTTAGAAATCATTAAAAACTGTACTTATTTTACTGCTGGCAGAATTGGGATAGGAGGGTTCCCCTCACCCACTCCTTTCCGTTCTGTTTACTTTCCTGCTGGTACCACAGGGACTTCTTGCACTACCAACTGTGAAAGACTGTTATATAACTTCTTGTTTAACTTTGAGAATAACAGTCTGTCTGTGAGAGAGAGATATGCTCAGTCTGGAGAAGAAGCAAGAAAATGCTACTTAAACAGAGAAGCATGGGAAGCTGCTGTTTTCCCAGAGTGCCTATGACATTGCCAAGGTTTTAAAAATCCTCATACCAGACTGCCCTCTGCTGGGCTATTATTCAATTACATTCTATCCCTGCCCTTCACAACTCTCCTACCACTCTAGAATCTGTACCAGAAATGCATATGCTTTTTCTAGACTAATGAAAAGATTTGACAGCCTCTTTTTCAAAACTTACATATCTGACTAACAATAAACAGATTTTTTCCTCACAAACAATTCATTCAAGTGAAGAGCTGGAAATGCATCTGTATTTCTCTGCCAACACCATTTTCAGCTCCACAGATTTTGCTTAAGTCAAGCATACTTGGGGCTGGTGTTGAACGTATAATAAGGAAAAGAACCCTAAAGCTATTTGCTTGCATATTGTCTTGTAAATATATTAAGCTGACAAAATTTTATACAGCCCTCTTTTGTCCTTACAAGTGACCTAGTTTCCCATCTCCATTGAGAATACACACCACTCTGACTCCCTACAGTACACCTGAGATCATTTTTTCTGAAGCATCATGGCAACATTATTAATTTTGCAGTCTCTGAAGGATCTTCTTGTCAGGTGCTTTTCATTTGCAAGCCAGGTATTTCTCTTCCTTGACCTTGGTTGCAAGACTTGCAAATTCTCTTCAAATCTAGGTATGAAAGTTCAACTCTCCCCCCACCATAGAGAAAAGTATGGTACATAAGACTACAACACCCACACCGTAATTCAACTGTTTTCACTGAAGCTTGTGTAAAACATAACATCTCTAGCTACTGGGACTAGCAAAGCTGGTAAAATAAAACCAATTTTTTATTTATCTGACAGGAGTGCATGAAAGCATGCATTTTATAACACGTTGAGCTGTGTGAAGTTGTACTTTAAAATCTATAGCAGCATCTTAGCACTTAGCAAGGAGGTATAATCAGAACAGCACCAAAATAGCTATATAATTTGATTTTGACTAATGAGATTTTAATTTTTCCACCATAACTTTGTGGTCTTCCACTTTCTCAAACACTTAGAAAAACTGACCAGAAAACTTGTTGAAATGGCCTGAAAAGAAGATTTTTGATCCATTGCACAAGGATGAAACCACATTTTGCAATTGCACTGTTTTGGTTTGGGTTTTGTTGTTCTTTTTTTTAATTGCAGAATATTTTTCTCCTGACTATTAAAACTCATTTTTTCATTAGCATCAGTACAACAGAGCCACATGTTACAGCTGGAGCTCACAGCACAGCCCCAGAGTATCAGCTGTTTTAAAGTATTCTCACTTAGAAAAGTTAATTATTATTTACAGAGGTGGATCTCTGCTTTTTCACTCCTCCCTAAAATAATGTTTCTTCTTAAGTACCAAGATCTCTGGAAGTTTATGCCTCCTAGAGGTCACAAAAACCACCATAAGCAGCCACACCCATCCTGTAACATAAATTTATTAAACAAAAACCAACAGTAAAGAGCTGTTTCTCTATGCACTGTCCTCCCCACTTCCACAACCGTATCGGGGCTGTTCCAACCCCAGTGGTTTCAGAACTCACAGCTGTGCTACATTCCTCTACCCCTGTTCTGCAGTAAAACTCTAATTTAGCAAACTGCAACAGTCCTTCCCCATGGAAAATGAATTTGCCTTCACAGCAACATGTGTAGTTAGCTCACGATACTGGAAAGGAATAATAATAATATGCATCACTCATGTGAATCAGGGGATACATCATTACAGGACATCTGTCACCGACAAAAAGCCCATTTATTTATGTAACTAGGGAAAAACAAGGATAACAATGTCCAAATTCCATTTTATTGCCAGTTAAAACCCAGAACTAGTTTTTGACTAGTTTTTGAATAACTATTCAAAAAAAACCCCCAAAGTCCCATTTGCAAGCTTCCATTGATACTCAGGTCAGTTGTTAAAAATATGTTTAATGAATACATGAGATTGTGTAAATGAGGTTGTGGTTATTTGCAGAACCTACAGATAGGTCTGATTTGTTAGAAAAAGCTCAGTCTCATCACTCTGCTGGGAAGCCCTTCGCATTCTCACCGTCTCATTTTAAATCCCACCATTCAAATTCTTTGAAAGAACCTTTGTTTTATGGCAGCCTACAGTAAGGACACCCCTAACATTTTCATGGGTTAATGTGTTAAAAAGTGACACAAACTGAGGATCACATTTTTCAAAAGAGGTTCTTCTCACAGAGAAAAGTATTTGTAGGAACTGAATACCCCAAACCAGGCTAAAAACACTTCATATTCATCAAAAGTGTCAAACAAAAAAGAGACAAATATAGAAACGAAATGTACTGATCAAACATAGTAGGCAGGAGAGTCCAGAATATTACAAGTATTCATCCACAGGAAAAAGTCAGTTCCCTGATAAATGGAATGACCATCACTACATTCTAGCAGCCCTTCAAAATAGTGCACTCAACTGCACATTGCTAAATCTTATATGGAGAATAAAACACATTAATTACAAAAGGTTTACTGGGACTTTGCACTACATAGTAGTAGTTCAACAAAATAAGCTTAGGGAATCAATTCCATTTCCAATAACACAGTCAGTACTGTCACACTGTACCATACGTGTGCTGATAAAACTTGTTGTAGGGAAATGTAAGAGTTCTCCAGTTATACACATAGTATTAACAGATTTTGACCTGTGTATCTCCACTCCTCGATTAAGCAGAACAGATATATTTATTTTTCATGGAAGACATTGCAAAATTAAATATAACCAAATAAATACATGGCATGGAATATCCTTTCACACTGACTATTAGAATAAGCTTTTTGTGCAGGAAGTAGAAGCTGGGGCTAAACACTGACCAAGAAGTAACAAGCATAGTGACACATTGTCCATCAAATGGTCTTCTCTGTCTTGGAATGTGTATCAGGCAGAACGACCTCAGTGAAGAAAAAGGGTATACGACTGTGTCATTGCAGATTGGAGGAGTGATTTAAAGCAAATTAGGCAGTCTTATTTTCAGGAATTCTTCATCAATAATTCTTAGTTCAATTGTTAACTCTACAACACTAGTTAAAAGTGCTCTTTTAACAAAATGTTTTCAAATTAATATCCACTATCAGTGGTTAGAATCTGAAAAACAGAATATGACAATGATAAGGTGCAGGACATTCACCATACCTCAGCTCCACCCATCCACTTTGGTTCATCAGGAAATTCAGCACATAGGATATCTTCTGACTGGTTAGTTCCTAATACGTGATAATACAGCTTTTGATGCAGATTAGTGGAGGTCTCAGTGCCTAGTGAAATGCAGATATTTAAACCAGTAAGTTCTCAAAAAAATGCAACAATCATATGAAACCCTTAGAAACTTCTTAATCCCTTTGTATATAAAAGAGAAATTCAGAAGAGAACCAGGAATGGTTCCAAGCTACAACCATTTCCCTCCAAACAAACATCCTCATACAGAACAAGATAAAACTTCATGCTGGAAACCTGTTTAAACTGTAACCCTTTCCTTTTATTGTTGATAATACCTTCTTCAAATTTGAAGATTTATCATTTCATGCTTTGATTTCTAGAAATAAAAGCAAGCAAAGCAAAGAAAAACAAGAATCCCTGCCACCCTCTAATGACATTTTCATTTCCATTTCATCCAGAGCAGCTAAGGGGAGATTTACCACTAATTAACATTCCTAGAAACCTTCATATTTCCATTTGCTGAAAATATAAAAATGACGTATTTTAAAGCACTGCATGAGATGCCACTTGATATGTATTTTTTTTAGATTTCATTCTTGCAACATTTTCCAACACTTTAGCTTTTGAACTACAAACAGGAGGTTAAAAAAACCTCAACAAAACAAGGTTGGTATCTATCTTGCAAGTCTGACAAAATTATAGGCTTCAAAAGCAAATACAGAGGCAAAATTCAGGCGCTCTTCAGTTTAACAAAGAGTACTTCTTCAGAAGAAACTGTTCAGTAACTCTGCCTTATAATAAAAGCTGCTAAATTCCTTTCCCACTGATGCTCCTCCGCAATTTATTCCATTCTCTGTGATGCTCCTTGAATTTTGCTTGCATAAACATTTCATTTTGCTTTGCTGTGAACCACACATGAATTAAACTGGTTGAACAACAAAAACCTTATGCCTCACACTGCTGTTCATCAGGTGTATCTTCCAAAGCAGTTTATCTATGCCCACATAAATGCATAATGGGAAAGATCTAAGTAAGCTGCCACCAGACATCAAATTCTAGCCAACACCACCATTATGGAACCTAAGTAAATCACGCCAGAGAAAAAGAGCAGCAAACTTCCATGAGAAAAAGAGGTGCAGGCAGACAAGAAGCAGCTCACACTAACTGAACACAAGCTTTAGACATACAAGACATAATTTGATCTCTAATTGCACAACCAATACAGCTACTTATTTCAATATAGATTTGTAGAGCTAATTATTCGTTGCACCAATTCACTGAAAAAGTGATTTTGCTTCCACACAGCATGCAATTAGAACAGTCATACCTACCATCACTTTTCCCATCTTGTTTTGGGTAGGAGTTATAGAACATGCCTTTTCCATCATGGGTCCATGCCATGCAACTGAATTTAACTCTCTCCAGTGTATCTGGGAGTTCCTCAGGACCTTCTACTTTCATAAACTTGATAGTAATCCAATCAGAGCCACTAGCACTCAGGCCATATGCAAAGTATTCACCATCTTCACTGAATGCATAACCTAGGAAATCGGAAACGAACAAAATGAAGAGAGATTAAATTGGGATACTAGTTAAAGGAACTGTTCACTAAACACTAAGAGAAGGTTTATTTTCTAAAAATCAGTGCAAGATACTACATCTGGTATCATTTGGGATTCGCAGCACTTTTCCAGTCTCTGTGGACTTCTCAATTAATTCACAGATCCAAGTTTAGGTGCAGATACTCAGTAAGTGTACCCATGTTCAGTAACATAACTTATGCCCAACATCTGAATTATGGTTTGAATCATACTTCTTCTACTGCCCTGAGCTTGGCAGGAAGAGCTAGAAAATTAAAATGAACATAGGTAGAGAACTTGAGTGAAATTTTAGGAGAGAAACAGTACCAAAGAAGCTAACAGAGATGCAAGCTATGCATCCTGAAATAGTGTAAGTACCATTTAAAAAATGGAGTCACTGAAAACCTGACCCTTTAAAAGCCTGAAAACTGAAGTAAATGGAAACTTTGCCACTAGCATGCAAATGGTTAATTATCAGTATTCTCAGCTAAGACCTGTGATACATATTTCACTTTATGAAAACAGTGAGGAAAAAAGCTTGCACTGTAGTTGATAAAGATCAAATTCATGCTTGCAAATCAAGTCAGGTGAAGAGACTGAATTACCATAGGCTTGTACAGACCTGAAAGTATCTACCAGAAAACAACCTAAGAAAAACCTGCACTTCACAGACATGAGTTTTGAGAGGCACAGTGCCACACCAATATATTCTCTCCCGTAAGAATGTAAGAGTGCCCATTTGATTCAGAACACAATTCCACCTAGCTGTCCTCAGGAGTCACCACAATGTGATGCCTACACAAGTAAGAACAACCACATAATCATGGAATGGTCTGGGTTGGAAGGGATCTTATCAAGATCGTCTAGTTCCAACCCTCCTGCTGTAGACAGGGACACCTTCCACTAGACAAAGGTTGCTCAAAGCTCTGTCCAACCTGGCCTTGAACACTTTCAGGGATGAGACATCCACACGTTTCTGGGCAACCTGTTCCAGCACCTCATCATGTTCACAGTAAAGAAGTTTTTCATAATATCTAATCTAAACCTATTCTCTTTTAGTTTAAAACCATTCCCCTTTGTCCTATCACTACACGCCCTCCTAAAAAGTCCCTCTCCAGATTTCTTGTAGGCCCCCTTTAGGTACAGGAAAGCTACTATAGGGTCATTCCACAGCTTTCTCTTTTCCAGGCTGAATAATCTCAGCTCTCCAAGCCCTTTGTCATAGGTGAGGTGCTCCAGCCCTTTAATCTTTTCACGGCCCTCCTCTGGACTCCCTCCAACAGGTCCATGTCCTTCCTACAATGGGGGCCCAGATTTGCAAGTAGCACTCCAGGCAGAGTCTCACACAAGCCCACTGGAGGGGCAGAATTCTGTCCCTTGCCCTGCTGGCCATGCTGCTTTGGATGCAGCCCAGGATTAGATTGGTTTTCTGGGCTGCAAGCTCACATTGCTGGCTCATGTCCAGCCTCTCATCCACCACAATCCCCAAGTCCATGTTAGCCTGGATGCTCTCAATCTCTTCATTCCCCAGCCTGTGTTGATACTGTGCCATGCAAGCACAAGAACAAAATGCAGGAATAAATGCAAGAACAATGCAAGCACATGTAATGTTTCCCTCAAATACTCTTATCGTCTTCAACCATTTTTAATTTAGCAGGCTCCTTTTTCAATCCAGTAGTTGGCTAATACTCCTGAATGCTTTCCTTCACCTTGATTATGTCCAGCTTGCCTTTTTCCACCACCATAATCCATTGGTAAGGGGTTCTACAGATCTACTTCTTGCAGCACGAACCATCACCTTCTTCTGTTTGCTTGGGACCTGTCTCCCACTGCTTTAATTTGATTTTCCCTCATTCTTAAGAGAAAAATGACTAATTAACCCTTATTCTGTCTCTCCATCCTATTGCATGCCACACATGATTCTGTAGTTCTCTAATATCCTTACTAAATTGCCCCTTTTCTAAGCTGATTAATCCAGGCATGCTCAGTTTTTCCTTTGATTGTTCCTATGCACTCCTCCAGTCTGTATTTCAGAGCCCCTTTTGAGCTGAGGAGACTGGGACTTGATTTAGTGTTCAATGATACAGTATAAACTCCTGGGTTGCTAATGTAATGGTGTCTCCTGTTTTGTTTTCTATTTCATAGAATCACAGAATCATTAAGGATGGAAAAGACCTCCAAGATCATAGAGATCAACCTTTGACTGACTGCCACCTTGTCAATCTGCAGCATTGAGGGCCACATTGAGTTGTTTCTTGAACACTTCCAGGGAGAAATTTCTTCCTGATAAATAAATTTGTATTTGACGTACTTGACCGGCTTCTACCAAGAACCAAGTTGATATCATCATGGAATTATGTATTACACTCCAAGCATTGTTCCTAAGAGGTCATCCCAAGCTCAAGAGTTCACTTCATCCATTCCTCCATAAATGAGGTTAGGATTGTTTGTCCCCTGTGCACCACTTAATTTATCTGCACAGAGACTTTCACCTTTTAATTTATTGCTCACTTATTATTAAGGTCTTCCTGCAACTCTTCAATCACTCTTCAGCCAGGAGTAACTTTGTACTGTCACCAAACGTTGTTACCTCATTCCTCACTCCTTGTTCTAGCATTTTCAGCATATGAACATTGCAAATCCTAGCACAGTCTCTGACAGGACTTTACTGGTGATTTCCACTTGACAGCCCATCAGTTCTTCCTTTCCCTGCCCTTAAATGAATTATTCATCAACCCCGGGAGCTTTTCTTCTTGTTACACAGCTGTTGGTTTTCTAAGTGCATTTGGAAGGAGACCATGCTGTAAGACTTCTAGAAATACACAGAGATTATATGAATGCAATATATACAGTTTAAGGCAGGACTTCTCCATAAAAAGCCATATTGATTCTTTGCAACTAGGTCACTTTTAGAGAAACATTCACTAATTCTGTCCTCTGTTTTTATTAATTGTCCTTGAACAGACTTAGAGGACTTTTAGGTCCCAGAGTCTGCTTCTACAAATGAGCAACTAGGGAGTGTGAAAACTGACAGCTAAGGGAAGTTACAGCCCTAGTGAACACAAACAATTTTTTGATCATAGATCACCACATCACCACAGATCATCACAATTGTATTCCTTCACAGTTCCTTACTTTAATTCATTGCCTTGTGTTAAAGATGCAAAATTTAATTTTAAGAGAACTAGTCAATATAAATATGTAAACTTTTTTCCTTGCTCCTTCTCTCAAGAGCTGCTCATATTTCATTGGAAACTTGTTACAGAGCTGTGAAAAAAAGCATTGGGAAACTGAACCAAGTTAATTGTGGAAAAAATGCAGATTTAGAAGTGTTCTTCTGAAACACCATACAATTCCACATGCGCCTTTTGTAATTACTTTGATTAGATTTTCAACTTCTGCTGAAGACTCAGACTTACTCAGCAGGAGCTGGTGTCTCACTAACCTCGTAAGGCCACAGTGCCATCATCAGAAAGCTTATTTGGATCAAGAAAAACTTTGGCATCAGCATCCAAGGAGTCTTGTACATACAAAACTCGCTGATTCTGGAGTCCTGTATTGTAGAAGTGAAAATACCTAAAAGAACATAAGAGGGGAAAATTAAGCAGGAAGAACTCTGATATTCAGTTAGGCAAGCACAAAAAACTTTTATGAGGTTGTTATGAAGTGAATAAAAGACAGATGAATAGGTTAGGGAAACAAGTTTCACAGTACAGTAGGAATCACGGCTAGGATGCATCCAAAATATCCTTAAAAAAAAAAAAAAAAGCTGCATTTGCCACAGTGCATTTCAAAGAATTCTAAGTGTACTATAAACTCCACATAACTGTCTATGTTAAACATCTCTGGCAGCTGCAGCATTTCTCTGTTACAAGTACTGGCACAGGTTCCCATCCCTTATGTTCTCAGCTTTGCCATTCATACAGCTGCTTTCAATCCATACTGAGTGACACACTTATGTTCAAATGAAACAGAACCAAAACTGTTTCAATGTCCCTACAAATGTGTGTTTGAAAAAGTTGTAGGAACAGACAATTACAGAGTTGTCTTTAGTGATACTCTTCACACCCTAAGACACTACAGAGCTCAAAAAAATTAACAGCCATATTCACAGAACTTTACTACACAAACACAACTGCAATGCCTGGGGTTTTTCATGCTGAAGACCAATTCATTGTGTCTTTCAGTAATCTGAAGGTCTAAGAGATGTAATTAAGTCCCTTTACTCCCTTTCTCTAGAAGCTTGCTAGTGTTTCTAACAGAGGTCACATTAAATTCAGTGGCAGCTGCAGTCTCCAGACCTTGGGAAAGACACAGAAACACCATCTCTTCACCTAGCCACAGAGTTGAAACAGGGATATGAGTAGGTTAGGCACTAGAATATAGCAGGTTTTCTTTGTTCCTAAGAAAATATATATTTTTCATTCAGATGATTAAAGTTCTCCAAATGATTTTTCCCATCTACCCTACAGCTACAGGAACAGTCTTTCACAAGGGAATTCCTACTGCTTTTCACTGGCTAGGACTAAACAAAAAAGCCTACCAGCTGCTCAAAGAATGATCAACGTAAGAGCAGTGTTCTAGCAAATATGTGGAACAGAACACACATGATGGGCTGATGCTGTTTTCAGACGACGTGCCTCTAACAATACTGACAGTGACCAAGCCTTTCTTAAAGGAACTCCTCAAAGCATTACTTTTACAATTATTCTACAAAATCATCTGAGTTCTGATAAACTCACAAATTCTTCTTCTTATAAAAAGAAAAGTCAACAAAAGAAGAAGATAATATGATTTGGAACTGGAGAGAGTGAAGCACCTTGTGCTCTGCATCACACAACCACACATGTTAACATTGGCTTCATTTTCTTACTTCCCAACTATAAAGAAATAAATACAAATATAATTTATAGTTCATCTTCCTAATTAGTTGTTTCTGACTTGCTTCACATTTATCACCACCTCCAAAGACATTCCTCACATACCTTTTTCCTTTCTTGAAGTGGCAGCTGTACTTAGGATAATCATAGAGTTCAGTCATTCGTTCCTTGAACAGTCCTCTTACAGGACACTGCTCAAGAAAGGGTACTGTGAGCTTGTTCTGAGCCTCCACAAATGCCTGAAAGAAAAAAATCAAGAAGCATAAACTCAAGCAGAAATGCCTATTTTCTACAGAAAACATTTTCAGAAGCAATGCGTCACAGACATCTTTCCCCCATATAGATTATGCAGTGTCACACATGAAGAATGTGCATGCTTATTTGCATTATGCCACAATTCTTTAATAAGACTCAACTTATATCTTGAATAATATCTCTCCAGGGCATACACTGGGGTAACTAGCCAAAAGACAAGACAGTCCTGACTCTCCCCATAAAAAAATCCAAAAACCCAAAACAAAACCCCAACAACCACAGAAACCTTAAACAAACACAAAAACAAACACAAAAATACCACCCCAAACTAAAGCAACAACCTCCAAAAGCACACCATGCTTTTAAGAACTCTCATATTTGCCTAAATGACAAATATGGCCCACAGACTGCACTATTATTTCAGGAGCTGGGGAGAACTTTAAGATGACACAAAATGTCATGTGCATCATCTGTCCACATCATTAACATAACACACAGAATTAGTCCCAGCCAGTATTTCATGAGAAGCCCAAATGACTGTTCACAGATCAGTTCTTAGGAAAAAAATACTAATCTCTGAAAACTTTGGGAAGTCTGGTTTCTTTAAAACACTCCAGCTCCCTGTCACAAACACGTAATGACAGTGACCAAAACCATTACCACTCCAGCTGTTTGTTGCATGCATGGAAAACCTGGTGCTCTGTTGGTGTTTCATCATCCCTATTTATAGCATGGTACATTAACACAAAATTAATGCCTAAGCATCTTAAGGTGAATCACAGCTGCTAACAAGCAGACATACAGGCTTTTCTGTCTAAAACGAAGCAGGTAGGACAGGACACAGTGTGTAGCTGTAACTCACAGCCAAATGTTGCAGTGGCAGCTACAGTGTCCTCCAGGCTCTCTCCTCCAGCAGGAAATCCCATCCACTCATCTCTTGCTTACACAGGGCTCTTTCCCAGAAGTAGTCTGAGAGAGCCTATTGTTTCTACCTGTCCTAAATCTGTCACAGGGCAATCAGATCAACACACTGTAACATCTGAGTTACACTTCATTGCAGGGCATGACCCGTAGGAACAGCAGTACAATCCACATTGCACAACTTGTGCTTCACAGATCTTCAGAAAAGCCGGCTGCTGTACAGGCAGAGTACCTGGCACACACTTACCAGATGCCATCAGTGTTTAGTCATGTATTAATTCTTCAGGTGAAGAATTAATGTGTACAAAACACATCCCAGTGGTAAGTCATGCAGCCTTCACATTGTATCACCATAACCGTCCCCACCCCAATCAGATGGTGAAAGAACTTAAGAATTATGTGTATCTGGTTTTCTCTAAATGGAAACACATGAATTTCAAAACCCACATATGGGCTGTGGATTCTACACAAATAAACTAATTTCTCCCAGTCCAGTGACATTTTCAGAGAAATGCTTATAAAAACGTGTAAGACCATCCAGTGTACCGGACAGCCAAAAGCACTTTCCAGTTACGTGCAGGGAACAGAAACTGGATGAAACATCTTTGTTTCATCCATCAATAACATGACCAGAACAACAACATTGCTGCAAGGGTATACTGGAACTGTGTGTTACCTACTGTTAACTGCATAGACACATTTTACCACATCTGCTTTTATTAGTAATACTCAAGGAAGAAACACAGACTTTTCCTGACAAGCATTTGTTGCCCAAGAGCATGCTTACAGACTAATTATTGCACTCACAACTGTAGAACTAGTAATTTTCCTTTTACAGGAACTTAATATATTAATTTTCTCATTTCCAATTAGTATGCACCAAAGATTCCAAGAATATTTGTAAAAGGAATGCCACGGCTGTATGATAAAGGAGCAAGGAAGTACAGATTTTTCAAAGAGTTTTATGGAGAAGAATACAGTCCAGTTTGGAAACTTCCTGTTTCCACACTTTTGAGCATGAGGTTGCACTCACATTTAAAAAGCAATACATAATTGAAATATTGCTCTAGATAAAGTACAGGACCATATGTCCTGTTGTTTACCACAGTAAACAACTCCATCCACCACACTGACCTCATCAGATGCCACCCAGGCTACAAGACTAACAGTAACTGTATGCCTTCACGAACCTAGAGAGAAAGATTTTTATTGTACCTCTAGATATTTGCATCTGACAATGTATCGGAAGCCTTGAACCAGGACAGACTTTGCTAGCAGAAGAAAGGTCAGAATAAGGGTACAAGTAAGGCAACTTTTTATGGCTGTTTCGGAAATAAGGTAATCTGAGAAGCAAAACAATTTCTAAAGCATTGTACAAAGAATAAAAATGGTCTACTTGAGGCTGAAGTGTCTGGCCATTAAGCAGGCCAATTCTTATGCTATAACAACAGTCAAACTAAATTTCATCTAAGAAACACATGCCACAAATTTTTCTTAACCATGCTTTTTTACAACCTTTCTACATTCTACTAAGCTACTCTATCAAAACAATTATTCCACTGACAGTAAGTATACTTTCCAAGAAAAAACCTCAGAATAGAAACTGTTTTAACATGACCAGTCTTTCTTATTACTCTGCAAAGTATTTACCGTTCATATATATGTATACATACACACACATATATATGTATATATTCAGCCAAGGACAGTTCAGTGAAACTCCTACAAGAGAGCACATACCTTTCCTAAGTGTTACAAAAACCAGTTTATCAGTTCTTGTGACTTGACCCTGAGCATTTACTTTTTTAGTGTTTAACAAAGGAATATTCAAAGTGCAATTGGAAAATTTATCCAAACATGAACAAAACACTGGTCAATTATAACTAAATCCCTTTAATTGTAGATTTGAGAGTTTCAGTTGTAGCCATAATTCAAGTACACACATATCCAGAATAGTACATCCCAACTCTACACAATCCCTGCTTTTTCATCACTTGTCCATCCCTCACATCTGGAACAAGCTCAGCATTACTGCCTACACTGCCACTGAGTTAAGGTACTGTATACGACTAACTTAGCAGCAAAAGGCTTTGCTGTAGTCTAAAAATGACCTTACTTCCCACAAAGTATTAAAACGAACCAAGAAGTCGAAAGTCCAATTAAAACAACAGTGCAAGTGTGGTGTTGCAGTTGTGGCCTATGTCATTACCAGAAGTGTTTCACCAGTGTAGCACATTTCAGCTGTGCCAGGGACGTTTCCTCAACCTGTCCTAGAAGTCAACAGCCAAACAGCAGCAGAACATGAACTCTCATTCTGCACTTTCTTTCCACAAAGTGAGAGAGGAACTTCCCCACCTGACCAAGGATTCATTTTGATTTACGTATCTGGAGGAAGGAGTTTGTCTGCTTATGGCTGCCCTTGACTGCTCCAAACAAGCACACACAGGAGAAAAAAAAAGAGACACAGCAAAGCACACAGATAGTGAACATGGAAGAGCGTAGTTCTTGAACAACAGCTTTTCCACAAGAGATTGAGGATGTGACTTAATGATTGTCCTTATCAGCTCTAAGAATATGCATTGGACCTGCTTAGCCACCTGCAGATTTCAAAAACCTTGGTTTTTTTTGTAGCAGATAAATGCACTGCATACATAGTAAGATCATCTTTGTGACCTGGCTGGAAAATTTCTAGATATATTTGACTTTCACCTAATTAAAGTAGATTGGGTGGCTAGAAAAGGAAAGATCCCATTCTTGGACCATCTTAGATCCAACTATCATTTGGTTTTGGGATGACCTAGATTAAGCATGTACGTCAATAAAAAACTAATTCACAAAAGTGTTCCCTCCCAGGACATCACCTTGTGATGGTTCTGCCCATGCAAGAGAGGGACAGAAGCATTCATGTTAGTGCAAGAAGGGGAGAGAAGGCAGAGAAAAACTACACAACCACTTGACTTCATGGAAACCCGCAAACAATACTGGATCAGGTACAGCACCATCTGCACTCTACTTACACCGCAAAAATACCTGATTTAGCCAGTGACAAAAAAATGTTCTTGCACCCTTCTATGTTCACCTGTTTGTAAACTGCTAGCTATCAAGAGTCCACGTAATGATTTGGACTAGTCACAGAAAACAAATATTTTTTTTTAACTAATAGCTGTTGTGGGTACTTTTCTTCATCCCAGTCCCTTTAGCTCTATAGTGGACATCAGGTGAAACCACCATGGACATTTCAGAGTTAAAACTGACCTCACATACCTTTGCTTCCTTCTCCATGCTTCAGGGAATAGCAAACTTTATGTTCCGCTGACTCAATACAAAAACTAAGTGAAGCCTACTCATTTATTTTCTGTGAGCACACCAATGTTTGACATGTCTATTCCTGCTACACCTAGAAAAGCAGAAGTCTAACATATTTGTGTATCTATTTGACAGCATTTTTTTCTGACTTCTTCTATGAAAGAGGTAAATCAGAAAAATACTTTAATTCTCTTAGTTCAGTAACTCCTGAAACTTTGGAATATGATATACTTGCATACTTACTTACACAGGAACTCTAGCCACTCTTTTTGTCATACTGCTAACTACTGCAATTTTGCACTGCAAAATTCTGCCCAGGTGAGTGCTTTTTCCAGTGTAGGCAAGTAAGATGTAATGACGACCATTCCACCAACAGACAACTTGTGTCTGGGCTGCTGCACTTTTGCAAGGTTTTTGTAATTCCCTATTCCTTTTTCTGCCTCCTGTATAAACCACAAGCTCTAGAGAATGTGATTCACTGTCCTCCAACTGCTCTCACCCAACCTGTTCACAGTATGTGGTTACAGTATTGAATACAGGGACACGTGAAATCAGGTCTTTGCATTTTCTCAAGCCCTAATCTTTCACAGGATCACAAGAAACACTTTAATGGATGTGTGTAAGGCATGCCTAAAAGAAAGACATAATCATACATCCCCCACATACATTCCTCTCATTTTGGCACAAAATTATCCTGTGTTTACTTCACCCAACTTTCTAAATAGTTCATTTTCAATATTAATGTCCACAGTAGAGTTTTTCACTAAAACCTGATCCCAAATCGACCTTTTGAATCCACATCAGTATTTATATATGCTGACAGATTTGTAAGTAAGGAATCAGTTCCTAACTGCACACATTTTATCTTGCTCTTGACAGTTACTGTAAGCTCTATCTGACCAGCCTCAGGCTCATGAAAATGTGTAAGGTAAACACATTTGCAGAAGAACCTAGAAGGAAATTTCACTAATGGAAAGCCACACTGTTAGGTATTTTTGAACTGAGACCATACTCTTCATCAACTTCCTGACACAATCATGCACAGAGGGCAGAAACCAGAATTTTGGATCTGGAACTACAGTTATAACTAAGTTAGCAGCCAGTGCAGAGGAAACCTCCTCCACACCGTCACCTATCACTTTCTGGCCATCATCCTGCAACTCCCTATGCCATGAATATCAGAGGAACTGGCTCACAGCCATTATTCTTCATGATTCTCTCTCAGTGAAAAACCAGTTCCAGCAGCGCATACTTGCTATACCAGACTGCAGGCTGAAAACACTGCAATACCTGCAATCTGTAATAACAGACACTAACAAAACCTAACTTCAGGAGGAAAATGTCTTTGGTTTCGCTTTAAAAAGGAGCAAAAAAATGTACTCACACACTTTGTCGGTTTTTGAAGAAAGCAAGCCCAAGTTTTCCTTCTACCCTTTCCTAACTATTTTATTATGGCAATTTTAGATTTTAGATGTGCTTAGGACAGTGAAAAAAGCACCCTAAAACTTTAATGTTTCTCTTCAGTATGACACCACCTTCTTGAGCATTCAAACTGGCCAAGAAAAATGGGTGCAAGACAAGCACGAGTTTAGTTTCAAAAATTCTGTCATGTAAGTTATAGCAAGTGCTCCAGATTTTCATAGAATCATAGTTTGGGTTAGAAAGTACCTCGAAGATAATTTAGTTCAATGGCCCCACCATGGGCTGGGACATTTGCTAGTAAACCAGGTTACTCAAAGCCCCACTCAACCTTTCCCCCACTAAAACACAGGGACAAAACTATGGCATTGCTGTTGGTGGCATGAGATACCACATGAACCACATCTTCATTCACTATGTAAGTTTTTAAAAAATATTGGCAGGGTCTCCAAAAGCAGAGTACCAATGCATCTGGTTTATAAAAGAAAACCACGTGAAAACAGCCCATGCAAAAAAAGGTTACCTTCGTCTGCTCACTGTCAGGATCTTCAAGCCAGCAGTACGGATCACTGATTTTACATCCATGGTAATCCGACACCTGAATTTATAAAAGACAGTAATTTTAAAAAAGAAATGCACACAAGCAAACTCTATCCATCCAGGAATTATAGTCAGCTCAATGAAGGGCATTTGAAATTTCACAAAAACATACAGTGTTAAGTAGCAAAGAGTGAACCAACACACTGCTCCCAGGTGAGTTACTAATACAACCATTCTTTGGTGATGGCACCACAGCAGCAGAGTTCTCAGAAAAAAACACAGAGCACCAGAAAAATGGTGAAATGCACACAAATTCCTTCCATAAGGCAGATTAGTAAGCAAAAATGAAATCCCACCAACTAAACCAAGACCCTTAAGGTTTTCAAGCCAAATCATAAAACCTGATTACAGGACGTACGCAAAATATGGTTCCTGGTTACAGTCTCTGGTTTGGCCCTCCCTACTACTGCTGCCCACAAATATGCGCATAATGTATATATATATAAATTAAATTTAAAAAAATCAAAAGCCCATCCCCAAAACAACAAACAAGCAAAACAAATAAACTACAAAGATTAATCCACATGGTTGAATTTACCTTCTTCCTTCCTGCAGAACTAGAAAAAAGACTAGATATCTGCTACTAGGGCTTGCACAGTTCAGCCTTTCAGTCAACTAGGAAAGTAAATACTTCAGAATGTTTTCCAACTTTGGCTCATACTGGCAAACAATTTGGTTTAAATGCAATGTAAATCCTTCCCGGCCGGTGCACAATGCACAGTGCTCTGAGGAAGGGAAAGAAAATCGAACCCATCTTCGGCAAACTTACACTGTAATCCCTTGTGTATCCAGACACGGTGGAAACACAGGGAGATGGAACTATGCTACAGATGTGCCATACTATATAAATAGACTATCTGTTCCTCTGCTGACGCTGCTGCAGCCCGGGCGGAGGCCTGGCTTTCCCTGACACATGCACCGGTACCGAAGCTCCGGGACGCGCCCTGCGGCCGCTGCTCCCTCACCCTCGGCCCCGCCGCCCGCCCCGGACCGGCTGCCGGCCCCCGCACGCGGGACGTGCCCGGAGGCACCGGCGCCAAGGGCCCGAATCCCGCCCGAACAAGTCCCCGGCAGCCGCCGCGGCCCTCGGGCGTGACAAACCCGAGGCCCTCTGCCCGGAGCACGCCGGGCGTTCGCGGCCGCAGCCGAACAAAGCCCGAGAGCCGAGGCGGTACCCCCGCCCGAGGCGGCCCCGCGGGGGATGGCGAGCCGGGAGCCCCGCGCCCGGGCCCAGCGGCCGCCGCACGCCGGGGGCTGTCCCAGCCGGCGCCGTACTCACGGCGGTCTCGTCGCGGTACACCTCGGGGTACTGGAAGGCCGGCATGACGGGCTGCGGCACAGAGCGGTGGGAAGCAGAGAAGGAGGAGGAGGCAGAGGAGGCAGAGAAGGCAGAGGAGGCAGAGGAGGAGGAGGCGAGGCGCGGAGGCGGCCGCGGGGCTGGGGCCGTGTTTCGGGCCGTGGCGGCAGCAGCCGGCAGCGGGCGCGCAGCGCGGCACAGGCGGAGCGCCGTCGCCGCCATACGGCCGCCCCCTGCCGGCCCCGCGCCGCCAGCGCGGCGCCCCCTGCCGGCCCCCGCCGCCCTCGCGCTCCGCTGGGCAGCGGCTGAGGGGCCGGCCCTGCCGCCCCGCCCCTGCGGGCCCACCGCCCTCCGTGTGTGCTCCCAGGTCGTGGTCACCGTCCTCCGGCGGGACCACCTGGGATTCATTCTCCGTATAATAAACGTTTGCCAAAAAAATAAAATCGCAGGCTTTCATTCCTTTTCCGCTCGGCTCCCCAGCCTTGGCACACGGTGAGGGAAAGGCTCGGGTCTGGCTTGCAGAGTTCCCCTCCGCGCTGGCCCGAAAACAGAGCTGCTTCTTGCGTGGGGTTGATTCTTTGATTCTGATTCCGTGACTCGGGCAGCTCGAAGCCAGATCACGGAATCACAGAATCGATTAGGTTGGAAAAGACCTCTGAGATCATGAATCTATGACAGAACACCACCTTGTCAAGTCCACCGTGGTAGTAAGTGCCATATCCAGTCTTTCCTTGAACACTTTAGGAATGGCCCACCTCTCTGGGCAGCCCATTCCGATGTCTAATCAACCATTCTGTGAAGAAATTACTCTTGCTGTCCAGCCTAAACCTGCCCTAGCACAGCTTAAGACTGTGTCCTCTCATTCTATCATTGGTTGCCTGAGAGAAGAGACCGACCCTCACCTGGATAGAACCTCCTTTCTCACCTGGATACAACCTCCTTTCTGGGAGTTGTAAAGAGTAATAAGGTCACCCCTTCTCTTCTCCAGGCTAAACCTGGCTTGGTCCTCTCAAACCCTTAGTGTGTTTCCATCGAACATGCTTCTACAAGTTTCCAGGGTCTCCCCTTCACCCTAAAAGCGAAGGACGAGTTGGCCACCTGGTCCCAGTGAAGACGGCCACTCCAGAGCACCAGCCCGGCTGGCTGGTGCCTGTCACCCTCACCCCCAGTGTCATGGTTGTGTAGTCCCACGCCAGCCCCCACTCCGGCCTGCGCAGCCAGTCTGGATGAAAGGGCACCAGTAAAGATGCTTCAAGTGGATGACTTCAGGCTCATCCATGGGGTGTTTATGTTACAGTAGGATTTCCTGGGTCAGAAAACTTGCAAACATTTTTCCTCCAGGGAGAGACCACATGTAGTCCTCCTGCACAACGGAAACACGCAGGGGACAGGAGGCGGTTTGGCAACACGGCTGAACTGCTTTTTTTCCAAAGGAAGCTGCTGCCCACAGTCTTTGCCAAGCTGGGGAGCCTTGTCCTGTGTCCTGTCAGCCTGGGGAGGATTTCAATGCAGCTCTTCATCCAGGGTAAACTCGTGTGTATGCAAGGCTAATGGCAGCTGAAGACATGGAGGTTCGTGTGTGGTCTTTAAAAGTCTGGTCAGCCCAAAGAGCACTCATGATTGTTAGTAAAGTAACCACCTGAAATGACAATGACCTAAAGCATTTTGGAAATGGCATCAAACCTTTATAGTTACCAGCTCAGAACTGTGATTGCCTTCTCTTAATGGAAAGAGCTACCATTCTAATTGGACATCCTGTGTAGAGGGTGAGGGCTGTGTACATATGAAATATGCCAGCCCCATAATGGCCACTATTACTAAGTGACATAACCGTGCTCATCATCTTTGCTTACATCCTAAACAACAGCTATGTGGCTTCTTTTCTCTCATCCCTTCTCTTTTGGTAATTTTTCCTTCTTACGTTTTTTATTTGTTAATCTTCTTCCTTTGCAAGGCAACAGGACAGCTGCTGACTATGACTACATTTTTTGTTCTGGAGCCCAAGAACATGCCACCAGCAAGGAGGTTAATGGCAATGCCTTGACATGCCCGGTGCTGATAAAAGCTTGCTAATTGTCTGAGCAACTTGCTTAGGTAGATGCTGGCAAGCCAAAGCTGTTTCTGTCTGAAGCTTCCCAGACAGAATTGTATATGCACACAAATTTGCATCATGGGGAGAACTATTAGCTCAATACCTCTGTCAAGTATACTGCGTGCCAGTGTGCAACACAAACAAGCTGTATGTGCACAGTTTGTCTGGGAGTTTTGGGCAGCCTACTGCAAATTCATTTTGTAGACAGCAGAGGCCATGCATCTGATTCAGAGCTGTTGTATGCCTCATGAAAATGTCTTTTTCAACCTGAAGGTGTTGTCCAGGATGAATGTATTTATGTTTGTCCAGAATTCCTGACTGTTTGACAGCTCAAGCAAGGTTATCTATCGTATATCTGATAGGTTTATCTGATAACTGAACATCTCAATATCCTGGGCATTTCCACAACGTCTCCGAAGATCAGCTCCATGCTGTAAAAAAAAGTAGTCTGAGTTGCAGTGGAAGTTTTGGGCAGCTGTGCTTCTTCCACACAGCTGGATCTCCCTGAGCTGGCGGGAGAGGGCAGCCTGGCCACACGGGTGCTCCGTAGCTCCACACGGTAGCGCCCGCAGCTCCTCAGGCTCCGGCAGCGCTCTCAGAGCCGGGCAGGGTAACTCCTGAATGGGCTGGCAAGCATCCAGTAAGAACAGCTATTATCCATCACAATACCTTTCAACTCATCCTGGATACAGGATGAAGGTGGGAATATACAAAGAAACCCCCAAGTACATAGCGGCCCAAGGTAATAACTTTGGACTTGTAATTTTACAAGCAGTAATTTTCTTTCACAGGTGAGCACCAGAGTCAGAAAGTGAATTTTTCTCTATACTGTAAATTTTTTTTTTTTTTTTTTTTTGAGGGTAGTGTGTAGTGAGGGGAGAAGGAGGTGAACAACAGCAGAAGGAGCAAATCTCCACTGTCAGATCTTTTCTTATCAGGAAAGCAATTAATACAGGTTCACATAGTGTCTAAAACACTGCCCAAAATATATCCCTCTTACCAGACATCATGCACACCCTGTACAAATGAGAGAGAGTGCATTGTGCAATCTGATAACAAAAATCCTTACAATGAAAGGTATAGTGCTCTTCTGCCGTTTTCAATATGTTTGCTTAACACAAAATTCAAAGTCATTCACATTAGGACTGTGCTCTAACTGAAAATTTGAAGCCTTTCTTAATTGTTAGTGTCATAGCAGAAGGTAAATTTCTACTAAAATTTTACCTTTTTTTGGACCTAACCAACACCAACAGAGTTCAGCTTCGATATTTGCTGCGTTTTGAGAATAAATTGCTGAGTAAGCAAAAAATTATTTTCCTATATATAAACCAAAAAGTTTGAAAATCTCTCTCATTAGTATTTGTCATCTTATCACGCTCCCATGTTAGCATGATTCTGATCTTTTGCAAAACAGATACTGGTCTCTGCTGATATTAATTATAATTCTGCTGATCATCCAGTCATTAGTAAATCTCTTTCAGCTTAGTCAGCATCTCCACAATGACTCACTGCGAGTAGTATATTGACTCAGTAGGAAGTGAACTCACCATCTTGGTCAGGGAAGATCTGACAAAAAATCTAGCAGCAAAGTTTGTTTTTACCTTTCTTTGTCGCCCTTTCCCCAACCTCACTCACATTATGACTTACCAATAACTGGAAACATTTCTTTTACAGAATGAAGATACGTGTGTACCTTTATCCTGTTTTCTATATATTTTTTTTAAATTTAATTTACTTGTGACATCAGTGCTGCTGTTCAGACGTTTACCAACAGGTGTCAGCAGAACCTCAGTCTTGTGCTACAATGAGCGTGTGCTGAGGTGTACAAATAACTCCAGTTTCCGAGGAATGTGACTCTCAAATTGTCTGCCTTGATGGGTTTCTATCTTGGAAGCACTCACTCAAGAGCCTAAGTCATGTTGATTTTCAGTGATCCTTTGATTCCTAAATTATGTTCATCTAGTCTACACATTAATTATGATAATTTTGTATTTTTTATGGGTAATTAAAGGATTGCTGGTTTTTGAGCTGAATTATGAAGTGGCTTACATAATAAAATATGGTTTTATTATCTCAGTCACAGAAACTTCTACATGATGTAACTCTACTCAATATTTGAACGTACAATCAAGCAAAACAATATTTCATTGTGGTAAACTTCTCTGTATGCCATGGAATAGGATGGGTTGATTGAAGTCGGTGTCACGCTGCAGAATCATCCTCTAGCTTGCCCTGGGTATGTGCCTTGCTGTGCTTACATGTGCTTACACTGCTGTGAAGTCAGTTCAGTGATGTAGAGATGTCCACGGAGCGTTAGCATGGAATTGCAATTACAAAGTAGTATGAAAAGGTATTTCATCAGGTAGGCAATCTAAACCAACATATCTAAACTGTTGTAGGAGGATGAACACAGAGATAATAGTAAAAATACACCCAATCCAAAGTCACTTTTCTGTGAAGGAACTTTTTCAGACAGATGAAAGTTAAGGTGTTTGGTTTACCTTTTCCTTGTGCAGTGGCCTAAGGCAAAGAACCAACAAAATTCTAATTGTAGACAAGACTGATGACCAAAATTTTTTAATTGACTTTTTTTTATTATTATTATTAGATTTTAACATATAATTTGCCATTAAAAGAAAGATTTGCCAAAAGCCAATGATCACACAGTAAAATCTGTGTCCTTGTGTCCTTGGGTAGACAGTCAGTACTCAGGTCTCACTGCATGTGGTGTGCTTGGGTCATTGAGTAAGCTTTCACAGAGACCTTCAGTGTTTGCAAGGTTTGTAGGTCTGGTGCCTACTTATGCACCCTACTTATGCACCAAATCACTGTGTTCCTGATATCTAGATTATACTTCAGCATTTCTGGAAATTAATCCTAATCTTATACAATTCAGCTGGGACTCATGGCTCAAGTATTTTGCCAAATTCTTCTTAAGAAGGCTCTTGCAGAAGAAAAGTTAGAAGGAGATGAACTTTTCTTGCTACGCAGTATTTTATTGCCTCACAGGGTAGAACAGTGTGATATAAAGTCCAACAAAGTCAACAGAAGTTTTTGTGTCTACCTTTTCCCCATACCTATTTCACTGAATCTTGAGTCAGCCCTTCCTCCACCTCCTCTCACCAAACATCACTCTGAAAAAATAATTATCTTTACAAATATAATTTTCTATCTAAAGAAATTATGTTTATTGTTTTGTGTGGAAAGGTAGCAAATCCATATTAGTATAATGGAAATACAAGTGTTAATTTTCAGTGTTTGCTTTTGCCTTTCCAAAGTATTTTTTGTTGTTGTTGTTATTGTATGCTGGAAAAGCAGCTTATATGCTAACTCCTGCCTTCAGTGTCAAAAGCAACCAAGATAATCTTTGTATAGAAAAGGATGACGTATAAATAATTCTTACATGGCAGTATCTGAAAATGGAGATAAGTATATATTGGAAGAAGGCTTTTCATTCTTTTGCATTTGAAAATATAAGGATAAAAATTTTCTGCTTTGGATTAAATCTTCTGCCTATTGAAGTCATAAGAAGTTTTGTCACTGATTTCAAGAGTGTAGGAATGTCACCCCTAATCTTGGCAGTGAGCAAACCAGTAGGCAGCTTCCCGTTAACAGATTATGACATGTTGACACTAAACATAGGGAATCTGATCTATTTTTCTTGGAAAGGAAAACAGTTTTAGCTCTTTTTAAAAGATTCCACATCTAGAAATATCTTCTTCTGCAGTCAACATCTACCCATGTTTAATATGTTTTGAATGTATGAGTTCAAATGGCTTAGAAATAAAGCTTTCCGTTATGCCTCAGAAAACATTAGGTTTGGGTTATAAAAATATAGAAACTATAGATCCCTGCAGAAAGAATAAACTTTGGAGTTAGAGCACCAGAAATGTGCTTCTAAGTGAGAATTGCACATGCTTTTGAGAAGAACTGCTCAATACTTGAGAAAGAAAGAAAACTACATGCAATTCAGTGATCACCAAATCTGAAATTCAAACTAAACTGAACACTGTGCAAGGTTAATCCACAAAGTAGTGCTTTAGCCACCCTGTATAGCAATTCATTTAAAATATTACCTGTACAATTCCACAATGAAGGCAAAAATAAGATGAATGAAAAAATACAATTCCAGAAGTGCTTTTTAAGAAAGGCACCTTATTTCCATAGATGCTAAATAGTTATAGTAAATATAATTCACTTTTTAAACATTTAGGGGTAGCTTTAGCATCTTCTCTGAAGGAGTGCGAGTCAAATCTAGTCCTGAAACTGAATAACAAAGATGTTGAATTCCAAAATTCCAAAGATGTTGAATATCAAATCTCTGTCTTCCTAGTCCTGCAGACTCTGTGCAATTCAGATGTGGACCAGGGCTTCACTGTGCCGTTTTCCCCACACGGCCAGATGATAGAGATGCTGCATGCATTTATGATCTACTACTTTAAATCAAAGTGAAGAACACAAGACAACAGGCAGCTTGCATTCAGAGACATGGAGGAAAAAAATGTAATGTTACAGGTCATTGTGCATGTAACACTTACAGCATGCCCGCAATCTGGTGTTTTGTAGACTGTGAAAAAGGAAAGCTCCTGGGGAAAGGCTGAAGGTGCATAATGGCAAAGATATGTATGTTTTTACAGAGAGCTTTACCTTGGCTGATAGAGCAATGCAGAAAGAGGGCATAGCTGATGTGAAAGGTTCCTGAATATGTGGTGACAGATGGTGCCACGGGTTGTACAAGATGGCAGCGTGGCTGCAGTCTGTAGGCAGAACTACGCTGTGCTTAATGTCAGGGGAGTGGATGGCAATGTGGGAGGAGAGGGGAAACCTGCTTACAGCTGTGGGCACAGAGGAATGAGCAGGAAATGGGGTCTGTCAAAATCGGGGAGAAGCATCTTGTGGTGAAAGGATGAAAGCTGGACTGGTAATTTTAGCTGTGTGGAAATATGAGGAAGGTCAAGGCTTTGAAATTTTGTGTATCAAAATTTACAGAGAGCCTCGAGAGTACTAGACTGAAGGTGCTGTACAAGCTCAAGGCCCAAGCAACAGAACAGCCAGTGATGTTAACCACAGTGATTGGAAAAAGCAGTAGCAAGGAGAGCTTAGAAGACAGATTAAGAGCTCTGGTGAGCCATACTGAGCTTGAGCCGATGGCGAGACATTCAGGGAGAAGCAGACTGAGCTTTGGGCTTGGACAGACTGGAGCAGACGGGTGGATTTGAGTCATCAGTGTGAGCAGTTGGGCTTGTGTTTACAGATGACCTTCCCCAGAGAGGAGGTGCCCTTTCCAGAGGGAGGAGGGAAGCTGACCAAGGACAGAGCCCTCGAGCTCACAGAAAGCTGGAGAAAAAATGAAGGCATGTTATTCTCCTGCTCTAATATGCAATTTGTTGATAAGAAAAGCTTTTAATAACTAATTTCAAACCCTACAACCAAAACTTTTCAAGAGATACATTCTAATGTAATGTGGGGCTGATACAGGAGCCCTATGTGGTTTATTCAGTAAATTATCATTTTTGTAGAAGAATTTGAAGGTTGTCAAGTTACAACAATATTACTGAAAATTAATGTCTTTCATGAATTCTGTTATTTCCTTCTCTTGGAGATTTGTGCAGGAATTTCAAAGATCAGATGTGTATTAGAACAAGTTAAACATTTTTCTTCACCTGTAAATTTTAGTTCAATTTTTGCAAAATTATTTTTTTAAGTTTTTAATCATATGGTTTCAAATTCTGACAGAAAATGTGAAGAAGGAGAAATTGAGACAAATTTCATGGAAATAAATTCTTCTTCTGAATATTTTTATTAGGTGTTCTCCCTTTGCATTCAATCTAGACAGAGGAGACATTTTTCAGTGCCTGGAACAGGTTCCTTGAGTACAGCCAGAAAACATGTAGCAAATCAGAGAAATTGCAAAAATAATTATGACACATTTGAGTAGAAAAAAATTCCACAAAAAAATTCTCACAAACTTCCCTCTAATTCATTGCATCTAATTAATCTAATTTATTTTTGCCTCTTGGCATGTCTCCTAGTCTAAACTCTGCACATGCCTAAGAGTCATCAAAATGCACAGGACAGGGCCAAGGTAAAACAAGGCCTCTGCCCTATAATTTCATAGACCAACTATTCTAAAACACTGCTGAAATTACCCAGATCAGAAGAACGCTTTATGAATATTAGGAAAAAAATTTAAATGAGCATTTGTACTAAATAACAGTGATCTTATTTAGCTCCCTTTCACCCCATTCTTCTCATATGTAGTGGGATTGTGATGTCAATATTCTTCACCCATTCCTGATGTTTAGCTTCTGTAGAACTAAGAGACAACTGCTACAGGTTTATTTGATCCTTTACAAAAATTATTTAATTATCTACAGTTAAATATTCTAGAGGAAATAAAAGTACTTGGGAAAGAAACCTAAATGAGTGAAAGGCAAGAATTAAAGACTAGGACACCACATCTTCTGCAAGAAGGGTCTTGCTTGCCTGGTAGACTTTCTTTGATCTCTAATTATGTTAGATGTTATGTTGTTGATGTTAGTGCTGTAAATAATCCCTCTCTGAATTTACTAATTAAATCTTTTAATATTATTCATTCCCTCCTACCAAAACTTACTTTAGTAATTAAAAACATCACAGTAATTTATTCTGACTGTATGACTATTTTGTCAGTTATTTATTTAAATAATTTTATTTTATTACAACCTCTCAAAAAATTCATCCTCATAATTTAATTAGAGATGTATGTGAAAAGCCAAGAGGTATTTGGAGTTAGGCTGTGTTTGTTCACTTTATTTATGCGCTTACTCCTGCGAACTTCAGGGTATTTACAAAGGTATAAAGGGTAACAGTTGTTACCACACCAAGTAAAACTTGCAAAATATCTCCATTTGCTTCATGATAAGCATGTTATCTAAATCTTGTAAGCACTAAAGAGATCAGAGAAAGAAATGTACCTTTCTCTTGTGTAATGCTAGCTGGATTTTCTTTTTGTCTTGTGGGAGACTGGCATGTTGCTGCAAACCAGCCTTCTTAATCACTTGTGCACTCACTGCCCTTTTACTGATACCACTCACATGGAGAAAGACACATTTCTACACAGCTCTTAGGATTTCTCTTTTACCAGAGCTAACTGAAGGTGGCTGCCTGCATAAGACCTTTGCTCACACTGGCAGTTCTGAGCTGGGGGGTTTCAGCCAAAGACATACTGGGGCATCAGACAGACTTGCTCCAAGACTCAAACCTTTGGAAAATGCACAGTAAATTTAGTAACCATGCCCCTACACCTACTAAAGAAACTGACTTTGTCTTCTAGCTTCAGGGTAATAAACCTAACAGCCTCATTTCCTGAAGGGTGCTGAAAATAAATTCAGCCAGACCCCTTGTTCCAGGGAGTGGAAAAGTTGGCAAGCAGTGCTCTCCAAGGAAAATCAAAAAGAACAAGTTCATTGGTTGGAAACATAGGTCAGTCTTCCTTTTTCTCTTTGCAGAGCACAGAGTTGAAATCATGGTTGTCTGAGTTAACCCTTTTTATTCCCTGGAGGCAGCCTCATATGCAAAATTGACACTGTGCCAACCACCAGGCTGGGGCAGGTGGCTTGCCTGCTGAGCCATCCACTTCCTGCAGCCCACCACAGCCAGAGGAAGTCAATCCCCCTGATTTACTCCTCTTAACTTCTCCTTTTCATGATGATTTGCTCACCAGTGAGGAGAGACATTCAGTGATCAGACAGAGCATTAGACCTGAGCCTGGCACTTCACAAATCACATTAAAAAAAGAGATTTATCCGTGTCTTCCCCACTGCCATTCAACTCCTCCAATCCCCCTCATAATCTGCTCCTGAATGGGCCAGATCAGGTTTGGAATGAAAACAAGGAAATGAGGAGAGTCTTGATTGCCCAGCTCCCTGGGAGTCTGCCTTAGAAACCACTCAACTAGCCCATGGCTCATGGCACACTAATCAAATAGTTGGGATCATGATTATAGGCAGGTCTTCCATGAAACCTCATGCTTCTGTCACTCCACCCGGTCCTTGCCTTTCCTCAAGTACATCGAAGGACATCTTCACCATATGTGAGCAGAAATCTTATGTTACCCTATGCTGTGTTGATTAAACTATGTGAAGATCCTTCTGGAGTAACTTAGGGAGGACCCCAGCTGTCCTAGGAATTCTGGAACGGCACCACTGGAGGACCAGCCACAGGTCTGTTGTCAGCTTGCACCTACAAAGCAGGTGATGAGTAACTAGCAGGACTGAACACATAACCAAGATACCTAAACCTTTCTGCTAACATCCATCTTAACTGTGCAGTGGAGACATCTTGCATTGTCTTGCTACAAATCTTGCAGAATCCAATGCTGTCTGAAAAGCATGCTCTGAAAGCTCATTTACCAGTACATACTATGCTGTCTGGTATGGTAAAAAATGCCCAGTCCTACAAACTCAGGTCCCCTCCTCCTTTCCCCTGCCCTTGCATATGTGCACACTCAGCACTTCCCTCACATAAAGCATGATCTGCCTCTAGGTTTGCTTATCACGGTCTCAAGAGTAAGTGCTATGCAAAGTTAAAATCTGTTGAGCACAAGGGCATTTGACCCTGACCACAACCTGCTGTTCCTTTAACAAACAATTAAGACATTCCATGTGTGACTAAATTTGAAAGCAAATCCAAGAATTAACCAGCTTGTTTTAAATAGGGATATAAATAAGAACCAGCCCAGGCATTGCCTAAGAGATAAGCCAAAACTTTGGGGTTCAATAAAAGTTCAGTCACTTCCGAAGGCTGAATATTTATTTAGGGAACAGGGTCATAATTTAGGGAAAAGGTCTTTATTTAGGAATTTTAGGGAACACAATGTCCCCCTGAATCTCATTTCTATTTGAGTAAGTTTCCTCTGAGTATGGATGGTGCTAAAGGAAAATAACAAAGCCAAATCCATTCTCGCCTAGCACAAAAAGTATTTCTATGGGACTTCTAACTCTAGTGGGAAGTAACAACAAACAAAATAGTTACAAAGGTATCTGCATAACTCCGCATTATGTGTCTATCTCATGGCTTATGAGAAGAGAATGCAGTAAAAAAATGTATTTAAATCAGGTTTGACATAGAGGTTTGGCTGGCATAATATAGATTAGCTCTTAAAAAGATGTTAACAAAAAATATTAATATTTTAAAAATTTTAAAATTAGTGGAACCTTGCTTGATCAATTTCATTAGAATGGCAAATGCCATTTCTTGTATGAAATGGTGTATTAAATCCTTGAATAAGCTAATTGAAATACATCTTCTAATTGTTAATATAGTTATGTGTTACAGTTCTGGATCATATAACTTAGGAAAAACTAGAATAGTTTTAGTGCTCTATCTAGGTAAAAAATGCTATAGTAAGACTGTGTGTATCAGGAGAATTTGAAAGTGGTTTTTTAACATGGAAATTTTCTCTGTGGAAGACAAATAGATATAAGGAGAACTTTGGTTCTGCTTAATAATGTGAAGTTAACAAAATCAGTAATTAGGTTATGAGATCATGGAAAGTGACTATACCCACACATTTTTTGAGGTGATATGGAGTGCAGAGAGTTCATTTTTTCAGGGTTTGTAAATTGAAGATTACACATTAACCACTAACCTAACTGATAACTCTATGGACAGAGTCCATTCTTCTATGTAACACGGCCTCCCTTGTCCCATGCATGATGTTTTATGAGAGCTCTAAAACTTATGCTAGCACCGTTTTCCTGCAAATTATTTTCCATGTAGGTCAAAAGAGCCTTTCCTAAAGGGTTCAGGAAAATATCCGAGGATTTTCATGTAGATAAAATGAAACCTTACATGAAAACTATTACAAGGCAGAGTTTTACTTCAGAATACGAAGTGATCAATTATTTCTACTACTGTTGAATTTGGAAGAGCATTGCTGTTTGTCTAAGAATTGCACACTAAAGCCTATCACTGCAATGTAAAGCTTAAATACTTGATAGTATTCCAGTACCTAACAGGTATTGTGATTTCAAAGAGACTGGGTACATGAGCATCTTTGAGGTCTTAGTACCTTCTACATAAAATCAAGGGCAGTAGCAAAGTCAAGGGGTTTTTGTGATGTTTCTGACACCTCTTTTTGTCAGAGTTTTTCTCTGAGTAGCAGAGAAATTGTTAATATGTCTGAAGTCGCCGGTTTAATATTCTATTTTAACAGCAGAGGAAGGTAAGCACATTGTTACAGCAATTAATACAATGGTAAGATTTTTTTGAAAAGAAGGAAGATTTCATGCAATATTTTAAAGGGATGTTTCAAATGGCAGTATCAGGGGTCAGATGAAAATCAGAAGATCCATTTGTTCTGTTAAACACAGGAAAAAAATTAAGCACATAATAGTGTTATTATCTTCCTAATTAAAATTGTCACTGTCTCATGCTACAAGTGAACTAAAATTGTGTAGCCATTATGGTAAGTTAACACTCAGATACAACACAGTGGTGTCAGTATTGAATTTTATCACCCAGTAGGTCCTTTGTGATATTTTTTCTTGCAACCTCGTGTAAATAAAATGAACACATACCATTCTTTATCTAGAACATATTTTTCTGTATGCATTTATAGCATTAACAAAACATTAATTTTCAACCACATAAATTTTTATGTCTCTTTTTTCACAGACATACTACAAAAGTGTTTCAGTCACCATGATGTTGAGGTTTTCTGTTCTTGGTAAAAGGAAATTTTATGTATTTTGTTGAAATCAGAAGGATTCAGAGCATTTCAATGTCTGTATTTCCAAGACGAAAGTTGTACTGAATCTTTTGACTCACCCATTTGCTCCCACTTCACTATCCTAATTAATTTTTATTATGTGGAATATTTTATTAATCATACATTTAATATGTGCCTATTATTTCAAATCTACTAACAAATAATGTGATATTTCAGCAAGATATTCAAGAGAAATCAGCCCCAATCATTTGATTGTTATCCCTCAAATTTCTGCTTTTCCAAGAAGTTTCAAATTAACAGCTTTTCCACCATAAAAACTGAATATCAAAATGTAAAGAAAAAATTGTTCTAAAAAAGTTTTATTTTAAAACTAGCAATAGTAATTTTTATTTGGAGTCATTTAAAAATACATTTCTTCTCTGTAACATACAACAAATAGATTAACTTTTCACTCATCTGTGGCAATAATTGTCTTTTTGAAAGTCTTCAAACCCAAAAGTATTTAGAATGTTTTAATTAACTTCAGAGAAATAATATATTTTTGATTTCCTGAAACCTCACTTGAAAAGGCAGATAGTGCCTTCTTGTTTGATTTTTGCCTCTTTTGAGGAGCTTCTTAAAGATCAGAAAGTTTAGAGGTCAACGAGATGATCTGACCCTTAGTAAGTGAACCCCTAATTATTCCAAAAGACGGAGGCACTGGGGATCTGGGATCTTCATTATTCTCCAAAAGGAGGTGTTTCCACTGAGCTCTGTTGAGAGATCCCTTTCCTCAATCAGCTCTTTGCCTGCCTGGCAATTCTATACTTCACATTCTTATTTTGCAGATAAGACAAAATCTGTCAAAGGAAATATATACTTGATCTTTCTTATCATATTGTTTTACCACAAATGATGCGGTGCATGGTATACAATTCTAAAACAGCCCTAGAAACTCTTATATTCTGCTTCCAAAAGTGAGGCTGGCTGAAGTCCACAGGTGCTGGCAATGCCTTTTGAAAACTTTCAGGAGCTTGATCCAAAGCCAGCTCAAGCTAATGAGACATTTTCCACTGACTTAAAAATGTTGCTCCTCAGAGTGCAATACATGTTATGTGTTACAAAGAAATAGGTGCATTTTACTTTCAGGCTTTTTAGCGTGTTGTGGTGTAGAGTTTTTTTAAACAATCAGTTTAAAGGCTAGTTCCAAAGTCCAATGGACTCAGAAGGCTAAATCAAGCTGAAAATTCTGTTCTGTGAGTACTAATATTTCACTAAGGCAAAATTCAGCTCATAAATGCTCCCATCACTTACCCAGTTGAGTAGATCCTTCCTCATCCTGCCTTGCCCTTCTGACTAGTGCCCATGTTTGCAAAGAAAGACCCTTGTACTGAGGCAATTTGTTTATAGTCAGATTTAGTGCTCCTAAGTTCTAATGATTAATTATACAATAATGCAAAGGTTTCAGGCTCTAGACCCCCTTTTCTTTCGGTCTTATATGAACAAAAGGATTCCCTGACCCATAATGACAAAGGATTTTCTGACCCATATTCTGAGAGATGCCCATTTTTAAAATGTATTTTATTAACACACATGAACCCAGCTAAAATGAGTCAGAACTGGGGAATTCATTGAGTAAAAATAGTGACTGGCCAGAAGTGAGCTCCAGTTAAGAGTTCTGCATGAGTTAAATATGATATTTTACTTCTTCACCTCTATACACCTCAGTGAAATGGGTTAGTCTTATTATAAAGAAACAGACAAATTTTTGTCTTTCACCTATTTTTTACTGCAGGTTCCTGTCTTTTAACTTTGATTTGTATGGCTTCACTGTCTACTGTGAGCTGGTGTCCCCACAGGACCCTTTGTTTCCTACCTTTGAAAAACATTCAAAACAAACAAGACCCTTTCTCTTCCCAGAGACAGTACACATAATATTAATGCTTATCTACCTGTGATAAGCAGAGCAGTATCATTTTACACGACTTGAAAGGGTCATCCATATCGTCAAGCACAATTAACTTGTCTTACTCTCACAAAATGGGCTGGGGGAAGTAACTAAGAGCCATACTTCTTCACATACCTGGAAAACAGGACAAGGAGACACCCAAAAGACATAAAAAGATTCTAAACAACAAGCACAACAGGCTTTCTACTGAGATAAGAAACTGTATTGCACCTTTTTGATGTGATACTCTCTGTGGTGCCTGTGTGTGTATTTACTGAGATGATCAGTTGCACACAATTTTGAACAAGTCGAGTTGCAGGATTTAACTTTCTGCTTCTCCCACTTTTAAAGAAAGTAAACTCTTTGAAATATTTCTGGAAAACAGAGTGAAAGGTGTTTTGAGGGTATATCCAGACTTCAATAAAAAGTGTTCTGAAATGTCACAAAACTTGCACTATATCTCTATTCAGGTTTTGGTTTGCCTACCTGGTCAGAAGAGCAAACTAAGAGTGAGTGGTAACTGATTCTCTGAAGGAGGCTTTCACACCCTACGGTACCTTTCAGTTCCCAAAACTCAGATGAAACAAAGATTTTGCTTAGAGGAGAAAATGTCCAAGTAACCACTGTATAGAGAACAATGTTTATAATTCAGCATGTGAGCATATCCCCTCTGAGTCAGCACTGAATCAGTGTCCCAGATGATGTTTAGGGTAGTGCCATACTGTTTCATTCAGATGTAATGATGTTGACCACTTGGGCCCTGGAGAATGGCATTGCAGTTGTCACAATAACACAGCTATTAAATGAGTGATGTGACCAAATGTCATATCTGCTCTAGTACTGCTCTAGCCACATATATTATTCCTGCAATTACATGAAATATATTTCACTTCCTGTCTTAAATAACTGGGTAGTACTGCTGCCAACAAGGTGCTGACTTTCAACAGAAAAATGATTGACTGTCAACAGCACATCCTTTATCCTTTGGAGTTTTTTTCCTACAATGCATTAGGATCCTTTAGGAGAAAGTGACCTGGTTAATGCAAATTTTATCTTTATTAATAGAATCACAAGTTTGAATATGCCATTTTCTTTTTAATACTAATGGAAAAGTATTTACAATGCGAATCATGTTGTGTCTTTTCCCCATTTAATATGCCTGCGTAGGGAGAGATGGTCAGAAGAAAGCTAGCCTTCCTTGCTCAGATGAAATTTAAAATAGAGAAATAGTTGAACAATGCCTGTTTCCCATGTTTTTATTAAAAATAAAAAAATCTGTAGATTTTTTTTCAGCAGAAAAAAAAGTCTTGAAAAGAAAGCAAAAGTATTCCCAAATAATTCTTGACCATTTTAAATTATTCTGTGATTCTGTGAATCATTTCTGCGGGCGTTTTCACCTTGATAAAAAAAGGGAAGTTGGAAATGCTTCCGTTATCCATTTTTCATCCCTTTGACAATGATTAAAGCTAAACTGGTGTGTTTCGGTAAAGAAATCAAAGCGTCCTTTCCTCCTCTTATCCTGTAGCGTCAATTTTTTTGCCAGCTGTGCGCGAAGCTAGCGCAGCCTGCGCGAAGCTTGGGGGTGCCCGGGGGTCAGAGCAGGCTGCGGAGGGCGGGTTTGTCCGCAGGGAGAGCGGGGTGCCCGGGGGTCAGAGCAGGCTGCGGAGGGCGGGTTTGTCCGCAGGGAGAGCGGGGTGCCCGGGGGTCAGAGCAGGCTGCGGAGGGCGGGTTTGTCCGCGGGGAGAGCGGGGTGCCTGCGGGCAGCAAGGGGCTGAGCGCCCTGGCCGGTGCTCGCAGCCCGCGGCTGCTGTAACACGAAGCTCGGGAAAGGTCAGCGCCGCGCTCTGTAGTCCGCTCTCCGCCTATCTGTGCCATCTCTTGAAATAACAGCCACTTCCAGGACTCCTTCACCTTCTTGTCTCTCCGGCCCCGGCATCCCTTCCCTCCCCAGTCCTTCTCTGGCACACATCCTTCAGCGCCACTCTCTTTTCTTCCTAGAGCTTTTCCTGTTGTCATCACAGAGACCTCTATGTCCTTTATTGTACTGTGTCCTCTCATTGCCTGGCTCAAAGGCTATCTCTGCCTCTGGAGATAAAGTCTCCACTAAGAAGGATGGAGATTTAATTTGGAAAAAAAAACACCATAAAGGGTTAAGAGAAAGAAACATGCTGGTGCCCTGTTTTGAGAACAAATTCACTCTCTCTTTTATTTAGTCACAGAGGTAAAATCAAAAATTACTCTTAATTATCTACTCTTTCCTTATCATACCCAAACTTTGTGAATTTCCTGAAAAATCTATTTATGATCTGTACCCTTGAAAACTTGGAAGCAGTTCATTTGAGAGAAGCTTCCATATTACTCTGCCAAGAGGATTACCAAAATAGACCTGCATTGTTATTTTTGAGTATTCGTGACCCTTCATTCGTTTGTTTGTTTTAAAGGGTTTTTTTTTTGATTGAAGCTGTTTTGCCTTGATGACAATGAAAGTTGAAAAGGGTGTTTTAAGCAATAAAAAAGTAATTATTTAAGATAGCAGTGCAAATTATTTCAGAGTGATCTGTGTATTTGAAAGAAGGAGCCTGCTTCTGTAACATGCTATATTATGTGGAAGATCAAGTACTAAGAAAAGTCACTAACCTGGAACTGGAACTTTGGGTAGAAAAGTAATTTCTTATGTACTTCTGTGGCATAAGGCCTTGATTAAATTTTCTTCGGAAATGAAGAAACCGTCCTTGCTGTAAGAGCCATGCTTGGGGCTGTGGGGCCACCTGTGGCTTCTTTTCCCAAGTGCTTCTCACAGATGTGCCAGCAGTGGGTCTTTTGCTGCTGGGAGTGTTTGTTACTAGCAGGGCCTCCAAAACACTTGCTCAGGTGGGACACCAGCCTGGTGGCTGGCAGGGGAGGGGAAGACAGGGTTTGCTGTTCACAGACACCAATCCTGTGAATATTTAGTGTCTGTCTGCAGAGAGATAGGTTGGTGAGTACCTGAGTCCCTTCTCTCAATCGTACATTTAGCAGAGAAAGCACTCTGTGCACTGTCACACTACAACACTGATGGAGTTGAGGAGTAATAGCAGCCTCTCCTCTTCCTTACATTGCTAAATCGTTTTGCTGCAACACAGCATAAACACAAGGAAAAATCTGTGGCATCCAAATCATGTTCCTACCTGAAGAAGGTTTCACATTTGAAAAAAAGCAAGCAAACCAAGTGAAGATTCTTAACCTAATACAGATATAATGAGCAGTGCACAGAATTTAACAGACTTTGTCATTAACTGTTCCCCAGTGCCTGCTGAAATATTTCACCAGACTCTCCAATGAAATTCAGTTATGATTTAGTAAAAAAGACAGTAGGACCTATTTAAAAGGAAGGCATTTATAGTAAAATAGCTTGAATATGTTCCTAGGTTAGACAGATAATTTCTAAAACTTCCATGCTCTTTGTCACAATGTTGTTCCTGGTTTCAAAAAGACATGTCAGCTTGTACAGGCAGAAGAATCAAAATAAACTCTGATTGCTGAAGCTATGTTACAATTTAGGAGCATCCTTATCTCCACTCTACTGAAGATAAATCTCTTCCTCAGCCCCAAGTACCTGCAGCCTTCCAGGACCAGGCACTGAAGTAGAGCTCTGAGCACACATATAAGTGTGTTTAATAATTATTTGTAAATAATTCTGTATACATACATGCTGTCTTCTCAAATGTCATGGTACCTATTAATCAGTGGCTCGTCTGCATTGCTTGTCCTTTAATTTACTTTTGAAGCTCCTAACACTCAAGGCAGCTCTGAATTCAAGAATTACAGACATGGTGTGTCCTTACTGAAAGTTTCCCTGCGAAACCTCTGAAAGGAAATTGCCAATTTTCACACAGAGGACAAGCATTCCTTGCCCTTAACAAATGAATAGATATCTGACTATACCATTGTCAAATGTCATTAGATAAACACCCCTCTCATTAATCTGGTGGAATAACATGCCATCTGAAAGAATATCTACTGAAAAATAATATTTTAGGTCCAGAAAAAACACTTTTTCAAATGGTAATTTCTTGAAATTATGGATTATTCCATAACTCCAGTGAATAGACATACTTATAGGAACATGCATGCATTTCTGTCCCCCATATCCTGTGTTTATTTTCTAAAAATTATGACCAAGACAGTGTGGTAGGATTTCAGGTCAATAAATTAAACTAATATCTCACTGGAGGAAGTCCTAATCTTTACATCTCTTCCACATTTCTTTTACATTATTTCTACCAGTGTAGCCCATTTATTTGAAAGGTAAAATTATAGTAAAGAATTATTTATTTGACATAAAGTCATTCCAAAAATCATATGAGTGAATGGTAGAAAGTATTTAATGGCTTTGTAGCCATAGTGAATAATTCTCTTGGCATTGATAGTTTGATTTAGACTGCAACCTAGAAATATTTTTATAAGTCCAACTCATGCTATATGGCATCACAGCTGCCACTTTCTGTCATTGCTTTCCAGTGAAGAGTTTCCATCTAATCTCAGTAGATGATGACCTAGCTTTGCTTATTTATGTCCTTTTGCTGGGGTACAGCAATGTGATATATGCAGGCTTTTGAAGCTGAAGAAACATCAAATGGCATGGAACACTACAGCATTTAAATTATACAAAGCTACTGGAAAACTTTTCTTTTTCAGCTTCTACAAACCATTACATGTGCACACCAAGAGATTCCCATGCCATGTGAAGACCATGGGCAGCAAAACCCTTCCCCTGCTCTAATGAAACTAAATGTAATAAGGATGATGGTCTTTGAGGAGGAGTACAAATAATAGATTCATGAGTGAACTCCTGTCTAAAGAATTCCATCAACTTCCCTTCCAAGGGCCTAGCACCTTGGGGCCCATTTTTTGGACTTGCTTGCCTTACATAATCATACTTGGAACAGAAATTAGAAAGGATTTTTCAACCATTGAAACAATGAGTTCTGAAATAGCTGCCAGAGTTGATGGAGAAAGAATACAAAATTATAAAAATACAAAAGAGTACAACATTTTAAGATAAATTTGAATGAATGGGGTTAAATAGCAAGAGATGATGATGATGATGATCTCTGAGCATGGACATTAATACTGAAGCCATCGGGGTTTGTTTGTTTCATGTCTGGACTTTCTGATCAGCACTAAAATAAAAGTGATCTCAGTTCATGAGAAGAAGTGTGTCATATTAAGGAAAGGCTTTACATTTCTGCTGGCCACTAACAGAGACCAAAGATTTTTTTTTTTTCACTAGACATCAAACTTGACTCTAAATTTGTTTTGTATTTGAAGATAATGTCTTCCTGCTCCCTTCTGCAACAATAAACTACCTAAAGTAAGAAAAAGGATATCACGAAGGATGTGTTGGGTCTTCCATCTACTCTCTTTGTTGAATAAAGTAACCATCAGATTTGGGATCAGGAGCACATTTTCCCTCATGCCCAATTGGTGAGGCCAATAGGTGTCTGGAAAGAGTGAGGGCTTCTCTACAGAGGCACAAATAAATCAGTTCCCACAGCCCTGTGAGCAAACCAAACAGCAAGTATAAACAGGATATTGCCAGAGATCTTGATTTCCCTTGCGCCCTTCTTGTGGCACTACGCAGTCCTGCAAGAATCTTCACAAATCTTTTTTCTGTCGTATGCTGGGAATCATATGGCTTGTGGTAGATGGAGACATGGGGAATACATGTGCTCAGCATCCTTTTAGGCCTTTTCTCTGGGTACCAGTCTGTGTGGAAGTCTTAGATCCCACAGTATATTAAAGAGAAAAAAAGTCCCAGATTCTGTACCAAACCCAAACAATGTACTGCATGTCTCTCCTCTTGGGAAGGGGACAAGAAAACAAACATTTTATGCATGTATGATAAACACTACCTGTGCTACTTAATGCATTAATGACAATTACTTGCAAACTTTTGGTGATTGAGCTATAAGACTCTAAAGCACAGATTAGAATAAAGTATGGGAAAGTAACACAGACAAGCAAAAATTTCACTGCATAGCACCGTAAGTATTTTTAGCATGCTAAGCATAAATTTCCTTCAATTGCACAGATAGAGGAACTCAAAGGTAAATGTAATTGTTAGTGTTCCCAACCTATGTATCTAAAATATGTTATTTATTGACCATTTGTATCATGAAGAAGTGTACTTAAAGACACTTTAGTGTAAAGTGTACTGTCTGCTAAAGATCTCTTCACTGAATGTTTGTAGAGTCCTGAGTGTTTTGCAAGTCAACTAAACCACTGATAGAACAGAGATAAACACTTCCTATTGAGAAATGTCACATCAGTCTTTCTGCTTCATTTCATTGTGTCATTTAATGCTCTGAATGGCATTCAAGTGACACAGCACCAGCTATGATACCATGGCATGGGCTATATAACATGCTGAGCCACGTGCAGATGGATAAACAATACTGTAGTTGTACCAACTAGCACAGAGAGCAGAGACAAGCTGTCATGTACTTATTCTTAAGGCACAGTAACGTGCAGCTGGAGTCTTGATAAATAGATTTTCTCCCATGCATTGCTCTCTAAGGAGCAGCATGCAGGCATGTGCAATTTAACACCTGCTAGCTCTCCCTTCCGTGAAAATTAAGAAGTGTGGCAACCAGTGTTGTCAGGATCTTTTTAGGATTAGGTTTCCTCTTGCTTTCTACAAATGGGAGTGTCAGCAAACACTGTCACTCTATTCTACTTGATACATCACTCACATTGTTCAGGTTAATAGATAAGGCACTGGACTTTCAGGAGTGCTAACAAGTTGCAGTTCAGTTAGTACTTGTAATTTTTCAAACAGATGAAGTATCTACCTATTATAAACTATCTTTATGAAGAGCTCAAGAGGTCCTGATTTCTTAAGAGTTACGTAGTTACGAAGAAGGTAGAAGCATTCTTGGTGAGCAGAGAAAACATGTGTCTTTATTTTAGTATGAGGCCTCATGAATTTGGTTTTAAACTACTTGAAAGCTTCCAGATTTTTATTTTGTTGTTTAGATGCTCTGATACAGTTGATAGCATGTTGTTTAATAACAGCAAAATATATGTCAGAGTTGACTTAGAATTCATTGTTGTACTCAGTACTATGTTTCATTTAAGTCTAAATTGTGGAAGAGGTATACAGTAGCATTTAGAAATATATGGAGAGATAAACAGAAAAATGAGAAGACAGCTCAATGAACTTGGGAGCTATTAGATTTGTTCTTGTACTTCAAATAAATGTTGGTGTCATATGATTCATATTTTATGATAAATTAATTGAGCACCCTGAAATAGAAATAAACCAGGCTCCATTTCTCAGAAATGTGCTTGCATTACTGTTGAAACAGAGCTTGGCATCAATACCAATGGAACAGATGAAAAAAGTGTCCTTTTTTCCTTTACAGGAATATTTTTGGAACTGTGTTTTGAAAATACTGTAGAGCTTGTAGGTGCAGCAAATCAAAGTGTGGTGGGTAGCCAATACAGCCATGAATGAAACTTGTTGCATTTCCTAATCAAAGCAGTGACACAATATTTTCTCTGTTCCTCTTGCCAGCTAACGGTGCTAAGCCTCCTTCCCACTGCCCCTGAACCACGCTTCCAGCACTGGGTGTGTCAGATGGAAGAGAGACTTATCCCTCCTTTCCATCCGTGCCTTTGCTCGCAGAATGCACTTCAATTCGACCTTGATTCTTTTTATACATCATGGCCCTTTTTTCACATTTTAAAAACAAAATTAGAAATTAAATTTGAATCAGGAAAAGGGGATTGAAAAGATCTGGAGACTTCACTTGCAGTTTTTGGGAAAGCAAAAGACATAAAATTATAAAAAGAGAAATACACATAGAAAACCAAAGTCAGGGGTTTGTGTTTATTTCTTGTCACCCTACTGTATACAAAAGGAAAGTCATTAAGGTTACGAGTCAGAAGAGTTCTTCTTGATGGTAAAATTGCTTTGTCAACAAAAGGGCTAAGTATATTAATGTATCATATTTCATCTCCTTCTCTTTCTGTTTATATATTATATGCTTGCTCATTTGAGTGTAATAAACCTCTAAAATTTACAGCTTCTCCTTGGATTTTTATGTGAAGTTAACTGAAAACAGATTTTACTTGGGAAAAGAAAACAAAACCCACTACAGTGTTTGCAGTTGAAATGCTTCTGCTTTGGAATCGATTCTCTGAACAGAGAAGGTTCTCAGTGAACCACTGCTTCTCGGTCTCTCTCTGTGGGACCCTGTACACAGGCTCTTAGGCAGATGGGAACACCCCCTCTTACCTGTGCATGTCCTCCTCAGGAAAGCAGAGCATCAGGCGTTTGCTTGTTTACTCTCCTTTTGGACCTTTGGCTTGACCTGTCATTGTTCAGCCCGATTCATCTTCAGTGAGAAGGGTGGAGGTTTATCTGTCCCAGAAGAACCAATCTGGTGGTCAGAGGGTTCTTCTGGGATGTGGCAATTTTGGAGTCAAACTCTCTGAGGCTGAAGATACTAGCCAGATTTCCTGCTTTCTGCATGAAGGGACTATGGCATCATGCACAATGTAAGCACAGGTACATTCTTCTGCATCTGAGCTTAAGGAAATACAAGGCATAATATTTCTTCCCTGAGAACATAAAATCATTTGAAGCTCCAAAGCCATTTCACAAGGGTGCCAAATGCAAGCAAGAGAAAAATATTCCTGACGTTTCTTTTTTTCAGTGCTCATTGCAGTTTGTTTAGAAAGTCCTGTCCTGCTGAGTAGAACATCCAGACAGGAATTCTTGGGTGCTTACCTCTCTCCATTCAGCCTGCTAGATACCTCACCCAGAAATCCCCCTCCACAGCCAGGTGTTCCAGCTAGTAGTGTGGGTTATTAAAAGGCTGAAATTCCTTCTGCTTTGGCCCTAACAAGGTTCTTCTTAAGTAATAGACACTCAGCACTGCTGTGAGCCAGCTGCTTCAGTACATTCTCGTTCTGTCATGGGCAACATGTGCCATTGAGTGCTGAAGGTCACCACAAGGTCACCTAGAAGAGCATTTGGGTATGAATGAGTCCAGGTATGGATGCAGCTGGACACTGAACCCTTGCAAGAGAAAACCTCAGATCTGCAGTAACCAGAATCCAACCCAGAGCCTGTAGGAGTCAAAACAGATACTGCTGTCTTCAGTGTAAAGGAGCAACTCCATTAGCTGTAGGAAAAAAAATGAACTTTTCAGCACAGGTGAACTATGCAAAAGCAACATTAAGCTACTTCACTGTTAAAATTTTAGAACAGATTAACATGAAGATTATTCAGAAATCAAAAGAAAATCTTTAAAATTGACTACACTAGGGATAAGAATATATATTAAAGGAAATTTTCAGAGAGCTTGGATAAAATATTAAATTTTATAACATTTTGAAATAGGCAGCATCTTCCAAGAACTTCACCAGGTGCCCGGGTTTTTTTGTCCTGAGGGCAAAAGGAGCGTGAAATAAAACCAGACCAGATTGATAAATCTGTAGTATAAAGCTGCAGCAAGCCAGTCTTTGGGCAGCATCTCAAACTGCAGCTACTGAGGCCAGACACATTGCCCCAGAGAATGTGTGACAAAAGTCAACAACACATGTGATGAGCTGCCACACCTTAAATCCCACACCTCTTAACTTTCTAAATTGCCACAGTGGTCATGTCACAGCTTAAAATATATCTTTCACAGTTCCTTATGTTCGCTACCCTGAGAGTCACTCTTGAAGCTAGTGGAAGGCAGGAAGTTAGGTGCTGTTATGTTTTTCCATGTGTATGTAAAGCTTAATAGACTAAACTAGGAGGGTCAACAATAGGCGAAATGAAAACAGTTCTAAAAATGAACTAGACAAGAGGAAACAATTATAGGGCTGCTGTTTGGAGGAAACAAGCACTGGGTGGTTCAGTCGCTAACACAATTAAGGAGACAGCCCATAATGGTGCTTCTAAACCCTTCCTGGTCTGATATTCCCAAACTGTCCAGAGTTGTTTAGCTGCCTGGAACACTGCCACAGACACATCCTGATAGGTCAGGAGCAATCCTCCGCAATTGCTGTGAGAAATAGGAAGCAGGCAAAGAGGGCAGCAGTAAGTGACATCTGCTCCTTTGAGGAGCAGTGAGCACTTTCCTCTCTCTGGGTTGTCTGAGGCAATGCCTTTAGTCAAAAAATAACTCCAGGAGATATCATGGATTTCAGAAAACATCATCAGATAACATTTACAGTTGCCCAGGTCTGGTTTTAGATTGTCAAAGTGCTTGGTAGTATTCTTGATTCCATAACCCCAAATCATTAAAGCAATATTAATTGGTGGGGATGAAAAGAGACATGACCTTAAGCCAAATGCACTGATTGGGAACTTGGAAGACTTGTTCTGGTTTTTGTGTTCATACGGAATTACATTGACCACATCCTTGGAATGCTCATCTTTTCAGATGTGACTAGAATTCTTGCTTTCTCCTTGTCCTTTAATTGATACATTCAGCTGCAAGAGGTTTGTGGCAGGCACTGTCTCACATTGGATGTTAATATTATACATGGCACAGCAATGCTAGGTTTCACACTGCCATAGCAATAACAGAGAGAGACTCTTGCATCCATCTGCCTTACTGCTAATTAATGAACTTACTTATCAAACCCTAGATCTGTAAAATAATCAGTTTCATTTTTAGTAGCAGACTTTTGCCAGGCTCTCTGATGTCTAGATGAAAGTTAATAATTAAAAAGCAAAGGTCTTTGTTAAAGGCACGGGAATGTCAGAAAAAGAAAGTCCTAAGAGCCCAACACATATATTACATAAATATCCATTGATAAGGAGGAGAAAGATAAGAGAGAGTTTTTCTAATATTTTTTTGTGTGTGTGTGTGTTTCCTAAAAGGTTTTTAGTAGATGAAGGTAATCTAAAAACTTTCATTCAAAAGGCTAAATAAAAAACCAATGAAGTGCTTTCAAACCTCTGCTCTGGAGAATTTATGGAAGACATTTTGTATAGATGTTCTTGTCTGTCAGGTTTTATGACGTGAGGTGAGAGTGGTGGTTTTCTTTAATACAGAAAACAATGCAGACCACAACTATATAATCAGAAACTTACCACATGGTTATTCTTTTTTTTCTGCAAACATTTTAATTGCAGCTGCAGGAGACTGAAAAATCCTGCCTGATAAGCTTGCTTTTCTGCTTTAAAAATACAATGGAAAGCTACCATGCATACACAAAATCTCATTAAATTAAATGCTAGGGATTATCTCTGAAGGTAAGTGAATATAGAAGGCAGGTGGAAATAATGAAAGCAGGACATTATCCCATTAACATTTGTTCTGTTACTGCACCCACTTTGCTGTCAGTTCTCATTAGCCTCCAACCAGAAAGCAACAGCCTGGCTGGAAACTCCAACACCTCTGCATACCGGCCACTCCTGCAGAGCGAGGGAAGGTGCTGCTGGCTGCATGTCACATGCCAAGGAGAGGGGCAGGCCGCAGGTGAGGGCCCGATGCGCCCTTCTCAGCACAGCCAGGTGCTGTCGCTGATGCACGAGCTCTACTCGGGTCCTACCAGAAAAGTGTTTGCTCTTTCAGTGTTCCACCGCCTCACACCACCCATGCAGCTACTAATGGTACTCCTATTGAAAAGAGATTTAGCACAGAAAACATGTCCCAGCGCACACACAGCACCCACAGACCCCTCTCTAACACCTAGGAACTCAATGTACTCTTTAAACACAGGCTGGCAGCCAGGGTGGTGCAGAGCTGTGCTGGCCCTGGGGCAGCTCAGGGGAGGGAGACAGCAGAGTGAGGATCCATCCTCCTGTGGCTCCCGGGCTGCGGCAGGGGCCAAGGGTGAGCTGGCAGCGTCTGCAGCCGTGCCCCTCACCCAGGCTGTGAGGGTATTCCAGAGCAGGAAAGTCAAACGGGAAGATGACACTAGGACAGCTCTGCTTTGTCCCTGGCTCTGCCCTCTGGAGTCTCCCAGGAACTGGAGAAAGGCATTTCCCTGCATTCCAAGGGTTTGTTTCATTTTTCTGGAGAATCACAGTCATGGCAGTGGGAAAGCAAGAGCCACTGGGAGATAGTTCTTTGGGTTTGTTTGGGAGACTGATTTAGACCTTTCCTTTCCCAGAATTTGAAACCATTTCTGCAAGCACAGACTGACCTTGTGTGTTCATCTGGTTAAGCACAGACTTTCATTCCTCCTGCAGAAGATGAGGAAGAAGATGGAGAGGAAAAAAGCATCCATGAGTCCTTATGATGCCCCCAAATGGGTAGCAATTATTACATGACAGCAGAATTTGCAGGAGAAATGGGGACACCAGAACTAGCTGGCAGTCTATTCACTGCCAGTCCAGGTAATCAATCCACTTTCAGCCAGTGCCCTCACTATTTTTACCTTCTCCTGTCTCCCATTCTTTCCCTTGCCTTTGGAGATTTTCCTGCTATTTCGCCCCCTTCCTTGTCTTTCTATGTAACTAATCTCTTCCTAATTAAACTCTGTCCCAAGAACCAAACTGCTAAATCCATTAATCACTGTTCTCCCTGGTTTTATGTTTTAGTTTTCCCTTTCCCCATGTGTAGTTTGTTTACATACACTAAAAAACCCTAATCTGTTGAGGTGGGGAAAGCCCATTATTCTCTGTTTCTATTCTAAATCTCTTTTACCTCTTTTCTTTCTCCCTCTCACCCCCTAACTGCCCCCAAGGCACCGAGTCTTATAAACATAAATACAATTGCATTTGTCTTTGAAGCACATATCAACCCCACACAATAAGATGCCATACAGAGGATACCTATAAGCTATGCTTCATTTTCTAAACTGTTTTCCTTCCTCTTCTCTCCTCCTGTTTTCATTATCTCTCTGTTTTTGTTTGTCTTCTCTGCCCCATTTTTCATCCAGGACCTCTCTCTGCTCCACTCCACCCTTGCAGCCTCACCTCAGAGGAATGCAAACCAAATAACCATTCAAGACTGTTGAACTTTAAAAGCCATGATATTCAAGTGGGTTGGAAATTAGACAAAACAATTTCACCCATCCCTTGTTTAGGACCCTGATGAACAGCTTGCTGTAGCTCCTGGGTTAGTGTTCAGAAGGATATGCTGCTGCATGCCTCCCTTTCATAAGGGAAACACTGGAATGTGGCTGGGTACCAAAAAGCCTGTTGCAACATGGTTTGTTAGAAGGACACCCTGGATTCCCCACACGCATCTCATACACAGGGTTTTTCAGCTCACCTTCTTTGATAGTGAGCACATGGAAATGGCAGGATGAGTCTTGTTAATTGCTTAAGTGGAGTAATTTTTTAGGGTAGTGAATAGACTAGTTGGCAAATCTGCTTGGCCCAAGTTGAAAATCTATCCCAAACACCCAAACAGAGCTTTGTCTTCTTGAGCGAGAAAACAAAATTAAAAGGACTCCCTAGTTTTCATTTTTCTTGCTTTTTATAAACAATTTCTTGAGGCTGCCTTAAGAAAGTCACAAGCTATCCCTTCACTGTCTTCAAAAATTACAACCAAGCTGGGTCCAAAATGTATTTTATTTACTTAGCAGTTTAAACAGTGTGAGTACCAGCAAAGCCAGGGTGCTGGAGTCTGAGCCATCAGGAGGAGATGCTTCCCCTGTGCCTCCAGCAAGCAGGGCTGCAGGCAGCAGCAAGAGGCCCTCGATGTGGGGGCTCCCAGGCAGCGGGGAGCAGCAGCGGGTCCCCAGACCAAAGGGGACAGCACAGCAAGGGGGGACACAGGGGCTCAGACACAGGCGCCACAAAGGCCAGGGCTGTGCCACCGCATGCAAGAGCAGCAAAAGGCCACCCCCGCCCATTGTTCACTCAGCTCTCTCCCTTCTCCCTCTTCACACGCAAAATCAGCCTTGCAATTATCACAATAACAAAGCTGGAATTGAATTTCTTTTCTGGAAAACCTTTAGTATCAGTTCTAGTTTTGGCTCTTATAGGATGAAGCTGTTCTTTTTACAGGAAGGGGTGGAAACAATTTCTTGAAAATGAGCAAACAAAGTGAAAATGAAATATTTTAAACTACAAGAAAATGCCTCAATCCAGAATGCTGAATCAAGCAGTAACAGACCTCTAAGGGGCATAAATCTAATTTTCCATGCAATTAGTTTCAAATCATGATAAGTGACAGATGCTTTCATTTATTTGGCTGAATTGTGACATTTTTTTTTCTGTAGCCCTCCAAGCCTGATCCAAAATCTACTAATGCCAGTGGAAAGACTCCCACTGTCCTCAAATGGGCTTTGGATCAGACCCTAATTAGTGTAGGACAAACCAATAAACTCAAAAACTTGAATTGTTTTATGTTGTCTCAAACCTTACTTTGTTTTCATTCTTACTAGAAAAGCTATGAATAACTTCATTCAGGAAAATTTAATTTAATTAGTTTATATAAAAAGCCCCCAACAAGTTAAAAACATGCCCTGGAAACACTGTACCTACATTATGTTAAGAAAAAATAGGAAAAGTGTACAATCTTCCCATAGACAAAATGCAGACATTTCAAACATCACAAAAACCATACCCAGGAATCTTCCTTCAGCAGAATCTTAGTGTTCACTAATGATAGTCTGCTGTATGCCTACCTATACCACAGCAGCTGATGTATGTATGATATATAGAAGAGTGTGAACACAAGGATGCATATTAAATACACCTATAAGCGACTATAATTTTTATTGACGTAAATAAACTACACTCGCTGAAGGATATTTTTTGTTGGTGTAATTATATCTACATTAGAGTCCTTTTGGAATGACTGTGTGCTTCAGATGAAATTTTCACACATCATAACAAAGCTGGCAAGACTTTTAAGGGTTGTTAAGTTGTAGGCTGGATAACATTTTAGTTGGCAAGGTGTAAGCTTCTCGACTTGCTCTGCACTAAGATGATACAGTAGAATTTACCTAATGAGCACACTGGAGAAGGCTGTTGGTTCAGATGCTCAAATCAAAATCTTGCATCCATAACAGATCTAGTGCCAATCACAAGTTTTTATAAAGACTAAAATAATGCAGAAAAGGTACACAAACAAGTGCAGACAGCTGCCTTTTCCCTCTGTTTATAATTAGAACAGACAGCACCCTACCTAGCTCACTCTGTTCCAGAAGTCAGGTAGCCACTTTATTATTGCCACATACTCTTCCAGCAATGTGGTTTTCTAGGCTGGGCTTGCTGCCATGATAGCACAGCCTCATGACTTTCAAAGTAGACCTGATGCATGTCTGGCTAGCTCTGAATGGAGCCACATGAGAATCAGCTGCATTGCTGTACTGGGTGGGACTTCTGGTCCAAAGTTAGAGGTCCACCATGTAGGCATCTGTATCTGAGTTGGTTCTCAAGGCTCTTTTTAGAAGCAGTGAAGAGAAATGGCCGCATCTGGGGTTCAGCTCTTTTGATTTGCAGGTGTGTGTCTAAAGTCAGAGGAATTATGTGTGCATGTGTGTAAACTTACGTGGGGTGATCTTCAACCACCTTCATAAATGGCTGCAGCTTGGGCTTGATAACATGGAAGCTGCACTGGTTTAAGTAAAAAAAAGATGCTGTAGCCATATGGAACCATGGCCGTGGTACAAAGTGAAGATATGTGCCTACAGATAGTATACACTTGTATTTTCAAGGACAGTTCAGCAAAATTCTTTTTTTGGGATGCATCAAATCATTATGTTTGTGCTGTGACTTTTTCTCTGGGGAGCCTGTTCCAGTTCTCTATCATATTCTAGGTGAAAAATCTTTTACTGATACCCAGTCTGAACCTCCCCTGACTTAGCTTCATGTTTCCTCAGGTCCTGTCACTGGTCATGAGAAAAAGGAGTGAGAGTAATGGCAAAAGCAAATCATGTTCTTAGTGATGAAGAGGTCCCAGATACTGGGGCCTTCTCCCTGTATGGAGTTCCAATGAAATGGAGGGTGGCTGTGTCAGCAGGCAATATGTCTTACTTAATCAGATCATTTGCAGGAAAATAGCCAGTAAAACCTCAGGTTAAAAAACATTTACAGGCTTTCAGCAGCTATGGGTATGAGATATAAACTTTCCAAATGAATAAGCTGATTGTGGTGTGTCAGACACTCCTCACCAAGTTTGAAAGAAAAACATTTAAAAAACCTCTTCACACTGCATAGTTCCATATGTCCTTTCTGGTAATTAACACATCTCTTCTGTGAAACACCCTGTTAAATAAATTAATTTGATCTACAGCAGTTTTTGTCAATGGTTCCAACAAGTTAACCTAATGCATCTTAAAGGACTAAATCTGCTGAAAGAGGGGTTTATTTTATTCTGAAGCAATCTAGCTGCATGGGAAGGAACAAATGGGTGGCTTTAGAAGGTGCCAGCAACAGCTTTTGATGTGTATTTGATTTTTAGATATACCTTCATGCTGTAAAGGCACTTCCTATTTCCCTTTACATGGAATACAGAGTATTTGGGTGGAATCCTTCATGCTCACTGGTGAGCAGATAATTCCAATATCTGGCACATTTCGAAGTTGGGGTTGTTTTAATCTGCCAGTATTAAAGTCTGCTTCACAAATTTATCTCATGACAGTATATAGCGGTCAAAGAAGATTACTCATATAAATTTGAATGTGGTGTGTTATTCAGCAGTCTCTCCTGTCTTCTCTGGCTTCCTGGATAGCCACCACCAGATTATGTGCACATAAAAGTAAACTAATCCAAATCAGCAGCCTGCCTACCTCTGTGATTTATTTCAGTCACCTGTGGAAAGATTTTTCAAAACTCTCACAATTCAGTCTTTTAATGGGAACAGCAGATTGTTTTCCTGATGAAGAGGGATAGCATTTTTATAAACATCCCAGGCTTTTCAGTCTCACAATGCTTAGTAAGAAGGATTCTAAACACTAGATGTGACTTCTACACATTAACCAAAGGCTACTTAACAGAAACTATTTTCTCTTCTGTATAGGAGACATATTTTGCCTTTATTGATTCTTCCTTCTAAGGTCACTTTACATACCCAGGATATGCCCAACATTTTAATATTGTTCTTGCAGTTTTTGAGCAACTCTCCATCAGTATAGCAAGTAAATGTCATAGGGATCTCTAAGGTAGGGTTACGTAAGTCAAAGACTACAATCTCATGTCATTTAAAATGGTGTAACTCTCCACACTGTTCCTCTTGCCTTCAGACATTTGCTCACCCAGCTTTGAAAGAACTGTTAGGAACATAGCCCTGGGGGCTAAACTAACAAAACTTTGATCCAGCTACATACAAATAAGCTAGTGTTTACTCTCTGTTTGACAGCTTGGCAACAAATTTCACCCCTGATTTCACCAAATCCTTCAGAAGAAGTTGCATTTATTTTGACAGCCTTTGTTTAGCCAGGTATAGTATATCTTACCAGATCAGCCCAAAGTTTCTTCAGGTAAATGCATACCACAAGGTGAGACATAGGTCAGGGGATGATTAAAGGCTGTATGTCTGGCCCTGGGATGCCAAGGTGTGGGTGTCACTCACCCACGTCGTTCTCAGGGCAGCTCAGCATGCAGAGGCCCTTCCCTGCCCAGAGGAGCTGCCTGCCTACGACACGGGCCCTTTCCCCAAGGAGAGTGCTGGCTCGCCAAGCAGGGCTGTCAGCGCTCCAAGGCACGCTGGGGCTGGCACTGCAAACCCATGCCGAGCCAGCCTGGCCTCTCCTGTGCTGCCACAGCAGTGGCTGTGAGGGGGCATGCGGGGCCAGCCTCCTCTGCCTCCCACTGTGGTTTGCTCAGGGCTCTCACAGGAACCCCGTTGCCATCAAAATGCTTGGACCGCTGTTCAAAGGGCCTTATAAGGGCTCAAATCAGAGTAAGGTCAACACGAAGCATTACTGCATTACTGCTGCGTGTAAGGTCAATTATTTTGTGACTTTAGCCTTACTTTTTTTGTCTAGAATGCTGGAAAACATTTGCTTGATCTCTGGTCAAAGGCCAGGCTGGACTCAGCTGTCCCTAGAGGGGTAGTGGGGAGCTCTGGTGGATGCACAATGGTTTTCCTAACTTCAGCACATCCACATGAAAATGAAAAGTGCTGTTAAGCTTGTATCTACTATTTCTAGAACTTAATGTTAGTGGGCAATTAGTCACTGGAGAATGAGACAAATATTTGCCTGGAAAAGGGACCTCATGAGATGAGTCAGCAATCAGCCTCTGCTCTCTCCCCTAACAGGCAAATCCTTACTCAAATGCTAGTCATCAGGGCAATCAGGGATTACCATAAACTGGTAATCCAGGCAGAAGTAATGGTGTGAAGCAAGAAGAAGGGATATTCCTAAATGTTTTACCCATCCACTCATTCCTAGGATGAGGAGCTAAGTTTCATCTCTGCAACAGATGTGTGCCAAAGTTCACATAATGTTGTGTTGGTGTTCAGCAGTTCATCAGTATTCATAAATTAAACTTATGGCACATTTGTTACTAGAATTTAAAATAATAAATGAAGCAATGTTTTCCCCATGGAAATTTCTTGGCACAAGTTCTTGGGTACTTTCAAACACGGTTTTTGAAATATCTTTTTACAAAACCAGAAAGTTGGTGCCTTAGCTATGGATAGATTTTCATCCTCTTGCCTAAAACAAAAGAGCTTCTCCCCTGAGTGAAAGGAGATTTATTTGTTGTGAATTCATGGCCAAGATGCTCTTGGGCTCATTCCGTTGGCTATTTTTGTCCATACAGACTTTGTCCCTGTCTTCCTGTTACAGGGTCACTGTCAGCACCCCGAAAACCACTACCAGCCTGACAGCCCAATTTACTTCTTGCACCCCCAGTCTCACTGTAAAAGCAATCCCCAGCCCCACCACCATTCAGTGGGACCCACACAACCAGAAAGCCCACTCTCCTCCTGGACCCTACTTTGCAAAGACACCCTGACACCCTTCTGCACCAGTCCCAGGCTTTCCATGTTTGATGAGCCACTGGCCACAAGAGGATGGAGATGAGGATGACTTTTGCAGGGTGCCTGTGCATTGGTGCAGCTCCACTGGCATGGGCTCCACACTCTTCCATCTGTTGCTCACACCCAGCAGAAGCTGGCCCATCAGCCTGGTGTTGTGAAGGTGCAAGAGCACTGCCTGCAGCCACTGCGTGCAAGCAGGCAGGCAGCAAACAAAAAGCATAAAAGGGCATGCTTTTTCATTGGATGCAGAATACTTCCCATGAGGTATGGATTTTGGGATGTGGTGTTCTGACGTGCTGGTCGCCTTCTGTCCAGCTCACTCTCAGAGCAGAATGGTATGGAGAGGGGTGAGACCATTTCTGCCCACACTTCTGTGCTTCAGTCTGATTATCCAGCTCCTGGGGATATTTGTCACAGACACGTGCCAGAGCACCCTAACCCGACACTGTCACTCCTTGTCAGACAGCACAGGACCTTTGAACTCATCTCTGATGAGACCTTTGGACTCATCCTTTCCCCCCAGGCCTTGCCAAACACTCCTAGGCAGAGGTTCCACTTTCTGCCTCCTGTGTCCTCCACCACCAGCCAAGCCCGGCTGTCTTGGTTCAGACAGACTCCACTGCTTTGGGAAAAGCCAGCTCTGAACCTGTCTGTGCTGTAAAGAGAGAGAGAGCTGGCCAGGAGGACAGAGGGCTGGCCAGAACATCTTCCAGGGAGTAGGGCAGGGTGCTGCCCTGGCTCCTGGCTTGCACTGCTTGTACCTGGGTAGTCATAGTGTTGAAATTGGCCTTTCTAAGGCTGGAAGGTAATGAAGAGGCAAAAGTGATGCTGATGTTTCTGAAAAAGGCCTTGCTGGGGCTTAATTAGGTGTGAGTCTCAGAGAGGTGAACCACAAGCCAGCTGGCCTCCTGCTGCCAACATAGTAGGGCTGGGCTCAGTTCCTCCAAAAACCCCCAGGACTAGCATGCTGGGGCACACATCTGGTGATCAAAGGGTGGGGAGAGCCTAAAAAGACTGAGAAATATCCTCCAGAAGTGCTGTGACTTTTGTAGACAGTTGGTCTGGACCTATTTTGTGCTCTCTTCCTAGCCTCACCTTTCTCCCCACTTCCTCCACATCTTAAAATTACAGCCAAAACACTCCCCAGATGCCTCTTACTAATACTTTCATCTGGACTGTTGTTTCCCAGGATCTCTAACTTACTCAGGCTGCTGTATTGGCAAGAGAAGGAGTGACACTTCTATGATCTCTTGGTTCCTAAGAAATGCCTCTGAGGAGACATCCTAAGATGTCTTGGGAAGTTGTCTTAGACAGGGAGAGCCTCAGCCCAGGGAACACCCTGGGAGTTGCACTCCTTTTGCCACTGCTTCTTTTATTTACAAAAAATGGTGCTCAGGATTTCCTGGTAATAATTTAAATGATTACTGACTTTGTTCTTAAGTGTTTCTGAGATGTTCCCTGAGCTGCCTCAGGCAGCCTGCAAAGTGAATTTCTTTACTCAGTTTTTCCATGGGCTAGGAGCTTGAGCTAGTCAGGGCAGCAGGTGCAATATTATGGGCCATAGGGAAGGCTTGGGGAAACTGTTTTTTGAAAAGGGTTTTTCTATTCAAAGATGCTTTGCCTAATACCTTTTATCCAAGTCTGTTGGCTAAGTAGCCAGTCCTGATTTGAAGGTTGGCTTGAGCTGCTGCTGGACTAAATGCTGTTGATGCAGATGGCACATTGCAGTGGGGAAGAACAGTTTCTCTTGCCCTGTCCTCCATGGATCCTGTGAGGATCCTGGAAACTGAAGGCAATTTCCCCCTTTCAGAGTATTTTTGTGAGTCTTGGAGGACGGCAAAGCATCACTTACAAATGTCCTGACCCATGAGGGAAGGCTACAAAGCTTCCGGTTCATTGCTCCCAGCCTGTGCTACTTAGGAGAACACTTGTGTTTTATCCCAGTCAGTATTAACAGGCTTTGCTTTTGGGTTGGGGAGCTATGTCACATTACTGACCTGCAGCTCATCTCCCAGCTTGGTGAGGTGGGAAAGGATGAGTCACAATTCCTCTCACTCCAAGATGTGTGCAGTACCAGCAAGGGCTGCCACCACTGCTTAGAGATGGCAAAAGAACCCGTGCCAGTGCATTGCCTGTGCCCAGCCACCTGAGCCTGAGATCTGGGGAGAGGAAAGAGGAGAAGCTTCCTCAGTGTGTGTAGGCAACCAGACAGGCCGGTTGTGTGTAGGTGGAGCCTGGCTGCTATGTCCTTGTGGGCGGCTGGGCAGAGACACAGACAGCCCTGGGGAAAGGGTGCAGGAGGCAGCTAGCCCAGAGCTCTTGCATGGCCCGCGCTTTTCCCTATCCCCTGCTTTTGCTGGAAGGTACTGGTGGATAATGTAATGACTCAGGCAGTGCTTATGTGGTCTGCTGCATTTCTCCTGGGGACAATAGGTGTTTTGATTTTGTGGTTTGGGTTTTTAATTTTTTCCCCCCGTCTTCTGTCAATAATTGAAACGAAAGGTCAGGAGGAATAACCAGAAAGAAGGAGAATAGAAATACTCACTAAGTGAATAAGCCTCTGGCTGGGAATCTCTGCTGATATCTGTTTTGTCAGAGATGACCAGGGCTGACAATTCAAATACCAAAACCAAGGCAGGGCTGAACTAAGTCCATTCCCTGGATGGAGAGCCAGATTCTAGAAAGCATAATGGGAACTGGCAATATCCACAGGTTCTTTAGTAGACACATAATCCAAATCCATACATGTAACTCAGCATACCCAGTGAATAGCTTATTTCTATTTCAACTGCTCAGCTGAGGCTTAATTGAGTAGGTACAAATCTCCCCCTGACTAAGGAAGGTCTCAAGGCAGCATCAGTTTGAGCCTGCTTCATGAGGCAGGCCAGAAATTTTGCCTGGTTCTCCATGTGCATCCTAGCAACCTGACAACACATCTGTCACCTCTCTTGCCAATTTGAACAGGAACCAGTCATTTCCAGGTAGCATTAAGAAAGCTTTGCATACTTACAATTTAGCTTTTCAGTTATCCATTTATTTTTGGTGTGTCCCTTCAATGCATTTTGGATAATTTGAAACAGGCAAAGACAAAGGTCCAGAAGATCCAAGAGGAGAGTATTCTAGTAATTAGGGTGGAAAATAGTCTGGGCTTGTGAAAGGTTTTCTCCTTGAGCACAGAGAATAGTAATTTAGTTTTAAAGAGGCTGTAGAGCTAACATTCATTTGGGTTAGTAACTACATCTATGGAGATAAAGAAGACTCTAGTCTCTGAACTGAGTAGAAAAGAATAAGTAATTCAACTGGTTTTCTAGCCTTTCTAGCTTTTCTTCTTTTTCAGTTCTCTGTATAAAGGCATGAAATGGAAGGGAGTAGAGATGACAGGAAGAAAACCTTAAAACTAGTATTTTCAAAAATATAATCTTGGATGGTTAAAACCTCAGAAATCAGTCATTATGTCTTCTCAAAAATTACCATAGATCCTACCATTTTTGGCCAGCTCTTACGTACAAAATGTTAAACATGATTTTTTAAGAACAGAGTCACAAGAAAGGACCAAATCAAACTTTGGCCATAGGGCACAGACAGGTCATTGAAATTCCCCTCTCTGCTCATTGAAACCACATTCTGTAATTGGATTAAACTACAGGAAAAAGGATGTGCGGCTTGAAGGGATTCATTTATGAGAGAAGATTTAGATAGGAGGTGTTAAATGTATTTTTAAAAAGAAGACCATTTCTAATAATTGAGACCTTTATGTAGTGCAGATATATCTATCAAAAAAGGGAAGAAATTTACAGGAAAATCTCTTTACAGTAGGATGCAATCCTTGTGGAATTGTCTCCCACAATAACTGGTGAAAAAATAGTCATTTTCATTAGATCTGACCAAATGCCAGGCTCCAGGGCAACCCTGCATAGTACTGATCGTTTCCATCTTTCACAATTTTCCTCTCATAAAAATCTCATTTTGTTTTCAAAATGAAGCAGGGGAACTAGCATGGCATATCTGATACAGACAGAGTAGAAATAGGTGAAAACAAAGCCTATCAGGACCTTTCCTAAACTGCAGGGGTGGCAGCCTGATGAGTAGGCTTACCAGTCCTGACACCTCTGCAGGAATTACCATGTGTCATTATGCAAGAGCAGAAAATACTCTGATCACCTGGTTCTTTTTCACTCATCCACTGCACAGAGGTTACACAGCAGTGAACCACCAGATCTTATCAAAGAGTAAAAAGAAATGAGTAAGTTTGTGAACAGCAGAGCCAATGCAGCCTGGTCTGTGAGGAATTGGGTCTTGCGGTTATGTTCTGATGTCTGTTAAGGTGTGAGCTTTGCTTGAAGCTTTACGTGTAAGAGAAGCACTTGTTCACCATTGCTGTCTCCCACGTGAATTCTCTAATGCTTCATGAAGGGTGAACCCATGACACACTGATTTCTTGGAACCAGATTTCTTGGAAATAGTCTTTCTTTTCTTTAATCTTTCCTCCCCACCCTTTGGGACCTCTCTACATCTAACAAATTTAGTTAACATTGGTTGTGTGTATGCCCAAGTCATTCCTTCCCACTCTATAGTCTCTGCTCCCTGGAGGCTTTCATGGGACCAGAGCAGTGAGCTGAGTTGTCCAGAAAAACTGAATTTAAAAAGCCAGTGGGTCAGTTCAACAGAGTGGGCCAGATCAACTACAACATATTCTGTCTCCCTGAACTAGGTTCCTCCCAAATGCTCAAGCCAGCAGAAGGCAGGGGAAAGCCCAGGGCATGAATGGTGGTTTGGGGCTGGATGGCAGCTCAGCAGCTTCCTCCAGAAGCTCTCTTCTGGCAGCAGATGATGAACCTGTGGCATAAAAAACATGGAAGTGTTAAACTGTAGTCCCTGCACAAAGTTCACTGGCTGAATCCAGACAGTGTGTGTTCACACCTACTCATGGGCAAGCCTGTGGCCACCTATCAGGTACAAGGGCTAGGCTGGGCCAGTGGTTGTTTCCCTGAGAGGAAACACATCCTTGTTAAAGCTGCATTATAACAAGCTCAGAGGACACGCTCAGAGGCATTTCTTTATTCTCAGATAAAGACAATTTTAAGCAAATGGAAATCTGGATATGAAGAGTTGCAGAGTTGCAAAAAAAAAAAAAAAAGTGTAAGTGTTAAAAGGGAGCTGTCAGGTTTTTCACCAACTGCTGGTCCCACTCCCTTCTCAGTTCCATACACTTCATTCCCAGGACAGGATGTAAGGCCTGGCAGCTGCAGTGAGCTCGTGGGAACAGAGAGAGTTTCAGGCCACAAGCCCTGAAATATTGAGTTGCCTAGGTTGTCAAACCTCTGTGTGCTCAAGATTGTGGGCAAGACTTTAAGGTGAAAAAGAAAGTGATGCTGATTTCTGCCTATCTGAGTCTGTGTGGCAGAAATGGGTAACTGGTGGTGGAGATTTTTTTGAGGATTAAAGTTGACTCCATGTGATGCTCTGGTCAGAAATGATACGGCCACCACAGAGGAACTATCAACACAGCAAAATTCTGGCAAGCTAAGGAAACCATGGTAAACCATCTATTTAGATGAGTATCATTATCATACATAGCATCTGTCTCAGTCCACACAGTTCCTGGTAAATCCAAATGTTGTTTCATAATAAATCCCATTGCTTCTAAATGTCTTAGTTTCAGTGCTGCTTCCTATTGTTATCTTATCAGGTATAATTTTAACTGATTTTATGATACTGCTCTGGTAGTGTGAGTGCATTCATTTTAGGTACTTTGTGTATTGGTGCCCAATTTTAAAGCTCCTCCCCTTTTCTTCCTTTGCTGTAGCAGATGTGGCAAGCATGCCCCAACTGATTAAGCTTTGTCTGCCTGTCTAGTCAGTGAGGTCTGGAAAAATTACATTCACACAGAAATGCTGGGTTAATAATGATGAGGTGCTGAAAAAGTTTTGGGCCACTTCCAAGTGTGTGTTTCCGAAAATGAGACCCAATGCAAGAACTACAGACTCAGAAAAATATGAAAATCAGATTCACTTTTTTAACTTTACAAGGGTTTTCTTCTTCATTGCAGAGGAAATTCTTTTCAGTTAAGCACATGAAACTTCAACAATTTGAGGATGTAATCCTGTAATTCTTTGTCAAACAAGTCTCCCATTGACTCTGATTCCAAAGGCACTGGTGCCTGCGTCTGAATGGCAGGATATGGTGCAAATTTATGACCATGAAGACCTTTACTCTCCACTTTCACATTATTTTTTTTAATTCACTTTATGGGAACATGACAGGAAAGAGATCTTGGCCTCAATTCATACAACTGGAGTTCTGCCACCCACTTCCATGGAGACAGGCTTCCACCCATTCTGGTCTTTGCTAGATAAACAACTTGTGGACAGCATCCCTAGACTGAACCCTGAAACAGCATCCAAAATCATCAGGGAGCAGGTGATTGATTTTAAGGAAATACACAGATTGGTTTCTTAGGAAAAGGAGAATCAAGGGTGTGTGGCATAATGACACTGTGACAAGAAATTTCACTCTGCAGCAAAGATCTCACAGTGCAGTGACTGTACCTGACAGAGACAGCTTATGGCAAATGTCCTGACTTCCTTATCCTCTCAACCTCCTTTCTTAATATGAACTGCCTTGATAGGAGGTGAAGGATAAGATGGATTAATAAAATAGCTTTTCCCAACACCTAAATCATGCACTAAGTAAGATTTATGGCACAGTTGGTGTCATAAAATAGAGATGTGATATCATTGCTGTGACATTATCTCCCTTTCTACCCTTGAACTCAAGAGACTTTATGGCCTTCAAATAAATGATATTTAAACAAACCACTTCTCAAATGATCTTGTGGAACCTATTTAATCATTACCAGGAATAAGTGATCATTGCTAAGAACTGGATTTTCCTGGCTGCAAAAACGATAGTCAGTATGCTCAGTCCCTAGAGATCAAAAGTTTGTTTAGCTACTTTTTTGAGTGCAGCTGCCTCCTTTAACTAATTTGAAAAATGATGCCACAGATTTAGAAGCCTCCAATCACAGTTTTATTATTATGAATGGTCTTCAAACTTTAACTTCAAATCTTAAAATATGAGCTCTTACCAGTTAAATATGTATCTTTTAACATCTTCCCTTCCATGTACAATATATGTATTCTTAACCTTCAATTTCATCATTTTTACAAAGGGCCCAACAAGAGCATAGCTTATTCAGGCTTGGAACTGAATTCAGTGATGGCTAATCACCATGCTTCATGTGCTGGAAATAAGATTCCCCATTCTTTATCCAAATATGCAATTAGTCATAGTGGTTGCTGTAAAAACAGAGTGAATCTGAGAAGATGCATCTGCCCAGACAGAAAGAAAAAAATGTCTCAAGGATCTGCAAGTACTTTCTTTGTGCTGTAATTTCATTAGTGTAGCAACAACTAAGTTCTCTGAGCATGCACTTCTCTCTTTAACCATATCGATGGAGCACAGCAGTGGATGAGTGCACGTGCTATATATATCAACCCTTTGACTTGATACTTCCTGTCTATTCTCATTTTCCCACTCTATGTTTCAGTCTGTTTCAACGTTATGTCCCACGCCATATTCCACTATAGCTGTGGATCTTAAATGCTGGCATTTATGTGTGAGATGTAGTAAATTGGGAAGTTAGATGGAACATTGCAGAGAAAAAGAAAAAGAGCTGTTATCTAATGAAATCCAGTGCTCCATATGGTGTCCTGCAGGTGTCCCTTTATGTTCTTGAGCTGAGTACTTAAGCGCTCTACTTTTTGGATAAGCACTGTCAGATTTTCTTTACCTGTTTATATCGTCATGTCCAAAATTCCACAAAAGAATTTCCTGTCAGTAAAGCACTCCTAATGCCAGTCAGACGAGATGTTTTTCTCAGCAAAGCCATACTTCTCAAGTGTCAACTTCTCTCCCATCCTGAAATACTTTTCAAAAAGATGAGAGAAAATGAATTGATCTTCATAGAATACTTTGGGCTGGGAGGATTATTTTAAGGTGATCTAATCAAAGTGAGCAGGGTCATCATCAACTTGAATGTTCCCATGGATAGTGCATCCATCACCTCTCTGGGCAACCTGTTCCTATGCTTAACCATCCTCATTATAAAAGAACTCTTCCTAATGTCTGGTCTAAATCTATTCCCTTTCAGTTTAACTGTTATACCTTGTCCTATACCTGCAGAGCCTGCCAAAAAGGCCGTCCCTAACTTTCTCATATGCCACCTTTAAGTACTGGAAGGCGCTCTAAGGTCTTTCCAGAGCCTTCGTTTCTCCCGGCTGAGCAACCCCAGCTCTCTCGGCCTATCATTGGAAGAGAGGTGCTCCAGCCCTCTGATCATCTTCATGTCCCTCCTCTCCACCTGCTCCTGCAGGTCCAGGTCCTTCTCATGTTGGGTTCCTAGAGCTGGATGCAGCACTCCGGGTCTCACCAGCGCGGAGCAGAGGGGCAGAACTCCCTCCCTCGCCCAGCTGGCCTCACTGCTTGGGATGCAGATGCTGCAGATGAAAGCAGTTGGCACTGGCACCCAAGTCCAACGCCACAGACAATTTCAGGGGGCCAAGGCAGGGTTTTTACGCCTTTTCCCCAAATGTCCCCCGCAGGCAGAGGGCGCGGGCGCTGCCGTTCCTGCGGCCGTCGCTAGCCGGGGCTCACGGCCCGGGGACAGACGGACCCGCACGGCCCCGGGCTGCGCCGCACCGCCCGCCCGGCAGCAGCGCCCGCCTCCGCCGGCAGCGCATCTCCCCCAGGAGCTCCAAGGCTCCCTGCCCCTCCCACTGAAACACCCGCATAGGAGGAGGCTACACGCTGCCATCCCGGCTTTGCACGGAGGGAAAGGAAAATACCCTTAAATCATTCACATTCTCAAGGGCAGAAAATAAGATTGTTACAGGTATCTGGAACAGAACACAGACTGACCATCAGCAGCAATTATTTGTTTTGGAAACAAATAATTTGTCATCTTAAAAAATGCCCTAAAATCTGTGTGCGATTTTAAGGACATAAGTGACACCAGTGACTTCACTGGGACAGCTCACTCTGCAGCATCCTCTGACATATGCTGCCCTGACTTGGTTTTCTGAATATCTTGGTTGTTTCACATCCAGGGAGATGGCTTTGCCAGCCCCGAAGAAGAAACCTAAAATAGAATAAACTTCAGTATCTAAGGTTCTGGGCAAAGTTTCAGTTTAAATCCTAAATAGCCTTAAATCCATTCTTAGTAAGATGCGAATCATGTTTATAGTCAGAGTTACAAAGATAAATCCCAGCACAGTCTGTAAAAACAATTCTGTATTAAAATGTGAAACTGCAGTTCCTCTTCAAGCTCTAAAGCCTGATACCTGATACTAAAAAGGTATTACCCTCTTAACACAAGTGCCAACTATCTGTTCATACAGGAAAACCTGCCAAAAAGCTGGTGTCCCTTTACCAGTCTCTGCAGAAAATCCAAAACCAACTCCTCTCAACCTTTAATGGTCAAAAACATACAATATACAGAACAGATTTTCTCTCCTATTAGGTGGTTGTTTTTTTTTTTCCTCCAGGTTTGTTTGTTCTGTCCCCTCCTCACAACCCATGTTCCTCTGGTACAGCTGATAAACAATATTTTTTATTGCTATAGGCAGACAGTCCTGCTTAATACAATAGCAGGCAAGGCTTGGAGGGGCTGCAGAGTGCAGGTGTTCGGAGTATTGTGGTCATCCAAACCAGATGCTGAGGAGATGGAGCACCTGTTTCCCTTCTTTTCTGTGCTGGAGAATACAGCACTATACAGGCTACAGAAACAGCCTGACATTAATAGCACTGCTGCTGCAGTTTTCCCTTGACAGGGTAACAGAGATGTACCATCTACAGTTTTTGCAAGCTCTCCTCTGAGTGCTCAGACACATGTGCTGGATTTTTAATTTTTTTTTTCCCAAACTGACAGAAAGCTTTCAGAGATGAGTCTGTAATGTAATTTCTTTCCAGATTATTATAGTCATGATTGATCATGCCCTGGCATGAAGAAAAAGTTAGATTTTATAGCACTGATAGTAGTAAAGATAAACAACAACAAAAAAATTAATGTGCATTTTATATCCATTTTTACAGGTTCTACAAATGTCTGTGTTGGATGTGGAAAAGCATTTACAGTGTGTGCTCAGGACAGTTGACTCACAGCTACTGCCTCTTCAGGTGATGGAAAGCCCTCTGCTAATGTGAAAGAAGTTGGGAACCTACCTCTACTGAAATGCAGTAGTTATCCTACAGGAAATGGTCCCCGAAATGACAACCCTAAATAAGCTCTGCTTTATCCAATTGGCAGTCCCCATGGCTTGCATGGCTGGGAGTCGGGAGATCAGCTGGGAACTCCAGGGACCAGCATGGTGGCATGCAATGAGCCCTCCCTGGTCTCAGCCCACCTTCACCTGCTCCTTCCCACCTCCTGCTTGCCATGAGCGGCACTCTGCAGAGAGGGAGGAAAAGCACACCCTCAGCTGCAGCCTTTGTGGGACCAGGTTTTTGTCAAGCCATAAAAAAAGGACCAGCTTTTCACAGCCTGGAGGGCTATGTCTGATGTAGCACCTATAACGCAAATTTATGCTGAGCTCTGAACAGTAGTCGGTCTTTAAATGAAGAAATGAAACAGATTTAAACCAATGGAGAACATAAAACTTCATAGCTGTTTGTTTGTTTCTTTGTTTTTAATTTAGGGAAATTTGAATGGGAAGCAACATTTTCCAGTTTTTGGCAGAGAAATCTGTTCTAAGAAAAGGTAAGTATTTGAAAAAAAAAACTGTCAGAAGAGCAAAATTCAAGAAACGTTGAAGTATTTTATCTTAGGCCCATGTCACTTTTAAATGGAGCTCTAGCTCTTACCTCTAAAAAAATGCATCTACCTTGAAAAAAAAACAAGCCAAAATCAAACACTGTCACTTTAGTTTTACCAGCATATAAATCCCAATAAAGTCCATCTTCCACAAGGAAAAGACACTCAAGACACTATGGTGCTATCACAGAGAAATTAAGAAACCATGCTTTCACTGTGATTTTAGCTCAGGGTGGCTAAAACCCATTGATTATCTGGTGGAAGATGCAATCATTTTTGTGGAGAAAAGATAACTGTGCGCCTTTCTCTCATCCATGAGAGACTTAAATATGCAAGCACGGCTCTTGCTGGACACAAGAACTGCTCCAGGTCTTCGCCATTCAAGCAGCTCTTCCAACATTTGGATTTCACAAGGAATTGACTGAGAGTATGCAAGCCACAGATGCATCTTTCCATACATGGCCACCTCGGAGGAGGGTTGAAATTGCTCCTGGCTTCCTCAATCCTCAGCCAAAGCCAACCATAAGTCCCAAATCAGTTGGGGTAGAGGTGATTTTTCCCTGACTCCTTGGAATTCATTGTGCTGACAAACAAGAGCTCATCATTGCTACCACTTGGCATTCATGAAACTATTTTTCTCATGTCTCCATGGGCAAGGCACACTGGTTTCTCCATTTAAGCCCTTTATTTTTATGGCTTCTGGTGTATACTTCAGTTTAGCCCCAAAAGTCCCTCCTCTACTGCAGCACAGATAAACCCTGCCTGACATAAGAACAACCACATTCAATCCCCTTTCTTCTCCCTGCTCCCCCTCCCTGCCCTAAACAGACAGCGTTAATGAGCCAGAAACTGTTCTGAATCAGGAAAAAAGGAATTTTGGCAACCAGAGACCTATTTCTGTAAGGAATCAAAAACGAAAATCAAGAGCAGAAAAAAATGTTACAAAGAAGCCGTTTAAGCTGGAATCACAAGAGAGAGGGAAATTACCCACTCTGGGAGACAGGCAAAAGAGGGGCAAGTTGGGAGACAGATACGTTGGGCAGACTTCAAGGTCTACAAAAGATTGGTTGTCTCCTTTGGGGTTTACACTTTCTTTGTCTAATTAGACTAATAGAGGTAGAATAGAACTGGGAGAGATTAAAAACCATGATAAACAAGGCATCTTTTATTTGATATTATTGGAACTGGTTTCACTTATCTTTAGAAATCTTTCTTTTTGTGCTCCTTAATTTGTCCTTGAAGTCCTGTATCTAATCACTAGTTGAGCAACCAATAATCCTTCTCCAGCCCCTCCACCCCTTTTTATGGCCAACTTTAATCTTTCAACTCAGTGAAAAACATGTTTCCCCTATCATAACTAGTTTAACAAAAATTCCCTTTCAAGTTTAGATTGTGCAGATACAATGGCTTTCCTGCAGCTTCATGCTGAAGAGAGGAATTTACATTAGAAAAAAAATAGAGATTTATGATAGCATTGTATTTCCATTTGAATATGGAGAGTTAATAACATGCATATGTTTTTTTATTATTATTATTTTAAGGTTTAAGCTATGCCATAAGCAAAAGGAAACCTGGAAACTGTGAGACTGGCAGGGCTCAATGAATAACCTAATCTGGATTTCATTCACAAACAGCAGCTCATACATAGGGAAAGGGCTGGTGTGTTTCGCCAAATCGGAACTGGAGTAAGTGCCAGGATTTCCTGATTTGTTTACATTTCTCAAAAAAACTTTTTTCCCTGGATGAGGCTAGAATTAGACTTCCTTTTCCACTCTTGGCCCTTTCCAAACTATTCTTGCTTGACATAGTCTCTCCTTTTCCCTGTATTCTCCTTTGTTCCAGTCTCAGCTGGCTCTTTTCTCTTGGAAAACAGAAAAGGCAATGAAAGATGTCAGTCTATGATAATAATGATAATGCAGCCAGGTTTGCATGACAGCAAAACAATGCCGCAGGCTTTTCCAACACCCTTGGATCCTCCACTCTTCTTACAATGGCTGCAGGGGGGTGGAGTGAGTGGTATCTCTCCGGGATTGCAGACTGGAACAATAATGTCACAAGGTAAAAGAGATAAAAAGATCAAAATGAAACAGGCTAGCTGGAACTCTCTTGATGAGGCGTGGCACTGAGTTAATCAGAAATTAGAGGGGGGCTAGTTACACATAACTAGATCACCTTTCCATTAGCTCCCTGGCTTCTCAGTCAGCTGGAATGGTCGTGTTCCCTGCCAGCCCTTTCTCACTTTCACTGACTTTACTGTACTTTGCCCATTGTCTGCAACCTCCATGCAATCACTGCAGAAACTTGTTTGGGAGACCTTCTCCGTGCCTTTGTTTAGGGCCCTTTGATCATCCCACAGAAAGAAAAACACTGTAGCTTGGACCTGAGCCATGATTTTCTAACATAACAAGACTGCCAGTCTGCAATCAGTGTTTGATGCGCAATGTGGGCTGCTAAGGACTTGGAAAATCATGGGAAGACTATCAGCAATCTTGAGAGCCTGGGCACCGTGCTGAGCAGAGGTGAGGGTTTAAAATCCCTGCCACTGCAGAACAGCAGCCTGAGTTGTCATTGTTCTTAATAGCAGCGTTACAGCAACACAAATTTGTCCTTGTGGGGATGCCCGGTCCTTCTTGCCACAGCATCTTACCCACCATCAGAGATGGCCCTGTGACTGGTTCATGCTTTAACAGGATGAGGTGGCAAGGAGGGGCTTTGCCAAGCACAGACTTCCAGCACACAGGCAAAGCATTCACAACAGGAGGCAGGGGTGCAAGACTGAATTTCTGCATTTCAAACAAGTGTTGTCAGCCAGGTTTTTAGCTGACACAGCTCTCACTGACATCTGTGTACCAATGCTGATTTACACCGCCGATGAATATGCGTCTGGGAGAAGAGTGGGATAGGGTAATGGTGCAGAGGAGTTAGAGGGGAAAAAGAAGTGAGGGGGAGCAAGACGAAGATAAAAGGGGAAGAGAAGGAGAGATGTGATCATGGGACTCAGGAAACACGAACTGCAGTGTATGGCTGTGGGAAAATGATTAGAAGAGATTGCATCAGACTGGACACCAATTTTGCAATTTCTGCAACACCTTTTTAAGATTCCATACTGAGATACCGAGCAGAATGTGTGTAGCTGTATGTCTGGAACAAGTCCAAGCAAAAGGCCAAATGCAATCAGTCATCTGTGTTTGCTGGATACGTGTACTAATGTTTCCAGTGTAGTCATTGCAATATATATCTACTCTCACTGATGTGAATCCTGTTTTTCACCTTTAAGCATTTGTATCATATTTAGTGTCATTTTGTATCTCACTGATCTGAATCCTGTTTTTCACCTTTAAGCATTTGTATCATATTTAGTTGCTTACACCATGTATAAGTACCTGTTTTTCACACATTGCTTAGTTTGGGGCCAGAAGTTGCTGTTCCACTCCCACTCAGCAGACAGAGGAGTAAAAGAGAGAGTGAGATGGGGAAAGCTACATGAAAGGGAAGGAACAGACTCCTGAAAATAGGAATAAGATCCTGTAAGGCGTGGCAGAAAGCACCTTTGCACACAAAATCATCTTTCAGTTTAGGAGATCTCTGCAGAGAAGCAGGAGATCCAAAAGCTGTTTTGCTTACACAATTGATTTAGCTGTTCTCAGTAGTGCTTCTCATGTGAGTAAGATGAGCAGGAAGTGGATTGATGTCAGCAGGCAGCCTGCACTAGAAACTCACACCCACCCTTTCTGCTTCACCAGTTGTCTGAGCCCACAGTTTCACTATTAGGTTTTGGTGGTGCGTTTTTAGATTTCCAGTTACAGCTTGCATGACAAGCGCCGATGGTCTGCACCTGACCAGTTACTGCCATTTTACTTGGTAAACCATAAAAGAAGGTTTCTTCCAGGAGAAAGAGTAGAGGAAGATAGAAGTGCACTTCTAGTGCTTTCCAATAACTGTGAATCATGACTTCTGCTAGCCAGAGTACGGTTCTCAATGGCAAGTGTCAGTAAGAAAATCTTACTTTAAGAAAACACTTAAGAAAGACTTACTTTAAGAAAACACTTCTGTTTTGGGTTTTTTTTGGTTTTTTGTGGGTTTTTTGTTGTTGTTGTTGTTGTTTTTGGGTTTGGTTTTTTTTTGCATTACTGATAGCTTATACAGATGAAGCCACCATAAATCTGAAGAGTTCAGGCCTTCACCAAATGTCAGTCATGCATAATTTGGAGTAAATGAGTATGTGACAATAATTGGCATTTAATTTGGATGTTCCTCTTTCTTAATCTCACAAACCCAAATAAATTTTCTTTTTCATTTTTCATACTACTCCTTGTCTGGTAAAGATCACCTGATTGTTTGAGCCTAAAGTTTAGGCAATATTTTCTAATGTGTTCAGTCATAAAGGAGATCATATTAAGGAGCCTGAATAGTTGACCTCCATTGGCCCACACAAAATTCTGGTGACACTCTATAAGGAAAGTTAGGCTTGAGTTATTTATTTTAAAAGAAAATAAATACTCTTTCCATTTTTCTGCACCATATCTCCAGGAAAAGAGAAGCTGAAAACTACATATGCAGAGTGACACTATTCCTTTTCTCTGTCCAAGGATGTGAGCTGACGACCTCAATGATGTTTTGCTGTGGCTCTGTCCCTCCTGACTTGACCTGCTGGATACACTGAGAGTATTGTGAGTCCTTCCAGCAGCATCAAACATTTACCTACTTCAGGCAAAGCTCATCCTTTGGCAATGGGATGCCTCTGGAATCCCATAAATTCCAGCCAGTGGAGAAATTACAGTAGCCAAATGGTGTAGGATGCTTCCAGTGATCCCTTTCCTCTGTGGTAGAGAGCTGTTGGCACTGAGTTTATAGGCTGCTAAACTCAAGGTGTTATTGGCAGTTAGCTTGTAACAGGATGATGTATTATGGAATGAAGTTTGAGCTACCTCAAACTAGGCCTAGGGTTTGGGCCTGCTGGGCCTCAGTCTTGGGCCTGTGTGAAAGTAGATAAGCCTGTGGCGCAGTTAGAATTTAGGTTAAGGTGTGTGCATGGATTAGATAGGATAGTTAGAGCAGAAGTATGGTAGCTACCTTAAGCTGAGATTGTTTACATTTTTGTTCATGCTGAATGCCAATTAGAATGCACCTGCAATTGTAAATTATTTCACACTGTATATAACCAGCCATTTTGGGAATAAAGAGGAGAATGTATGATCTGACCATATTGGTTGTACTCTGCGTTGCTCAGTGCAGCCTCCATTAATAGAGCCTTGGCAATATTAGCTAACCATGGCTGCAATGCAGCCTGCAGGTTCATGGGATGGAAACACAGCAGGTGAGTGGAGATGGACATTCCTTGGCAGGAATGGGAGGGAAGGTGATCCTGAGGGTTGGCTTGAAATTTTTGATAGAGATCAACCAAGAACTCAGACTCTGAATCCAGAAAACGCCCTTCAAACTGGAACTAAAACAATGCTTGAAAACTCAAATTAAATTTCAGTGTCCTCAGACTGTGATATAAGAAACATTCTTGACTTAGAAGAAATCTCAATGTTCCTCACAGAAACAGGTAATTCTGTTTCTGATACAGCTACAAGAAACAACATAATATTTTTATTTTTTCAGTTACAATTAACTTTTTTTTTAAGGAAGAATGTAACATATTCCAAAATATGTGTAATAATTCCTGATCAGGGTCCAAGGCACAACTCTTCTGGTTCTCCTGATGGAATTCATATTTCTTTGTTGTGAACATGAAGAGTTTGTGTAAAATGAAAGAATGACAGTCTTTTCCCCAGCAAGACTCCCTTCCCCACTCCAGGCCCCTACATTTTTCTTTGTCTCTTTGTGATTATAGTAGGGCACAACTGACAGAGGTGAGATATACAGAATTTTTGCAAAAGTTTGCTTTCTTATTATTTCCTTTTTAAAATGGAAAGACCATGACAGGGCCAGCCCAGTCTATCTAGCTTGGTAGCCTTACTTTGGCACTAGCCAGCTGAGGTTAGCTAAGCAAAGAACAGAGAATGACCCTTCTTTGCATAAAGCCAACAAGCAAGAGTTCAGAGAATTTTTGAGTCAGAGGCTGCATCTGGGCTATTGTTTTCAATGTTCATCAATAGACCTATTCTTTATAAAATTCTTTATTACCATTTTGAATCCATTTATATCTCTTGGCTTCCATGACATCCTGTGACAGTGTGAGTTAATTATGCTTTGAGTGAAAGAATTACTTGCTTCCTTTTATTTTAAACACCATGCCTCAAAATTTCAAATAGTATACTCTCTTGTGTGTTAAGAAATAGTGAATAAATGGTCCCTATCACCTCTATTATGCCTATTCACCTTCCTTACATTATACATTTCCCTAGATTCCAGGCTAAGCTCCATTTGTTGGAATGAACTAGAGAAAAAACTCAAATCTGAGGTTTCTGTTTATCTGTTTCTACCACTTTCAGGATCATCTCTGGGTTTTGCTTTTGTTTAAAAGTTTTTATTAGAGAGAGTGATTCATGATTTTGGGGTTAGCAATACTTTACTTATGTGCTTTCCAGCACTGTCTTTGGTTTCTGGCTCCTCGCTCTTTCTCACACTTATAGCAACATGATATCCAAGTGAAATCAATCATAAACATAACATATCCCAATTTTGAGTGTTATACTGCATTAGCCTCTAAGGAAAGCTCTCTCTATTTACAATTTTATAGCATGCTTAGGTTTTTGATCTGAGCAGACACAACCCATTCAAAGATAAAAACATCAATTAATTAAACAGTTGTTGAGATCAGAAATCTGACACCCATATGGTGTCAAATTAGTGCCTGAAAGCAGTTAACTGCCAAAAGAAGCACATGCATCTGTTGCAAGAGATTAAAACGAAGTATCTATTAATTACTGAGAGTTTCTTTATTGACTTCAAAATTATATCGCTGAACTTATTCTCTTTGTGTTATTCATCTTTAATGTCATCACTTGTAAATAAGGACTTGCTTCAAAACTATCAAGTTCCAAGCAAATACTAAGTACCCTCTAAAAAGCAAGCAAAGGAAACTCAGCTGTGAAGAGATGCCATAAAGCATGTGCTGTGTTTTTGTTCCATTGCTAGGAACTACATAAAACCAGATGTATGCAGGAGAGAAATGTTGCCTGATATAACAATGAGCAATAAAGAGTATCTTACAATCATAGGATGCATGACACAATAATGAATTGTATATTACATGCCTAAGAAACACAATTAAAACTGTCAATTTCTTTCTAGTGGAAGTTCATTGGCAGTATTGTGATACAACAAAAATTCCCCTTCAGGTCTTTCATGCTATTTTCCTGTTTTCGTGTACTCACAAATAAGAAGAAGTGCAGATGTTAGAAGAACACACACTGTGTCTCTCTGTATCCAAGGAAATAATTGTTTCAAAATACGCAGTTATCCGGTTATCACCAGCTTATTTTTAGCATCCTAAAGTCAAAACTACATCTGCTCGGATAACTCTGAATCCTAAGTCAGACGTGTCTGTCTCAGTCAGGCCTCTTGATGGAAAAGGAAATATTTCGTGCTAGCTCAAGTGGTGATGTTCTTTCTTCTCAAGCAATGACTCGATATTAATTTTATGAGGATATATATTCTGTTTCTTTAAACACGTAGCAGGAAACCAGGCAGGATGGGGATGGGGAAAGAGTCTACAGCAACAAACCTACAGTGCGGAGAGAGAAAGAGTCCGTGCACAACAGTCTTTAAGGAAAACAGTCTTCTCCTTATTTTAATGAATAACATTGTATAGGTATTCAGGGAAAAAAAACCCCACCCAACAAAACAAAACAACAAACCCACAACTGAAAACAGGGCCCAGGAATTTCCACACTGCCAAAACTGTATTCTGTGACTGCAGTGCAAGGGGGGCATACGCTTCTGAATATAAAAGTCTTCTCTCACTTATGTAAGATTCAGTCTAAACAACTCTCACCCAAGCTATCTGCTTTACACCTGTGGTATCACCAGATAAATTATGGAGAAAAAAATGATTTGGAAATGATCAGCAAAATGATCTATCTACTTTAGAAAAGATATCTTCTCCTCACTCATTCCTGTAGAGATTGTCTGCACACACTGTGTAAGAAAGATGAAAAACAGATGCCTGAAGAACCTTGCTTCTAGGACAAAACTATAAGTTTTCTGGACATTTCCTTAGAGAAAATGGGAACTAATCTACTTAATACCAATGAAATTCTCCCCTTGTAGGGTACGTAAATCAATGTGTCTTCAAAACACAGATATCAAAGACTAGAACAAATCTAAAGAACTTTGCAGACATTTTGGTCTGCACACAGATGACACTTTTGTCTACTAGTTAGGCTCATAAGCTAAATCAGGTTTTAAGGAAATCAATATTTTACGGGGATAACTGTCCTGTCACAAGCTTCCCATTGCCTTTCCTCCAACAAGGAAACTGAAACAGAGAGCAAGGTTAGCAGGCACACCTTTAAAATTCTCATTTCGGGAAAAAATATTTTGTAAAGTTTTCTGGTTTGTTACTGAAGAATAAATATCTCTCTCACACATCCACTCCTTTATAGTTTTTCTTATATACATATTCAATGAAAGACATCTCATGTAGGGAAGAACCTATGGAGTCACCAAATAAGACAGATATTCTAGGTATAATACGGAATGATGCCCTCCTGTTTTGTCTGCATTGTTTATTTCCAGGGACATGTCATTTGGGCTCAAGGATGAAAGAAAATGCACAGAAGAATGCCTTAAGACATGTTCCAATATCAGCCAGTAACAAATAAAAGTCTTGCAAAAAAAGATTTTATCATTTTTATTCATCAGCACTTTTGTATCAACATCGGAAATTTACTGTTTCTTAGTTTAAAAATAAATAAAATTACTCTGTAATGGCATTTCTATTTATGTGAAGCCAATAATAATTACTTTTAAGTTAATATTTAAGGTGAGGTTGATCACTGTTCCTGCCCTGTGAAGTATCACAGCTCCTCCATGATCAGTTAGAAGCTGGGGGGAGGAAGACAAGTTCCCCTTATTAAAATTGTGTCACTGACATGAAGAAAGCCTGGAGATGAGCCTTTTGCATCTGATGGTTCCCAAACACAGCCATCTCCTTTGCAATGCCCCTTGGAAACTCCTCTCTTGGATCCTCTTTAAACAACATTAGACAGATAAAATAAATTCAGTCAAAAAGTGCAAATGCAGAGTCTGAATGCTAAAACCCAAGACTGAATTCTCTCCCCATGTCAGTCCTATATGCATCTTTGAAGTCCTCGGCACCTGCTGGAGTCATGCTGGATAGCGCTAATGCCACAATCTCTCCCTAGAAAGAGAGATTTCTTTGTGCAGGCTTTGACAGACAGCCCTGAAGTTGCCTCCTGAGTGTTACACCTCTTGCTCTGGCATCTGCAGTGGGCCAAGCCCAGGCCCTTGGCAGAGATGGGCTTTTTTGGGCCATGGAGCAGTACAGCAGCACCACAGGGAGCACTGGAAGTTGTTAGGAGGCTGGAGAAAAATCTCACAGCTTTGGCTGCTCACAGGTCTCTCAGTGCTCTGCCAGGAGGTCCTGGTACAGCTCAAGATTGGGAAGCTACCATAAGTCTCCAAATGACAGGAATATTATGTCCTCCTTAGTTTTCAAGTTCTCGTCTGCATTTCTCAAAAGGTGCTGTCTTCTCCCTGACTCCGCTTCACTTTGAAGATCCATGTAAATTGTTGTTTAATTGAGAGCTGTTCTACTCTGTTCACAATGGAAAAGAAAGAAAAATGTTCACAACAGAATGGGAAAACTTCAGGAAGTGCTGCAGGCTTTGGTGTATAAATTCAGCATAACTCTATGGTATAACACAACAATCCACATTATGGAGTAATTTTAATAATACCTGCTCTATCCAGATGCTTCTAAAGAAATGATACATAATACACATATTTCTCATCCTAGTCAGCATCTAGTAGCATCAAATGTTCCAGAAAGTGTTGAGCTGCATCCATCTGAATTTGTGAACAGGCAAATAGTCATCTTACACAGTCTTCTAACATCTTTATCTGTGAAGAGCACAGTGGGTTGTCCTTGTGCACTTCTAAAATGTCCCACTTACTCCGTTACGCCTGGTTTTAATAGAACAGTTCTTTATAAGGGTCAGCATCTGTACTATGGTAGAAATAAATCTTGAACAGTGTTTGCCTGCAGATTTAAGGGGATAGTACATGTGTCTTACTTTTTATTAGCATGGATATGGTCTAAATGGTACATACTTTTGTCTTGACAATGTTAGAAATGCTGCTTGAGAATCCTAGACTGGTTTGACCATGTGGTTTAAGGTCCATATTTGTGTGCATATTGGCATCCTGCAAATGCGTCGATAGCCTGCAGAAAAAAGAGGCAAGCTGTTTTTAATGGTTGGAGAATTATTTACAAACGTGTATTAACTGCTTAATAATCATAAATTCCTAGAAGCACAGATTATCCTTGCTGGACTCATAATCATTTATTGGATTCACAGAAGATGAGGGCATTCATCCATTGACATCTACTCTGAAACCATCCTCTGTTGCAGTTCACTGAGATTTGGATTAGATTATGACAGAAGAAACTAATGTTAACCTTTTCATTATTTGAGTAGCTATAAATCCCTGTTCTGTGCTGAAGCTGGGATGGGCATCAGATCTCCAGGGTTATGCAGAGCTTTTAGCAGCCTCAGTGGGGCTCTTGTGCACAGCTTGTTGCCAGCCTACAGTAAAGAAGTTTTGATATAAAAATATTGCCAGCTGTAGGCAGAAATGTATGACAACTGGAATTTCCTTCTGCATCTATGCAATGGACCAAAGTCATAAGTGACTTGCGCTGTCCTGGAAACTTTGAAATTTTGTCAGCTCTATTTGAACTCAACAATAATTTTGTTTAAATTTCTGTGAAGACATAATGGTATACTTAAACAAGACCTAAAAGAGTATGCTGTTCTGAATATGCATGGGATCTTATATTCAGACAGAGAGTTTTAATTACTTTTCCCATTCATATAAGACCATCAAGACTAATGAATGGTACAGGAAAAGCCTTCTGTTATTGCCACCCTAGGCTGTAGCTAACACAATCCAAGAGGCACCCATTTACCACAGTACCAAATATCAGAGCATATTTCAATATCATCTAGCTTGTTTTGGCACACGGAAATCTTAACAGAGACTAAAGCCTTCTCTAAATTCATAGATGCAGGCATCCTAACTCATTTACTCATTTATACAGTTATTTGACCTAAACATTGCCTTTATGAGTCTCCAACCAAAAGTAGGATCTATAGAGCTGGACCCTGTACAAAGAAAAGTCATCAATAGAAAAAGCTACAAATACAAATGGAATTAATGAAGAAATGAACATTCCCAATTTATGGTATTACCACATGCCCATTGCCTATTGGATGTGCTTAATATACAAATCACATTTCTCTCCACTGATTCCAGAAAAAAAGACAGGGTCTAACAACCTGGGGGCTGTGAGTGAATGAATTTCTCATCCACCTCTTTATCCAGTTTACCAAAGCGACAGCAGCAGCTTTGGTTCAACACCCTCAGCCAGGATTCTCAGCAAAGCAGCATCCAGTCCAGCTTTGACTTAGAAAACATAACCAAAGTAGGAGCATTTTTGTGACTCAGAACTGATTTTGTCCAAACTCCACTCTTTCGTGGGTTTGGACATTTATTCTTTGTTTGTATTCCAATTTCTGATATTCAGATAAATTGAAAAAATTGTGTGTCAATAGTAGTGGGATGAGGTGAGGATGTTTAAACTGAGATTCTTTTAATCCTTTTCCATGTGTTTCCTAATTGTCTTGGTTTCTTTTTTTTTCTCTGGCTTTGTTCTCCAACACTAGTTAATTCATTTCCTGAAGTTTCACTTCACCTTGTCTGGTTTTTCTGTCTGCAGTATGTTGTTATGTGCATTTGGTGATGAGAATTAGCTTAAAATAATCTGTACCATAATTACTGACTTCAGACTTGTTTGTGTCTATAGGGAGATATCCACGATAAAACAAAATAACAACAAAGAGGGAAAGCTACCACGTTCTTCCATATTTGGACAGCCCAGATGTTATTTACGGCATTGTTTATGAAGCTTTTTCTTTGCTTTGCTGGCTTTGATCCACACACGTTGTCAGTTTTGAGCACACACGTCCTGTCACATGGTGACTGTGTGCCCCTGACAAGTAAACATGCGGGAATGCAATTTATAAAGACAGGCTAGAGCAGCAATTAAGGAGAAAAAGAACTACAAACAAGACAAAGGAAATTAGGCAGGAAGATGAGCTAAATCTGGTCAGAATACAGGATATCAAGGCAACTGCATTGCATGTCATTTATTCTTTAGTCACTAGCAAGCGTCAGCATCAGTATGTGATGTCTGTGCCTGTGAAACTTTTATCATTAGTCTGAAAGAGGATGAGGGGCTCAGAGGGACTTGTTGCTACAGAATCTCCAAAGTGTGTGATCTTTGAAGGCCAAAGATTCGTTATCACGTTTGGCACTCAGTCAAAGTAGTGGAGCTCTTCAAGCACATTTGGACAATGAACAAACAGAACAAACAGAAAGACTGTAACATCTCATTTTCCTTAAAAGCTGAAGAGAGAGCAGTTGTCAGTAAGGGTCCACAGAATATGTAGGAAGGGAAAAATATCTGACATGCATTACATTTTCATGCTAAAGCATAGCAATGCCATAAATGTTTCAGGCAATAAAATTCAGTCACACAAATATTTGGGTGACAGCAATGAAAGGTTATGTACCAGAACTCCTGGGGCCTGGGAAGGGAGCATGAAGTATTGCTTATTTCCTTGTTTACAAACAAGCCAACCCCAGGCAAATGCTGGGATTTGGGAAGTTCGTTTAAGGGACTGTGGGCTGAGCTGCTGATCCTTCGGTCTGTTGCAGGAAGAGGTCCCTGCTCTGTAAGAGGTGTACTTTACTATAAAGGCTGTCATATCAGCTAGGGGACTGGTAATTCATTATCTCCATATCTGGTGGGACAGCATTCTGGTAGGAATCTTTCTTTCAGCTTCACCTATCTAAGTCTATAGGATAGGACAACGGAGGAAGCTCCTTCTCCTCTGAGCTTAATTCCATAATAGCTCTTTTCCTTTCAGTCATCTGCCATGTTATCTTCTTGATCACTTTCCTAAGAGTTATTGTCCTCATAGGTCAGGGCTTGGTTTTTCCAATCTCTTTTTTGTGAAACCCTGTTGTAGTTTAAATTTTTGGGGGGTCCCTGGGGGGTCCCCCGGGAGACCCCCGGGTCCTAGGGGTCGTGGGTGTTCCCGTGCTGGCAGACAAAGAGACTCAGACGGCTGCTGAGGTGCTGATCAGATGAGGGTTTATTCAAGCTTCACTCCAGGCTGGGAGCATGGTCCTGTGGGAGAGGGAGAAGGGAAGGGGGGAGGGGAAGAAGGGGAGAGGGATGGGGAGGGAGCAGTCTCCGAAGACCACCAGGGCAGAAGAGGAACAGCCCTCTCGGACTGCACCCTTATCACAGAGGTTCAAAGGGGCGCGGTAACATTCCCCAGGCAATGAGGTTACAGATACACAATACTGCAGGGAGGGTACAGACTGGGGATAAACCATACATTTCCCAGGGGTGAACAAAAACAAACCATTTCCATAAAATGCAATCCCACAAAACCCCACAGTATATGGAAGAGAACTTTGCTACTAGCCTCATTTAGGGAGGGATTGAAGTTGAACAGACTCACATGGGAATGTGGTGTGTAGGTTTAAACCTACAGTTATTTGCCACTCGGGACTTGGAACAAACACTTGCATTGTGCTTGGATCTTTGATGTAAAAGCACTTATATGTTCTATAATGGCATTGTGGCTTCCTTACATGAATAATCAAGGCAGTAAACCAGCCTGTGGTTTATATGATGACTTTGAAATACCCATCCAAAGGGTTTGCTGTTTTATGTTTAGCTCATCAACCAGCAATGTTGTCTGCTAATGAATCTCTGCTGATATTTAAGAACTCATGTCCAGTAATTATGTACATCTTTGGAACATTATCCAACTGTTCAAATAAGGTGTTGAGATAATCTGAAATTAAGGATATATATGAAGGTATGGATCAAATTCCACCCCCCTATTTCAAGAAAGAATTGAAGCAAGTGCGGTGAAGGGCCAAAAGGGTGAATAAAGTACTGCAAGACCTGACCTAGGAGAGGCTGAGAGAGCTGGGGCTGTTCAGCCTGGACATGAGAAGGCTCAGAGGAATCTGATCAGTATTAATACCTGATTGGTGGGAGTAAAGAGCAGGAAACCAGGCTCTGCTTTGTCATATCCAGTGACAGAACAAGAGACAACAAATACAAATTAAAATATAGGACATTCCATTTAATATAAGCTAACATAAGCTTTTTTTTTTTTTAGTGGAGGAGGTCAAACACTGGCACAAGTTATCTAGACATGTTTTAGAGCCTCCATTCTTGGAGATACTTAAGTACTGATAGACTCTGGATCAAGATGCTTTTCTTGACACTCCTCTGAGCAGGAAGGCCAGACTAGACCACCTCTAGAGGTCCCGTCCAAACTCAGCTGTTCTGTGACTCTATACAGAGACGATAAAACAGATGGGTGTCCAGAGTACATGTCCAGATATATGTGCAAATAAAAATTATGCATTCCAGAGCTCAGCAACTCAACCAAAATGTCATTTGCAAGACAAGATAGAAAGCAAAAGGAAGCAAGAAGTGAGAATGACAGAAGAACTGCATATATGTCCAGCCTGAGAGACATGGAAGGAAGAGCTTTGATTAATTTTCTCTAGCAAACACTGAAGGGAACTCAAAGTAAATGGAGTTTTTACTTGCACTCTAATATTCCTAACCATTTAGAGGGCTAATGAGGACAGCTAAGCCAGCAATGCAAAATACTAATCCGTCAAAAAGCAACAGTGGGTAAAGTTACATCTAGCACAAAAGTGGCTGGCCTGAAGCTGTTGTAAAATAAGGGTAAAAAAAGGCCCATTTTTTCTTTCCCAGAGCTTCAAGATTCTAAGACACTTGAGGATAACACAGAAGCAGCTGTTAGTATGGCTAAGAAGAAAGGCTAAAATGAACGGCCTTAAAACAAATAAACAAAATTAGAAGCTCCAAGCAGGGTGAGAAGGACAGAGAGCTGTGAGGAATGTGTCACCAGGCACATTCAGATATACTGGGGAGAGCTCTAGACAACAAAGGCACCATGACCCTATTTAGCCCATCCATCTTCTCACTGGTAAAGGGTTTCACTCTCTTACCATTTTTTTTTTCCTGAAACCTATTTGCTGGAATAAACCAGGAATTTGAAGAACTAATTTGAAAATAAGATAATAACTAGCTCCCACTTGTTTTCAGCTGATTTCTCATTGACAGCAGAGTGACCCCAAGGATGAGGTGGCCTTCAGCTCTCCACTAGTAGAGTCTTTGGATCAGGTACCCCCCAAAAGTGAGGGCAACATTTGCCAGTACAGATTTGGAGGGCTATAGCAAAGGCAAAATAAAACCTAAAGCCATAGAGGTTTTACTGCCTCAAGCTAGTCAAAAACCAGGTCTGGGCTCTTTCACAGCAGAAAATAGAATTAAGAGTCTTAGTACAGGACATTCTAAAAAAGATCATGATATACAGATTTCATATTACCAGAGAGCTGTATGTTAAGACAGAATTGAAATATATATAATTACTTAATTTCTTTAAACAATTCACCTTCTCCACCACTTTCCATCCCATGTTTTTGTTGTCTTTTCTACATAAAAGAGAAAAAATTATTATGATTGCATTATTAGAAAAGGTTTTTTTCCCACCATTCTTCAGAGAACTGATTTATTTGCATGTTAATATTCTTATCCATATACAAAAATGTGCACCATAAATAGTTTTATAAGGGAAAACCAGCCAACTGGAAATCCTTCCTTTATTTTAAAGATAATAGCTCCATTTGTTTATTGCTTCTGCTGTTGACTTTTTCCAAGCAGAACAGCAAATCTGCTCTCAGTTAGGGGAGCACAACCCTTCTGTGGCCAGAGTTCAGTACATATCCCAGGGTACCTTTCCATAGTAAAACACCCTGCCTACTTCAAGGAAGCTGCTCACAATTAACTCTTCTGCATGTGGAGATCCAAGTAACATAGCCTTTTATTGATTGCCCCGGGGCTGCATTCATATGGCCTGAATTCCACCCAGCTCCCCCAGTGCATGCTCCACAGGGAGAGTTGCTGCAATTGGAGGGGAGCCTTGGGCAGGCAGCCGGTGGGAAACTGTCCACGGGGGCTCTGGTGAAACATGTGAGCATCCCCTGGACAGAAACAGGCCAGCTACTGCTGTGTGGTTGAGCCTGGGTTTGGTTCAGATGGACAAGCAAGAGTGATTTTTTTTTCCAGCAAGTGATATTTATAAAATTTACTATTTTATTATTTTTTTCAGAAGTGTCTTACTTTTTCCATATGTTTGTGAACCAGGGTCTAGCAGAAGTCCAGAGAGATCATCATCAGCAATTGTTTTCCTTTAATAATTATGTTTGACAACTGTTAAAACACAGACTGTAGTGAAATCATCGCTACCCCTTTATTATGGTAAAATACTCAATTTTTTCCAGTGGTTTGAGGTAAACACTCCAAACATCCATAACAATTGGTTGCACCAGGACACACAGTAAACTCAACATAACAAGCACACTGGGGGCAGTATGTTGCTGCAGGGAAAACTAATGCCAAAGAGCTACAGCACTAATGACTTAATTATTGCCTTGGTGGTTGTCAGGATGACACCAAAACATCAAACAAACTGAATCTTTCTCCCCAGCTGAGTTAAGGCCTCTTTTGTTTTCCTGGTCAGGTCACTATTTCTCTCACAGGAGCTTTATGTCTATATTTTTACAAATTTATACCAGACAACTGCCTCATGGCCTGAGCTGTTGTTCCCAAAGTGTTCTGTATTTGACTGTTGCATCCTGAATCCTTTTTCCAAATGTGTTTTTGTTCTGAGTATGATAGTTGGAGAGTCATCTTCCATATCTCAGCAAGGAAACCCTATGATTTTTCAGGGTTGTGAGCTGGGGCAAAGGGAGAATGCTAGAGAGGTCTTAGCTGCCACCAAAGAAGGGAACAGGGCCTTACAGATCTTACCTAGAGTATCTCATTGAAAATATGTGACTTAGTCAACAAAAAGAGTATTTTAGTATGATAGACCTTAACACTGGTCTAGTTCTTGCCAGTCTTCCTTCTGAACCCTGGTGCTGTCACGCCCTCCTTCCATTGCCATGCACTTCAGGCACCCCCAAGATCTAAGACTCAAGTAGCAAAGGTTCAGACTTTTCCAGAAAAATATTGCTTAGCTGGAGCCAGTCATTACAGCTTTCTTCCTCATTATGAATCTTACAGGAATGAGATCAAGCAAATACAATCAAAAGCATGACCGCTCAAATATAAGATCTGGGAGCATATTTAACTCATGTGCAGCCAGAAAGCAATTGTCAAGAGTTTAATACAATTCAGAATGTTCTTGGTTTTCCTTGTAAAACAGTCTCCTTGAACAATGGAGAGGTTTAAGCAGGATTTTTGTTACTCACCCTGTGGATGCAAGGAGAGAGTGCCAGGTGATTACTGCAAAATAGTCATTCAGTTGATTTGAGGAAGGACATTTCATATTTCCTTCATAGCTTATTTGATATAAGCTTATCATACATTTTAAAGCTGATCTCCTAAAATACCAAAGCAAGTTACTTCATGTACCTTCCAAATAGTTTTCTTCTGAGAAGATGTTGATCAGACATCTATGAATATCAAAAAGTAGAATGGATAAGGATAGGCCCCTTTTCCAAAGATCAGAGGCTTATCCAGACCTGACCCACATAACCCAGACTGGTTAGGCCCAGGAGCACTTTAGCCCCAGGGTCAAAAAACAAACGAAAGTTAACACAGAACTGTCCAAAAGGGGACAGTAAATCAATTACTGATCCATCTCTCATACAAACGTTCAGGCTTTCCTGAAGTCTGGGTTTCCCCTCATTTCCTCTGGGCATTATTTAACAGCTGGGTGAGTGGGATAACTTGGCTTAAAGATGCTTTTCCTGTACAGGCTCCCATGTTTGCAATCAAAAAGGACTCAAGATCACAAAAAGCGTTCCGGTCTGAGGAACAATGATCTCCCCCAGGTATCGAGAAATATGATAGAATCAACAGGCCACAGTCACCAGCATGCTTGGGATGCTTTGCATCCTCTTGGTGATACAAACCAGTCATGGACTGTCCATGGAGCCACATAAAGCAGCCAAGGAGGGGTTGGACCCACAGCCATCAGCATTATAGATTGCATGCACTGAGAAGCCTCTAAAGAATTATCCTTTCACTGGTCTCTGGACCTTAATGAAATATAGCCTGATACCACAACTTTTATCATTCTAATCACAGAAATCATTACAAAACAGAGGTTCTTGGAGCCAAGTTATTCAGCACCAGGTGTTTTGAAATTCCCCAGAGGAAATGAGGGAAGACTCAGAATGTAACAATAAAATAAAGACTTTAAAAGACTAACAAAATTATAAACCTCCTTGCTTTACAACTAAGGCTGCAACAGAGTGAGCAATGCTGGACTGCCAGGGTGGAATGAGGCTGCAGTAGCTGGCACTGAGTCAAGTCAGAGAATGCTGCTTCCTGATGGCTGGTTCAGGCAGCAGTCACCGAGGGGGTGAGCAGGGCAGCCAGAGGCAGCACTGTGGCCCCTCTATCTGCCCTCAAGATCTTTGCCACTGGCTGGGCTAGGTCAGAAGAGAGCCTTGAAAATGTGCTACCTATTCCCTTGAGGCTCTTGAGGTTCAGGGTCTAATCCACTGTACTACTGTCTGCCAAGGAAACTTCCCTAGATTATGTTAGGTATTGGAGGGATTACATGTGCACAGAGCCTGGGTTTTAGGCCCCTAAACCACATCATGCAGCTCAGTGCAGGAACACTTCAGTTCTAACCATGTGAGCAAATAAAATTGGGAATGTTTCCAAGCACTGAAAATTGAACCTCTTAAATGTTTTGAATGGCCTGTGCTCTCTGGTGATGTCTCAGGCCAAACCATTCCCAGGCACATCCTGAAAGTTAGTTCAGTCAGAGAGCACAGCTGATGGAGCTGTCCCACTTTGGAGACAAACAGGTTCTTGATGTGCTTGTGGCCTTTCAGGTAGACAGCAGACCTGGTCATGCCTAATTTTCCAGTAAGGACTGACCTGCCGGGAGTACTTCAGCTGTGCTGGGCATGCAAGAGACTGCCCATAGTTCTGGTTTTAAAGATTCATAGATAGGAGATGTCTTTCATGTTATCTTATTCAGAGTCATCTTTAGCAGAAGATTTATGTACGGAATAATGTGTTTATTTGAAGCATATACTTTAATAACAGTGAAGTAAAGTCTCAAAATCGAAACCAAAATCCCATTATTAAGACTAAACTAGCAGCAAGAAGTCTCCATGCTTTTCTAGTCCCCTAGGTAGCTTGCTAGGAGCATCAGGCAGTTCTTATGACAGACCTCAGGTAGGCTGCAAGCATCCTTCCTTGCTTTAACTATCCAGAACATCTCCTGAAGCCACGCTGCCTTTCCCACTGCCCTGGGGAATGACCTACTTCATCTTCTCCTTTCCTGTTTATTTGCTTCATTCTCTGTGATTGGATGCTGAGACATTGCACGACAACGTGGGGAATGAAGTAATTTCCTCTTTTCATACCTTCAGTCTCTGAAGTCATTTCCTTCCCCCACCCACTCAGCATTTCTTAATATTATTATAGTGTATGCTATTTACCACTTTGTTTGCTTTGTTCTGCTTTCTTCTCTCACAGCCAAAGACAGACATACCAGTAAAATATTGCACATCAGATCATGAGAAGTATGACTCTAGCAAAGAATGCTGTATATGTCAAAATTACTCTTTGAGACTAGTATACAAAGAGAAAACACAGCATAAAAGCATACTGAAGTGTGCCCCCATCAACACTCCTGTGTGGAAAACGGACAAAGATGAGTGGAGCAGGATGCTAAAGTAGCCTTAGGTGCTTTACAGGTGTAATGGAAAGCTAGACACCTAGAAATTTAAAAGCCAAATCTTGTATAAAATCACACAGAGAGAGTAGCATCACCATACTCCTTTCCTCCATGGCAGGAGTCTATTAACAGCAAATATCACCTGAAAGCCAAAATCAAATAAATGTACTCTATCTATTGATAGGCACTCTATCCACTGATAGGCACTCTATCCCGCAGAAGCCAGATTTCCAGGTGGAGCTCATTTCAGAGGTAGGAAACCCAGGCTAGTGCAGTCTGGGCACCAGCATTCATCCCTTAGGGCACAAAGTAAAAGATTTCCTCTTGGTCCATGCTATCCCAAGAGCCTCCAGGTAAGCAGTGATCTGTCCTGTTGTGACGCCCCACAGCATGGCACACCTGACAGCTGGGACTGTTTGCAGCCAGAGACAATTTAAAGTGAAGCTCATGTATTTGAGCCACAAGAGTGTTCCATGTACTGTGTTTCCCCACAACCATGTCAGCCTTTTCCATTTCAGTTTCAGGGCACACTAGAACAATTATAGGGCCAAGAATTCACAGAGGGTCTGTGCCCACGACAAGTAGTGCAAGACACACCCGAGAGTACATCTTGCTGCCTGACTGACTTCACTTGGGAATATAGGAATTCCCTTTCAAACAAAAATACATTGCTGGAATTAATTCAAACCACAAGGGAATAAAGCAAAGAAATAAAATCAAACTAATAAATCAAGATTACAACTCTCTCAAAGAAAAATGTGTTCTGATTCAGCCACAGGTTATGAGAGTTGATGCAGGAATAGCTAGAGGTAACTCTATAGCCTGTGATTGCTGCTGGTCATATGAAATAATCCTGTTAGTCTCTTTTGTCTTTAGTGCAAGCAATGCAAATACAATTGTGAGAATGATGACAAGGCCTCTTTTTACCCACAGTGACTGCCAGCTAGCAATTACACTTGCGGTGCCACAGTGAAACAGCTGAGGACACTCCAGATATAAAGAGAGGAGTATCCTACTTGGCAAAAGCACCTTCATGAGCTCAGCCACAGTCCATAGCCCAGGAATCACACTCCACAAGGGTCTTTGTCTTTCCAGTTACAAACTTCCCTTTATGGAGAAAGAATTTAATGAAGAATGAGTGCTGCAGAATGTATTCTTCAAATAGGCAGGAAAAAAACTCTTACCAAAATTTAGGTTATAATGACAAGAAAGGATATTGGTAGGGAAGGGTAAGATATGTTTTCCTGAGTTCTCTTTGTAAACCCTAACTTGGGGATACTGTATTTATCCTGAGCACACAATCACTGTATATACCATGGAATGGGTTTGGAAATTTTGGTAAAACATTGCATTGAATATTCTGTCATTGCTGTATTTTAAAAGCAGCAAAAGCCCTCTGAGAAGATTCATGCCCTTTTTTAGTCAGTGACAAACAAATATGTAGTCCAGAGAAAAATCCATTCTCTTTCTTTTTTGCAGTCAGTGTGACTTTTCATGGGAACATGTATTTTGAGTATGCTTACAGCTTTGCTACCATTGAAGATAAAAGAAGTTTGAACTGCTCCAACCAAAACATTGTGGAGACAACTTTACATGAATTTTGAACTATCACAACAAAATTCAAACAGAAGTTGAAAGCATAATATGTTTTTTGTTCATATGTGAATTCTTTGCTGCAAAAACAAGTCATAGCCATGTCTCAGCCCACAGTAACTGCCTGAAATTCAAAACAATGATTCAGCACAGGGTATGTGAAGCTGTGAACAGTTTAATGATTTTTTTTTCCTCAAAACTTTTGGCACTTCACCCTCAGACGCTATTTGTACGGAGCAAAAGTTCAGGCAAGCTTTTCAAACTAAAAAAACCCCTGAGTTTTCTGTTCGTGCTTAAATGCTTGAAGAGCAGTTTAAAGGCTATCAATTAAAAGGCTTTACATTTCAAGCCCATTTGGATTTCTCTGATGATGTTTTCCAGAAGATCTGTGTGTTCAGATGCAGTGTGAGAGGGAACCTGTGAAGGCTGCTTTCTGTTTCTTTCTCAGATGAGTGACCCTTGTTCCTGTGCCTACCCTCTCACCCTCTTGGGCCAGCTCTCGTCTCTGCACAGACCTTTATTTCAAAGGGTCTTCCCATCCACACCCCCCGGAGTGACAGGATGGTTGCCACAGACTGGGTCTGGGTTACAGCCTGCTCGTAGCCAGACAGACAGATGGTCTGTAAGGCTCTGACCCCAGCTGTAGGATGCAGTGACTCACACCTGCCCTTGGGAGTGCTGCTGGGAGTTTCCTCTCATCGCCTTCCTGGAAAACCAGCAGGAGCAAGTGTGGTGCCAGACTCTCCCCAGCTTCCAGGTAAGAATTACCTGGCATGCAGACAAGACGTGAGACAGGCTCCAAATGGAAACTCCATCTCCCTTCCTGGAGGATTTCACCACGCACGTGGGTTTGTGTCACCCATGAAAGCGAGTTCCAGACCTCCTAGGAAAGCTCAGCATGATGTCTGCATCCTTCCAGGATGAGACTTCCCGTCCAGCCAGCAGCCTCAATGGCTGGACAGTGATGACCACATGGGCAGCTGCCCATCACCTCTGTCCAGAGATTTTCAAACTTCAGCAGTGTAGTCACTGCTAGATCTCCCCATGGAGATACAGATTCTTGGGTTGCCAATTAAACTGATATTTCAATTGTCCAAGGACCTGCAGAAGAGAACCATGAATCAAAGATCTGAAAATCTGGGAGATGCAGGGCACCCAAATTAAACCCCTGTGAGGTATTCAAGACACATTTTGAAATAGAAGTATTAAAAAGTTGTACTTACCTGCATCTTACTTTAGGAGCAATAACTCAAATCCAAATGTTCTCTGAGAAGTGTGAGGTATAAAAAAATGTCTAAGTCATGTGCATTTGTTTTAGTTTTAATTTGTATTGTTCTTTTCCGAGAGTAGATATCCATTTGCAGGCAGATCACCAGAGCATAATAGGAGAGGGAAACAAGAGCTTTTGTGCCAACATTTGGTTAACACAAAATAGGAAATTTTTTTCCAGGGAGAATTTTGACTGTCAGGGTACGTGGTAGTATTTAAATATATACAAGGTGTAAGATGAACCAGGATGGTCCAAAGTTATTAAGCAGGTAGTGGTGACACTTGAAGAAGTAACACTAAATACAAAAGAACCTAATTCTTAATAAACAAAGATAAATTGAAATATAGTAACTGCTGACATCCTTGTTCCTCACTATTAAAGGGCCAAGCAGGCTTATGAAGTACAGAACTTGCAAGACAAAAGCAGCTATTTTTAAACAAACCTAGAAAATCCAGGAAAGAATGCTGAATTGTAAATGTCTGGACTGATTCACTACACTGACTCTAAATGCGAGTCACTGCAACACCACGTTTTTTAAGTAGAATAATTTGAATATAAATTTCAGTATAAATTGAAATTAATATAATGATATATAACATATAGTATAAGTCTTTTAAAAAAGTATCAAAAATACATCATGAAATCTTGTTCTCTGCAGCCTTTTCAGGATCAAAAGGAAAACATTAAGGATGAAGGTTATTTTTTTCTTGTCATAAACCAGTTTTATTCCTGGAAAAAGCCCTTGTCTTTGTCTCAGTGAAAATTTTCTAGTAAAAATGAAATACTGAGATTCAGTGCTTGAGAAAATAATGCTCTTAAGAACAATTGTAATGCCCTGGTTGAATGCTTTGGAAAACACATAATTTTTTATATTTTCTTTTTATTAGATACCTTTACTTTATTTTAATCCTTGAAATCTTGAAGCAAAAACCAGTTGTTGTCAGTAATGCATTTCCTTCCCTGAAGTACCAATGAGGGAAAACAGAAAAAGAAGTTATTATATGTGATCATAAATAAAAATTATTAAAAATATCCACTATGAAAGATCCTATCTTTGCTGTTCAGATTCTTGTCATTTACCTATTTATACTTCTAAGAAGACATGTTACAGAAAAATGTTTCGTTTAGAATTTTGTAAACAAAATTTGTAATCTGGGAATTGCAAAAGGGTAGTTGATCTCAGCTTTGGATTAATTTTCTTTTATATCATTAGCCAACTTTCCTTTTCACTCTTCTTTCTAAGCTCTGTTTTGTAATTTTCTTTTTTGTTTTGAGGGGGGGAGAGGGGGGTTTGTTTGTTTTACTCAGAGGGTGAAAGACAATTTCCATCCAACTCATATCCCATATGAGGAATCTGTGTTTGTTTCCTGTGAGCAAGTATGGATTTTCCACTTTTATCTACTCAGACCCTGATCATAACGGCATATGTCAGCAGCTTTGCAAGACATCACATGTGTTTTCCAAGGTCTGGTGATGGAAAATCTGGAAAGCAGTATTTCATGTCTCTCAGAAGGCTGTTTATTCTCAAAAATGCTCAGTTATTTAGCCTTTTAGCAATTACCCATCCCTAATTTTAAGACCATTCGTCCAGGAGCTAAAGCATTGAGCTGTAATGAATCATTTGTTTCTTTTATGGGGATTAAGTGCATTGCTAAACAAAGACTGAGTTGCATTTTTTTTTCCTTTTTAGTGAATGGAAAAGTGGCAAAGGAATGAGGGATCTGTATCTATCTATCTATCTCTATCTCTATCTCTATCTCTATCTCTATCTCTATAGATCAGGTTTTTGGGATTTGGAACTCCTTCTTTAGAGGCTCCATTTTTGGCACTGCCTGTACTACCAGCAGAGCCCGCTATGGGACCACTCAAATTTGGAAGAGAAAGGTGGACATCCACAGCCAGGTTTCTGAAGTTTCACTGTTTTCATAAATTACCGGAATTAAGTTTCACAAAGAGCTGCCACCCATCAGGCTCAAGCACCGACTTATCCATGGAAGAGGAGACACCGAGTGTCACCCGGCGGATGTTGCCCTCAGCAGATCAGCAGTAATCTCAGAGGTAGCACCACGTCCACCTAAGCTCATCCTTCCTGATTTTTTTGCAATGATTTGCCTAAGTATAGAGTTAATTAAGCTTCCCAGCTGGTCTGGGAGACAGGGCGTCAGATGGGCGTAACAAATTCAGCAGTTAAGGGACAAGGAGTATTTAGGTTGATTGTTAAGCAACAACACGACGTGCTGTGGGCAAGAAGGACACAATGCCAGCTCTGGAAATTTCACAACTGTTGAGTTTTTTTCATCAAGACTTTGTAATTGAGGCTTGCGGGGTTAACAAACAACAACCACCACCAAAAGTAACACTTGTGACAGGAGAGAAGAAAAGGACAAGAAGAACATTTTGGACTGCTTACTGTTGTTGTTCTGCTAATACTTCAGTAAGAAAGTGAGAGGCCTTTTGTGCCTTTTTTAGTCCAATAGCACGTCTCTAAATAAATCCCAGAAGGAACATGCTTTTGAATGCTCAGATGAAAGCAGAGGCTAAAGCAGGCAGAAGGAAAGGTGGTTTTGGCTAGACCCGAGCAGCTGTGCTTTGCATGTCCAAAACCAAAACCACACTTTGACTTTGTGCATTAGGTGTCACTGGACTGGGAGCAGTGTGTGTGGAATGGGGCCACGCATGATTTAGCACAGCCCTGCACAAGGAACCCGAGGAAGGGCACAACTTTCTCATGTAGAAGACAGAAAGTTGAGTAAGGGAAAGCACAAAAATAGAGCTGGGAGGTAGCTGGAGCCACAGGGGAGAGAGGCCATGGCAGGAGAGTGGTTCTTGCTGATCTTCGTGTGCAGTGTCCAGAGTGCACCTGGGATGATGTGGCTTAAAGCTGAGGGAGCAATGAGTTCAAACTTTGGTCTGCAGCTGTAGACCCCATCCCTCACCAAGGAAGTGCAGATAAGAGATTTATCTCTGAGGTAGATGGACATTTTAATTTGCTTCACATATGGAACCCTGGGTGGAACCCCTTGCTTTATCTCAATGACTGAAGGAAAAACGAGAGAAAGTCTTCTATGCTTGCTGTTAGCCATGGCAACTGTGGCAATAGATGTGTGCCGAGACAAACCTACCCAACCAGGCTCACATGCACAAATAGTAGTGCTGGCTGTGGTTGCTTAATATCCCAAATGAGTGGCTAATTACTTCTTGAGCTAATTAAGAGTATCTAGGCACCATCTATGCAACCTGGTAAAAATAGGTCTCATGCATTCAAAACCAGGTCAAACACAAAGCAATGCAAAAGAAATGGTCTGTAGAAGGGAGAGTGACACGTGTCTCTGCCATTTGTCAGTGTGCAGCCACTCTCGTGAGGGCACAGCATGGTGAAAACCTAGCATGCAAGGGTTGGTGAAGCTGGGTATTAGTGTTAAAGAAGCAGAATTTATAAACCAGAACAATGCTGAACCTAGATACTGTCCATTGCTCCTGACAAATCCCCTTATAAATAATGCTGAAAGTCCAGCCAGACCAGGATTTTGTGTAGGCAAAATGTTTCTCACTGCTATACAGAAAGCATAAACCACAGACAGACAGCAAAATTATACTTTCTTTTGTCCAAAAGCTGGAGTGCTGGAGTCATGGCCACGGGAGGGATTCGTATACTGAAGTTTAGTGTCAATTGTTAAAATTAAAACAAGCTATTTGAGCCACTGAAATAGTTCTTTCCCCATAGAAGGAACCTCTTCTTCTTATGAGGCTACTCCAAGCTGCCTCTGGAAGACACGGGCAGAGCAGCACAACCACAGAGAGGCCACTGAAAACAAGAGGCAGAAGGGAAACAGAAGAAGAGGGATTATTTGAGGGGTGGCAATTCAGAGTATACTTAGTATGCCCAGTTGACTGCTGTTGAATGACAAGAAGAAAATGATGGTGGCATTGATTTGGTTTTGTTTAAGGTGAAGCTTAGATGCATGAAAATAAAAAGTGAATATTACTATTATAATACAGTTTTAATATACTGGATATGCTATATGTGTCTAGTATTTTCTGGACTGTACAAATCTCTGCAAATTAGCTGCAAGACACTAAAAAGAAATGCTTCTGTGGTTGCAAATTAAAATTGTTTGAACTTTTGCTTTGCAGGAAATGTGAATTGTAACTCCACCCAAGACCTTCCAAAAAATGCAATTTTGAAATATATCTCTCCCACAAGTCCTTTGGGATTTCAGTTCAACAGAGGAGTTATGGGGAAGATTCACCATTGTAAGATTTTGCAATGACCTGGAGTTTGAAGCTGTCTGAAAATAGCAGATCATCTCAGAGCTGGACTATTTATGTCCTGGATTTAGACACACTTTCACTGATTTAGTTGTCTCTTATCACTCTCAGTTACCTTTGGATTAATGGGTTTCGCTTTTCTGGCAATAGATTGTCTTGGCTTCATTTTAAATACCTGGCTAACAGTATAAGTGGGTCTCAGGAACTGCAGTTCTAAAAGTAGTAAAATACTATGGAGTAATCCAAGAGGTAGGAAGGCAATATGTTAGTAGGCAATCACTTGTTTAATGTGACAGCACTTACAAACTCATGCTATAATTTTAGACAATAATTTTATCTGATGAGCATAAGAATGAATGCTTCCCTTGTTTAAGACCATAACCTTTTATCTGAACATCTGCGTCTTTCCAAAGTAAACTCTACTGGTTAAAGCTCGCTTCCCTTCTCAACACTTCTGATGAGGGTCTGTGGTCTGGAGGTGAATCCACTGGGATAAAGTGCTTCTTGCAGCAAGACCTGCTTGTTCCCCACAAACATATACATATATTTTTGGGGAGTGAAAAACACTGGTGCAGGGTGGGAGGAGGAGGTTAGGAAGGGAAAGCAAGCAGCATGGCACAAGGACAGTATAGTGGAAGGCTAAAACTCACAACTTGTCCATTCTTTTCTTTCAGGTAGGAGAACACAGTTATTGGAACGGTTTTTTGACAATAGATCACCACCACTTTTACTTTGCAGAAGACAATACTACCAGAAGCCTCTGTATTTTCCCCATTTTCTGTGCGTGTTTTATTCTAATGGCTGGTGGGTTGCTTGCCAGCTCTGACAGCCCCTCCAGCACCGGTGGGCTTCCTTGATGATTCCTCAGCCACTGAGCACGGAAGCTACACCAATATGTGCACCTGGAGTCAGGAGGAAAATAATGGAATAGTCTGCAGAGCAGCTGCACACGATGGCCATAAACAGGAGGTATTTTTCTTTCCTCTTGCCTGCTGAATGTAACTCTGGGAGAGCCGTGCTCCTTGCTGGAGTGTGGCCCTGCCTTGCCAGAGCAGATACCCATTTGGCATTGCAAAGCCCAGAAGAGGTTACCCGGTCAAGGTGGTTGTCTGGAACAGTCTAAACAAATTCAGTGTTTCTGGGAATTACCACTCCGTTGGTCAGAGCACTGGTCGTGTGGCTGCTGGCATACCAGCTCTACAAACAGAGAAAAAAAAGTGTCAGGACTATTTTAATAAAGGATTCCAATGGGAGTCAAAAGCATGTTGATGATTTCTTTCATGTGTTAATGCCATTAGCTACCTCAGGCATTAAGCGTGGGGAGTACCAGTAACTGACAGTGCACTGAGTGGGGAATGAATCATTTTATTTTTATTTAAGTAACTTTGTTGTTCTCATGAAATTTGGCCTCAGCAACATTGTCAGGTTTCAATTAGTGTTGGTAAGTCTGGTCTAGAGAAAAAAAATTAAACTTGATCCATGATGTGTTACTAGAAATTTGACAAAGAGTGCCTTCCAGCCCCCTTTAAAGTGGTCTATGTCATGAAGGGCACTGAGAAAAAACAGGCCTATGGCACAGGAACTACTCTTGTGTCCTGGTTTTTCATGGAGGATATAAATGGAGAAAGTTTCCTTATGTTTCTCTATGGCCAGCCCATCCAACTTGCAGGCATCTCTTAGGTCAAAATACATACGTGTTGTATAAATTAAACTTTTGTGCCACTGCCTTAGCAAAGACTGCTGAGAATTGTTAGATTCATAGCAAAAAACACATCACAGCTGGAGATGGGTACTCTGAAAGCAAGAGGAACAAATACATGAGCAGCCTTGAAACCAGAGAAACATTTTCTTTTGTGCTGATCCTGATCAGCTGCATGCTACTTTTCTATTTGAAATATAGAGCAGAAACAAGAGTAGGGCTCTGGAGAATGAAGGACAGAACCCCAGAGGTTCTGCTCTAAAATTAGATCTTCAGAAGCCTCTGTAATGGTACCCTCCCCTCTCCAAACCTTCATGTGCCTGAAAGCCCAGACCCAGAGGGGAGTTGGTCCTAATGAGGACCTACAAGTCTCCTACCTCAGGTGTGTGCTCCCACTCCCTCCCCTACTGTGACCCCAGCCAGGGAGCTAAGCTGGCTGACTGGAAATTCACTGTTTTTCTTTGCAGAATTAGTCTTTGCCTAGTTCAGCCCTGAGAGCTGTCTCCCTGCCCAGATCAGCTGGATGGAGAAGGGTAGAACTGCAGCACAGCTGACTAAGCTTGGCTTTGACTTACAGGGAACTGCTCTTTCCCCTCCACCAGAAACATGGCAGCCGTCATGGCCTTGAGCTTGGCATTGCCTAACTTATTTTGCTAAGCAGACCTAGAAGTATCAAATCAGTTCCATGGAGAGTGAAAAGCATTTCAAGAGTAATTAATACAAAATCTCCTTGAATAAATTTTAATGGACAGATGCTTGTCTCTTGATACAGACCTAATTACTGAGTCATTTAGTAAACAAAGGAGTAATGCTATTAGTTAAGCATGCAGAGTTGACCCTCTTTAATCTCACTGAAGATCTGGGGACTTGTATCAGAGTTTTAGAGCCTGCAGATCAGCATACACCTAAAAATGAGGGAAAATCAGAGCTTTCAAATGTTAACCCCAAAGTCTCTATGCTATATACAAGAGAGAGAAAAACAATACTACAAATGTGCTCAGGCATGCTAGTCCACATATTTACCTCTGTCAAGCCTGGAAGAACCGTTCTGGGAAGTTAGAGGATATTTTATTATTGGTCCTGGACTTCTTTGCTGAGGTTGCGAGTGGGTGTGCCAATTAATTCCAATGCTGACTGGATTTTAGTAAGTGGCCACTTAACAGTCAAGCAATAATTACCAAATAACTGCATGTATTTCTTCCCCTGCAGATGTCAACATCTAAGATATCAATAAAATGAAACTTTTTTAGCATGTGAAGACTGATGTGTATAAACACATGTGTGTATACACACATATATATGCTTTTTCTTTTTTGTTTGTTTGTTTTTGTTCTGAATTATAAAATACAATAAAATGTCCTGAAAAATTGCCTATGATGAAATTGTCATTACAGGTGGATATGAAACTTTGAGGCATAGGTGTACAAATATTACACATCTTCAAAGGAGATAAGAGCACTTTGTGTGACTGACAGCCACAAATTCACCTCTCCTGTGTGCTAAGTCATCATTTCACCAGCCAACTGACAGCTGATGTAGGAAGAAGAACAAGACAGATGATCAGAAGTATTAAAAAGGTCTCAATATGCACAGTGAGAAGAGCAAAATGGACTATCAAACCTGTTTGACCTGGTACGATAGTGCATTGTGCCTTAAAATTACTAAATCTATTTCCCACTCGTCCTCACTTCTCACTCATGTCTAGACCAAACACTGAATTTAAGGTACTTTTACCACAGTGTCTGTTTGCTTGGGAACTTCACTGGCCGTCTTCATCGCTCTGACTTTTTGTGTCTGAAATGTGGTCTCTGGGTCAGCTGCTGCAGCTCTCAGTTTGCCTGTCTGCATTGTGCTTTCTCTTGACTCATAAAAGCCCTGGCTCATTAAGGAAACTTCTGATGGTTTGACAATATTCTCTACCCATTGTATTCATATGTTTTAATCCATTTTCATCTGCATTCACATCCAAGTAGTGCACAGTATTCACTTTGTAGTTCTGGCATAACAGCCACAAACCTTCTGATGCATTATGAAATCATATGTTTCTTTTCCTTAATGAATTACAGTGTAATCAGCATCAAAAAACCCACTCAAAAAGTGAAGATGAGAAATACTTGGAAGACAGGACACAAATAATCTGAAATAAATCCCATGAGTGGCATCAGTGGTTTGTGATTATCTGTTTTACACACACTCACACAAATTGATATGATTCAGTTTGAACACTTGACCTTTTTTTTTTCTTGTACAAAACAACTCAATTTGAATTCAGACTGATGAATGAAGGAACCGAGCTATTGAAAGGGCAAGGAATGAATGACTGTAATCAGATTAGAAACATCAGGACTTTAATATTAATAATTTAACTAATGATCAGTAACTACTGGAACAGAAAAAGATCAAAAAACCCAGATCAGGTTATCCCTTCCCATTGCATCCATAGGTATCAATTTTTAAAACTAGCTATAAAAGGATACCTTTTGAATATTGGCATTTTTCTTTCTGTCTTCTTTTGTAATCACGATGGTACAAAGAAGAGGTCGGACTCTTACTAGAAGAGGAACTTGTCTGCTTGCTTCCAGACCACTGAGGGTGTAAGGGGGAAGACCTGTCACTCTGTCAGAAAGGTCTCTTCTGAAGAAAAATACCCAGACAGAATGAGCCATTGAAGTTTTCTTCTTATCTATAGAGAAGATCGCTGGGAAACTCATGAGACCAAGTTGGTCAGGGAGAGCCTGATAGCACATGTGCTTCAGAGGAATTCTTAGGAAGGAACTGAATTTAAAATTTCAGGCTTCATTGTGTTCTACAAACTTCCACAAAATAAGAAGCTAACAAAATTTCATGTAAAACCACAGGTCTGAGTAAAACATTTCACTTTTATTTAGGTGGGATTTTTCTCCCCATTCTGGTAGATAAGAGAATGAATCACTGGAATTTTTGTACTCTCCATTTCTAACCATGGGGAAGGGAGGGCTGGTTATTTCTGGTAGGATCAGTGTTTGTAGTGGTTTTACTCTGCACATTCCCCTTCTACAAAATCAGCTGCTCTTTGTCAGAGTTCAGAAAACAAACTCATCTCATCTAAAGTAGGATAGACTTCTGAAAACTACTGGATCTTCTCTACAAACCACTGGGATGGCAGTTTAGCCTCCTGGGATCAAGGAGACAAAACGCGACCCACTTTCTATGCTACTCCCAGCAAATAATAGTCTGTCACACAGATGCCATCTGCAGTGAAAAACAGGAGGTCCTCACACTTGTTTTTGAGTTCCCTGGAAAAATCACTCAGCTTGGGCTTGGATTTTACCGCTAAGCCCACTGACTTGAGCGAAAACCCAACCTTTGGGATGTGGGCTCTCATTGTGATTGGTATAGCTTTTCCTAATGACATGTTCCAATGCTGAAGCAATATGAATTGCCTGGGTTTTTCAACATTTTTTGACAAGGTGTCAGAGGGATTTTTTTATGTCTGAGATTAAACGAAAACTTTTCGAGGTGCTGGTTACAGCACACAGCTCGAGATATGATCCAAGACTGAAGCAAAGGAAGCTTGGCTGTCAGGTTGCAATGGCTTCATATCAGACTCTTGCTCTTTCTTCCCCTTCTGTTCCCTGGTAACATGTAGAGAGAGAGTAAAATCTAAAGAAGGGAAAATAAAATAGAAACATAAATCAAAATAAATTAAACACAATACAATAAATAAAATTAATCTAAGAGTGCTTCATTAATATTGAGCTGTTTTAACAAGGGCAAAATCATTAATTTAGCTCTGTGTTTGAATATGCCCTTCTTTGTCAAGCTACTCTGCCATACTGAGGACAACAGGAGTTTAGTCTGTTCTTAAAATAATGGTGAAATTACATGCAAGAGACTGATAGCTACTTGCCAAGTCTAACTATTTGTATTGCACCTAATTTCATTCTGCCCTGCTTAAAATTAATCCTTTTCCTACTGAAACCAAGATTCTTGTAGCCATTAGCCTTAGACAGAGTGGTTCCAGACTGCTTTTCAGATGTTCAGAGCAAATGTTTCAAGTTTTTTCGTTTGTAAATTTACATGGTTAACTGTGAATAGACAGGACAACATCTCAGGAAGCTCTAAAATGAAATAGTAGAACTACACTGTCATTGCAAAGAGCATTGCTCTCAAGCAGGCAGCAAGGCTCTAAACCAGAAATCATAAGGAAAGTGTGCCTCCATCAGAAAGGTGGGACAATGGTTTAGCGCCTAGGGAGATCCCTAAGTCTAAATAATTATTAAAAAATCTAATCTTTTTTGGATGGAGCCGTGTGTATCTACTGAAAGACCAACCATAAGACTACAGTAAAAGCTTACTGTTAACATGGTTGTCCCACAGGGGCTGTATAAGGGCATTTTCACATAATCATTCTGTGACTGCTTAAGATTCTGCCATAACAGGGATTTTCCCCTCTTTCTTTGGACTACACATTTTGTCGAGTGCAGTAGGAATTTACTTGAAAAGGAAGGAGATGAAGTTCACTTACACAGAAGCTGACACACGAGCCCTGCAAAACCCACTTTACCACTCCCAGAGAAAGCATCAGTGATATTTCCTTATTTTGAGCTATATGAGTTCACATCCTCATTTCTTCTATAGGCACTTTCACATCACACACACACACAGAGAACATAATCTCCCTCCCATTCTCCTTTTGAGTTTATAGTCCCCAGGTTCACTTCTTTTGCTGGACCTCTTAGATCTTTGGAATCAGCACATTTATACTCAAAGCCGAGGACAGATACACCAAGGAGAGGAAAAAGGCACAAATCAGGTCTTGCCTCTGGCAGAAGCTCTTGGATGACCTTCAGAAAGTTACTTGTGAACTCCAGCTCTTTTAGCTATAAAAAAAAGAGAACATTACTTCTTTTCTTTTACCTCATTAATGTAAACTGAGAAAATCTAGAGTTTAGGCACTTTCTCGTTCATGTCTCGGTGCCGTGAAGCTGTTAGCACTCTTTGGAGCCAGAGGCCTGCTACAACGTCCCTTGGCCACCCGTGCCAGGATTACTCAGAGTGTTATTCACAGGGCAGTTGTCATAGTTTGTAGTTGCCCTGACTGTCCTCACTACTGCTTATAGGTAATTCTCTAACTCCCTCTTCAAATTGAAAACAGAAGGCTTGGTTGAGCCAAGTAATGACTAAGGTCAGTTGGTTATGTCAGAACAGCACTTGCCTCAAAAGTTGTCTTGTTCTCTGGATGCAGCTGTGCTCAAGCCAGGCGTGTTTTGCTTAAAAAAATGTCTCTTTCTCTTTATGACTCAGAGGTGAATAGCCTGGGCCATTTCTATGGATTTGACCCGTGATTTCAGATTACTTTCATCATCAGTGCTAAAGCCCTTCAGTAAGGCTAGGAGAGCATTCCACTGGTCAAAATAATGCCACGCTGACAATAGAAGCTAACAGGATTAAAGCAGGACAGAAGTAGAGGCTTTGCAGCCCAGTAGCAGTCAGATGGAATAAAGCTGTCTTGGTTTCTGGTCCCTGCTTCCATGCTTTTGTAGATGACCCAGTACTTATTATTCTCACAGGTGATGTAGATTAAAAAAGTCGTATCAGTCCCAAAGGCTACTCCACTTGGAAGAAGAACTGAGTCTTGCTTGGAGTTGTTATGGAGTGGAAACCTCTTCTCCCACTTCTCCCACTTCTCCCACTTCTTCCTGCAAGTCTGGTGTTGTCATATGCCCTTCCTGCCTTGTATGTATGAAGACAGAACTCCTTCAATACCTGGATGATTGTGTAAGATAAGGGCAATAATTACATAATACACACTTGTAACTCTTTTCATGGACAGCTTACAGAGCTCCTCAAAAACATCCATCCATTCTCACAACATGCCTGGGAGGTGGATAAGGTTTGTTATGCATACAAGCCATTATTTATTGTGTACAAGAGACACTACTCTATTGCTGGTACACCAAAGATAAACAACTTGCCCAAGCAAAACCTGGAAGGGAACTTTGGGTTGCTCCAAATCATGTGTTTCAGTCCTTAGGCCAAAGCAGTCTTTTCAAGGTCATTTAACCTGGCAAAAGTTAAGGCAGTGGGTTGCACTACTGCGATAAATCCTGCACTTCTGGTTCACCACAAAAGGGATAAGCATGGCAGAGACATGAGAAGGGCTGATAAGCCTGGCAGTGCTCTCCCCACTGCTCTCCTGAGTGTATGTGCATCTCAGCTCTGCCCTCCTGGGGGTGAGCACTGCTTCTAAACTGTGTGATGAGTCAAGGTATTGTGGCTGAGACTGCAAGCATTGGCTCTGTCACCAGGCAGACAGACAGACATTCAAAGAAACCACAGCCCTCTGGTTTCTTTGCCCTTGTTTGCTTAATCAAGTTTGGGTTGTGTGTGCGTGTACACATTTTTTCACCCACAGCACAAACAAATACTGCTTAACACCTGAGGGTGGCTGGCTTTCAGAAGTGCCTCTGGAAAGATGACTCAGAGGAGGAGTAGTGGGAGGCTCCTATGGCATTCGTCCTAACGCGGGAAAGAGCATTCCCTCTTACTGTAAGTGATCTAATTATATTACTGTAAATCTCACTCTCACATTTTCAGCTACCTCCACATCAGTTCTCAGGCTGAACTTATGTAATTGTGGAAAACTCTCTGTCAAACAGAAGATTCCTGCTGCATGCCACATTGCTTGCAGAAGCTTTGTATGTGAGAGCAAGCAGGGAAGGGAGACTTCAGTGCAGAAGACTGAAAGTGATACCTTCTCTAAAGGTCATGCATTTGTGCAGTGAATTACACCATGGGCCTATAACAATCACAGAGAAAATGAGCAGTCTAAGAAAGGTATATTGTTTTCTTCAGTGGAATAAATCCCATTTAGACAGGCCAATAATTTACTCCTTATGTTCCAATTAAAGACAATATTTGTTCCACTTCTTGTCCTCAGTCTCACCTAGTGCCACTGATCCACAGGCTGCTGAGAGAGTCCTGGCTTCATTACAGTGGTCCTCCACCTGTATCCCCCTATATCAGAAGGTGCTCTAAGGTCTCCCCAGAGCCTTCTGTTCTCCAGGACAAGCAACCCCAACTCTCTCGACCTGTCTTCATAAGGAAAGATACTCCAGCCTTCTCCTCATCTCCCTCTAGGCTTGCTGCCAGCAGTTCCATGTCTTTCTTATGCTGGGTACTGAAGGGCTGGGTGTAGCACTCCAGGTGGAGCCTCACAAGAGCAGAGTGGAAGGGGACAACACTTCCCCCAATCTGCTGGCGTTGCTTCTTTTGTTGCAGCCCAGGATGCAGCTGACTTTCTGGGTTGATAGTGCACACTGACAGGTCGTGTCCAATCTCTCATCCACAAGAACATACAAGTCCTTCTCCCCAGAGCTACTATCCATGAGTTCTTCTCCCAGTCTGTACTCACATCTGGGATTACCTCAACCCAGCTGCAGCACTTGCACATGGACTTGTTAAACCTCATGAGGTTCTTGTGGGCTCGATCCTCACAGATGTCCAAGTCTCTCTGGATGTCATGCCTTCCTTCTGTTGTATCTGTTGTATGCACAGCTCAGCTTTGTGTCATCTGCTGAAGGTGCACTTGATCCCACTGTCCGTGTCATTGATAAAGATATTAAAGACCCATGGGACAACACTCAACATCAGCCTCCACATGGACATAGAGCTGTTGACCACGACTTTCTGTCTACATTTGAAAAGAAAAGGAAGGAAAGAGATCTTCCCACAAACCTGCTTTCACTGCAGTTGAGATATCACTAGGAAATGAAGCAGAAGCACAAATGGATGCAGCTGTGTGTGCCAGTGCTTGCCAGAGCAACTGAACAGACTTTCAGAGAGATACAAGTACCAAGGACACAGTCAGAACAGCACCCTGAGCATGTCCTGAGAAAATATCTGAGAAGGCGCCTAGGGTAAAATGTATACTGGAAAAGAAACCTGAATAGCAGAAGATTCTGAGCATGTCTCTGCAGCCTGGTGCCTCTGGCTGGTGCCATTCCACTGTGTGCTGAGCCAGTCTGGGAGGAGAGCCTGAGCTTGTCTGTGCCACCCCTCAGAAGATGCTGTTGTGCTCAGCTGGCTGAGCTCCAGCTGCCCCCGAGCCCTGCAGAGCAGCCTGTCCGCATCTGATCCACGGCACGTCTACACAGCCTCTGAGATGATTCTGACTCCTCTTAAAAATTGGTTTTGTTCTAATCCCTGCTCTGTTCAGAGAAGGGAAAAAACCCACAAAGCAAAACAGGCATACCTTGTAAATAAGTTACATCTCAAGCAATTGGCATCACCATCATCTCCATTTAACCCAGGCAGCCCACTTGTACTGTGCATTTGAGAGTCATGCATTTGGTGGTTGAGAGAAGAAGCAATATTGTTTTAAAAAGATAGTTTCTAAAAGAGCCCAGAATTTGCTTTATTTTCTAGGGAATCCAAATGGCAATAGACCATATAAAAAAGAAAGGGAAATGGTCCCTTTAGCCCATACTTCTAAATCAAAAACAAGCAAAGAAAGAAAAAAATATTGTGTGAGGTCAACCAAGGACTAACCAGAGTCCAGGAAATTGTCAGATAAAGCAACTGCTGTTCATATGAACCTCTTTCTGTTTGCTAGGACTACACTTGCACCTCTGCACAATGTCCACATTCAAATTCTAGCTAAACTAAGGAGGGGTGAAGAAGTGATTTTCTGAGGTAGGCACAAAATGGAATATGAGTGGGGAATCTGTGACAATGCCCTGAGGGAGGAAATAAAAGGGTGTAACAACAGCAACAAGATGCTGAAAGCAACCTGAAAGAGACAGGGAGTATGTGTCTAAGCTCCAAGAAAAGCTTTTTTTCTGTAGTTGCTATTGTCTCCATAAATGTGTGATGAAGACAAAACCTCACATTATGCCCTTTAAAAAGCATAACACAGCTCATTCTGTCAAGAAATTAGTTTTCTGTAACTACGGTTAATTGTTCTATTGTTGATTGTTCATCCTGTGAATACTTCCAAAAAGCACACACATACATACATGAACTCTCCATAAACTGCACTAAATTTTTATGTGCACAGGGACATTCCAGTTGACCCATCAATACACATATGGTGAAACTCTTTTCTTATTATTTATTGCATACACATGAAAATGAGAGGCCAAATAATGTAGATGCATTTAGGACCCTGTCCTGCTTCAGCTGAGTTGAAGTCAGTGTCTTTAATGTTTTCCAATGTTCTTCCCTCCCACATGAAAATCCCATCTGTTGGCATCAGATGAGTAACTGGAAATCTCAGCTTGTCTTTAAGAATCAGGATTCTGGCCTTTAAGGCTGCAAGCATGTCCTCAGAGCATGAAAACAAAACACTCAAAAGATCCAAAGACAATTAAAAAAGGACCTGAAAATCAATTGTTTAAGACTCTGAAGTTTTTAGGCCACTCCCATGATTCTGGGGGACTAAATTGGCAGGCCTGGAGTTTGTTGACTTGCACTGGGCAAGCCATTGCCCATTATGTCAGCACCTCCTCTCCTGGAGAGTTAGATGTGTCTCTTCTGCCCACAAGGTGCTGGTGATACATCTCTACCAAGGACAATTTTCTAGATTCCTCTGAGTCACCCCATTCTTATCAAAGAAAAAAATATTTTTAGAAATCCAAAAGGATCGAACAAATAGTGTTACTCTGTTTCAAATCCTCCATATGCTCTAACATCTTTGATTCCTCGGTTTTACAGCACAATATATACACATGGGGTGTAAGGGAGCACAGAATTCTGGATTATTAACTTCCCAAGATATGGAATATAGCTAGAAAAGCATAAATAGAAGGAGATATCTGTAAGGTGTCATTTCAGAGCTAAGCACAGGTAACAAAATGAGTGTTTCATCCTTTATATTCAGTTGTGACAGATGTATGTGCTGTGTGTGTGATTTCCCAGAATTAGCACGTTAAATGATTAAATAAAATAAATACACTAAAGAAATACAAACAAGACAAAATATCTAATTATCACCTAAGAAAAATTACACCTGGTTTAATTAAGCGCATTCTAATTGAACTAAGATGAACATAAAGATAAGTTGAATTTTCTTGCTGAGACAGGGCTGCATTTAAAAATAATTCTCAAAATATTAAGATCCACTCCTTATCTTCATTTCAGAGTTAACAAGCATGAAATCTACCTAACTGGTTAAAATGTGTAAGGGAATGCTATGACAAATCACAATCAGCTGTCACATTTGCCTGTTTTATGTCTTCATTGTTCACTATCTGTGAACATTTATTCAAGCCAAGTGTTGTTGGCATGAATGTTGGTTTTCAGTTAACCGAGAAAATCACTAGGATCCCATAACTATCTAAGCACTTGTTGCAAAGATTAGTAGATGAAATGGATCTCCAATATATTCATGAATATAATGTAGCCCTAGCTAAGGCTGTGAAAACACAAGAATTTTCTATTTCCACGAGACTCCTAGGAAACTGACATTTACTTTTCCCTGAATCAGAAGAAAAAAGAATTATCATCACTAAAAAAAATATTCATTGTATCACGATACTTTTATTTTTGTGATAGACAGTGAATTACAGTTTGAAAATAAAAGTAGCTTGGAAAAACCACCTCCTCCCCTTTAGCTTCCCTTCCAAAAATGTTGAAATGGAATACTTTGACCTTCTCATAATACTTCTTCCCAATTTTTTTCCCCCAAAACAAAAGGTTGTGAAAATCAACATGCCTCAGAGAGCAGTTTTGGTTAGACAAAATGGCATTTTCTAATGGAAAAAAAAGCATTCCATTGAAAAAAAAAATTAACCAGCTCTAGCAATAACTCTGGATTTCACACTCTGGGCTAAACTTGCAACCCTTTGCCCTCTGCAATGAACTGGAACATTTGAGAAGTAAGGAACTAATCAGGAAAAAGAAGCACCCTCCCAGTATGGTTTGGAGGCTGTGGCGGGGGGGTCTACTGGAGTGGATCTGCACAGATCCCATGCTGCTCTATGGGTTCCCATGGTGCTTGCTCCAACTAGCCCAATTACAGCATCACATACAGATTTGTAAGAGTCTATTTTTTTTTATTTTCTGAGGAAATAGCTTCATTTTGTTTTGTTTCTTGCTGTTCTTGGCATGAAATTCGTGTTTTATTGGTATGAAATACAAGTCTGTTTTGACACTTGCAGAGACAATGCAGACAGAGCGAAACATCTTTCTAGCTATCAACTGCAGTTTCTATGCCTTGTAAATAATTTTTTATTGCTCATATAGTATAAAAGAAAAAAAGAAAATTTGTTACAAACACAGATAAGTTATCTGTGTCTTGCTGTGTGCTTTCCTCTTTCTTTCAAAACAGGAACCTAGTTCACCAAGAGCATCTGATCCCTTCACATACTTCAGCACATGAAGCAATAAGTAAATCCCTGAAATCTGAGTACAGCTTCACTGCATAGCTGTGAAACTTTGCCTTCCATTAGGCTTGGTAGAAAGTTGCTTCTCCACAAGTAAGCTGTAGTGACGAGATTGTCTTGGTGCCTCTTTGGTCTGCAGTGGCTAAGAAATGCTGGACTAATAAGAAGAGTCTGGAGGTTTAGTCTGTGCTGTTGGAAAGCCATTGGCCCTACTTTGAGTTGCTTTTGATCTACCATAAGAGCTAAAGTCTACAGGACTGGAGCCAGCACATTTTTGTCTCGGAAGAGGCACAGATTTCTTATCTGTGTGTTGCTCCCATACCTAATACAGCATAAATGCAGCTTTCATCCTATAAGGACTTGAGGCTAAGGCAGGCAGGAAACAATGTTTTCTCTCTTTCAAACTTTAAAATAACTTTTTTTTAATAAGTCTGTACCTCATTAAGATCAAAAGCCTTTAAGCCCTTTTCCTCCTCCTCCTCCTCCTCCTCCTCCTCCTCCTCCTCCTCCTCCTCCTCCTCTTCTTCTTCTTCTTCTTCTTCTTCTTCTTCTTCTTCTTCTTCTTCTTCTTCTTCTTCTTCTTCTTTGCACCCAAGACACAGCAGATGTAGAAGGATCAAGAAGGACCAGACTACTACATCTGTACCCAAGAGTGGAGCAGTGCTGGAGCACTCACAAGATCTGTGGCACCTTCTTGGTCAGGAACTCTGTTGCATGCTCCCATGCCTTGGAGCAGGGTCTGAGGCACTTGGGCTGTGACCTGTGCTGACTCCTGAACCATGCTAGTAAGTGAGGCTAAAATTGTGCCAGGAAACTTTCTAGCAGTTTAATGGCATGACCATATCCCAGCATCCAAGTCCATGGCACTGACACAGTATCATCATACAGGATCAGACTAAGGAGCTGCTCTAAAATCTTGCATATGAGTACTCTGTCCCCTGACTGCTAGTGCTTTTGCTCTAAGTCATATCTTAGGACTGTTGATAACATCATGTGTCCCTGATTTATAGCAGCATGACACTTTGTGCTGTGCCATCCTGAGGGCTCCACATACAACCAGCCATCACTGTTTAGGGAGGCAGAATTTTACCTAGACAATGGAAGACCTTGTATTAGTAAGGTGGGATGGAGTGGAAAATGTGTGACTATGTAATCAGCTCAGGTTTGCTCTAGCCCTGCTGAATACAGATAGTTAACTGCAATGTAATTTAATATTGTGGTCGTGCACTTGTCCTTTAGGATATGGGAGAGGTTTTGAACTTGGTATATAGTTTCCCTATGCATTTGTGAAAAGTAGGCATTAAAAACAAGCTCTGAGTAGTATTTCTTCAATGTTGGGACTCTGGAAATGCTAATTTTAATTGTTAAACTCAGACAGAAGGCTGCACAAATTCACACTCCACCCATCTACCATGGATTTACTCTCTTTCTCGTCAAAAGGGTATGAGAGAGTTGTCTTTTCCTTCCAGAAGATTGTAGGACGGTTTTGTCTCCTCACCTATATGCAAGATGATGAACCTTATCTTTGCCTGTGACAGGGAATACTTCTGGAAATGCCATCGGGTGCTCTTGTCCTTTTTAGTTCTTATTCAAGTTTATCCCAGTGAAATCTTCTGGCATCTTCCTGAGGCTTTTCTGTTTCTCTGCCAAATATTAATCGGTACCTGTTCCTGTACATTTCAGTACTCTCTCCCACAGATATAATGATTAGCCTCAAGCATCTTTTTCTAAAGCTTTAACATACCTTCAGAAACCTGGGTGGGACCTTTCTGCTGTGTGATCTGGTTGACTTCCTTACTGCTAAATGTTTAATTTATAAGGACATCCATTGTTCTATGGTCCTGCAGGTCTATACGTGAGCTCACTGAGATCTCAATGTTCACCTAACTTTATGTTTTCCATAAATGCTGTCCCTCTGTGGTCTATGGGTGATTTAGCAGCACCTGTTTCATGCAAGATGATCTGTGGCTGAATCTGGTTACGTGCCCCCTAGTCTTCAGGAGGCATGTGTGGCTACATCTTCAATCATTTCTCCCTCTCCACAGCATGGAGAGAAGACCAGTAATTTGAAGGTTTATCCATCTGAAAGTTGATGTTGAGTGGATTGCCAAACTGTTTATTGCCCTTAAAGCACAGTTTCTCCCTGTACATTTTGGGTTGCAGCCTGAAACAAAAACAGCCAGTTGGCAATAATAAAAATGTGTATACACATCATCTATCCGCATGTTAATATATTTTATTTGCACAACTCATCAAATTATTGTCTAATGGGTTAAGAGTCTAAAATTATCTCTTAGAAGACTGTTTGTGCCTGCTCAAGCATGTGAACCTGAGACGACAATCTGAGGTGCGGGCAATGCTAGTAAAAGTTTTACTTTGCTGGATGTCACTGATTCACTCCCAAAATATGAGGCATGATAAAATGAGAAGAAAAATAAGTAAAATACCTCTCAAGGGGAAGCTGCATTTAAGAAGAGACAGCTTGGCACCAACTCTAAATATGTGGTATACGGAAGTGAGGCAGAGCTGAACCTCAGACACCCATGCTGAGTTTAGCTCTTTCAGTGCCTTTATTGTATGGCCATTTCCCAGCATTTCAGTGGAATATCAAGTCTCTCCAGAGCCTTTAGTGAAACCTCTTGGCCTTCAATTGCAACTTCAACTGCATGGATTATTCTTCCAGTACCAAGGATTGACTCAATTGATTCAGGAGTGAGCAGCTCTTTATTGCAGTAGTGCTTCTCAGTAGCATAAGTGAGAATAAGATTCACTTCTGTTATCACCAAGGACAGGTTTAGGCTTAAGAAGTGGTAGAGGAGTAATTAGATTGACTTAAAGCCAGTCTGCTTAAATCACTGGAAAACTGTTTAAGCAGAACAGAATGGCTGAAACCTCAGTTACTTCAATTTATCCTAATTGTCCCTACAATATAAATGAAGTTGAAAACCTGTTTAACTGTTACTGGTATTTCTATTTTGTGGTACACTAGGACAGAAGTACTCCAGTGTGACTGCTTCCTTCCTCAGAAAGTTCTTCTAACTTTTCTAGGAAAGGACATCTATGTGACACATAGCCCCAAGCCCTAGAAACCTGGAATACAAAGCTTCTGATGTAAAATAAGAGATGGGAACATGGGATCAGAGATTTCCCTAGCTGTTCTTGATGCCTCCTTGATAATAAGCAGTCTTGGTCTTACTCCATCCCACTCACTCTTTCATACACACACTCCTGCTATATGGTTTTGCTCCCTTTTACCAGTCTTCAAGAAAGATAGGCCTAAGCTAAAAAGAGCAAAATCACAACAGCAACATTGTTTGAGTTTTTAAAATGTCCAGCCTTTATATTTGGATTGGATTTTGTTATCTGAGGAGTAGGTCTAATTTGTTTGAAACCTCCTGGGAAAGGTCACATACAAGACCTTTCTGTTATGTTGCCACAAGACCATCATATTTTGAGTCACAGAGAAGACAGGATGAAAGCACTCCTCCATGACCCAAGACTACATCTGAAAGTTAATTTGCTTACCATTCATGCATGATTATGTTCTTTTCCAATGGATAGGGTTTTGCTTCCTGGAAAGCACTTTTGATTTCCAGGGATCTACAAGAAATTGTCCTTTACCCAGGCAATGCTGACATCCCAACACTCTTTCATCTGACTTCCCTGGGCATGATTTTGTGTGTTTTTCACAAGTGCATCAAAGGGCTCAACCCTATATTCCCAGACACCCAAACTAGTACTGAATCACTGATGTTCTAGATATCCAGAGTATGCAAGAGAGGACTCAAAACAAAAGGTCAATCTCTACTGAACTTTCTCCCTCATTATTAGGATTTTAGCCCAATCTAAGACCATACTTAAAATATTTTAACATAATATTTCTGCCTTCCCTCCTTTTCTTGTCTTCACTGCTTTGGGTCTTTGCCCTATTCACCTTAATGGTTCCTCTTCGCCATGTTTTTCTGGTTTTTGAGGTTTCCCCTGTTGATTTTTTTCTGTTTCTTTGTTTTTGTCTTTTGTTTCTTCAGTTTGTCTAGATCAACCTTCCCTTTTAGTTCCCTTACCTGTGTTTCCCCCCCTCTCTCTCTCTTTCTTTTTTTTAAGCCAGGACAGTCTTATATTCCTACTTGTTTACAGTCATCCTGTTTTATTTATCCTCTTTTTAATAGTTTCTTCATTTTGCTGTGTCTACTGTTGTTGCTAGACCTTGTGATGAATATGCAGTTACAAATAGTCCCAGTTTAAAGACATTTACAATATAAATAGAAAAGAAAGACAAAAAAAAACAGTTGGAAAAAAATGAAAATTTGTTATCTCCATTTTACTGAGGGAAAACTGTGGCAATAAAAAGATAAATAATATTTTTTAGGTCACACAAAAAGCCTGTGGCTGAACCAGGAGGAAATGCCAAGCCTCCCAGATTTCATTCAGTGTCTTACTCATAATTTCTTGCTGATTTTTGCAAGTGTCTGGAGTGTAATGATTTGCAGTGTGATAATAATGGCACTGTCCACAAAAGAGCAGACTTCCTGCACTACTATGGGTTTTCAAGCTTACCATAAAACTTGCTGATTACTTGGCATGCACAGCTTTACAGACTAAGAAATATTTTAAGAAAAACAGGATGTTTTCTTCCAGGACGAATTCACATCTTATTGCAAAAATCCACCAGACAACCAACCCTATAAGTTCTGACATCTGTATTTAACCACCAATTTCATTGAGGAAATTTGGAGTCATCCAGTTTTTTAAGTCAGCTTTGTTAAGAGGAACATTGGTCCACATTCTAATACAAATACAGAATCCACCTTAGTCTGTTTTCAAAATCTTTACTTTATTTGAAATAGGTGTCACTATTAACAACTCCTGATTGTTCTGTGATCAGTGCTTGAGACTAATTGCAGGATCAGCTGACACTTGCAGTACTGGATGTGGCTCACTTCAGCTGTGCTTAAATTTCCCTCCTACCCCTAATGTGTCTATTGCTCCTGTGAGCAGGCTGGGAGAATTAAACAGACTGTATAAGTACAGCCACGTAGCACAGCATAAATGTGCTTCAAACATATTTATGCTTCTGAGGGGATTTCAGGATTAGTGTAACTGCTGTGCAGTTATCTCAGTAAATGCGATGTGATAAATTCATATAATTGACTTCTTGGTGCTGCACTGAGACAGGGATGGGAAGTGAAAGCAAAGTGCAGCCTGCAGAGGCTGCCCCCACTGATGGAGAAGCTTCTCAGATATCTCGGAGAAGCCAGCACTCACATCCATTCAAACCGAAAACTAGCAAATGAGTGCACTGACAGTAAAAAAAACCCAAACCCACCAGCACCTCCTGATGAAGACAGAGAGGTGCCAGAGTGAAGACGAGAACTTTGTCAAATTCGTATCTCACAAACAGTGATGTAAATACAGAGTATCTCCAGTGAAATCTATGAAATGGGTTTGAAATGGGCTAGAGACGCTTTTTCACAGCATGTAAATTTAGACACTGACTCAAACTCCTAATTCATCTAGAGTTTGGAGGTTCCATAGAGAGAACTAGATATATCCAAGGCAAACTCATGCTATAAGTTATTCTAGAACCTGTCTGTCCCTGTTAGTGGTAAAGAGAGTTTGGGGAAACAGAATTGTTATGTGAGTGTATAAATTAGATGTGCAAAATCTGTCAGAGAAAAACTGCCCTGGAGTATCCACATGTGGATACAAAAAACCTTGGGTGTCACTGTTACATACCAGAAACCCTTGAGGCTGTAATCTGTTCCCAGGCCTTTACTATCATTAGACAATTTTCTCTTTCAGCATAAAATTTCACCCCTTCCATTTTCTTGATATCCTCACTGAAACATTACAGCATGCTTGATTTGGAAAAGTACTTGCTGTAGATACCATATTAAAAGATTTGAGGCATCCTATGTGGCTCCAGATGGATATCTGTACTAAGTGCCCTGCTGTTTGGCACCCTCTGGTTGTACAGAGATTACAGTGGAGCACCTGCAAGGGCAGACTTTTTAAAATTCTCCAGCTCATATCAGCTTTCTGACTCATACTCTCGAACGCAAAGCCAAAGATGAGTGTCTTTACAGGAGTGTGGCCACTGGAGTGGAGCAGGACACTAGCCCTGTGACTGAGCACACTCCTCCCTGCCACCCAGACAGGCCATCCATTCAGCTCCATGTACCAGCTAGAAGCACCTCTAGCTTATTCCAGGCAAAGTTGAGCAGTAAAAGTGAAGGTGACTCACCCACGAACATCTGGCCTCTCCTGAACTGCCTGAGCTGGGTGATGGCAAACAGCACTGGAGCAATGGGGGCTTTTTCTATCAACTCCCAACTTCAGTGATTGACTAGGAGAGGGCCATTTAGGAAAACTGGTCCATGTGAACACTTAGTCACCAGTCCCTCACTGAGAGAGAAACCTGACTGAAGCCATGTAGATGGGCTTAATATGCACTCTCATTCTCAGTTTGGCACATGGGCAGATGTGCCAGTGTTCCTTAGGGAACACAGTCACTATCTCACCTGGACACAGGGCCAGGCTGTGGGACAGGCTCACAGGCAGCACTGGGCTCCTAGCAAGTGCCTGCACCATTCCATGTTCAAGACAGTGCCCTCATGGTTGCTGTTCCTCCACGTGTTTTTTCCACTGACAGGAGACCTCCCTTGGTATGTTTTTATCCTGACAGCTCCACAGGCAACCTACTCAACCTGACCTGGTTAGCAGAGGCAGGATGGTGACAGATTCATGATTTTGAAGAGATAAGATAGTTTTTCAATTACTGTACTGCCCCTTCTGCTTTGCCTTTGCTGCATGGTGCTGTGCTTCCTGCAGTTTTCCTGGAAGGTGGTCTGTGTCATCCTGACCTTCTGCAGTGATGGTTCATCATCTTGCATCTGGAACTCAAGTGTTTTGCCACTGACAGAAACAGTTTGCCACTTTCTTTCCTCAACCAGAGTGCACCCCTGCCGACCTCAGCTAGCTGTGTTTTTAAAGCTCAGGAAAAGTCCTTATTTGAAGCATCTTCTCAAACTAGTCTTCCTCAACCTTGTTTACTCCTCATTCTCGGCAGTTTCTGCAACAGCCCTCTGCAGCTGAGGGCAAAGCTGGGGTGACAGCAGCTGCTGGAAGCCCACTGCAGCAACTGCTTGGGTGATACTGGCACAAAACTTTACTATTTGAAGACAATCCCTCCATCAGCTCCCCAGCACCCGCTCTGGAGCCCTGGGGGTGAGCCTCATGGTGCAGAAACCTGTCAGCCCATGACAGCCTCAGGCATTGCAGTCAGCTGTTCCAAAGGAACTTGATCCTGGTACAGGAAAAGAAAAATGTTGAGATTTTGGCCTCAGCCTGTGGAAAGTAGTGACTTAGAGCTAAATTCTTCTCACCATCTCCTTGTACAAAGCAGAAGGTGTCTCAGAGCTCTCTCATGAGCTCTCTCATGCACAGGGCCTGGCATGAATACACAGGGGCATAGAGACCCCACAGATATGAATACACAGTTTCAGGGAAAATTCCCCCACACGGAAATAAATATTGAAGTAGAAGCTGTCTGCTTAAGCCAGGCTGGGACAATGAGGCTGAACAATCTCTCAACTCTTTCACACTCAGGCACAGACTCTATATCTTTTTGGCCTGTGACTTTTGTAGTTGTGGCCTCCATCTACTCTCCCACCCAAGGACCAAGATTTCTCTGATGAATTATCCATCTTCCTCAGGATGACACAGGTCTTCTGCAAGACCTGCTTCTCCTTAGGCTGAAGTCTCAATCATCCCAATTTTGGAAAAAGATGCTTCCTTTAGCTCTCCTTTGGGCCAGGCACTGACTGCTCAATCTTTTCATATTCTGTGTGTCCTGTGCATCACCTCTATACCAGGTGAAGTATGGGACAATATAAAGTCAAAAGCTGATTTAATCCTTTCAGTTTAAAAGCCCACAGCTTACACTCCTCAATATTTGCATGCATACAGCATGATGGTGTCATACTTCTCATCAGTCCAATGGCTACAAACACGGCAAAACAAACTCTGGTCTCAAGCAGAAGCTCCTGATAGCTGATGGTAGACTTGCAGTGGCGTAATGAGGCATAGAATTTGCTCCAATGTGGTTTTAATACAACTAGAAAGACTCAGGCTATTTATTATGGGAACCATATAAACAAGTCATTCAAACAAAATCCTCCTGATTTTACAGCAGTCTAGACATGCAGCATATTGCGAAGCCATGTCTAAAGGACAGTGTCACTGAAGCATTTATCCTTATTTTCAGTTCAGAGGAGAACTAAGGATAAATGTGGCAGTCTGGCACCTAACGTATTATCCCACAGTACCTAAAAGGAGTGTCAGAGTCATCTGAAGAGCCCTTTGATTATTACATGATAAGAAACATTTGCTTTGTGTTTGCTGTGCTGGGATAACATTGGATCGACTGTATTTTGCCAAGTTTGCACACTTTCTGTGGGAACCCTCCTCATTCTGATGAAATGGGATGATAGGAAGCATTTTATTAGCTCTTACTGGAAAAATGTGCCATACGTGCCAAGGAGCCAGGACTGTTGTCCAGCTGGCTGGAGACAGAAAATGCGTAAGTCACAAAAAGTCACAAGATTGCAGGGCTGCGTGGAAATTCCTGTCTCAGCTGGTGCCTGGTCTCCCAGATTCATACATACACCTTCCATGAAGCACATGCAAACCTTCTGTGCCAATCCTAAAAATAATGTTTAAGAAATATGTCGTAGGTGTTGCCTTAAGGTCAGCAGGATTTTGAAGAGTTGATCATGCTCCTGGAAGACCCCCATTCTCCCAGGGACATAGTGGCAGAATGACACTCCTGCACACCTTCAGGGCACACAGCACATTCCCTCCTGGGGGGCTCTGTGAGTTGGCACAGATGGGACAATATTGTCTCCTCTTCAGATTTTCCATGTGCCTCCTCTCCTCATTTTTTGTGTGACTGAGGCTCATCTTGAAACATAAAGCTTAGCCCAGAGCTCTCTCAGCACAGTCAATGACATCTGGAAGTAGAAAATGCCTCCCAAATATTTATGAGATATGTCAGCATTTTCCAGATTACTGTTTTTCCCTAGTGTCTAACCTGAAACTTCCTTACTGCATTTTTAACTAATTTTTTTTTGTTTATTCATGGAGACATTTCAGTAATTAAATTTTATGAGCAATATTGTAAATGAGGGCATAAAATTAATTTCAGGAGACAGCAGACCAAGCAAGAGGAGTCCTGTGGAGAGATTTGGAAGAGGAGATTTGGTCTAATGTGTCCGTTTCTGGCACAGGAAATGCCATAGGGGGAAAGAAGGCAGGAATTGTCTGTGGGACGAGGCAATGGAAACTGCAGTCACTAGTGGATGACTGACAGGAGTGAGAAACACTAACAGAAGTCGCACGCTATGTCTGGGTGAGATGCGTTACTGGGCAAAATATCGATGGAAGGACAAACTGGTATAGAGGGGGACGTAGTTTCTCAAGCTACTGGGAAGAGGTTTTTGGCTGATTACCAGGACATAAATATTTTAAATGAGATTCAGGCTCGACCAAAATCTGTAAGAGCTTAAGCATCAACTTCAGCAGGCTTAAAATTTCGCTCTTTGTGGGGTTTTTGGGGTTTTTTGGTTTTTTTGTGAGTTTGTTGGTTTTTGGGGTTTTTTTAAGTGGGTGTGGTAACTTCAGAAAATGTCAAAATACAGGATAGGTAGGCTGGTATTAAATTTGTGAATCTGGATTCAGAGCTACATTCCTGCCTCACTTGACTCAAAGAACTGAATCAAAACAGAGTAGCAATGGATTGGAAAAAGACACAGCCAGATCTAACATAAAAAGCCTTCAGTTAGAAGCAATCTAGCTCCTTAGTTCTGGAGCTGTGGTCTTGCTTAAAACTGAAACATATCCTCACTCTAACTGTGGATCAGGTTTTATTAAGTAATAGAGGAGATCAAAAAGAAACTTTTCTACTAAAGTGGCAAGAAAATTTAGCAGCTGTTTTTCCCTTGTCTTTCTTTTTGTATCTGGTCACTCCAAATTTCATATTGATACACTGTAATGATACAATATTGGGAGTTTTAAGTTTCAAGTATTGCTTCTCCTCTGTATTGTCTGGTTATACATATATAAGTAATATTGACAAATTTAAGTCAAAATTTGGCAAAGTCCTCTCCTGTGAGTCTATAAGATACTGTTGTATAAATGATAAATGTTTCAGGCCATGATTGAGCTGAAAAAAATGAATGATGGGATTTTTGGGAGAGGGGAAGAAAAATGGAAAACATAGAATATTTTATTTATCTGTGATCTGAAATGTCTTATTTGTAATAAAGTATTCAGTGTTGGTCTTATTTAGTTTTTCCCAAAACAATAAGAGGCTAATACTAAAACATAAAAACTCTTAAGAGTGAAATGCTGACCTTTCTGTACCATTGTCCTGTTTTGTTTCTGAACACAGTTGCATTTTTACAACTGTAAAGTAGCCAAGCCTTCATGTAAATGACCTTATGTTTATCATATGATCAAAAGTTAGGCAACATTGATGTGTTTCGCAATATTAAGGTGAAAGAAAAGCAAGAGAAAGTCTACACTGAGAGAGGAAGACACACATTGTGAATACAGATCAGTGTGTGCAAAGATTTCATTCTAGCATGTAAACTATCTGCAGAAGTTTAGCCAGTGAACAAACAGTCTTACAATGTGTTTGCGTTTCGCAGGCCAACAAACACTCATCGTTAAATCACTGAGGCCAGTCAAGATGTCTGTAACACAGCAAGAGGCACAGCAAAAGCAGCAGCAACAGCAGCAACTGACTCCCCTCTCACTGTCTGCAAACATCCCAAACTTTTACAGCGTTCATTCCTAGCAGGCTGTTGGGAAGTGCTCTATCTTCTGGCCTTAATATCTTCAGCCTAACAGAGAGAAATCATCTTCTCCAGAGCTGGTGCTTTGATTGCCCTCAAAAATACAGATCAGAGGATGACGAAGGCTCTTAGGAATTAAGTTCTTGTTCTCTTTCTCACTCAAGCAGGCACCCAAAATGCACACAAAGGCACATTTTCATATATTGGTTATGGACGTAGAGACACTTCAATGAGAGATCCTTACAACACACGAACTTTGCTGACACATTACAGAAATGTTTGCTGTGTACAGAACAATCAAGGAAACAGACTCATGTTTATTACTACTGAATCAGCGGCAGTCTAATGGATTAAAAACATCCTCTTTTTTTTCCCCCCTCTCTTCTTTGTGAAAGTGCCAGTGTTGTAAAAGCTCCCTGCAAAAGTGGGTGGACATGAAACGATTCATGACCTCCATGGTTCGTGAGCTCCCAGTCTCTCAGGTTAGGTCTTCTGGCTGCAACCCAAAATCCCAGAACATCAGCTACAGATATTTGGAGCCAATTGGGTTGGGAAAGAAGACAGTAAATGTCTGTTTCCGGTTCACAGGCCCCTGAGCGTCACCACATATTTTGGAAGTCTGTCTGGCTTCCTGACTTTGAGAGTCTCTTGATTTAGAGTTCAGGGAGCAGCAGTGAAAGGGGGGGGGAACAAAGGTTATCTAAAACCTTGTGAATAGTTGGAACTTTTTCTATTCTCTGACTTTTAATACTTTTAAAGCCTTAATTTATTAATATTTTTAGAGATACTTGTGGTGATCCCTGTTACTACAATGAGTTGTGCTTCTTTACATACATAATCTTCAAACTGGAAGAGATGCCCTAAAATGGGTCTGAACTCTTCTTTATCCATCCAATTTTGCACTGATTTCACTGGTATCAGGACTGAACATCGAGGCCACTCTAAACCTAAAAAAGAAGGTTCAGTTTACACTGAAATTTTCAAATTTTCAAATCTGAAAATACTTCCTGTCTTACTTAAACTCAGACTTAAGTCAGAAGTTGTGAAGCTTTTGTACATCTAAATTAATAAATTTGCTGAGTCTGATTCAGTCTGTCTGAACATCTGCTTTTAATGTGGGAAGAATGAGATTAAGCAACACTTTACATATTGCTATAAAACTATTTTTAATCTTGCTGTGATAAGGATCAACACAGCACAGTGGCTTGGCTATCCCTCAGAGTGGCAAAGTAATGTGTAATTATGGGGGACTGAACCTGTTCTTGTTCATTAAAATAGCTCAGTTTGGTGAGGAGGTCATAAAAGGAGCTCTAGAATGTGACAGCAAAAGCTGTGCTACTATAGTGATCTTGAGAGGGAAAGAGATGTGGAGTATGCAGAGAATTGGCATTACCCAACCTGGAAGGATTAGTTAGAAAAGGAGAAAAAGATGAAAGCAAGGGAACAAGGCAAAAACACATATGGACCTTTTTCCATTCTAACTGGTATGGGAACTTCTGTCACTCTATGCCAAGTTCTGTGTTGTGGGAGGGGTTGGGTTTTGGGATCTGGATCTGGTTGGGTGCATGTGATGGGTTTGCAACTTCTGAAACCTCAGCTTCATGCTCAATGCTGGTCTTTGTTATTGTTGTAATCAGAGTACAGACTGTTCTTTCCTGGGCAAGGACAGCATTCCTCATGGGCTCCTCATCAACCTGACACTGTTACCACATCTCAGCAACTAATTGCTACCCACATTTCCATACGTTTTCTCATTCTTGCAAAAGCGACCCTGGTAGGATCACATTTCCAGGACCAACCTACTGATCCATTTAACTTTCTCTTAATAAGAACTGACCTGCATACCCTTGGCAGCATGCCTGGGCAAGCACACAAAGCACAGCCTTCCCTTTTCTTCCTGGGCATTTATCAAAGGACACAGATGTTGTTCTTGTCTCTCCTCAGGCCAGTGTTCCTCCCATGCTCACCACCTCTTCTGAGCCCAAGATGACTGCCTGTTGGTGTGGCAGGCAGTGTTGGAAGGACAAGAAAACCTGCCAGCGGGAAAGCCAGTGAAACACAACCTAAACCAAAGAGACAGCTGCCTGCATTGCTGAGGAGAAGGCCTTGTAATTTTTAACTGATTTTTTTTGATCATCTTGCAGTGGTCTTTCAATGATGGCCTCTGACCTGATGCTGGGTCTTGCACTTCATCACCCCCTGAAGGATGGGTGTTGTGTACATGGCAAAACTGACCATTGCAAACGAGATTTCCTCAGAAGCACAGGGTGGAAATGCCTTGTCATAGTCTTTCCTGTGAAATTTTGGGTCTGCCTGCCACAGAGGTATGTCTGCTCTTTTTACATCAGAGAGTGATGCTGCCAGATAGAAAGGGCAGGGGGTGTTACATCCAGAGAGGTGTGGGGCACCAGAACACTCCTCCACATGTACTCTGTCACCACAGGTGTGCTCAGGCCAAGCCATCACTTGGCACTGGCCATTCCCCAGAGGCAGAACCTGTTGTGCATGTTTGTGGGGTTTAGCTTCGCTCACTGCAGCGTACATCTGACAGTCATAGGAGGAGGGAAACACCTGGATGCATCACCTTCAGCACTTCCACTGAAAATCCTTAGAGAAAGGTAGGGCAAGTGATGGAAAATATTTCCACTGCCACAAGCATTTCATGCCCCTAGGGTTCTTGTGAAGCCTTTTGTTACTCCAAATGCTGGGATGCTAATCTCAGGAAATGGAGCTGTTGTAACTTTGGCAATTCCATGTCAAAAAAGGTAAGTTCTGGCAAGTGAGAAATTTTCCATTAAAATGTTTTTGCCAACTGAAAGTTTCAAGCTCTTCTGTGTGAAGAATATTTGCTTGCCATAGAAAATGATTCCTTGTCCCTGAAAATCTAAGTCCTTGACCCTGTGGCTATACAAGGATGTCATGCTCAGTCTTTCTGGTTGCTTGTCTCTTTATTCTACACTGAAAATACTGACAACAATTAAATATCTTGTAACTCACTTAATCAAGATGTTGATTTTTTTACTATTCCTGTTTATTTTAGTGTGAGTCTGTATTTATTAGTGGAGAAAAGATCCAAGAGGTTTAGGGCACTCACTCTATTTCAGGTGCCTTGTTGTCCATTGATCTAACGAGGAGCCCCACGAAGAAACAACTTGTGGATCTGGGCCCCCCTCCAGATTTGCAGGGTGATAACAGAAATTGCCTTTTGTAGCTCTGTCATTTATTTTAGAGGCCTGTGTTGCATGTTTGCTCCTTGGCAGGATGAGAGCAACAAAGTGGATAAATATACTTCAACCACAAATGAGCAAGCAAATGAAAGGAAGTGCTGTTTAAAAAAATGCTTTCAGTGACTTATTCAAGTTACAAGAATGGCAAGAGGCATTTTCTAGGAAGGAAGAGAATTTCTAAATTGTTTTATGCAAGATGGTCTATTTTATGACTTCATTGTGAAAAAAAGTTGAGGTAACTACTGTGAACAGGATAGCTCTGGCAGAACATGAGCACTCCAGGGCTTGCTTTCTTTCAGAAAGAACATGTCATATCACTATGATCATCCTCTGTTGCAACATCACAAAATTTAATACCAAGATTGTATTGCTGTTGTCTGTAAGTCCACTTAATCTCTCTCTTTTTTTTTTTCCTAGTCTGACCTCATTCTACTGAGGAACAGCCAAATCCTTCTCCCCACTTCTGGGGGCAACAACCATCTGCATGTATGGCTTGTTCCTCATTAGTCTGACATGTTGGACATTGGTTGGTTAAACACTATGTCTGATGCCAAAAGAGGAGCTGATTAAAAACCTCTTACTGTGAGCTAGCAAGTCACTTACAGTCATTAGTCACTGAGCACCTTCTTCTGGATTAAATAACACAAATATGACCCAACCAAATTCTCTTTATTCTGTCAGTGCAACAGCAAAAATAGCCTGAATTTGATCTGGAGATTCCAACTCCAGGTTTGGGTTTACATAATAATCAGGCTTCCCACTTGTCTCTCTTAATGAGCACAACTCAGTGTACTCTGTATTTTGAAACTCACATTAAAGAATACTAAAAATCTGAAGCCTTGGTTCTTTCTTTTTTATAATGACCATATTTGGATTCAGGTTCAGACTTTTCTCTCACCTCTCTAAATCACGTAAAGTACACATTTCCTTTATAAACATTAACTTTTTCTGAATGAAAAACCACTACTAGGGAGCTGGATTTGACTATTATCACACATAATAATTAAACTTCTTTGTTGTACTTACTGCTTTAATTAAACCAACTAGGAAATTTCTCTTGTTTTCAAGCCTCATCTGGAAATGAGCCAGCTTATTACCAGAAATAACTGTATATAAAGGAATGAGCCATGCCATGGGGGATAGTTCCTGGCAATTCAGGCCTCAGTGGTAAAGTAGCTAGGTAGTAGGTAGTTTTGACTAATAGTGGATTTTCTATCAATTGCACAGTAGCACCAGTGGTACTTTCTCCAGCAGCAATGAGAGGACAGCTAGAATGAAATGCAGGTATTTGCCATCTACAGGTTAAAAATCAGGTAAGTAATCTTTCTAATGTATCTGCTGAAACCTTTGATTACATCCATAGGATGGGCTACATGCTAGTACTGAGCAGTCTATAGGAATGAACCACTGTGCTGTGTTCCATTCTTGCATTCTTTGTAATGCTGCCTGGTCATCGTGTCCTTGTCTACAAAGCAAATATTCAGGGTGAGGAGGGGCAGAAGTGTTTTTATTTGTGAGTGTGAAAAGGTGAGGAAAAGGAACCAGCCTCCTGTGAAAGATGAAACATGCTATGCAAGTACATAGCAAATATACTCATTACTTTCCACAAGCAATACAGTATGTGTTGCTTACAGACAAGCTTATATTCTTCATTGCTGAGCTCCTCCTAAAAGCTACATCTCTGGGCCACAAATTGTTCTTCTAAAAGTTCTCCTTGCTCATTATCATGGAGGTTCAACTCTCTGTGAGAAGAAAATTCATCCATTCACCTTTTGGATTAACAGAAGGAACAAAAGAAATGAAGAAGAAGCAAAGCAGAAGGGAATTATTTAAAATGAACAAATACATACAGATCAATATTAAGTCAATGTCTGAATGTTATTAAGGGAGCAGAGTGGAGAAACAAAGTGCCTTATGTCAGCAATGAGGTCTTGGAGGATAGATCCCTGCTCCCCCAAGGAACAATTAACTACTCTTGTGTTGGAGAGGAGTGCTGGAGCTTCTTCCCACTTCTTCACACGAACACGGCACTTTCTCTGTCTCTGCAAAATGTTTCAAATGCCTTTTTTTTTCCTTTCTGTTTCTAATCTTTTCCTGGATTACTGAATGTACAGTGAAACTTCTTATCTCATGCAGGAATTATGTTTATAGCAGAAAATGAATTTAGGGACTGAATGCCTTCAGGGACTTGGATGATGGGATGTAGAGACTTTTATCTGAAGTTGCTTTCTTGAATCAGGCCCAAGATGGTAGTGACCTAAAATTGCCTCAGCCTGATGACTGTTTGGTCTCCACTGTGAAATGTGTTTGGTGGTCTCAGCTTAATTCCTGGTAAATACTTGTTTGTGCACTAAATTACTTCCATAACTGGTATCCATGTTGGCAGTCTCACAGAGAGGTCAAGGGTTTGATGGGAACTGGGACTGAGCTATTCTTTCATGCTGTGAGCTGGTCCCTTGTAGACATGCGAACTGAAGAGGCAGTGCAATTTGCACTGGGTCAAGGTCTGCTTGCTTGCTAACCTGCTTCCTTTTGAGACCATAAATTGCAAGATGCTAACTCTGAAAGATTACTCTGATTGAAAGTAAAGTTTCATTCACCCAGGGTCCTTTTAGCATGCTGAAAGCCAAGGTATCTCCAGAAACTTAAGATGATGAGGGGTTAACCCATGTCAGGACATAGTCTGACTAGCATAGTTGATGGTATATTTCTGGATGTAGATACAGTGCAGAAACAGTTTAATTCACATAAAATATATCTGTCAGCCCTCCCCTCTTTCCCTTCACCTTACTGCTCATTTCTGGCCTCTCAGTTTTACTGGCAATGATAGTCATGTGAATATATGAGGTATCAGACCAGCAGGATCTATAGGTTACAGAAAATGAGTCAGCAAAAATAAGTATATATCAGGGTAAACTAAATAAGATTGTTTGCTGTATTTAGCCAGTGCAAAGAAGAAGGTTTTTTTCTTAATTTAAAAGCCTTCTGATTTTCCACACATTTACAAATTTAAGATCCTGCTGTGAATAGCAACCAAAGTGAAAAGAAAATTAGTATTTCATCAATTATTTTCACACATTTTCAAAAGTATGTTGAAGACATGTTTCTACAAGCATGGATTCAAATTGATATGAGCCAGAGGTCAGTAAAAACTTCAGCTGTCAGATGGCAACTTTTCAGTCACAGATTCACACAAAAATTCCTTAGGACCCTCCTGCCAGATTGCACTGGCAGGAGTTACAATAAACATTATGTTGTCTGTCAAAATGGCACAACAAAATGCAACCATGGGCATTTTCAGTCTGCATGCCATGTAAGTCCTAAAAAGGGTTTAAGCACTGGAAATAACATCTGCTACATGCATGGTCTTAGAGTGTGATAAGATGTAAAGTGCAGAAAGAGATACAGATTGTTTGCTGTCATGCAGCAGATACAGACAGTTAAGCTCCAGACCTGAAAGTGAGGTTTGCCCACAGCTCCAGCCCACGCATGCAAGCTCTTCAACAATTATTAGCGTAAATTGTATTAAATCCACTCCTGCCAGCTGTTTAGGATTTTCAAGACAAGTCTCTTACTGTGTAGTTATAGCATTTACCATTGTAATTTTTAATTACAGGCTCTCATATTAACTGGAGCCACATGATATTATCATGGTTGAAGTGAATAACAACAGTGCTGTTGGAAATCTGTAAGTTTGTATGTCACCATCTGAAAATACTGAGCTGTAATTAATTTTGCAACAACATAGCTAGGATCAGTGCTATTTTTCAATAGCACATACTTTCATGTTTGTACTTATATTGTATTTAAATAATTTACAAAATACGTGTAAGTTATCTGGAATTATTTTCCAAACACACTTTGTTTCTGAATCTTAAAGATGTTACTTGCAGCAGATTTTGCAAATAACTTAAAAGCCACAGTGTGCATTATAAGTATACATGTTCATGTGATAAAAGGAGAGCATTTGCAATACCATGCCCTTTTTTTTCTTAATGGATGAACTAGAAATCAGTAGTTGTTTTTCTGCCTTGAAATTTTATTTTTCTGAGGTGAGTTCTGAAGTAATTTACTTAAAAATGTAGAATTGAGAATAGTGCAGAATGTGTTAGTTCCTGTGTGTAAAAAGATCATAAAATTGGCATCGCTGCAGGCACTCAGATGCACAGAAAGTGCTAGTGGAAAAAATGAAACAAAGGAGATCTAAACGCAGCCAGCCATATGATAAACCAGATTTTATGAATGTGCTTGTTTGTATCTAAGGAAGAGCTGGTCTGCCTTGAAGTTTGTCTGGTTTTCCCCAGTTTAAAAGTGTCATAAAAGATATTACCCACTTTATTTCTAAAAGCAGATTCCATTATTGAAATGTCCAGAATGGCCTAAAAAACCCCAAACCTTCCTTCATGTCTAAGTGATCTTGGCATATGACATCTTCTTAACTGGACTTCTGCAGAACCGATTCCTCACCAGTGCTCTGCTTTTCAGAAAAAGCCCACAGGTGTGAACACAAACTTCTAGCACAGCTGCACCTGGAAACACAGCACAGCTGTCAACTGGGGAAGGACGGAGATTTTCAGTTTGCAAAGGTAAAAGCATGATTTCATCTCCCTTCTCTGCTTCTGAGAAAGTGTCATGGTGATCCTACACTGCCCTGCTCCTTCCAAGCAAATCCACTTGCATTTGATGAGAGCTGTATACAGGAGCTACAAGGAACGCACGGCCCAACACGGCAATTATCTTTTTAACTTACAAGAGTTACTGCCAAGAAACTGGTAGTGATTACACATTTCCCCACTCCTTGCATGCAGCTGCACTGGAAAGAAAGAGCATAACAACTCTGTCTTCAGTTTGCACGTGGGCAGTCTGTTCCTGAACCTTCTAAGCGCCAAAAGCTTTGTTGCACCAGCTAACTGTACACTGACTTAAAAACCACTTGCAATGGGAAAAGAAGCTGATCCTAGGTCATCAGAATTTAAGGTGGCAATTTTCAAGCCGCTGCCAGAGCAAGACAACATGTCTTAATAGAAGTTTCATCTACACAGAGTAGCTGAGAACAAAATCAATCTGTTTCCCAGCATTGTTTTGCTTTTCTTCAGTGCTCACACAATGCAAACCCGTCAGTACCGCTCTGGTGGCAGTTTCCATGAAGCTGATTTTGTATAAATCTGAGTATACACTATGCTAAATTGTTCCTTCTCCTGTGTTGCCCCGCAGAGGGGTATTACTCAACACGGTATAAAATTCTTAGTCACTGCTATCACTGGACTTTCTGTGGCAGAGACCCAGTTTTCTGTGCTGCATTCTTCATTTCATAGAACAAACTGGAGCTTGTTTTTGTTTGAAGAGCATTGGCCAACATCCTGAACACTGCCCATTAGGGTCAAGCGGGGAGCATTTCGCCACCTCCCATTTCTCTGGGCTGCACAGTGTACCATCATTAAGTTTATACTCGCAGGAAACTGAGTCATATACTCTTTTCTACTTTGATACAACACAGTTGACAGTTGACAGACATTCAAAGACAGAGGCAGGGCTTTGCCTTTCTGTCCTGTGATATGTTACCTCTCCAGAAGAAACAAGGTGATTTTCAAGGTCAGGTTTATTATGGCGTTGAATTTCTACCCTCTACTTTAATGATGTATGGTTCTCCCGTCTGATCTGACTGGCCCTCACTGGACCAGTCATTAAAACACATTCTATCACTATAAGTTAAAGTCAGCACTGGAAATTAGGGGAAGAAGACAAGAGATTGGGAAAGCCAGCCCAGGTTTCAGTGAAGTGTGCAAAGGAGACTATCCCTGCACTCTCCTCCAAATGCCCAAAGACCACCATGAGGAGCAGCCTGGACATCTTTGTAGAGGCAGGGTGGTGACAGGAAGGGTAGGATGGAGAGGTGTCTTTTTTAAGCCTGCAGAGGACCTGTGCCAGTTTAGGCCTATGGGTGACCATATCCTGGAGATCAAGATTCAGGAGGGTTTTAAAATCCTGTCAGCACATTAACAGAACAAGCAGGGCATTGTGTGCACTAACTTCTGAGGCTCTGAGAGGAGCACGCCCCTTGTGCCAAGAGTGCCAGGGGTAGCTTACCTCTACTTTTCCCCACAAGGTCAGGCTTCCACGTGGGGGACCTTATAACAATATTGATGGACTTGGGACACTGCATTACAGATACACTCTAGATTATCCTTCCTACTGGATTAACCTGTGGCTTAATTAAGGACGACAAAGTTGCTGTAGTAGAGTACCTGAAATAGTTCACACTCTCATCCTGATGTTCTGGGCTTGGCACATCTACACCACCCCCGCCAAAAACATGCTATTGATGACAAAACCTGAAAGTCACCACAAGCCTTTCATAATCTAAATTACAGAGACAGTGTCTGAGTAGCAATCACATGGCAAAAATTCTCTCTGCATGTCCAAAACCAGTTAGCCTGTGCAGTCAGGCAGAAAGGTCAGGAGATGAACAGGGTTATATCACCTGTAAATTCACTGGGTGTTAATCCTCTCATTAACATGGGCTGAGAGGGTGGTATCTCATAATGTGAAATGGTTGTAGTCATACAATCACAGGCATGTAAAGGTTTTGCCTCCAAATGACAAGCTCGTCTTCCTTTGTATGGAATCATAGGCTGTGGTTTGAGTTGTATTTATCACATTGATATCCACCAGTAGTGGTGGGTGGTTGGACTTGATCTTAAATTTCTAACCTCAATGATTTCATGATTCTATGGTAAACTCACTGATCATTCTGCACCAGATGTACCTGTTAATGTCAAAGCAAGGCTTCTCCATGACTGCCCTAATCCTTCACTGTCTCCTGAGCCTGACAATCTGGCACAAAATTTCCTACCTCTCAAGCATCTTTCTCTTGCTTCTTGCCTGGTTCTTCCTGTCTCTCCTCTTGGTTTCCTGGTAATCTGAAAAAAAATGAAAGCTCCCAAGAAGCATACTCAGTGTGTTCCCTTATACTTCTGTGTGTGAGTGCACAAGTGTGTACATGTGTGTGTCCACGAGGTTCCTGTCGCTCTGTTCCCAGAGTCAAGTGTGTGTGCCTCTTGTGATCAACACTGTGCTCATGCTGCCTGACATCAGACCTGAGATGTGATTGCCCTGTGAAAGACCTAATTGAGAGCAATCTGAAAAGAACAAATACAGCAGGAGTTGCTTACAGGATCCCAAAGTTATGTGATCAGCTAAAGAAGCAGAGATGTTTGCTTAGTCACTAGCAACTGAGTGAAATGAAAGCAGGTCATGTAATTTCCTTAGATAAGGTGCTGGGGATCAAAAGAATTTGGACTTGTTTCCATTGAGCACATAGCAGTAAATGTGGTAACTTGTGAAAAGGGTTTGAGAAGGCAGAATTTTGAGAAGGCAATATTTGTTGTATCTTGCAGGTGAGGGTTAATGGGTCAGGCTCCTTCAGCTTGTTTAAATGATTCGGCAGGATGAATAGTTCTGTCTTGATTTGAAAGGCAAGTCCTAAATATTCACATCTACAAAAATGGGAAATACTTAGTCAAAGAGCTGAACTCCACACCTTGTCTCTACAGAACCAAAATTCAGAGTAACTGTGCACATCTATTTACTGGAAATTCGGTATCTGTTTCTTAAAACTGTGGGTTGTGGTCCTCTCAAATTGAAATAGTTACTCCAACCATGTAGTTACAAACTGACTTGCTTTGCAGTTATAGAATATCCTGATTTAACAGAAGGGCAAAAGTTGTTTTTCTTCTTTACTAGAGAAATTTTCTTTTCATTCTCTGCCTTTTTTTTAATGGGCAAGACAGAAACAAAAGTTGTGATGACAATTGTTGAGGGACTTGAATAAGGAAAATCTGAAGCAGTAGTAGAGGCATTTTAATAATCATGTGTATCATCTGTAAATTTGGAATCTCTACTTAGAGTAATAAATTATTACTGTGTGAAAACATCAGAAATGGGTGGATTTATGTAACAAATATTTGCTTTTTTATTAATTTGCTTTCATTTGTTAGCAGCTCTCATTTTTTTCTCACAAAACTTCAAAACAGAATATTTGCTATGTTGTTTTGCAAGAATATTTAGAACATTTTAAACCAAATATAGTAGGCTTAATTTAATTTAAATGAGTTTTTCTCTCATTCTCTTGATATTCACTGGATTTTTCTGAAGAAAGCTACCTTCCTCAATGTCTGTGTCTATCTTACACACACATTTACATCTCTAGTAGAAATTCTCAATTCAATACTAGTTTAAGTGTAAAGGTATCTCATTGTTTTTAAACTGGACAAAGTTGTAGATTAGCTTAGGTTTAGTTTAAAGCATTCTTTGATATGAAACCAAAATGAGTCTTCCAAAAAAATGAAAACTGGTTGAATTGTAAAGATTCTTTGGACCACAGAGCCGGTAAATTCACCTTGGTTTTACCCTTCATTTCCCAACAAGAAATCCTTGATATTTATAATGACTCAGAAAAAAGACCCTGGCGATCTTTTTTTTACCCAGTCTATCCATTGTCTTCCCTCACACAGTTTAAAACAGGCACACACAGGCAATGATGCTGCAAAACACATGGGCTGTGTGTGAGTACATGGTACGATGGGACACTGTAACTTGGAGCACTGCCCCTGGCCAAAGCCTTCTCTTGGCAAAGAATAGGAATGGATCCTGCAGAACCCAGCCTCCTCTTGGCAAGGAATGGGAATGGATCCTGCAGAACCCCTCTGGGGAATGGCTGGGCTTGGAGAGGCTTTTCTTTGTGCTGGCAGCAGCAGAGTCACTGCTCACAACACGGCGATGACATGCCCTTGGCTATGGCCAGTTTCACTTTGAGTTTTCAGGTTCACACGATACTGAAACCCAAAGCACAAATAGTGGAGGGGATGTCCCAAAGTGAGGACACCAGGTCCATTTTCCAAAGCCTATGCAAATTGCAGCTGGTGGGTTTTGCACAGCCTTACCCAGTAAATCGTATTATAACGCCAGCTAGCACATTTTGCACTTGTGAGATCCAACAGTCTTCCAACAGGGTTGCAACAAGTGCCTCAAAAACACCACCTTGCACTCCTCTGACGCAGGAGGCAGCTCTAATAACATCCACAATAAACACTTCAGAGAGCCCTCAGCAGAGGCTTAGGCTGCCTGTACGCCATGCATAACTCATTGAAAATGCAATGGGATTTAGGTGACGTGAAGGTTTTGTACTGGTTAAACTCATGGGATGAACTTCACCACAAAGCAATCTAAAATGACCACGCAACTGGCTTCAGTTACAACAGTGTGCAAATTGTGACCCTGCTACCAGCATGGATTTAGATGTCAGCATCTTTTGTGAGGCTGGTTTAATTGTGTCATGGCCACTATTTGCAAAAGGAGCAATCAAAATATTCGAGAAAAAAGATTTCCTGAAAAAAATCTGAAACTCTACAACATGCTGCCAAATGTCACTTTTTTCTTTTTTCTTCGGTGCTTTTAAAGGACAAACATAAAAACTACATGCTACAGCAGGCTGAGATTGAGAAATGCCCAACTCCTGATATTACCACTTAAAAAACTGAGTTCTCTTTCAATTGTAAATACTGTCATTTTTCACACTGGAAAGAACTGTTCCTTGGAAATTTTGACAGAGGGGAACTGGTTCGGCTTAATATTGACTTGAATTAGCACCTGAAAAGGAAACTTGTGAAGATACCACTCCACAGAGAATCATTTCTCTATTTATGAGCATGAGATAGAACAGGATTTAATGAATCACTGAGTTGTGATTCTATTCCACCAAAAAATTGTGTATTTTCCTTCCTCTTCTTCTCTTTTCAGGGAAGAGCAAGATACCATGTAAGGCTTTTCACCAGCAAGGAGAATCTGGTTTTGTCGACTGTAGGTTTGCAGGTCTATGGTATATTACTGGCTAGCATTTACTGTCAAGTTATATTACAGCAGCTACATTAAGTAGTGCCAAAGCACTAATCTGAAGTAAATTAACAATTGCTACTAAGAGATGTTTCATTTTAATCCTTAAATAATTTACCTGCCTTTGATGTAAATAAAGTGGCTTAGAGAAGTAGTATTTGATGGGAAAAAACCTCAGACACCAGCAACAACATGAAAAGCTGCTGCTTAAAGCAGTTAACAGCTGCAAAGCTAAGTGCAACAATAAAAAGTATTAGTTAAAGAGATGCATGTATATTTAAGTGTACTTAGATTTTATTACTAAAATACTATAATGTGATACACTACAAAACTTAAGTGGTAGGGATTTTTATTACCTTCTCAAGTATTCAGAAAGAACACAGTGGAGAATGAGGGATAATACCCTGCATTTTTGTGGGCAGCACCCACACGTTCACATTTGCCAACGTTTTTTTCTTTATGGGAAAAAAAAGAATGTACTGGGCAACAACTTAGTTTTTTCTCATGTAGAAATCATGTGCCAGTGATTCACTAATTCCTATTTTTTCTTGTGCTCATAAACAGGCAGAGGAGTGACTGTCAATGAAATTATTAAAGGATGGAGAATACCTCAGAGAGTCAACATTCCATGAAATACTTATGATAAGACAGATTCAAACAGGTCACTGGTTTGCAGTTGCACAACTGTCTGGATTTTTTGGATGTAGTTCATTTCATTACAGTCTCCTGAAATTCTGACTTAGGCACTTTAGGAGCAAAACAGTTTGATGACCTGACATTACAGTCACTCCCAAATGTTGAAAACACATGAGTCAGGGAAATCTAGGGAATGGCTTCAAGAAAACCTTGCGCTCTTTTACTTTTTTTCTGATTCCTGAGCCATTAGGGTGCACTCCCTCCACACTTTCTAGCTTTCCACTGCACCAATGAAAGATAGAAATGTAAATTGATTAAAAACACCGGCCAAGAGCCCCATACAACAATATGGCTCCAGGATTTGGATTCACAATAAAACTAGCTGTGTGTCTTGCATAACTGTATGGAAAAATCCAGTCCCTCCACCTCTACTTTTACATCTTGTCTTCCCTTCAAACATTTGAGTGGTCAAATTTTATTTCTATGTGTCTTCACACCAAGTCAGTGTTGAGTTTATACTCTGGTGTATCAATCAGTGGAAACTACAGATTCATCATCTCAGAGAGGAGGAAGGCTGCCAGGTATTTTAAGAGATAATCAAGGTAATTCCCTGCACTAAAGTAGCCACAAAATCAGAGCTATGAATTATGTATTTTCTCAGTCAATATGTTGTTCAAAACCAACTTTTTTTTCTAATTTCTAATCTGTGTGGTGAAAAAATGTCAAGATGAAAAAGAAGTGAAAAAATTAAGTTCATTTTTTCCCCTAAAAATAAAACCTTTTCTCATTTATTTAAATAACTGAGATTTTCTTAGGCTTGATTATGAAGAGTTTTCTTTTGTTTTGTTTTGTTTTGCTTTGTTTTGCTTATGACAGTAGTACTAAAACAGTGTGGGAATAGAAAGGAGCCCCTGTGATTTATATAGCTAGTTCTAGTTAAGCCACATAAAACTTCAAATGTCAGTATTGAATAGTGCACTTTTGTATCCGTCCACCCAAGTAAATATACTTGAAAAGCTTTAACAAAAACAAAAAAACCAAACAAACATACAAACAAAACAAAACAAAAAAACCAAACCAAAGCCAACACAAGTTATGAATTCCACTAAATCATCACTTCTGTTCAAATTAGATGCAAAATCCTCAAACAAAAAGCAGTCAAGATCATGTGCTTTCTTAAGGCAGCTAAGAGCTTGTTAGGTGTTTCCTATGGCTTATGCCCTGAATGGAAACAGCTCACATCAGAAACAGCTGAACCTGTTGAATAGTTTGTTGTTCTGCATCAGCCTAGTTCTGCATCTGATGAAGCTTTTCTCATGGAGGCTTGGAGCATCTTCCCCCGTTGATGATGTTTAAGAATAGTCATATTTACTGGGGATCTCCTTTACCTTTAATTTTTCCTGTGCAGCTCCTTAAGAAAAACAGTAATCAAAGTTGCATTAACTTTTGACTTCTGTGTGATGCAGATCAAATCTATATGCTTTTTCAAACTTTTATTTGATTCAATAATCGATTTAGGAGAGTGCCGATATTTAGTGGCAGTGCTCTACTAGTTTCTACTAGTGATTTGCTGAGTGGCAACAGTAGAAAATGAAGGGGTAAAACATGATAAAGTGATCCACTAACAATAATTTAGACTTTTGGAAAACCTGAACCACAGGAGTTTATTAGAACAGAGCCTTGCAATGATTGTGGTACGTGTGAACACCCTTTGGTGGTCTGTTCCTCCTTTCACGTAAAGAACAGCTTAGTAAGGAAAAAAAACTTATGTGAAACAGGCTTTAGTGAAGAACAGCTGCTATGATATTTGGGAGGGTGCTTGGAAGCAGAGAAAGAAATGGTACAGCCAGTTAAATGAGAACATGCTGAGTGATGGAAACAGGAATACAGAGATTTAACAAGAGAGCAAGAATGGATGTTTTGAAGGCTATGGTTAAGCTGTTATGTTTCCCACTAGGCAAGAAATCAAGCACTGAGCTTTCTCCCAAGCCTATCACAGATGCACTTGGTGAATTTGTGAGGGCCAGATAACCTTTCCATTTTTCTGGTTCTCCATCTGTCAGTCAGGAATAAAGTAGTCCTGCTAACAGGTTGCTACAGGATTCTCCCCACTCTTCCATTCCTGGGAGGTGACCAAATACCGTGGTGTAGATAATCCTGCCTCTATCAGTAGATCAAAAGCAATATATAATACAAAATGTAGGTCAAAAGTCTAAATATGTTTTGAAAGTTTTCAGACTTCATATTCTATTTTTATGTGATATCCATCACTATGATATCAGACCACCTTCAAATAGTTATGTAAGCAAGATGACTAATATCTATCATGTTAAGTCCTTTCTCCTCCCAGGGAAAAATTGTGGGGATTTAAAAATATATGTTTATCTATATATTTCAGTGTGATTTTAGTATTAACAGCTGGGTCAAAGAAGATTGCTCGCACTAAGAGCAGAGGTGGAGCCAAAATTCTGCAAGAGGCAATTCCACAAGCTTGGACTAAGGCACTGAGAAAGGCCTGTCTCAGCACAACCTATTGGCATAGTCAGGATTTACCCTTGTTAAAGCAGCCAGCATTTCTTTTTCAGAACTTCTGTAGGTCTCTACTCACAGCACTCTCTAACATGAATGAAGATCACTCTTTCTGTGTTACACAATATTTGCTGCTATGGAGAGAATTTCCAGGCAGCATTACAGCATGTACGGACACCTTCATCCACGGACACTATGTTTATCTAGGAGTTAGATAAAACTGGTGGGTAATGTATAAGCATTTAATAAACATCACTTCTGAGAGAGAAAAAAGGAAAATAGCAAGATTTGCAGAGATTTTTTTTCATGTAATTGCTCAATTTTTATTTGGTTTGACTGGATTGAGAGCTTTGTTGTAAATGAGTGTACACTTGTCGTTGGAAAAGCTTTGCCCAAAATGTGGCCCAAAGAGCATTTGAAAAGCTTAACAATTATCTCTGGGCATAAGGATGCTACCTCCCACCAAGACATAAAAAATGTATCATGCAAAAAGACAACGTAATGGAGTGACTTTCAGGTTGTACAGTAATTTGTAGGTAGCTGAAGTATCCATGATTAAGAGAAGGCAGGCAGGCAGGAAAGGAGATGCTCAGAGGGCAAGGTTGACTGCTACCCTCCCATCTCTGCATTCTGTTTCTAATGTGATCCAGTCCCCAATTAAAATGTTGTGCTTGTTCCAAGTAAGTTTTTATTAAGAAAATAAAACCACCAAAGAGGAGGTTGTGCAAACTGTCTGGAGCTCCAGAAAAGCAATGACTTACACACATACGTAGTGGACAAGCGCAGGGGTTTTACTCACCCATCTTCTGGCACGTCCCAGGGCACGCTAACTTTCCCTTGGGGAATTGTCATTTCCCATTGGCAAAGTTGGGGTTGAGAAAACAAAAGCATTTACAGAAACAGGCGTGCCAGCACGTCACACAGTTTTTTGGGCTTTCTTGCAAGGTTTTTAAGAGAACAGAATATAGAGAATGTGTTTTAATAGGTAATTGTCACTGATTAAGGTTTTTTATTCTTTTTCTAGGCTGGATTAGTGAATGTTCAAACTGATTTATTGTTCTCCTTCTTGCTATTGTTTCTACTGAAGTTAATATGCTGATCTTAGAAAAAATAATACATTACAAAATTTTAAGTCCAAAAATAAAGGCAGTAATATAGCCCCTTATTTTTATGCACTATCCAGAGCAACTTTCTTTCATTGTGTATCATGCCTTTAATTGGCCAAGGTCCTGGCTTGGTACAAAGGAAAAGGAGAAATGAGATTTCCTTCTGAATCCTCATTCATTGTACCATGCTTTTTAGAGAACAGTGCTGGCTTGCCTCTGAAGCACGTGAGCTGGGTCCATACTCTTGTCTGAAGTTGTCTCTATACAAAGTTTCTGTCATCAAGATGAGTTTTTGGGGGGTTTTTTGGTTGTAATTTTTTTTCTTTTTTTACAAGGGCAGGCTCATCTCAGTTTAGATTTCTTTACCACAAGAAAAGAATATTGTAAGTCTCTTTTTCAGGATTTTGCTCCTGCATGCCTTTCTCTCAGGATAACCGTACATCAGTATTTTAAGGCTGATATGAACATAACCATCATATGCCTACTTTTTAAAATCAGTGGGTTCTTTGAAAAGGCAAGTAGCCATTTCAGCACCTTCTGTAAAATAGTGTTGGCTTGAATGAATATTAACAGCAAAATAGGGGTGAGATCTGCTAACATGCTTACCGGCTCTCTTACGTGCTGGATTCAGACCTCGCCTATACTCTGATGCTTCTAAATGAAGGTGGATTTATTCTTTTGTTCTTCAGAGCAAAATCTTTTCTAGGTTAGTGCAGACAAGAGAACTCTTAGCAGCCAAATATTTGGTACTCTGTCCAAAACTGAGCTACCTACTCACTTCGGTGAGCAAAACTTATGGCTTTTTCAAACTGAAAAGTGAGAAATGTCATTATCTCTTACAACCTCCCACATCAAACATTTCTACTTGAATTCTTATGTATGAGATATACATAGACTTTATTCATTGCAGAGCTGGTCACTCAAAGGGATTGCAGAATTAAGTTTCTAATGTGACTGCCCCCAAGCCCAGCTATCTTCTAACTTTGTGTGAGAGACACCAGTATTTCCCTGTGTAAGCAATCTCTGCAGATGCAGTTCTCTGTGCTGCCTAGACAACTATTTCTGGTGTATTTCATTAAAATGTCATCTATTTCTACATGATGAAGGAGAAAACCATTGTTTGGCAGTATTTTACTATCCAATTCTAGATATCAATTCTGAAAACACTGAAACAACAAACACTGCAGCATGGTGTTATGAGGCACTCCAAATACCCCTTTGCTTTGACCATTCAGGTCACATATCTTAGGCAACCATTGAGTTTTTTCAGAATCATTAATGTTTTGTTACTATATTTTCTCTGCTTGTCTACTTAAATCAGGCACATTTAATCCAAAGATATTTTTGTTAATCACATGCATACTTGCAAGTTTGCAAAGAATGAACAGTGAGTCTTTAGTGTCTTGTTTTAGCTATCAAAGCTGATTTCTTACTAAAAAGAGTGTGAAGCTATATAGTGTTAGTTTTATGGTTGAATAGCTTCTAAAACCCAAGACTATTAAGATATCCAGCTACTGCTGTCCATGGAAAACCTTTTTCCTCTGCTGGCTCTATGTATGAGATGATTAGTATGCTTTGTATCACCCTTTCAACAAAGAAAAGCAGAACTATGTGTTAGAAGCTTATTTAGTGAGTTTGGAAATGATGGTTGGATTAGATGGATCTTTGTAAGTCCCTTCCAACCCAAACCCTTCTGCACTGTGTTCCGTGAGGGATGCACACACCCAACTGACACCAACACTGGTTACACCTGGCACAGCAATTCCTGGCACAGAATGGCTCATTTGGAAGTGAGGGTGAGTGTGCCTGTTGCAGGTAGCAAGGCTTTACAGTGTATTATGGACTGTCAGTGCTGCATGAATCCCGAAGTTCACCTGTGGGAACTTTCATTGGGAAAGGTCATTCGACCTGGCTGCTGGTTCTTCAGACAGATTGTAACTCTGACTAATCCCTGCAGTTCACAGAGTCCAAGTGGAGCTGAATTCACACAGATTCTACTCACCCATTTGGAGTAAATCTTCAGGTAGTTCAGAGAGGGAAGGAGGTCAGTATGGTATATGCAAGTTGCCTTGTGCAAACATTCCACTTACACTGGCAGGTTAGAATGCGGCCAGTGCCTTTTATTTTTTTTCTGAGAAGACATTATTTCAATGGGTCATGAATAGATATTCCAGCCTGATTTTATGAGATTCTATCACAGTTCAGGGGAAAAAGATAACCACTTTTTTCCCCCCAGAAGTTCAGAAGGCTTATTTGAAGCTAATTTTTCTGCCTTATAAATTTCCAAGGACTTAAAGTGTGTTAGATGTGGAGATGACAAAATCTGCTACAAACACCACTTTTATTCTGTTTCACCTGATGTATTCCTCTATAATATGCTCCAAAAGAAACTAGGCTAATAGCTAATAGGCTAATAGCTAGGCTATTAATAACTAGGCTAATAGCTGCAAAATCTAGGGTAATGCATCCATAACCTCTCCCCAAATCCATTATAGCTTTGCACAAGCACCTGGGTTTAGCGCCTGGGTTTAGAAGTTGCTGCAAAGCAAAAGCGGGAAAAAGTTAAATATCCAGTAAATGTGGAAAGTTCAAGCTAGTTAGAAGAAACAGTAATAATTATGGTGGTCTGAATTGTCATACATCATTGTAACTTCTCTGAAGACCAGAGAAGATCCAGACTTTAAAATACAGGATGGAATCCAGCTGCAAATTAAGCAAGATTATGTTTTCCTCCTTTTCTTGCTTGCTTTCTTGCCTTGAGAAAAACACATGCTATTAATTTTGCCTTCCATCTGTACAAGAAGGTAGCAAGCATGCAGGCCATATCCCTGGACAGAAGTAAAAGAATATTTGGATCAGATGATTTCCAGCGGAAAAACATGGAGCAAGTGTCTGCTGATTGTGAAATGGCCACCCAGGTGTGAAATTTCTTGCCTGATTTAAAGGGTCAGCAACAAAAATACAGACAAGAAGTTCTTAGAGGGTTTAGTCCTAATGGGAGCTAAGAGAAGGAAAGACAGTTTCTGTGCTATATTTCCTGCTGTTGTATCAAAGGGGAAGTGTCCTTCTGTCAGCTTTGCCACCATGGATTTATAGCCAAATTTGGAAAAGTACTGTGCTTGCCCAATGAGGTGTGGCATCACTGGTAGCTAAAGTGCACTCAGCAGCATGCAAGATGCACTCAGTCATCTTTGCAGTTGTGTACTATTTTGCAATGTCTTTTGAGAAGCTGATGCACCAAATAACAGAACTAAATAAACGTGTAGAACTGTTTTCCCTGACAGCATGACTCATGCTGATCATCTTAATTTCCAGTTAACTTTCTAACACTATAGTGTGATTGTCTCCTTCATCAGGTGTGGTTCAGTCTTACAGAAATTTGCAGACATCTGACCATAATCACAACCCATTTCAAACTACAGTAATGTGAAGGAAGTGTAATCTTGTGACATTATTTCTCATGACATTTACTGTCAACCTACAGAAACTCAGATAAAATCCTCAGATGTTAATTCACTTAAGCCCCTAGAGACCAACACACAACACTACAGCCATCTCAGTGGCAGCAAATAAATGGCAAAGAAATAACCACCAGTGCTGATAAAATAAGTGCACTTCAGTGCAGGTGGAATTTGACAATGGGTATAAACACACATATAGTTTCATGACTGTGAGGAAATTCTATCCAAGTCAGAGAAAAGAGATGGCCAGAATTATCCATGCTCCCTGGATGCTCTGTGTTCTCCAACTTAGCTAGAAAAATTCCATTTTTGGAGGATCTTGAAGAATTTGAAGTGATTGAAGTGGTTTCATAGGTTGTTGAAAATTCCCCCTACCATTTTGACACCTACCAGACACCAGCCCTTATTTAGACACTTAGGCTCAAAGATGAGATCGAAAATCCCACCAAGGAGTTATGTGTTATCTGGTGGGTAGAAATGTCATTTTGTGAGATATCAGAGAATAGGGGATTCCCTTATCAGCCTGGCAGTTGTTATGAGTTTGGTGGCAGGTTGATTTACAGTTCTGCTTACATGGCTGTGCTGTTGGTGGGATAAGATCCATCATTACTCCTGGCCCCTACTGGCTTGCCCTATTATCTTCTCTTCCCCAGGGATGATAAGATGCCTTTGCCATACTTAGCATTTTCCTGAATTACAATAATTGTGAGAACACCATTTATACTGTAGGCTGCCGAGGCACAAAATCTTATAGAAAAGCTTTCTCATAGCTCTCAAAATATTTGCACTGAGCTATCCAGTTTTATAGTAAGAGAGAGAAGATGCAAAGGAAATATTCCAGAGCTGGTTAACTCTCAGGCTGAGTGAGTATGTGGGAGAAGCATGTTCAAATCCCTGATGTAGAATGGAAAATCAGGGTAGAATCAGGTAGAGCAGGAAGCTGTGCCTGGGTCTGCCACATGCTTGTCTTGTCCCTGCACCACCCAGCTATTAAAGTGACACATTCATCCCACCAGTACAAACAACTGATAGAACATTCCTCATTTCATTTCAACAAAGAACAACAACAAATCCTTAAACCTCAAAGCAGTCATGTAGCAGAATTTCTGTCCCTAATCGGCTAATGTTTCCTGGCCTTGGTTACTTTAGTTACTGCTTGCCATAATTGTCCTTGCCCATTATGCATTAGAAAAGGAAAAAGTAAAAGGAAAAACTATTCTAAGGGTGCTCCCACTTCCAGCAGCAAGTGCATGCTTGTAAGGAAGCTCTTGGTCTCAGGTAGCATAAGTTAATTTTCTGGTAAGTTTCTGATGAGTTTCTGGCAAGCCAGTACTGACAAAGGATCTCCATCAAAACTGCTGAAATCTATTTAATGATGTTTCACAGACACACTCCTGTGTCTTCATCACATCCTCTCTTGGCTAGCAACATCTTGCGATATCCTCACATTTGATTTGCCCATGCCCGTGTCTGTCTGTTGTGACTGGACCCTGGGAGGCAGCTAAACACTGTTCACCACCAGCCCTCCACCCCCAGCAGGACGGGGCTGAGAATCAGTGAGGGAGAGGAGGAAACTCAGGGGTTGACACAAAGACTGTTAAACAGGCAAAGCAAAAGCCACATGCTCAAGCAAAGCAAAACACAGAATCCATTCACAACTTCCCATGGGCAGACAGGTGTTTGCCCTGAAATGAGTTTCAATCATTACCCAGGAGTAAAAGACTTACATATATTATTTAAACATTTCCCTCTCCTTAACAGCAGTAGTTTTTAAAATTATACAATTGATACGATAACTTGGAAGAAAAAAATGGCCCTTACAGAAAGCAGGGTAAGGATATGGAATTAGGGTTTGCAAATTTTAATTAGTTTTAACAGAGGATCATAGCCCTTGTTTCCAATTACATGTGACTCAGTTTGTTTATTTGTTCCTGTTTTTCAAGGGCATGTCTCTGATCCTCAGGAAAGAAATTCTGTGGATGCTTAAATGCGAACCATGACTGGAGAGAACCTCTGAAACTTTTCACTTGTCAACACACAGGAAAAAAACGATGGAACTTTTCTCTTGTTCTTTCTAACATGTGGTATGATAAATAATAGACAAATAATAAGTAGGAAAAATATTGATTTCTTGTAAACAAGAAGAAACTAATTCCCTCCACATCAGGAATCATTATGTAAAATTCTACAGTTTATTTGGGATTAAGTGATAGCTTGTGGTGTAACTGAATCTACCAGTAAATTTTATTGCAACATGGGTTTAGTCATGAGTATATTTATTAGAATGTGAAGAAGACAGGTATTGCACGTATAACTGTCTCCACATCTTCACAGTGACGAGTCAAATTATTTGTACACATTTCATATCAGAAATATAAATGTTCCAATTATATTTGCAAGTTTCATGTAATGACCAGTAAATAATATTTGCCACGTAGTTGCCTCAGTAAGAAACTAAGCTGTACCAGGACTGTCATAATAATGCCAAAAAGAGACCACGAGATTGACAAAACAGCAGAATGCCTTCAGTTTCTTTCCCTAATCCCTGGGTTACATTGCAGAGAAGACACAAGCCCTGCTGTATCTTTTCTTGTGCTCCAGACAAGGTGATCCAATTGTGTGTGACTTTAGACTCAAAAATCTTACTGTAGTGCTTGAGAATCATTAATTCAGAGGGAGCTTTGTCTGACCATCTGCAGATGTCTGCAGTATGGACTTCTACATGTGAACTACTTGTCCAGGAGTCCTTATCAGTCAGGGGACAGGCAGGCTTATGGTGCAGCTCCTCTCAACCTGTAGTAAGCAGCTAAAATAGATCAGATGAAGAGTGCTCATGTGAGAGTGAAGATACTTTCTTTGGGGTTCCCATATTTGCCCTTTGTAGGCAAATCTCAAGATCTTTCTCTCTGAATAATCCACGAAATGCATGTGTATAATCACCCAAAGATGACAGGCTGTGGTAGAAGTAAGAAGTCATCTGCCTGTTCCCTAACAGACAAATTTTAAGATGTGTTTTTCAAATCTGGGCTCTAGTGAAGACCTACTGCAGTTCTTTAAGAAAGGATTGTAATGAACTCCAGAATTATGAAAGTAAAAGAAAACCGCTTCTTAATATTTTGGAAAATAACCCTTCCTCTGGCCTGTTTCAGTGTGTTTATTTATATTGGTGATATGCTGTGAGTATTGATGTTAATGAATAATGGCTAAAACCAACCAAAGATGAGAAGAGATTTAAGTAATCACTTAAACCATCAAATGAGTGCTTATGCAGCATAACATAATATTGAGAAAGGCAGTATCATAAAATATATTTTCTTTTGTATTTCTCTTTACAGAAAAAACATATGTAGTGGCTTGAACAATTGTGTATGGTTTGCCACAGTGATTGTCACATAATTAGATAAGTGGTTTGGTTACTTGCAGAGTACATCTTCATTTGCATTCACACATGGCTTTGTAACCTGGCTAAATGGCTAAGTCTTTAAGATGTTCATCTCTATAGATACCTGAATTGAATATTCATTTAGAATGGAATCAAAACTCTATCTAGGTAAAAAAAAGGATTATTAATAGTGAGGTGGGCTCACTGGTACCCTTTGTAAAATGACATGGAATCTAGATGATTCATGACTACTGGCAATCCATGTTTTAAGGTAAAAATCTTCCTATTATGCAAATCTCACATAATGGATGGTGGGTCACTTTCCCCTGAACACACTTCACCACTTTATTTTTATCTCTAACCAATACTGCCACAACTGTGTCAAATTTCTGAAGGGAAAAAAAAGAGTAAAACACAAGACATTCTCTGTAAAAACAATAGATGCAAAGAGAATAAACACACAGTTCTTAAAATATGCAAGAAAGCAAATGAAGCTTACATGACAAAATGGTTCTAAAACACATATCACTTCTATTAAAGTTCAACTACCAGAAGAGCGTTCAGCATGCCACAGCAAAGAGGAGAAAAAGTGTGCATCAACCTGTCTATAATTCATATAACCCTTGGCTACTGCCATCAAAAGGCAGCTTTCCGTGACAGCACAGCAGGAAGATTGTCACTTTCTTACCCTTCTGCCAGGCAGATTTGCTTACCTCTGTAATTTTGCATATGTGTAGGTTTCTGCTTGATGCACTACAATAAAAACTCAGCTACTATGTCCACTCTGCATCTCCGCCTTTCTGAGTGAGGTTTTGTTGTTAACCTTGAAGAGATTGAGTATACTTCTGGAAATATGCATTGACAGAACAGATATTGAAATACATCAGCTTGAAAATAAACATGTCTGTTTGAGCAAGCCCAAGAGAGATCGTTTCTAGACATTCTCACCTCCACAACTGCCGCTGTAATGGAAAGTCCAAGCTGCAGTTTCTTGGTTAAGTCACTGCTGCTGTTTCTGTTACAGTCCTCCCACAGATAAAAACTGATTTGGAGGTACAGGAGTTGTTGTTGAACTCATTTTCTTTTCAGTATTTCTTTATTGCATTTGGATATCAGTGAGGCAGTTGTAGAACCTGAAAATGTCCTTGAAACGATGGAGTCATAGGTAAAAATGCTTGCAGAAATATTTTGAGGGCCTAATTTATATGTGATTATGTTATGTTAAAGCAGAAGTTGATTATAGATGACTTGTCTTCTTTCTTGGGAGTTGTGGGCTGTGCTCTGGAAGATGATGTTGACAAAGAAAATAATGGTAATTGAATTTTTTCAAAAGAGGGGTTGGATTGAGTTTTGGCTTGAGGTTAGGATATGTTCTTAGTTTAGCAGAGCTACTTCAAACATTGCTAATTAGAGAAGCACTAACATAAGAACAACATTTCAAATTCATTGATGTCATCTTGCTAACAGATTTGGATACACAGGCCATAATCCCACTGAAAATCAAGAGCTGTTTTTTCCAGAATGGGGAAGGCCCACATGTCCAGACCTGTTTTCATGGTTGGAGAAAATGAGGGAGATGGGAGGGGTGGGATCAATTTTTAACAATCATTTTTCTTCCCAGGAGTCATCAGCAATAATGAGCTATACAGAACGTGTTTGGATCAAGCATCAGACTGCTTTTGGTTTGTGACTCACTTATTGGTCAGAAATAGAGCTTAATATAAAATCTCAACTGTTTTCATGTGCCAGATGACACTGATATCACTGATAGGTATTGTCCCAGAATGCCTGGCTACAGTGACCCAGACAGGAAACAGGCTCCTCTCTAGTATTTAGAAGCTTTTGGGCATACCTCTCCAGTTTTTGACCAGGAGTCAATTTTACTGTGTGCTACATTTTTGTCATATGAATACGCATCAAAATGTTTTTTCCTTCTTAAATCAGAGCCCTCAATTTTAATTTGCTCAGGCTGGTAAGAGTGTTTCAGGATCAATAGGGTATTTTCACTTGCTTTACTTCAGATGCATAACATTCCTAGTGCCTGCACAGCAAATGTCACATTGGCAAGACTGAAAGAACATGATGTATCAAGATGGTTTATTACCAACTCATATGATCCCAGCCCTCCAGCAATCCAGTACCTAGTAAAATTATTAATACCTAATAAAAAGACTTATTGCAGCTCTGAAGCTAGTGATTGTTTTCTAATTACATATTTCTTTTGATTTAATAAGATAGTAAATATTTTCTTCATCTCTCCTTAAAGAGAAATATGCAGTTTATGTACTGGTACACTTTACATAGCTTATTTATATTCCATGCATAATCATCACCATATTTACCCTGGGTCACATCAACCTTTTAGCCACCTTCTTGTGTTATTTTTGCTATCTTTACAGAACATCAGTTAGTTTACAAATTGTAAAAAGAATTCCTTAAAGGGTAAAAGATACATAAGTTCCTCCTTGGTGTGGATATACTGCAGAGTAAGGAGGACCCTCACACAAGTCATGGCACATTTGTGTTCATTCCAGCTCATCCCTCTGAAAATGAAGTGATGGAGTCTGAAGCTGCACATGCACTCAAATTTAAGATAGTACTGCAGTTTGCATAGGTTGATGGCATGCCTGGAGAGGAACAGCACTGGAATGCTCATAGCCTGGGCCTGAACACAAACCTGCCTCTCCTTCCAGCAGCTGAACCACCCAGCTTCTCTCTTCTCACTGTCACACATGCCTGCTGTAGCTCCTTAAAGCTCCTTAAAGCAGGCATATATAGGTAAGTGTAGCCTCACATTCTCAGCCCAGTCATAGCCCCACATGAGAAGGTGTCTATGCCCAGGCTGGTCCAGGACATTGTTTTATCATTTTTCTTTATCCAGGACCAAGCTTTCTTCTGCCTTCTGTGTCCTCTACCTGGATACAGTGTTACATACACACAGTAAAATTAATAGTCTTCTGAAATGTACAGTTGAGAGAGTGACTGTCTTAGAAACTCATGTATTTCCCAGTCACGTTAATTGGCTGAACGCCAGGATGAGATCAAATGAAAAGTGTTAATTTTGTGGTTATGTAGAAACAAATTCACCATCTCAAAATGTGCCATTGGTCATGCTTCTCTCTCATCCATCTTGATGCTATCAGTAAGAACATGGACTTTCACTGAAATTTTGGCTTATTCAGGCTCTTTATTTCCAGTATGGACTGCACAAATTCATGAGAACAGATTGCTAGGATTCCCTCTACAGCATCAGCCCTCAGAAGGTTGCATCAGCACTTCCATAGCCAGATGGGAACAGGAAGACAGCCAAGAGCGTCATGGGGGCAGGGACAAACAGGTAAGGTAGAAGAAAATTGTGGAAAATTCCTTTTCTGAACAGAATGCTAAAGAAATTATTCATGTGACTGCACCCTGAAAATAGTCAAGAATGCTTGGTAGTTTGGTGACTGGGCACCAGTTAATATTTGCTTTTGCTCACATAACCTGAGAATCTGCTATAAGCCATTCTGGTTCGGTTAAACCTGCAGCTTCGAATTCAACCTTCCTAGTTACAAACCTCCTTAAAAGAAAGAAACCTGTTAAACAACAAACTGTGTAATGTGTTACTGCAAAGGAAGAGCTGTAATTGCAGCCTGTCCCCAGGGATTATTTGAAAAACCTAGCATGCTCTAAGTAGACATTCTGCTGTGCTATAGACTGTAAACATAGTCCTTGTGTTATCCTCTTCATGTTTTCTTAGGTGAGCAAAATTTTCATGGCAAAAGTGCTTGTGTAGCTGTGGCACACAGAAGACATGGTGTGGTAGGTTTGCCACAGCTGGATGCCAGGTGTCCACCCAAGCTGCTCTATCACTGCAGCTCAGCTGCACAGGGCAGACAGGGTGTAACTAAGGGCTTTGAGGAGGGATAAGGGCAGGCAGGCAAAGATCAGTCACCAGCAACTGTCATGGTCAAAACAGGCTCAACTTGAGGAAAATGAATTTAATGTATTGTCAGCCAAATCAGAATTGGGTAATGAAAATGAAACCAAAATGGGGTCACAAGTCCTGTTGGCAGATCTGCTCCACTGTGGGCTTCTCCCTCCATGTGTTTGAAGGTCCTGCCTGGAGCAGCACAGACCTCACATGGAGTTGCAATGTCCCTCAGGCATGGGAGTCTCCAGCAACTGTGGATGGATCTCTGCTCCAGAGTGGACTCTTATGGGGTGGAGACATCCTGTCTGTGCCAGAGGCTACAATGGAAACTCTGCTCTGGCACCTGGAGCACCTCCTTCCCTTCCTTCTTCATGGACCTTCCTACCTACAGGACCATTCCTCTCACATATTCTCACTCCTCTCTCTGGCTGCACTTGTGCAGGCGTTTTTTCCTTTATTGAATCTGTTATCCCAGCTTTGCTGATGGGATCAACCTTGGCTAGCTGTGGGTGGTCCATTTTTGGAAATGGTTGGTGTAGGATTTATGAGACAACAGGGGAAGCTTCCAGCATGTTCCATGGAAGCCAGCCCTGTAGTCCCTTCACCACCTAAAACTTGCCACACAAACCTAGCAAGCATGGATAGATATCAGGGCATAAAATACATTGACAATATCCCAAAATATGTGATTGGAACACCTAACTTAATTTCTATTAGTATATAGTCTCTGGGGTTTTTTGCTTTGTTACTCTACTTAATGGCCACATTAGTGGCTGTATATGCTGAGAAGTAATCACTTTAGATGGGATTAATTTTGTGTGTCTAAGGCCACCTTGAAACAGAGGGCTGCAAACTCAAAGGCACATCCTGTCTCTAAATGTCATCCCCAGCCCAAAGCTCTAAGTCTCTGCTGCTGCCTTCCCTTTACTCCGTGAGAAAGCTTTACACATATCTTATTTTTCCTCTAGGTCCACACAGCTGAAATGTTTACTATGACAGAAAGCAAAGTCTCTTTCTCCCCACTTTACCTGTACCAAGCTGTGTGGCTGGAGAGTGGGCAGACTAATAGGTCTTGGTGAAGTGATAAGGAGCAGTGCCCAGCTTGTTGCAGAAACCAAAATAACAGCCCTCAGTCTTTATTGGAAAAAAAACACAAGGAAAAATATCCTTTCTGTTGAAGCTAATGGGGTGTTGCCACAGTAAACTTAGAGGGTTTAATCCTAAATTAATAGCCAGGAAAAAAAAAATATATATACAGTGGAAGAAATGAAGCCAAATACGATCTTTTTCTGGATTCTTTATTTAAATGCAAAACTATTCTCTGGTGACCTGTGTCCAAAGGAAGAACCTATCTCTGGTCTGAAGGGCATTCCTTGGATGGCTCACAGAGCAGTGTGGTTCTCTAAGCTACAGTGACAAAAGCCACAGACTCTGCTCCATCTCTTAGGAAGTCTGTCTTCCCTCTGCTCTTTGATGCAGACACAGCACATGAAGAGAGAGCAGCCTCATGGTTCAGGCACAGCTGTGCTGGGCGTTCATGGTCAGCTGCAGATCTCCTGCCCAGAGTTGTACAGCTGCAACATCTGCCTTTTGCTGCTGACTACCTGAATGGTACAAACCCCTCTCAGTGCCAGTTTCGAGGCTATGTTACTAAGGGGATGCAAAGCATTTTAAAAATCCCTCTTGAAATTCCTAACTAGTGCCAATGCATTATAAGAGGCTTTCTTCAGGCCACTCTTTTACTGTTGTTTGGTCAATTAGGGTAAATGAAGAGACAATGCCTGTGATTTCCCGCTCCATCCTCTTAGTTCCACATTAACGTAATAGAGCAATTAACACTTGAGGCTTCAGCCCCTGCACCTGCTAAGCTGGAGCGAGCAGTTGTGGCTCACTGAGCCACTGGGAAGGCAGAGCTGAGGCAGAGCTGCGAGCCAAGCTCCAGAACGTACAGCCTGGGCGGGGAGGCTCTTTGATGTGCGCCGGGATGCAAACAAGAGGTTGAACCTCAGTAATAAATAGCAACACTACATAGTAATAGCTGGGGATTACTAAGTGCTTCACTCTTATATAATGCCAGTCATCTTGCAAGTGTTAACCTCTGCTATTAAGTGTGCATACTGTGAGCTTATTAATTAGTTTATTTTTTTCTGTTTTTCTTTTTCTTACCTGGAGCCGTTCCTATCTAGCTCACAATGTAGCCCCACATCTAGTTACATGAACATTAGTAGCTAGATTTTGATGGTGCTAAGAATGGAGGTAGGCGAAGGGAGCTCTTTGCACCAGTGTAGTCCTTGAAGCCTTCATTTTGTTAAACCACAGGTTTAGGCAAAGTTATATTTAATTCCTCACTCCTATATTTAATTCCTAACTTGAGCAGTGAGTTGTGATTAAGATTTTACTGCCTTTCATTACAGTCTCACTCCCCAGAGCTGTAAGAACAATTAAAAGGCCTTTTTCCATGCCCTTGATATGACCCTTTCAAAAGTAGGTTAAGGCTCACCTTTCGCCTTCTCCTGCCTCACTGCTATTAAAGACAGGATTGAATTTTACAGCCACTAGATCTACTTAGAGTTACATTATGATTCATAAATTCCCCGAGGCAGAGACTGAAGCAGATCTGTTGCTGGTATAAACTGGCACAGCTCCACTGATTTTGACAGTAATTTGCACCACCTCACCTGCACATGTTTTTTGAGGCACCATGTTACCATCTGAGTAGCAATAAAATGAATGGCACTGTACTTGTGTTGGCTACAGCAAAGATACATAAGGCATGGGTTTGACTCAATGTTTCTTTGGCTGATGGGGAAATCATGGCCCTACAGATAAACAATGTGTTTTCTGTTTGTTCTTTTATCAATATCTGGATAGAACATATGGAGGAGGTTTTGAAAGCTTTCTTCCAAGCAAGGTTGTTTTCCACTTCTGAACTGCCAATTAACCATGAGAAATCCGTTCACTGGAATGACAGAACAAGCAAGATGTACAGCAGGAGTAGTATGGTCTGTTGCAATAAATTACAGGTTTCTTTTTCATGTGCAGAAGTAGAGGCGGCACTGATGCAATTAGCTACAGCTGGTTATAGAAAGAAAACATGCATCTGTAGATGGCTCAGGCTGGAGGGAACTGGATGTGTTCTCTGGAATTTATCACTGTAGAGAGAGCAGTGGAGGGGAAAACAGCAATTTTCACTCCTGGCTACAAGAAACTTTAATAATCTTTATTTCCCCCCTGTTAAACTAACTTAACCTAATAAACACATTTAGTCCATTACACAGCAATTAGTAAATGCATCTAGGGCATCACAGATGCTCCAAAGCAAGGGTATGAAGGGTCCATCTTCTGGAATAAAGGATTTGAAATAATTATTTTCTGAAGTAAAGAGCTGAAGTGTGCCATATGCTGTATGCCCTGTTACCTCTAGCCTTCAAATATCCCATTTAATTTTGTTGTAAGAAAGGCTTGGGATTAATTTGCCAGCAAAGCTCTTGCTGAAGGCTGTTCAGAGTTTGCATGTTCCCAGGTATCACAGTTTCCAGGAACATACATACAGAGGATGTGGCATACATACATGATTTTCAGCACCACACTCATGGCATAGCAGAGCTGCTCTTCACAAATATCCGGGTTTATTTTTGTCTCTGCCTGTTTTACCTGCCCCTTTTAAAAAAATCTGTGTTTATTCACTGTTTTCTACCACATTCCTCCAACAAAACACATGTTTATCTTTCTTTCTTTGAGAAACATGGGGGTTTTTTTACTTCTAGAGGCAACACATTTTCTCAAATAAAGCTGCACCTGAATGTTTTCCTTTGCCCAGTAAATTTGATCTAAAAAAAAATTAGTAAAAGTAATATGTTTTTCTGTGTCTAAGGGCTTGCTTCCCTTTTCAGTTTTCCTTTCCCCCATTTATTTTATTTTCTTATTTCTATGAAAAATAAAATGAAACAAAACTTTTCCTCTGAAGCTGTCTGTGGCAAGGTTTCTCCTTAGTCTCCTGCTTTATTTGCCTCTCTCATTGCTCTGGCCCTCATTCTTTATGTAATATTATCTGCCAAGGTCAGGTCTGACAGAAAAGAGTGAGATCTGCCAGACCAATTCTTTCTGATGTTGCTTGCAAGTGACTTTGAGCAAGACTTGGTTACAAACAGCATATTTTCTCAAAATCTAAATACTTCTGCCACTACACCCCAGTTTCTCATTATCTGGCAGTCCTACAGCTCATCTTCTCCTATGGAAACATCTTCAGTGGGTGTTGTGCTCATCTTCATCATCTGTGCTTTGCAAGGTACTCAGATTAGTGGGTTGGATCTTTTCCACTTCTGTTATGCACAGAACACTAAAATCTGGGGAGTATAAGAGAATGTAAGCCATGAACATTAATATTTCCCAACAAGGCATAATGGTTTCATCCTTCAGTTCTACTAGAATCCTTCCATGTGTTTGAGTGGTAGAATGTGTTCCATGGCTTCAGCATCATAAAAGCTTACTCAGTTATTTTTGCTATTGCTCTGGGTCAAATAGCAAAATAGCAAAATAGCATTAGCAATGGCTAATTTGTCCTTTCTTAGGGTAAGCTCAGAACCTGAGTTGAAAACATCACAGGGAGGGAAAGAAGAGGTGACCTTGAACATTGGTATTTAAGTCCAAAATTCAAAAGGAACTTCTGGACTTTTATCCCATGCTTAATCTATGTCTAAGCTGACAGACCAGCAAAAAAAAAAAAAAAAAAACCACAAAGGAGATTACACAAATGCAGCATGATCACTGATTTGCCACTTATTTTCAAAGCTGTGTTTAAAAGTAAAATGCCACCTCTTTGACTTCCTCCCTTGTTACCTAGCCTGCTTTAATGTTCCATCAAAACAAAAAAACAACTGTTCCCACATTAGGCATACATTAGCTGTGGAGGAAAAAAGGAAAAACATTTTATTATTACATGCTTTGGAAAAGGAAAGCAGCCAGGGTGTGTGCCTAGACGACAAATTTCTGTAATCTCCACACCTATAATTTACTTCAGAAATGTGTGGTTACCTTGAAGAAAAGAGGGATCTTCCCAGCTTGCCAGTATAATGAATGATTCAGGTGTGAATGGAAACACATGAAGGGAAAAATAAAGATCTAAGGAAGACTGAGTTTAAAAACTGTAAGGATAAACAATGTCTCCTCAGACCTCACCCACTCAAATTCCTGCCCCACAACTCAGCAAAAGGAGACAAGCTGTCTTGATACTGGCATTTTACTGCAGTCAAATAATTAAAAAAAAAAAAAAAAGTAAATATTGAAACCCACAGGACAGATGGCAAAGGAGGCATTTGAAGCTCTCAGATCATCCTGTAAGTTGAAAACAAATTTTGACAAGCATCAGGCTATTGAAAACGGATCCAAGGAGGACTTGAGGCTGCTGCCAATTACTCTCTCCTTAATTACAATCAATTTCTGTTGTGTGCTCACCAGAAGGAAAAAAACCACCCCAACTTTTGTATTGGAGATGAGAGGTACAACCTGTACTCATACATTTCATTTGTGATACTGAATGCAGAAGATGTTCAGAACACAAGGGAACTGTGGCTACTTAATTTGCTCATGAGCAGTATACTTTATACCACCTGCTCCCAAAAAGGATAATGAGAAAGTCTGTTTTCCTCATTATTTGCTTTGGAAACAACCTTTACGAATCCCACCAGTAATGGAAGACTAAAGTGAATCCAAATAGATAACTTAAAGTGAACACCTCCCTCCCATTTTCCATATCAGAAATTAGCAGTGCATGCTTACGCACTTGGTTTGGATAATGTCTTTAGTGCTTGTCTGAGAATCTGGCAACAAGGAAGAACAAATCCACCAAGCCAGGTATAAAGAACCCCAGCAGTGTGACACATTTATTTAACATTCCAGGGGACCCTTCTTCAGCTGGCTTCAGCTGTCTGCAAGGCTGAGCTAACCACCTGAGGCTCCCTCATCAATAGCAGCACTTCCAGGAGATGGTTTGGGACATCATTCTCAGATATCGTCTAGGATGAAAACAGCTTTCAGAAATGCATGTGTCTCTCTGCTGAGTATGGAGGCAGTTTGGGCTGACAAGGTTAGGCTGAGGCTGCAGTTCATCTGTACTGCCAGCAAATACTGCCTTAGGGCTCCAGCCTGACTGTGGTCACACGTTTTGATGGCTCAATTTTTTATCAGTGGGTCTTGTTCCAGACCTGGCATTATCCACGCTCTTGCAGATGGAGAAAGCCAACATAAAAAAGCATAAATGTAGAGCATGGGCTCTGGCTAACTTGATGGAAAAGCAGAGGTGCACCTGTGTGGGATGAGGCTCAGGTTTGGGCACTCCATAAGGAACAGGGATGGTGAAACACATCCTGAGGCACTGGCATTTCAGCTGTCAGAGATCCAAAGGCCCTTTAGAGAACAGCATAGCTCTCCATAGCTCTCTATTTCCCTCGGGGGAAACGGGTCTGTGGCATTCCTGTCCCTCTGGGCTCGGGTGCCACAGAGCCTCTCTGTGCATCTTTTGGGAGAGAGAGTAAAGTACTCAGGGTGCACTGTCACCAATGGGAGATGTCTGCTCTCTCACCAGGCAGTAACACCAGACCTCCCCTTTCTGCCTCCTGCAGCTGGGTTCATGCCTGAATTTCTGCCTTCTCCACGTGAGAGAAGGGTGGGGGAAAGGAGCAATCAACTCTGCAGGATTTTGGGCCCACGAGCAATTGACTCACGTCATCCATTCCTTTGATGTATCAGGGCTGTTTGTGGAGGCAGAGGATCACAGCTCAGCCCTGGACAAGCTGATTGTTTCAATCAAAGATTTAAATGAGCGCCACATGCAAATACAAGGAAATAAAGCTGAGCTCCAGAGCAGGCTCCACCTTCCTGGGACTCCTTGAGCACCAGGTGGCATGGAGGTGCTGCAAGGCTCTCCAGCCACTTGGGATAATTCCTTGTTCAGCTCAGGCCATCCATCTGCCCTGGAGACAGTCCACACTTTTAAGAAACTCAGGAGCCCAGGGCTTATGTTTTAAAGCAAATTTTACAAGTTACTTTGTCAGCTTTGGGCCTCTCTTCTGCAGGATGTCAGGATAGAGTTACAGACCCATCCTGTGCCCAAGTGTTTCCTAAGGGGCAGCTCTCAGGTGCTCCCTGCTCGGTGTGCAGGTGGGTTACAAACTCACTGTAAGGCATCCCTGCCTGCCTCCTGTTGGGTGCCTGAGGGTCTGGATCACACCCCAAGTGGCATCTCAGCTCCAGTCTTGTGGGTCTCAGTTCCCCATGGGTGGGTTCCTCAGAGTCTACAGCAGTGGGAGTCATGAAAACAAGGTACCTGAATGTAATTGCTTTTTGTGTTCTTCCTATGGAACCCAAGTATTTGATATCTACTTGAATGTCATCACAGAGTCCAAGTAGCAAATACAAGGAGGACTGAAAATGGGTTGCTTTCTTGTCCAAAAGTAGGCAGCTCTGCCTGGTGGGAGGTTGTTTTTTGTGTTTCCAGTAAATTTAATGGGCTTGAGAGTTATCTGTGCTGCTACCAAGTTGCTACTCCTCACCTGAGCTGTCCAAAGATGATTCATCTTTTAAAACATGTTTTTGTGTTCGTGATATCCAAAGAAGAGTTGCCAGCTAATTTGGGTGGAAAGTTTTGCATTCCTTTTAGGAATGTGAAGCTAAATCTTTTAATCCTGGTCTGGCCCTTGTAAACTTGGAGAAAGAAAAAACACACATGGCAAGAATAGCATCATACAAATCCCATTTTAGTTTATTACTGTATTTATCAAGCATCAGGCATTCACTCTGTAATAAATATCAAGGACCAGAGACATAAGAATAGGTGGAGATAGGGGAAAAGATGCAGGAAGGTTCGGATATACATACATGAAAACATGTAAATTTTAATGTAATAGTGTAATATAAAGGGCATGATTGATTTTACATGAAGGGGAATCTGGTTCTGAATTTAAGCAAGTTGCCCTCGTTCAGGTCTCAAGCTTTGGAACCATCCAATTGCATCAGGCTCAGGCTTGTGTTTGAGTGCTTTTCTACCTTTTACTGCTCAATAAAACACTTTGGAGATGTGAACAGGCTATGGTGTGGATGTAGATATGCCTTTCTGAGTCAGCAGATAGCCTAAAACAATCATTCCAGACATGCAGCTCTTTCCTTCCATCTCTAGGAGCTATTTACTAAAAGTTTTACTGTCTTGAGAGGCTGCTGACACAATCTACCCTGGGAACACTGTGCAGGATAGGGGAAGAAAGACAGTAGAGTATCCTAAGCAAGTAGAGCCTTACTTGCTGCTTACTTGCTGCTGGCAAGCCAAGAGATGCTGCCAGACTAGCATTTTTAAGAGGAAAGACAACTATGCTGAAGTTTCTGGCAAAAGAGGAGTATCCTACACCACAGCTGCTGTTTCTCAAAAAAACAAGCCCAGCCACTATCACACCATCTTGTTGAAGTCCTGGTGGGTTGTTCCATGGATTGCTAAACTCAGCTCTCTGGGACAGAGAACAACAAAGAAACATTTGTGAAATCACAATCAGAACTGTAAGTTCATCCTTGCTGTGCCACTTGTGTAAGACTTCCAGCCAGCATCGTGTTTTGCCCCAGCACAGGGGTCTGCCCATCTTGAGCCCACAGAGTTGGGGCCGACTTGTGACAATAACACTTGGCAAAATAATGTTCTACAGTTTGCCCGGCATCTCTGCTCACAGTGTAACAATTTCACAAGTGTGCACGTAAATAAACATCAGAGCTGATCTGAGCTGTCTGAGCAAGCATCCAGCCAGAAACATCACACTTTATTGGAGGGAGCCACTCAGGCTGTCATGCTAATGATATGAAAACAAACATTGTATTGTGAGGCTTAATATTGGCGAATACTTTATTTTTACTCTGCCGAGCATGTGTGCATCTCATATGAAAAATAACAACTAATGTATTATTTTAAATCGTATTTGCTTCTTATGTTTTCCTCTCACACTCCAGTTTTACCCTTCTCACACTTGAAAATTAACATTGAAACATTGGCATGTTTTCATTTCTTTTACTCCACCTTCTCTGACTTCTCAGTACATAGAACATCTCATGCAGGGACTGTGTGTGTACAAACTTCATACTCTCCAGAAATATCTTATGACAATATCTGCTCTGGCTCCTGAGGGAATGCATGGTCCCTGTGGAGTGAGGCAAGGGGTATAAAATGCAAGTATTCTGCACAGAAGGGTGGCATAAGCAGCAAGTTGTGCTAAGGTGACATGAAGCTGTGAATGCAGGTGGGAGACAACCTTATGAGTATGGCTTCATGGCCTGTGGAGGGGTAACACATAGATCCAAATGTTGTATGCACACACATGAATGAGCTTTAAAGCTATGCCAGCAGCAGAGAAGCTGCTCCATCTTCCTGCTTTGCAAAAGCTCTCTGACATGGAGAGCCATATCCACAGCTCAAGTCTTCAGGAGGGATGAGTGAAAGGCCTCATGCAATAGAAATTCAGGATGTTGTTGTACAACTTTTGAGATTCACAGCGGCTGTAAGCTTGCAGTGTTAGTTGGAAGCAAAGGCAGATAGTAGCATGAGATTTCTCAGGATAATTGGTCTTTGCATGAAGAGGAGGATTCACTGCATTCAGCTGCAGATACTTGCAGTGTGGCAAGTTCTCCATAGACAATGAAGAGTAAATAGATACTTCTGGGGCAAGGTTAATCTCGTCCTCACGTAGATATCTAAAATAGGTCAGATGAATCATCTCCTGTGAGTATTTCTTTCCACTGACTATAAAGAGAGCCTGGCCTCAGATGTAGACCTCTGTATTACAAATGTCTAGAGTGAGGTATACAGAGTTCATCAGAAAAATATTCACTCCGGATGAACGTGCAGAAGGAGACTCTAAATTTAAACGTCAATACTGAATGCACAGCAAAGAAGTGTAAATATATCTTCAGGGTTGAACAATGGATATTAGTAAATTTTGATTGCTATCTCTAAGAGAACAAACACCTAGAAAATCAGCAGTGTGTTTCCTTATCCTTAGGCCAATGTCCTTCCAGAGAGCTGCTGCACTTTCCAGCTGAGCAGCAAAGGAAGCAGTGGAAAGGGTTATAATCGTGTGCCTCTCCAGGACTGTGGGTGTCAGCAGGGGAACACCCCTCTCTTGCCAAGCAGCAACCTCTGCTTCCCTGCCCAGGGCTCCCCCAGCTCACACAAAGGGTGGGATGTATCCCCAGCCCCTGACATTCCACCTGCTGTGAGATGGCCACAGCATCACCAGGGCTAGTGCCATGAGTTGGTGGCTGTTTGTGGTGATATGACCACGACATTGACAGGACTGCTTCATCTCTGCGACACGGCAATCCCACCTTTCCAGCAAGGAGAAACAAAGCAAGCAAAACCCCAACAACTCATAATGCTGAAGGGGAAAATTAATGCAAATGCTGCAGCAATTCAAGACTAAAAAATAATCAAAGCTGTGGGTCCTACCTGCTGCCCAATTTTAAAGATTTGTGTACAAATACAGCTACTTGTAGCTGGTATTTGTATGTTTGAAGGCTGAATTCTAGAAGTTCTAGTCAAACTGACTGAAGGTAATATTTCACACCGTTGTAAAGGCATGCTCAGTACTAAAACCTGCACCCAGGAGTGGCTGACAGTGATGAGGAGTAGCAGCAAACAGCAAGACTGGTGTCTTTCTTTACCTGAAAGAGTCCAGCAGAGTAGATCTTGCTTACTTTGAGGGTGGCAACTGGAGGCCATCCTGCCTGAGGAAAGACAACCAGAATTCCTTTCCTTTTATCAAATGAAGGGAACTCAAAACTGTAAATCTCCAGGAGAGACAGAATGTTAATCCTCCTAACTTTATCAAGTTCTCCACTAGTTCCTCCTTGTTTGGACTTATGTCTACCACCTCCTAGTCCCTTCCAGACACATTAATTTTCCATTCCAAGCCAATGCCTCTGAGTGGTATGACCACATTTTTCTGCTATGAAAATCCAAATCCCCAAGCCTGGCCCCCAAGGGATCATGCTATTGAAAATGCAGTGTTGGTCTTCTTGGGTTTGGGTTTCTTGTTGTTTGCCTCTGTGAGCTGGTTATTAAGCAATCAAATAACAGCATAGTAAATAAATAATGTCTTGCCTAATAAGGGCTAAAATATGCAAGTAGTAAGTAAGCCTTCTTAAATTTTACAAATATCTAAGAAGTCAAAAGTAATACAAACTGTGTGGTGACTAACCCTTGGGTGAAAATACTTTTGGATAAAGTACACTGGAAATTGGAATAGTTTGCTTCCTGTTATGTACAAAATGGCTGCAAAGGAGCTATGAAAGTCTCTCAAATAAATAGAGTTCTTTGTGTGTTTGTTTGTTTCCAGTTAGAGGTATCCAGTCACTCAAAAGACCATGTGCTGTGTAGCCTCTGCAGGCTTTGCTTTGTAGTACAGATAGTGCCTAACCACTACTTTCCTCTCTCTTGATCACTAACAAAACCAGACCATATAGAGATGAAAGTGTTCTAAATCAGTGTTCTGTGTCATTTCCCACTTACTTTGCACTTTTCTGACAGCTGAAGGGCTGCAATAAATTGAATGCATGCACACCCACAGAGAATGACAGTACAACCATAACCTAGCATCTCAGGACATGTATTTTCTTCCCCAAGGAACTATATTGAAAAGATAGCAAAGTGAGGGGTATTTTATGTTTAACTATTTTGTTAAATAGTTAATATCTATGTTTAACTTTTTTGATCAATATTATTACTTTGAGAATTGATTTTTCCTGCTACTTGTAAAAAACCCAGAATAACATTTTTAACTAAAATAATTTGAAACAAATCTGATACTATAACTAAATAGCAGTTTTATACTAGAACACATAAAAATAAAAATCAGGCATATAATACGAGATTTTTTCTCTTTTTCTCCTTTCCTTCCTTCTTTTTTTTTCCTCTCTTTCACTTTTTTCTTGTTTCCGTCCTCTTGTTTCCTTTTCCTTTTCCTTTTTCTTTTTCTTTTTCTTTTTCTTTTTCTTTTTCTTTTTCTTTTTCTTTTTCTTTTTCTTTTTCTTTTTCTTTTTCTTTTTCTTTTTCTTTTTCTTTTTCTTTTTCTTTTTCTTTTTCTTTTTCTTTTTCTTTTTCTTTTTCTTTTTCTTTTTCTTTTTCTTTTTCTTTTTCTTTTTCTTTTTCTTTTTCTTTTTCTTTTTCTTTTTTTCTCTTCTTTTTCTCTTTCTCTTCCTTCCTTCCTTCCTTCCTTCCTTCCTTCCTTCCTTCCTTCCTTCCTTCCTTCCTTCCTTCCTTCCTTCCTTCCTTCCTTCCTTCCTTCCTTCCTTCCTTCCTTCCTTCCTTCCTTCCTTCCTTCCTTCCTTCCTTCCTTCCTTCCTTCCTTCCTTCCTTCCTTCCTTCCTTCCTTCCTTCCTTCCTTCCTTCCTTCCTTCCTTCCTTCCTTCCTTCCTTCCTTCCTTCCTTCCTTCCTTCCTTCCTTCCTTCCTTCCTTCCTTCCTTCCTTCCTTCCTTCCTTCCTTCCTTCCTTCCTTCCTTCCTTCCTTCCTTCCTTCCTTCCTTCCTTCCTTCCTTCCTTCCTTCCTTCCTTCCTTCCTTCCTTCCTTCCTTCCTTCCTTCCTTCCTTCCTTCCTTCCTCCTGTCCTGTCCTGTCCTTTCCTTTACTCTCCTAGTCTCTCTCCTTCCACTCCTGCTCCTCTTTCATTCTCCTGTTCTTGCTGCCTTTTTTTTTTTCCTCCTCTCCTTCTAATTTTGTTTTGTAGGTAGTTGGAGATCTGTTTTATTTTAAAACAATGAAGAAGGCAGAATCCCCTGAGGTAAATTCATTGAGTACTGGGAGGTCTTGGTAACACAATTGAACTGGCACCAAATCAATAAAAACAGAACAGAAGAAAAAACAATAATTAAAACATTCTGTCAAAAAAATGGAGCAGTAATTAAAAGATGCAAACTATTGTTTTGCTACACTAATTACATTTTAATTTTCAATAGCTTGCTGAATAGTATAAAAGCCTATGCCTATAAAATGTCCCAGTGACAGTGCTCTTTCTGCAACTAGCGTGATAACAGTGTTTATGTGCTGTAACAGAGTGGTATGTGCTTTCAACTCTGTGTGGGTGAAGCTAGCTTCCTCGTAAGATAGCATGACAACAAAGTTTCAATTTTTATGGTTTTTTTCTGCTGTGGAAAATCATTACTCACACACACACACACAGACAGACACAGACGTGCGCACACATCCACACGCACACAAAGCCAGGCCCGCTCCAAGGGAGAGGCTGCTCAGGGCACTGCCATTGACCTCAGTGGGAATTCTGTGTGTGGTGCAACAGCGGGCTGTTGGCCTGCCTGAACACTGCACTTAGGTTTAGACCACGTTGTTTCCTTCACATGTTATTGAAGGAGGAAGAGGAAAACAAGTTGAATTCTTCTATTAATATACACCATTTGCGAACCTGACACGTGCAACTTTTTAGGCAGGGTCCTGAGGACTTTTCTCACAGAGCAGCCCTTATAGATTTCACTGGTAGATACCCTTACATAAAGGGAACATAATAAAGCCCATATTCAGTACGGTTATGAATCATAGCAGTCCTGACAAAAATTACGTAATTCATTTCGCTGCTTTTGAGAAAAGTTTGCTTTTGAGAAGTTTCCACAGGCAGATTTACAAAACACTCCATATCAAGCATACGTGTAAAGGAGTTTGTTGTTGTTGTTGTTTGCAGCAGCTCAAGACAAAGTCAAGTCATCCAGATGACTCCTGGCAAAATCTGGATCCATTAGCTACAATCTGTTTCTCCACAGCTGGAGTTTACACACTCTGCCTTTCATATCATCTCATTTGAATGATAGACTTCTTCCAGAAACCATATCCCATGTGTTTAGGCATGCCCCAAAAACAATAGATCCCTTCCATCAAAGTGGGAGCGGTGGGGAAATAATTTCTCAGTAACTAATCCCTGGATTTCAGATGTATGAAACCAATGAAATGCCTCAGTCTATGAAAATGGTCAGCACTGCCAAACAACACTTCATAGCTGCATAACTTTTCTACATTACCAATTTAATTTGAAATTATTTCAAAATAATATAAGTGTATTATTTTATAATATGAAAAATAAAGAAAAGGCTGCATCAACTGATGAAATAAAAACAAAATCCTTCATACCACTGCAGCCAGATGGCAATACAAATACAGAGGGCAATGTATTTTAAAGAGAAAACACTGAGCAAACATTATCTAGTTTTCACTAGTTTACAGTTCCTTTCACATCCTCTTAAATTAACCTCTCAGTTATATGTATTCATTTCCATTCAGCTGATAAGGATTAACATGGTATAAAGCATCAGCCTACAGTCTGGAAATATGTAAAAATTAAATTCAAACAGGAAGCAAGGGCAACAACATTACCAAAGCCAGAGTCACTTACAGTGTATACAAAATCTGTATGTTTTTTTAGGGAGTGGTAAGGTGATAAAGATCACACTAACAGCTTTGGTACCTTTTGAAGATGGAAGCTAACCAGGAGATTGGGACAGCTAACTACTCTCAATAGTACCATTTATGATGAGTGGAAAACTGCAATTACATATTTTCACACACCAAAGTTGCAAAACCAAAACAGATACAAAGCCCAGAGCAAAATCTAGGAAAAAATATATTAAAAACTGTAATCATCTACTCTGAGAAAACTAGTCCCTTATCTTCTGGGAACAGCCCAAATTGAAGGGGTTTTTATGATGATGCAAGAATAAAGTGCTTCAATAATTATTTCGTGGACACAGAGTATTCCCCAAATCCCCATTATTATAATGCTAGTGAAATATCCCGATTTACTGAAATTAAACAAAGACAGATATTTATTTAGAAGTCCTGTAACTGCTACAGCCAGTAAATGTATTTCATCACTGTGATTGCAAAAACAAATACCTACCAGAGAAATGCAGTTCCCAACAACACAGAACTGAATGGGAATAGAAGTGTTGCTAATGTTACACTAATGCTCATGGCAGAAGTATTTGACTGAAGGAAAAATAAACCAAAATAACTGACTGAGGCTGAGCCATGGACGATTCTCAGTGACTAGTGCGCTGGGCAGACCCCATGCAGTAGCATTATCACCAGAACAGCTGCCTGGGCACAAGGAGGTGCTGAACAGCTCAGGAGGGGAAGGTGGGATTGATGTGGGACACTAATGGTGGGACTGTGGGCCTGGGGTCACAGCAAGGGAGAAGGCAATGATGTTTTTATGGCCCTTGGAAGGACACAAAAGACTCAGGATGCCAGAGTCATGCCACCTCCTCTGCACCATCTGGACGGAGCCACCAGCATATCCTGCAAGTATTTTGCCTCTCTCACTCTACCAGTCTTTGGAAATGTCTGACTATTGTAGATACAGCCTTTTTTCTTTGTGTATACACCTGTTCTAGGGGAGAATGGTGCAGCAGCACCAAAGTTGTAATTCTCTTACCACTCCTGAGTGCTGGGGTTGCTGCAGGACAGGGGGAAAAATAAAATATTTCATCACAGCAGATAGAGTATATGTGGCCAACTTTATATGGATAAAAGTGGAAATCATGCAATGATTGGTACTTGTGGTAAAATGCCCACATTCCCAAGTCCCACTGTCTGTTCTGGATAGGTCACTGGATCCACCCTTTCATGAATCCTTGGACACTCATTCCACTTCCTGAGAAGACAGATTCAAAAGCAATATCAAGGCACAAATCTGTATTTACATATTGCTCCTGCACTTGATTCTTTTGACTGTACAAAGGCTGTGGTTTCACTGCTTGGCAGAACAGGGATATAACAATTACAACTTGGCAGACACCCCAAAGGTAGAGACAGGCTGCTCTGTAGCTGAAACCTGGCCCAAACCAGGTTAACTTCTCTATATTATCACATGTCAGGTGTTGTCCTCTCAGCTGGGATGGGAATGGCACGGGCAGCAGGAGAGGACAGATATGCTGATGAGCCACGGCAGGGTAGTTCTCACGTTGTGTGCGAGTGAGCTGCTCATTGTGTGGTCAATGGTCCATGTGTTTTAAAATTACATCTCTTTCAGATCCTCTGAGTGACTTTTTGAGTTGGAGATGATGATGTGACATAACCACAAACAGCTACTTCACAGTGTGTTTTAGATTGTGTTTCCTCCTGCTGCAGATCTTTCTGTTAAAGGAGATGATCAAGGCAATTGTAAATACATTAATAAACTCAGACATCATTACACCTTGGCAGCACAGTAATGATAGCCCCCTGCCCCCATTTGGGCAGTTGTCTAATGCTAAAGCAATGAGTCGGGTTTTATACAGTGAGCACACAATTCTGTCAGTTCTGTGCTAATTGTAACAAATATTGGCTGATGGAATCAGCCTCTCCCTAATGGAAATCCAACATTTTGAATGGACAGCACAAAACTAATAAAGGTGCAAAAGCTGAAATGTACAGCTCTTTTTCTTCATGAAAAGATGCTCAGGAAAGGACTAGAATTCCCACACATTTTTAATACCCTCCCTAAACATACCTACCTTTTAATAGTTTCTCACTTTTGCCACACAGTCCTGTGGCAACTCAGGAGGTCTTCTTTAAAGAAAAAGGCAGTGTAACATGTGTAAGGTCACACTGCAGTGCACATTTATTTTCCCATAGAGTCCAGAGGACTAATGAAATCCTCTCTTCAGGTTCTCTAGTAGAAATATTGTCTATCTCTATAACAGATGTAAGTCAGTACTCAGCAAAATGGTTTCTTGAAACACTTTCTGAAACGCCATGTGCCTCAGGCAGAGGCCTGCAGAGAAAGAGCTATCTCCCAAGATCTTGTGATCCAAGCAAACAGCCTGTTCCTAGGAAAATTGAAAACCCTGCACACCTTGCCCATCTGGTAAGGGAGAAATCCCTCTCTACTTCCAAACAGTGAGAAACATCAACCAACCTGCTCTCCCAGTTACTACCAGCAGCAAGTCACTGATGCTGCAGTAAAGAATAGGCTGCTCTTTCCTCATCTCTAAGCTCCAAAATATATCAAGTCTTTCCACAGAGAAAAGCGTTTTTATCCTCACCCTGTTGCCTGTAAACTCTGAAGTCTGTGATTTGAGATTCATTATCAATGCAGAATCAGATGTTGAGACTATCCCAGATAATTTTCATCCCTCTCTGGCTTATGATGGCAGTGGTGAAGTCAGGGACTGATCAATTTAGGGATTCATGGACTTCTATTCTGTGTAGGACAGTAATACTAATGGCCTTGACTTTTCATGGAAATTAAATTAAAATGAGACATTTGGATTTTTCTTGCCTAGACAATTACAAAGCAAGTGGGAAGTGGAGAGTGCTCTAATTCTACGTGTATTTTTATCTCACCACATTTTTGGGTCTGTCCTGTAATCTGTTGCAAGAGCAAAACTAATCATGAAGTCCAACATTTAGCAGTATCTAGATCATACAGTGGGCAGCTTCATAGGAAGTAAATGCAGGCTGATTGGACAGGATTGAGAGAAGTGTAGCAACGGAGTAACAAAAATTAACCTGCTGTACAAGGTCTAAGTTCAGGACAGGAAATAAAAGGAGGCAGAAGATCTGCCTGATGACACATGAAGTAGTGCTCAAATGTGGAGCTCAAATAACAGGTTTCAGTATTTGCAATGAAACTACTAGCTTAAATAAATATTAGGACCATTTAAGGGGATAAATTCCACAATACAGTGGATAAATTCCTATTTAGTCAATACTTAATTTCTTTCAAAATGAGCATTTCAGACCCTGCTGTACAACCCTCCTCTTCTGAATGCACTGACAGTGGAAGTGATTAGTAAATACAGACACTTAGGAAGAGGAATTGTGGCTTTGCTGAAGAGTATCTCTTTTCTCCACTGTATAGTCAAGGGCATTAGAAGATACCCCTTGAAATGACTGACTGGTCTTTTGACCTTGTGTAGTGAACACAGTTCACTGTTCACAGTTCACTGTTGAAGAATTTCTTGCCTGACCAGGAATAATAGAAATACTTAGAAAAAATGATATTTTCTTTGAAAGAAAGAAAATTCTTCTTCTGAAGAAGAAGAATTAAAATATTAATTTGGACTGTGGTTAACATTTATTGCCTCTGTGACAACAGTAGCAACACCCTCATTTTCACTTCTACAGCCTTACAATTAAAAGCTCATTAATAGTGAACTAACATCTTCTGAGGCTTTCAAATGGCAGAACAGAGCAAAAATAGGTGAGGTCACAGGCTTATAAAAAGGGGCAACACTGCCATGCAGAAAGTGCAGGCTGTCTGTTTTGCCAGCAGTCCGTGTCAATTGCCACAGTTTAACAATAACTAGCAGTGAGACTCGTTTAACAACAAAAGAAAATGAATTCTGCACAGGAGATCCCCCTGTGGCATTCACTGCAACTAATAACCTTAGAGACACTCGATTATTTTATCTTCATCTTCTGTAGAGCTGAGACTGTTCCTTTCTCAGAGGCACCGCTCTGCACCCATTGTCGAGGCACAACTCCCTCCGGGCTCCACCACACTACATATAAGAACAACAAGACAAAGCAATGAATTTCTGCATTCCATGTTCTCTACAATGCTAGACTAGAGACGTACATAGCAGGTCACATTTAAATATATTTAAATGTCATTCCTGGTGCATTTGTGAATGTTCAAAGGTGCTGACTCCTGCTTTATGTACCAAGAAGGCGCAGCAGAGGGAAGGGGCCCTTTTCCATCTCTGGGATGTTTTATATCTGTCCAAAAGAAAAAAAAATCTCACTTTTTTTCATCCCGTTTTTCAGCCTTTCTCTAGACAAAAATTATTATTTCATTTAATACTGACTTTTACGATAATTTTTTCCCATTAAGAAATGGAATGAAAACAGCAGGCAGTCTACAGGTAGAAAGGACCTTTGTGACTAGAAAGCAAATCATACACAAAGAAGAAATCATGTGCTTTGTTTTCTGTTTTCTGTTACGAGTCCTGTCTTGTCTTCTTTTTTTTTTCCTTTCCTTTTTGGATGATAATCCTGCTTTTCTTATCTAGCATCACTGATTGACCCTGACACAAATCTGGAAAACATATATTAGGTTTTGTAGATTTTGTAAGGTAACACAAAGTAAGATAACATTCAAGTATTACGAATTTATTGTTATAATCCAAAGGGAGAGAAACCAGCTTTATTTTTTTATTTTCATTAAAAAGCATCACAACAATCCTGCTCTAGGATTAGGATTCTGAGATCTGCCTTTTAAAATACATAAATATATATAAAATATATAAGTATGTAAGTAGTGCAGAATAAAAACCTGGATCAGACACAAAAACAGGTATTTTTTTTCTGAAGGTAAACATGATTTATTCAAACATGTACCCTATCGAAACCTGACAGGAGAAAAAATGAAACAGAAGACCCATGCACCAGTTACCAGATCTAAGAGTCTGTGGTATTTCTTATTCTGTCTTTAAAAGGTTTGATTGTTTTCACCATCATTAAAATTTTATCTTGATCCCACCCAAATTTTATTTTGGTGATCATCCAGTATGAAGTGTCTCTCTCAGTTATATGTCTCTTTGCCTCTAAGAAAACATATTTCCTCCTGAAATACATGCATGTGCTTTCTAACTTCAGGTAATCTGCGTGGTTACATAAGCAGCCTGCCTGTACCTTCACTCTTGAACATTTCAACACAACCTTTGCAGTGAGGAAGGCAAAGACAGTGATTTATTTGACCTGTTCCATTACCAAATGTTTTAATTTGGGAGTAAATGCTGTCACTACAGTTTAATGTCCTGGAGTTTATTTTCTTTAGCTTGTTCAGAGAGTTCTTGAATTTTGCAGTATTTTGTCATCTGTCTTGTTCTTCTGGCTTCCGTTTCCTAGAACCTGATTGACACAGCAGCTCAGAGGTGAAAGCACTGAGCCCTTTTCTGCTTTTCCAGTGCAACTGCAGTGGTGACAGAGGTAAGAGGTAACTGGAGCCAACCTAGCCCTGGCTGCTGGCCACCATCCTTCCTTCCTCACCCCTTTTCCTGTCAATCTCTTCAAAAGTTCTTACATACATCCCTTTAAATGTTTCAATGAAAATAGTCTGGATCAACAAAAAATTGCTATTTAAGATAATGCGGCTCAGTATTGTTGATATTCTGAGGGAGGTCTTCCCATGTGTAGCTGGCTTTGGGAAGGCAGCAATGTTTGCTGGCAGGAGGAAAGGTGCTGCAGAGCTTCTCGGTGTGGACTCACAGAAACAGAGAATAACAGCAGGGGTGAGGTTGGAAGACACATCTAGAGTTCATTTGGTCCAACCCCTTGATCAAGCAGGGTCACTCAGAACAAGGTTTCCCAGCACCAAACATACAAATGGTTTTTGAATATTGCCAGAGAGAGACATTCCACAGACACTCCAGACCACTTGGGCCAGCACTCAGGTACCCTAACAATAAAAAGGTGGTTCCTCATGTTCAGACAGAACCTTCTGTGTTTCAGTTTGTGCCTGTTGCAGGTGTCCTGTCAGTGGAGTGAGCCTGGCTCTGTCCTCTTTGCACACTTGCTTCAGGTGTTTATATATAGTGATAAGATCCAGCTGAGTCTCCTCTTCTCCAGTCTTAGGTCATAACTCTCTTAGCCTTTCCTTACAGGAGTGCTGCTCTACTCCCCACTTTTGCTTATAGAGGGTTTTAGCAGCAGCAAAATTGTGCTGTTTGTGCCTCTGCCATTTCTTGCTCCCCTAATCTTCATGGTGGCTCTTTGCTGGCCTCTCTCTAGGGCATCCATCTCTCTCTTGTGCTGAGGATACCAGAACAGAGACAGTACTCTGGCTACAGCCTCAGCAGTGCTGAATAGAGGGGGAGGATCACCTCCCTTGACCTGTTAGAAACACTTCTAATGCAGCCCCAGAACAGAGTTTACTGTCTTTTTAGTAATGTGAGATTGCTGGCTCATGTCAGCTTGGTGTCCACCAGGATATCCAGGTCCTGCTCTCCCAAATTGTTTTCCAGCTGGTCAGCTCCCATTACAGAGAGGGCCATTAGAATAATGTGAATTACTCTTTCCCAGGTGTAGGACTTCACACTTCCTCTTGTTGAACTTCACAAGATTCCTGTCGGCCCATTTCTCCAGCCCACTGGAGTCCCTCTGGACTGTTCACTGGCATATCAGATGCTCAGAGCAGTCATTTCTTTATCTGGCATTGCTAGATCCAGAAGATCTGCAATGAAGGTGCAATCTGCAATCCCTATGCCATTCCTACTGCTATCATTTATTCTGGATCAGTTAATTCTGCACCCTTTGCCTGCTCTGTCTTTGTACTACGCACTCTGCAATAGAGTCTAACAGGTATTGAAATGCACAGTGATTTGTATGAGACATTCTGGCAGTTAGGGTATTCTAATATTGAATAATATATACCTGGGCCATTATTAAAGCAGTCAGAGGTGAAAATAGAAGATTTTTATCCTCATTAATTCATTTTTGCTGGTTGGAGTTGATGAGGCTAGCTGGGAGACTTAGGGGGCTAAAAGGCAACAAAGAAGTGTTGAATCTGGTGACCTGGACCAGGCCTGCCACGCTACAGTCTCACCAAATATCACTGGTGGCAAAAACCACAGCCTCTCCTGCACAAGTTTAATAGGTAGTAGGACCTGGCACTTGCAGTTAGAGAGGTGTAGCAAGTTTTACCAATCTCTATGCCCACTCCTTTGAGCAGAACTCAGGCAGAACAGAGAGCTGTACTCCCAGATATAAAACAAAGCCATGTCACTTCATGTGGCACTGCCCTGAACCAATCCTTCATGCAGTGACTTTTACATTTTCCTTCCAGGCCACCAGCTGTCAGATGGTAACAATTTCCATCCACTTGCTGACGTGAGCTGGTTTTGAACTTTAATCCAGTCCATGTCTTAACTGTGGTGGCAAACACTTTTTAACTAAAAAGAGCCTTCAAAACAATTAAAAAAAAAATAAAACCAACAGCCCTTGCTAGCAGCGTGGCTTTTATGAAGGGCTTGACAGATGTAAACAGGCTGAGCAATCACATGAAGGAAGGAAGCAGCCATTGCGTGACTGCAGGAGCTGGTGGCTGCTGTGACTGGGACACCTGGATATTGCTCCACACAGCCACCACTGCGGAGCTCCAGAGAGCTCCCGCTCTGCACTCACCATGGGGCCCGAGAGAGACGCCTGCTGATGGGGGAGCACAAGGAAACAATGAAACAGTGATGGTCAGCATGAGAAGCACTAGTCTCATTACTAAATCATCTCCATTTACTTCCCTAATATGCTAACATTTTCTGCCACACACAGATCTCTTCCTCCCAGGCAGTATTGAGTGCCTTCGACTCCCAGGGAAGTCCATAAGTATGGAGAGACGTCAGCATAGTGCATGAGGTGCTTAGCATTGTGCATGGCAAAGCCTGGAGAGCCAAATCTTGGCTAATTTACGTACTCTGGCTTGGAGCAACAGTCACCTCTGTAATGGAAAATTATTATAATACAATAATACAGCTGGGAAGAATTGGCCATGTTTCTTGGACACAAACAATAGTAGTCTCTTAGTCAAATATATATGGGTAATAATTAAAACTTTGCTCTTGCTTCAATTCTGAAGATAATTTCTTTTTTAAAAGTGAGACCTTCATAGTAGAAAGAATAATACAGCCATTTTCCATAGGAATCTTTTCTGCCTGGGAGGTGGACAAGTCACTGTAATCTCTGGGTATTTGGGTTTGCTCTTTGCATGCCTTCCATGCAACTAGTTCCTTAAATTTTCTTTTTCTGAATCGTGGAAACTCAACTGGTCAGTCAGTGTGTTTTCTATGTTCTCCATGCTGCCTGGTGACACCCTCACATTGTAGATAAGCTGTCTTCACCTTCTACTCATGATCTGGATAGTCTCATTTCCTTGCCGGATAAATTTGGAGTGTTGAACTGTCTGACAAGGCTCAGAATTTGTAATAAATTTGTTCTAGTTAATACCTAATCTTTTTCTATAGTTGTTGCCATTGTCTGTGCCTTTGGTGGATTTATTAATAATAGGGCTTTATCAAGCATGTTAACCCCAGATTCAAAACTAAATAGTTGTAAATTGATTGGAATTACAAAGATTAGCCTTAGGAAGGAAAAATGTGGGAAACACCACAGTCTTCTGAGCTAACCACACCTTTTGGAAATTCCCAGAGGAGCTGATTCACTGGAATGACAATTCCCCCCCTGCTTCTCCCCCGCCTTTTCTCCCCTAAAACACATTGTTTTACAGGAAACTTAATAAAACCCAGTTTGTTAACAACAGTCATTAGAACTTTACTGAGATTGCTCATGCTGATGATAATCTTTGAAAAGTAATTTTTTTTTAATTCCAACAGGATTTCTCTGCTTATTCACACCTACCGATTAGTACGGGAACCTACCCTGAGGAAGGGCTATGAACCCATTTGTACATCAGTGATGTCACTGGGAATTTTCTCTCTTGTTCCTTGCACATTCAGTTTCTAGAAACAATAGTTTAATTTCGAGTTGCTGGATTTTTTTTTTTAAATTACATATTATGAGTCAAAGGATGTTGAATCCAACACTCCGAGGAAACAATGGGGACAGAGCCTTCACCCTGGCTAAGTGCCTTTTTGTCCTTCTGTGTGGCTACTTTAATTTGTACCAGAGGCCAGCCATACACCCATGCATACACATGTATACACGAGACCAAGCAAGCCTGGGAAAAAAGAAAAGGGAAAAAAGAAAAATGTCTTACTTATTTTTTTAGCTTCCACTACCTAGCTTGAGTTTCAATACACTCGCAGCATGGAAGAGGGAAAATTTTAATAGTTAAACAGGAAAGGAAAATAATCACCATTAAATTATTAGAGTAGTAGGTAGCTTGGGGATAATACAAAGAAAGTAGAAGGAAAGAAAGTATTTACAATGGCAACAGAGAATGATCAACAGTGTAGTGCTTTGCCTGACTGACTTAGTCAATTACAATTACACATTTTTGACTGCAATAACCCTCTCCTTTTCATTATTTTCCACTCCTGAGCTACTTTCTTTCCTGTGTTTATATTCTGGCTCTGCTAAACTGATTAGTTTTCCCGGCTGTAAAGCTACAATACAATACCTTGTAACCTAGTACTGTACCCTGCATATTTGCCATAATTCTGTAAAATATGGTGGGAATGCCATATTTTCTACAGGGAATAGAAGTAGTGATAAAATCATATTTCCAAACAGTCACAGTTCATCATTAGTGTTAGTCAATTGTCCTTCCTATCTCTCAATTAAGAAAGCAAAGATATTTGCCCATTTTAGGGAGAAGGACAATTTTAAAGCTGGAAAAGGCTGGCAAAAAACATAGCTCAGTTCAAACCACTTTTGGGAAATTCCCAGAATGCTGAATCATTGGAGTGGGCAATTACCACCCTCTCAAGATGAATAGTCAGAGATTCTAAAGAGAAGAAACCTATGCATGTTTAAAGAAAGGAAATGCAGCTTTTCTGTGACTGTTTATTTTGACAGTAATTCCTGAGAAATCATTTTCTGTTCATAAAGGGGTTTCTTTTCCTCTTAACCTCACACTCACCAGGAACAGAACTAACCACAGAGATTTCTAAAAGTTTATCAGTAAACCCTTATTTTCTCCCACAAAAACGCTTTCTGAAGGCTTTTCAACCCTGGGACCCGGCTGCTGGGCAGGGTTTTTTTATGTCATCTAACTCCCCTGTCATGTAATCCCTTAAGCATATGCATTATTGCATTACCTGAGGATGCCTAATAAATCCAGACAACCCAATGAAGCCAAGTACTTGAAAGCCAGCAATTTTGGGGCCTCAGCTTCTGGAATTATTTACATTTATATTATGCTAAAAAACGAATATATTTTTCCTATGCATCTACCACACTCTTTAAACAAACAAAAATGGCAGTGATTTCTTTGGTAGGATACTTCTCCATGACAGTGTTCCTCTAGTGATGTCCTCAAGAGTGGGACCAATTTGCACCTTTAGTTTGAGTCAACAGCCCTGGCCCATGAGACAGCAAGTGCACGTTGCTGACACAGTAGAAAAGGGCTGGATTTTGACATTTTTCTCAGGCCTCAGAAGTCCTAAGAATATTTCTCTTTCGTTAGTCTGTCAGATGGTACAATATTTAATCTTCCTGTGGTCCTCCAAACCCAAATGATAAGGTCTTTCTGTAGAGATAGTGCTTTAACAAGCAGTATTTTACTGTTTCTCAATACACAGCCATTGCTTTGATGGAGATATAACAAATCCCTCCAGTCCCCATCCTTACACACTTTTGGAGCTATATTGAAATAGAGAGGAGCAAAATGCAAGGTATCACACAGGACAAAATAAAAAGGCAAATTTGGGAGAATTTCACCTCTGCACTTTCCAAACCAAAAATCCCAAATATGGAAGATCAAGAAATTTAAGCAATATTATTTGGGCATTAGTTCTTGCTTGTGTCTTACTTGGCCAGTTTCCTTCATAACCCTCACTGTAAATTCCTTACCCAATTCCCCTGTAATCTCCACCCCTCCTAGATTAGAGACTGTGCGCTCAGCACTCCTCCAAGCCCTTCCCACCTGCCACTTGCTGGGCGTTGGGACAATGTCAGCAGCCTGCTGCTCACCCAGTGCCTGTGGGTGAGCTGTGCTCCCAGGAGCGTGTCTGCACGGCCTGTTGGCCTGGGGCACTTGCTTTCCTGCTGACCAAACAGAGAAAAGCAAAGTCGCTTCTAGCAGCGCCCAAGTTGCTCATTGCTGCTCAAGAACTCACAAGAGGAGTGTCTCACAGACATGCTCCCTGTCCTGAGGGGTTGGGAGTGTTGCATCAGCGGATTGGCACAAGAGTTGTGACCCACAGTCTCTGTCTGTGACCAAGCCATCAGTCAGAATGCAAACCAGGCTCAGGTTCTGTCACTAAGCACGAGGTACCACTCCACCAACTTCAGGTGACTGAACCGATCCGGTACAGAGCCTCCTGCCCTTCAGCTGAGGGGGAGATTCCAGCACCTTCAGAACCCAGTCCAACTCAACCTGCCTCAGAGAGGTGTCTCATGCAGGAAGGAGCAATCTTTCTTAAGAGCTACTATTTTCCCAAAGTTTATTGGAGAGCCAGCCCGGACAACTTGTTTAGAAGGGTCCCACCTTTTTGGACTCATGCTGCAGCTGTATTAGCATCCGTGTGTGCGTGGCTTAGAATGAAAACAAACATGATGGTTAAATTGTTTTTCACTAGGTGGTCTGGCTTTCTTTTGCCTTGAAAGAACTGGTATTGCAGTGAGACACTTGAGTGTGTGGTAATGCAGTGAGATAGCCCCACGCCCAATCGACTGAAAGTAGCTGGCATTTAGCCCAGTGACAGGCAACGTCTCCTAGGTGTGGTGATATCTCTCAGTATCGCCCCACCCTGACACGTCCAGCATTTCATCGGCACAGGCATTAAGGTCCAGTTCTTACAATGAGTAAGGGTGACGGGATCTAGGTCTGAGTGAATGAATATTGCCATAATTGCAGCAGCATTTGTAACCTTATTATGCCAGTGAAAACTCCAAATCAGAGCTTTGAGAATAAGGAACTAATTGGCTTGAAACAGTTTCAGTCTAATGACCTCTTACCAGAAGCTCAACAGTGCATTAAGGTTTATACCCAGGGTTGGTTAGATTAGTTTCAATTTCAGGTAGTGGGTATCTATCCAATTACTGTTCTCCTCCTCCTCCTCCTCCTCCTCCTCCTCCTCCTCCTCCTCCTCCTCCTCCTCGCCCTGGGTAGAGCACATGGCATTCCTTCTGCTACTTGATGTGCTAAGCAGCATGTGAGTTGGCAACTTGGGCTGAAAAGCAAATTAGCATTATGCAAACTGCAGGATTCTGGCACTCACATTAGGATCACTGATCTGGCAAGAAATCCTGCCAAGCTACCAAGCTTTCCTGAGCCCAGAGAGAGCCGCAAACCCTAATCCAAGAGACCAGCTGACAATAACAAAATAAAAAGAGATTGTGGGGGAGGGGGAACAAATTCTTAATTGTCTGGGAGGGTACTGGTGGGAGCTTGGAGGTGGATTTCCTATAGAGACCTAACTCTTGTATTGCATATTGCAGTGAAGAGATACAGGCAGAAAGGTGAAAGATAGAAATATAATAAAGAAAGGAAGAGAAAGATTAAGGAAGGGAAGGAAGAAGGAGAAAAGGGAAGGGGGAAGGGGGGAAGAGGGGAAGGAAGGAAGGGGGAAGGAAGGAGGGAGGGAGGAAGGGAGGGAGGAAGGGAGGGAGGAAGGGAGGGAGGAAGGGAGGGAGGAAGGGAGGGAGGGAGGGAGGGAGGGAGGGAGGAAGGAAGGAAGGAAGGAAGGAAGGAAGGAAGGAAGGAAGGAAGGAAGGAAGGAAGGAAGGAAGGAAGGAAGGAAGGAAGGAAGGAAGGAAGGAAGGAAGGAAGGAAGGAAGGAAGGAAGGAAGGAAGGAAGGAAGGAAGGAAGGAAGGAAGGAAGGAAGGAAGGAAGGAAGGAAGGAAGGAAGGAAGGAAGGAAGGAAGGAAGGAAGGAAGGAAGGAAGGAAGGAAGGAAGGAAGGAAGGAAGGAAGGAAGGAAGGAAGGAAGGAAGGAAGGAAGGAAGGAAGGAAGGAAGGAAGGAAGGAAGGAAGGAAGGAAGGAAGGAAGGAAGGAAGGAAGGAAGGAAGGAAGGAAGGAAGGAAGGAAGGAAGGAAGGAAGGAAGGAAGGAAGGAAGGAAGGAAGGAAGGAAGGAAGGAAGGAAGGAAGGAAGGAAGGAAGGAAGGAAGGAAGGAAGGAAGGAAGGAAGGAAGGAAGGAAGGAAGGAAGGAAGGAAGGAAGGAAGGAAGGAAGGAAGGAACGGAAGGAAGGAAGGAAGGAAGGAAGGAAGGAAGGAAGGAAGGAAGGAAGGAAGGAAGGAAGGAAACAATCATGACTGCTCCACAACAGGCTATGTTGGCACCCCAGCTGTTTGTGACTGCCTGTCTGCCGGCATTGCTGCTTGGCCTTAGGCCAGCAGAGCAAAAAGAGGTAAACTCATTTTGCCACAAAGTTAATGGGCTCATCTGTGTGATGGACCAGCCAGGACCTTGGTTCTCATCCCCCTTTGCTGACTGAACACACGGGCAGCTGCTGCAGGAGTGGCAGACGACAGCAGGGCAATAATACCTTAAAGCACTTCAGCCGGATTCATCAGAATTCATCTGTCTTCAGGGTTTTTTTTAAGGCATTCACTGGTAAAGATTTTTTTTTTTGGTGTTGAAAATAAGCTATTCCCGCTGGTTTTGTCTATGAAAGCGGGACAAGGTAAATAATCTTCACATCTTAGTTTGGATGGAAGGAAGAGGGAAACTAGAAGAAAGTGTAGAGCAGTACCTAAGCCTCAGTGAAAACCAAAGGGAGTTGTACATCTGTCTGTGACTGTGTGCCTTAGAAATTATTTCTGTATTTCAGCTTCTTTACAGCCTTAGCCACAGCCAGCACTCACCTCTGTCTGTACTAATGCTGTGCACATATAGCAAAAAAACTGTGTGTGGACCCTCAAAGGCTTTTGCAGATGCTAAAATATACCTAAGCACATGAGGGTCAGATAGCATTTAGTTATAGTTTTATACCATCAGGTGCATCAGGTTGTTCTCTAATTACACAAACACCCATTGCATTATGAAAGAAAGTCTATACTTTTTTAATGGCAAGATCTAGCAGTATAAGTAGTTCTAAAACACTTGGTGATGATTCTTCACATTAATGGGGGAAAGTAAATTTGTAGCTTTGTTGAGAGTAAGACAGGCTGAGAAAGATGTTCCTAAGTCACAGGGTGATCAGATACAGCAGAGGAACAGAAGTAGGAGCCTCTTTAATGGAGTTTTTTATCAAGCTAGTGCATTATAGGATTGTATATACTTAGGGTTTAAAAATTATTGGTTCATGATTTTATCATGGTTTTATCCATGTAAAGGCTGTAGAGGGAATGCAATGGGTTGAGTCCTCTGATCCCCTACCTCTCAATGGCCATCAAAGTTCAGTGTAGCTATCTCTACACTAAGCTCTACAAGCTGTGCTTTTACCTCTTGACCAGTCCAAAGTCTCTTATTTTCAGTATTTATTTTGCAACTGTTTCAGTTCAGTGCATTAGCATCAGAACATGAGACACAGCTTTTCAGCCTGTTGTTATTATTTCGAGGACCTGGCCCAATGCTGTGAACCCAGTAGGCAGAATGTACCAACCCTTTGAGGGTTTTGTGTGGAAGTCATTAAACCAAGCAGTGGGATTGTTTCATTTACTTCATTAAATTTGTAATAGGTTTCATTAATTTCCTCTGGACTTTCATTGCAATAGGAAGAAACTGAGTCAAGTTCTGGATTTCCGTTTCTTATGAAACAACTGTGCTTGCTTTTATTTCAGCTGGGTACACAGTTCTGCATCTGCTACTCCAGACTCTTTCAAGTAAAGTGACAGAGAAGATCTACTTTTAGACAGACTTTTCTGCTATGCTTCCTTTTCTCCTGCTCCCAAAACAGCATCCAGAAAACAGGAACTAGCCTTTGATTCCTGTGCCTTCGGTTTCCTCGTCAGAACCCCCAACTAGGATCACAGGAAATAAGGTGCACCGTCCCATAGCTACGTGGCTGCAGCAGTATTGCTGGAAGAAAGTTGAATATTTTATTACCCATATCCAGGTCACAAGGTCAAAACTAACATGCTTATGCTGAGAGGGGAGGTAACCCAAGTGCCTATGGATAAGATGATTTCATGATGGCAGGCAATCTTCCAGATTTCATCGAGTTTCTTGAGAAATCGTGGTTGGCAATCATGTGTATGTTTCCACACCTCCTCCTCACAGCACAGCAAGTTGTATTTTAGGTTTTTGAAAAAAATCTCATCCTTTTCATTCAGTTAAAATGATGTAGCATATTTGACTTCCTCCTTTACTAAAAAAGGAGCTACAAGCCAGGCAATACAAAGCAGGATTTTGACCACCTCTGCCTCTGACCTTTCAGGAGAGTATAGGCAAGCTGATCTTCTACTGTGTTTCCTCTACCACACACTGGTTTCTCTATTTACATCACAACCTCTTTGTGCAGTGTAATTGTCTAGCACAATGGGGCCCTCAGTGGGAACCTCAAGGTATTTCCATCACAAGAATAACAAACAACAGCAAGGAAGAAGAACAAAAGGAGAAACACTGTGATTACAAGGATAGGTCCAGACTTTATCAGACCGAAGAATTTCAGCATCTGGGACTTTTCAGAACTGGAAATAGAAGCAAATGAGAGGGTCCAACACTGGCTTTTAGCTTGAGCTGCGATGTGTATCTCCAAAGAATCATGGCATGCACTGTATGCATTGCTTCTATTGTTAGAACATATTAAGTGAGAGTACAGTGAAGAACCTGTAGCGTGTCTAGCATCATCACAACCACACGTTACAATTTGCCTTGCACAGTCTTCTTCCCAATGTTTATGTTTTAAAAATCCAGTTAGGAGCTTTTACTCCTTTCTTACAAATGATTTATTTTGTTTTCTTGGAACAATAGGTCACATTGTTTTTCTCCTTCGGAGCTTTCACTTTGATGTGTTGGCTTTGACTGCTGGAGGAAATGCTGTGGACCAGAAAAGAAGCATTGCTGTGGTCCAACTTCACTGTAAACAGCAGGTGCAACAGCTGCTGCAGGAAAGCCACTCTCTTTCCTGCTCTTTTTTGGGGATGAAAGAGGGGGATGTAGCAACTTATTTTTCTGGAAAATCTGAGACATAGGAAACAAAAATAAAGACACAGTTTGAAGTGTTTCCTTTATTTGTCAAAAGTCTCGACATGCAAAATAAAGAACATGTAAATACTGTAGTTTAATATGTAAATACTGCATGCAAGTATGCAAATGCTTCACCTGGATATGATAGGCTTGGTGGTATCTATAAATCTGAGTATACCACGCCAAACACTCAGCTGAGCTATAATTTGAACTGCCTCCTCAGCAGAGCCAAAGTAATTTTCACCAGCAGTTATGTGGCAGACTCTTACAGTGACGTGCAGAAGTATAACAGTAATTTGTCTTCTATAAAATCTTAAGGAGAAGGGTGCAGAAATATGCTTACACATATCAGTGCTTAATTGTATGTGTTTTTTCACAAAGAAGTCTGGGGCAAGCCATAAAATGTGCAATTCTGCGTGAGTTCATACTGACCCTTGCTCTGGAGATACAGGGAACAATTCTCCTAGCCTCCGGACAACATGGGTTATGGCCTGCTGTGCTTCTCACAAGTCCACAGCAGTCCAGTTTCAATGAGAATCTACTTAAAACATAAGGTTTTCCAGAATTGGTAAGGCAGCACCAAATTTCAGTGTTGTATCATAATTTCCCATAGTTGAGTTAATCAGTAGAGATGGTCTTTAAGAAGTCAGTCAGTCACTGTCAGCAGAGATACTTGGAGTCAAGAAAATTCAACTTCTTTACCCCTAGCTATGGAAAACAGGATAAAATTTTGTGTAGGAGCTCATCTATGACTTCTGCTACAATTCTGGTCCAAATAAATCTTGTTATTTCCTTCATGAAAATGGTATCACAAGCAACATAACTGGGACTTACATGCACCTGAATGCTGAATATAATCTTTCTTACCTGTGCTACTGAAAACAGAGCAATATTTCTGTAAATAACTCCATGCCTTGCTGATAGGTGCTCTCACGTGTAGAATATGTAGTAAAGAGGAGACAGGCAGTCACCTCTACATTATCTAATGAGCATTTGGTAGGGCTGCTAAAGCCAAAGCTTTGGTGTCTCATGTCATCAGGTGAAGCACTGAAGCCACAGAGAACAAAGTGGGAATGGAAACATTTTGTGACAGTCACACAGGCCCTCCTTCTTGCACTCTTTCCCTCTGCTCTGGACTGCCAAAAGCCTGGCTCCACCAGACATACCAAGAGTACATTTTAAACAGGGATGTTAATCCTACTCAGAGCAGGATTAGCTGCCCCTGAAGCCTCTGAATGCCAACCAGATGTTGCTGTGCAGCTGGCAAAATGCCCAAAGCAGCTTCTAAATTCCTTTTTCTTTTTTTAAGATGGAGGTCTCTTACCAGAAAGCAATATGCTCTGGGAATCTCAAAGGATTACAGATCCCTCACAGGAGATGGCTCATTTTCACCCACTTGTACTCTACTCATGCCAATCAAAAGACTCTCAGACTATATCTGTATTAATGAACCAGGGAGGTTTACTGGCACAAGACTATCCCACATATTTTTAGCATGCTTCAAAGTCTGGTCCCAGCTCTCCCTGACACTGCCCAGGCAGCATTCAGGCATCCGACCCATGGGTTGTCATTCCTAATGACAATTTAGATCTGGTCACTGCTCTTCTGGAAAAAGAAGAGAGCTGAGAAGTATGGACATATGTTGTACTATCAGAACTTGACATCAGAGCCCAGGAGTAGTCCTTGGTTTATCTTATTTACTGCAGTAGACATGGCCCCGTTGCCTTCAGTGATCGTTGGATTGTACACAGAAAATGATACACAATAGATTTTAAATGTTAAAGACACTCAGTCCAAAAACTTGGTTAAACTGGAGCTAATTAGATACCAACAAGAGCATGCTGTGCTCCATGCCCATACCAATTCACATATCATCTCTTGAAACCTTGTATCTCCAAAGGGATGCCTGCAGCATAACTAAATGAAGGTTCATAAGTTGCAGATTCATTTTCCCTAGCTTACAGGCATCTTCTTGTGGTAAAGGAATTTGCATCTCAAAAGCAGATTTTGAAATAGATCTTGGTGGCAGGCAATTTCTTACCAGGTAGCTTTTCTTGTCAAATGATTTAGACAGGACCTTGTAGTCATCTCAGCACTCCAGCTTCTTCTATACAAGCTGTTGTACAGCACACTTCTGGCTGAACCTATGCCATCTAAGCACAGGTCATATGTGCAGGCTTCCCTTACTTAATCACATAAACAAAGAGCCATATTTCTGAGGTGATTACCACAGACCTCACCTTATTTTCCCAAGCTCACTCAATCACTCAACGTACCCTCTTCTATCTTCTTTTTTTTCTCCCCCAATCACTCATTCATCCACAACTCACAGTCTTCCATCCTTTCCAAATTGCTGCTTTTTGCTGACACAGCAGCCTACTTAGATAATGAAAATCAAATTGCTGTAATAAGATAATGCCATGCTTTTCACTAAGAACAAATAGAAGCAGAACTTAGAAGAAATCTGGAGGATTAGGAGCAGGGATGTTATTATTGGTTAACTCCAAATGCCTGAGACAATCTGCCAAATCTTCTGAGTGTGCCTCACGTGGTTAAATTATCCTGAGATACTTTATGCTCCAAGTTAGCAGAGTAGCCTCAGGTGAAGAAGTGTCTTTCAGCACATATAGAAAAAGTCCTGAAGAGCCCTAGATGTAAGGAGAGTGTGTTGAAACACAGAGTTGGAGCTAAAGAATGTATCTGTAAAACAGTAACAAATCTAATAATAATTCTATTGCTAAGGTACTTGGAGCTTTTACAGCAGTATTTTTAGGTGCATTTAAACACTGATTTGTACTGAGAGATCATAAATATTTGGAGGGGGTATCTTAAGTCCTGCAGTAATCAAGTGCAGACTTTTGAAATCGTTAGCAGTTGTTCAAATTCCTTTGTAGGGCTGGATAGCAGCTCTTGATATGAAGTGGTGTTATCTTCGACTGCTTATGTACCTCTTGTCTATACTTAGTGTGCTCAAGGCTGAAGGTGATCCTCCCTCTCAGACATGTTAAGAACCCTGATGGTATTAGGGCTCTTGCAGAACTTTCAAAGCTTTCAATTCTCCAACCATTTCATTTGTAAAAGTAAATCTATGCAGCTGAGTTACAGAGGTGATTTCCCATTCTGATTGGTCACAAGCAAGACTGATAAGAAATGTCTGTTCAGGATCACGCTTCAGTGCTCTCACTGAGTTTGGACACATTATTCAAACTTGCACTGTTCTCTGCATTGCTGATGCTTTTGTGAGAGGGAATGAAGATATATGGTTGCTGGCTAAAGTGCACTACTGTACCTACTATTACATTACAGGGAGGATTTTGTCTTTTCTAGGCATGTAGTCTTGTTCTCAGACCACTTACTTTTTTCATGTTGAGTAAAATTGAGCAATTCAGCACTTAAATGCAAGAAACTAATGAGGCATTCCTAAAGTAAAATCTGCTTAATTCTAGAGGTGAATAACACAGTTCACAGAAATAAGACAGCTGTATTCAGATAGTTTACTGAAGGGGTGTTTTTTAGCTTAACTCCATTTAAATATATCCAAGTGAGTTTCTTAGTCTAACACTAGTCATGTAATAGTCAATGGGAAAAGAGAGGAGACTCCAGAGGCCCAAATACACCCCAATTATTTTAGATATTGATCTTGGGGTGGGATTATCCAGTCTGGATAATCACTTCTGATTTAGACAGATATAGATGTCTGAAACTGGACAGGTGATTTCCAAGAATAAGCAGATATCTAAGAGAGTGCACTTAAGCAGATATCTAGGAGATAGCTGGAATTATTCATCCTCCAGCTGGAAGAATTGACTCTGTGATGACTTTCTTTTGTTGACTGGACTGAAGAAGCATGCATATTACTTGTCACTTAATCTTAGAATCCATGGAGGCATGGCTGATACAGGGATTTTAGGGTAAATTATATTCTCACTTTCAACCATGGCAGGCTCCATTTACAATAAGGAAATGTGACCTAGAAAGGTAGCATGAGGAACCCTGTACAAGCCTCCCCCAACAGCACAGCAAACAGGGGGTCTCTAAGGCTGTTCACACAGAGTTTGCACAGATCAGAGTTGGAGCAAGTGCATTTTGTAAAGAAATGTATAACCTATTGTCCCAGAAAACAGGCAAAGGAGTTTCATGAGCAATGATTATCTTCCAGGTCTCATTTATGGATCTGGGGAAACCCTTCTCCAACAATTTCAGTAGGAAGCTCTGCCCAGCTGCTCTGATATGTCCATTATTCCAAGAATATTCTCCTTGCCAAAAGGGGAATCCCAATAAGCCCTAAAGCATAACCCTCTATGTGCTCCAAATGTGAGTGTAAATGTGAATAGGAGGCAGACAGTGTGAATTTTGTACTGCATGCTTTTTCTATTTTAAATAGTTTTGCCAACATGGGGTCTAGCTTTCACTTTCTAATACAAACTTCTAGTAAGTTACAAACCTCACTGAAGTCTCTCTGTTTGCTCTATCAGGTAAAAGAATTGACTTTATTACATCAAATACACCTAGTATAACGAACTCTGTTAACTCATGCTTATGGGATGAAAACCAAATTGAAACCACAGAGAAACATATCTGGGGACTCCACAATATCTGATTCCCTTTAAGAATAGGAGAATTTTATAGCTTTGTCACAGGACTTTCCAGATGCTGGGAATGGAATACAGGCCATGGGTCCAGCTAGGATTGCAGGGGAGCAATGTAAAGCTGGTAAAAATACAACTGAATGAGGGAAAATGCTCACAGAATTGTGAAGGAACTGCTGGAACAAAATGAGACCTCTCCTGTGACTCTGAGGTTGGCTCTCTTGGGTCTCTTCCTCTGGATGACTCTGTTTCTTTTCACCAACAGAAAATTCTCACTATCCACTTTCCATGTGCAGCCCTAAGTGCGTTACAAGGCCACAGAAATCAGAACAGGTCCCCATGGTGCATTATGGATTTCAGAATTCTCCCAGCTGTCACCAGCCAAAGACTGCTTTACAGATTAAGAAAGAAAGGCAAGCTGTTAAAAACAAGGAAGGTTTTGGTTAGGTCAAAAATCTGTAATCAGTGTCACTCACCTCTGTGGCCCCGACCCTGTGCTGAGGTGCACACGTGCTTCATTTCTCGTACTGTGGGTGCTCCGATCACTGCTACACACATGAATCAGTGTTTGCAGGGCCACAGTCAATTGTTTGCAGAATGAAAGTTCTAGGGCAGTCTAGCTAAAAAAAATCTGTGATTCATTTAACATATTCACTAAATAAATATTATATTAAACAGTCAGTATTGGAGGCTGATATCATGAACTGTTATAGAGATCCAAGCCCTTGCATACATTTTTTTGTATATGCCTAGATTTTAATTACATTTTTTCATTTTGCCAGTAAGCAAAGACACAGAGGTTTTGTATCCCATGGCTGGTCCACCATGATAAGATGGTACCAAGCCACCAGAGCTGAAGAGCAGCCAAGAAGCTTCCACACTACAGTGTCTGCTGCAAAGTTCTGGTAATTGTTTGATGGCTTCACCTATCTGCATCCTGGCAAAGTTTGGTATGATCTAGCACTCCTAGCTCTGCTTCTCATCAGCTGGTATTTCTTTTCACAATAAGTTTAGTACAGTGTGTGGCATTAAAATTTGAACAAATACCCCACAGTAAGTATTGAATTTATGAAACCATATGTCTTATTGTAATGAAGTCAACTGTCCACATCATGAAGTCATTACCTGTCCTTGAAAAAGAGATTGGCTTTACATATGCACAAATACATATATATTTGTCATAAATACATAGTGACTTATTTCTTAGCTTTACTTAATTTTTGCACACCCAGGATTCTCTCGTGGCTTTTTACACTTACAAAGCATATTCTTTTCATCATACTTCTTTTACAATAAGAGTTTGGTCTCTGCCCAGATTTTTTTGCTAGTGAGAATGCCAGTTGTCTTAGAAAAAACCTTAAAACACAAAGAATGGGAGTTTTCCTGTTCTCAGTCCAAGAAAGCCCACACTAAGATTTGCCTAAGATTAAAAGTACAACTTATGACACTATAATAACATAAGTGACAAGGGATAGATTTTTTCTAAATGAACCAAACACTATCAAATCATTCATGATTTTGTAACTCAGCCACAGAATATACACAATAATTTCATAGAGGAAAATCATGCAAATATTAGCCATTAAGTAGATCATAAAATTACCAATGTAATAAAGAACAATTGGAAACCGTAAGTGATATTCAAAACTATGTTTGCATTGAAGGTGCAGTTACAGTGCCTGTTAGACAGCAGAGTGGGGAAATGGAGAAGGGAAGGAGAAAAAAACATTATAGCCATTACACGAGGAATCAGCTCACAGCCAGGGACACAGGGGGAAACAGACCTCTGGATTCTCTCACATGTAATCACGGAGGTATTCCTCCCCAGACCTCCTCTCTAACACTTTCCTGAGAAAGCATCTTACTGGCATGAAGGACAGCTGCAAGGATACAGGGAGGAGGAGAAGCCTGGGCTTCCCAAACTCCAGCAGTGCATTTCCCAGTACATTCACTGGAACTGAGGGCTGCAGCTCGCTCTGTGGAATGTGGCCAGGGGGATACTGGCTTGATTTCTTGTCTGCAGTTCCCTCAGAACAACTAATTTAATAGTAATGATGATAACAGTGTATCCGAACAGGACAGAGGTTAATTTAATTCTGTGAAGAGGTGCATGACTTAGCATAATGAAACCATTATGAGATGAGTTTTTTGCCCAAATCAAGATAAGGGCAGATTGGAATGAGAATCTTGCAGCCACATGGGTTGGGAAAACAGTCCACTAAAAATGTGGGATCGGAAGGTTACAGGGTCCTTTCATCTCCCACTCACTGATTATGCATGAATATAGACCCAGGATAGTTTTCACTGCAGGCAGTGAAAAGTATCCTATTAACTTCCGTGGCCTTGAAGTAGAACTCTCAGAACAAAATATTCCGTGTGACAGCTTGAATCTATAGGTGACTCTGCCATTTACTAGGCTGAGTTTTAATGTTTTGAACCCAGATTTCAGAAAAAGGCTTCCAGTCATAGAGAGGAAAGAAGGTAGATTGAAATTTTTGCAGTTGAAAGTTATTCCTCACATACAGAAGCAGCAAAAAGTAAAATAAAGGACCACAAAGGAAGAAGACAAAAGATTCAGATATTATATACCTGAGTTGTGATTGCTTTGTGCTGGAACCCTTTTTAAGATGTTGCACAATGCTTTAAGAAGGATGCAAAGATGTGATAAAACAGATGCAGCAGATGCAGGAAATATAGCACTTCTCACAGGACAGACTTTTGGGGGTAATTCCGTTTATTAATGGCATGTATTATAGAATAATAAGTTGCAGATGATCATTAAAACTTATCCTTAACAGACATTCCTTGTGTATCCGTCTCTTGTTATTTCCATAGAAGGGATGAGAGAAATTTGTGTAGCAAGAGATTTTTGAGTTCCCAGGGCTCACATTTGCATGTCTGACTTGTGATTTAAAAGTAAGGATTATTTTTAAGAATGGTTTAATTAAAAAATAATAATTTAATAATTCTGTCACGAGAAAAGCTTGTGATGTGATATATTCCAAGGACAGATTTTGCTCCAGGAATCTCATATTTTTGTTCCCCTCATTTTCCTAACAACTCTGGCAAAATGGCAAATTTCTACTCCCATTAGAGATTAATTTCTTTCCTTAGAGCAAACTTCGGCTTTCAATCTTTGCCTTCAAGTCCATCAAATCTTAGCATTGGCAATTTAAGAGATGATCCAATGGCTCTTCTGCTGATTCCATCAGGAAGCTCCATACCACTTGCAATCAAAGGCAGCCAAAGTGAAGATAAAAGCCTGCCAGGATAGCAGCAGTAGCTGCAATGTGGTACAAAGATGCACTACTTTATTCCCAGTCTGTATGCAAAGCAGTCAGAATCAGGAACATGCCATGAACAATGAAAGGACAAGCAGGAATGCATGAAATGTACAAAAGGAGGGATAAAGGCTGTGTGTTTGCAAGCAGAAGAGCAATCCTGGCCATGTCCTGAAGCAAAGACATAACCACAAGGTGAATGTGTCTGTATCAGTTAAACGTGACTCCAAACTCCAATATCCAGTGACAGACATGTTAACAAATAAGTGAGGAATCATTTTGGGAAAGAGAGCAAGAGGTGGATCCTTATTTTTTTTGTCAGACTTAAACAGCAGCAGAATCTGAAATCACATGGTATGTCTCAAAGAACAAGCTGCATTTGCAACCAAAGTTTACACAAAACATTAACATGGGCAGAACAAAAATTATTGCTGAGGGGGATTTTGGATTTGCTACAACTGAGAGCTTTTAAGAGTAGCTTAGACTTTTTAAAGACTAGATTAGACAAATGTCTGTCCAGACTAGCTTATGTTGTGGGTGTACTTTGAGCAGGGGGCAAATTAAGCCACTAAGGTGGTCTCTAGACCATTTGGGGTCTCTTGCAGGCCTGTCTTTCAATTATCCTGTGCCATGCAAGTGTTGTGCAGGACAAGATAATGTAGGTCCAGGAAGAACAGGTGAGGAGAATACAAATGATGTGGGGTTGATGCACAAGCTGAATGCCATGCTGTTCATGCCATGTGTGTGTCACCAAGCACACTGCTGGTAACACTCGGTGCCAGGCACCCCTGATGCTAACAAATGAAATGTGTGCGGCCAAGGAGGTGGCTTTGCAGACAGGGCAAACAACAACAACAAATGTGATCAAGGGAAAATGTAAATATAACGGTAACCACTGTCAGTGCCATATTGCATATGTGACAGATGTGAAACACTATAAGTGCTAAATGTACCCAAAATAAAAAGACACAGATGTCCTGACAGCAGGCAATCTGTGTGTTTCTTCTCTGTGCCAATTCCATATAGCACTTTGTAGTCCCCAGCTGTGAGCCCACACATATAGCTCCAGACTCAAAAGTTAGAACTTAACCAGTCCCAAGCTTCAGTGCCCCAACAGGCAGCAGTGACGTCACTCCAAATACCAGTGCCCACTGGCATGCCATTCACGAGTTGCTGTGACCCGGGGCTGCTCAGCCCCAAAGGAAGGAAGGGACAAATGCGTGGAGCAATCTCAGTGAGCAATAAAAGGACATTCTGCTGGTCATGCTTCAATGTGTGATGTCCAACTCATCTATCAGGCAGGATGAGAGGAGGCCAGGCACTGCTACAATGTGCAGAATTCCTTATCAGCTCAGTCATCCCCTGGCAAAACACCAGAGTAGAGATAGAGCACTATCTATCTTTCATTAGTGCTGTCAGGACCCTTCTCACTGCATCAGGTACCTTTGCCAAAGAGATCCTTACTAATAGGACCGTGCACTATAGTGTCTGACCTGGTTAAGTGGAAGCAGGATTTTAAACCTCATTTTCAATACCCACTAGAGGTAAATATTTGCCTTTCCAGATGAGAAGACATAAAGCAGACTATACAGCATAAACAGTGCGTGCCATGACAAACAGTTATCTGATTGCAAAGTAACAATCCAGGGCATCAGAGCAATCAACACTTCTGCATAACCAGGAGGGAAGGAAACCAAGTTTGTGGTGACTACAGGCTTCCTCAGGTTTAGCTATTGGCATCTTGGTGCAAAAGTGCAGCAGACAAGTTTCTGAGCTAAAGAAGGTCATTAGCTGCAGGCAAGTCCTCAGCAACCATGAGACCATTTGATCTCCAAGGACACAGTGGCGTGCTGCATATCCCATATTTACAACATGGTGTTTCCAAATGTAGCTGATTAGTGTTACAGGCCGCAGCACCATGTGTAATAAAAAAGGAGTTTGAAGCCTTCTGTGCCTTCAAAGGCAGAGAGGGCACAATCCAATTAATACCAGGTGACAAAGGCCTACAAATAAACAGCATAAACATCCTGACAGACATTGGAAATGAACCATTGTCCCACAGAGCCTGAACTGTTGGCACCCAGAGCCAGAATAGCGCTGGCAAGGAAAAGTTGGCTTCCAAGTGTGAGAGTGCTCTCAGTGAAGTCCACTGCCCAGCACACACATGGAAACAACCAGGGTCCCAAGGAATACTCAAAAATGGGCATCTGATAAAGAGATATGTGAAAAAGCTGTGTGAATATGGTGTTACTGTCACCCAATACAGCATGTAACCACTCTGGTATGTGGTTTATATAGCACTCACGCATAGTACTCATGTAATATTCCAAGTCCTATGCGTGCTGCTCCAGCAGTACCACACATGCACACAATACCACAATCAAAAACACATCTTCCTGGCAAATTTTGACAACCTATATACCATGTATTGCAACCACCCGCACACATATGACGTGATGATAACAGCTGCCATTGCATCACTACCAAATACTTCAATGGACCAGCACACATTTTCTCAGAGAGAGAGAATCTTCACAGAGCCTCTGAACAACCTACAAGCAGATGGCAAACTGTGCTCACGAGGAAAAGCTTGATGAAGTACCCAACACAAAGGCAGGAGGAGCAAATGTGCTGATGATGAATCTGGCTAATTGAATATTTCACGAAGTAAACATATCAGTAAAACCTATCCCACCCATTAAAAACAGGCTGCACGTCAAAGAGGTTCAGAGCCCTCAATAGCTGGTGGGTCACCAGTTGTGAACATCACTGGTGGGCAGTCCAGCCCAGGACATGATGTAAATATTGCTTCTAGGAGAAAACCATGGCCCAGCGTATGCTATGTGTTCATAGCATATAGAATTCTTCCTTTTTTCCTCACAGGCTTCTTCGATATGATAGGGCCAGAAAAACTTGCCATAGCACTAACAGATGTAACTGAGGAAATCTTGATATTCTGAAAACTGATTCTATTATTGTGGCAAATATACTAATGCTAGACGTGATAATTTTGGTGGTAAGCTGTACAGTATTCAGCTGTATAAAGTTTCTGGTTTGTTGGAGTTCCTTTACCCATAAATCAGTCAAGTGATTTGTAAACCTAGACTGAAATAAACCTAGACTATTTAGTGAGATTTTTAAGAGAGATAAAATAATTGTCTTGTGATGGAAGGGCTGAGCTAGAAGCCAGAGGTAACTGCAAGGCAACTGATGTAGAAAAATAAATTTCCAGCTAGTTCCATAATTACCCTTGGTGTTTGTGCTGGGGATGTTTGGTCTATGTTTTGCTGTATGGCACTTGGTACATGCAGTCACAGCCAGGCCTCCACAGACCAACCTGTGCTCTCATCAAGGCTTTCATCTCATCCCACAATCGTTTCTGTTCTTACACTCAGGCAGCAGAGCCCCACACCTGTCTTTACTTAGCTGGCTGCATTCTTTCTCGTTTCTCCAGAACTTGTCCTAATCTACAGAAGATTTAGTTTGTGAGTGTTGCTTGGACAGCAGTGCTCTGAGCATTTTCATGTTGTGCTTAGCATAGTAATTCCAGGAATCTGGCATTTCGGTGCCAGGTTGTGCTATGTTGCATTCTGCTAACAGCAGTTGCTCTCAGGGCCCATATCCCACCAGATGCAGGGGCACCAGGACACCAGGAGCCAGAAAGCTCCATGAGCACCCTTCCACCTCTATTGGCATGGTCTTTCTCAAAAGCCCGAGTGAGCCTGGCCTCTGGCACACCACGCCCCTGCAGCAGCAAGGGGCAGGGCAGCAGTGAGTGAGCCGGAGGGGGTGCAAAGCTGTGCCCACCAGCTCTGCCCTGCACGGCCAGGCAGGGCTGGGCTCCCACTGGCGCAGCGTGCGACGGCCGGAGGCGTTAATGAGCCTGGATGTGCCATGTGTGCAGCTCCTCTGGAATTCTGCTCAGAAACACCATGAGAAACTCGGAGCATGTACTATTTACGCTGGTTATTAGAAGCAGATGCTAATGTTTCTCTGCTGCGATCCCCCAAGTATCCTGTCCTTTTATGATGTGTGGCATGTGTTTGCAGTATGTATGTCTCTATATCACATGCAAATAAAAGGTTACTTTCACCATTTGTGTTGTGTTCATTGATAATGAGGACCTTACAACCTCTTTCTGTGGGCTTGCCCCTGCAGATGTTGACTGTGGAGCTGAGGTAAGCATCTGTAGTAATGTGTAGGGCTGCTGTATGGTGCACATGTGTGGATGTCTGGCATGAGCAGTGGATGAAGATAAGCCAGGGCAACAACAGTGCTCCGAGCTGCCTGCTGGCACTGAGTAGGATGAGGGCAACCAGGTTGTCTTACCTTTGGGTTCAGACCCAAACAGTGCAAAATCCACATTTTCTGTTTCTTTCTCTTATGTATTTGTATATATATGTACAGGTATATACATATGTGTTGAGTTCTTTCCTATCAAACACCTCCTACAAATAAGGCTGAGTCTACAAACAGTACTTTACACACAAAAGTTTATCTGGAAAATTATATATATATATATATAAAATATTGTTTGCCTGGGTATTTCTCAGTATGATTTAAGTAGCAGTATAGCTGTATTCACTCAGATAATTATTCAATAACTAGAAGATTTGTTCACATAACTCAAGAGTCCTTTAGTAGTAGAATAGCAATAATTCAATGCCTATATTAGACAGAAGGGGCCAAAAATGACCCTGCCATAAATTCAAGTCTTATCAAGATTTCTTAATCCTGTTTTCCTGGGGTGACTAGACCCTGCTGTAATGGAGTCACATGCTTGAAGTTTCTATTTTTAATTTCATGTTTTCAAGTCTTATTTTTTACATAAAGAAATAGGGCATGTGTAGAAGATTTCTCAGGCTTCTTAGGCACAGAACAATAATTTCCATCCCTTGCTATTGTAGTTTGTGTTTGTTTTCTGCTTTCTCCTTCTTCTCCATCCAGGAGCCATGGTTTCCTTCAGATCTCAAGTCCTTGTCATGGCAAGATCTTATCACTGAGCTTTCATCTGACAGCCTGTGTCCCACTGTTTGGAGGTCCTCCTACCACAGTTACAGTCCCAGCCTAGGTAGACAAGCTGGACCCCTGATAGTTCCTGAAGAGTGAAACACAGCAAAACAAAAAGATATCCAAATTAGTCCCATGTGCCCCCTATTACCACCACCAGAAGTGCTAGTAGTTTCTGTCACCACATACTTTGATACATACTAACTTGAGAATCTCTAATCTGGATGGATTTCCCCTTCTTTTCACATCTGACCAGCTGTCTCCCAATAGCTTGGTGTTGGTACAGATGTAGCATTATTGCACTTACAGTCTCTTCAAAGACATCTGATTATTTGTGTGAAGAGAGCCATACTGACCTTGTTCCTGATCACATCTTCACTTCTTCCTATTCCAAACTCTTGACCTAGTGACACTTTCAGTGGGAAAATCTCCTTTAAGATGTTAGAGTTCCATAGAAGATTTGAAAGAATTTAGACCACAGGTGTGCAATGGTGCAATTTTTAAATGTTGAACTGGAAATGTCCCATGAACTTCTTGAACTTAAAGCACTATATATAAATGATTATTCAGTGTCTTAATAATTATTCTTAATAGATACAAATAACAAGAGCTAAAGCTATAATTGCAGTCACTGGGCATGTTGGTTTATGTAAAATTATACTAAATTATTCATGTATCCCCAAATTTTAAAATGTCAAAGCTATGAAAAACAATTTTAACCAAGTTCTGAGAGCATTAAAATATGCATCTGATATGCCTAAATCTTTTAAAAAGATGACATAAAGACTACCTTTATATTGCATGTACTAACTTTTATTTGGTATTGATCACAGCTTGAAAATGAAATATTTATGTCACTTTTTCCACCTTTATACAGTAGAAGGTCAGATATTCTATCTGTAGGACAGGACTTGTCTCCTGACGTGCCTGCTGGAAATGGCTGAAGCCTTGTCTTGTACAGAATCTAGAAGAGCTAGCCACGTAATTTTGGGTGAATCTCCATAGCAACAATGTGTTCCTTCAAAGCTCTGCCTACCCTTTATTTGCCAAACAAAGGCCATTCATTGTACCTTAAGCCAGGGTGGAGTAATTAAGGGGAAAGAATGGCAATTATGGTCTAAGCTGATAGGGAAAAGTAAAGAGGACGAGCAAGGTGCAACTTGTAATGATCATTGTTTATAGTATGAAGCAGAACACGAAATGAGAAATGGGGCAGGCACTTTCCTGTGATTTGACTGCTAGGGCTGGGAAGCATTTCTCTTACTTTTCAACATTCAGAGTGCTGAGACAAAACCCAAAAAATCTTCTTTAACACCCCTTAACATCAGTACCACAAGGGAAACTGTGGGACTTTGAATCCAGTGTAGCCTGCCTTGTACAACCTCACTCAGCTCTGAGAACAAAATGAAAAATCAAACACATTCTTTCCATCCACTACTAAGTCCTGCCCCATTTTGGAGGCTGAGGAAGTCTGTCAGCGTGGATGCAGCCTGCTCTGTGCCAGCTTGCCACCATGCCTGGGAACATGCTTCTGCAGATATGGCATCTGTGCTGTTATTGCAGCCTCTGGCAGTATGACTCTGGCACTTGACTTTCTGAATCTGCTGGGAAAACCACCCGAGGGCTCACAGTGAAGCCAAAGGGAGTCACACTGGGAAGGTAAAAGGGCTTCTGAGTCCCATTGCCCAGTGGCTCACAGCACAGTGCACATGAGGTGCCATCGTTACCTGAGTGGGGCTCCTGGCCTGAAGGAAAGCTCTTGCTCATGGGGCCAGGTTCCAGCGCAGGATCCAGGCTAGCCTGACACAGTCACTGACCTTCCTGGTGAGGTGCACACTCCAGAGGCTGGACAGGACAAAACAACAGCAAAACTGCTTTCATTCCGGCCCTGGTGACTCAGGCTGGGTTCAGCGGGCAGGGGCTGCTGACAAGCGGGCCGGGCGCTGCTAATGACACCCTGCTCCTGCGCCGGGTGGAGCTGCCCTTCCCCAGTCCACGCTGCACCATCGGGATGTCCCGCCAGCGCCACAGTGCCACAAGGGCCCTGACCACAGGCAGCGTGCTGGGAAGGTCAGCAGGGCTGGGGCTGGGTTTGTCCACTGACAAACCACCTCCTCGTGGTGGGAGGCATCACAACATCCCGGTCCATTTGTGCAGAGCTGGGGAGGAGAGATCATGACGGAACTCGGGAAGAAACAGGTTGGGTGTCATCCAACAGCACACTGAGGCTGTTCCTGGGTTGTGTAATGCTCCTTTTAATCACCAGACAAGGATCTGGATGCAAATATGACCCTTGTGCAATGCATGAGTAAGATTCTGTGCTGCCTGCAGCCTCTTTTCCAGGCTGTGTGGTTGCCTTTGCTGCATGATGAACCCGAATGTCAAATGTTAATAACAAAACAAATTATCTCCACCCTATCATCAAGGTGTGTCGCAGCTGATTCCTGTTTAACATCAAGGTTCCTACTGCTCAAGAATCCTTCTGCAATCCTGGGCTCTATCGGTTCTATGAGTGATTAAGGAATGACAAAAATCCTGAAAAACTTCCTGGTGTCTGAGTTAATCTTCATCCTCTTCCATGGTTTGCTGGGATGGGAGGAAAAGAAATGGAGCACCAAAGATAGGATGGCTGGAGTAATTCTTGCAAAACTAGCCTAACCCAACCATCAAAGCACTTCTTTAGGTAAGAATTCAACCCCACCAAGCTCGCAGTGCATAAATGAAACTGTTTTTCTGTCTCATACAATAGAATTTGGTATACATCATAAATGACACTCCCATTGTTCTAGCCACAAGCTCTTTAGTGCATTCAAGTGTTTAGTCAGATCAAAAACCTTTTTCTATGCAGGATCCAAAGACTGGAACAGACCGTCCAGAGTGGTTGTATCTCCTTTGACATACTCAGGAGGACAGGACCCTCAATAATCTGACCTAACGTCAAAGTTGGTGCTCTTCCCAATGGGGGTGGAGCAGATGTGGTGCCCCCCAGAAATGCCTTCCATACTGCATTATTCAATTAATCTGTGATTCTGTGGGAAGGGCTGGTAGTTATAGATGGTGGCAGTCTGTTGTTTCATTGCTATCTATTCAATACTCAGTAAAAAGGAGAAATGTACTGACAGTGAGAAAATGGGATTCTGAGAAAGACAGAAAATGTGTGAAAGAGAAAGGAGAAGGAGATAACTGAGACCAAAAAATCAACATGGAGGCCTACAGAAATAAATAAAATAAATTGGACCAGATTCTTATTCCTACTAGGATACTTTGAAAGCACTGGCCATGTAAAGGAGAGGCAGATAGGTACACCTACTTCAAAGCACATTACTTCATATTAGTCTGGAAAAGGGAGAAATCTGTCTCACTGTAAATGCAAATTCAGTCTACTTTTTCTAAGGATTGAGGTTCCTCTCAAAAAAGTGTCCTCACTTTCATTTGACTAATAGATTTACCTGTAAAAATAGACTTTTTAAAATATCCCATGGAAATAGTAATTACCAATACAATTCCTGAACACTTCACAAATTTAATCATAGGTTGCGTAGTGGTTCATCTTACCACCAGTTCACAATTCCACCTTAAGAGTTAATTTAAAAATACATTAAGTGGTCTTTCCTTTTCTGCAAATTATCCACACCCAGAACATTTTTTTTTTCTAACATCTGAAGCTCTTTCTGAACTGCCTACAGGCAAGTGTTTCTCTGAGCAAGCAGATTTGAGGACTTTCAGATTTCTGTCCTTGGTTACCTGGCCACTGTGTCAATTTTCCTTTCTGATGGTGAGGTGAACAAGATAGCTGCAGGAAATGTCACACAGAAATGCCAAAAGCCAAATGAAAAACAATCATCTGGAAAGGTGAATCAATGACTGAATGAAATGGGAAGCCACTAATCATTTTCCCTCCCTTCTCCTATCCTTAATGATAAGTATGAATAGAAGCTTCATCATCCAATGCTTGCATGATGCCCTCTTTGAGTTGGGTTGGACAGTATCCATATTACAAAAAATACCACAAGAACTGGAAATAATTGGTGCTTCTTACAACATATGCAGATCCTGTGTGGAACACAATGTCTCAGAGCAGTCTTTGATGTCTTTCAGTTATATAACCCCCAGGGAAGGAGGATGTTATTGTTTGCAGAGCACGTTGTCTTTATTTTCTATATTTAATTTTTTTTAAAAAATAAAATAAAATTTTAAAACCTTGAGATCTTCACCAAAAAAGGCACCTAGAAATCAAATTCTTCTGTGATGGCTCCTTCTGTGTTATCTCATTCACACCCTGATCAGAAAATAGAGCAGAGTAAATCTGAATCCAGCTGTTGCATTGTTCCTAGAAGATTAATCAGTTACAGTCACAGAAGTCAATGAAAACTCATGCCTGATGGAGAGGTGGGAATTCTTGCTATTTCACATGCATAGAGATTAGAGACTCCACAAAGTGAAATGGGATGTCCTGGCGGTGATGAGAAGATATTTTTCCTGGAAAAACTCCACAATAGAGATGCTTTTAATTATGAGATGCTTTACCTCCAGACTGCAGTTCAATGGTCAGGAGAGAAATTATTTAAAGAGAAATTTATTATTAATATTAAAAGATAAAAAAGTGCAGAGGGCTTTGGGTACAGTCACAGTTTGTCAGACCCAGCCCAAAGTGGAGGTGACTGTTTTGTAATTCTTTTCTCTGCTCTCTGGTAAGGAGGGAGCATTTGGATACACTGTGACCCTGGTTGACCAGCATAAAAGTACTACAGTAGATTAAATGTATTTGCAAAAGTGAAACCAGCAGCTAATCATCTTGTTCATACATGCTGATTTTTCCCCCTGACTAATTTCTCTTGTAGTGGGAGTAATTAACTTTATTAGTAACACTGACTACTCTGGTACCTTCAGGCAAGCACTGGTGGAGCTGCTTATTAGCAATCACATAGTTTCACTTACACTGAGCCTGAGTATTTCCTACAGCGTGAAGTGCCTGTTGAATGTAAAAGGGGGACTGGTTAGCCTACCACCTAAAAATAAATGTAATGTATAATGTTGGAAACAGGGGGAGGGAAGAGGCAGAAATCCTACATTTTTTGCTTGCTGTGATTCGTTATCACTTTCAGTTCATCTGCTGCCTTTGCAAGGGGAGGATGACTAGAGTTGCAGTCCTCATCCCCCAGTTGCATCTCCTCAGGTGGGTTCTCAGTGACAAGTGTGCCCAGACTGGCCTCAGCTCAGGACACTCCCCATGTGTCTGGGAAATCTCCTACACAGCATTCTACAAGAGATTTCCAGACAGACAAGATTTCCATCCAGAGGTGCAGAGGTGGCAGTGGATTACTCAAGCAGCAGGCAAATCTGTGCCACTTGCAGCACCGATGAGCTGGCACTTTGCTGGAGGACAGGAGCCAGTGTGGTACAATTCTCTGGAAACACTTGCTGGTGCCAGCTTTCCTGCTTGGAATAGACCACAAGGCGAGGTGAAGAACTCTCTACCTGTTCTGCCTTGCTGTTCCCAGGAATACTTTCTCCAAAAATGACAGGCCTCCTGGCAGGGAGCTGCCTTGCTCAGGGATTGTGAAACAGCGCTAGCACTGAAAAGAAAGAAGGTCACGTACCCACTCATTAACTGGGCATTGCAATATGGAGCGTGCCAAGAGGCACTAGCAGCCAGTCTGAGTGTTGTTTTAGAGGTGTGGCAGCTGGTAGAAAATTGCTCAAATAAATCTGAATGGTCTGAAGGCAAGGTCACAGGAAGAATAACATCCAAGGAGAGGGAAAAGAAAGAAATCCTCCTGCTCTGTCAGATCAGTCATTGATGCTTTTTCTACTATGATCTCAGCGTTCCATCCCCATAATGCATAGACAACACTTACAATGACTAACTGGGATTAGGACATAGCCCTTTTTCCCCATAGCAGGCATAGTCCCTTAAGATTCCCTTTGTGGCTCAGAGGAAAGTCAACAAAACCCATCTGGGTTACCTGTTTGAATCTATTTTGTCCATTCTCTCCCTGGTATTTCAGGAGACATTGCTTAGAAGAGTTTCACTCACAGACATATACACTGGTGCTAGAAATCACAACCTGTGGTTTGCTACAGAGAGTGCTGTACCACTGAAATTGGAAACCACCAAAGCCTATATTGTATAGACCAGATAGGCTGGTCTTTCTATTATTGCTACTTAGTGAAGGAAAGGAAGAAACACTGTGGAAGACAAATTTCTGCACTCACTGGCCCAGCTTGTGGCTCCTGCTGTGTTTGAATTTTGCTGCAAACATCTGCTCCCGGGCTCTGGTGTGCTAAAGGGACACGTGTGTGGAGAGAGCATGGCTGAACCATCCCTGCAGTCTGAACTGCCAACCCTGGGCTGGCAGACTGGCCTGGACGTTGTGGATGGTTGGCAGCAGCTGGAGCAGAGCTGAGATGTCACTCACAGGCTCTGGCTGGCCCCAGGCCCATGGCAGTTCTGGCAAAGGCGTTTTGCAGTGTGTTCTGTGCCAAGCACAAGTGAAACAAACCTGGCGCTATTTTACAGGTCAAGAAAAGGAGAAAGGAACAGGTGGAATTGCTGTGTGGGTGGAGTTTATACCACAGAATTGGGAAACTGGGAATTTATGCATTTTCATTACTGAATTCTTCTTTTCACTGACCTGTTATTTTATAGATGAAACTCATATAACAAGCAGACAAACAATGCCACTTGTCAGATAAAAATCGTTTGCATGCTGAACAGCTGGCTCTGGCTCTTTATGTAGCACACTTCATTCACTGACACACTGAATGCCCAAGAGACTTAAAAAGCACCCCTGGCTCTATTAAGCTTAAGAAAACAGGCCTTCATTTTAGAAAAAAAATATTGACATTTCCCAAACAGATCCTTTTCTAATTTGTCCTTCTGTGTCATGTCCATAAAACTCGGTATACAATTCTGTCCTGGTTTCAGCCAGGACAGGGTTAATTTTTGCAACAACCAGGAGGGCACAGCCAGGACCCTGGGGTTATTGTACTCATGCTATGTGTCTTGGGGATGGAGGGGTGGTGTTCTTTCAAGTGTTGCCAGGTTTGAGGGCATGTGGCCTTGGGTGGCAAGGGGTTTGGCATGGTGAGCACTCACATGTGTATTGTTCTCCCATCTTGTACTCTCTGTCATTAGTATTGTTGTTGTTACTGCTCCGTTTTCTTACTTCGTCACAGTTTCTAATAAATTGTTCTTATCTCATCCCGCGATCTTTACCTTTTTGTGCCTCCAGTTCTCCTCTGCATCCCAACACAGAAGGAGGAGAGAAGAATAAATGAGCAACGCCTGGCCTGGAGTGTTTCAGTAGGAGCACTAAATTGGGGAATAGCGTTCCTAAACCATGACAGTTTCTCAGAGAAAGAGATTAAAGAGCTGCTTGTACTAAACAAATATATCCAGAGAGATGCTGGTGCCTTTGCACATAAGAGATGACACACAGAACCCAAAGAACAGAACCATGTCACCTGAGCTGCCTGGGACTCTGTGCACAGTACCCTACTGTCATCAGAAGCCACTAGGTTATCATATCTGTGAGAGCATTAAGGTCCAGGATGCAGTTTTGCACCTACACCTTCATTTTGAAACTTGATTCCAAATCCCACTGCCTCATGTACTTCATCCAGAATATGTCTGTTCAAATTGTTTGAACCTCCCTCTGCATTTTAATCTTATAAAGTACTCCTTTACCTGAGCAATCACACCCTCTGTCAGTCCTCAGAGTACAGGAGCTAAGGTTTGGCTCAGGTACAAGTGTGAACACACTTGTACCTGACACAACCCATCATTCAGTGGTTAATAAAGATCCAGTCCACCTACATTCACTTATTGCATTTACAGTAGATAGGGTGAATAGGTATTTTCAGCCAATAAAATTTTAATTATGAAACTAAAAGTACAAGCTGTATAATCAGCTTTCAACATCATCTGACATTCCAGTTCTGCTTACATTAGTGTTCAGCTTCCAGTCATTAAAGGACAGCATTGCTCTTTAGTAAACAGAGCAAGCAACCTTGCAAATTAAAATAATATCTGACCTGCCCTCAAGTATATTTTAAGTGGGACAGATGTAATGGGATGTTCTCACCACTGCCTCACTGAAATGTATTTGATCTTGGCATTTAGGACAAACCTTTCTTACAGTGATTAAATATACACTCCAGTCAGAGAAAGAACATTTGTTTTGAATTCAGAAACTAATCTCAGGTCCAACCAAAGTACACAGTACAGCCATACACCCAGGAGACAATTGTGGGTAGCTAAATCTCATTCACCATACCAGGGAGTAAATCCCACTAGCACCAGTGGTAAGAACATTTCAACACAGAGAAGGAACCTCAGGGCTGCTCTGGCAGGTGTTTCTCTTTGACCCTGGCAGTTGCCCTTTCTGTCATGCAATAGAAATCTGGCAGGAGGACCCCATAGCTGTTAGACCCAACACCAAAGCAGCTGCCAAGACAGGCTCTGCTGTTTGTGCTGCTAATAGCTTCTTTCCCTCCACCATGCTCCCCTCAAAGCCTCCCCAGACAACAGTCTTCTGACAGTAATGTGGGGGTGCAGGTGCCAGTTTAGGCCAAAAAAACCCCTCCATCATACATTCAGAAGCCAAAATGCTGAAATGAAAGTGTTTTAATTACAGAAAAAAGGGAAATCCACCGCTTCACAGTCTATAGTCATTTTCCTAAAACACTTGCAACATGAGCCAATAAGTTTAAGAATCAAAATTCTAGGAATAGGCAGCTTTCAACTTTTGACCTCAGACATTATGCCAACTCATTGCCTCTCATCCTGCCCTATTTGACAGAAGGGCAGGATGAAAGTGTTGTGGATAATACAGCATTCAGTTGACTTTCCTGGTCCCACCCATTGATGTTTTCCAGTTTCAGTCTCTAAGTCTCCCCAATTTCCTGGAGAAGATGCATTAAAAAAATATCGCCCTTCCTCTTGTTGGCTATACACACAAAAAATTCTAGTGTAAGTGGGAAGGAATCATGAAAAGAATAGGGAATTTATTGTATGCAGTGTTGCAAAAATGACCCCTTGCTATTTGATAGTGTTGTTCACTTGAAAGCTGATTAAAACCTGAATTTTTGAAAATATTGCAAAAATACATTGAAGCTTTTAGTTCCTCAGCTTTCACAATTTATTTATATTTTAATGGTTGACAGAACCAGAGATTGCATAAATCCTCCCTTAATTAAAGTTTTCTTCTTTCCTGTGGAGCTGGTTAGGAGATGCAATATTTAAATGGAAGCATTTCTCCAAACTGGGGGGGGAATAAGTTAATTTTGGCCAAAACAGTATCAAGTTACTCCCATAAAGTACCCCTTCCACTTCAGATAGGACACTTATCCATCATCATCAAATACTTACTAAAACAAAGTATGTCAGAACAATTTCTTTAACATACATTGCCAAAAGAAAAAGTATCCAATCGTTGATACCAAAGGGCTCCCTCAGTGCCGTGCACATTCTAATGCCTCTGGTATGTGAGCTCTGGACCTGCCCTGCCATACCTTAGACACCTCATGGAGGTGCCCAGCAGACACAGGGCTCTGCTTAAGTCTTGCCCAACTTCTCACCTCCCCCATACACTCCCTCTAGCAACGTGAGTTGCTGCAATGGACAGGTGATGCCAGATGGTCATCCAGCTCACAGGAGCTTTGAGACTTGTCCAGACCTCCCCAAGAGCCCCCTAAACATGACACACACTATATTCATGCAGGGGCTCTCAGGAGAAATCCTCATCTCTCAGAGGGTTGGAGATGTGGGGCCAGAAAACAGATTCCTGCTGAGCAGGGCTTTGTTGTATGTTGTTAAACAACCGTAAAATTAGCCAGACAAGCTCAGAAAAAGTTTATTGAGTAGTTGTGCTATAGAGAATCAGAGTGGGTGTATGCCTCACTGCCTCTAGTACCTCAGTTAAGAGTCTAAACTTAGGGTTGGGAGTAAGTAATGCTGATGCATGCTATGTAAAATAAATACATCTGCATTGTGTAGCTCCTGCTACTCTTTTTTTCTGACATGGCAGTATGCTTTGGTAAGTATTTATGACACTAACTTCTCATTAGATCCTTACTCTACCTGTGCAAAACTAAAAACGCCTTAGGCTTCAAGTAAAAGAGATCAGTTTAGGTGCATCTTATTGTCAAAATATAGTAGTAAGGCTTGTCAACAAAGAAAAACAGCCTGAAATAATTATTCTGCAATAACTATTCCACACACAGCATTCCACCATTGCTCTTTTATAATAGTACCCCTAGGGACTCATGGCTGAGCTAAACCACAAAAAGGCACTCTTCAGGCAGAGTAAAATTGTCCCCCCCACAGCGAGTGTGGACTTGCTAACTCTGGCGAGCTCTTGGTTCACTCCCTAGTACACTTCCCATTTGAATCCACAGCTGACTGACTTTTTTATTGTCTTCTGGATTTTTAATCTGAAAAAAATGATATCTAGTAGAACCCTAGAAATTAGAATAAGAATTTCAGTAGCTGGCCATTCCAGTTAAGTTCCTGCCAGTTATTCTCTATCATACAGAAATTTGTGTTTTGTCCAGTTGAATTTTTGTGCTTGCAAAACAGAAAGTTCTGACCCTGCCCTTCAGAGTATAATCTACAGCACAATAGAAATCATTATTAAGAAATTTGCTTGATAATCGTTCATAATTTGCCTCTGCTTGGTTTTGTCCCTCTCCTTGCAGTCTGTTTCCCTTAGGGAAGGATGCCTTTGCTATTTTTGCAGCATGTTGTTGACAATGAGGCTTTGTGGCTACACCTTTGGAAAAAAAAATCAAATGGTCGTAGGGGTGCCAAGGAGTTCTATCACCAACAAAATTTCATGAGAGATGGTTTGGATGTCTTAAAGAAGCAGCCACTGGAGCCACTTGAGGAACAACAAACCCTTACAACCCCTCAGCTGGAACCCTAAATCAGATGTGCTCATTAATGTAAGACAAGTGAAGTCAGGTTACCCAAACTGCCCTATTGCTAAACAGAGGACACGCAAATAGCCTGTTGTTCCCTTGCCAGTACCATATAGTACCTCCTCCCCTACCTCTCCTTACGTAACCTTGTTAAAAAAAGACTGAAGAACCCTGAACAGCACAAGTAAAAACAGGCCATGGATTTAAAAGAGGGGTGTGTGAATTGCTTCTGACAGACAGGTCTTCCTTTGCTGGAAGGGGACTCAGGGATTTCATTAAGAAAAAAATCCAACACTTTTCATTCTGATTGTTTCAGAACTGTGTTTCTGGCATGTTCATTCAGGCATTTTCATCTATAAGTAGAAAAACCCCAACAGAGAGAATAAATTAAAAAAGCTAGCAACAATCGAACAAGATATCCTGCAGTGTTTTTCAATAATAGATTTATTCTCTTCGATTCTGAGAACATTGCATAAACCTTGTAATAATATAGCTCATTGCATTGCCTCGTCATACTGCGTGAACTTGTGCTGTGACACGTCCACCTGCAGATGCATCAGACACGCTGGCAACACCTGTGACACAACAAACCCGAACTATGTTAATTCAAGCTTGATGGGACATGTGGCATTCCCGCCTACAGGACTGGAACCCTTCTGCTCTACGCACACAGTGGCCAGGCAGCCTTGGACTGCATGCTATTACACAGTGTAAAGACGAATTCAGTCTCTATTGTTTGATATCGGAGTCGAAGGAAGAATGAAAGGTCTTTGTTCCAGTTCCTAAATTACGTTATTTTTAGCCTTTATTTTGTGCAGCAGAACCCAAACTACACAAAACCCCAACCGTGCCCTCAAAACTCATTCATTTTCCCTCTATTAGTCACCTGTTTCTAAAGGAGGCTTTTACATCTGCAGGACATTAAAATATCTTGAAGCATTTGTGAACAATGCATTGATGTGAAGAAAAGCTGAGAACAGTTACCTTGGGGCTGAGAAGGAATTTCATATTCATAATCAGCTCTAAAGTGCCGGTCTGAGTGAAGCTGCAAAATACCAAAAAGGCGGGCTGAAAGAAGCCTCCTTGCCCTTTCAGTCATCCCAGTTTTCCTGGCTTTGCCAGCTCTGTCACTTTCTCAATGACAACCCTTCTTGTTTTGTAATTTTTTTTTCTGCCCTTTACTCCAATTTGGTTGATAGGATCTAATACATTTTAATAAGGTTCAAAGCACAGCCACATTAATTCTGTAAATAACCCTAATAGCTTTCAAATGTTCCTATCAATGCTTTTACATCTTCAGTAATAAGAATGTGGAAGTATTTGTAGTCTGTAAAATAACAGGGAAAATTGGCTTCAGACATAAGTTTTACTGCAAATAAAAGTGTATATAATCATTTGCCTGTTTTTTAACGCAGATGAATTAGCAATATGAATTCTAAAAATAGTCTGAAAAAAGCTTAGCTTTGTCCTCTTGCCACCTTTGTCTCAAAATAAGGTGAGGCTCAGAAATAAGATACCTTCTAGTCTACCTATCTCACTTTTCTGCTGTGCCTCCCTGACAGGGAAGAATCACATTCTTCCATTCTTTTCGCCACTGTTTCTCACCAAAGCAGTTCCAAGCTATCTAACATGATCATAAAAGCAGGAGGGCAAAGGCTTTCAGTTTACTTTTCTTTCTAATTTTAGGAGGTAATAGGATTATTTAGTAAGCAGATCCAAATTTTTCATCACGACATTGCAATCTGATAGACTTTGTTTCTCTTCTGCTCTCAGAATTATTAAAACCGAACACTGATAGTAATGATTCAGAAGTGCTCATATAATGCTCCCTCATAACATATGTTTTAAAATATAGGATGGAGAAAAAAAGCCTAGCCTCAATACTTGATATGTTTGAGTCAGGGTTGGTGTTACTGTGAATGGTCAAATAAATCACTTGGAATTGTTTCTCTTGTCTGACAGGAGACGAAGACAAATACTTCCAGCATGATCTTTGTTGTGTACAAAAATGGCAATTTGATTTTAAGATTATCCTTGCTAGTAACTTCTGGCAGATATCAGCATTGCAATTAATTGTCTCAGTGTACGTGTCACACTGACTGAAAAATATCTCTTAGAAACTGATGTCTTTTTCTACAAAACTTACATGGGCATTTTTACCAGGGGCTAAGAGGTAGTATCAACCTACAATAAGTTGGTAGAAAGAAAAATGCAAATAAACAAAAGCTTCACCTCTACAAAGTGAAATGGTGTGGCTTCCAAAGGGAGAAAAGGTCCTTGCACTGATTTAATAAATTCTACTAAATGGGTACTCTACATGTCTGTGTAAATTCCAGCCCCAGAATGTAAGTGCTTCCCACTGATTCAATACAATAGAAGATCAACATTGCTGAATTGAATCCATGCAAACATCCAAATAAATATATAGGAAATGATTTTATGATTCTTTTCATTCAGCTCTTGGTTAGAAATGTGGAAATTTCATGCTTCTCTTTGAAAATAGGATAGCATTAGGGATAGGTCCAAATGCCTACTTTTGAGTCACAATCCAAATCTGATTTTCCCAAGCAAGTTTATTTTGGCTCCAACACATTGATTAAGGTTCTTCCAGATGATGAAAAAAAAAAGTTGTTTCACAATGTGCTAACTAAAACACGAATCCAAGGCAATATTTTCTCATTTATCTGGTCATGGAAAATATTGACACTGGCTACCTTTAGCCAAGAAACATGCAAGCCTTTAGAAAAGCTTGTTATTATTAGTGACACTCTCTTTTGAGAAGCTGAGATCCCCTGGTTGGAGGAGTCCAGGACTCTTTTGAAAATGGGACATATCCACTGACTAGATTCTAATGAAATCTCCTTGGCATATGAATTTCCTCATATGGTTTTCTCATTTGCCAGAACAACAAATCCACAGAAATTACTTTTCACTGAGATTAAACAAAATCCAAATGACAGTTCTATCCCGTTTTATGTAAATAATATGTAAACATTGAAGTAAAACCACTCATGGGACGTGTGCCACTTTGCTGCTTCTTCCCAAATGAGACTTTGGACAACATGGTTATTAGAAGTACGAAGACAAGCAACATCTGCTTCCAAAGGATGAGGCCAGATAGTCTGCATGATACTGTATTATACAAACCAAGGCATAACACTGGAGAATTTAAAATCAATTCAGTCTGTTAAAGGATTGGAGAGTTTTGATATATTTAAGCTAGTTGTTGTCTATATATTTCCCATTCATTTCTTAAAAAAAAAAAAAAGTGAGAGCTACAGTGTCCTTTCTGTTCTTTCTTTCTCATCTTTCTTACAAAATAACTTCTTTCTCATTTGAACAAGAGAATTCACCATTGTTCCTCCAGCAGTACACCTGGAAATGGTCCTCTCTCTGTAGGAGTGGGAAGGCTGCAGAAGCAAAAAAAAGCACCAGGAAAAGGCTAAGGGGACGATTCACAACGAGAGTTTCCACTTTGTTTCCTCTAACCAAGGCAAGCAAACCTTTTAACCCCTTTCTTTGCTGAAGCTAAAAATCTCCCCAAGCCCTAACATATCTGACCTGGCAATAGGTCTGCTTTGCTGTTTCCCTTTCATTCTTATTTATTCAAGAAGAAAAACATCCCAAATTAGGGGAGGCCGTCTTCAACTCCAGTCAAATCAGGTTGAGAGTGCAAAGTGTCTGCTACCAGTCACAGCAAATAGTAAATATCTCCTCTGGAAAATGGGTAGTGGAAGATATAGTCTACCTTGCCGTACACAAAGCAGTTTTAAAGAGAGGTTTTACCTGAGAACTGCATTATCAGATCCTCTGTTATTTCATGAAGTCCCAGGGTTGCATCTCTTTTCCCCTAGGAAAGACTGCACATGTTAAATGTAAAGTTTATCTTAAACTTCCTTGTACAGGCCTACAGACCTGGGAATCTTAACTGTTCTCCAGAGTCTGATTTGTTTAAAACTAACTGTGAGACAATAGTATTTCTCTCTTGACATTTGTTTTCCTGTTAAAGATAATGTTGGAACCCGTGACATGACCACATCCAGCTGCACCAGACACATCAAAATCAGTGACAGGATGAAACCAAATTACTAGGCCTTTTTGTGGCTGGGGCACCATGTGATGCATCACAATGCAAGATGACAATTGAAACATTTTAAACTGTAGTTCAAACCACAGCAAAGAAAACCTCAGGACTCAAGATCAGAGAGAGAGAGAAAGAGAGGTGTTTGCAAACTGTGAAAGAGGAAGGGATTTAGCTCTCTGTTTCTTCACAGGTTCACGATCTCTGACTTGCTGCCAATTGCCCAAAGGGCCTTGACATCTGAAGGACATTATACAAATCTATAGCACTCAGGAATAGCAGAGGGAAAAGGGAAGCATTTGGGTCATATGTGCAAAAGATCTAAGCATTCCTATCTCCCTCTCTGCTGCATCCATGGGCAGAAATAATCAAGCACTTCATGAGCCATAAGGCTGGCAGGACCAGGAGAGGATGAGGCAATTACCACAGATGTGTGAGGGAGAGAAGCTGGCCAAGGTTTTATCACAACAGTCACCCATAAAGCAACTAAAAGAGCAAATTTTCAGAGCAAGCTGTCTCTTTACAGTCAACATACATAAAATATCAGAGATGGAAAGTGTTCTGTGCTTTGGGGTAGTAAACTCAGTACAACCATAGACAAAATAGTCAAATAGCAATTGGTTTGCTAGGATATGCTTTTCTGATTATGCTTTCTGTGTGATGAGGCAAACCCTTTCTCAGGTTGTAACTTGTTGGTTTTTTAAAAAAAATAATTAAATGGCTTTATTTTCAATGTGCAGGTCTAACATTTTCATTCTTTATCAAAAATTGACACAGTCAGAAAAATGCCATTGTGCTTTCTGCATCTCTTTGATCCATGATAGTAGTCACGGTCAATTTATATTTACAGAGCTGGGGCCTTTGTAGGCCTCAGTGCTGCAAAAAACTTACTGCTCTGAAAGTCAGACCCATGTTGAAGTTGCAGAGTTATTGCCACCAACAAAGACTCCATGGGAAGATTCTGCGCAGATTTTAGATTAAGATTAAATTTTTGATCCTTGTTTTCAAAATACACCATTGCTTAGCTGAATATCAGCCTTGACCTAATCTTTTTCTGTGAAATGTTTTTTCTTCCATGTCAGTTCAGTGGTATCATCTTGAGATATAACAGCATCACTAAACATCCCTCAGGTTTCCCCCTTCACATCACATATATTGTCTCATAATTTTTACTCTGCCTTTGCAAAGAAAAAGCCTAGAAAAGTAACCCATCTTCGAATTCTACAAAGTACTCTATTTATTCTCCCATTCTGCCTTCAGTTACAATTACTTGGATATTTTATGTTTTAGACATAGCCTAAATTTAATTTCAGTCAGTTTATTGTATAACTGTGATGAGTTTGGGACCTGGATTTTAAAGTTAGGCCTAGATTGGGTGGAGTTACTTCAATGCCATAGAAGTCAGAATATCTTTCATACCAATCATTTGCAGTTATGTGGGCCAAATGAAGGTGATGGGAGGAAAAGATAAAAGCTGGCAGAAATCACTCAATAGTGAAGAATGTCTGCAAAGTATAGACGTGGAGAAATAGAGTTTTCTGGTTTCTGCATTTCAGCCATCATTTTAAAATTTGTTTCAATTTCTCAACCACCTATTTTAACTATTCAGATCTCTATGAACTATTATACAATTGCTCTGGAAAGAAACATCCATTCAACATATCCATTTCTGGGTGTTGCTTGCACAGCACTTTGCTTTGTTCCACCTCTGAGACAAAGAATTATTGGTCCCATACCTACAGAAATCTGAGAGCTCTGTGCATACAACATTCGCTATGTAAAGTCATAATTTTTTGTCTTTTGCTCATCCTTAGAATGCATATCAAAAGTATTACCTCTTTGTGCAAGATGATTGCAAGCAGTTTAAGCTGAAGAGGAGAAAGTGAGTCTTCCCACTCATTATGTGTAATTTTCTTTTGATTTGTTTTGATTCGTCTTAATGGGGATGGAACACCATGTAGGTGTGGGTGTAGATGATGGGGTGGGTAAATTTTATGGGGAATGAGCTGAGCAAGCAAGTTTGAAACTACCTCTCAAAATGACTCTCCATACAAACTCAGGGAGGCAATCAGACACTTGTTTTAGAACCCTTTGAGAAATATCCATGCTTTGCTTAACAAAATTGTGAAAGTGAAGGATTGTGCAGCCAAAATTAAATTACCATGTCAGCTCCTTCTGCACAGGAATTTGTTTTGTTACTATGAAGTCTGTTGTCAATAAAATCATGTGTCTTCTAGCCCAGAAGACCATATATATCATGTGCTTCTGCTCATATCTGATGCTATTGACCCATCTCAATGAGGCAGGCAGGGTTACCCTAGGCTGGCCCGGAGGTCTTGAGGTATAGGATCAGTAGAGAAAGGAAGAATAAATATAGTAGAGCAAGTGTATGGGTGGAAGAGGGCTTTCAACTATCACATCTGTTCATGGTACCACAAGGAACTCATCCAAAAGTCCACAAGCAGCCCTAACGCTTCCACAGTCCACAGCATGATAACCCAGAAGAGAAAAGTAGTTCAGAAGAGGACTTACAGGTAAATGCCTCAGCAAAATGTCTCTGTTGAAATCATGTGGTCACAAAGCTGAAGGGACTGGAGAAATGAAAGGAGGAGAGAAAATTTCCTATAAGTAAGCAGGTGTCTGAACATTTCTGAGTGTATCAACAGGTTGCCACAAGTCCTACAATCCCACCCAAAGAGCTGAAGAAACCTGTGAAAATTCTGCAGGGGGAACTCAAGAGCTTCTTTCACTGGAAGGAAGCAATCCGGCCTATAATTAAGTTTTCATCTCCTATTATTTATCCAACATCATAGCATCTCATCCAACATCTACCTTGCCGACGCTGTTTATTTAGTTAGTTCATTATATTTCTCTATAATTTGTTGCAGCTGAGCTGAACACAATAGCTTAGAAAAACACCATTCCAAACACTTTCATCATCACAACTTTCTAAATGTCCCAGCCCTGCTTGTTGCCAAGCAGAGAAAGAAGCAGTGCCATTTCTGTCACACTTGAATGCCATCCTTTGCCCTTAAAAATCCACCCACGCTTGCTCTGCTATTCGCTCATCCTTTGTTAGTCTTCAGACAAGATGAATGTGGAGAGCAAGGGAAGACCTAAGGAAATGCATAAATGGGAAATGTAAAAGAAAGAGATGAGTGACAGAAAGATAGTGACCTGCATCTGACACACCCTGCTTTTCTAGATTGTAGTTTCACATTATTCTTTGTAAGCCGTATGTTGTTTTCTTGACTGGGACTGTGACCGTGTTTTGTGTGATGTGGTAATAAAGCTTCAGTTACAACAGGTATGGGGCCATTAAGCAAGACTGTAAAGGGTCTCTGATCAGCTACAATCATCAAAACTTGAATGAGTCTTGATTAACTGTGGATGAAACTGTGCCAGGACCTGCAACATTTATGTGCATCAGTTGGACATGCACAGACCTGTGACAGGCTTCTACAGAGCAGTAAATACCATCCATAACCAATAAAACCAGGGAGACCTGGTAGTTCAGGTCCCTGTGTGCCATGTGGATGATTTGAGACAGCCATCTTGGTAGGAAAAACAACAAAATAATGAGGATCAGCAGGTCTGATTCTGATTTCAATTTTATTTATGTAACCCAGGAGTGACTCCACCAAGCTGTGGAGCAGTAATGGTGGATATGAAGTGGCAGGCCAAGATTCTGTCTTAGGTAAACAGGCTTCATCCATAGTACTGCCAAGGCCCTGTAGACGGTTCAGTAATCGGAGATGTGACGGCAGCGTGGCCACATTCTAGCCAGCTTCCAGAGAATGTCAGGGAATCTGCAGCTACGCAGGCTATGGAAGGAGCTCCACGTGTGTTTTGGAAGGAAGGAGGGGAGCTTAAACCACTGTATCTTCCTGGCTCTTGTATGTGATAGATGAAAGCTGGTTTCAGTACATCTCACGTGCTGCAAGCCCAGCTCTGAGCACAGTGGGGGCATGGTGCTGGAGGCTGGCAGACATAAGCCGCACTTACTGTAAATCTTAGCAAAGAAACTTCAAGGTACACTCCAGGTAATTCCCAGCAAGTTGGAGGTATTGCAGATGAGAAATCTTTCCACAGACACAGAAGGACTTTTTTTTCCTCCATTTTCCCCTTTTCTCTGGCAATCAGATGAACCGAGGGATGGTTTTGATTCAGAATCTGGAGCAGATATGGGGAGGATTGATTCATGGTCCCTTTTTTTTTTCACTTTTAATGGGCTGAAAGACTCTGCTTCAGGCCTGTGTTCCAAAGGCCTGATCCAAAACCCACTAAAGTCAGTTCTTGTAGTAGAGTGCAGTGTGCTGTGAACTTGGCTGTAAAGTAGCACTCAACTACCATTCTGTAAAAAAACATGGAATATCAATTTTTCTTTTAATTACCACAACTATTAATCTCTAAAGAAACTACCATGCCTTCTTCCTGCCAAATCTTCCTGTCCCCTGTTCTGTACCTTACTTTTCAGCAGTTTGGCACTCCCCAATCACAGAAAACCTGGCATCTGTCCTTGCCCTGTGGCAGGAATACTTGCCTGGTCCCATGATGTGCTCTTTGTCTCCTTTTTTCCCTTAGCACTGTTCCCAGACAAGCTCACGTGAGCCACTGAAATGAAAAGGTTGCACTGCACAACAGAAAATGAAAATGTAAGCAACCAAGATGTTCCTGTGGCAGGAACATTTTCTCTGGTCTTCTCCTGCTGCAAAAATCTTTGGCATTTATATAAACACACACACACATACCCTGCCCATGCTTTACTGTCCTCTTCACGGTAATGACTGCATACTATTGAAAACTCCTGAGGGCAGGCTCCTACTGCATGGCTTGCACTCAAAAGTGTTGTGCATGCCTGGACTGTTGTTTTAACAATCAAGGTAAAGCTACCAGTCAACATACCACACTGAGTAGGCATCTGGTCTGTAGTTAGAGCTTCCAAAGGTCCTTTTGAAAATCCCACATCATTAGAGCAGTAGAGGTGTTTGTGCCATTTAAGCTTGCAGCCCTAGAACTGTGCAAATAACAAGCTCTATCAGTTGAGCTTCTGAACTGAAAATTTTTAGGGTAGAAAAATCACAATTAGAGTAAAAAATTGAATTAGAATAATCTAATTGGTCTTGCTGGAATGAAAACCTGTAAAATATTATTTCATTCAACAGGAAATGTCGCATTTGACTGAAAATTATACATTTCACTTTGGGAAATTTTGAAAGATTCAATGGACTGAGGAGGTAGATCACAGAATCCTGGAGTGGTTGAGGATGGAAAGAACCTCTGGAGATCATCTGGTTCACCCAACCCCTGCTCAAGCAGGGCCATCAAGGGCCAGTTGCCCAAGACCATGTCCAGGCAGCTTTTGAGTATCTACAAGGATGGAAACTCAGCAACTTCTTTGCACAGAAACCTGTGCAGTGCTCAATCACCCGCACATTAAAAATTATTCCCTTATGTTCAGATTCATAAACATTTTACAGATGGATGTTTTGGTACCCTTCTCCTTTAAAACACTTCAAGGACAAGAACTGAGAGGCAGGTTTTGATGTCTCTCTCTCAGCAGTGATTAATCAAGCAGTCTATGGGGATATCCTGGGATAGGATACTGCAGTCACTTTCTTTACTTTGCAGTGTAACTTGGCCTTCACTAGAGCAACACTGAAGGCTGTTCTCCATTTCCCAGCAGGCTGGCTTCATTGTCATGGCTCTTAAGCCATTTCACTCCCTTACTACATGACTGTGTAAGTAACATAAACAGAACAGCTCCTACAGGAGAGACACACCTCTATGCATTTATAACCTCCTGGCTAACAGTGACTTGAGAGGTGGAATGTGTTAGTGCAGGTCTAAAGTGTCCACTGGTTCAAGGCAAAGTTTTGCATGTGAGAACTTTAACGCAGGAGCTGTTTTGTAGGTATTTTGTGGAAGAGGCTGTTCTGTCTCCTTTTGGAGCTATCCCATTTCTTATAAAACATCCAGATAGTCATGGAGGAAGAGTGTGAAGAATGACTCCTGGCATGCTAGTTAAAACATTCTCCTTGAAGGTGTGACATGCAGGACACTCAACCCTGCTCCAATTAATGCTTAATTATTTACACAGAGAGGACAAGGTAAACAAGAACAAAAGCCTGGCCCTCAGCTCCTGTCTACTGGATCAACTGAGAGGTCACAGGTGAAGAGAAGGAGAGGTTGGAAAATCAGTGCCCCCACACCACCATCTCCCACAGATAATATTTCTTCCTGTAAGTTGGCTAACCAGGGAACTCTTCCCCCACCAGCTCTGTGACCCTAGTCCTCTACTCCTGACACTATTTATGGGAGTCAACCTCAACCCACAAATAGTTTCATGCTGACAAAAAGTTGCCCAACATATTGAGTCTCCACCAGAAAAAATTCACCAGCTCTGCAGGACCATTCCCAGCTGAACGGCCGCCCATGCGCCTCCATCTCTCGGAGTTCCCTTCAGACTGCTGGGGCAGGCCAGGTAGCTTTATCTCCACACTCCTTTAAGGTGCTGCTGTCAGATCGCCAAGCATCTTAAGGTGCTTTGACTGCAGTGTCTAATTTACCTGCTAAATGTTTGCACAATGCCAAGCACAATGGGGTCCTGACTCTGGCAGGGGTGCCCAGACACTTCTATCATTAACTGTAATTATGGCTGATTACCCAAATCACAGTTCACGTCATGGGGCAGGCTCTTCCCGGTGCTCAGAGGCCGCAGGGCTCCACCTGAGAGCCCAGGCAGGGCACCACACCCTGGGCCACCAGCCCTGCTCCCCATGGCAGGGGCAGCCCGAGGCTGGTGGGCAGCTGACAAGGTGGCCCTGGCTTCTGAGGGAGGAAGAAGAGGCTCATGCCCTATCCTCTGCCTGGGGCCCTTGCATGTTTAATGGTGGTTCTGCCAAAATATTCTGTCAGTCTTTCCCTCAGGGCTTGTTGGTAGTCAGCAGAAGTCACGTTGTTTGCCAGGGCCTGTGCAATTAGTTGCCCTGTGGCAACCAAGAGGCTGCTGCCAATGTCTGCCAGTGTTGTCATATCTTCCCCAGTCAGAGGGCATAAGGGATTCGGGGGCTGTACATGTGTCAGCTCTCAGGACAGGCTTATTAAAACAAAGAGAGAACTACAAAATGTTGGCTACTTCCATCTACTAGGCCTTAATTTTGGTATATGCAAATTAGTAAACACTGCATATTGGAGAAAGTATAGAGACGAAAATGATAGCTGCTAATTTTCACATACTTAATTAAATTGCTTCTGATAATTACCACTCTGTATGTTTTAACTCTGTAAGAGCAACACATAGCCTATGCACATATGGTAGCAAATATTTCAGAGACTGAGTCAGAAGGTGTATACCAAGCTGTTCTACACATATTTATCTGGACTCTGAAATACGGTATTTTTCAAGACACTCCATGCACGTCACTGGTATTTACTTGTCCAGTGTCATATTCCTGCCATTTCTGGTCTTGTCTTTTGCATGGCATTTATGAGAAACAAAATTAAATAGAAAACATTGTCTGAAGTGAAGTCTAGGCTAACAGATGTAACTCTCAAAGTCACAGCTGTTTTAGGCTGGGATAATTCTCTGTCACTCAAATTATTTTACAAACAAAGTCAAGGTGGAGAAATAGTGGCAGATGGCAGATCCAGGAGCAGGACACGGGCTCCTCAAGGATCAGCATGTCAGACAAGCTTGAGAGAACCATGTAAGGTCTCATCTCTTTTCGGTCAATGAAGGTTCATCCCTCAAATTCCACTGTTTCATTGTTGTTACCCTCATCTGTCAAGTGTAAGTATTTCAAAAATGCTCAGTAATATTTCCATTATGTTGTCTAACACTTTGCTGACATTTTGTCTTTTTTCAAAGTTGTTTTTTTTTTTTTTTTTTTTGAAATTTACATAAAATGGTGCTGTGTAATACTTGGGCAGCAAACTGTGAAAACTGCAGCAAACCAAAGCTGCAAGTCTGTGATTTCGGTTCTGGTAGTGGGATGATGTATTTTGCCCTTGGACAAATTAATTATGGCTGCTGTAGCACTGGGATGTACCCAGCCCTTCTTCCAGCTGAGACTAGAATGTTTTTTAAAATAAAGATTGCAGAAAAGTGCAATAGCACTGAAGATTTTAAATTTTAGAGTTCAACAAAAACATTTTGATCTCCTTCCATGAATTTTTTCCATCTCCTTTTTCCAATCTAAAATATTTTCCTGATATTTTGGATTTAGAATAACTCACTTTCAAATACGTACCATGAGACTCCTTTACACTTGCCTCACAGACTTTCAGCTCACCACAAAACCAGGTCATTGGGCTCTTTTTGTTTCATGTAACCATCTAAACAACTCTTAAAGTCCTACCAATGTTGTTCATAAATACAAGATTTCATATACATACTTTGCACACAGATAGCACTGAACAGGCAATTTCCCTTTAAGTGGTTTGGGATATTTTTTTTATGAGAAAAATATTTATTTTAAACTTTCTTGATTAGAAGAATTTGTCTGATGGAGGAGTAGACCTTTCAAAGTTGACAAGAGCCTTCCATTTTAATATGTATTATTATGTGTATAATTTTTCACCTAGAAATTGCTCTCAATGTAGAATTTTGCTCGAAATAATAATTTTTAAAGTAAACAATCTGAATTAGTCTTTTTAGCTTAATTCTAATGAAATGTCTATCTTGCTTGACGAAATGTTTTGCCTTGATGCATATTTTCCGGATTAGTGTCCTGAGTTTCCGGCCAAGAGGACATCTTTTTTGTCATGTGTTGGGCAAGGAAAAAATGTTGAAATTTCAAAAACTCTCCATGGACAAGAAAGCTATTTCTCATTTTCCTCAGCTGCTAAATACTTTGTTAGGCTAGGAGGGGGCAGTGATGTACGTAGGTGGCATTCCTGTGGCGGACTCGAGAGAGCAGCTGACTTTTGCAAGCTTTGCCATGTGAACCCAGACCTGAATCGTCCACTGGGCTCAGCCCCTCCATGCATTGGGTTTGGGTTAGCCACAGGGAGCAGAGGCTGTGCAGAAGTGGGGACTGTGGTCTCTGGGTGGTACCCAGGGATGTGGCTTATGGTGTATGAATCACTCAAACCTTTCTTTCAGTTCTTTAGGCGAAAAAGGCAGAGTTCTCCTGAACGTGACAAAACGTTGATGGATGAAATGTGGATTTTGTGATAGAATTTATTGATCTCCCAATTATCACCACTCAATGGAAAGACCAGAACTCTAAATGCAGAGCACCAAAAAACACCCTGAAGGTCTATCTGCTATGATACAGAGGAAGGTTCATCTATGTACTTCTGAGTTTCATGAACAGAGTGCACATCTTCTGCCTTAAAAGAGAAGCAGCAGATGGGATGTGTTGTCAGGCTCAGCATTTAACCTTAAGATCAGCTATTGTTAGGTAAGTCTTCTTCATACCAGAAGACATCATATCCCAACTTTTCTCTAAACAAGAAGGAAAGGATTGTCTTCCCTAAAGTACGAGTGCTCTAGGTAAATGCATTGGGTAATACTTTCAATATGTTTATAACCCTTCTAATTGCAAAAAAAAAAAAAAAAATTAAAATGAAAGTTTAAAAATTGCACCATGCTGTCAAAAGCCATAAAATGACCTAACTTGATGGTGTAGCTCTGCTCTCTGTTTTGATTTTCAAAGCCATGTTTTCTCAGTAAAGCCTTCAAACACCCAAAACATCCAGCATTACAGATGTTTACAATTATGGGCAACTGGATGAGAAAAACAGGCTTTATTTATCAATCAGAATTTTGCACACACCACATCCCATCAGGTATCACAGGTATTGCTGGACACACTGCACTGGCATCACCCCACTTCCAGGAGGGCAGGACACATGTGGGAGGACACTAGACATGTGCCAGCACCACACAGTCTCATACATACACTCTGCCAGGGCAGGTAGCAGATAACGGGACAAGGCAGCCCAGGCTTTCTCCTTGCAGGCTGAGCAAGGCTGGAGTGTCCTGTGCAGAGGTTATGCCCACCTGGAAGTTTTGACTGAGAGGGAGATGAAATTTTCCCTTTATCTGCAGCAATGCCACTGCAGCCAAGCAACCCCTGCTGCCCTCTTGTAGCCTGGAAAGCTCAGGTGAATGTCCCCTGCTCATGGACACAGCAGTTCTCAAGGAGCTGGACGCTCCTCAGAGGGATCCCCCTCAGAGATCTACAGTACCCACACCCTCCATGGATCCCCTGGTACACAGGAGACCTGATGAACTTGCTGAACACATGTCAGCCCTCTGTGTGGTATGTGTGCAGCTGATACAGAGATCTCAGCTGGGTCAGACTCACCTGCCTATGTCACATAGTACTCAAACCCTTATTTCTCCATGATATTTTCCACAAAGAGCTTTGGGCACCCTACAGTTAAAAACTCACTCCGAGTACAAAATGGTCTAAACCTGAAGAAGGAGAAGCATGTTGGAAAAATTACGTGTTGATGTATTGTCTCCCTGCTGGATATGTGCCACAAGAATATATGTGCAAAGATGGACAGTCTTCCTTCATGAGAAACTGAAATTGTTTCAGCATTTCAAAGTAGGATTGCATATCAGCACTGCAGCCGTGCTTATCTTCCCTGTCAGGAAGACTGTTTGTCATTTTGTGGATTAAAAACTAAAAGGCTCAGATTCTGCTGTCACTTATGACATGATAAATCAGCTATAACCAAAGAGCGGACAATTAATGTAGTATATCATGCTCAAACAAACCTGCCTCACAGGGTGTCTCCCTCTCTGAGAGTGAAAGAAGACCTGAAGTAGACCAGGGTTAGCTGGGGAAGTATACAAGGAAAGTATCGCTGTACACCTGTCCCCCTCTCACCTCATTGGAAGGCAACTATCCAAAATTGACAGGTTAATTATGCCCCAAAACTGTCAAACAAAATAAGGATGTGGACATAAGTTCAAATGAGGGTCACAAAGATGACTAGAGGGCTGGAGCACCTCTCCTATAAAGACAGACTAAGAGACTTTGGGTTGTTCAGACTGGAGAAAAGAAGGCTGCAAGGATACCTTACAGCACCTTCCAGTACCTGAAGGGAGCCTACAAGAAAGCCGGAGAGGGGCTTTTACAAGGACATTAAGAGATAGGACAAGAGGCAATGCCTTCAAATTGAAATATGACATGTTTAAGAAGCAATATAGATATTAGGAAGAAATTCTTTACTGTGAGGGTGGGTGGTGAGGCACCAGAACAGGTTGCTCAGAGAAGTTGTGGATGACCCATCCCTGGAAGTGTTCAAGGCCAGGTTGGATGGGGCTTTGAGCAGCCTGATCTAGTGGGAGGTACCCAGGCCCATGGTAAGGAAGTTGGAACCAGGTGATCTTTAAGGTTTTTTCCAAACCACCTCATTCAATGATTTCTCTCCATCTACTTCACAAAGGGTCTCAAGGTGAAATGTAATTCCTTATACTGTACATATATATGTACAGTATAAGTAATATTCCTATATATTGTACAGTATAAGTATATTCCTATATACTGTACACATTCCTCTTTGGTCAATTCAGTGTAAGCTGTCTTTGAACCACCATTGAAAGTTCTCCTTTTCTTACCAGTGCAACCAGTACCCATCCCCTCGGAGCCATTAAAGTTTTTGTGAAGTATATCTCCTCCCTTCCCTCTAGCCCAAGCACCCCTGTTGTCAACCTCAGTGGCTTATGTAGATAATGCAGAGCCAAGTGCCACGGAGAAGAGAGAGGAGAAATCAACCTGTGGGAAACTGTCTTCTTGTATAATGCCCAAAAGTGATGTGTGAAGGCTTGGCTGATTTAATGAAATCTATCTTACTATGGCCTGAAAGAGGATGGATGTGAAAGTATTACCTTTATACTTCACCCACTGCATGAAACATCTGTTATAAAAAAAATACTTTTGGAATAGAGTAGCTTCAGCTGACTCCAGCTGTGTAAAAGCTAAGCATTTCGTCCAGATCAGGCATGTTGGCCAGCAACATTTCTAGCAGGAACAATTCCACAGGAAAATTGCACCCAAACTAAGGAGCTTTAAAGTGTTTCAGCTACAAAGTGGTTCTATGCTTTATCCTCTGGATTGTTCCTTTATCTGGAACATTGCTTCTTCTAAACAAATACTGAAATTACATCATCATTCTGTGCCTGAACAAGATCAGTCTCCTCTTCCTCTGCCTCTTCTCTATAAATATTCAGGACTGTTAAACACAAGTCTCTGGGCTATGACCAGTCAATTTGCTTAAGGAAGTAGGTACATGGTACAATTTGGGTCTAACCTCTGTGGTCACAGAACTGGCGCTGTGTCACACTTGTGCCACTCGAACACCTTTTTTTATTCCCACCAAGCAAGGCAGTGTTGGCAGCACAGTTACTTGCATTACTCTGAGGCAGGGGAAGGACAGCATTAAATTGTCTTGCCTTTTCCTGCCAAAAGGAGCTGTGGAAAGGGCATGGGATCATTTTGAGACTGTACAGCTCTGGGTGAGGTTGGTGCACTTCATGTGTTGATGCACAAGCTCTTAGAGAACTGACATGCAAATCCTTCTCTGCACTAAACCGGTAATAACTAATCCTATTTCAGAGTGGAGGCACATTTTAACTTCTAAAAAGGAGGAAATTTAAAGCCTCTGGTATTCAGAACATCTCATTGTATCCTACCTTTTTATGTCATCCTTTAAAAAACAAACACAGTGAACAAGAAAGATGTGACTCAGATACACTTTCAAAAGACAGTCTGCCTCATGAAATGTAACTTTTCAAATTTTTATTTTCTTTAACATTAAATTAACATTGGTTTTCTAACAGTTATTCTATTCAGTATAGAATAATTTTTTTAAAAAATAACAAAAACAAACAAAACAAACAAACAGAAAAACACACACAAAACAATCACTGGCTTGCAGGTATCTTCCAAGCAAAGATCCAGCACTAGGACTGTGATGGAAGTAAGTGCCACAGTTAGACTGCATAGTCTATCACAGCCAGGGTCTCAAGATGCTCATAAAAACCTGGGAGTTACTTTCATTACATTCAAGTGTGTGCATACACGCAAAGCACATTTGCATCGCAGGGATCAGTGAATGGTAGGCATGTAATAACCTCTGAAGAAGGTACAGATATTCTCCACTGTAGCAAGAAACAGTTATGATTACTTAATGAAGAAGCTGACGTGATCCTTTCTGCCTTGGCAAAAGTGACTTTAAAGCTGTCTTTTTTAATTGTCATGGGATTTGGAATTTGTGTATGAGCAGACCTCCAATAATTACATAATGGACACATCAGTAATGGAATAAAGAGAAAGGCAATTAGTTTTGATTAAAAGATCCTAGTCTCTTTTAATATCATTGGTAGAACATATGTCAGCATCCAGAAATTCTTTTTTTAATTTCCTTTTATTCCTTTTTTTTTTTTCCAGAAAAGTAGATTTACCATGCTAGATGACATCATTTTCACATACATTCCACATGTGGCTTTTCTAAAAATTATAAACACAGATGCAGAACCATAGCTTGTTTGGCTCCTGCCCCTGATAGTGACAGCCATTGAACCACTAGCTGCAAAAGAGCTGTGTGCAAAACTGACGTAATATGTGTGCCAAGAGAAATTGTTTCCACTGGGAAGCAGAAATGAAGTGATTCCAGAGTTCTTGGTTCTTCGTGTACTTTGTCTACCAAGGAGAGCAAGTCAGCATAGATAGTATACTTCTGGACAAGTACCACTGGCCTAAGTAGCCACTGGATTCAAAGGTCCTTGTGGCAGTCAGAGACTTCTGTGTGTCTCATTAAGACATGTACATTACAACATTCTTATAAGCATGTGAAAGACTCTGTTTTCCCACTTTCTTACCCAATAGGTGTTTGAGATATTCTATATGCTTCAAAATCAAATAGTGGCTACAAGTTTTTTCATCTGAATCTGAGTATGGTTGAGGCTGGAAGAGATCTCTGAAGGTCATTCGGTCCAACTTCTTGCTCAAGCACAGTTACCAAGAGCAAGTTGTCCACAACCACATCCAGATAGTTTTTGAATATCTCCAAGGACTGTGTCTCCACATCTCTGAGCAACTTGTCCCAGTGGTCAGTCATTCTCACAGTAACAAAGTGTTTTCTAATATTCAGAAAGATCCTCCTGTGTTTCAGTTTGTGCCTGTTGCCTCAGGTGCAGTCTCTGGGCACCATGGAAAAGAGCCTTGCCTCTTCTTCTGTGCATATCCCTTCAGGCATTTATATACATTGGTAAGATCCAACTGAACCCTTTTTCTCATCACTCTCAGCCTTTTGTCATTGGAGAGATGCTGCAGTCCGTGCTTTTGCAGAGAGATGTCTTCAGGAGCAGCAAAAATGTGCTGTTTGAGCTTTTACAATCTTGTCTATCTACATGTCTATCTATAGCATGTAAAACTCCAGACACAAACTTTCTGCTTTTATTAGATGCTCAGTTGTGTTTAGCTCATGTGTAGCAAAAGACGTGCATTCACACCTTTCTCATGGAGACCTTTTTTCTAATTAATTGCATCTTCTTATCAAATATAAGATCTCTGAAGGAAAGTGCTTCATTACTCTGCTTACAGACTTTTAAAAAATCCTGCAGTGATGAAGAAAGTAACAAACTCCTGCAGTCAGTTTATTTGCTGTCACTTCAATAGACTGCTGGGTTTTACCAGATGGAGATTTTTTGGGTGGCATTTTTCAACTTCAGATTCTGGCTAACATATTTTTGCAAGCTAACAGGCACAAATGGGCAGACTTTTAAAATTATTAGGAACCTATCTGATGTCAAGGGCAGTTAGGTGTCTAAGTGTACTTAAATATCTAGGCCAGAAGAAGAGCAAAGCCAGCTAAACCAGCTAGTAGGGCTATCACAGGGAGTAGGTGGTGTCTCTGAGTGGTCTAGAATTAGCATAGACTAAACCAGATTGAAAGCAGGGCCTGGCTTTTTAATAAGTGTTTGTCTAATGACTCACATCATCAAGGCCCCCACCTCTAACTGGAGCTTTTCACACTGAAGCTGCTGGGATGCTATTACTAATAGTAGTATCAGGAGCCACACCACAGAAGGGCAGATAGGTACCTGGCACTCACTGTAGCGTAATAGGGTGTAGCCAGCTCCAAAGGGGCTCTGGACAAGCTCCACCTCGATGATAGAGCTTGGGCTGCTCTTCACGGCTCTTTCAGATTGCATCTAAACACTCCTCCCTGGAACAAAGACCTCAGGCACTTCTCTGCTTCAAAGCCTGACTGGGATAATAGGAATGAACAAATGCTTTGTCGTACATGTTGGAAGGAAGAAGGAAGACGCATTTCTTGAGTATGAGGCTCTGTGTAAACATAGGTTCTTCTCTGACTCTCTCAGCTCTGTCCAGTCTTCCCACAGATACTGCTTGGTTGTGCATCACAGCAGCTGTCTGTGTTTATATTGGGAGATAACTCACTGTAGACCCACAGAGCAATTCCGCCTGCAAAGCCACTAGATCTGCCTGTGCCAAGTCCTCCTAGCCTTGCTCTGCAACTGCATGGGGTGCCGTGCAACCTGAGGATGGGTACAGCTCTGACAGCTCACAAAATGCTTCATAATGTGCTCCCAGGGTCTTGGGAATCTCTTCAAATGCATCTTCCTCCTTCTTTCCCTTCTGAACAAGGGTAGACTGCAGTTCAAGGCATGATGGTAGCTGGTAAGTGATACAAAGTGAAGGGAGTTTCCCTTGACAGTTTTTATGCACTCTTGGTCAGATCCCTATTGGAGGGGGAGAAGCCAAATGCACCCCTTTGCTTTTGTACCTTCCTGCAGCTATTCAGGCAGTCTTGACAGTAACGGAAAAGAAATCCTCCTTGTTTTCTCACTAACATTCATTTCTCTCATGTCAGACGGCAGCTTAAGAAAATCAATTGCCACCAGAAGTGGCAGCTTTTAAGAGGGAAGTGAGAAGATTTGGGATGCTGCCACCACAGCAGGTTATAGATTGGGTTATAGATTGGTTATAGATGGGCTGCAGTGGGCAACACAAAACAGGGAGAGAAATGAAATAACAATGCAAAGAAATTTTATGGAGTAGAAAAAAAACAGGCAATGGAAGGGTATGCTCCTGAAATCTTTCAAAGGGTGTTAACTCTTTCATAACAAGACTAATGACTCTCCCTCAAGCTGGTAGTTTCCTCTGTGCTTCATTAGGATTAATTCGGTGGGCCACATTCATCCCAGGAATCCTTCCACTGAAGTCACTGGAGTGATACCACCAATAACCACAGCAAAACAATGAGATGAACACTGTGTATATGAGGAAAACAGCTGTCCTGAAACTTTCTGTAAAACTTGGTGGAGCCCCTGCCAAACTCCCCTGCAACTTTTCGTTTCTTGTGTGAATGGAAATGAAATATGTCAAAAGGAATTTAAGGAACTACACTCTAACCTAACGTTGGGTTTGCAATATAGACAGCAAAATCAGCCTAGTCAAAGAGCTCATATCTAAGAATGCTTCAAATGCAGCTTGGGAAAGGACTGGAACATGAGACACCGCAACTGGAAACATACGGGGCTGCAGGCTGCTTTCCAAACATTTTCTTTACAACAGATGACCTGCACAAGCTGCCTTATGAGGCTGTGCACCTTCACCAGGACTGAGGACACATCTCTGACTCTGCTCCAGCTATGGCCTGATAGCAGATGGACACAGTCACCTGCAGCCTCCATCCTTCCTCAAGGCTGAGGACAGCACGGAAGCTCCACCTCCCTCTTGTCAGGCTCTGCCTCACCCTCTTACCTTACACACAACTATACATAAAGAATGGGTGCCAGAGAGGCAATAATTTTCTCCTCAAGGCTGTTTTTTGAAGACTGTGCCTTCTCTGGCTATTTCACAGGATCTCAGTTAGGCTGCAGGTGGACAGGGTGCTTTCCTAGAAAACCTGCTGCTCTGCAGTGCAGGCTCCTCCAGAATCTCATCATCACTACTGCTGCCTGTTGACAAGCTCTTGGAGGATTTCTGCTCAGCATGCAAGATCTTTGCATCATCCTCCTGAGGCTGAAGTGCCCTGGGGTGTGGTTCTCCATCGATATCTTTTGCTGCAAAACACACTTGTGAGTGTCCTGCTCTCCCCCATGCTTTTTTTCCATCCTCCCAGCAGCAGCTTGCCACCACCTGAGTCATGCTGACACAACTGCTTACAAAGCCACCCCCCAGCCAGGCTGCTGAAGTGCCCTGCAGTGAGGGGTACAAGAAGGGAAAGGAGCTGGAGGAAACAGGCTGAGTGGAGCATGTGGGGATGGAATGACTGAATTTCTACCCAGTGGTCTATGTGGACTAAATGGGAGCTTAGACCTCTGTGTTTCCAACAGATCAGAAGTCTGGAGCAGAAGGGTTGCAGCACCAACCTCTCAGTGCCTTCACCTTCTGTACTAAGCCTTACTTTTCTTTCCTGTCTTCAAACCTGATTTACTGTGCTTGAAGTAAGAAGAACGTCAAGCAAGGCAGGACAGTAGGAATGAAACTTTGTCTGGCTGGGTGTTACAGCTGAGGCAAAGACAAAACTCTGGAGACATGTTACTGTCCATGAGTTTTAACAGGCAATTTACATCCAGATCCAAGTCACCACTATCTGCCTTTCTTGAGAAAGAAAGAGAGACAAACAAGCAGGCAGAAGGCAAGGGAGGAAAAAGGAAGGTTTTGTGCTTTGGGAGCTAGCTGCCTCCTGATTTCAGGGCTGGTTTTCAAATAAGAACACATCCCTCTGCTTGTTCTCTCAGCAGGTCATCCAAATGTTGCCAAGCACCAGATGTTTGAAGTGACAAATCATTTGGAGATTTAAATTCTTTTGATGCTGATCTGCTTCTGTTAGGGCTTTTCTTGATTTTTCTTCTTGTTTAAGACTTTTCTACCCCTAAGAAAAAGCTCAAGTTCAGCTGAAAAATTGTCCTGTAAAATCGGAAGTGAATATCTGTATGGTTGTGGTGGGGTGGAAATAGTGAGAAACTATCTTCTCAGCAGTTGAGTCCTTGAATTCCAGAGGTTCATACACTCTGAAGGCGGAGAGTTGGCTCAAGTTTTTTCCATCTGTCTGCTGAATCATGTTCTCTCCATCAAGGAAGAGACATTGAGGGAAAGACTTCTCTGAACATAGGCTTCTCTCTCATGGCTTCCACAATCTTGAGCTCATCAAGTTTTCCTGTTGCTTCACAAACTTCCTGATGGGTTAGTGTTCCCTGGGTTGGTTATGTGGCACACTCCTTCAAGCAGCATTATTTTTTTGCTTTAAAATTCCAAGAGAATTCCAGCAGTGATTTCTTATTATTTTGAAAGATGTGTTAAAAGCACTAGATAAGACATGTATGAAATATCCTGAAACACCATGAAATGTGACATGTAATCCTGGAATGAGTAGGATTTTATTTCCCTTATCTTTTAGCTACCTTTTAGTTTCTCCAGAGCCCATCTGTGTCCAGAGGTATTGTTGATGCAGCTTGTTGAAAAGGAAATATTCACTGATCACAAACTTGGATAAACATATTCCACCCTCAAGAACTTAGTGTAAAATGGGCATTTATTCTTCAAGCCTGAAGGAAACACGAAGACTTTGACAATATCTTAACCGAGTTTCTTTTTTATTGGAAAATATCTCCCAGATCTGGGCTGGGGGATGTAGAAAGAAAAATAGGTTTATTATTGAAAAATTAGTCTATATTGTAAAAAAGTAATCATGCCAGAATTTTTAATTCAGGACTGAATGGAGAGATTCAATCTGGAAACATCACAAAACAGCTTAACCTACAATTGCTGTGCCAGCCAGCTTCTTTTTGGAGGAATATCTTACCAGTCTTGTTTGTCTTAGGAAAATGAAATGTGCATAATAAATGCATTACACAACACACAGTTATTATCTTTAAGTGTCACATGAGCAAAGAAGATTTCAGTGTTTTTAAGTGAATGGATCTAGAAACACTTTGACATCTCCAAAAAGGTTTTGATTCACTACTGTGAACTCAAAAGTCTTCTGAGGTTTGGTCACTGGCAGCTAACATATTTTTCCCTAACCATTTCTAGTCAACAGTTGTTTAAAATCTTGTTAGCCATTATATCGCCAACCTCCCCTTTCTCTTAGTGAAAAGTACTCTTCAAAGTAAAAGATCACATATTTCTGTCTTTGCTCAACAGCAATCAGTTACAGGCAGTTTTAGGAAGTGTGCAGTAATGTGAGCCTTCATGACACCAGATTTTGTGTGCTACAGGGGTTTTGTTTGATTTTTTCAGTCCATAGTTACAATGAGGAAAAAAAGACATGGATATTTTATTATTTTACTGTCAATAATTCCAATACTTTACATCTTCCTTCATAGTCATTTCAGACTGTGCAAAGTGAGTTAAAAGTGGAGGTACCAATCAGACCGATAGTATTTTACTCCTACTCTGCAGTGGTGATGGTGACTGTGCAAGGTTGCAGGTAATGGAGAATCACGGTCTCTCTTTTTCCATGAAAAGAACTAGATTCTACCACTCCCACTCAGGCTGGAGCCCTAATTTTACAATACGGGAACTTGAGCAGAAACACCAGTGGAGGGGGTTCCACCCCCACCTTCAGCCGCAGCTTTCCAGGTATCAGCAAACTACCCCCACGTCAGCAGGCTTAGCTGAGTTTGAAAATGCCCCCCTGTTTTCCACAGCTGTTTTTCTCCTCAGTGGTTCACAGAGGAGGCAGCGTTACTCTGGGGGTGAGAGCAGGCATGAGGCAGGGGGGAGCACCCTCCACAGCACGGGCACTGCTGCCTGGGTGGCCACGGCAGCTGAATGCATTTCATCCCTACCTGAGCCAAAGGCAGCCCAGAGTGCTGGGGTCTCCCCAGACACAATCCTGCCTTCTCACACCATGGCAATGGAGAGCTGTTAAAGAGTGGGCTCTATTTCCCTTCTGCATTCCTCTCTCTCTGGGGGACCCTCTGGCACTCTTGCTCCCTTTTCTTCTCCTAACCCTGCCAGTGTGTCAGGGCTGTACTTTCTCAAACACTGTGTCCTTTCTCAGAGATTGTCACAGCCCTAGGTTACACCAACACCCAACAGAGGGGTAACTGCAGCAAGAAAGGAATAATTTAGTTTGCAGAAAACTAAACTGGATGATTCACCAGTTTGTCAAGTTCTTATTCAGACTGTATGGGTCTGGTATAAGAAGTTGCAAGTAAAGAATTAACCCTCCAAATGCTTCTTTAACTATACCAACAGTAGAACTTGTGTACAACAACTTCATGCATGAGAAGACCTAGCCACAGCAATTTTTTTCACCAAAGGAGTTGTTAGGATGGTGCTGCTGTTTTCTATAAATTTTTCTTTCATTCTTGCTGAAAAGTCCAGAACAATGATCCAAATTTTCACTCAGACACAAATCAAAATACCTCCCCATAAGCCAGGACTTCCAGTACACAAAGCACTTCTCAGACATCCATTAATCCTCAAAACAGCCTGTGAGGTAGGAAATTGTCAGTGTTATTATCCCCACTTCACAGGTGGGGACTCTGATGCAGGGAGATTATGTGATTTGCCACAGGCTACAAAGCAAATCCATGCCAGACCCAGGATTAAAATTCAGCAGCACCTGACATCTGGGCAAATACTCAAGCCTTGGTCTCTGTTGCCTCTAGAGTACGTGTCTTAAGCAGGTCTCTTGGTGAGCATTCATAATCAAGCACTGTATGTCCCTGTATAGCACAGGGGTGTACACACATACCAAGAATGTACAAATCTAAGCAAAGCACAAGCTAAAACATGTCAATTGGAAGACATCTCCCCAGAAGTCTAAAAGAAGTTCTGCACAGCCAACTTTTGAAAGTTTTATATTGCTAGTTAACTTCAAACAAAGAAGTAAAGTCTGGTACATAAAGCGTTTTGTGTTATGCCAACAGACATAAAGGATATTATTTAGATCAGTGTTTTCCTGTACATTTACTTTCTAAAGAAAATGCACAGACTGGCCTATGTTCAAGAGCAGACAAAATTGATTTCCTTGTGCCGGGAAACACAGATTAGTTCCCTGAATTTGAAAGAAACACCATAAATTTTCGTGTAAGAAGTGACTGTTTCTGACAACATCCTTCTGCTTTGAAAGAGGTAGATAAAATATACATTTGTTGCTCCAGTAGTGTGCAGGAAGTTTTTATCTCTTTTTGTACTCCTGAGTTTTCCGTGTCAGTTCATTGTGCAAACCTCTGATCACAAAAGTTGAATGTTTTTGGTTTTCTACAGTGGAAAGAACTTGTTTACTGTATCTGCCCTGTCAGCTCTTGTCAAAATATGTTGTTGTTCATTCTGCATCTCAAAGATTGAGATTAATTTCTATCTTTCAGAGAAAGAAAACTTTTTTCTGTTTTGTTGTTTTGTTTTGTTTTTGTTTTGTTTTTTCACAGTTTGTGTTCAAGTTATTTCTAATGAACACTGGAAAAAACAAAATAATTTAAGAAGTGTCAATGAATGAGAAGGTTTTGGATCAGATTTCTTCTCTGGCACTGGCAGACACCTCCTCTACGTCTTCTCATCATACGTGCTCCAAGAACCTGTGTGTTTGAATAACAACACCACATCAGACCCTTTCTCCTCTAACCTGAATCAATACAGAGCAGCTACTCGTTCATCTATACCTTCAACAGCACAATCCACTTTCCCTGATTCCTTGAAGCTCTTTTTTCTCCCCACAGCTCTGTCTTCTTCAGTCTTTCCCACTCCATTCTCACGTTTCTGCTTCATTCTGTGGAAGCCTTAGAGATATCCAGAAAATATTAGAATCAGAGAGAGAGATGAAGAGAGAGGAGAAGGGTAAGAAAATAAAATGTAAGAGGTTCTTTCACAGGCAAAAGAAATTAGAATAATAGATATATATATCCAAATCTATAAATCTATAAATCTATATATATCTACAAAATAATTTATTTTATTTGCTTAAATAATTTCACACTGCTAGGTATATTCTGCCTAAAATAAAAAAGTGCAGTATGATTGTCACATCTTAATGGAATTCAGATATTTCCTGCAAAGCACATTGTAACACTAATAGGAAAAATTTTGGAACCTGCACTGCTAAAGAAAGCATTCCAAAAAAAACACCCACAGCTCATCTGTCCCCATTAAAGCAGATTATCTATGCTATTAGCCAGTGGATCCTTCCCAGTCCACTCAGCACATACACTACTTGCACTCTTCTAAATACTCTTTGGTGGGCTTTTTGATTTTTCAGCCCTGTTCTATACAACACAGAGCAACATGACCATTTCAGTCACTAGGATTTACTTTTTAGATTTTCTTTTTTCTTTTCTCCATTTAGTTTATTTATTTTGTTGCTTTGCTTTTTTTTTCCCTCTTCCTCCCTTCAACTAGCGTACATTTTTCTCCTTGATTTAAAATCAAGGAGATTTAAAATCACTGTCTTTTATGTCCCATCCTTTTCCACCCAGAGGAAAATTGCTGACACTGGAGATCTTTGTGAAGACAAGTCACACCACTCATAACAGTAATGAAATTATTCTTCATCTACAAAGATATTCATTGAGTGGCTGCCTATCTCATACCTGGGTTTGGCTTGAAATGCAATGTTTAAAACTGCTTCTTGAGTCTATGTCATTGCGCAATGCAATGAAAGTCCAGTTCAGGTGTGAGTTCCTTGTGAACAGACATATCATCCTTTCTGAAGCATAGGGAAGAGCAGAAGACCAGTGAAAATGCAGTGCAGGCTGCTCCACTTGAGCATGGGGAGAAGAGTTGTTGTCCGTGTGTTTGAGAGCCAGGTAAGAACTTATTTGATCACCAAAGTCCAGTCCCCTCAAGAGCTGTATCAACCCTTCACAGCTGGTTTGATAACACATAGTAAGAGCCATTTTAGAGATAAGGACTGCTCATGCTGACTGAGACTGCAAAGACCAGACATTAAAATGCAATGTTACCTCCTGCCAGGACTCCTCTGTCTGATCTTAGTCACACAAAAATAGCAACGGTAATATTAGGAATATTGCTTAAAGTTTATTTTCTTTGCTCCCTTCATTTAAAGATAAGAATGCCCATGATTTTCAAATCATTCAACTGCACTGGATAAGTGTTGCAGTTGTGGGTGTGCCAATTAAGTTAATTATTACTTGACTGATCTGACTTAGCATTAAAATGTCTGGTAGAACTCGCTCTGATCTTGCAAACGGGACTTCTTCTTCTGTATTCCTGAGTGATGAGGGAGCTTGTTATCTTGGGAACTGGAGCTCCTGATCATCCATGCAAGAAGACAAGATGAATAGCAAAATCATTCCATTTCATATAATTCAGCTGCATTGGGCCTGACCTGTGTTTCCTTGGAAAGACAAAGTCAGTGCAATTCACCCCATTCAACTTGGCATGAGTTGTACAATTTTAAGCAGTGCCACTGGTCCCTTTTTACTGCCAAAGGAAACAAGTAGGAACTTCTGATCCATGCAGTCCTAAAAAGGAGAGACCTGATGCCATGCATGTTGCAAAAAAAAGAAATGTTTACCTCATGCCACTGGCTATAATAGAAACTTTCAGGGACTAACCCAGGTTTATGCAGTAGAACTTTAACCAGTCAGTTAATTTACATAAATGACAATCATTTTCATCCAATGGCTGACCATGACTACTGAATTGGTGGGCAGACAATCTTTCCCTTTCCAACTTACTTGTGTGGTTTCAATTACAGCTTTCAAAAGTTCCGTTTTCAGTTATTTCAAGAAAAAAAATAATTTTTCATTTGTTTTGGTTTAGTCTGAAACTACATTTTTTTACAAGACAACAATAACAAGATACCAGAAATGTTTACTACTGACTGGAACTTTCATTCATTTCAGAATGGGTTGTTTGTTTTCAGTTTGGTGATTTTTAGCTCTTCATTGAATTTTCTTATCCTTTTAAAATTAGCATTAAATGTAGACAAACTTTGAAATTAACTATTGTCTCAAAACAACAAAAAAAGAAATCTTGTTTCAGAAAATATTAGGAGAAAATGATGCAAAACTCAAACAAAACTGTGCAGAAAGTCATGTCAAATCCTGTTTCAGATCTTCTGACATATATTTCAGAAAAAAAATCACAATAAATTGTTGTTCAGTTCTAGTTTTCTTGTAAGTTATTTCAAATCAGCAGTCCTAAACAAAGCAGCTCTTTGTTTTATATGTCTCCAAGTGCATAAAAGTCAGCATTCAAAGACTACATATATATGGAAGAAAAAACTAATGGAGTTGATCATCTAAGTGAGAAAAAAAACCAAAGCCAAAGAAGTAGAAAAAAAGATGGAAGTAGAAAAAAATTCCTCTCATTTCTACAGTAATTTAGGCATGTCCTTTGCTACACTCTAATCTGCTAAACATTTTGCTGAATTGCAGCTCTGATCTTGGAAACTAAGAGATGTGGAAACTTACATTAGAGCTTATATTTCTAGTGAGGTAAAAAAATAAACAGTGCACAAGCTAAATGCATGCACACTGCCCATTTTTAAGACTGGTGTTCTCACCATCTGGCAGGTATATGATGAAATAGAAAGGTGGGACCGGGCTTCAGGGTGCTGCTTGTACTACAGGAGGGCAATTATTGCATGGGGGAACATTTAAAGCACAAACACTCATCATTCTTCCGTATGCTGTGTTGTGCCATACCCATCTTGGCATTCACAGATGCTGTTCTCCCTCTGCTCCTCACCTCCACTATTATTCCTTTATTTGCTTTTTTGTGCTGGGAGGCTGAGGCGAGGATCCCCCAAGTACCTTTTCTTATTTGTTTCATTTCCAAGTGCAAAGAAAGAACAGGACCCTGGGTTGCTTTTAAATACTGCTTGCACCTCTCTGAAGGTGTTGAGATCTAGATTCATCTTCAGATTATATTCCATTAATCATACAAAGCTCCTAGAGAAGACATTATGCTCCATTAATTACACAAAGCTCGTAGAGAAGATATTGAATTTTGTTTCTTATCATCATGTGTGAAATCAAACTAATAAAGCAGATGAACAGAAATTCAAGTCAGTAAACAGAGTTACAGCATGTCTTTGAACATTCTGGGTGTTTTTATGAAATATATTTCTTTTTAAAAATTATTCTTCTTCTGTCTCATTACTATTGCGGTTTCTACATACAAAAAAGGTACATTAATAAATTTCTTTTAATTGGTAATGCTTCCAGAGAGAGGACAGAATAGTGTAGGCCTGAGGGAAGCTGTAAGTGGGAAACACACCTCTTGGTTCCCTTGTATTGTCAAACATTGCCCTATAGCTCTTACACAGCAGGTGGAATAAAGGGATGAAAACATGTTGCTTAGAGTGAAGCTCAGAGTGGGTAAATTACTTCCACTGAGGCTCAGACACATGGTGTGCAGGATCACACACTATAGAAGGATCCAGGTGTTCCCTTGTTTCTCACTTATTCACTCAACAAATTTTACAACCATTTGAGATCATGTTATACTGCACATACATATGTCATCGTAGCCAGGGCATATTAAAGAGGTAAAGCAATAGTCATTGAGCACATTCTGCAATTCTGTGCCAAGAGATACTGTCACACACTCTGCATACTGTAACCAGAGCTGTGCCTCTTTTCCTTGTGCTTGGCACGATTTACTGACCATGAGATCATGGCAGATGGGAGTCTGGACATGATAACGCACTTGTTAGGATCTGAAGCTGCTGCTGATAGTGTCATTAATTTTTTTTAAAAAGAATCCTCAAAGCCAACCCCAGAAACTCCCTCATCTCATCTTACTCTGGTTACTAGCAGCACTATAAACATGGCATTCCTGAGCAAGTATGGAGGCTGTGCCAGAAGTGAACCCAGTGCAGAGCCATCTAATTGCAGCAGCACAAAGCAATAGAATATAGTGCAGGAAAAACAATGAATATTTGTCTGGAAATGCATTTGGCTTAGCAGAAAAAGCTCAGCGAAAGCAAGAAAAGATTATGAGTTAATTACACAGTTGCCCTGTGGACTCTTGGAATGGCAGGAAGATGGTTGAAATCCTGGATTGATGTAGCCTTACTGAGCTACCCCTACCTGCCATCTGCAAGCTGATAGCCAGCATCAGTTAGGTCATCAGAGAAATTAGTTTCAGTGATGCATTTTGAGGATCGGCAGTACAGTGTAAGAGGTGTCTACTTCTGTTTTTCTCAGAAGAAAGAGTAACCCACTCAGAAAACAATTACTGAATTACTGTCAAAACACAGTAGGAGGGAATATTACATCAGCAGGGAGCATTAATGCAACTGTTTATAATAGCTTGTATTCTGACTTCTCTTCCACTTATTGTCAAGTACAAAGGGATGGTAGGAACTGTGTGGAATGACAACTAACCAAAGGGTACGCTAACAAAAGAAGGAAATGGTGCAGATGTAGTCAGTCATCCACTTTTCCTGCCCCAGTATCTCTTCACTACCACCCAGATGTGAGGACAAAACTTTCTTGGTTGAAGCCACCTTGCCCCATGGCAAGGCTGGAGTGCATGGAAAAGGGTGACAGCTCAGTGTCGTCCTTAAAAGATGTTTTATCATGTGCTCTGTCTGTATTTCACCATGCTGTTCCCCTCCAGCCTTCTGCCTTTTTATTTTCCCCCTGAAAATAGTCTTCTCCTTTCCTTCCTAGGCTCACATATCCATTGACATGCTGAGGGTTTGATTTCTTGCTTCCTACATGGCATTATAGAATTTGTGTCAGCATCATTTCACGATCCAGGATGGCAGGATAAAACAGGGGTCTGACTCTGTCTACTTAACCCCCAGGCAAGCTCACCTGGATACAGAGTGCAGGGCATGACAGAGGGCTAGGAGAAATAGGTGGGGTGAAACTCTGGCCCAAAACCTGGAGAACTGGTGAAGGCATGATGGTCCAATTGATACGTGTAGTAATAATACTCAAATTATAGTCCTTTAACTCTAACTACTGTCAACAGAGTGGAATCTCTGAAAACGCAGGAAAGTTGTTACACTTGCTCTTTATAAGAAAAAAATGTCATTTCCTGGGGAGTTTTTATCTAAAATATGAGCAGTTAAAGAAACTCGTGGAAAAAAGCAGAACTATTAATAATGCTACACCAAAGAAATACACATAGGATATAAAACATGTGCTATCAAACAGTTTTCTTGGGATCAATGTTCAAGCGGTTTCCTCAAAAGACCTTTTAACGGGTAATGATCAGGAGTGAGTGCTTCTGTGCTGGTCAGGATGCATGATAAGGTATGGCTTCAAGGAAATTCTTTGTAATTTCATGGCAAGATAAAGGACCTTGCTTTCTTAAAATGACAGGAAAATATCCCTTATGATACGCTGTCAGATCTATCCCTCTAGGGAGAGAATGAGTTGGAATTCAGTCACATTACCGTAGTATTTACTATTTGTAAAAGCCAGATCTGAGCGAGTTCATCCTTATACATCCTTTGAGCACATTGAAACGATACTTGGGGCTGTACACCAACACATGTACATCCCACTAACACAATGCTTCCAAAATGCTTCTTCTGAAATTTACAGCTGTAGTGTGTGCCCAGGGACATGGTGACTTGGTGGTGACTCAGCTAGCTCCTGTTGGTAGTTAAGACATTTCTAAAAGATACATCAGGAAAGTTTCCAAATCTGTTTTCTGACCCTCAGAGAGAACTAAGACACAAAAAATTATTTTGTAAACAAAGTGATTTCCAGTATAGCAATGATGTGGCTGCATTGCACAATTAAGAGACGTGTTTAGGAGCAGCAGACTCGAACACCAAAGGACTCTAGGTTAAAGCTCTTTGTCTATAAATTTTAATGGATCCTTGTTCTCCTAGAGACAGCCACAAGTGACCACAGAGCAGATCAATTAAGGCCACCATCTGCTAGTCAGTGAACTTAGGGTGTCCCTTCATAGTATTTGCTCTACAGAGGGCATTGGTTCATTGCAGACTGTAGTCCTCTGGACAGGACTATAATGGTTTGGGCCTTTAGCTGTGGTGGTCTTTGGTTTGTTTTCAAGTGCTGTCTGAGGTGGTGTACCAGCACAGTAGGTAGGGGAAGGGAGTTGTGATGATGTGGCTGTAAGGTTTCATCTTCTCGAATAAGAACATAAAAATTCTAGCAACCACAAGGACATCTGGAGGCTCATGCCACACTTACCAATAACTCTGTTACCTGGTTTGGGAAGCAGAGCAAATATGCAAGCTTCACTGCAAAGGAAGGGTGCACACTTGGCCCTAAAGACTCTCCATTCATGTCAGAAATAATAACAAAGTACCTGAACATTGAAACAACATGGAGACAAGAGCCCATGAGCTTTTCTATTCCCTTCCAACAGGGTGATGTGCTAAGCTTTCAGAGTGTGCTACAGTGCTCTGCTGTCCTGCCCCCAATCATGCCAAATTCACTTCTGACATGGAGAAAGATGGTACTTTTGCTAGTCAGAGCAGGTTGAACTCTAGAGGTTGAACATCTGCTGCTTTTCCTGAAGGTTTCAGACCTTTTCCCGTTTAGTATTGCCCCATGTAATGGTAGCTTGCCAAACAAATTACAGAAATTTCAGGCTTAATAAGTACCACAAAAGCCACAAGTTCAAGTTTGATTCTGTTTTAGTTTTGCGTGCTACAACATGAAATTAATCTACTAGTGCATTTTCAAGTGCTTTCCAACTAATTCTACTGCTTATTGCACACTTCTCTCTGTTTACAAAAAATTTTAAAAGCCATTATTTCTCTAGGTGCTCCTCTTTCTGTAGCCCTAAGTTATTGTCTTAGAGTGGGTTTTGAAACTGTGAGAAACAATTTGCATTAACTTCACAGCTATAATTTATAAGGAACATAATGAGTCATTGTCACAGGCTCTCTGCCTTTGTTCTCTTCAACTTCCTTCTTTCTAAATGGAATTTTCTTAGAAAAAAGTACTGATTTTGATTGATAGCTTTGGGACTCTTAAAAAAATAAGAATGTTTCTGGAAGGTAGTGTGAGTCAAAGACCAAGTTTGACCAAAGAACAAAGAAATAGAGCGAATGTGTTCTATTTAGTGCTGAAACTTGAAAGAGTATTTGTATAGAGAGTATTATCCATTCTTTACAAACACAGCCACCCATATACTCATATACTTGCACTTATTGCCTAACAATGGCCTGCTGATTGCAGCAGTGAAAGTAGCAGAAAACTCTGGCTCACAGAAATGTTTGCACTTTGCAACACTTAGGGTTTGGTCAGGCAGCTGGATTTAAGGGTAGGCTTAATAAGCAATTTTATCGCCCTGAAATAAAACTCTCTTTTTTTGAAGACGTCTAATCTCATTTCCAAACATAAACATTACATAGTGTGAAGGAATAGTATGTTCTGTCTGGTTTTGAACCTCTTTGAAAAACAAAAAGTTAAGATGAAATGTGGGCAACTGGGGCCATTATGTTTGCAACCCAGTAATTATTTAGATTGCTTAAAGCCCATAAACTGACATGTGAAACACACCCAGCACAAATATATTTTTATCCTTTCTGATTTCACACTGGGATAAAATATTTTATTTCCCTCTCTCTACTGGGATTTCATAAATCCTTGTTTTTCCCTTCAGTAAATATGACAGAGAAGCCCCCCAGGATCTCCAGCAGTTCTCATTTTCACCAGTCTGACCAAGGGAGCAGAAGGGCCTGGTTTGGTTTTGGAAAGTGGGATTTCTCACAAATAGCCTTAATGGAGAAATGTTTCATAGCCCCCTTCTGAATAAGGGGTACCATTGGCCATAGCTTGCAATCACCTTCTACTGACAAGTCCCCTAGATATAGACACCCAACTTCGTTCATGTTTCCATACTGAATACAGCATTTCTGTTTCAATTGTTTAAAGAAAACCTTGAGCTTCACTAGATGTAGACAGAGGTGCAGCTCTTGAATGAGGTCGAGTCAGCAGCATTGAGATGGTCTTTCAACAGATTTCAATATGGGCAGGAATAAATTCTTGCAATTCAGTTCAGAAAAGCATGTGAGTGCTGTTAGACTTTTGCAGCACCTTAGAATTACTAATGCATATTGAAGATCTTCCCTGAACAGGGTCTTACAGACTAATTTGTGCTTTGTGTGAGAGATGCTGAGTTCATCTCTAGTTCCAATATGAGTGACCATAAATAAATGTGTGTATTTATATAAATACACTCACACATATATACAGCAATCATGGGTTTATGATTAGCTGAGGCTGACTATCTGACTAAGATGATGCTGGGATGAATCATTGCCACGCTAAATTTGCTCAAGGTCAGACTTGTTTTCTGTTTTCTTTTTCCTTCATAATATGGCTTTTGTTCAAGGTGATCCATTTAAAGTATGAAAAAAACCCCAAGAAGTGTCTTTGAAAATGAGGTTTATTTGCATAGGTAAATCTCTTACAGGAAAAGAATACATGCATTATATTTATCTGGTGGTATCTTTTTATCCCTTTTCTTTACTTTTTTTCCACCCACGTTTAGGATTCAACTTTCTCATGTGAAACCACTGAGGTCTTTTTTCTGCTGCAGACATAACATAAATGTCCTGTTAGACATTCATTGTGTGACTCATGGGCCATAATGTGGAGAGATCTAGAATGCACAGTCTGAAAACAGTGGCAGACAAAATGTTCACAGTTGGGAGTTCCACATGTAAGTCAGGAGCAGCTCCGAAAATAAGCAGAGTTATGTACATGTAAAACAGCTTCAGGTCTTTCTTTTGGCAGATGCAAGACTATAACATACAAACCACGAAGATTAAGGGAGGTGGGTTTTGAATTAGGAACAAAAAGAGCAAATGTAGATCTTCTTCTCCAATCATACAATTTGAGAAACATCCTGAGGAAAAAAAAGTCTAGTGTGTCTGTGCTGAAATAAAACCAGCACATCCTTGTCACATTAGTATGAGATCAGAATCAAGTCCAGAAAACTCAGAAGAAATTGTTTCTCAAATGGCAGTGCAAAAAATTTTCCAGATAGCTGGTGCCATTTAGTGATACATTTCTGATGGTCTCCTTAAAAGCATATTTATCAACAGTTGCACAAGCTAGCCCTACACCCACAGATGAAATGAGGGTCTTTTTCAAGATACCAGATGAGTTTCCTACAGTTTCAAAACTTCCACTTCTCTCTCATTTGAAAAACTGGGCTTTTTTTCATGGCAGTCACTTGCTTTTTTGCTTTTGCATACACAAGGATGATGAATGTGACAACAAATGGAGCTGAATCATGGGTGAAGGTGGTCCAGGAGATGCAGTGGAGGTGCAAGAAGTGACAAGGGGCAGAAGCTGTCTTTCCCTGTGGACTGGAGCTGGGCTAGGCAACCTGCAGGCTCTCTCCAGCTGTACCACTGGCCTGTTGCTTGACCCACAGCAAGGTCTGTCAGCTCTCTGCCTTCCTCATGTCCCACCTTACCCAGCTGTACTTCAAGCCACCCGAGCCACACAGGGACAGCATCGAGCTCCCGAGAGCTCTGCCCTGGCTGGTGCCTGCTGCCTTCCTGGTGAGAGGGCAGGTGGCTCCAGCAGCAGGCAGAGGTGGGAAGAGGCAGCAAGGCTCTCTGTCTGAAGCACATCAGGCCAGGATTCCCAGGGGGGAGGTGCTCTGTCCTGCACCCGGGCTGATGTATTCCCAGACAAGTCATCTGGCTGGAGCAGAGCCCAGTCTCTGCCCACACCGAGGGACGGGAGGGAAGTGATCATTAGCTGGGTTCACTGTGCTCATCAATCCTCTTCTCAGTGATTTCCAGACAGATGGAAGAGGTGGACCTGGAACAGAGACATGCTGCAGGCTGGCAGTTCTGGAACTGGCTCTCACCCATCCAGTCTCATGGTTATTCTATGCATTTGGTCTCCTCAAGTTTCAAAATTTCAATGCTGTAATCCCAAGAGCTGGAAATTCTAGGAAAATGCAAGAACAATGGACTTTTTCAACTAACAAAATCACATACAGCCTCATTAATATTACTTAATTTTCAGAACAGGTACAGATTTGTGTGGCTGCAAGTTCAATTCTTAGCTTGACAGAAAAACCAAATGAACCTGATACAAGTGTAATTGTGCCAGCACAAACATCTTGAGTTTACTTTGATATCAGTGCAGAAGTTTTCAAGTCAAAAAAGACTCAGACAAACAAACAAAAGAAAATTAGCCCCTTTTTCTTCTCAGCAATTTCTAATTGCTTTTTCTGGCCCCTGCACACCATATTTTCTTTATATATATACTCTTTTGTATGGCTTCATTTAAACAGGCTGGTCCCCAGCCGACAAGTTACATTTCTGTGATCCTGCAAGGTGCTGAGCAATCTCCCTTTGATCCAGGAGAGATCAGAAGCATTGAGTTACTTCAAGACTTTGGGACTACCTCTACATGGGAGCACTTGCTTTAGCTCCTTGTGGTTTCAAAGCTGGCAGGTCAGTGTTTTGTGAGGTTCAGAGCACTTTTGTACCTTTATCTCAGCATTCATAGCTTGGACAACATGTGTTCCAAAGCACAAAACTTGTGATTCCTTCTGTCCACCCAAAGTAGCTGTAAAACACTGTGAAGAAAAGGTTTGCATCAAATTCTGCTTGATAGAGCATTTCTGCTTGGCTGAGCTTCCATTAGATTGATAACCCAGTGAAAAGCATTCTCATGCCTGAAGATTTAACTTGCAAAAGCACATGGGCATCAATGAACTTTCTTAAAAACAGAATTTTTTAAGTGCAGAACTCTTTTAAAGCTGAAACTGTGCCTACAACAAAAAAAAAAGGTTAATCATTGCTGACAGATTTTTTTAAGACTGCTTTTGATTCCAAATTTTTATTTGATTTGTTAAAGCTGTTAAAAACTTATTTCTGCTTAAGACTCCTGAGACAAAAAAAAAGTACACGGGGGCAAGGAGAATGCTTATCTCAGACTGATACTGCTTTTGAATTACATATGCTACATGCTGCAGTAAGGCTGTGAAACCATATGCAAATGAGTAACTTTGCACAGCTGAATCACCCTTGCTGAGCTAATTTTTATCAATTACACACATTCCAGCACACCAATGGATTGTCTAAGGCTTGCTCATGTCCGTAAATCTTCGTAACTTTTGGGCTTTGTTTTCTTCCAGACAAACTCAAGACTGTAAAAGATGGTGAAAAATAGCAGTATAAGGAGAAATAAAGAGAAGTCAAGACATTAAAAAAAAATTTAAAAATCACACTGTTTCTTACCTGAAGTAAGACCAAAAAGGGATGGAAAGATAACGGTACAGTTGAATTAAATAGAAGATCAGGCTCAATTGCAATAACTTTGTCAGTCATGGAGTATGTCAGCCAAATCCTGAGCTCAGATCTTACTCAGGAGACTATTCCCTAGTAAAACTCTAATACCATTATACCTAGAAATCTCAAGTACTGTAAAAGTAACAGAATTCCAGGGCAATAAATAGAGAGGGAATTCCAGACAGTAGGACAAGTAGCCTAGGGGTAAAAATGGATTTTGGCAGATTCCGGCCTTAATTGTGTGAGCTTTTTACATACACATTTCCAGTACTTTGCTTACTTCACAATGACCTAGCAAAAATGAGGTCAGATTAATATATACCTCTGTTTTCCCTTGTAAAGTTACCATAGACCACAGTGTAAGGATAATCATCCATTCTACATCTTAATGTAATTTCCATTCATGAAGGAATCATAAAAGTATAAAAGCATCAGGCCTTTCACCTCTTTTAACATGGCAAAATAAAGGCTCAGTAAATGCAGTTTGTCCCACTGGGAAAAGAATTGAAAGAAGCTTTTGCCGAAGTTTGTTCGGACATGAGGTCAGCCTAATTAACTAGAGTCCCAGAAAAGTATTATGTGATTCTTAGTCATAAGCAATCCTGTTTGAAAGTCAAAACGCACAGTTAAAAATGGCTTCAAAATAATTTAAGGCATTTAGAAAGTGGAATATTACATGTTCTACTTCAATGACCATTTAACAGCTGAAGAAAAGTAAAGCTCAAACTCACTGCCTCTTTGCAGATACAGCTCCAGCTTCAGCAAGGACCACTTTATGTTCCATCAACCTTCAGCAAGGTCATGAACAGCTTCCTGCAAGTCAGTAACAGGACTTAGCACCTCCACATGCTTAGGGAAATGCTACACTTCCAGAAGAGGTTATACAAAAATATTTAATGGCCAATCAAACCATAACCCTTTGAAGAATTTGTTGAAAACTTTCCTCTGTACCAGATTAGGTGTTAGGAGCTTGGTGAGTGATGGTACAAGATGTCTTGTTATTATTATTTGGGGAATAGGTTCCCTTCCAACCACCTCAAAGAATCTGACAATTTCTCCCACACTGGTTCACTCTCTGCTGATTGACTTGAACTCATAAAATGGTTTGCAATTTTATTGGAGGTCTATAAGCGCCATTAAAGTGATTGTTTAACATAAAGAATAAAAGACCGTCTGAAACAAGAGCTGGAGATGGCCAAAATCTTTCTTTTTTGAAAACTGGCACTGCAGTGAGTTACCCTTTTAAGTGACTTTTGACACAGTCAATATTAAAACCTGAAAGGTGCTAAGATATTTTTGAAAGCAGTGTTAAGAATAAGCATGTTTAATACAATATCACCAAAGATTAACTGGAAATGGTCTCTCCTTTGTTCCAGGTGCCATACGAAGAGAAAGTGAAAGTCACTGTACTGAGCAGCCTGAGACTAGACAGCTAGAAGGACACAGAATGACTGCAACAGATTGAAGTAAAAAATAATGGGTTTTGAGAAAGATGGGGACACACAGACCATACTGCTCTCATTCCCAAGTGCATCTTCGATCTTATTCCTGTGCCATGCTCAGTTTTCACAAATCCTCATGGCCAAACAGGATCACGGTGTTCATGGAAAGGTTGCAAGACACATATTTCTTATCACACAAGTCTTACAGAGGTGTAAATGCACCTGGTTTATTAGCTGAACAGCAGCTTGGACTGTGACAGTCAAGTCAGATCTCTGGCAACAAAGGAATAAAAAACATTTTACTCCCTTTATATTACTGGAAGAGTGAAGGATGTGTCTAGTGAGCAAATTGTAAGTAGCCATTCAGCGAATGGACCTAGGACACAGATCCATTTCTCTAGCTGAAGTCTCCAAGAATTCTTCTCTCATCTCCTTGTGCATAGATGCTGAGTTGGAAGAAATCACTGTGCTCTTAATGACTCCATCACTGCAGAGCCTCCCTCACATGGCTGCAGCTCAGGGATGATGCTGGGGCAGAAGAATGGGAACAAATCCAGGAGGTGTATTTATTTCTTTCCTTGAAGTACCTGCTGTCCTTGCTGCAGAGGTTCAGCACCTCAATGACTTTGATCTGGTCACACAGGAAATTTAGGTGAAACATTTTAGACTATTTTGACTGACTTCAAGGGGAAAAAGTCATAAAAATATCTTTACCATGTATAACAGCAGCACAAACTTCAGGTCTGTTTTGCCTGTCACTGGCATCATCAGCAAATCTCCAGGACTCAAAACTCCAGGTTTTCCTGGATCAAGCATTCTGTAAACTTCTACTAACACTTTTGCTAGCCAATCTGACCAATCAGCTGCTTCACCATCCCAGCCCTCATTGACACTACAGGGACTGGAACATGAAAACATGTCAAATAAAACTGTTTGAATAGACTTGCTTTTCAAGGGTATGAACCAAGCCCTTCAACAGCAGAAGATCAGCCCATTTCACATTGAGTCCATCACACACTACAGGAAGACTAAACTGGGTGTTGGCTGATTTGGGATACACAACATTCCTGTGGGGGCTGATACATGGCACTGTGTGTGTGCTCTCCATGCACCTTTTACTTCCAGATCTCCTTCTTGGCAGAGCCCAAGTGTGACTATCCCTCACTGGGGCTGTCTGCAAGGATGAGATGTTGGGGGAGATTCTTGCTCTCCTGACCCCCCTAGACTGGTCTCAAGAAGCTCTAGGTTTCAATGAGGGCTGCAGCTGCAGCTGCAAAGTACTGATCTGGATCCAAATTTCCCAAAGCAGTGCTCAGATGATTTAGTTCCTTGTTGAAAGAAGCCAGCACTGAATTTTAAAACTGAAATCAGAGCCAAACTTCCTCAAAGTCTGGGAATGTTCTGATCTAGTGGGTTTGGTTTGAGCCCATCTCTAATATGAACCATATAGAAACAGGGCCTAAATCTGCTTTCATTTCCATTCACTTCACATGAGAACAGGTTGGAAAACTTTCTTGCAATGTAAGTTTGTCAGAAAAGGCCAGTAGGGTCAACCAGTCATTCTCATATTCTATAAATTGCAAGGAAATTTCTCCATGAACATATTTTAAAAGCTGTATGGTTCTCATTCCAAAAAGATGTTTTCAATAATTTGCATTTTTATTGTTTCTATATGGATTTATGCTGTTACCTGTTTCATGATGCACCTTTTTTTCCTTGACTTAGCAGCAACTCTCTGACATATTCTGCAATTCTGGATATTGTTTTTGAGGACATATCATCAAAGCATGATCCTGTCTGATAGAGTCCATTTCTTTTGTTTAATGTGTGGCACCAGTGCCTAGTATGAATTGATATGTCTCATCCTTTTTTCCAGCTGAATGTGCAGCTTGTGGGAAAATTTGACATTTAATGTACAGATGTACTGTGAAATTTTATATTATTCTAATAAAAATACAGGGATGAAATGCTATTCAAAATGTTAAATTCAGGTATGATACATGCATATTCTGTCATTTTAAAATGTCTTGAAATGGAATTCTTCCCCAGATTTTGCTTCAAGATAACTTCTGGAATTGCTTGATTTGACTTGATTTGGAAGAAAAATGAGCAACAACTAGTGAGATGGAAGACCCAAACACGACCAGTTCAACTTTACATGTATTTTCACAGGGTGTCAAAGATTAGATCCCAATTTACATTGGAAATGTCCATGGAAGAGAAACAGCCTTTGCACAAAAAAACTGCAAAAGCACAAACAAAAATAAAACTCCTTTCTAAAATACCCCTAAATGACAGACCAATTGTAGGTGTGATACAGATGATGTACCTGTCTCAACATGGAGGCCCACCAGCATGGCATGACAGAGCAGAGGAGCAGCCAAACTCCAAGAGTGTAGCTGGCCCTCAGAGCAGCCCCAGTGATTTGAAGCCTGATTTACTCTTGGCAGAAACTTTTTTTTTCCAGTTTCATTGCTTAAGCTGCAAGGTCAGAGCAGCCTCAGTCCTACCTGTGAAGGAATTCACTACATGCCAGTCCAATACCTCCTGAGTTTTTAATAACCATGTGGTATTGGGACACAACACATGGAAAATTGCAGCCACAAATATGTCCAAAAATGTATGAGCCCAGCTCGAACGTATGAGACCTGCTGTCTTGGCAACCAACTCCCTGCATAATGCAGGTCACAAGTTTTCCCAAAAGATATGCATTTCTGGCACATTAGTACACACAGAGATCACAAACCAAACCTGGGGGGAAATTACATGAGCAGTAATAATTTTAAATGTTTTTGTTCAGGGGCATTGGTATCAAACAGCTTTTGACTATGTGCTTTAGTTTTTTGTCCATTTTTTTTAGGCCATGCTAGGTGGAAACTTCCTGTTTTGGGACCTGAGATAATATTTTCATCCAGTTACTTTTGGATTTGACATATTTTCTATGCTCAAGGCTTTGCTACCACCCTCAAATAGCAGGCATACTTGCAGGAAATCACATTTCAGTCATCAATTGTTCATTCATCGTGGTTCATGCTTTAATTTGTATTAGATCAAAATCATTACTGTGATTTTCTCAAATATTCATCAGATACAAGATTCCTTACTGTGAGAAAATATTTATCTTTCAACTGGACAATCCACGAGTAGTAACTTGGAACACTGATGTGCCTTATGTTCATAGGACAGACATAAGTGGCATTAAAAGTTTAGGCTTAAAATTTGCAATAAAATGACGGTGTGAGAAATAAGCCTCTTCCCTGGGTCTGCCTAAGCAAGTCAGGTGCTTCCAAACCTCTTCATTTTGCTCAAGATTCCCTATGTAGGGCAGCATGCCTCTGTATTTTCCAGCACCCATTGAGCTAGTATCATAACCGTGTTCCTCACACTATGGACAATTACTTTGTGCTGTAAATCAAGGACTTCTGGAGTGCACCAGACTTACAACACATGCTCAGACCATCTGGGCAGGACATGTATGTGAATTCCTCAAAATCTGCATTGACAAGGTTTGCAGAGTGAGAAAAGGAGGATATGTCCAAGAAAACCCAGATGTATGATACCTTTAACTGAGTCTAATCTTGGGAGAAATTGTGGCGGGGCAGATTAGGTCACAGATGACCATAATTCTTAGAAAAATGCCTCACAAAACTCTAATATTCAGCTATGGTGTATATGCAAAATTCAATCTCCTTTTCACTGGAAACTGAGAGAACACACTCCCCTGAAGATTCAAATCCTAATGGTAACGCACAGAAGCACTAGCCTTTCTTAAAAGCAAAGGGACAAAAGAAAAATGAAATCAACTTTTTGCCAATGTATTTTTCCTTCATGTCATCCTTAAACATAGCTGGATCCAGGTTGTCAACTTCTGCAAAAGCATCTAAGTGAGATATACACTTAGGAAGTTCTCAGCTAGAAATGTCAGAAAATTAATCCAGAATTCTAAACATCTGGCACAATCACAAGTAACTGCTTAAACTACCCTTATACAGGGCAGTACTAGACCAACTTTGCAATGCTGATCCTCTGTCCGTAACAAAATGGGTTTAATTCAATTTAAGAGTCTTCACAGATGATTATATCTTTTTAATTAAATTAATTTTAAAGCCTATTATATATTTACTGGTGAAAATTTCATGCATAAGCCCAAGAATAAACAAACAAATAGAAAGATGCTAAGGAAACAGGACAATAATATGCCTTTATGTGCAAGACAACTTGATTCATTGGAGTAGCATGGCAGAAGCAAACTTTTAAAAGGGACTTAAATGTGGTCAGTCTAATCCAGATCCAAATCTAGCCTGGTTACTTCATGGTAATTGAAATCAGACTCTGATGCCACCAGCAAAAGCTGTAAATGATCTTCTGAATACCATTATTTCACCCTTATATTTGTTGGCAGAGCTTCAGCAATACGTTTTTGAACCTGGGATGCCTCCTTCCCTGGATTGCTCCTGGCTGCTCCTACTGGCAGGTGTGCACCGCTGGCCAGATGATTCCAGAGTAAAAGCAAACCCTGCCTTGCTGGGGCTCTGCCTGTGGGGACACTGGACAGAGCCCAGTCAGGGAACAAGGTCATCAAAAAGGGAACAAAGCCATCAAAGGTGTCTGCAACACACTGGAGAAGAGGAAAAGTGACACAATTGGGAATAAATTCACAGTTGGGAGGAGGAGAGGTGTGACTGTGCTTTTCTAATTCTGTCCAGGACTCAGAAAGAGAGAGCCAGAAAAAAAAATAGCACTGGGGGAGTTATTTTCTCATGGTATCTCCAGCCAAAAGCAAGTTGTTACCAGAAGTCTTCTGAGACACATTGAGTCAGGAACAGGGAAAAAAAAGTTCTGTGGGACTCAAGGCAAGATTTAGATGGCTTGAGGCACCCACTTGCAGAGCTGTCTTCCAGAAAAGCTCCACCCAGCAGCCACAGAGCCTTGGAAGCGCCAGCATCCGCGGGGCTGCGTGGAGGGCAGACACGGGCCTCTCCTACCCCATGCCGAGCCACACAGCCTGAGCAAGCTTGGGCACAGGGATGAATCCCTGGCCACAGACTGTTAAACCTCCCAGGGACCAGGAAATATGAACTGGGAGGGTTTTGTCCACAGGCATCTCTGCTCTGAACAAAGCTACATTTCGACAAGCTGCTTCTCTCCTTTGCCAGCACAAGTACCATCTACCCCACTGGGGCTTTTTTATAGGCAAAACAGAATGCCCAGCATGGAGCCAGTCCAGGAAAGGAATGGCTCAGCTTCCCTCCAGTCTTGAGTATTCCAGGGTGAGGGTCCTCTGCCGACTGGACAGGTTGCTCCCATTAGAGAGAGAGCACATTATGGAACGAAGGAATCTGTGTTAGTACATCTGTGTCCTTAAAATTGCATGTAAGCAGTAAATAGCACCTCTGCAAAAGCAGGCACAGCACCCTAAAAGTGCTGTACTTTCTCTGGGCCACATCCATGCTTTAGCTGCTCTCAGCATAATGGTGGTGAAACAGTAATATGGAGTAGAAGGCCTTGTACACACATGTAAACTAGTTTAGGCAGTGCTTTTCCTGACATCCACACTGACCACAATTTTCTGGATATATTGCATGTAAATAAATGTATTTATACATGTAAACATTTGTATGTATGCATTTTAAGATATGAATATATGTATAGATATACTGTGTACATTTATTTAGATTTTGAAAAGACTAATCCATCCTGCATTAGCAGCACTTCAAACCCTCAAGCAGTGCTAGTGTGTGGAAGGAAGCCTGCTGTTTGTGCAGACTATTGTTAAATACAATTATTCCTTTAACTCATACCTCTCTTTTCATATACTCCAATGTCCAATCAAGGCACATCACTGGCAGCTCAGCACTGTGTGTGCAATGGCGTGGAGGGGACAGGTGTCCCATCCATCTCTGGTATTGATACTAACATCAGCCCCTGCAAGGCTTGCAAACAGCAATAAATAAGTTTGACACAGCTTTAGCAACACTTTGAGTTGTTTTGTTTTGTTTTAAAAAGGGAATTGAAAGCAGTACTAAATAAAATGAGAGGGGTCACAAGTCTGTGGCCAAAATGGAACAATAACCATAGTAAACTGTTGAGCAATAAGAAACAAGAAGAGTTTTTCTTGATTTTTCTGTTTATTTGTTTGTTTATTTGTTTTCTACCCTCCTTGAATGTTTTCCACTTCATGTCACCCACTGGATTGTGGAAATTGATTCCATCTGGATCTTTCCCAGTAATGTGTGCTGAGACACTGGCTGTCTTCAAGTTGGGCAGAGCAGTTGCCTCTGATTCAGATTTCTCATTACTTCTGTGGGAATTCTACTCCTTCCCTCTGTGATGGGCTGAATTTGTCCCACTGGAATGGAAGCTGCTGAAGAATAAAGAGCTCCACCATCCACCCAGTGATGTCCAGTGGCTTCTGAGCCAGTAGAAGTAAATTGCATGGCAGTATATACATTGCAGCTGCCCCTCGTGGCAGAAAGGATGACAGTACTTTTTCTCCAAAATGTTAGTGCTTGGTTTCCAGACTGGCTACCAAACACCAGCCATTTTTGCCACCCTCTCAGGCAGCAAAGTCCAGACCTACCTGATGGCCATGTCCTGTACTGAGGAACAACACAACCAACTACCAAGCACAGCAGCATTCTGAAATAATGCACTGAAGTGTCAAAAACAGGGTTAGGTTTCAGTATTTCAAACAGATTTTCATCTCTCACACCCACAAAATCTCACAGACTGTTGCTCAGGGACTTTCCTTTAACACAGGCAGTAATAAAGGCTTTGAAGGTCAGCAAGCAGTTCCACCTGCAAACTGAGTCCAGGAAGATCTGGAACCCAGCACCTGGGCAGGTGGAAGTCACAAGGCAAAACCTTGTCCTACATCCTTGTCCAACAGAGGGACTTCCCCTGATCAGCTGTGGTTCATGCAAGGATCTGCAAGTTGTCATAAAGTCATGTATGTGTCAAGAAGACACTGCTTTTAGTCGGATGAGCCTGACAATCACTCCTCTTAAATGGAAGAAATCTCAATGCATGCGTGACCTTTAGCTGAGCTACTCAAATGACTGTGAACTGTTTAAATAAAAGCAGAATTTGGCTCCAAATAGTCAGTAGCTTATGAATATCAATAGCATCAGGGAAAAATACACTACAGGTGGCTTCCTAATTGACCAGAGAAAATTTTGGAAATTTAATCAACACATTTAGTCTGCACATGAACAATTCATTTCACAGATGTTTTGTTAAGAGGCCCCCAGGCCTTATGTTGAGGAAAAGCTCCATTCAGCAATCTATTTTTACTCACATTGTTGAGTGGAGAGAAAATAGATGCTGCAGTTGACAGCTGAGGTCCCATTTTGCTACACATGGCCTACATGTGAAGCAGCTACCAGTCCAACCTGGTGCACTTACAAAGGAAGCACATAATGCTAGAGCAGGTGCCTAAAATAAACAGGAGGAACAAAAAATAGCAGGAAAATTATTAATATGATAAACATAGCCACTTGTAGGCTTTCTTAGATCTTTTGTAGATCTCAAATCATCAAGACTGAAGTTCTCTGTGAAGGTATTAGACACAGAGTGTTCAGTCCTTGATGTCTATAAACAGCATTTTCTGGGAAAAAAAAATCTGTTATTTATTTTTTTTGGTGTAGCATTTCATTAGATGTTACGAAAGAAAAGAAACTTTCTGCAAAAGTGGAAAGAAAAAGCAGCATTTCTGAGTACCAAGTATCCATGTGAGATGTTTTTGTTTGTTCCTCCAGCACAAGCCAAATCTTAATCTGGTCATTTTTATTAGTGTCATTGATGGATCAAGAAAAAAAGTAAGCAACCAGAGAGTGTTCTTTAAACAGATAATAAAAATCCCTCATTCTCAAAATCGAAAACAGATTGCTCCATGCCTGAAAAAAATGGTCTCATCGTAGGCATTGTTTTACAAGGCAAATAGACTCTACTCATTTGTAAAATGAGGAACTTTCACAAAGAGTGAAAACCAAAAGTGCTGACACAAGAGAGGAAGAATGTTACCACAGCGTAATGTGAAGAAAAGAGACCCAAAAAAATCCAAACCTATACACTTTCAATCCTATGCATATATGCTAACACTTTTTGATGTGATTCAAATGTTTTAAGGGAAAAACGTAGAGATCTTTTCTGGTCAAGGTGTCTTAGACCAGATTCATGTGGGAAATACGTGTGTATGCCCAGAAGTGTTTCTACCACCTTCTCCTTCACGTGTTTAAATCTGATTATTTCTTCCATTAAGGAACATTAACCCCATTTTGTAATTGCAAAATGCATATAGGTAGAATAGGCAGAAGTATTCTTGTTATCAATGGCATTTCTTCTGTCCCCTTCCTTTTGCTTCATTTATTGGAAAGATTTACCCAAAGGCTGTACAGTGACTAGAAGAATGGTTCCCTTTTTTTCAGTGGGAATTACTAGAATTATTGTAATATCTATACATAATCGCACTATAAAGAAGAACAGTTTTCTCTTTAAAAATTTCCTACACCTTTCCCACTGAGAAGAAATGACCAAAAAGACATTATGACTTTATTATGGGTGACATCATTTTCAATCAAGAAAAAGAAGGATTGATGAGTTTAAAAATCCTGAAAAATAAACCAACATAGATAACATAACTGAGGAATTTTGCCCAAGCTGTAATATTCCCATAACTACTTTGGAACTTTGTGGGGGAAAAAAGGCATCAAATTTTTCTGCTTTGATTTCTAATTAGGAAAGCAATAACTTTCTAGCTAATATAAGTAATTCTCTGCTTCCTGATCACTGTTCTGTATTTTGAAGCACATCTTTTAAACACCCTGTGTCTTCATTGTGTCTTTGTCACAAACCAAGGCTGTGATCTAATGCTTACTCAAGTAGGGATCTTCCTGGTCTGGGGCCTTCTGGTGTGTCTCACACAAAGGCTTGATGAGCAAAGGCTCACATGTTTGTATCAGACTGTGATGACCACCTTAAATTGACACCAGAAGAGATGCTTCCTTCTCCAGACAACAAACTGTTGAAACACCAAATTTTTTAATGAAACCAGAAGGCTCAAAAACCATACTCCCAGAAAAACATATTTCACCAACCACGTATTATAGTCAGAAAAGGCAGAAAACTCAGCACTGAGTCAGGAAGGATGGTTACCTCAGATTTTAATAGTAGTAGTAATCTCTATACTCATCTTTAGGGAAAAGGACAAATAGAGTAAAGGACCTCTCTCTAGAAGGTAAATATAGAAAGATAGTCTCTTTTACAGGATTTTCGAGACAATGATAATAATAAAATGTTTTTGAAGTAGCAATACAATAGTGCTAATGTTAATGCTAATAATAATAATGGGAAGAGCTAGTTATCTCATCCAAACAAATGGTATGAAAAACTGGTGCAGTTTCTTAAATGGCTGTACTATAATTTTCACTTAATAGAGAAAAAACAGTAGCAGTAGGGAGGTAGAAGGGTACTCATAGCTCTTCCCCTGATTGACCACAATCGTCACAGTGGATTCTGAAGGCATTGTGACAGGAGAGCAGAAGAAGGATATAACAGAAACTTTTGGAATTTTGGTGCTTTGAGAAGGATTTTGAGAGAAGGCAAGAGGAGAGTTGAAGAGAAAGGTTCAGAACTGTCTTTGAATGAAAGGGAAAGCCACAAAATGGCCATAAACCTCAGCTGTAACAACATTGTGCCATTAAGTTGTAAAGAGTCCTCAAAATAGAGACAAGACATTCATTTAGCTCAGAGATCAACTAGGATGGGGTTTGTACAAATTTTTTTTATCTTTTTTTTAATAGTTTGTTTTACATTGTGTGATTTCTAGTTTTTTCCCATCTCTGTTTGTTTAGCTGCCTTTCTCTTACTCTATTATATTGTAGATAATGACTTAAAATTGTAGCTGCTGAATACATGTACTGATTGGGGAGCACCAAAGGTCTGAAATTCATATTGGTTTAGATATCAATGAAGTTCCAGTAGAAATTGTATTTCTCAGATCTGTGACAAATAAATGCAGCTGCTCAGGCACTGAGACATGAAAAGATACCTGCTCACTCAAGTTCAAAAAATATTTTCTATGTGTGTTAATGAGTTTATTGGTTCACTACGATCTGAAAGATATTTAGTTAATTGTACCTCTGAAATATTCTGTACTGAGTTTGATAATGAAGATAATAATATTCAGTGTTTTCTTTCTTCTCATTAAGTTAAGACTTGCTTTTCCATCTGAGATTTTAAAATATTGGAAGCAGTGGAACAGAAAGGTCTACAGGCAGTCTGGCTAGACCTTAAAAAAGCTGTGCTTCTGTCTGCTCATTTTCACACAATCATAGAACCACAGAATGGTTTGGGTTGGAAGTGAACCTGAAGATCACCCAGTTACAAACCTCTGCCATGACCTGGGACACCCATGGTTGCTCAAGGTACCATCCAACCACCCAGCTTTGAACACTTCCCAGAATGAGGCATCCACAACTTCTCTGGGCAACCTACTCCAGTGCCCCACCATCCACATAGAAAAAATCTTCTTCCTGATACTTAATCTAAACCTGCCCTGTTTCAGTGTCAAGGCATTCTCTCTTGTGCTATCAACACATGCCCTCTCAAAAAGTCTCTCCCCATGTTTCTCGTAGACTACCTTCAGGTGTTTGAAAGCTGCAATTAGGTCAGACTGAAGCCTTCCCTTCTCCAGGCTGAACAACCTCAGTAATTCTCTCAGCCTTTCCTCATGGGATAGGTGCTCCATCCCTCTAATCATTTTCTAAGACTCTGTCAGCTAATGTCTTCTACCAGCTATGCAACAACAGAGGAAATGCAGAGTTGAATTTTCAATGGCATGTGGGTCATGATACACCTTAGATGGAATATTAAACTCCAAGGGCAGCCAAGATATCCTTATGTATCCTTATAAGCTGATGACACTTGTCAGGACCTCCCTTTGATGCATAATGATGAATCCTATTAAAATTTCTTGGGTACAGGTACAGCTGCAATCCTTGATGAGTCTAGGAAATGGAGTCCTCACTGAAATCTGCTTTAAGAAATATGCCGTGCCTTGTGGAAGAAGACTGAATCAACAGCAACTTTCAAGAGAAGTGGGATGCAGTGAGACATTAAATAATGATGGTGACAGCAATTTGAGATGTCTAGAGAAGTCTGTAAGTAATTACAACAAAGATATTCCTCTTGCAAGATGTTTTGTTATCAGAAAGCCTCAGTTTTCAATTCCCTTCTCTGGCATATATAACACAAGGATGACGAATTACAGTTAAATTTGCTACATGAATATACAGTTCCCTTGATCTGTAGACATTGTGTCAGTGTACAGCAATGGCTGGTGATGCATTGCATCTCACTGGAAAATGCCTCTAGTGGTTCTGGTGTAAGAGCTGTTGTGAGACTCAGCTCAAAACACAGAGCTCCCAAAATACAAGGAATAGGCTTGCCTTTAGTGTATGCTTCACTTGATACATTTAGGTTGAGTGATTACGACATCCTGGAACTAAAATGATAGGATAATTAGGAGCTGGAATGAACTTCCCAAGTCACTGGGTTCACCATCTCCTGCCTTTACTGGAAGCCTTATATAATATCTCCATAAAGCAGCAGAGCTTCAGCTGAGAGTTACTCAGTCTTTGCTGTTCCTCCCACACAAAGGCTGTTCCACACTCCCCTGCCTGGATGGTCAAGACTTATTTTCTCTTTTCCTGCACAATTTCAGATCCCTTTTATACACATTTGTTTCTGTGCCAGCAGTGGACTTTGATATATATAGCTCTTTTCTCTTTCCACTTTTTACTTCTTTGATTTATTTCTGGAAAGCAATTGCATCCCTTTATAGCCTTGATTTTTTTAGGCTAAGAGAGATAGACTTTTCTAATCTCCTCTCCTTGAGGACAGCATTCTTTTCTCCCAGTCCTCTCTGCAGGTTCTTTGCTGCATCTCTTTCTTTTTGAATTGTCCCCTTCCTGAACATGGCTGACCAGAACAGTCATGCTGCAGGATTATTGCTTTGATGTAGCCCAGAGAGATTATACCTGTTGCAGATCTTTTCTCTGGAAAGTTGATATTATGCCACAGACAAATGTGTACAGGATAACATATAGCAATGCAAAATTTGTATTTCATCCCCTTTTCAACATCCTTTACTGTTGCTAGTGCTCAACTCTTTGTCCTTCAGATTAAGACATATGTAAATACTGTAAATACTGTAAATAAAAAAAATTTCAGTGGCTACACCTGTTTTCCAAAACTAATCAGAGTGGGCAAGAATTACATTAGTTCAAAAATTTGGATAGCTTTAATACACTGAATAAAATGAAGGCTTCCCGAAAACTCTTTATTTTCTTTTTTAATTCACAACAGACTTTACATTTACAGGAAACCACTTCTAAAATGCACCAGATTGCAGTATTTTCCGTGTCAGCTATTTAAAGGGTTCCCAAGAGCTTTCCTTTTGCTTACCCTCCAAGCTTCCTTCTCCCAGTTCAGCCTGGAATTCCATAATAGTTGAGCTGATCCAATTTTTGCTCAAACCACTTTCACCACTGGCAGTCACTAGCCTCATATGAAATAGCTTTGAGAAGTTGACAAAAACTGGAATTTGATCTCCTATGCAGGTCCGTGCTTTCCAAAGACATTCTGGTAAAACTAGGAAGAGATTGCATCATTAAAGCCTGCAGTCAATTCAAAAGACTTTTCTCAGCTCTGCACCACACTTTGTGACTCTGCAAAGAAGCGTTCAGAAATTTCACACACAGCACAGACCACAGTTGCCCATTTCCTTCATCATCATAGGGTGGAATTAAAAACTTTTGGCCCAGCTGCCTAATAGGCAGCTGTTTGCAATTAGATGGAGCATTACATCCATTTCTTAACAAACTTCACAACCGGATAGCTACAGTGTGAGCAATATACCGTGAAAATTTGCCAGCATGTTTAACATCTCTGCATTTCTGGTGGTTTCTGTACCTTGCCCTCATTTTTCCAGCCTGCTCACATGCTGTCTGACTCTCAGCTTTCCCACTCTGTTGCAATATGGCTGCTCAGAGGTTTATGCAAGACTTTTGTCAGCCCTTACGTAGATGTGCAGTTCTGTGGTAGGACATAGGTTGCAAAATTAATGCATTTGATCCTTCTAAAAATAGCATTAGTGCCTGAACAGAAAACCAGCGATAGCATGTTTTTTTTATATACTGCACTTTCATTTCCCCTGCTAAATTGAGGTTGAATACCGCTCGTCTTGCTCACACGAATAGTCTTACTGACGTGGTTTTGTACAGAAAATTAAGAAATCATTTTTACTGTTTCTTACAGGAGCATAAATAAAATGAGTGGTACTTCTGAAGAAGCAAATGCATTTGCTACTCCTTAAAAAAATATGTCTCAAAATAAGAGACAGAATGTGCCTTTTGTCAAAGGCTATGCACTAGAAAATGTATCTAAGTTCAAAAGCTGTAAGTTCTGCAAATGTATGGATTCTGAAAAACAAATTAATAGAATTCCTACTTCCCATTAGTTATTCTGCTCTCTGGAAGACTACAATATCCATGGTTGTATCAAGAACCATAATATTAAAGGCAACTGGCCTTAAAGCAAAATCAAAGAGCAATAAGATGAGCATTATTGTTCTCAGCCTTTATTAATACATTTGCTGAATTTCCTCTTTCCCTGTCTACAAAAATGAACAGTGTGGGCCCTAATGTTCTCACTTTCTAGAGAACAACAAAGTTGTACAAGTGTAGCATTACAGAGCAAGGGCAGGGTGAGGGGTGGCAAAGATCTCATTCCTTCTGTGGACTGAAGGGAGGCACTGAAGGGTGTCATTTAAGACAGAAGATCCATTTGATTTGACAGTCAAGCAAGTGAGAAGACAGTAGGACAACACAGGACTGACATAAACTGGGGTAGGAAAAGCGGATAAAAGGAATAGCAGGTTACTATAAGATGCCAGGTGTGAAATTATTAATGTGTGTGGGCTCCCCCCGTGGATCCTCGCTGTTGTTTTACAGGGAAAATTGCTGAGAAACAGCCCTGCTGAATGACCATAAGTACTTCTTTTCAACTCACCAGATCTGTCCAAGTGACCAAGTGAAGGACAAGCTTCCAGGATTTTTTGTCTAACAACAGGCAGCAGCTCCCACAGTGATAGAGGCTAGTGTAAGCAGGGGAAAGAGAGGTGGAACACAGTGGACTCTGCATCTCTCTGAATGCCAGGGTTAAAAATCTGAAGTTTTCAATGGGGATTAATAAAAGAAGTATAGTCAGTGTGGTTCAGGGACATGCAAGCCTGCACTTAGAAACAAGCTGATACTCATACTAACAATGTCTAATTTTTAATTAACATTTTTCAAACTACTCAAAATCTGAAATTTAAGCCTACTTTGCAGTTCACCTTCTGGCCAAACTCACAAGGCATTTAGCACAGCTGGTACATTCAGAGTGCAAAATGTATTTTTGGGCCCATATGTGAAAAACATGAAGGGGGAAATAACCAAAGCTATGACTATTTACTGGTTTCTCATTCTTGATTTTCTACCTTACAGAACTGTATTTTCAAAAATGGACTTCCAAAAACCCACACTTATATTACATCTTTATCCAGGGGTCAGAATTATGGGTTCAAAATTTTGTAAACTGGATAGTGTCCGGATTTCAAAGAATTTACTCTCTGGCATCCTAACTGTCATCTTATTTAAGTCACTGATAAGCTTGTGCTGACAACAGTGGGAACAGGAATTACTTTTTCTAAGAGAAGCAGGACAAAGAAGCTATCTTAAAAGACCCAACTTCAAAGGAAGGAGGTCAAATAACCTGCTGTCGCATTATACATCATTACGTTGGCATTCTCCTTGGCTCTTGCATTTAAACTTTGTAGAGAGGATAAGGATACTAAAAAATAACACCCAGAGTTTCCACTTCCTATTAGTTACTGTGCTTTACTGGAAGAAATTGGTATCTATAAATGTGTCATGGGATGCAATATTACCAACAATTTTATCTGGAAAGAACCACCACGTGTTTTTCCCCTCTCCCATCCTTATACATAAGTTTTGTGACGCAGGATTTTATTTCTTTTCCTGTATTCAAGAGCATGTCCAGTGTAACTTCCAAAGCCTATTTGTTCACACAGAAAAGCCTGTCTTCATACAGTCAGTGCAGGGAATTTTTTGAAAATCATATTATATCAAAAAGCTTTAAAACGAAAATTCAAAATCACTAGCCAACACAGAAAATAGAGCAAGCTTCCTTCAGACAGTCTATCATACCCTTCCCTCTGAAAGTCATGATTGCCTTAACCAAATTAAATTAGCATCTCAGAGGTGATTTCATGTGGCAGAATTGAAAATATATCAGTTTGAAAATACTTCTGTGCTACAGAAAGTCTGTATTTTTAGCATTTTATTCTCCCTGATCAGACTGCATCTCCTATAGTCTCCCACATACATGGCCATGCTGCATCTCAGAAGAAGTACTGTGATTTTTCCAGCAGCACTGTTTCCCTGTAAAATAACATATAAGGCATGTAAGTACCCCTTAGAGTACACAGGAGAGACTTAGGCTTGTCAGACTTCCGAATTTTGGTATCAGGAATGGTGTGTCCAGCAGGAGCAGGGAGCTCATTCTTCCCCTGTACTCAGCACTGGTGAGGCCATGACTCAAGTGCTGTGTCCAGCTCTGACCCCTCAGTTTGGGAAGGACATTGAGACATTTGAGAGTGTCCAGAGGGGGCAACGAGGCTGGAGAGGGGCCTGGAACACAAACCTTGTGAGGAATGGGTGAGAGAGCTGGGGTTGTTTAGCCTGGAGAAAAGGAGACTCAGAGGTGACTTTATCACTCCCTACAACTCCCTGAAAGGTGGCTGCAGTCAGGTGAGGGTTGGTCTCTTTCTCCAGGCAGCAGCTGACAGAATAAGAGGACACAGTCTTAAGCTGTGCCAAGGGAAATATAGGTCAGACATAAGGAAAAAGATTTTTACAGAGAGAGTAATAAAGTACTGGAATGGTCAACCTGGGGAGGTAGTGGAATCACCATCTCTGGATGTGTTTAAGGAAAGACAGGATGTGGCACTTGGTGCCATGGTTTAGTTGAGGTTAGGGTTGGGTTGGACTTGATGATGCTGGAGGTCTCTCCCAGCCTAGTAATTCTGCGATTCTGTGATTCTGTAATTGCACAAGACATGTACAGTGCATTGCCTGCAATGTGCTCCCTTGCTTTCCTGAATGTGATGTCTGACTTTCCTGCTGCCACTGCCGAGTACCCAGTGGCTCAGAGAAGTCCTTTGCAGCCCATACATACAAAGTATCACGATCAGTGCCCAGGCACACTCCCATCACCTACACAAAATGCTGGAGGAGGGAAGGAAGCCCTTTGTTATGTTCATTCCCACCTTTTTAATATCCTAGGCTCATGGCATTGTGTCCCATTGGGACACAATGTTGCAATACCTCTTCTTCCTAAGAGGAAGAAGCAGGGACTTCCTTAAGCAGGGACTTAAACCTGCTCAGCAAGTGCTTAAACAGTGTTTGATGTGATGAGCATGCATTCAGATGAAACTGGAATACATGCCACAGGAAAAATCAAAATATTTCCAATGCATAATTTTGCAGTCCTTTGTTATAGTTATTTAATTAATCTTCTCACCTAACCTACCTGGTGTTATGGATTGTACCTCCAGGACTGGTAGCCTTTGCATCCACTGCCTTATTGCAGTCTTATCCAGGGACTTCATGGGTTGTTTTTTTTTCTTCCTTTTCTCTCCTTAAATACATGTTCTGATAGAAAATGTACTGGACTATTAGGACTGCTTCATTTGGTGTGGGAACCATTACTCTAACACACACAAGCAGTGACCTATTAGTGAGCATCCACAGCTAACATTCCAGCCAACCATCTTTGTTTCAGAAAAGTTTGTCTCTGTAGTGTGAAAAAGAAAATGTGCGAGTCAGCCATGAGAGAATGAAAGCCAAGGTCAGGGCAATTCCCAGGAGCTCTCCCTGGTTACAATAAAGGAAGCTTGCAAAAAGCTGGAATGAAATTAATCTAAACAGATGTTAATGTAACTGAGATTGGAAGTTGGCCCTGAACACATCTCTGTGGAGATATTTTACTTCTAAGTTAAATGTGAAAAAAAAAAGTTCTTTTATAATTATCATCTCATTGTTAGGCAGCAGATCTTACCACAAAACATTTGATGTTTGTGTCACTGACAAGAAGGTTTTATCCTCCTCACGTGATGTGACACAATCTCTGGCCCCAGACTCAGAATATATCAGCTGATGTCAACACTTTCTCCTTCCATGTTCTAAATATTGCTGATCAGTCCAAGTTTCATTTCACTGAAAAGACCACTTTCTTTCCTGACCGTGGAAGAGGGAAACTTGTTAGGGTTCAGACATGATACCTGTGTTTCTGTCCATTCAGACTGCAACCTCTGCAGTTTTCAGCTAAAAACTTCCCTGCATCACAAGGAAGCAAGGCAGACAAATGTGAATTTGCTGTTGGGGCACAAACTCCTGGGGAGTTCTTCACCTCATTGCCACCTCTTCTCTGGTCGCTTCTTCTTCGGGAGCACTCTGCCAAAAGAGGTACTCCTGAAAAGAGCTGCAAGAGCGAAAGCAGAAATCTCTACAAACATTTTGCTGAACAAAAATACTGAATTTCAAGATGTCTTGCCCATCCCCTGTAAACCAGCCCTGCAAAAGTGTTGAGTTAATGTTTATGTTAATTAGGATAAACATTTTTTTGAGTTGCAGCCAAAGCAGAGCTCTGCCACAGCAACTGTATTAAGTGCAAGTGATACAACAGGGTGTCTGACAGTCACTAGCTTCTGTCTCCTCTGGCCCTGTCTAACATACATGGTATCCAACTCAGGGTGTTCAGGCCACGCTTATTTGGTTTTGTTTGGTGTCCTTCTACATACACATTCAAACAAATATTTTGTTCTATATCCCTTTTTATGAACTAGTCTAAGTCAAAACACCTCCAAGAAAATGTCATGTGTGTGAAGTTACCTGTCACAAGTAGTTTCCCCACTCAAACTTCACTTTATTCACATTTTCAGAGTTCCTCTTTTATATGTTCTCCTTCATTTGTCTTCCTTACCTTGTTCCTCTGCAGGAGTTATTGGCACTACACTAACAGTGTGGGGTTTTTTCACTTAGGATGTGAAAAATATTGTGCTCCTTTACATGAAAAGACTTTTTGAAAATATAGAAAATTTGATTGAGGGATTCAACCTGAGAACCCACTGGCTACACTGAAGTGTTAACATGGGTTTGGTTGCAGAAATTAGCCTGCTCTGAGAATGTTTCTGTACAAATCTGAGTATTTTTAGGTAGGAACCACAAAATCAGGAAACTTCAAAATGTAGCAAAACATTTGAAATGGCAAGATATTTTAACAGAAAATCCCTTTGGTGGATAGGTGACATCCAATTCTAATTTCTTATTCAATTGAGCTCTTTAATTTGGGCCAAAGAGAAAATGATTTCACTTGGGTAATCTCAAGTTGGTCATGTGGAAAGCGCATTCTGCTCCTGGTGAAAGCAAATAAGAGGAAAGGAAAACCAGGTATTGCAAAATGTTGTAGGCTTTCTCTAGAATTGGAGCCGTTGGTCAGACAGGTCAGATACTGGGCAGCAGGGTAGCAGATTGCTTTTGCTTCAGACTCCATGTTCTCCTGAAATCCCTGCCCTTCACTGTGAATGCTGCACAACTCAGTAGGTCTCTAAGAATATGGCAAAATGGGGAAAGAAAGCCACAGGGCTCAGCAGGGAAAGAGCAGGGAGAGAAGGAGGGACAAGGTGCAACAAGGCAGACGTGGGGTGTGAGCGCAGGAAGGGGCACAAGAAAGAGGCAGAATGCTGCCCTGGGCATTTAGCTTAGCCTGGTCCCATGGGATGGGTGAAGGGGCCTCCTGGCTGGACTAGTCTGGATCATCCAGTGACTGAGGCTTACTAATAAAGGGAAAAGTCTCCATGGCAAAGCAGGCCTTCCACTGGGGAATTCCCCAAACATCTGCTCTGCCCAAAGCTTCCCTTTTCTCAAGATGCCAAAAAAAGCAGGGAGGGGGGAAGGGAAACACAGACTTCAATTATTTCAGTCATTATTTTGGACTGAAATGCAATATACAAATTTTGTTCTAATTTTTGGTTCCCACACCCTTTTTCTTTGTCAGATAGGAACTTTGGGCTTTGGTGCTGCCAATAATCTTCCTCATCTGTACTAATTTCAGTTTTCCAACCACCCCCATCTCTTTTTCATCCACCCTGCTATAATTTATTGCTATAAGTAGTATAACACAACTGTCCCCTCCTTTCCACCTCGGAGTTCACTGTTTGTCCAGACATGGAAGGAGTTTGGACTGGTAAGTCTGGAATGGCTCCATTCCCCTCACTGCCCGCTCAGCAGCCTGCAGCTGGTAAAACATGTACCTAGGCCTGAATATATCCTTTTTCCTCTCTGCAGGCATGCAAAAGTAGACAGATCTGCACAGTAAGGACAACAAATGCAAGTTTAGCTGGGTAAATCTTACTTCTAGTTCCAAAGCACTGGTACAACTACCTCATGTAGTTGCAGTTTACCCTTGTTTAATAAAGAGAAGAGAAATTCTCTTCTTTGATGAATCCATCCACAGATATTACCTGCACCTATGCTGTAATTCTCCCCATATGACATTCTCACTGCTTCACAGCAGCACAGACCAGCTCCACTCACACACAAGTGTGTTGAAAGATCTAAGTGCTTTCCTTTTGCTTGATGTTTAAACCAGAAACTTGAGTCTATGCATGTTCCCTGTATCGAAACAAGGGCTATGGTTCTGATAGATGTTCAGGATATTACAGACTAAACCACTATGAACATTTATTTCCAGTAAACAAGTCTTCTTTTAACAAAATTGCATGAGTATTATGAACTTAAGAAAAGAAAGATCTGAATTATATGTTTAATTAATCCTCTGGAGACAATAGTCCAACAATACATGTGTTCAATGTTATTATTCCTGTGTCCAGAAATTACAGTAAAAACTGATCACTTGAGGCAAAACTAAATCCCTGTTGGCAAATGGACAGCATTTGTTGACTAGCTAAATAAGTTGTACATTTCATTTGCCAAAAATGTCTGATGGGCAAAAAAAAGGCCTTTTTGAAGTCATTCCATTTTGGAAAAGATAAGTACTAAAAGATCATAATGTTTTTGTGGAAAACATTAACACCAAAATTTGAAACAGCTGAAGGATGTTCAGCAGTGATGCCATTATTCATACCTTATTTTACTGGAATCTCAGGATGATGGATTTCTAGGCACATCAGTCGTGCTGCTGTGACCTGGCTTTAGGTCGGCAGCTGATCCTCTCCTCATACTCAGGACAGGTCTCCACCTTTTTTGCTGTAAGGCTCCAGGGGAAATCCTGGCCACCCATCAGACCTTGCAGTAGCATCCCTGCTCCCTTAAGGGGGGTTTTCCATGCCCCAGCCCTGGGAGGCGAACGCAAAGAAAGTCTGATCTGGAAAGAACTACAGGGTTGGGATTTGTTGCAGGGTTTTTCTTGATTTCATTCACAGAGCCAAGGCATGAGAAACACAGGGGTATGACCCTCTACAGGAAATAGAGACTGAAGCAAGGAGAGTAAAACATGAGCCAGAAGGTGCTCCCAAGGCTGAGCACATAATACAGCATAGCTGGGCAGCAATTTGATTATTTTCCTCTTACTATGCTGATTATTAAGGGGTTAACTAAATAAGACCATAATTATAGACTTCCATTTATTTCTTTTTAGTTATTGAGATAAATCTGAAGAAGTTTGTTTAGGTCATGATTTACCACTGAAAATAACCTGAGATTACTGTTTTTAATGGTTATTTTATATCCCTGTAGCTCCCAAGTGTGTCCCCTTGCTTTTAGGGGGATGGCAATGCTGACTTACAAGAGGAACAAGATGAGAGCAACAAAGAAATCTGAACAATATTTTGCTTCTTGCACGGGTAATTTATTAGCTAAAAAAGTAACAATTTCACTTTGGTCAAAATGAACAGGGGTTTTTAGATAAATTTTAAATTAATTTTTCCAGTTTAAATTGATCCATTGCTCCTTACAGCAAAATATTTTGCTGTTCTCAATTTGAAAAGTTTGAAATGAAAGGGAATTTTTATCTCAAGCTACATCAAAGCTGGCCAGACACAAAACCAAGGATGTCAAAGAGTACTCCTGTTTTACCAAGGAAGAAATGAAAGTATGTCTTTATGGTACAGAAACTCAAATTTCTTTTGAATCATGAGCTTCTACTGAACCAGAAAAAAAAAGGTATTTATTTTGAGAGCACCATTTTATTTTATAGAGAACAATGAAGGTAGAATGTCAAGGAACATTATGTTGGTCTATTTCTTTCAGTGCAAATGATAGATACATGAAATGTTTATTAATAATTTCAACAGCATGGAAAAAGAGAAGACAAAAATTATAATCTTCAATACTTCCCCAATCTTCCCCCAGACATTAAAATAACTGCTACACCACAACTTCAAGTCAAAAACATATTTATTTATGGTCATTTTCCTATTCTGTTTCCTATGACTATAGGTGTTGGGTTACTCTACAACACAATATTTTCCATTCAAGAAATGAGAACTAGGTGGCCTTTGCTAAACAAAAGTCTCTTCCTAAAATATTCTCCAATGACATGGGAGAAAGGGCTTTATTCAAGTGGCCACTTTATAAAACTTACAATTTTGAAGGAACAGAGAATAAAACTCAGTTTTAACTAAGTTCTAATGGCCCCTCACTGGCTGTAAGAGAATTGGTTCAATTACACTGTGACCAATGTCATTGCATATCAATAGCTGGAGCCTCTAATAATGCAATAAACCATTTCTTTTGTTTCCTTTGTTAAACTATTTAGCTTGAAGCTTTAAATTGGGGACAACAGCATAAAGAGTCATCCTATGCTTGTGAAATCATTATGGGGCACAGAACATTTTTGAGATTTGAATGTCCAGTCTAGAAGGGGTGTCCCCCTACACTGACCCACATCTCCTCACTTGCCTGTTTTTCTTGCTGTTCACACTCCAAGAAAAGGTAGAATTAAAAGATTACCAACTTTAGATCCAAATAGAATATACTCCTCTTCTCCTGTCAGTCTGACCAAATATAGCCTTTGGGTTTCCAAGTGACCTTATACTGTGGCTTGTACTTAAATAATCAGTTAATTAAAAGGTGACGTATCACAAACACCAAAACTTAAAATAACTTTAGTCATCTAAAAAAAGAACTGATAGCTTTTCCTCAGAGGAAAAGTACTAGTAGCTTACTGAGAAAGCTTAACCTCCAAGGCCAGTCTAGCTAACTATGGCCTTAGGGACTAATCCTTGTAAAGTCCATCTGGAGAATGTCCTAATTCCACTGCCTGCTCTTCACAATCAGCCTTCTGCTTTTTTCTCCACCCTTGCATCCGTTTAGTGTCCTCATTTGCTTTCTAATGACTTTCTAAAGTGAACTCAGATCTGGTTTCTTTCCCAGATGACCTTTAGCTGGCTTTCCTTTCCATTCCTCCCTACATCGTGGCAATATGAGCTGCAATGTTCATATTAATATGAGTATCAAATCAATACCATATGTTCCAGACACGGAGCAGGTATAACCAACAACAAAGCTGAGCCATGCCAAAACACACCTGCAACTTCCCAAAAGAGTTGATTTGAGTAGACATCTGAACCACTTTGAAACAGGTAAAGCTGCTGAAAGATTTTAGCCCTGGCAGCCACGGCCAGTGCTTTCAATGTAGTTTCCTGGGGAGCTTGATGCTTTTCTGAACTTCCAATAACTCAGCTGGGTGGTGTTGGAGATGAGACAGTGACTCTGTTCTGGACAAGGTCACGTGCCAAATAAATAGTTTCAAATATTTCTACCAGCCTGATTCTTAAATGCTGCAAGTACTGAGAAACCCTTGTTCTTCTTGGAATCAGTCATCAGATCTGTCATGCAATTACCACAGAGCTACTTTCATTTGGAGAGAAATGTAGCAACAATAGCCTGATTTCTGGTATTGTGTTTACTGTTTCACCTTCAGAATATGAGCATAGTTTCTTAATTGCAGCCTCTTATTCAGGAGATTTGATCCCCAAACTGAGAATGGAGATGGGGCAGAGTGCACCATTGCAGAGCACATGTAGAGCATTGTCTTAGGCTCTGTGCCTCACGTCTCCCAGGAACCCATGGAGAAGAAGTCTGAGGATCTCTAGTGGTACGTGGACCAACAGCCAAAAAGCAGGAAGCCCAAAGTCCTCATAGAAGGAAGTGAAAATACTGCAGTGTTGTAATCACTGTAACATTATACATACCAGAACATCAAGGAGAATGAGACACTTCATCCCTGCTGTAATTTCTTGTTACATTCCAGTTTTCAAGTGCAAACTCTTTAAACAATTTTATCGTGCAGTTAAAAGAGCTTGTTGAAGGAGCCTTGTGGTAGCATTAATTCTCTCACATCCTGACCCACTGACCTCAAGTGCCCAATTCCTCTTACAGCATCAGGCTTCTTACTAACAGGGAAATCTTTGATAGTGAGAACTTTCCAGCCTGGCATTACCACAGAAGTGAAAAACGCCTTGGGTAAAAATAAGTTGGGTTAAACTGATACACCTATACTAACAGCTAAGTACCTGTTTACGTTTATTAGTCACCTAATTAAAAGTATTACTCTAAATAACGGGCCATTTATATTTGTTAAACCTATTTCACAGGAAGCTTAACTAAAAAGGAAAGAGGTTAAAGGCCAGATTTTAACCTCTGTGTAAGTAGGTGGCTAATCACAGCTTCAGACACCCATGGTGGAGGGGAAGGCCCTGAACCAGGGCAGACCTAAAAGGTACACGCGTGTGTAATCGCCTCCACAATGCTTGAGCTGGAGGCATGCTGTAGGAGAAACAAGAACCAGCACAATTGGGAATACTTTTTACTGCTCTGGGAATAATGCTTTTCTCTTTATGGGCAGGCTTTTAAATTATCTCTCCATATAGCATATTAACAACCTGGGGTTTTTCTGAGAGCTGCTCCACATATGTGGTGCGCCTGCAGATGCCGTGCAAGTTGTTCCAGCTCCCACAGCCCTGCCAGGTCTCTCCAGTCCTGACTTGCACACTGTCCTGCTCCTCTTCTTTCCACAGCAGAGGTTACCAGCTGTGAGACACACCTTTATATTCTAGGAACTATGATGTTATTAACAATTTTTTTTTCCATGTAACTTGAGAGAGGAGTAGAGGGCAAAATCTCAGCTAGCACAGATCATTACAACTCATTTGTGACGGGGAAGTTTCATGATACTGTGCAGAACAATGTTGATCACTATCAAACAGGACTTTGGCTCTCAAAACCCAGGCTTCACCCAGGTGGAGACTCAACTAGCCCTCCCCAAGCCCTGGTCTTCAGAAGGGCAAGATGGGAGAATAATTCCAAATAAAATGCTTTGGGCTGGCTGGACCACTATTCAATTTTCAATGGATTTGGGTTTTTTTGTGGGTACTCTTGAATCAGATTCAAAAAGGCCCTTAGGACTCAAGTCACTATTCCTTCCATCTCCCAAACTCTGAGCCAAGCTGTGAGCCAACATCCTCAGAGACTGACAAATGGCACAAAACAAGCTGAAGGAGCATACAGGTGGGGGTGGGAAGCAGTGGGCATGAGGAAGGCAGAGTGAGACCTTCCCCAGCAGTGGCTCTGACCAGTTATGTCAGCCCTCTCCACTCCTTAGGCACATCCACACCTGCCACACTGGAAGCCTTTGTTCAGCTGCCATCAAAATCCCAGAAGGTCTTTACTGACCAAAGGGTTTTGAGGTTTTTAGCTCCAGACCTGTGTGCAATGCCAAGATTCTCCTGACACAGAAAGCTGAGGAATTTCATGTCTACCCCACAAGTGAGCCAAGGTGACTTCCCAAATAGGAGATAATATGGCAGAGTCAGGAAGAAAGAGCTCTAGGTTCTTGATCCTGGCCTCAGGACTACTTCATGCTCATTAGTGGAGAGGTACATTAGGAAGACTCTGGGGTGAGGGCCCTTACAGCTACCCACAGCACTGAAGTGAGACAGCTCAATGATCCTGCAAAGCCACAAAAGAAAAGTGCTGTTCTTGGTCAGGTGCATGGGTGATCACAGAATGGTTTACACCTTGCACAGCAACACATCCAGAACAAGGGAAGCCAGATAACTCCAAGTTAGATGCTGGAGGGCCAGAAACCACAATGCTCTTCCCTTGGCTAACTCCAGGCAGTTATGGGCAGGATATCTGCAGGAACTGAAACCTACTCTGAAATGCCAAATTCACCTCAAGGACTCAACAGGCATCAAAAGGCCCTCACCCAGGGACTGGGAAGTCAGATATCAGCAGGTGTTGTGCCATTTAATCTGTAGGCAATTGTGTTCTCTATTGGATTGGAGCTGTCAAACCAAATCTGGAAAGTTATTTGTGTTTGTGCTTCACTCAGCAGCGTGTGCAAGTGAGCAAAATGTGAGCTATGTAGATATCCTCTGTCTGTGCCTAAGTACAGCCAAAATAGTTATCAGATGGTGGTGAATTGACCCACAAGAGAATCTCAGAACTCCATACTAAACAAGCTAAGGTAAAATTATCGTCACACAGGTAAAGGAAATACAGCAAAAGGCTTTATAGGAAAAGGGGACTTCTAATCTCTGTACAGGGACTAGTTTCTCTTGCTGGAGATAATACCTGTAAGGAATTAGAAGAATCCTAGTGTTTCCATGTTCCCTTCTGAAACACCTTGAAGTGCGTTACTGGAAACTTACTTTGAACACATATCAAGACCACTCACAGGGGGTATGAATCACTCTGATTTACCAGAAGACAAGAGGCTTGCTTTTTTTTTTTAGCATAGTTTTTTCTAGAGAATTTAGCCTGTTTCCTCAAAGCCCAATTATAGACATATTGAAAAATTACTTAAAGCTTCATGTAAGCTGAAACATTATTGTTCAATAAAGAGTCCAAGTTAATAATATAAGATATAAATTGTTTCAGGAGGTTTTTAAGAGGAAGAAAGGTATTTAAGTAACTCTAAATTTACAAGTATACCATATTACTTCTAGTCACTCATTTAAAATTCTGAAGCCTCTTAAGTTTGTGTGAATGAGAAGGTGGCTCACTAGTTTTCTAGGAAAACCCTTCCACATTCCAGTAATCTGCCATTACTCTCCAAAATATGAGAAAGAAAAAGAGGGAAATTTACTGGTGAAGTTATGGGAATATAAAAACCACTTTGAGTATGAAGAGAGAGAATTCAGCAGAGACTGTGCTGCTGCTGCTGATTTTAGGTAGAGCATACTCAGGTACTAACAAAACCCAGATAGGTGCCTAGATAATCAGACAGACAGACTGAGCTTATTTGTTTTCTTGTTTTTTTCTTTTGTTGATTTGAAGCCAAAGATCCAAGCAAAGATCTTACATTCGCAGCAGTCTGTAAATGGCATTCTCTCACACAAAGTTGTCTGAGAGGCTGAGGAAGATAAAGAGAACTGAAGTATTTTTAGTGCTTTTTAAATAAAGAAATATTTGGAGTACATTCTCCATTCAATGTACATGCAGATCAGCCTTAATAATAACATATGTTATATTTAAAAATTTCAAAGAAAATACTTCAGAGAAAGGATAAGTCTGAGGAGCCTTAAACAAATATTTTTACACCACTTTACTTTCTTCCAAAAGTTTCTTGAAGAAGACACTGGATTTTATCATTTAAATCACATTTATAGAAGTTGACAGATTTAAATTCTGATATGGCTCTGTTTCTTAGTCCAAGGACTCATACACCCCTTTGTCACACAAGCATCTGTTTAGTTATTGAATCTCAACTGTGCAGATTGGGCAAAGTTTCAGGCTTTTGTTTAAATGTTCCTGCAGGAATTAGGTCAGTTCTAATCTTCACATTTTAATAACTTCCTTTTCAACTGAAATTCAAATTGCTGAGAAGCTTTGTAGGGGAGAGGAATATTCCCATAATGATCTCATTTGAATAACCTGAGACAAATAACATGCATATCACTCAGCACAGGCAAGCAGGATGCAGATGAGCAGCCAGAGCCAAGTGAGTGGTCTCATGTCTTCCCACCAGGCTGAATCTGACCTGCCTTGGATTTAAGGTTAGGATGAGTAGGATTGTTGACACTGGGTAACTCAGATCATCCCTGTGCCTGGCTTGGGAACAGACAGTGCATCCCTGTGAGCTATCTCCACATGACAGAGAGAAATGGGTGGGGAGATGGCCACCCCTGTAGCTCCAGGTACGAGTACATTGCAAGTCCAAGATATGGAGGACTGACAAATTCCCTAAAGAGATAGAGGTAATTTCTGAGACCCATAACACAGGCTGTGAAGTGTTCAGTCATGTTTCCTTTAAGGAAAATGCTGCATGGAAAGATAATAGCAACAGATACACTAACAACCTAGATATGGTTCAGTGAAGAGATTTTCCTCTCGTAGGATGTCAGAGTCCTCAGTCAGCTCAATGTGGGGAGTGGTGAGAGTAGCAAAGTCCCTTCTTCGTGGGGGGCTGTAGTTCAGTTCCTCCCAAACTAGCTCTCTGAGATCTTTCTGAAGCAATAAACCTGTCAAACAAACTAAGCCCATCTAACTCTTATCACACTGCAAGGAACCAGGTACCCAGTGCCTGAGGAAGCAGAGAGATGAATGCAGCAGAGGACAGAAGGAGCAGTGGAGAAGGGAGGAAGGTGGATCCATCCCCAGCTTTTAATCTAGCAATGGCTTACCATTAGGTTGAGCATTCATTGTCTGTGACACCTGTAAAGGTCTTCAGAAAAACACTAAGAAGAGGATTTCTGCTGCATTACCTGCCCATCTTTTCAATGACCTTTCCTCTGTCATTGCACACCTTCCACTGCCTCACCTGTAATGAGTGACACCCTCAGGGGTGCAGAGTCCTCTCCCACAACATGGAGTTGCAAGAAAAATCCAAGCAGCTGCAGCAGTTTGCATCTGAGGAAGGTTGTCTTCATTCTTGTCCCACTCTTGACTATAGAGAAGACCTGCTAAAACTGATAATTAAACCTTGTCAGGCAGACTGAAACTGCAGGTGAACTAGCAGTTCTTTTCATAAAGGACATGGCTTTGTTTTCAAAAATGTTAAGTAAATTACTTAGTCAAAAATATGTTATAGAGACCTCTAATACCATGAATGCCACTTTTAGCCTCAGAAGTTATACATGAGCTTTCTTACTGCACACTGTGTTTATTTTTTTCCCAGGAAGCTGGTGCTGAGGATAAGTTTCTTGCACAAGACACAGTGTCTCAGAGTCCAAATGGTATAGATCAGAAAAGGTAGCCATGGTCTAACCCACTTTTTGAGTTTATCTTTCAGCCATGATAGCCATAGATCAGCTCTATTTGATTTTGCTTTTCCTTAGATCCTCTGTGGATCAGAAACAGAGAATTTTGGACACTTGGAAACAGACTGATCTAATCTGCTCTCCCAGGATGAGTGGTGCCATGAAAGGCACTAGAAACAGAGGTGCACAGCAATTCTCTGACTCAGACTGATGCAAAACTGCTTTAGAGTCAGGACTGCAGCAGATTAGAGCTACGAGCCTTGTAGTTTAGCAGTCTGCTGCTGACAGCCTTTACAAAGCACTCCCATCTACTGCTGGCTGGCCAGTTTATGAGCCTTGCCAGTTGCCCTCTCACATGCTGCTCTACAAGAAAACACAGTGTCCAGAGAGACTGCTGTGCACACACCTTGATGACATTTTTATGAGTTCTTGCCCTCACTCCACTTCCTCACCAACACATTCCACCCAGACACAATGTGCCAAGGGGTCTCCTCACCAGAAGAAGGCAAGGAGCATCAGCGGGACATCACACACTCTGAGCTAGCTCTGTGTGCCTGGAAAATTTGGCACTCAGGGTCTGTAGGACATGTTTCCAATGCCTGGCCCTGCCACATCTCCTTGCAGGATACCCCTGGTCACCATGTGGTAGCTCCTTGGGTGCATCAAGGGAGGAATGAGGGCAGCTGGGTTGTCCTTCCAAGTGTCCCCTGTTCTGTTTCCCTGTTTTCATCCCACAGTCTCTCCTTTATATCTCTGTTTATAATTTTTGCCACTTCTGATTGCTTAGGTATTTTTCCTCCCCAGTGTCAACTCTTCATTCCTCCTCCCTCTGTGCTTTTTTTTTTTTTTTTTTTAATTTTTTAATATGTTTTGTTTTCTTTTAGCTTCTGTTGGGGATGGGCTGCTTCCCATACCCATAACAAAAACAAACAAACAGAGGGATAGGGGCCAAAAGCAACTAACTTTGGAGGGGTACAAAACATAGAAAATGTTTTTCTGGTACACTTTTCCAATGATAACACTCTCCTAGCCTCCAGCAATTTGCAGGTCAGAGATGTAAGCACTCACTTTCTTCGGAGACACTGTTCATCAGAATTCTCCTTCTTTGGTAAGCCACAGTGGAGCTTCTTGTATTATCTCCCTGAAATAAATTAATATTAAAGGTTATGCCTGACTATGGCAAACACTACTGGGTGAATAAGGCATGCTGCACCATGCCCATAAATGAGACAGAGCCATGATGTCCTTGGAGAGAGAACAGAACTTTTATAAAGCCATGGAGGTTCTTGTAAGAAGCTTCATTACAAATGCAGACTGTCTGCCCATAAACCAAAAGTCAGTTCCTGCCAATTTCCTTATACGCTTCTAGTTCCTGGTACCTTATGAACTGGGGCTGGGTTTCCTTTCAGTAATGAAATGGAAAATGAAAGAGCATGAAGGGGCAGCAGTGGCATGCTCTAGCAGACAGATACATATGAAGAATAAAAATCTTACCTTCTTGAAGTTAGCAGGATGTTAACACTGACTTCAACACTGACTTCATGGGGCTAGAGCTTCACTCTGATCTGTACGAGCTGCCAGGCAATCTCATCAGTCTTTGGAAAGTGCTGCTACGCTTGTTATTTGTAGTATTTTCAGCATTTTTAATGACATTAAGCCCTAGGGGGTGAAGCCCCGGGAAACAGAAGGATGCAGACAGCCTGAGTGATAGTATCAAGAGCCCTGTTAACTCTCCTTGCTTAAATCAATACCCTCGACTGCTCCATGCAGAGCCGCAATGAAAGGAACAATACAAACTTACCACCAGGACCCTGAAAGTTTTTGAGGGAAAACAAGCAGAGATCAGCCACAAACTGATAGTCTGGTCTGACCAGACCACCTTTTTTTTTTTTTTTTTTCTCTTTCTTTCTTTCTTTCTTTCTTTCTTTCTTTCTTTCTTTCTTTCTTTCTTTCTTTCTTTCTTTCTTTCTTCCTTTCTTCCTTTCTTCCTTTCTTCCTTTCTTCCTTTCTTTCTTTCCTTCTTTCTTTCTTTCTTTCTTTCTTTCTTTCTTTCTTTCTTTCTTTCTTTCTTTCTTTCTTTCTTTCTTTCTTTCTTTCTTTCTTTCTTTCTTTCTTTCTTTCTTTCTTTCTTTCTTTCTTCCTTTCTTCCTTTCTTCCTTTCTTTCTTTCTTCCTTTCTTTCTTTCTTCCTTTCTTTCTTTCCTTCTTTCTTTCTTTCTTTCTTTCTTTCTTTCTTTCTTTCTTTCTTTCTTTCTTTCTTTCTTTCTTTCTTTCTTTCTTTCTTTCTTTCTTTCTTTCTTTCTTTCTTTCTTTCTTTCTTTCTTTCTTTCTTTCTTTCTTTCTTTCTTTCTTTCTTTCCTTCTTTCTTTCTTTCCTTCTTTCTTTCTTTCCTTCTTTCTTTCTTTCCTTCTTTCTTTCTTTCCTTCCTTCTTTCTTTCCTTCCTTCTTTCTTTCCTTCCTTCTTTCTTTCTTTCCTTCTTTCTTTCTTTCCTTCTTTCTTTCCTTCTTTCTTTCCTTCTTTCTTTCCTTCTTTCTTTCCTTCTTTCCTTCTTTCCTTCTTTCCTTCTTTTTCCTTTTTTTCTTCTCTGTCTTGGGAAGTAATGAAAATTCACCACGGAGCTTGCACTCACTTTTTGGATCAGTCTTATGACAATTTATCTTATTTGCATTTTTGCTATTTCCATAATACCTAATCTAACCACAGCTTGTTAAAGAATCGTGGGCATATTACATGCAGGTGCCTAATTCCAGCATAAATATTTACAGCAGTGTTGCCACTTCAGAGTTTTTACATGTGGCCTTTTCAGGCAGTAATTTATGTGTGTTTTAACTCTTATAATGCATTAGAGCATGCAGGTGAATTTTTTCCTTGAAAGTGCAAACAGTGACATCAAGTATTGCCTAATAGCTAGAGTATGCTGCGTGTAATACCCATGCTGTTTTGGGATCTAATCCTTCAAGTATTCTATGCCTGGCCTTAATAATGTCTTCTTTAGATTTCCATAGCCTAACACATACTGCTTTCTTTTATAGTCTATTTTCTTTTGAAAGTCCTCCCATTTGTCCCACTTCATTCATTGGCAAAAGACCCAAAAGAGCCAAATGGCAAAGGGAGCAAGCACAAGTCTGTAAGGAGAACTTATAAAAGCAACCATGTCTTTAAAAACTACCTTTGAGAAATGCATGCAGCATTTATTGTGTGAATAGAGGTTTGTAAAGGACCCAAGTCCTTTTGCTAACTAAATGCAGGTAGGAATTTAACAAAAACACTCCTGAAGTTTAAAGAAGTGAAGATGGTGATGACAGAGATTAATGTTCAGATTTGGGGAATCCACTTATTAGTTTAGTCAGGCTGAAAACAATGGTTAACAGTTTCCAAAATAGCTGAACAATGTCAGCAAACATTTGCTTTGACTGAACTGAGACCCTCCCTTGCCCTAAGATCAGCTCTGGGACACTTTCAGAAAGGCTTCCTTTATCTCTTGACAGTGTGAAAAAAACACGTTACCTGCAAATTGACCTGTGTGTAGAAGGAAGCTATCATTCATGCTAATGGAGCCCATCAGCTTGCTTTCACTGTACCATGTTACCCTGGAGCAAAAAAACGTGAAGCCCGTTAAGCCCTGGGCTTAGCAATAGGATTTAACAACTCTAAAATGCCTACCTTCCTCTGTACACATGTTGTCCACCACTATCCCACACATTTCTCTGTTTCTGTGACAGCTGGTCAATGTAAACTAGCTCTTAAAAGATTTTATGTTGATTTTTATGCTCTGGGAGCTGTTTTCTTTAAATAAACCTCACAAATTCTAAAAAGTGAAGAGACAATGTGAAACTACAGTAGAAAACAGAGCAGAAAATTGTTTATAAAGCTCCCAGTAATTTGGTAATGTGAAGCATCTTCACTGCTCACTGTGCTCCTTAAATAAAAAACTTGGTGGGCACATTTTGAAAGCATTAGACATCATGACTCCTGCAAAGACATTGCATTTTTGAAGTGTGAAGGCATGACAAGAGTTAATCGCAGACTACAAAGTCAGACAACAAAAGCATGAAGAAGCTGTGGAAAGGCTTTGACTGGGACACTCAGGTGGGTTAAAGTGCAACAGAAGTGCCTAAGTGGTGGACAACAACTTTGTTAGAGACAGTTTACCAGCTAATAGGTCATAATGCTAACATGCAAAGAAGTGTTCAGCGCAGGGAAGAAATGGCTCTAAGCCATAATCAGCAAATGAGGAACATCAGACTATTCCCAGCCTGGCCTCCTGAGATCTGGAGTCATGCCAGCCCAGGACCTGACACACCCATCTCAGGCAAAAGAAGGGTTGAGACAAAAGGTTCTTTGGCAGGCCCTCACATCTCAGGTTTCTTCTCTTACCCATCAAAGCTGATCACAGCTCTCCAGAGCTTGTTCCATTGGCACTTTTTTTCCATTGGCACCTACCCTTCACTGGACCCTGTCCAACACTGTGTATGCACTACCCTCCTTGTAATCCAACCAACACTGCATACCGCTGGACAAAAGTTTAAAAAAATATAAAGTAATTGATGATGGGAAAGGAAAAAAAAATCTGAAGGCTATGACAAATTAAAAGAGAAACAGCAAGATAAAAAATATCAAGGACAGGGCAGAAACGTTGTCCTCAAAGCTGGCACCAAGCAGATACCCATCAGTTTCAGGTGAGACAATAATTTAAACATCTCTACACTGTGGACAGCTGGCAAAATGAGGCTGTTCAGGAGCAGAGAAAAAATAAACAAAGATTCCAGACAGAACATTTTATGAAAGTGTGCAGTGAAGTGTAATGCTCAGTCTTCAGAGGACATGAAACCAACCAAGACTGCTGCCTGCTTGACAGAGACATCCATGTGCCCTACCAAGACATGTGGGAGCCTGAAAGAACCACAGAGTAGGCCGAGAGTTGCCCTTCCCTGCCTGTTTCCAGAGGAAAGAAAGGGCTGAGGGTAAGCAGGATTCCTCCTCTGGAGTCTCTTTAAAAGTCCCAAAGATACAGTAGGTTAAAGTGCAATGCCTTTAGGCAGGTTAAAGAGCATGAACCAAGATTTTTCAGTTGACAAGCAATGTTTATCTCTAGATAAATCAGTATCTCTAAAGGGCATATATTCAATGCATTTTCGGCATTTTAGCCCAGGCCAATCTTCGCCAGCCCCACTGCACTGCTTTGTGCAGAGATTCACCCACTAATCAATTCAATTTGGTCTCACAAAGCCTTCCACTAATATTCAGTTCTTCCCCTGGCTATACCCAGCATTTCCCTTCTCCCTCAGGCAGCCTTGGGCTCTTGGTCCCCTGTGCACCCCTCAGTGGGTATGGCTCCAAAGGACTCTGGGGACACACAGGAGTTTCAAAGTCCATAGTGCTTGACGAAGGCTACAGAAGTCCTACCAGAAGGATAATAAGTCTTTTGAAAAATGATTCCTTTGCATCCTGTCTTACCATAAAAGTACATTACAGACCATAGATTGTCTGGACATACAAATGAATTCCCAATGTTTAATCTATCTGAATGTCTTTCTTGTGGTTTTTTACTTCAGTGTAATCCTTCACTAAACATTTTTCAGCCATTAGCTCAGGACAATACATTTTTCATTATTAAACTGCCTCATGTTTTCATTATATCTGCATGTCAGATTTTATTTAGTGATATATCAGTGGGATCACCTCTCTTATTACTGCACTTGAATTTCTCTTCTGAAAAAAATACAGTTACTTCAGATGAAAAGGAGCTCCTCAAAGTTAAGTGGCCATGAAGCATATTATCAAAATAGCTACTCAGGGAAAGAGAAAGGACAGCTTTGGGGTGCCCTGATTGCAGCTTTGCAGTACCTGAAAGAAGCCCAGAAGATGGAGAGAGATCATTTACAAGGGCATGTAGTAACAGGACAAGGGGGAGGGACTTAGAACTGGAAGAGAATAGGTGCAGATTAGGTATCAGGAAGAAATTTTTTTACTGTGAGGGTGCTGAGGTCCTGGAAGAGGTAGCCCAGAGAAGTTGTGGACACCTCATCTCTGTAAGTATTCAAGGCCAGGTTGGATGGGGCTCCAAGCAACCTGGTCTAAAGAAAGATGTCCCTGCCCATAGCAGAGGGTTGGAACTAGATATCTTTAAGGTCCCTTCCAACCCAAACCATTCTACAATTCTACGATTTTTCTTGCCAGACCCATGACAATCTGTATGAACTGAAGTAATAGCAAAGTATTTTCATTTATGAGGAGAGAACCAAACCAAAAGTGACCTCTTTGGGGAAAGGTGTTATGTGTAGCTGGAGGACACTCCTTACCCACGGGAAGAGCTGCCCAAACGGACAAGACAAATAAAAGATGCGAGGAAAGAAGTGTTGTTGCCCCATAATATGAACTGGGACTTGAGTCACAGGATGAGTAAGTGATCTGGAGGTCACACAGGAAATCTGTGTCATTGTCGGTTATTAAACCCAGATTTCCTGATTTGCCACTGAATCCCATAATTACAAGACCATCTTTCCTGTCCTTTTTAACTCTACCTGTAAAGTACCTCACTAATTGGGCAATGCTTTAGGGGAACAGAAAGCCTTCCATGCATCCTGCAGCATAATCGCAGGTGACTTCCACCACTGGATTCTTGTCCATGTCCAGGAGCCTGGCTAAAAAATTGCATTTCCACATCGACAGCAGGCTGCATCCCCACCCTCACACAGGGTCCTCCCACCCAGTTTATGCCTTGCCCTACTCCCTCACACCACTTCTCCTGTTCCTTGGCCACTGCTCATCTCACAGCCTTCTATAGCAGCCTCTGAACCAGCTTTGTTGCTCTCATCCTGTTTGGTGTGGTTTCCTCACTTTGTGAGTTGGGGTCTGATCCCAGAGGAGGCCTTGGTGATCTTCAGGGGTGATGCCGTGGTGTGTTTAGTGAGTCTACTTGAAATAAAAAATGGGGTCACACCATGCACAGGCTGGCTAAATCTTATCCTTCATACTTCAAGCAAAAGGAGGAAAAAAAACTTAAGATGGCCATGTCCACAGGGGAAATGATCTACCTGGAAGATTTCTACCAGCAGGGGGAGGAGACCTGGGGCTCCGGGAATATCAGATATCCTGGAAATTTAGGGAGCTTCTGGAAATCAGAAAACAAAGGAAGTTGGATTGGGACTCCTATGAATAAGAGATGTGAGGAAATGAAATGGACACAACTCAGCCTACCTAGGAGAGAATGCAACCGACAGCAAACAGAAAATGTCTGAAATACCAAGTTAAACAAGAAGATAATTAGACAATCTCACAGATTTCCATAATTTGCTAAGGAAGACTCATCAGATCTACAGATGAAAAAAAGAATTCGAGTTCTTTCTTAGTGGTCTTCTGAGAGTCTGGTTTTGGATGTGATAAAGGAGTCAGTAGTGAAAATAATGAGAAGGTACAGACAGGCAGCTCTCCCTATGGAGGAGGCAGCAAACTCATTTTCAAGTTTAAAAAAACAGAGCCATATGGCTAGATGGTAATGCAGGGCTGAACCCTATTTAATATCAGCATTAACACTATAGAAGCTGTTGCTATAGTAGTGACATCTGGAAGAATCCTTCAAATAGATTATTCTCTAACCTGGATGAAGGATTCTGCCAGTCTGTCTGTCAAAGAAAGCCTTCAGAGCAAATCAATAACAAAGATCTTGTTACCTGAATGCAATGTAATTTGGTGGCTAATCAGTTTGACAACATTAGAAATACAAGGAGAGAAGAAAAGAAGAATAGAAACCGGGACATGTAATTAACAGCCAAGAAGGCAGAGAGGACTCCAGGAACACAAGGAGAAACCTCAAACTTTTATATGCCACTGTCCCACGAACTTGATCAGTAAAATCACGCCTCCACTCTGAACTGTGCCCAGTCTAGATGACTGGGACATTTGCTGTTCACAGGCTTCACTTCAAAAGCATGAACACTACCAAAAGCTAGTACCATTAGTGATGATGAGAGATGCATGCACAAAATACTGCTAATTGCCAGAGCAGTGATAACACAATGTCCCATTTTTCAAAATGTTGGTTTAAGTACTGTTTTGCTTTGGCCAAGTGAAACGGCTCCTCTTGACTAAGTAAAATGTCTTTGCTGGGCACAGACATTTGGCAGCCTCTAAAAAATCAATTCCTCCTTGTAGCTGGCTGAAATAATACCTGAAATAATACCTATTTCAGCTGGTTTCTCTGGCTGAAATAATACCTGAAAATATTGCTAGAGAGAGGGGTTTGTTAGTCTTTTTGTTGGTTTGTATTATATTTACACAAAAGCGTTTTGAACCTGATTTACTTCTCCTGACACTGAGGAGATCAGCTGAAGCTGGCAGGAGCAATTCTCAGCCCTTGCACCTGATCTGGTCATTGAAATTGTAAAGTGTAATAAAGTTAGCAGTGTCATTTCCATTCCATTGCACAATGTATAAAACAACTACATGTCAAACACTCTGATGTGAAATCATGATCATGACCATATGTTTTTGGAAGGGAACAGGCTGTATGGGGGGATACAGCATTATGCTCTGGGGATATTATTGAAAAAAATCTTGGAAATAGCAATTGACATTTTTCACACTTGTTTTCAAAAAGTACTGTCCTTTGCATCCCTTAATGTAACGTACCTATTTGTTTCCTGGGGGGAACAAACTATATATTCATTGAACAGACATTGATATTCCTTAGGGGTCTTACCCCCATCCCTTCAAAATCAGAATGGAAAAATACTGAGTCCCTCTGTGTCTTCACCACTCAGTAGAGCAGACCTTACAGAGGACAAAGGCATGACACAATTCCTGACTTGCAGCCTACGGGCTTCCCAGGAGAGCAAGGGAATCCTGCTTCTCAAGAACAGGTATGGACCCACATTAATAGGTTTATATGTATTTATGAAGACATGTTACCATGAAGGCAACAGAATTTTGTCACAGAGTCCGGTGGGAGTAGACGCCTGCAGAGTTCCCTAACACCATCTAAGGTGCCACCTGCAGATGTCTCAGAAAATGAGTGGTTTTAGAATTCACACTGTCCTGGTTGTTCACAGACACATGTGAGAAAGAGCTAGATACACGATTCATATCAGTAACATTTAATACCAATATTGCCTAGGTGTTAACACAAAATGTGCTATTTCAGTATGCCACATTTCTCACACAAAGTAATTGTGGACTTTCTTGTTCAGGAGGCAGAGACAGAATTTAAAGTCTCAGCACTATTCAAATGTGAAAATAGATACAACCTTTAGACTGAAAAGCCCATGCCCTTTGCAAATTTGGTTTTATTTAGACATATAAGGGTGATACAAATTATTTAATATCAGAATTCATTAAGTCTAAGCAGGAGTAGCTGTAAGAAAGAAGAAAGGTAGATGGAGCACTAGGGGAAAAAAAGAGAAAAAACCAAGAGATTTCATTCCAGTTCTGAGAAAGTAGTTAAGAAATCCCTGGATGGCTGTTGACGCAATTCTTACTCTGGCAAAACTGCCACTGACTTTAATCGTAGTTCACTTTGTTGGATCAGCCTGCTAATCAACTAAGCACTTTTTATTTCATGGCAATGAGAAGGTGTGCTGAAAATGTTATCATATCTCTAACCATCTTCAAAGCCTAAAATGTCTTCACACCATTTCATGGGTTTCCCCTTTCCAGTACTAAAAAAAGGATGCTATAAAAGTCATGATTTAAATGATATATTGCAATTTTATGGACTTGGAAGCTAATTTTGCTTAGAAGCATTTTTATGGACTTTGAAAGTCAAGAGTGGGGGGAAGCAGAGCTCCTGAGATCAAAAACTTTCCTTCTGTAGGAAAAGGTTTCAGGGAAGAGCAATTTCTGCTTCCTCTGGATAGGACTCAATTGCTTCTTGAGCCTCCAATATTAAAAGGGTTTTGCTGGAGAATATGCCTATAAGAGAGAATTCATTTTATCTGCCCTGAAAACAAAAGAGATTATTTTCAGTTTCTGTTATGAGAGTGAGAAGGGGGGAAGTCCTTTCCAGGGAAAAGCTGTAAGATGTTTTCCTTAATTAGTTTAATTACAAAATGCACTAAGACTATTAGATAAACATTAGGCTGTTTTCGGTTCAAAACAGGCAGATGTTAGCAGGATTAAATCAAAATATGCCTTTGAAGATTTTTTTTACTTAAGACCTCAGCTTTTTTTTTTTTTTTTTTTTTTTTTTTTTGTCTCTTTTTAGGCTCTGTAACAGCTGATATTAGATTTTTTTTCCTCTTGATTAAAATTATGTTCATCTAACTCATGCAAGTCAGCTTCCATTAGCAAAGCAAGTGGGATCTGGCCTGCGGTATCACATTTCTGGAATCTGATGATTTTTTTTGTATTCTCTCATTCTCCCTGCTCTGATCAGATTCTAATTATAGCCAAATTACAGCTATTGTCTGAAAGGCTGAGAAACATATTTGTGGTGGGGGGGTGGGGGAGGGAACAGAAGATGGCTGATTTAAAAATAGGAATCATACAAAGTAGTAAGAGTTGTTTATAACAATTTTTAAGGGAAGATGGCAATGATGGAGAAGGGGAAGGGGAAGGCGTCTTCACACCCAAGTAGGAGGGAGTTACGCTTAGCTGAATCAAAGCTGTGTTTCTACAGCTTCCCTCAACATTTTAATGCACTCTATCAGCTGCTATGAGGCACTGAAGAGCTTGGTAACTCCAGGGTAACAAGTGTGATAGATGCTGCTTTGGGACCTAACAAATACATGAATAGTTCAAGTATCACTGGAGAAGTAAATGTAGCACATACAGAGAAAGATTTGCAGTCATAAGAAAATCCGCTATAAACTTGGAATTATGCCACCTTTACATACATACTAAGAGAAGAAATAAAACTATATTAAGCAAAAGCATAAGGAGCTGAAATCCATGCTTCTGCATCCTTTAGAGCAGTAACAAGGTTTCTCTAAAACCATAAAAATTACTTGCAAACTGAATATAGGCCAAAGGCATTTCTGGCACAATATCCTTAATCATTATCATTGACTGACAACCAGGCATAACTGCTTTGAAAGGTATGAATGTCATCAACCATAAATGAGAACTCAAACTAGAAAATGCAATAAACTCTTTTGGTCAGAAAGGCGTTTTCCACTGGTAATATATTCACAGAGCATTTTTACTTTGTCACTTCTAAAATCTATTGCTAAAGGCCACCTCTAAGATTGCTTAATACTGCAAATGACCCCAAGATACATGCAAAGTCAAATGAAAGACTTCTCAAACATTCTTGCATATCAATAGAAGCTGGTTTACAACAACAAAGCTAAATGCAGTATATTTTATTGCATTACCCTGCTGGTCACCTCAATAAGATGAAAATGTAAAAAGCTTTTTTTAGAATTTGGTTTTCAAAAGGCACTTTGGATGCTTGGCAGATTTTCGTCTCCGCAACTTGTCTAAAAGTTTATCATTTTCTCAGAGACTCTCTTCACCAGCTTTTACCAGGTAGACAATAACAGCAAAAAACATCAGAGCGGGCTGATGCTGAACAGGCAGCTTCACAAAAAAGTCCATAAAACACAGAAAACCTATATATGGGCAGTGCTACAAAGACAGCGCCACAAAGAATATGCTGATATATTCAGTAAAAGTATGTGCAATGTGAATATTTGTCCTTGTGTGTGCGTGCACAGCTCAGTGGTCTTTCACACACAATAATCCCTTTCCAAAGCCTTTGGTGAAAAGATGGAGGCTAAAGTTCCTGAAATGTTCTTCCTGCACACAAACTGAGTTGTGCAGCTCCTCCTCATGAAAGAACTGCATAAATGTCATCAGGTGTTAGTGTAATGCTATGACCATCAGATTTTATTAAATGACTAAAACTATTAAATGATTAAATTCTTGGTCACACTAATTCGTATCAAGTGTAAACATACGGTGAAACACTTTTAAATCAATTACCTGATGATAAAGGAATAATCTTCTTACTTAAATGAAAGCAATTAATGTATGTCAGGGCTATGCATTTAAGAGGTTTCCAGGATCAGAACCATCCATTTGATAGTACCTAAACTCACACTTTCAGAACTTAAATTAAATATCGCTAGCAGATGTTGAGTAACACACTCAGTTGTTGTGCACTAAAGCACATGGAAAACTAAATAGTGTTTCCCTTTTTTTCCCCTGGCACATTTCATTCCACAGGATGGCACAACGTTGTAATTCACAGAACACTGAAATACAGCCACTGATTTTCCTCCTGCCATTTCTTTCAGTATCTGTAAGCATGACACGGGGAAGGCAGCAGAAGGGCTGCTCCACTCACACTGCTAAAAGGTGACAGACACCACGGTGTTCTTACAAGCCAGGACGACTAACAGCATGTGAAAGAGAAAAGGAGATTCCATAGGGCCAGATGATGTGCCCTGAGGCATTGTCTCAGCTGCTCAAGGTGACTGTGGCTGCTGGGCCAGGCACAGCATCTCCATGCTGGACCAGGAACACAATCTGCTTGTTCTGGGACCCCTGGATGACAAAAACTGAGACTATTGAGAGGCCACGACACAGCTGGCACCAGGCTAGCTGACAAAGAATAGATACTGTCACTGCTTTAGCTAAGAGCCTTTAGAGAAATTATATACAGGACCTGCCATATTTTCATAGAATCATTCCGTTTGAAAAAGACCTGTAAGATCATCAAGTCAAACTGTTAACACTGCCAATTTTTATTTTACTCTTGCTAGCTAAGCCTGTCTCCTGTTCATGGCAGAACTGTGGCCATTGGTCTTGCTCATGGGAACATCAGCGTAAGGATAAATGAAGAATTGCAACAGCCTCCAATTTCCCACTCTTCCTTCAGTCTTCTCTACTCCTTTCAGGCAACTTATTTTAGACATTATATTTACAGTATGGTGGTATTGAGAGAGAGGTGGGTGTGACCCCCTCTCTGCTCCATACATCCTTTCTTCCTCAACACGGGTCTCACCAACACCATGCACCAGCACAGAGGTAGGATTCACCCTAGGAGGCATGTCACCTCTAAGAGGTCATTTTCTGAGCAGAACAATGACCATGAATGCCAAGCATGAGCTCAGCAGCTCTGGCCCTGAGCCCTAGCTAAAGAGCAGTCTTCAGTGTGCATTCTGTGTGATCCTTTGACCACGCTGGAGAGGTCTCACAGCATCGTGTTGTGGGTGTGCTGAATGATGTGCACTGTTAAGTGATACTCGTGAGCAGCATGACCGTGCCCGTGTAATGCACAGTGAAACAGCATTACACATGGCTTGTGCCAGAAGTCCAGTCTCCATGAACATGCAATACGCAGTCATTCTGTGGCAGGACCTTAAGGCAGCCCTGTTAAGTGACAGCAACAACTGTGGGTGTTGGAGGAACATGCTGATACCTGTTCTGCTGCCAAAATGCAGTGTGTTTCTGGAGCTGACATAGCAGTTCAACCAGCACAACTTCAGTGTTCTCCAACACTGCAGAGCATTGTGTGCATTAGATGCACCCTAGGTTGCAGAAGAAAGGTTGTCTCTGCCTTCTCGGTGCCTCTTTCCAGCTTTCACCCTCATTCTGTGAGGGACAGAGAAGATGCTCTTCCCAGCACATGGGGAAGGGAGAAATTCCAGCCTACTGCCAGCCTATGGCTCAGAAACTGAAATTGTTAATGCAGACAGAGTCCCACAGTTATGTAGATAGTTGTGCATAGAGTACAGACAGAGATGGAGACATGGGTCTAAGGACTCTTTCTTTGACTCCCTGGCCTCTGGCAGCAGACCTTTCCTAAAGTTTCACAAGTTGCTTCCTTAATTCAGTCAATCTACTGTGCAGCGTCCTGGCAATTCTCTCCTTCCTACCCCTCCTTTTGTCCCCATCTCCTACACCTGTATTTTTGCTTTTTTATATCTAGGCTTTCATTGTATCCTGCCACTTGGTGTGTCTAATACCTATGTCTCTATGGCAGAAATAAAAATCAGAGGTGGGAAATATTTACAGGATCACTATGTCCAGCTGTAACGTCTTTGGACCTGTGTATCTTTGCTCTGATCCCATTCTAAGAGCTATTTCCAGAAGTGATGCACAAGACCTCTAGATGTAGGGAGGTCCTTGGACTACAGAGTGCCAGCTTCAGCTAATCACATAATGAATGATAACAAAATTAATTTCCCCCCATAACTTATTACATTGCTTGGCTGTTTGCTCCTGCATCCTGCATTCCAGATTACACTGGCAAATTGAGAAGAGTTCCTGTCTATACAAGATGACACAGAACTGGATCCTTGGGAGCATCATGTGCAGTATGAATGTATCACACTGAAGTATTTACCATAACTTTTCACTCACACTGCCCTTATATTCCCAAACTGAATTCTGGAACTTCAACTATGTTTTACCTACAATGCACAGCCTGTGTATCACATATAACTGTCAGGAAAGACTTTGAGCTCTCTCCCATTTCTGCTGAACTTCATCATAAATTCCTCTTAACCTTTAATGCATAGGTTCAAGTTCTTTCTCAAATGATTGAAGATCACTCTTAAAAACCAGGCCTCTTCTGAGTATTACAACCTGGAAAATAAATTCATAATACCTTCTTCTACTTTTTCCAAACCCAAACAATTGACCAAAATGCCTAATTTCAAAATCTTACAGACTGGAAAAAAATGAGACTCTACACACTTAAGCAACAAATATGTTTTTTACCATGACCATTTACAACTGGGAAATGTGTGGTTTATAATGGAATGATTATACAGCTTTGGCTTGGGATGCCACAGGCCTGCTGGTAAGATAAGTAAGAATGGAGCCAGTTCTGAACCTTCATGCATGTTAGGCGCAACTATTGTAATAAAGCAGTTCCCTGGCCCTTTGTACACAGTTTTACCAGGTCTGGGTTTTGTGGAATTCTCTTTTTAATAAAGAATATGGTCCAAGGCCCAGCTTGAAACAAAAGTGCTCATTGCTTGCTGAGTTGTATGAACTTTGGAAACACAGCAATAAAATGGACACATATGTTCTATTATTATTATTATTATTATGCTTAAAGACTACAAAAATAAATCATTCGTGAAGCTCACATGGACAAAATGAGCACTACCTTCTGCAAGAGTCTGCTTACATGTATCTGTTTACTTGGATGCATCTGTTCTTGATATCTTGTGGAAAAATCAAATATTGTATCTTATGAAAAATAATTGCTGAAGCATTGTTCAAAAAATCAATCCTAAACCAGAAGTCCATTAAAAAACCTGAATACCTGGGTCTCTCTGCTTCAAACTATCTTTTATTGTTATTAATAGATCATTTATCTTCAATATGGTTGGAGATAAAAATTCCTTTTTAAAGTGATGAAATGAAGAGATTTGCAAGTGCTGAAACCCCCTGATCTCCCCCTCTCTCTCATCACCTGATACAGGCTTAAGGTTTCACAGTTTGTAAAAATCAATGGGAATTTCTCTCCTTGCCAGCAGACTGGGCCAATTTAATAAGTACCTGAACAGAGAGGCGGCCTGTGGAAGGGGCAGTCACCTTTCGCCTGGCATTAGGAGGAGCTGCGAGGGCCGGGACACTGGAGTGCATTGTGTCCCCGTGCGAAGGCCTGAATCAGCAGTGACGAGATTTCTTCTCTCCAGCTTTCCCCCTCCAGCCTGACTGTAACCCGGAGGGGAATCTGCGCGGGGATCACAGCTGCCACAGGATGAGTTCCCGCGGGTGGGGGAAGACTTCAAATTTCCAGTAAGGGCTCTCTCGGCTCACTAGGGCAAGCACATAGTAGGGAAACTCCAAGCAGCTGCCAGGCAATTTCCTTTCAACTCTGTCCCAACACCACTGTTTACAGTTCTATGAAGGCAGCTCTGACTGTCCCTTCTCCTCTCCTCTCCCTCCCACTTGTTCAAGTTTGTCGATACCCGATCCATGAACATTTGTTTCCTCCTTCCCTGGAGGAGTTTTGCGCTCCACTGACCTCAAGTTCAGCCCCGACGAGGCTGGCAGGAGGGCTCAGCTGGCTCTCGTTTCCCCACTTGCTGCAGTCCCTTCTGTTGGACTAGCAAAGCCAGTGTAATTCAAGAGGGGCGACCCTTCCCTTGCCAGCTCCTCACACCACCCAGGGCTCTGCTGACGGGGCAAACTTCATCCACCGTGTCCCGACCCACGGACACCCCCTACCCTCCATCCATGGAGGCCGCCGGTGCTGAGGGTGCAGCGGCAGGTCAAGACCCTCGCCCCCGCTCGGGCTGCCCTTAGCTCTGCACCGTCCCCAGGTGGGTCCCGACTCCGCAGCACCGCTGTGGGTGCACGGGGTGAAGCACTGGGGGTGGCAGTGGAATCGTTGGATGGATTGGACGGATGCGTATTTAACTTTCCTCACAGCTCGATCTCCAGGTGATTCCCCCCCATCGTGTGTCTGTACTCCTCAGCATCAGACCTCTCTCTCCTCCCCCCTCCTCTCCCCACTTCTTCTCCCTCTTTTCAGCAGTAACAAAGCCTTTTACTTTAACCCGTTGGGGCTGTCCACTGCCATCCCGTGAAGATGGATCGAGGAGGGGTTGGGAGATCGAGGCTTTCTGTCTGTCAGCAGCTGCACGGCCCCTGCTCGGTCCTCGCCGCCCCGCGCCCGGAGCGCAGAGCCGCGGGGCTGCGCGGAGCTGTCGCCGGCCACCCGCGGCGAGGACGGGAACTTTGCGGGGGACGGAGAGGGTGCGCGGCCGGGCGGGCAGCGGCGCAGACCCCCGAGAAACCCGGAGCAGAGGAGGGGAGGGCTGGATCCCCCGCGGATAAATCAGCGCGGATGTCCCGGCGGCTCTCCCTGCACCGTGCGGAGAGTATGCGCAGGCAGGGAGCTGCAGGCGAGAGGCGGGCACGGTTCCCTGCCCGCGCCGGCACTCCGCGCTCGGCCCCGCAGCCCGGCGGGAGAACCGCGCTAATTCCCGTCCCGCGGAGCCGTTCGGGCGCTGCTCCCGCGGCCCTGGGAAACCGCCGCCCCTCCGCTGGCTCCTTCTGCGCCGCCGGCCGCGCAAGTGTTTATTGAATGCCGGCATTCGTTGCTTTCTAATTAGCGGAGCCCGAATCCGTCTGCTTTGTCTTCTTCGAGACGTTGCTGTTCCGTGAGCAAGATGCACCAAAGAAGGGGGGGGAAAAAATCCCTTTATTTTAATTAATTTTTCTCACAAGCAGAGAGAAGTGGGGAAAAAAAAAAAAAAACAAACAAACAAAAAAAAAAAAAACCAAAAAAAAAAAAAAAAAACCACACAAACCTACCAAAACGCAATACATATTCTGGGAGATAATCTCTACTTTCTGCTCTCCTTTCCCCGCTATGCCCTGGGTTATTCATTCCGATTGTAGCGCTATTATTTATTTCCGTGTATTTATGTTTCCCGATAGTTACTCAGTAAAGCTGTTTACGCAAACTGCAGCGCGGGAACCGTGGCAAAACTTTTGGGAAGGATGTGAAAATGAATGTGGTTTGATAGTGCCAGAACTACGGCGGAGCTCAAATTTATGTCGCGCTCCCCGTCGGAGCACTTTTGGGTATGCGTAAGGAAAAAAAAATAAAGCGGGGATGGGGAGAAAGGGAGGAAAAAATAATAATAAGAAGAGCACACGCTAGGAATAACGTACTTTTCTCGGTGCTGCCGAGGGGCGGGGGGGAGACCCGCCCGTGTTTGCTCCGCGCTGGCTCGGGGAGCGCTGCGGGGCCGGAGCAGAGCCGGCGGGCGGGCAGCCCCGGCTGCTCCCGGCCCACCAAGCCCGCTCAGGTGCGCCCAGCAGCAGGTGGGCCGGGCCGGGCCGGGCCGGGGCCGCGGAAGGGACTGCTGAAAGGAGGGGTGTGAAAGCTGAGGCCTCATTATTGCGGCGCTAATTGATCCTCCCCTCCGCGCCGCTGCAGCACCGGGGCGCATCTCGCAGGTGGGGAGCGGGGATCGGGGCGTCCCTGTCACCCGCGCCCGGGCCAGCCCCGCTGCCCACCGGCCCTGGGGCCGTCGCCGGCGCGGTTTTGCCACCGCCCAGCCAGATCCGAAGCTATTTTCTTTCCCCTCTCACCAGCCACCGGCGGGATTACCGGCACGGCCTTGGGCTTTGACCGCTCTGCAGCGCCCACCGCAAACAGGGAACTGCTCCGTGGTTCCTGCGCTCAGGGGTGAATCAGCCAGCGGCGGGACGAGCCCTGATGCTCGGGAAACGCGCTCGGGAGGGTGTCGGGAAGGAAAGCAGGAAAGCGGGCGTCTTTTTTTTTTTTTTTTTGTCTTTTTTTTTTTTTTGGTTTTTTTTTGGTTTTTTGGTGGTTTTTTTGGTTTTTTGTTTTGTTTTTTGTTTTTTTTCTTCCCGGGGATTTATGTGAAATAATAATAATTTTTTTTAAAGTCCCTTTTAAGAGCCTTGTTAAGCGCCAGAATTTATAATAAAACTCGGAGTCCCTCGGCACGGGGTTTATGTTGGCTCGCAGGAGTTAACTGGTTCCTCGCGTCGCGGTGCCAGGGGCGGGAGGTGCCCGAGCCCAGCCCTGGCGCTGCTCAGCGGCTCCGCAGCGGTGCGAGCCATTCGCCGGGGCTGCTTCAAATGTGTCCCTCCATACACGGTTTGTAAAAACCGACTCCCATCTGCGGGCAGTTTCTCAGAAGCTAAATAAATGACTTGTTATTATCGGCTGAGTTTACCACTTGCCGTTAGGGTAAAACAAAACTAACTTTCTGTAAATAAACTTCCCCCCGGGGGTGAAAAGTAGATTCCGGGAGGCTGCTGATGTCTTCTTTGGAATTGCCCTGTGTAACGTTTTGCATAGTCTCTAGTGGCTACCTGGTCATGAAAATGCCATGGAATTATTTGTGGAGGTTCAAAGAAAAGGGCCTCCATGCTTCCAGGGGTAAGAGATATATACATGCTGGATTTTGGGAGTGGGGAACAGAGACCTGCCTTCAAGCAAGCACTTACTTTCCTCCTAAATCACTTTTCAAACCCAAATCGCCTAATCCTGGTGCCACCTGAGCCTCTTCCTCACTAGTACAAAAAAGATTGTGTTGTTGGGGATCTGGGATGGTTGGCAAGCTATTGATTTCCCAGCTGTTGAGAAGACAGACTGAATACAATTCAGCAGATGCAAACAGACAGAGCCTGGCTGAGAGATTGTTTTCCTCCAGAAAGTAACCTTGTGAGATGCTGAGGTTATTGACTTTGGAGTGGGGAAGGAGGTGTCTGATAATCAGCTCACTCTCTATCTCCCTTAGATTTATAGCTCAGGGCCTCCCTGTCACTCCTGAAAATATAATCACGCTGGCAATAAACCCTGAGGGAAGAATGAGAGAGCAAGTGTTTTTTCTCAGAGGTAACGCAGTGACCTCTGAGTTACATACTTAAATGAGCCACGGTCTTACAGAAAGCTCAGTGTTGGTCTACTTGATTGCCCTGTCTTGGTTACGATGCCAGAACTGTCCCAGCATGTGCAGGGCTGGTAATGTGTCCCACAGCCTCACTGCAGAGGGGCCCAGGGCACAGTGCCCTGCTCTGGCTCTGAAACTGCTGCCACAAGGCGCTGGGCTTGTTTTGAGATATGTAGTTGGAGAGGGGGGAGAGATCTGTCTCACTTTGTTTCTCCAGATGGGAAAATGTACCAGAGGGATTGGTGAGTTTTCTGGTTTGTTTTTGGGGGGATTGTTTTTTGTTGTGGAGAGGGTTTCTTGACAGAAACATTTCCTGTCTTCTTTGTAAAAATGTATTTTATGACCATTTTGCTGTGCAGATTTCTCCCTCTCTGGACATTGCACAGAGTAATGTAACACCTTCAATCTGTGGAGCAGATACCTCTCAGTTTCTTTATCTCAGAACATGCCTTTGTCTCTCTTCAACCTGTTCTTGCTCTTCAGCAAAAGCTCACCTTTTTACAAGCTGTCAAACGTAACACTAACAGCTGAGCATTCCTTTGGAAGAAAAAAAACCAACCCACATATATTTACTTAAAAATCACTTAGTATTTATTACTCCTTGATTTTTTATTAGCCTTTTAACCATGCCTCTCACTTTAACTCTAATCCAGAGGGAGTGGGCTCTCTCCTGTGCCTGTAGTAGCTATACCCAAACAGAAAAGGGGAAAAGAGTTGTTTAATTGCTTGTAGTGTTTCTCATACTTAAGGCCATTTTGAACAAGTAAAAGATCCTGCTTTGGTGTGCCCTCTGCTAAAAAAGTATTGTTTCCAAAAAACCATGGTCTATCTGCTAGATTCAAATAAACAGCACAAAAGGCTGCAAAAGCACTGCTTCTGCAATCCCATTCCACAGAGGAGGCACCTTCCTTTAAGGAGGAAGAACACAATCAGGAGATTATGTTCTTCAGGCCCTTTGAAACAAAGGTGGTCCAAACACCCAGCTCTCCTTCACTTTCTTTCCTCAGCTGAGCTGAGTAACCCCAGCCTGCCCACAGTCTGGCAGGTAAAAGGAGAATAAGTGCAACTCAGCTCAGTGGTGTCCATCTTAACTGGTGTAAGTGGTTGCTTTGGCCAAAAGCATGACAGACTGAGGGGAATTTCAAAGAGGCCCAGGACAGCCACGAGGATGGGTAACAGCTTGGGAAATGTTAAACAACAGACATAAGACCTGAACAACACATTCACTTACTTGCTTCTCAGTTTGTTCTAGTGACTCAGGATGGAAATCTGGACATCACTGTGGATAATACAGTGAAAACCTCTGGTCAAAGGGTAGCGACAGTAAAGGAAGCTAATTAAATATTGGATAGCAATGGAAAGGGGAGGCAGGCGTGGGAGAAAGATTTACACAAGCTTTGTCGTGGTGTAGATTAGCGGGAAGCCCCTGCCAGAAATAGGATCTCAAAAAGAAAAGCGCAAAATATAATGGCTCTGGGAAAAGCACCATGATTTGTCAGTGATCTACACAAAACTGATGTTTGGAAGGACCACTGGCTGCTTTGGGGAGTATGGGATAATCAGAAGGTAAGATGAATAACACAGCTGTGTAAAATAAAATGGGTGTAGTAGAAGATAGATCAGGAACTTCTTGGCCCTCATGACTTGTATGAGTAACACATAAACAAGACAAGAGGAAATGGAAAAGAGATCTTAGGAATTTTCTGCACAAGGGAGAGTTAACTTGTGGAACACTGTCATCAGATGCCATTAAAAGCAACGTCTTGATGGAACTAAAGGAAGAAATATAGATTAATATTGAGAGTGATACACTTAAATTAAAATAATAATATTTTCATAATATCACATTTGGAAGGAAATCAAATGTTCATCTCTAAGCCTAAGTAACCAAATGTTTAGGAAGAAATGTTATTAATCTAGAAATTTTATTTTTGGCATTTTTTTGCATCTTCCTGAAGTAGCCACTAGTAGTCATAATTTGAGACTGAATACACCTTGGATTGAGCTTGTATGACCATTACCGTGTTTTTAAATCTCTCCTGGAGGCAGCTTTCTTTCCTGGACAGCTTTTAGTCCAGCTTGCTAGCAGCAAGTCTTGAGCAGAATTCATGGAATAGAAGCATTGAATATAATATTAAAATATTAAGTAGAACAAATCAAATAAAGTTCTACCCTTATCTTCATGTTATTATGGCATCTATGTGAATTAAAGTATCTCATTTCAGTGTCAGAAAAATATTGTCTTTAAATTTTTGAAGATGGGATTGGGAAGCTTTTGAAAACAATAAACCCACTGCCTAAATAATAATGTGGAATATATAAACCATCACCCTATTCAAAATAATAATCATGAACATTTGTCTGGGTCTTCACAGGTAGCAGAGTCAATTTGACTTACTTTCTCTTCCAATTCAAGTAATCACTACAGGAAACCTTTGTATTTGCACACTAATTTGGGGACTTGAATTTGGTTTTAGTGGAACTAGGAAAGAATGCCAGCGTCAAATGTAAAATTTCTTTCAAACCATAAAAATTTCTTTTCAAACCATTATTTTTGTTCTTTAACATTTAGTAAGAATAATTTTCATTTCCCACATCTGGGCACTATCAGATAGTGCTTGCATATCCAGTCTTCTAAGTAGTCTGGATAAACACAGTAATTCAACTATATGTTTTTAATCTCAAATTAAATAAACCCAAGAGCAATCACTGATACTCATCAACTGCCCTTACAGAAGTGCAACAATATTTCTTTGCCCTTCCAAACACCCATCTCTTCGAGGCAAGAGGAAAAGAGCAGGGTGGTTGTACCCTGAAAGAAAACATCACCAGTAAATTCAAGTTATTTGAAGTTTAAAAGAAAAACAAGCAGCAAATTTCCAGGGTTCTAATACAGTCATTTCTCCCTCAGTAGAGACTGCAGTTCAATAGCAGTTCCTCTGCTGACTGAAATTTCTTAGCCACACTCTGCCACCTTGAATCAAATACTTTCAATGTGGGATTGCTGAAGGTTACCAACTTGAAAACGGCTATGCTTGCAATCACTGTGACACAGTGACTGCTTTACAGAGAAATACGATTTACCTTGTACAGAAAAAGGAAGGTACAATATCCTGCCCAAGCTTAAAAGAAGTCTGTCTAGTTCAGGAAGAGAAAGCTCTTCCTAATTCCCATTGTGTAAGACCACCATTCCACACAGCATTTAATCCAGCCAGCCCACCTCACACAGCACCACTTTTGTCACATTTTCTCCATTTCAGTTTTCATGGCCGAAAGACAAAAAAGGGTGTAAACTGCCCCAAAGCACTTTTCCTTCAGCTCTTTTTTCAGAACAGGATGCCATTTAGACTCATGCATACCATTAACATAAATAACCTCAGAACTACTTAAATCACAAACGGAGTTTTCAAGTGTTTGTAAACAAAAATGTGTGCCAGGTATACGTTTTAATTTATCCTTTCCTCCTGTTTTTTGTGTGTGGGTTTGTTTTTTTTTCCTTACAAACGTTGGTAAATTAGAATATTGTGAAAACTATGTGAGGGGATAGCTTTGAGTTTGCTCATTCCTCTCTTCACGCCTGGCAGATGTCCTCTGGGTACCTTGACGTGCAAATGTAGGTTGGTTTCCCTCGGATTATTCTGCTATTGATTATTGAAATATTTTACTGCTGGGCAGCACTCCTCACTGTATTTCGAGGATGGGAAGCCTATGAGTCAGTTGATTTTAAAAATGGGTTTCACTTGTTTGAGAACGCTTTATTGATGTTTTAAAAAGCCAACAAACAAAGTCACCCAATTTACTTAAAATGTCATGGACAGTTCATGGAAGCTTAACTTCATATTCCTTTAATTCTAGCCTTTTGTCAGTACAACTGATGTTTGTTTAATTGCACATATTTAAATTAAAATGTCCTGTGATAGAAGTGTGACAACATCTAAATAAATTTGTGCCCCTTTTTAAATTAAAAAAAAAAAAAGTAATGTTCCTTCCTCTCACTTTCTGTATTTTCTGCCCCTTTCCTTTGTTTTCCAATCATCCAAAGGTAAAAGAGCTTGATAAAAATGTAGTAGTGTGATGGGGGGAAGGAGAGGAGAGGTAAGATAACATTATTTCAGGTCTTTGCTCTGCTTTGTTAGGACAGATTTAATCTTTGGGCAGCATCAGAAGATAGGCCCGAATGACTGCCTGATCATCTCTTCACTCTCTCCTCTTTTATCTGGATTACTCCTGACTCTTTTCAGGGATGATATCTCACTATTCTTATTTGGTAAATTAGGCTATTGTTTCCCTTTATTTCACTTGTTGTAAAATGTTTTCTTTCTTAACTTCAGGTCATTGTTCCTGAGTAGTGAGCATGCTGTCACTGGAGACAGGGTGAGAGGATGGAACTAACTAACTGGGGACAGATTCTGCCATATTTTACCAGTTAGTAGAACCTTGTTCTCAAGTGCTCCTGACTTCATGGCAGTTTGTAGCAGAAAAAACATGGATTAAAGGGGTCAAAGTTGGCCTTGTAATTGAAAAATGAGGAAAGATAATGAATATTATAGAATATGGAATAGTCTCAAATGGCAATTTAATTTTCAAGTTAGCAAATACTCTGAATAACAGAGTAATACTCATGAACTGGGTGAGTTTTGAGAGAGCATTTGTTCACAGTCTGATTTATTAGTGCTTCTTGTTGCCTTATGATAAACAGTTAAAAAAAAAAAAAAAAAGAAAGAAACAAATGCAAACACCATTGTCACGGTCATCTTTGTTCCATTTAACAGCAAAACTCAAAGCTAACAGTTGTAGTTCAGAACCAGAAACCTCACGACAGAATACCAAAATGTGTGGTGCTGGACCTTTTTTGTCACTGGAATGTATATTCTGTGTGGTAATCTTTTATCTAGTTGTGCACTGAAAATGAAAACCCCAAACCCCGCTGTAACTACATTTTGCTGTTCATGCTGAGTAAAACATGTCAGACATTTGGGGAGAGCGGGCTGAGGTGCAGAGGAACTGAGCATGAGCATGTGCTAGTGTTTGACAGTGTGTGCAGCCTGACTGCCAGCACCAGCATCAGCGAGCTTCAAGAAAACCAAGGGATCGCTGCTGTGCTTGTGGCACAGGCTTGGGTGAAGGTTGTTACAGGCCAGCTCCTTAAAAATTATGAATGTGTGTTGTGCCACGTTTGATGACTGTTGAGAGAAGGCCAGAGAGAAAGAGCTCACATAAAAGCCAGGACATAATGCCAGTTGACTCAACCAACACAAGGCTGCCTCTGCGCCTGGCACATGTAGCCATAATTAGTGCAGTGAGTGCTGCAGTGTCTTTGGGGAAGCCTTGGGAGCTACGAGTTCCCTTAGGTGGTCAATGACCACCTGCCCACAGGCGTCAGGCCGGTGATGGGCATTCCACAAGGAGAGCTTCTTTGGGGAAGCTACTGCTCTCTTCTGGCTCTCACCCCTCAAAGGCATCAACATTGAGACCAGGGATATTCATGGAAAATCACACCAAGAGGGCCATGTCCACAACAGCAGGGCGCCCACAGTAGAAGAGGGCAGCAAGACAGGAGTAGTAACTCCCTTCTCCTTTTTAATTGCTTTCAAAATGAAGCAGGGATGCAACAGCATCTGACATACTTATATGGAGCATGCCTCCCATCCTAGAAATATTTATTCTGAGCTCAAAAATAATACTGCTGGACCAGATCCATCCCTGGTGTTCACTGTGGGACACTGGACCTGCTGTTGGTGGGGTATTGAGAAGTCTGTGCCCACGGGTGTGGCTGTGGAGTGTTTTGGTGGGAAGCACGGAAAGGCCCCGCAGAGGCACCTCCACATCACCTTGCCAGATGCTGGAAATTGCTCAAGGAGACCCTCCCTGTGCATGGCATGGCTCGGGTCCTCCAGTGGGATTTTCACCAACCCCTTTAAGGGATCAAGCAGGTTGGGGGGCAGGATGCATATAGGATCAGTCCCACTAGAAAACAGAGAAAACGAGCTTGTCTGCGGCTCTCAAGTCCCCAGCTCCTACCGGTCCCCCTGCCACACCCCTCTGCTGCAGCGCTGCATGCAATTCCCCAGCACGGAACTCCCACGGACCCGGCTATATTTTTATTATTCTCCTTTTTTTCTACTTAAAAAACGAAAGGGAGGCTGGCACGAGCAGAGCCGCTCCTGAGAGCACCCCGCTGCAAGGGCGGCCCCGCACCCTGACGGGGGATGCGGAGGGGGCTGAGCTCTGCCCCTCATCCCCCTCGGGAGCCGGGGAAGGCGGGGGGCAGCGGGGGAGCCCCTCGCTGCCAGGGCTCCTGCCAGGCGCCGCGGCCCCTGGGAGCCCCTCGGCGGGGCCAAAGTGAAAGTGAAGCGACTCCCGAAACCCTTTCGGGGGTGGCGGCAGGAGCCATGTGACAGCCGGGAAGCAGCTCGGCCGCACGGGGGGCGAGCAGCGGGACGTGGGGGTGTGTGTGGATCACTCCTGAGGGCTGCGGTGCCCCTTCCCGCCCGCCGCGGCAGGGGCGCCCCGCGCCTCGTCCCCTCCCTGCATCCCGCACCGCCGGCATCTCCCTCCGCAGCCGCACTCCCGCCCGTCGCTGGAGACCGGGCCGGGCAGGGCAGGGCAGGGCGAGCGGCTCCCCCTCCTCCCCTCCGCCGCGTCCCCCTCAGGCAGGGCAGGGCAGGAGCTCGCCCCGCAGCGCTGCCCCTGGAGGAGGGACTCGCCTCTCCAACATGACCACGGCGGCTTATTAGTATTAGGGTGGTCGTCTCTCCACTTTTTTTTTTTTTTTTTTTTTTTTTTTTTTCTCCTCTGTAACTATTTTTTCCCCTGCTCGCCGCGGCTGTCACCGCTCTCACCGCCGCTCTTCCCTCGGCACCTCCCGGGGCTCCGGCGGGCCCTGTCCCCCTCCCCTCTGCGCCCGGCGCGATGCTGCGAGCCCCGGCGGCAGCCGCAGGTAAGCGGGGCGGCGGCGGGGCTGGCGGGGCACGGCCGGGCAGGAGGTGCCGCTGAGGAGGGCGCGGAGCCATCCGCCCCCGGAGCAGCCTGCCGCTCCCCCGCGCCTCCGCGGCCGGCAGGGTTTGCGCCTCCCTTTGTTTTATTTAGATTGTCTGTAAAAAGTTGTTATCACCGCCACCCGAAAGGACACCCCCTCCCTTCCCCCCGTGCCCAGTCGAGACCTCTGGGGTGTCAGAACCTGCCCGCACTGGCCCTTGCTTCGGGTCTCGCTGCCTCGTATTAAACCTGTCCCCAGCTCCGAACCTTCCCTCTCTCCAGCCTACTTACCCTGCTGCCCCCCGGAGTCCCTCCCTCCCAACCTTTCTGCCTATTTTGATTTTATTTCCTCCCCCCACCTCTCCTTAGTTTCTAAAGGACTCCCCTCCAACCTGTCTGTAGGTATGTTTGTGTAACCAGACACTGAGAGTAGCTGTCTGCCGAGGAATTAACTCGGCAACCCCCAAAGCTTAGTTTGCATTCAATAGAGGTGTTTGTTTTTCAGGTTTAAATCTCCAGACGGGTTGAAGAAGTCGCCGAAAAGGAACCATTTCGCAAATTTCGTTTCCTCCCTTGAAATCCCACTGGACGCGGAGCAGGTGGGGGATCGGGAGGGGAAATTTTGGGGTGGAAGCGGGTGGTGGGATGGAGAGTGATGAGGAGCCGAGTGGTGTGGGAAGGTGGGGGAAAGCGCTTTAAAGTTGGGAGAGTGGAGCTGCACTTTCCCCCTTCCCCTCCTCAGCGGAGGATAGCTCAAGGCTCTTGCTCTCGTTCGTTAAAAATAAATACTACAGAAGTTGGCAAATTTTGTAGTTTTAGAGAAGTGAATTCTCTCCAGGATTAACGTAAAAAATGTTGATGTTTGAGGAACTGCTCTTGCTCAACCCGTAAATAAAGTGGAGATGTTGACAGTTTGTCTAGCCTCTGGTAAATGAGAACAAAAAATATTGCATTTCTTGAAGGGCATCAATAATTGTGAGGGTGGGAGGGAGAGGAAGGAGTTTAACTATTAACCTTTATCTGGGCTCGTAAATGAGTTGAAACTCGTGTTTCTGAAGCTTCTTTTATGCATTTGCTTTCCTCTTTCCCCCTCCTCTTCTTTCCTTCACTTGAGATGGTGAAAGGTAAATGAAAATAATGATGCTTGCATTAATTGGACAAGCAGGCGATTTTATGGCTCACCAGTAAAAAATAAATGCCACGGGAAAGTTGCTGTTTGCAGTGCAAGCGGTGGGAAAGTGGTCTGGAGGGGGCGGGGGGGCGGCAGAGAAGCGTGGCTGGCTACTGGTTGTGCTCTTACTTCAGGGGTTTGGATTTGTGTTTCCAGATCTTCACTTGAAGGCGGCGAAGGACAGTGTGTGGAAGGTAAGAGAGCCTCTTCCCCCGCGCTTATATCCTGCCCATGTGTACTGTGAGTACCTGGGTGTTCGCTCAGGCCCGCAGAGCCAGCACACCCGTGCTGGGAAGTGATCAACAGGAGACTGCCCAGTTGTTGCTGGACACGGCGTGCATACTGGGAAGCACGGGAGTTTTTAGCAAAGACATTAGCTGCTTTTACGCACTGAGATGCTTGTTAAGCTAATGAATTCCTCCCCTCCAAAAACGGGATAGCCTTTCTTTTCTTAATCGGGACATAGCTTAGGAAAACAGCAGATGAAGAGTACAATGAAGAAGTTTCTGTTCTGACTCTTCTACAGTGGAAGTAGTACGCCTAACTTAACATGTGGGTTGTTTCCTTCAAAGATGTTAGTATTTATTTTGGTATGAATTGGCGGTAAAATTATCCTGGTATCTTCTTAATTGCATCTTTTCCAAATGTGGTGTTTTGTGGCATGGTTCTTGCCAGAAATTAAATAAAGTTAGTCTTACTAGTTTTGAAGACAAACTATGTACAGCCACCAGAGGTTTTCTCCTTCCTACAGGCTTAATGAAGTGAAAGCATGAGATCCTGTGGATGAGGCAAGGGTGGGAGAGATATGGGATCATAAAATTTGGCAGAGCAAGTGACTGAGTGCCGTGTCTTTGTTAGTTTGTCAGCATCGCAGTTACAAGTAAAATATGCTTGTAAAATGCAAATTCAAGTGATTTTAAATGAAAATTGAAAAACGCTTTCTCCCTTTTTTTTTTTTTTTTGTAAGAACAGAGTCTTTCACTTATTTGTCATTGTTTCATCATTCTCTTGTTTAGGAATCAAAAATACAAAGACTGAGTAATACTGTTTATTCTCAGGAATTATTCTCAGAAATCTGTACAGCATACTCAGCTTGGAGGGAGTTCCTCGTCTCCCCCCTAAAAAGAGTCCTTGTCAGCAACAAGTGTGTTGATATACGGATCTGAAGGACTTGGGCATGATGCCAGCTCAGGCAATTTAAATGACATGGTTAATAGTGTCTCTACTGTCCTTATCACACAGTAGTTGTCTTTAATAAACTCAGTCATTTCCAAGGGATAATCACAGAGGACAAATTAAGTGGAGTCCTAGCTCTCATGTTCAAATGAACTCTCTTTTGCACCAATTGGTAAATATGAAATGCAAGCTCCAGATGGAGTATAACAATTTGCAAAATATACCTCTCTTCTCTAAATATGTGGTTTCTTTAAGACAAATAAGAGCCAAATAGATTATCTGGAAGTATTTCTAAACCTGAAGTGTTCTCATGGATTCTATTGCTAGCAGTGTCATTTTTAAAAAGTTTTTCTATAGTAATAAATGTATGTGGGACACTGCATCCTTCAAATTAATCTTTATCAAACACTTCAAAAGAGGAAATAATTCTACATAAAATTTAGGGAAGCCAGTATAGCAAATATAACAAACTAAAACACTCTGTAACTCTTGTAAAGCATTTAAGGTAGAAGTGAAAAAGATCATTCCTTCAATTTCAGTTGGAAATAAGTAACCTTTAAAGAGCAGCAAATACAATTTCAGAAACACACACACTGATAAACAGCTGTTCCACAATGGGAATTTTAAAGCGCTCTGGTAATCATACCAACTTCTCCCCTTGTCAAATTAAAAGATTACAGCATAATATGTAACTACATGAGAAGCAGCAGAGTGGTACAAATGACAGTTTAACTGTAAATTGCATGAATGATTGCTTAGTTTATGACTTTTTTTTTTTTTAAGGTTTGATCCTAAAAATATCATTGCAGGATCTCATTTTCCTGGTTTTCAAACCTGCTAGATCTTGCCAATAGCTGTAGAAATGCTCATGTTCTCAGCAGCTGTTAAGAGTTTGCTAAAACACCTACGAATAATAAGTTTTAAATATTGTGACTGTGATGAAAACATAGTGCTGTGTGTTTAACTGATAAGTTTGAAAATGTTCTTCTTAGTGGTCTAGATTGTGTTTTTGAAAATTAATACAAGAATGCGAATTGTCATAGCAGATTTTGTTTCTTGTGGTTTTGTTTGCAGAATTCATTCCTTTGAGACTAGTGAAAGCTAACAAGATATTACCTATGTCTTGAAAGTAACAATAAATAAATAATAGTACTTTCCTAAAAGCCTTGTACATATGAAGAAGTCTAACAGATTTTTCTTAAACTTTGTGTCTCAAATCATACCAAAATCGCACCAAAAGGTATTAAAGTATTAGCTTTTGTCAAAGTGAATGACCTTACCTGAGGTAGTAATGAAATGCTACCATGAAAAACCTGTGACCCAGAGAATGGGGCAAAGAAGGGAATGTGCCTTTATGTATAAATTCATTGTATTACAAATACGTTAATTTGGGCCACTCCTTGGCAGTATGGATCTGCCCTATTTATTAAAATTAAATACTTGTTGGTTCCAAGTGATGTTTGAAAAGATACTGTGCCTTCACTTCATCAAGTATTCCTAGAAATACTTTTTAATTGAGTTGATAGGCCACTCCTCTTTTTGGATGTTCTGAAATTGTGATAGTGGCTTTCTGGTACTCAGGATGTGAAGTTAAAAGGGGCCTTCATTGTTAAGAACTATAACTTACTACCTTTTTTTTCCTGCAGCCCTCCTCGAACCTGATAGCTTTGTCAGTTCCACAGCTGGCCCCATGTTCCACTTTTCTTTTTACTTTGAAGGCTGGGCAGAAGTCTTGTCAGGGTCTGCAGTTGTACTGCTCCATGTAGGGCTTGGAGTCCATTCTTGAAACCATGTGGATGTTACTCTTCCAGAAATGTTGCCACCATTCCCAATCCCACTTTTTTATTAAATCCAATGCTAAGGATTTCTTCATTAATAATGTATCACAGTAGAAACCACATGCTAAGCATCACATACTTGAAAAATTAAAAGTCCCAAAGGGTTGGGTTTTTCTGGGTGGAGTTTTTGTTGGGAGTTTGTTTTTGGGGTTTTTTTGGTTTTTTGGATTTTTTTGGGGGGTTGGTTGGTTTGGATTTGTTTAGGTATTTTTGTGAAAACTAGGCACATTAAATGCACAGAAAAAGTGTTCAGGTTCAGAAAGCTTTGCAAATGCAGTGCATCTGAAGCATTTCTCTATAAAATATTTTTGCTTTTTACTCTCTCTTTTTTGCCATCTTCATCATTTCAGACCTGAAATTACCAGCATGCATAATAAGCAAAGTCTTACTGCTGTGCAGAATGTCACCAAAGTAACTGGAATAATTTTTGGTAAAGCAGTGCCCTATGTTTGCAAAATGGACTAGCCCTTGTCTTTTAAGCTCTGCAGGGAAGGGAATTGTCTTCAAAGTATTTTCTGTAAAGTGCCTGACGTGTCTGTATGTGCCAAAAATGGTAAATAATAACAAACAGTAGTTGATAATTTATGCAGGCTTCTTTTTTTTTTTTTAATTATTATTATGATTTTGGAATTCGCCTATAGGGTGCTTTCTAGCAGAAAGAAAAATGCCAGAGTGGCTTCCAGCTGGGGCAAGATGTGCTGTGATGGCAAGAGAAGCTTTTAATTGGAATAGAACACACAATTAATCGATATTATCTTCTGTGAAGCCGTCGGGCCAAAACATCAACCGGCGTAAATCAGTGAATCTCCACTGAAGTCTGCAGAGGCACGACTGACTTATGCCAGATGATGTGAATGTCCTTTTTGGCTTTAGCAGTTTTCCTTTAATCTTCCTGCTGCTTAAACTTTTACTATGCTCTGCCCACATTCCAGAAGCATGGAAGGACGTTGGGATAATGTTTCCTTACTTTCCTCCTCCTTTCCAGCCTTTGGAGGCTTTTCTTTTGCGTGATGGTGTGTGCTTCATTAGTTATATATGCTCTAGTGTCCTCTTCAAGCCAGTGCAGATAGCTGTCCTTCTCAAAATCACACCTGTATTACATTCTGAAAAACTCCAGTCCTGTCTATCTTGCCAGATGCAAGTCTATTGCAAATAGCATCCAGATAATGGTGTATTTGTAATTAAAGATTTCTAATACTGTTCCTAGTAAACCTTTTCTGTCACTTGAAGAAGTTTTAAAACCTTGCCCCCCCCCCCCCATCTATTTCCCAGAATAATTTTATTTTGTCTGCTAAGGGTTGTAATAGCTTTAGTTACTTGACTGCATCATCTGTACAAAATAATTGAAAGTGCTGCATTTGTCTTGTGTGGTGGGATGACTCCCATGATACTTGAGCAGTAAAGAGAAGAAATAAATATTTTTTCTCTGTCTTATAAGCCAATAAATATTCTTGAAAGCAGTGTTAGTAAACTAATTCTTGTTAGACATGGGAAATCTGTTTGATTAGAGATAGAAAATCCAATTGATTTTCCAACGACCAAGCTAAATCTTGTTTCCCATTGGAGTATAATGCCATTTTTAGAATTTCAGCATAAATATTTTTAACAAAACTTGCTTTGTTAAGTAATGTAGAAAAGTAATCAAGTTTCTTAGATGCCTGCCCAAAATTGATGGTTTTGAAGAAGGATTTGAGACACTTGTGAGTGTGTGTGGGATTTGAAACAACTGAGAAATCATAAATCATAAAACACAGGGACACAGGGACATTCTGAGGAGAATGATATGAATGCCTAACCTTACATTTTTTCTCAAACTTCTCACCCCTTGTCCAGTTTTTCCTGGTCTTTATAAACTAATAATATCTTCACTGAAAAAGAAAGCAATAAGAGGAAAATGTTGTGCCCAGATGCTGTATGGCAGAAGGTGACACAGAAATGTCTGTAGAGTTTGATAGAGAGTGGGTTCTGCAAGTGGAAATGACCATACTCCATTGCCTTTGAACTGACTGGAAAGTCACTTTCCTCCTTCCACTTGTCAGTTATTCCAGAGCTATAAAGGGCCAGAGTAACCAAACCTTTCACCAACATTTTATGAAAGCAGGAAATATAGGTAATTACAGCATTTCAAGTGACTCAATCGAGATACATAGAAAACCAATAATGTATGCAATAATTTTAGGTTTTTACAGGCACTCGGACATCTATTTCCTTTTTGTTTGTAGCTAGCAAAAACTTTGGATGGAAATGGGGCTGGAAAAGCGCAAGAGTTGGTGCCAAAAAAGTAAAGCACATTTCAGAACTTGGCTTGATTTTATTTTCTATTGGTGATGCTGTCCTTGCAGAAAGCAAAAATATTCCAATGAAACTCTTAACCTGAACTGAAAAGCTGTAAGAGTGAGCCATTTTCAAAAATGTGCCTCTTCAGTACACTTCCATCTTGTATAAGAAGACATGTTTTCACTCCTGGTTTTGTATCTATTTTACTGTCAGAAACACTTTGCTGATCCGAAATTAGTCCTAGTGGGACATCAGCTCCAGCTGAGATATGACAGTTCATAGCAGCTGAGTATCTGATAGAATTCTAAGTTAAGAACCTGATCCTGCTAATGTAACATTGTTAGGTTTCATAGGTAATATGTTACAGTAAGGAAAAAGAACACTTCTAAACACTTATACTTGAATTCCTTAAAAATATGAATTTCTAAGATGCTTTCATATGAAAGTCCTGTTATTTCACAGGTTTTATTGGTTTTCTTAAACTTCTGTATTGTAATTACAAGCTGCAGCTAGTGATGAAGAATCAAATGCTGTAAACTTGCATCATAGATTGTTATGTCTAAAGACGTTTTTAGGGTTGCAAATACTTCACTGTCATTTAATTTATAGCTAAAATAAAATAATTTCTCAGTTCAGATTTCTGTTACATATTTTCAAGCGTTTTTTCCCCCCACCCTATTTAATAAAATTACAGGAGTATATAAAAGATAAGAGGTGGGTGTTGTGAACTGATTTAGAGAAAGTAAAAAAAGAAAATAATTTTTTAAGTGAAAATCAATAATGCTAGGGATGATTTGTTTTGTATGAGCTTTTTTCCTAGAGAGCAAAATACCCCCAAAAGTGTTTTTCTTCCTTCTGAAGTTTTATAAATATTTTAAAACAGTGGAATAACTTTATATATTGTGTATTGCTTTTATCTTGAAGTAAGGATTTTTTAAAAGGCTAAATCTCTGAGGATTTCATATACCAACCTAAATGATTCTAAACTTCTGTATTAACTACAGACCCCTCTTGGCCACTCACATCTGCCTGGTGCTGAGTCATGTAAGATTTTGTTTATAGTAATTTGAGTAATATAATGGACATGCTACACGGGATAGCAGAACACCGAGGAGTTTGTGAATCGGGAGTTTAATCCTTCCAGCCTCGCTCTGCAGTTGGTTTTGGGCAAGTTAAGTGTCCAGTTGTATGAATCTGCAGTGGGAGGGGAACACATGGGACAGTTCAGACAGAAAGTTGTTTGTGTGGGAGTGCTTGCAAGATCAGAGCCTTGTACTGTAAGTTGGCTCTCATGATTTCAAAATGAAAGCATTTTAACTTAGGAGCTTAAAAGTAGTTACTCTTAATTTAAATACACGTTGACAGACTCCTGAAGTCTCCTAAGTGCTTTTCTGCTGTAACTTTGTATGCTGAGTTATCTATTTGAGAATGAAATAATCTGTCACATCGAAATTAAAAAAAAAATATTGATCAAAGCAATTGTTAGAAATTACACTATTTGATAAGATCATCTGCTGAAAATAAAGGGGGAAATGAGATCTGACAGAGGTAAAACCAGGTAAATAGCCTTCAGCTCTGCTTTTGTTATTCAAGAAGAAGGAGAAACAATAGGAGCTGTTTAGAGTCAGGAGTTGCCCTTCTAACCTCTGCTGCTCTTAAAATGCCTGAAGGTTATTGCATGGTTCATGGTGGCTTTTATGTTTACAGTCCAACTTTTAATTTTCTAACAAAAGGAGATGTGGTACCAGCCTGCTGATAAACACTGTACGGAACAATCAGAGAAAAGAACGGAAAAATTCCCTCACACTCTTTTCCTCCGTTCCAGTTACTGAAGTATACTGTCCTATTTTTAACAGAAGAAGAGCACTTCTTCTTATGCTAGGCTGCCAAAGCTGGAGACTGACTTTTTAAAAGTGGGGACATTATGAGGATGGGATGTGCTTTTGCATTCAGTAACCCAGCCCAAACAGATGATTTGTTGCATGCTGTTATGGGAAGTGATCTGAAGGTCCACAGGGGCTGAATGTATTTCAATCAGATTTTTAACTCTTGCCACACTGGTAAACCAGAGCCGAGTTTACCTTAAATCCAGCCTTCTCCGAATCAAAACTCCAGCTGCCTGACCCGAGAGTGTTCCCACTGAGTGTGAGAAGAGCTCTTTCTGTGCAAGCAGTAAAGTGGTACACAGTGTAAGTAATACAGGGAAACTCCAGTCACCGCCCTGGCCCTGTCCTTACAAGAGCTGCTTGAATGTGTTGGCCTGATGATTGCCGCTGTTTGGAATACCGTGCTTGCTGTGGTGCTTTGTACTCGGACACCAGTGTGATCAGAGGAGAGAAGGGGTCAACTTCTGAAGGTATTGTTTTCAAGCACAGCTGAAAGTAATGGAATGTAACAGTTGTAGGAATGTACACCTGTGAGTATATAATAAGAGAGTATCTGTTTGTGTATTTTCACCGCTGACATTCAGATCAAAGGTCCCCTGGGTGGTGGTGGTGTAAGAAAAAGGGAAAGGGGCCACATGTCTCGGCAACTCTGACCTGTCGTCCTGTTTGTTGTTTGCAAGTTTTCACTAGAAAATCAGTCATGAGCCTGTTTGGGTGAGGTGACTTACTTTCAGTTACTACATACGAATATGCAGTTCAAAAAATTGACAATGATTAGAAGAAAAAATACTGTTGGCAAGTGCTGCCACTTAAATACCAACACTAATGTCCAGTCCTGCATTGAACTGCACTGGGATATTGTCACAAGTCCTTAAAAAAACCCACTGTGTTTTGGGGCAGAGACCTCTGGATGACCGATGCCAAAAAGGCTGACAAGTAAACTGAGAAACATCTTCAAGCCTTAACAAACACATACCAGCTAAAACAAAAAGCCAAGGAGGCATCTGTCTCTTGCCCTTCAGCTTGCTTAAAGCTAAAGGAAATCTGTCCCAAGGAAAATCCTCCAGGCCCTGGAAGATGTTTATTAAATCATCAATTTCATACTTCTCATTAAATGGCTTCTCTTCTCTCACATGGGCAAATTAAAAAGATGATTACACCTGAGAGAAACAATGACACCTGTTAAATCTTCCTCTGTTGCTGAGCATGGTTTAAAAAAATTAAGTTTAATTTTAGATATGCAGAATAAGTAGAGTTATGCTTGGTTTCCTTTTATGCGGGTTACATGGATGTGTGCTGGTACATATTTGGGTCGTAATAATGTATGCTATTGCTCCCGCAGTAATTCTCATATTCTTTAACTGAACTTGCTGAAAAACTAGCTTTTAAAAAATTTTATGAAGGTAGTGAGACTTTTACCGTCAATTTTTCGCTTGCTTCTGTGACACATCTGACTTAGATGTATAAAAAAGGTGTTTTACGTGGAAGTCCTGATATTATTTTTCGTGTTGCTTCAGTGCTGGCACCTTTCTAGCTACAGGGAATTTCAGGCAGAGTTTTCCATTGACTCAAGGAAGCCAGCAGCGGCACTGTTAGACTTTTGCATGGAAATCTGAATGTAGATATGGCATGAGGGAAACTGCTTATGATTTTGGGTGCATGTTTGGTAAGAAGAAGTAAGCCAGGGTGTTGGATAACTGTGGGCATCAAGATCTTAGTTTGGTGTCTGTTCTCAATGTGCACAAGACCTCTTGCAGTCATTTTTTAACATGTTGTGGAAAGTTACCAGTGCTTTGATGATACACATCTTCCTCTTTCTTGGTGAGCTCTGCAGCTCCAGTTTGCTCTGGATGAATTCCTGGGGCTCATGATTTGCTTTCTGGACTCAGGCCTGGGAAATCTGTACCTTACATAACATAAATGTATAAATGATAGAGAGGGTTGTTTAGAGTTTGATTTAAGATATTATTTCTGAGCTAGAGATTGAGATCAACTCCTTATTTTGCTTTACCCAGATTTATTCCACAGAAAATCACAATCTGGGTATAATTTGCAAATGTTTTCTTTAGTTGCAAAGTTTTCACAGTGTGTTCTCCCAGTCGAAGGGTGGGGAAAATATGCAAGAAGGCCTGTGACAGAATTTTGCACAACCCTTGGCCACATGGTTTTGCTTTATTTTTGTTTTCTGTTGGCAGGCACTAAAGGGGGTGTTAATTCGTGGACTGCTAATTTTGCTTAGGAGGTCTCTTCAACCTGCAGCACAAAAAAAAAGGTTTTCCAGCCTCTCTGTTGCCTACGGCAGCTGTGGCACAAGAGCAGCAAGTGCTGCTCCGATCACAGGCTCTTCCTTTGTTGGCCCACTGCATCTTTGGAGAGCAGCAGTGTGCCTTCTTGTCAGCTGGCGGTACTGTATCCTTGCTGTGTCACCCCTCTGGTTTTTTGGGTTGGCAAGCTATGTGAAGGGGTGACTTAACTTTAAGGTGGTGGTTCTGCTGGATGCATTTCAAAGCTACATGGTAGGACCTAGTTACCTTAAAGATTGGTGCCTGAAGAACGTTTGCCTTCAGATGTAACCCCTTTAATTCCCCTCACCATTATATTGACTATGAGCAGAGGTGTTGAGATGTTTACCTCCTGGACCCTGCCCCAGGCCTTCAGTTGTATCTTTGGTCTGTCTTCAGCCATTTGGCCAAAGTGATGTTGTTTCAGAAGGTGTAGGCCCGCAATAGTTTGAACTCCCTCTTTCCTTGCAGTTCCTGCCTTCTCCCTTGCTCTAGAGCTGGCTCACAGCTGATCCTGTACAAGCCACCGCACAGACCCCATCCTGCAGACTAAACCACAGAAAATCAAGAAGCTTTCTGCAGGGTTATCTCCCCAAATTGGCTTTTCACAGCAGCGGACCAGTTCTGCCACCAGCCGCAAAGGTGTGGTGGTGGGAGCAGAGAGCCTGGACAGGGGGGAATGATAGCACAGCCCTAGCACCAGCACAACTCAGTCACCTTTTAAGTGTTGTGAAAATGCAGCTCTTTCCTACCACTGCAGTTATTAACCATATTTCTTAGCAGGAAAGCCTTTTAATTGCTTTATCACATGTCTGGACACATGAGAGAGCAAGACGAAAGCCTGAGACGTGGTTAGGCATCACTATTAGAGAGGCTGGGAGAGGTATCTCTTAAATGTTACCAAAATCCTTCTTGTTCCCAGTGCTGGAAGCTGGTCTGTAATGTCATGTTATTTTTCTTTGTATATCAAGATAATATATCAGCACAACAGACTGGAAACTACACCACTTAAACCCAAGGAATAAGGGTGCAGTCTGACTAGTTCTACACATCTCTAGTTCCTGCTTTCTTATAAAAAACCTAATACCATAGCAGGCATTTTTGGCTGAGGAAAGGGGTCTATTTATGGTATTTACGTAAATATTTTTTTCTGGAGGAAATGCCAGTCACTGTACTTCATACTTTAGGTGATTAGCCAGTGGGAGAAAATGAGTTTGTTGCTGTTTAGCTTGCTAAACACAATAGAACACATTCTGCTTATGTTTTTACCTTTCAAATACCAGATTTTTTACCTTATTTTTTTCCTTAAAACAAGGCTAAAGAACTAAAATAGGAGCTGTCTGAGCCTGAAATTGGTGAAGACAGATATTTTATAAAAATTATTTTCATATTTTGGTAATCAGCTAGAATGTTGAATAAATCAAAACACCAAAACCTGAATGTGCTACATGCATAACTTAAAAACAGAACAAGAAAATTTTGATTAAAATACCTTGCCCTGACAGTTGCTGAAGTTTTCATCTCTTGATGTATGAAATGTTAATAGCTAGCAAAAATACCTAGTGAGACAGAGAGTTCAATGAGAGGAGGAAAGAAAAAAAGCTAAACAAGAGAGACAAGTGGATTTTTATACAAAAATAAAGGCGGCAACAAGTGTAATATCTTCTGTCTTCAGAATAATGTTGATATTAGTATAAAGTCCTTCCTTGGAGGGTCTTTGTCATGTTAGAGTGATTCATAGGATAAACTGATTTTTATATCTTTTTTTTTGCTTATATTTAAGTGGGATTCCTCTCAGATAAACAAAGTAACACACACTCAAAGACTCTTTCTGCCTCATTTAAACACCCCACCTTATCAAAACTCCATTTCCCTGAGTGATGGATCTTGGCTCTGGACGGCAGAATGAAGTATTCAATTACCTTATTTTCATGTGCTAATGAAGCAGAATGTGGCTTTAGGGGTTTTCTTTTCAGCAAGGTAGCCTGTTTGGCTATGCACATGCCGCCTTCTTATGTTTCCTTCCGTGTCCCTGCCTGCACTCGAGGGGTGCCCTTAATGGGCAGCGGGGGCTAATCCGTCTGCTGCCAGCGAGCCTCGGCCGCCTTCGGCCCAGCGGGAGCAGCCCCGGCCTGTAATTAGCGGAGCCATCAACCCAAACTCTTTGGCTCGAAACGATTTCTTTTGGCACCTCCTGCAACAACTTTATACGCTGGAAACCCGTGACGGGAGGTTGTTTGGGGGGTTCTCCCCTCAGTTTTGCTCTGCATCGCTGAGCGCTGATGTGAGCTCGCAGCTCCTCAGCCGGCTCTGATAACTCCGCCTGTGCTCGAATGGGAATTGCACAGCTTTTAAGTGTTTGCCATGGTTTGTTCAACTGATTTTAAAAGTGAGGGCACGTTTGTGACTGCGAGTCGGATGGTAAAGGGCATTTTTTACAGCAGTGTGATGCTTCTGCCGATGTAGGAAAGGCATTTATTCAGCTCACACGCTTCTCGGTACCGGCACACCGGCATCCTCAGCTTTGCTTCCATGAGGGATACCGGTTGAAGGGGTAGGAGGACTCGTACCCTTGATGTTAAGCTTTTACTTAGTTAAGCTTGGAGGAAATAGAGCATAAGTGTTCAACGCTTTACACAATAGCTCCTCAGCTGCAGTTGCACATCCTTTTGGCACCATATAATGAAACTAAACACATTTGGGGGGTTTTCCTAGCAACTGTATGCTAGGAATTACTGTGTCAACTTCACCCCAATGGATGATGGAGAAAAATAGCCGTACAGGAGTTAGGAATTACTCACTGCCAGTTATGGAGATGAGGAATTGGAAAAAGGCAACAAAGTTTCCCTTATTTCTTCTCCCAATGAATGAAACAAAAAAGCTTTACAATGTACATTGAAACATATGCAAGTTTGGAATTTTTGTGTGTGTGGAGACTTCTGAAGAAAGCAAAGAATTACTTAAGCGGTTGTGGTAGGTGTAAGAATAGTCACCTTCAATCCTCCTAGTAGGTAAAGGGAGGAAGTGTAGTAGACACTGAGGATTTTGTAAGGTGCACCATGCTGCTTGGCATTCTGGTTTCTCCTGAAGAGAGAGAGAAAGTGTGGAAACAAAAATCGGATATGTTTTTGATATGCTCTTTCACAAAGATACCAAAATTAAAGGTTTAGTGGTTTAGTCTGGTCAGGAATTACAGGTGAAAAAGTTAGGTGGTGAAGGATAACAGTCCTCAGCTCTCGAATCCTATTTAAATGGAGCTTTAAAAAGATAATATTCCAGGCAGTGTGTGTTAAAGGCAGAGAGAGATCAAGAAGCAGCCCCGGTCATTGAGAGTACCTGGCCAGTATTTTGAAGTTATATATATTAAGGTTGCTAGGGGAAGATGGCTGGAGGAATGTGCAAGAAAATGAGGTAACCTAGTAACACACAGTGTCTGAAGTGCATCAAAGGCCAGGTTTGATCCATGCAGTGACATTACCAGTTCCCTTTCATGGAGCTGAGGCCAATACCATGTTCTGCTGTAGCTGGTCAATATGGCTTTTGTGCAAACATCCCAGCCAGTGCTGCTCCCAGGAAATTCACCTCCTGTGAAGGAAATTCCCTGCATGCTTTTCCTCCCTCCAGCCTTCCTCCCCTTGGAGGGGAATTTCCATGCCTCTCCCTTATCTCTTGCCTATCCTATCTCCAAAGTGTGCTGGGGAAAAACAAGGCATATTGGGAGCTCTGCAGAGTACTAGCTGCCTTTGGCAACCAGAGATGTACACTGTGGTCTGGCCAAAGTCACAGCAGCTCTTTCATCCCTCAGATTTGGGGAAACAGCTCTGTGCTCTTCAGCTAGAGTTGTGTAAAGGAGGTTTTCATGACAAATAACTTTGCCAATACGTGCTGTTGTGGAAAGCAAAGCAATTAACTTGGTTGGTTATGAATTCAGTTTGTTGTTCTGGTTAAGTGTTGGAGAGTTTTCAGCTGAAAGTTTTTTTAGCTTTTATTGTCTCTAATCAGTCTCAAAATGAAGCATCTCAGAGCGTCCTTTTTGAAATAAAACTTGTATTTTTAAAAATACTCAGACTTTCTTTGGGAACTTGAGACTTTTTTGCTTTACACTCCTTAACATTATTCTTTCATCCCAAAACGAAACTTTAACAATGTGCAGAAAAAACCCCACCTCCTGCCTTCTTAACTGGTTTTGAGACAATTCTCTTCCTTCCTTCCACTTCCTTTCCTATGTCACTCTCTTGGATATGAGTGAGTAGAGTGTCTGGTATCGCAGTGTGGCTTGAATTTACTGAAGCAAACTTTCCAGAGTTTTGGAAAAAATAAAGGGAAGCAATGCAGCAGAATGTCACTTGAAAAAGAAAACTCACTAATAGTGCTGCACTTGAAAAGAGCAAACACTGTGCCCCCAGAGCTGCTAGCAAATAAAAATTAGTAATAAACTACATGCCTGTTTTGCAAAACTGTATTTCTTAGAATCGAAATAAGTTTCTTACTTCTTTATTTACCCCAGGTTTCAGCTTGTTTCCTGTGTGTTTCTCAGCTGAAAATATCCCACTAAAGTTACTCCTTTTAGCTCACCTTCTGGCTCTCAAACCTCAGTACCCTGCTTAATCATTAAAGCTGGAAACAGTGCATAGGTCTTTGTTTCCATGAGCATGCTTACTAAGTTCTTTAGAAATTGGTAAGCTGGTGTGTTTTGGAAAACTCTCAGAAAAAAACTAGATTTTTTCACTGCTTTCCATTTTAGATTTATGATGACAGGAAATAGAAAAAAAACCAACAAAAACCAAAACATTTTATGGTGGTAGAGGTAATACCTCCTACATTACTTTATATTGGGAAATAGTTTGAGTTTGTTTTACATGTGTCTTGCACTGTGATATAGCTTTATATATTTATAGATACATCATTCCTGGGCATGATTTTTTTTTTTTAAGGGAAGCTTATCTTATTGAATTTCATCTCACTTAGGAGGGAGCTGTGAAAGTTGTATGACCATGCAGTGTAATTTTTGTATATAATAGGTGTGTACAGCATAACCACCAAAATTGGAGTACTGAATTGCAGTATTCCGTGCCTAACAGTTCCTAAGACAGCTGTATTATTACTCCAGAGAGTCACAGACTAGCAGTCCCCCTCCTGCCTGGTTATATTTAGTACAAAATTTACCTCTCCTAAGAAATATGAAGCAAACAGTCTCAAAATCCAAGCAAAACCAGGAAGAGTAGATAGTGCAAAAATAGCAAAAGTCATCTCAAGAGGAGAAGCCTTCCCAGCGAACTGATTACAAGTCTAAGCATTGAGACAAATGTTGCTTCTTGCATATGGATAAACTTATGCGTATGTAGAGGACCATGGAGGTAGTCTGTGGCAGGGTAGGCAGCCAGTGTCTTGGGGAAACTGAAAGCACTTACAGCTGAACCCTTATCACTGCATTAAGTTCAACCTGCTAACTGTTGTGCATAAGTAATCATAGAGCCACACTTAGGCTGTCGTGTGTTTGATTTCACTTCAGCTTCTGTGTAATCTTAAGGACCCGAGCAAGCAAAGCCATGACAGTAGCCTGCTCTTGAGGTGACCAGAATATGGTAAATGTCAGAAATCCACATCTGAAATAAGAGGTCACACACTCTTTACCAAGTGCAGACAAAGAAAAAAGGCTCTTTGATGTGGCTCTAGTGTAGTATCAGCTTTGTCTGTAACAAGACCTTTGTGCTTCGAGCTTGGTTTGTGTATAAAAGGCTGTACTGTTGGGTGGAAGGGCTGATACAGGCTTATTCTTCCTGTCCTCTCCACCCCCAGCTGCCTTCTGCACCTCTCGGGTGATGTCTGTTTTGGCTGGCTTGACTCTCAGCCTGCTAGTCCTCATCCCAGCCCAATCACCTAAACCCCCAGATAATCCCATTCCAGTGCATAAACCAGAGCAGGCATAACATCAGTAAACAATTGCATATCAGCTGCCTATTGCAGACATACCCCCACTGGAGAGGCCCAGGGACATCAAATGCTGCTGCCCAGAGAGCAGCACCTCAGGTGGCAAGGGATGCCTTGGTGTGTCCCTCTGGTTCCCAGCACACACAGCAGTTTCCAAACCTACAGAGTTCAATACTTTGCTGAATGTATACCCCTTGCTAATACTAGCATTGCCCTTCACACCCACTGCTGCTCATACCAGTTTCTGTGCCTGGGCCAAGACCTACACAGAACATAAGCATCTCTCTTTCATGCTTTTCCTTTCACAGTCCTCGTTTGCCCTGGCATGTTCTCACTGTAAAAGAGTTCCTTTTGATACACCTAATCTGGCAGCATAAGACAAGACAGTGCCCCTCTTTGAGTCACAGTTACTGATAAATTAGATTTCTATGCTATGTGAGCATGGTAAATCTTCCAATGCTGTATTGTAGGCAATGTATGTGGTAGGACAATGGTAAAGGATGACATAACTAAGTGGTGCTTGTTACCTGCCTTTCTGCTGTACTTTTCTCACACTACCACTGTCTTCGAAGTACCTTAAAGTTTTGTAAAAAATGTGTTGGATATCCCGTTAGGTAAGAAGCATCTTTCCCATCACATTGCTGTAATTAATCTGTTGCATGGATATTTGGTTCTCATTCTTCAGCCATGAAATGGTGTTGGCTAGTTTGATGAGAAATCCTCAACTCCTGCATAGGTACTGCACGTGTCAGGGTAGCAAGTCTGGGATGCATATGATCAGGGTGTTCACTTCCTTCAGAATTCAGGCTGTCCATGAAGATGGCAGAAGGGGGATTTTGCAGTCAGTTAAGGACATATTCAGCTTGATTTTTGAAAGTTAAAGGGGTCCCACACATTATCACAGCAGAATAGTCACTGTTGTGGTGCATGCACTGGCATGTTTTCTCAGTGCAGGCACTTGAGGTGCAGGAACAGAAGGACTTCACCTTCCCTGGCCTTCACTGGAGCCAGAGCAGAGCAAAATAAGGCATAAAATTTGCACTGGAAAAGCACTTTCAAAGCCTGGGCTTCCAGTTAAGTTGTAATGACATTTCAGCTGCCAAGTTATCAATGCATGGCACAAGTAGACTGGCGGTAATAGCTATTTCTGCTGTCCCACTTCCTACTTTTCCATCCCAGAAAATGCTGATATTCCCAACTCTGCCTTCACTGGTGTATAAAAACTGTTAGTGACTGGCTGTGTAGTGTAACTACTAGCTTGGTTGGTGAAAATGAATATATTTGGACTTGAGGAAGGAGCCCAAGCGCCAAGGTGGCTGTTACGCTTTTGGTGTGGGGAGAACAAGAGTGAGAAGCCATGAGTGAGGTGTGCCTAGAGCCCCCTCCTCCCATCCTACGGCCTCATGGGACAGAGCTAGAGTGCCAGGTAGGGCACTCTGCTCCTGGGCTGGAATCTTCTCACCTTTTATTAACTTCTCTTATTTTTCAAAACATATGCAGAGTGTTTACCAGGCCATAAAGAATACACTGTGAGGAGCTGCCATAAGTAATTGCAGCTGCCAGAATGAAAAAAGCTGTCTTTGTGAAGCTGATGATAGTGTATTTAGAGGGGAGTGAGTTGCTTTGGGTTTTGATGTGATGTTTACACACTACCTTACAAAACTCAGTGCAATGCTTGAGCTCCCAGTGCTAAGGAGCGAAAATTCCTCTCTCTCAGGAGAGCCTTCCAGCAGGGGTGTGTGAGTCAGAGCTGCCGACTCGCAGTGCCGGTGTTACCCAGACTCTGTCCCTCTGCGTGGCTGTGAGCTGAGGAACACAGCCCTCCCCCCGCCATTTGCTCAGCAAATGGAGAGAGAAGATGCCAGTGGGAAAGGTGACCAGCGTGGTTCTTGCTCTGGCATCTGGGCAGCAGGTGTGCTCCCAGTGACTGCCTGCCCGCAGCTGGGGCTGTGAGCTGTTACAGATGCTGAAACAGCACGGGCAGAGGGGTTTCAGAAAGCAATCCCTTCATTTGTGTCCCCCAGACTCCACCTATCCCTGAAAAGGTCTGCGTTACGGCAAACAGGGCTCTTTATCAGGTCTCAGGTGTTACTTGCCAGCCAAGCAGCTGGGTTTTCACAAATATTCCTCAGCAACAGGTAGTGTGTGGTGAAGGAGTGTTTATTGTTTGTTTGTATTTAAATAAGGCCATTAAGGCCATTATTAATTGTGAAGGAAGTATTGAAGTAGGGTCATATCTCCTAGCAAATTAATCTACCATGTAATCCATTACTTTTAGTAGTGGATTAGTAATCAGTTTGGTTAGTTCTAGCTCTGCTGTCTAAGTGCTCCAGTTCACAGTTCACATGAAGGACTGCCTCTCTAGGTATTGTCCTGGGAATTGCTCTTCCATGCATCAAAAATTTGGCTTTTCTCTTACTTAGGTCAGGAACAGAAGAGGAGCTGATAGAAGGCGCTCATCACTGTTAGCCATGAAACAGCCATGACCTTGTTTGTTTTCAGCTAATTTCTGGATGAAGAAAGCATTGACATTTCTTCCCCCTCCTTTTAGATTGATGGATGGAAGCAGTCCTTGGGATTTGGCTATTTTCAAAACAAAATATTTGACCTGAAAGGTAATATTTATAGCAGGCAGCTAATAGAAAGCATACTTGCCCTCTCTGTGTCTGTTGTGTATGTGTGTATGCACACTTTGGGCTCTCTCCTGGGCCTGACCTCTGCTGCACTCAATGCAGCTTCATTGACTTCACCTTCCATTCCCTTCTCCTGATAAATGAACCACTGGAAGCAGCGGGGCTCAGTATGCAGGGGAAGCAGGGTGCAGGAAGTTCATGGCAGTCCCGTGCCATTCAGACCCTCTGCAAATGTCCCTTCCTGCCTCAGTGATGGATGGTGTGGGGCTTCTGCCTCAGTCACTTGTGAACTCTGGAGGTCACCAGGACAGCGTGTTCTCCCTTTGGAAACAGACCCTGCAGGGATGTTGATTTAGTGACATCTAGCAAGGACTGACCCTGTCAGTCAGTGCAGTAATGCTGGGAGTGGGGAATGGTGTTAGCATTGGGTCACTGGATCTAAAGCAGCAGGAAATGATAGCTGGCCTCTATAAAAGCCCTCCTCTGGGCTGCTGATTGGACCTAGCAGGTGGGAAGGGGCTATTTTGGACAAGGTGTCTGGCTGAAGGAGCAACTGCAGTCATAGCTCTCTTGCAGCAGCATCTAAGTGAGGACTAAAGAGTCCTCATCTGCTTGCAAACAGGTGCTTTCTGGTTTTTTTTTTCTTCAAGGTAAAAATATCAGGGTCTGTAGGTCTCTGCAGAGCTTAAAAATGTCTGTGTCATTAGAAAATGTGCCTGCAGTTTTTTGGGCTCCTGGTTCTTGTGAAGTTTGGATTTGAACAAATCTAATTTTCTCATGTTTGGACCCCTGTGCAAGTCAATAAATCTGTCATGGTTCAGTGAGGATTTGCTGTGATGAGGTGTGACTCAGTGGGACTCAAGGTGAGCATAGGACAGGCAGTGAGGTACCTATGCCATTAAAATGAATAATGAGCAGAAGCAAACCAGTTGCAAAAGCAGCATTTGGAGTGAGGTGGGAAGAACCTCAGCTGAACCAAATACAGTTCTGGTCTCCCTTTGCAGTCTCTACCTGAGATCCAATGCTGGTGGCCTATTTAGCATAGAGGCATTTGTTATACTCCAGTCTGGCCATAGCTGCAGACTTGACCACATATTTGAAAACACATCTGTTTTTTCCAGTCAAAATTGCTGATACACCAAACAGCAGTGACTTCACAACAGCTGGACACCCAACACAAAAATCCTGCATTCCACAAATATCTCAAAGTTCCAGATTTTGGTTTAGCCGTTATGAATTCAGAAATAGAGACCATACTCCAAGCAAGTTGGAATTTCAGTGAATTTCAGCTGACTATTTATTAAAGCTCTATTTAGACTGGCCTGTGATGAGGCTGGATTGCAGAGCTACAGCCTGCGATCAACACTCAGCAGGAGGTTATTTAGATTAAATACCAACTGTCTTGGAATGGTGGGAAAAGTTTCAGACAAAAGTTTTATTTACTGGGTTTTTGGACAAAGCTGTGGGATTGCAGTAATATTTTAGGAATTCTGCTGGACAGATAGTTTTCCTTCTTGAAGAAATGTTCTTTTTGCATTGCAGTGTTCTTGAATTCAGCTACTCTCTTACGTATCCTCTGATGAATACGGTTCATATCCAATTTGCTCCCCTCCTTTATCTCCTTACTGTGAGAATGTAATCATCCTTTTGCTTTCTTTCAGTCTACATTTTTTTTCTGTCAAGAGAAAAACAAGACAAGGGAGAAGCTTTTTTGAGGGGGAGGGTGGAGGGGTAAGCATCACAATTTTCTCATTTTTCTTGGGATTTTTCTCCCTTTTCCCACTTTACTTTTCCATTTTTCATGCTGACCTTCCTTCTCACCTTTCCTTTTCCTGTGTTCTCTCTAAGGGGTGGGCTCACTCCTCCCTTCTCATCTACTCTTTTATTTTTGAAAATAAGAATCATGACTGATTGTTTTTTTCCTCTCATCGTTTATCTACTTGTCCACACCTGTTTCTTTCACTTTGGTTTCCTTCAAGTTTCAGCATGCATTTTCTCTTGTTCTGCTATTTGCTTTTCGTTTCTCCTCTGTGATTACTCCAGGTCGCCTGGTCCCCTCCTGGGCTCTCCTCCTTTCCAAGCCACCAGCCCTAGGCTTGCTTTCTCCTGCCCAGCCCCAGCAGAGGACTTTGCAGCTCGGCTGAGCAGCCCCTGCTGCTGCTGCAGTGCCAGAGGCAGGCTCGTGCCTTTCCGCTTCTCCCAGCGTTTGGTTTGAGCCCTAATGTCATTTGCATCGTTTTATTTTGGGGTCAGCCCTTTCAAAAACTAACGCATGTAGGAAGCACCGTAATGACTGTGTTGCAATGTTAGGCTTGAACTGCATAAAAGAGGGTCCACTGACTTACTTTCAGAATGAGTGCACAGTGTATAAAAATCACAGGGAGGAAAAATGATACTCATGCAGTTAATGTCCCTGTAAACAGAATGAGTGATTCTGTAAACAAATGTGGCAAGCAACTCCCTGAAATTAAGAAAAATGCATGTTTCCTGTAATACTGGTTCATGTTTATACAGGGTGTCTTGTCTTTTTTTGGCTTCATAGAGTGAGCAATACAAAATACTGGAAATTATAGTTAGACTATTAAAGGTCTTCAGCCTTTCTCGCTTATGCAAGTAAGTGAGATTTCCTTTTTCTCATTTTCACCTGACTGCCATGATGGAGGTATTTGGTACAATGGTTAATTTTATCTAAAAGTTATTTCTTTCTTTTTTTTTTTTTTTTTTTTTTTTTTTTTTTTTTTTTTTTTTTTTTTTTCCTCTCTGAGGCTTTCTCAACTGCCACAAAATTTTCCTGAAATTAGTTTTATTAATTAGCGTACTCCTCTTGCCTCAGTTACTTTTCTTTGTATTAAAGCTTGGAGGTTCCAGGTGAGACAATGCCTCTCAAAAGGATCAGTGAAGCCATGCAGTCTTTGTCACCCAGCAATGTGAAAGAGGTCACAAAGGGCCTTGGCTGTGATGGGCTAGAAGCAAGTACCCTCCAAAAACTACAGTCACAGGTGTGCACTGTACATCATCAGGGAAGTCATTGCAACATGGAGGACTTGCAGGCACCAGCTCTTCAAAAAGAGTCAAATGCTAGGGCAAAGCAAACTGGCCCCATGGCCAGTGCTTAGCAGATGGATTGGAGTGAGATAAAAAGACCAAAATATTTTGTCTCTAGAGGTGCATTTTGAAAGGCTGTGTCAGGCAAAGAAAATGTCGCTGTGTCAGGCAAAGAAAATGATAAAGACTTTGTACAATGGAGGCACTTTACATTACTAATTTAAGCAAAATTCAGCAATACAAAAATTATAAACTTCCTTAAAATAAAACTGAAAACACTGAGAGCCTTTGATCAGAATCTACTCAAGCTCAAACTGAAACTCTTATTTGATTTTCCAATGTCGCAGTGAAACCAAACACTCATTAAATCAGTAACAGTATTTAATGTCCTTAAATAGTGTGCAGAAGTTTTTGTTTTCAGAAAATAATTTCACCAAAGTTATGTTTGTCATCTGAATTTTGCTAAGTAGGTTAATCAAACTGTAATTTCATATCTGAACCACGAACACCTTGCAAAGCTCTCTGGTTTCGGGTCTTACATACCAGTTACTCTATTTCCATCCTGCCTAGCATAGAAATAATACTTTAGAGGTTATAGCTTTTAACCAGAAACCATAGGTGAACAATCTTAAGACACAGCACACATTATAACCATGTCTCCTGCAGCCACTTGTAGTGCTTTGACACAGACTATTTCTTCCTGCACCTCACCTGTCTCATACAAGCTTTTGGGGATGCTCCCATAGACATTTTCATCTTTGCATCCTGATAGTGAAGAAACTGAAAATACCCTTTCTATTTAAATATATGTCAATAGACATTGGGAAATTAATATTATTAAAGGGGACAAGGGGAGTGGGCAGAAAAAAACCTTCACAGGTCCTCAGCTTGTGCAGCACTCCAGTACCACAAGTGGTGGAAGCACAAAATCGGTATCAGTGAGCACCTCATGAGTTGTTTTCTGCTGGGTAGAGAGAGTCACTGGTCCTTAGCTGGTGTGCATGGACTTACACAGCTTCCTCTTTCCAAGGTACTTCCTTGCAGAAGCTGTGATCAAATTTCAAACCTTCTCAGACAGTGTTAGATTAGAGTGATTTAGGAATGATGCCTGGTGTTGGCCAAGCAGTAGCCACCCCAAAGGAACACATACCATGGCAGCTCTGGGCTCTAAGCAGTTAAATCCACATTTTCAGGATGTCCCTTCAGAAGTGCAGTTAGTGCATCTCTGAAAATGTTTAAATAAAACTTTAAAGTAGTTTGGGATTTTTGCTCACAAGCTCTGTGAGCACTCCTCCATGTGTCCCATCAAAATTCCCAATAAGGAAGACTCCTTTAGCATGTGTGCTCTTCTACTGTTATGACACCTCTGTGTTTCAGAAAATTCAGCATAAAACTATAATGTGATTATTAAAGCAGACAAGCAGCATCTCAAAATTCAAGTACACAGCTCAGTTGCTAAAATGATTGCACATCAGCAATAATAATTTCTTATACACTGAATTTACTTGTCTTTTGATAATCTAAAGAGAAACACACTTGTTCTTCATATAAACAAGCAACTGTATTTACCTTCCTATTTTGGATTTCATCAGTATGTCACACAGTTTATTTTCCAAAATCTAATAAAGCAGATCAGAAAAATTCTTTTATAGTCATTAAATAAACCCTAATACATATAATTTAAAATGTGGTTTCCCTGTTTCTACAAGCTGTTTGCATGCCATGCTGTACTGCTGTACTAGCATCTCCTCGATGAGGAAAAAGTGATGCATAACAAAGCTGCAGTTTTCCCCAGTGTAGGGGTGACCGCCCAAGCAGAGATTTCTAACAGCCCAAAGAGAATTCCTGAGAGGGGATAAGACAACTATTGTAACAGTGTACAGCTGGTCTGTAGCTGAACAAAATAAATCTGATCATAACAAATCCAGCTCGGCTAACCTGGCTTGGTAGCCTGTAAGTGTAAATAATAACTCTTCTAATTGAATGCAGGGATCCCAAATCACAGCTTAATAGCAATTCCCAGGAGGATATATTACATCTCAGCTGAAAATAAAATATCAAACTTTTCTTTTATGTGAGTTTCTGCAAATAATGTATTCAAGTTGTGTTTGTGTCCTCTCTTACAAACTTGTTCCTATGTTCTGACTCTGAAAAAACAGCAAAATTGAAATTGGGAAAAGTACAACTTGGCCTTGTATTGAGATCATGGATTTTATTTTCACTCGTGAAATTTTGAGGCAAGATAATGAATTAATTTAAATTTTTAAACCATCACAAATTTCACAGCACATGCAAAAATCACACAAAATTGACTTATAGCTTATCAATTGCAACATTATCAGGAAGATACTATGTGGACCTGAATTTGTTCAGTGCATTCACCATAGTTCTGAACAACAGCCTCCAATAGTAAGGCCATAAAAATAAGAAGATACACATTTCTCTGTCACTGTTAATTTGATACTGAACTGTGATAGATTTATGAAAGAAGCAATGTGTGAAAATCATTATTTGTAGAAAAGACACTGCAGGAAATAGCTAAGAAATGCTGTGGGGTTAGCACACTTGGGACAAAAGGAAAAACTGTAAGTTCCATTGCACATATAAAACATTTCATTTCTTTTTATTTCTTTTTCGATCTAGATGAATATATTGTATTTAGATGATAGGAGATATAAGTAAGCCTCCAGTACTGCAAACCTTCGGTAGGATTCCCCATGGCAGCAAAGCAAAGTATACTCATTTGTCAGGCAATTTAGAGAGATAGTAGGATTCATAACTGAACGTTTTGTTTGTTTACTTGCTCATAAATGGTTTATTTGGGGCTGATTTTAGGTTGGCTGTGTGCAGAGGCCATCAAACCACGTTCTGAGGCAATTCTGCTTTGTTACATTTGGAAAAATGGTTTGGATTATGGTTTTCCCTCAAATTATTAGCAGGAACAAATGGTGTTTGATTTATCTTGCTTTTCATTGCATAATGATCAATGATAGGGCAGTGCCTGAATTTGCTTGGAAATCACACAACTGTTTTTATTTGACTTGATTTCCACATTCAGATAAGTCTCTTTTTCCTGCATATAAATATCCATAGAAACATGTTGAAAATTTCAGGCCTCACCTAGTTATTCACTTTGTTGTGGCTACTGCAATCTTTATGAGTTTGATTCTCAAACGATTCTGTACCAATGTCCCACTTGATGGCTTGTTAACACACATTGTTCAAATAAAACCTCTCCCCTTTCATCTGATTTAATGTCGTATTCTTCTTGGAGAATCAGGGAAATAAGAGATAGAGAAGTAAACTTGTGCAGATTTTTCACTTGTGCAAGATTTTTCTCCAGTTCCTGACTCTCATCCAACGTTTATTGATTGCCAGTTGTCTGTTAGTTAATAGATGTCCCGACATCACACCTTATTTAGGTAGAAGGCCTTCTATGCCTCTGAAGCTCAGGCAGTTAGTCATGTTGTCATCATCCACAGAACACTGTTTTTCCTATGGAAAGACTGGTAGCTGTACTGTTTATAAGCTGCCTACTAAGAAGGCGTAAAACCCCATACAGTTCTGACTGTTCCTCTACATGGAAAGTACAAAATAATTTAAGAACTGTGTTTCTCTTTTTTACTCAGGCAATGTTCCGAGTAAGATTTTAGCAGAATTGCTTTTGTGATGCAGCAAAAAATCCCCCCAAACCTGTCCAAGGACTTCACTGTCGGTTCTCTTCCTCTGTCTTTCTCTTTTTTTACATCTTGCAAACAGACATTGCCGTTACCCAAATTAACCTCTTCTGAGTTTTTCTTTTTTCCCCTGGTATTTGGATCAGGGTTCTCTCTGGGTGAGGCGAAAAGTGAACTCTCCTAACATACAGTACAAATTAGGTCTTTTTAAAAACAAAGACGTCTCTTAAGAATAGCTGTATTTTATTTCTGACAAAAGAAGGGAAAACACAAGTGTGCTCAGTAAATCAAGAAGTCAAACGTGTGTAATCTGATGCCAAGTGTAAACATGTATGGACTTTACAAGGCTTGCCGACACTAGATGCTCTGATTTTCTTTCATTTGAAAAAGTGCTTTTGAGTATTCACAGTAGTGCTTGCAAGAGGCAGTCAAAATTGCAAAGTGAATAAGAGCTGGTCTATGCAACAGCTTTTGCTGAATCGAGACACTTTTAGATTTTTTTATGAAGACACCATTTTCTGCTTGGAGTAACTAATGTAAATGTGGTAGATCCAGCTAGCAGCATATGCAACTTTTTGGGCTGGCTTTTTGGCAGGAAGTTTGTTAAGTGAATACTATAAAAAGCTGCTAAAGAGTCAAAATATAGTCCCTCACATACTAGCAAAACAGTTTGATTTCAATGGAGGTTAAATACATGATTGTGTCAGGACACTGGGCATAAAGACCAGGTGAATACTCTTCCAGCACAGAAGGGCCTGAATACCTTTCTGTGTCCACTGAAGGAAAAACAGAGTGCAGAAGTTGTGCTTTAATTAATAAAGATGTTGTCGTGTCTTCACTGCTGTTCTGTCAGACTGCTGCTGTAACAAATCATGGTATTACTCCATCTGTGCAGAAGTACTGCTGTAAAACTAAAATTTTCAGGCTGCTCAACATTTGTACGGAATGTTTCAAGCTGTGTTAATTATATATCTGTAGGCAGTCTGGTAGAAGTGTTAGTTGGGTAGATCCCAGAGGTCTGCCAAGAATTTTTTCACATAATTTTAATATTAACATTATTTTTGTAGCTGGATATTTATTTTAAACATATCACAAGGGTTTCCAAGCACTAAAAAAATTGTGTTTGCAGCTAATGAGTAGGACTTCTGTTCTTCAGCCATATCTCCAATTACACCCCATGACTGGGAGAATATGTGTTTAATTTTTACTTCTTCATGCTTTAGAGCAGTTACCAGATTGCTTGGTGGGGAAGCAAAAATAATGACTTTAGCCCCTTACATTTCTTCTGAGGATGGTGAGGCATGCAGTGGTCTTTATTTCTAGTAAAGAGAGAGATACTGATGAAAATGCAGCTTTTTAATTCCGAGAGACAGCGTGCCCCAGAGCAGATTCTCTGAACCTCCCAGCACACAGGGAACGTGGAAGATCAGGAAGATGTTACATCACCTTTCTTCCTCCCCTCCCTCACTTGGCGTTGGCTGAGCACTTGTTAAACTACGACACGAGTTCCAGCAACTGTAGGACCACTCCAGCCTGAGACACTCTGTACTTCTGAAAAATTTGGCACAGAAGCCAGCTGGAGGAATGCATGACTTGCAGCTCTGGAGAAGTATGGTGCCCAGGGAGCTGCAGTGGTAGCTTGGGATCGCTGCACTAAGCCAATCCCCCTAATGTGAGCATTCCCTACGCAGGCCTGCAGGCAGAAAAGACAGCAAGATGCTTGGTTTACCCCACCTGGGAGTCACCCTGTGGCAGGCAAACTCCCACCTGACCCTTTCTGGACATGTGAAGCAAATGTAGTACTGGCCAAGTCCCCAGCCCTAAAAATCTGTCAGGAACACCGCGAGACTAATTCTGTAACCATGCAGTAGGTTGTGGTTGCTCCTCAGGAAAGACTGACGGGAAGGGAAGGGAAGGGAAGGGAAGGGAAGGGAAGGGAAGGGAAGGGAAGGGAAGGGAAGGGAAGGGAAGGGAAGGGAAGGGAAGGGAAGGGAAGGGAAGGGAAGGGAAGGGAAGGGAAGGGAAGGGAAGGGAAGGGAAGGGAAGGGAAGGGAAGGGAAGGGAAGGGAAGGGAAGGGAAGGGAAGGGAAGGGAAGGGAAGGGAAGGGAAGGGAAGGGAAGGGTGTGCTGCTGCCTGTCTTGCCTGTGACATCAAATCTGAGGGACACCTTCCAAAGAAGGGTCTAGAAATGCCTAGATGGATTCACACAGTGCTTTTCACTCCCTCCCATCCTCTGCCAAGCTTTTTCCATGTAAAATAAGAGAACTGGCTCCTCAAAGTCACTTGGATGGATATAAGCTCTCAAAAGTGTCACGTAGCCCTTGGAATAATTCCAAAAAAATCCCAGCTTATTTGGAAAAACTGTTCCTTGAAAGAAATGCACAAACATTGGTCTGGATCCAAAGCCATGAAATCAACAGAGAGACTCTCATTACAGAGGGCTTTGGATCTGACTGACCGCCTGGTGGCTATGACCAGAGCAACAGTCTGTTACAGTACATAATTTTTGGATTCATGTTTTCCTGATGCTTGCAAAGTTTTGGTAAGAGTAGAAAGAAAAGAACAACCTTCCAGTGAAATCTCCTTCTCTTTTCCTAACTCTTTGAAACTATAGTTTATGACTCTTATTGTTCTCTTTTGAATGCAGTACCTTCTCTCTTTTTACAAAATTTAGAGATATATGCAACCATTTAGATGAAGAGTGAATTAGCCGTGCCAAGGACTTGCTTTTAATTTCCTTTGCTGTTTGTTTTTCTTAACCACTCAATTCTTTTGATTATCTGAATCCATAGGTCATCCTAGGTAGTTTAAATACCCATCAGACCAAAGAGACACAGAGAACAGCAGGGGCTCAAAAAAATTCAGATATAGTCCTAATATTCTCTATCTTGAGTTCTTCAATGTGCTTTTGCATAGCAGAAGCTTGAAACTGCATATTTGCTAGTGTCATTTGCTTTGCATTCATTTGTTTTTATCATTTGGGTTTGGGGATTTTTACCATTAACAGCAGACACAGTGCACTTGCTTTGTCAGAAAACCACAGCCTTCACTGCTAAATGCAGTAGAGAGCGAAGCATTGGTCTAGAGGTTGGAGAAAGGAGTTTATTACGTCTTAGGGTATTATGACAAAATATTTTGCCTACAAAAAAAAGCCAAGATAAAATTTAAATCCTTTCAGAGAATATGGGGGTTTTGATTATCACCTGTAATATTATCAAACTCTAGCTTTCAAGAACTGTAAGTCACGTCATCAAGTTGCTTTAAAAATCACAAGTTATGAAAATAGTATTTTGAGTTCTGGGCTTGGTGCTCACAGATTTCAGTTTCAGGCTTTTCTTTGCCACCAAGACTAGACACCTAATTTGTTTCTTTCATGACACAGCTGAGATTCTACCAAACCACTTTTTGTTTTAAATACAAGACTTTAAAAAAGCAGATCTTGTAAGATTCACAACTGAATTCCAAAGAGCTCACAGCTCTGGTCTTACATGAAGTACAAGCGGATGGTAGATAAGCAGGTTTTCCAAACTTACTCTAATAAATGCATTATGTTCCTCAGGTCCTCGCATACACACTATGTTAACATTCTTAAATATTGTGCTCATAAACACCTAAGGAGCACCTGCTACCCTTACCTGTGCAGAATGGTCTCTACTGTGCCTGCGGTGGCACAGGGGCTCCATTTCCGAGGTCAGATGGGCAGCTCTGGGTGTGTCCTCTTTTCTCCTTTGTACTGGGAGAGGAGAAAGCAGGGGGCAAGAGGGTGCAAAGTGTCCCTGTCTGTCTCTCTAATTAGCAATGTTAATTAGTTGTCTTTTCCCAGAAGCCATGCAGATGGTGGAGGGGTGACAGTGGTAATAGGTTTTTCTATTGTCAAGTCTGGAAATTTAATAGATACTCAAATATTTTCATGGGCAATAGTACATCTGAGAAATTGATGCACTGGCAGAGAAGCAGCACTGGATGCGAAGACATGAATGTTCTGGAAACAGGACCACATTCACAAATAAGCTCTAAGGGCTTCTATCTTGGTCCAGACATTGGGACTTGTGATAGCAGAATCTCACAAATGGGCTCTGCTTGCTCATTCTGGAGGAACTAAGATGACAGAAGAGAAAATGTGTCCCATATTTCTGCCCTTAATTTTGAAAAGAGATGACTGTTTCAAGGAGGATATCTGTTATGACTGTTTCAAGGATATCTGGGATGGGACGAGGTTGTCTTATTTACTGAGTCCCAAGTGAAGGAGGTTTGGCAGTCGTGCAAAAGACACAGAGGTGGTCTGAATGGCGGGGCCATGCATTCCCTCATCCATCAGTTTTGTAACTGGAGCAGGACAGTAGAACAGCCCTGTGCAAAGGGAACATACTAATTCCTGATTTTGCTCATTAATACATTTTAACAGCTCCTTTTTCTGAGCACATGAGACAGAAGGATCAAAAAAGTCCCCAAGGTGGGGGGACTGATGTATGTGAAGTAAAAAGACTCTTAGTACCCTTTGACTGAGAAAATCCATTCTTGGCCCCACTTGTGTTAGTTACTGCCTCTGGTCTGGGAAAAAAACACATCTGAAGCATGGTGCTTTGGTTTGGTTGGTTTTGATTTGGTTTTTTTGTTGGGTTTTTTTTGGCCAGGTTTTGGCTTTTTGGTTGGTTTTTTTTTTGTTGGTTTTTTTTTTTTTTGGGGGGGGGGATTTTTTTTTTTTTTGTGGGTGTTTACACTTTTGGCAAAGCCCTTTTAATGCTGAATTTCTGGAGTCGACATGCGGTCATACACAAAAGTTTGTGGTTTCTTTACCCTGCATTCCTGAAAATATATAATTATTCAGTTTCTGATTTTGTAATGAAATAGTAGTGTGTGTGTGTGTGTGTGTGTGTGCGTGTGTGTGTACATCTATATGTACACATATATATGTGTGTGTAGATGTCTTCACTTACAGTAACTGTGGAAACAGGGAAGACTTGAGAAGGATAAACAGAGAGTCAAAGTGAATCTCAGAGGAGATAAGTGGTGAAAATGGGTAAACAGAATACTCCACTTCTGTGGGAAAACATGGAGGAGCTAAACCACAAACAGGAGAGGAAACAGCCAAATCTAAACAAGGAATTCAGCAGCAAGCTGTGGCAAATGTGATTTTAAAGAACAGAGTGTTCACAGCAGACATGCGTCACTGCTGAAGATGAAGTATGTGAGCCCTGCTTTCCTGCTTCCCCATCCCCAGTACCTCCACAGAAAGCTTAGCCTGTCCTGTCCGCCCTATTTGTTCAGTAGTGGACTTCATACGATTGATTCAGTTCTCATTAAACTGATTTACTGGGCTCACCGGCTCTGCTCAGCTTCAGTTTATTCCTACTTTGTTTAAAATTCGGGAAGTGCTGGGGGAGGGGACAGGACACTAATGGCCGTTCTCGTGTAAGTGGAGTGGTAGCTGATTTATTGCAAAGGTTATAAAGGAAAAGTATTAAGTGTGTTCCATTCTACTTGGCAAAGCCATCCTGCACAATGTCCAACAAAACCCTGAGACCGCTGGTTTGTACTGAAAAAAAAAAAAAAGGCAAGAAAAAAAAAAAGGAAGGAGGGGTGTGCGTGCGTGTGGAAGGGGGATGCTCCACCAAGATGTGCTCTTCTTCTTTGAGCATATTAATTAAGACTGTAAATCATGAGCAACATGAAACAACTGTATTTGATGGAACATGGACAGTTCTGGAGTTCTGCTGTGCTTGCGCCATCAGTTCGAATACCTACACTGAAACGCTAATGGGAGGGCAAACTTCAAAGAGAAATTCTGGCATGAAGAAGCAGTCTGCAGGATCATTACATGGATAAAGTTGTAAAATAGACTCCTCCGTGCAAACTGGGAAGGAGGTGGAATGAAAGTTTGAAAGGTTTATAGGAACTCAGGCTTGTTTTCCTTTCATGCACAAAGTCAGTCACACTTTTATTTGGTAAAATGAACTTGTGTATTAGTGCTTTGAATAAAAGGGGGGTTAGAAGGGTGACAGCAGGAAAAAAAATTGTACTTGAATAATGAAAAACTCTATTAATATCCGTTAAAGCAAATTTTCCTTTTTTAATTAATAGCTGAGAGTTCTTTTGTCACATCATAAGTAATGGTGGGTCACATTCTCCATATTTATAGAATTTAAATCCTAAATTTGTTACAATCACATAGTTTTATCTTCAGCAGAACATCAGTAATAGAAATTCACCCAGTAATTCCTGCACAGTTATCGTATCCTAAATGAATGTGTTGAAGCTTATATTTAGGAAGTCATCTAATCTTATTTTGAAGTCATTAAGTAATGCAGACAACCCCTTGTGTCAGGTTGTTCATTTATTATTTATTTAAAATAAAATTGAATCTTCGAAATGTATTTCTCTTTGGCTTAATCTAGTTACAGTTCCTTGCTGTTGTGTCTGTACTGGGCTGCAGTGGAGCAGCTCTAGTGTAGCTGAGATGGATTTTCATCCATTGTGGCATCTATAGTCCATTTGTTCCTCATTTTCCTTTGGTGTAAAGGACTGGGTGTAAGTAACATTTTGATGAAAAATGGTCTATCATTAATAGTTAATTCACAAGTAACGTATTTCCCAGTACAACATTTTTATGTAATTATAAGTAGACTTCTGTCCAACTACTTGTTCAGGATTCCTCAAAGTTTTTGGTTTGCCAAATATGGTTTGAGATGTAATTAATAATGTAATGGATTCCAGAATTGCTGATGAGGTTAATTTTCCTTCTTGTAGAATATGATACTGTAATAGAGATGTTCTCTTTAGGTGCATGGGATATAAAAAAAATTGTAAATAATAACTTCAGAAAAAAAGTTATCTGGAGTTATTTATATTCAGGAATCAGGATGCCTATTTCTAGCTATAGCTTCCATGCTCACCACAAAGCCACGTCTTCCACTGACCCTATTAATTTTGTGAAGGATAACCCTCTGATGTTATGATACTATTTTGCAGACTAATCATTAATATAGATAACTTATTTCTATATTTGCATGTAGTATAAATGCCTATGCAATAAGCAGGGAAAAGGAATCTGTTGTACTGCAGGAATGTGCATGCTGGAGGGTTTATGGAATGGGAATTCAAGTGCCTTAAACCAAAGGTAGGGTTCAGAGTCATCGGGCTTGTCATAACTTGCAGAAAGAGACAAATTACCTGTGTGCTACTTATGTTGTAAAGGAAAGCACTTCAGGTTAAGCACAGTGTATCCACTACTTTGCCACTGTACTGTACTTCAAAACAGTACCTCTCCTTTCCCTGACAGAAAAAAAAAACATTAACTTCTACGCGATTTAAGACAGCATCTTTTTTCTCTATTGGAAAACAGGATTGTGCTGTCTTAGCCTGCAGTGCCTTTCAGAGGCACTCAGATTGTCTTGGACATGAATAAATGTATGCTGTTTGCCAAGAAGGGTTTCACCTTAGCATGGTGATGTGTTTGGAAAGGCTTACACTTGCATGTCCAAATGTAAATAAAGGGTGCACAGTCTTGAACTGTACCTATGCTGGAAAAAAAAGTCTTGTCAGAAACTCTGGGATAACAGTAGACTCCTCTTTTACTTCCCCACTGTTCTTTATCAATAAAAATAATAATAATAATAAATATAGCATAAATGAACTCTGTGTTAAAAATTATTTTTAAAGAAAGAGATTTCAGTGTTATTATAGAATTTCATACAAAAGGCCCATTCTCAACCTGCCACTGATTTCCGTGGACCTAAACCAGTGTTTCTTACACCCAGCAAGAGTGGCTGCATTCAATTATTCAGTTGCTAAGGATATTGTGTGTAGCCACCACACAAAAAAGTACTTTCCTTATTCTCTTGTCTTTCAGGCACTGCTGTGGCTGGTTTAGATAGGCTGTGACTAGATAAGCTGTGACTAAATAGGCTGTCACAGGAAAACCATGCATTTAAAACTTTTGACCTGAAATGATTGGCAGATGCCAAGGATCTGTCCCAGGCTCTTTAGAACAAACACCCTATAGCCTTGGTTTCCTGGTTGCCCTAGTGTATGTATTCCTATTAATTATTGGATCATCTGGGAAGACTACCCAGCTCAGAGTTTAATTTTCATCCATAGATAATTTCAGTGAATGGGAAAGAGTCAAACGTTTCTGAATGAGAGCTGATAAAGCGAAGCAGAACCAAGGGAGATGCTTTTCCATTTCTTATTGACATCAGATCAAGATTCAGTATGTTCCTGGGAAATACACTCCATGCAAATGATGTCCATGGAGTTACCAGCCAAGTGAAACACAGGCTAGTGCTGTGTAAATCAATGGGCTTTCTGCCCATGCTGGCTGAATCTGTGATAGCAGATAGCAGAGCTGAACAAAAGCCCTTCCGCGCCATTTGTTGCCAAAGTGGTTGCTGTTGCACAGTCAGTCCAGGTAAGCGTGCTTTTGGTCTCACCTTGTGGCAGGCACACTTACTTGAAAGAGGGAACATCCAAACTAAATTTCATGGCTGGCATTTCCCTCCAGCACAACATTGAGCAGGAAGTGGGGGTGGCATGTTTTTCACCCATCTTCACATGCCAGAGTTTGAGTCAGTTCACTCAGAGCTTCTTTTACTGTCCATGGAGAAAACCAGCCAGCATTTACAACATATTTATCAATCTCTTTCAGACATCAGCAACAGGGAAGTTTACATTTAGTCAGATGTAACTGACACTTAACACCAGACTTTGAAGTGTGTTGAGATAGATGTCTGATGATGCAGACAGATACACAGTGGGTATGTCAGAAGATGGTGAAGATCACACCAAGCTTCTCTTTCTTCCCTGAGGAGACAAAACACCTTTAACAAGCAGTCTCTGAGCTGCTGGGCTAGTGATGCTGCCTTACTGGGCCCAGGAGCCTTAGGTGCTGGATATCTACGCTGCACTGCTGGGGAGGGTTGCTAGCAGCTGTGGCCTGACTCATCCAGCACTCTTTTGGACAATACCTGGACACAGCTGGGGTGTTAAAGATACACCAGGTGTTGTAGCCATTGCGTGCAGCCCGGTGAAGGAGTCTGAGTGGTGCTGGTACGTGTGACATAGACCCTCCTGGGTGAGTAGTCTGCAGTGCCATGGAATGGTTGCAGCCATGTGTGTAGCCTGTGTGTCCCTGCTCCTTGTTTATTAAATCATGGCCACAGTGTTCCCTGGCTCAGAACTGTTTATAAGCCTAAGTTAAAACTTCTGGAAGAGTTCCCAGAGAGGGTAGTTTACAGCCAGAGTAGCTCCTTGGTCCATTTTTGCTCACAGCTGTACAAATCCTTGTGTCTTTATCACTGGAGAGGACTGGGGTGGGGGAAGGTAAATATGTCAGCAGGTAGAAAAAGGGAGGTGACCGCAACTGCTTTAAACCAGCATTGCTGCCAGAAACGTGTTCTTCAAATGACCCTCTGTCGACTTCACCTGCCAATCCATGGTAGTTTGAATAGTTCAGTATACTGGCTTCAAGGAGCCCCAGAACAAAGACTTTCCTTAAAAAACTCAGACCTTACTCAGATAGAACTCCCACTCATGCCCCAGGGAGTTTTGCATGACGAAGGATTACAAGATGATGTCTCAGCTTTGTTGTGTGTACTACAGCCTGTAGCTGCTTTTTAGGTCTGTGGATGAATAAAGGCTGTGCCCATTTACAAGAAAATTTGGTTTCCGTTTCTCCCGCTCCGTTTGCTAAAAACTTTATCATCCTCTTTATAAGCTAGAGATGCGGCTTTTGAGGAACTTACAAGTGAGGAGGAAGGGCACCCACCCGAAGGAAGTGCCTTGGGAGAATGTGGAGAAGGAGAGGGCTCCGAGGATCTTAGCAGGCAGGCAGTGACATCTGAGATTTTTATGTTGCCCACACTCTTCCCAGCGTGGGCCCCGAGGTTTCCGATGTGAGGAGTTGCTCAGTCCTGGCAGGACCGCTGTTGAGCCCGAGCTCAGCTCTTGAGTCTGTTCAGTATTTGGGGATACTGAGGTGTTTTTTTCCCCTCCTCCTGTGTGACAGGTATGCTGCATCATGCCTTTAGTTTCTCTGATTCTGCGATTACTCATTGTTATTTTTGTGTGAGTAAAGCCAGCAGGTGTTACAATACCCTCCCCGTCAGCATGTCTTGCAGTTTCTGTTTCCTTGGATGAGACAGGAAAGCAGTCACTTCAGGGCCAGAGAACTGGGCCTCATTTCGTCAGCTGGAAGGTGACTAGTTAAAATCTAACTAGCAGTCTCACACCCAGTGTCTGGCAGGAACAGTCTCTGAAGACTATTAAGAAAATAAAAATTCCCTGCTCTGTCATATAATGGAAATGAGTATACTTCAACAGCCATCCCCTCTAATCTGTTAGCCAGCCCTTAGCAGCTTACCAAGCCTGTATTTAACCTATTTCCCTAATGGCAATTAAGAAATGTTTTCATTTCCCAGGGAGAGGATTGCCAATGAAATCCTCCTCTCCCCTCCAATCCCCATCCTGTGGCTCCGTTCTCTCCCTCCTCTTCCCCACACCCCAGCTCCTTCTTCCTTAGCCCAAGGCATCCAAAGCATTCCCCGTGTGTTTGGGTAGCATGCGGTGAGGAAGAAATGATTAAGCAGCTGAATGTTTGAAATCCAGCTAAATGCACCGATTATTATCTGCTTAGGGCTTTCTTATCTCGAACTGTGTGGTGCTTAATGGTAGGCCCATTGTTTTCAGCTCAAAGGTATTAATGAAGGAATCAGGGCAGCAGGCTGATGTCATAGGTGGCTGAAAGGTGACTTGTGCACTGATTTCCCTTACTCCACCCATTCACAAGTCCCTTCCAACTAGTTCAGAAGAAGGGTTTGTATTTTTAGAATGGAGGGAAAAAAAAAAAAGGCAGCAAGCAGCCGAGGTTGCATTTGTGTGCCTGGTAAAAGGAATGCAGAGGCTACTAAATATCCTGCTTAAAAGATGTACTCTCTGAGCTTCTGCTCTACTTTCTCACTTCATCAAGACTCTGAACTGCTGGCGGGTCTCAGTGTGAAAGCGGCCAGCGGGCCCTTGTTCACACCTGCCCCCGGCACTGACCAGCAGACCAACGTGATGTCCTGACCTATATCCAAGGTGAGGTTTCCCCTTAGTGTTTTCCACGGGAAGAAAGAGCTGTGTAAGTAGCTGCCACCAAGGATGGCTCCTGGAGGTGGGTGAAGCCCTCAAGATGACGCACAACTTAAGGAAGTGCTTTTGTTATCAGCTGTACTTTTTGTCACTCTTCCGAGTGAAATCCTTTTCTCTTTTTTTCAAATGTACATAGTTACTAGATGCAAAGTGGTGCATGTTGTGTGAAGAGAGACTCCTCTCTGGGGTGAGGTGTCTTAGTGTATTCAGTTTTCTATCACACAACACAAGCAGGGAAAGAGGTAAAGATTCAGAATAGATTAGATTTCATTGTCATTGTTTTTATTTTAATCATACATTGTTATTTTTGTAATTCTTTTTGTAACAGAATTAATTTGATATTCCTTCCCTTTTTGTCATTGACACAAAAAACATGCTTCTTTCCTTGACTTAAAGTACTGCTCTACATGGTAGGACTTTGACATCACACTCCTGCAAAAATGCTAAAATTTCCTCAATAATTTTTTTTTTTAATGGATACACCTAATAATTCGAGAAAAGATGTGTTACCAGAAACTGACTTGTGGACTTTTGTGATTTTTGGGACAATAAAAGAAAACCAGCTTTTAAGTAGTGATGTCATAAGGTTAAGAGTTCTTGTGTCCGTACCTATCCAAGCAGGTCTCAGACTAGAATAAAAAATAATGCACTTTCTTTTTTCATTTTAATGAGACAATATTTTTCTGTGTAATATGTAAGTTAATCAGAGTCGTTGTGATTACAGTTATAATGTTTTTGCTGGCATGGGATTCATAAGATAGGATTTCTGTCTTACCTAAACAAATGAGTGAAAAGCTTAATCCTTTCATATTTTTGATTGGTTTTGTTTGTTTTTCTCAATTTCAGTTTAGTTTTGGTTTGATGAACATGCAGTAGCTTTTACTGTTCACTGGAGTATTTTGTGCCTGTTGAAGGAGCTATCTAAATAGTCCAATAGCAAAGACTAGAAAGTCAAAAGAGAAAGCAGAGGAGAAAGAGTGGCCCTGAATACCCATACATGCATCAAAGCCAGCTGCTGTCTTGAGTAAGATTTACTTAATAGGAAACCATCAAACACAAAAATGCTCCCTTCGATTTTTTTTCCATTTTGATTTATTAGTTCATGGTTGAGATTGGTTTGTATGGGGTGTTTTTGGTTTGTTTGGGGTTTTTTGCAAGTGGAAGTGTTGAGTGAACTGACTGGCGCTTCCAGTCCTGTCCTCTCCCATCTCTTCCTGTCCCCCTCCCTGTTTCTGTAGGTTCAGCAGTAAAAACCTATTGAAATGTGAGATTACCAAACTGAAGCAATCAGTCTGAAATGATTAAGGAAGATGACTATTCTTTTCTTCAGATGACCAAAAGTCATCTTCTCCAGAGCTCCTTATCTTCAAGGTGCTATTTCACAACAGTTTCTGTCTTTCTAAGTATGTATTTCCTGTTAAAATCTGAAGATTTTACATTGTAGGTAAGCTTGTATGTACAAACTAACACCAGCAGTTAGAAAAATTGGTGTCTGTCCTTCTTTTGAAATTACGTTGAATTTTTTAAAAGGAAAAAGTGTTTATTTATTTCTTCAGTAATTTAGGAGATTAAGTGTCAAGCCTAGGGTGAAATTCTGTTTGCTGAACTTATCTTAAACCTCAGGAGGGGAGGAGGGTTCCGTTTAAAGGTCAAAGCATTTCAAGATTTCAATTCAGTATATTTTTACCTTTAATGTTTTCCCTTGTGCCACCCAGACCTCAGACGTTAGAAGATTTTTAGATGCCTTACACATGTTCATCTTGTATCGAAATTTTTGAAACAGTTCTACATTAAATGCCAGAATAGTTAAATATTCATGTACATATTATTATCATCTACTGTGCACCAACACTTCTCTGGCGAGAAATCCAGTGTTTGAGGTTGGAGGAGAATGCTGGAGCTGACAAAATTCAGATGCTAATGATAATTAATTTATGTAGTGGCAAAGATAGGTGCAGTGCCAGGTGCTTTACAGGCAGATAAGATCTGGTTTCTGCTTCAGTGAGTTTACAATCTGAGGCCCCGGGTTTGCAAATACTTATGCACATGAGTTATGCCACCGAGTGCAGTGACACTACTCATGCATGTGAAGTTACTCACCTGTAGTGAGCTGTGTACAGTTTCAACTGCATGAGCTTTTCAACTGATTGTGCAGTGAGTCAGTAATTGCTCAGGCTGATAATTGCAATTATTTAATAAGCTCTGCCAGTCAGAAATTAAAGAAAAAATACAGGAGTCACCTTTCCGCAAGGGAACTGAAAACTCAGGTTTTCCTGGGAAGTTTTTCAGGAAGCAAACAATCCATGTTAGATCTGGCATTTTCATGTCAGACTGGCTTAAGTATGTCTATTTGCGTATAAATCACAGAGGAGAAAAAAAAAATCACCAGATAATTGGAAGGGAAAAGTGTTACTCCCTTTCCTCATTTGTCGTGATGCTGATCTTGGGGCCACGGTAAGAGTGTTTCCAGTGAAATTACTTTCAAGTCTGGGAAAAAGCAATCAGCAGAGGCCTTGGTAGCTGTAAATTTGTGGCAGCAGTCCCTAATTCATCTTGTAATTCTACGACAGGCTCTGAATTGCCCGTATTTGGCCAGGGATCACCTCAGTGGACAGTTAATGAAAGAGCAGAGGGAACTTGAAGGTCAGTCACACTGAATTCTTTTTTCTTCCTGGCTATGTCTTTTTTATTGCATCCTTTCTTTTTTAATTTATTAAAGAAACCCCTTTTTTCGTTTGTTTCTGGCAAAAGTAAATCTACGGCTCTTTGTTTACCTGCCTTTTTTCCTTGAAGCATTTATAAAAAAGCCTAAAATGCCTCAAAATAGATGTTTCTGTTGAAATCACTTAACAGAATTATACTTTAGCCAATTTCTATTTCTTATCTGAGCATGGTCATGAGAACAAAACAGCAACAGATGCTGCAACCAGGTATGTTTTTTGGAATGGAATTTGTACTCTGACATGTGAATCTAATCTCAGTACAATTAGAAGACTTTAGTTATTGGCTCATGCTCAGAATAAATGAATTTGAACTTCAGAAAGCCATGAGACTAATTAAAATAACACCAGAACATGCATCTGGAGTCAGACTAACCAGCAGATAAGCTGTAGTAGCATTTGTTTGTTGAAACACTGTAGTAAATGGGGGCTGACTTATCAGAATGCAAGATTTTTTGGTGACATGTATAGCATAACAGACATGTTGAAAAAAAATAAAAAGGAGTAATGGATTAAAAATTACAGTGGCCTTTGCTTTTTCTTCTTCCCTGTTTCTTATTTTATAAGATAATTTCCTGTCATCACTGTTTTATCTTTTTCAGAATCTTTTCTTTCTTTGGGGGACATCAGTCTTGTCTTTTATCTCATTCAATCTGTCTCTCAGAGTACCTAGCTGGTGTCTCAATCTTCACTTTCTAGCTTATGCCTCAATTTTTTGCCTCCTTTTTCTGTCCTTCTCATAGTGTTGTTTTTATCTCTCCTCTATTTTGACTTCCATTCCAAATATATTTTCTTCCCACCTCCGATTTCCCTTCCTCTGTTCATCATTTGTCAGAAAAAAATTCATAGGCCTCACCATCATCTGACCCTTTCAAATAAAGTATTTTGAATGACCACTCTGGCTTCAGGGAAAAAGGAAGTGTTCGTGGATGAAGCACTGTTTTTTCACTATCTGAGCTCCTTTCAGTTACAACAAGATCACTGCTACTTCCTCTCAGGTTGAATTCAAAATCCTTTGCAATTCTTGGGAAGCTTCATTTGCTATTAAACTAAACCTACAAAGTAGGGAGAAATGGGAGATTAAAAAAAAAAAAGTAGGTAGAGAGACCCAATTACTGCCTGCTATACAATGGAAAATAAAAAAAATATTTACAGGTGAGTTTATTTTTCAAAGTACATTCAATCTAAACTAGTGGTAAGAATTAACTGCATTTTAATGGCGATCATGCAGTCAAGGATGCCCTTACTATAAGTGGAGTACAATGAGCTTTTCTATTTGTGAGCTCAGGATTCCATGTCACTTTATAATAGGCTTCTGCAGCACTCGTCCTTTTGACTGCCTGTGACACAGCAGAGGTGATTACCAGCTGCAGGACCTGCACTTGGCTGTGCCTGTCTTGCCTGCTGGGATGTCTCCTGTGGACATTGTGGCTGTGGCCACTTGTCATTTACCAGCACCAGGGTATTTCCTGCCCCAGTGCTTCTGCAGATCCCAGGCAAGCAGAGCACAGATATGGTGTGGAAAATCAAGGTGATGCTTTCTACCTTGGTCATGCTGTTGCATCTCTACAGATAAAAGGGGGGGTTGTCCATACATGACCCTTTGAAATGATGCCAATACAACCTTAGTCAAGTCTAGTGGAACAAAAATTGTCTTGGTTCTTGCACAAGCCAATGCAGGGAACAAGGTGGCCTCTCATGGTTTTAGCAACATCTTTTTTCTACACATGCTGAGTTTCCAGTATTTGTACAAGAAGCTGCTCTGTGAAAGCTGATTGGAATTGATCGGGATTGTTTTGTGTCTCAATTTTGCATATTTCTATTTAAATCAGATTAAGTCATTGTATTTGAAATGCTGGATTTGGTAGAAACAAAATTTGTTGAAGGAGGACATGAAAATCTTCTGTTTGTGTGTAGAAGACTATTGTTAACTTAATTTAACAAGGTGTCAAAACTCATCATATGCTAAGTGTTTATAAAGTGCTTTTATTAATGGTGTAAAAAATCTAATAACAACCAAAGAAACTTCTCATTATGAGAGGAGAAAACATTAGTGCTTTTCCTCACAGTGTTCCTTTTCATGGGGGATTCCTCTGTGGAACACTAATCAAGTCCATTCAGAAAGATCTTAATTAATTTAATTAAAATATGTCAGATCAAATTGATTAGCCTGACATCCAGCCTGGAGGAGGAAGGAGGCTGGTGAACATGCATTCTAAGTGTGTTGAGGTGGGCTTGCTGCTTGCAATCAGAGATGTGTGGCTGCTGTGGGGATCAAAGCCATCTTTCATTGTCAGAGAATGACAGAATAAACAGAACAGAATAAACGTTATGGCTCTCCTGGGCAAGTGATCCAGTTTCTTTTGTTAGAAAATATTTTATACCTCCACAGCCCTGGCAGCTCAGTAGGGGCCAGCAAGTTCCTGGTCCCGTGCGTGGTCAAAGGGGAGAGCCAGGTGGCATTTCCTACCCTCCTGACAGCAGGAATACAGATTAGACATTTCTCATCCCTTCACCATCCTCTGTCTCAGCTGATGGCTGTAGATAGGAGAGAGAGAGGCCGTGGTGATAGGGGTGACTGCATTTTGATGCTGAGCATGGGTGTTGCTGCAACAGAGCCTTCCAAGGAGTGCTGTCCGCATGGGGCATCTTCCTTCTGCTGCCACTTCCCACTGAACTGAGGTGGGAGCTGAGAAACTGCATTCTCTGCTGTCTGCCTATGCTTGTCCAAAATACGAGGAACTACCTCAACCACGTAAGCTTCTTAATTCTGCAGCTGCTAACAATGATGTGTGGTTTCTATGGCAAACATCAGGGCAGCCAGTGCCAATCTGTGTCTCTAGGTCTCTCCACTTCCCCTACCCCACACATGTACTTACAGAGTGCCTCTCGTCTTCAAAGATTTTAATAAACACTTTTATCCATCGTTATAGTGGGATGGATCCATCAAAAGGGTAATAGCTAGTAAATACTCCATTTTTCAGCCCCAATCCTGCAGGCGCTTAGGCATATGTTTTAGCTTTATGTGTCATAATTCAGCCTTCAGTGGAACCATTCACAGTACATGAAGTTAAGCATATGTGTAAGTTAGGAATTGTAAAGATTAAATAGCATTCCTCTTAGCTGGAAATCAAAAGGTAGATGAAAACAGGGATTCCAGCTACAGAGGAAATGCAGTTCCTGAAGGAAGAGCAGCAGCTGACATGAAAGACTTGCCAACAGAAGACCTGTCAGTGACACGTGTTTGGTCTTTATTTGTGAGAGGGACTCTTCTCCTGGCAAAATGCCAGTGGGTCAGTTTCTCCAAGAGTGGAACTCATCTGGAGCACTGAGTTCCATTTGCGTGGGCACACACCTAGTGAAAGCATCTTTCCGCAGTTTAGAAGCATGTATCCCATTTAAGTACTTGGGCTTCGCCAGACTTTTTGCCAGGAAATAATAGATTGTTGGAAGAAATAGGACATAAGTTTCATTTGCAGATGCTTTTCCTGACTTCCACCTTCCCAGTACTTTCTGGCCATGTCAGATGAATTGATACCAATATCCTTGAAACAGGCAAGGTAGCTTTAATTGAACAGTGAGCCTGCAATAAAAGGGTATGTTTGGTCAGTTTAGGCTCTTACAGCTGGAGGAAGATGCTTTATGGAATGATTCATGGTGATAAGGGCAGGACAGACAAATAGGAAGAAATAAGCCACACTAGCCAGTGTCTTTTTTTTTTTTTTTTTTTTTTTTTTTTTTTTTTTTTTTTTTTTTTTCCTGATAAAATTGTAATAATCTTTTGCCTTCTCTGCTATCTAAGCCTCAGCTTAGATATTAAGACACATTTTTCCCTACCTGACTAGGGCTTCTTTGATCCTGATCTTGCATTATCTCCACACTGGCCCAAGGATCCACCCATGATGAGACCTTCAAGCAAGAAAATGTATTACACAGTGTATGTGTAATAAACCTGGTCTCTGTTGATGGAGACTAAACCCAGGCCATTCTTCTAGTGGAGTGCCAGAGTCTGTCTTTTTTTCTCCTTGTTGTTTTTACTATGGACTCCTTCCCTGGCATCTTCCCAACTCCTCTATTAATTTTCTCTTAAGATAATGCAAAACTGAATTCTATTCAAGTGTATTAAATTGAATTCTGCTCTAAATTTTTATTCCCTAAATATCAGGAAACTGACTTGTAAAATTTCAAGGTTCCAGTCATGGAACTGAGACTGAGTGGTAGGTTCAACACGTTGCCATAAGGCATATTCGTAGATATGAATGGGCAACAAAAAGGAATTTTTGAAGATATATATTCTAATAAGATTTTTTAAAATTGGTCTCTTCCAATGCAGCAGCTGTATTAGCTGTAGGTACTACTTGAATCAAAGTGATTTTTATTTTTTCTTCATCTTTTGCAGCTAACCTAATATTCTGAGGAAATAACACTGGACATTATTGATCTATTTTTTTCTTTTCTTTCTGGCTCCTAGGTCACAGTTTAGGCCCTAGTTCAGCAAAGTACTTAAGAAGAGGCTTATCTTTAAGCACATGTTCAAGTCTCAGCAGAGTAAATGAGAATTAAGCAAATACTTAAGTACTTTACTGAATAGGGATAGAATTAAGCACGTAGTTGAATGTTTTGCTGAATCAGGGCCTTAAAATTAAAAATTAATCTTATTTGTGCTACGAAGATTGGAAAGCTATGCGCTAGATTTGGATCTTGAATTAATATAAACCAGGAACAGGGTAGCACCAACTGTCACAAGGAGAGGGGTGTATAGGTGTAAAAAGGGGGTTGTTAAAATTGCTCGGGTTGTTAGAATCGTGGATAGGACATAGGAGAGATGTGCATTCTGTTCCTGTGTCTGTTTCAGGCTAAATGACTGGAGACTGGAATTCCTTTGTGTTTCAGTCCTGGTGCTGGTGAACCCTGGCATGCATAAAAAGTTCCATAATGTTAATAGCTGCCATGCTAAGTCTGAAGTTGCAGGAGAAGGGGCTTAATCTTTCTAAGCCTCAACACACACTGTCCTGTGAAGGGAAGGTAATGCCACTTCTCTTCTTTCCAGCTCTGACTGGTGAGGTTTCTTTCTGCACGGTATCTTCATGCCTGGCACAGGGCTCTTGCTTGTGCCTTCTAGAAGGTTTTGTAATAAAGGTCCATAATAATAAATCCTGTGTTTTGGGCTTGACAAAATTATTTGTGTGACATGATAGAGTATTGTTGCAGGTGAAATTTTTGTCAAGATTTAGATTGATATAAAATAATGGCAGCATTAAATAGTTTTCTGACGAGCACAATTAACTTGTAAGACTCTAGGAAAAATATTTGAAGAAGTGTTGTAACATTCCACTATTTTTTACCAAGACAGCTGCTGTTTTCAGCCTGTAGAGTTGACCAGGTTATGGATGTACGTAGGGGAACATTTGTGTGGACCGGTTTTAGGAATGTCTTTTAAACCTGAAAACCTCTAGAGTTTGTAGTGCCTATGAATTCCTTCTGAGCAGTTTTTGGTATTGGCAATAAACACTTGAGTGGTTGAAGTGAGGTGTTTGACAACCATCTTTTCTACGAGCATGGAAGGTGTGCCTGGAGCTGGCTCAGTGTTCATCATGATGTTCTATGTTGGTGTTAACCCTGTAGCGATGCTCAGAGAAGACTGATTGACCCAAGTGCTTCTCTTCAACTAAACTTCCTGCAGGGATAGCTCAGCAAGTAGGCACAAGGAGTGCAATATGATCTGCATGGCTGCTAGCTAATGGTTAACTGGCTCTGCTGAACCTGTGTTCCTCAAACGGACGCTATCCGTATGGGATAAGGTGTCTTATTCCTGCAGACAACCTACTTCAGGCTGGAGACTAAAGGTTTACTCTTAGGAGTAGAAGAAAGCAGGAGGGCTTTCACTGCCTGCTCAAATAGGGAAGGGAAAGAAGGCAGGAAGACATCACGTTATCAGAGCTGCTGTTTTCAAATTGAAACAGGAGGGATGAGGGTAGTAGGGTTTCTGAGTACATTCTGAAGTGTGTAGGGTGGTTGACCTCATCTCAGCTGTTATTTTGATTTTTTTAACTGACTGTGGTCCGAACAGGTGCTCGATGCAGTGTAAAGCTTCTCAGGATAGCTGGCGTAACTTTGTGCTAAGGCCTGGAGAAAGGGGAGAGAAATAGGCAAGATCGTGCTTTACTCAGGAGGTTACAGTGTGGAGATACTCCGTACGGAGAGCGAAGGGGCAAGATAGTGTGAAACTTTGAGCTCTCTGTGCAAGGCAGAAAATGAATAGATAAGGTGAGTCAAAACCATGGATCTTGTATGCTGGCGGCTTTGAAAACTTTGTGGAAACTGCTTGTTATTAGGCATATGGGATAATGATCTTCTTTTCTGAAATCTCACAGAGGCATAAATCTACATTTTGTGTATGTGAGAGACCTCTCACTCAAGCACAGTTCTTGCAACGATAACATTGTATGATCATCTCTGTTGATCATCTCTATTAATCATCTTGGCTTATAAAATGGGTTGAGTCAGTATATTAAATCTGAACTGTTTAAAAAATGCTGGTTTTAGATGAGTTGTAATAGTGTGGGTTTGTTTTTGTTTTTTTAATGGCAAATGCAAATTTGTCTATGCATTTGAGATACTAGAACTAGGGGTTTTTTGAGGATAAGAAAATTATTTGTTCTTACAGGTAGAAATCCAGAACTCAGAATTGAAGGTTTTAAAAGCATACGTAGAGCAAAATCAGTGGGTTTCACCTTTTCAGTTATGGGCAGACTAAGTCGGTATTTCATTTTTTTTGATTCTGACTAGTTGGAGATACATTAATTACATCAGAAATTGTCTCTTTGTGGTTATTTTCTGAGACTAACTTGTCCTCCCTTGATGAATGAAGTGATCTACATCTAAAAACCAGATAGCTTTGTATAAAGTGATGGATTTTAACTGTATAGCACCCATTGCTACAATAGAAGCCTCTGTTCAGAATAGAAGTTTCTAATTTAATGTATTTAAAGTATTATTTTTGACCAGATTAAAATTCTTTGTTGCAATATTATTGGGCACTCAGTTCCCTCTTCATTTAAGTTACCCCTGCACCGGTGTAAGTATACTTAATTCAATTGAGCTCAAGAAACAAAATTATGAGACATTTAAAAGACAACTCATTTTCTTCTAGTTTTGTGTTATTTATTAGCAGTATACTTCATTTGACTTTGGTTGCAAAAAAGATCTGTCAACTAACTTAATAGTAAATGTTCCTTCCTAGTTAGCATGATATGAAATTCTCTGGCATACAGGAAGATTATTTTAAGCATCTTGTATTCACAAAATAAAATACATACCTGTAATTTCTTTTAAAATTTAGTATTTTAAAATTACTATCAAAGAACAAAACCTTAATTTGTTATTTTGTTTAAATAATTTTCTCTTGACAAAGTATGTTTTGATATGATAACTGAATTGTTTTCTAATACAGAAGGAAAGAAAGATTAACATATTTTAAATGAAATCAATGACATGAGATCAATGAATGAGATCAATGAAATATTAACAGGCCTGGAACGTAAGTGATTTTGATGTGTGGATTCTCCAGCCACTTTCTTCTTAGGCAGAAAAATCACACTTTCACCATTTCTAGGAGTTATTCTGTCAATGGCAAAAAGTTTAAACATATAATTCAAAATTTTTGAAGCAAATCAGAAATTAGGAACCTGGAACAAGAGGCAGCTTTTGAACTCCAGGTTTGTTAAATAAGAATGCATGAGATTTTTGCTGGCAAACTGCTCTTTTAAGCACAGCAAAGTTATAAATTTTTACCTCCTTAGCACCTGCTTGGCTTAAAGTGACAAAGTCTAAAAAGACTTGATAAATACAAGTTTCGGGGTAGGGGGGGGTTGTTTCGTTTCACTAACATGCATTTTACGGAGACTTTATGAGTTCCTGTGCATCCTCCAAATATTGACACTGCTGGGGCTGGATGGAAAGTGCAGACCAAATCTTGAACCTCCTCTTGTTGGTTCTACAGACTGTCTGGAGTCCAAAGGTTACGAACTGCTTCTAAACTATCTCCAGAATAAAAGCCTGTGTGCCAGGACATGAGTGCTGGTATTGTGTCCTCTATTCTTTTCCTAATTTGCAGTTTCTCCCCACCCTGCCCCCGTGGATTGTCAATGGCCTGAATTGTTTCAGTCTGTTTAATTCAGCGAGGCTGTGCTAATCGGTGTCGCCTGAAAGCCTGTCCTGAGACCCCGAGACTTCAGAGATGTTAATTCGCTTAGTATTACAAAACTAAAAGGGAAAAGGAAAAAAAAAATAGAGGAGAAAGAAAAAGAAGAAAACAGAAAACCACTAGAGTGGTTCTACATTGTCCACTCTAGAGGCACAGACATTAAACCTTTGGATTCTGCAACAGTACACAACGCTTAACAGAACAGTTTTTAATACACATCGGTTTAACAGAACTATTTTCTTTAACAGTAAGCATTCAAATTGCTGTGTACAAGATTGACCCAGTGAGTAAAAGTCAACAGAAATCTCCTGTGAACCCGAATTTGAAGAGTTTGCTTTGCTTAGCTGTGCAAAATGTGCATGTTAAACCATTTATTTATCAGACCATTTACATCCTTAAACCTGAGGCAGCAACAACGCTGAACCTACAGCTTTCCCAGAGTCGATGCGGACCCGTCTGGTACATACCTGGAGGAGAATCTAAGAGCTTGAGTTACTGCTGAGGCTCTCCGGGTGGCTCGCTGGGAGAACCGGCACACAGGAGAGGAATCCCAGGAGCCACCAAGTTCAGCCAGGAGCATCCTGAATTTAGTTTAATGACTTGTGCTTTTTTGCGAAGTGGAGGATAGGGCATAGTTCAACCACATCCTTCCCCAATAAACAGAATTGCCCTCTGTGTTCTTCGGATATCCTTTGAGGATCCAGGTTCAACCTCTCAGGCAGAAGTGTAAAATAGCAGATTTCTTCAAAGTTATCAAAAATTTGTTCTAAATGAACATTTCTGCCTAGAGCCATTTTCCACATAAATACTTTTGGTAGAGAGATGGGGAGCAATCACTTACAGATTTCCACAGGCAAGCACTGTACATATTTTTACTCTCAACTGTGACAAATTTACCTTGGGTTTAGTTCATTAAGAAAATTTCATCAGAGAAACGCAATTTCTCCTCACTGTCTAAACATAACAAATAGCGCTTATCTCCTTTGTCTAGCCATTTTTCAGATATGAAATTCCTGTTAAATGGATCTTATTAATACAAACATTTTTAAAAGCCACATTCTTTTCCACTCCATCAGTGTGTGGTTTTTAGTTGGTAACAGAATATGTACTATCACTGGTTTATCACAGCAATTAAAAGTCCTGTGAAGGGAACTTACATGAGTCTTTAACTATGAATTGATCCTCAGTGATCAACTTTAACTTGTTGCTTTATTCAGGAGAAATAATGATTCTTTTTTTGTAAAGTAGCCCTTACCAAAAACTTGGTTTTGTATCAGGAATTTTTTAATGCTTTTGTGGCCTATGCCTCATGAATATTATCTAAACACTCTTCACAGCCAGCAGTAATCTTAATGATAAATAATTTTGCAATGTTTCAAACGTTCTTAACTCTTAGTGAGATAATTCCAAATTCAGTGTGTTAAATATTTTCAAGAAATAGGCTGGCTGCCTTTTAATCTGCAGTTCTGTTTTGTACCACGTGCAGTTTCCAGGTACTCGGTATCTCTTGGGCTGCATAACCCATTTCGCGTGCGCGGCTATCTAATCTTGCGGCAGGTGAGATGCTGTAATTTGTGGGGCTTCTTATCGAAATGCAGAAAACTGATGTGGAAAGAATGGCAACCAAGATGTATTTTGCCCTCACGGTAATAATTTTGTTCCTAAAAAAAGGTGTCACTGAATGAATAATCTCCAGAGCTGTTAAAACGTAGCAGGTTGAGTGGTTCTAAGGCAAGCCCTGCAGAGCTGAGCTGCGTGGGGCACCAGCGCCCTTCACTCCCCAGCAGCCCAGAGTCCCCCATGCTCACCGGGGTCTGATTGTCCAGTGATGCAAGAGTTTGCTAATTAAACAGTTCACAGAGGTGTTTGGGGCAGAATCTGTGGACATGTAACCAATACAACAATTTATTGCTGTAATTGAAGGGGTTAGCTGGTGTTTATTAACTAGCCTTACGGTCACGTTCCAATGGCTGGACTAACCCTTGGTCCCTGATTTGCTTTCCAGTGTCCCACCGGTGGTGTTGGCGCTGCAGTGTCACTCTTCAGGCTGCCACTTCAAGGCCACAACTTCGCTTATCGACCTTTTGCAAATTCAGCCACATTACTGGTCTTTTTTTTTTCCTTGCTGGAGCAAGTGTTTTATTACAAAGTGCTAGTGCTTTAGAGCAAAAACAAGATTTTATCTTAGACAATGAATAGGTTTTGATTACTAAGAAATTTCAGCAAACCTCTTCTGGCTTGAAAATGCTTTCTGGCTTTGTAATCTCAGCACAGCACCAGTTTATTTTCCTTTATGTTTATGGTCACCGCTGCCGTCTCTATCATCATTAAGGCGGGTTTGGGGCTGGGATAAAGGCGTCATTGCAGTGGCGTGCAGCAGGGCTTCCAGTCAAACCCGCTGAGGCACGCGCAGTTTGGGACACAAATCTATTCAGGGGAACAATGAGTCCTGATGGTGACAACAGGCTGCTTCTCCCCCTTACCCATGAAAGCTTCTATAACTAGAACTAATTGGCCGTTCTTAAAGTGCAATTAGCAGGGATATTAATCTAGGCCTGACAGGTGTGAAAATGTGTTTCTTTGAGTCCATTCAATAGACACCCTATCTGATCACCCGTAGGAGGGGTATGAAGCAATTGTACCTATAAAACTTGCAAGCCTTTGGTTTGTTGGAACCGAACAGCCCGCTTTTAATAACCACATTTAAGTCAGATGACATTAGCTCAACAGAAATGGATAGGAGGAATTTCACGTAATACTGACATAATAGTTGGTATCACTTCCATCATGGGAAAAGGAAATGGCTGCTTCTGCCTTCATTTGAGTACGTGAAGAAAAGGGAAGACTTTAAAAAAAATATATTTTAATAAGAAAGTTAGGACTTAATTATTTTGCATTAAGGATAATTAGGTGTCCTCCCTCGGTTTGCCTCTTGTGCAGTTTGATATGCCACTTGCAATGTTTGCCTCTTTCATTTAATTGTTCCTTCCCATTAGGCACAGCATAGAGCAGAGACTTTAAAAGGTGTTGTCAACAAGGATGACATTATCATCAGCTCTGCAGCTTTTAAATAGTAATAATGTGACTGTTAAGGTGCAACTGGGGTTGGAGTTTCAGGGCTCAGGATGGGTACAGCACTACTAGTTCAGCTTTACAACAGCTGGTGTACAAGGGCACAGCTCAGCAGAGCTGCACTGGTCTATACATGTCCAAAGATCCTTAATTTAACCAGCAGACCTACTGTGGGATGCTGAAGGGGTTCCAGCTGAATCTGCAGATGGCTGCTCATGCTAGTGGGCTTCGGGCTTGGAACTAAATGAGGAAATTTGTATTTCCCGTTTTAATTAAAAGGGGTATTCACAATCTAAGACTAAAAGACAAAAGCCTACCCCAAAGACATGCATCTGTTTTACATAAGATAAATACATTATAAGAGTGAGAAATTGCTTGAAGATGGTCTTGATACTGAAAACAGTGTGACTTCATGGGTATGCACATGCATGTATACTGGTCAGTCAGCTAGAATTTTTCCAAAGATGGAAAACTTATTATGTATGGTCTGCCCCGAAAAAAAAATCTTCATAATGCTTTACTAATTCACCCTTCTGGAAGTATCTGAATGTCTAGACCACTGTGATATTCCTTAGAAATAACTTAGAAGGCTTGTTAGAAAAGACAGGTCTAGGTCTTCTCAATCATTCAGCACAGTCTTCTGATAGAAAAGGCAACTTCATTAAAAAAATTGTTCTACTAAGATATGAGGCCCATCCTACCAAGGCTGGCTTTTTTTTTTTTTTTTTTTTTTTGCCTCACTGTGACAGAAAAGCCCCTCTTAGACTAAAGAACCTCTTGTCTGAATTTGCTTGGGAGAGTTTTGTCCTTCTGGAAAATCCTTAGGTGAAAAATCTCAAGAAATAGCTCCTTGCTGTTAACTTCATGACACACTGAGCACAACCCCATCCTTTCCCAACCTTGGCAAAACCAGAAAGCAAGAAAGATCATGATTGCATAACAAAACAAGGTTCAGCAGCCTTCAGGAGTATGAGCAGTGATTGAGGTAGCCTTAGAAACGTGTATGTTCCTGAACCTGAATTTGTGTGTCTTTCTGAGCTGTAAAGATTATTATCTTAACTGTTAATATGTCTGTTTTGCTCTCTTGATGCCGCAATACCCCCCAGGACACTACAGTTTTCCAGAGCTAGTGGGGCTTGGAGCTGGCTCTGCAGGCTTTGCAACAGAGCATGCTGCATGGTTAGACATGCATTCTTGCATCTTTTCTAAGAAAGGCTCTGCATTTTCTAACCTAATGCAATCAAAAATGATCTTGATTCAACACAGATGACCAGCATAGGAAACACTCTGTTTCTGGAGCAATAGCAAGGTTTGTCATTCCTTTGGAACCCATTGCCCTTCTTCCTGGTTTAGGAGGGCAAGACAGTCTTTTTCTTGATTACCCTAAATAGTAAAAAACATCCAAGGGGAAGGAGAGTCTTGTGACTGAGACAAAGGGCTGTGATTCAGGACTCATGGGTTCATCTCCCATCCCTGCTCCCTGCTTTCAGTTAAACCTTGGGGAAGTCATTAGATCTCTTCCTCTTAAACAAAATCCAAGGCTCCTTCTGTCTTTTCCATTGAGCTGAGAGGCTCTTGTCACCAGCTGCACATTAGTATGTCTTCCTCACCATTGTTACCCACTAATGCAAGCTGCCTTCTCATATTTGGGGAGGAAGGTTGGGGTATTAGAGTATTGGGGGCTATTCTTAAAATGGTGAACATGATCCTATGCCTAAATCTGCCACCAGGACTCCTGCTCGCCTTTTCATCTCCCACGCTAATTCTCTCCCCTCACATCTCCATTTCTGCCCTGTTCCTCCCAAACCATGGAGAAGTGGAGAGGAAGAGAAGACATAGCTTTCCCCTTCCTTACTGTGAAACTGAAATATATTATTATGTGTCTTCTCTTAACCAGACATGGCAATAAGATTTCTCAAATTCACATCAACCGAATACAAGTTACGCAGTTTTGCAAGTTGATGACTAAAATTATTGGAACTACTCAGAGCTTAATGGTTTGTTATAGCAGGAAATTGGAAAATCTCTTGGTGTTTGCACCATTGTTTGCCGTGGAAGTGTTAAGTCCTGCTGCTTCATGTTTTCACCCTTTTTATAGACAAAGGATACACAATGAAGAGGTTTGTTCATACTTGCTTAAATTCAAATGGTTTGGACAGTTACTTTCTTTATACCTCAGTTATATTTTCATTCCTATTCAGAGTTTTCATCAGCAAGTTATTTTGTGGTTACCCAGAGTAGCACTTAGTAATTGCATTACAATATTTCTCTCTTAGATTTCTAAACTGTAATAATGCAGTAAACCCTGCTTTTGCCCAAGAAATACCTGAGGAAAAAAAAATGCAATGATTTAAAGAATATCTAAATAACAACTGATGTGATATTTATTAATGAAAAGTTGCAGTTCTTAACTGCATGGCTGGTAAAAAACAAGAGAATGAGTAATAGCTACTAGTGTCCCAAGTTTGAAAAGTCAGAGGAAATGGCAGCAAGAAAAAGCAAATGAAGATGGATGAAATCCCAGGAGGGTGAAGGGAGATTGAAGGGAGTCCTCCACGCTGGACAGGGCTGAGTGGCTGACTCCTGGGTCACCTCAGCTGCTGCTTTTCGGAGTGGTGTTCTGAAGGGCGCTGTTTGGGAGAAATGCTTCCTGGCCGCCACTGCCACACACCACTTGCAGATGCTGCTTGGGTCAGTGAGAGGTCACCTCCAGTTAACTCAACACCCTCAGTGAGGAGAAAGCTCTTGGGGATAAACCTTCTCACTATCACTGTCTAACCAGTACTGAGAGAACTTGCAGATGCTTAACTTGCTCTTTTGCCTCGTCCTGAAGTAGTTTTCATGGCATCATTAGCACTGCCAACTATTACCTCTCCACTTGTCCAGTACAGCAAGTTCAGCAGCACCGGTTTCTACAGACTGGTTTGGGTTTTCTCCTGGCAGGTCCCCCTCCCTGTGCTGTGGCCAGGGCCAAGCTGCCCTCCAGTGCCTCACCAGTGTCTTGGTGAAGCTGCCAAGGAGCAAGAGAGACCTCAGGGTCTGCAGAGGGAACAGCATCCATGCACACTTGGATGGCCCAGAGCATGTGTGGGTGCCTCCCAGGCCTGCTGTGTGTGACAGGATGTGGCTCCTGGTACCACAGAACCTAAACCAGGGCACTCACAGCTCCCTGCTTCAGTGCCAAAGGGAAGAGGCAGCTCTTACACCTCTGCCTGTAGTTTGAACGTTGTCAGTGATGACATCAGGGGAGACATCAGGAGGGCATGGCCCGAATGTGAAGGTGGGTGGTGTTTGCTTGTGAAATGTAAAGTCCAAGTACGTTCAGCAAACTGCCTCGAGTCCTGTAGCTCCAGAAGCAGAGCAGTTCCATTTAAATAATTGTGTTCTGAAAAAGATCAAAGATGCAAATAAATGGCACAAGTCGTGCAGGAGCCCGTTTTACATATATATGTAGAGATACATGAGAAATCAATGTATTTTACATTGCTCCCAGGTTTTTAATTCTGACAGCAGTTACAGAGCCCTGCTCACAGGTGAGTCTGGGTGCAGGCACTCCCTGGTTTTTACTTCCCTGGTGGGGCTTTCTCAAGTATTCATGCAGATTCGGGGCAAAAGTCTGGAAACAGTAAAATGCTGAGGCATGAGGATTGAAGTCTGAAAAACCTCTTCAGATTTCAGACTGTTCTGTTCTTGTCCATAAAAGAATTTAGTAGGCATATATTTTATGTGTGTGGGTACATCAGTAGATGCATAAAAATACATACGTCTGTTTTCAATAAAAGTGTTCCATGATCTAAACATCTTCCAGATAACATCTTAAAAATCTTAGGCTTCATATTTTCTCAAACAGGCTTGTTCAGGGAAACGAAAGAGAGTGCTTGACAAGATTATGGTGTTGCTTCTATACATTTCCTTTATTCTTGTGGCTAAAAGGAAATTACAATGTGTTGTTAAGTCAAAACGTGGTCTGTGGAGCTGAACCAAAAAACCTTTAAATGGACTAAAATTCTCCTTCTGATAAAAGGGAAAATTACACAGTCGAGAGACAGGATATCTTTAATTTAAATAGTGGGTTTAGGTATATTAATTTGAGTTCAAAGCATCTTTCAAAGAGTATGATGCCCACATTTTTAATTTTACCTAATACTGAGCATCTGGTGTGGACTGGTTTGTGGTACTGAGAGCAAAAGGAAATACATTACTCATAGATGAAAGGAGTGAGGGGGAATCACTGTCCTGACTAAAAATAGACTTTTTTCCACCAGTTAATATCAGCTGGAGGTTTTATTAAATAGTAATTGTCTAGAAAAAGACAATAATTGAGTGTGACTGTTTCCTTTCAGGGGCCAGGCCCAGGTGGTGAAAGTTAAGTATTGTCCTTCAGATAAGGTCCTGAAAGCAGTTTTCCTGAATGTCCACTGAGCCCTTCTGCAAAATGTCCTTTCTGGGTGCTGAGCTGCAGACAGACAAAATCCAGGCCTTTTTGCAGGGCAGCAGCAGTTTTCAGGGATGTAGCACCAGAGGATTTTATGGCTGCAGTGCAAATACAAAGCTGGCTCACCTCTTTGGCTAGAACTCTAACCCAGAGGCGCAGAGATCACAAGAGACAAATGTCTTGAATTAAGAAATGGAGTTGACATCTATAAAAGTCAGAGCACATCTAGTAGGCAACATGTGTAATAAGACTATAATATTATATCTAATAGGGAGATTGGAAAGCTGTCTGAAAAAATGCAGCTTCCGTTCAGATCTGCCCATTCAAAAAACAAAACACACCAGATTAATGGGGTTTTTTGTTCCCGCACCCCCCCCCCTTCCCCTTTATTTACTGTTCTGAATTCCCATGCTCTTTTACTAAAAATCAGTCTGGGTTTTTTCAGTACAGGGTTAGTGACAATCCTGGTAACAACTTTGCCTGTCTTTATTGGAGTCCATAGTGAATAGATGTGTATTTCTGTGAGTTTAACAACATTCCTCTCTTTATTTCTATAAGGTTGTTCTCTTTGAAGTACACTTTTGTGCATCATAATGTTAACACTTACCATTTGTCTGGGGCTTTACATATCATGAATATCTAAATATAATTTAATTAACCTTTGCAAGTGTCCAGTGAGTCAGAGAACCATGAGATAGAGCCAGACAGGAAGTGCTTTTTCTGCCCTCCAAAAGTTTTCAAATTGCTACTTACTCTGCATAGAATGGACTCAAAAAAAATTTTTTTGGGGGGGGGGGATGGGGAGTGGTTCATGGAGGAAAAGTGGAGAATGAGAGAGCGTGAGAGACACAGGGGTTTGCTGCAAAATGGCTAGAAGTTCCAGAGTGCTCCCTGGGGAAGGGGAGAACTAACATTTCAGCCCTTTGTCCCACATGGTGAAGTTTTGGAACTTTAGCCTTACGCCTCCCCATGCTGAATTAGGACTGTAATGGCTGAGGCAGAGTCAGGCCAGCTCTGCTGGGTGGTCTGCAGACAAGCACTGGGAGAGAAGGTCACTGTGGCCTCCTGGTGAGAGCAGCTCCCGACTGGAGCTGCTGGCTGTAGCTTGGACCATCTTTTCTTTTGCATTCCATGTAAGTGGTCTCACTGCAAGGTAAAGCTGAGCTCTTATCCAGACAGAAACACCACTTACTCAGAAAGTAGCACATATGTTCAACCAGGAGGCCTGGGTTTTGGCCATTCAGCATTTCCCAGGAGAAGCTGACCCCTTGGGTCGGGTAAGGGTAGCTGCTTCAAAGACCGCAGAAATTGATACCATATTCAGTTTGAGAATTCAGACAGCCTGATTCTATGGTTTAAACCACTGGACCACACTTTTTCTGAAATAGGTAGGAATATTTGCATTTTTATATAGGGAAACTGAGGCATGGAACGGGTCTGAGGTTTGCCAGAAGCCACATCCTAGGCCTGCAGAAGAGCTAAGAGCAGAACTCAGGTTTTCTGATACCAGCACGAATCATTCAGCCACAGCACACTGTGAGGGCAGGACAGGAAGGAGGAAAGAGATAAAAAATGAATTTCTTCTGAAAGTGACAATTCTTGCTTCAGGTAGTGTTTTCCATTATACCCAGATCATTACTACATCCCTGTAATCTAATTTTACTTTACCATTGGGGTTTAACAGTGAATATTGCATTGGCACCTACCCCATGAAACTCCTGGCCTTCTGCTAACCACAGATTGGTGGGCTAAAATGAGAGACTGCCCATTGAGAATATAATCCTGGTCTGCAGGGGGCACAGAGATTTCTTCACCTCTGTGAAGCAGACAGTGGTTTGACCCATGCCTGAAGCTCCACATTTTTACCAGCGCTTCAAGCTCCACGTTTAGGTACAGCACGCCACACTGGAAGTTAACATGAACATGAAAGAGGGGCACAGGGGCCTTTAGCTAAGGAGAAGAATGATGACTTTGCTTGTGGCAGTTTTGAATATGTAGAAAATATGTATGAAATTTTAAAGGGCATGTTACCCACAAGTTCAAGAAAGCAGATATTTTCATGTCTTCCTTCATTCAAAATAGAGCAGAAACCAAATATAATTCTGTTCACATTTATCAATGTGTTTTAACAGAAAAAAAAATGGGGTCAATAAGTCCTCTGAAAAGAGGCTAAAATGAAGGAAGATAGAGTTCATCACTTCCATATTTTGAGCCTGTGACTTCCAAAATCAAAGGCTTGGTAATCCTAATGGATTGACTTCCAAATTTCCTTGGATTTGTATTGCTGGACTTGTCTCTCTCCGGGGCTTAGCTGGATCCCTGCAGATAGATTTTTAGGTTTATATGGTGTAATTCCACTTAGTCCAGCTGTAAACTTGTGGTGGCTGAATTAATACATTACAAGGGGGGAAAAACTAAAAAGAAAAGAGTATACCTACAAACCCCCTGGTTTGTATATCAAATCCTGAGGGGGAAAAACTGGGCATTTCAATTAGTTGGTTGTGTGGCCTGATTGAAGAACAGCCCCATGGCTAACAAAGCTTTGTCTGTAGTATCAGCTTGCTCCTCATCCACCAGGACAAATAGAGTGGTTGGTCATTAACGGGCTAGCCATCGGTTAGGGGTTTTGTTCTTAAATGGGAGCTTTGTCTTATCCCTGCTGTTTAAGCCCTCTCCAAGCACTCCTCACCTGTCATATCTGTCATACATTTAATTCATCACGATCTCTGGTCAAAAGCTACACTGATAGTATCAAAAGAAGAGGAGGGGGCTTCTTATAACTTTAGCGATCAAAGGAGATTACAAAGCAAATAAGATTTTAATGAAGACGGCAGGTTTGGAAAGGAGAATTTACTGCACTGCGAATCGCTAACATATAAATGTTCATTTTATCTGTATAGTATTTGAGAGTGGAATCCCAGGCTATTACAGAAGGAAGGATGGATACATGTGTTGGTTCCTGGTTTTAATTAAAAACACTGAGGGAGGAGATGTGGTGGGGGGGTGGGGAAAGAGCTCTTTTATTTCACTTTAAAGGTCATATTTTTATTCTGTGAATATGATAAGCAGACTGTGTTTAAACACAAGTTTATTTTAATGGTGACAAATACATCAAGCAATTTGTCACTGAACTGATACTGTCAGGCCAATGCGCTCTGTTATTTCACCTAAGTTTCAAAATATCAGTCACAATACTGAAATACACTTGGCCTCACTGTATCTACTAAAGAGGCAAAGCAGGCAGGCAGTTTCCAGTCATAGTCACAGAAATCCACATGTTCCTGAGATCATACATGATGGGGGCCAGAGCTGCAGAAATGCACCTTTTGTGTCAGTGAGTGTTTTACAGGAAGGCAGCCCTGTGCCAGTGGCACGGGGAAAACTGCCTGCCTTCCCTTACAGGGAAGCCTTTCCTTACTGAGAAACACGTGCTGCCTGTGGCACTTTGTCATGGAATGCAAGCACGAAGCATACACATCTTAATTCACAGAATATTCTGGATTGGAAGGGACTCACAAGGATCATCTCTTTGGTGAATGGCCTATATAGGGGTCAAACCCATATCCTTGGCATTATTAGCTCCATGCTCTAACCAACTCAGCTACTCTCAGTGGCTCATTCACTATTATATTTTATTAAACTTGCAGTCTTTCCACAGAGGAATTTTCCCATTTGGTAGTGTCAGTCCAGGGTATATCTGTTTTCTGATGAGGTGGAAACAACTGATGAGGAATTACCTGTTGCAGTTCCTAATGCTACTAGTGTACAGTATGTAAATTCTGCATGGCCAGTCATCTGGAGATTCAGTTAGCAGCAAAGACACTCCACTGAAAACATGAAGGTTTTGGAGCAGAGTATCCTGACACATAAAAGAGAACCAGGGGGTCAGGCTCAGCCAGTGTGGATTTATGAAAGGCAAGTTATGTTTGACTAACGTGATCTCCTTATGACCAGATGACCTGCTTAGGGGATGAGGGAAAGGCTGTGGATGTTGTCTACCTGGACTTCAGTAAAGCCTTTAATACTGTCTCCCACAGCCTTCTCCTGGCTGTTCATGGCTTGGACAGGGGCACTCCTCACTGGGTAAAAAACCTGTGTGGATGGCCAGGCCCAGAGAAAGGTGGTGAATGGAGTTACATCCAGCTGGTCACCAGTGGTGTTCCCCAGGGTTCAGTACTGGAGCTAGATTTTGTCTTTATCAGCTGCCTAGACAAGGGTTTTAAGTTCACCCTCAGTCAGTTCACAGATGACACCAAGTTGGGCAGGAGTGCTGATCTGCAGGGTAGGAAGGCTCTGCAGGGGGATCTGGACAGGATAGGCTGGATCAATGGGCCTGGATCAAGGACAATTGTATGAGGTCCAACAAGATGAAATGCTGGCTCCTGCAGGTGGTTCACAAAGAGCCTCATTGTAGCACTTCAGGCTGGTGGAAGAGTGTCTGGGAAGCTGCCCAGCAGAAAAGGACCTGAGGTTGCCAGTCAACAGTGGCTGAACATGAGCCAGCCTGTGCCCAGGTGGCCAAGAAACCCAGTGGCATCCTGGCTTGGATCAGCAACAGTGTGGTGAGCAGGACCTGGCCAGCGACCAGAACCCAGTACTAAGCACTGCTCAGGTTGTACCTCAAACACTGTGTCCAGCTCTGGGCCCCTCACTACAAGAAACGCATTGAGGTGCCAAAGTGAGTCCAGAGAAAGGCAGCAAACCTGGTGAAGGATCTGGAACAAAAGTCTGACAAGAAGCAGCTGAAGGAGCTGGAGCAGTTTAGCCTGGAGAAAAGGAGGCTCAGTGGGGACTTTGTTGTTCTCGATGACAAGAGGAAACAGCCTCTGGCATGAAGGGCCGTTCTGACTGGATGTATTAGGAAAAATTTCTTCACTGAAAGGGTTGTCAAGCAGTGACACAGGCTGCCAAGAGAAGTGGTGGAGCGACCCTCCTAGGAGGAGGTATTTAAAAGCCATGTAGCTGTGGCACTTAGAAATGTGGCTTAGCTGTGGACTTGGCAGTGCTGGACTCATGGTTGGAATGATCTTTAACATCTATATGATCTTAAGGGTTTTTTGTAACTGAAACAATTCTATGCATTTATAAAGCAGTGCTTTGGGCACTGTGCAGTGTGCAGAGCCAAACCTGCCCTGTTAGCAGCAGAACTAGGCAGCTTTACTTTGCAGTTTTTCTTTGTGATGAAAAGAAAGCCTTTGCGATTGCTGAAGCCTTTGATAAAAGAAAGGGTAGTTTGTGTTATTAGCACGGATGTTAACATCTTTACTTCAAAGACAGGGGGGAAGTGGCTGCTAGCTTTCTTTAAATTGAATTAAAAACATGGGGTTCAGGAAGGAGCTCACAAAACCATGTCTGAACTTGTCAGCCTTTACAGGTTTAGGTGGAAAACTCCAGTTCTCACTTTCCGCTGAGTAATACTGAGAGTTCATTATTTGTGTGGTTTTCAACCTGGCTATGAATTATGAATGATTTACTTAAGAAGTGATAAACTATGGATCTGCCCTTTAGCTAAGACAAGGTCCCTACAGCTGAGGTGTTTGACGTTCAGCAAGGAGATGGTCCTCAGCACCCTTCTGATGTTGGAGTTAATATCTTGTGTTTCCATCTGAAGGCCAGTATCCATCCCTTAAGTTGCTTTTCTGTAGCCCACAGAATCTCCTGATATGCAAGGCCCAATGAACTAGTTTTACTGAAAGATGAACCTTCACACGTGATCTGTCATCTGGTGGCATGAATTAGCTGAACCAAAGTCAGACCCAGATTTTTTTGCAAGTGAAGATGGGATAAAGACACAGTCAGTACTTTAGTTCAGAAACTCTGTTTGAATCTTGCTTTGAGTAAGTGTGTCAGCAAGTAGCTTCTAAACTGGTTTGTTTTAATCAATAGCAATAAAAACCGTGAGTGAATAGGGCTGTATTTATCTGATACTGTGATGAGACAGTGCAGCAGAGGCAGCTGCAGCAGGGCTCCTCCAGTGCTCACACCAGCTCGGTGAATGGGTGTTAGTGGCACTGGAAGTCGATTTGCAAGGCTCTGCCCTGTAAACAGGGTAGGCACCTGTGCCAGACACAAACATTTGCATTTACTGTTGGTTTAAGGACCTCCATGCTTTTATTCATCTGGAAACTGTGGATTTTTTTCCTTTTCTTTTTTTTTTTTCCTTGCTCTAAGTTAAGGTGGCAGATGCTGACTTAAAACATAGTTTTTCCTTTCACAAATTAGAAATTCTGAGAAGGGGCTCAAGTTACTTGAGGTATAGACCAACCACCTCTACTAACAAGTTCTGGTTATAGATCTTAATAGGTTTTTGCAAGACCAAAGTGCTTAGGTAAAGAAGTGTTCTTTGAAATAACATAAGTCCACATGACACCATATAAAAGTCAAATGACAGAGCAATTCATGGGTTATTGTTACAAAACTAACCTTTCAAAAGAGCTCCTAAAATGCACTATGGCTGGAGTTTCCCTTATGGAATTTATTTTTAAGCCACTTTCTCCAGGTTTAAATCTGTCTACAGAAAACTTCAAAAACTTTCTGTTGTTGTTGTTAGGAAAAGAGAGAAAGAAAAATAGCATGCTCTTTTTTCTGTGTTAAGGCAAATGCTTTTAAAATGTATCACCCCATACCTGACTGAAATTTTTAAAAAAAAATGAAAACCTTCAGAAACTGGGCATCGGTTTTCTTCGACAGCACAAAAGCCACCGTGCCAACATTTGGAACTGCAACACATCAACCGCTCTTATAGCTCGTACTTTATTCTCTGCATCAAAGCTCTGGTGGGGGGGAGTAAAAACAGAGAGTGAGAGAGCGAAAGAGTCAAGCTCTTCAGAGCCTCTAATGACGCGTGCCAAACACGTGGAAGGTAAATCCCCTAATTCAGTCTATTCTTTCAGCATTCCCTGGCGGGCGGCCAAGCTAAATATTTCTGCTGGATAAAAAATGCACCCTCCCATGCGGCACTTTCTTAACAGGATGGCTCTCCAGCTTTAGCGGAGGGGGCTTCTCTGGGGGAAAGCCAACATGTGTGTTCTCTTATCTATTTATTTATTTTATTAAAAAGGGGCTTTATGGGCTGTGATTGGATTAACTTAGTGAACCCTGGAGGAAGAGGAAAAACAAATTGGGAAGCTGGTTTAGCACCCCCACCTTTTTGTCATCTTCTTTTGGGATTTCCTGGCTGGCTGCCACCTTGAGCCTGTTGAATGTTCTTTAGATCAATCAATTAAAAAGGCTTTAATATTTGGGTGATTGGAACGCAACATATGGGCTGCTGGTGCGGATGTCATGTGGTGCGTGGAGTTAATTGAAATGATTAATAGAGGTGTTAGTTTCTTCAAGACTAATTGAAGAAAGAATATAATTGGAAGCATAGACTAACCATTATTGTTGACTTTTTTTTAACATATTGCATCCTTTAAACACTTGTACATGTTTATAAACATGCAGATGGACTTTGTTTAGATGTCTTCGATGTGGTGATTTGCAAAATCACATCAACTCTACAAAAGTCAAATTTATTTTTATGTAAATTCATCAGAAAAAAATATTTCCCCGTGCCTTGCCTGTTTTCAGTAACCAGTATGTACACTGAATTTCTGGTATCTGTTTGTCTTTACTTCCTTGCCAGACTTAAACCAATTGATTCATCCTCATCATTATCTGTGGGGTCAGAGCATCCATCCACAGAAACTGATCAGGTGCCTCTGGAGGTCTGCTAGTGCCCTCTTCTCTCTGCACAGTGAGTTGTGATAGATAGCACAGTGCAAATGTGCCAGGTATTTTAGGGAATAGCATCACTATTGTACTGCCCCACACCTTGCCAGCTTGACCATATTTCAAAGGGATAAATATACAAAGGACTGTCAGCAGCCTGGATTTGACAGTCAGAAAGAAATGTCAAATTAGAGAAATTCAGAAGATTGAACTGACATCAGCTCTTTTGGCCTCTCTACCTTCTTTAAGAATAATAACTTTTTTTCAGGACTAGTAGCCTGGGAATTTCTTATTAAAATTTCTGAGCTATTGTGAAATACAAAATGAAAGCAATGAACTGGCTGCAGAGGACATCTGGCAGCAAGGAGAGGGTATGAAGGATGCATCTCCGAAAGTCATGCTGCTGCACAGCTCTACCCAGCGCTCAGGGTAGAAATGGGGAAACAGAAAACATGACAGTCTCTGGTCTGTAGTCAGTGAGCACGGGCTGGCTGCCCGAGCACCGCGCCAGAGGAGCAGCACCGCGTCCTGCCTGCTGCTGGGCTGTGGTTACAAGTGCCACAGCAAACCTTCAGATGGGGATTTCTTCAAACTGAAGACAATGCTTTAAACGACTTATGAATCTGCTACAGGGCAAGTGTTCACTTGTGGAAGAAGAAAATCAGGCAAGATGGCAATGAAGTGTTGATCTAAAAGGTAAATCAGTTTGGATTTAGGATGGATAAACTACATTTGGAAGCGCTTTTTTTTTCACAATCGCTTTCTTTTTGCCTGCATTTTTTAATAGGGGAAACACTTGTGTATAATTTTAATGTTCTGGAAAAGAACTGTCTTCCTGGAAGGGACATAAATATTTTCTTTATTTGTTTTCCTTTGCACATGTGGTGCAGCTTATGCATTTGTGTATCTTTTTCAGTAGTCAGAAAGTTTATTCTGCAGTTCAGAATAAACTGAGCAGTGAAGTGATAGATAAGTTTGGAGGGGGTTTGTTGCTGGCTTAGAAGAAAAGAGTCTAGGATGGTTTTAATATTTTAGAGTCTTCCCACACAGATTTCCAGTGATGCTTTGAAGGCAACTGTGTGTCTGCAAAGACTTTGAGCCTCCCCGGAAGATGTGGCCTGTCTTGCGTACAGATCTGAGCAAAGCGTTTGTAGAAAGGAAGTGGCTGTCCTGTACTAGGGGCTGAGAGGAAGGGAAGACATTAGGTCTGATTGCAAGCTTCCCTTACTGCCCGTTGCCTGATTTGTGTGCACGTAGTGCTAATGGTTTTAAATGATAGGGATGTGCTGAGACAGACTGGTGCAAATTTTTTCTTTCCAAAAATTTTTTCTATTGTTATTATTTGGCGATGAGATTAGTCATTTAAGGATCTGGTTTTATTACAGCGAGCTACTGCAATTACATAGTCACTTGTTTACTTTTCTATTCTTAATAGTGATGAAAAATAGGAGTCTCAGCGTTCTATTGCCTGCATTGCCCATTAGGATTTAGTACAAGAAAAGGAGAAAATTGTATAAACTTACTGAAATAGGAGTGTCCTCTCTGTTTCTATCAAACCTTGCCATGTTGTGTAAGTAATAAAATTCTAGTGCATTGGCCTGGGTCACTGAAAGGGGAACAGCAGACCAAGGAAAAAGAGTTTAAATCTATGCACGTGCTTTGTATGTGGCTTGTGTCTGATGGCAATATTCTCATTCTCATACAAAGGAGAGTTTTCAATAACATGCCCCTAAAATAAATCTCAGGGAACAATATCTAGTACCCTGCTAGCATCACCTATTGCTAAGACAGACAATTTGCATTAGGAGATCTCACTTTAAGGTTCTCATAACTCTACCAATTTCTTAACGTGTGCCTCAGATTTCTTGCATTTTCTTTTCCTATGGATGCATTTTCCCCCAAAATTTATTCTGTCATTTCCAAGAATTTGGCTGTGACAAAAATTTTGTTGCTAACATTAGGAATGTGATGGCTTTTCTGTTAAAAAGTAATCTCCACCATGACAGCCCCCATTTTTTGGAGCAAAGTTTGAATGACAGGTTCAGTGGCTTGGGGAAGGGCAGTGTGTGTGGCAGGGGAGGGAGACTGTCATTGTCTGGGATGTTCAAATGCCATTCCCTCTGCCAGGAGCACTTCCCAGTTCGTGGATCTCCACAGGTGCTTCATTTGCATTGGGTCTCTGTCAGAGCAGGAGCAGAACACACTCTGGCAGTGTCCTCACCTCTATCTCTGACACCCAGGAGAATAGCTTTCGAGCTAGAAGCCAGCCTAGAGGATTGGCAGAGCAGCCCTCCCAGGAGGTGCAGGAGGGCATCACAGCTCCCTTCAATGGCCAGACTCTTGAGTCTAGAACAGACCATCAGAACTGAGAGCAGAGGAGTGCATGTTCAGCACGTGCTCACTGCAAACCACCCTGAGGCCAGGGAGTCATCAGAAGGAACTGTTTCAAAAGCCTATGGACAGGAGCTGAACTTGGAGGGGATTATGAAGGAGGAGAGACTATGCCCAGAGATCAGCAGTGTCAGGGAAGAGGGAAACTGAGAGTAAGGTTAGTACAAGACCAGGGGATTTATCTTTATGGGTTATTGTAGACGAAGACGAGCAAGCTCGGTGTTAAAAGCGGGTGGAATGTAAGCCAGCTCTGATCCAAAAGCTGCCTGCCTGCATTAGCACAGTGCTAAGCCCAAGCTAATATATCCGGCTTCTCACCAGGGCTTATTAGCTCGGGCTCAGTGCCATACTAACATAGTCACAGGAGCTCCAGTTGGCCTGACACCATGTCTGCTCAACGTGTGAAATGAGCTCAGGGCTACGTGCCTGCACAGGAGCACCAGGAGATGCTTGTAGACTTGACTGCCCCACACTGATGAGAAGGCTGTGGAGGCCAGGCCTGCCGGTCACCAGGAAGGGGCACACGGGGATGGAGAGCATGTCATGTTTGCCTAAAGTAGTACAGGAAAGAAGTGCAGCGCAGATGAGGAACCAGGAGGGACTGAAACTGTCTTGATGAGAAGACTTGGCGCACAGGAGCCTGGGTGTGGGAGTGGTAGATGTGAGTGACTGGAAAGGGAAACTACAAGAGGGGTCAGGAGGAACAAGCTGAGGACTTGCTGGGCAAGGAAACCAATCAGAAGTCTGAGTCAAGCACTGGAAGAGGAAGAACAAACTCCACACCACACCTGGCATGAAATCAAATGCCTGAAAGCAGTCATTCCTCTGCTGCCAGCCTGTCACCTGATAAAACCATCAACAGAAGTGTCCTATCCCTTACAATGCTTGTGCTGACCTTGCCAAAAACAACCGTATGGTTGCTGTGAGCCAGGTCTGCCAGTGATCCTGCAGAGGTCTGCCTGTGGCAGATCAGAATACCTCAGCTCTGTTCTTGATCTGTGTAGGCATCAGAGTAGTGCCAGGTCATGAGGTCTCTGCTTTTTCTATTTGTAGTTTCAAAAATCAGCATAAAAACTGTAGAGAAACCTTACTAAAATTGCAAATTCAAGTTCTCCAGAGTTTAAGGTTGTTTGTCTAACTCCAATTTGATCCTCTTATGCATTATGATACAGTCTTTAATTACTCATTTAATTACTGTTAACTGGCTACTTGCCTCATTCAGGCATAAGACAAGCTTGCTAGGGGAGATGGATTGGGGTGGTGTAATAAAATGTTATCTTTAAGACACCTCTTCCTACCATCTCATTTGCTGCTGCATGAGGAAGTAAGATAGCCATGGCAGGAAGAAGTTGTGCTCTCCTCTGAGCAGGTGAGCTCTGCTCTGAAGAATTATGTTTTATTCCTACCTGTGATTTGGAATAAGATTCAGGACAATTCACCTCAGCAAAGCCTTTTGTGGGTGGGCAATAATTTTGTCATCTTCTTGGGTGCCTGACATGAAGCCCTGCAAAATACAGAGCCATCACAGATGCCAGGAAGAGAAATGCTTTGAACATATAAAATAATGCACTGTGCTGAGTAAATCAGTTGCTCTGCATCCCCAAAGTAATGTATGCTTTTGATGTTAATGTCATTGTGTCTCCATACCCCTTCTGCAGCGCGAGAATAGCAATAATACCTTCATCAACATATGGGGGAGGTATTGTGAAAATCAGATTAGTCATTATTTGATGTTTGTGAAGCGTTCAAGTGCTGCTGTTCTGATGAGCAAAGCAGAAAAATACAAAACAAAATTAGTTGTCTTCACTTGAACGGTCTGTGGTTAAAGTAAGGCACTGGGCCTTTCAAGGAGAAAGGAGAGAGAAAAAAATCTGGGAAAATGGCTCTTCTAGTCAGCACTCTTTTCTAAACACTGAATGAGGAGGAGAAAAAGATGGTGCATCCTATGCCAAGACTGCAGAACTGAGTTTCTGTACACAATCTTAGATCTCCTGGCTTCTCCTACCAACTGAAAGAATGCTTGAGTTTCCACCATAATAGGTCTCCATTTACTGACATTTTGGAGTGTTTGTCTCACTGCAAAGCTTGGGGTTTTTTATGTGAGTCTGTTGTCTTGCAAATCTAAGGGTTGGCTGTAGGTTTTTACAGAACTTTGACTCAGCTTCAGGGAAGGAGGAATGAAGAAGCAGAAGAGTGAACTTCTGGAAGCTGAAACCTTCCTTTCCCTGGGTTTGAGCAATCTGTGCTGTTATGAAACCTTTTGAAATCTCATTTGCTGATGTCTTTCTGACCCCCCAAATTATTCTTGTGTAAATGTTGACACCCAGCAGAGATGAAATCATTGACTTGGAAAAACATAACTAGCTTATCAGAAACTGCAAGATTCCAATAATATACTAGCAATGCCAGCCTTCATTTTTCTTTCTTTTTTTTACTTTTTTTTTTTTTTTTTTTTTTTTTTTTTTTTTTTTTTTTTTTTTTTTTTTTTATTGTTTGTGGTTAGTTGGCAGATGGTATTGTGAATCAGACTGTCTAACTGAGGGAACAGAATGGTTTTTTCAGCTCACATAAACCCAAATCCCTGTCACATATCAAACAAGTTTTATTTTCGGGTCTTCTGTGTGCTTATGATTTTTACACGTTTACACGTTTCATGTTGATAGTTTTAATTACAAACTCACATAGTGTACAAGCAGAACAAGGACTAGATACGTTTTCCAACAGAATTCAGGCTGTCTGTAAATTTTCTCTGTGTTGTGCCCACAGCTCACTGAAATCAAAGAACATCAAAGTTTCTCCACTGAGCACCTGAAATCAGTTAGTCCCCAATTGGTTCTTTTTATGATTCTGACACTAAAGTTATGTGATTTGCTTGCTGAAGGAAAGTGATTTAAAAATGGACAGACAAACCATCAGAAAAATGCTGAGGCTTTGGTCTCCTGTATCATGCCATTAGACACCAGGCAAGGCAAAAGGAACAACTGCAATCCGTTTATTCATTCCCACAGCTGTAAAGCCAGAAGATGCATTAAAACTTGATTTTACATCTTGGATGTTTAGGATCACAAAGTAGCTCCATAAAGAAAAATCTTTCTAAGGAGTTTGTTGTGCATAGGAGAAGGAATCTGCCCTCTAGCAAAAAAAAAAAGGGAAAAAAATCAAAATAGTCTCGTTTGTTCAAAAGCATTGATTTTGAGTTCTGCTACTCAGATGTGATTTTTGGTGTTTTATGTTTTAAATTAAAGGCGTGGCTGAATGTTCATTATCCCTATGATAAAAGCAGTAGAAATAGGTGCAAAATGGCCCTTGTGCAATGTTGTAATTTACCTTTATTTTAAACTGGCTTACACATCTTAATACATTATGACAATCAGAATTATCAGGCCACCAGGCGGAGAGGAGTTTGTTTTGTTAATTGCTCTTGTTAAGCCTAATTACAGAACGGGGTGGAGTGGATGTGAGGGGAGGGAGGAATCTGCTAGCAAGAGGAAATTCTAAAATCCTCGGAGCAGTTCCAGGCAGTGTATGTTGGGGAGTAAGAGTGCGGGTGTGGAGTGCGTGAGCATGCGTGCGTGTGTGTAAGAGTGTGAGAGCGAATGACAGACTTTCCATATGGACTAAAATCCTGAGATGCATAAGCTGGAGGTGGGGAACCTGTGCTGTGTGGACACATGAAGGTACAGCTGAACAAAGAACTGTGCTGTAGTTTTCTTTATGAACTAACTCCTTTTTTTTTTTTTTTTTTTTTTTGGAGGGGGATGGGAGGGGGCGGGAGATGCAGAGTACTTACTTCGCTGTTAATCTTTGAGGTTTGCATTAGACTGAGGTTTAAAATGGTTTGCCGATATACTGCATTGTTCTTTGATATTACAGGTTGCCACGTAGCTGTGCTTTGGTATCCTAAAGCCCTTTGAAAGGTTTTCCTTCTTCCCAGTGATTGTAGCAGAGATGTGCCGTGCACAGACTTTATTATTTGTTTATACTTTCCAATGGAAAGCGTACATCCGAAGATCCCTCCTGCCCTGCATTATTCCAGTTTGTTTATGTGCCCCACATTACGCTGTTGGCAAATTACTGTGCCTGACCTGCATTGTCAGCCCCCTCTATTGCCTGGGGAGCCTCCGGCACAGAAGTTTCTGATAAGGCAGTTTTGAACAAGCCAGACGCCAAGTGAATGATTTTATAACAAATCTGTGCTCTTCTCCGGGGTATGTTACCTGACTTGTTTGCTGCCAAGGTGGTTTTATTGGTTTGGCTACTGGGTGGAGGGAGGAGACTAGAACAGCACACGAGTCACGCTTTTGTTTTGCTTAATTATAATGTACAATTTTAATAAAACCTTTTAGTGCCGTGAACTAAATGTCATTGCAATCCTGCACAAGAAGAAAAATGCTACTGCTGTTGTAGCTGGCAGCTGAGTGGTTAGATGGCCAGAGTGTGTCTGAGGCTCAGAAGCCTTTTCTTTGCTGGCTAGAGATACTGCCGGGTAAATGTGTTTACTTTTTCCGTAGTATTTATACTAGTTAATGTGTCGCACTAGATAAATCTACTTCCTGAGTCCATCTTTCAGCTTGCTCTCTTCCCTCCCAATTGACAAATGGTTTGAGTTTGACACCGTTTTATCAGTTGAGCCCCTGCTGGGTGCTGCATGCCTGCTTGTTTCTGCTTTATCGTGAAAAGTGAATTATCTGCAATATTTTGCTACCATCTAACTAGCAGTTGTCAGGCTTTTCTATAGGAACTGATTTAGATTTCAGCAAGGGGAGGCTGTTGTCTTTCTCTGCAAAGCCGTGTTGTTGCTCCCCAGGAAAACAAAAGATCCTGGAGCTTTCTGCACCACAATCTGCTGCTGTCCCACTTTCAAGGAGGTGTTTTGTTTGTTGCGGCAGCTTTCTATCTTAAAATGATAAATTGAGCGGACATGTGTGCTGTTTTAAACTGCTGTCTCCAGGGCTTTGTGTTCACTTAGGATAAAATACATTATTTTGTGGTAGGCTCTGGTGTGATTTAAACTTGGTTTAAAGATTACAGAGCAAAAGGGAAAGCATCAACATCTTCAGCAGTGGTAGTTTGATGAGGAATAGCTGTCAGAAGAAGAACTCTACCGACTTAACCTCAAGTGGGTTGCAAATGCATTAGGGATTCATTAATATTAATAGCAGAATAGACATTTCCTGCTTTCGTTTGACATCTTCCAAGCTCTTTTTTTTTTTTTTTAAGAGCAACTTGAAGTGCAGTTTTAACACTTATTCAAGTTACTACAAGGATGATAAGCTAAAGTTAAACAGAAGGAGACCTCTGAGTGTGTGGGGTTGGTCTCTAGGAGTCCTGGAATTTGGTGCTGTGCTTTAGAGTAAGATTGTGGTAAACTCTCGGTTGAGACTTTTAAGGCAGTTTGCAAAATGGGTCCGTTAGGTGTGACTGCAACCAGAATAAACTGTTGTCACGAGAAATTGTTCTGTGAGGGTGACAGAAAGGTCACTTTCAAAATGACAAAATGTAAAGGGCAATAACTGAGTAGATTTCTAAGGTGGGCACAGTAGTGGCTTGTTCATAAATTCAGGGGTAGGAACAAAAAAAAAAATCCAAACCCTTCTTGAGTCTCCAAATACTCTATGAGGTTGGCTGAACAATTCAGTTTGAAAAATAAATAGATCCAAAGTAATTTTTATCTGCTTTCAGTCTTCTAAATCCCGTGATGCACATTTTCATGCTTCTGCTTCTGTCACCAGCAGGTTTCCAAGATTTATTCAATGGGGGGAAAAAAAATTGACAAAACCACCAAATATCCTTGAGACATAAAATAAACCCAAGAATTTTGTGTGGGCCAGGAGGAAACATGTAATAGAGATGATAACTTTTTCAGCATCCTGCGTATCACAATTTCTCCCACTGAGCCCTTTAAGTAAGAGAAGTTGTGACCATGGAATGAGGCAGGGGCTTGCTTTTTATAGAAAACACAGCTAAGAGTCCCAGTTCATAAAATATCGAAAGAAAACAGGTAAACCCCTACAAAGCACCTAGTCTGGCAAGTCTAGTGATGCAGCAGCTACAAATGCAGAAGTGTACATGAGTTTGGCAGCTCTTACTGATAGGGCAATTTGAATTGTCAGTGTGCGTCTGTTCTACTTGTTGAGCCTAATGAAAAGTACAGTTTAATCACTGGTGTGCCAAATTGACCATGATTAGCTGTTATTGCAGATTAGTGCATTGTCTGGGGCTCCAGAATTATTGATCCGGGTGCTGTGCTCTGGTGTTTTCTGTGCCCTCTATCGTAACCTCTCCTTAATGCTTAGGGCAGAAAAGCAGGAAAGGAGAGTAGGAGGGAAGAAGTCCAGATGGGAAGAAAACAGGTCCTGAAAAGACCACATAGGAACTAGGTCAGGTACTCTGGAGATTAAAGAAGCATGCTTCATCCCTGGACGCAGGAGGCAGGGACAAGTAGCATACAATTACGAGGAATTAGAACGGCAACAAGTAGTGCAGATTTATCAGCTTTAATTGTCTATTGTCAGGACAGAGCCCTTCTTGTAGATCAGGCGCTGCCAATGCTTTAATACCTCTAATGGACTCTCTATTGTGGGATTATCTCTCCTAAGGACAATGTATTTCTTAAAACTAGTTGTTTTGGGAGAGGGACAAAAAAAAAAAAAAGGAGGAAGAAGAAAAAAGAGAAGAAGTAGCTGCAGCCCTCAGTTGTTTGGGTTTTTTCCCCCCCTCTCTGGTTTGTCACATTTGCAGGAAGTAGCTGAGAGCCCTGTGTTGCTCTTCTGTCAGCAGCGCTATTCCTTCAGGGGAACTGATAGATACCTATTGAACATTAACCCCCTTTGCTCCACCTTCCCCAACGAGCTCCTCCAGAAACAATAGCTGGTTGATAAAGAGCAGATAAGCAAGGACACCCGGCTTAAGAATCTCTCTGCTATCTTTATTTTAAAAGCTTTCCTGGGTTTTGCAAAGTAAACATTACAACATTTAAAGAAGGATAAGGTGTCAACTATTTAATGAGAAGTTGTGTTTAATAGCAGAGGAATTCTTCCCTCCCCCAGCCAACACACAGGTATGAAAAGACTGTTATTTCACCACCCTGGAGTAGGAGAGGTGGAGAAATGACAACTGTACTCTTAGAAACTTAAAAAGTGGTCCTAAAGATCAACCCTTCCAGATTCCCCAATCAACTCTAAACACACAGTTACTATTTTGAAACCTTTGGTCCTCAATGCATGGTAGTCACATTGCTGGATCTGTGATAATCTGTGGGTAAATATTTTCATTTCCACCACATGCACTTTGTCATGGTGTGTAGCTGTTGTTTTTGTTAATCTGTTTTGAAATGCGCTCTGTGGCCAGCTCCTTGTCTGAGAAAAGTGGCGTAGTTCCACCCATGGATCTTGCCCTCCTTCTGCTGTGTTCATCAGCTCCAGGAGACTGGGCAGCCCAGAGAGGGTCTGACATGAAAACTGAACTGTGCAGGAGCACAGACTGAAGTTTCACCATTGTTCATATCACTGTGTCTTATCAGGCAGGTTGAAGAGAGAATACCCAAAAAAGTGTCATGACTGCCAAGTTGGGAATAGACATGAAAGTTAAAATAGTACAATTAATTCTAAGGTGACTTCAATATTTCAGCTTGTGAGCTTGTTTTGGGGCTGATGTCTGAAGTATTCACAGGAGTGAGCCTTCTAATTTATGCATACCATCTCATCCCTCCTCCATGACAATCTGGAAATCAGCCTATTTCAAATGAAAATTTTCCAAAGCACACTGGGTTTTTTTCAGTCCTCTTGTCACCAGTAAGGTTGGAAATCAGTTAAAGTAGTTGGAATGGGTTGGCCACTTGTCATTCATTTTTCCTCAGACTCAGTTAAAATGGACAGAATATTCAAAACTCCAGGGTTGGGATGTGAAAGGCTGAATTTGTACTCAGATTTTCAAGTCCACTATAAACCTGTGTTGGTAGAAACATGCAAAGACAGTAAAAGTGTTCCTGTATGGTCTTTGGCTGTCATCCCTACCTCTCCCAAGACCACTATTGCTCAGAAGTGTGATGAGAAAGCTGATGGTAGCCAAGAAGGGAACATTTGTGGTCCACCTTCTCACACAGCCTTCTTGCCCTCCTGATGGCAGCCCCAGACAGCTTTGGCTCCTTCTTCTCAAACTCAAGCATCAACCAGACGAAAAGACTAAAGCTTAGTTTTTGCTTCTGTGTGCTGTGAGAATGTTTTTATTCCATTGGAGGAGAATTGTTTTGGCTTATTCTTACATCATCTGAGCAGTATTTTAATAAGGCCTAGTGGGAAACAAAAAGGGATATGGTATTTTAGTTTGAGTCCTTTTTTCTCTTTTTAAGGACAATTTCTTGAGAGGATAAAACAACAGAAAACAAAGTGATGTTAAGGCTTGCACTAGGCAGTAGATAAGAGTGCAGCCAAAAGATCAGCTCTTGGTATTGCACAGCTGAGACAAAAATAAATGTTTGGCATTTGGAAGAGCTACAAGGCAATGGCCAGGGTGCTCTGTAATTAAAGGCAGTCACTGAAAGCTGCATGTGTTAATTCAAAAGCCTCCTGGCTATGGCACACACCACCCCAAATGCCCTTGCAAAAAGCTTCTTGTAGATTCAAGTGCAATTTTAATTTCTCTCCTTGTAGGCAATACCAGCTGAAGTCGTCTAGGGCATACAAAGCCTCTGAGATCATATCTGAAGCCCATAGGCACGTTTTGCAAAGGTCAGGCCAGTCTGAAGAGAAGATGGCTTCTCTTTTACAATAAAGTGTAACTATTCCTGTTGCACAGAGACTAAAGGGTCTCTTTCCCTTGAATCTGACAGCAACAATGTTTTCAAAAATGTGGCCCCAAAACATGAGTGCATATCAGAACTTGAAAGCAAGTTCTTCTTAGAGTTTGATTTCTCAGTTTGCTTTTAAAAGATGTGGAGTCGTGCAACTACATCATGTACCTTCTGCAATAATGACCACAACTGGTCCCCAAATGTTTACCAGCACAAGGATGCCTACATGCAGGAAGTGGGAAATGGGGGTGGGTCTGGTAGTTACTCTTGATGTGGTCAATCTGCCACTGACCTTGTTTGGGAAGGGGAGGATGTGAAAATGAGACTCTCCTTTAATCTCTTGTGTGCATTTTATCTCCCCTCCAACTTTTTCAAGAAATTTCATCTATTAGAGCCAGCTCCCTTCCCTCCTTCTTCCCCTTACAATTACAGCAGGCGCAGGGAGAACAGCAGCAGTGGCAGCTGAGGCTGAGTTGCACAGGCTTGTTGTTGAGCTGAAGTGGTGATAGCATCAAAGGAAATGGATGGGGATTTCTGAGATCAGAGCTGTTAGGGCCATTCATGATTTGTTGCTAGGCTGAAAGCTGCTGCAGAGAGAGCTGCCTGAGAAATGCTGATTAATACAGTAATTGAGGTTTTCTATGAGCGAGAAGGAAAAAATTAAAATATGACTAAAAATATTCTTTTTGAAATGAACAACATTTTGAGATTGCACATTCCAGACAATAGCAGCTACTGGTACAAATGATTTCTATAAAGGAGCAGAAAACTTCTGGTTGAACACAGTGTCTTTTTATGTTTCTCTCTTAAGGAGGAAGGTCAGAAGGTCAGTCTATATATTTCTTTAATGGCAGAGTTTCCTCTGTGATTCTTACTTTAGTACACATTCTTAACAATTTGTTTCTGTCTCTTTTTCTTGATAAACTTAGTTTTATTCCCAATCAGGCACTATTAGGCTGGATCTGCACTTCAGCAAAACCCATCTCCTGCACTAAGGTAGTTATGGGCTCAGTTTCACTGAGACACCTGGAGCTAATTTTGGGATAGCCTCAGAGTGTGCCACAGAGTTATTTGAAGTCCATAGGCTTCATAGGCTGTACTCACCTCCCCAGGCTCCAGGGATAGAGCTGCACTGACCTGGGATATTGGCATCCTCCTGATGAATATTTCACTTCATCTGGTGTGATCTAATCTAATCTCTGCTTCCTCCTGTTTTCCAGCCCAAAAGCTGGAAATTCTCAGTTCCTTGAAAAGCAGATTTGCTTTTTTCCCCTGCTCTCCTTCACACTAAGAAGATCAGTCCCTGAAAGAAACACATCAACCCTTTCTTCTTCCTACCCCCCCACTCACCCCCCAACTTTTTTTGTTTTTCTTGCAAGCTAACAGGGAAGTGAAAAGCTCTGAAACAGCTGCCTCTCGGAGTGAGACTATTTTTCGGTAAAATAATCACCTTCAGTATGACTACATTGTTTTTCTGTTCTGTGCAGTGTGACTCAGCATCAGTTAATTAACCCAATCAAGTAGGCCGGATTTCTCTCCTTTAATGAATGGTTCTTCCTACTTCAGAGACTTCCTAGACCTCGTTTTGGATGTGCCTCGGTTTTACAGGGTATATCCAATTACATTTCTATCCTTCAGCCCCAGTACTCAGGCCACCTCTCCTGTGGAATTACGCTGTGGTGGCAGTTCAGCCAGGACACTCACTGGCGAGCAGTTGCCCTACTTAGGTCTGCTGCCACGAGCCCTGCCGCCGCGCTAGCGCACACGGAAGGTCTTTACACAGATGTGCTATTCTCAGCATCGCAGGCCCAAAATGGCAAGTAATCCTTTCCACACGTCTTTTTATCAGTGGGAGGAGGAGCAGGTTAAGGGAAAGGGGTTTGTGTACGCCTGTCAGAGAGACAGACAGGCACTCGATTGCATAAACCTGCTTCCCGACCCCCTCCTTCTCCCTTTTTCCTGTGAAGAAATAGGTAACTCCGAGATCAGCCTAGAATATAAGTGCATGTACGTTTAGAAGAAGAATGTGAAACTAGCTGCCCCGTAAAGTGCCAGGGAAGTGACGAGAATTATGCTTGCAGACGTGTGAGACGGAAAAGTAGTAGAGTTGCCTCACAGCGAAGCAGCTAGCATTTGCACTGGGCTGTGGATGGCTATAAATGGAATTGTGCATCACCGTTCCTCTGAGCCCGAGGACGCCTTGCTGAAGAGACAGGACCACTGAAGGAAGTAAGGCATCTGGTTGTTTTGTAATGAGAAGCAGGAATGCTCTTAATAATAAACAGGACATTGTGTGCCATCATCACAGGATGTCCTTCCTTCAGCCAGCATGCTGACTTGGATCGGAGGAAAGAAAAATTGGGTGCCGGGATCTGCTGATTGTTCTACCAACCCTCTTTCCATCAGTAGTGTGTCCTGGATGGCTGCTCACACACTGCTCTGTGAAAGATCTGTGCTCGTTTTCTTACCACGCTGCCACAGGGGCTGGAAATGCTGCTTGCTGCTGTGAGCTTCCCCGCTGTTACCAAGGGAAAGGGGGAAGGTTTTGTTTAAGGGAAGAAACAGAAATGTTTTTCCCAGTTCCTCTTACAGGCACTGATTAGAGATTCGGGAAAGAGATAAAATCAAAACTCTGAAATTCCCAAATTTGTCATCTCAAGTAAAGTACTATGATTGCTGAGGTTTGGGAGCACTTTGAATCGAGTTTTAATCGGTAAACTAGTAAATTAATTTCAGTTGGTATTTTTCGTAAAGTTCTATCAAGTCAAACTGCGCAAGAACGAAAGCGGCCACGTGCTAAATTCCGGAGCTTAAAAATAGCACGGAAAACAGATTTCTAGTAAAAGCTGCCTCAGGTGCGCTCTCCGCGAAGCGCCGCGGTGCCCGCCCACCGGCAGACCCAGGCGGCGGGGCAGCGCCGCGGCTCTCCCAGCTGACGCACGGGGCCGAAAGGAAGGGGAAAAAAATAAAATAATAACAGTGATGTCAAAAACCCGACGCGGGTGGGCTGGGCGGGGCAGGGTCCGCAGGTAGGGCCCCACCTCCCGCGCTGTGAGAGGGCCGGCGGAGGGAGGGAGGGAGGGAGGGGCCGGTGCGCGGCGAGCGGCGGGCGGGCCGGGGCGAGCGGAGCGCGGCTGTGGCAGGCGGCCCCCCAGCGTTCCCCGGCGGCAAGAGCAGCAGCACCTGTGACAGCCGCGGGAGGGAGGAGCGGGAGGGGAGCGGCGGCTGGAGGTGTGAGTCAGTCTCCCGGGGACCCGGCCGCTGGAAGGAAGGAGAAATGTTTACTCTGTAGAAATGAGCCAGGTTTGCCGCCGCCGGTGGGCTTCGGTGTGGAAACGCGCGCGGACTCTGCCCCGGTAAGGAGCGCGATGCCGTCCCCTCTTTCACCCCCGTCTCCACCTCCCCGGCTCTTGCTTCTCGGCTGTCCCGGCGCCCGCGGGACGGAGCAAAAGTTTCCTCGTCGCCTGTCCCGGATCGGAAGCGCTCCTCTGATCGGCATTAACCCTTTCGCTCCGCCGCGAAGCTGTCACACCCCCGGCCCGAGTTTCGCTCTTCGTCCCCTCTGCCCCTTCAACGCCGAGGGTCCGGCGCGACTCGACCGCGGCCAGGACGGGGCACGGGGCTGGTCCGGAGGCGGCGGCGGCCGCGGAGGGGGCTGTGCATTGCCGTGGCCCCCGCCTGAGCCTCTTCGGGCTGTGCCTCCCGGGAGGGCCGGTCCCGGGGCCGCGCCGGGGGTCCCCCCGAACCCACAGTCAGTCAGCCCGTAACCTCTTTCTCGGAAGATCGCTGCGCTTTTCAGTCTTCGTGTTTCGTTTTTCCCGGTGGAGGGGTGTGAATTTCATAGTAGCTCCGTATCCAAAAAGGAAAAATGAAAGGATTTTACACCGTATTAAGCCGTCATTCTCAGCTACCAGCGTAGAGAATTTGGTTCCTCATGAACCTTATGGAAAGAGCCCGACCCTAATACATGTCTGAGGATAGGTTTGATACCAGTGCTTCTGTCCTGAACAGACAGAGGGGCTGAAGGACTTGCTGGAACTGTCCTGCTAGGCTCATATCCACTGTTTTGGGATACTAATTCTAGGAGGTACCATCAAAATCAAAAGGGATAGAATAACTTTTTTAAAGATTACTTATTTTATTTATTTCCCCTGCTTCTTTTCTGGTTTGACCCCCAGGAACATGTTGCAGTGCTTTGTGCAGGGCTGCTGCTGCAGTGATGCTGGGCAGGATGTCGGCTTTCTCAGCCTTCCCTGCCAAAGGATAAGGGGACGTCAGGAGGGGGGGGGGGGGCAGGTTGTTTTGAAAGTTGTTTGTGTGTTGAAAGCCGGTGGGAAAGTTCAGGCTTCCCCATTTGGAAGAGGCAAGGCTGGGTTCCGCTCTTCCAACATGCGCTTTCCATTTTTAGCTTCATTCAGACGCAGACAGCAGTTCCTTTCCTCTTCCTCTCCTTGTTTGTGTGACACTTTTCTGAGGCAGCTTTTCCACAGGCAACTAAGTGGTCTCACGGCCATGACCCCACATTTTCTTCAGCACGGAATATTCTTTTCTCTCTGAAGCATTAAGGAAAGGGTCTGAAAAAGGTAAAGTGGTTGTCACAGCCTAGGGATTTTCTCCTCTTTGTTTTTGTTCCCTCATTACTACCGAGGCTGGCATTTCAAAGTGCTGCTTCAGTCAGAGCAGCTTCGTTTACACTGCTTTTTGGCTATTACTCAACTGTACCAACTATCCTGCATACGCTTTTAAAGTGTCACAGACTACTGAATTAGTCACTCTGTATCAACGGAAACCACAACACTGGAGGACAATGAGGATTAAAGGCTGTTTTCTTTTTTTCCAGGCTGCTACACAGTGTAGCTCGGACGCTGTGAGTTTCAAGAATCTGGTGAAAGGGAGAGAGTGGACAATGAAAATGGACATGGAGGATGCTGATATGACTCTGTGGACAGAGGCTGATTTTGAAGAGAAGTGCACATATATTGTAAATGATCACCCGCTGGATCCCAGTGCCGATGGAGGCACCCTAACTCAGGCAGAGGCTTCCTTGCCAAGGAACTTGACTTTCAAATATGCATCTAACTGCAAAGAGGTAAGCGGCAGTGCTCTGGGGAAGGTTGGAGTCAGATAAGCCAAATCACAGCGCTTTGGAAAGCGTGTGCTCACCCTGTCTTTGATTCTTTAGCATACACACACACACACACCCTACCAACAACAACAAATGCCGCCCGCTGGCTTTTAATATGCGACCCTAATAACTCTTTTAAGAAACTGTGTGCTGGTCATCTCTTGTGCAACTGAAAATTGCAGCCAACCTATCCCTGAAAATGGTTCCGTACCAATTCACAAACAGTTAAATTTTCACACAATTTGAACAGCATCTGAATAAGCATATTTAAACTGTGGGGTAGTTCTTTGTGCCAATTTCTAGGCTGCTGTTTGCCAGGACCATTCATTGCCTCTGGCACAGAGATTAAAGTGCCTCGGTTGTCCAATAAATAGCTTTAAAAAAAGTAAAGGAAAAAAAAAAAAAACCAAAAAAACAACAAATTCCTGGAAATGTGTTTAATTATTTCTTTTTGTTTTCCCTTTGGTTATGAAATTGCTTTATTCTTTTCGTGAGCTCGTTGTATTCCCAGCCTCCTAAATTCTTAAAAACTCTGGCTTGTCAGTTAAGGAAGTAATGATAGAACTGTAGCAAGGTTGACAGAAGGGTGGCCGTAGCTTAAATTAACTTTTGTTTATCTGGGACAGTATCTTGACCGGTAGCTAGCCGTGCGAGTCTGTCCTATCCTTGTCCCTGGAGTGGGTACATTCTTTGTTGTTGTTTCAGAAGGGCTGGAAAGAAACAAGCCTGGATGAGCAATTTGGTTTTGTGTTTACTCCTTCGTATAGAGTAGCTATTATAGCTAGGTGTGATGTTCGGTAGCGTAACAGCCCAGGGGACAACCCTTCATTTCTCCCTGTGCTGAGACTTGTGGTATAGCAATTATTACCTGTGCTTCTGCTTTGGCTAAACGTACTGACCACAGAGCTGAAAAGAAGAGGTACACTCATCTGTGCCTATCAAATATTTCCTTCCAGAGCAGGTACTTGTTTAATCCTGTGTACAGAAATAGGGCTGGACCCCCAGCTGAAGGGTGTTGACACCATAGAATTTAGCTTGGCAGTGCCTAATAGAGTGCCAAGTATGTTTGGTAAGAGGTTAAAGCTAAATTCTCCTTAAAATGCCTCTTCCCATCTGCCCTGCCCTGCCCTGCAGAACTTTGGCAGAGAAAGGTCATGCTTCAGAAAAAGTGCGAAACCTGATTTTGTGTTATTGTATTGTTAGGTCTTAGTTTGGGGTGAAGAGGGAAATAAAGCTGAGACTGCCATGGGATACAGGAGGATTTCTTGACTGAAGGATGAGCTTGCAGTGTGACAGCTCGGCTCGGTCCTTGGCCGCTGGCTGATGACTGATTGGCTGCTGAGGCTGCTTGCTCTCTCTCTGGCCCTGTAGAGTCCTGCTGCTGTGGCTGGAGACATCCAAAGAGCTTTCAAAATTCCCAACACTGTGTTTGGAAACACCAAGGTGTAATTTCCTTATTCCCTGGCTCAGGTCAGTGAATCAGGAGTATTGCTGCCATCTCTGTATAAGAGGTATAAGAGAAGTTGTTGAAAGATTGCTGGTTTTTTCTTGTAAAATGTGACCTGTGCAGCTCCCTGCTAGTGGGAGTCTGAATATAGGACATCCTCCTTTTGTTCTCCAAAGCTCCCGCCGGTCTTTCATTTGTGCTGAATTGCACCTAACCTAAGTAGCAATAGGAGCTTTTAAACCCTGACTATCTTAAAGTAGCTCTGAAAGGAAGGGCCCGTATGATGTGCTCTTTTGCCCACCTTCTGTGAAGGCTACACTCCGGTGAATGTATGGACAGGTCTCATTTGCTACTCATCCACAGGTGATAATCGGCATCCAAGGCATAATCCGCTTGTGTGCTAGTAACTTCTGACATGAAACACTATATTTTTTTTTCTCTCTGCCTTCCAAGTTCGATTTTGCTTAGTGGGGTCAGGAGTGGGTACATGTGTTACTTTTGCGTGTTGGTGTTTGTGGGTCAGTGAGGGAGCCTGATTCTGGTTTTGACCTCATGGAAAACCTGGAGTCCTGTCAGCTCAGTAGTGGGTTTTTTCACTTGAAAAAGGATGAAGTTAGACTTTGGGGGATGCATGCGTGTGTGTTTGCCAGTGGGTTTCAGATGTGAGCTGTCTTCATTGTTAACGCTGGGGAGAGCCGTGGCTTCATCTGTTAGAGAGTTTTAAATGCTGAGTCAATTTATTCTCAAAAAAACATATATAATATATCGCTTGTGTAATGCTGATACTGTCATGATTAGATCATGAAATCCTAGTGCTGTCACGATTAGTATTGTATCTCCGGCTGGAGCAGGAAAAGTACTGCGTGCCTGCTCAGGAGGGAGGAAGTACGGCCGCTGCTGTTTGGGATGAGTTGCTTTTTCTATATCTGCTCCTCGCATGCTTTGTGGAGCTTCTCTTTAAAGGTTTATGCAATTTGCAAGGGAGCCCATGACACGTCATCATACTCTTGTTTATTCTTGGATCTTGATCAGGGACTTTTCTGAAGAACACATTTTTTGCTACGAGTTCACAGAATGTGTCAGCATTTTAAAAAATGAATTACTACTGCTCATAACATTTTAAGCTGTTAGATCTACATGAAGTCATTTATTTATTTCTGTGTGTGAATTATTTATCCTTTCCCCCAGTTCAGGTAATTGTCAAAAAATGATGAAATGTGGTGTCAGGCTTATGCTCTAGAAGGCCATATGTGAATGATCTTTTCATGCAGACATTTAAAAGCATTTTTTTCAATAATCTTCCCTTTGGTCTGATGCTTAAATCCCCAACAGCCCTTCCTGATATAAAATGACAGTTAGTCTGCTGTCTTGAATATTACTAGTACCTCATCCTGGTGTGTGAGCTTTCACAGAGGAAAATACATCTTGTCAACCCACCCATTACTGTTGCATATCTCTGATAAGGACATTTCTTAGAGACAGACCCTGAATCAGTGATTTTGGTGAAAGCAGTGATTTTGAGCTGTTACGAACTGTGCCTCACTGACCTCAGACACTTGCTCTTCCCTATTGCTTTTATTTATTTTTTTATGTGGTTGCCAAGGAAGCCATCTGAAAGCATTCTATTTTGTGGCATCACTTTTAGAAAACTGGTCACGGAACAAAGGGGTAAAAAATACACAATTATTGAACTAGTAGCTAAAAAAAATTAAAATCAGCGTTAATTCAGGACACATGATGGCCTGCTGTATTTGCGTGTGGAGAACAGTGCTGTTTTAATGAAGCCCGAAAGAGTTTGTTCGGTGTTTTGGGTTTTTGAAGCAGTTTAGCGGTTCCATTGCAACATCCCATCCCCTTGCAGAATTAGCAGGAGTCGTTGTTTTACTTCAGTGCCCTCTCCCCAGACAAAGACGCAGGAGCGTTGATCTTCCAAAGGGCCATCTCGGATCAGATGTGGGACGGAGCCCACCCGCCCCACGCCCTGGAGCCGCGGGCAGACCGGGCCGTGCTGTGGCGGGCCGGGCGGGCCCCCGGCGCCGCATTAGGACCCTGGTCAGTTCCAGGGCCGCCGGCCCGGGCCGCCGCCTGCCCCGCGCTCCCCTCGGGCCGCTCCGCCGGCCCCGCCGGCGCGCCCGGGCGCCGCTCGCAGCCGCCCCGCTCGGGCAGAGGGCTCCAGCTGAGGCCGGGCTGCACCTTCCTGCTGGAAATGCTGTTCTTGTGCTGAGAGGAGGGACGCGGCCGGGTGCTGGCGGCTTTGAAGGGAGAAGGGGTAAGCGCCAGCGGAGAGGAACCGGGGGGGACGCAGCTGCCGTGCGGCGAGGTGCGGGCTCCGCGGGCAGCGCCCGGGCGGCGGCAGAAGGGCTCCGCTGCTGGGCAGCGCCCGGCTCCCCGCGGCTCCCGGGAAGGGCTCCCCACGGGCGCAGCGCCGCGCCGGAGGACACCTGGCGGACACAGCTCCGAAGTGCCGCTCTGGCACAGCCTCCGGCAGCCCGGGGGCGGCTCACCCCCGAATCCCGAGCCGGAGCTGCGCCGCTGTCCTGCCTGCCAGCCCTCGGCAGCTCCCCGCTTCCCGGCCCCTTCTTAAGCCGCCCCCGCTGAGCTGCGGCGGGGCAGGAGGCGCTTTTGGCTGCGGCAGGGGGGCTGCCGGCAGCCTGGAGCCAGGCTGCCTTGGCACTGCTGGCGCCCTGCTCCTGGAGGGTGCCCCTCATCGACCCCGGCAGCTGAGCTTGTGAGGGAACAGTGGAGGCCGGGAGCTGCTGACCTGAGAGCCACCGTCAGCTGAAAGTCATCTGGACAGCTTTATTGCCTGGTTTAGCAAAACTTCAGTGTTGACACACACGGATGTGCAGAACCTCTTCTGCCAAATTCTGATGGGTACAGGCTGAGAAATCATCTTTGCTTCTCCCCTGGCATAGCTAAAACACAAATGCTGTCTGTAAGGTGGATATCAAGAAGTATCTGCTGTGTCAGAGACTGTTTCAAGTTGACTAGTTCGAGGAGTGATTTCTAGAGATTCTGAGAATTTCATTAAAGTCGTTTTCATTAAGGCCAAGGTATTTTTAAAACCATGAAAAATCTCAAGCTATCATGCAGTAAAACTGGTAGAGTGTGCTTATAGCTTGGTTGTGAACTTTTCTTGAGAGGGCAGATGGATGTAAATGAAGATATATAGGGAAAATGAGAAGAACATCTGCCTTTTTCAGCTCTCTCTGAGACATGCACAAGCAAGACAAAAATAAAACTAAGCCACTGAGCTTGTTTCAGCATATGGTAGGTGTAAGAAAATTTCTGGAAGTCCCTCTTCTCTCTCTTCAGTCCAGATGCACAGATCAATGGAGCATTTAACTACCTCTGCTGTAGATGTTTTAATTTATTTTTTCTTTGTAGTGTGCTGAAAACATATGTTAAAATGCAAATGAGTACAAACAGCCACCACGTACACCCAGCAATCTGTTTCCAGGTGATTCCTTGAATCCCATGGCTGTTACTTGGCTCCTTTATTTTGACATTTAACAGGAAATTATGCTAGGTGTTCATTTTTTGCTGGGATTTTTAATCTTGACCAGTACACAGGCAAGGATTTCTCTGTCTGCCTCTCACTTATACATTAAGGATCACACCATGTAAGAAAATGTTTTCTGAGAAAATCAGAAGGCTTAGCTAATTTGTGAGGTGCCTTTTTATCTACATACAGTCCAGGGTTTTTACCACCCTTTGCTGAGGACTGTTAAATAGAAAAGCTCACTGAAGTGATCTATCTGTAGGGTCTGACGAGTGCTAATCTGCTTTGGTAAGGACATGGATTCCTTGTGGTGTACAGACAGCAGTAATCCCAGTTCTCAGTCTCCCTCAACTACTTCTGGTGTTCCTGTCTTGTTCTGAAATCCTGGTGAGCAAAAAGACAAGTGGCAAGATGTGTGAAGGGGAGAGGGAGATGTTTAATACATTTTGCTATAAGAGTTTAAAATATATTTGGTTACAATACCAAATTAATGAGCTTTTTACCTTCTTTTTTTTCCCCACTATCTGAGCAGCAGAATCAATCTTGCAAAGGCTTGGGGTTTTTGGTTTACAAAATTGTTGGTTTTCTAACATTGTTTGGATACATTAAATTTAAGAAGATTGGTGAGAAACAGAGACAAAACCAATAACTCAGCAGTGTTTTGCAAAGGGTTACTCCAAGGCACGTTCTTCTGAATAATGATGAATTGCTTCCTGATTTGTGGTCAGTGACTTTTTTTTGGTATAATTACTGTCAAGAAGGAAGCTGAACAACCAGAGTACATTTCTTAGACCTAGCATAGTGAAGCATTTTCTTCAAAATCCTTACACCTTTTTTGACCAAACCCACTTGATATATGTTATCTTATGATAACTGATGATTCCTTTTTGTGCAAGAAGGTGACCTGTGAGTACATGTCCCAGAGCCATTTCATATTCTGTTTTGTATGTCACTGTATGCTGGTAAGGGAACTGAAGTTTGGGGTTGAGTTTGGGTTTTTTTTGGTGGGTTTTTTTGTTATTGATTTTTTTTTTTGGTGGTGGTTTTTTGTTGGGGTTTATTTTATTTTTTTTTTGGGGGGGGGGCGGTGTTGTGGTTCTTGTTTCTTTCGTGTTCTCTTTTTAGCTATCAGGGCGGGTATAGACTGAAGAATGGAGGGGGGTGGAGGGTGGTTTCATTTTGATCTGGAAGAGCAGTCATTCCAGTTCCTAAACTTATTAGAAAGGCAAGCTCTGTAGCAGTGAAGTGATTGATAGATATTGCATATTTTTGTTTGCTGGAACTAGACTTTTAGGGGTTGCCTTTGACAGGAAAAATAACTTCTGAAGATATTTGACAGTCTCTGTACATTTTGCTTACAGTTTCTTCTTGTAAATGTATTTCCAAAAAGCACATTTTTAAGGTGGTATTCATCATTAGTGCCCATCTTTCTTTGGAAAATGCTAGTACCCAATCAAATTGTTCATATTGTAACCAACGCGATTGTTCATTTATTTATCTCCATTTTGCTGACCTGTCACAGAAATTTGCTTGCATTGTTTGCTTTACCTTGTTACATTTGAGGGACAGGGGAGAAGAGGGAGACTTCTCATTTTCTACTGATGATGGACTGATCCCGTGCTGCTCTTCCTGTAGGTCACTGGAGTTATCAGCAAAGAGTACATCCCAAAAGGAACACGCTTTGGACCCCTGGTAGGAGAGATCTATACCAGTGATACGGTTCCCAAGAATGCAAACAGAAAATATTTTTGGCGGGTAAGTAGGAAGAAACAGCACCACGTTGTTGCAGTAAGCAGATCACTAAATGAGTATGGCTGAGAAGCTGGGTCACTTCCTGCTCTGTGACACAGGGGACAGCCTCTGTATGCGGCCAGGTACAAACAGGGCCAGTGGGTGAATTAAGCCCAGTAAAAGGCTGGCTGTCTTGGATGTTGGGACTGTGTGGGTGGAGAGAGCAGTGGAGATGCACAGCCCTCCCTGGCTCTGTCTTCCAAAATGTATCGGTGCTTATTCTGTAAAGAAATAGTTCTGCTGCTTGCTGTAAGGGCAGGTGATTTTGCATTTCTTCACAGCAGAAAGATTTATTTACATTCTGATTTATGCAAGTATCACGTCCTTGATTTTTCCTACCCTGAAGACGCTGTAAAAATACTGCATGAACTTTCACTCTGGAATTGTGATACATTTTCTGACATTTTTTCCTGCGTCTTGTATTGACCTGTTATAACATAGTGGTGGTAGCCTTTAGCATATCTCATTCAATTCATAAACTTTTCTAGGCCTCTTCGGAATTGAAAAAGAGCAGCTCATGGATCTTAGCAAAGGGAAAAGCGACAAACAGCAGAGGTGGTGCCTAATTTGTACTCCACAGTATAAGCTGGGAGAGAGCAGCAGCCAGTATGTTTTGGCTTGGGCAGTCTGTGCTGGGGAATATGCTTCCAGTTTATCAGTTTACATAATCCTCATTTTCCTTACAGACATGTTATTAATTGTTAGAGAACATTCCTTCAGCCCCATCTCATTCCATGGATTTGTTTTGCTGCCTTCTAGCCATGTAGGTAGTGTCTACATCCGTGGATTTGGGACTGTGTCCAAGCCTCTGCGCTCAGGTGCCTGCCTGCCTTAGTAATATCCCAACCTCATACCCAGGTGAAACCAAGGGCATGCACCAGCATTCCCCACACCCCTTTCTTCCTACCTAATTGAATCATTTTGGTTTTCGCAGATTGTCTTTGTACGATGTAATACGGCATTGCACGGGCAGTTATTTGTATGAGTGTTTTTACAGAGCAGGCAACTGTTTTCACGTTAATAAGGCCACAAAATGTTCCTTTTTGCTGAACTTTTTGGGAGCTTGTGTCCAGTCTAGGAAGAGACCAGTAGGCTGACCCTAGCCCTGCTGTTGGTAAGACAGCAGACACAGGGAAGAGGGGCTGATACCCATCTTGAAGGACTTAATTCCTACACTGCAGTGAGAAAGATGACATCATTCTTATGATGTGATTTTAAGCCCTAATGCGGAGGGATCCTCAGAAATAATATCCTAAGAGCCATCTAAGCATCACTAATTTCCCCGAATCTCTTGATTCGTTCAAGACAAACTGCTGCACTTAAAATTAATTCCTTCCTAGGGGTCTGACACAGGCTTGCATACGCAAAGGAAATTGTGGGAGATAACTTCCCACATGTTATTAAAGGCATCCTGGGCTAGCTCAGGAGCGGGAACATTGCAGGGCGCCCGGGTGCGCTGCCCGCGCCGGGGGAGCGGGGCCGCCCGGGCCCGCCTCATTTCTGGGAAGCGCCCGTGACTCAGCACATCGGGCGCGCCTTCCCCAGAATCGGTGGGGTGGGAGCGCTGGGTGCCTCTGCCGGGGAGTCGGAGCCGCGGCCCTGGCGGGGGAGCGGTGGAGGGCTGGTTTGGGAAGTGGCGGCAGGCGTCAAGCGCCAGAGCCCCGCGTTCCTGGAAGTTTGCGAGCCGGGGTGAGCAGAGAAACCCGAAGGCTCCTCTTGATGCAGCACAACTCGCCCGGCTCCCTTCCATTTTCTCATAACAAACACACCGCAAAATCTCTCGCAAGCTGCTTTGATGAGGCCACATGTATTTCCCCCTTCTCGGTTTACAGGAAGTTACTCTTAAAGAAAGTGATTCTGGTGTTTACGGCCCGCGTTAAAGGGCCAGCCCGCCTCTCTCTGCCCGCCGGGCTCCGGGCAGCGCGGGAGGGTCCGGGCCGGCCGCAGGGCGCTGCCCGGCCAGGGACGTGCGAGAGACACTGGTGGGGGCACACGGGCAGGAACACCCCAGGAGTGTTTTCTCCCTGAGATAAGCTCTGTCTCCCCTTTGGAAAAGCATTTCCTGCTCAGCGAGGTGCGTTGCTGGTGCGAACTGCTCCCACTTAGAGGTTTGGCTTTTGCCTCGTCATCTGTTTTCAGAAAACCAGGAACCCCATTTCATCCAGCACGGAGCTAGTTCCCCTTGAGAATAAGCAGTGTCTTTTTACAAGTGTGTTTCCTGGATTTCTCTTGATTTTCTTTTTTTTTTTTTTTCTTCTTTTTTTTCTTTTTTTTTCTTTTTTTTTTCTTTTTTTTTTTCATAATTCTTATTCTTACCATTTCAAGAAACAGTAGTTCTGTCAGTGATGGGAACCTCTTTCCCCCGAAACTGCTGAGCAGTTTTCAGATTCGTGTTTTCTTGCCCCTCTGTGGACAAGTCAGAACATGTCCCTTGGTAGGAAAAGTGACATCTCTCGGGCTAATCCCTCTCCAGGTCTTCCTTCAGTTATGGCAGGTGAATTTCATCTTTGCCTCGCCCAGCCTTCCTACAAAAGGGTTACAGTTCAACTATGAGCAAGTGTTGCTTTAGGACAGGGGGGTGGAGAATGTTTGCATAGTTTAAACCTTTGGGTGGAGGTGGTAGGAAACTGCAAGTACAGAGGCCATAGAAAGAGGCCAGAAGAGAAGAACTCTGACGTAGCACAGCCAGCCAGTCTTATACACAGGTGACTCAAAGCATTAATGCAAGCATGCACTCAGACCTGCAGTCATCAGCATCACCCACTTGTTGATCAGAGCACCAGGAAAAGGACTCTAAGGTAGACTGTTCACACAGAGAGAGTACTCTGCATTTCAGATTTTGGGTCTTGTTTTCCCAAGCTAGCAGAGACACAGGCTAAGATTAAATGGAAAAGGTGACTGTGGACTTGCCTTTAAATACCTTAACTCAGAGAATGTTATTGTTGGAAAGGCAGGAACACAGCTTGAACTCTTACTTCAGTAATATATGCTCATCTAAAAAAAAACCAAACAGGGGAGCTTATCACTTTTCCCTGCTGGACTCTGCACGCATGTTGTGTGTTGTGCCTATATATATATATATATATATGTATATTTATTCATAAGCACTTCCTCTCTATTCCAGATCTATTCAAGTGGTGAACTTCACCACTTCATTGATGGATTTAACGAGGACAAGAGCAACTGGATGCGTTATGTAAACCCTGGCTACTCTGTTCAGGAGCAGAACTTGGCTGCTTGTCAGAATGGAATGAACATCTACTTCTACACCATCAAGCCGATCCCTGCCAACCAAGAGCTGCTCGTGTGGTACTGCCGAGACTTCGCAGAGAGGCTGCACTATCCCCCCTCCAGAGAGCTGACAATGATGAACCTCAGTAAGTGGATTACAGCATAAACAAGGAATGCTAGCAATGTCTCTTCTGCCTATACAATCTAATAATAAGTTGTATAATTACACAGCTGCATCATCTGTTGTGTCACAGGAGGTAGCTTGGAGTAGAAAAGGGGAATTAAAAAACCCAACACAAGAGAATGAGTTCCCTATGCCTGTTCAAATGGAAAGAGATTCTAAAATCTGAGCAGTTGCTTGTTTACAATCTGAGTCTTATCTGGTGAAATTCTGGACAGACAATCTGACCTCTGTCTTCCTAACCATAGCTGTTGGTTCACTCTCAGACTTTCCAATTTCAGATCTCACAGTGTGTTGAGCAAAAGTCTGTTTTGGTAGCATATACTAAAGGCTGTCCAGTCATGCTCCCAAAGGGTTGCCCTCACTGTACCAGGAAGTGGCAATGTGCCATGACTCTGTCTAAGTGTCTGACAAAATACATGTTTACTGCATAATGCACTTTGAGCCTTGCATCTACACTTATTTATCTTATGGGAACAAACCTCCTGTGGTCTTCTCATCTGGTTACTTGTGTTTTAAGTTCAGTGTACTTTGTCTCCATTTCTTGACTTTATAATGCAGCTTTCATTTTCTGTTCGAAAATAATAGTACTGGTAGCAGAGGAAGAGGTGTTTCCAGGAGTTTGTGTTCCTCTGTGGTTTCTGATTATTTCCAGCCTTGGTGCTTTGCTTCTCACTTAATCACTGCCTGACACCTCATCCAGAGCCCCTTCTAGAGAAGAAAAGATTATTGCTGATTTCTCAGTGGACTCTTAAGCTGCTTCCCCTGCTGCTTTAAGATAGAGCAGAGTATTCTTCTGTCCTTTTGCCAGCAACTACACTGAAACTTGAAGGAAAAATTGCAAGCAGGGTTTTTTTTTAATAAAAAAACCTGTGGTTATTTGGCAACAAGGAATGGGTTATAAAATATCAGTGTTACTTTGGGAATCATTAGAACTGTCATCCCATATTATAAAAATCATATCACACGTTCAGATTAATCAAAAGTACATCTATACTCTGTGGGTGTCACTCTTTCACTAGCTTTTTGTCTTTTCCTACAAATTAATAGAGGAAAACTTGTTCTCTCTTAATGACAGAGGGAAGAGAGGGAGGAAATGTCTTGTGCAGCTATATTTGCTATTCAAAAACTATTTCACTGATTGTGTCATCTTTGCACATATGTCATTTCACCACTCTCTGTGCAGTTTTATTTCCTGATAAAATGAACTGTTGGCTTTTCAGTGGGACCTGCAGGTGAGACGAGTCAACAGCATGTAGGGCTCTGGTGGATGAGGAGTTTGCTAAAATCTAGTCAGGCACATTTGGCCACTAGCTAGGAGGATACACAAACGCAGGATCAGTTTCCTGCATGTGCTGGTATCTTAGGCTTCCTTGCAGAAGCAGCAATTAATGTATTTGTAAAGTGTTTCTTACTCTGTCCAGTTACTCTTAATCAGGTCAAAACTACGAGTGTCTGGACATGGTAGAGTAACTGATGGTAGTAAAAGTAGTAAGTTCAATACAAGGATTTAAAGAAATGGGAACCTGAGACACAATTTTGTAGTTCAGCCTTAAGATTTGCAGTATTTCCAGATGCTGAGTTAGAAATAGATATTCTTCTCTTTTTTTAAGATAATTTCATTTAAACCATTTAGAAATTTTATGTTAGCTCCTTCCACCTAAAGAAAATAGCAGTTCAGAAAATGAGAAAAAGTTTTCACTTTTTTTTTTTTTCTTTTCCCATCATTCTTGTGAGCAGCACATTCAGACCTAAGCCTGCAGGTGGGCCAAAAACCCTACAGGTACCATAAGGATTGAGGTTTTCTAAAGTTAGCTTTTGAAAAGGATGGAAGAAAAATCCAAAATTCTCCCAAAGATCCTTATTTGCCAAAGTCCCTGTAGCAATGGTGCGAGCAGGGGTGGTTTTTCCAGCATTAGTACTGGAACCAGATGAGTTTACCATAAATGCCAGCACTGTTCAGCTTTCTTCTGCTCCTTTCTCCCAGGCCACTAGTTAAATCTAAAATTAGAGAGCATCATGCTGCCTCTCCAGTCTCTCTCTCTGTCACAAAGGCTGCCCAAGCAACCCAATGGCACTGCATTCATCCCTGAGTAAAGTGCAGAGGGTTTGTTCCCAGTTCACTGGCACCTGCTAAAGACAGAGGCTTTGGCCCAGCAAAACATCTGAACACAGCCTTACTTGAGGGGACCCCCCCCCAGCCTGCTAGGAAGTCAGGAAAGTCCTCTCCAGCCAAATGGATTGCTAATAATTTGGTGTTTAAAGTGGTATGGCTTCCCTCAGAAGAGCAGGGGTGCATCATCACCTCTCCCAGCTCATGGCTGCTGGTTTTGACACCCGCTGAGGAGGCGGGAGGGAAAGTTGGGGTCCAGGTCCCGAAAGGCAGGCTGAAGTCAGGGCGTCCTCCCATGGGATGCACGCTGGAGTGGGTGGGAGGCAGCCAGTGGCCATGGTGTGTTACACCCAGATCTCTCCCTTCACTGTGTCTTGGGTGTGCAGTGCACACTGTGCCCGTGGGAGGCTTTGGAAGAGTCGTACCTTGGCTGGCTGCCCAGCACAGGAGAGGGCACCTGGGACACACACCTACAGAGACCTTCCAGTCTTGCCAACTTAAAATGCAGGCACCTGCTTTAAGTGCCTCAAGGGTTTGGGGATCACAGCTTTAGAGTTCAGCACCTTAGTTCCTCTTTAAGCACCAGAGCAGGATGGGCCTCTGGGGAAAAATGTATCAGGGAATTTCTCTGGCTTTATTTCCTGTAATTAGTGGCCTCAAAAATGAGAGAACTACCACTTTAGAGCATAAATACATTTACACACCCACATGTAACATCTACTTGCCTCTGTAACAGCAAACTTTCAAATTAAAGGTAACTTCCCCAGCATTAGTTCATTTGTGCCGCAGAAGGAAAGCATCCAGATGCAAGACAGCAATTAGGCATGTCCTTAGTTGTGGGTTTAACCCTGTCCTCTGTGTTTTCCTGAACTGGGGCCTTTGACCCAGTCCTTCAGACGCTGGAGCACACACCTACCTTCATGGCGATGATTAGCTCTGAGTGGAGCTACATAACTTCAAATAGATGTTGAAGTGCCTGCAAGGAGTTGCACAATAGTGGTAGAGGCAAGACTCCGCATTATCCCAGTGCTGGAAACTCAAGTGTCATTCCCTTCCTGCCTGTTTTGAGGCCCCTGATGTTTTCTGTCAAGATGTGAGATGTCACCTTCAGATGGTGCCATTGTCCAGTAAATAGTTTTAAGTATAGTGGCACAAGATTTCTGTATTCTGCTAAAAATAATTTTTCAGTAATTTCTAAATGTGCTTAACCACATTCAACTGTTCCTTCAGATTGTCTTTTAGTCTGTGATATTTTACTTAGCAAACACTGAGTAAATTTGCTTTGGCAGTTCCAAATGGTTTAGAATTTTATTCTTACCTCAGCATGGGAGGATTATTTTGGGGTGGAGGAGTGGAGAGGGTAACAGTTAAAAAAAAACCCAAAACCAAACAACAGAAACTCAACAAAATCCAAACAATTGCATTGACTCAGGACATGACTATTTGATAATAATATTCATATATTGCAATCATATGATGCAACTTCCTGCTGCTCGTGTCATGTTTGTCTCCTCAGTCAAGTACAGGCAGGTGACATCTTTTGGTCACACTTCAGAAAAAAAGTTCAAGCTGGGGAAAGATAATTTGCATATATACAAAATATTTGGCAATCTTTTTGTTTCATTAACAGGTTTAACTAGACATTATTTAAAATGTTTCTGGTTCTATGAAGATTAACTTTTTAAGGCTTTTTTCTTAAATGCAATTTATTCTTCTCTTCTTCCTTCTGGCCCTGACATGCTGGCCGTTAGTTCAGCCCTGTCGCTTGCTTTCCCTTTTGTTTATGGGCAGTTTCACTTTCTGGTTTTGAAGCTTTTCTGTTTGGGTTGAGAGGAAACATCTGCACTTGCTTAAAAAAATGCCTCCTGGAATGTTCAAAAGGGCTCAGGAAAATGATTTTTAAATTATATGAGAGGTTGTCTTCACAAAATCAGAATTTGGGGGCTGAAGTTGTCTTAATATTGAGAATCATTTGAAGGCTCCCAGAAAGAACTTCTCTGAGCAAAAAGTTTTCAAAGGCATGTCACACTGCCACGGACACATTTAGAAAACAGATGATCAAATTATGTACTTCTAAATGTTGGTCTCCGATCTCATTTTGAGTGGAAACAGTCTTTGTTTTGCCTGCTTCACAACTTCGAGGTTCTCTTTCTACTAGCAAAAGAGGTGCTTAATTTAGATCGAAAATGTGAATTGGCATAATTAAGCTCCACCACTCGAAGTGTTCGGTACCATCTCACTCCTGAAATTACTAATGAAATTACTGTCTGCCTACAGCCGTTTTTCAAGTTTTTAGAAAAGAACAGATCATTGTTTTTATGAAATGTTTCTCAGGCTACAGCTCAGAGCACAGGAACTGAGAGCCAAATCTATGGTTCTACAGCAGTCTGTAGCAGGAACACCCACACTGGAGTGACTTCAGGCCGCTCCTTCACTCAAATTTTATTAATACTTAAAAGTAACAGGAGTTTTGTCCCTTTTCCTCTTGCACACACTCACTAATCTCAGATCTGAGCAAATAATCTGTTGACCTCAGTTGGAAGTGGATCAGGCTCCTCATGAGGCACATCTGAGGTTTTTTTCTTTCTCCCCACCCCATAGATCAGTAACCTAAAAATGCACCTGGACCATTCTTGTTTTGTCATGAATTTCTTTTCTGTGTGTCTGTCTGACCACAGAAACTAGACAGATCTTGGAAGAGTATGTGCCTGTATTTACTGTATATATATATATATATATATATATATATATATATATATATAAATAAAAAATGTGTGTGTGTGTGCATGTATATGGGGTGGGAGAAATGCATTTCAAGAGTGAAAAGGAAACATTCTGATTGGTAAAAACTTAAATCTAAGATCACAAGTTCAAAAAAATCTGTTTATAAGAAATGTATCTCTTTAACTTTGAGGTATGGCTCATTTAAGAGCAACAAGAAAGGTTGTAAACCTCTCAGTCAGTTTCAGCCCTGGTTTAAATCCACCTTCAGTGTAAAACTTAGGAACTTCTCCTTGGCCCTGGACATTACGTTCTCCTACTTTACACAGTGCTGACGTGCTTGTTTATGTTTTGATATTTCTGGGGTTCCCAAGTGTCCCTTGTGCTCAGGTAATAAGGGAAAAAGCCAAGAGGAGATTTATGGACCAAGCTTGCAAACTAAAGAGCACTGTCACAGTTAGACTTGAAAAATAATCTTTAAATATCACAACTTCTGACTACACATGGAAATTAGTAGGAGGGACAGCTTTACTGGGTAAATTCAGAAGGGAAGAAAAGAGCAATTACCTTTAGTCAGTCAAGAGAGAGCATGGGATTGTTGCACAAAGAAAGTTACAATCTCTGCATGAGCTTCCTTTCTGTCATTCCTGGGCTTACTCCTGCACATAAGGCACGTACATCCCCAGCCTCTTGTTTAACCTTGTGACTGGGAGTGAGAGCTGTTTCTCCAGCTGAAGTAGCCCCAGTTTCTCTATCACTTTTCCAGCACCACCAGCTTTTCTCTTTTCTCTTCCCCTCCCCCTGGGTTTTTTTTCTTTAAAAGAGAAAAGTGTCAGCTTGAGCTTCCTGCTTGACAGACCCCACTGAGAAACTGATATGGGCCTGATAAGGTGGTATTTATTTATTTTTCCTGTTGCAAGGCTTCACAAGTCCTGCCTCCCACCTCTCTGCCCAGTTTTCAGTACTGCCTGGTCTTGATACTTCCCGATGCTGATAGTGTCACCAGGAATGTTTGCTCTGAGACACTGCTGTGGTGAAAGGCAGCTGATAAGAAGATACAGATAATATCCACAGTGCCATTGTGGAGCTTCTTGAACCTAGTAGCACCTCTGTGCTATGCCCAAAAATCTGGTTGACATTTAGAAAATGAGTTACCCCTCCAGGAGTACAGACAAAATTACCAAAGAAAGTAGATGTTTTTTAAAGCCAGAAAACACGATGTGTTATTACTTTATTTTTTGTACAGCTCTGCATTAAATTTTGGACACCAAGAGAAGTAATTGGGAAGCGATCTGTGTGCTTATGTGTGCACATGCTTGCTGTACAACACTTTCAAATTTTATCATAAATATTTTAACTGAACTTAACTGTTCAATTGCATTTCATTGGAGCTTGAAAATAGAGAAACCACTTAAAAATCTTAAACTAAATTTGCTTGTTACTAGTCTAATGCCATTTCAAAAAGGATGCTACTGTAAAGTGGGTTGCTGTAAGTAGAAGCATGCTTTGAAAGCAGATGTTTTCTTGGATACGTTTAATAAATGGCTGTTTCTTTGCCTTATAGGGTAATGTTGCCAAATGATAGATTTCATCAGGGTAGTGAATAGTGAAGCAAAGAATTTGTGTTGAAAGCAGTGTGGTCATTGCCTGTTCTCACGTTCCTCACTTGGTTCAGATGATGCTCCAAAAATCAGAAATAACTGTTTCTCACCTCAGATAGTGAAGTAAGAACAGTCTGTCATGGAAGCAGAAATGCTTCTAAAGGACTGGAGTGTTTTCGAGTCACGTACCTACTGGTGTTTGCTTATACCTCCTGATGGAAAGCCTTGCACTAACTAACTATAATTATGAAACTTTCTTGTAGTTTTCCCCCCCATAATAAAATATCTTACAAGTAATCAAGATTATGTAACAAAGATAAAGGCAGATTTGGTTTTCTACAGAAGTCATCTAGTCATCTTTCAGTGTGCTGTTATGATTGTATCATGTCCAGACAGCAAGGTCTTTGAATACAAATAGAGTATGTGCTGAACTGAGATGAATGTATGCTAGCTTCTATTTCCTTCTAAATACATATTTCTTTAACTTTTTTTTTAAAGCACATTTCAACTTAAGCTGGAGCCAACCAGTCTTGCTTCCTTTTGCTTTGCTTCAGCATTTTTTTATAAAATACAGCTGTAAGCAGAGGAGTTTTGCATAGACTGAATGCCACAGAAATCTGCAGTAAATAGTCAGCTTTGTTGTAGATGTTCCTAAGCAGTATATTTAATGAGTAATGATCTGTTTACTGATGGAGAATACCTTCTCTTTGAAGAAGGCTTTCATCTTAGCCAGCCATGGTTTTTTTGGTACTGTAAGTAATTGAACTGGCTGGTGAAGTGACTGCTGCGGTTTGGCAAAACCCGATTTGTCATGCCTTGTTATTTTACTGAGGAACATTTCTGGGAGCTTGTGTTCTGCACAGTCCTTCAGTTAAACCTGCATTGTGAACAAATGCTTGTTACCACGTTTATTAGAAATACTGCTTAAAGAGACATTCAATGGCGAAGCTAGGCAAATTTAAGGGGAAAGAAAGGTGAAATCATTTTGCAGAGTGGAGGCTGGCACTTTGCAAATGCATCATCATCCAGATCTCTATGTACTGGTCGGTATCCCTTAAATTAACAATGCTTTTTATTAACACTTAATACCAGCAGGCATTTCTTCACACAACAATATAGTTTTCTGGCAAGTTGAATGATTGCTCATCCCTGAGAGTAGCCCTTCCTTCCCACAAAACTTGTAGGGGTTAGATTCTGTTTTGAAAAGAGATAATAATGCCAGTGACATATCTAAATAATCATTATCTTGTCTTTGTATTTCAGCACAAACCCACGTTAATCCAAAGCAGCACAGTGCTGATAAAGATGAGCTTTATCAGAAAAGCGTCCCAAAGAAGGAGCACAGTGTGAAAGAAATCCTGAAAATGGAATCCAATCCTCCTAAAGGAAAAGACTTCTTTCAGACCAACATTTCACCAGTTACTCCAGAAAAAGACTTGGATGATTTACGTAAGAACTATAGCCCGGAGAGGTGTTTCTTCCCTCGAGTTGTCTACCCGATCCGACCTCACATTCCAGAAGACTATTTGAAAGCTTCCTTAGCATATGGCATGGACAGACCCAGCTACATTACTCACTCGCCCATCCAGGCATCTACTACACCAAGTCCTTCCGGGAGGAGCAGCCCAGACCAAAGTTTAAAAAGTTCAAGCCCTCACAGTAGTCCAGGGGTCACAGTTTCGCCTCTGGCACCTACTTCCCAAGAGCACAGAGAGCCATACTCTTACTTGAACGGATCATATGGCTCAGAAGGGTTGGGGTCTTATCCTGGATATGCACCCCCTGGCCACCTCTCACCTGCCTTTCTACCATCCTATAATCCCCATTACCCCAAATTTCTGTTACCTCCATTCAATATGAGCTGTAATAACCTGAGCGCTTTGAACAATATCAACGGCATCAACAATTTCAATCTCTTCCCAAGGATGTACCCCCTTTATGGCAACCTGCTCAGCGGAGGTAGCCTTTCCCACCACATGCTCAACCCCGCCACGCTCCCCAGCTCGTTGCCCAGTGAAGGAGGCCGTCGACTGCTGCAGCCTGATCATCCGAGAGACTTCCTCATACCAGCACCCAACAGTGCCTTCTCTATCACGGGCGCTGCTGCCAGCATGAAGGACAAGCCATGCAGCCCTACCAGTGGGTCCCCCACCGCTGGTACAGCAGCCAGTTCAGAACACATAATGCAACCTAAACCTACCTCAGTGGTGTTGGCTGCCACCGGCGGTGAAGAAGCCATGAATCTCATTAAAAGTAAGAGGAATGTGACCGGTTACAAAACCCTCCCATACCCACTGAAAAAGCAGAATGGGAAGATCAAGTACGAATGCAATGTTTGCTCCAAGACCTTTGGCCAGCTCTCCAATCTGAAGGTAGGCAGTGGTGAATAAGACAGGAGCCTTCTTTGATGGCTCGGATTTCTCCCTGTAGTTTTTCGAGGAAAAGCAGGGTCAGGCCTCCCTTGCTTGTTAGGGTGTTATGCGTGTGGGCTTAATACGGCATCCCCCAGAAAGAAAGCGTGGTTGTGTATTTTAATACTGACACCACCTAATTAACTAGATAACATTGTATTTTGGCAATGGGAGTCTTCCGCCGACTTTAGGAAACATCTGAAAGCACTTTTGTTGTAGTACTGGAAACTGCAAATTGTTAATTGCTTTGTCTCTCCCTAGGTGCACCTCCGAGTACACAGCGGAGAGAGACCATTTAAATGCCAGACTTGCAACAAGGGCTTCACGCAGCTGGCTCACCTCCAGAAGCACTATCTGGTACACACAGGAGAAAAACCCCACGAGTGTCAGGTATGTAACACAGAGAGAGAGATGATTCCTTCTGAGACCGAAGGGACAGCAGGGCTTTGCACACCTCATACAGTGTGCAGGGAGGGCTGAGGGACAAACCCTTGGCTGCTCAGGGCCGGAATCTGCACCACAGCCTGGCCCAGCCCTGGTGCAGCAGCGTCTGTGAGACAGCACGATTGCCTGCAGCCTGCTAGAGCAACATCTGCCTGATACAGTTTTGCCATCGGTCACACTCAAAATGACATTCAGCAATATTTAAATAAAAAGGTGGGGACTTTTTTCTCTTAATGAGAAAGTGTGAAGATATAGAAAGCTGCTGCTTCATCCTACCATCTCCTCCTAGGTGTCTGTGATTTAAACCATAAAACTGCCTCCCACTCATTCACTGTTTCTCTGCCGCCCCCCACATTAGGTTTGTCACAAGCGGTTCAGCAGCACCAGCAATCTCAAAACCCACCTGCGGCTCCACTCTGGAGAGAAGCCTTACCAGTGCAAGCTCTGCCCAGCCAAATTCACCCAGTTTGTGCACCTGAAGCTGCACAAGCGTCTCCACACCCGGGAACGCCCCCATAAATGCATCCACTGCCACAAGAGCTACATTCACCTCTGCAGCCTCCAGGTCCACCTGAAGGGCAACTGCCCTGTCGCCCCGGCCTCCGGGCTCTCCATGGAGGACCTGAACCGAATCAATGAGGAGATCGAGAAGTTCGACATCAGTGACAATGCTGACAAGCTGGAAGAAGTGGAGGACAATATCGACTTGACCTCGATCGTGGAGACCATGCTCAGGAGGGAAATGGAAGGAGCTAATCTGAAAGTCTCTCTGCAGAGGAACCTGGGAAATGGGCTTATCTCCTCAGGATGCAACCTTTACGAGTCGTCAGATATGTCAGTTATGAAGTTGCCTCACGGTCACCCACTACCTCTGTTACCTGTAAAGGTCAAGCAAGAAACAATTGAACCAATGGACCCTTAAGACTTTTTGGCAAAGTGATTTTTTTTTATTTATGACTTGGCAAGTCAGGGTGCCTGTAGCAGTTGCTTGTACATAGTTTCAATGCTGCAAAGCAATCTTGGCTTACAGTAGTCTCCCTACGCTCTCCAGCTGAAAGAAGGAACTCCAAAGTTACTGTTTTCTCAGGGCATAAAAAGGGGCAATGGACTGTGCATTGCCTCGCCAGTTACTAAGAGACAATCATCTATCCATAATTATTTTTTCAATGGTAGTACTTCATAATTTATTATGCAATTAATCATTCTAAAAGCAATAATTAGGAAAATGTTTACAATGACTGGAAAATTCATTGTAATTTTTACTTTAAATGTTTTTATTTTTTGTTTTATGGCCATTCTTTGTAGATATTCTTTTCTGCACATCTGTTTTAAGAACCTAAGATTAGGGTTTCCATAAATGTGTTTTATGTACCAATGTCTTTTAAACAAATGTGGTTTTTCGTATTGCCAAAGTTGGACATGTGACATACAGAATCCTAGATCTGTTGGTTTGAAAAAAAATGCTGTGTACTTTCATGAGCAAATCACCCCACTGGGAATTGAAAAGGAAAAAAAACCAACAAACCAACAACCCAGATTAGCAGCAAGCAGGGAAGAAACTTTTTCTCCTGCCTCTCTAAGGAGAGGAGAAAGATTCTTCTACCTGCAGCTCTCCCTGGAACAGATGTGGCACAGCAAACACCAACCTGCCATGGACAATACCACAGATTTTTAGAACACAGCTCCAGCCCCACACATTGTCAGGTAACTTTAAGACCAAAGGAACACATGAGCTTAAAGTGGCTTTTCCAAAATAAAATCTCACTTACATTCTTTTGTTTCCAAAAGCAATTGAAAAGCAAAGACACAAATAATATTCTGCCTAAAAGGGGGGTTTGGGCAGATTTCTTTCTTCGTATTTTTGTTTTATTTTGGGGTTTTTTTTTGGCCAGAGCCTTCCAGGGATAAAAAAAGATGGTCAGATTCCCTGAGAAAGAAGGGGTTCAGTTTTACTTGTATTTTTCTCTCCCACTTTGCCTGGGTAGAAGTGGGGAACAAAGTCCTTTCCTGGCACATAAATTTTTTTCTTCCTTTCTGTACGACTCAGATTTTTCTCAGTATTTGTGTTTGTACATTTTGTGGTTAATTTAATTAAAGAAGAAAAGGGCATTGCAAAGTTGTTGAACAACAATTACCTCAGTGCTTGTGTCCAGTGGTGCAGACAATGCTGTTTTACCTAAATGCTTTGCTACTTTAGAGAAGAAACCAAAATGTGCACAGGGAAAGATAGAATGCACGTCCTTTTATCTTTTTGTTTTGCTAAGCCCAAAGATGATATGGTGACGTTTGAGGTGTAGCAAAGAATACATGTATATTTATAGATATATTTATACCACTATACAATATATGTATATGTATATATATTTATACCACTTAAGTTGTGAGCCAAACCATGTAATAAAACCTATTTTTCATCTAAGTGTGAAAAAGAATTGTTATCCCAGTTCTGCAAATAACCAATGACCTCAAAACCAGAAGGTTGTACCAAGGCATTTATCACTTGCAAATACACATGCATAGCTGAAGGCAAAGCTGAAACTTGCAAACACGTGAGAGACATCATCATGCATCCACGTGTGGGATCTCAGTGAATTTGGTGGGAATGACCCTGTTTGCAGGCCAGGGCTCCTTCAGTCCCCTGATCTCCTGCCAGTCTCCTCTGGGGGGGAAGGAGGCTGGTGGTCAGTCAACAGCCAGCCAAAAAATGTAACTGAAAGAACTTGAAGCCAAATATGACCTGTGCATGATGTGGTCACAAATCATAATAAGGGCAGGATGGCAGTCAGGCGTGACAAGGCCTTGTCTCATTGTGCCCTGCCACTAATGAGTTGCACAGTCAACTCACACAAACATAAGTAGCATTATTACACACCTCTCCTCCATGTATCCCTTTTTGTCTGGTTATGTTCTTAAAAAAATTTTAAAAGTCCACCCCAACAATTCAGGATTCAGTGGTCTGTTTTTTTCCAGCAAACTTCATCTTAATGCCTTCTGGTAAAAAAACAAACAATCCTGAAATACAAGTCTCTCAACACAGCTTTTGAAGGACTCCAGTTCATTACATTTCCACTCCTGCCAATTGCGAGGCTGACATCTTTTAAATGTAGCAATAGTTCATAAATATAGTACTTAATTGTAGGATAAACCAAAGTATCACTACTCTGTCACTGGACACACACTTTTCCTATTATTGCCTGTAGTGCTTTCTTGTATTTGATACAAAATTTACAAGAATTTATATGCATCAGCTTTAAGAATTGTTACTTCTCTTTACTGTTTCCCACTCCCCTTAGACGTTTTACATGTGAATGTAGCAACAATCAACAGTGTTTTGGGGGTTTGTCTCTCTTAAGAAAGACTCTGACCAAAGTTAACAGGCTTTTTACTTTGCTAGAACAACAAACTATCATATGTTTACGTATTGGTTTACATCATTATTTATGTGCAAATTGTCAAATGTAAATTAAATATAAGTGTTCATTGCTTTACTGATGCTTCCCTTGTCTTCAATCTCTCTGCACCAGCTGAGTGCGCAGCCTGGTTGTGGCCCCAGTGCTGGTACACCAGGGACGATGGTGTCTTCAGCAATGCTGACTCTTGTCTTTGTGGGTTCTGATTTTCCCTCATTGAAAGCTGCAAACAGCAACGCCAGAGCTGAATACCCTGGCTTCATTTTGTACAGAGGTTTCCTCAGTTTCAGCCAGTACCATTTAAAAAAAAAAAAAAAAAAAAAAAAGACAAGAATTTTCAGTGTTTCAATGGAAATACTTGAATGCTATCTGCCTCAGAGATATGTGACCAGGGTTCTCATTTACATTTTTCCAAATGATTGTCATTTCTGGCCTGAAACCCTAACCACTGGGACCACAATGACACGCTCAAAATGTCAGTGTGAGACCACTTAGTCCTGCCTCAGCATGGTGGGAACTGCATTCAAAACAAACGTGGATCTGTTGTAAGTGCTCACAAAGGAGATGTGAACACTGCACTGAATCCAGGGAAGGTCAAGTGTCCGCCCCTCACTCCCCACCTCAGCCCAAGAATAACAGCAGGCCAGGATGCCCCAGAAACCTAATTCAACATTTGCTACTTCCATCATTTACTGTGAGATCTAAACCAGAGAGGCCATGTGCTGCCCTGCCCTACCTGAATGTTAAAGAAATAAAGTTCCTGCGCATATTGAGACACTCAGCGCCGTATGATGTTTTAAAAGTACTTCACTGTCCTCTTAAAAAAATTCATTTAAACATCTGTCTCAAGAATTTGAAATACTGCCAATACCAAACTGTGGAGTTAAGAAAACCAGAGCACTGTTGTCATAAACGTGCCAAATGCAGCATGTTATATTCCTATATTCGACAGAGCTATTGCTGTAATAATTTTTTTAAAAAAACATAGGATAACCATTACCTCCATAAATCATACTTCATTACTTGGCAAAGCGTTACATTGTGCTGGAGAGTTATGTCCTGGGGACACTTGTAAGCTTTAGAAGATGTTTAATAAAACACATTACATAAAAAGACAATGCACGTTATAGATCACAGCCTCGTGAGGCCGGGCGCGGCAGCTGCTGCCTTGGTTCCTGGCGGGCCTCAAGCCGGCTGGGAGCCGCTGACGGCCTGTGCTCCGAGCAGCAATGCAGCGGGACTCAGCCACGGCAACACCACCACCACCAGGTCAGATGACCACAGCAGCGTTAGCAAGGGGCAGGGGGACAAGCTCATCGATTTGGGAGCTGCCACAAAGCCCAGGCCAGCGAGGCCGCGTGCCCCAGTGCGGAGCCGCTGGCTGCCCGTGGGCGGGCAGGCCCGACGCCCATCTCACCGCCATCAGTGCGAAAATGTTGAGGGGCCAAACGTGTTGGGCAATGTGGCCTTGCCAGCTGAGCTGCTTTGCCACAGGACAGGGTGGATTACAGCTGAGATAGGCTTAAGCACAGATTTAAGGGAGGAACCTGCCCTTCTGGCTGGTTTATAAAGCCCGGTGCTTCTCGGCCGGGTACTGGGGAGACACCGCTAATTCCCAGTGTGGGCAATTATGGCCTTGAGGTCGAAAATGAAAAATGTGACTCACTGAGGGGGTATGAGCCCTTTGGGTTCGAATTGGTGGCTGCCAGTGCACAGCCACGTCTCAACACGTGCTGGAACCATGTGGGATGCGGCCCAAAACCTTTGCTGTCATTCAGAGGTGTTACATTAGAGTGAGGGAAATAGTTGTGGCTGTAATTAAAGGCAGCCAGGAAACACTTGCCTAATTACTGCGTGAGCCAGAGCTGAGTGGATGCGGTGCAGCTGAGGAATGTGCCCATCATGGGGCAGGTATCTGCAAAACATAGGCTGTCATGGTGGCTAAAGAAAAACTCACTCCCAGCATCAAAGCAGCCGCCCTGGCAATGAGAGGGAGGTTTCCCTCCTCTGCACGGGGTTGGGGTAGGCTGGCAGGGAAAAGGCAGATGCTTGGCCTGGGATGTGGGGGGAAAAAGTTGACATTTGGGCAACTTCAGCACAGTCTCACCTGAACAGCAGAAAAACAAGAGCTTTTGTCAAAGACGTGGCACTTCCCAAAATCGCAAGTGTTTAATTTTTCATGAGATGTTGAAACAGACTCATCCTGCAACTAGCATGGCTGGTGCCCTTCTCATTCTCACAAGAAGCACATGGAAGAGCTGGCAAAAAGCACATTGGCACACCAGTCAAGGCCACCTTTGTACCAACTGCCATCAGTGATAGTTTCCAACATGTTGCATGACTGCTTTCACTCATCTTTAAGAGGTTGGGGAACATTTCCCAGCAATTCACTGTGGCAGCCAAATGGGAGAGGGGCCATTACATCTCACTGAGACCCTGCTGCCCAGTTGCTGACTTCTGATGTAAAGTTGTATTCTTGTCCCATGATGAAGGGGTCAGGTGTCTGCTTGGAGGTGTGTGCAAGCAGACATTGCCTTCTGCTTCAAAGTCAAAGTGTCCTTAGTTCCACCATGAGAGCTTGCAGCTTGGCACTGGTTCAATGGTGCTCTGCACAGGAAAACTCAGCCCAGGTTTGCCTGGGATGATGCTTTCCACCTCCAGGCAGCACAGGCTCTGCTGGCTCAAGCTGTTCAGCTCTACAAACTTCAGTCTGCACAAGCTCACCTAGTGAAGGCCCCTGAGACATCACCTCAGCACCCTTTTCCAGGGCCAGCCAAAGCCTGGAGACTGAACATCTGTCTCTTGGCCCTTCAGAGGCACCTGCCAGGCATCACATCTAGCCACAAACTACTTTCTGGAGCTGGGTGTTACACAGACTGCCTGCCACAATAGGTGAACAAGGGAGCAGAAGCCCAGTAGAGGGGCAAGGATCTGCAGTCACTGGGAGGGTGGCACATGCCCCCAAGAGATGACCCTCCCTGGCAGGGAGCCCTGCAGCTGGCAGGGGGGAACTCTGGCACAGGGCATGAATTTCTGTTCCTTTTTGATGCCAGGGCTTGGGGCAGAAACCTGTGCCCAAAGCATGGGAGCAGGCAGCACTGGTGTGTGCTCTGGGCAGAGATGTCTAAAAAGAGATGCTTGGCCCTTCAGGAAAGGGAGATGGACACTCAGAGCTCTCTCTTCCCTGTGAGGTGTCAGCCAGGTACCTTGGTGACATTTGGGTGCAGTGGCCCTTCCTTCCTCCTCCCCAGCTGCACGCAGAGGGATGGTTGGGATGCCAAACCACTTAGGTAGGTGTGACCAAATAGCCCTATTGAAGGGAGCAAAACCAGTATGACTTCCTTATTGTGCAATGATTAATAAAGGCTTTCAGCTCTTTTTCTCGATTAATTGTGAATAAGCAAGTCCTTGATCATTTCCTTATCCAAGGACCAAGTGAGATTCCTTACAGCATTCCTGCCCCAAAGTGCCTACAACTGCACTGGGAAGAGAAGCGATTCCTGCAATATTGAAACCACACACAGCAAAATCAGAGGCTGAAACCCTCTTTCCCAGTTCCCCTGTGCTGAGGACAGCTGTCACAATGTGATACCAGTCTTGGGGTTAGGGAGACCCAACACTCCTGCCTTTACCAGTTAAGTTTTACACACTAAGTCCTAATTTAAATGAGCAAAGCAGTGGTCAGCTTTTGGGCAGGAAGAGGAGTGTGGCAGGCAGCATTTTGTGTGTGATTTCTAGGATATCATAGGTCCCAGTCTCCCTGCAGCTTTCCTATGGCAAAATTTTCTGCGTGAGAACTGTCCCTCTGTGAACTCCAGGAAACGTTTTTTCCCCCACCTTCACCTTCTTAGTCTACCTTGTGTATTTAGATGACCTTTTGTTTTTAAGGGACAGCTTCTGTATATCTTTACAGACTTGATCTGCTCTTCTTGTCAGCCTCGAAGGCCCTTGCAGAAATGCTTTACTAAGAGAGGGAAGTTTGGTTTCTTCCGGCCATGCTGGAGCCGTGTCCCTATGCAGGGACCCAGTTAACCAGGCTGGGTGGTGTCCCAGAGAGGTCTCACTTTACTTGCAACCAGTCATGAAAAAAACAGAAGTTAAAAATGTTGTAGAAACTGCAACCAGGTGCTAAGGGGAGCAAGAATACATGAAAAGTGAAAATTTGCCTTTTTAATAAGCCGTTACAAGCAAGTTGGGTGTTTGTGAGGGAACACGCGCTGGTGCTTGTAGTCATTCAGTGAAGATTTAGTGTTGTGTGCGTGTTTTTAATGAGACCAGAGGGTGCAGAACAGGGCTCCTTTTCTAACCTATATTGCAGCAATTTGTGCATGTCTGTAGCTGTGGGTGTTATGTGCTTTCTACTCTGAGTGGTAAGTTTCAGTTTGATTCTGCTCTCGAGAGCTGTGGGACAGTTTGCACTCGCCTTATCAATGCAGAATCCAAATTGCTTCACAGTGCACCCAGCCCCCTGACACTGCAAACTGAAAAAATACACTTTAAGCACAGAGAAACGAGAGAGGTGACAACCAGAGGGCTTTTTCTCAGCAGAGCATCCCAATCTGCCAAAACCCTCACAACCCAATCAGAGGGGCAATAAGCCATCTTGAGAGCCACAACCTCAGTGCCACCCTGAGAGGCCCTACCCAGAACTCCAGCTAGCAGAGCCAGGATCCCAGGGTTGGGACTCTTTTCCTACATCCCCTTTGTCCTAAAATCCTTCTTCAGCCCTGTTGCCTTGCAATGATGTCCCAGAACTGGGGCCCAGCCTGGCAGCTACAAACTGGGCAGCTGCAGCAGGTGCTTGTCCATCCCCATTCTTTCCTGGGCTGGCCCTGAGCAAGATTGGCCGCTAGTCTTTGACCAAAATTGGGCCCATGATTACAGATGGCAGCAAGGGAAGGGCAGGGCAGGTACATCCATGGCCCTTGGGAAGCTGCTCTAGTTTGGCTCCAAAGGCTTGTGGTCTCAACAGTAACCCCTGTGCCCAGCTGTGCAGTCGATTTCCAGATGAGCATTGCTATCTTTACATGTGTTTGCTATAAACACCCAGCTTTTAGGCTACACACCAATGTCTGTACTGGCTGTCCCAGTGTCCCTACGTGGGCTGTGACTGACAGGAGCCATTCAGGAGGAGTTCAGCATAGCTCCCGGGGGATACCTCAGTTCCTATTGCCCTTCTTGGAAGCCACATGCCACAAATCACTGGGAGACTTGTTCATAAAATACTTGAGTATTTCTAAGATGAAGTTATGACTTACATAGCAACTATGTGCAGATTTCCTTTCTCCCTCAGATCTCCTTGAGTTTGTAATCCCCTCTAGATCAATCTTCATGAATGACTGTGTCGTTTGCTGCACTGTTGTTGGTCTTGCTTGACCTCAAAAAGCAGCCCAGGAGATGAGGTGGAACAGTGGCTGCAGGTGAAAGTGGTTCAAGGTCTGCTGGACATGGGCAACATGGCTCAGGCCCTTCTGCTGTGTAGGGCAGGATTATCCTTATCCTGCTAGTGAGCAGAGAGGCAGGCAGAGGAGCAGAGGGGACAAACCTTAATGGAGGCAGAGTGCTCTCCAATTTCCTTCAAAATCTTAGCTACTCATCCAAAATGAGGAGGCTGGAAAACAAGGGCCCTCCCTGACCATTAAACCCATTTCCTGAAGCAGCACACACCCCTGCAAAACACTCTAAGTGCCTTGCTACACTTGAACACGTTAAATCTCAGTTCTTTGCCACTGGTCTCTTGCCCATTATCTCCCTCTGCATTCATTAGCCTCAAGGAAATGCCTCAACCCTGTGTGAGTCTGACTTCAAAAATACATCAAGAGATGGACCCAGACTTAGGTTCTCATTTACTCCAGATTTGGGGTGTTTAAGAGTGGAAATACTAGTTGATGCCATTCTTACTACATTTTTTAGAAGTTAATTTTCGGTGTAATTATTTAGATCAATCTAAACACTAAGGCAGCGATGAGTATCTGCACAGGCAAATATATTCAAGATCAAGCTTATCTAACAATGGAGGTCTAAAGACAAACTTTTTATTTTTAATCTAAAAACTTCAGTACTTCAAGGCCAGAGCGAAGCAATAAAGACAAGGACCCTGGAGCCAAGATGGCTGTGTTGTGGTTTGGTACCTCCACTAACTAGTGGAGGTAGTAGTGAGGTCTGGAACAAGTCAGTTGACCTTCCCATACAGCGCCCGACTCATTTGTAGAATAGGTACAAGACTTGTTCAGGCTGCGGTGTAGGACTAATATTTGTACCTTGTTTTGAGATCCTTTGATCTGTAACTGCATGTTGTTTGTTGTTCATAGAGAGAACAAGCTGCTTACAGTACTATCTGCAATATCATAATATTTAGAAATCCTCACTTATGGGCTATGACTGCCCTGAACTCAACACAAACTCTCTCTGCCCGAAGGACCTTACAAACGAAGCACTATTAAAACCCAAAAAACCACAGTGGCTAGGTGCACAGCTTAAATTTCCATTTTCTCTCAGCGTTTTCCCACGAGGGGATTGCATGTGAGAGCACACAACAGAGAGTCAGATCACACCCGGATCGGTTGCCCTGGCATGCCATTTGGCAATACAAGAATGACATAAATTAAAGTGAAACCTCTTCACCTCAGCCTAAGTGAAAATGTGAAGAGCAAGAGGGTTGAGGAGGAAGGGGGTATATTGATCCATATCTACTCAACAGTCAGACCAGTGGTGTGGTGGCAACAGAAGACATGCCTTTGCTTTTTCAGTAACTAATAATCTATAGAGAACCATTTCCTTTTCCGCTGTTGAGATAACACATTCGCCACCTCAGCTTCATGCAAATAATTCATGCCTCTGCTTACCTAATTTACCTCTCTGGTGCAGACAGAAGGGCAGAAACCTCCCACCAGCACTGACTGACATGCTGCACTGAAAAAAGAGCAATCTCACCCAGAACTTTTTGAAATGCTTAAATCACTAGAGGACAATTGCACCAAATGCTCTGCAGGAGAGACACAGCTTCATAGGATTAAATGGGTTTATTTTGTTGGTCTTCAGTCCTGCCTCTGACCCACATGTGGTTTGCAGGCTGGAATTGACATTATCCAAAGAAAAGCATTTGCTATCTCTGCACACAGACCACAGCTGGTCAACAACTCATCCCAGATTTAAACACAATGTATTAACTCTCATCTGTTGCCAGATATTAATACTACATGCTATTAAAAGCCTGGGCCCCCAGAACTCTGCTGAACTGAGTGGGCCTTCGCATCACTTGAAAACAAACAGGTACCAGGCTGGACACGTGTCTGCATCAAATGGAAACCTTGTTCTGATCAAAATGCTGACACCACTTTCACTCACTCACACACACTCACCTCTCTCCCTGCATTACTGCATTGCAAGCAAGGTTCAAATGTCAAGCACCAAAAAAACTTATGAAGAGACAGAATTAATTAACCTTGTCCACACTTAGCTTCGGGAGCAGCCCTTGCTAGCAGAATCTCACACTGGTTTTCCCACAGGACTTGTACCTTGTTCAGTGCACAAGGCGGGAAATGCTCGTCCTGCGTGGGGCAGGGGAGGGATACCATCCCTCTCACCCCATCTTCCTTTCCAGCTACAGGGCTCTGGCCTTTGTGCTCCTGCCCCACTCTCCAGCTGGGACCATTTGCTCCTGAGTGCTTTCAGTGGACCCATTGGAAAGAGGGGTGAAGGCTTCACCTGTGTCAGTCAGCATCCAGGTGGGAGAGGGAGGTGGTATCCCCAGGTTGGACTGAAAAAGAAACAAAATACAGGAGTTTAAAGTCAAAAACTCTCTTTGGGTGCCCAGAATTTCAGGGCAGTTTATCCCACATGTTATTTCACTTTAGCTTATCTTAACCTCAGGGGTCAACTGGGAGTCCTGAACACCTTCAAACCAAGCACAAACCAGGGATAACTACTACATGATCTGTGAAAACTCAGGTTGAGTGACTTGATCCATGCAATCCACAACTCCTTGGGTAACAGCCAGTGGAAAACATTACCCCTGAGCAGCACTCCAGTCTGTGGCCATGACAGGAGATATATATCCCTCCATATATCCCTTCTCTTTCAAGAGAGCACCTCCAAGGTGTGGAGCTAACACATTAAAGCTTCCTTTGGTTCCCAATTCCAAAGGCCAAGGGCAAAAGTAATACACATCTTGTAAAGACCGCATCATTATGCATGTCCATGAAGGACCGACTGAACCTTAATTCCAGCTTTTCTCATCCTCTGAGGGCCTGAGATTGCTGCCTCAGTGCTGTTCTCACCAGCTGCCTGGCCAAACTCTGGGGCTGTGGAAGGCACATGTACTGGCAAGATTTGTCCATTCTGTGGCTGTCCCATGGCATGGCTGCACAACACAGCAGGACTGGCACTTGCCATGTATCAATCCACCAGCTCTGCTGGCCATGGCACTGCTGCCAGGAGCAGTCTGTCACCCATGATGTAGACTAGCACAAGAGGGTGGTGAACCTTCCACTCTTCCCCTCCATCTCTGTTACCTTTCTCATTCTCCTCATCCCTGTGCCCATCCCTGTCCTCCTGCCTTCTATGTGAACATCCCTGGGGCTCCTGGATCCTGCCAGTGCTGCAAGTTGGTGGCCACCAGCCTCTTCAGTCTTCCCAGAAGAAGAGTTTCTGGTGAAGTGAAGCAGTGAAACACCACCGTTCTTTGGAAAACATGGTGCCTAGTAAGTGAGAGGACCCACACAACAAAGGGCAAGGGTGAGAGAAAATACTAAGAGAGAGAAAAAGAAAAAAAAGGAAGAACATCTTTTCACAGTCTGTAGATGCAAAGTGAAACTATTTTGATAGATTCAGCTCTCCCATATTGAAAGGTCCAGAGTTTCTCATCTCATTTACTTTGAGGCATGAAATTTCACCCATGACTTGACAAACTGTAAAAACCATGATGCTTTCTGGCTCCTTGGAAGCCTGTTGCCACCCTGTCAAAGCTCCTCTTCAGTATTTTGCTGCGTTGATATTACCAAATTACTATTTTTTTTAGGGTTTTCCTTATTTTGATATATCTTCCTTTGCTAATACTTTTCCCTGCAACTGAAAATCCAGTGATATGGAGCTGGTGCTCTTTTTAGGACACTGACATCTCCTTGACTGGATACAGGCAGCCAGGGAAGAAAATAACTGGGTCCATGTTAGCAAAGTGTCTTTTTTACTGGCGAGTGATCACTGCCAGCATTTTTGTGAATGTGGAGAAAATTGCTAAGCTACTAATGTGTGCAGGAGCCATCTGCCTTCAGCCTCTTCACACAGATTCACCTGGCTCAGCAGAGGGCAGGTCTGCCCATTCACAGCCTCATTTCAGATGGTCTTCAACTACAACCCATGTAGTGGACATTTAAATCAAGACTGGTGGACACTTAAATCAAGACCGGCTTCTTCAGAATCATTTTAAATGAAGAGAATTGTGTTTCAACCTGATTTTACAAAAGCTCAGCCATGTGCTTGACTTCCCATAGTTAGCTCAAAGGGATAACAATTCCATATACTGCCTTTGAAAAGATTCTTGTTTTGCTCTATTCTGTTTTAGGAAAATAACAATCTAGCCACAGGGATGAAGGAATTGGTAAATGTTTCAGTTTGTACTGAACATCTTTCAAAAGGAAATGGCCTATCTCAAGGAAGTTACAGAAAGGTTCAAAGGAGTAGGTGACATTCATTAGCTTGTATCACACAAGGAAACAACCAAGGATTAAAAATCTATTATCCTGGGATTACCCTATGAATTTTCCTCCAAGCATTATGAAAAGTTTCTGTCTCCCTGTTGACAAATCATCTTCTACAATGTTGTCCAAATACATAGTACTTCATCCACTCACTGTCACCATTGTTGTACTCTTTGATTCAGGGGAGATAAGAAGATAAACCAAAAGAAGGTAGCTGGTGATTGGTTGTACCATCTGCAAAATATTCATACCTGATATGCTGTTTGCTAGAGTTGATACTCAGATACTTAGGATATATTTCCTTCTCCCTCATGAAAATGTTCCTGTACCATCTTGGTCAGTTTTGGCATTGACACATACGTGTGCTCTCCCCTGCTTCAGAGATAACTAATGTACCTCTAGAATGATTTTTAAAAGTTAGGAATGGGGTAGAACAAAACACAAAATCTATGCTTTGGAGAATTTTTGTCCTAGTATACACAGAAACTAAGTTGTGTTTGTCTTCTCCCTCTGCTCTAAGGACAGAGGTAGGATTAGTAATCCAGAGCATGTCACTCTTCAAGCTCTCTTGCAGCTTTTAAAACATAGAGAGCAAATGGCAAATTTACCTTTCATCTCCTTTTGAAACTTAAGCTAGGTAACAAGTGAAATTAAACTGGTTGTTGCTGTTTAACTTCTCCGTGCTGTTTCCTCACATGAATTAGTCATGACCAACTCTACTTGGCAACTGTCCTTACAAAAAACAGAACAGAGAGAAGGGTTAAGCACTCCCATACAATTTACCCAATAAATTTGTCATACCCCTCATATAGAGTTGTCCTTCCAGTTCTGCCTGTTCCCTAACATATCTGGCAGTTTGAACAATGTTGGCAATATTTGAGCAATTAGGCATTCCAAGTGGAAAGGTTAATACACCTTACCCTCAAATGCAGGGTGTGTTTAGTCTTGTGCCTTTAACCATCCTTGATGAGCATCGATTGCACAACAGCCGTGAAGTAGGAAGATCTTTCAATTTCAGTATGGCCTTGCTTGTTTTGGTTTAGCAAAAGGCCAATAGTCCAATGCAAGGATGGGATAAACACACTTTGACTCGAGCGTTATCGAGGCACATCAGAAAGAGGGAACTTCACGGCGGTTATCGCTTTCCGAGTGTTAAATGCTTTGGTCATCCTGGCATGGCTGCAAAACTAGGTAAAAGATGACCCATAAAAGAAAACTCTCTGATGGAACTTGGAATAGGACTGTTAAGGAGGTCTGAGACTTGTGGTTTATTTCCTACTCTTTTGGTTGAGCAGGATTAGGACCTCAGTTTCTTTTTTGGGAAGTTCTCAGAAACAGCAGTCTGTTTATGGTCCAAGCAGCAAGTTCTGGGCAAGAGTGGGCAGAGCTGGAGAGGTCCTGCAGCCTTGCACCAGCTGGGACCTGCAAAGATCACAGTCAACCAGGATAAAAGCACCTCCCAGGCCAGCCAGCCAGCCCAGCAGCCACCATCCTCAGCCCAAGCCACTGCTGAAGCTGGAGAGCAACTGTGGATTGCAAACAACAGCGTTGCAGAGGAGCACCCCAGGTCAGCAGGAGGCCAGCAGCTGCCTGACCAGCTTGCCACAGCCCTCCTCTGCCAGCAGCAGGGCACACCCAGTGGCCAGCCTGCCTGCCTTGCCCGGCAGGGATGCTTGGCTGCGTAGTCAGGACCTAACTTAAGAAATAAAAAACAAATATAAGCAGCATGGAGAGGTGTTTTGCGGGTCACAGTGATGCTGCCCATCCATCCTGAGCCTCCACAGGAGGTCTGGAGTACTGGTAGATGAAGAAGGTCATGTCTGGGATATCTACTTACCGCCTCCCACAAAACCTGAATGGGTCTGAATGACCCAACCTGTGCTAGGGTGCTCCTGCAAGGCCCCACATACCTCACCAGGGTCTCTTGTGCAGCAGCCCCATTCTGGTAAGAGCTGCTGAGAATTGGGCACTCAGCCTCTCTACTTGTGGCTGGTGGTATTTCCCTTGCTGGGGTGATGTTGATGTTCCTAATGAAGCTTTGGCAGAGAAAGAGAGACATGTTGTAACCATTAGCAGACATTACATTTAGAATTTATCTGAGGAAAGGACAAAGGATACCTCAGCTTGATTAGGTTATTGTACAAGTTTGGGTCTACACTCTCCATTGTACTATCAGTCCCAGTCTTCACCATTTTCTTCCTTTGACCCAGAAAAACTTGATCACGAAAATAATGTTAGTTAGAAAATAATGGAACTGATAAGTCATTGCAGGCACATGTGTGTCTCATTATACATCAGTTCGGTTTCACTATATATTTTACACAATGTAACATAAATTTCACTACGCGCCACAAGTATTTCAATATGTGATAGTCAGAAAGTGGCAGTTTACACTAAAAGTTTCAGTATGTGGTAGGATATTTCAAATACTATAAATTCTCCTTTTAAATTAAATGTATTGTGTAGATTAGTAAGAAATGCAGTTGTTTTAGTTTACTCAATGTGGTTTTCTTTCAGAACAGTATTTTAGTACTGTACTGCTCAATTGCCATGTTTATTTTATTAATACATATTAATGGATAATTAAGTGAAAATTCATTAAATATACACCACACAGGACTCAGGGAGGAGTTCTGTTTCTTAGATCTTTTATGTCAGCTCAATATATACCATATTAATAAACACACTGTATTTACAGAGACTATATTAATGAAAAGAATAAACTTCCCATTACCAGCCTGGTTTTTTAAATAAATTTTCTTTGAGCAAGTAAAATTTGAGGGATCTGAAAGCCCCTGTGAAGGTGAATTGTTAAAGCAATGGGCAGTCATATCCAGGGTTTGCACTGATTTGCCATTTATTGCAGATAATCACCATTTCAGTCACAACCAGCAGCAGAGGAGTTGGCACTGCCAGTGCTGTGCTGCTCCTCACAGCTTTGTGGAAGTATCATGTCAATCAGGCCTTTTCCTAGCAAACCCCATCCCAGTTACTGAAAAGGGGTCCTCACCATGGCCCTGCTACACCAAAAACCTCTGTCACAGAGCTACCACATCATCACTTCTTCACACGTGACATACTTCAGTGCAGGAGAGCACAGATTACCTCTGAGAGATACTCGTCATGAACCAAAAGCACATCAGAAATAATCACACAGATTAGTAAAGCCAAGGCACATCTGGCAGCAAGGACCATCTCCTGCAACCTGGGTCAAAGCTACAGGAACACTTCCAGACTGGTGCAGCAAAGCAATTTCCTCACATCCTGTAGCTGCCATCAGAAATGCAGAAAGAAGAAAAAAATTAGGCTAATTTTTGGTTCTGAATTCTCCTTCCTTCTCATCTCCTGTAAACAGAAGCCCCTCCAAGAACAGCCCCATGCAGTGTTCTATTTTGTTCAAAAAACAGCCTCAGCAAAGATCATGAGGCAATGCTGAACTCCAGTCCAAGAGAGAAACATCAGTCAGTTACCTCAGCTCTGCCTTCTGCCCCTCAAGATACAAACACATGGATAATTTCTAAAACTTTTCTCCCAGTAAGGTCAAAATGTTAATGACCTGTACTGAAGTTCAGTGTGCAGCAGAACCAGAGGCCTCTCTGCCCTGCCTCACACTTACAAGACAAGGGTGACCCTGCACTGGCGTGACTTTGGGCAAGCTACTTAGAGAGTTATAAAGGCCTGGATTAATTAGAAACTGGGTCTTTTAACATAACTCCTTGGCCCATGGCAGACCCAGCAGACCTCATTGGCTCCCTGCCAAATAGTGCAAGCACCTCTTAACCAACAAAAAGGTAAAGAGCTTGGGTTGTAACGTGCTGGATTTCAGCCTGGCAGCTTCAAATCTCCTAACCCGCAAGAGCAGCTTATCTATGTTTGGAGGTCAGAGACCTCAACAAAGCCCTGTTAACAGGTGCATGCTGGCACAAGCTCAAAAGTTTATCTCTCCAGATTGCAGCAATTCCTGGGTTTCTTACAAGTGTGGCAAAAAGGGCCACCACACTCAGGGCTGGCTGCATCTGCCTCTGTTAATTCATTTGGCAAAACATGTCACCACGAGTGCTTCCTTAGCTCACAGGAGCTGGAACTGAATGCATTCAATGCAAGTATAAAGCTTGGCTACCCTACTCTTCCAAAATTTAAATCCAAGACCCACAGTTCTTCTTGTCTGTAGCCTCTGACTGCCATAAGAAACAAATTGTGCCCCAGACACACAAATCAAAGCCCATGAGCTGTGTCAGATGTTTTCCAGGGACTAGGCTGAAGGAAATACAAATGTTTCTGTCACATGTGAGGCATGTGGACAATTCAGGTTTGCTGTGATCACTGCTTTCATCCTGGACAGGGGCTGAGTGCAATGGGAACTGCCCTCCTGTGCCAAGACTGAAAACCTGAACTATGAGTTTCCTCATCTGCCTCCTCTGTGGCTGCTTGAGAGCAGCTCTGCTCTCTGCTCTGTCTGGCTGAGGGTCTCTGTTTTGGACTGGGTAAAACCTGGGCTCATATCTCCCTTCAATAAGATGTGTGGGATGAAATAAAGGTAGTGTTTTTAAGTGCATGTCTATTTTGCAGCACAACCAAGCCTGAGCTGTCCCTGTTCCTGTTTAAAAAAAGGAGACGCAACAACAGTGCAAGCTTTCCCATATTCACTTGCTCCCATGTTTGATCTGGGCTAAGATATACATAAAGCAATGTATTTATGTCCTAGATTCCACTGCTGATACTGCCAGCAAAAGCTAAATTACAGTGATTTTCCTGTAGTCAGGCTGCTAGTCCAACAAGTTTTGGAAGGAAGCAAATGTATTACACACGTCCTCCAAGTCCCCTCCTAAGCACTGTCAGGCTATAATTTTAGCTTACTCTTATTACTTATCATGTATAATTGATGTTGAGCCATCCTTGAGCCATCATGAAAGTTACATTATCAAAGGTGTTGCATTACTTTCACTAATTCATCTTGCCCAAAGTTTTTGGTATTTCTCAACTGACAAGGCAGAACAGCAACAGAAGCTGACAAACCTTATACCAACTCATTGATCAAATCCAGACCTTTTCATTTGACCCAATCAAGTTTCACTTGTAGGCTAAACCACACGATTTCAGGAAAAGACATGGCACTGCAGTATCCTCTGTTGTGACTGCAGAAGCAGCTGGCATAGGCTTGAAGACTGCAGTTTCATATGTACCAATAACATTTAATAAAGGACTTTTCATCTTCACTGGCTGAAGAGTAGGACCATCCGTAGTGTGTAATTAAGCTGGCGAGTTTCCATTGTTTCGAGTATGACTTATTTTTTTCCTCTTTACTCAGCTCTGACTGAAGCTAATATCTGCTTATCAAAATCCTTCTGTCTTGAATCAATGCATCTCCATCTATGCAAATCTGAGAGGGTAGATGCTCACAACAGTTCATATTGCTGGTAGCTGAAATATCCCAGTGGAACATCTCTACTGCATTCATGGTTCATGAGCATTTCTCTCTTTGAAGTCAACTTCTACAGATTTTCACACAGAAAAATTGTATCAGTCTCATTTCCTCCAGCTGTAGCAGCAAACCATTTATCATCAGCATGCAACCTTCCAAAGTGACACCTTGAAGAAAAAAACTTGATAAAAATGTTGTCTTGGCATGATGTGAAAATTTTCACATCAGCAGCTTCCTGTATTTGCTTTGATTTTCATCAAATCAACATTTCTTTGTTTTTAAAATAGAACAAATATTGGCACTTCAACAACAGACTGCAGCAAATAGCATTCTGCTAATCTTAGGTGAGAAAAAATACCAGTTAAACCAAACCTGCTCATTCATTTTTGCACGTCCCTGCCTCTCCCTGGTGTTCTCTTTAGGACAGAGGAAGCAGCTTTGCTTCACTTGTAAGATTGCTTGAGAGTTTTGGTGGGAAAAAGACTTTTCCTCAGTGTTCACACTACAGCTTTCATGCCGTGAGACATAAAAAACCTGCAAAATTCAGCATCTGTTGAATTTTGTCGGTGTGGACAGGGAGGCATTTCCCTGTTAGGGATTTGGGGTTTGCCATATTGTTTACAAGGATGGCAAACCTCCCAACTTTCATTTGTAAAATGCTCCATAGATACAGATTAAAGCCATGAAAGAGGCTTGAGGGGGTACTTTTGTATCTTAAGCAAGATGGCCAAGCAAAAGGAAAGAGCTTGTCCATATAAAGGGCGCTCTGTGGACTGCTCTGTTGTAGCACAATGCATTTTACCTTCTGGACAACTGCAAAAGATTACCAAAGTGCTCGTTTAATGCTGGATTTCTATACATGGAAACCTGCTGGCTCCCATGTCCTGTAAGCATAGGATAACACAAATTTCATTCTACCACAGTAACAGGACCATAACCAGGGCAGCACAGAGAAGTGTACTGGAATCAGCAGTCATCCTCTGAAGCTGACATATCAAATCATGTTTTATTTCTTAATTTTAAATTTTTAACATCCCATTATTTTCACAGAGCTGGCAGATCCAAAGTGCTGGAGAGGAACAGACCAAATCCAAACAACTTCTTACATGCAAAAGCATCAGAGGATGCTGCAGTCCCAGACAGTGCTTAGGAAACTCAAGAGCTGGGGGAAGTTTCTGCTACGTGGGAGTTGTACCCGAGATTCAGCACTGGGGGCTTTGGAAAGGATATCGCTTAAAAGGCACAAACCAATATTGCCATAAAGGAATCTCACAGGTCTCAACAAACCCCAAATCACCACAGCCCATGCAAAAATCAAGCATTAAAAGCAAGACTACTCTAAATTCATTCTCAATAAAGCCACCACAGATCAGATTCACACCTTCCCTGGAAACTGACACTTGGAATTTACGTTTATCCCTAAACTGCTTCTGTGGAAATAATGAAAACCACCAAAATGAAACTCAGGAATCAATCCTGATCTTTGCAGCACTCCAGCTAGGCATATCCTAAAGCCTGGGTGGTGGGAGAGGGAAGCCACACTGTCTTTCTTGCTCAGTTAGCAATACCCCAGAGCACACTGAAAGTAATTGTTTCCATCTGCCGCACGCAACCTACAAGCCTGAAAATGGTACTGCTACTAGAAGTCTAATATACCAGTGAGTAACCAGAAGCAACCTACTGCTTTCATTTGTGATTGGTCACGATGCTGTGGAGATGCCTCAAGTGCAGTTCACTGTTAGCCTGTGCTTGACAGGATGAATGTTTAGTGCAAGTCTCCAGACAGAGAGGGTATCAAGCAACAGCTGGTAGAGCACAGAAGTATAGAAAATGCCCAAGCCACTGCAGAAATAACTTTTTTCCTTTCAGTCTGCCTTAGAGAAGTATTAGACTAGTCAATTTTTCCCCTTCTTTTGAGAAAAAGCTGGTAATAACCTAATTATCTGCTTGAAAAAAGATAACTGCTTTGAGATTGTGAAGTTCTTTGTGCAAACATGCACTGTTTATAATAAAAAGTAATTTCAGGATAAATGTGTAAGACATCAGCAGGTATAAACATAAATTGAAGCAGAGCAGCTGCCATAGTTCAGCCCACACAATCCTCAGGTATTTATATGATCACTATTTTTGAGATTATTGATCAGTATCAACCAGAGCAGAGATGTTTCTCTGTCAGTGCAGCAGCACTGCCTTTCATTCCTATACGTCTGACACAAGCTGCTGCATCCAGATATCTGCACCATTGCAACCCCTCCTTTCTAACAAGAGCACTCTGCTGGGTGGGGAAGAGACAGGAAAGGGGAATGAGCTGTAGGCATCATTTCAGTAGCCCTGAAGTCTGAACTATTTGATAAATAAGGACAAGTTCTATTTCTTTATGAGACTTGTGCAAAACCTTCCAGGAAAAGAAAAGCATTATTATCTGAAGGCACAACTTAACCTTTGAACTGTATAACAATTTCCTTCTTAATCATAAATATAGGACTACAAAAGCCTATCTGCCTTCCACAGGTTGGTGAGTAGCCACGTGTGTTGTGCCTTGATCTAAACAAGGATAACTAAGATGATTCCCAGTCATTATTCACAACGGAGACTAGACAACCCTCAGCGTTAAGACACAGTCCCATGTGCAGAAGATGAGCTCAGATCAAATTACTTGGCAAAGAGCGAGTTGCTGGTTTAGCAGGACTGGTAGAATTTTAAATAAAAGATGAAAACACACCTTTTTTAAGAGAAGAGTCTTAGGAGCAAACGTAAAAAGCAAAGTTCTCACATTTGCTAGACACAATATTTTAATTGATGAAGAATGTGCAGTTCCTGAAGTCATCCTATGATTCCCTATGAATTGCTCAATAACTGGGAAGTGGACTGGATAGAAGAAAACAGGCTAAGGAGCCACTCTCCCATTGTTAAAATAATTGGGATGTCTCGAGATCCTCAGTTAAGGTAACTAACTCTTGTGGTCTGATCTTGCTGAAATATTTTGGATATTGTGTTTCTGCCAATCCAAGGAATTTTTTCTTCTTTTGGACAAAAGAGGCAAAAGCAGTAGATCTGCATGATGAATCTCCAAACAGTCACACCCCTAGTCAGATCGAACAGGACCTCTGTCTCAGACTGCAATTTTCATCCCCCCTTCTTATTTCCTAGGAGCTGTATTTGTCAGGCACAGTATTTTTCAGAAGGGAAAGTAGGATCCAGAATCTAAAATACTAGGAATGCCACCTCCTGCCAACCATACATACTAACGCCAGCCTTATCAAATCAGACAAGAAAAACTGAGGGTGCTGCACTGGTTTGGTTCAAATTAAAAGCCAAGCAAAAGATTTTTAAAATTTTATTTATGAGATGTGAAGAAGTTGCCTTCTACTCACCAAACCATAGTGCTAAATACCAAAGACACTGTGAAAGGGGCGCCTCTATTATTCAAAAAATATTTGTATGCTTTTGGTGGATTAATTTAACATTTTGGTTAAACACACAAACAAGCACAGCTTTTTGTTGTTGCTTCAAATGAAGCCACAAAGAGAACAAAAGGCATCCAACTGAACCAATTTAGGTTTATAAACATATTAATTTTAAGAGCACTATGTGTACACTTAAAATGAATTTAAAGCAGCCAACCTTTGCAGTACGATGCCCATTTTCACGGTATCCAAATTATCCATAAATCCAGATGCAAGTTGTCACAGACACTTCTTTGGAGAGTTTGCAAAGTTAAAAGTTAATGTTTCCTATTAATTAATAATTGTTTTCAGCTGTTTTGGCACGTGATTAAAACAAAGTGTCTGCCTTTAATGTTACAATATAAGTTTTCTTCCTCAGCGGCTCGAGCGCCAAGCGGGCTTTGCCTCATTTGCAGGAAGGTGTCACACGTGATTGCTTAGAGCATTGTAAGCAAATGAAGGTGAGCGACCATGGTACCTGCCAGTGCAGGGATTTCCTTCCCATACCAGCCTGGTTCCGGCCAGGACAGAGTTAATTTTTGCCATAGTCAGGACGGGGCATGGACAGGACCTGGAGGTTATTCCGTATCCCCTCACTATTTTCTGGGACAGGGGAAGGGCTCCCTTCTGAATCAGTATAGTGTGGTGGAGGGAGCAGCTGGGAGTTGTTAGGGGGTCTCTGTGTGTGAATCATTTGCCTTTTTTGTGCCCTCTCACTTTAATATTGCAGCTCTTACTGTTCCTTTTTTCATCTCATTGCTGTTTCCAGTGAACTGTTCTCACCTCAGCCCGTGATCTTTATCTGTTGTGCCTCCCATTTTCCTCTCCATCCCATGGCAGGGGGAAATGAGCAAGCAGAGCACGGTCTGGAATGGTTTCAGTGGGAACACTAAACTGTGGAATACCATTCCTAACCCGTGACACACATTCATTAAAATTACCCACCAAGCAGTTTCAGAGGAACATCAGCTGAGACAAATAAAACAATGCTCCTCATGGTGTACCATGCCTTGAAAGAGGTATTCCATAAGAAAACCATACAGGCTGTATGTGTTTTACCAAACCCTGCCATCTTGCAAATTCAGGATCACAGCAAGTTGAAAGTTTGAAAGTTTGCACTGCAAAGGATGATAGCATCTGTCCCTTCTGAGGTCCAAGCCATCACAAAGGTATTACTGACAGACTTGTTCAACACATCAGCAGATAGTTCAACACAACCCCAGTTCTGATCCACAGCAGGATTAAACACAGCTCTGAGAAGGATCCTCTGCCATAAGTAACCTTTTAAACAATGTCTTTTATTCCCAAGCTTCTACCAATTCATTCCCCCAGTAAAACTGAAATGGCAGTTCTCCTGTAAGCTGAATTTCCACATCCATGCACAGGAAGGACAGCAGATTCACAGCAGAAGCTGACAAGCTCTGCTTGCAAAGTCGAAAGTACTGACATCAACATAAGCAGCAGTAAGACCCCCAGTTCTCTTCCCTATATGAACTCCACACAACTTATTGAGAAACCTTTCATTTATGCTGCATCAAGAAGCTTGTGAAGTGATGAAAAGTGCAGGATTTGAGTCTTCTCTCTTTCTGGTACATCATGGGAGGTTGCTTCCAGCTCCTCCTAGCTCTAGCTTCTCACTCTAGTTTGAAAAACATTTAAGGTGTTCTTCATTGTTAAGGTAGGAGCTTTTCAGAACAAACAGCAGGCTTTACCTCTGCAAGGCAATAAATCCAGAAAAAACTACAAATTTGATGAGCGGCAACAACATGGCTTGTGCTCAGTGAAATTATTATTGTCAGAATTCAGAAGAAACAGACTCAGGTTTAGTTCAGCCTTCATCTTGGGCAAGATTTTTCCACCAGAACATCACCCTTACTACATGATTTGAATGGCAGAGGGATACTTCACCACTTCAGGCAGTGACCCACCAAAATCCTCAGCAGACACAGCACAGGGAGGAGTTGTCTCTTTTTCCTGTGATCCTATGTGACACTGCAAAGTAAACCTAAATACTTCTCAAGAAGTTTCCAGCCACACCATTTACACTTAATCTTATCTCACTCCACAGTGAAACTTCATTAAAAATGTTAGTGTCTGATTTGCTGCAAATAATTAGCATCAAGGCTAGTCAACAAAATGATCCCATGCCTAAGGTTACTTAAAATCCCTGAAGCCCTCTTTGGCATAAATAACAAAATCACTGAACATAAATCCTGCAGGTAAAGATGAACCCTATTCATTCCTATCGGGTCAAGATGCACACTTATGCCTACAGCACATCTGGGAAATCCAGAGTCATTATTCATCCCTCCCTGGCCAGTGCCAGAGAAAGCACTCCACTGCTCTCAGACACTAGCACCTGCTTACCCTGGGACAAGAGAAGGTAGCAAGTGCCCTATCTTGGGGCAGCTCTGAAAAGCTTACGCCCTTGTTTATGATGTGGCAACTGCGGCACATGCCCATACATTACGGTGTTAAGGATCTTCTTTAATGGTATCCACGTTCATTTCAGTACAGCACCCCACAACTCATTAGGATCAAAGCAGAACACATAAATATATTACAGTTCACTTCAAGCATATATTATACTGAGGAAGCATTTTTATCCCATCTAGATCATAACTTGCAGCAAAGATCTTCCTGATGATGCTACAGACTCAAGGCCTTTTATTAGTTCAGCCTTTTCTAGTGCTGAAAGAATAAACTCCCTTTAAAATATAAACATTCTTCTTCTGGAATGCTCGTGTCCTGATACCATCAAATGGCATTTTGGAATAGGGGCCACTGTGGTTTTGAGCACTGTCAATTGTCTGCAGAGACACAAGCAAGGGCTGAGCTGGGTGCAGGCAAGGGAGTTGTGCAACAGGCATCTTCCATTTCCTCCACATGATCTCGGTGAGATTTGCTTTGTAAGTATCCAGAAAGCTGGTTACACAGAAACAGCAAAAACAGCCTGAATGAAGGGTGGGGATATGTCCATTTACATGAGTGCCAATTTTTAAAGAGAATTTCATTTATACCTTGTATTGTCTTGTTCGAAGCTTGTGTGGCTAGCCCAGAACAAGTGTCTGTTAGAGGTGTGGCTCAGAAACTTGAAACATCTAAATTTCAGAGCCCTCCAAAATGACAGCTGAAGATCATTATCATTATGCTCAGTAGCTACAGTTCACCTGGTTTGTTGACCAATGCATGCAACAACCACCAGAAAAGAGGGCTGCATGATGGAAACTGCTGGCATCTAGTTTGGGGAAGGAGGGAGGGAAGAGTGCAAGTAGGTAAGCTGCAGAGAACTATTTTCCCCTGTACCTCCAAAAGACACTGATACCACTGTGATCTATGGAGGCCAGAAGGGACACAATTCCTGCTGCACATCCCTGAGGAAGACAATTGCAGCAAAATCCTTGAATGCATTCAAGTTACAGTAAGAGAAAGAATAAAAAACAAGTAGTTCCTGTTATTAGCATATTAATTAAAAACACATTATATATATTTCCATGCAATTGTAAGCTGATCCATTAGGATTGTTCCCTCTTACCACTGAAATAACTGAATGCACAACCAGAAGTAGGACATCACTAATTTCACTGAAAACTCACGTCATGATTTCTTACTGAAGGACATTCCATTTGAGCAATAAATTCAGCTTTGCCTTTTTTGGTTTGTTTTGTTGGTTTTGTTTTTTTTTTCCCATTGCCATTATGGCTATTCTTCCAGTCATCTTCTCAACAGCCATCAAGTATTTAAATACAATAAACCAAAACTGGAGAATTTCCATAGGGGAACAGACCTCCCAAACTGGCAGAGAAACTGCCTGGGTGGCTCAGCAAAACTATGCCTCAGCAGAAATCCTCATGTATCTTCATATTGAAAGGTGTTGAGATGTACAGTGCAGAAATGCTGATGATTACAATGGACAAATCCTCTTTCTACTGCCTATACAGACTTACTACAAACATTGACATCTTGTTCTACAACTAAGCCCCATATAAATGAATTTTATTCTGACTGGAAAATGAAACAGAAAAGGCTTGTAACCAAAACTGGGTTTAGTATTTATCATGCACAGTGAAAATGTATTCTGCAGTACTATATGAAACATTCAGAACAGCATAAAGTAAAACTTCAGAGACATGAAACAGTAATTTTCATGAAAGAAAGGTCCTGTAGTGACTCATTCATCCATCCATCCATCTCCATGACTCAGTTTTCGAACATACAGTGTATTGGAACAGTGACCTGTGGTGCCTGTGCAGGATGTTTTCTGCAGCAGGACCTCCCCATTCTGACTCCTCACATGAAGGACGCCCAGGCTGAGGATCTGCTGCAGAGGAGGAAGTTCTGAAACAATTCCTGTAAACAAAGGCCTCCTTCAGCAGTGCTAAACCATCAAAGTTAAATACACACTTAGTGCTGCTCACTCCAGGCATCACCAGAGGTGCCAGACACTTTGTCCCACAGGTGAAAGCCATTGCACTGTATTCATGGAAAGGAGAGAAAGGAAAGCACGTGGTGGGAGCTGTAAGGTGATGAGTGAATGAGAAACCTGGGTGAGATCAAGAATCCGGCTCTGTCATTTCACTCCCCACAAAGTATTTTCTCTCAAGCCCCACCTTCACTGTTTTTTATTCCTCTGGTTTCCCTCTCCTCCTCTGCACCCTTCTCTCACTGCTTTCCTACAGGGCCACCCAGTTCATGGTAAAAGCGAGCAGAATGAACTCATGCTCTGATGGTGACGGAGGAGGTGTGTGAGAAGCGTCAGGGAGGGCCCCAGAGACGGCGTTTTAGTCCCACACAAGGCATCAATGGTAATCCTGCAAGGGAGTGAGGGAGCCGCGGAGCCAGGGGCAGGCAGAGCCTCATCACTGCTCAGCTGAGGTCAAGCATCAGCTAAGTAAAGAGAAGCTGCAAATTAAAGAAGAATCTGCAAGGGCCTGGATTGATATGATAAAATGGTCACTGTGGAAGTGGTGAAGAAACTGTATGACTTCCTGTATCATGCCACGATTTCAGGGCTTTAGGCTCACCCCCATGGCCAGATCCCCTTCTCCTGTTTGCCTTGTACAGACTCGGATAAACTTTCAAATGAAGGAAAACCAGCCTATTTTGCTAATTTTGAGCTGTGGAAAAAATCCAGTGAGGGTGTGTGTACATATGACTGATGGAAATCAAACCTCTGAAGTGCAGATTATTTTAATTATAGTCAGAAAAGCATGTAAGGTGCAAGTTTCAGCCAGACAGTTTCCATTCTGATCTTTAATTTTGTGGTAATAAAAATACTTGAGTGCCTCTCTCTAGCTGAAAGAATAACAGGTTGTCTGGTTTGTTATGTCAGCCGGGACACTAAGTAACAACATACACAAGGAGAAATTATATACATATCTGTACAAAATAAGGCATCACCAGCTCTCACTCGTGCACTTGTCCACGTGTCTTTCACTGTAAGGCAGCCACTGCAGGGACAGGTTTAGTGAAGAGCGCTATTGATTGTGTTTTCCCCCACTATGGCACGATTTTCTCTGGAAGAGTACTAAGCTTCTACAGGTTTCTAAGAAGTGCTTGTGAACTTGCAAAACACACTTGACATAAATCTATCAAGCAATCCTCCAGACTCCAACAGATGCAAGCAAACTACATCACAAATTGACTTTACCCTTTCCAACATGTTATACTCGGTTATGGTGAGAGCTCATGGTATAATGAGTATTAGTAGCTAGATTTGTTTACATAACATATTCATTCTATTATTGACCTGGATTAGTGAAATGATGCAAGGATTAATGCTTTGAACAACTTCAGTGGAAAGTGCTATTTTAAAATTGGACACATCTTGGCAGTTTCAATTGCAGTCAAGATCCTCCAACCCTAACATGGTGTTTGCCTCTCTTTCTACCCTAAATGCATTTTATACATTTATAAATGCTAATAAAACCACACCTTTAAATTCTGTATAATGCTAGTTATTTTATACATAAAAAAACCTGACATACACCAAACTCTCCATGTAACTGTTTGCCTAGGTGGTTTGTATTCCTTTGTGTTCTTCAATCTGCTGTTCAGAGAAACTGGTATTTCATTTCACAGTTAAAAGAATTACTTGAATAGTAGAGACATGAAAGGCAAGGGAAGGAGAGAAGACATCTCTCCCACTTTAAACTCATCTTCCACAAGCTAATTTGATAGTGTAACTTGAAAGTACAGAAATCTGAAATCTAGTTCTGAATGTCTTTTTACCTCTCTCTCAAGAGATATTACTCAGGTTTAGTGTGACATTTCGAAATGTCACCATGCCTATCTCAAAACCAGATATTTTAATACAGAATAGATATCTACCTGCTTTAATTCAGAACCCATTCTATATGTGATTCTAAGAACCTCTTCTAAGAAGTTCCTACTTATTAAGTATTAGTTAAATACTCTAGTCATTCCATGACAAAGATTCTTATTTAGCTGGAAATAAAGACAGACTCAAACTTCATTTTATTTTTTTAATAAAGTTTAAATAGTTAAAGTAAGAGGAAAGAGTATGTTTTAAAGCCAAGCTATTTCTGTGTTCCATGCCAGGCCTTAAAGTTGGATTTACTGGCAAATACGGGCCATGAAAAGAGCTGTATACTTAAAATGCTGGTGTAGAATATATTAAAATAGCCAGTGACTCACTCCAGCTTACCTTGAAACAAAGGAAACACAATCTCTACAGATTTTGAAATGTATTGCCTCTTATCTTGATTAATGGGAAAATTATCCCTACAAAAGATTTTTTTTTTTTTAAATATGAATACTCTACAAAATATTTGCTTTATCCATTGGCAGGACTTTGAAAATCTCCAAAATATTTAGATATGCATGCCTAAGGAAGTTTATAAATGCCAATCCAGCACTGTAACAAAAATTCCAAACAGAACTGGAAATTAGAATAACTCAACCAAATCATCCCACCGTTAAGAATAGTATATTTCAATTCTGCATAAACACAGACCATGGTTTGGTTTGGTTTGTTTTAAAAATTCTTCATGTCCTGCAGAATACAGCATAGGTTTGTTTCATTAGTACCTTTACCCTTCCATTTCCTTAATGCTATTTCCTCATTAACATTTAAAACAGTATCTAATCTGTCTACCGACTTTTTCTGCCCTCAGGGCTCTTCTTAGCCTCAACCCTATCCTCACCCATGGAGATCCTTCCCCTCTTACTTCAGAAAGAGGTTTTTGTTCATTTGATTGATTTTCATTTTGTTCTTTTTCTGTTACAGGTAAGTATCGTACCATAAATGGAGCATGGAAACAAATGGGAACAGCGCTGGGAATGACATTTACAAGCCAAGACTGTGAGTAGAATCTTTGACAGCAACTATTTTTGAAAGAAAAATGTCATGCTTTCTTTATATTGAATAATATTTGACAGATTGGATAATATGTCTACTATAAACATAGTTTTGTGCCACAAACTACAGACGATGCAATAGAGTTTGATGAATTTAGTGTAACACACACAAAAAAATTTGGTAGAGTTCGAGTAGCATCTGCAATGGTAACAAACATTTAGAAACTAAAATGATCCAATAACCTAAAAATACATCTGCTACACTAAGAAAAAAATCTGTGCAATGAGATTAGAAGCTTCCAAATTGTGGACTGATTGCTCAGGGACCAGAGATGTAAGAAAGTATTAGCTTGGAAAAGCCTCAGCTTTCCAAAATTCAAAATCATTAAAAAACAATCTGTTCATCATTCTATGATTTCACTGTTTCCTAGTCTATGGGAATAAACACCAGGATACAACCCCATTCGCAACATCCATGTAGCTTTTTAAAAAAAAAACTTTTTGAAGTAAATTAAGAAAATATATTCTTAAAGAAATAAAAAATTAGATGAGCACAAAGAAATACCATGATGAATCCTGAGACAAATTATCCTACATCGTTGCTAGTCTATGAAAACTGGTTTGAATAATAAACACACTGGAGTATTCAGTGACAGCATACAAATCAAAAGTATTTGTAATAATTAAGTTGTGCATGTTTTTAACTGACAGAATATGCTGGGCTTACTTTAAAATCTCTCACTGCTTGTTATCAAAGTTAAAAGATCATTTGCATACCAATACATATACTGTAAACATGAACTTCTCATTAAGGAAAGATGGATTTACAGTAATTTGATCTTTTACAAAAAGCTATTGGTAACCAAATCTCTCAGTGTCTAACTTTCTAGAAAATTAAACCAATGTTTCCACCCTCAAAGCTGAAACACTACCTCTTTAGGAAACAGCCCTGTTTATTTGTTAATCAGAAATACAATCAAGTGGCATATTTCCATTTGCTCTTCGGCTGACAGTTTCAGTTTTATTATATTTTACAAGAAAACAGCAGACTTGCAGAAGTCCTGTAAATTCTTTCATATCGCAACTGATTTAATTACAGCAGTGAACAAACGCAGCACAGTGATGCAAAATAAGATCAGCCCAATTGCCCTTATCTGATGATAGGATCTCTCTTCCTGTTTAGCTTACAGCAGTGAGGACTTCTTGTTTTGTTTCGGCTTTTTGTTGGTTTCTTTTTTTCTGGTCAGGCTGCCTCTGTCAAGACTGACAGAAGCAAGAAGTTGACATGCCCTTAGAATTCCAGCTTGAGAATGATCCTCATACGAATATAGCTGAGTTTCAATCAGTAGGTCGGGGAATGATACTAATGTGGAGAAAATTATCTGGATAGCTCATATGTTCGCTTAGCCACTGAATGGGTGTTTCCAGCATTGGCTCAATTCCATGAATCATCACTTGAGTCTTCTGCTCTCCATCTAATTCAAAGAAAAAGAGAAACCACTCTTCAACCATACCATTCAAAGTTCACAGAAAGATTAAACACTTACTCATACTTGATTTACAGTAGATTTAATTGGTGTTACAGAGTTTAGCATTTAACAGAATGAAAAGTAGGAAATATCAGTGTGGAGAAAGCTGAGATTTGTATCATCTAAATCAGAAACTCTGAGTTAAAATAAATTCCAAGAAAAAACTGGAATTCAGTGAAACTTAATGAAAGTGTCACTCTTCTTTACTAGTTGCAAGAGGGCTTTTCTTAACCCTACAGTGATCCCAGCTTGTTGTCAACCCAGTTAAGGCACATCCACCTCATCCAGCTGTAAGGCACATGAATTTTACACAGATCATGCTTATAATGTTGAGCTCCCCAAAACATACTGGTAAGTTGTATTCTTAATACCGTAATCTCCTGAAAGAGCTGGACTATGTGTAATATAATACATGTATTATTCCTGAAGTAATTTTGTTTTGCTAAGAATAATTTGCATAAATCACTAGCAATATTTTGGAGTTACTCTGAAGGCAAAGTTGGCACTGGCTTTTTCTCACTCAGTTTCATCTCTTGGAAAAGCTAAATTAGCAAATGATTCCCAGTATAACAAGAGTATTTTCTAAGAATATTTTAATTCTTTTTATTTATACTTGTCCCGGAGGATACAAGTACTTTAATCCTTTGATTCAAATGATGGGAACCAGCTAAAGCAACTGACATAACAGTCATGACATGAACTCAAACAACAAAAAATGAAAATTTATTTCAGAGACAAGGGATGAGAAGAGCATATGAAATATGCTTTAAATAATGGTTGGGGGGAAAAAGTAGGCAGTGACCTTTCACTCATTTTATTCTATACTATGGCATTCTCACATGGACCTACCACAGTGAAATCCACATTCAGTACTCAAAAGTACTACTGCATTCACTAATTGGCGTTTTATGTCCCCCTCCAGTGTCTTTTTTACAGAACAAACCACCATCCTCAGCAAGAGCTGCATGGAAGAGAGCAGAATCTAGAAGTGTAGCTACCACTACTGGTTCTTTCATTCAATAGCCCCAGTTGTAGAGTGTAATTTCTGTTTTATAACAGAGATAAAATCACGTTTGTTTGGTAGCCAAAATGATTTGACAGCTGCCTGAAGAAGTTTGTACTATAACCAGCTATCTATGCCCACACAGCTAAATTATGCCGGTAAAAAAATCATGCTTAAACACATAGCTGACTTTATGCTAGTAATAATTCTTCCTGCAAGAGCAGACAGTTGTGTTTGCCTAAAATAAAGCATTATACTTTTGTTACTTATTTCCTACGTATGGTATATTCTGTACAAAGTCTTGATTCTCTAAATACATAATACACACATTATCACACTAAATTAAGCATAAACACTTGCTGGTTTCTGGTTTTATTGCAGACAAGTCTGAAGAACAAAGCACATAATTTAAAAACCAACTTCTGGTATTTCTAGCCAAAACAGGTATTGGGGTGAAACACTACCAGTCAGACTGTCAAGAGAATAAACTCCAAAGGGGAAGATCTCAAAAAACCCAGTTGTGGTGGTGCATTCGTTCATTTACAACACCAATTTTCTTTCTTCTAAGGAGTTAGGGAACATCAAAATATTTTTAAGTAACCTCCAAAAATACGTATTTAACACTTTAAAATGAAACCTACCTATGGTATTCCTTAAACTGGTGTTAGTGACTTTTTAAATGTTTCATTGTATTATTTAATTTTCAGAAACAACTAATTTGCATAAAACCAGATGACAGAATGCATCTGACTCTTTTTAGCCAAAACTTGCAAAAAATAAGATTAAAAGCTTTAGAACCCCAGTATCATTTTCTTGCCACTGGAGGAAAGGCTTATAAATGATAAGCTCTTTTTTTGGCTCCTCTATTACTGTGCAACGTAATATTTTCACATGTGTGTGCATGTGCCTACCCTTGCTTAAAAATGAAGTGCAGGTAATCTTGGTGTCTCCATTCGTTGCTCTTTACCCAGCTTTGTCCCTTTCTCATACAAATCTTTCATTCTGTTCCTTGGCAAACTGAGAAAGCCTCAGAGGTCATTGAAGAATTTACAGTTTAATTAAAATCTAAATCTCTGCATTAGCATTGTTTGTGCTTTAGTATTATCTCTGACAAAGCATCACTTCTCCTTAATTCCTTTTCCCCTTGAGGCTTGACTGAAGAGATCTTATCTCGCAATTCTGTATTTACTGCAGCCTTCTTTCACAAAATCCATTGTTTTTACTTCAACATTCTTCTCTTGTTACTAGGAACCATAAACTGTCACTTAAGGCACATTTACCCAAACTTTCCTCAACTTTCATGTTTTCCGTCACACATCCGATTATAAATCAGAGTCTCTCTCATATAGACTCTTCTCTCCTTTTTGTAGCAAACAGTTGTCAACAGCAAATACACTAAAAAATTACTAAAGAGTATTCTTGTTTTGTCAATAGCTGTCTAATTCTTATCCATTTCCACTGTGATCTGAGTCCTGAGTGATTTGCTAGCTACGACGAAAACTTCATCCATCTGTTTTAGAGATACAATAGATTAATAGATTTGCAAAATATTTTTCTTTCCATGATTTTAGCTGCATCTTGACAGACCAACTGCTGTCCTCTTCTTCCCCACCCAACATTCTATGATCACAAGAAGCCTTCTTAAACTGACAAAATGCATCTACAAAGTGTACAATCTGCTAAACACAATATATTTACATTAATGGTAAAAAATTTAAACAAGCTAATTACAAAGAGTAATGACACTCTACATCATTGGCTAATGCCTGTGAAAATTAGGGCAAATAACTCTCCTCATCTGCAGTGCACAGGATCCAGACCTGACAATATCATTACTGTCAATACCCATTCTACAACATTCAGTAAGGTAGTGAAAAAAATCCAGGATTTCCTCAAAACCACTAAGTTCTAATTTTCCAGTAATCTCACCAACTTTTTTTGTCTTCTTAAAATCCTGTCAGGACTCAGTTACATGTTGCTTATCTCATGACCTAAGTTGGTTTTTTTTGCTTCACTGCAAATTACTCTTGGGAGTAAGACAAAGTGGAAATACAAGAAAAATAAAAGCATAGTAATATATGTTTTGTAAGTTTTCGTAGTGCTCCTTGGAGTATTTCTTTATTACTGAACTGATGCACAAGTAACAAACACTGTTTTGGCATTTGCGAAAATAGAACCAAAAAAACCCTGAAAACTAATTAAGTCATCTATCAGAATGGTTGTCCCAAAATTAATTTTTTTTTTTCACTTTCCTTGTGGAGCTGTATCAATAGAGAATGCACTATAGCCCCCTCAAGTTACTAAAGGCAAGCTCTAAGCACAGATGATAAAGCTTTTTGGTAAAAATTAACAATATTCCATCTCCAGAAGATAGGTATCTATGCTTATATGTTATGTACTAAGACAATTTTGAGACATTCAGCTCACTTAACTTGGACCCTAACTCAAGGTTGCATCACAAAGTGTTGACCAGACCCAGGCTAATTAATCATATCATGTAAAGTCAGAAGAGTTTTCCAGCTCTGTACAGAAAATGGAGAAAAACAAGAATCTCTGAACTGAAGGGCTTAAGAAGAGATCTGCTTTTTTGTCACCTATAAGGTGGCTCTGTGTTCCTGATGAGGAAACCACTACGAGAAAATATTGGCAAAGGACTGTCTTTTGAAGATAGGCATCTGCTGGAAGAAAGCAAGAGAGAGTGGCCTATTGCATCTCAAGTGAGTCCTTGAGAGAGTGGCTCAAAGCCCTCTCAACCTGAGGCAGCTTGAGTCCACTCTCTTCTTTAAGGGGAATGCCCTAACTACAATATTCATTGTTGCAAATCTCCAGCTTCCTTTAAAAACCCTCAATATCTAGAGATCAGCAAGACACAGCAGAACAAAGAAGAAAATCTGTAGACTTCAGAGAGGATGGGAAGATGTGCAATGTCATGGTATCACACAGTAAGTTTTTTTCTTTCCTTCAGCTATGTAAGTTGTTGCTTGCAAAGGAAACTACGCAGTATAAGGAAAATTAGCTTACTCAGCATCAATTCAGACTGTTGCACATAACCACTGATGCATCTACTGAGTTACATTATTATTTAAAAGAAAGAACTCTAGATAAAAGATTGGTTTAGTTTTGAGACATATTCAAGTGCTTGAGAGCAGAATAGTGAGAAGGCACTGCCTCTGTCACAGGTATTTACTTCAGCTGTTTTTTACCCAGATTAGCACCTCAATGCTCAGCAGTGCTGCAGTGACATACTCCTTTCACCTACACAAGATCAGCTCCTCTAGCCAGACTACATCTGTGATGCACTACTTAAAATTCTTTAGTGGCATGAAATACCTCCCTTCTGACTCGTGGCCTCAAGCAATCACCTGTCAGGGCAATTTAGCAGGCTTAAATCCCTTAACCAATAGACAATACAAGATATTCAGGCTTTAACAAAAGTGCCTCTGGAGTACTCAATTAGAATCCTCAGTATGCAAGTTCTCTGCATAGCAAGTCCTAGAATCTGCCTGTAGTCGGGGGTAGCACCACTTATAAAATTGGCTTTACAACCCTAAAAGGGCAAATAGAACCTGGTACTTCAAATTAGGAGCAAACAATGCATTTCCTGTATGGTACAATGCCGCAGGACTATAGACAACGACACGAAAATGTATAAGGAGTAAACACAACCAAGTTTCATGCAGGAGAAGCATTTTAATAGTGTAACATAACCGGATGCCAGCTATTCCAGCTGTGAAGTGGGCCACAGACATTTGGTTGCTTATCTTCAGAATGTATCCTATGCTCTGGAGAAGATGATACGAAAGGTATTCCTGCCAATAGGCTATACCATACTTTAGGAAAACTCATCTTGGGACAGCATTATACGCAGCAGAATTTTCTTTTTGTGACTGTGGTGTGGCTGCTTTCCTCCCCATTTCTTCTGCTCCCCAAATTATCTGGCAGAACAGTGTGTGCTCAGCACCTGGTGCCTCAGACATCTCAGAATCTGAAGAGATACATCAACACCTTCACTGGAAAGATTTTAATCTACGTCTGTAAGACCTCTTAGGAAATTACATACAGAAACATAGCTTTCAGTAATGTGCTTCGTGTGAGTAACGTAGTGTGCAACCACTAAGTTTGTTACTGAAAGATACTGTTGACCCAATTTTGAAAGCCTGAAGACAAAGTTGGGCAAGGCTAAATCTCCAGTAAGCAAAAGTGAAAATTTCCTTCTTGGAAGCTAGGCTTCTGGTCTAGCACCAAGGATCACACATGAAACTGTGCACTCATTTCCAAAAGACTATTTTATATTAGCAAATAAATTTAAAGACTGTGTTCTAATTCGTAACCACATTTGGCAGGAAAGCACTGGACAGTGGCTGAAGTTATTCTTCCCCTCTCTAAGCAGTTCTGGTTGGATAGTCTAGGACATATGGAGATGAGATAGTCCCAAACAAGTCTCATAGTCTAAAGAAATTCTCCACCAGTGACTTTGGCACTGGTTGTGGAAAAATATTTGATGAACATGCTTCACTTTTTCCACTTTTAAGTAGGTAGCATCTCTAAAAACCCTCAAACCTCAAAATCAGCAATGGTTTAATTTGTTAGCTCTGAAACTTGACAAAGAGCATCTATCTCATTTAATAGTAACCTGGCCAAACAGCTCCAATGCCCAGTATTAAAAGTGACAAAGACAGGATACCATTTACAACAAAACAAGCTTCACGATTATTTTCACTGTGTGTGTTACAAAAAAACCCCACATGTTCATATAATGCAAAAAAACACCCTACTCTCTAAGGAGTATTTATGAAAATTTTCACATCACTTTTGTAGTACTTACTATAGGCAGATACCATATATTTTTTAATTCATGGCAAAATATTTCTTTGCTCAGTGAGCAACCATAGCTCCAGAATGAATTAAACTCATGTATAAATTAAATACTCATGCTTTACTTTTCTTCAGTACCTTTAAAAAAAGTACTAGAAATTAACACATATTATTACAGGCTTTCCTATTCATAAACTCCAATCTAACTGGAACATCTGCAATCAGTTTCTGGCATATGTATGTGTAATAATGACCAAGGTACAGAAATATGGTGAAGTGTTCTGATTCCACCGTAATGACAACCTCAATATAAAGAGATCAAATAGAAGAATGAATTTGTATACTGAACAAATTTTACTTAAGCAGCTGAGTACTAACAAGAGCTCAATACTTATGTAATTTCATGAGAAGTGCACAAAAAGTTGATTTTGGTCAAATCCCATGGCCAAATGATATTCTGCTCTTCGAATGAATCCAGCAGAAGTACTTCAGAGAGCAAACGTGTTCTTACTAAAACCAAGTATTTCCTACTTAAGAAACTATAGCTTCAAGGTCTAAGTTTATGACACGTTCGATTGAGCAGGGGTTTTTTTGTTAGAATTTAGAATTTTTAACTAGGAATAAAATCTTACGAGCTTTCAGAAGCTTCACACTAGCCTATTTCAGCCAGCATATCCCAGGTTGTCCTTACTTTTCTGTGAATTCCATCTTGTGCAAAAACGACCCTGTTTTGTCACAGCAGTAGGCTCTACCACTAGAAGTGACTCATTTTCCACTGCAATCTTAACATGCTTTTAACCCCACTTCAACCACACAAACTACCAAAATCCTTATTCTCTTCCTCTCCCCCAAGTTGGAATGATGATCTTTGAGGAGACACACAGATGACATACTGGATCACACCAGCAGATACACTGTTCAGTATCCTCTGACCAAGAGCAAGAGCACACAAAGAGTTCGGCAAAGCCAACTCTACAATAGCCTAGCCACAACAAAAGGTTCCTCTGACCTCAGAAATTTTAGATGCTGATATGTGACATGAAAGCACAGGACTAACTTTTCCTTCCTGCCTACATATCTCACCAGCACTGGGGAAAGCCACTGAAGCTGACTTAAGGTGAAGAACTCACACACAGAAATGCAAGGTCAGTGCATTATTTAGTACAAATTTCTTTCTCAAAATGATTCTGTCTGAAAGAAGAATTGTTCCAAACACAAGATGTGGTTTGGAGAATAAGAATTACAGTTCCTGGACAAACTCTGACTGCCCTACATAAATATAAATAAACCGTGACATAGATTTAGTTAACTGTCAGCAACAAGACAATATCACTCATTTTAACCATTGGTAGCAACTTGAGTTCAATTGCTCAAACTGAAGGTCATTGTTTTCCTGAATGTCTGGTTTCAGTTGGGGTATGGTAAAAAAAAGCTACAACTTTGTATTTTGTTTTAAAATCTCTTTTAAAAGGAATGTTAATTTCTAATACTTTACTGAACACCCTACAGATAACAGAACAAGTGTTCAACGTACCTCTTCTAACTCATTAAGCTAATTTTTTAAATTCTTCTTCAAAATAAAGTTATAAACAGCAGTCTCTCAATCCTGAAGTGTTCTGTCACATATTATGTGTCTCAATATAACCCTTACAGCACCTTCAAGTCATCTTACCAGAGCCCCTCATAAGAACTTCTTGTCCAAAATATTATGATTGAACTAGACCTGTATCAACTTCGGTGAACTCTGTTCTTGCAGAGTACCTCACTACAAATGCCCAGCTCCAGGCAAGATATAAGTATGTACTGATATTAAATCCATATCCACTAATTTAGCTACATGTAAACCATGTAAATAAGTAAATTCTACTTATTTACATGGTTTTGACACAGGCCAGTTGGCTGGTACCTTTGTGATCTTCTCATGGTATAAACATCTCAACTTGAATTTAGACACCTGTGACTTAACAGAAAGGATAAAACTGTCACAGTTCTTATATAATTACATTCCTTGTATTATCCTAGGCACAGTCCAGCCTTCTCTATCCCCAAAAGAGAAGTGCAATATTATCATATGCAATATTACCATCATCTATATTAAATATCACTAAATACTGACATGAAATCAAGTATTTGGCATCACTCCATTCATAATTTTCTTCTCCAAGAAATTTTTCTCTCTTGTTATTTTCTATCATTTTTTACCTCAAGTCTATCTTAAGGTTAGACAGCCACATTTCCAAAACATAGCAAAAAAAGCAGATTAAAGTAACGACCACAAGTTAAAGTTTATGATACTTTGGAGCAGCATATGAGAACTTGGCTTACACTTCTAATCTCATAGGAGCCTGAAAGCATGTAAATAAACTAGAAACCCTTTTTTTCTAGTCCACTCAAAAAGTTTTTAGAGAAAGTGAATTTTGCCTAAAACACCACTAAGCAGACTAAGACTGAGCAGACATTTTTAACAATTCTCCAAAATAGTTAACACTTACACTAACACCATGTAAGATGAGGGAACTTTTCCTTCTGTGAAAGAGTTCATGCAACTCAATGGAAAAGCAGATAGAGGGTGGAAATGGGTTAAGCTTTACTTAACTGAAATTTGCTGTTGTTGCTTTTTAATTATTATTTTATTCTTGCATATTTCATAGAAGTTTTTAAATGGGGTTCTTGGAATAAGTCCCAAACTAACTTCTGACAGAACTCTAAAATACTTTTCTTAAAAATCTGACATTTTAGTCTTTAAAGGGCTTTAGAAGACCTTAAAAGGCCAAAGATGCTTCCCCATCAAATATCTAGCTTCAGGCAGCATAAAAAAGGTAAGACTAAACTCCCAGGAAATATTCTTATAGCTGTTCTTCCCTAGCATCAGTGTCTTAGCCTCATCTTTGAACTAGTAATAAACTTGTAGTAGTTTATAAAAGACTGAGGTTAGCAGCTGAGGCTTATAAAACGATTTACTTCAATGTATTAAGTTTGGCCATTCACATGTGAACAAAGTGACGAAGTTCAATGTAAATTGTGCTGCTGTTCCATGTAACAAGCAAGCACTCAACACATTTAGATGCATGAGGAACAGGCAGGGTGTGCATTAAAAGATAAACACTTGAATGCGTGACAAATTGAAGCCAACTCATCCATGATATATTTTCCATTGTTGAAGGAGAGCTAAATCACTTTTAAAAGTCGTGTAGCTTTTTTGAACAGCAGGCATCTTGACTTACAATAAGTTAACCCTTTTATGCACTATGCCCTTAATTAGATTTGAGGTTGCCCTTCCCTCCAAACAGTGTACAACTGACCTTCAGAAATTAGGGCTCTCTATGCAGCTAGGCAGCTAAACATGATTAATGTGGTTCTTGAAAAAAAAAAAAATCCCACAAAAAAAAGTCACATTTGATAAAGATTTATCTCTACAAAGTTTGATCTAAAGCAAAACAATTCGCTGTAAAAGACCATCTTACTAATGGTTTGTAAGAACTTTTATAGTATCATTGTTTTCAAAATACTATTATGCCAAACAATTAAATAACAAATTCTCTATGCAATCATATTATATATCCCCTAAGCATATGCACATTCATACACTTTTAAAGGTTTTTAATGGCATTCTTGAACTTTCAGCCTCAAGTTTACTTCATTTCAAGTTACTACAATTCAAATCATGCTTGCAAATATTCTGTGATCCTAATGGCCGTCCATCTCTTATAAAGAACTTTTCAGCTAATCAAATTATGATCTATTCCTTTGCAAAGCAAAGAAGGATTACTGGTTCTGAAAAATCACTCTCAATACAGAAGAGACCAACACATTCACTTGTTTTCAAGCCATAATGCTAATTGCTAGTTTATCAGCCCAGTTTAATACATCAAATTCAAAAGTGGACATTGGGACATAATTACCATTTAAAACCATTTGGCTGAAGAGTGACAAGTGACACATACAGATTGAAGGCTTAATGGCTGTTATTTCATGTTTTGTGCCTTCCTCTATTTAACTAGAGAAAAATAAACTGGTTTTTCCTTTTTAAAAATGCTACTTCCAGGAATATTATTATGTTATTTAACAAAGTAAACAATTTCACAAGCAAACTACCTGTGAAAATTGAGATGAGCTACTCAATTATACCCAAAGTATGGACAGTTTTGTTCCATGTCTGACAAATTCTTCAACCTCTGCTAAGCTGATCAGTAAAGACTCAGCTAATTGAATCCATTGATGTGAAAAACCACAGGCTCAAGTCTGTACTGCATACATCAGGCTGAAGGATTTCTGCTCCAGCCATGGCGGTAATAGTCAGTGGGGTCAGGTCAAAGAGGGTTAAAGTGAGTCAGGATATAGCCAAAGGAATACATCAAACACTGATTTTAAAAGGGCAATTAATCTTAGACAGAAATGCTTCCTGGGGAATGAGATCTCAATCTTAAGAGCACACTACATGATGTAGCAGTAAAAATGTACATATACAAGCTTAGAGAGCTTTCATCCTGTGATCACAAACAGAAGGGGAGTGCTGTTTATCAGAGAAATACAAACCCTTGCTAAAATACTTACATTAGCTTCTTCCGGGCCCTTACTCGTCAAAAAATAAATTCTGTAATGAGCAGGCTGTGGAGTTTGCACACATGAAATACCATTTTTTGTACATGTACTGTAGGTTCTTTTGAACAGCCAGTAGACTAAAGTATTTAGAGATCTCTACCACAGTAAAATTAAAGAATCCAGCACTGAAAAACTCAGGAAAGAGTGGTGAAATGAGTAATGGAGTATCTGCAGGACTCTTTACATTCAACACTAAAAAAATAACAACCCCTTCTCAAAACAGCTACCTGATCAGAGTTAAAACTGGAAGTAAGTTTTCATCAAAAGTTCTTTTTAGCTTTTCCATTCAAAAATATTGAGACAGTTAGCTGCAAAGCTGATAGACTATAATATAATCTTCATTTTTAATGGGAGTTTGACTCATAACCTAAAAATTTTTAATTTAGAATTCAGAAAGTATTTTTCTGCTTTATAGTAGAAAAACAGATCCGTAAAGCTTACAACACAAACATACAGCATTTGCAATGATACGTTTGTATCATTAATTAGTTAGCAAGACTACTAGGAATCATTAGCTATGTAGACAAACATATACAGGTCTGAAAATGATTACCATAATATTTGGCTGCATTAGCTCGTACCACTAAAGAGAACTGGCTTTGCAACCATCTCTCCATCTGAGGATATTGATGTCCAACATCCCAAGTGTCAGAAGGGCATCTGTTTGAGTATCTGGTTCATCCATGTGGCTTCTTGGCTTAAATGGCTGGTGACAGCTTGCACAAAGATACTGGACCTAGTGAAGTTTGCCAAAGTGTAGAGACTGCTGTATTTTGCCATTGTAAATGTGGTGATGATACCATCTGGAAAAAGGTCAAGGAGCACGAGTGCATTCAAATCTTCACTGACTGCAGCACTGTTGTGCACAAGCCAAACCACTGCATCAGACTTTGTCTTCAACATAAGGAAAAGTTTTACCTCTGTTTTTTAACAGATATTCTCCAAATGGCTATAGGTGCAAAGCAAAATATAAAGTTATCCACCATTTATCCACGGATGGTGAAGTTATTAAAATCTCTGATTAAAATGGGGTATTCAAGCAGGGGATAACTAGTTAGTAAGTGCTGCTGAACCCTTAGAGAAGAGACTAGGACACGTAGTGGATTATTGTCCTTAACATTACTGGTAAAATGGCTATTTTTCTCCTAATTATTTTTGTAGGTCCTTTAGTTTTGCAGGTTCTATTTTTTCCAACGCTGTAAGAAGTTTATATCCTGGAAAAATCAGGTTATACCTATATGCATCAAGGCAAAATAGAACCAGACTGCAAGAGAGATGCAAGGAAGATGGGAATGATTTTACTCAGCCAACCCCCAAAGACACAGTACATACACCTATTTAAAGGTATAGATATAATTTAGAAAATTGGCCAGAACGCACTCTTTGAACTTCAGGACAAATGCCAGAGAACAGTTCATGCCTATTCAGCTAAATTATCTGCCCCTCTCTACTGCCTATTGAGAATAGACCCGACACTTAATCCATGAGCCCTGCTCAAAATTTCTGGGAGAGTATTAATATGCCTTGACCAAAACTATGCCCAAGAACTGCTAATAGTCATACAGCACAAACAACACAGGTTCTAGCCCACTTTTGTTTACTGGTACAAATAAAAACACTGAGAACACATCATTTAAATCTATTTGTGTGCTGCAGTGTCCTGGTTGAGAACTTATCATTGCGGATCTTCATAGAGGGTCATTACTGTGTCCTGAAAGCTTTGGTAGACCCAGATCTCCAGTTACTCTTGCAACAATTATGGCACTAAAGGCACTGTCACATTTTCTGTGAAACTAACCATAAGAAATATCCTGTAAATCTCTGTACTTTGTGTACTTCAGCTGTTGCTGACATGCTTATTTCTGTGAGCAAGGAATCAAGAAGGAAGGCTCGGTTTGGGTTTCTTTCTGTGAAGTTTTTGATGGCCCATTCATACTGAGTGACCTCTGTGGCCTCTGGGGTAAGACAGACTGACTTAGATCATGACTCAAAAAAATCCAGTTCTTAACTCTGCTACTGACCTCCATGTGACAGGTACAAGCCACATCCCCTCTCTGTGCCTCTTAATTTCTCCTTTTTTGTCTCTCTTCACTCATCTTTTACCTAAGTTATAAATTCTGTGGGAACACACTGCAATGTGTACAGTGCATAAGGAACCTGAGGTCTCCTCCTAAAACACAAAACATATTCATTTTAAAACTGAAAATTCAACACAACCAAAACATTCTGTCACAATGCTTTGATCCCAACAGTTCTCCTAAAACTCACATACATTGCAGATAACTAGAAATCAGGCAGGTTTTCTGTCAGTAATTTTCCACAATCTTTTCTTAACTGCCTAGATTTCCAAATCTATATAGCATTCAGTCAGGAAATTGGTGGTAGGACACTGATGTTCCCAGGAGGAGCAGACTATTCTAGGATGAAAAACCCCACCTCTCTTCTGGAGAGAATTTTAGAAATGCTGGCTTGAGATTTCCAAACAGAATCCTCCTGTGGAAGATTTTACTTTCTCCTTTTCATACTACTACTGTTAAGGATAGACTTAAAAAACTTTGTTGTGCCTGAATAAAGTCATTAGCTGTTTGACTAATTTAAAGAGAATAGTCTTGAGTCTGATACTAATAAAACTTATTGGGTGGCTGGCAGAACAAATTCAGCTGAAGCTGAACAAATTTCCAAAGGCTTGTCTGAGAAACAGGATTATTTCCCTATTTGCTGTACCTCTTCCTACAGTCTACCATTCTGAATGTGCGTGCCTGTGCATGCCCAGAAACCACTGGGCATTCTAAGTCACAAAGAAACAGCACATTACTCTTGTGATGTTAGCAAAGTTACTGGATGTAAGAGTAAAGAGTAGACTAGAATAGACTATTGCAGCTGGAAGGGACCTAACACGATCATTTCATCCAATTGCCTGAGAAATCTAGGGCTGGCCAAAAGTTAGAACACATTATTAAGAGCATTGTGCAAATGGTTCTTAAACACTGACAAGCTTGCAGCATCTACCACCTCTCTAGAAAACTGTTCTAGTGTTTGACCACACTCATGGTAAAGAGATGCTTCATAAGGTCCAGTCTAAACCTCCCAAGTACAGCTTTGAGCTACTCCCACCTGTCCTATCACCAGATACTCAGGGAAGAACTTAACACCTCCCTCTCCCCTTCCTCAGGAAGCTGCTCCTCACAGGACACGCCTTCCAGCCACACCACCAGCTTTGCTGCTCTCCTCTGGAGGCACTTGAGTACCTTGACACTCGTACATTGTGGGACCCAGAGCTGCACACAGTGCTCCAGGTGGGGCTGCACCGATGCTGAATACAGTGGGATAATCACCTCTTCTGACTGTCTGTGTTGTGTTTGATGCACCTCAGGATGTGGTTTGCTCTCTTGGCTGCCTGGACACACTGCTGCCTCATACTGAGTCTGCCACTGGCCAGCACCCCCAAACCCTTTACTGCAGGCCTGCTCTCCAGCCACTCCTCTCCTAGTTTATATCCATGCTCTGCACTACTCTATCCTAGGTGCAGAATCTTGGCATTTGGACTTAATACATTTAATTCCATTTGCCAGTAGGAAAGGAGCAAAGCACTCATAAGCTACCAAATGGATAATCCTTGTAGAGTTGATTGAGGTGAAGTTAGAGAAACCCTCAAAACCAAGCCATGTTCAGTGTTTCCCAAGAAACTGTACGGAGAAAATCACAAGCAGCCCCACATACCCACTCTGTTTCCTTTTCGGAGCAAGTGAGCCAGCACATTCTTCACACAACAGAAACCCTCTCTGATTATGTAAAGAGTTTGTTTAGAAATGAAGATGGATAACAAGAAGCACAGCTGCCACACTATTCTCAGATTATTCGCACCTTTCCATGTGGTCATGACAAATTAATTCTACATTAATTAATTCTGTAGTCATGACTATTAATTCTATAATCTCAAGCCAACCTCTGGACTTTCATCCCTTTTGATCAAAAAGGACTACTAAATTAAAAGGCATGCAATTTTAACACAGAAAAAAAACCCATTTCCACTTCAATTTAAAAAAAGGCAATTGGGACAGGTAGGTGTTTGTGGGTATAAAAAAAAAAAAATAAAAAAAAATCAAAAAGTCAGATGCAGAAGGATAATCCAAGCAGATGGCCTAGTTAGGAAAAGATAACAGGCACAAATAATGACTCACACCAGAAAGGAGAAGTACAGGGTGACCTCCTCCACCACGGAAAGCACCACTGAGTCAAGGACGCAAGGAGGGTGGAATAGCTTAAGCAATGGTCTGAAGTTGTGGTCAGTTGTGGCCTGCAAGATGACTCCCACAGCAGAGGAGACAGTGGACTAGAATTTGTATCGCTAGCGAGCTTTTAACCATCTTTTAGTACACCCACACTCTGCAAGACCTCTAACCCTTCACAATACTCTCACAGCCATGTGGGAACAAAGTGTGGCTCATAAAGTGCCTAAAACTGCCCAGGGCTCGTTATAGTTTTAAATTTAGGTGGCCTGGGAAAGTATTTCAACACTGCACCTCCACAGCACTGAAAAGCAGGGACCAGCCTGCAGAGAGCACATGCAATCAGACTTACTAGTTAGACATGCGGAGCAAAGACTTCCTCAGTTTGCTAACCACAGGAGCAGCAAGGAATGGGACGGTGCTGTGCTGCTACAATTCCCACAGTAAGCCCCAAGTAAGCTAATTCTGACCTCAGGCAGAGCAAGCCCAGTCATATTTCATGTCTATCCAAAGACATTCACACTGCATAAATTTACCTTCCTTCTGTTGCACAATTTCTCATTTGTATCAAAACTAGGAGTCTACATGGCAAATCTAATCTAAATTCAATTTTCTGTTTAACTAATTTACTGGAAGTCAATGCTTAAAAAACTGAGGGAGAACAAAAACAATTAATATGTAGTCTCTCATACATTATACATTAAAAAAAGCTGAGAGTTAATTGAAAACAGTTGATCCCTAATTTTACAAAATCATTCAGTACAGCAAGTCTTAAGAGAAGAATCCTGAAAGTCTTTTTGATCCTTGTTTTTTTTTCTGAAAGAACTAATGACACTGCTTTAGAAAGAGGTCAGTTCATGCAGCTTTTCTGAATGAACAACAATGCTGTGAAAACTGGGAATGATTGATAGCCTACTGTTTGCGTCATTATGTCCAAATGTTTACCATTTGAGCCTTCAAGGAAGCATGAGACAAAAATCAAAACAAGTTTTATGAAGACTTCAACAACACTAGCAAATTAAAATTGTATCCAGAATTGTTTAGACATGATAGCAGTGCAAGAAAACTGCTTTCTTCTGCATTACAGTTTTTATCTTTGTATTATGCCCAATGTCTTAAATTTCTTGTTAGGAAGAGGAAAAGTCTTTCCTTCCCCAGAACTCTGTTTTCTATCATTTTAACCCTTTGCCTCTTCAAAGCATTCTGTTGAACTCAAAACTGTTTCCCCTTGCAGTTGTAGCTTTGTAGTTATGTGTTCTTCCCTTTCTCCTAATAAGATGAGTCACCATTTCTAAATGAACTGTTTACAATATTAGGATGTTCATTTACAGGAACTTCATAAATGTGTACTAAACAAAATATTTTTTCAATAGCTGTGAATGATTCACTTTTTTTTCCCCCATTTGATAAAGGCCCCCTAATTGGCAACAGGAACGCTATCACCAGATACAGAAAATCATGGGGAAACACAGCATGACTTCCTTGACACAACAGATAAATAACATTTAATTTTATTATCTGTCATAAACAACAGTGTTGCTGTAAGCAGGTGGCCTAATCCACCTAATCTCAGTACAACACAGAATTTTAGACAGTAGAGGAGAGTAGCCATGGGATTATGTCCTTCAGGGATGGATAATTTTGTCATTCATCATCTTGAGGAAGAATACCCATAAGTAACATGTTCTATTATATCAGATATATGATCTTATGCTAGAGTTGCAGGCAACAACATGTTCTCCTCTCTTCCTTACCTGCATAGAAACTACAGCAACACAGTGTAAGAGACCACAAGCAACATCAAGGTTTATCTTATTCTGTTCCTGTATAATCCACTAAATCTTTACATAAATAGTAGTAACTCTGAAGTTATTTAAATGACTGCCTAATTTTCTGGAACTGGAACTACTGCAGACAATTGCACTTTACCACACAAGAACTGTCCAATTAAAGAATCAACTTTTGTCTGTGCAAGTGGCATCCACAAGCATAGGAAAAAAGATCAGACAATGAGTTTACAGGCTGCAGCATGAATAATCAGAATAATCTGATTCTAAACACTCATGAATGGGTGTTTCATATTAAAATAAAAAAGCCATCTGTCATGAGCTTAGATTCAAAGCTACATGATGCACAGTCAATGAGAAGCAAAGCTGTAGATTTTGGACTGATGGCTGGAAAGGATATATGTACAATTTCAAGAGTGTAAAATGGTGAATGAGAAGGGCGACACTGGACAACTTTTTTCTGATTTCCCTGAGCAACTAACCAGGACAGTGGTCACCTTGAAGGACAAATGAAAAGCAAGAGGAACTGGGAAATGGAAGAATGCTGATAGACAGGCACAGTCCCTAGGTCTCAAAATATTTTGATTTTCATATCCAGTGATACAAAAAATTGCTGGTAAACTCTAGGAAAATGGAAGATTAAGTCTAGATAATAGAAAACCACAGGACAAAAAGATAGAAAGCAGAAAGAAAAAACTAACACAAAAGTGACTATTGTCTACTATCCCAGAGAATTAGATCTATTCCTGTTAGGAAATCAACTAAGGTTTGAAAATCTGCAAAATTAGTTACATAAATTATGGTGAGCTTAGTCAAAGGACAGTTAGTTTTAGAGGATGCAAAAGCAGATAGAAAAAGAGTAACAAAGGACAGCAAGAGCTATTACTAGAAGAGATAATGAAGGAACATGGGCAGGAAAAAGAAGAGACATCAACATGACATAAAATAAGGTAAGTCAATGCAAGTTGAAAAGAGAACTGAAAAATAAGTACCCCTCTTTCCTGGTGCTGCCAACAGGATCAAATATAATGAGACACTGCCCAAAAACCTAACTGACCAGCCTGCCTCAGATTTAAGTATGAACAACTAGGGAGAAGCAAACATAACAAGTACACACACACTCCTCCAAAAGAGGATGATCACAACTGAGAACTAAACACAGTTTACTATGTTCAAAGCACAGAACTTGCAATGTTTTACCTTAAGAGACTGAAAACTGAAATGAAACTGCCCATCTTGCAGGAAGGATTTCCAAAAACTCTAGACTGTCATGAATAGTAGTCCATGAACAGCAAGCTAAGTATACCTATATAACTACACAACTCCCAAATTTGATTTCAATTGTATGCAGTCTTTAGACAAACTGAATTAAACAATAGTTATGGAAATAGAGTAAATAAAAAATACACTAATACACAATATAGGCTTATCCATAGTAAAATTTCAGACTGAGGTGACTTAAATTTATGAACTGCTGTGTAACTGATAAAACACAGTTTAGTAACTAAACACAAAAATATAACACGCCTTAAAGAAAGACTACAGCAGACTACTATAAAAAGGAAGTGATTATTGGATTAATTTGAAAATACAGATTTTAATATTTATTAAACATGACAAGAAGGACTTCACTGCTTCTCAAACTTTATGTCAACACAGGAAGACCAGAGCAAAGAAAATCACTGAAACACGAAGAAAATAACTGAAACAAATGAAATGTATCAATATTAAGTGGAAGGTGGTGACCAGGTCTTACTGTTTCTGTTGCCACAACCACAACCACTGCCTATGAAACAGCTAAATCGGAACCATGTAAAAAGAAATTCAGCTAATGAGAAAACATGATTTAACACATTTGCTGTCTAAGCACTTATTCAGACATTAGAGAGGGTTATATATTATATCAGTTCTAACTTAGCCTTCTGGAACAAAGTACTGCACAGTACTGCAGGAGGAATAATACAAGGTGAAATAAGTGCACCTTCCTTGAAGGTTCTCTGAACATTTTATTACTCCTAAAGCCGTTTTCAGTACCTAAAGCAGGCCTACAAGAGAGCTGGAGAGGAACTTTTTACAAGGCACGAAGTATTAGGAAAAAGGAAAATGGCCTTGAACTGAAAGAGGGCAGGTTTAAATTAGATATTGGGAATAAAGTCCTTACTCAGCAGGTGGCGAGACAGCATCACAGGTTGCTCAGAGAAGCTGTGGATGTCCCATCCCTGGAAGTGTTCAAAGCCAGGTTGGATGGGGCCTTGAGCAACCTGGGATAGTGGAAGGCACCGCTGCCCATGGCAGTGGTGTTGGAACTAGATGAACTTTAAGATCCCTTCCAAACCAAACCATTCTATGGTTTGCTACTAATAACGACAGTCATTCTCATTGTTGCTTCGGAAAAACATGGTATCATTTACACTCAAGATAATTAATGTAATTACCAATAGTTTCAAGAGCTACACTGGCTTCTCAGTTCTTGTTCTAATCCTACTGCTTTTCTTTACACTTTCTGACCATTACCACTAATGTATGAAATGCCTGACATGCATTTTGACAAATAGGTTCTCACCTACTGTGCACTCTGCTCCAACACCACTGCAGTGATTGAGGACAAGAGAAGATAAAGTCAACATGCCTCACAATCTGAAGAGTTAGAGGATGGACTCTAAACAGCAGCCACTCTTTGCTTTTGGTATAACAACACCCATAACAAAAAGTCTTTTGTCCACCAGTTTTTCTCTGATTAACAGTTTAAGGAGATGAAACTATTCAGCAAACCAGAAAGGTGAACACTGTACAGAATTCATTAAGCAGAAAGAAAATTTATACATATACATTTTATTATTTATCTTTTTAAAAAAATATATATGATTGAATAAAGGACCAGTTTGAGGAGAGACAGAAAAGTATGGGTTGGGATAATAACAGTTCAAGTTTTCCTTTTTTACAGCACTTCAACAAACAATAAAAGCCTCGAATAAATAATTTCATAAGCTAATTTAAATAAAACGCAGTATTCTAAACAGTTACCCACAGTCTGTAACAGTCCAAAATAATATTGACACAGCATTTTACAAAGACTATTTTCACTACCAATCTTTTAATATCATTATTCAACCTGTTCTTTTGACAGTGCTCTTTACACTATGTTTTCAACAGTTGGTAATCAAGGCATATATTCAATCCACATATATATAAATACATTTTTTAATTGAAACATATTTCTCAGCACAGTTAAAAGGAAGACTTAATTATATCCATGCTTCCTAAAGCAAAGGCATATATACACTGTGGGTGGTTCTTGAAACCCTTCCCTCCCGCTTCTTGTGGTGGTCCCTAAGAATCTGGCAGCAGGAACAGCTCAGTACACGGCTACAAATGCTGAGTCTGAAAACCATCTACTCTCTGTGTTCCCACGGCACAAAGCTCAGTTACGGATGTCACCACAAACAAGCAACCACCACAATGACCGTGGAGCCTCCAGCTGAATGAAAAGTCATTGGAAAAGAGAAAACCATAGAGGAAAAGGGGGGGGGAAAGAGTCAACAGATGGAGAAAAACAGAGAGAAACTCATATTGATTGTGTTGCACTGAAGAAAAGATGCAGTTAATGTCACCAGCGAATCAATTCACTAAAGAGGGAGGTTAAATACAGCTTGGAAAAATAAATAAATGGCTTTGAAAAGAAGAGTAAAACGATAAAAAAAACCCTGCTTCTCCAGTATCTATTATATCTTTATGCATATCGTTGATGAGATACTACTTTTATCTCCTTTATTCAGAAAAATTAAGTAAATCTAAACTTTGATAACTGAAAATCCAGATGTGAAAAAATTTTAAATTATTTTTAATAAACCTTTGATAATGTATTCTGGTTTGTTACAGTATGATTTTAATGCCTCCACCAGAATAAAGTGTAGATTAAGACAAAACATACAAATTTACAAGAAAAATAGTAGAAGATACTAAGTAAGATCTTAAGAGGACAATTTTAATGTCTGACTACAATCTATTTCTCCTTCAGAAACCATTTAAACAAGAGTTTCCTGAATTATCATCAGTTTAGACAACATAAATTGAAGTCAAAGTGATATTATAGCCAGAAATATTAATTTTTTGGAGACAGAAGAACAGTTATGAGGCCTAAACTTTAGAGAGTGCCTGGGGCTTGCTCACTCAAAGGTCCAGAGTTCTCACTGATTCCAAGTACAAGCAAGCAAACTGTTCAGCAGAACACTCAATGCTGATCACTGGATTTTTCTGATGCTCCTCTCTATAAATTGTTTATTTGTAACAATCAGCTTGCCTGCGATCACATAGGAATGAATTCTCCAGGGAAAAAAGAATTAAATTCTGTTCCCAAAGGTAATATTCAGCTGTTTAATTTATAATACTTCCTGAAGCACATTCATTCTTGATTTATCCTTTCAAGAATCAGGACTGTGATTTTTCACTACACACACCTTACATTAAAATATGTCCAGTCTGGACATAATAATCTCAAAGACAAAGAGAGATGAGAGGCAGAGAGTGATTATCAGATGAATGTTAAGTGTGTAAGGCAATTAGGATTGTACAGCCAGTCTACAGCTCTGACACCTTCTAAACTTCAAGTATTCAACTTCAAATGGAGACAACTGCTTTAGAAGTAAAACCTTTAGGTGTAGTATTCCAGGTTTCCAAAACATGCTTGCAAATTAAACTCTCCTATACCCATATCTCCTCTGTATTTTGATCTGATGGAACATCTGTTGACAGAGGAAGCTTGTTAAATTCTCAGTAATCCAGCATCAGAGACAAAATTGTTTTACTGAGTGGGTTTCATGGAGACTTCAGTAGCACAGATGTGCCGTGGTTCTGTAGTCTTGGGAGTTTAGTCGACGGAAAAGGATAACACTTTTCCTTATTGTGGCTACCAATATTTCTACAGGCAAAATTCAAAAGTGCCACTAAGTGGTCTGGTGAGTTGGTTGGTTTTTTAAATGGCTCAAAGCTGTATTGGAGCATAAACATTTAATATAGTGTACATTACATTTGAATAATGAATTAGTGCATTTAGTCAAGCAAGACAATAATCAAAATCACTTATTGACTAAACTGAACAATCAGTGAACAGATTATGATGACCTCTAGCAGTCAAGCATAAACCAGCACTGTGCTTCCCTGTCCATGATCCTTAGCAGTAAGAATCACTGCTGTCATGGGCATCCATCTTTAAGGTCAGCTTCCTTCATGCCTGAACCTTTCTCCATCATCCCTCTGGTTTGTTCTAATTCTTCTTCTTCCTTTTTTTTCTTTCCATGTTGCCACGCCTAAATTTCTGCTTTGTATGCCTGTCTGTGTCACTGCAAACTCTGAACAGGTTTTCCTCAGTCTTTTATCTGACAATCCCCAGCTCCACCTCTTCACCTGCAGCTTGTCATTCTGCCAGCACAAACTACCCTTCTTTTCAACTTCTGATTCAATTTGCTTCTCCAAATCCCTTCTCTGAATCACTTGGCCAGCAAGGTATCTACTCACCATTCTTTCACAGATGCCTTGCACAACCTCTGTGCATGCTCCACAAGCAACATGCTGCTTTTTCTCCCTCATCCTTTTATCATCTCCTACCCCACTTACTCTGTCCAGGTGTTCACATTTATTATGTCAGGTTTTGGCTTTTGCCCCAATCTCTTTTATTCTGCCACATTGTTTACAGTCACTCTCCCCATCACATTTAATGATTGCCAGATCTGTCATTTTCTTCCAAGTTACTTGTTCAGACAGACTCTCAGCCCCCCTCCACTGCCTCTGTGTATCAGTCTACCCCCACATCTCCTCAGGAGCCCACATTATTTTCTGCATTTAGCTCAGATAGCTTCCCTAGATTTCCAGCATACCAGAAGGGCAGAACATTCACAATACAAGAGGAACAACTGATCAACACTACAATACAAAGCTATGTTACAGGAGAGAATGTGCTGAGTTCTGGATAGCTCACATCCATGCGAGGGACCAGATCTATTAAACTCTTAAGTTTGCAAGTTTCTCAGTAAAAATTGTAGCAAATTTAACCACATGTGTACAGGAACATAAAAGCATATTACAACACTCCAAAACCCACCAAATTTCACATCCCTCCTTCTATGTGTAAGTATAGTACCTGCTTTAGTTGCTCTACTTCCAACTTGTTTTTTGTCCAAGTGGAGTAAATATAAGTTTTTTTAGCTGTTAACAAAAACTAAGCAAGCAATTAGCACAGCATGTTTCTGTTCTGTCAAAGGTTGGTCCTTTTGTCAGCCTCTGAAAAAAGAGCCTACTGATGGGAAGCATCATCACTGGTATTCAGATGGAATTGTATTACATACACACTTTCAATAAGGGCAGCTAACTAGCACATTCATCGTCTGCAGCTTTGGCAAATCTTCATAAAGATTGTCATCCCTTAAATCATGAATGACTTGTGCACAAATGCTTTTGAGTTTCTTTTATTTAATTTGTGCTCAACTACCTTTCAAGTTAAAATGCATCCATCCTTCTTATTAATTTTTTAAATTGACTCTGTACCTTTCCAGTAGGGTCTGTACAATACTGACAGCTAAGATGGTTAAACTCGCTTGTGCTAACATTCATTTATCTATTGGTATCTCCCTTTATCTTTTGGACAAATAGTGGAAAGCATTACTTAAAATAATGCTCCAAAATTTAAAATAGCTTTATGAAAAATGGACACATGGTTAGCAATAGTCCATATTTTTCTTACCTTCTGTTACTTTTGGAAATTGTTGTCACGTGTTAACAAGTATTAAACAAGGGTAAAAAAAAGTACTTTGATATTTCAGTGAATTTCTAAGATCCTGATATTGGGATAAATCCATGACAACTGTTTAATTTTGAATCAAGCAACTTCTGTGTACAACAAAATCTTGAAGAATTTTATACTGATTATACTGAATTTTATAACTGATTTCCAGTTCAGTGCTTCACTGTCAAAAGATGCCGATACTACACCAGTAAATTCTGTGCCAAGATCTTCTCTAGAAGACCATACATTCCTCATAAGTTCCTCATTTACAGCTACTGGTAAAACAACAGCAAGAACAAATGAAAAACTTTTTGCATTAAATAATTCTGATCTAAATTTGCAGAGTACATAACTGTTACTTTTATTCCCCCTGAAATGTGTATCACAGTTCCAGTACTTGTAAGCTTTAAGACTAAAATTACACCCAAAAAAAGCCTGTTTCCTGAGTAAGTGCAGATCAACAAATGCTACTGTATGAAATACTATGCTACATTAATTGGTCACAAAATACTAATTTGTAATCATACATAAACTGTTACATACTTGTAAAAATCTCTTACTGCTACATTTTAAAAGGTTGGACGTCAAGAACAGAAAAAAGCATTCTGAAAACATCTTTAATTTCTATCAGTTTTGGAGTTTTAGACATAAGATTTTGAAATATAAAATTAAAGGTAACTTAAAATCTGCTGACACTTTCAGATTTTTTTTTTAATGCAGAAAATAAAGTGAATATTTATACTATCACCATCGTAAGGGCAAAAGAGTACAGGAATTTTACAATAAAACTTCTATGGATTAATTTTTCAGCAGTGACTAAGGACTCAGTCTTACCCTACTGAAACCATAAAGGTGATGCAGGGCACACTAAAGAGCCAGGAATGAATGAAATCTGAAACTCTGGTACTGACATTTAGTTCTACCTCCAAAATACGCATATTAAAAACAAAACAAATAAATATACAGGAAAATATTTATCTTATTGTGAAAAAGTTATTTCTGTAGTACCTTCAGAGGTGATAGCACTAGGACACACATCTTTGAGCAGGTCTCCCAAAGTATGCAACTGTCCTCCTGAAGCAATTGGTCGAAATAGTTTCTGTATAAAAGGTCTCTCTGTTGTTGCCTGTTTTAATTAAAAAAAAAAATCAAACCAAACAATTTAAGGACCATGCAAATATGCAGTATTAGCACTTGAGACAGGTACACAATAGGACAGAACTAAAGGTTGCAGCAGAAGAAACATCTGGTATTTCCACATTCCCCCTGCCCCACACCTTGCATTTCATTCATATCATGAAATGTGGGAAAGTTTTTGTTTATTAACAATTACAAGTAAGCTGTCACTCCAGAAAAACTGTGAAGATAATTTATAGATAGTGTCATGGACACAAGAGCCCCAAATCTTCTGTTATGGGAATACAACCTGCTTTAATGAAAAACATTTTAATACAGCCTTATTAAAAAATAAAAAAGCAGTGAGCACAAACGTAGGAGTTCAACATATCCCTATATATTTTGCCAAGCCAAAGTAATACTGTACCCTTACACCTCAACAGGTGCTTTTTTTTCAGTAGATTTTATACTGAAAATTTAGAACTATTTCAGCTGCAAGAACCACTACCAGCTTAGAAAAAACACGTTGTGCTTTGGCAAAGCAACCTAGAATCTTCTATCTACTTAAGGAATCGGTCATATGTGAAGAACATATATGGCCTACTTCTGCTGCAGCTATGCAAAGGAATTCAGAATGATTTCAACTATGCATCTTTCTGTTTAAAGCCATTCCCCTTGTCCTAGCATCACATGCCCTCGTAAAAAGTCCTCTTCAGCTCTCTTGTAGGCCACCTTTAGGTACTGGAAGGTCTCTTTGGAGCATTCTCTTCTCCAGGCTGATCAAGCAGAACTCCTTATTCCCCATATGCATTAACACAGTTTCCAGGACAATTTGCTCCATGACCTTCGTTGGGCATCAAGGTAAGACTGACGGGCCTTGTAGCTCCCCAGGTCTCCCTTATTTCCCTTTCTAAAAAATGGGGTTACGTTTCAGTAGGAACTTCACTGGACTGCCACAATTTCTCAAATATGATGGATGGTGGCTTAGCCACTTCATGTGCCCCTTTCCTCAAGATCTGTGGGTTTGTCTCTCTATCCAGTCCCATAGACTTGTGCACCTTCAGGTTCCTTAGCCGTTCTTGGACCTGATCTTTTCGAGTGGGCAGTTCTTTATTCTTCCAGTCTCTGCCTTTTCCCTTTTGGGAGGGACTTGGGCAGTCTGGCTGGAATACTTGCTGGCGAAGACAGGTGACAAAGACACTGAATACCTCCACATTTTGGGTAAAGAGGTCTCCTATTTCTTCCAGAGCGGGCTCACATTCTTTCTAGTCTTCCTTTATCCCTGACATTCCGCTAGAAGTTCCTCTTGTTGCCCTTGATGTCCCAGGCCAGATTTAATTCTATCAGATTTAAATTATTTAGGAATTGTGGTTAAGGTAGTTCTCTTCTTTGGCTATCTGTAAAAGCAGCTCCAGGGGCAGCAAGAACCTGACACTGCAAAGACAGGCAAAGGTTTTTTTCCTGATAACCTGACATCTCCACCCAAACTCAGCACCTGAGCCAGAGAAGATAAAAATCTTATGTTCACCCAACCCAAACATTTTAATCTAGCTCCAAATTGTTGCTGACAATTTTCTGCTAGCAGCTAACTCCCAAACGCAGCTGATGTGCCTGGCATTGCGGGCGACTGGGCTCCAGCAAATGAGACTTTCATCACACATTATCTTAATTGGAACAACCAGTACAAGCAGTACCCCTTTCAAATTTAGTTTCCTACCTCTCAGAAAGTGCCTCCCATCCTACTATGGTAGTTAAAAAATAGAAACAACTTGAAGAGATATGTTATCTCTCAGGGGAGATTCATGGGGAAAAAAAATCACTCCAACAAACAAATTAAGAACAACAACACAACTGTCACTCACAGGCAGGCAGAGAGTCTTTGCCTAAGAGTGGTAGCTTAACTCAGAAGTAATTCCAGGGCAGTACAGTGCAGAACTGTTCACACACAGCTACTTGTTACTTCTTGCTAATAGTCTTCAAATATGGAAAAATGGTCTTTTCCCAGTTTTTCTTATGAAAACTGATCAGGAGTAGTTTCCTAGCTGCTCTAGTCAATTCTCTTATGTCCTCAGGGTAGCAATACGGGGATTTCATCAGTGCTAATGAAATAGCTGAACATTTGAAAAATGATGGGAGGCACAAAGCCAGCAGGATCCATCCACCTCAGACAGATCCACACTTGAGAAGTGAACTCTGGCGCATTATGCTGAAGAAATGAACATGCAAAACATTAAAAAAAGAAAAATGAAAAAAAAGACAAACCCCTTAAAACATTATTTTAGTCAATACAATTTGGTACTTAGTGTTTAAAAATAATCCAATATTCACAGAAGTCCAGTCATAACTACCAAATGTTTAATGTCTGAAGTAGCCGAAGTGGAAGTAAAACAGAAGTATGCAGGCAAAGGTTGTTACCATCAACAGATTTTTAAGCTAATAATTTCCCAAGTGTGTACTGCAGTTTCTCATTATTCATTAATAAATTAAAATCAATTTTCCCCCTAGCTATAATAATTTAATGCCAAGAGGGAAAAGCCAAAGTTGTATTTTCTCAAGTCTCCCACACAGTTGCTGACTGCTGCAAACAATATCCTTAGCTGCTATCATGAAACATTATAGAAAATGAATTCAATTTTGTATTTTAAGTCTTAAGCAACACAGATGTGGTAGAGTAAATAAAAATCACTGGTCTTCATCAATGTTAAAATGATAAAAGTAACTGCATGTTGTTTATACAAAGACTGTGGATCACAAATCTAATCCTACACGCAGAATTACCCCAAGATGCTTACACACTTCTTCCCTCACATGCAGCAGATGCTTTATGCATTAAAAGAATCAAAAGAAAAGTCCCATCCTACCTTCCACAATATTTATAGGTTATTTTTTCCAAGTGTCTTAGTCATACAGGAGCATGGTTTTTGAAAAACCTTGCCAACACCCTTTTCCAAGTGTAGGAATATGAGACCAACTTGACTACAACTTTCTACCCCAGTATTGCCATCCCTGCAAGTGTCCTGGCCAGGTCAGATGGAGCTCTGAGCAACACGGCTCAGTGCAGGATGCCCCTGTCCATGGCAGATGGGTCAGACTCGATGGCTTTTCAAAGCTCCCTTCTAACTCAAACTATTCTGTCATTCTATTTATTACAACAAGACATGAAGGAACAGCCACCATGAATAGCTACTTATATAATGTTGTGTTTTGTACAATATTTAATCGATATTTTGTACAATGCTTAATCGATAATGAGAAAAAGTACTGCCTGTAATCTAACCCATAAAGATATCACTGCATAACCGATAATGATTTTAAATAATCTACACCAGATATAAAGCAAATATTCATACAATATCTATCATTTTGCCAACTAAAATGATCATAGCTTCAACAGAATGTAGTGCTTTTTCAATTATTTTATTTTACAGTGTAGCCTCCACATAGCTGTGATCTGTTCAAGATTCTGGATGTATCTGCAGGATACAACAGGTTAAAGTCAATTAGTAATTGCCAACCTCTACAGAGAAAATGCCTTCAAGTGTATGAGCATTTGAAGACAATCATTCAACCTAAAAATTGCAGAGCATTTTACACTGATCATATCCACAATTTCGCATCAAATTACTGAATTTATATGAAAGCAAATCTTCATCTCTGAATTAGCATATTTTCTAGAAAGTTGGGGACTTAACTGCAATTTTTCATTCTTCTGTACTAGAACACAGCACTATAAATCTCATGATTTGCAGAACAAATGAAGACTTTACCCTTTTTTAAAGAACGTTTAAACTCTGACAACGATAGGAGAGTAGGGGTGAAAACAAATTATACCACAGTGAGAAAGATTCCAGCTACCTATTCAGGTATACTGGCATTGAGAAGAGTTATAGATGAGGGCAAGTTTTAAGAGGCCCTTTAAGGAAGTGCAAAGCCTCACAGGACCACAGACAAGGTATATAGTTACATACTATGCTAACAAATGTAACAAATTTCTTCCCTATCATCCTGGCAAAACAAACAAAAAAAAAAAAACGAGTTGTCAGCTTGCCTGGTCCTTTTCAGAACCAACACAACATCAAACACTGCATGAAATCCACAATTTAATTAGTCAGATATTTTATACAGGATTCATCTTAAAATGAAAAACATAACTCACAAACCACTGGGTTTTAAAATCACAGTTACTAGTATTTTCACTAAGAGGAAGAGATTTGGATTTTCTGCCTAAACACTCAGATGCTCCTTAATATTCAAACAAGTAAAAGTTACAATACATAACTGAACACACAAAGTAAAAAAATAACTTCTTATGATCCCCACATGTGGCTAAGCTGGCAACCTAAAACAATAAAAGTTGAGACTTCCCTACATATTCCATCATACTTTCAGTAACTTGTTAAATTCGTAGCCTGTGCTGCTTTGTAATGAACAACTTTACATTAAAAAAGGTTCTCTTAATTTCATAGAATCATTTTGTTTAAACTCATTAAAACTCAACCAAGAAGCTTTAGAAGTAGCAAGAGTTTGCATAAAGATGCAAGTTATCTTATATAAAAAAGAAAGAATGGGAAAATTAACTAGTCCCTGAAAATAAAATTATGCAAATACTTGCTAAAAATATTTTTCCATACATTTTAGATGTCTTCTACTTTGTAGAAATGTTTTCAATTACGAATCCCAATGCACAACGTAAAAGTGACTAACTGAACAGCTTATGAGTTGCTGTAGTCACAGAATCATCGCAACACCACGCCTGTCCAAAAGCAAGATACTGCAAATCCCCATCTGAAATACTCTTCTTTCACTGGTGCTGAAATGCTGGGGTTTTGCTGTAATTTCAGGATGGCATCTTTGACTTCTTTTTGCTTAATATTAGACCAGACTCACTGAGTATTTAATTGTGGAGAAGGTACAACAATGTTTCTGGGTGGGAGCTGATAGGTTTTTGTTGTTTTGAAAAACTTTTCAAAACTTTTTCCTTACTTTTCAAAAAACTTCAAAAAAAAAAACTTTCATGTCTTTCCTAAATGTGATTTTCAGTTCTGCAAGGCAGAGTACACACAAAAATGATCTTGTTTTATCTATTTGAAATCTGTCACCTTTCCAACGTTATTAATATTTTTTGAGCTTCTATTACAAGAGGCAGAAAACATGACAACGTGATATGCCTTTATCTTGTAATTATTGCTCCTCTCCTCTTCTTCAAATCTTCCAAGCAATAGAGGGCTTCTCTCAGACAACCAACTGCTTTATTCTATACCTTTGATATTTTTTCTATTTCAATTACTCTAAGATGTTAGGACTGCAACAGCATTCCAAAAAAAAAAAAAAGAAAGAAAGACTATTTTTTTAGTCTCTGGAAAGTCCATCAGGTAGATGCTCTAGTTATGGTTTTGTGTGCTTTGAATAAGGCTGGCACTACTTTTGTTCGCATTCAAAATTTTGAACTGCTTACCTGCAGCATTCCATCACTGTTCAAAGAAAAAGGTACAACTCAATATAAAACAGAATTTTTTTTTTTAATAAAAGAAGCAAGAAATGCTTTTATAAGTCCGACATATAACTAAAACCCGTAAGGCAAAAAGGAGAATATGCATTCTCAACACACCTACCCAGAATTACCACAAAAAATCGAGTCACTGACTGGATGTGCTGTGGGTTGCAGGACTCGTAAAATCAACAAATGTGTTAAATCAAATTACCTGTTTTTCCCATGCTACATTTTAAATTTATCTAATAAATTAGACATTTTCAGTAGTTGTAAAGATTACAACATATATACATATCTGAGTTTAACCTACGGCAAAAAATTAATCCTTTCACCTATTTTTGAGTTTGCATCAGAATTCCTGAAGTTATGTTGTAAAAAGGAGTCTGGTTTCCTCATGAAATTGAAGGTCTTAATCATGATGGACAGGAATTTTACACTCCCTAATATTTTTAAGAGGCTTGAAACAACAATGACAAAAAGAAGATTCAACACACAGGCTACACTTTACACATTTAATTACATTAACTCCAGTCACCTAAATCTGTAGTGCAGAAGCTGATCACTAGATTGAAGCTGAAGATAATTCCATGAATGCATGCACATATGCTTTAATATGGTCATGCTAAATGTGTTCCTCTATAATGATACCTCTGTAAAACTCCTTAGATGGGGAGGTAATCATCGTATTAATCATTCATGTCAACGAATCACAACATAAAGTGAAAATTCTGTTATTCTTGAAAGCACTCCCAACAGTATTACACAAACTGAAAGACCTTTAGGTGGTGTTGAATATCAATGATCACTGGTTTAAAAGCAAGATAAATTATACTTTGTGTTTTCTTGGTGGAGGCTTTAACAGATCTTAACAATGGCCCCAATAACATGTGGCAAGTATTATGCCAAGAACTGATGCAAGTAATAATGCCAAAATTATCTAGTATCCTAGCCAAGACTGTAGTCAAATTAAAGCCACAACTAGAATTATAAACGCATCTGGAATAAGGTTAAAATTTTATGTAGTAGGGCTTATTACAGTTATGTCTAGACAATAATATTGAACCATTTTTGATCATGAATGGTTAAGGACTATTCTCCTAATCATTCATGGACAACAACTTGTGTCTTCCTTGATGCTTTTCATTGAACAGTGCACACTTATGAAGCAACTGCAGTTCTATCCTAACTTGGTACACAACTAACAATAGTTTAGCATTATTATAAACCTACAGAGAAATATGGCAACTATTTCAGTTAATTCTCCCTTACATTATTGAGGGCAATTACTTGCTCATCCTTTAAAAGATTAAAGAACCATTTAAAATATCACCCTTCTCCATATTATTTAAACTGGCAGAGAATTTTTCCTTACAATCTTTTAGAAAAAACTTTACGTAATAGCAACAAAATGAGCAATTAGAACCACATAAACCATTTGAAAGCTAAAGTCCTACCACATGTTCTACTTATCTGAAAAAGATATGTGTAGTTAGAAAGCATCCCTTAACAAACATTAAAAATTTAATGGGCTGAGTACATTGTGATACTTCAGAATAGAAGACACTGCTTCTGTTTCTGTAACTGTTTGTAAAGATGCATCATGTTGTCCACATTGATTTTGCACTCAAAATATTTTCCGATATTCAGACAGATATTTATACACATTGATGAGATCTCTCCACTCTCAAACCTTTTCTTCTCTAGGCTGAACAATCCCCGCTCCCGCAGTATTTTTTCTCCTCTCATGTTAGATTCACTAGTTCCTCAATCATCTCAGGGTCCTTTACTGTACTTTCATCCCACAGTTCCATGTCTCTTGAACTGGAGAGCCCTAAACTGGATTCCAGGTGAGATATCACTAGTGTCAAATAGACTGGAGAGACTCAAGCTGCTAACAGCTCCCATCCTACAGCAGCCCAGGATACAATTTACTTTTCCTGTCATAAGTTCCACTGTTAAGGTCCCCTTATACCTTGTATATCATTTTTAACAAGAGTATGTATTGCCAGAAGTTCTAATTCCATACCAAAAGTTGCAGAAGTACCACTCAAAATGCGTAACTAGCATGGCTGAACCACATTCTGGCTATTGACAGGTCTTTTAAATTATCTATCAAATTACTTTGTGCAGGGAAAGTAGCACTGTACTCTCTGAACAACTGGATTTGCTTTATTTAATGTCAGGCGAGTTGGACAGATCCTAGAAGCAGAAGAAAATCAACACCTGAGACACAGAGGAGACCGCAGGCAACCATGACACAGCCAGAAATAGAGACACTAAATACAAAAAACAGCTTCAAGAGCAGTTTTGTTGAACCCTTAGAAGACAAACATACCTACAATAAAAGTATGGCCTTGAAGTGTTAAATTTCCTTCTCAGAAAAGAATTCGTATTTGAACTGCTAAAATATCAAGATATCTGAAGTGTCTGGGACAACAAATCAATAGTGCACTTCACAGCTGCAGTGTTGTATGTGCACATGCAGACCTAAACCTCACTTAACAACTGAGCACTGACTGCCTACCAAGCAAACAACTCAGAAATGGATTTACATCCACAAAAGCAAACACTACATTGCTCGCTTAAGAGCAGTGAAGAATACAATACTTCATGAATCACTTTCAAGCTACTTCAAACCATTAAATTCAATAATTCTCTGTAGTTTTCTACAGTAATGATTAACTAGAAGAAGCTCTTATAATCAAGGACACCAAAATATCAAAAATTTGTTTGCTAATTCATATTGTATTTCTAGAGTATGGTGTCTTATCCCACTTCGTCACGGGTTTGTTCCATTCCACATTTACCTGTAGAGAATTTGCTTTCAGTCTTCTGGAAAGTGCAAATAGAAGTCTTGGTACTTTCCAAAAAAAAGAACACTTTCTATATTTTCTAATCCTCAATTCTGTGCAAAAGTTAACCTGCTTTATTCACCTATTTTATTTAAAAATAAATAAAGGTGGAATGCTGATATTGGTAAGTCAAAACAGGTGGCCTTTGTCTCTGCAGAGTTTTGCATCAGCATCGTAGGCTAGCTCAGCTTAGTTCTATAGGTACTGCTTATGCTACACAGCCACAGAAATGACTCTTGAAGATGACATTCCTCATTTCTCTGAAGAAAATAATTCATATCAGCTTTTTCCCTTTTGTGAGGAAAGCATCTCACCAACTATTATTTTTTAAAATTTTGCTACTACATCAGGGTACAAGAGCCAATCAATACAGCTCTACAGTAAGCTTCAGATAGGCAAAGTCCCTTTTGCCACAACATAGGAACCTGCCCACATTACACAGTATGTGATGAAAGTAAATCAGTTTGTGTTGACTAAAGCAAGTGAAATAGAAAAGTGATCAGCTTTAATGATCAGAGCAAAAGCAGCAATATATCAAAGAGCACTGCATTTAAATTATAAGATCTGTGAGTAGCTGTACACAGACCCAACAACTGAATTACTGCTTCATTCATTTTCTTCATCACAACCTCTCAATGTATCAATATTCCTAAGAAGAAAGATTCAAGGCTGAGGTAAAAAGTGCAATTTTTTTTAATTGCATATATACACTAACTTTCCTGACAAATTTAGGATGATACATAAATCTACAAGAGTACCACCTTAGTGAAACAGTTTAGGGAGCCATGAAGCCAAGTGTCATGGTATAAATTCAAACTTGTAGCATGAACAGTTACCCAAACTTATTTACACTCAACTCCATTATCATAAGACAATTCAAAGAAAAGACAACAATTGAAGAGTTTTATACAATACCAATTGGTTAAAAAGATAGTGCAAATCTGTAATTGGGGGGTGTAATAGGAGGTAAGATTAAGGTATTTTCAAATTGGCAATGGATTCTTTTCCCCACACAAAATGTTCATTATTTCACTGTTATTCAAGACATACTTTAACTTAACAAAAAACATAAAACAAAGTTAATTTAGTAACTAGTAGGATTCTACTGATTTTTCATATACTTAGATTCTTCTGAGATCTACAAATAACTTAAGTATTGCAAGATAGAAAAAAAGGATTTTTTAGAAAATACGACCCATTTTTTCCCCCAATATGCAGAATCCAGCATATCCCTATATTTTTTTAAACTAGGTATAATGTAACTCAGAACCTCAACAAACTGTTTCCCATACAGGCAAAACTACTTTATTCATTGTATACAAGCTGCATCCACACTCAACTCAGAAAAATTACTGTAGCTCCTACTGACAAGCCTGAACTAGCTTAAAGCCATCCAGCTTGGTAACAGCTCAACCACAGCAGAGAATCAACCAAACTGAGGTTTTACAGCTCCATCTCTTCTGCATCTCCTTCCCTGAGCACTGTGCAACTTTTACAATAGCTTTGAGCTAGGCAGATTGATGGTTTTACAGACAACTTGGGCATATTTAAGGAAACTGTAGTCACATTTTGACAATAAATACATTTCATAGTCTCAGAATGTTTCTTTGAAATTCTGATTGACAGCTCACATCGTGTACCACGATTCTTAAAGGCACAAGGCTGATCTTGCACATGGGTTCCTGAAGTCTTTCAAGAGAGCTGCATAAGCACTCCTTAATACAGAATATGTTTAAAAATCATCCTTAGCAGCACTGGTTTGAGCCAGCTCATTTCACTGTGCACTGGATGCGTAAGAAAAGCTTATGCAACTATGGAACCTCTGGTGGAACTGTGGTGACAGTGAACTTCAACTCAAGGTGAGAACTAGTCAAATTGCTATTACTTTCAGCACAGAACAAAACAACCCAGTTTAGAAAACAAGTATTTAAGGATCACGTCGCCCCCGTGCAATACTTGATATTAGTGTTTCTTTCCTCGCCACCCCCCCCGCCCCATCATGAGGCCCTAGGAAAAATACTTAAAGTTTTTAAACTTTCTTTTTTATAAAGCTTTAGTTTTCAAGTAATTTAGAACTGGTGAAAGTGTGCTACTGTTTCTTTAGTACTGAAACATCAGTTATTAGGAAAACTCACTCCATTTGTTTCTCTTCAACTTAGAAATTCAGCTGAGTCCAAATCTGTTACACAAATCACCACTTCCCATGATCTTCCTATTGACTCAAACTTCTTCCTTGTAAAAGGAAGATTTTAAGAAACAGATAGTCTATTTTCAGCAGGTCCTTTACGAAAGCATCATTTTCAATAAATAAGAAAAAAATAAAGTACTGCACACAGGTCTGTTCAAGGGCATTCTACAGTAGTCAACAAAATGCTGAAACTTGCTGTGTTGTGTTGCCCTCTTCAGGTTGACAGCACATTTTCTAGTTCTTTTGCTTGATGAGTTATTGCATTGCAACTTCTTTCGTAACATTTTTCAGATATGAAGTTTCAAGTAGCAGCTAATTTCACCTATATCCCATCAGTGCTTGAAGCATTTTTGGTTTAATACCCGATAAACATAAACTTTTCTTTTGCCCTTTATGTCTCCCTAACCTCAATATTAATATTGAGAATTATCAAACTATTTGAAAAGATGACTAAAAACCAACTTGAGTACTGATACGAAAGTCTCATGACAAGAGGCTTAAAGGGCTCAACTGATTCAGCTTACCAAAGAAAGCTCCTGATATCAATCCATAAGTGAATATGGGAGGTCAGAAAGCCACATGACTTTAAAGTGAGGTAAGGCAAAACAGAATCTAGAAACTGAAGTCAGACAAATTCAGAACTTGAAATGCAATGGAAACTTTTCAACAACAACAACAAAATTAATAATTGACTAACATAAAAAGGTAAATGTATTACTACTTGAAAACTCTACAGGTAGACCCAGTATTTTTCCAAACAATCTGTTTTGATCAGTTTTTTTAAGAGTTGTCATAACATGGGCCGAACTGTGGTGTTGATTTGCATAGTTGCAATGGGCTTTGCAATTGCTTCTCCGAGCTCTGCCAATTAATGTGGAAATAGGGATGAAAGAGTCTTCAATTGCTTGGAAATGGCCATGCTTGATTCACTTATTGAGACAGATATTAATAATGTCTTAAAATATTTCATTTCCCGCTTTCAGAAGACAGGTCATGGTAAACATTTATGTCTACCTTAGGCATCTCAATATTGCAACTTTGACATAAAGAGCAACTTGTCGAATTTAACTGATATATTATTAAGTATGGGGAATTTCACTCATGCTACAAAGGAAGATAAACATCCTAACAATTTGTGACTGTACAACTTAATCTCAACATTTTAAGGGACTTATGACAGGAAAACCTGTTCAAAGTTAAGGCCTACTATGTAATTATAAGCAATAAAATTAATAAAATAATCAAAACCCTTAGAAAATGGAAGCAAAGGAAATGCTCACTCAGTACCAAATAAAGGAAAACAAACAATCCCAGATCATCCCTTTTCAGGATGGCAAACACAACAGCCAGCCTGCCTCAAGCAATTGTGACTCTAAAAACACTCAGGAGAACTTGGCATGAAGAGTTTTCATCTACTTTCTTTCCAATACTTTTGTAATTTTAATCTCAAGAATGAAATACAATATATAGCTTTAAATCCCATACACTCAGAGGGAAGACTCCAGAGACAAGCATGATGAAGTGAGGGAGCATAACATGGGGAGAGAGCAAGAAATAAAAACTGGGGAGTGAGTACAAATTAAGTGCACAACAACTGAGACTCAGAATACTCCCACAGCAGGCAGCAGTTCATCAGAGCAGTCTCTATCAGCACGTAGAGACTCCTCTCCTGACTAATACACCCTGTCACGGTGCCTGGAGCCAAAGACTGATTAAAACTTCCTGCCATCTATCAGCCACTTTGTTCAATTAGACTGTGAAACATCAGCTGGTCTTACAAACACGGGGGGAAATTCCACAAGGCAAACTAACTCTAGTACTGGACATGAAAAGCAACACTTGAATTCAAAATATACTCAAAACGTTACTATTATTTTCTTTCTTGCCATTAAAGAACAAGTGCAAAAAGCACTCAATTCTACAGTACTATCAGATTAAAAGGCAAAAAAACTTTTGTGCACCTGTAAGTTGAAGACAAAGCAGCTTACACCTCTGAAATGATGAAGTGGGGAACTTCTTTTTTGACACATCAATTTAGCAGTACCACAAAAAATATAATACTATTTTTAAACTGTCCCTGGTAGAAAAAGTTTCCACCTGTTTAAAGGTTTATCTGGTTCCATACGACACAGCTAACAGAAGATGACAGAGAGCTGGCAATAAAAGCTCCAAGATATTTTAGCTAACTTTTAAAATTGCAAACAAATTGATCCTTAGTGATTCTCAACCTTCTTTTACATCATCTACTGTAGATGCCAGGATTCTGGTCCAATCCTAGCTGCTATACTTAAAAGAAGAGGTGGACAAGGGTTTTTAAAATTACCTGTTAGTTTAGTTCTGACTTACCCAAGTATGATATTCATATTTTTGCCATTTCTTTCTCCCACACACTCCATCAGACTTGGTCACCAAACGAGGTATGATTCATATTATTCTTTAGAAATGTATTTTAATAGACAAACTTTACAACTGAAAAAGTTTTTGAGTTTTTAAATAATGAATTCTTCAGTGAAAAAAAGCTATCAAATCACTTTATTGAATGCGTTTCTTCTGCAGCAACTTTGCCAATTCCCATTTAATTGCACCTAAGACTGTTTTTTCTTACTTGGTATCATAATCTAGTACAAATTTTTGAAGGAAAAAACATTCATCCTACCTCATACTGACAAAAAACTATGTAGAATATTCCCTTCACAGAATTTCCTTCTAATAATTTGGCATAATAGAAGGTATGGAGAATACAAGGAGGAACTCTTCCCACTGAAGGCAATGCCTCATCATTTCCTGCCACCCACTTGTGTATCCCTAAGTATCTACAAGAGCACTGTGTGAAGACATAGGGGATAAATACCCACTGCAACACAAACTCAGGTTAAATCAGGTGTTTATGGAGGGGTATACAAACAACCAATTAGAATGCCAAGCAGACTTCTACCAGCACTAATGGAAATTAAATGCATTCAGGGTGGGAGTTAAATACATCTGAAGAACACTTTAGAATCAGTTATTTTTTCATATGCAAGTTTGTCACTAACTCCTTGTTTGGAATTATAATCTCACCCTTTCTAAGGCTTTCTGAAAATTCCTTTAAACACATAGAACAGTAATCAGTACAAGCACTAACAAAACAAACAAAAAAGCTGGAGACATCTGCACATACATCTTTAAAAAGACTGGAAATATTGAGATGCTAAGAGCAGCATTACTGAAAATAATGTATAACAACCTTCTCAAAGGTTGTCTCAGCATCATCTTTATTTGTGTTTGGTCTTCAATTCTTAGATATTTTTGTGTTTAAACTATAGCAAGTAAGGATTTCTAATCGAAAAGGGAATCAAGATGATATTACTAATTCAAGTGATAGATTTTATTGATTTATTTATTTTTAAAAAGGTTTATTAGCTTGAAATCATGTGGTATCACAAAAATCCTCCCTCATGCCCTAAAGATCTGCCCTATTCAGAGAGCAAAACCTCCTTTTTGCCAACCTATTTACGTGATTTCTATGAAAAGACTTTTAAAAAAACCCACACCTATCAGAGAACAAGCAAATAACTTAGTCACCAACCAAACAAATGCTGTGAGTACTACTCTTCCTGATACATACTTTTTGATTCTTATACAAACCTTGCCATCTGGTGTGATCTCTGACAAAATAACTGACTTCCGTTCTCAATCTAAGGTTTCATTATGACAGTAAATGTCTTACATGTAACATGAAATGCTACTCCAGTCCCACTGCAAAATTGTATAGGCTTCTGTGGTCACTATAATCTGTTACAAAGTAGTATCAGAATATTCAGTACTGTGAATAAAGGACTTTCTTTTCATAGTCATTGGTGTAAAACTTAAATATAACTAGATTAAAACATCCCAAGAGAGCACAACTGTTTAATTTACAGAGAGGCTACACAATTTTTTGTATAAGCTTTTAACCATACATAATTCCAAACATCGTGACCTTAATGCTATAAAAACTAAGGAGACGTCCTTAGGATAAGAGAAACTGTAAGGATTCCAAGGAATATGTCTCCAAACGAAATGCTGAGAAAAATAAAGGGCTGGTGTAGTAAAACAGGAAAAAAGCCCACATTCCAAGCTAGTTTTAGGATGTAAGTATACAACTAGAAGACAAAGGGAGGAACTAGATGCAAGACCTATGCCATTACTTCCACGTTAAAATGCCTACAAGAAAAGAAGCCTATACAGTGGTTGAGGGAAAAGTGCCGCTCCAAAAGTGTTTAGCTTAGATCTTTTACCAGGTACTTTATATCCAAAGCATTTTTCATAGTTATTAGCTATTTTTAATAACAGAATTAGGTTGTTAGACCGTTTATTTAAAAAAAACAAACATCATCCACACCAGCTGTAGCATGTTCTCAAGTATTACACACTTGCAACATAATAAATGTTACCTATTAGAATATTAGATTACCTATTAAAATTATCTATTAGAACAAATGCAGTCTATTTTGTCTGCTAATCCATACAACTCAAGGTTTCAGCAAAGATGAGCATGCAAAGTTTTGCCATCATGCTAGAAAAGGAAACATATTGCAATCTGTTTTCAGAATTATATACGACACCTCAGCAGAAGACTTTGATTTTATTTTGTCTCCTACCTGATAAATTCTAAATGGGATGTATCGAAATCCGTTATCTTCTGGGGGATACTCCATGAGTTTTCGATTTATTGCCCAAAATTGCTCAAATTTATCTGTGAAGGTAAAATTAGACTTTGTAAATATCTTTTTTTCAGCCTAAAGAGGTAAATGAGACACAAATGGAATAACATGCACATTTTTCTTACAGAAGTTTAACCTGTATAAATTTGTTTTTCCCACATTTCTCTTCCCTATTTAGCCTGAAGGCAAAGGTAGGTCATCTGCATTCTGCTATGAAAACAGTGACATGGTGATTTATTGAACTGAAAGAGAAAGCATTGTTAACTCATATCTTATCTCTCATTGTTAAGGAAATATTGGGCTATAAATTATGGATTTTATTACCTCAACTAACAGTGCCTGTTTCTCCACTCCCTGCTGTTACTGGTCCATACTGTCTCACAGTCTGCTTAAAATATCTAATTGTTCTTAGCTACAACTGCACAAGGGGTGTAAAGTACAGAGAAATGAAAGCAGGAAAATATTTCTTGCATGATTTACATTTGGATATGTAGATCTTAAAATAATCTGCAATGATGCATGACATGATCAGAAAATACACTGCCAGATTCATGACACAATCTGAAAATAAAAATATGCTTGAAACACATTTTTTGTTATTATCCAAGTAAGTATGGTAAATAGCCTGCACACCATTTCATGCTGTTCAAACTTTACAAGAACTGAATAGTTTATTACATTTAAAATGTACTAATGACAGCATAGGTCTAAGTGTAATAAAGGGTTTTATACATGCAAATCAATTACTCAAATGAAGCAAATAACTAACACTAGAAGTGACAGAAAGGAATGCAAATAGCTAAGATGAATAAAGCTGCTGCTAGCCTTACTGGAGAAAGCAGCTTTCGAAAGGGAAGAGCAAGGGATCAATTTCCTTACAGGCCCTAACTCTCCAAGACACCAAACAGAGCAGATGTTTCCACAGAAGGAACACACTTTTTTTCAATTTTCCTTCCTCAGCACGATGTTCAGCCCAATCTCAAGAAGTTGGGCTCTTACTGAATACACCCATTACAGAATTCAGCTCCAGTGAAGCAAGGTAAAATTCAGAAATGTATTAACAGGACAAGGGTTCTTCCTGTTTCCAAATGTGCTGATTACACGTAAAGCATTTGCAGAAAATGAGTTTGAGATTTGCTTCACTCTGGCACACAGCACAGATGCCTGTCAGTGCACTAAAAGGCACAGGTTAGTATACACTGCAGGGTTTATAACACACTGCTTTTCCTGACTGAATGCAAGACAAGGCAGGAATTTCCAAGAAACTGTGAACAAACTCCTGCCAGGTATGCTGTAGAAGCATTTCCTGATACTTATCTCAGAAAGTACTTCCACACCCTTGTTTCCTGATTAGCAGCAAGTGCCTCTCGACAGGCTCTTACCTGAGCTACAGCCAGCACCACCAGGCAGGCACCTGCCCGGCATGAGGACTGCCTGGATGCAGGGTGTTACCCCATCATTCACTGGGCTGGGAGTGACAGTGGCAGCCCTGGAGCAGACTGTAACCAAACAATCCCACATTTGGGAACCCCAGCCTACAGAGTCACAGGTTTAGTCTTAAAATGTTCAACACAAAGGATGACTGCCTCCTCCTCCGGAACTATTTCAGAGCGAAGGTGAAGATTTAGCATTCTTCCTTCATCCTTGGAGGCAGCACTCCATGGCTTGCAGCTTTCACTACAGATGTGTGAACAGGCATTCCACAGTAGGCACTGATAGATTTATACTTCAATTACCACTTCTAACTCACTTGAGAAAACTGTTATGGTGATACACAAAACAAAACAATCCAGACCTACTTAAGCTAGTGAGCTTCAGCAGACTTAAATAAGGAATCTCCATATTTGGAAACATCCTACTTGAACAGAAATAAAACAAACATTAACTTGATTTACTTATTTAATGTTCATATTACAGTAATTAGGAAAGTTGGGTGAACAGTTTGCTGTTCTCAAAATTCACCAGAAATGATCAACACATCTTATGGATCAGAAGACAAAGAAATTATGAACAAATAAAAGACTTATGTCAGAAGATTAAGTATATTGACCCTTGTGACATGCAAATATGGCAAACAAGGGAGGCTCTGGACGACAAAAAAAAGTTAAACAGTGGTAATGAGCAGATAACTCACTTCTGTTCTTCATTCCCGCTTCCTCACCTCCCACAAAACATGCTGGAAACCAGGTAATCTTATTCAAGGCAGTTAAAATTAAAAATTTATACCTCTCAGATTATTCTCTGAACACTTAGGCAATGCTTAAGACAATCTTTTGTTTAAAGTTCTAACAGTTTCTGTAGCTTCCAAATATATCAGCAATAAATCTGCAACAGTTGAATTATGAACTTGTTGCATTTTGTAATCAAGCATATTCTGTCAATCCACCTCATATCGCAGGACTTTTAGCTAGACATAATGGAGTCAGATGTCTTAAGATCTCCACTACATACAGCACTGTCTGAAGATCTCTAAACAAATTCCTCCTCACAACCTTACATTGCTGTCCTCCAAACATCTTTAGAGGGATACGGTATTTTCACCACAAAAAACAGAGTTGGGTGTACAAAAACTAACACGAATTTTTAAAGCAAGCAGGAGAAAAAAAACCCTATCCAGTTTGCATACTGATATATATGACCTGGCAAGAGCTTTTATTAGCAAAGCATTGGCTGAGTGCCAGAATCCTAAACCTCAAAAAGTACAAAATCCAAAAGTGACTGCTTTTCTCAGAATCCTTAAGACTTAAAGCTTAAAATAAGCAAACAAAACCACTGACAAATATCCATCCCAATCTCCTTAAAAACCTGAGTGAATGGATTTTTCCTTCTCTCGTTTTTATTATCAGTACCTCCTATTTTTGCAAAGTCTCAAGGAAGCTATTAGTGGTACAATGAGCTATTAAGACCTAATTAGTTTATTGGCTAGACAGGACAAAGACAGAAGGTGCTGGCTGGAAGTTTAACAATCAAAACAAAACTGAGTTTTCATCAAGCCAGTAAACAAGGAAGAGTTCTCTACCTATCAGCAAAAGCACTTCACACACTTGTCTCTCTCCCTCCCTCACAAAAAGCTTATGCAGTCTGCATGACATCTAAACCACCGCAACAGTCAAATCTGATTCCTTTTGTTTTTCACAGTCCATCTGTTTTTAAGAAAGTGCTTGCTTGAAGTGTTTGAGAGTTTCTGTATTAGCAAAAACCAGTACTTGCAAAAGGCAGATGTCCCTATCTGAATAACAATATTTAAAGTAATGACAATAAGATTTGAACAGAAGTGAGATTAGTGACAGTGTGAGTTTCATGTGACTCCACTAATCATATTTCTTAAACAAGAGATGATGATTGCTACATAAATTTGCCTAAAATGAAATATAAAAACTTCTCCTTGTATTTTATGTCAAAGATCAAAAAGTTAATAACCAAGTAACTGAGAAATGTATCAGCCAAGTCACTAATATTTATAACTATTAATTGCTTAGAAACACAGCCACTGAATGCCCAAATGCCAGACAGACATCAGCCTTCACTACTACAGAGATGCACTGAATCTAAGGAGAGCTTTGAAAATACTCTATTTACATATTTAGAAAAAGTATGAGTTGGCAAAACTACAAAAACTTAATGTCACCCATGACAATAATCTCAGTACACAAATTAATTAAGCAACAAAATAAACTCAAACATAAATTTACAAATACAGTATGCCACATTATGCATGTAGGGTTCAGAAACCTATCAGTGAAATTATTCATGCCTTTAAAGTACCCATTAAAACTGCTGACAAAATTACTGGCACAGAGAAAACTGAGAACTGTTGTTTCCTTCATTAAACCAGATTGGACATCCTTTAGCAGTCATTGAAATTGATCCAAATTTATACCCTGTTAGGTTAAAAAGTTCTTGGTAATCCCATCATACTTTATTGTTAATAGACAGCAACTGCTGAACCTCTTACTATTGAGCAGTGTTAACTGAGGATTAGTCCAAGCTGAGGGCTAAAATGCTGGGGTCCTTTTTGCCCCTGGGTCTCAGCCTGAAATGTCCTTCGGGCAACCGGAAACATTAGTTTCACTCATACTAGCCTCTTACAGTCATTTTCTGAAACTCAAGTGCTGTCACGCTTCAAACAACTTGAAATTTCACATGGATCTTGAAGTTAGACACGTCTCCTTCACCCACATGAGGCTACAGCAGGATGGATCACTGAGAGGGTAAAGGGCACTGCTCAAGTGCTTGCCATCAAACTGTGCATTTCACTGCAGCACAGCTTTAAATCTGCAAACACAAACAATCTGGGCAATTATCACAGAATGGAAAAATACATCTACAAATACCTTGTAATGAAAAACCCTGGTAAGAGCATATAGACAGTTAAAATGAAGTTCCCACTGCAGTGTAGTAGGCAAAAGAACTAAAAAAACCCACCCTAATATTTAACCTTATCAACAAATATTATAGTAAGGAATTATTTTGTTTCTATATTTGATAGTGATGCAACTGCTATCAGAGATTAACAGACTCTAGGATAGGACATATTTCAAGAAGGCTGTTGGAGGACTTATAAAACAGAAAAAATTAATACAAAAACAAGAGAAAGACTTGAAATTCAGAAAGGAAATATTAATTCATGTCTGATGTATTATAGCATCTTTTTAGAAAGTCAAAGAAGTGAACAAACTAGTGCAGCCCTCAGGGCAGCACATATGCACAATTTTGTCCAGACAATTCCTGTTTTCTTCTTAAAACCATTTATTGGAATAAATTAAACAGAAAGCTTGAAATGAAATTGTATCTCTAGCTTTATGCAAGCAATACCAACTCGCAGCTTGCACATAACTACGTTCAATACTGAAGTTAAAAAACCCAGAAACTTGTCCATTCTCGGTGGTTCACTGTCTAACAACCATACGAACATGGAAGTACCTGGGCAGAAACATACCTAGCACTAACACACCAAAGACTGCCATACAAGATGTACAAGAACTGATGCACAAGAAAGACAGAAAAACTTTAGCCTGGAAGTGCCTTTGAACGTCAAGTTTTGGATAACAGCTCCTCACCCTGCCCCAAAGAGCTGCCTACACAGAGTTAAACGAGTTTGCTGGAGGCCTTGCCCAGTGGGGTTTGCCTGTCTCTGTGGGTTTCCAGTCAGCCACTTTCACTCCCCCACCCTCCCTTCCCCAGGTACCACCACACTTCCTGCTGCTGTAACTAGTAACTGCTTTTTGGTAATTGCCCAGCTCCACTGCCAGTGGAGACAAGAGTGAGAGGAGTCTGACTCTGTCTGCTCTAGGGGCCTTCCTTTCAGGTAAACTTGGTATTAAATCCACCTTCAGCTTCCTTATCTTCAGGCTAAACAAGGCAGTTCCCCCACTCTCTAATAGAGCATAGGCTCCAGCCCCTAAGAATATTACCAGCACTCTGCTGGATTCTTTTTTGTTTGCCCACATTCCTTTTGTCCTGGGGTCCCAAGAGGACATGGCACTCCCAGTACTGCTTTACAGGTGCTGAACCAAGCAGAGGCACAAGGGCTTGAGTGGCTCCTTGGTTAATCTTTACTTATGCAACACCACAGGACAAGCTTTCAACTCAATGTCTTGTTCACCATTACCCACTTCAGAAAGCTGCTTCCCACACAGTTCCTAGACCACTACAAGGTATGGGCTTTTTCCTGTCTCTGGTGCAGGACTTGGTGTGTCAGATCGGGGAGGCTCCAGCCCATCATGACCCCTCCAAATGGCAGATCTGCCCTCCAAACCAACTGCTGCCACCAACTTTTCCTTTCAGTCACAGACAAACTCACTAAGGGTTAATCTGTCACATACATATAATCAAATTGTACAGTACAGAGAGCTGCAGCGGAAAATCAAGAATACAAAGTGTGCTTCCTTAACTTTAAAACAAGCATATTTTCTACTGACACATGTTTTAACAAATGTTGCTTTTTACTGCTGTAGCCAAAAAGAAGTCTTCTCAAATTTAGTATAAATACTACTTCCATATTTTTCTAGGAAGACTAAGACTCTGCATGCATATATAAATCTGTTCACTGGTACTTCTAACCAATTTTATAAAGGTTAAGTTTTTTAAGTTAAGTTAAGCTCTTTTATGCCTCAAGCATAAAAGAGCTTTTGTTGATGAAATAAATATTTTGAACACTTTAAAACTACTGTCTGTGCTATTCAGAAACATTATTTACAGCTGATTACTATAATTTCCCAGCTATTTAAAGACTTATCTCTAAATTACTTAGTTCACCTAAAATCACTGTTCATATTCTTGTTTAAAAAAAAAAACATTGTTAAGTACAACTATCAAGGACTTCAGGAAGACTTTGGTACGTATCTGACTCTCAATGACTTCTACAGTTAGTGACAGCCTTTTTGTGAGCACAGCTTGAAGTACTGATATGGCATCGAGATAATTATTTTGCTCTTCCATTTTACACATTGCTACAGTTAAATTCTTGCTATTAAACACCTAGTTTACTTGGGCATTTTGAAAGACCATGGTATATAATACAAATCCATCACTGAAAAGGGAACACAAGTTTACTGAACTTTTCAGACTATCTTCATATATGAGTCACTATCAGATATGGAGTGACAGGACCTTAGAACAGTTATGACTTACTGTAGCTGAGGCCACAGAAATACGTGAAAATATTCTTTGTGTCACAGATAGCAAAGTAACAACATTCAATATAAGAGGACATTTTGAAGACTGCACAAGAAGGCAGCATGTCATTCTTCAGATTATCTATCAGATCAAAAAGGCATTTTCCTCGTTTTCTTACAGTACACACAAGGGAGCCATATATTACCAACACTCTTTTCGCTTACTGAACGTACTTACAAAGCAGAAGTTTCACTTTAAGTACCTTAAGTACACTGTTTCCTTAACATCACCTCCCTTCATTTCTAGGTCATCAGTTTACCTGGAAAAGGTTTAGGCAAACAAAGTCATCAAGATGGACTACTTCCTTTCTTTTATTCAAATAAAAAATGTATACATCCTACAAAATTTAACTTTCTCTAGAGTAAAAAAAGGCAAGTAATCTCAGAAGTCCTGTCACTTAAACTAAAAGGGAAGCTCTGATGACAAAAAAGTAAGTATAAGCCATTTTTGAAACACATACCCCACAGGTTGTATAGGACTTAACAGCAGGGCTTGTTACAGACTTTTCTGAGTAAGTCAGAGGGAAAAGGACTCCTGACAATTTTATCCATCCTCCAGCTCTCTGCTCCATGTCTAGGATAGCCTTGGGATTTTGATTTCTTCATCTCTAATTATGCTCTCTCTATATATATGAAAACCAGACCAGCATAACACCATGAACTTTCTAACCCATTTTGCCTTCCCTGTACTATGTGTTTCCTAAAATAAAGCTTTTCTTAAAAGTTAGGGAACCTTTATATTAATGCATATTAATAAATTCAGGAGTTTACTAGCAGAAAGTAAGTTAGAAGCATTTCTAATTATAAAACAAGAAACCCTCAACAACTCAAGACAGTTAAATTTAAAAGTGAAGTCTGTTTTTTAGAGATAGTTTACTCTAACTTTTAGTTAGACCATACACATCTTTCAGGAAATGACTTATTTTGAGAGCGAGGGGAGGAAGAAAAGCAGAAGGCAGCAAAAAGAGACCTCGAAGTTTGCTCCTTCAGAATGTAATGGTTTTCATTAGGCACATCCCATGTAACACAAGAGGGCAAAAACACTAGAAACACTCTCTCTACCTCATTTCTAGGCAAGCTCCTCTCGTAGCACAGACTTCAGTAGGACTGTGAATGCTGTTTTACCTTTTGCTTTCCTTCCTTCTCTGCCTTCATACAGTTCATGCCTCCTCTGAGACCCACAGGTTCTCACTGGCCTCAGACAGAGCAGCCCTGCTCTGCCCTCCTGTTTGAGAGCAGAGAAGAGAGCCAACAGGGGAATGAATGCAGGCTGCCATCAACTCCCCACCTTTGTGCCACAGCAAAGGGAAGCTACTCAAGTAGACACCAGGCCAGCACAGAGGAGTAACAAAGCCAAAAGCATTTTGGGGGATGGCAGTTCAGACTCACAATACTGCACTCATGTGAGTGGAGCATTGGCTTAGTCATTTGTGCAGAAAGGGTAACAAGCCCATAAACACTGCGGAACTAACGGTGAGGTCTAGGTCACAATCCATTACCAGAAAAACCACCACAGCTAACCAAACCCCAAACAAAACCCACTGCTATGGAAAAAAAACCCAAAAACATCCCCAGGAAGCCCTGGTCTGATGCAGCTGATTCATTCTGCACGTCCAGTCTGCTCAAAGCCAGACCCTGCTCAACACCAAACCAGCACTGGGCTGACTTTGTGTAGGGCTATCTGAACCAGTCTAAATTGCATTCCCTCCGTCCCACGGTGTCAGCAACACCGATGTCCGGTGTGTGCCACGCTAGCTTAACTCCAGAATAAGCAGGTACTGATGCTAATTCTAAGGCAAATTAATGCATTTTGGGAAATTTTTAACTAACGTCCAGGAAGGTAATGACTGGGTTTATAAACTTTTAACCAACATGCTAATTTTCAAAGTTCAACTTAATTATTTAATTTTTCTTCACAGTTAACCAAACCTCCACAGACTGAACATGGAAGGAACTCCACATTTCGGTAGCAATACGGGGAAGAAGTCAACAAGGTAGCTTTGTGATTTAAAAACTAGGAGCTTTTTATTCATTCCCCTGATAAACTCCCTAAGATTTTCTAGGCAAATTTCAAGTGATGAGTTGAGATCACAGATTTGTTTAGCTACTAAAGCATGCTCACCATGAGGTAAAGGCCAGTATTGCTTTCACCAGTTCTCTATGAAGAGGAGAAACACGCCCATCAAACCTGAGTGGGTCAAGTGTATGCAGCACAAGCAGAGCTGTAAAACATTTCCTTTTTTGCCGCTCAAACATTTCTAAACAGAAATATTACAACTGAGAACAAACACAACTTTTGCCTCTCAAAAACCCAAGAATAGTTTAGATAAATTTTGTAACTAAATGCAAAACAACACAGGCCTGATTCTGTCAGTAAGGCAAGAAAGAGATCAGATGCATTAAAAGATAAAATATGCTATATTCTGAATGCTTGCAGGATTTTTCTCCTCTAACAAGAACAATTCAACATGGCCACTTAAACTTCTGGTAAGCCGTACTGCATGAACGTGCATTACATTCTTTTTCCATAATATTTTCAGTATAATAATGACTTCATTATATTTTATAATATATAAAAGAAACCTTAAAATAGTTACGACTTTTCTCTGTTTATTTCTCCCACTCATGTATCAGAAATACCAAGTCTAGTCTTCGCTGGTTATAAACGATGCCTGTGAAAATTTCAGGGTACAGTTGCTTCTGTTAGTCCACAACTGATAAAAAGCAGATGTGCTGAACCTAAATCCCCTCATTTATCAGAACCATTATATACTGAAGTTATAGATATTAATTCTTTGAACCATGCAAAAAATACAATTCTCTCCCTGGAAACAGTTGGGATTTCATTCGTTTGATCCTGAGTCATCAGTAGGTTCATAGTCCTAGAGTTTCAAAGCTGAAAGCTTTTATTTTTCCACAAAGGCAAGAAGAAAAAAACCCACCCACTTAAAAATCTTCTTCATCCATGATAAAAATGGCCATAACTCTATTAAAGCAAAAACAGTAGTAATATTTTCCATGAATTCTGACCAAAGAATTTTAACAATTCATACAAAGGAACAAAGGTCAGTATAGCCACATCATCTGCTTTTATCACCTCCCTACCACAGACACACATCCCTGGCTGGTCAAAAATGTACCTGTCCCAAAGAAGAGTTCTACCTAAGAAACATCTGGTTTATTAATCAAAAATTGTCTGTGAAGAGCAAGAAAAACCACAGCACAAAATAAAAGAATATGTTTTCTTTCCTGATTTGGTATCAGATTAACATAAAACCAGAAACAGTGGGAGGAGGGTTATAAAGGTTGATACGAATAACCACCAGCTGTTACCAGCACAAGATTTTCCCACAAATTCACTATTATAGCTCATCTCTTAAAAGCCATCTACAGGCAACTGCTAAGTTCCACATTTTACCTGTTCAAGTAGCTGCTTCTCAGCAGAAACATTTATACCAAATTACAAATTACTTGATAGTTAATTTCTCCAAACAGAGTGGATAATTTTTTTTTCAAAAAAGTAAATTCAGGATATGTCTTCTAAGTAATGCTATCACTCATTAAACAAATAACACTTCCTATAATTAAGAACTGAAGACAATTGTTTGAGGTTGCACAGAAAAAACAGTCTGCAGATGTATCTTTACTTACAAAGCAGTTATCACAAATGCTACTTTCTTTTCTTTTTTGTGGTCATTCATTCTGTTTCACAAAGTGGTTCAAAATTATAACAGCTCAAATGAAAGCCTATAAAAACATATTGAAAGATAGAACATGCTTAAAAAGAGTTTTCTTGGTTTCACAAGCTTTTCTTGTTTCTCTTTTATGAAGAGTTGAGAAATTAAAATTAGCATTTGAAAGTATTCAAAAGATTGCTTAAACTTCTCATTCAGGTGTCAGATTCCACAGGTGCAATTTCTCATTAAGTACAGTGAAACCTTGAAACCAACTTTGCTAGGCAACCTCTGTTCTTAACATTAAAGAGCAAAACAGAAAAATTCTGCTTTCCCTATAACTGAAGATATTCTTACACAAATAATCAACTAAAAGATAAAGCCTGATGAGTATGAAAAAGAGCATGCTGTTTATCTGTCATCTTACCTTAAATATTGAGAGTATCAACATTCTATAACTTTTGATTGAAAGACCTTTAACTTGTACTGTTTTATCATTTAGTCAATTCTTCTGTCATTATTCAACTCATATTGTTACATTATAGAACTCTATACTCACAGTCTAACTCATGTTAGAGGTCTTTTAGTATTAAGTTTAAAAAGCATTAATAAAAGGAGCACAAAATGCGCTGCTGGGAACACCTGAGTACTGGGATGAAGCAACAGAATTTCTTTTTACAATAAAGATAGTAATTTTTGAAATAGGAAACAAGATTATGCTGGTACAGCTTTTTGCTTCTTGAACTAAATTTGAAAGACAAATACTATTACAGCAAAATACTTTTTTTTCCCCCACAGAATTATTAGAACTTCTGCTTAAATTGACTTGTAATGATATAAGCTTCAGGGAAACATCTATTTTTCACAGTGATTTTGGCTTTCACTGGACCAGAGCTCTTATTTACTGTTAATTCACAAAACTGAACACAGTATCAGTCAGTTCGCTGACTATTATCTATGCAATACAGAATCTCTCAAGCAGTACTTGAAATCTAACCAGGTAAAGTGTAATTTCTTACTTGATAAATTTGGTGGGTATGCACAGCCTTCCTCAAGACCTTACCACTCAAATGGCAAATTAAGATAATGCCTCAATTTCTAGCTCTCTTCCAGTTAAATAGAAATAAAAAGCGGAGTTTTTAAATACACATTCATCTTCAAAATTATCACTGGAGTACCTTTAATGTGAAAGGCAGTGCCAGTAAACAACGAAAAAAAAAAACAACAAACCACACACTCACTAAATACACAATAAACCAAAACTAACTTGGAACCTTCTTGTCTAAACCAAAAGCATGGTTCAAGTCTTGCATTCTAATGTTCTTCTGTTTCACTTAATTTTTCTTATACACATATAGGAATATGTTATTTCTAAGTATTCAGTATTTTCTCTCTCAACACAGAACAAACATCTTCATGCTTACACTAAAATGCTTTCGTAAAGTAAATGTACTAGGGATATTATAAATTACAGCTTCAGGAGATAAGAAAAATGCAATGAAAGTGCATGAGAACCTATTCCAGAGAGCAGTTTCTGAAATACTTACAAAAGCTTTTCAACTTACAGGGCTCTACGATCCTTAATATGGAAGACACTACAAACAAAAGTTTTATTTTGCACTGTAATATTGATTTATACCATCTGTGCAAAGTAAGAACACTAATTAAAGATCCTGTTCTGAATAATTTTGCTGACTTTTCCAAGTCAATACTTATTTATGCAGAAGTCCTTGTGAACACCAAAAAGCAATTTTAAAAAATGGCAGGGAAAAAAGTAAAATTATTAAATCTACTGGGCAACTGTTTTTACAGTTTACCTGTTTTGTTTACCAGTGACAACCCATAAGCATTAACTGGAGGAGACACTCTCTATGTACAGTCCAAGATAGCTAACACTGAATGACACCCCAGGTGTCTCCCAAATAAAGACTATCATTTGCACAAAAGTACACTAGACAATATTTATCTATCTATTTTGATTTGTTGCCAGTTTTGGTTTGCTAAAACAGTCACGACCCATCTAATTCTTTGAATAACTCAAGCCATATTTGAATTATCACCAAAATGATGACTTTAGTTTAAAAAAAAAACCAAAAAACCACCAAAACCATCAATGTTTTCCATGACTGTCGACAAAAATTCTGCAGAACAATGACATTTTATATCTCATGCAATAACTGAAATTTGAAGAAATTATTTATTAGCTTGTTTGACCTGAATATAATTAAAACTTGATGTGTTTTATTTACCATTCTGTAATCCCATCCACAGTTGTTTATGATCCTTTTTTTGCATTTCATTGATGACTTGACTTTTGTGCTTTAAAGCATCTGCTTCTTTTATACAAGCCATAAAATGAGCTTCAATCACATCCTTTGAATGGCAGTGTAGAAGATCCTTTTCTGGAAAATTCTACAGAGAGAAATGACAGATCAAGAAAAATAAATGCATTGCATACCTTCTGTGATGAAGAATAAATGATAATTTTAAATAGGCAGATATTTATGCAAAAGAAGCACACTGGGATCTTCTACTTACGGAAGAATGTAACAACCATTCTCCCACTCTGCTGGCAAGAAACAGGTTGCAGTGAAAATATTTCAGGAAAAATAAAAACTCAACAACTTTCTGTAAAATCAGATTTTTAATGTGTTTTCAAGCAGATATTCAGTCTCAGACAATAAACAAGAGAAAATTATGAGAAGTAAGCAAAAAGCACCTAATTTATATTGGCTCTCTATATTTCATCAACCATTTCTATGCAGTTCCTTGAAAACCAAGCAGAATCACCTACATATATGAACCATGACATATCTGCCACTTGCAAACATTTTTTTCTTTGAGATAGTAGAAATCTTTTTCAGTTCCAGCTTCACCTAATCCACGTGACTACTGCTAGCCTGTGTGACTTGACTTTATACCCCTTTTATTTAGTTACACGGGCACACAGCATTCAGCATTGCAGATGCACAACTACCACTCCTTAAGTAACTTTTAACCCTTCAGTAAATGAAAACTACCTCTCCTAATATCTTTTAAGGAGTTATAGTAGTATATCACACTCAGACACAAAAAAGATTTCTTTAGAAATTAACTGATCAGAAGTCCAGCATTGTAGAGGCTGTGGTTTTCCTTCCTCCAGGTTTTCTTTCATCAATACTTACTATCACTTGCCATTTTATAATAACACAAACATTCACTATCACAAATCTAGTGCCTTTAGTTTTCAGAAGTTTTAAAACACACCTTTATTCCCTCCTTATTAATTTTATTTTCACAGTTGCTTATGACCATGCTGAACGGAGCAAACCTTAGAGCCAAACCAGAGGGGTGGTATCATCAGTGCTTCCCTTCCTAACAAGGGCTTGCCACATTTTTGTACTTGAACTCTCATGCTATTCCACCAGAGGCCCTTTCCTCTTAACCCATTACAAACTGGCACTTTAAAAAGCTTTTGTGAAGGACTGTCAAAATCATTTTGGAAATACAAGTACATATAATAGAATATTTTTCAAAGGCTTTTACAACAGTTAATGCATCAAAGTAGGAGCAATCTAACGGTGGAAAAAACCCTACCCTCACTCCTACCTTCACTCCCCCACATAACCCCAAGAAAAATAGTGAGGACTGCTTCAAAGTACACAAACTCAAAATAGCAAAAAGAGAACTGGGGATTGCCTTACCTGAAAGAAATTCTGAGGATAACAGTGATAGTTCCCTCCTCATTAGGTTATTGAAAAGAGTTGGAAATTAAATAATGGAATTTTATATAGTGTTTCCTCCTTATGACAGTGAGAACCCAAACTCTGGAAACTGTGGATCAAAAGGATGAGTATTTTCCAAAAACAGGGGTATAAAGAAAAGATTGCTAATATCTTTTCCACTAAAGTTTACATGATTTGGTGTTGAACTTGCAAAAGGGAGTGCTGTTGTTAGGACTGGCGTATGTTAAGCTTACTTGAAATCTAAGGACAGAGATAAATCTAGTTTCTCATATAAGAATGGCCAAGTTTAAAGACATTAAAGAAGACAGAACAATAAGGAAAGTTCTTCTGGGGCAGACCTTGCTCCTCTTCTACCCTACAAAGCTGAGTGTCTCAGCATAATTGGGCCCAAGATTACTAGGAAAACTACTGGCACTGTTACTTGCCAATTGACATCTGCATAGGCCTGTAAAATACTTTCAGAAGTTCAATTTACTTGCTCAAATAAAAATGTAAAGTCTCATAACTAATCCAGAAGAAACAAATAGACAGAAATAGCATACTTTAAGATCAAAACAGTTCTTTACATGCAGAATTCAAAGTGAGACACTGGTATCCCTCAAAACAAAGGAAGAAACAGTGGTACATACCTAATGCCAAGTAATACAAGAACCCAGAAAGTTACTTTCATAGTTAAAAACTGATGTTTTAGCTAAGCTTATGAAAACAACAGTTTCATTACAACTGTTTTGCTACACATATGTCTAAATATTGTACTGTGGGGTCTTTTTTTGGACATTCCTCTCTTTCTACAGGTAGACATTTTCCTGCTGACTTTCTTCCAATGAATTTCAAATTGCAGCTAACGTCACTCCCTGAGGATGAGTTCCAGAAATCATACACAGTGTAGTCTACAGAACAGCAAGGATCTAGTTAAAATTGGTCAAAGCCAGTTAAGCTAGTGTAAAGAATCTAAACACAGTAGTAGAACTAGGTGTGGCATGATTAATTTTCCCAGCTTCTTAGGAGTAACACAGTGAAAGACTGGAAAACACTCCTGAATCTCAGTGCTGTGTACACTTTTCTTTAGTAGGAAAAACACTGACACATTTCTATGAAGTACTGTGAGTAGAAGCTGAAAAACCTAAACATGAAAGTGGTAACTTAGAAAAAAACACTTCACATCTGCAAGAAGCATATGAAAGTTTCACCTACATGAGACTACCAACAGGAAACATGGCATCTCCACTGATTTATCAATCAGAGCCCAAAATAATAAGTTTTATACTTAAATGTAGATCATGTATGCTTATACATTTTTTAAAAAATCTACTTGCCTTCTTTCTACCTGACGAAATACTGATCAATCATAAATAACTTTATTCAATTCCCTGAAGAAAGGGACAATTGTGAAGTAACTGGTAGCCACTCCTGGCTATACAACTAGGAGATTTGCAAAACGTATCAACAGATGAAATAAGTCGCTTTAATGCAAGTACTCTTATTGGTGGTGTCTTACTCTCCCCATGTCCCACATCTTTGAAAGAACAGTTACTAAGGTTGACTCTGATTATCTCAGAAAGCTCAAGGAGTTCTGTTTTTTATTTTCACATAACAGTACACCCTTGTAGTATGAACTAGAACAAAGAAATGGGTATCTTCTGTACAGACAACAGTACTAAATGACCTCTCGCATAAAACTGTACCAAAAACATCACTGGCAATTTCAACAGTCTGGTTTCATAACTCCATTCCACCCATATTTATCTCTCAGTTCTAGTTCACAAAACATCTCTTTATCCTGTGACAGTCTACTTGCATTAGACTACATTTACAGAAAAGAGGGCATTAAAAACCATAAAGAAATGTATCCAGTGGCAGGGGGCGTATCTATGTATTTGTGTTTAGTTACCATCAGTGGTCTTTTCTTTAAGCAGACTGATTTTGGAAAAAAAACCATTTATACTTCTGGCTTGCACAGTACCTCCTAGCAGTTCCACAAATTATCCATAGGCTACATGGAAAAGTTCTTCCTTTGCATTCCACCCGACCCAATCTTCATGTAAATAACCACAAAGATGATGACTGTTGCACAAGGAAAGACACTGTCTCTCCTCCTGTACATCAGGTCGTGGGTGGAGAGGCAGGCACAGCAGACAACGGCTTCAGCAGAACCTCTGCATTTCCCCTGGCACACACAGTTTCCTCTCCTCCAACAGTGCTACTATTTCTAGAGCAGTTCACCACTTCTTATCCACACTTTCCTCTCCTCCAATAGTGCTACTATTTCCAGACTAGTTCACCACTTCTTATCTACTGCCCAAAATCTGGAGAGGTGGCTACCACACTGAGAACATGAAGAGTGGTTAACACAGAGTAAGGAGAGATGATTTTAACAGGAAGGGACAGAACTTCCCTCCTTCCCATAAAGCCACACCTGGATAACAAAAGCAACTTCCCAGGCTACAGACCCCAGTATGCTGTTCAGCCTCATCCTTCTGCAACTATTTCATGCAACTGTTTTTCAACTTTACAAGATACAATGCATGTAATTTTACTGCATACCAGAAGTACAAATTAACGAACTATTTCTTCAATGCAAAAACTAAGAGTGTTTACAATTTCATAACACAGGAGGACAATTACAAACATTTGTCAACTTGAAAACTTCTGCTGAACAGAAATAAACCTCTTCCATGCTTTTAACTTCTAACAAAGAGACCTGATAGGGGGAGTTTGACTTTTAAAAAGAAGTTGAAAAGCACTTTTTACAGATGTTTGAGATATCTGTTGTTGACTGCACACATTGGTAGAAGAAAAGAGACAGCCACAACAACGGAAGTTAAATCCCAAAAAATCTAACACTGTTTAATTAAGCCAAATAAAAATTACAACTCTTTGAAGAATAACTACACAGAAATGAAAGGAATACTCTAGTCAAAAATCCCACACCTGAACTCTTCAGCTGTAAGGAACTGTAACACATGAAAACCTTTTCAATATTTTGACATACTCTGATATCTTTCAGTTATGTTTTGACTTAAGGATTCAGAGGGGTTTTATTTAAATAAACTTTCAGATTACATCAAAATAGGAAGCGAGATTATGCAGGTGCTAACTCCACAGTATTACATTAGTAAATTACATCAACTTTTAAAATAAAACTACCTTAGCAGTTAATTATTTCTGCTGATCTTTAATGTACACCTTTGAGAAAAACTAAAAGTAGCTATCTTCTGGCAAGCAGCAATACAACGACATTAAAGACAAATTTATGTTGCGGATTAAAAAGCACTGTGGTGCTGCAACTTAATTCTCAAGATGCCTCTACTTTGTGATGGCACCATCCCCACATTGCCACTGTTAATATCCCAGAGCTCTCAGAACCAGCAATTAAACCATGATTTATGAAACTAGATGCACTACATTTTCTTCAGAACATTCTGGAAGTTTCCTCATCCCAGGTCTCTGACATTCATCAGACAAGTGTAGCAATTACAGTGGTTTCAAAAACATCCCCAACTACAGATCCATTAAGTCAGTCATTTTAGCAGTTTCAACACGTAGACATACTTATCATAAGAACGTATGGTTTCAGTGTACACTTCCAAAAATAATCAATTACTGTTGGAAAAAGCTTTTCTAACACGCCTTTGAGAATTGTGTCAATGAAAATGTTCAACACAAGTGCTTCCCAATATGCTTTTCATTTCACTCAAATCTCTCATGCACTAAAGTCAAGCCTATTAATGTAACATTGTCCTTCAGATCAGTTTTCCTTTTGCACTGTTTCTTTTACAATGGAGAAATTAACACTTCAAAGTTAAATATTATGATCTGTAGTTGTGCTTTTGACTTCAAAACATACCTCGAATTATTGTCTCAGTGCATTTCAGAGTATGCAAGAATCCTGCACCAAAGCTAACCCTGTTCACGTTCCATTCTGAGCAAAGATCAGTAGTGCTAATATATCATATCTAATGGGTTTACAATGCATAATCAAAATAATGTCTCTCCTGTGACTAAGCTGTCACCAGACCAAACTCATTTCCCTAAAAGGGACCAACATTAAGTACAACAGCATTCCCTGACTTCAAAGATTTCTACAGCATCTCATATCCATGCTCATATATGCCTAAAAGCACAATCACTTTGTAATCTTCCCAATCTTCAGTCAACTCAAGCCAATTAAATTAAAAACATTATAGAAAGCTTTTCCATCATAAGCCTCATAACTTGAAACACAATTTTGTATTTTGAGATTACAGTAGAGTAGTTTTTATGCAAAGTCCAGTAAAAGCACACACAATCATGGAAAATAGCTGCAGATTTACAGAAACCTTTAAATGCTTCCTGTACAATGGATATTTTCCCTTTCAAATCACACCATTCACATGTTTTATAAAAGAGTTATGAAACCTTTTCCTAGCTTCCAAATGTCATGCAATCTCATGCTCACTTGTTCTTGAAAAAGGGTCTATATCAATTTACCTTGAAATGCACTGTGATGCTCCAAGGAAGGGCTGTATTTGATGCGTGGAGATCAAAGAGTAAACCAATTGGGTAATGCCTGAAAATTACAAGATATTAATTTAATATAGAAGCCATATATTTAATTCTACCTATAACAGTTAACATGCCTGCATTTATACACACACACAAAAAAATATCTGTTTGACTCCCGCAATTAGCATTCTTTATTGCTTACTTAGGAAAGCTACACAGGCAAGTTAGATGACTGACATGCAGAATCAAGTCTGGAATGTACACGTTCAATATCTAAACCAGTGGTTTCCAAGCTGTGCCCACAAAACACTGCTACTTTTGCAATAGCCTTCAGTGGCCTACAGCTGCTTTGTGGAACCTTCCAAAACAGTACTTTTATTTAAAAAGCATCAGACCAGGAATAGCTGGTCTGACAGAAAAGCACACATGCTTTCAGATGCTTGAGTGTCCTGGGTTAATACCACAACGACCCCCAACATCCTTTCCTTCTCCCACATGTCTGATATATCAATGCAGAGAATAAGTAGAAGAGTGAAAAAATGAAGTACTGTAAAATGGCTGAAAGACAATAGATCAAGATCAACTCAGTATCTTTACTATCAAATTAAGAAGAATAAAAGGGGAGGAAAAAATTAATTGGAGTTTTGTATTTCAATGGTATTCTAGATTAAAGGAGATACACAAAAAAGCTTGCCTCTGACAAATACTCACTTCCATCTCATAGCTTTCTCTCCTTTAAATTCATTAGAATTTACAGCTCCCAGCAGTATACAGAACATATATCACACACACAAAACCTCCACAGGCACTATAAACAATGCGCTTTGTTCAGTTTTCTCACACACAGATATTGGCAAGATTTTTTGAGATTTTTTGATATTCTTTGAGAAAAAAAATATTTTTTTTAATATTCAGCATACCAAGACCCATTTTCTTATCTTTCAAAAATCATAACCTAAAGAGCCTTACTAGCTTTTCATCCTACAAAGAGAGAAACACATGCTGAACTGTAAAGTCAGTAGTTTCACTGAAGTAAATGGGACTGATCACAGGTCGCACACCCAAGCACGTACGTACTTTTGAAAGTCCCATGAGTACTAACCGAGAGTGTTGCTGTAACAGCACCTGTGCCAAGGCATTTTCCAGATCGGTGAAGCTCTCACACAACAGTGCTTTAGCACCCTCTATGGGTGAGCCACCCCAAAGCTAAGACAAATTCACCACAACACAAAAATAAAACCCAAAATATTACTGTAATTCCTGAGCTTTCCTGAGAATAAAGAGGATGCATACCCAGATTTATCCTGATTCACTATTAATGCTCAAGTTTTTACCACGAAGATTTTTACTACTAAATGCCAATCATGTCCTAAACCCTTAACAGTGATTCAGCAAGAGTTCCATGGAAGAGTGGTTTTCCAGGTGAGTTAAGTAACAACAATCATATTTGATAATCAGATGAATGCAAATTTTCAACATGAACAATGACTTCCAGTTACTCTCAATTTATACAACAAAACAGATAAACAAAACAGAAAAAGAAAACCACAACAAAAAACCCATACAAAAACTCCTGCATCAGGTCTTGGCCTACATCTGTATTTTCTAATCAGTTAAGATTACAAAGTGAAGTTCATGTAATCAAATTTCTTCAGTAAAATCCCTGTGCTTTGTAGAGCTAATAGATGCCTGATTAAATGATGCTTTGACCTTTTGTCTTCTGCTAATTTATGAAATGGGAGGGTCAAGCATCCATCCATTTGGTACGAGAGAGCCACCCATACAATTACCAGGGCTAGAACACAACCCACACAAAAGGAACAAAAACTCCACTGAAAGCCATGTGCAAGTGCTCAGACAGGATGGAAACAAGCTGCAGGTGTCATCCCCTAGCATCTGCTGAAGAAACTACTCCAGCACACAACAGCATCCCTCAGGAAGGCCACCCAAGAAAGGCTGCAGATCTCAACGTTTCAAGCTGCCAGGAGAGTTAGGGATCTCTCCTGAGGGCTGGAACAAGCAGATGAAATGTCCTTGCCTAGAGGAGATGCACATTAATGAGGAGCTATGTCGCCAAGCTAAGGAGCTGCAGGAGCTGTGCAGGGGGCTGCACAGCATCAGGGAATGTATAGAGATAAATGGCATCTTCACCAAGATCTCACAGAGGTGAGAATCTGGAGAGAAAGTGTCAGCAGTCATTGGAGTGGTCAGTGGGGACTCACAGGATGGGGAAGACCAGAGTTGTGTGAACTCTGGTGGTGAGGAATCCATTCAGTGCCAGCAGCTCAGTGCACAGCTGCAGAGGGAGCTGCAGATTGAGCTCTGGGTGATAGGAGCCCCAAACAAGAGGCCAAAACCAGTGCTGATCCTTTGCACAGCAAAGGGCACGGGGACCTGTGTCCCTGCAAGGTGGCTGGACGTTCAGGGACACAGCAGGAGCCAATGACACAGAGGAAAAACCCCACACTATCACACACAGATTGCGAGGGTATAAAAGCCCAGTGGTTCCTTGGTGTGGGCTCCCTGCTCAGGGGCACCAGTTCAAGCTGCTGTTCTGTTGTTACACCATGACTAGGGCCTTTTAAGGATGCAGAGGCCTGAGGCTCTGCTGTGGGAAACCGAGGGTTGAGTGGGTAAGGAAACCTTCTCTGGCTGTGGGTGTGGGTGTGGAGGGAGTCAATCGAGGCACCCACCGGCTCCCTGGAGCCGCCTGCTGCAAAGGGGCCACAGTCCCAGCTCAGGTGGTCCAAGTGTGTGACTGCCAGAGCAGCTCCTGGATGGACAGACAGAAAAGTTTCCTTAACCTCTGGCTAAGAGAGGGCAGGCCTTCTCCAGCCACTGGCAGTGCTTCAGCGTCAGACAAGAGGCTGGAAGTTCTGAGGAAGCATCAGAGCTGTCTGAACAGTGCATCCAAAGCCAGAGGAAGCAGTCATAGCACTGGGAGATTCCATCGTGCAGGGGAGCCCCATCTGCCAACTTTACTTGTTAACCTGCAGAGGTTTGCTGCTTGTTAAAAAGTTGCAGACTGGCAACGTTGTCCTCTGCTTGGCTTATTAGTCCTTGTTGTTTACCCATATGGGCACAAATTTTAAGTGGTGCAACAGAACCCCTGAGAGTATCAAAAGTGACTCTACAAGTTCTAGGGGCAAGGAGGCATCTCCACAATCCTGCCATTAAAAGAGACAGGTTCAGAGAAGTGTCAGGAGCTGGTTATGCAGCTGGTACAACAAGGACTTACTTGGCTTTTCCATACAAAGGATACTCTTTGGGGATAACGGACAGCTAGGGAGTCCACCTAAGGAATCTCCTTAAGTCAGACAAAAGTATCTTTGCTCTAAGGCTGCCCAACCTGGTGAGAGCTTTAGACAACACCAGAAGTGTAAATAACAACCCCCAGACAAAGAGAAATTAATGGACATGGGTGGATAGCAAGTGGTGAAAGGTGACAGCTACAAGGGAGATGTCAAAGTAATAAAAGAAGGTAGAAGAGAGCCCACTACAAGTATCTACATAAGTGCACATAGCTTGGGAAACAGGCAAGAAAAACTAGAGTTGCACATGCTATGGCATTACTGGGAGAGTGTTGGGCTACCTAAGGTACAGTGAGACAGCTTGCACAACTGGAATACTGCTGTGGAAGGACAGACACAAGCTGCTTAGTAAAGGCAGGCAGGGCAGAGGGTTGTCTTCCATGTCAGGGAACAGCTTAGATGTATGAAACTTAATTGGACAGACAACAGGTTGGTTGAGTTCTTGTGGTTCAGGAACAGAGGAGGGACTAGTGAGGGCAACAGATCATGCAGTCCAGGAGAGAAAATAAAGTATTCTTTAAACAACTCAGTAAGTGTCTACATCACAGATCCTGGTTCCTGTTAATCTCTCACATCTGCTGGAAAAGCAACACAGCAAGACACAAGTAGTAAAGATTTCTTGATACAAACACTGGATGAACCAGAGATAACCCAAAACTGAATCTGTTACTTATCTGTTAAGACAAAAGAGTTGTGATAATCAGTGGCAGCTTTAGCTGCAGTGACCATGAAATGGCAGAGTTAAAAGTTCTGGAGAAAGAGCAGTAAGCAGAATATACGCTTTTGACTGAACTTTTCATTTCCTCCTGGTGCCCCTACACAGTTCAGGCTCAGCTGTATCAGATGCATCACTGGAGAACACTTTCAGTCCTTCACCTGCAGCCAGAGCACTGAACCCATGCTGTACAAGGAAAAACGTAGGTGTAGAAGGAACATTCCTCCTGTTGCAAGAAGTCATAAATTTCCAGCTCTTCTAAATTTTAGGAGACCGTTTTCTAATCCAGTAATCAGTCTTCGCCTGTATTTCCATCACTGTGGTTGTAGGTTTAGTCTCCCGTAGCTGCAGGATAGTCTGAGGTTTGATCCATTTCCTTCTGTACTCACCAATGCTGTACAGTCTGATAATCTCTTCCTGAAACTCCTTACCTTGGTGACACAGACCCTAGCCCAGCACCCACCTCCTCCAGGCAAAAAATCCACCTTCCCCCATCCCAACACTGTCAGCAGGACAAAGAACACAGACCCATGTAACTCCAGGCCTAGAGAGTTTCATTCTCCTTTAAGAACTTGACCCATGCACTGCAGACCCTGAAGTTGAAACTATATTTCATACTTCCTCCAAAATCTCACTGGAAAATGGAAGAGCTGCATCTGAACAGATAGAGACTTCATCCTCACTAGTTATGAAACTGCACAGACTGTAAGCAATAAGACCTCACAGGACAAAGTAAATAATTAGAATAAACAATATTATTAACAAGGTCTATTTGATTCTGAATGCACAAGTCAAAGCTAGAAAGATTAAATATTAATGCCCACTATTCTTTCTCTACCAACTACTAGCTCAACCTAATTCTTACTTCTGGTGTTTGGGTGTTCCCCAGAAGAAGCTCTGGCTCTTTATGGGATTACCATTCTCCTAAGACACTGGTTTACAGATAGCACTTTCCTTAGAAAAGCAGTTCCACCAAGATCAGTGGACCTGTTCCTGGCATAATAGGCTCAGTTTTTCTGAAAGATGAGAGCCTTAATTAGTAGATCATCATTATACTATTTATTTTCATTTCTACGATCAATGGATTTAACAACACTTCATTTAATTTTATGATAACAAGCTACATTTTTATTCTAGACCTATATTGTAGTTATTTTTTTTTATTCTAGTTTAAACATCATGGCATTTGAAAACTTACAGAAAATACAGATTTATTTTTGGCTGAGGTACAAAGCCTCTCTTTCGTTTCTTGTTACAACTTCAGTGAAAATTAGTTTTCTCCCAACATTCACCTGGGATTATGAACACACTAGGATAAATGTGGTACCCTGCTGTTTATTTAAGTAGTATCCATGACTCAACATTACTATGGCACATAAGACACCGTTTCTTGTTAAATTCCAGATAATTTATTTAGATGTCTAAAGGTGGTTTTGCCAGTCAATTACAACAAAAGTTTAAAGAGATCATTTTTACGAGTTTCTTTCTACATATTTCCAAGATTTACATTAGGTTGGCCTCAAAGAAACAAAACACAAGAAGAGATCTACTGCATCACCAAATCTACAGGGACTCCATGATGTGATGCTTGCTAATCACAAAACAATCCAGATTAAGTTAGATTTTAAAAATCACTAGTTTTCTTTCCTATGATGATACAAGACATAAAAAGAGATAAAAACCTCTTCGTCATTCAAAATACTAAATACCTTCTGGAAGGCTGATACTATCTATACAGAACAAGCAAACACTGCAGCTCTCAAAATATTTTCTTTAAAACTCTTTAACACCAGAAGTAGAAAACCTGAGGAAAAGTATTTATAAATATTAATTAAATAAAAGAGTATCAGTCCAAGTCCCTAACCTCTCACAAAAAACTCCAACAAACTAAAAACTCGAAAGAAGGCAGTTTTAATAGACTACAGGACAAAATAAAAACCAGAATCAATAGCAATTAGTTCAGTAAACTTGAACTAATTGAATTCAACACATGCTTGCAGATCAATATTAGACTTTTACAGTGCAAACACATATCACACCAGTGAACACTGAAGGCTACTCATGTTTTATCACCATCATGCATATAAGCTTTCTGCAAACTCCAGAAACACTACTTCCTATCTGTGTTACTAGACATCTTTTAGGAAGGTGGAATATGTTAAAAGAAGATTTATTTGGCAATTCTAATGCAAGCAATGGTAAAGCCAAAACCACAAGCATTCTGAATTATGGCAACAACGAGAACAAAACCAGTAAGTGCAGCACAACACCTCTGCCCTATGCATACAGTAAAAAATCAAGCGGAATAATAAAAGAATATGTTCAACATGAAACCTTATTTTGTTTTTTCTCCTCCTCTTCTGCCATCTTTGAAACCCAAGGGAGTGATTATTTTAGGAAAACTACTGACACTGTGCTGACCCTGGGAAATCTCTATGTGATAAACTGCAGAGAGTACAAAGTTCAATAAACTCACCATTTCAGTGGTGTACCTTCGTATTCAAACCATATTTCACTAACTTCCTCTTGTCTCATAACTTTCTGAAAGTGTTTCTTCACTTTGTCTGTTACCAGTGTCAAGTAGCTTATTCTTGGCAAAAGCAACTGAAAAGAAATTATAGACAATTTAAGTGTAAATAAAATATACTGAACTAGTAAAAATCTGTAACAAGTATGCATTTTCATAACCAAAATTCAGTTAGGATTTTCTTCTTCCCCTTTTTAAGGTAACAGATCTTTCAGGCAGTTGACTTTTTAATGGTCAATGAAAGGCTATAAAATGATGTACTCAGAAGGTGCAGAATAGCAGTATCCAGTATATTAACACCAAAAAAAGTAAAAATTAGTTCTTGATTCTTTCAGTGAGGTGAGAGTTCACAGTGGACTTCAATTTCTGCTTTTCTGTATTTAAATAATGAAGTTTGAAACCTTTTGCATATGAACACATAAGTGATTCTAACTTCTTATTGAAAAGAATGAACAACTGTGTATTAGCTCCAAAATGGAAATTCCTACACCAGGAGAAAAAAACCCAATGAAAACTAGATGCTTAAGGGTTTGGTTTCAAGTGTTTTGTACTTCCAATAGCTTTCCACTTTCTTTGCACTGGGTTTGCCAGTTCAACCTATTAGTCAAGACTACTACTCTTCCACTATTTAACCTTCACTCAGCAACTATAATCAGGAAAAAAACTGTAAATATTTTATGAGTTGAAACAAGACACATTTTTACAGATTTGTTGTACACTATCTTCCTTTCTCAAGTGTATACTATCCAAATCAGAACAAATGTGCTATTTTTATTTGCAACATTTTCCCTACCATCTTTTTTTTTAGTCTTATGCACAGGAGTGGTTAAGCACTCTGTATCAATCAGTGAACTGACTGATGACTGTGTGGTACGTTCACTAGAGATAAATCAATCCATAAGCATTAACAAACAATGCTTTTCAGTATCTCACTGGGTAAAGATTAACTTTCCTGTAAAATACCAATTCATTTTAGAGCAGACATTTTAAATTAATAGTGTCCATTGTGTAATGGCCTAAGGCATATATAGGTTAAATTTTGTGTTTAGAGAAACACTTGTTTTCCAGTGTTCCTCATATCCAGTGTTGTTTCATAAAGTATTTTTTATAGTATATGAATAATGCCAGGCCCTAAGTGAATGTCTGTGGTACAGACATCCCAAACCATGTAAGGATATATTCTGCCTGACAGAAAACTTGATCTCTGCTGCAACATTCTTCCAGAATTCTTCTAATAATTCGACCACATTTTGATATATAAATTAGATAATATTTTGGCCATGATACTAAATTTTACAGTTTTATAAAATTACATAAGGCCAAGTCTCACCACTATCACAGTCATCATATCAGTTAACACTCCATTCTTATGTACCATATGGTTTTCTTTTTTCAACTGCTGCTTTTATTACCATCATCACACTGTTTCTACCTCATTTCATAGGAGCAATGTAATCAAAACACAGCCTTCATTTTTAAAAGGCAAACAAAATTCAATGAAGTTATGTACACATTCAAGTAAGAATTGTTTGGTACCTAAATGACTTGAATGACAACCTAAGCTTATCCTTTATTTACCTAATTCCACATATCTTCACTGGTTGTTCTTGAGACAATACAGTTCAGGCTATATCAAACCCACATGTTTTTGGAAATAGTATCATGTTATTTAAGCATGATACATACAGTTAATGCTGGTGTACTCTGATGAGACTTACTAGGACTCTTACAAAAGCCAATTTTCAGCATGTTGCATGTAGCACAGCCATGTTAGAATTGATAAATATATTCAAGTGTTATTTATTGGAACAGTGTTTCACATAAATCTTTAAACTACATAACTTCCTCTGTAAAATATTCTACTTCAGTTTATATTGTGAAAGAACAATCCAGTTCTGCTTCAACACAATTACAGAACACAGACAATAACCAAGCAGCATTCAACTGAATTTAACAGAACATGGACAGCACTTCCAAAAGGTTTAAAAAAAACCCTGTACAACTGTACAAAACCCAACAGCTAATCGGGTTAACAGGAATTACCTGTTTTTCAGAGATGCTGAGCATTTGTAGAACCTACTGAACTCTTTGTTTGGCCCTCCCAGTTCTTTTACCTTGATATAGTTATTCCCTTCCATAGGGGAAATGAAAGGATCCAATTCTACCACTTTTCTAGCTTTAATTATCTCAGAGATTTACAAGTATACTAAATCCGTTCAGTGAGATCTTTAGGAAGAGTTTAAACACATTTTCACCTTTTTACTCCTTTCAATATCCCCTCCCCACTCACTGAAAGATAACAAATAAACTCATGAGTTCTCTTCATAAAATTAAGAAAAGTAAATCTCCAAATACATCACCAAGCAGAATAAATCCTCACAACCATCCCTAAATGTCATCCCCAAAAATGACACAAACTGCAACACCTTCCTTTGAACATTATGTATTGCTACAGTATTTAATCCAAAAAACCAGGAATGTTTTCTTACTAACCTGGAGGTTAAATGAAATACAAAGAACTCCTAATGCCTAAGTATAAGCTTGCAATATAACTTTGTGTAAAGAGTCCCTCTCCACGTATATCCACAAGTTTTGTTGCAGAGCATGCAGTATTTTTACATGCAAAGCACTAAAACAGAAAAATTACAGATTTAATACGAACTGGACTGGTCTGATCACTAAAGTGTCGAGGGAGATGAAACAAAACATCCTAATGTGGAATGGCTTCACATTGCTCTCTCCTACAGATATCTTAACAAAATAATACTTTTGACCAAGCTAAAGAGCAGTCCTGTTAAGGACTAGTCCCTTGGGCAGAGCATCATTCTAAGAATCTATCCTGCTGCAATTTTGTTCCTTATACCTCTGGCAAGCCTCAGTCAATGAATCTCTGCTTCCTGTATACTTCTTTCATCCTTTTCCTTCTAAGTGTTGCTTGCACTAAGAGGCAAACAGTACATCATTTTAAAATAAAATGCATAACAATTTTAGGATGAGAGAAAAATCAGATAAATCAGCAACAAAAGTAGTTCAAGCAAACTGTTCCTAAATATGCTGCCACTCAAAACACAAATATCTGCATTAAACACTCCAAAGACAATTGATGTATCCACCTCTAGCATAACTGCAGAAACCTACCCTACATGAATATATATTAAGACACAGGACAGTGTTTTACAGAGCTGTCCAGTCTTTATGTCAGCACTCTTTCCCAAAGATAGACAAGTTAATTTTAAATTACTTGTCCTAGCCCTGTGCAGTGCCAGAAGGTGCTTCACATGCTTCAGCTCCAGTACTGCACTAACCCATCTGACAGACAGGGCTCTCCTGTCACACCACGCACAATAACCAAAATCTATCCCACAGACTCTTGGTTGTTTTTCTAACCCCTCACCCTCCAAGTCTATGTCATCCTTCATCTTCATAAAGCAAGTTCCTCACAGCAGAATCCTTTATCCTCTCTCAACTTAATGGTGCCAGTATTTCCTTCCCATACAGTCTTTCAGTTTATGACAGGCAGTCTGGAATGGAGAGGTTGTATCTATACTAACAAGGAAGAGGAGACATGTAAAGCTGAAGAGCTGATGTCAAGGGCTGGAAATGTTAACTACACATACTTTTCTACTTTACCCATAATTTTAGGTGTCTTGATGTTGCTCTACTTTGATTTAGCTCAAGTTTGCTCCCACACACCAAATTAGCAGCTGAAGCCCCTCTGCTGCTTCAGCTTCACGTGAAAGGGATTCGGCCCATGGGCTGACTGCTCTGTGGTGCCAGCCTGGGCACAGGAGTGGAAAGGTTGAAGACTTACTTCATATGCACTCCAGATCTGAACAAAAACATTAATGCAAACACTCTCTGAAACTATCAGAGATATACCATGACTTAAAACGTTGACTGCTATTCTGCCTTTTACTATTATAAATCCTTGGTCCCTCCAGAGACACAAAGCTGTATTACCAGCTCCAACACAAATTGAAAAATGAAGAAGCTAAAATTTTAGAACTGTGATCCATGAGTAACCACATTTTGCAGAAAGAAAGAACTAAGCATTGAGAATTTTTGTGCACACTTTTCATGGATTAAATAGAAGAAATCCTACAACCCTAAAACCATTTCCTTAACTCCAAAAGCTGGCCACACCATGAGGATAACATGGTTTCATGGTTTCCATGCCAATGTTAAACAGACCAAGGCTGTACACCTCTAAACTTAAACTCATACCTTTCAAGTAGCTCTTACACAAAATATGCGAACATATTTTAACTCATATGTATAATTTAAAGTCTGAGACTTCCAAGTAGCTTAGATGTATTTGGCAATAGGTCAACAAATATGAAGCAAAGTTCTTATCTTTTACCAGTGATGAAACTAAAATATACAAAGATGAGCATTATTATTCCTGAACAAAAAGCACTAACAGTTTATTAGGTTTCAAAACACATGCAAATGAGAAACTGGTGACATAAAGATGCTACTGAACACACACAAAAAGTTCTATCCAGTGTGGAATGGGATAAGACTTAAGAATTCCAGAATCCCATAAAAATGAAAAGTTCAAGATTTCCCTCCCATATACTTGATGCATTTCAAATTTGCATTTCACTGAATCAGCTAACATTCTTTCTCAATTACATGTCTATTAGGTGCTGAAAGAATGAAAACTGATGAGAACACTATAAATAATTAAATACATCATTACAGAAGGCACATTACAACTCAAATACACCCACCATCCCTTTTTTATCATCAGCTACCAATTCTGTTCAGGTAGTGTTCCGTTTAGCTGTTATAGCTGCTTTTCTTATTTCTGAGCTAGATCTCTCATGGCTGCTGGACTTCAAAGAAAAGAAAATCCACAGAAGTCAATCCACAGAGCCAGGGTTCTTTAGGAGTTTATGTTACAGAGGTGACCAACCTTAATGTTTATGATTTCATAAGTCTGACTTAACTAATTCTGCATTAATAGAAGTTTTCTCACTTCAACTGTTCATTATCCAAGAACATACAAACTCACATCCAACCTCCTCCTTTACCCAGTCACTCACTGACTTCCTAAGATTTTTTTCAAAAATCTGAATTAATTATATGTGATAAGTTTCTCTCACTAGTGAAACAAGCCTGAAGTTTTCCATTTGCTGTGAAGAAAGTTAAAGTCACACAGCATGGTTATATGTTTACTTTCAGAAGCTACCAAGAACAAGAAGAAAAGAATTGGGTTTTTTTCACAACATGCAGTAGTACACGTGATGAGAATGAAGGAAACAACATAACCACGGCCTCGGACTATTTGTGACTACCTTTGTCATACTCACATAGTAGGGCTCAGCTTCCCTTTCAGTTATCTCATCCTGATACAGAGTGAAACAGGTCGGTATTCGCCCAAACCACACATCTCGCAGTACATCTTTATCATCTGTCATTCTTCCAATGGACAGTGAAGCACATGTAGATCAATTTGTTTCTTCAGCTACAAAGGTAACCCATTCCCCCCCCACCAAAAAACAAGTCAGCAGGACTACAAATAAAATACATCTTGTTAAAGGCTCTCCCATAACTACGTTTCTGCAGACTAACCAATGCTGTCACCGGAGGATAACATGCATCACTTGGTGCAGAGAACGGGACGAATTAAGTTCCCAACTACAAACACATGATGGATCAGGCGTGAAACGTAAACGAGCATTTCCTAAGGCTGCATCACGCCCCAGCCGCAGAGCCCGAAGGTCCCTTCCCGTTACGGCCCCGCAGGTCCCGGCACCCCGAGGGCCCCGGCGCCAGGGGCCGAGCCCGAGTCCGCAGACGGGCGGGCGGGAACACCGAAACGAGCCGGGCTCTCCGGCGGAGGAGGGACCCGGCCCGGGGGATCACCGAGGCCGCAGGACGGGCCCCAGCATCGCCCTGCTCCGCGCTGAGACCCGGGGGCGGCCGGGGCCCGGCCAGGCCCCGCGGGCTCTGTCTACCTGTCTGTCCATCTGTCTGTCCACCTCCCCCCCTCCTTCCCTCACTGCCGGCAGCCGCCCGAAGTGAATCAGCGGCGCTCCCGCCCCATGGGGCCGGACCGGGGAGTGCCGCGGCGGCAGCGCCAGGCGCGCTGTCCCGGGCAGCGGCCGGGCCGGGGCGGGCCCGCCTGGGCGGCCCCGAGGGGCGCGGGGCCGCGCGGGCCGGGTCGGGCCGTTACCTCCGTCGCGACCGGCGACACCCGCCCGCCCGCGCGCGGGGCAGGAACTGAGCGGCGGCCGCGCCCCCGCCGCGGCCACGCCCCCGCGCACGCGCCGCCCGCCGCGGGGCTTCCGCCCGGCCCGCGCGCCCGCCCCCACCGGCGCCGGAAGCCGGAAGCGGCGGGGCGGGCCCGGCCGGCGCGGTGGGAGGAGCCGCGCCGGGAGGCCGTGCCGAGCCGCGCCGGGAACCGGTTCCGAGCCGCGCCGGGAGGCCGTGCCGAGCCGCGCCGGGAGCCGGTCCCGAGCCGCGCCGGGAGCGTTGCCGGTGCTGCAGCGCTGGAGGCGGAGAGTCGCAGGGCTGCCGCTCTACTGGACCCGGCCACGGGCCCGACCTGAGGCATCGGCGGGGTCGCTCAGCCGATGGACCGCGCGTTTGAGGATTTTGAACACCTAATCTCTTTGTTTTCTCTTACCCGATTATTCTTTTCCCTACTTCGTTATTCTTTTTCCTGCTTCCCCAAGGAAGTTGTCACAGCACCAAGCCTCACAGAGTTCCAGGAGCGTTTGGACAATGCTTTCAGGCACATCGTGTGACTTTATGGGGTGTCTGTGCAGGGCCAGGAGTTGCATTCCTTCCAATTCAGAACATTCTGTGACTTTTTCTGTGATAAACTTCACCCACCGTGAGAGATGGAGCAAGTCCAGAGGAGGCCACAGAGTTGACAAGAGGACTGGAACCCCTCCCCTACAAAGACAAGCTGAGAAAGGTGGTGGAAGGTTGTTTGGAGACCTCATGGCAACCTTCCAGTATCTGAAGGGGCCACAGGGAAGCCAGAGAGGGACTCTGCATCGGGAACTGTAGTGATAGGACATAGAGGAATGGGCACAAACTGAGAGATGGGAAATTTCGTTAAGGTATGAGGAAGAAATTCCTTACTGTGAGGGTAGCGAGGCACTAGAAGAGGTTGCTCAGGAAGGCTGTGAGTGCCCCAGCCTGGCAGTGTTCAGTGCCAGGTTGTATAAGGCCTGGATCGACCTGGTCCAGTGGGAGGTGTCCTTGCCTGGGGCAGGGCAGATTGGGACTAGGTAATATAGAAGATCCCTTCCAACCCTTCATATTCTATAATTCTGTGATTTTTATACCATGATCATAGGAGGATGAGGAGTACCTGTTGCTGCCAGTGACACCTCTTCTATACCAAAGCATCATTCTGGATTGGTTTTATCAGCTCAGTAGGTGCAAGTTCACAGCCAATTCCACCTCTGCACTGCAAAGAACGTCCCCTACGATTCTGTTGCTCTGCAAATCCCCATTCCGATGTCCTACAACTGTAGGGGTGCAGGGGAAGATCAACACTCGTGGCAGGGAACATCGTCACTCCCAAGGAAGATATGTACCCTATTGTGGTACACGTGAGCAGTTGTCAAAGCTGGGTTGTTCCGTGGCGGCAGCGAACGTCTCGGAGCGGATGTTTGGGCGTCTCACCCCGCATGGGGCTCAGAGCTGATACGGGCTGGTTTTAGCGGCAGTTCCAGCAGTGCCACGTCCTGGCCGTGCTGCCTTGTGGCCGCCAGATGTCATGCAGTGGCCACGGCTGCTGAAGGAGCCTTCGGGAGTTGGGGAACTAAACTGCAATTGTTACAGACTTGCGGTGGGATTCACCCAGACTGGCATTTTAATAAGGTTGTCTGTTGCTGAGCCGACAGTGTGATTTGCAGAACTCTCGTATTTTTTCAGTCATATGAAAGATGAGAAAAGTCTGAAAGACTAATTTTAATTTTTTCCCAGTTTAAATAAGATCATAATGACCTCTTTTGTGTAAAATATAATATTCCAAACATGAGTCCTAACAAAAAAATTATCTCTTTTGCTAGTGCTCGATAAGCAATAAATTAAGCTGTGGCACTTCTGTGATTTGGGACATGCACAAGGAAGCTTTCCTTGCCTTCTCTCTGAAGTCTTCTGTAACAAATTGATTTATAAAGGAGGTAAACTGCGGTAAACCTGGAGAAAACTTAGTATTTGTTGTGGCCTACCCCAAGGACAGGGAAAGAAGGCACAGAGTACATGTGATACTGCTTTATGCTCTGAAGGGCCCTTCCCTTACACTCCTGAATGTGGACAACTATCCTCACCTTGCACATGTTGGACATGATGGTGGGCGGGGAGAGGTTCCTCCAGAAGTACTGTCTGTGCACTCACAAGAGTTGTAATTAGTGTGGATGGTGTGGAAATGAGTGTCTTCCAGACCTGGAATGGCAGCAGACGTGCACATTCCCACAATTATGGAGACATCCAACCCACAAGCACTGCCCATGTACTAAAGACTTCTCTGTGTGTTTCTGCAAGGAACCCCCTTAATGCTGTTACAGGTCTGCTGAAACCAGTCTCAGGAGGATGCACTGGCCAGTGGAGCTGCTGTGAGATGCCAGCACCACTAGGAAAACAAACAAACACACAAACAGAAAACCCTGACTGAACAGATAAAAAAAAAATAAAGATTTTTACAAAGGTTTTTCCTCATTACAAGATTTAAAAGCTTTCAGAAAGCTTGCGCATATGGATATCCCTATAGGAAATCAAGGAGGGTTAGTCTTTGCCCTTTCCTCCTATGAGCTCCTCAGAGCTCTCCTATAGGAAGGGGTGGTTTTGGTAGCATCTGTAGGTTGAAAGGTTTGGCTGATCATTGTAACAGCATCACTAAAGGTAATGCCAGGTAATTTCTTTTCTCACAGGCAGGCAGGAGTCTGCAAGCTATTATCAGTGACACTGTTAGGATGTGGTTCCTTCTTGATGCTGCCTGTGCTCACCTCCTGAGCTCTTACTTAACCCCCACTACAGTTTTTGAAGCATGCTGGCCAGCTAGACTGTGCAATCAGCATTCTGTGGATTACTTATGACCACTACCAGGCATATTAAACATATACTTTTGCATTTTTCTTTTGTGTGTAATATAAGGAACATAGGCACCTGACTCAGGCATACAGATTCCACTTCACTGGCTGAAAACTGAACGCCATTGAGCGCCCAACTCTTTTGCTGGATCTAGAGACAGGAAGTCAGGTAGAGAATGTAACTCAGCCCAGTTATAAAGTGAGATAATTTGCTGATTAAATTACCTTCCTATTTAAACATCCTGCTGGTGCAGTTACCAGACACAGATACAGCAAGATGCATTGTCCATGTGAGATCTTAAAGGCAATAGTTCAGTAGGTGAATGAGGCTCTGCTACGGAGACAAAGCTGGTTGTAGGTAAATGTAATGTGACTACTGAACAAATAAACTGAACCTGAATGCCAGCTTTTCTGTTATTATGATTACGAATAAAGAATCCAAATCCAAACATTAAAAATAATTGCCAGAATGTAATGTCAAAATAAATACAACAAAAAGGGAATTACCTCTTTGATATATTGTTTTCCTCATTGCTATCTAATGCTTTAAATTGCACCATCTCGTGGCACAATTGGCTTGTCTAAATTGGAAGAGGAAGAGCTGCTCAAACATATTTCCAATTCCAAAGATCCTTCAGCAGTATTCCCTCATTTTAAACGTCATCATCAGACAACACACAGTGAGTCATGGCCTAATGGCAGCTGAACCAAAATACCTGTTACTGAGTACATATGGAATGTGAAGATGCTTGTAAAGAACAAGATTATAATTAAAGAAGCATTAATTCTAGTAAAAATAAGAGAAATGGAACAGATGGTTTACATATTTGTGGGCAGTTATGTTTTTGTGTAATGGTAGTGCAGATGAAGATTTGTAAGCAGAATCAGTGTACCATTTATGTCAGAAGAAACCTCTGGAGTTCTTCCCTGACATCTAGACCAACAGCCCTTCCCAAACCAGGAGTAACTACAAACTCCTATTAGAACCTATTGGTAAAGGCAAATCATGACAACATTTGATTGCTGATAAGTTACCTGAAATAAAACATGAAATTCTATTTCCTTCTGTATTTTTCTAGAACAGGGATTACTGATATTCATTGCTTTGGTCACGTGGAATTAATTTAATGGTGCTTTCACAGAGCTGGCATTTTATGTCACCTACACATACCACAAAAATAGTTTGTAAGTATATAATATATATATTTATGTAAGTTATACATACATGAATGTATAACAAATAGCCTTGGTGGGTGGACAAAAGATTCCATTTATTCAGTCCTGGCTCCTCTTCTGTAAAAGCCAGACTCCATTAAATCATTGACAAAACACACAGATATCTGAAACTTCACCTGTTCCAGTAGTGTTTCATTAGCAACTGATCAGCAATCACTATTGCTGTTTTCCCTTCACTTCCCTAAGTTTTCAATAGAAAGCAAATCGTACTTTAATTTTCTAGATATTGTCTTTCGAGTGTGTAAACAAAACTGTATTGTGGGAATTGTTAACATACACCTTTTTATGTGCAACAGTGAGTAAGAGTCAAATGAAACTCATAAAGCTGCTATTTATATCTAGCTAAATAGTTCGTTATGCCTACTCCCTGTGAAGAGCTGATTAATTACATGAGAAGCTGATTCATTCATCTGAGAACTTCCTGGAAATATTACAAGATAGCACTTAATGTTTTCCAGATACGATTTTAATTTATAAGTCTGTGGAAGCAAAAAAATCACTCTTATTGGGATATAATTCTCCTCACCTACTAATATTTGTCTTCTGTAACAGTGAATTTATTTGGAAATACTCTAGACTGGTTTTAAACTCTTTCTTGTCTAAACAACAGAGGTATGCTGACAACTGTCCTAGTTTGCCCTCACACTTGTTGACTCTTTTTTACTTTGCTGCTTTCATAGAATCACAGAATGATTTGCACTGGAAAGGGACCTTCAAGATCTAGTTCCAACTCTCATTTCCTATTTTAGTCCTAACTTAAAATTCCTAAGTCATATTTCAGACTATGAAAAAAATCTTTTCTTGCTGAACCAAGTGACTGAACATTAGGAAATCCTAGTTCTTGATCTGCTGTTTATTATTTACCTTGAACAAAATTCCTTGGTTTTGCTACTTTGTCATAGACTCATGAAGTTGTCTTGGTCTTAGTGAGGAGGAAGGGAAATACTCCTTTTAAAAATTTCACAGTATGTACATGTGGAGATTTCTTATGAACGTACATCAGATCATAAGCTTTCTTTTTCAAAAATTGATAATGCCAGCAGCCCATTGTTCACTCAGCTAGATTTTTACCCCTCTGTGTGTTAACTAAGAAATACCTCTTCTGTCAAGTATTCTCCCTTATCATAGAGGGGAATTCAAAAGGTGACAGGATGATGATTCCCAACACATGTTTTTTCTATTGGGAATACTGACAAAAAGGTTAATGGCTTTGTCAGTAGTGTCTCACTGTGGGACAGGTTTGGCTCCATCTATGTTTGATACATAAACTTAGCTATTTATGACCAAAGATCAGCACCAACTTAGTGCTGAATCACAGCACAGCCAGAAAGTAACACAAAAGCAGGAGGAAGATAATACAATAATCCTGTGCTGTTTGGCAATTGGAACAGGCCTTGAGTTGTTTACTTTCAGGCAAGAAGTTTCACCAATAACCTACCTTGTTAATACCATTGAAATGTCACCTGCTGAGACATGGGCAGTCCAGCCCTCAGTTCAAGAAGACACTAAGCACCCATGTGTCACCCAGCACTTGGGAACTCCCAGAACTGAAACCAGAATTAACTGCTCTTTGTTGACAAGTAATCCTTTACACCTCAGTAAGAAGACTTCTTGCTGTACAGATCTATATTAAAAGGATTTCAACAAGGACTTCATTCCTTTTCTGTGTTACACTGTGTGATTCCAAGCATCTGAGTTAGACTCATTACAAACTGGTTTATTGGCTATTTTATGAAACCCGACTTACTCTTGCAGTAAAGTACCAAATATACTCTTGCAATAAAGTACCAAATATTATAGGGGTTTATGGATAAACACAGTGCCAAGTGTGACACAGAGGCAGTAGCCCATATTCTCTGCCCACCCAAGTCAAGTAATTTCCTATTCTCAGTAAACACATGTCTTATTACATCTGACATAGACCACAGTTTTTTCCTTAGATTTCTAAAAGAAATAGTACTGTTGTAGTTAAACACAGGATTTCTTTATTGCAGACAAAGAGGTTTTTTTAATATGACTGGGTGACCTTCAGTTGTTTCACCCAGGGAAAGAATTTTTCTCAGTGATTCCAAATTCACTTTGATAATTTTGTAATACTAAAGTGTTGATAAATCCAGTTCTGAAACTCTGATATGTCTTTGTTTCTCAACTAATAAAGTGTGTTATGGAGATTTAAATTTACAAAGACCTTGTAGTGAATTTAAAATCAATATTGGATACAAGTTTTTCTGGGTTTTTTTTCCTCTTGGTTGTATTTGTACAACATTTGTTATATGAGTTAGCTATTCACTGACTTCTCAGGGAAAAAAGTAAGAATACAATGCACGTAAAATAGGAGAATGGATGTTCGAGTTGATGGTGAAAAAAAGTAAAAATCCTAAAGTCTATCTCATTCCATGAGAAGTATAATTACCAGTGGTCTCATCAGTGTTGAGGGTTGTTGGAAATCACTTCCTTTGAGCTGCTGGCCACACCATGTCTAATGTAGTCCAGTGTATGCGTGATTTCCTTGCTTACACAGGAGTTTGCATTTGCCCCTCTTGAACTTCATGATTCTTGCATCCTCTTGTTTGCTGAGATTCCTGTGAATAACAGCTTAGCCCTCCAGCATATCAATCACTGCACCCTGCCCAGTTTGTATCACCCAAAACCCAAGCAAGTGTGTGTTCCAGCTCCTTGTCCAGTTCAATGATAAATGTGTTACATGGCTTTGTGATGGGTTGACTGTGGCTGGATGCCAGCTTCCTACCAAAGCCGCTCTATCACTCCCCTCCTCAGCTGGACAGGGGAGAGAGAATGTAAAGAAACATTCTTTTGTCAACATAGGGACAGGGAGAGATTACTCACTAGTTACCATGAACTGCTCCTGTGTGGGCCCCTTCATGGAGTACAGTCCTTCAGGAAAAGGTTGCTCCAGCATGGGTCTGCTACAGGGTAACAGGTCCTGCCAGCCTTCCTACTCCTGCATGGACTCCTCTCCATGGGACCACAGCCTTGTCAGGAGCCTGCTCCAATGTAGGCTTACCAAAGGGCCACAATCTCCTTTGGGCGTCCTCCTGGCATAGGCTTCTCCACAGGCTGCAGGTGAGGATATCTGTTCTACCATGGACCTCTATGGGCTGCAGAGGGACATCCTGCCTCACCATGGTCTGCACTGGGAGCTGTGGGGGAATCTCTTCTCTGAAACCTGGAGCACCTCCTCCCCCTCCTTCTCCACTGACCTTGGTGTCTGAAGGGCCATTGCTTTCAAGTATTCTCACTCCTCTCTCTGCTGCTGTTTCTGTAGTGGGTTTTTTTCCCTTAAATCAGTTATCACCATTGCTGACAAGCTTGATCTTGGCCAGCAGTGGGTCCATCTTGGAGCTGGCTGGTGTTGGCTCTGTAGGACATGAGGGAAGTTTACAGCATGTTCCCACAGAAGAAAACCTTGCCACAACCAAAACCTTGCCACAAAACCCTAATACACATTGAATTATTAACCACTACTCTCTGATCCCAGCAGTCCAGCCAGTTTTTCACTACTCTTGCAGTGTATTCATCCAGTCTACATCTCTTCAGTTTAGCTACCAGTACACCACAAAAGACACTGTTGAAAGTCTTGCTTCAGATATGCTACATCTGTTATTCTTGTTTCATCCACAGAGCCAGCCATTTCATCATAGGAGGTAATCAGATTGGTCAAGGATGATACAACTTTGATAAATCTCTGCTGGCTGATTCCAGTCATCGTTCTGTCCTTCATGTGTCTAAAATGTGGAGGACTTGTTCCTTCATTTTCTCAGAAGCTGGCCATGCTGTAGACCTTCCTTCTTGATTTTTAAAAATATTGATGTGATACTTGTCTTTTACCAGCAACTGGGGAGTTCCCCCAGTTGCCACAGCCTTTCAAAGATGACAAAGAAGAGCTTTACAAACACATCGGCTGTCTCAGCTTCTGTGGATGCATCTTGCCTGGTCCTATGTTGAGAAATACTTAAATTATTCCTAATTTGATCTTCCTATAGGATAGGTAGTGCCTCAGTCCCCACAGTTTGCTACTAGGCTCAGAGACCTGACCTTGGCAGTAAAAAACAAGGCAATCAAGGCATTACTCCAGTCTTTTCTATGCAATTTGTCATTATATCCTTTGCATCCTGCCTGCACTATTTAGCAGCGAGTTTACATTTTTCTTCACCTTTCTTTCAGGGCTGCTTATCTGTAGAAGCTCTTCTTGTTGTCCTCTACATTCCTTGGTGGTTTTGACCCCCGCTGTGTGGATTTCCTAATTCGACTCTTGAATGTCTGAATGATGCTGCTAAATTTCCTGGTAACCTCCTTTCCTTGTCTGAGCTCAGCTAGAACTTTCCTCTTCAGCCAATCTGGCTTCCTGCTGTGACTGCCTATCTTCTTGTGCAATCACAATGGGGCATTCTAGTGCTTCAAGGAGATTTGATTTGAAGACCAACTCTTTTTTTTTTTTTTTCTTTCTTTCTTGGCTCCCCAGTGATTCCTGCCGACCTATTCCTTGACCAAGCTAAAGTCCACTCTTCTGAAGTTCAGGTCTTTGCTAGGTACCTTCCCTGCTTCCCATAGCATCTTAAATTGTATCTGTTTTCCCACTTCTTTTTAGGCTTTGATCTGCATACTTTGATGAACCTGCCTAGAAACATTTCTCACCAGCAAGACTATTGGGAAAGGTGCTCTTGCCTTTCTTTCTTATGCTGATGCAAATACTTTCCACCAGTCCTCACTCCCAGAAAATAATCCACGGACATAGAAGCCAAAGGCTCTCCCTGTGACACCAGATACCCTGGCTTTGATCTGCATAATACAACCTCTCCTATTAAGCCCATGTCCTTAACTGGTAGGGTCAAAACACCACCTTGGTTCTTTACCACAGCTCAGAGCACAAACAGTTGCCTTTGATCTGCTCAAGTTCTCTTTTAGCAGCAACACTTGTGTCCAGAGAACACAGTAAGGTGTTGTCTCCTTACTGTGTAAGGAGAACACAGTAACGGTGAAAAGGCAGTGACAGATAGCAATAGTCCAAAGACACTGTTGGTCCTTCTGTGGTGTCCTGCACCGGGGCCCAGGACAAGCAACCAGCTTCCTGACAGCACGTCTGACCTGCAGGTGGATACTCTGGCCCCTAGTGAAGGAAGTCTTTTAAATAAGAATAATCTTATTAGAGAAGTTTAAGGAAGTCAATTCCTTGTTTCATCTCATATTGATTATTCTTACTCTATTTGTCTTTTTTTTCTTGAACCCATAATAATGTAGTTTCCTTGATAACTTATTGGGAAGGGCATGTTTATGAAGACTTAGCTTAGCTTACATGTTCTCCTTCATTTATCTTTTTGTGGAACAGCTGAGAGATAACTCCCTAATTATTGTTTATTAATGGTAGAAATTCACTGAGCCACATTCTCACAGTCACTCTTTGTGTTTGTTTTAAATATTACATCCTTATTCTCTGTAATCGCAACTGATTATCCTGGGAAAAGCAAATGCTGACAAACAGCTCCACTACTTCGTGCTTCTCCTCCCCAGGATCACAATAACTGGTTTGTTTCATCAGGCCATTTCAACACCTCCTCTTTGGATAACTTCTCATGGGACAGTGTAATTTATATTCATCTGAAAAGGGGACAGAGCTGATGGCTGCACAGTGGCTGATGGTGTCCACAGGATCTGTATTATAGACCCTGTGTAATATACACAGGAGGAAGAAGTGACTGCTACACATAACTATGAACAGACAGTTTCCTAGTAATGCTCCAGTATTATCTGGAGATACATAAGAACTGTTATGCTTTTAATTACATCTGGTCAGCTTAATGTTTAATTGCAGATTCTTTAGCACCCAGCTAGGTTACAGAAGACTGGATAGCTGTTGGATTTGTCACAGGCTGCTCATATCCCATAGCAATTTAATCAGCTGTGCTTACATTTCATTCTTTAGCACATTGGCTCTAGACTATAAATTGCTGAAGATAGAGAGGGACCTACTTTCCTTCATGTTTGTCCATTTCCCAGCTCATCTGTTAGTCAGTATGAGCAATAATACATACCTGGTAATTATGTATCTAGTTTTCAGGGCTATTGATTTAGTAATATACCTAGAATCTCTATGAAATAATTAATTTTAAATTTCCTGGTAGTTTCTGCCTTCCTTCTTAAAGATTAAAAGAGAAAGATCCCATCCTAACTTAAGCCATGTTGGCTGCTAGATCTCCATGAGAATACGATGAAAAAAGAATAGAATGGCATGGCTGATTTAGTCAAAAAAACTAAAAATTATTCTTTAATTTTAATTATTCTTTAATTCAAATTAATTTCAACCTAGATAATAATCAAAAATTTAGACCAGAGAAGGATATGACCTATAGCTTTGCTTTTGGTCAAGGAAAGAAGCATGAAAGTGTAGCAGCACTATGCACACTAACCAGTGCAAAACTGGAAAGCAAGAGAAACAAAACCATAAAATATTAGCCTGGAAATATATACATTTCATCCAAGCTAAACCTACTACAGAAAACATAAGCACATCTTGATAATAGGTAGTAAATTAACAATTTGCCAGTATTATATTCCTAATGCCTCATTGTTATGTTAATTTGTGATTTTTTTCTAATTGAATTAATTTATGGTCTTACTAGTATACCTTTAAATTGTGACAACAGGAGAACTGAGTGTTAGAACTCACATACATTTTTTTTTCCTTTTAATCAAACTCCTAAAGAAGCTGGAGCTCCTGATGCACTGAGTGGCACCGATGGTGCTGCCAATCAGTGGCATTCTGCTCCCAGGAGAGGCAGCATGTCCCACCTCCCTCCTTCGTTCCCACTAAGATGGGAAAGAAAAAAAAGTAGCCACAACGTGGAATGTTCTCTCCTCTGAGTAGCAGCCACACCATTTGTTTCAGACTAGTTATACAGCCTATTTTCTCACAGCTGTTTTATCTTCCCCTCTTATAGCTTTGAGGAGGGAAAAAAATACTTACTGAAAAACTTCAGATGGCAAATAAACACCATATTTAATCAACCTTGACATAGCACACATGAAGTGTTTTACAGATATTAGTGCTCAGCTTGAGACCAGGTCAAAATCTTTATTTTGACTCTTTATGCAAACTGGTAAGTCCAAAGACTGAAAGGTTTCAAGAAACTGTAAGTTGAAAAATGCACAGAGGAAATGTTCATCTTTCACAGGTAGGCAAAATAACAAAATACTTGGATACTCAGCAAGAATGAAGTGATTTGTAGGTGAGTTGTAGTTGTTATCTTGGCTTTGTATTGACACTGCATTTCAGTGAAAGATAGTTATCAATAAATAAAAGTGACAATGGATTGTTATTAACAGAATGAGAAAAGCATTTGGCAGGCATCAGAGAAAAAAATCCCTGAAAGAAATAGCTTTTCTGTGAGACCTTTTTTTTCCCCTGTGAACTGATTGGAGAAGGAATGAAAACTACTGACATGGATGTATTAGCAAGAATAAGAGGAATATTCAACACTGGGAACTCCTGAACATTTCATAACTGAAATCTATTTGGCTATCTGCCTGGACTTATGGGCTGAACCTAGCTGGCATTGAAACCAAACAGGGCACTCTCACTGTTAGCATCACGATGGAAGTACTATGTGGAGGTAGTGACTGATGCAGAAGTAGTTCACTTGTATGTTAAAAAACCCTACAATGGCTCTGGTTAGCACCATAAGATTCCATGTTAAAGTCAAAAATCATATGCTACACCTTGGCATTGCTGTGGGACACTTCTAATGGGTGAGCACTGAAGTTTTACAGCCCCATGGATGATATACACGACTTATTTTGTTTGCTTTCCTTGAGCTGTAGGATTCTAATGCAAAAGACTCTTTAAAAGACCAAAGATGGGGTTTATGACTCTTTTTTGAGTAGCTGACAGGAGGTGTGTGGGTAGCAGGGAGGTCTATATGACACTTTTCATCTATGCAAACCCAAATATGAGTTGGGCCAGCAACTCAAAGACTCGGGTAAATTTTTGGCATTCTACAGCAAAAATAATATGAAGAAGAAACCATGCTAATATTGAATTGATTAATTAAACATGCTAATTTCCCATTAAACATTCTACCCACACCTATCTGCTGTGGAATACTCAGTTTACAGAATAAAAATCTTAACGTATCAAAGGGTTTGGCAGAATTATTCATGAATAAATGGATTATAAATTAAACCAAAGCTATCAGAAAAATGAAGGTGAAATCATTTTTGACTTAGCTGATCAATAACTAGCACCTAAGAGATGGGCATTGCATGTTTTCAAGAGAGGTATTAGCTCACAGACAAACCTAAATACCAAAGATCCCAAACTGAACCATGATGGGAACCAGGCAACTTCAAATAAGACCAAAAGCGTCCAACACGCAAATCTAAATTGCTGCCTGAAGCAATCACACGGCGTGTACAAGATCAAATTCAGAGCATGGGGTTATGTAAATTCACCCCCACTCCAAAATGTCCTCAGAGCCTGAGGTGCTCCCATCTCCTTGAGCTCCAGTGCCTGTGTGCTCCCCGGTGTGTCCCCCCAGGCAATCCAGCCACGCGGCCGCCAGACAGACCAGGGTAAGCCACGGCAACTGGCACGCCAATAATGACTGCCCTTGAGCCTCAGCCATGTTTTCCTCCACCAACCAGGTACATAAAGCAATCTCAGAAATGCTTGATATCCAAGAAGCTCACATCACTGTCTCTTGCTTCCAGATTTTTTAGTCCTACACTCAGTCAAGCTATTGGCATTTTTCCAAAGTCCTTCCCTGTGACATGGAATTGCTTACCTTTAAGAGGTTTGCCCTGCTATTTGTTTTAAGGATTTCTTTGCTTCCCTGGCTTCCTACATATTGCTCTTGCTACAATTCTGGCTGCCATGTTCCTAAACTAATTTAGTTCCTAGCCTTGGCTTTTCCTGGTGCTAATATTTAGTTGCATTTTCCAGGCGGTCTTTAACCTCCAGGGGTGATCACTCACATCCCACCACATCTGATAATTTACTGAGGACATTAATTTATGCCTTTTTTTTTTCAAGACATGGAATGGGACTCACCCCTCTTTTCAGGTATGGCCAGGGAACATCTAGTCTCTTGTTGGGCCAGAAACCAAACATTAGTGGTGATATGACTGTGAGACAAAATGTATTCTGGTAGGTAGGATATTACCAAATTAAGCCTACCATTTCCATCACTATTTCTACAACATACCTGAGACTCCTGGAAAACAATGGAAGTCAACATGGCATTTTGTATGAAGCCTGTTGTTACCACATGAGTTAAATAAGATCCAAATATGCAAGCACAGGGAGTCCCAGCAGAGATTCAGGCCAAGCAATACCTAGTTTTTAGCTCCTTGTCAGACTTGGGCAAAAAGCAAAGACTCGACTCTCGGTCCCATGAAGACTGAGACAACCCTGAGCATGTGGGGAAGTGAATCCCTAAGTGCCTGGGGCACTCTCAAGACGAACAGGGAGGCAACCCTGGAATTTAAGTGCCCACAGGGTTAGGTGTCAAAAATGAATGTGGGATTTCAGGACCACAGTTTAGGACTTACATTTTTTATGTGTGACACAGGGAGGATTTTGGCCCCTGTGTACTTCATTGTTCTTTTACCACCAACTCCAAAATATGGAAATCCAAAGCAGTCTTCATATATTCTGACAATGAATTATCCGAATCTTATATGTTTGCATGCATGCACTATTTCTGATGGAAATATTGTATTGGAAAGGAAGAAAAAATATTTTATAACAAAGTTGATGATAATCCACTCATATTTTTCTGTAATTTGTGTATGGGCTTTAGACCGGAGGTTTGTTTGTTTTAGAGCTATTGTGCCATATATTGGAATAGTTTTATATTAGAACAGAGATTGTTTCTGTTTTGTAACAATGAAAGGGGAGTCTGAATACATAGTATTACCTCAACCTGTGTGTTAGCTGATTTTTATAACGACTTCAAAAATTTCGAGTCTGTATTTATCAGATTATCTTTGTAACTCCAATATCAGCATGTTTTGGGTTTAGGGGATTTTTTTGGTTCTTTTTAATATCTCACATACAGTTTGCAGTCAAGCAAGACTATTGAGTATGGTAAAGTCTAATCTAGATACTCAATCATCTTCTTTTTCACCATGCTGGAATGATACCAAACAGGAGAAGGATAATTTGTTGCATAATACCTTTCTAAGGTATGAAGTGCTCTGAAGAACTGTTGCAAAATTGTGTTGGTTCAGATAAAGCTAGACCAACTTGTTCTGTTGCATGTGCCTGGATTAAACTGACATAAACTGGCTGCTGACATAAACATGACCATCATTTAAAGTTTCCTGAATGACTGGCTAATTCTTATGAATGTCTATCTTAACTTAATGGCCTTAAAAATGCCTTTCCTGACTTAAGAAGTCCAAACCTTCTGCATAAGACAGGTACAACTCAAAGTACAGGGCCTCAACACATCTATTTGGATTGAAATCACACATTGTTCTGACACTGCCATATTTAACAACCAGACTTTATTTTACCCCGAGTTTGAAAAACAACAAAAACAACCAAACCCCTTCACTTAATTTTGTATATCAGGATTTTTTAGGATATGTTAGCACTGAAGCACAAATGCTGGATACCTCAAGGCTTATGTGGAGTGCACATTTCTTACACGTGTCTCTCCAGAGAGATATGGAACTCTGCACATTTTCTAGGTACTCTATGGTGCTAATGCTAATCCAGACCCTGCCAAAATAATCTAAGAGGATTTGAAAAAACATGTGCCTTGCATTTCTCCCTTTTCTCTCTTATGTCATTTAAACTGCATGTTTTCAGGCCAAATTTTTTTTTTTTTTTTTTTTTTTTTTTTTTTTTTTTTTTTTTTTTTTTTTTTTTTTTTTTTTTTTTTTTTTTTGTGTGTGTGTGTGTGTGTGTGTGTGTGTAATGAAGTAGCACAGGTCTGCTGAACATACCCTTATCTGCCTGGTCTGCCTTTAGCTCAAGGTATCTAACAGGTAGAGTGGCAGGGAGAAGACATACCACGACTATGGTGGCCAAGACTCATTTCTCTCCAGTGCTGTTTAGGTGAAGTGGTTCACCAACACCAATTAATTTACCTTTGCTCTGGCACAGCAGAATCCCAATTATAACTGACACCTAAAGGGAAATGTAGCACAAAGCCTTAGTAATGTATTTATCTGGTTCCTTCAATGGTAAGTATCAGAAAATGCCATGGTTATGTCAGTTATGGTTCTCTAGCCAAGGAAATAGAAAGGAATAATTTTAGGCTAAAGTAAGAGAAGAGGTATAGTTATTTGAATCTTTACAGTGTCTACCCAGTGTCCAAAAAGCCTATCCAGATATGGCAGACAGGACTTTCTGCTTTGTTCCTTGCCATCCATCAAGGACAGCATCTACCTGTCAGGAGCCATCAGGTCTCCTGTCTCTGTCACTGGAAACACTTCAAATCCAAACTGATATGGTCCTGAATAGCCTGCTCTTGCTGACTCTGCTTGAGCAGGGGCCCGCACTAGACAACCTTCAGAGGTCCCTTCCCATCTCAAGTGTTTTGTGATTCATGCTTATGTAGCTTGCTTTGCTGAAACTGACTTTTTTTCTCAATCCCTTAGGCAGTTTCTCAGAGTACAACTATCTTTCTTTCCAGTTCTGCCCAATTTTGGCATGACACATACTTAACTTGGGGAAAAAATATCTTTCTTTTTAGGTTAGTCTGTTTAGTTAATCACTAATCAAATAAATTACAAGTCAAAAGAGCTGAACAAGTCAAAAGATGCCCACAGAGGTCTACCTATTGCTTGGGGTAAAACAGTAGCATAGGTAAGACTTAGCTGCTCAGCCAACTCCTGTGCATGTTGTGTTCCCCTGCCTTGCTCACATCCTTTTCCTCCTGCCACAAAAACCCAGCATTAATTATATCCATCAATTTATGTAGTGTTTATCAGTTACTGGCTGATTATGACCATTGCATATTTCCAGAATACAGACTTCCAACATCTTTATTATGTTATTTTACAATTTTTAGCAGAGAATTGTAACATCCATGTCCTATCAACAACAAGCAAATATCAGAACTAAAACCTAAAAGCTCCGTACATCACAAAAATGCGTGCTTGTTAGACTCAATTTAAGACGGTATCCGTCAGCGCGCAACAGCGTTTCCTACGGAACGCCGAACCTCGGGGTCATTTAAGAGAAGAATCCTTTTAAAAGCACCGAGGAACACATGGGATCGCCAGGTCCTGGCAGGGGCTGGTCACGATACGACCTGGCACGATCCTGGGCGCTGCAAGGTGTCTCAGCCCGACCTTCCCGCGGGAGCGGCGGTGCCTCCCTGCGGAATGCCTTCCTCGTCCTCCTCCTCGGGATAACGAGCCAGCAGCGCGGTCAGAGCCAATTTATTCCCAGGGACAGGGATAAGCAGCTAATTAATTAATGTGGCGGGCACCGGGACAAAAAGCAGCGCTGCAAGCTCTGGGGTGTGCTGGCTCCTCAGCCCCTCGGCTGTACAGCTGACCGTCTTTATTCATGTTTTTCGCCTTAAATGAGGAGGGCTGGGGGGCGGCCGCGGGAGGATGCGGAGCCCGCGGTGCGGGCGGGCGCGCAGCCTTTCTCCGCGCCTTGCACAAGTGTCCGGGGCGCGGGGCACACCTCAGGGTGAGCAGAAAACAACAACAAGATAATGGCCCCTAATGCGCACCTGGGCTCGGATCACACGTGGGCCGCTCCCTTCCTGTGCGAGCGGCGGGAGCCCGCCTGCCGCGGCGCGGCGCGGCTCTCTCCGCGGGGAGGGACCGACGCGTCCGGCGGTGGGCAGGGAGGGAGGCAGGGAGGGAGGGAATCTCCTTATTAAACGCATACAGCGGGGCGGGCGGCTGCCACCGCCGGCCCGTCCATGCCCGGGGAGAGCCCGAGAGCGCCGCGCTCCCCCCGCTGCCGCCCCGGCTGCCGGCGGGAGATCCCCGCGGAGCTCGGCATGGCGCGGCGCGGCCGCTTCCAGCGCCTCTTCGGCCGCAGCGAGTCGGAGGACTCGGAGCCCGAGGGGGCGGCCGCCGCCCCCCGCCGCCGCCCCTCCGCCGCCGCCGCGCCCAAGCGGCGCCCCGTGTTCCCGCACTGGCGCCCGAAGAAGAAGGAGCAGCATCCCCGGGAGGGCGGCGGTGCCGCGCCCGCCTCGCCCCTCGAGCCCCCGGCCCCGCGGTAAGCGCGACACCCGAGCGGGCGGCGGGGGGGACCGGCGGGCCGGGCCGGGCACAGCTGGGACCGGGAGTCTTTTGGCGAGGAGGGAAGAGCGTGTCCCGCCTTCCCGCCCCGCGTTCGCCCCAGCCTGCTGGCGGAGCCGTGTTGACAAACAGCAGCGCCCGTGTGAATAAGTAGCAGTCAGCCCTGTGCCCCGAGCAGGGGGAGGCTTCCTGGCCCAAACCAGCCTCCTCAGGGCGGCCGGCGTGTGTGAGCGGCTTTTACTCTTCTGCGGCAGTGGGCTCGTTCTGTGCTCGCTTTTTTTTTGACGTAGTAGAGGAGGAAGATGACAGAGAAGGGCTTGACAGCACTCTGCTCCAGTGCTTCCCACAGCTGCTCCCCAGTGTGGTTCCAAGTCTGCCATGAATAATTACTATCCAGGGCATGCTGGCTTCTTGGGGACACAGGCATTCCCCGGGGGCTGTTCGGAGCCTGTGGCCACAGCACAGGGAACCTCGGTGACACCGTGGGATTGCCGAGCAGTAAAACCTCTGACGTGAAGGTCAATTCACAGTAGCGTCCGGTGAACTTGAGGCTACGCCAGGAAAGGGTTTGGTTAATACTGCTGAGATCTGGACATCACAAGCCGGCAGCAGTGAGAAGCTGTCAGTACTGCCTACATTAAAAAAAAAATTTAAGCTATTGATCTTTTAGGTGTTTGTTTCAAATTGAGAAATCTCAAGTTTCAGAAGGTGGTTCTGTATGAAAATGTTAGTACTTGCTGGAAAATAGACATCAGGTAAAAGAACTTGACTGAAGTGTAGTCTAATGATGTTTATGTTTGGTATTGAAATGTATTGTTGAGGACTTTAAACACCAACGTCTTCTATCAAAGGAAAAAATACCCTTATGTTTACATATTTTTAGGAAAGAGAAAACAAATTCTGCTTTTCAGAACTTTTAAAAAGGTACATGATGTATTTCAGAATATTATTGAGTGGCCAGACTCAAGGCAATGCTGCAGGTGACCTCAGCCAGGAGCAGATCTCTCTTTTGCCTTCCAAAAGCCAGGTAAAACAGAAGGGGATCACAGTCTAGCTCAGGGTGGAAGGGAGCCCCGAACAGGGCTAGCTCTGGGTTCAGATCCCAGTTGCTCAGGACTGTCCACTAGAGTTTTGAAATCTTCCAAGAAGAGAGAGTGTACAACAACTTTGGCCAAGCTGTGTTACTACTGCCTTGTGTGAAATAGTTTCTTCTGGTAGAAGAAACTGGAACCTATTTCAGTTCACAGCTTATGCTGCGCCTGCCATGCACTACGGAAGAGCCCCCGTGGCTCTTGGTGAGCCTTTCATGCATACTGACAGGCAGGTGATGGGTTCCCTCTGTGGCCATCTCTTTCCTGGGCTGAACCTGCTTGCCCAGCCACTCCTCAGGGTAAGATCTCTAGCCCCTCAGTATCTTGGAGCCCTGTGCTCTTTTTATCAGTGTGTTTTGTATTGAGGGGCCTGAATAGAATATCTAGATGTGGGCAAATGAATGGTGGCATAACACTGAATATTCTGATTTACACTAACCAATCCAGTGCAAGATACAAATCTTACAACATTTACATACAGCCTATAGGATCACCGTTCCACCTTTGGCAAGCAGGAGGGTCTTGTTTTATCAAGGAGATTGCCCCCAGCTAGCTGCACCATTGTTCACTAGCTGAGGGCTTGGTATCTTACATTTCAAAGCTTGCCTTCATTTCTATCTCGCTTGTAGGTTTCATATTCATATCTAAGCAGTCATATTTATAAGTTTTTCTATTTCATCCTTTCCAACAGTGTGGGTTCCTTTTCCTTCTAGATACCAGGATATTTTTACTGCATAAATTTGTTTTCAAGTTCTATGCATAAATTACAAGAGAAATCTTGCAATAATTGCAAGTCTCTTGAAAGGACAGGGTTGTAACTCCTGTTACAAAACACCAGGGGGTTTGGGTTTTGGTCAGGGAACCAATCCTTCTGCTATTGATGACAGGCTAGGTTTGTGCTTCAGCACATGAAAATACACATGTATGTCAACATCTTTAGCTGCAGTTGGTATTCTATCCCAAATTTCTCTTGTTTGTGTAGCTTTCTACCACCCTTAAAAAATGGAGTGAACTAAGCTTTTAGTATAAAGCCAAAAACACTAAATGCATTCCTTAAAATATGTTGAAGATTATGATAGCACTTCTCAAAAGACATGGTTTGAAGTATTTTATTTTTATTACATGCATGGTAGGCTGTAATGCTTGGTCTCAAGAATACTGTGTAGGACAGATAGAGTGTCCTGTTAATAAGGATGACTTTGAAGATAGGAGATGCCTAATTAGTGGCCATGGTTTAGCTATGGCACATGGCAAGCATGACAGCTGTCAGTTTGAAGACACCTATTTATATGATATACTCCAGTTTAAAAATTACCTCATCAGCAGCTGTTTTGCTTGTCTTATGTTATTTTTCAGGTAGCCAATACTTCTCCTTGCTGTTAATTATTTATCTGGAAGAGCAGTACCCAGCATGGCATAAAAAAATCTTGTAATAAAAACCAAACAAGCATCCCAGCTCCCTTAAACTTGAAGTTAGAAGTGTGCATTCTCTTGTCTCTATGAAATTTATGTTGTACTTCCTACATTCATGGGTTTCCAGGCAGCCAGATGAACTCCTCTGATAACTTTTTCCACCAAAAACTTGTAGAATCTCTCTGATAAAAGCTGCAAGTTTGCACCTCTAAACAGAAGAAGGTGCAGTGAAAAAAAAAAAAGAAAAATAACTACAGTTGTCACTGTGCTGTAGGTAACTGCATCACATTATGAAACCAGTTTTTACTTGGTCCCTTGGACCTATGTCCTTATACAGCTGTTATGGTTTGGACACTGAATAATCTCCACCCAATGGCAACTTGAAAAATGAAGAGGATGGCTTGGAATTGAACTTCGTAGCAGGAAGTTGACTGCAGAAGGACAAAAAACCCCTGTTTATCTTTGGGGTGTGTTTGTTTAGCAGTGTTTCTCAAAATGTGTGCTACCCTATGAATCTGAAACTTTTTGTATTTGATGGTCAAGACCAGACAAGTTACTTGGTCCAGTTATGAGTTGGCTACCATATAAATGACAGTAGCTAGATTCTTGCCCAAGATGTGTCAGTGTAATCACCGTGAAAAAGGAGGGTATTTTTACTGGTTATTACTTCCTCAGTTTCAAGAAACACATACTTGATATCGAGCATGTTAGAAACACTACCAGCAGCAACACCCCTTCTTTTTATTACTTTCTTCTTCCCTGATTAAATGAATTCAGCTCACCTTCATCAACATGCTAAATATGTGAAGGCAAAGAAACCCGTGTGACTGTTATTCTACAGTGATTTGCAAGGAAATAAAAATTATTGAGGGTTCGGTAATAGCATAAAAATACGGGAAGGGAAACAGCATTAGGCTGCATCCAAGGGAAGTTAGACTGTGGAATTATACCTTATCTTGGGGTGGAAAATGCACATCCATGAGATGGTGAGTGCGAAGAAACATGATTTTTAGTGAAGAAAGTGTCAGTGAGACAAACTCCTGTATCTCTTCCGTACTTCCACATTCTTACTCTAAGTTATTCGTCTGTGACTTCTGTGTTAGAAGAGGTGAAGGAGCTATGCTTCACAGCCCACATGTAGCATCACATTTTGGAAAAAGATGAAGAACAAATCCTGTGTAAAACAAGGTGTGTAATAACACAGACCATTAGTAGCTCAATTGATTTACAAGAATAAAATGTAGAAAACTGTTATACAGTTTTCTGTAAAGTACCAACCCTCAATTCAATGTACTTTATATACGTAACTTCACATCTGTGTGTTGGCTGGTTGAAAAAAAAAGGAAACATTCACCTATGTTCTTTTGTAAGACCGAATATGGATTTCTGCAAGTGTTCCTGATTGCACTTAGTGGGAGGTGGAAATGGAAAAGGGTAATTTGGTTTGATGTATAATTCTTGGTAAACTGTAATGTAAGCATAACGCATTAGGAATAAAGACAGTATTTTAATTTTTATAGGGGAGTGAAGATCTTTTAAGAGATTATGATCAGAAAATTAAAAGCAGAACTTTATTTATTTATTTCTCTACTGTGACCTAATGAGGAAATTAGAAAAAAAAAATAGAAAAAAAAGTTCTAGAAAGATACTAAAATAAGAGGGTTGACATGCTAAAACATTCATTTGTGGTTTTTTGCATTTTTAAGAACTAAAAAATACTGTCCTTTGAAAATGTAATGACGTCTATGCCATGAAAGTAGTAGTTTGTCTCTCCTGCATGCTTTTAATGTCAGCTGCTCCTTCTGTGTTGCTGATTTCATGGCTTTGGTGGCTGTGTAAACACCAGGGTGAAAAACACTCTCTTTTTCATTTTGTCTTTTTCAAAATCAAATGGCAGTCTGAAAAATATGATCCAGTAAGACTGCTGGTACCTTCGTGGTCAGCCTGCTTGGATGTCAGGGTATGAAAGGCAGATCCTGGTAGAGAAGAGTGGCACCACATTCCTAACTGCAGTGGTGCACAAGAATTGCTGACTTTCCTTGCTCTTGCTTTTCCACTTAAATTAGAAAAAAAATCCTTAAAAAAAAAAAAAAGTGAATTAGTGGACTTATGCCATTCACAGTCAAGGATTTTTTCCTTATTTTTTGGGTGCTTCTGGCTTTGTTGCATGCTTATTTGAAGAAATGGTGTACCTTACTGTATCCAGGTGAATCTGATCCATAGTATTGCTGACTTCCATTCAGGTGATAGGAGTTCTGTACTGAATATTTAAGTGCCTGTTAAAACAAGGACTATTGTGGAAAAGCAGGTTCTATCCTACTCAAACTAGGTGCCAGTCTTGGCACCTCTGGTTTTAGTGTGTCAGATCCACACTTGGAAATAGTGACAAATAAAAATAGAAAGGTGTTTTGGGAAATTACTATTACAAAACACCACTGTAGAAACCACCCAGGAAGGTGCACAAACAAAAAGTTCTTATTGAATGCAGGTAGGTACAGTTGGCACTTAGTAATGCATGAAGTGCTAAAAACAATGTTAAATACTGAATGCATGCCAGTTCAGTGAGTACCACTTCTCTGAATGAGAAAACAGCAGTTTTCAGTCTCTTTCTCAACACATCTGTCTCTTGTCTCTTCCTTTTCTCCTTGTCTTGATCCGTGCTCCTACAACTTTGCCCAGTCTTTCCCTCCCTCTCCATCCTCTCAAGAATTACATCATGCAGTTTATGCTGCACACTCTAGTGGGTTCCTGCTTGCATGCAAGAGAGGAGTGGAACTTTATTTTACCTGTGGTGATCTCAGGGAAGAGGCAGGACAACAATTGTAGATAGAAATTAGTATGTTATGGAAAGGGTCAATATAATTAGTTTAATTTATTTTATATACAAGATGACATCCATATCCTCTAATTTAGATATCTGCATCTGAAATAGTTCTTCACTTTATAATCAAGGAGGGCAAATAGTCATGTCTGCTGTGCAATGCATCTCACCTTAAGGCTAAACCAGGCTAAATGAATTGCATCTTAGAAGTGCAAGTTTTTTCTCATTGACTTTAAAAGCTGCCTGAAGGTGACACCTCCAACATCTAAATTTGGGCATCTGAATTCCATCAATGTTACCCAGTATGAGGGAGTCCATAGGCTGATACTTCCATGTAGGAGGTGCTACAGTGCAAAGTCAAAAGGTTGTAAGCTTCAAAACCTATGTTCTGGCTTTTCATGTGCAGCTTTCAGGAACCTTCTTTGTTCACAAGCAGTCTGGTTTGAGAGACTCATTTTTGCATAATTTCTGTTATTCAGTATGTTCTGTTATTCATTTCATTGTGGTTAAGACTTCCCAAGTTTCTTTAGGGAACTGGGATTGATCCCTACTTCTGCATTTTCTTGGGATGGGTGGGAAAAGCATGGGAAACAAACCTTTCCCAGATGGCTTGAGAAAGAGAACAAGGCAAGCAGGAGAAAGGGGAGACAACACTACTATGCCTATGGTCTGATTTGCAGAAGTTTAGCCAAAATAGTAATGCTTGGGAAAGTGAAATTCTGCTGGAAGTATAATCCTGTCACGGGAAAGATGGGAAACTGTTAATACTAGGCAGTTCTTCCTCTAGCAGCTTGCATTTAAAAATAGAATAAAAACCCGAGGACCTGTTCTGTCACCAGAGGTGTTCCTGTGCAAGGGAAAAAAATCCCTTCTTCAGCTTTCAAAACAGACAGAGGTCATCAGTGGTTTGCATGTGTGTAATTTATCTGACAGCGATGTATCTTTGTATATACGAATCTTGGATTTGTCACACCAGAGAACTTTCACTTTGTACATGTGTACACCTTCACACATGTGTTTGTTCATGCAGCCACATACTGTGAGCTCACACAATCTGTCATCAAATATTTCATCATTCGGTGCTCCCTTGAGACAAGAAGGGAAAGATAGGCAAAGACTGATCAATATAAGAGATTGGCCTTCTATAGTGCCCTCCAGAAAAAACCCCACAGTATTTATTTAAAGAAAATAAGATACCATTTTCTGTATTATTCTGGAACTGTACTTGGAAATTACGACATAAAAAATGTAAAAAATATGAGTTGGATAAAATTTATTTTTAGTACCTGAATAATTTATTCATTTAGAATTCACAATTATAAAGTCAATCAAACTAAAATTTTAAAATGTCCTGAGTATGAAAATTTGTCAAATAGACATGATGAATCCCCCAAATCCTGAGTTTCAGGTAGAGCCCAATGCCAGAAGTACAACTACTATTTTTGTTTGTCCCAAAATAGGTTCTTTTACTCTGTGTGCAAGGGGCCAATCCACACACGTTGTCAAGGTATTTGATTTCTTTACAGTTCTGTGCAGAATGGGGTGCTGGATGTCAAACCCACAAAGCCAGCACTACCAAAATATTTCACTATGCATTTTAGCAAACAAAAGCCTTAATTAATTTGCTACAAGCTTCACAGTTCTCATATTAATTTGTGTTATATCTTGTATTGGTTAATGATTCTCTCACTTCTCATGCTGACCAGTCCCGTGGTGTTTCTCTTCTTTTGGGCTGATGGATTTTTGGGTCAATGATCTGTGAGTCGGTGGTCGGGATCTCCCCCTGCAGAGTCACCTTTTACCCAGTCAGAGCTCATTCAGCACAGTTGCTGGGTAAGGTTTATTAGTTTCTTCCTTATCGTGGGGATTCTGCCCAATGTCCTTGTGACCCATAAATTCTGCATTCTTTGTGTCTGCTGTCAGTGGTAAATCCTTCTCCCCAACTCTGTTAACCTCCCTCTAGGTGTGAGATCACTGAAACCTGTCAGGCCCTAAAGCTTAACAAGACAATTCTACCAACAAGTGATTTGTCTTTTTAACCCCTGGACATCACTTTAGGCTTGTGGGTGGCTGTCTGTTTCAGATTAAATCTTCTTTCTTGTTTATTAGACTTGAAAGTATGCAAAGATCAAATATCAAAAAACTTTTCTTAAGAAGGTTTTACATATTTCACAGTCTCCAACATTTTAACAAAAGAAAATATAAAAATTTTAGTAAGGATACCTTATTAGAGTGCTCCTTGTACAGCTTAATCACTCCTAAAGTACTCTAAGAAATACAGGCAGACAGAGGGGCCCTGTGCATCCTTTAACCAGCTTTTTTATTGTTGGTCTTTCTTCTTTGTAAGCTACTTCTTTATTGTCTCCAGAGTATTTTGAACTGTTGCTGGTGCCACATCTGTGGTGCTGCTCTTGAGGTCAGGAATACTGTCCGATGCCATTCAAATCCAGAAGGATCAGTGCCCAAGTTCACAGACTATAAACATCTGAGCAGAAAACATTTAAGTCGCATGGCCTATTGGAAGCCATAATTTTCCATTTCTCCCTTCTTTATGGCCAGGAGCAGGTGCCACAATGCAGTATCTCAGGGCTCATGGAGAGCTATGTAGATGACTTCTAATTAATGCTAGGAAAGTAGGAGAGAACCTCTAAAATCCATGGTCTTGTGAGGAGAGCCTGCATTTTAGGAATGAGGAGGTTTTCTGTTTTTTCCTGGCAGAAGGCTAGCAGAATTTCTCATGCTGCAACTTGTACCCCTCGCGCCTCAGTCCTTCCCTGTGCACCTCCAAGGAGATTGGCTCCTGTTAAGCAGCCAGTTTCTACTCTTCCAGGTATTTTTTGTGCCTCATATCCCAGCATATAAGCATCTTGGTGGCCCTTCTCTGTACTCACATAATTTTGTACACTTTACGTGTACAGGAGATGTACAGGTAGCCCCCCACTGTCACAAGGGCATGCTGCTGATAATGTTTGATGGTAGGATAATGTGAAGACAAAGGAATTGCAGAGACTTGGCACTGAGAAGTGCAAGGTAATTCCATGTGTCACCATGAACCTATGGATTTCTAGGGGAGTGACTGTAGTTTCTTATTCTTTGACTTTCAGAAGGTTTTACTGGTCTGTTTGATTTGGTTTCCATAACTTTAATTCCTTGAAAACCGCCAGTGGGATTCCACGGTGGACAGTCCGTAACAGTCAGGGAGGTGCTGTGTGATTAGCAGTCCTGACACATTTTCCTACCCTTGGCTGGGAATCCTGTGCCACTTATTAATTATTTAGTGGGTAACCAGTAATCCTTGTGATAAAATTTAGGATTTTGGTACAGTATAAACACATTTGGCATAAAATGAAACCATATGGTTATTAATAAGATTCTATAGCATTATAGTGCCATCTCCATCTTCAAAAAGAATATTTTGATGATTCACCCATGATTATACTGTTTTAGAGTATATAAAAAGTACAAATAATTCATTCTCCATGGTATAGGAGCTTCCCTGTTGTCCCCTGTTGAAGCATCTTTGTGACCTCCCTTGGCTATGTGCAAAAACTGAAGGAGTAGGGGAGAAAATAAGGATGGAAATGATAAGATACCAATCTTATGTTCTCTCTATTGGAAACAAAAAGGAATCTTCTCTTTGAAGACTTGTGCACTTGGTGAAGTGGAAAAAATTGTTGAGTTTGGCAGACTGCAATTAGGTCACCCTGAAGCCTTCTTTTTTCCAGGCTAAACAATCCAAATTCTCTCAGCCTTTCTTCAGAGGAGAGGAACTCCATCCCTGTCATCAACTTGGTGTCCCTCCTCTGGACTTGCTCCAACAGGTGCATGTCCTTCCCGTGCTGGGGACCCCAGAGCTGGATGCAGCCCTGCACGTGGGGTCTCAGCTCCCTGGGTTAGAGGTTGTCTAGAAGCAAGGTACCTTCTGTTTGGAAGCAACATAGCTGGGTTTGTCTGCCATTAACAAAAACAGCGTACTGCAATCACCTTCTGCAGAGAGGATGATTGATTGAGCTGATGGATTGGTTTTCACAGCACTGACAACAAGCTCACAAGCCTGGGAGGATGAATGTGCAGACACAGCACCCAGCTAACACAGTGACATGGCTTGTGAACTACAGCTGCTTTTTACCTGGCTGACTTGGACTTGGACACATTGAGCACAGACGTCTGCCTCACCCCACCCTGTAGATATATTCTGAGTTAGCTTTGTGAGATTTTTCTGATTTGTGGCTGGATTCCTTAACTTATTCAGTGGGAGGTACCCTTGTCTGTTTTCCGTTTAGCCAGTAGGAAACCTTTTTCTCACACCTTTTGTCTCTGTTGTTAGTGTACTGAGTAGTCTCTCCCAGGCTGTGGTGGCTTGGGTTGTGTGTTTATCAAATGTCTAGAATAATCGAGTCTGATTTTGACTATGCAAATAGTAAATAACAGCAGGAAAGACAAAAAAAAAAAAAAAAGAAGTTGGCATCTTTCAAAAGCTCTGAATGAGTACATATCATTTGCAATTTCAGAGTGGAACTTATCAGGCTTTTTAGTCATTGTGTAACTTAATGGGAGTGTATGAGGTGAAGAATTAAAAGAGACTGAGAGGCCTATGAACATTCCACAGGGGAGTATTTTAAATGCAGTGTAAGTGACAGTCCTGCAGGTAATAAGTGTACTCACGTGGAATGGACTCCCTGGTTCCTGTCACGTTTCCTGTCAGAAATGGAGTGTAGCCAGAGCTCTTCTGTATTTGTGTTGAAACCTTCTGATGTGTTCAGGAAAATGCTTGTATTTAAAGTTCTAACAAACTGAATTATGGAGGTTTCTGTCCTCTCTGATGGAGGAGAAGAAATCCAAAGGCAGCCAGAGCTGCACTATTACTCATATGAGTCTGTCTCATTGTTGGCACCGTCTTCGGCCACGTATCTGTGGCTTGGAGCAACTGGTAATTGAACTAACCAGTTCTTCAGTAAGATCTAGATGATATCTTCCTGTCTTGGGACAAGTAGAAAACTTTACTATACAGTCTTTGAGTTAAGGTGGAGCTTCAATCATTTCAACACAGGATTTTCAGTGGTCCATTTGAAATAAATTTATGGGTAGGTTAGACTCTGTGGGAGAGACCTCACATTTTCACTATAATTCAATACAAAAGGACCAAAATGAGTAGAGTTACAACAGTACCGTCTACTGGTTCATTATAGTTAATAAATTAAACAAAACAATTTAAAATTAACATAAAAAATTCTGAGGCCTAAATGCAGCTTTTTCTGTTAAGATGATGAACTTCTCATCTTGACTTCCAAGAGCTATTTGTTAGCTCAAACATACTATCTTTGGATCAAAGGATGGTTTAGAAGATGCTTTCATTTTTATAAACTGAAGTTCAAAACAAATAGGGGTCTTATCCCATAAAACTTATACATGTGTGCCATGGTGCTAGGAATATCTTACAAATAAATAAAAAATTAGAAAATCAGCATATGCTTCATAATGTAAGTTTTTGTCAGAAGTAAATCTAGTCAGATGATAAACTAGTCTCTTTTGTTATGTGAAAAGTCCTCTTTTTTCCCCCTGTAAGTATTAACCACAGTGTGGTAGTGACACTTTAATACAAAAACATGAACCAGAAAGTGACCTCAGGCATAAACATTGTGAAACAGTGTAGTACTTTAGTCCTGAGTATTTTTATGAATCCTCTGCATGCTAAGTGAACCTAGATTTAATGTGCTTGTATCTCTTTCCTCCCCACTGCAGAGTACAGTGCTCAGGAGCTGTGTGTGAGCCTGGCAGGAGCTGCTGGCAGGCTGCTGGCACTGGAAGGATGTCCCACTAGCTGCGAAACCAGTGGGGCAGCATTGGAGGCAGTAATAATAGTTCAGGGCTCACCCGGAGGTATTCGAGGGAGGATTGCATCTTACAGGGGTGCTTGCTTTGGCTGCCAGGGAGGAACTGAACAGGAAGTGTCCAACAAAAACTTGGCAACTTTAAATTCTCAGTTTCTCTGTCTACATCTGCTCTAGCAAGTTCAAATATAGAGCAGAGTATTTTTGATGACATTGTAGTGTTGCCTGATGTAATCAAGGTTTTTGTGATGAGTATTTATGTTTTAATATTCTGTCAAGTTCTTCTAAAAGTACAAAATACAATTAGGCCATGAGAGATATTTAATTACTGTTAGAAAGGTATTTTAATCACTTCTCACTGTTGGATGCCTGTTTACTTTATCTGGTTTGTCTTCAAAGATTTGTCATTGTTTTTCCTTGGAATTGTTTTAATTTTTTTAATGATATTGTTGAATATATTCAGGGTGATTCCTTAATATTACTGCCCTTGTGATTAACTTGCCATACTCTAGTTTAGTTTTTCTTGGCTTTGCTTGGTTTTAAAATGGAAAAAAAAAAGGTCTGTATACCTGTTTGGACATGTCTAATCTCTTCTAAGTTAGATCTGAGTGACTTGACAACCTTTGGCATATTTCCTTGTGTAATTCTTCTAAACAGTGCTTTCCCCCTCCCTGCTTGTTTTCTGCAGTAGGGCTTCTCCTGCATCCAGTGTAAAGCAAGTCTTTATGCTCTAAAGGCTTCACACTTTGGTAATTGGTTAAGGTTTGTCTAAGTCTAGAAATCTTCTGTTCCCACTGTACTTCACTATGTTCCATGACGTTCTTTCTCACCAGTCATGGACTGGGTAGGCTTTTGCAGTTGAAGTGGAACTCTCCCATTACCGTGGGACAGCTGCCAAAGCAATGTGCTATTATGTTTTCATTTCTTCCCACAGTGAGATGTATCGGTTCTGATTTTGTTTGACATGAAGTATGAGTTGACAAGAGTTTACCGTTCATTGCCTGGTCAAGACTGCAACCAAGACAGAAGAGTTTCTCTCTCATTACTAATACTGGGTTTCTTTTGGTTTTTTTTCCAATATGCAATTACCTCAGTTCTTTTTCTATACGTACTATTCCCCAGACTATCCACCATCTGATCTGTTTCTCTCCTAATTCTGAAATATATTTTTATTTACTTCCAGAGAGCTCACTGATATACAGGCTGTATTGCAGCATAGTGTGTGGAGTAGATTTGATATAAATTTAAAAATATAAGTTAATTTTATATACAAGACATACTAATTGTTTTCATTGTAACATGTGCATTTTGATTTACTGGCTGAGTTTTCTTATAGCAGGATGTCCATTACACGTGCAAATGATTATAAATAAATTTTGCAGCTGATGACAAAATAAGCGTTTGTGTCATCTAATGAGGCAAGTATGAGCAGCCAGGTGTTGGCAGCAGCAGGCCATGATGTGTGTGAGATACACGTGCTTCCTTTTTTTTACTTTGAAAAGAAATCAGGGTGCTTCTCCAAGGATAGATTTTGCTAATTGGTGTGCCTTTTTTTTTTTTTTCCCTAGTGTTTGAGCCATTTTTACTTGTGAAAAGACTTCTGGACCCCTCTTCCAAGTAGCTTCTTACTCAGTTTATGGGGAGAACTCATGCAGTTGCCTTTACCTCTCTAATCACATTGAGAGTGTCAGGGGAAACAGCTGTGAAATAAAGGCAATTGAGAGTTAAGGTCATGAAAATAAATACTGTCTAACTGGATACTGAATTGTGGACAGACTTACTGGATTTAGCATTTTTTATGTCTTCCCTGGGATGCCCTCACTTGCCTCTCTTTTCCTTGTAATTTTAGCCTGTGAATACAAAAACTTGCAAAGTCTTTTGAGTATGCCATCTTCTGAGCTTTAGTGTCAGGTTCTAACAGGAGGTGTTAGAACTTGGTCAAAAATAGAGAAATGACTACCATAACAGCTCCTCAGAACAAGGGTTTGGCAGAACCTTTTTCTCTGCATGTGTATTCTTTATAGTCTGTTTTGCTTTTGAGCAGTGGTCCTCATTTGTGTTCAGGGATGCATGTGTGTGTGTGTGGTTACTGTGCTCAAACATAAGAACTTTCTAATCTAGCAATGTCCACAATGATCCACAGATTTGCTGCTGCCACTTGTGCTTCCTGTCAGAGGAAAAAAGGGCCAGACTTCTTCCCATGTTTTAAACACTCCTCAGCCTGAGTGCAAGTTTCTTATTCTTGTGGAGCTTTTAACTTCAGTTTCCAATACTTTTAAAAAGCTGGGGTTCATTGGTTTAGGTCCTTTGTCACCAAGTTCACAAAGCTGAAGAGGGACACATGAAGAGACAAAAGGCAGTCATTGGGGGCATCTGGAGGAGTAGTGAGCACCTCCCAAAACTGTGAACATGAATATTTTCCACTGGTGCTCATGCAGCTTTGAATGTTGGTGACCTGCTTCCAAAGTGCCTGGGGGAAGAACAGGTGCTGTGGCACTGCCAGTGCCTTCTGCATCTCTCCCAGGGTTGAATCATGATCAAGGGACAACAAGGAAACAATTTGGGCATTACCCTCCAAGATACCCCTGTGGTATCTTGTTATGTAATCCTTGTCACTGTGGTGTCCAGTACCATTGCTGGCATGAGCCAGGATGCCAGGTTATATTTGGCAGAGAAGCCAGGGTATGTCATGATATGTGAGCAGCTGTCAACACTGACCAATGCTCCAGGAGTTGAGATGGTGTTGCTGATGCCATTCAGTCCCTGTCATGACCTTGCTGCCTTTGGCCCCAAAGTTACCTCTGTGCAGAGGAAGGGTGTTGCCTTTCTCTATGACTCCTCACCATCTGCAGGAATTTAAGAGGATATGCTGGGTGTAAATATTCTCAGTCTTTGGCAATGTGAGTTGGTCCTGGAAGGAAAAGATGGTTTCTGAGATGGTCTAGAGATGCAAGGATGTGGGGGGACAGGGTGGCCCAATTAGAGACTCTTCAGCCCCACATCTGCCCAGGAGCAGTCCCCATGGCAAGAAAATGCTTGGAAGACAGTAATTGAGTGCAGAAGTGTTGGAGATCCTGTTTCCACCTCATCCTCCAAGATGAAGGGATTATAGATGAGCACTCCACAGAGGATTTCAGAGTTAAGGTCTAAGATGTGATGGACTGGCACCATGCCACCACATCAAACAGCCTGTCAGTGTTGTTGGTAGTCCAGCAGACAGCCTTGGGAACAGGCTCTGTGCCTATAAACAAATGTCCTCTGGGTGATGGGTTTGCTGAGCTGACCTAGGCTGCTGGGGAAGCAGCACCTCCAGCATGGTCAGAAATTATATTTATCTTATTTAAGAGGCCCATAGGACAGTTTTACAGTTCCGCATTCGTGAAATACTACACATTTTCTGAGGGCACCCAAATTTGATGGTATATTCAGCACAACATTTCTTGAAGCCTTCCTTTCCCTTCCCACTTCTGAGTTAACTGATTATTCCTTTATTGTTATTATTCATGTGCGCACCTGCGGACAGCCACAAATAGAAGAATGGAATTTTTTTAATGTGTTACTTAGCTTTCCTGAAGATATGTAGTGCATAGGCATCTTCTGCAACCACTTGCTCTATACATATGGCAGACTGGGATCACATGCTTATGAGAAAACTGAAATTTTGGATGTGTTTTGTCCTTTATGACCTCAATGCCAAGAGCGTTAAGCTACATATGAAGAATATCAAATGCTGTGGAATATCCATCCCTTTGATCAGTTTGGGTCAGCTGTTCCCTCCCAGCCCACTTGCTGAGGAGAATGTATGAGAAATTGAAAAAGCCTTGGTGCTGTACAAGCACCATTCAGCAATAGCTGAAACTTTGATGTGTTTTTTTCGTCTGTTTTGATGTAAAATAAAGCACTATATGAGATGCTGTGAAGAAAATTAACTCCATTCCAGCCAGACCCAGTGCACAGCCATAGGTGCTTATTCATAGTTAATGATTTCTAATTCACTGAAATATTTGTTATATTGCTTTGTGGTCAGAAAAATTGGTGGAAGAGCCTTGATAGTTAAACGTGTGGTGAGTTTTATGCCATGTGCATGATCTGGAAGACAGAGGAAATAAAAAACCAGCTGTGACTTGGAAGAATAAAAATCACTATGAAATAATCCAGATTGCCAAAAAATTAGTATTTTCTTATATAAAGCTGATGAACGTTGTTTTATGTATCTTTAAAATATTTGATGTAGGAAGTGCCAAATTAATAAAAGAAATGTAAAGCTAATTTTTTAAAAAGGAATTAAAAAATGACATTGTATTTTGAAAGCTCTTGAAATTAACTGCCTGGGGTGCCTATGAGGTCAGAGCTGCAGCTTAGTTTCAGAAAAGCCCTTGATAATTTTTACAAATCAAAACATTTGTTGTTAGTAAGCTTAGAGCAAGGAAAAATAAATCCTAGACTTCAGAGCTTAGTAATATTGCCTAGGAAAGACAGGAAAGGCTGTTTTTGCCCGGTATGCTTTATCACATAATTAGAGAAAAATTTGCCCCACTTTGTTTATAAAATAAATTAAATAGTGCCATTTTAATGCTTTAATGAAATACGGATTTGCACATCTAACCTTATTTCACTGTCTAGTTATTGTATGAGTTTTCTTTCTTCCTTGTAGGCTTTCTTTTTGAATACTTGTTGTTAAACTTCCCTGTTTGTGTTTCCTAATCCATGTAAACATGAATTTGGAGACAAATCCATGTCCAAGCAAATTGCTGATCATATCTTAGCGCAGTGTGACATTCCCTGCTGTCCTGCCTCACTTTGGTAGTGGTGAAGTGTTATCACTGATACATCTGTTACCCTGGAGGTTACTAGAAATGCCACCAAGTTTGTGTGACTGTCACTATTGTCCCATGATCTTGATTTGGAACACCACAGAGGTGCAGATGTTGTCTCCCTCTTGGATGACTCCCAGGATCATGCTCATGCCCTCTCTCAATGGCTTTGGTATTCACACCAGCTGTTATGTGGTGTTGGTGCCTCCTGCCAGAAGTTTTCCCTGGCAGATGCCGGGTCTTGGTGGTGATAAATCTGATGAAGCAGCTGCTGGGCTGAAACTGTTAGGATAATTGCAGATGTTTCAGGGCAATTGTGTCTCCTCCCTTCCCTCTTACTGAACATACCCAGTTTTTGGACCTCTTTTTTTTTTTTTTTTTTTTTTTTTTTTTTTTTTTTTTTTTTTTGCTTTAATACAGTTTACCTGTTGATTACACTGTGTTACTTAATATTTGCATTTGAATTTTTACATGGCACCTACATAGAACAAGTGCGACAGAAAACAACAATTTGCAAATGCTTGAATCACTGCAGAAAAGTTTTTAATGTTTATACAAATTCATTTTTCCTGCAACTTCTTTCCATTTCCTCCAAGAAGAAGAAATACATGATTTAAAAAATGGCTTGAGGAGTCCTTCTTCTGTTAATTGTTGAAGAAGTCCTTACACTCCTTCATCTCTTACACTTTCAGAAGTGTTTTACTTCTTCCACTCTAATTTCTTTATGTCTCATATGCTGGGACAATCTCATTATTTACACCTGCTCAATAATCTGTCTCAAATGTATTTATTTTGGTTAGTTTTGCACCCTTCTTTTTATGCTGCTCTACTGTCCTTTAATCTAGCCCAAATTACAATTTAATAATGAAGGTGAGGGTTGAGGAGGACAGACAGTTCTAGTTCAAAAAGTTGGCTGTAAAACAAAACCCTTCAATCCTCTTGCATCTTTTGGTGTTGCAGTCCATGGTTCAGCCTGCCCAGACTTTTAAGGGCAACTCTGCTTTCTTGTCCCTGTGTACAGAGTGCAGTGCAGAACTGCTGCTGCATGTGGCTTACAAAGCCAAGAGGGAACTGAGGCCTTTCTTTAATGAAGACTGCGTGCCTTTTTACTAGGGATGAGAAGTATTTCTGCTTTTAACAGAAGTTCTATAGTAAAACTGACTCTTGAGCCAACTCTTTGAGTATTTGCCTAGTGGAGCACTAAAAAAGAATGACTAAGGACATAGGATCAAGCAAAAGAAAAGCAGAGTATAATATAAGCAGTTTGGTTTGCCCCTTCTTGTACTTATCTTCTAGAGGGTTTCCATCTTTTCTTCTCCACCACAACTGTTTTTATTAATTTGTTTTGTGCCACTTAGCACAGGGAGGCATTTGGACATACCAGCTATACCTTGGCTGGAAATTTTATGTTAGGAGGCTGACATTTCATTTTAACCTGTTTTGTGAGGTCTGATCAATACTGGGAGGATAAAAATGGATTTGGGGTAATATTTACATTATACAGACTTATGTGTTAAGAAAATAACCTTTAAACGCATGAGCTGGTTTCACACCCATAATGAGATGCGTGTGTAAAATGCAGGTTGTTAGTTCTAGATTTTTGTACTGAAATTAGTAAAGCTTAAATTGTGTTCATTGCCTCCATTTTCATTACTCTTCTGACACATCCTTAAGGAGGAGGATTATTGGGAATACTTGCCCTAAGTTATTTTGAACAACTGCACTTACCTCATAGACTACTGCCTGAGAAGGATGTGGGGTCTTGCTTCCAGGTACAGCCATTGCTGTTCTGAAGTTCCTAAAAATGTTATTGCATGTTTTAATTAGTGAGAGGCTGAGTTATTAAAGTGATGTGGAACTAGTTCTCCTTAGGGAAACCAAGACTTCAGTGTCCTTTTGTTTTTGTAGCTCCTGGTTTGTTTTTTTTTTCCTGTTAATTAATGGAAACATAAATAGAAAATGGTGTGTTTCATTTACTTTTTTATGTTAAAAATTTTTAATTAACTTACAGACTTACAGACCAGGCTACAGTGCTGCCTTCTGATGGAAACAGATCAGCTGAGGTCTTTCAGGAAGTCCATTTCTTTATGATGCTTCTGCAAAAGCATGCCATTTTATTTTTACATCTATAATTTATTATTTTATAACATTTAAACTAACAAAATTATCTATCTCAAAAATAAGCATCACATATTTAGGAATTATTTGTCATCCTTAGTTACATCTTCCTGATCCTTGACTTCTTTGAAGTCAGTATATTGTCACATTTGAAGACAGAAAAAAGTACAGTTCTGCATGATGGTTAATGAGTATCTCTTGACAGAGATTTCAGGGTCTGTAACTCTACAGGAAGAAACTTTGCAGTCCTAAAGGTCTGCTGCCAGGTTGACTGCATCTTCGTGTGCATTTACTGCATGTAGCAGCCTAGAGGAGGCTTTTAGAATGCTTGAAGGTCTGGGTTTGGAGACTGGGTCCAAAGATTTTGAAACTGTCCCTTGTTTCACTGTGCATGTAATACAGTGAAAACACGACGGCTTTCTTTCTTTTCCCTTGCATAACTGTTTCTAGTGAGAGAGTGTTGATTACCTCAGTTGTTTACTCATGTTCCCTTTTGGAGATTACCTAGGGTTTTGGAAAGGAATCTTTCTGGCTCCTTTAGCTGTGGGAATATTGTTAAGAAAGGAGGGGTTTACATTATACTTTGAAAAATCACCAAGACAAAACAGTTTGCTGTTTCAAACTCAGTATCAAAAATGTTTTGCCCCCAGATCCTGAGGCTTTATCTGTGGGAGATTCTGATTTCTTGTCCCTTGTGAATGAGTTGCCCCATCTGGGTCACAAATGATGAGATAACTGCCTTGTTAAACTGGTTCTAGCCCTCAGAGGGTTGAAAGTAGGCAAATGCAGAAATTAAAATAGAAGGTTTTAGCAGGTAACTACAGAGTTGCAGGCAGATGACTCTGTAGTCAGCTATTGTAAATAGGACATCCTAGATGACTTAAGTCAGTGTTTGAACTGGCTCCAGAACGACTTGCATTTCATGTGTAAAGTCCAAGGCTCGTAATACGTTTGTACCACATGATGCTTTAGGATAAAGTTTACTGTGTGAACTGTTTAAAAATTAAAATGCAATTGAAATGGTAGTAGAATTATTTTTTGTGATTTGAGATGTTTACTTAATTACTCTCTGTACTCAGCTGTCAATTAGACGCCTTGCGTAAGACCCAGAGCCAAAGTGAGCTACTCAACCTACTGAGACACTGGGATGGTGCAAACACCTTTGGCTCCAAAAGAACACCAGAGAACTTTGTATGTGGAGTTTTTGGGGTTTTGTTTTTTTATAAACGTTCCCGTGGACATTTTAAAACGTGAGGCTTTCAGCAGCTTGCTCACTGAGAGCCCGTAAAGCGTCAGAGTCCCTTCGGTGGTGTTCACACACACGTGAACAATGCGGTTTGTCACCAAGTGCTGCACTGAAACAATTCATTTCTTGATGACAAAGAGCTGAAGCATGCAGAAGCATTTACTGCAATGAAAATTCCTTCCTTCAGCGAACCCCGTGGAGGCTACTCCTGCTCGGTACAGACCAGGTCAGGTACACATAAGAATATGTGATGCTGTAGCTGCAGGCTATTAAGAGCGAGTTCACTCTCTCAAGTTTTTATTCTTAAATCAGCTTCAAACACTACCATAGTAATCTTATACTTTTATAGATGGCATCTTTAATCAAAGATAAGGGGGTGATAGAAAAATTTGCTTGTCACATGTAGAGGGAGCTTTCATTAATTATAGACTTGACCCAAACAGAAGGGTAGGTGTGGCTGAAAGTTAATGCTTGTGGTGGACAAATCAAACTTGTTTTCATACAGAAGTGCATGTGCATTGAGATTATCCACCTCTGCTCTGGCTGTTTCTTAAATCTAAGAGACAAGATAAACTTACTTCTTTTATAGAGGTGTGGCCACAGATCAGTGCCAGAGATAGAAATAGTTTGTTGTAACCAGCTTCCTCAAAGTTAAGACCTTATTTAGTTTTTTCTGAGGATTTTTCTTTACATGTAATGATTCCATTACGGGAGCACGTTGTTTTGCTCAACACAAAGTCTGTGCCTGGTTTACTGTGTTCAGAGCTGCTTGGCAGGCTCCAGCTCAGACATTTAATATAATTAACATGAAGGTGTTTCCTGCTCGGGAGGTACCTGAGCATTCTAGGATGATCAAGCATTGAGGCTGGAAGATGAGCTGTTCAAAACCAATAGTTGAAGGCCTTGTAGATTAGTAATCCAGAGTAGAGCTGTTAATGAACAGAGTGGAAGCAACATTAAGTAAGTGTACTGAATTGTAACAAAATGCTCATCATTTTAAATAACAAAGCCTTACACAAAATTAACTGGGCTGTCAGTGTCCCAGTTAAAAAAATATTCTCCCTAGTTTGTCTGCACCTCCTTTCCCAGGAGCCTCCCATTTTCATTCTTCATTTCCCCCTCTCTTCTGATTTTTGCATCCTTTCTTTTTTCTTCTCTCACTGCTTGCAAGATCACTTTTGGTAGCTGTGGAAAAGAGAAGGAGGAGGAACAGGAGAGTAGTAAATGGACTTGACAAGAGGCAAATATACTGTCAGGAGACAACTCATTCCTCAAAAGGTGAAGCAAAACAAACTCTGAAGGTGAAGCCCATGGTCTTCTGGCTCTGTAAAGATGCAGAGATGCAGGTAGGCTGCCTTCAGTGAGCTTGTATCCAGAAGGAATCCTCAATTCTGCTGCTGTTTACTCGGTAAGCTAGTCCTTCTGAAGAAGCCAATATGACTTCAAAGAAGCACTTCGTAGTGTAAATCCGTGTTATGGTGTCTGTTTGAGCTGGCAGAAAGCCTGACCTCTGTGGAGGTATGTAGAGAACCCATCCACATCCATGTGTTTATTTTGATGTGTAATTTTTGACAATTTAAATAACTGTATTAATGGCATTTAAAGGAATGTGAGAGTGAAGAGCTGTGATGATAATCTGTAGGGCTGTGGAATGTACTGTGGAATGGTATCTTACATTAGTGCTCTGCTAGAATTTGTGACAAAAATCACTTTCTATAATGCATATGTGACTGCAATTGATGTGAGTTTTTGAGTTGCCTTTTCATCTTCTCTTTTGCTATCTTGTTAAAAGGCCTAATATTTTTGAGACTTCCCTGGACTACTGCTGGACACATGACTAGAAAAGCCATATAAATTATGAGAATAGATTTTTACAAGTTGTATCTAAAAAGATGTCTGTGTTAAAGCATTTTTTAATTGTTTTCCTAAATGTAACTGTGTATACACATAAAGGATGAGGGTTGTTTGCTCTCAGACATGAGAGTCATGGACCTGGCCCATTAAACACTCTCATAAATTGTGATTCAATATTGTCATCTCTTAAGAAATGATGCTTCACTCAGATACTCCATATTGAAATATACATGGAATTTAAATGAAAGTAATTAATCAAGGATTTATATTAAAATCTCTGCAGATGTGTATTTTCAGGCAAATGGGAAAATCCATAGTGATAACTTTTGCAGTAAAGTTATAATTACTTAAAGCCTGAAATTATGAAGTCCATTATTAAGTCTGGAAGCAACAAAATGTCTCATACTATACAAGCTGACTTATCTAAATATAACTCAATGTTTTCCTGCTACTTCTTACTGAATTTGTAATTTCAATTCAATTTTCCATTCCTGACATCAAAAAGAAGTTGTTTAATCATTTTAGTAAATTGTTCTTCCTTTCTTCTTAAAACTCAGTAAAATTTTAATGGCCAGTTTTCAAAGCTGAATTTACAAAGCTAAGTCTACATTCTTAATTGGTGCCTTTCTGGTACCACTTTCAAAAAAAAATATTGTTTTTTTCTGCAGCATGTTTGTAACTGTAGGCTACCTAGGTATTTAGGTTGTTGATATTCAGAAGTGACATAATAAATCTATATCAGTACAATTTTTAATCACAAATCTCCATTGAGTGTAAGCCACTGTGTTACTTTGTGAGCAAAAGGTGGCTCAGTGCCTTGTTGCCAAAAGTCTGAGTTTCAGCTGGGCTCAGCATAATTGATGCAAATGTGGAATGGCTGGTACCACACGAGATGCTTGTCTTTGTTCTAGACAGTGGGCTAATTTAGCTCATCAAATCAACCCATTTTAGGTGAGTTCCTTTGCTGAAATTGTAGGGTGCGGTTTGTGAAGATTTTGATGCATAGATAAATGGATGAGTTTATGCAGCACCAGCCAAACCTCACAAGTCCTGGCTGCATCTCATTCATTTGGCCCTTTCTCCCCTCTCAGGCTGTGCTGCCAGGGGCTCACCCTCATGCTGGGCTCAGGGACCTGCACAGGGTCTCCTCACTGGCCCTGTGGGTGCAGGAGAGGCTGGAGCAGGGGAGAGCATTACACTGCTGAAAGCGCCTGTAATCTTCTGGAATCTCATGTAATCTTCTGGGACCTTGTGCTGGACAGGACCTTCCTGTGAGCTGCAGTCCCCAGCCTGGAGCTGTGGTGGTTCATTTCTGTGTGACAAGTGGTGTCCCCAAGACAAGCCCTAGCACTCCAGTGTGTGTAACAGTGCATCCCTCCCTCCCTGCTGCCTCTGTATGCATCCTGCACAGCCTTTCCTGCCTTTGGACAGTGGGAACTTGAGAGGCTTGTTTTGCTGTATGCAAACCTGTTTTATCCCTTCTTGTGGGCAGAAACATTCTTCCCAAGAATTAAAGACTTTCCTACTTGTTGCTGGAATTGCACTGTATTTAGAACTGTCCAGATGAATTGGACTTGAATAAGTCCCACTTTGTTTCCACTGAAGTGGAACTTTAGTCCAAGGCAGATGCTCACAACAAACTTTAAAGAGTACAAACTTTGCTGACTTTTTTCAACTATCACTTTGAACCAAAATTCTAAAACTCACATAAAAGAGCAGGTGGGGAAATGCTGCATCTGTGTGTTCAAAAGCATTTTCATGTCCCTGGATTTGTAAACACCCTTCTGTATCTCCCAATGTAGCTACAGAAAGCAGGAAAATGAAGCAGTAATGTGATGTTTCTGTTCCTCAAGTCATGGTGAGTCAATATGAACAAAGTAAGACAAGCATCATGTGTTTAAAGAAATGAGTGATGCTGGCTTTTTGTCTCCTCAGTCAAACAGCTTCTTCTGGTTCTTTGAGCTTCTTGCTATATAAAATGAGATATTACCTGTGTTAGGTAACTCAGTGTGATGATTATTGTTTATACAGTGCTTTAAAGCTAGGCCGGAGTATAAATATCAAGATGAGCTTTTCACTCATTGAGATAGTCCAGTGCAGCGTAGTTACAATTGACCGAGGGGCAAGGATCTTATTAGTCCATTGCCCACCAAAAGTGGATTTTAATTTTGCTTGGGCTTGCTGGATACTACTGTAATATTAGACATGAATTGTTTTATATTACTACAAAGCAACAAAGTTCATTATGTATTTGTTCTGGCACATCTGTCAAAACAATTTCATATGCTGTCAAAATTTCATATACTTACACATATTCAAGGAATCAGGTTTCCCCTGACAGGTTTCTCCATACGGATTCATTTTTCCCAAAAGTTAGGAGTTGAAAGAGTACAGCAGACCATTCCAGGAATATTTTACAAAGCAAATTTTCAGCAACCAACTTCAGCTATCTCCCAAACATGGCTGTGTACACGAAGGTGATGTAATGTCAACACTTGGCTGTGGGAGGAACGGAGTGATTATTGAGGGCATCCTGGGTTTGTTGGGGCACACCTGGCATCTATGTAGAGGTGCCACCCAGTGGCTGGATGAGAATAATGAGCTTTTCCGATGATTTTTTTTAAAAGGGCCCCCCAAAAAAGGAAAAAAAACTGCTTAAAGGAGTACATCTTATATTAATATTGTACTAAGTTTTGGGATTTTGTAAAACATCATTATCAGCACAGGGAGTTCAGTTGCACAAAAAGTAGTAACTGACAAAATTTGTTAATGGTCTTCAAATTAAAGAATTAAAAATGAGCTTCAGTAATTTGAATAGTCTCCAAGTGATGGAACTACAAAATTTATTCCTCCTTTGAAATGAGCTTTTAGAAAGCAGATCAGTACATATTCCAGCTATTTTGTACCAAACAAATTTTTGTTTGTTGTTACATTGTGTTTTTTCCTATGCAGACCAGGGCTAGAAATACAACTAGAAAGAAGTGATTGTTTGTGGTAGGCATTAACTGAAGTTTATGATGCATCTCCTCATAGGAATGTCAATACAGAATGATAATAACCTGGTTTGTACATATAAAGAGGGAAAAAGTGAGTTGCTGTGAAGATACTTAAGATACAAAGATACTTAAGACAACATACAAAATTAAATCTATTACAGTTAATTCTGTTGTTGAGAACGTCAGGAGGCAAAATACTGAAAGAGTGATGAGCATCTGGCACAAGCCTGGTATAGATCCAGCTCTATGCTCCCATTCATGAATACTTTAACCAGTTATATAATGGCAGGGTTTCTGGGCAACTGACTCCATTATTCACTAAATTTCCAGATTATCTAGCAGATAACCTTATAATTCAACTTTCTTGTTGGATTTTATAATCCATCTTTCTGAAGTGTCTTTATTAGGTTTTTTCCTAGTTAATAGAGGCACTAAAGAAGTTAACTTTAAACATAATTAATAATCACAGCAATTTCTATGCCGGAGGGGTTTTTTGATTTTGTAAAATGGAAGATCACTTGGAATAAGAAACCAGAAGCTGCTTGGATTCACTGTAATAAAGATTTGGCTACAGAGCAGCACTGTGTGTCTGTGTTAGCACTCAGAAAAACATGTTTTGAAGGCCTAATGACTGTAGTATTTCCAGCTGCATGGTGTTTGAAGTGCAGGAAAGACAGAAGTTTGGAGCCATTTCATCTCATGAGCAGTTGCTCAGAGCTTCAACAAACTGCCAAATGCAAACAAATACATTTAATAACCTGAAATTAATATATTGTACTGGGGAGGCGGTAGAAAGAAAAAAACAAATATATGTAGGAATGGAAGTGGACAACAAGTATGACAAGTTTGTGGTATTAGAGTGGCTCAGAAAAGCTCTGTGCAGTCTTTGTGTGAGCAAATGTATCGTGGAACAAAGCAACAAGGCAGCAGACCTGCTCTTCGTGGTTTTTTGTGTGAGTTGAGCAGCGACATTGTGTCCAGCTCTGGACACAGCTTTGCTGGAGAGGTCTTGTCAGATGGAAACAGAGAGAAGAACATGGGAATTCTTTTACAAAAGGGAAGATAATGCAAAATAATGGTTGTGAGTGAGAGATACAGCTGAAGTCTGCAAGTATTTAAATTGTGTGAATTTGCCAAACAAAGGAAGGAATTATTTAGGCTGAATTAGTAAGGCTGAGTGGAGTAACTATAACAAAGGATACTTTTAGGTGAGGTATTAACACTGTTATTAACATGTATGACAAAACACCTCGAAGTAAGCCGGTAGGAATACTTCTGTGCTGACAAAATGTGACCTAAGGTAGTTTAGACAGACTTTTCTATCTCTAGGATCTAGAACGGTGGAGGCAGAAAGGTAAAACTTGATCCACCGGTGAATCTGAAGCCTGGCCATTAGATGGCAGGATGCTGGCACAAGAGGGTGCGTGCTTCCCTGCCACTTCTCAGTGCCATGCCCAAGGAGGAGCTCAGAGCTGTTCATCAGTCCCACGGCCTGGGAGAAGTTTGAAATGCTCATGCAGTACATGTCCCCCAAGCATACATCCCTTCAAAGACCTGTGTGTCTGCTCCAGATTTCCACCCCTTGGAACTCTGTATGAGTAGGTAGGTATGTGTAAGAGTAGGTATGTCCCAGTGTAGCAACCACTTTGTGTAAGAGCTGAAGTTGGCTCTTCTCTTCTGTAACTGGGGACACAGAAATGGGACTGCTGAGGCAGTGGGAGGAGGTGATACAAATGTGGTAAGTAGCTTGCTGCAGACTGTTCAGGGAGTCCACGTACTGGTTCTGTGGAAAAGATGACAGAAAGAATAACAAGCAGTAGCTTTGTATGGAAGACTTCAGCCCAGAGCAGGCTGATTGAAATGCTCAAAATATATTAAGGCTGTAACAACAGCAACTCATATAATGCACAATTAAAATACCCATCTTTAAAATAGTCTGCACTGCTAAAGGATCTGCCTGAAGGAGTGATCCTTATAGATATATCCACACCTCTCTCGCCTCTGGAGTGAACTGTTTGTGTTTGTGCTGCCTAGCATTTGACCTGGGTCCGATGCCCCCATGGCTCTAAGATCGTAATTATATTTTTGTGGCTTCAGTTCAAAGTGTCTGAAGTAATGTGCAGGTTGCTCTGCTGCCTGCAAGACTGGTGTTTTTATAGCATTATGCCAAAAGTATGCTGTGGGGTGTGGGGCACACAGAGGCTGTCTGAGGACAAGAGGCTGGTTGGGATGGTGGAGGGCAGGAGAAGCCACTATTGGTCTAGTCCCGTCCTTGCTGTGACATCCTCAGGGCAACCCATCCACAGAGCTGTGCCTTGGCTTTTCCACGGAGAGAAGTAGTCGGTCTCCTTCAGAAGAGAGCCCAAGCACACGGTGATGCATGTGTGGTACGGCTGACAAGGGCACCAGGACCAGGGAACGAACCAGGGAGGTAAATTATTTGTCAGCATAGGTGCATCTGTCATAGTCATGTGCACTGAGGTGGTGGATGAACCAGAGAAACATCCCTTACTGCTCTTCATGTTGTTCTGTGTTTTGCAGTAAATCTTTAGTCAGTCATTTTGCTGATCAAATTGATATCGGCTGCTCCCAGGGAAAAATTCCAGTCTTGATGTGATGTGGGAGGGGGAAGATGGGGTAGAGAATCTGAATAAACAAACAAAATATCTTTCCGTTGTAATCAAGTTGCTCTTGCTCATGCATGCTCTCTCTTAAAAAATGATCTCATACTGTGTTGATTGAAAAGTGGGAATTAATAGGCAAGAACCGTCTACTTGTTACAGACTGAAGACTGTTATGAAAAACAGCAGATGGGAGATGGATCTCAGGGCTGAATGGATTATGAAGGAAGCCATGTCTGTAAAATTTATAAGGATGCTAGTTTAGTAAGCACTGTTAGGTTAAAATGTATGGCAACCTTCTCTTTTCTTCTTTTTGTTAGTGAGTTGTTTGCTCATTGGTTCTACATTGTCTTTATATATTTTTGTCTGCAGTCTAGTTCCCTTCAAAATTATTTGTAACTGTCATAGTTCAAGTCAATGTGTTAAGAAAATTAATAAGGTAACATTGTATTGCTACTAAGAATTAAGGCATGTACAGGTAAGGGTGATGGGGCCCGACTGTGTGGTCTGCAGCATGAAGAGAGCACTGCCAGGTCAGTTCCCATCTGATGGCTTCCTTTTCCAGTCAGTAGTTCTACTGTAAATCAGATAAAGAGAAGATATACATACCTACAGAACTTCTCCTTCCTCCTTTTCATGCTTCATGCTCCCTCCACAAGCTTGATAATTTCCAAGCCCCTTTCTTGCTCTTCCTTTGCTTCACTGTAAAATTTGTTATTTCTGTAACTAATAGCTCTGTGAAAATATGTGTGCTGGTTCCGGCTGGCACATAGTTAATTTTCTTCACGATAGCAGGTATGAGGGTATGGTTTGGATTTGTGCTGGAAACAGTGTAGGTTACACAGGGCTGTTATAGTTACTGCTGAGCAAAATGTCTGGGAGGGTTTCATAACATGCTCAGTGTGTTGCAAGCACCTGCTCCCCCCAGAGCCTCGGGGCTCTGAGCAAGTGGGTATGGTTACACAAACACGCCTGGCTGAGAAAAGCAAGGGTGTGGGCTGACAGTGCCTCAGTTTCTCTGTGGTGACTGTCCCCCCACCTGCCCTTGTCCCACAGTGAGTTTCTCCGCCATGCCTCGGGGTGAGCTGCTCTGCATCTGGGCTGGAAGGAGAGAATTTGACTGGGCAGAAGAGGTGCAGCCCTGTGCCTTCACACCCTGGCTTGCCCTCAGGAGCTTGTGTGCATGCCCATGCCTTGGGGAGGGAAGCGTACTGCAGCGTTTCCCTGGAAAACTGCCCGGTGCCATAAAGTAAAACTCGGAGGCTCTGGTGAGCTCAGCTCGTCAGCAGATTCTTGGGAGGATAGACCTCAAACTGTGAAGAAATTCAAAAGATATCTTTTCTCACCTGTTTGGAAATCTGGAGCTGGCTGTTTTCCAGTGCAACATCTTTGGGTTGAAACCTCCCAGGCTGCTTCTGTCAGCTCCAATTCTTGGTGTGAAATTGTGTCCTTTAAAGAAAAGGTGCCTGAAAGAATCAGTGTTGCCTCACTACATTCTGAAAGCAGCAGCTTTCTGGCTAGCACACCACGGACATGCCAGTGCCCTGAGGTCTGATGGCCATCAGGAGTGGGCACGTAGAGCAAGGTGTGAGGACGTGCCCAGGGAGGACCAGCCTTCACTGCTGGAAGGGAGTCAGCAGGTGCCTCCAACGTGGATGTTGCTGGCTTGCCTGGGGACCAGCACAGCCCCCTCTTGCAGCAGGACAAAGGATATCCTGGTGGAATATCCTGTCTTCCTACCTAGAAGGTGTTTGTTTCCAGAACTTCCTCTGGCTTCCTTTTGGCTTTTGGGATTAGTGATGTGTTATTTTCTGACACATGTTCATTGTATTTCACTTGGGGTGCAGATGCTTGTCACCAGCCCAGCAGCACCATGGCAAATGGTGGCCTCTTGCAGAGTGTTAGTGTCACCTCAACAGTTGACAGCTCTTCATCCACTTCCCTTGATGTGCCATTATTTTCCTCCTCCTTTCCTTCCTCCTCCTCCCCGGCTTGTTATCCAGATTTCAGCCAAACACCTTCCTGGTCTCCTGCCCATATCACATCCCTTGTTCCACTGCTCTGAGTCACGGAGTTGATGGTCCCCATCCCCTACTGTCACTCCCTTCAACAGTAGTGACCGTAGACAGGGTAGGGTGCCACAGCATCTTCCAGCACTACCTGAGCAGTTTTTTAATGTGACTTTTGAATTCTCTCACATGCAATGTGTGTGGAACCACCCCAAAAGCAAGCTCTATTCGTGGAGGCAGAACGTGAAAATCAAGATGGACAGCTCAAAGTCAGCTCTGTCCTGGGGAAGGTAACTGGCTATTAAGAGTGATGCAGCTTCTTCCTTAGAAATAGGTAAATAAACAAAATAATTGCACTTGTTTATTGGGATATGTGTTAAAATGTGAAAACATTTTCACCACAATTATGCAATAAACTGAACAACTTTGTAAGTATGCCTGAGGCTTTTCTGCTCACTTATTCACTCTTTGAAAACTCTGTATGAAAGCCAGTTATAAAACTGAATTTGCAAATAAAGCTGTACAAACAGAGCTGAATTTGGGACAATATGATGAGTCTGGAAAAGAAGCCTGTGGGAAAAAGGTAGTTTTGTTCCAGCCAAAATAGAAAATATGCATATTTTAAGGACAAAACAAAACAAGAACATTTTGGGACTTTCTTATTCTGTGAAAGCAAAGTATTTGATGAGGATATTTTTTCTGCCTAGAGATCTCTCAATGTTTCAAACTGGGGTGAGTTAATTGGATGGCCACCAGTATGGTGGTTGCCTGCGAGGCTCCACTTGCCCTGTGAAGAGAGGATGGAGAACTGGGGCTTGGTCAGTTTTGGAGAGGAGGCAGCTTTGAGTGATGATGGAGATGAAGTCAGACTTTTCACAGTGGTGCATGGGGGAAAGACAAGACAACAGTGAAAATTGATAAAGGAGAGATTCAGATTAGATGTAAGAGAAAACATTTTCACTGTTGTCCGGAGAGGTTGTGATGTCTCTGCCCTTGCATATTTTCAAGAGTTGGTTGGGCAAAGCCTGAGCAATCTGCTGTGTTCCCATAGCTGACCCCACTTCGGGCAGCACATTGGACCAGAGAACTCCCTTCCAACCTGAATTGTCCTATGATCTTATGACAAATTCAGTCCAATTTTGAAATAAAAATATCAAAATACATACCATTTTTAAAAAGCTGCATTTTAACCAATTGTTGAATCATCTAAAGGACAAAATTATATAAAACTGTTATATTTATCAGCCTTTTAATAAAACTGTATCTTCAGAGAATTCTGGGTTCTTGCCGCTTTGATTTTTCAGACAGTGAAATGGAAGAGATTTTGTAACTTGTTTTCACTATTTTATTTTTCTCTTGAGAGGAGACTAAGTGAACTTTTTGACATTCTTTGGATTCAGAATTTGAAATTTGACACTGTGGAATAAACATAAGCAAAATTAAGTTCCTTAAGTTTTAGGACTGGCTTGCTTAAAATAAATGTATTGCTTTAAAGATTGTCTAAACTTTTATTGTGACAGCCTCTTCCCAGTAAGTGACTTGTTCTAATAATTCAACTGATTCTTTACTGAGATGGCTTCCAGAGGGAAAGTGAACGGAACATGTGATGTAATGTGGAACTATAAACCCCAAATGTAATTTGCTAACTCTGAAGAGGTGGAGTGACAGGAGATAAGACGACTAATTTTTTCTGTCTTGTGGCTCTGATGTGGTTATCCTGCTGAGTATTGTATTTGGATTTTGGTTGTTTTATTATCAGGAAAAAGCTGACAGGTTAGTTTCAGAGAGCTAAAGCAGGTGGGATGAATTAATGTCTAAGAAGAGGAGCAAGTAGTTTAGCTAAAATAAAGCAGTAAACTTTAGAAGTACCAGAGGCCTGGAACCACTGCAACAGGACAAAGTATCTTAGTGTTTTGTCAGAAATACAGCAAATACTGACTCAGGCTTGGTTTTTTTTTTTGCTAGGATGCATTAACTGAAGGATGTTTCCTCTCCCTGCAGGTACTATGATGTATCGGGCAGACGCTACACTGTCCAGGAGAACCAAACACCGCCAGTAATCTGCCCCCACTCTCACGCTCTCCCAGCAATATCAATGTCTACTGCCTCATTACCAGCAGCACTCAGAAAGGTAGGAGAAAACGAAACATGTGTGTTTATATAAACGCAGATATACACAAACACACTTACACATATCATGAAGATGTCTATTCCGAAAACAGAATTTAAAACAAGGTGTAAATGTATTCTTCCTTTGAAAGACCTGTGTTTGAAGTACTGGAAAATTTTAAAATTAATAACTTGTACGGAAATAAGGAAGGTACGTAATGACTGTAGCTGGCATGAAGAGACAAAAAAGAAAATGGCTCGAGGAGATCTTCCACATGCTCCCACAAACCATATGGCTTTTTCCTTTTGTCCATAAAAAATATAAGCCATAAGCCAAAATAATAAAGGAACAGCACCTAGGTTTCTCCAGTTCCCCGCTTCACCCATACTGTTTTCTCTGTAAGTTTTTTTTCCCAGAGAAGGAGGAATGGCTGCACGTTTGTTCCTAGTGTTCATTTAGCTCATGGAGTGTTACTCATTTGCTTGGCAGCAGTATTACTGCATGGAAGCAAGCTAGGGAAAATGCTAATTACTCCCGTTCTAATGTGAGAACTTAATTTCAGATTGCAGACAAAGTTGTGCAATGCCATTCTTGTCTTTATTGTAATCTTTCCGTGGAGAGAGAAATACTATTTTTCCACATTAACAAAAGTACTCAGCAGGCCAGTAATTGAAACAGTTGCTTTCTTCTTCATTGTGGAACTAATATTCATCTGAGTATATTTGATGATGGCTTAAAATATTCTGTCTTTAAAACAAACACATTTATTTTTCAGTCTTCTCAAGCCAGCAAATCTCATCTACTAATTTCTGCATTTGGAAAAGACTCATTGGTCTTTAGCTGAATACACAAACAACACATTCCCCAAAGATCCCTTTGGTCTCACTCAGGATCTTAGTTCTATTGATACCATTGAGGCATCCTACAAAAAGATCTCAGTTCTACACAAAACAGCAAAATGTCACATTGCTGTGTTGGGATGAGATTCCATTGTAGTACAGCTAGCTGGGACATTGGCTTTCCAACAGAAAAAATTGCTGTTCACCCTACTGCTGTCTTGTATATTAGCTTCTTGCAAGGACTTCTAGAAAAGCAAGTAGACGTTGATATTTTTCAGTGGAAACAATAGGAGGGTTTAGCTGTTGCTTAGAAAGCTCTGCGTTGGCATTTAGTTCTTCTTTTGGAATAATTTGTTCATACTTACAGCTAAATTAAATTGTTGGGGTGTCATTTCTCTAACCTGGAATCAATCCATTTATACTAAGAACATTTACAACCTTTTAAATGAAGCTTCTGAAAGTGAGTGAGACTAGGCCACATAATTTTATACTTTGATATATAACGCAAAAGTCTGATTGTTAGATAAATCATAAAAATCAAGGAAATCGCCTGGGGGGGTGTGTGTGTGTGTGAATTCAGCATTTTCTTTTGTATTGGGGTAATCTCCTAATGGGTGTAATAACACAGTCACCTGGTGATGACAGATATTATGAGGACTGGGATTTAAGGAAGCCCTGCCTTCCCTCAGCATTTCTTGTGGGAGAGTGGGGGAAAGCAGTGCATTAGACAACAAACAGCAAAGCTGTTTGCATCAGGCTCCTCTCTGTTGCTGTTCTTTCTGTGGAAATGTGTTCATAAGGCTTTCAAAGGTAAATGTACTGGGTACAGTCTTGCAGAATAATGTACTCAGACTAATTTGTTTTATCCTCTGTTTTTGCCTAGTTCATATTATTCCCTTTACCTTGGGTAATTAAGAACTGACTCCAGCAATGACTAAGACGAGCTCTCCTACATGCTTTTGTTAATTAAACAGTCTTCCTACAAAACCTTGCTTATCAGTCTCTGGAGCTCATAAAATTTTGGTTTTGTTTTCTGGGGAAAAGAAAGTAATTTGATTTTGGTTCTTTCCTTTTTTATGGTAGTGATTGCCATAAATGATGGGGTTCACTTTCACCTAGATTGACTTCCACTCTCAGACAGTTCATACCCTACTAGTCAGCAGAAGATCTAAAATAGCCACTCCCTTAATGGTTTTCTTTGCCCTCTAAAGAAAAAGCTGTCCCTAGCATATTCCAAGAACTCGTTGGACTGTCTCCTTCTTGTATTTTTTTCCAACAGAAAAAAAAAAAATTTCCAGAAGTAATTAAAGCCATTAGGTTCTGTTATTTTGGATGATTCCTTTGCGTGATCAAAAAACATGACTTCTCTCCACCCAAAAAGCTAGTCTATAATAAACTTCTATCATAGTATACCCTGTTTTCCCTTTTCATCTTCTTCCAGGATTGTTTAACAAATCTTCATCTTGCCTCTTCCTGTACTTCACAGCAACTGTTCTTGAGGTACAGTGCAACTTTGCTTCTCTTTCTTTTTGTTTGACTTCCATAAATAGTGATGATAAAACAGCAGGATATTAAAAAATGTGTGAGATCACTTGCTTGATAGTATTACTCAGTGAGTAAATGTTGTGTTGCCCAAATTATAAGGCAAAAATACTTCTTTTCACTACATCATTTTCTTAGGAAAGGAGAGGCATCCTTCTATAACAATATTTCTTTCTCATCAAATATTTCTGATGTTGATTGATGAACTTCTGGTTCTGTGCAGATTTCAATTTTCTTTCCCTTTGCAAGGCCATCTGGAATCTATAATTTTGTTTATTGTAAGCTTCTGACTGGAACAACCAAAAATGTCAGTTATATAACAATAAAAGAGATTTCAGAGTGCTCTTATCAAAACACAAATTGTGTATGTTTATTAAGTCACTGGAAGTAAATGGATCTATGAGAAATTAAAAATCATACAAATTTGAGTATATGTTTTATTTTGGGGTTTGATCTCCTATAGGCCATTCACTTAAAAGTTGGACTCGATATCCTTGTGGGTCCCTTCTAACTCAGAATATTCTGTAATTCTTGGCTTTTTTTTTTTTTTTTTTGCTATTTAATATGCAAAACATTTTCTTATGGAATCAAAGATTAGCTGTTTCTCTTTTGGTATTTTGGCAAAGAGACATTTGGTATCACATTATTAAATATTAAAAAGCTTTCAGAAATAATTTCTAGATGTCAGATCCACAAAATACACCATTTCTACATTCTAAAACTCAGCTTATTCCCTTTCCTAAATAATGCATTACATCACTGGTTACATTTTCCAGTTTTGCTAACTGAAGCTAAATAGGAGCATTTGATATCCTTCAGTTTGTTTGCAAGTGAAGGGAAAATAACTTTCTTAGATTCCTGTTTATATTTAGAAGGTCTTGTGGATTCACATTGAGGATTGCTTGAGCTGTCATATAGCCTATACTGCATGAAGTAGATAGCTGTGGCCAGGGTTTCATTATCTGGTTTTTGTATCTTTTAGACTTACTAATAAAACAGTGTGGCCAGTGTTCATACTATGAATGAAGAAACAACTTCCTGAATGTTTGATACGTTTCATTGTCTTTGGATAAAGAAGAATTCAGCTTGAGAACCAAATCACAGATAAAATGTGTATTTTGCAGGCCTGCAGCTTCAGCAGTGACAAAATACTGATACCAAGGGTGAAGGAGTCCTACCTGTGCTATGGCAAACTCAAACAGCCTTCAATTATGTAGTTAAAGACAAACAGGTGTTAAGCTGATAGGCTTCCATATAGTTACACGGAAAGGCATTTATTCCCCTAGAGAACAATTTCAAATTTAGATTGGCTTCTGCTGATAGTAAAATGAGTGAATGAAAATAGTTCTTCATGCTTCATTATTTATATATTTCCTGTGCATTAGGAATAACGATCACAAAAAGCTAGAATTTAAAATTCCGTGTGAGGTTCTTAGGCTTTAACATCTTTTTTTTTTTCTAAGTCGCATTTGTGTGCTCTAATGCTGTCTCTGCTCTTATATTCAGGTGTTGATTAGACATATTTGCAGATCTATAACCAGGTACCTGTCTAAAGGTTTCTCAGGACTCTCCATCTAGATAAGGGTTCTCACACCTACTTGCTACCTGAACACAGCCACTGCCTTTCACACAACGATTCAGTTCTATGACATGAATATTCATGGAAGGAAACTGGGTGGAGTACTTCTAACACCAAGGTGTGGCTATGGAAGCCCATTTTGATTCTCTGTCCAATTACTGGATTAAATGAGTTCATTCTATCACTGCCTTTGCCATATTCCTGAGACAGCAAATATGCAGATCTCCCTAATTCCTCATGCTCTTTTAACTCATCTTTCAAGACGATAGTTCATCAAGGTCTAGGATATTTTCATGTTAGGATTCCTCATCTGCTTGTTTAATTTCTGTCTGCTTTGCTCAGAGAAATGTTAGCAAGACATTCAGTCTAGCTTGTCATGCTGCTTCTTCTTACAGTGAGTTATTTTATCAAGAAATAACAAAATCTAAAGTCTGTTTGGGGTTCATGGGGTTACTAAATTACCTCCAAGAGTGATGTTTAAGTGGTAGAAACAAAGCATTTTATACTGTCAGTTGATAAACTTCCATACCAAGTAAGTGAAAGAGAAGGTGAATCACTTTCCAAAGTAACAGACAACAAAATTATCAGTTCATGGATAGGTGAGAGGAACCTGTCTAGAGGAGAACAAGTCATTGCCTTAAGGTTCACCCCAATTTTTAATAGATAAGGCCTTTCAGTGGTTAACCAATCTCATTCCAGAATTTGAGACTGAAAAGAGAAGGTCTCCTTCTCCAGCTTCGAATCAGAAAGCTAAACAATACCTAGTAGCCAAGGTCCTACAAAATGAGTCGTACAGGGGCTCAGAATGTTTGCTGGTGTTGGTTTTCTCAAAGGAGAAAAAACCCCCACAATTTCAGGAGAACACAAACCTGTCTTATGCAAAGACTGAAGGGAGAAAAGTAGGGGAAATGTTATGGTACTGAAGCATCTTTTTCTTTGGAGGTGAAGGGGAGTTGTAGGAAGGCAATCATCTAAGAGAGGCCTAGGTGAGGCAGGGGGCTGGGTTTCTCCTTGGTTTTGTTTTGGGTTTTTTTACACTCTAGATAGGTCCTCTCTCAGCTAGAATAGGTTATATCTTTCCATCTCATTAAATGTTGCAGCAGGACAAATTTTTATTGTGCTACCTGGAAAAAGACAGGAAAAAAAAAGGCTGCTCAGTGCTGTGCTGCATGTCTGGATTCTTGCCAGAGTTTCTATCTGCTTAATTACACTTATCACAAACTTTCTCTCTTTTTGTTTTTTTTTTTTTTTCTCTTCTTTGGTATAACTGTTGTCTTCCTTACCTGGTAAAGTTACTGTTATTCCTTGTGTGGGAAATACGGCAAGGGTCACTCAGGGTGGTTGTACACCTCACTGAGAGTGTGGTTCAGTGCAGGTCATTTGCTACCCAGTGGTGGTTCCACCCACCATCCTTCCCCAAGTGTAACTTGTTTCCCTGAAATAATGGTCACACTTTCCACCTCCCTCCCAGGCTTAACCAGCTGAATAAATTTCCTTTCCTTTTTTTCTTTGTTTTCTTCCTTTTTTTTTTTTTTCCTGCTAGGAATTTCCCCTTGCTGATAGACACATAGATTCAAAATCCCTTGATAATCCCTACACAAAGCTGGCATTCTTACTCCCTTTTCAGTTACTCATATTTGTGTTTACTCTGCTAAGACATTTAATCATGTTCCTCCCTATTATCATCCCTGCAGAGGAGAGAGTAGCTTCCCATGTTTTAAATTTAAAGTATAACTTTTAAGTTCTTTATATAGACAGGTCTGCTTATGAAAGTTACCTACATGTGATGTGCCTCTGGTTCACTAATTTATGGGAAATCTGAATAAATAGGTTTCTTTGATTTAAATCAATCAAAAATACAGTAATAAATATTTTTATAGGCTAAAATATGTATAGTAATTTTATTTACATTTTTATTTATAAACATACACAGATATGTATCTATGGGTGTATATTTAAATGTAGATATGAACTGAAGGACTTTGGGGGGATTTTATTCATAAACCATGGCTTTGGGATTGCTGTCCTTGTGTGTTTGTATCAGTTGAAGAAAATTGTACATAGAGAGAATGGAAAAAGAACAGATGTGGTGAAGCATGGATCACATGAGAATTCTTTGACATTCAGAACAGCTACATTATTCATTGTCTGTATGGCTTTTAATGGGATGTTATTGTGCTGACCAGCACAGTAATTCCTTATTATAGTTTAAAATGTATAGGAAAACATGAGCATGCTACACTGATTTATCTAAGTCAAGGTATATTCCTTTTATCCTTTCAACACAATTTGTTCCTACTCTTTGGCTGCAACCATGATGTGATTTGGGCAAGAAAGTGGTGTTAATGGGAGAGGAACACTGAAGTCTTTACTTTTAAATTCATGAGGGAGAAGTAATAAATCCTCAAACCAAGCTGGTTGAGTAGGGTGGAGAAATGTGGGAAGGGAAAAAGATACTTCATCTTGCCCTGGCCATGCCAGCATTTCTTACAGGGTTGACAAAGCATTTATACACTTCAACAAATATTTAATTTGGTCTGCCCCTTAAACTTTTAGAGTTTTTTAAGATGTTGAGCTCTGAGTCATGCTCTGTTTTGCAATAGTATGAGGTATTTAATACAGAAATATTTTTTCAGATTAATTTAGTTGATAAATATGCAATTCATAATTAAAAACACAACATCACCATAAACATTAAGAAAAAACCAGAATTTAGAGAGTACTGAAATCATTATGGAATCCAGGAAATGCAGAACTGGGACAGAATTTAAATGCTGACAATTTAAGTCACCATGATGTATCCCACAAACACTTGTGTTCCACAGAAGCCACTGTATATTAAATTCTTCGTCCACAGTGTTTGGTGAGAAGGGTCATAAACGCGTAAACTGAAATGGCATGGCAAATGTTAAAATCCACAAAACACAGGGAGAATAATTTGAATATAACTTCTATCAAAGCTTTTTCTACAGGGAGGATATCTAAGAGCATGGTCTACAGAGACATAATGGCAATGTTGACTACCATAAGCATATTTAACTGAAAGGGGTGCTCAGGATCATAGAAACAAAGCAACATTAACCCCAGCATGTCCAGATAGTCTTCGTGTAATACCACCTGCCAGCAAGAACCCACATGTAGGCGAGCTCTTCCTAAAGAACAGCACTAAGAGTGGAGGACTGAACTACACTTTTGTTAATTATTTCGGTTTTGATAACATACGGTACTACATGACCTTTAACACAGACCTGGCTCAACATTAGCACTTAGAAATAATAAATAGCAGAGCCCTTATACAAGCAATTCACTTTTAATAGTGCATGGGTGCTCTTGTACCTGCAGGAATGCCAGATCAGGACACTTGGGCAGCCAGCTGTAGCTGTAAGTCAGCACTGGTAAGGCTTATTGCACTGATAGAACCTACATGCCATGTCTGTTTCTATGCAAAAAGATAAAGAGAAATGTGATATGAATTTGTGTACATCAAGGCCATTTGCTTTTGGGCTGTGATAATTGCACATCCATTGCTTTACCTGTGTCTGTTCTTTGTTGTGGACTCAACAGGAGGAGGGAAGAGGGGACAAGAGGGAGACTAGAGAGGAGAGATCAAAAAGATGGCACAAAAGGAAGCTAAAACTCCAAAGCAAGAACAAATAGTTATTTATGGATTAAATTCACAGCAGATAGGAAAGAAAGCTCAACCAAAAATGGAAGTAGGAGTGTTCAGAATACTGAATAAGCAGTTTCTACCATTTAAATGATACATGATAAAAGGTTTGTGCTTTTATAGGATTCTGCTGGAAGTCAGGTTTATTTTATGTCTCTGCTTAAAGAACTACAATTCTGATATTTGCATTCCTAAAAGAGTAAGTGATTCATAGTAGAATTGCCTTTCTAACTCTATTGATCTGTCTGAGACACACGACAGAATTAAGGATTCCTTAGTTTAGAGTATCCATAATGATAGGAACCTTTGGTCAAGCATCATTCTGTCCAGGTTTCCCAGGACACAGCAAGCATTCATAACACTGCAGCAGAGATATTCTGGATACAAAGATACGATTCTTTAACAGAAAAGGTGATAGGTGTCCTCAATTCAGCCATATTTGCTAATAGTGAAGACAGAAGAATCAAGCAACTAGTTATACACGCAGTGTCATACTCACTGTGTAGGCAGAGAACCAAAATTCTGAGAAGTCCCAATGTCAAAAACCTTGGGCATCAGATCCACTATAAAACTATCTGATTATTGTGATTTGGCTTTAGCCCCCTGAAGACATGCTCATCCTTTTGTCTTCTAAAAAGTCTGGAAATCTTTGGCTAATTACAGCACAAGAGAGGTTCTCATCTATCCATGACAAAACCTCTCTGGGTATTACTCAACAAAATTACTTCTCTGCTTAATAAAATACTGTGCTGCTGACTAGACTGATGGCATCACGGCAATTTCCTTGTTGGTTAACTTTTTTCTGTATTCCCAGCTTATTATTCCTCTTATCCCCATTTGAACCACAAATTCATTTCAGTATTAACTTACAAAGGTTTTTGTTTTGCTGTTTCCAACATGGCTTAAGGCACCACCTCTCTTATTTCCTAAAAATAACATCTAGATTATGTCCCTTTCTTATGGCTGGTTCAGAGAGACCTTGAAAACATTCTTTTCTCTTGTATTTCTGCTGGTTTTGGTGAGATTAACAGGAGAGCATCTAAGCTGTTGTTGATTGTAGGTGTACAGGATCACAGCTGACAACAAACATGGGTCTTAGAGAAGGGCAAAATACAGGAGGGAAGATAGCATGGAGTTAGGTATCATTTTCATAGAAGGAACATAGGTCCTGGAATAATGGTGCAGGAGGAATCTGTGTTGCAGTCTAATACTTTGGCATTCAAGATGGCAGTGGATGTACTGGGTCAAGAAGGCTCTCTTCACATCTTTAGGATATATTTGAGGGCAGGGATACCAGTAAATTCTTAATCTGATAGACATCTTTGAAGTACTCACAAAGTTTATTGAGGAGATTGTTGGGGTTTTATATATACAGTTAAAAATACCCAAACAAACTTGAACTTGTATTGGACAATTTGCATGTATTTATTATTGCCTGGCAACTTATGACAGCTTGGACAACTCTCCTTCTGAGCAATTCAATACATCACCTTGATGCACGTGAAGTATAAAAAGGTTATGTTCAACTCTACATTGGATCTGAATCCTGAATAGTATTCATATTCAGCTATGTTTGGAATTGAAATTCATCTGAGTTATTGCATGCTTCATTTAATATTGTGAACAAATTTAGTGGAAGCAGTGGAGGAAAGTGTGTTTCTTTTAGAGAGGATTAATGATAGCCCAAAGTCACATGAGCAGTGGTCCTGGAATGTGATAGTGCTGAGGTCTTGAGGGCAGGGCTGCTGAATTAACTACAGTCTCCCAAGCAGGGCCTAAATGAAAGGTCTGTCAAACCAGCACACGTCTGTGCTTTGCATCAGTGAGATAATGCGGACAGCCACATACTCAGTGTGGTATTGCCCAGGGAAGGCAATGTACCCTTCATGCATTGCAAATTATTTAGGAGGTCTGTCATCAATGATCAAGCATTGACAGTACATAATGACTCTGGTAATGGTGACATGGGAGTGTGCACCAGGCAGTCTGGTATTATCAGTGACCATCCTTTATCTGCCCCACCTCTGTGTATCATCGTGCCAAACATGCAGCTACATAGCATTTCAACAGTTCACAGGTGTTACTTATGCTAGTATGTAGCTTTTCCTTAGGATGACACCCAGCACTTTACTGCTTTCTTCCCAAGGGTATGCTCCTCCCTTCTCTTTCCCTTGGTGAGTCCAGTCCTGTGACTCACCAGGGGTTTGTTTCTGGGCTCCACACCGGGCTGCTGTGCAGTGATCTGCAGTGTGGAGAGCTGAGCACTTGTACTGCATCATGCTTTTCTTGTACTGTTTCCACACTTGTGCAATGTGTTGGAATGGTTTTCAGGACCTTGGCAGCTAGCTCTGCTCTCTCCTTGGGTGTGGCCCTCTTTCCATTTTGCCATGCTACGTGACCAGGTGGCTCACAGTACACCTGGGCACCCTCTGATCTGAGAAGGTTACGACACAAAGCTGTTGCTAATAGTCCATTCCTCCTGACCAGGCTTTTGCCACTTTTTAAGCTATATAATGCGTACGACAATTAGGAATGTGTGTATGCATACGTATATGTGTAATTTATTGCTCTGTGGTGCCAGCTGCGGTGTAATAATGGGTTTGAAGAGGGTAGTCATGAAAAACTTCATCTTTCTGGTTTTATTGTCTCAAGAACTGAATTACAGTGAATAAGCTGGAATGCTTCTTCACTTACCTCTGAAACAAGCACTCGACCTGCCATGGCTCAAGATCTGCAAAAGCAAAGCATGAGCCACTTAAAAAACCAAACTGCCAAAACTACTGTTTGAATAATATTTAGAGATTGTAAAAGAAATCTACCCATTCCTACAAACTAGAATTGTTAATATAATTTTCAAAATCACAGTGGGTAACATTCACTAGATAAGTTTTCAATTTGTTATGGTTACAAATAATATCTAAAGATTTAAATAGAGTATAATGTTCTCTACTACAAACTTTGCTTTTTTATGATGGAACTTTGACATCATAATTTCCTCTGAGTCATATCTTATGACGTGCAAATGAAACTTTATCTTCTTTTCCTCTCCTATCCTTGCAATTCTCCTCCCCCTCCTTTTTTCTTTTCCTTTTACCAATTTGCTTTCTAGAGTACATTTGCTGAAAAAAAAGAAAAAGAGAATAATTGTCTCAGAGGAAAACAGAGATTTAAAAGTTTAGCTTTTGAAAAGTCTGAAAAATTAGACAAACTACACCATAAATGTTCAGCAACCAGAGTTCAGATAAAAAGGACATCAAGATCTGTTTAGTTTTTTTGTATTTCCTCTGGAGAAATTTGTAGTTTTAAAAGGCTCACCAGAGGTAATTCTAGATATTTCCCCTACCTCTTCTCTGGGGGAGTTTTGCTGGTTGAAACACCAAGGGTATGTTTTTTGTCTGGTATGTCTGTCTGGTATTTTATAAGATAAATTTCTGACTTCTGCGCCTGAAAAAGACTCCCACTTTCCAAACATGGGAGATGTGTAGACAGTTTGTGAGGGGTTTTTCCAAGTGTCTGCCAAGCAAAAGAGAAGCTCCCCCTGCTTGTGGCTGGCTGCTATTCAGAGCCTTGTCAGGTTCACCGTGTGGCCGGCTGGGAAAGCCTGAGTTGCAGAAGAGAAAGACGATGGAGTCACCTGCACAGGGAGAGGGTAGGTAGCCAGAGAAAAAACATAGAGTTGGAGAGATTTGTGTTCCCTTTCTGAACCAGTGCCAAGAAGGTGTGGGAGGGAAGCAGTAGATTAGGAGCAGGAGAGAAGACTCATGCCTGCCTTCTGCCTACAGGAAACACTTGTTGGCTACCAGGTTTTAATGGTCGACAACCACCTCCCTCCTGCATTCCAGAGCACCAACAAATAAAGGAGTGAGTTCATGCAAAGGGGACTCCAGGAGTTGCTAATGGAGTGGTTTTGCTAGAATTTATTTAGAAAGTACCTAAAATAGTTTGATCCCAACACTAGAATTGTTGTAGCTAAAACTGTGGTTAGTCATGGTGCTTTTAAGGGTTAGCTTCAAAAGTACCATTGTCAAGTCTGTTGTTCTAAGCCACAGACACCAAAGCCAGTCTTAGGGTATGTTGGATTGGCCTATATCCAAACTAACAACTTCAGGAATTCAAGTGCAGAATCAGTAACTCTGTATTTCTTGACATTTTCTGGAAATCTGGGTATTTCTGAACTATACAGTGTCATCCAGTTTGATCTAATTCCCTCTTGCATTATTGTTAATCAACAAAACATATGTTTAGAGGTAAGACATCATATGGATCTATTTAATACCAAGTAGGAATTAGAAATTTCATCCAATTATCCACCAATAATAGTAGTGTGATTTAAATGCTATTGTAGTTGTATCTCTGTAGTAGCTAACATTTAGCAGTTTGAGTCCACAGTACCATAATGCAGCATGACTGTAGTAATTCATCTGTCATAGCAGGAAAACATGTATCTCCCTTTTTTCTTCAGAAGTAATAATGTATCTGTTTTCTAAACAGACGCATTGTCTATTTAAATGCTTTCTGCATTAATTAGTTCTGTTTGGAGCCTAAAATAAACACACCTAAGAATAACAATGCATTTAATGAGAACATTTCCTCTTAGAAGTTGCTCTTGCTTAATGGAGAATATTGCGATATGGAAGTAATTGTGGGATTATAAGCAAAGAGTTTGAAGGACTGTTCCACTTGTTTTACATTTGTGCCCACAACACTGTAGGGAACCAGTGGGTTTGGAGTCATTCCCATTTTCTTCATTCTGGTTTTATAAAGTTTATTTTAACCAATACTGACGCAGTTCTCTGCAATAATTATTGTAAGAAATAATTTTAGTGAATTCTGGAAGCCTTAGGTGAACACTGTTATGTGCAATAAACACCAAGTTATAGTACTGTAATTCAGATGTAAAATGAGGTATCCAGCCAATGTTTATGAACTCAGGCTAAGGCATTTTAGTAATAATAGTTCCTTGTACTTAAAACACTTCATTTGTACATGATGGAAAATCCATACATCAAAGAAGTTATCAAGGAGTGTAAACACTTTATACATTTCATAAAAGGGCTCTTTGAAGCACACAGGCAATCAAACCCAAATTTTCCAGAACAGCTGCTATGTTGGGCACCTTGGTATTGGGGGGCTGACTTGAGACACATTTCAGGTGAAAGGTACCAGATGATACCCTGGTATAATGTGTAATAGGATTTACATCACACGATTTTAATCTGTTTAATGACAGCTCCTGTGGAGAAGAGAGACTACATTAATTTCATATTCAAATACAGTTTGATTAAATATTGTCATTTTTCATCCTGCTAAATAGTTTTCAGTCAGAACCATACAGTAATTTTTTTTCTGTCACAGGACCATCACATCAGCTTTCCAAAGCCAGCATGTTAAACATGTAGTTCACTTTGTTGTTTATGAAATTTGACTTTGATCAAATTAGCAGTCCAATTTGCAGTTCGTTTACTGTTTTTATTCTTTCACACCTTAACAGCCTCACCTTAGTTACACAGTGCTCACGCGGATGGCTTGCTGCCTCTTGCCCTGTGACAGCCTATATCCTTCTGTGCCTGACCTGGGAAATTCCTTGTGTTGCTAGCAAAAGGTTTTTAGTTCTCCATTTATAGGTTCAGACTTTCTGCTACCTAAGAAAAAGATGTATAAATTTCAAGTTACATAACAAGTTACTTTTAGGTATCTAGAGCTGCTAAAGGACACTTTGGTGCTTTAGTTAGTTTAGCTAAATGCTGGCCATCTGTTCCTAGACTGAACTAAAACTGCAGGTGAGACCTAGATTTCTACCTAGTACTGTGAGACAATCTATAACCTTCCCCTGTTAAGCACTTAGAGCCAGCTGAAAAGGAACATGGGCACAGGAGTGTATTAGAAATTCTGCCTTACTCTTGAGCTACATGGGATAATAGAATATCCTGAGTTGGAAGGGCAAAGTCCAACTCCTGGCCCTGCACAGGACACCCCATAGTCATACCTTGTGCCCAAGAGCATTGTCCAAACACTTCTTGAACTCTGTCAGACTGTCAGTGCTATGACCACTTCCCTGTTCCAGTGCCCAGCTATCCTCTGGGTGAAGAACCTTTTCCTGATATCAAACCTAAATCTCCCCTGACACAACTTCAAGCCATTCCCTCATGTCCTGTCACTGGTCACCAGAAGGAAGAGATCAGTGCCTGTCCCTCCTCTTCCCCTCACAAGGAAGTTGCAGACAGCAATGGGGTTTGCCCTCAGACTCCTTCAGGCTGAACAAGCCAAGCAACCTCAGCCACTCCTCATATAGCTTCTCCTCAAGGTCCTTCACCATCTTTGTAACCTTCCTTTGGAAGCTTTCTAACAGTTTAATATCCTTGTAAGCTTGTGGCACCCAAAAATGTACACAGCACTCAAGGCGAGGCCACGTGCAGTGACATCTAGAGATGCCCAGGAGAAGGCAGCTCAGTTAACCAGCACAGAGCAGCCACATCAGTGCCCTGCTTGGCAAAGACTGATAATACATGTGGGTCTGTGGGACGATTTCCTTTTTGCTCTGTAATCATTTAATGTAAGGCTGCAAGACTTTTTTCGAGTGCCATGGACTTTCCAGACTGCTGAGCTTCTATTGACAGCAACAATTTTGTGTGAAAGCATGGGGAAGAGATGAAGATTGATAGTGCTTAAGAAAGAGCTGATTTCCAGAGACTGATTGCTCAGTCTGTGGTACAGATACTCTTAGGTTTGCAGAAAAATAACCTTATTTCTTGTCTCTGGTAACTACACACAAATACTTCATCTAAAAGGAGTACGTGTTGCAGTAAGCTATGGATCTCAAATTAGATGATTCCTGTTAAATCTATACCAACCAGTATACACCATTTAGTGACAGGACACGGTATGCGCTCACAAAGCAGAAGAGAGACCCACAAGCATAGAAGAAAGAGACCTGCTAAATCAAAACCACTTCCCTAACAGATTCTTTATCATTGTGAATTGCATTCAGAAATGAAAAAAGGAAAGGGGTTGCATTTGTTAGTTGTGGCTTCAGATTAGTGGAGACTTAAAATTAACTACAAGTCACTCTCTTCCTCTCCAAAATGCTTTTGCCATTTATCCTTTATTGCTTAACAGAAAAAGTACTTTCAAGTCCCTATCTCTTAGAGCAAAACATACATATGTTTATTTTCATTCTTTACTTTGAAAGAGGTAGTTTTAATGAATCTTTACACTAAGATTATCTAATGATAAAGCTCTGGTCCAGCAGCAAGATTCAAAATCCTGAGAGCAAAGATGTGAGGCTAGCTCATATCAAACTTCCTCACTTTCTCTTGTACTGAAACACAGAGTTGCAAGTGTGATCATTTATGTTAATACTATTTTTGCATATAATTTTTTTCTGGATGTCTTTCAGGTTCAGGAGCGTTTAAATATTCTCTCAGTCATTCATTGTTGAATAATCCCTGCTCCTGCTTTTGGTGCTAGTTTTTTCCTGCTTTTTCAAGCCCCTGTTGCCATGTTACCACAAATAGCTTGAAAAATACAGATTTAATACACCAACCTAGGAAGGTGAAGAACCAAGGATACCAACATAAATCAGTCTCTTTCTGCATAAAGGCAGAGGTGATTTTTTTTTTCTTCAGCCATCCCAAATTTGGATCAGAAAACAGTAACCAGGTCTGTGAGAACCAACGTGTGTGGTACATTTTCTCCTAGTGTTGCATATCTATGCCCTGGTATTGCACGTTAATTAATACACGTAAGGCGTTTGCCCAACACTGACTTTGTAGTTCTTTGCAACGTGTTCTCTGCTTCTCTAGAGCTGCTTACTGAAGGACTTGCTGCCACCCTTCTGCAGTTCTTTCTCCTATCCTCTAATTGAGCCCCTTTCATAGTTCTAATTTGTCTGCCAAATGACTTATCAGTTGGAAAGGCTCAAGTCAGATACTACTTCCTTTTTATTTTTTTTGCTTGTTTTTTTTACCTGAGTGCTGCCAGAAGAAGGAAGGGGTTAAAGCGTGGGAGGATTGCTAAGAAAAAGGGTTTGGTTAGTGGCACACAGGACTGCATCTCACACACGATAGTTTGTTTATTCTTCTGTAAACAGCAGAAAGAATTATCATCATCATGGTAAGGCAAACAACAACTCTCTTTTATTCCCTTTTTAAACTCCACCAGAAATCTTCATGTTAATACACAGTTATTTTTTTTTTAATCATAAAATCAACTGATCCCCATTAGTTTTATAGAGCGTTTCTTTAACCGACAGATGCTCCTCTTGACAGAACGGGAGGGGGGAAGGATTTTAGTTTATGGAAATAACTAGCTCTGGGGAAGAGGAGATGGGAGCAGACATGCCTTTTCTGACATGCCTGTTCTTATTTATCTCCCTCCTCTCCTAAATACTCATGTAAGGATCTGTTTCATTTTATCAATGCTTCTTTGTCTTTCCTGAGCTTTTTTGAAAGATTTCCATTCATTTGACTTTGCATGATTTGCTCCTTTCAGTTTTGCTGTTCTTTTCTAATACATCCAATATCTTAGGTGTTTGTCACCTAAGAAATAAAATGGGATAAAATAATTTATATATATATATATATGCTTCTTGAGCTGATTATTTCCTTTCCAAAAAATCCATTAAACATGCAGGCTCATTAGTCTCATTAATCTATGTGCTGTTGCAAAATAGTCAATTTCCAATGTACGTTTGAACTAAAAATTTACTCTTACAATGAAAAAGTAAATTGGAAGCAGACAGGTCCTGTTCTCTTGTAGATATTAAATGTTTCACTAAAATATCCTGACTTAGTAGAAAATACAGTATGTGTAAAAATATGATTATTAAGAAAACCTGTGTTTGTTTCTCTTCACTCTGCTCAAGTCTCACATTTATAGCCCCTTGCTTATTCAGGTAAGTTTCTGAATCTAAATAAATGCATTCACTGCACAAATTGCTCAGGTAAAGATGCAATTGTTTAAAATCCAGTTATTGCTCCTTGTATCCTCTATCGGCATAGCAGGCAAAGAACTGGAAGAGGCAGGGAGTGAATTCCATGCTAGAGTGGACTTGTTAAAGTGCTTTTTTTCCTCTAACTCTGGAGAAGAGGACACTGTCAACCTGGAACATGGTATACTTCAAAGAAATGCTAAAAAAACTTTAAAGACTATATGCCAAACTCTTGGTATTTGGAAGAAGACAATTTGGAAGTTAAAATAACTAATGTTTTCCTAATATCAACCTCTCCTTTGTGTCTTTGTGAAGTATCGGCATAAAATTGAACAATGAGTATAGTGAATTGAAGTAATTCAAATCCATTTGATTGACAGCAAAGGTCAGTTAAACTGGTTAACTTTAGAGATCATTTAGGTTAACTTTAAAAATAAGTTAACTGCTTTTTTCTCTTCAGTGAATCACAGCAAGAATTGACTCAGGCCAAATGTTTTGTTAAGTATATTTTCCCGCCATACTTTTAAAAGGAGAACATAAGCACCAAGCCTTTATTTCCATCTGCAACTCACTCTTCTCTCTCTGCCAGTAGCTATGGCACTCACCTGTAGGAGAGCAGTATGAAAACTTCTCTGTGTAGGACTCGAGGACTCAAGTGGATCTTGTGCTTATCAGACTTTTCTTTCTCTCAGCTTTGATTTGTACATTGTTCCTTCCAGTCTTTCTACTATTTCCACAGCACGTTGAGCCAGTAATACTCCAGAGCAATTTTCAGCCTCACAAAGCCTGACACTGTTAGTGTCAGTTATTTGAGTCTCAGTCTCTGCAGAATGTCAAAGCCTGAAGAGTAAAAGTTTATTTATTTAAATGTTTTTGGCTAAAGCACTTTTTAGGATGTCATGTGACTGCTAGGACTTCAAGGCTTTCTGTTTCTCATGGTTGGGTGAATTATGATAGTGTGATTTAAAGATACTTGACATTACTGGCTTTTCAGCATGCATTTATAAGGGTCCTACACCATTGGAATTGCTGAAGATAGAAGGGTCTCAGAAGTTTTCATGTTACTTGAAATCCAGTTATTTACAACCTTCTAATGAATGATAAAGCTCAAACTTACTCTTCCTTGAATGGTTTGTTGCTTTTTTCCCCTCTGAAAATGAACATGTGCTGGAAAATAAATGTTTCAATTAAAGAACTGTCCACACTAGATATTACCATCTATTAGTTACCACAAAGTTGCTAATGACTAGTAAAAATACTGCTTTTTCTCTTATGTGTGCTCTAAGAAGTGTTTTCATTTATGTTCAGCTGACTCAGATGAACTCATCTAAGAAAATAACATCCAACAGATCCCTCAAGACACATCCTGAAGTTTTGATTCAACAGATCATAGTAGCTTATGCTCTCTTTTCACTGGAGATCAGCAAAGCACATGTTTAATTGCACTGTTAAATTAGGGGTTTGGCTGTGGCAACTTACATTAGCTAATAAGAAAAAAAAACCCAGCCAAAAACAGAGGAAATATTTTAATGCGAGCATAAACAGGTATGAATATAAATACAAACAAAATTTACATTTCTTGGTTAAGGAGGCAGCGGCATTTTGCTTTCAGGTTGGAACATGGCTTTCAAGGTTCATGCAGAGTGCTTGAAATGGCTTCCTCCACACTGTCCACGGAATCAATGGCAGGCCCTCTAGATTTTTTAGTTGCCAGTGCCTTTGATCAGGTATTTCTTGAGCAGCTAGTATTTTAAGAGTAAGAAGGCTTCAGCATAAACACAGTGAAGGAGCCTGATCTGCAGAGCAAGGGTACTTCTTGCGTCCTGAAGTCAAACATTTCCGCGCGGCGCTCTGGAAGTCACGCGTTCTCGTGCCGTGCTCTGGCAGGCGGGGGCCCACTTGGGAGTCCCCTGAGAAGCTCGGTCTGTGTGCCCTCTTGCAGTGGCAATACTGGCTCACCTACATTTATCTGACTTAAAATACAAGCTCTTCAGGGCAAGTGCCTGGTCTTTTATGTGTTTTGAAAGAGCTGTATGTAATTAAGGTACTTTGTATGAAGAAATTACTTCAAAACAGTTTACATAGGGCAGCTATTTCAAGATCAAGGAAAAATCTTTAGCCGTGTTCCCTGAGGAAACAAGGCTTATGTGACTGGACTGGCTGGCTGTCCCTCCTAACTTCCATTCAACACCTTTTGAACTTGTTGGTTGTAGTTTAAACTACATTTGAAAGGGGGAGACGTCTCAATGATAATTGAGTTCCCATGGACTTTATGAAAATGAGTGGCTGGGAAGAGAGAAATACAGATCCCCAGTTCAAATAACTAATTTTTCCAGGTGTAATCTTGCAAACTAAAAACTTGACAGCAAGCAAACTAAAAACTTGACAGCAAGTGTAATAATGATGGTCAGGTTGATAATGTAGTTGCAACTACTTTGGAAGACTGACAGCTATTCCCACCCAAATATTAATATGCTGGTTGACACCATAATAAAGTTAAATTTACCCTGGTTTTCCAACAGTTTTTAGTACAATATAGTCATCCTCCTCACACTTGTAGTTATTATGAATTTTCAGAGAAATCAGTATCATTCCTTTTTGGCTTGCATTAAGTAAAAAATTTGTATTTTTGCTTATTTTAGCTAGCAGTGTTCATTATTGTCATCTTATCTTTTCCCTATAATTAGTTAGTACTGGCAATACATACATAGAATAAGAAATTAGTAATTGGGCTGCATTACTCATGATTGTTGCATCTGATAGGGAAATTTATAGTTGGTTTTATCACTAAAGCACTTTAGCTGTCTGAGCTGTGTAAACCTAGTGCAGCCCTTAATGTTGCTCTTCATTTAATTGTTTTGGTTCTACTGGTTGAAAAAAACCCTCAGAGGGAGGGGGAAAGACAGGCATCAACTTTCTCATTTGTAAATTATTTCACTGTCTAATAAAACCTAAACCCCAAAAATACAAAAACTTGAGCTTAAGGTAATGACCCTAGTCTTGCCTATTTGAAGGCCCCTGGTGGAAGATCACTGTGTGAAGACACAGGTCTTAGTTGGTGGCACAGCTGCTTATCAGTTGAATGAGGGACATTGGTTAAGATAGGTAGGAGACAAGGGTTCTGTGCATTTCTGTTAGGTTGCAGTGTAAGTCAACTCTGCCTCTTCTCTAGTTTAAGCTCTGCGTTTTTCACGTATTTTTTGGTATTTTTCCTTTGCTTTGGCAAGCCTTGCTGCTGCACATTCACTGGCATTAAGTAGGTTCTGTGTGGCTCTCCTGAGCCAAGGCTGTGTAGGCTATTGATTAAGAAAAAATAACTAACTTAACACTTTCCCAGCTGGAGGAGGAAGTGACTGCATAAAAAAAAGGTCCTTACTTTCTTCAGTAGCCAAAGGGCCAGACACACCGCGGGCAGCTGCAGGCGGGTTGACCCGGTGTCTCCCTCGCCTCCGCGCTGCGCCCTCAGACGCTCCGAAGTGAGACTTGCGTGGTCCTTCCTGTTGAAGCTGTTCCACTTCATATAACTCATTAAGCGTTAATTAGAAGAGGACTAGTTGAGCATTCATTAAACATTAAATACTAATTGAGCGCCCGGGGAGAGCGCTGGCACCATTCGGCCGCGGAGTCATTCTCACGCCGGTCCGGCCGGGGGCAGGCGGGGAGCCCCGGCCGCCTGCAGCCCGTCCCCAGGCAGGGCAGGCACAGTCGGGAACGAGCCGCGCCCGCCCGGGCGCGGTGGGAGATGCGGCTTCATCTCCCCGCGGGGCTTTGAACCCAGATGTCCCACGGGGCCCCGGCGGCCGGGCGGTGCCGGCCCCCGCACACTTCCCGGGCTTGGGGGAGAGCCACGCCTGTTCCCGGCACCTCCGAGCGGCCGAGCCGGTGTCCCCGCACCACGCTGCCCCTCTCCGGGGCCGGGCAGCCCGCACCGCAGCTCGCCGGGGCGGCGGCGGCGCGAACCGCCCGCCTCCAACCCTCGCTGCTTTTCCCTCAACATCAAAGGGCGTCGGTTTTGCCCGCGGCGGCGTTTTGCCCTCAATAACAAGGCGGCAGCCGCAGCGCGGGCTGCCGGGGCACGCACGGGGCGCCGCGCCCACTCGCGCCCGCCGCCCCCACGGCGGCCTCGCCCGTGGCCGGGGGCGCCCGCGCTTCCCGCGGCTGCCCCGCGGCGCTCGCTGGGGGCCGGTCCGGCGCTGCCGCCGCCCCCCCCCCCCCGCGGCCGGGAGGGGCGGCCCGGCCAGGTAGAGCCGCTGCCCGCGGCGGGGCGGCGGCTCGGGGCGGGCTGCGGGGGCGGGCTGAGGCGGAGCGCGCAGACGGCCGGCGCCGGGGCAGCCGCGCGGGTAGCGCGGGGTGCGTGCGGCGGCTTGGAGCAGGGGCCGCCAGCACAGCCGGGCCGAGCCGAGCCGGGCCGAGCCGAGCCGAGCCGGGCGGTGAGTGTCGGGCGCTCGGCGGGCTGGGGAGGGGAGGTGAGGCGAGGATGCGGCGCGGCCGGCGGCGGGTAAAGCCCGCCACGGCACCTTCCTCCTGCTTATCCCGTTTTGGGACGGGGGAGGACAGCGGCAGCCTCAGGCGCGTCACCCTCCTGGTAACGCGTGGGACGGGGGCCGTGATTCCTCCGGCGAAGTGGTGCTGGGCCGGTTCTCCGCAGCCGCACCTGCCGGGGAGGGATCGGCGGCCGCGGGACTGCGCGGAGGGCGCGGGGAATCCGCGCCGGCCCGCCCTGGGCGCCGGGGGGACGCCGGCACGGCAGAGCGCTGGGCGCTGGCGGGCGAGCCGGGCGTCTGCAGCAGGAAACAGGTTGGAAAGTGCCGAAGCAGGGTCCTTCCTGCCGAGGGAATCCACTGTTCCCGAGAGGTCTGGTCCGCCGGGTTAGAAAATACTCGCGGTGTTTTGAAATAGACGTCTCAAAACAAGTATTCATCGTACCGGCATGTAGAAAAAGGCTAATGCATTAAAATGCAAATATGCATGTGTACTCCGCGATGCTGTTGCGTGTTTCCTGTTTACCATGTTAATTAGAAGTTGTAAGGCAGAACTTCACCAAGAGTAATCCAGGGCAGTGTTTGACCCAGTAATGCTCACTGAGCTTTTGTAGTTCTGGGTTTTTTAGCCCAAAAACACAAGCCAAATATTTACTGAACTTCATTAAGGAGAAATGTATTAATTTTAATCTTAAAATTACACCTTTGAAACTGTTCTCTACCTGCACAAGTGTGAAAACTGACTCAGCCAGTATGGAGAGAAAGTTAAACTCCCGACTCTTGTTTTCGTAAGGAAAATTTTGACCCTGAAGTTTAACCCTGGTTTTGCAGGCACCAGGAGGCTTTTCTGTAACATTTTGGGTGACCTTAACTAATTGTGCAAAAGTTTGAGATTTAGAACATATCAAGCTGCCATTATAAGGCAAGATGAGCACACTTGCAAACAAATGCAGGCAAAAACATACAGAAGCATCATGGGGTCCTAATTGTTTTTTAAGGGTTTTGTTCTTCTTCTTCTTTTTTTTTTTTTTTTTTTTTTTTTTTTTTGAGAGCTAGTGTTGTTCAGTAAACTGTTTTGTTTCCATTCACTGTGTCCTTTTAATTTATAGGTGATTCTAAAACAAACAAATGTATTACAGAAACAATTTTGACATTAACCAAATGTTTGTTTGTTTGTTTTGTTTTGTTTTTGTAGTCCACCTCGCACCTTCCAGATTCTTCCAGAGAAGAAAATAAAAAGAAGCCTGTTTTGGAAAGACTTGGAAATCTGTTTGGTACAGGGAAGAGGAAAAACGTCAAAAGTTCCCTAGAACACACTTCACATCACAAGGGTGAGAGGTCAGGTTCTCCTCACAGGGCGCAGGCAGTGTACTGTAGGCACTTCAGAGAAGCACACGAAGCTCCTCAAGTGCAGAAACAAGTGAGAAATGTAAGTGCCCTTTCTGAGGCACAGGAATATAACTTCAGTGGGGAGGTAAGACCGCTGTATCACGACACGATTTCAGAATGGAGCAGTAGGGGAGTCTCTTCTGACAGTGAGTGGTCAGCAGATTGGAGCGGCAGCAGTGAGACCATTAAAAACTCCTTGTGTGAGAGCAGCCTGAATGTGGAAACACTGGGACTGGAGAAAGAGCCCGTCACAGATATAAATAATTCCACAACTCCGGATTTCATACAGAGCCTGAGAAATTTGTCTAGTGAAGACTTAGAGAAGAGTATCTTAAGTCACAAGCAGCTTGTGAACACGTGGGTGTCAGAGGAGCCTGGGCATGCAAAACCAAAGGATTTGCCATACGAGTTGGAATCTGCAGCGAGTGAACACCCATATTCTGCTAGAGTGTTAACAGTTGATATATATCTAAGAAAAACAGAAGAGCTCCTTAATGAAGCTGTGACTCTTAAATCAGAAGAAAATTGTAGTGATTTGGACACAATGGATAAAAAATCTGCTAGTAAAAGATCTGGAAAACGGAGAAAGTCTCAGTCGTCTAGTGACATTCCAAATGGAGAGAGAAACCAGACTGAGAATACTGCAAGAGAAGAATCTGTTTTTGAGGATGATGCCCATTCTGAGGTATTTTCAGACAAGATAATAAACTCTGAACGAAAAGTGAGGTCTCTTCAACAGACCCCCGAAAGAACTTCCTCTTCCTCAAGTAATCAGGACCTAAAAGTTGGATCTGCTCACAAAGGGACCTCTAAAGCTGAAGCTGACAAGGGCAAGCAGCAGATTTCAAACACAAACTCTGCAAGGAGAAGATCATATAAAAAGAATCAGTCGGATTCTGTACCCATTTCCCCTACTGGTTTGAAGGGTCAGGTGAAAGATTACTCTTCAAAAAGGCAACCTTTAGCATCACCAGAGACTAACCCAGTTACAAAAAGAACTTCGGTGGAAAAGGGAACTATACCCATGGCTTTTGGGGAAGACAGTTTGGAGTCTCCCAAAGCTTCTTTGGCTCCTAAGACAGAAGACAATGCTTTGGTGTTTGCTGAAGGCAGAAATGATACCAAGGCAGTAAAGCATGGTAGTGGTCCAGATGGAAGAGCTTTCTTGCATACTGATGGGATTAAAAATGGAGACCTGTGTCTCTCAGCTGAGAGACAGACAAATTCTGATTTAGACACCTCAAAGCTGAAGAGTTTGGATGCTTCCAGAACAGTCACGACAAAGATCAGCCTGTAAGTAATAAACTAATTTGCCTTGTCCTTGTAGCTGTAATTTTGCTTGTATCTGTGTTTAGAATTCTATGGAAACATTAACTGTGTATCTGTTATCTGTTTAAACTGTTTTCAGTTAAGAACTGCCTTTAAAAAAAATTACCATAATTAAAGCTACCACTTAACAAGCAGTATAGTCTATATGTGTTAGAAAAATAATTAATTTTTTTCATTTTCTTAAATGGATAGGGAATGTATTTGTCAATTCCATTATATGGAATAATTTGACATATATAAAAACTGCTTAGTCGTCATCATCATTGTGGATCAGATTAATTAATCTATCATTGATCTTAATGTACTTTTTCTCTCTGTAACCAAATCACAATGTGGTTGAAGATTTTGTATGTGAAAATCTTTGAATAAGAAATGTTCAAGTTTTCTACGAAATAGTCTAAGTTCTACTCTTATTTTATGAAGAAATATAGGATGCAATGTAGAACTGGATTGTTCAAATGATATGATAGATCACACCCCAGAGATTTGAATATGTATGATTGCTTTCTTAAGTATGTGCAGGATGAATCATTTCAATTTTGATGCATGTGAATAACATCAGGTATTTGCAGAATTATGCATATATTAGTTTTCAGTTTTTGATTTTACACTTGCAGAAATTGTCAAACAGGTGATCAGAGCTTTCCTTAGGGTTATAAAGAAGCGGCTGTACCTATAAAGTTCCCTGTTATCACTAGTATGAGACCAGTGATTGATTGGTTACTGCTGTACTGTCATCCACAGGGAATGATTTGTTTGCATTATTCATTTCTGGTTTTCCTTGTCACGGCTGTGGGCTATGGCACTCCTCATTCTGGCATGTTCAGTTATAGGTGTTGGGGTACACTGAACCCTGTAGGCCCACCTGAGATAACCCTAATTGTCCTTGTGTTAGAGGGATGTGGAGGTTCAACCAGATGGTTTGAGGCACGTCTGTTTCCAGTTATGCTTCCCACATCTGAGAAGCACAGGAGCAATTTCCTTTGCACAATTTGTAATACTCTACATCTGAGTTGTGAATTTGTAACTTCATCGTAAAAAGCCTGGTACTGAAGGTTAAACTGTGGCATTTTTGGACTTGGTGATGCTTTTGCCATCTGGTAGTATAGATCATAAATCTTGAGTTTGTATCTTCACAGCTTCAAAGGAAAGGTGGCTTTCATATTTTCATGTTTCTTCTCTGTGTCACTGTCATTAGTGATTATGAGGTTATAAAAGCCTGCATGGCTGGATTTCATTTTTTCTGTGTATGTCTTGGTTTGTATGTCTTGGGCTTGCTGTACAGTGAATTATCTTTTACCATTCTCGTAAAGTAACAGAGAAGTGTCCTGTCTGTAAGACTGAATTTTAGCGAATAAACAGCCTGTTCTATTTCATCCCATTTTGTGGGGTGTATGACACTGTCTTGGCCTTATCTGCTGCTACAGGAACTTTGGCCCTGGGTGGGGGAGTGCCTTGTTACCTGCAAGGTTTCTGATGCATCTGAGAGCTGTCATTGCACAGCACCACACCATTTCTTTAGCCAGAGTTACATGCTCAGGTGATCTGGTATAATTTGTAGTCATTCATTAGAACATATGAACTCTAACCCTGGATGTGGATTAAGGTGCTGTAAAATGGGAAAAGATGGTGCCATTACTAGAAGATGGTGTGGTTTTTTTCCTCTAGTTATAGCTTTGAACAGATAACTTCCTCATTTTCAAAGGTTAAGAAGTTATTGTTAAGTAGTTCACATGAATTCCTTTCTGGTTGAAAAATACCTATTTACTTAGAGATTCCTTGGCCCCTTGTAAGATGGATTTTATGTAATACAAATAGTTCTCCCTTAAAAATGTATGATGACTCTTACTAATGACATTGTGCTAATTCTGGGAATCAAGTTTCTTTAGAAACAATTTCAAAACAGGTCAGTTTCTCCAATCACCTACAGATATGCAGGTTTCCTATAAATAAAGATGGCTTTTTCTCTCTTTTCTCCATTTATGTCTGTGTACTGGATAACTTGGAAGTCACAGGATACTTTGCTTCTAGCTTTTGAAAGGGAAACCTATCAGATTTGAGACTAAAATGAGGCTGATGGTAAATCTTAATTGGCAAATAAAACCTCAGGCAGTATTTACTTTGATGCGCTTAGCGGAAAACTTGGCTTCAGTTGTCATACTTTATGTTCAGACATGGTTTTGTAGTTCCTTTACATTTAAGCCCACTTGTTGAATTATTCTTCTCTTTTCACATGCCATTCTTCTTTGTTCACCTTAATCTGGTATTTTGGCATCCGTGGTTTTTTGGCACCAGTTGCATTTGTGACGTGTGCCTCACCTTCCATTTTTGACTGTTGGGAGAGGTTTAACTGCTTGCTGCCACAGTTTAGCTGCAAGGTGTAGCCAAAGAGAAGGACATGGGTATTTCTCTTGGGCCTGCGTTTTCCTGGCATTGCAGATTAGGAATGAATGATTATTAAGAATCAGGCAGACTGGGCTGTTTGTAATAAAGCATTTGTACTGTTTTTTTTCTCCATATGAGATGACACACTTAAAGGATACTCAATCAACATCTCCTTTTAAACAAGCTTAGAAACTCACTTCTTGCAATGAAGTGCATCTTTTGTCTGTATTTAAAATCAGTATTTCGTAGTGTGGAAAAAGGTGTAATGAAAAGATTAGAGGAGGCCAGCTGTAGTGAGTGGAGCTGCAGGGCTGAGCTTCCTCATGCTCTTTGGTCTCAGCTGTTTGGCTGCTGCTGCTGTGCAGAAGCACTGCAAAGTACAAAATACCAAGTGTTCAAGTGGTTGTTTCTGCATAAATTTGCAAAGATTGAAACTATACCTTTGGGGGATGAGCTCTTCATTTAAAATAGATTTTAGGCTGATAAGTATCACTGTTAGCCCTTAAACTTGCTTGGGTCAGGGCATACAGAGAGACACATTTTATGGGGAAGATACGTGTTACATTGAAATAAATGCATGTAGTAGAGTGACAGGCTGACAAAAGGGTGATATGGGAATGAATTTAAGATAATTGGGCCATTAGTGTTACCTCTTGAATATACAGGTAAAAGCTAAGCACATTTTTTTTTCTGATCAGAAAAGGATATGAAAGATCCTGGTGAGCAGGAAATTCAGCACATGTCAGTAGTGCACCATTGTGCCAGGTGAAGGCTAAGCCTGTACTGTGCTCCATAAGGCAGGAGCATAGCCAGCAGGTCAAAAGACAAGATACTTGGTGCTCATGAGTCTACATCTGGGTCACTCTCTTGAGTTGTAGCCCTTCCTCCCCTTCCAACTCTCTTCTGGTGTAAGAGAGATGTTCCCAAACTGGAATGAGCCCAGCAGTGAGCCATTAAAGAAGGTGACAGCTCTGGAGCAAATTGTGTATGAGGAGAAGCTGAAGCAGCTTGGTTTTCTCAACTGAAAGAAGATAAGGATACAGGTAGTCAGTCATCTCTCACCACCTATAGAGAAGGCAGAGCCAGATTTTGTTCCTGAGCTGTAGAGTGAAGGGACAACAGCCACAGCTGCAAGTTTTAACAGTGACGTTTTAATGGGATATAAGGCAAAAGTAATTCACAGCAACAGTGGCCACCCTGCTGCAATGATTCACTAGGAAGGCTGTGAAATCTTGAGCCTTGAAGTTATTCAAAACTTGGTCAGGCAAAGCCTTCAGAACTTGATCCAACTTTGAAGCTGTCCTTGTTTTGAGTAGGGAGTTGGGCTAGCTGATCTTTAGGGGCCCCTTGTAACTCGTATTTGTTTTACAAAGAGAAAAGTCATAGAATAATTTAACTTTTAAAAGTTTAGGCAAAAACGGCTGTAGTTCAAATGAAAAGTAGTGCCTCAATATATTTGATTTTATGCTGTATGATAGTTCCCTTCATACCTTCCCTCTTTCAGGAACACTTTATTTTTCTGTTTTTCCGTAAGTTTTCCAAGTGTGTTTTATTAGCACCTATTTGAAGTATGGCCAGGAGATTTTAAGTTTGCTATTTCCTCTTTTATTGATCTTGCATTCTTCGTAAGAGCCTTCCAGTTGTGAACCAGCCTGAGTAGGCTGGTAGTTACAGGGAGCACTGTTGGGAAATCTTCTCTGAAATGACATGATGATAAGAAGGACATGGAACTGTTGGAGCAAATCCAGAGGCCATAAAGTTGATAAGAGGACCTTTCCTATGGAGACAGACTGAGAGAGCTGAGGCTTCTCAGAGAAGAGAAGGTTGCATTGAGAACTCATAAAAACCTTCCAGTATCTGAAGGAGGGGTCTGCAGGGAAGCTGAAAAGGGACTCTTTGCCAGGAACTGTAATGATAGGACAAGAAGTACTGGGTACAAGCTGAGAGATGGGAAATTTATGTTGATATTAGGAAGAAACTTGTTACTGTGACGGTGGTGAGACTACAAAAGGTTGCCTGGGGAGGTTAAGGATGCCCCATCCCTGGCAGTGTTCAAAGCCAGGCTGGATAAGGCTTTGAGCAACCTGGTCTAGTGGGAGGTGTCCCTGCCCATGGCAGGGGACTTGGGGCTAGATAATCTTTTAAGATCCATTGCAGCCTCTTAATAGTCTATGATTCTATGATTTTTAACAGTTGCTCTCTGTATAGATTCATAGGTAACTATTTTTTAATCCTTCTGTTACTTCAATAAATTTGTTTCTCATGCTGTTCCCAAGAAATAAAGCTCATACAATGGAGAGTCTTGCATTAAAAGGGTTTTATTTCTTACTTGGGATGGATCACCTGAAGAAGAGGTGAAAGGATCTCACCTTTTGGGTTTTTCCTGTATCTCAAACCTCTGTCTTGGGCTAAAGAGCTGCCTGAGAACTTAGTGAGCATAGTTTATGTAGGTAAAAAAGAAGAAACCACTTAAATACCAAAATTGATTGGTAGAGCATTTGGGACCCTGGAGATTGCTGCAAGCTATTTTCTTTTTATCTCCCGCCTTCGTCAGTTTTCATGTAGGGCAGTTTCTACCTGTCCTCCTACTGCTGAGTGTCCCCAGATTCCTCTTTGGAGAACAGGACTGTCTTTGAGGTGATGGTGGGCTCCTTGACATTCCTTAGATCTGACTGATAAATTTTGAAGACATCTGCCTTGCATCTTCACAGCTGTTCATACTGTACAGTATGCAGTAGCAAGTTACATGGACAAATAATTTTTCCTGGTTGTAGGTATTCAGAGAACAGAGCCTGAAACACTCAGCTGTGCACTGTCAGCCTTCTGCCATAGCACAGTACTCCTGTGTGTGTACTTCTGCCATAGCACAGGAGTACTGTGTGTGTGTACTTGTATGTGCTTCTCTGTCCACTGATAGAAAAGTTTTGTGCTTCCAAATTCACTTCTTGTACAATTATTAGGCTTTCTTTACACAATTTAAATTGTCGGCTAAGTTTACCTGAAGGAAGTGGAAGAGTCCTCACGTGTGGTGTTTGCTTAGCCAAGGTGGTGATGCAGTGCTTGTGGACAGCTAACATTTTCTGCTAGCACGCATGAGAGTGGAAGAGTTCTTTCACTCAGTTTGAGGTTCCTTCTGCAGTGTGGGTGTAAAGGCTGCAAAGAATCTGGGCAGATGTCTTCAAAACTCATTGGAGAGAATATGTAAATGTTAACCAACTCATTATCACCTTAATGAATTGGGATTTGTTTTCTAAACTCTGTAGGGAATTGCATGTTTATAATTTATTCTGCCTATTCACTACTAAATTTTAATGTCTGTCAGTCATAATAGTTAAGTTCACTGCCTCAATTGCAGATTCTATAGGCTGCTGTGTTTGTTTTACTAACCTTAAAGGACTAAGTACATGTTTGAAATATATACTCCTTATCTAGTGTCTAATTGTTTTAATCCATATAGTTACTCATCTTTTAGCTGATTCCTTTTGAGATACCAAAATTCCTTTGAGATATCAAAACTAAGTCTATGGTTTATAATTATATATTTTATTGTTTTGAAAATTGTTACAAGCCTGTTCAAGATTAATTAAAGATGTCACTTTCTGTCACTTTGCCTCCTGTAGTCCAGCCAAACCGAAGAACATAGAGCTGAATTTTAAAACTAATCAAGACAGTTTAGAAAGTGAGCAGGACACTCTTGAAAAACCAGTTAATAAAACTAACAGCAACATTGCCAACAAAATTTCCCTGTTTGAAAACAAATGTGCTAACCAGAGCCAGAGGCCTGCTGACATCCCTGCATCAAAAAATAGTGTGGTACCAAGTACATTCGTTGGCAGAGCAAAGCTGAAATTCGGAAAACAACCTAAAGAAAATGAACAGCCTGATAAAACATTAAATAAGCAAAGCAGTCGCCAGAAGTTGTTTGAGAATGGCACACTGGAGAAAGAAAGCACTGCAGAGTCAAAAGGCAAAAATGATGAAAGCTCTGCGTCTTACGAGGATATTGGGAAGACAACGGAACTTAAAGTAAAAGCTGCCATATCCCTTTTTAACCAAAGCAGCAAAAGTGATACTGGTAGTGTCTCTCTGAAGCAACCAGAACCAGAATTAACCACAACAAAGAAAGAAAGTTCACCTTTTAAACTGTCTTTGCACTCACCTGTTAAAAGTGAAAATGCTCAAGATCCTTTCTACCAAAGAAATGATACAAGCTCAGAATTCCATAGAAACGAAGAAAAGGTGCTCCCAAACACAGAGGTTTTATCACCTTGCAGTAATGATAAATATCCTTTACCATCTCATCAGGTTTCCAGATCAGAATTTAAGAAGATGGAAAATGGAGATAAAAAGGTAAAGCCAGGAGATTTGAACTTTGCAGCACTGCAGTATGATGACAGCAATCAAGACAGTATATTGGAATCAGACCACAACACCAATACACAAAAGAGCCCAGGCAAAACCTGTAACGGATCTGCTGAAGATGACAGCATTTTTGATTCCCCATCTGACATGAAGAAGTTTGCTGAAACAATAAAAAACTTGGACAGCTCAGTTTGTTTACCCCAGAAAAAGAAGAGGTCAAAGCTTCCGAAGTCTCCAGCACCCCACTTTGCAATGCCTCCCATTCATGAAGACAACTTAGAGAAAGTATTTGATCCTAGTGTATTTACTTTTGGTTTGGGACTGAGGAGGGAAAAAACACAGGATCTGTTACCAACACAACAGATGAAAATGCAAAGCCTGGAAACAATAGCCAGGGTCAGACCCAAGCGTGCATCAACAGAGCAAAGTATCATATTTAAAGCTCTGCAGTCATGTAGAGAGGAACCTGCCTTTGCTCACGAAGTAAATGGAAAAGAGAACGTTGATTGTACAGATGGTGAAATTAAGAGATCACGGCTTGAAAAAAGCTCCCTCTTCTCAAGCCTGCTATCTTCTAAAGACAAGTTTTTTAGCCCTTCCGTCCCTTCAGTAAATAACACAACAGCTTTTGCAACTGACTCCTCAGGGATGCCTCCTTTACAGCAGGATGTTTCTGGGCCATTCATCATGCCTCAAAAATCTGAGGTAATAAAGATCATTCAGGAAATGAAACAATGTTTGTCTACCTGCTGAATGACTTTTAATTTTGATTTTGCAATTCAGTCTCTTTCAGATATGAAGTTTCCAAGTTTTGTGGAGAAGTACCTGCAAGCTGATAGTGCAAAAAAAGAGCTAAGTTTGCAAATGACCAACTATGGCAACCCTGAGAAAAATTTTTCGAGCTGGTTAGGCACAAGCAGATATGAATCAAATGTCCCCCCTGGTTTATTAGATGTGGATGTAAGTATTGTGTTTTAAAAAAGCTGCCTGCAAAGTTATCCAGCTTTTATGTTTTCGATAGACAATGAGTATAAATTGCTTTGTTCCCCCCCTCCTTGGGATATATACAGATTACAAATATGTTGAGGTCAACTTAGGTATGGTACCAGTTTTATCTGAAAATGAAAATGAGGTGACATCTGTCAACACAATTAAGGGGTCTTTATTTTGAGACTTGCTGCAAATACAAATGGAAAGCATTTTTTGAATATGTCTTCTTACTTGATTTTGTGTTATTTTGAAACAAATCTTACGCCAACTTTAATTTTTTACTGCAAATTAGTAGAATGCTTTCTGTGCACTTCGTTAAAGTTCTGTTGAAGTAATCTCTCTTCCAACAAGACGTTTGGCCATTGTACAGTTAAATACGTAACAGAGCAATTTTCTTATTTTACCCCTCTGTTGTATTCCCGTGAATTGGCAGAAAAATGTAGGTTCTTTAAGAATACTTTAAGAACTTGATAGTAATGATTATTGAAAGTGCTGCTACAGTGGAGGGCTGTCCCTTGGTCTGATGACAAACATCTGTTCTTCATGACTGAAGACAGACCTGTGTTTTCCCTTCAATGCAACTTTAATATGGAATATGTTTGTAATTTCTGTTTTTAAAATGATGAACCAATGTCCTGTCGTACTTGCTGTTTCTGTTAATGTAAGCCCTTATTGTGACCTGAGAGGAAAATGATATTCAGGAGATCCAAGAGTCATGGGAAGAAATATGTTTTCTAAATATAATAGCCACATGAACGTGACCTGTGGAATTGAAGCAGCATGTAAGAAGTTAGAGAAATACTTTATGAAGCTGATGGTTATCTGCTGCAACAGTTGTATAAAAGGAGTGAGGTAATAGAATTAGCCCCTTTCTTTGTCACCGTGCAGGAGACAACCATTCCATGGTACCTTGCAGTTTTGAGAATGTCGATTCTTCTCTTATGGGAAGTTTTCTTAATTAGAGTGGAGACGAAAATTAGGGGGGTTATTTACAGTAGTGTAGATTTATGTTACCAGTTAAAGAGGCTTTCTTACTCTGATGGTCCTGCTTGGATTTAAAACCTTGAATTTAAAGGTAAATGTCTAGTACTGTCTTAGTTTGGTTTTTTCTGCTTAAACTATTGTTCTTGAGTGGGTTTCAATTTTGCACTGGAGTGTGGAGGCCTGGTATAGCAGTGGAGTGTGTACATATCTAAGACTTCACTTCAGAGGATCCCTTTAGGCTTCAAAGGGTTTCCAGACTTCCGTGGTGCTGTTGCTGACTGAATTGTTTTGCTCAAGTTAGGAATCAAGAATGTTTCTGTGAGGTGTACCTGCTGTGTACCTTCCACTGACTAAGAAAATGATGATGCAGTAGCTAGTGGGTAATGTGAAGGAAAGAGTAAGGGCAGCCCAAAACAATGACATTGGCATTCCTCAAAACACAGAACAAGTTGTAACTGGAATTGAGGTGCAGGCTAAAAAACCAGTCGTGCTTCAACATGTCTTGATGATGCCTACAAAAACCTGGTGGTGGTTAAGAGCTGCCTGGTGACCACTGCCCGCTCTGCGTGTTAACTACTGTGTTCTCTTTAATTCCTTGCACATGTTGCTGGTTACCTATTGAGGGGCAGGATCTGTTTTGGTCTTTTTGTTTGTATCAGTGATTCCTAGAAGAGCAGGACCCTGTCCCTGAATGAGCACTCCCATCCTTGCTAGGAAACCGAACACATGATTTCAACGCTTGCTCAATTTGTTTGAAGATGACGTGATGCAACCACAACTTTCCTATATATTCTATATCATACAATTTACTGCTGACTTGAGCATTGCTTTAGATTTTGTATACCCCAGTGTGTTTTATTTGTTCTGAGTATATTTAGTTTATCACTTAGTGCACAGTCTCACGCTTTTTGAAAAAAGGTGTTGCAAGGTGTTCATCACAAAGTTGATTATGCTAGTTGGCTCATACATGTATGTGCCATCATGCATCCTCAGTATTTTCATCTATTCCTTCAAAATACATCATTATTTATGTATGGCTTGACATTTTTAGACGTTTAAGCTCATCTTTATCATTGTATAGCATGTACTTTATCAGTGGCAGTTTTTAAAGTAGTCTCTTGGTACTGAACTCTTTTAATATTTAGGAAGCTGATTAGGACAATTTTAAAGCATTTAAAATCTGAGGTTAGCTTCAGTGAGGTGATAATTCAGAGTTTAAGAAAAGCATATAAATTTATACATTTGTGACAAGATGCTGCTCTGCAAGGGGAAGTAGAGATTGAAGTGGTAGGTTGAAAGGTTACTAGCTTTTACTATTCAGAGTAGTTTTTTATTTTGTTCTACTAGCCCTTTTTTTATAGCCAAGTATCTTCATTGAAAATGTTTTTGATTTTATGGGGTTTTTTTGTGATTTTTCTCTTCTCACTGTCTATTAGACACTTCCAAGAAATGGACAAAGTAAAATCAATCCCAGACCTGGCAAGGTAAGATTAATATTAATAATTTTACTGTTCTTTTCTATATTTAAAGCTTAGGAAAATAGAACTATATGTTACTGGTGTGTTTTTCTCTTTTGTTGTTCTTGTTTAACACAGCTGATGATATACTGTGACTCAGACTGTCAAAAAGCTGGCATTGAAGTTTTCCATGATGTTCCAGATTGCAGTTCTTGGGTTCTGTCACCAACAATTTTAGTTAAAGTCATCAGAGGATGGTAAGAGATGAATTTTTACTCTTTATACAAAGATTTTTACTCCATCCAAAAATGTTTTGAAAGAGAACTGGCATGTGATTCACAGTAAGTCTGCCTCCTAAACAGCAATGTAACATGGACAGCTGTGAGCAAGAAATGGGGCATTTTACCTCTGTAACAGGAAGCTCTGAGGTGGAAAACCTATTTTGCTGACTAGTTGAGTGAGTGTTAGCATCTGTCAGGGTGTGAGATTTCACCAGGCATAGGTGTGGGATGAAATGACAGATTCTGTCCAGCTATTTTGCCCTTCAGCTCCTCTGATCATTAGGGATTCTTGCATAGTATTTGGATTGGGCTAAGAGGCTAGCAAGTAAGTTTAAAGCTTACATGATTGTTTCATGACCAAAGGAATAAGATGGTGCTATAGGGATAATTGACTGTTTCTCTGACAGAAGGAGGGATTTTGCCCTAAAAGCTGTATTGCCCAAGAGTAATTCAAAACAAGTTCATCTCCTGCTTTGTTCGTAGCATCAACAGAAGGGCTATAGTAGTGTGGCTAGCACAGCAAGTTAGGCTGTGGCCAGGCTATAATGCAGTCAAATAGCAGGTTCTCAAAAGTCATTATCTGATAGTAAGGTGCAGACACAAGGACAGGCTGCAGTAGGAGGTACTGGGAAGCAAACTGATTGTTGTTTAGCTTCAGAAAACTGGAACAAAACCCTTTTGATCTGTGTAAACCAGGTCATCTTTTCCCGCATGGTCTAGAGGGACTGGGTTTGGGTTTTTTCCTCCTTCCATTGAGAGCCTGAGTGAAGAGTTTGTATTTGCAGATGAATAAAGTTCTTATTTAGTTATATATTCCAGTCTGCCATTAAAAATGAAGTTGTCCTTGTCTTTTGACCAATCTTATCGTCCTCTGACACATCTACACCAGATCATGTGGAACTCCACAGGCTGTTGTTCATAGGATTCAAGCAGCTTGTCTGTTTGTACATGAAGCAGCAGTCTGCAGTGTCATTTTTTTCTGATGTACAAATTGGTTCTGATTAGTATCTCATATGAAGTCTGGTATTCAGAGACAGTAGTCTTTGCTGCCACAAATTGTCAATTTTAAAAGGTAGAGGAGTTTTTTGGGAAAGTACAATTCAGCAGTAGACATCTTTGTTTTTATCATTATTTTTAAAGGTATCACAGAGACTGAAAAAGGGCTTGGATCAGCAGTGTTGGGTGAAGAAACTGCATTGGGGAAATGGCAAGGGTTTGGAAACAGTACTGTGTATGAAAGGATTCATTGAGTGGGAACATGATTTTTGCAAATCACACTTGATAAAGCACCATGAAAAATTAGCTTTTTTAAAATTTATTTTAAGCTGGATACTCTATGAGAAACCAAATTTTGAAGGCCCCTCCATTCCACTGGAAGAAGGAGAGTTGGAACTCACGGATATTTGGGGTGCAGGTACTTCTGAAGAGCAAAGTGACTGCAAGTCTCAAAAGCCTGCAGTGATCGGTTCAATAAAGCATGTTGTTAAGGCAAGTAATACAAGTCATTTTTTTTTTAATAGATCTTAATGTGTAGTGATGTTTTATACTGATACAGAGTGTGATTGGTCTGTTAGGACACAAGCCTAACATGAGCTACAAGTGCATAAAACAATCTTCCATGTTGAATTTCATGTTTAATGACAAAATGTACGTGGGAGCTTTTGCACAATGGGGATTGTGGTAACATCAAGAGGGAGGGGCAGGGTAGGAACAGAACTTGGTGGGCTTTATTAGGACAGCCACCAAAAAGCGACATGCAGCATATGCTTTGTAGTCTGGTCAGTCTCAGGAAAAGCGTCCTAGAAAACCATCAATAATTTGGTATTTTCAAAATACAACTTTTTCCTTTTTTTCCAATACAAACCAAATTTGCACTCAATACAAACTTCAGTGTCAAACACCAAAGTTTGGTTTGACTGGTGTGGGCAGACTTACCAGCGAGTTTCACACGTGATGGCACAGCCTTTCTACATGCACTTCTAACCTACCATTAAGCAGTTACAGTTGCAGGTTGCCAAAACAAGCCCAAGCTATAAAGTTACTTGACTAGGAAAGGAAAAGGGAGGAATATATATTGCTTGTAACTACAATTCTTGTTTAAGTTGCAGTTCTCTTCAAGGATGGCTTGTTTGGTGTTATCTTAGGATTTAATTTGCTAGAGGAGATGTTAACTGATGAAAGAAGATGCATTCCTGCCTAGATGGCAGAAAGTAAACAATGTAAATGCTGATTAGAGATTGACTGACTGTCTTGGTTCAAACAGAGACAGGCAAACTGGCTTAGCTATACTTGTATTATAGGCATCTAATAGCAGTAGTAGTTGACAAGGGGGGAAACAATTTAAAATAAACAGGTGTTTCAAAACTGATTTAGTTATGCACAGTAATTACAGAACTCACAGCATAGATGAAGTGATTATGGGAATCTTCATTTTTCAGGATTACAGGGTTTGCCGAATTGATTTGTATACAGAGCCTGAAGGGTTAGGAATCGTGACTTCCTTTTTTGATGACACTGAAGAAACAGGGGTGTTTGGAACCACTCAGAAGACTTGTTCTATTAAAGTACATTGGGGCATGTAAGTATGTAGCTCTGTATGAATGTGTAGTGCCATGGAAGGAATTTGGTTTAAACCATTGGTTACACCTGTCAGACTTGCGAGCAGGCTGTATTTATTCTAGTCCTATATTTTGGCAGTAGTTGTTGACAGCAGTGTTAGTACATCACTGTAATGCTTCTCTCTTCACTCTGACCTAGAATGTTTTGTTAGAGCTAGATTTCTTCTGCTTGTGTGTAGTAAATACTGAATAACCCTTGCGTATTTGTAGCCAGTGAATAAGAGTTTGCCTCTCTAGCTTTTTCTCATTCAGGCAAACTTACCAGAAGTGAGGGTGGGCAATGAACTGCTATAATAAGACCACATTTCCCACTTGCTTTCTTCCAAACTTCAAATCATCCCACTAAAAGATGAAAATTTTTGAAGACCTTCTGTTATAAACTAAGACTTAATGTTTTAGAGAGTCCATAAATTACATTCTTGTATTTCACAGTGCATTTTGATCTGGGATTTTATGGTGATGTTTAATACAAATATGTCACCTGAAAATACCTGGCCATCTGAGTTAGGAAAGCAGTATTGTCAACCAAGCAAGCTTCTATGAGAAAGGAGACCTCTAAGGAGTAATCCAGGTGCTGTACTTATATTAGTTTTCATGGGTTAATAAACAAACTTGTAAGTCATTATGGAAAACATGCTTCAAAGTAGTACTCAGAAAAGTATGCAGAAGAGAGAGGCTTCTTTCAGAAAAAGTGAGACTGGAGCCATTTCCAGTCATCCTGCAGAACTTTTCACAGGTTGTATAGACCTTGGTTGTTAGCTCTTATGTTTGGGCACTGATAATACTAGCCTTGCTGCAAATAGTCTAACTATCAAAAACTGCCCAGCTAAGGCAGGTGTTACATACCGCTGCAAAGATGTTTCAAATCTGCCACATGATATATGGACATTTTCATTGTTAGGCAAAGGATATTTTATCTGAGTAAATATTTACACCTTGATTTGTGTAAAAACATGAAGCATTCTGGTACATAGGCAAGTTTGAAGATGTCCAAGTAGTTGGTTCTCTGACAGGAAGTTATTTCTGGTGAATTGCAACCTCAGTCCAAATTACATGTCTCACAAGAGTAATGAAATCAGATATGTTATTTGAGGTTGTTAATTCATTTCATCTACGTCTCCACTTCATTTCTGTCTTACCTAAAAGCTATGTGTGGCCAGTAAAATTACAAATGTTTTTTGAAAGGAGGAAGAGCGTGTGCACATCTGAGTTGTCTTTATTTTGCATTAGTATAACAGCATTGCTTTACTAAGTCCAAGTAAACTCTTGCTGTCTTAATATCTCTCTCTTGCATTTGTATCCCTGAAGGAAAGCAGACTAATATTTTCACTATGAAGTGAAATATATTATTTTTCAACTGACTTTCTTGGATATCTCTTCATTAGTCCAGTGTAGAAAGAAATCACTTCCAGAAGAAATTCAGCAGATGGCTGCTGCTTCTTTGCATGTTGCAGGATTAGGGGGTTTTTTTTGCCTTTAGTTTACAGGCATGACATAGTTCACTGTATTGGCAGGTGAGGGAGGCTCTTATTCTGAGTCACCTTGCCATGTGGGTGTGGTTGTATCATCTTAAAGTTTCCCAGCGTTCATGCTTAATTGCTGTTTGTTAAAAGCTGCCAACAAAAATGAGTCAATGCACCTTTATCTTCTGACTGTACTCTCCTTGTTCTTCCATGTGTGTCAGCTCTTGCAGTAAAGTTAGTCATAGAAGGCTTTAGGTTGGAAAAGGCCTTATAAGACCATCCAGTCCAACCATTAACCCAACACTGCCAAGTCCACCACTAAACCATGTTCCTAAGCACCACTTCTGGACATCTTTTAAATACCTGCAGGGATTGTGACTCCACCACTCCCCTGAACATCCTGTTCCAGTGATTGACAACTCTTTCAGTGAATGATTTTTTTTCCTAATATCCAGTCTAAACCCCCACAGGTGGAGCTTGAGGCCACTTCCTCTTGTCCAGTCACTACATGCCTACAACCTCCTTCCAAGGCAGCTGTAAAGAGCAGTGAGGTCTCCCCAGGGTCTCATTCTTTCCAGGCTGCACATCTCCAGCTCACTCAGCTGATTTATTAGATTAGTACTCCAGGCCTTTCACCAGCTCCACTGTCCCCTTCTAGACACAATCCAGCCCCTCAATATCCTTTGTGTAGTGAGGGGCCTCAAACAGATCCTGAAACACAGGATTTGAGGTGTGGCCTCACCAGTGCTGAGCACAGAGGGACAATCCCTGCCTTGGTCCTGCTGGCCACGCTGTTGCTGATGCAGGCCAGGATGCCATTGGCCTTCTTGGCCACCTGGGCACATGCTGGTTTACGTATAACTGCTGTTGACCAGCACCACCAGGTCTTTTTCTGCCAGGCAGCTTTTCAGCCACTCTTTCCCAGTCCTGCAGCACTGCTTGGGGATGTTGTGCCCTGGCACTTTCCCATGTTGAACCTCATCCCATTGGCCTCAGCCCGTTGATCCAGATCCCTCTGTAGAGCTTTCTTACCCTTCAGCAGATCAACATTGCCACCCAACTTCTTGTCCTCTGCAAAACAGCTGAGGGAGCACTCAGATCCCCTCATCCAAATCATTGACATTAAGGCATTAAGCAGAATTTACCCCAGTACTGAGCCCTTGGAAATAGCACATGTGACCAGCCACAAGCCAAGGGCTTACTGAGTGGTGTGAATACAGAGCACACAATATATCAAACATTCAGCTATAGACAGTAATAAAACTAAAGCACCTTGTTTGTTTCTTGGAGCCATGTGTTTGCAATGAAACTATACCAAGTTGTGCCAGTTTATAGTAGCCTGGAAGTTCCCTTTAATGTGTGACAGAGTGATGAATTATTTTAATCTCTTTCATATCACCAGATTTATACATTATGGTCCTTACATGATTAAAGATTTGGCTGCAAAAAGTGTTGCTGTTTGTGTATTTTATACTGCTTCACACTGCATTTCTCTTGAGATCAGCAAATGTAAAGAAATACTCTGACATCCTTATACAGAAATCAGTAGTGTAATTCTTTGTTCCCAGCAAGTGATGACTTGCTAAGATTTTTTTTGGAAAAGCTTTGAAAATCTACTTTTGCTGCCCCTATCAAGAATTCTCCAAGTCAGATCTTTCAAAGTAGATTTATTATTAGTAGAAACAAACCATGAGGAAGTAGATTGCTAAGGAGTTGTCAGGCTTTTCTATGTATTAGTAAACAATGTAAGGTTAGAATTTTTTTATTGAAGATTTTGCATCAAATACAAGTGAGGTTTAGTAGGGATTTTTAAAATTCTTGTAAATATGTTCTGCACTTTAAAACTATTTTTAAAAATAATAGAATAACCTTAAGTCTTGATATTTCAGTCTAAATATGGTTGCCTTCAGATAAAACAGAGTCAAATTCATACTGTTCACTGTTTTGGTTTAGGTTTTTTGGCCTGGTCAAACAAAAGGCATGTGTTATTAGTGGTTGCTTTGGAGCACAGAAGTTTATCAGTATGCCAGCTTGTAGCTGGCAGTTTTGGTGGTAAAGAAACTTAAGTTTAGTTAATGATACAATCATCTTATTCCTACAGTAAGCATATTGTCTTGTTCTTTACTGTTCAGAAATGTTCTGGAGTTTTTATGTCTTGATTTTGTCCCTCCACCCCCACTACTTTTAGATGGCTTCTTTATGAAGAACCTGGCTTCCAGGGAGTCCCTTTAATGTTGGAGCCTGGTGAATATCCTAATTTATTATTCTGGGAGAAGAAGGAAGCCTACATTAGATCCATGAGACCCTTGAAAATGGTAAATTACTGTTATTACTTGGTTGAATTATTTATGTTTATATGTTATAAATAATGTAACAAATGTTAACATGTTTAAACAATGCTAAAACACCCAAAATTTTTAGTCTATAAAATTCTTGAACTTACAGTATTTGATTGCATCCATCTCTGCCATTAATGTGCCTTTCATTTTCACTTGCACTCTTTAAGGAATATTTCACCTTAGTCCTGCCTTTTTGTAAAGAATTGATGACTCTTAGAGACATCTGTAAGTTGTCTCATGAACAGCTTAATTTTTTCTTCTTTCTTTTTTCTTTTAACAGGGTGGTCGCAAAGTTGAATTCAGTGGGGAGCCAAAGGTAAAAGTCAGCATGTATTGACTGTCCAAAGCTATTTACAGCACATGAACTGCACATGGGTAGATAAGTATGCTTTGATTGGATACCAGCTACTGATGGTTTACTGGGTAGTCCTTTTGTATATGACCACACTGTGAAAATGCAGCTTCTGTCACATTTCTGCATCCATCACATGCATATATGACAGTATTAACAGCAATCCAAATAGTGCAGAGGGGTAATGAATGCTCAAGCCCTCATGTTTATTCTCTAGTGGAAAGGCCTCTGGTAGAGGAGAAAGAGATCCCACTAGTTGGTTTCATCATTTTGCCTTCTCCCTCTCTGTGCCCATGTAAAAGAAACTGTCTATTGTCATAATTCATCATCCTCCTTGCAATTTTTCTTTTACCTCATTTCCACTTCAGGTAATTGTTTATGAGAAGCCTTTCTTTGAAGGAAGACATGTGGAAATAGAATCAGAGATCTTTATGCTTGATGAGAAGGAATCAGAAGACAAGACAAGACTTCCACTTACATCAGTGGGATCCGTGAAAGTGCAGGGAGGAGTGTAAGTGTGGAAAAGCAGTATTTACCCTTCAACTGAAGTAGTAGCTCCATAGGCTGGAAGCTGCAGTGGGCAAATCCAGTCTGTGTTTGTTTCTGTAATTTTTGGGTTGAGAGTATACACTGGGGTTAAATTTGAAAATATTCACAGCAAAAGAATAACTATCACGTATCTGTATCAGCTTCATGAAAACATGGAGTGGCACTTGTCACTTTTCACATGCAGACTCTGTTGTTGTCGTTGTTGTTGTTGTTCAGTTGGGTTGCCTACGAGAAGCCTGGGTTTGAAGGCCATCAGTACCTGCTGGAAGAAGGAGCGTATCGGGACTGGACAGACTGGGGTGGCTACGATGAGGAGGTGCAGTCCCTGCGGCCGATCCTTGGTGTAAGTTCCAAGAACACATAGTAGGCATCTCCCAGGTGCTCTGAGATGTCATGTGGCACTTTCCTTATGGTGCTTCTCTTTGTTTTAACAGGACTTCACAAGCTCCCATATGATAATGTACAGTGAAAAGGATTTTGGATCAAAGGGTTCCAATATCAACGTGCTAGGTATCATTTCGGATTTGAAAGACACTGGATATGGGCTGAGGACACAGTCTATAAATGTGCTAAGTGGCGTGTAAGTGGTATTTTTATTCACTCTTTCATTTTGAATATGCTGGTCTTTATAGAAATTGATTGTGTTTGCAGATGATTGTGTTTTCAGGACTCCGACTTCTATGTGGAGCCTTCAGATAAAATTTTTTGGCCTTGACCACAGAAAGTGTAAAGTGAAGTTTTGGTGAATATGTACTGTAAATTGTCTTTCTTCTTACAATAAGATAAGGTGGTCCCAGGAAGCGTTGACTTTCTGATACACAAAGTATGAAAGCATGAGATGATTTATCAAGAGAGGAAGAAATAGCTTGTTCTTGTGGCTGTATTTGTTTGAAGCATTTCAACAGCAAAATTGTTATGGAAATAATTTCCAGTTTTGAAACTAATTTCCAGGCTTCTTGCATTTGACCAGAGGTAGATTCCTTGCTCTTTCTCTCACTTGTGTTTTAAATGGAGATAACTTTTACTACGCTCACTAATGCTTTCTGATACTGGGGGGAGTAACTGTTCTGAAAATTAATTTTGCTTTTGAGGTGAATCCTATAGGTTAACAGTGGTTTAGTGCTGTGGTGTTGGTTTTCATTGTTTGTTTGGGGTTTTTTTAAACATATGGTTCCCAGAAGTCTGTATTAGCCATGGTCATTAACAAACCAACTCTTAGTGCCATGAGTGCTGTCACGTGCAGTTGATTTGGAGGCAGACTTTGTTGTCTGATTAGCTGAGTCCATCAACTGCGGATTGAGTTTCACAGCCTTGCAGACTGTGTCAAAGTGTTTTGGAAATGCAGACAAGTATTAGCAATCATGGCTGCAAACACACAAAATTAACTAAAGTAGCAGAGCCAAAAAAGCAGAAGATGTACAGTCTGTCTCCCTGCCTGGAATGCATGCAGGTGACTTGCTGGAAGCTCTGCCTTACCCAGCCACACCCTAAATCCTTCCGTGTGTTATCCGTGCTACATCTCTGCAAGTTTAGTCTGGATAAAGGTTGCAGAATCAAGCTCGGTGCATTCCAGAGGAATGCTTTTAATTTGTGTATGAATATGGTGTGACAGCAGGTTTTTTTCTGCCTGGTGACCTTTGAAGCCAGTGTGCTCTTCTCTCTTCTGTAATATGCAAGAGAGATGCATGGGAAAGAGTCACCTCTGAAGGTTGGGAAACAAATTGCAGGTTACCTATCATGCCCTTCATGTAGTTGTTCTAGTAAATGTGTCTGTTGCATCTGAGATAGGAATCATACATGAGTTTGAGTATTCTAGTAATTAAGAGTGACTTTAATTCTCTGATGGCAAAGGTGGCTAGAAGTCTTTATGAACAAAACTCATCCCACAGACCCTGCTACTGCTCCTGTAATCTCACCTTGTAGACTCCAAAAGATGTAATTTGTAGCAATAAGCTTTAAAAAAATTCAGATGCATTGCTCATAACAGGTGGTTAGCTCAGCTCTTAAGAGTTTTCTACAACCCCTCTGTTTCCAGAGAAGTTGTGAGTGTTTGGGGGTTTTGTGGTGATCTTACTAAATGTTAACATGTCAGAAAGCTTGAATGATCTATGTGAAGTCATGTTTGGCAATACAGTGCTTTATTTGAAATGTTAACAGTCTGTTCAGGTAGGAGATTTTTTTTATACCTTTCCTTCCAAGAAATCTGTCACAGAGCAATGAATAATCCATTGAGCAATTTCCTGGGCTGTTTAGACTGTAATGCTGATGATGACATAGTGAACTATGACATTCAATAAAAGCTTGTCATACTATTTCAAAGTAACCTTCCTGGTATCATACTGAAAACAATTAAAATAAGTCAAAAATGTAAGAAGCCCTCAGCCTTTCATTGCAATTTTTAAACAACAGGTATCTGGGGTGAGCAGTTAAAGCAGTAAGATAACAGATGATCTGTATTTCCCACATAATTAATTTGATTGCTCTGTAATTTAAAGGGTATATCAAAGAAAAGAAGGCCTGACACTGCAGTGCACAGATACTACTGAACAAGTTCTGAGCTCAACTGCAGCTCTAAACTGTATTGCTGGAGAAAGCCCAGATCTGCATTTGGGGAGTGACTATTCCATTTTAGCGTAGTTCGGCACTAGCTGCATTAAAATTTCTAAATGTTTCTAAACATGTTTCCAAGCAATATTTTCATGTCTTTGCTAAATCCATTGTAAAGATATTCTGAAAAATATATCCTAAGGAGATGAGGATTGACTTACTGAAAAAGGAAAATGTACTTCTTCAAAAATAAAAATGTTTTGCTCTTGAGCATTTTTTGGAACTGACCAAACAAAAAATTCAAAAATTATTTTTCTGCCATTAGAGTGGGAGAAAGCAATCCAGGCTGCCTGAAAATAGGAGGGACCTTTCTTCTTTTAAGTAGGGTTTGAGCTTGACTTCCAAACTGGCAGAATTTGAAGTGGCGGAAAACTGAACTATTTGCTAGCAACAGGTAACACCCTTTACAAGTTCAAGCAAGTACTAAAATCAAGTGTTGTACTATTTTGATTTCCCTTCTGCTAAAAACATATTCAAGCCTTTATTTAAGTGATCAAAATCACAGGAACTGCATGTTTGAAATATGCCTTTTCTTTATCCATAAACACACCAAACTTTTGCTAGAACTCCGGAAGAAGCTCTTGTCTTTTAGTTTATTCCTTTTGAAGTAGCTGGAAGAATTTTCCCAGATTTGTTTATTTCATGTAGTCATCTGTTAACTGTGGTGGTGTTATCAGCCTGGTTTTCCCCTAGTTTTCAAGTAATTAAACCCACAATGTAGGTTGGGTTGCTTCTAGAGTACATACGGATAGTGAGTAATATTAAAGGAAATAATTAAGTAACGAGTGGGTCATATACAGAAACCCAAAGGTAGTAAATTTAACCTCGATGCACTCAGGAAGGTAAAGTGAGTGAAAATGCAGACAACGAGGTACAAGAACAAACCTCCACTGGGAGCTGAAAAGGGCAAGTACCCCTGATGTCCCCATTGGAGAGCACTTCAAACAAAGGTTTAACTTCTCTGTATATCTGAAATGATGTTCAGAAAAAAAACTTCCAAGGAGTCACAAAATTAAAGCTTGCAGGTCACTGGGATACTATGAATCACAGTCACAAAGGAGCATGATGAACCCATTTTCTCTCTTTCCTATAAAGAGAATTTTATTACCTTATCCTATCTGTTAATTATGGTACAAATCTGCAAGTGCCAGTCAACTTTCTGACCTCCCTCATAACATTAAACAAGGTGAATCCTGGGCTAACTGAGCACAAATCTGATTTTTGATGAGTTAATCACGTCTGGATCATTTTCTTGGCTGTACTTTCAGACCCTGTTTCGAGCTGCACTTCCTAGATGTCATACGTAGAGGTTTTTGGAGAAAAGATTCTCTGTGTGTAATAGCACTAACAGATAATTAGTGCTATTATTAATAGATAATCATTAATTATTATATTAATATTAATTATTAATAGATAATCAAAACTTTACGCTACTTCAGGTTTCAGGGGCCCAGATGGTGCCCAGGAGTACAGGTGTCCAGCAGCCTGCTGGCAGCAGCCTGGGATGGAGCTGTTGCTCAGCCTCACTGAGGCAGTGTGTACGTCTGGGGGTCACAGAATCTGCTGTGCTGGGACAGCTCGCTCCCTGTGGGGCAGGATGGTTGATGCCATGCTGCAGAGCAGCACTTCAGTTTTTGTTGTGCCTGGCAGCTGGAATGTGGCTCTCTTCCTCAGTGGTGGAGGCAATGTCTTGCTCTCCAGGCCTTTCTGTTAAGTCAGAAGTTGGATTAAGGCAGTGCTCCTTCCTAGGGATAATCTTGAGGACTGACAGGTTTAGCTGGTCCTGAATTCAGCTGCCTGTCCTTGATGATATTATTACTACTTTCAGCAGCTTATATGGGCTTCTGAATAGAGAGGCACAAGTATTTCACCATTAAGCCCTGACTCTAGGAACTGTCTAACTGCATGGGCTGACTTGCATAGAAGAGTGGCACTTCATTATTTAAATCTCATTTATTTAAATGTAGGCATATGCAAGTGACATTCGTTGATTACTTCTGCATTCAGGCTTGGTTTTAGATGGGGGAAACTAAACAACTGCTATCCAGGGATTCTCAGGAGGCTGCTGACATGTCTTGCAGTTTATTTTATATCAGAAACACCAGTTTCCATAGATCTTAATTGAGTAAAACTACTGTGCACCACAGCTGTATCCTGGCACGTGTGCATTGAAAAATCTAATGAATGCCTGCTGAAGGAAACCTCATTTTCACTGCTTTTGGTATATGTGGTGTACAGGTACAGACACACCTGAGACATTTGAACTCTCTGCTCAATTTATTGTACATACCAATGTCTCTTTGGTGAATTACTCTGAGGTGATTTTGAAATGGGCCTTGAAATATGCCGTAAGTAATTAGTGCGTAACAAGTTGGAATAATTGATTATATCTGAGGCAAACCAAGAGATGTGAATAGGGATAAATGTGAATCACTGTTTGAGTGTTTGCCATAGACAAGTAAAACAAAGTTCATACTCTTGGCACATACATGTAGATGCACCTTTGTTTCAGTTTGAGGTTATCCCACTTCTCCTATCTGCAGAGACTCTGGCATTTGTGCTTGGAAAAAACCTGCAGCTTAGTTGAATCCTGTTTATCGACACACAGGAATTTAATGGGGGAATTTTGATGTTGCAAGTTATCTTCCCTTGCAGATTTTAAGATCTCTATCATTTTACTGCTTTATGATATGAAATTTTTGTTAGTGTAGAAACTCAGTAAGTTTCTGAGCTTACTGAAAGAGTATTTTGGCATAACCTAGCATACACTTGTTATGCACTACAGTGGCTAAAATTAAAAGCAGGTTGACTCTGAGTAGAAGTATTTCTTGTAGAATCAGGAAACCAGCAAGATGTCCTGATTCCTGCATAAATAAAATGAATGAGAAGCAGCTGTTGTTGTGGTCTGTTTGCATATGGGCACTCAAAAAACAACGAAACAGGAAAAAAGAGTGCAAGTATGGGAAGGTTTGGGAAGGGTTACAGTGAAAGGCAAGACAAGTTCTGCAGGGTATCACAAAATCAAAGGTAGTATAGATGCAGGAAGTGCTCTGTTTGGGCTGTCAGTATAGAACCAGGGTTAGAAGAACAATGTAATAGAAGATTTATTGAATGTAGTAGACTATGCTTAGCAAGACTAACTGATAGCAGATATTTAAGATTGGTCCTAAAGTACTGCAGGAGTAATTGGACATCAGAGAGATATATGTAATGATTTGGTTGCTTCTCCAATACTTCAAGTGTGTATGACATCAAAGGTTGAGAGACTTTCAAAAAGGCATGTTCTGACTGAGACAGAAGACTTGATGCAGACCTCTGAGTTTGTGGCCTATGTCAAGCATGAGATCCAACTGAGTAGTCACAAAACAGCTTTGAGTTTAAATACATTGATCTGGTCAAATTTGTGGTGGTTTTAATGTTTAACTTTCAAGGATATTCTTCTTGCTCTCTCTGATTCCTAGCAGGGATCAGCCTCCTCTGCTTAGCATATATGCCTGTTGTTGCAGCTCAGCATCCTGTTGGCGTGTGTATTTGCTTAAACACAACTGAGCCGTAGCTACAGGCAACATTAAAAGTCAGTATTGATACATTTACTGCCCAGATTACTCTAAAAGTTAGGGTTTTTTGAAAAAGCTATATTCTGATACCTGTCTGATGTTTTTGGGGGTTTTGTTTGGTTGTTTTGTTGGTTTTTTGGGTGGTTTTTTTTGTTTGTTTGTTTGTTTTTTTGGGGTTTTTTTGGGTTTTTTTGAGAAGAACTTGACCTTGGTAAAATGATAGAATTATAAAACATCTTGAAATATTCTTACTGGAGATAACTTTTAAGATATGTGGCAGATGATGTGTCTGAACTTGTGGTTTGTTTTAGCTAATTCACTCTGATTTGTATCAACATAGTGCAAGAAGGCAGTAAAATTTGCATGGGGTTTGCACTATCAGATCCACTGGTTTGTTTAGGGTTTTAACAGCATCACAGTTTGGCACTTCAGAAACTTATTTGTTTTTACATTAAGACAGTAATGAATATACACATCTGTATTTTGGAAAAGTAGTGTGACTTCTACCAACCACCCCCCTCTTCTTTCTCTTTTAGATGGGTGGCTTATGAGAATGCTGAGTTTACAGGGGAGCAGTATATACTGGCAAAAGGGCTGTATCCCAGCATTGAGGCATGGGGAGGAAAGAACTGCAAAATATCTTCAGTTCAACCCATTGTTATGGTAAGGAGCTAATTTTATACTTGTTTTGCAAGTTTCTCTGAAGTATTTGGAACTCTACTTTTTCTATTAAATTCAGTTTATTTACATTATTTAAACAATAATAAAGAGTAAATTTTGTATGGGATTTTACAACTGCTGAAAATATTTTTTCCTTTTTTCCCCTCAAAACTTTTGCAGGATATTGTTGGAAGCAAAAGGGGTAAAGTCAAGGTAAGGCACTTCTTTAAGAACATGAAACATACTGTGTAGTGTCTGTAACATGTAAATAAAGAATTTGCTCTTTGTCCAGTGGAACACTCAGGTATTTACATAGATGGCTAACTAGTCAGACAAGGAGTGAAAACTGCTGGTGGAGCTACTTCTTAAACCTCTTGAGTGAGGCACATTAAGACGCCAGGAAGGTGGGATTTAATACACAATTGCCATCAGAACTTTCCCAGGGCAATGTCTTGGTTCAGCAGGTGAGGTGTTTTGGGCTATCAGTGATTGTTCTTAGGAGCTGGAGGCTGCAGCCCTCTGTGCAGAGGTGCAGGACCCGGTGTCTGTTGCTGAGGTGAGGGCTCTACAACAGAGATGCTGTTCTTGGTGAGGGCACCACAAGATAGATGATGTTGTTCTTGGTAGAGCTGAATTAATTCCTTTTGAACCTATTTCTTTGGTTAAAAATTTTGCTAGTGGTGGTTGCACTTGAAGGGAGTTGTTCACTCACAAATACTGCTGAGTTGTGCTTAAAAGTTAATGCCATCTTTGTCAATGACATAAGGAAAGGAAATGGCAAGGAGAACTTGTTTGTTCGGTGTCTACACTGGATTGTCTTCTTTGTGCAAGTACTAATATGTAGTTTTGACAATAAGGCTAATGGGCAGCTTTTTTTACCTTTCTTAATTCTGAACCTTTTCAGGTTTGTCCCTGTACAAAGTTATTTTTATTTTCATTTCAGTCGAAGTGATGAGTATATTGTGACCCTAAAAACTAAGGAGACAATTCCTAGCTGTCCTGGTTTGCTACTCCTGATTAGAAGCACGTTTCACTGGAATCTCCTGCATAGGGATAATGCATAAACTATGGGGAATAAAAATCTCAAGGCTGCTTATTTTCAGCTGTGTGAAAAATTATTTGCATCTTCACATTATGTGCCTATTAAGACCCTATCCTAAGGAAGACCTTATCCTAAGGAAACGAAGAAGTAGTGGCTTGCAGCCAACAGACTGTATCCATTGCCAGCATGTTCCTCTTTGGAGAATGCTGTACCTGCCCACACTCCTATATCTATTAAGAGTGAATAAAGCTGGTAGGCATGTTGTAATGTGAATGACTTCTGTGTGATCATGGCTAATTATCCTCTAGCCAAATGAGCAAGTTTGTGGCTTAGATTTTTTTTTCCTTTTAATAAGGGCAGAAGACTTGGGGGAATGTATCCTCTCTTATCCTTGGAGCAGAGAAAGAACCAACATGAGACTGTGTCTATAGCTGTAACAGGCTCATAAAGCCCATCTACCCTGGGAATTATACCCCGTGCTTCTTGGCATGCTGTCGAGTCCTTTGCCAGGATTATGCACCATTAGTGTTCTGAGAGGCAGAGAGTTTTCATTTACTGTGAAGAGTATGCATTTGGGAGATAAAGCAGATTGATAATATAAAACTTTTTATTGCCCTTTAATAAACGTGTGCCTATTCTGGTCATTCTGTGGGAATTTAAACATCTTACCACGCAGATAGACCAAGGAGCTATATTTGTTAGTGTTGTTTTAATTATTTTGTATGTCACTAAGTGGTTTACAGCCAGAAGTAATTTTTGGAATTGCTACATTGCTCTCTTGAGCAAGGATTGTAACACTGAAGAGGTGACAAACATTGGTAACCAACGAAGTTTGGGTGTTTTAAGTATGTTTTTATCTAATTATAGAATTAATGGTAGAGATGTAACTGAATGTAGAAGAATGAATTTCCTAAATATGTTTATAACTTTTTAAAGGTCCAGTTATTTTCAGAGCCTGAATTCAAGGGTAACTGCCAAATATTTGAAAAAAACACAAGATGTATTGATTCATTTGCTGTGAAGTCTTCAAAAATTTTAGATGGCAGGTAAGTTATATTGAATGAATACTGCAAAATCACTAACATGGTAGAAGTTTTAGAAAAGCAACCAGCTTTCTAACACATGAGGTGGTTTCATATACGGGGACTTACAGAGAACAATGCTTTGCTGTTTGCACATCAATCTTTCAGGACAAAGCATTGTAAATAATGTGTCTGCATTTTATGGGCATGGATGTCTTAAGAGGAAATTTCTTCTCCTTCTTTCTGCAGCTGCATAGTGTATGACCAGGAGGAATTTGCTGGTAACCAGTATGTGTTGGAAGAAGGGATCTATCCTGATCTGACAGCAATGGGTTGTTCACCACAAGCAATTCTAAAATCTTTACAGATCATAAATATCGTAAGTAAAACCTATTAGTAGAAATGTTGTAAAGATAAGGGCAGTGATGATTCCCCTTTTTTTGCAACAGTAAAAATTCTAGGGCACACATAAAACAGAGGTTGGGGAGGGGTTGTCTGTTTGTTTGGGTTTGGATTTTCTTCTGTGCAGTAGCAGTTAAATGTCCTAGCTGCAGTTAGTCAGGTTTTCTTGACCTCTGTGCCATTTTTGTAAAGAAGACGTTACAGAAGCAACTGCCTGGAATGCCTGTTCCTAATACCAGCTTATTAAAGAACTTCTGTAAAGAGTCAAGTCTATTTTCCTGGTAGGAGAGACCACTTAGAATGGGTTGAGAGTGTGGTAGAACAGTGTGAAGAAATATCTGTACCATTGACCTTGTTTTTGATGCATATTTAAAGAGCAGGCTTAATTAAGCAACTTTGCATGAAATACATGTAATTATAAGACACTGTTGTGATCATCAGGACAATGGAATTTGAGTTAATCACACAATAATGCGCCCTTCTAGATAAGGTAAAGCAACACCCAATACTATTTGGCAGAACCAGGCAGCGTTGTTATGTGTGGTGGATACAAACCAAACTACATTTACATTTCTTGTAACTCATCAGTGGCCAGGAATGAGTTTGCTCAAGCTTATAACCAATCATTATGATGGATCACTTACAGAATCTGCAAGTATTTTTTAAGATCAGAGTAATTAGTAGCAAAATGTGGCCAAGATTCCAGGAACTTACAGCAACATGAGGAGCTGGTACTTGTTCTAAAAAAAGAGTTCACTGTTAAATCTCTTCTTTGAATTTGGCAAATTATTTTATTTTTATTGCACTCCACTGTAATTTTGGTAACCTGTCAGTGGTGTAGCAGCTGATGAAGGAGAGCTAAAATCCTCTTTCATGGCTCTGGAGAATTTTGATGTAGTCTGTAAACAAACTGCACCAAGTACGTCTGCCTTCTGAACTCTTTTGCTTTGTAGTAGACAGATCCTATTAAAAACAATTGAATTGTTTCTAGCCAAGCTTGGTGGGTGATCACCATGAATTAAAATAAGCTTTTCTGTACATGTCAGGAGTTCCTGGGTTTAAAAGGCTTGTTTCAAGCTGGAAGGATCAGCTTACTTTTAAAAGATTAACTATCTGTGATAAAGACTGTTGTGTTAAAACAGAAGTGCCAGTTCTGTGCTTCTTTAAATTCTTTACACTTGTGAAACTTGTTCTAGCACTACATTTTATCACACTTCAGAGAGTAGCACAGAGCTGCATCTGTCTGCAAATCATGTGCTGCTGCTTCCTTCTTTAGCAGCTCCCTAGCTGTGGAGAGGATGAGAATGGGTTACTTTGCTCATTGATTTATTAGCAAATCAGAACAGAAAGAATGATAATTTCTATCTAACTCCCTATATTGTTTGTTTTTCATGATTTTCCAAAAGCTTGAACTATTTAGCTCCTGGTTTCACCTGTCAGACTTATTTTGGGACAATATTTTGGCAGTGCCAATCTTAATTCCTCCCCACCATCTGCCATTTCTATGGCTTTCCTCAGGATTTTTCATGACATTTCTACACAAGAAGCACTTTTGCTATTTTACTGTCATGTTACTGTATTTATCTAGTTAAACTCATCTTTGCAGGGATCATTTTATAGGGGAGCATAAAAAAGAAGGAAACTGAAGGGATATTTGATACACTTGTAAATGAAAGCTAAAAGGGCTTTTTAAAATCAGGGAAACTATATTAAGGGCTGTTTATAAGCTCAGGGGTTTTGGGGTTAGATTCCACTATATTTTGGTTTTGCTTGCTTTGCATGCTTCACATGGTTGTGCTGCAGATAGAAAATAGCATTTTTCCTTCTTGAATTTCAGACATGTTCTTCCTGAACATACTGTAAAAAACAGCTGTGAATGTGGTTTGTACTTGAACAGTCATCTAAAGTTACTTTTTAGTGAGAGGCTCTATGGAATAGCTAAATGTAGCTATGCAGGAACACCAGCTTGGTACAGTGCAGTACACGGGAAGTATTGACAGAAAATTCATGAGCTGACCTTGCACTTCTCACTGTTTTATATAACAATGTTGCTGCTGGATAAAAAAGAATGCCCAGTGTAAGGTGTGGCAGAAAATTGGAGGATTTCCTGTTCTGTTTGTTTTCTTTGAAAGAAGATTATTTCTAAAGCTGTCAGCATGAGGCTGAAAGGCTGTTGCCTGAGGAGTTACATGTCTTAGAGGGCAGGTGCCAGTCTGTAAAATGGCTCAGAGTTCAGAGGCACTAGGACATCATTGCAGTGTGACTGGTCCTGTTGGGCTCTGTGCCCATGGTGATGCATGACAATCTAACTGATGTTGCCTTTCGTGGTGGGGCTGAGCATACTCTGGAGTAAAGTGAAAAGGCCTCTTCTGGCATTTTCCACAGCCTAGCAGCACGTGTGCCATCAGGAAGCACAGCTCGGCTGCTGTGTGATAAGCTGGGCTGCTGCACAGGTAATGGTGGCGCTTAGGCAGGGCTGTCATTCCTTTAAAGACGAATTTAATGTCTAGAAACTGGCAGATGGGAGGTCTTGCCTAACAAATGCGCATGGCAGCGTGCATGCCTGAGCTGCCACGCACGCCTGGAGCCAGCAGTGCCTCGGAGGGCCTGTTTCCATGCCCGAGGGCGGGCGGGAGCCTGTCGAGACTTTGCGTCATGTCAGGCGTTCCCGATGCGGCCGATGCGTGGGTGCGCTGAGCGCAGGCCAGAGGGAAGGAGCTCTCCTGGCTGCGGTGCTGGATTTGTGCCGTCGTTGGCTGGAAGGGCTGTGAGAAAGGGAGTGGCAGTGTCATTTCTGACTATGAGTGTACACTGTAACACCGGGACACTCAGGCTTAATTGACTTTACCCTGGGGAATTTCAAACCCTACCTCCCAGCTTCCACAGGAAGGCCTTCATTATGACAGGTGATTTTCGGTCCACAACAGATACCTTGCCCCACAGAAAAGAGTCCAAGGTTCCTTTTCCAGAAGACATTCAAATTGGATTCAGTGTTGCAGAAAGCTTCATGGAGGCAGAATCCCTCTGACACCAGAAGCGTTTTGACAGAGAAGAAGAATCCCCACAGCAATTTGGAGGATTCCAGTGTTTTCACTTGTCATGAATTTTACCTCAGTAGTATGAATCTTGAGTCTTTTGTCTAGTCAGAGATTGAAGTTGCCGTAACCTTATGTAAAAGTTAAAAATTAATGCAGTAAGTGATAAGCAGTGTGCTGACAAGGTTGTCACCATTTGGAGCTGTAGAAGTCAATATTATCTTACTGTCTGCTCAGCTCTTTGTATGAAAATTCCCACGAGTGGGGGTTAGTGCAATGGGAGAGAGATATGGCATTGATTAAAATGTATTTTCAAACATGCTTAAGGTGTATTGTGCAAGAATCAGCCACAGAGGTCTTTGTGCCTGAAGATAAGGAAGTTTTACATTCCATGCAAGATCATCCCTCATGTATTTTGTATAAGGGTTTTTAAATGACTTTTCAAGATTAGGTAGAGAGTTGAAGAGCAGAAACATTCAGGGTTTTTGATCTTAAACAATCAAGAAGAAACTTCTGATATAAAAGGGGTATGTGGAGTACTGATCTTGATAGTCACCATCTGGAGTTCCAACATCCTATAAAAGTACTTATCTTCTTTTTGCAGGAGCTGTCTGAGCCCTGCATAGCTCTTTTTGAAAAGATGGGTTTCCAAGGAAAGAAAATCGAATTCAGTACAGAAATCTTAAATCTTCAGTTCCTGGGATACAATCCTCGAATAGCTTCAGTTCAAGTCCTTGGTGGCATGTAAGTTTAAAATCACCTTTTGATTCTTTAGAATGAAGTACTTACTCAACTTTACAGGTATAATGGAATGACAGAATGTAAAATTAGAATATTTTGCAGTGTGTAGTATGTACACATTTAGATTAGAATATTTTGTAGTGTGTATTTTAGAATATGTGTGTATGCATTAATGCCATTTTGTCTACAGAGCATTTTCATATGCTGTCTCAACAATATGTTATCACTGACTCATGTCCTGTGCTAGGAGTTGAAATGGATTTGAATAAAACTCTCAAGGAAACTCGTGTCTTCTCTCATGCCATGTTATAAAAATCAGCTTGGATAGCATCCTTAAAATCAACTTCTGTGCTCTTGGTTTAGGTCTCAGTCTTAAAAAAATCATTTGATTTGTGATCTGTGTCATAAGTTCAAAATGCTTTTTTTTAATAAGTCTTCATGGTCATCCTTTAACCTCAGCTGTGGACGCAGAGGTACTATCAGGCTATGACCTCACCTCTTTTGGTGTTAGTAGTAATAGTCCCTTTTACTTCAGGAATTGGATGAGTTAGATTTGGCAGGTGTTTTTAAGCAGTTGTGTTCTCCAAACCCTTGAAGGTTTAAAAAGTAGTCTGTGATGAAGTTTAAAAGCTGTTCAGAAGCATTTTTAAGATGACTGTCCTATATTCTAGGATTCCAGCAGACCTGTGAAATTCTCTTTTTGTTTTTTTTCCCTGTTGTTAACCTCTACCTCTAAGATAATTGCCCCCAGTTTTGGTGAGTTTTGTAGTTTGGGGTTTTTTGTTTTGTTTTGTTTTTAATAACAGACCCATGTTACTGTTGCTTTGCATTTAAATGTGTTCTTTTGAAGAGGTATATTTCCAAGGATGTGTGCTACAAAGATGCTATTGGGTAGCTGAAGACTGCCCTCAAGTGGATAGCTAATAAGCAAATCTTTGGAGCAAACCATTTTCCCCATCTGAATAAGCTGGTCAAAGGGTTTCCTTAGCACACTCAACTGAACTTTGGAACAAAGGTTGTGAGAAAATTGTACATGTTAGTATCCTGAAGCCTCCCAGGGTTCCAGTATCTTTCACCATAACCACAATATAGCTGATTCACGCTTTCCATAACATGAAGTCAAACATCGAGTTACTTCTTTGCCAATATCATGATCAAGATAATGGAATTGTGAATTGTGTGTTTCCTATCCAATTAATATATGTGAGGGGTTTTTTTGGTGGATCACTGGAAAGAATAAGATTCTGATTTCATTGTAGCAGTGTCAGCTGCTGAAATGTGTCAAAATACAGGGTTTACAGTTTCCTTGCCCCTGCTGCCTCCTTATTGGAGAGGGTTTCATCTTCTCTTCCTTCGCTAAGAGACCGCCACTTATAATTCTCTTAATTTCATAGATAGTGGATAGATGTGTATTAGGCAGTGAAAAAGCAACAAAATTGAAGTGAGTGTGCTTCTGGATGGAGAAGTCTGGTGAACAAATCAGTCAGAGGAAGGAGGTAACCTGAAAATGGGCATATTGAGTGTTCATATACTCAAACCCCCATGGCTACTGGACAGTCACAGGCATCACTGTGAGAAAACTAGGAACTGCACTGTATGGCAGCCTTTTGAAGCCCAGACATAATTCACTGGCTGTGCCAATAATAGAGATTCAGAAGCTGGGTTCCAACAGATTACACTCTGTGTGTGATTTTAAGCATAGTTGGATGTGTGTTAGGGAATGCTATACAAATTTTTTTCTGTGTGCACTCTTGCTCTGTCTCTTCCCCACCCCCCTTGCAGGTATTTGGAAAGAAGAGAGATGTTATAAAATAAAACCTCTATCAAAATACCCAAGAGAACTTCACCCTGTTGCAGTTTCCAGTATTTGCTTGTTCCAGTCTGCATCCCTAGTAGTTTTTTCTCCCATGAGCCAGGCCTGTCCAAATTCAGATGCACAAACCAGCCGTTCTGCACCTGCAGCAATGTAGCATTTTACAGCATATAGATCTATGCTCCTTGAGGAGTCAGTGCTTCTTGAAAACAAATGGTATTTAAAAGTTGGGTTCTCCCAAGAAAATGCTTTGCTTCTTTCAGCTTGCAATTTTTAAGTAATAGGACTCTAAAATTTGAACTCCTGTGTGCCCATCTCAGTGTGGCTGATCTAAATCAGGGTGTTACTTTATTAATTTTTAAGGCCTGTTACAAAGAAGGCCATTGGCTTTCCAAAGCTAAACACTGCTGCGCTGTGGGACAGATTTCTATTAAACACATTTATTGATTCCAAAGCAGAATTCGGCAGTTAAAACATTCTTATTTCTTCTCCTTATAGATGGATAATTTATGAACACAGTAATTACAGAGGACGTCAGATGTTGTTAACACCAAATGAAATTCCAGATTGGTATAAAGCCAGTGGCTTTTGTCAGATAGGTTCTCTGAGACCTTTACTGCAGGTGAGTGGGTTTTGACGTGAGCTCATCAAGCACTGATTTATATCTTGGTATGGGGTTGGGGAGATACTATGCAGTTGAAAGCAGCATTACAGCCTTGTCAGAGGCATGTGACAAACTTCAGCGTTGACAATTGTGTAAAGAAATCCCTCCGGAGTTTTGGGTGTAATAAAAGCTGTTTGAAAATGCTACATGGCTTTGCAGTTACACTGCTTAAACTGTTCATTAAGCATCCTTTAAACCAAAGTACAGAAGACAGCATGTAAGGATTAATTAAGGATAATAAATAATGGCTATAACTGCTATATATAAATTACTGTAAGTTGTTTCTTAACTAGCACCCAGACTGGTTGCTGGCATACTGGCATACTACTGGCATTATTTATGGAACAACAAGAAAATTGGTAAAAAAAGATACTTCAGTTAGTAGTGATTTTGTGTTGATTTTAGAGGGAAAGTCCCTCCATGCTTATTACTTGGCAGAATAATTTGTAAATCTAATGCAAAATGTATTCTTGTCATGTTCTCTTTATTTTGTTCTCTAAATAAAGACCATATGATCTTGTCCAATGGTGCAGCAGTCCTGGGAGTTACAACAGCTGAGGTTCTTGCTGAGCCATATTTCATTGGAGAAACAGCTTTTTCTAATTCACAGGTTACTTGTACCTGTAACCAACTGCATTTGCTTGCTGTCATAGCTTAGTCTTTGCATAGCCTGAAGCAGAATTAGGAATAATGCATTTTGACTGCCCTGCTGAGAGCTTGTCTGAACAGAAGGGTTCACGTGTAATAGGCCACACAAATGCACCCTTAATGAAAGCTAGGAGCATCTATAGAAGGAGCTAGCAGGGAGAAGTTAGTTCTGCTCTGAATTAAAAAGTTGTAGCTTTCCACTGTGTGCTGATTTCAGTGCATAGGAAAGCCTAAAACTCTCCATGCAGAGTGGCAAGTTCTCACAGCTTGTCTCGTCCAGATGTTTGTGGGCTTCTGAATTAAATTATCAAATAAACAATCTTTCAGAAAGAAAGAGGGAGGTTTGGGGTTCATCCCTGAGAGTAACTGCTCTGAAGTTAACTCAGAGCAGTATGTGTTCTCTGCTGAGATGGTGATTAAAGGGCTCTTTTGTTTTGTGCAGAAACGTGTGTACTTCAGGCTTCGAAACAAGGAAACAGGAAAATTCATGTCAGCTGATGGAAACCTAGATAATCTGAATCTTCTCAGAATACAGGTTGCAGAAGATACAGACTCAGATGATCAAATCTGGGTTTATCAGGATGGATTCATAAGGTGTCGGGTAAGGTTTGAGTTCAATGTGCATTTTCTCTTTTCCTCTTTAGTAGCAGGTCTTTATGAACTTAATTTGTACTGCAGCATCTTCATTTATTCTATAGGTTTAATCTGTTTCAACTATACTGTAATCTTTCTGTAGGGAGTTGGTTTTTGTGGCTTTTGTTTTGTTTTAATCAACTCTGGGATTTTCAGGTGACACAAACTAGTTGTATGATACTTTTTTGATATAACTGAGATTTTGAGAGAAAAAGTATTTCTTGCAGAAGTATGAAAGCATAGGAGACTTTTTAAAGTACAGACCCTTCCTGATAATATTATGAACTATGCATGCCTTGCAGTGGGACAGTTAGTGTAATGTGGCCTGGTATTTGTACCGGTTTAGGGCAAATTTGGGAGGAAACAGACAATTAAAAATACAAACATCATAAAGTCAGCCTAGGACAACATCTTCCTCGGCATTTAGGCAAGCTTAAAGATAAAATCCCACTCCTTTGAGCCAATTAGGGGTGTGAGGCATTTCTGGTTTTGTTTTGGGGTGGGGTTTTTTGTTTGTTTTGTTTCCTGATTATCCCTGTATTTGTCAAATCCATCCTTTCTCCTTTCCTCTGTACAAGTTTCCAAATGAAGCCCTGCTTTTCTCACAGTCCATAAAACTAATCATGTGCAAATTGTCATTGAGGTGAGCAGAGGTATGCGCAGTTCATATAATGTTTAAGCACGAATAGTCTTAGGTAGGGATGCCAGCCAAAAGAAAATTAAGTTACTTTAATACTGTTAAACAGCTTGACTGCAAAGAATCATGTGAACTTTTTCTATAGGATTGTATAACTTCAAAGGAGCCATTTATAACTATGTCATCTATGCTGGAGGGAAGAATCTTACTGTTAATAAGCTAAGGCATTGTTCGGACATGTTTGCAGGACATGCAATTGTAGAAGGGATTTATGCAGACAGCAAAATGATGCAAAGTAAGCTAAAAGCTTTAATATGACATACAAAAGATTTCTCTTTTGATGGTGCTTCTCAAACATGTCACTGAAAGTTTTCCTATTGAGACAGTGTGGTATTATATGGCTTTGGATAAATGCTCCTACTTTTTGCCCATTTTTCTGTATCTCATTAAAGCAATTTTTCTGTGCACAGAAAATACACGGCTTGTGCTGTATAGCAAGCAGGTAGCTTAGTGCAGAGTGTAAGCTGGCAATTGATCTTAAGTGACTGAACTCTTACAGAGCTCTGCCATCTTTCTGGTGAATGGTAGTAAATCCATTTTGCACAAACCGAAAATTGGGTTTTACCACATATTACAAGGAACACTGAGCTCCTGGGTGCGTGGCTGCCTGCACAGAGGCAGACATAGGTCACTGGAAGAACCTGCACCTTCCTGTAGGCTTGGGTCGTCTCAGTGACTGAAATGTGACCTTGTGCCTTGGGTTTTCAAGGAAGGGCTGGTTTAAGTATGTGGGATAACCAGTAAGCAAGATATAGAAGTCATTCTGCTCTTTTTTCAGAAAGAGGTATGAATGCAGGTCTCCTTACTCTTTGTGAGTTTCATGGAGACGGGTGAAGTTCTGTGGTTCTAGTGGACCTAATGTCTAAGCTCGGAGTTTTCCTAGTCCCACTAGAGAATGCTTCAAATGCAAGTGAGAATTTCACAACCAAATCAACTTTCTTTAATTCTAGCTTATGATAGTCCAGACGTATGACTTTTGCGAGAAATGGTGCTTTCAAAAGTACTTGTAAAAATAATTAATTTTGACAATGAGTGTTCAGTCTGCCAGGGAAGAGCATTCTGTAGTTAAAAGATGCAGTTTATGGTGATCTACTGAAAATCACTGTTTATCTAAAAAAATTAACTGTTACTTAGTAATACAGCCTTAATACTTTTTTGAAATAAGCGTAATTTTTGCCAGCTCTTTTTTTAACCAAGAGGACCTGTGCAGATGTTTGGAATCAAGTAATACAAGTGACCAGGAAGAGAGTGTAGAATGAAGAAGCAAATATTACTGTGATACCCTGTGAAATTCATACACTTGATACAGTGCAGTTATGTCCTTTATATGAAAAGATTACTACAAAACTAGAAATTATTGGGAAAAAAAGGGTTCAGAGGAAACGGAGAGCCCCTATACAAGGAAGAGACAAAATAGCAAGGATATTTTAGCCTACAAAGGGTACACTTTGAGGGATGATGTGCTTGAAGTCTCTGCAAACATAGCATGGACAACACATCCTTTAAAATAATCAAGGAATGAGGAGAGCATCAAATAAAACTAGTTGCTTATCAAATTATTTTTAATTTCTATTTTTTAAAAACACTGGTAGTTACGATTTGGAACTGCTTAGCACAGTATGGCAGGGTTACAATATACAACAGTGTTCATGTGAAAGGGTTACATTGATCTTGGTGGACAGTGACTAATAAATTCACACATGGGACAGAAAATGAGCAATAAAGATACCAGGATGCATGGAGGAGTCTCTGGGCTGGCAATTGCTGTAGCCTAGAAGAGATAACCAGGAACAGACTGCATGTAAGAGTACAGTCGGTGTAGTCTTCCATGGTATCAATGTAATCTTCAGTTATTGGCCACTGCTAAAGACAGGTGCTAATTGTTCTTTTTGATCTGATATAGCATAGTTATTTTAATGTTCCCACGTAGTGGAGAGTATCAGCAGAAACAGGAACAAAAGAAAGATGAGTCTTGAGTTTGGGGCAAAAATAGATTCCTTGAGGGAAAGTAATTCCTAAATTCTGTTCTCATCTGATGGTATCTCTCCTATTTGACAAAAACAAACAGTGGACAGTAGAAGTAAGGCCATTTTGAATAATTGCTGTTGCCTTTCTGATGACACAGATGGCAGAGGATTGCTGCTTAACGATTGTTGGAAATCTTATTACTCCTGGCTCTAAACTCGGTCTGTCATTTGAGCGGAATGAAGACAAACAATATTGGCATATTAGTCCCGATGGCAGAATTTATAGCAAGATGAAACCCAAGCTGGTTTTAGATATCAAAGGTAAGCAAATGTTATCTCATTACATTGGGTCTTAATTACATGGTATTTGCAGTGGGATACACACTAAATGTGCCTGTAAATTAAGGATGGTGCTTTAGTTGCTTTAATCTAGAAGCAAAAAAGACCCGATCAGCTAGTTTGACCTCCTGAATTATACAGGCCCTAAGACTTCATTTCATTTCTCCTACATACAATTTAGTAACTCACAGTACTTGCTTATCTTGTATTCTTGGTGTCCACTCACTGTAGATAGCCTCAGTTAATTTTTGGGCAATGTGAATATGATTATTTAAAATGGCGAAGCAAGAACAACCTAACTTCTCATTAACTTTAATTTCTACAAGTGCAAATTTTCTTACATAGTAGTTGTAGATGCAACAGCCAAAGGATATTAGGAAAGCAAAGGCAGGCTTGTGTACTGATGTGATTAGATGCAAAAAGGTAGGGTTCTTTTGTTTATTAATGGCTATGCCTATATAGCAATCATGAGATTCTGCCATAGCAGCCTGGGGTCTGTGAGCACTTGAGGTGTATTTTGGAGTCACTTTTGTCATAGTAATTTGATTTGTGTAGATACTGTTTCTGAACTTTGTTTTCAAAGCCTCACAGAAGGTCTAAAAAGTAACGAATGATTAGCTGAATTAGCATAAGCAGATATTCTTACATAATTGCTTTTTTGGGGTGAAGGGAGTAAACATTTTCTATATCTGTTCTGTTGATTTTTAGCTGTTTTAAAATTGATGCTGTGACATTAATTATGTCAATTACAGTCATCACTACCCCCCCAAAAAACGAAACCAATCAGAAAAACAGCACAGTCAACAGTCAACACTTTAGAACTAAACAGGACTGAACCCCTAGAATCGTAGAATATCCTGACCTGGAAGGGACCTATAAGGATCATCAAAGCCCAGCTCCAGGCCCTGCATGGAGCAGGACACCCCAACAGTCACACCATGTGCCCGAAAGCATTGTCCAAAAGCTTCTTGAACTCTCTCAGGCTTGGTGCTGTGACCACTTTCCTTGGGAGCCTGTTCCAGTGTTCAAACATCCTCTGTGGGAAGAACCTTTTCCTAATATCCATCTAAAACTCCCTGCTTCAGGCTATTCCCTCAGGCCCTGTCACTGGTCTCCAGAGAGGAGAGATCAGTGTCCACCCCTCCTCTTCCCCTCACAAGGGTGTTGTAGACTGCAGTGAGGTCTTGCCTCAGTCTCCTCCAGGCTGAACAGACCAAGTGACCTCAGCCACTCCTCATCCAGCTGCCCCTCAAGGTCCTTCACCATCTGTGTTGCCCTCCTCTGGATGATCTCTAGTAGCTTTATATCTTTCCTATGTTGTGGTGCCCAAAAATGCCCACGGAACTCAAGGTGAGGCTGCTCACTCAAGGGGAGTGCAGAGCAGAGTGGGACAATCACCCGCCTCAGCCGGGTAGGGCTGTCAGCACTGTGCAGTCAGGGCTATCTGATCTCTGATCATAACACAACAGTGGCACAAATAGTTACAAATTCTCTTTACTGCCATAAAAAGCTAGCGATGATTAATTACAAACTCGGCAAAAACACTCCAGTTCAAGGAGAATCTTCAGTCACAATGACTGCATACCTTTTTCTGAAGTCCATTCTAAGTTGCACCAAACAAGCAGAAATTGCCTTTTCTTCAGTTCATCATGTTAAAAGCCATTATGTATTCTGCATTTAAAACCGAAGAACTTCACAACGGATAGGTCTGGTGTGGAAGTATAGATGCACTCTTAGCTTTAAAACAAAGTAAATCTGTACAGTAAATACCAAACATTCAGCTTTTATTTGAGAAAGCCTGGTAGGAACATTGCCCATTTCTGCCAACTCTGCTGATCCATTCTGACCACAAATTGTGCGTTCAAGAATTCCTCAGCAAATGAGTGCAGTTGCGTAACTGTGCAGTTGCCAATGCCACCTTGTGGATAAACTGGCATAGCACAAACCCTTGTCCAGAGCACCATGCTACCAAAGTAAATAGTCTCTCTGTCCACTGAAAAAAAACCCCCATCTTTTCCCATTTTAACATGTTTACATTCCATCAGACACCACTTAAAAACAACGTTTGCACTCACAGTGATAAGGGAGCTTCAAAAAGTAACATAAACTGCATAGCTCAGTATGTCACACTCATCATAAGCTTTCAGCTGCCAGGCTTGTCTTTTGCTCAGTCAGGCAGGGTGAGGCAATTGGGGCGCAGAACTAAAAGACAGTGTCTGTGGGAGTGTCCTGGGTGCTTTGTACAAATGTTTGTCACAGATGGCTGCTCCCAGTGGGAATACCACCTGCTTTGCAGGTGTGTTGTACTACAGGAAATACACACGTCCTACGTTTCTGCAGTACATACTGGTGCATGCAGATCTGGGGGAAAAAGCCATCAATTCTGATTTTCAGCTGCAGTCAAATGTGTCTTTGCTTCCCAGTTTCTTAAGTCAGAATATTAATTCTGACTCTTCTATGCTCTTCTATGAGAACATGTTTGACATTGCATCGTGTAAGTAGATTAAGCTCTTCTGAGAAATGTTTCTATTTTGCATTCAGATATGTTCAGCTGCCAGTGGAAACTGCTGAACATTGGGTGATACATTGTGCATGATGACTTGTGATTCATCTGGACAAAATAAAGGATTATAATGGCAAGGAGTAAATAAGTGCCAGACCTTGTCCCTCACATGGTCACGAGTGTATTGTCTGTTAGCAGCAGGACTGACTTCATCATATAAACATCTTCACTCCATTTTTAGAGCCAAGTGACAATTGACAACTGTTGCAGGAAAACTGAATAGTCAGGTGTGATTTTTGAGAAGTGACAGTCTTCAAGGAGCTGCACCTGGCTGTAGTGCAGTGTTTCTGTCCTTTACCATCTAGGCTGAAAAAGCTGAGAAATTGAATTGCTAAAGGGGTGGGGAGAATAAGGCAGGGTGATCCTGGTAAATTCATAAACTGCTTCAAAAATAAATTCCAAAAGCAGGCAGTGATGAAAATACATTTGTCTTCTCAGAGCTGTGGGTTGAAGAGAAACTGTCTACACCAGCCCTTACTAGAGCTTTTCTGAAACCTAGAGTATTTGTCTCTTGTTTCCAAGATAACCTCCCCTCTTTGCCATTTCTCTCTACAGGAGGCACACAGTATGATTGTGACCATGTCGTTGTCAACACAGTCAACGAAGAAAAGTTCACACAGTGCTGGGAACCGCTGGTTGTATAAACCCAGTGAAGCAAAGATGATGTTTGAACTGGCCACTGTTCTGGACCCTGGAATTGGCACTGCCATCTCTGGAGGATACAGGATCAATGATGAGAGTTTTGTCTTTTCTTTACAATTTTAAAAAGAACAAGCAACAGAATGATTTCACCTCCCTATCCACGATTATTTTCCCTATGAAAGCTGGAGTATTTCAAAACCTTCTTTTTTTGTTTGTTTGGGGTTTTTTGTTTTTAAATCCTTACAATTCAGTGTTGGATAGAGTGGCAGTATGCCTCAGGCTAGAAGGGAGCAACTGAATGTGGGAGAGACCCCACAGAGTTACAGTCATGTCAGTGAGTAGTTAACCCAGAATAATCAGTAAGTGTAACTTATTTTATAAAGGACAGGAGTGCAGTGTGTATGTGGGTATAGCAACTTGGATCTAAGGGCTGTAGTATAGAGAAATATTCACCATGGGAAATTAATATATTTGGTTCACTGGAACAAGCTTATGTTTACTGAAATTTTAAAGACTGCTAGTACAGCACATCCAAAGATGTTTTTTAACATGTGGCTTCAAGTATAGTTAGTATGTTAATATATTAAGTCCTAAATTAAGAAAAAAATCCAGATTTTCTCATGTATAGAGGGTGTAAAGTAGCAGATGTTTTGTTAGAAAAAGAGAGGGCTGGCAAAAGGATACATTGGAATGTGAAGAATCTGCCCATTTTCTAGGTTGCCTAACTTCTTGAGTTGTGGGTACTTTTCATCTTTGGCAAGACACATTTGTACCTTTTAAAACAGTTTCAGTATGTAGAGTCTTACTGAACTCCAAAATTGTATGGGAAACAAGAAGTCTTAGGGAAAGTATTACTAAAGATGACAGCAAGAGCCTGTAAGCGCTGTGGTTACTGAGTTTTCCAACCACTGCCTGTTGGGCTTACCGTGCAGAATGCCCAACTCCCCAGTATTTCTGGAGATGTTGGAGAGCAATGTTTGTGGTGGGCTCCTGGCTCCCCGTTGGACAGAAGTGTCAGATTCCTCTAGGAAGGGGCACAACCAAGCCTGGATACATGCCCAGCCACAAAGGCTGTGCCCATTCCAGCTAAGTTTTACTGATTTAGTAACGAGCTTGTGACAAGTAGGATGTTCTGACGACTGCAGGACGTCCTTCTGTTGCCCTTCTTTGAACCTGGTCATGTTAGTTTTCCTTAATGATGTTGGCAAAACGATAAAATGCAACCTCTGGTACTATGCTGCTGTGCTTTGTTCTGGCTTAGACCAGTGTTATTACAAGCTGCTCCGAGGAGCATCTGGGCCTTTGTCTTGCATAGTAAGTCTGTTTAAAATTAACATTTTCATTACTATTGTATTGCCTCAAAGGATACTGGTGCTTTTACTATTAGCACCCTAGAGGAAGTGCCTTACTGATTTTCTTCCTTTTGTAAAGATGCACTGAAGTTTTGTTGCTCTGAAATGTGCTGCTTTTAGTCCTTAATAGAAAGTATTTGTTACTGGTTCCAAACAGTGGTACTTTGTCACATTGATGTGCTCTTGCTATATATTATATAGCATTTTACAAATAAATTTAAGTTAGGTAACTTGTTATTGAAATTATTTTTAAAGGTAGAAGGGTGACATTTTATGGTTAGTTTTGCTTTCATCTTGTGCCCATTTCTGTCCAAAATTCCTCTGTGACAGCCAGCCCCTGAGGAGTGAATACACAGTGTGGAACAGCTGCAGTCTGTGAGGAATGAGTGATTCTTCTACACAAGTACATGTTCAGTGCATTTGTGCACGGGGCCACCATTCACACGGCTGCCCCTTCTGTCCCCTGGTGGAAGCGTTGCATGATGTGGTTTGTGCACCACCAGAGCTGCACTGCAGTAAATGGACAGCTCTCACTGAAGAAGTTGCCACTTTCCTTCAATCCGCCTGCATAACTGCAGCTCTCACTGAAGAAGTTGCCACTTTCCTTCAATCCGCCTGCATAACTGCAGGGGAAGTTACCCCATCTCTGGCAAAACAGCAAGTTGAAAAACAGCCCACCAGATACAAACACCCCCTCCAGCGCTTCACCAGCACTGATGAGACACAGCAGGAACAGGGACACAAAATCGTGTCTGCCCTACCTGCATAAACACTGCAGTCAGCTGAATCTGGGCCAGGAGTTGGGCAATTAGAATAATTACCAGTCGCAGATTGATTTTGTCCCTGCTTCTGTTTAGATTGGCTTTGTCACGAGAGAGTTGCCATAACAAGATCAAAGTATCAGTCTTGAGACAGTGATGTGACCATTTAGTTCTGAGAATAAAATAGCTTGAGTAATAATCTACATTAGTGAAGGTAAACAGAACTGGAAAAGCCAAAGAAAAACAGCACAAGTTTCATACAGGCAAGTAGAGTGTGCCTCACCATTTCAAGACTTGCATCTGAAAAATAAAAGCGCCAAGACATACAAAAGGAAAATGCTGCAGATTGTTCCTCTTACCCTAAGAGTGAGTGTTGTTCTGCAAAAGTCACAACTACATTTTTAACATAGTTTTCAGGTAAAAGTGCCTAAGGGACATTACTGTGTCTTGTCTGCTTATTAACAGGGAGCATTTGAACGAATCAGAGGCTTTTCTAAAACATGATTTGTAAGTTATGCATCCTGTATGAGCCTTTAAAGAAACACTTGCTACATATCAATTCATGTTCAGGGACTGACTGCAGGCAGAATAATGAATTGAGATACTTTATTGTCCACTAATTACATTGATCACTGTTTTTCCACGTGCATGTCCTCCTTCCAATTTCAGAAAGGCCTTTGGAACTTCAGAAAATGAGAAGACTTCATCAATAACTGGTTGAATCTACAGAAAAAAGAAAAAAAAGTCACTATATTAAGAATAAAGTATCACCCTCACACTTCAAAACTGTATGAGGAAAGGGGGGAGGTTTCTTTAAGGTATTTAGGACAGAAATTGCCATGTAGCCACTAGCTTTTAAGATTTTTCAGGGATACTTCTGCATGCTGAAGGCTTTCTGCTGCACTTTGCCCAAGTTTTGAAACATCTCTACTAGCACAGTCTAGAACCCTTACCTGGGGCCTCTACCACTAATGTTATCTTGTAAGGCTCCAACATCTACATCCTTTCAAAACCTGACACTGTGGTTTAACTTTTTGTTGTCCACAACGATATACTGACAGAACATTTTTTCCTCATATTTCTCTACTGGTTTTCTTGTTAAACTCAAGAATTCTCACAATGTTAGATATTTTAAAGATACCTATAAATCTGATGCCCGTCTGTATCAGTACATGGCTCAGTACCCTTAAAAGACCACAAATTAGGTACAAAAAAAAAGTCCACCAATGTTTGTTGCTGAATCATTTAACTACACTTGAAAACTCAGCCACTGTCTATTCCAGGAGGCATAAATTATTATTAAGCCCAGCTTGCATCAATTGCTATTTAGACATTAATTTTGTAGAGTGGCCTTCTGGATTGTTTTAGACTTATTTCTAACAACAGTGAAATTACTTATTCACTCTCTCCATTATTAACTAAGGAGCCTGAAACCCTTATAAGCATTTTCTTTAGATGTCACAGTGTACCAACAGAAGCAGAAGAAATTTCAGCTCTTCTGAAAATTATTTGTCACTGCAGATCCAAGGGAAGAGGTTATTTTCTACTGTCAAGTTCTGAGTCAGCATTCCAAACACCAAAATACGATTTGTCTACAGCAGTACCTCCACGCCTCCTACCAAAGATCTGCCTACCCTGAGGTTGGTCCTTTACCTTGGATCCTGTAACACCAGCCCAGTGCATGTCCTTGCACTGATGCACTGGTCCTTATCTTCCTATCAGAGGAAAACATGACCAGTAGATGAGTCTACAGCTAGCGCTTGCAGTGATGAAGATCTGAAGTATCAAAGATCCAAACACACTATTTACAGCTAGAAGAAGATCCTTTTCACTTCTGTCAGTGAAAAAATACCTTCTGTGTTTTCCTTATAGCTGTGAGCATGCACCCTCTCTTGTTGAAAAAGCCAGAACTGGTAATTTCTCTGGCAGGACCTGGTCGTGCTGGACAGAAAAGGAATACAGCAGCAATAAGGACACATTGTGCCAGCTTTGGAATGGTGCTGTCTTTCAGAAAGCTGCCTTGCTTTTACCATGAGACAAAGAGTTTTGCTTTTGCTTAGAAGGTGAGTGTGCAGCACTACCAAGGAAAGGTTTTCATAACACACACACACACTTTCCTAGCAGCAGTGCTGACCACCCAGCACCCTTTCCAACAGCACAACAAATGCTCTCTGATAGTTGTCCATGGTCAGGGAAGTCTTCTTCCTAGATGTCCTAATTTCCTCTTCATTTATACACTGTGCCTTACCTTGACATCCACTCCTTAATGCACTTAAATAACTACTGGCTTTGCTTGTATGATAACAGTAATCCAAGACATCAGTACTCTAACTTGCACCACCATATCACCTACTATCACTAGATTTTCCTTTTTATTTTGTCAAACCAAGCTTAGCCATAGTGTGAAACTTTACATGGCAGAAAATCAGGAATGAATTAACCCCCTTCAAAGAATGCATCAGAATTTGCAGACAAATCACTTTGAGAGCAACTGTGCAAATAAATATCATCACCAAGTGCCTCAAAGTTGTCATGCAGCAAGGTACAAAGCTTAGTAATTTATTTCCCTTGTTCAGCCTGGACAATGCCTGTAAACCAACCCCTAGCAAAGTCAGTAGCAACACACAGCAGAGGAGCCACAAAGATACCCCGACGATGGAAGAAACGTTGGGTATAAATGATTGTGTGCAAGACAAACTCACGTCTGGTCAGCATTCCGCACAGAATGGAAATGTTGTCTCGGACATCAGCAAAGTCAGGGACGTGGACTCAAGGCAGCAAAAACACTGAATTAGACAATGATTTGGGGTAAACTGAGCATCGGAGTGCAGCTGCAGCTGCTGTGACCATCAGCAGGAGGAACGTGCTGCTGATCAGTACTGACTGTTCTGAGAAAGACCAACCCTTGCTTTCATAGCAGATGCTTGGGAAAACACAGCTCAGGAACCTTGTTGAGCCAAGCACTTGTACAGTAGTTATTGTTAGTGGCAGTTGTGTATAAAGCTGTGCTTCAATTAAGAGGGAAAAAAGAGATACAGAAACCCAGCCTGCTGGTGCATGACCCTGACAAGGCAACAGGCTAGGAGGAGAGGAAAAGTATTCAGGGAAGAAGCAGAGCACAGAGGATGTGAAGTGCAAGGGATTCTGGGGAAAGGCAGAAGTTAATTTCAGACACATGCAGCAACTGAGAAATATGAACAAGACACTCCAGTGTTCTGCAAACCTGCAGTCCCTTACTATAGGTTGCAGCTGACACCCTGACAGAGTGAGGTATGTTACATCCTCAGCCTGTTTGGTAGAGTTCAAAGCATTGCATTTGAAAAGTGGTGACACAGTGATTCAGAGAAGCCCCAAATTCAGCCTCACAGTTCAAAACGCCGTGTGTATTGCAGCCGCCACATGCTCAAAGCCCATGTGCTACATTGATGTAACCTCTAGCTTCATTTAAATGCTGGCTTTAGGCAGTGCTATAGAGAGACATGAATACCGAATTGATGATCCTGGCAATCTAGAGCATTAAACATTTTATCTGGCTGGCTGGACAGCCCCATTGTTTGAATAACTCCGAAAGGGCTGACCGCTTTGCAGCACAGTGATTCACTCAGCCTTTACCATAATCCACTGACTAAGATAAAATTTCTTCCTGTGAGCAGACAAACAAGTAGGGGAGCGTCTGCTGTTTGTTGAATGTGTGATAATAAATGGAGATTAACTGGATAATAAAAACACTGCCTATTTACAGCCACGCATCAGTTCCTTGCCAGGGGCCACCTATTTGTTCAGGGAAAAGGGATTAAACTAAAGTCTGGGAGAGAAAGGACTACACATACCCACATTGAAATGTTTATTTGAAAACAGATTGGGCCTGAAAGATATTTTTCTTCCTCTTCATTCTCTCCAATGCAGGACATACTATAGAAATGAATCTCAGGTCTCTTGAACTCATGTGCTTGGAAAAATAGAGTAATTGCTGATGCTGATTAAGGCTGTCCTACACATAGCACAGAGGTGGTGTCCCAGCCACTGCAGCTCTGAATGCAGTAGGCAGTGTACAGCACTGGCAGGAGTTAACTCGTCAGCAGGAACACACTCCTGCTCATGGCAAAATCAGACCCACCCTTGGAGGTGCCACTTTCTGTGGTAGCAAGGACACACTTTTAGTTTATCAGGAGGAGACAAGTGAGAAAACATGAAAGGAATGGAGGCAGTTTTGACCCTCATAGCAGCAACAAGTCACTCCAGTAAGTGTGGAGCTTTTTCCTGCCACTGGAGGGAGAGCGAGAGCCTTGAAATTCTCAGGAGAGCGACGAACGGAGCGCAAGCCTAGTTCAGAGCGCAGAAGGACAAAAGTGCCCTCACTCAAAGGACAGTGACAGTGCACTGGCTCTCTTCCAGGTCTGCAAAGGATGGCCGTGTCAGAGCTGCCGGGCAGCCTTGCTTGGGAGAGTGCCTCCCTCCCAGCTGCTGCCTCCCACAGCACATCCCTTCCAATGCCTCAGTGAGGCTGCCCAGGCTCCCATACACCACCCTCCAGGAATGGAACTTGCACAGAACAAAAGCTGGGATGTGCTCCACTAGACATCAAAATCCTCCTGAGGGCTTGCTGTAGTGGAAAAGACCTGCCTGCTGTTTTGACTAGCTGAGTTAAAAGATAAAGGCCATCTTCCTCCAGAAACTACCACTGGGCATAAATGCGGTCCATGAGGACAAATGCAGAGCCTGATAGTCTCCTTTGTGAGTCTCTAATCAATGTCAACAAGAATCGTGAAGAGAAGTCATTAAAAAGAACAGTCCTTGTCCTGGAACTAAACAACTGATTATTCATTTGTTACTTTGTCATCTCATGAGGAAAAAAGATGCTGTTTTGGGACACTCCTACTTTATCTGAGCATTTTCTTCCCTGCTTTAGTCATGTTCCATGCTCCTTGGATCTTAATCTCACCCCTTTCTTCATTCTTTCTTCACCTTAAAATGGCACACAACAATGTCTGCTGAGCCTCATATTGCTTGCCAACAGCAAGTTCTAGGGCCAGCCCTCACTGAAGACAAAGACTGAAGTCCTTACCTTCTGCAACAGCTGGCTATGGTCACACCTCGTACAGGTGGCTTTGCAACTGCACAGTACCAGCATAGAATCGTAGGATGGTTTGGGTTGGAAAGGACCTTTAAAGGCCATTCAGTCCAACTCCCCCTGCCATATGCAGGGACACCTTCTACTAGACTAGACTGCCCAGAGCCCCATCTTTGAATGTTTTGTAAAGAACTTCCCTTGCTGTGCTTTTCATTAACTTATATTTCAGAGAATATGCACTTTCATCCATGAGCACATTAAAGGACATCAGGTGCATGGTATTTCTGTCCCAAATACCTAACAGAAGTAAAACTGATCCAACAATACACACATAACAAAAATGGTGCTGCAGTGGTTAAGACATGGGAATGGAAGGCAAGTGTCCCAGGGTCTAATCCCACAGCTATCTTACCAACAAAAGTATTATCAGGTCTTATTTGTTTGGTTATTAAGCCAAAGTATGTTCTTTCATATCACATCTCTAACAGCAGCCCACTGGAAGTCACAAGTATCATGTACAATTATTAAAATGCTAGCAGACAAATCCCAGCTAAGCAGGCTATCAGGGTACAGTTCAGAGTGTCAAAAAGGCTTCAAAAACTCATTTGTTAATTAGCCCTAGCAGAACAGCTTCTACAGAGCACAACAAAGAGCAGGGACAAGCCCAGAACTCCCATGTGTGCCAGCCTAGCCCAAGCTTAAATCAGTAGAAATAAGGAAGATCCTGGGTTTAGTCATGTACTGGACCATGCTGAAAAACTGTTAAAGAAAAGCACAATTGATCTCTTCTGGAATCCCTGGTAAGGCACATTCTTGGTAGCCTTCTGATATTCTGATATTTATGCTGGTAATTAAAGCAATCTGGGTCAATGTCACCATATACATAAGCCAGAACCAACCTTGGTACAGTTAAATATAAACACATACTTGCATATGAAAGCATATCATATATAGAGATTAGAATATTAGTCCTGCATGATCCACATCTTCCCAGTCTCAGCAAACTAAACTTTCAGCAGACACAGGCTGCCTTGTCTGCACTTTACCCCTGCACTAGGCACAATTCCCTCCTATACCAGGAGGCTAGAGCTCAGAACACCAGGACTGACTTTGCACACAATTTACAATTACATCACATTAAGGGAACACATCTGATTAAATGCCTGGTAGATGATGATGGATTTTTTTCAGACCTCACTGTGGTGTAAGTGAATTTACATATTGCTATTTCCCCTATTTCCCCACAGTATGCAAAATTTCCATTAGTGCCCTTCATGGACACTTTGTGATGTAACCACACAGCACTTCCATAAAGAGCATAAGCAAGCTACCATGTCCTGAAGGAATAGCAGCAGGATGATTGAATAAAAATCACAGTGGCTTTTTTTGGTGGCCGTGACAAAATGCAGATAGAGGTTCTTTTTGGAAGAGAAAGGGCTGAACAGAGCTTTTGGCAACCCCTCTTTGGTCAACATCTCTGTGCTCTAGCCAACCAACCTGGCAAGCAAATGCACTGCAACAGGAAAACACAAAATTAAAAGAAAAAATAAAAAGGTGCAAGCTTTGCAATGCAGCATGAAGAAAGATGGTCATCAGAACAAGTGTGAGTGACTAAAGAGAGTGGGAAGGACTGATCTCTAGTTAATTACAACTTTTAAGTGTAGGAACTCCTATACTTAGGCACCCTAGTGCCTTTTAAAAGCAGGAACCATGCAAGGGCAAATTCTCAGGTATCTTATGATACTGCAGCACAGCCAGAAAATCTGGAATTACTGTAGAGAAAGCCACATATATAGATGCCATGTCTGGAGAACATTCAAGGACTCGGTGTTACATTCACTGTTTGATATTTATACAGCTGAGAGAAATGCAACAATAGTGCAGTAAGGGCCAGGGAAAAACTTATTTGCAGAACTGTAACAAGATGAATTTGAAGCAAATCAATACACACAGGTTAGGATACAGAGTCCAGAAGCTGTGATGACCTACATTAGAAGTAGGTGTAAGCCATCTTAAATCATGGCCATCCAAACAACTCTCAGAACCCAAGGCATGTCAAAGTGGATGACCATATCCATTTGTGTTATTTACTTCCTGAACAGCAAAGACCAGGAACAGAAAACAATTCAATTCCTCATTTTAACAAGGTATCTCAGAGCAAATCACCAAAGGTGAATAAAGGGCATTAGCCCTCATTAGTACATCAAGAAATTATGGTAGCAAAAGGTTATGTGATTTGTTCAGCATTGCACAAGGAGACAGCAGCAGGGCCAAAGAACAGTCAGCATCCTGCCTTCCAAAGCGTAACAGCAGGTGCTAAGTCCAAAGCATCTAGTGCCTTCAGCAAAATGTATAATCAATGCTACTCACAAATTACATTAATATAGGCATGCAGTTGTTCTTCCTATGAGTGCCTGTGCTGGAACATCTATCTAAAAATCAAACATCAGAGAGAATGATCTATTCATTTCATGATTGGAGACTCTGCCCTTTGGTCTTCCTTCTGCAAAAACAACTTTCTCTCATCAGCCCATCTGATGCAACATTGCTCTGAAGGGAAGGGTATTAAGTCACCTGAAACACAGCACACACACTTGTACTGCATTTAAATAGCACTGAATTAAAACAAAAAAGTCACATTTCTGTTGGACTGCACGTTAACCCACATCCTATTACAGTCCTGCAGGAACACATTCAGTGCTCCTGCTTAGGACACTAAGGAGTCTCCTGAGCCTGCTTTCCTCCACCAGGCTTTATAAATGCCCAGTAACTGCTCAGTTTTGAGTTAGAGGCCTCTACCAACTTAAGTACTTCTATGAATTTGGCCTATTTTCAGCAAGAACTGTATGACATGTCCTTAGGAGGAAAATGCTGGGCAAGCGGCAAAAACCGAAACTGTCTAAATCCGCAACACTGACCACAAATACACCAAATTAATTCCCAATGAGCCTTTCAGTGATGATGCTTCACCAAACAGTGTGCCAGACAGATCTGTGTCCTGCCTCTGTTCCTCTGTTGATTTCAGTTGTCTTTGGATGAGAATTGTAATTCACCAGGAAAGTTCTACCAGGGAAAGAGATACAGCAGTTTCTGACATGGGCTTTGTCAACTCATTTGGTGGAACTCCCATTAAGCCAGTCCTTACTGGGTCATAATCAACTGCTACAATTCAAACCACAACAGTGATTCTCCAGCAGTTTAGAAAATAGCCAGTCTCCCTAAAATTTATCAAGAAAGTACTGGGTTTTCTCCATGCCCACAACTGTTGCAGCAGCCCCCAGCTCCTCAGTCTTGCAATAGTCTCTTTGCAAGATGTCCAGCTGCAGGGCAGAGAAAACAGCTCACAAACTGAAAATGGTTTTAGAGCTCCCAGAACTGACTGATGTGCAGGTAAATTACACAAGGAAAATTATTCTCTTTCCCTATACTACCAACTCATCAAATCCTCTCGTTTGCTTCCCCATTATAAAAAAGGCTATAAAAAGAACTCCTCCTCAGAGCTGACATTTTGTCTCTGTTTCTTGCTGCAAAGATCATCCAGGTGAAAACCAAGTAACTTTTAACAAAATTGCTTATTCTTCATTCACTGAAGGATTGAGAATCTTTTTGCTTTCACAAAGGAAGATGATGAACTCATCAGAACTATAAATCTCTGTTGGTGCAGAAAGACTGTAAGGAGAAACACTGTAAATGATCTGTAAATGTTTCAGAGGTATGCTCTTCAATGCTTCACTTACTGTAACATCTCTTGAAACCATCATCTCTTTTTCTTACATTTAATCCCCCCATATCATTTACTCCTGAAAAAAAGCCTCTCATTTTCAGGAGCTTTCTAATTGCTCTCTTACTCACTTCATACAATCGCAAAATTAAGATGTCTTTAACAGAAATTACTAAAATTAAAAAAAAAAACAACTGTATTACTCAAAAATATTCACTCAAAGGTAACAAGTTCAACTACATGAGCTCAATTTTCTGGCTTCCCCAAGCTTCTTGATACACTTCATTGCTTTGTGGTTTTTTTATTTCTCCTTTATTCTTTCCTATCCAAACATAAACACTTATTTTCAGTTACTTATAGAAAATTGTGGTACAATTTCTCCAGTGATTCTCTCCTGCCTTTTTTCCCAAACACCTACTCTTCTGAATGGATGGTCTGTCCTTTTAGAAGAACTCTTGTGTCTAAACAAGAAAGGTCATAGTCTTATTAATATCTGTCTAAATGGAACACAACTGAGTCTTATAAAATCCTGCTGACAGCTCAGATGTTTACAACATTGCACAAAATAGAGGAAAATGCAGTTAGAATAAACAGTCTGACGTTAGGACCTGTTTTTGCACGGAGAATAAAAGACCAAGCAAACATCTCTGTCCTCATGATCATCTTACGACCAGAAGTACACCAGGACATTCATGTATGTATGACGTACATTTGAAGTGGCATTGCAATTCACCTGTCCAGGTTATTAAGCAAAGAACACCGATTAAGCCCTGTCTCTATTGCATAAACAGCTGTTTCCCAAGAGGCTTTCATGAGCATACTCTACATTTGTTTTGCATACAAGGTAGGAGCAGAACACAAAACAAATTGCAACTGGCTGAGAAGAGGACAAATGGTAAGAACAAAGACAAGGGCATTTCTTAGACACTTAGAATTTAGCAGTGTGACTGAATGCAGTCACTGGATGAGGACCTTCTACAGCTTCTTTCTGGACCACAGGATTATGCTTATAGGACTGGACATAATGCAAAGCAGAGAACTTTTTAGCCTTATCAGTAGCAGTGAGGTGGCAAAACAGAAGCAACCAGGTCTTCAGTACAACAGTAGTTTATTTACTCTTTTACAAACTCTGGATCATATTGCATACCAAAAAAGGAGGATCAACACTCAGACTTTGAGAGATCTAAATTTTACTAATATACACAAATTCTGAGCACAAGATGGTAGTTCACATACTGGAATTACCAGCAGTCATTACAGACTCTGCTTACTCTTCTGCTTATGTACCACATAGAAAGATTAGCAGCACTTGTCCATATTCTCTACTCTTGGATAATTTCACATTGTCAAAATTCCAAAAGAATTTGGCAATGTGAAATTGCCAAATTCTGCTGGGGCCTATATCACCACACAATCCAAAACATAGGAAATCAACTGTTCACTCCCACAATATGTTTTGTAACAAGCTCATAAACCTGAAAAGATCACAAAAGCAGACTGTAATCTATCTTGGCTTTTCCCCTCAAGCCCACTAAGACTCCCCAGAAGTTTATGAATGCTCACAATATTCCAAGCCCCCGTGCTGAATTAGCACCAACATCATACTCTGAAGCACTGAAATAATGAAACACAAGATTCTTGTCACCACTCTGCCAATGAAGAGCATCTATTACACACAATAACCAGAATATTCTACTTCTGCACACACTACGGGCAGGACACCCAACCATCCAGGCTAAGCAATTTTGCATATGCAGATACACAGCCATGCTTAGTCTGCCCAAATGAACCAAGAGAGACCTCTTAAAACAGAATTTTCATCAAGAGTTCATATTAAATGATTCCCACTGGCAAAAATAAACGATCACTGGACATTAATCCTTGAAACTTCGTAAGCTTTGTGTTTTTAAAAATGTACGCTCAAGAGGGAGAAGGCAGAACAGTCTTAAGCATTATGAACTCCTAAATTCCATGCAAAAGGCAGAAGTTAGAAACTGGAACAAGTTGACTTTTAACTAGCTTTCCTTACCATGACTCTCATAACATTTTATTTCCCAGTAGTGAACTACACCATTTTTGAGTCCAAGCAGCATCTCTTTCAGCACAAACACCCAAGTAAGCATTACTGACATACCTTTCCAGAATCCACCAGTTCTGCTATCTCATCCAAACTTGGGCCACTTGGCATGAAAAATGCCCACCGATAATGGACTCCTTTAAGGAGATGCTGCAAGAAAGATCACAAATCTATTAAAATATCATGAGACCAAACTGAAATGGGAACTCAAATTAATGACAAAATCTCTGAAGAAGTAACTTAAGGAAAAGACAAGGAAATTATATGCTAGTGTCTGAAAAAAAATGGCACCCAAGCATGTGGATTAAATGTACAGACCAGGATGTTGTGTTACCACAGGATCAGGGTGAATTTTGTGTCCAATTGCACAAGTCACCTAGTAGAGAAAAACAATTACCTTGTCTCTGCAGCTAGAAACAGCATTATTTGTAACATAAAAGCATTATTTGTAACATAAAAGAGAAATGGTGTTATTTGTTCATGTACACTCACAAAGGGGGTGAAATAAACCCAGGATTGTGACATTTAGAACCTTCCACTTCAGTATCAGTAACTTAATTTTCCACCATAATACCTGCCAAAGTCATCACTGTCCAACAACAGATGGCAGCTCACATGAAAGGCATTTTGGGAACATCTCACACACACAAGTCAAGAGCATTTCCTCTGAGTAAGGCATTACAGGAATAAAAGCCATCATCTGCCAAAGCGAGGTGATTTTTATATACTGCATAGAATCCTCTTCATCACGGAAACATGCACACTGAGAAATAATATTACATTATTTCTTCCCCGCCTTTTCACTTTGTCTTTGGCTTTCTTGTGAAAGTACTGCTGCAGGACTTAAAATCCCATTCAGCCAAGCCTTTGCAGGAATACCATAGCAACTGCTTGAAAAGCATTCATTTGGAGAGCAAGTACACAAGCATAGAGAAGAAAAAGAAAAGTTCTAAAAAGCCCCACTGATCTGGCCACTGGCAGAATGTTTTAAGATCCATTTATGAAAACTAGAAAAATCAGTATCACCATCCAGACACATGAACAAGAAAGAGATGAAAGACTTTCTAGCCACCCTCACCATGCTTATTACTCTCTGGTGCTGGAACAGGATGAAGAGAACCAGTCATGGAACAACGTTTTGAGAGAAAGCCTGGCCAGCCTAAAGCAAGTAACAAAACTGCCCTCACTTCAGTGAGGCAGGGATTTGCTGTGTTGACTATGAAACCCTGGCTGTCAGCAGGACTCAGTAGGGACGCCATATGGAAAAGGCCACAATGGAAAGCACAGCAAGGAACCAAACTTCAAAGCTCCCCAAACCATTGTATACACCCAGTAGCACCACCCCAACACACTTCTTTTCAGTGCAAGAAAGAAAGAAAGAATAATACACTTAATGACATATGAGGACAATGCAACAGCTGCCCCTCCACGAGCTCTGTGACTGACATCCAAGCCACAGAAGTAGTCATTTAAGTACTACAAAACATGAACTATTTTGTCAAATACCTTTAGAGTTTTGGAACCAACAGTGACTCCTGTTTGCAACATGCCATCAGCCACTCCAAGTTTGTCCATATTGATCAGGAAAGGTGTCACTAAGGTAACATACGTTGCTCCTGACCACTTCTTCAAGAGATCTAGTGCCCACTTCTCAGTGGATCCACCAACATTATCTAGGATAAAATCAAACCTGCCGACAAATAAAGAACAGGTTTAAAATAATGATATGGGAAAAATAATTTCACTGTAATTAAGCTAATTAATAGCAGAAATCAGCTATAGTTCACATTTTTACATGTCACTGCCATGCAAAAATTGTCAGCCTGCAAGATAGCAGCAAGAAAGTCCCAAGACTTCAGTAAAGTCCCAGCCTGATGTACAGTGGGATTTAAATTTACAGGTTATTGCCCATTCACTGTGCAGCAGACACAGGCTATTTAAGAAGTACACTTAAACTCCAAAAAGCAAACTTAAATGCACAACTACACGCTGTACGTGCTTACAGCCTTCCAGAGCTCTATCTCTGCAGCCCTCCTACAGAGACTACTGGAATAGTCTTGAGGGCTAGCACTGAACAATACAGTATGTACATGTAAAAACTAGTCTGGACTCATGCCCTCAACTAGGAACAGCTCTTGTACATGCTGTACTCACATGAAAGTCAGTTCCAGTGGCTAAAATTATGTAAACAAATTATTCTGCTAATGCTTATTTCCTCACATCTTTTCTGTGACCCAGTTCTCAGCTTCACTTCTCCAAGGTTGGTTTTTTTTTAACCTCCTTATTTATTTAGGGGCCATTTTACCTATCCTGACAGCTCTTTTCTTCACATCTACCTATTTAACATTGAACCTAACAATGCAAAGGATCTAAAACCTTCCCCCCATGGAATGGATATAGGCAGCCTCTGGCAAAAAGCCACAGGTTCAGTGTTCCTTCTCATTATACCAGCATGTGAGCCTGTAAAGGCTGAAGAGGGCAATGGGGAGCTATGCACCTGTTCTGTTAAATGCACAACTCATTCTCGTTTTCATCTGTAAATTTCCAGCAATCTCCAGATTGCAATAGATATGTATATACACATATCTCTAATCTAAATAATTACAAATATAAGGGAAAATACTTTATGCAAATTAAATAGAAAAGTACTTATCTCTATGGAATGACATTTTTCCTGCCTGTCTTCCAAGGGTGTCATTTCATGTTTGAAGTTCAGTTAATGTAATAGTTAGCTGCCAACAAGGGAAGATCATGAAAACTAATGCTCCTGGAAAGAGTAACTGACTGTGAGCTCTGAAGAGTCAGTACGACTCCAAAGGGGAGGAAAGTAGGAACATACCACTCAGCAGAGCTGACTGAGCAGCCTAGTTTCATCATTACACTGCACCCCAGGACACTGTTGTTGACGTCTTTTAGAAAGAGTTACTTGCTGGAATGGGTGTTCAGCATTTTAAGTGTTGCACAAAGGCAAATTTTGCACCAACTGCAAAGTCCATCATGCTGTACAGACAAGTGTCACTGCCCTCACAACTGCCCTCAGGCCTGCTGAGAATCACACTCCAGTTAAAGGACAAATGCCTTCTTAGCACAGTTACCAGTAAAATTCTCCCACAGATCGAGCAGCTTCTCTTTCCCCTCCTAGAAAGGTAGCTCAATCTAGCTAAAAAGAGCAGTGTAAATATCATATTCAAATACAAGTCACAGTAGACTACATTTAAACAGATGGAAAGATTACAAAAGCCAAAAATACTTCTGTTCTAGAGAAAAATCCCAGGCTAGTTTAAACATTGCTGCTGTGACAAGATATATGTGATTGTTTTTCAGAGGCAGCTGTATCCAATGTTACAGAAGAAAATTTATTCCCAGTCGGATTGCACAGTAGCAAGTCGCTGCTTCTTCATTATATAGTTCTTTCCTCTACAAGATCAATTTTGTATTTACCAGCTTTGCTCAGGATTTCAGAGGCTTATTTCAATTTGTTCATGCATTGTATATTCTCCAAAATGCTTGGATGGAAGCTACAAAACTGTTCATACCACAGTCATTGAAGAGAAGCACATGGAAGTGAGCTTGTCTCCCAGTTAACTGGCTTAGTCTTACAAGGAAATCTGTGCTGGGCATACTCACTTGCAAACTGCATTCAAAAAGGTGAATCTGCTTTACAAAATAATGCTTTAGAAACAGGAGAAAAATTAGGGAGTTCTGATAGAGTCAAGGAGTCAAAAGGCAGAAGGTCTGACCGCCAACTCCTTCATCTCAGAATTAAGCAACACTCACAAGGGTAATGTTTTAAGCTGTTCTTCCAGATTTCCAGATTTATAATCAATCACATCATCTGCTCCAAGCTTTTTCACCAGTGTGCTGGCATCATGAGAGCAAACTGCTGTCACGTGAGCATCCCAGGCCTTCATTAGCTAAAAACAAGTATATAAAAAAAGAAGTCCAAAGATTAAAACTTAGTGAAATATTGAGAACAATTAAAAAAGCCAAAGTCTCATATTTATGTAACAAATTAGCACTTTTAATAGAGAGTAGGGAGACTGTTCTAATACAGGATAATTTGTCACAAATCCCACAGACAAAATAATGGCTAGAATTTATCAATATTTAAGGTGGTTGTGGGGAAGGAGGAGCTGGTGTGAAGGAAAGAGTGTGGGGCATTTTTAATGCCACTGAAACACACCAGGTCTCTTGAAAAATAAGGCTCTCAGTTTGCCATCTGAGAGGTACTGTCAAAGTTGCCAAACTATCAAACTGGCACCGTATATACCATTAAATATGTCCTTTAAGTATTTCATATTACTGCAAATAGGTTAAGTACTAGTAACAGAAAAAGAAGGAAGTCATCTCTGATTTACCAGAGGGACAGTATCAGGTTATCTTCTACTCCAAAAGCTACAGCAAAGTAAAGGATTTTTGCTAGTTATTTATCTCTTTTTGCATCCCATTTTTTCATTCACAGTACCACTTTTTACCTTGATTCCAGATTAATTACTGTAGTTTATCCAGGAGTGATCCATTACAAATTGTTACTAGTCAGTGGCTGGTCAGCCTTTCATAGTGAAGGTCACCTGCTTTATCAAGGATCAGGCAAACAGCATACCATGAAAAATTCTGCTGTAAACCTCTTTAAAACTACTGTGCTTATAGCCTAGTGACATGGAAAGCAGTGATGCAATCACTCAAATTCTGTATTTTTTTATAACCTTGAGAGAAAGATGTTTCAGCATGAGATGGCACTAATTAGAATCAAACCCCCAAATTAACTGAGAGCATGAAATAGAATGTTCCACAACTAATGAATCAACAGAAGAGCACGTTGACCTTCCAAAGTTTAGAGCTGCTGGAACAGACAGACAAAAGAGCAGCAGGGACAAGACAGTGAGGGAAAGTAAATCTAAGCCTCTGTGCTTTACAGCCACTGCACACAACGCCTGATGGCCTCTCACACCACTTGACCAGCTACAGCAATTGTAGGAGTTGACATTCTCCATCAGTTTTCCTATCAAACACCAAGTTCTGTTCATATTTATACCACAGAGCCGAATGAAAGATAACAAGAACAGGCTACATATTTCAAGTTACACCAGTCAGAGATTTCCTGCAACCAAATTGTGAAATATGATCTTACATACAACTCCTTTCTTTAAAGTCCACGGTTCCTACTTTAAAATAAAACAACATAATAAACAGAAAGCAATAAATCTGAAAATACTTTACTTTTGGAAATATCAATCATCTCGATCAGACAGACTGATCAGTAGCTTGCTATTTCTCTATTCCTTCTCTCAATTCCCTTCTGTTATTTTTTTTTTCATACTGAAACGTTTGAAGATTCATCCTGGGCATGCTGGATAATATTACCTGTACAGCAAATGTACCAACTCCTCCTGAAGCTCCTAATATTAATATTCTGTAAGAGAAAATTAAAATAGATTTAATAGTTCTTCTAATAAACTGGCTTAACTATGTATTCTGATGTTTCTTATACATATCTGATTTTTATTATTTTTAGCAAAAGATTAGTTTTGTCATTTAATATTATTCAAGACTGGTTAACTGTTCAGATAGCCAAAAATGTGACTTAACATCACTGATTATGTGTCCTGTGCAAAAACCATTATCTCAGCACAGCCAAAGAGACTTCCTCATATGTGCTTTCCACTAAATGTAGACAGTGGAGTTGTCAGGTAGTAGCATTTATATTATTCAAAAACCCTGTACCTGTCCTCACTTTCCCAAACATAATTGCTTAGTTTGAGACAAAATCACTTAAGAGTCCTTTCTGTCTCCCAGACTCCACTGTCACATCTCCTAAAGAAAAAAATCCCATTCACCAACATTTTACACAAATTGTTCTTATCTAAGAGAAAAAGTAGTTTAGTATCACATTATTTAAGGAGACTGTGAACTGCAGAACATATGGAACATAATTTTCCCATATTCCATAATGTTTATCTAAAAGACAAAAAAATACAATGAAGCATTAACAAGTTTAACTTCTACTAGATTAAGATAGGTATCTCCTTCTTTAGGAAAAAAAGCAGTAGAATTTTAGTTCCTTCCAGTACATCTCAACAAGACCCTGTAAATGCCAGCTTGTGGAAACTGGCACACAAGCAAGAACATTAATGAAGGCGTATGTTGCCAAATTATTAGCAATTGAGAGTTCATTTTAACTGATAACCCTAAATTAAAAAGAAATAATACAAGTTTATTTGTGTGAGGATCTTACTGCTAGAAGCCTAATCGCTGTTCAAAAATTTCATACAAATATTTTATTAAATAACTAAACATCAGAAAATGAATTAGTAAGAAAACTTTGCGGCTCAAGTTGCAAACAGTGCTCTGACTTTGGATCTATTTGCTAATTCTAGGACAAAAACAAGATCCAAGATGAAGTCTTGGCATAGGATTGGGGAACATCATGTTTCTCAGAGCTTCTGTTCACCAGAAAAATCTCAGAATCTTCACTAGAAGCTGGTGAAATTCCTGTTTTAAACCTCACAGTAAAAGATGTTGAAGGAAGTTGCTTTTTACAGTACAGAAAAATACAATCTGGAGTCTCAGTTTACAAAAGTTCTTTGAAGCAGCTTAAGAGACTTGGTTTTGGTCACACTACTCACTTTAAAATGCTCCTTTTGTAAGTGATCAGATTCTGTTCCCTCCCATTTCACTGATCCAAGCTGCAAAATTCAGATTAAGAATATGAAACCACAATACCACAAAGCCAGCAGCTTTTAAATCTGCCAAAAAGTACTTATCCTCAGAACCAGGCTTCTAACAACAGATGCCCACAGCAACATGCATATTTTGACTTTAGTATACTTGAAAAGGCTCTGGGATACCACACTCAAGATATTGGATTAAACCCATCTTTATCCTTAAGAAGGACAGTCAAAATCAAATCCTTTCAAAAAAAATCTTTTCAAACTGCCCTCACAATTTCACTCCTTAGTTAAAGGGCATTTCTTCTACTACATATTTGGGGAAAGCTGTCATCTGAAAATGTACAATTTGCTCAAAGGATTTAGGTAACATTTTCAGTTTGGGGAGCAGTTTGGCTAGGACTTCTTTTTATTTTCCCCTTCAATAAAAGCCCTCAAGATTCCTTCAGGCAAAAATACTTTCCAAATTCGGTTTGTTCCTACATGGGCTATTTTCTACCACACCTTCCAATTATTAGAACTCTCTCCACACATTGTGACTTCAAGAAAGCTCATAATTTCTGAGACAAACTACACCTGCACAGGAGATCCTCGTGAAGCAGCTCAACAGATCAACATTTTTACAGCACTGACAACAGCAAGACACACAGGTAAGGGAGGGAGTGTTTGAAGATGCAGAACCTGTTAGGACAGTACTGAATGACAGATGATGGCAAGTGCCAAAGCAGGAACAGTTTCATTTGCACTGCCTCAGGAAAACACAGCCAGGAGAAAACACATCATAGAAACTACCTTTTTTCACTGCAAGGGAGAGCTCAGGACTAAACTAATAGACAAGTATGTGCACCAGGCAACAAACTAACAAATCTTCTGACCTGGACAGAGATCCAAGAGAACCAGTTCTTCCAAAAGAACAAGCAGAACATTTGTACCCCAGGCTTCCCTCCCTTTTGACAGAGGCACAACATTCACCAAGCCCCTCACGGGGCTCCAGCACAGGGAGCAGATCTCTTCAGATAAGCACACCATGAGATTTGAAAGTTTAGTCCATCTCCCTGGGCCCTGCTGGAACTATGATGTGGTCAGAAACAAGCATCAGAGAGGCAGGACCTGTTTCAGCTGCATGTGCCCCCCACCAGAACACGCAGAGGGTGGGGAGCGCGTGTGCAGATTAAGGACTACTATTTTGTCCAGATTATAAACAATGAAAAACTTTCAGTGACTGAGTTACTGTTTTATGCAAGATAAAAACTGAATAAATGCAATTTTACATAGTTATAAAAGTAATGTATTTATTGACTAAATATATCAACTTTATTTGGATATAAAATTATATTTCATTTGCTTATGCCAACAAAATGTCCCCAAGAAGTTTATTCCTGGATTAAGCAGTGTTTACCCTATCAAGAAGTTTTACAATCTACACCCAGTTTGTATTTCTCAACAAATAAAATGATGCAATAACACACAGACATTGAAAAAAGTATTTTCTTGGGCTATTATACCATTCAAATTTTCACTGTAACCTTATAAACCAGGAGTGTATGTTTGGTAGCTTACATTAAAAGAATCCAGCACCTCTGCCCAGCATACATGAAAGTCTAAGATATTGCCTCTGTATTTACACTAAGACTTTTAATTAATAGCAATGTAAGCACTCTGAATAACTTCTCAAACTGTCAGGTTTGTTTTTGTCATGCATTTTGTGAATATGGAAAGCAAGACAGCTAGTCTTGCATATCCCCCTTCTACTGAAACAGGTCAGTGGCACATATGAGAAGCTCCAGGTATCCACAGAGAACTGCAACACAACAGAGTCATTTTTAACATTTAGGATAGCAAGAACTTTTAAGCTTCTACAAGAATAGTGACATTAATTAGAGTGGTATAGAATAAAAGCTATGGAAAAATGACTGGAATTGCAGGAGGGTTCACAAACAATGAGGGCACGCTTCAGGAACTTGTAAAAACATAACCTGTGAAAGTATCTGCAGATGGAGCAGATAATCTGTCAGACACTGGACTAACAGCAAGTATTTCTGGTTAGCCCAGGCTAACGCCTCTAAAGAGGCAAAGAGAACAACACACGCCAATAAAAAAATCTTGCTGCTTTTAAGATGTCTTAACATTGCACTAAAGCACCAGTGAAGTAGCTTTCATCAACGAATACAGCTGCTCTGCCAAAATAAGACATTTTTGTGTGCACATACACCCTTCTACATAGCTATTTACATACAACTACAGGAGACAAAAAGACTGACATAAAATCACATATGTAGGTAACCTCTTACCAAATGTATGATCTAAAGAAACTAGGAAACACTGTATAAATTCTTGCATTTTTAAATTATTGCTCTGGGAGTTCATGGAATATAATTTTGCACAGCTTCTTCAATGCATTTTAAACACTTTCCTACAAGTAATATTTCAGGAGAAAAAAGGTACCATCACATAAGTCATTCGCTGCTGCTTTTACAGTTCAAAATTTCAAAATAGACAGGACACATAATATTTTTTAAGTACATAAAAATGGTTTTTTGCTGACAAAGCAATTAAAATTTTATTTGGAACATGAAAGTAAATATTAAATGTAAAGACACATTACTAATGCAGTTTGGATTTTACTGTTAACAATTTAAACACTTACCTGAAGATTGGAAAGACAATTTAAATAAGGTTAGCCTAAGGGTGTATCTTTTGGTTAATTCTATTTACATTATTATTCACATTACATGTGAAAGTGAAGATAATAAAAAGTCTAAATACTGAAAAATAAAAAGGTGATCTTATCTAGAATTTTGTTACTAGCTGGAAGTTAATTTCAATGATGTCTCTTTCATCTTCTTTAAATTTTGCAATTTCATTTTCTCAAAACATTGTTCACCTTTAGAAAAAACAATTGCTCAATATTTTCATGATGAAGTTCACTGTGACACATGTGACACATGACACATGTGACCACTCACTCGATTGTCTTCTAGACATGAGGGTGAAGAATTTCAATAGATCTAGTGTCCTTTGCAATGTGTTGCATTACAAAGTATCAGCCAAGATAAGGTCAGGCATCCAGACTCCTGCTACCCAGTAATTACTTCATGACCTAAACCTGTGATGCAGCATAGTAATTTTAACTACTATTTTTAAACTCCCACAGTTTTACTTTCGCCCTTATTCCCATTCTGAAGCTCTTGCTATCTATTTACTCAAACATCCAAAGATCAAAATCACTGAAAATTTCAATTATCAGGAGAAAAATGGTATTTGCTCCAATCTTTCACTGCATTTTTTCTCATCTGCCATTGTCAGATTAACAGACTGATAAACAAAGTCAATTTTTCTATTTGATTGGCTGCTCCTCTTGCACATTCTCCTTTTCTTGTCTGCATTCCTGACCTGATCAAAGTTCTGGCCTGCAGGTCAAATAAGAGTCAGTCATCTTCTCATTTTTCTCTAAAAAGCTGGAAAACCAGTCTGTTCCAAATGGCCCACGCCTGCAGGAAGTGAGTGAACCACACTTCTGTCCTTGAGAGGGCTTTCTGTGAGTTGCCAGTATATGTGAGACAATATTGCATTTGGCTAGCTATCTTAACAGGCAGAAAGGCAAAGTTCCTATAAATTCCTGGAGATAACATCCTCAAAATCTCTATACAGCCCATACATTATATATACATTGGATTATGACAGAATCAGAACAGCCTGGGTTGGATGGGACCTCAAAGATCATCTAGTTCTAAATGCCCTGCTGTGCCCTGCTCCTTTCACTGGAGCAGGCTGCCCAGAGCTCCACCCAACCTGGCCTTAAATATTTCCACTTGTGCATGTGTGGGCATCCACAACTTCTCTGGGCCTTTTTTACCTCTATATAGGGACCTCATCTGAGCCTTCCTCTAAAGAGACTCTCTCAGCAGCTGTGTAGACAGAAACCATCCTCCTCAGACAGCTGATCTTTATGAATGTGATGGTATGACAGTCTTTTATCACTGCTGGATGTGTCTTAGAAGCAGCTCATCAATACAAAAATGAAGAATTTTAATTTTAGCACTAGAACTGTTTACTTACCTTTTTCCACTACAATTGCTTTGGTTCAGTCCTCCCACTTGGTTAAGTGCAGACCACGCAGTGAGACCAACATATGGTATGGCAGCAGCTTCTGTGTGACTGAGACACTTTGGCTTAAAAGATACCTGAAATAAAATCATAACTCAGTCACACAGCAGCTTCTATGTGACACTCAAATGTTTTAAAAAGCTTTACTGAATTGCAGATTGTGTATTGCACATTTTCAGCCATCTTCAAAACTAGTTGGAGTACAAATCAATGCAAGCACTAAGAAATAAAGTTATTTAGATACTGAAGAAGAAAAAATGCCAGTCTTTACAACTTTGAGGTTTTGTTAGCCACAGTTTTGAAAGTTTACCTCGTTTCCACTAGCTACCACGAACTCTGACAGAGTGCCTTGTTTCCATGGGGGAATTGCTGCCCACACCTAAAACCAAACAGAAAACAACTATCCATTTTTGTAGCTTTGCACACAATTGTATGTACACAGAAGTTTCCTTCATTAAAGAAATCTTTTTTTCTAATTCACAGAATGCCTTCACTGTATATGAGAAACCAGTTTTAGCTTATTTTACACAAAAAAAAAAACCCCACAAAACTGACTAAATGAAGGACTGGAAGTCTATGTAAATAAAATTGTACCATTGCATTGTGTATAAGACATAATTTTTCAGACCCCCCCCCTCCAAACTACTCCCATGCCAGAAAAGCCCAGATTAGAGGGGTGAGGATGGTGCAGAATCAGGATTTGCTATGCTAAAACTGGTGAAATGTGAAAGCAAGTGGTGAAGGTGAAAGCAAACAGTATCAGTATTGGTTCTGGGCACCCATGAAGTGCTTCTTGTGTTAAGCCAAAGTTCCTACTCCAAGTTACCCAAGAAAAATAAAAACAAATCCCTTCTTGTTAGAATTCTACCTTCAATTAAAAACAAAACGGCACTTTGGTGTGCACTTATAAACAAACAAATTCCATTCTTGCTACTGCTGAAATGGACCAAAACTAAAACACAGAAGGGAAATTAACTTGCAGAAGCAAGTCTCTGAAAGACCAGGTTTTTCAGAGAAAAAAATGAAGAGTCAAAAGTATTCTAGGAATTTACTGCCAGATAGGCCTCATTAAGAGTGCAACAGCATTAAAGAAATACTTAAGAGGAGAAAGAATGCTTAATATCTCATAGTATATTTTAACTATACATTTTGGCAAAAGAAAATAAAATAAAGAGATTGGTGGATCACCTCATCTCCAGGTTTGAAATAAGACACACCCAGTCCACATTCCATAACAACACCAGAGACATCTCGACCGAGTGTCAGAGGAAATTCAGTCTCGCCAGCTTTGAGTTTCAGGGGATCCCGCTTCATATTTAACGCGGTTGCACCATAACCACCTGCAAAACACGGAATCAGCCACAAAATACCACACTGAGTGCTCACTTATTAATTGTGCACTTCCAATAAGAAAGCATTGTCTATACATAACATGCCTCATTTCTGTTATAACTGAAGCATGCAAAAAATCTGCAATGTTTCATGCTTTTACAGATTTTAGAAATAAAAAGCAATGTAAAAAGTAGTAAGGCCTATCTCCTAAAATTAGTAACCTGAATTTCTATTCAGTAAGCAACAGACATATGACGTGAAGTCTCAGAATTACCCATCTAATAACAGTGCTCAGCCTAAAAATAGCCTGCATTTGGGCATGTATGCCCCTTCAGGTATTTGGACAAGTCTGCCTAGGGGCACTATCATGCTAGAAAACGCCTTAACAGGAATCCTTGGATAGGGAATGTCCCACCACCAAACCATCAACGATATTCAAAGATTTTTTAAAATTCATTTATTAGAGACCCAAAACACAGATTACAGCTCTGTCAGCGGGCTTCCTGACAGAAGCTTGTTCTACTGAATCTGATTCGATATGCAAGCACTGCTACACGGGAAATATAAGGTATTCTGCTACCACAACTTCATTCTTGTGTTTCAAACCCAGAAACTGGGGAAGAAAATCTGATTAAATGCGTCAAATACAAAGAGCTGGGCAGTGAAAGGGACAGATTTCCTGGGCGGGATGACAGCAGGTCCGCAGAGGCCGATTCAGGATGGGCATGGCAATGAACAACACGGTTCGCCTTAGGTCGCACATGCCGGCTTGGCAGCCACTTGGACCTCCAGCCCCATTCACCTCCAGGAGGTGGGAAAATCCAGCATCACTTAGGGAGAATGCTGCTCCTTGGCCAGGCGTCATTCGGTCGAGAGAGTTGCACCACAATCATTCAATTAAAAGCTCACCCTCGCAACACACACACACACACACACACTCTTGTCAGTGGCTTTTTATATCGTTCTCCCTAAGAACTAGGAGAAAGATTTTTGTATCGTTCTTCCCTGAGAACCTGAAAAAAGTTAAGTTTCCAAGAGGCGGCAGTTTTCCACAGGGCTCGGGGAAACACGTGTGTCGAGGCAGCCTCGGACACTGCCGAGACAGGTGTCTGCCCTGGCCCCACTCGGGCCGCCGGGGCCGCCGGAGCCGCAGCCCCAGCGCAGCCCCTGCCATCCCGGCAGCCCGGCCGCGGCTGCTCGGGCTCGGCACTTACTTCTCATGCTGAGGTCGATGGGGTTCAGGCTCGCAGCGTGAACCTTAATGATGACCTCGTTCGGGAAGTGTATGATGGGGAACGTCATGTCCCTGGTGAAGCGCAGCACCTCGTTGCTGCCGTACCCATCTATGACCCAGCTGGGCATGGCGGTCCGCGCCCGCGGAGAGGCGCGGAACCCGCGGGCCGGTGCCCGCCCGCTCGCCCAGCGCAGCGCCCGCCCACCCGCCGCTCCCCAAGACAGCATGGCCGGGGCAGCCGGGCTGGGCCGGGCCGGGCCGACCCGAGCCGCGGGATCGCGATCGGGATAAGGATCGGGACCGGGATAAGGATCGCGATCGGGCCGGGTCGCTCCCGCGGCCTCGGCGCTCGGCGCCGGCGGCCCCCGCAGCCAATGGGCGGCCGCCTTCTTGGCCGCCCTGCCAATGGTGCCGCGGGGTGTTGCGGCAAGATGGCGGCGCGCGGCCGCTGCGCCGGGGGAAGAGTCCGAGTCTCGCCGCGGGCGTGAGGAGACCGGGACGGGCAGGGAGAGCCATGCTGCGCGCCTCTCTCCGACAGGTGAGTGCGGTCTGCCCGCCTGCCGGGCATGCCGAGGAGCGGGGCGGGTTCGCAAAGTGACCGAGGTCCCCTGGCGTCCCCCCTCCCCGGGGCGGCCCGGGAGAGCGCTTCCCGTGGGCTCCTTCCCTCGGCGGGGATGGCGTCTTCTTCCCGCACCGCCCCGGCCCGGCCTCTGTCACCCGGGCGCCCTCAAAGATGGGCTTCGCTCTCAGGTGTCGGCGGCGTTGAAGGAAGGACGCGTCACTCCCACGGAGCTCTGCCAGCGATGCCTGGCCCTCATCAAAAGCACCAAGTTTCTGAACGCGTACATTACCGTGGCGGAAGAGACCGCTTTGAAGCAGGCTGAAGAATCAGAGGAAAGATATAAAAGAGGTATGTTGGTTTGTAGGTAATGCCAGCTCAATAAAAGCTGCTGTGGAGGAGCTGTCTGTGTTAGACGAAGGACCTTTACTTTTTAAAGGGAGTGTCTTGGCGTGTTTGACTGTGGCGGGATGAGGCTCACGATTGAAGTTTCCGTGGGTGCCCGTGGATGTACACTTGGCACTCAGGAGAATATTTAGTCCAAAAATCAGAGGGAAAACCTGGACCAAACGAGGCAGTGCAGGTCAAATAGGCTGTGTGCCTCTCGGACAGCACTGCTACTGGGTGTCTGCTGCCTCTTTCCCTCAGCAGTTAATTTGAAATGTGTCGCCAACAGGTACCGTGAATAGGCAAATGCAGTGCTCATTCACAGGCCTCCAGACTGGGATAGGCAAACAGCTGGCACAACCTGTCGAGTTTTTAATTAAGAAAGCAAATTAAAATAAAGCAGCTTCACTAATTGCAATTAGTAATTGGAGAACAGAACGGCTTTCAGTCCTGTTATCTGCAGCATTTAGAAGATGCCCATCCTCATTTTCCTTTGTGTTTCAAGAAAGGCAGGAAAGGTAAATTTTCACCTAATAGAGTACATGTTTTCCTTCCTGGGTGACACTTGCTGTCCTCTGGCAGCTTAATAAAATTGTCAGCCAGGTTGTTTTGCTTCCTGATATAGGCCTTTTAATTTTTGGGTTGGGTTTTTTTGTAGTGTCGTTTGTTGGTTTGGATTTTTTTTGATGGTGGATAATCAATTACTTGGAAAGGATTTTCTCTGCTTCAGTAATTTTTCGGATCATATCTACTGTGTATGTCAGGTAGGCAGAGTTTATGGCTCCTAGCCCAGCGATGGAGTGGATTTAGCAGCACCTATGGCTGAAATAAGCACTGTGTGGTCACACTGGAAGAGGGATGCACTCCTTTGGGACAGCCAGCCTGGATGAAAGCAGCTGCCTGTCTGGAGGGCTTAGCTCTGCTCTGTGAGGCCAGGCCTGGTTTGGGCATAGTGCTCAGTGCTTGAGTTGGAATGGCAAATCGTTCTTGAAAATGGAGGAGACAACCATCAAATGCCAAGTGGAAAGCAATCTTACTTCCAAAAACCACCCAAAGGGACTTGTAAAATAAACTTAATTAAAAGTAATTGATGAGAACATTATATATATAGCACACTTCGCTTTAATCTCTGCTGTTTTACAATCATTCCTAATGCAGGTCAGCCACTGGGCATTCTAGATGGAATTCCTATTGCTGTAAAAGACAACTTTAATACAGCTGGCATTGAGACAACATGTGCATCAAATATGCTAAAAGGTACAGTAAAGCTTTTAAAATAAAATCAGATCTTTTGCTCTTTAGAGGGTTTTATGGACTAGAATCTCGCAAAAATCCAGGTGTTTTCAAAAAATGAGCTGGAGTCATTTGAGGAAATACGTTTATCCAGTTTCACTACCCAAGTTCATCTGGTATTACATATGGATCTTTTTCTAAGCACATTGTTTCTTTATTTATATTTGTATGCATTTAACTACAGTTATAATAAAAACACATATACTACAATAAAATGGTCCCAAATTTTGCATTTTCCTTCACCTTGCTGTTAGATCTAGAGAATAGCAGTCAGTACTGTTCTGCCTGGTGAAATCCAAAGACAGTTCTGTTTTGTTGTTGTTGTTCTGTTTATAATTGTTGACTTAAATAGTTTGTTCATGTGGCTGTAGGAAAAGTAGACATCAACAATTGCAACAAACAATCACATTCTCTAATGCTTTTAAGGCTTTTTTTTAAATTTCCTAAACTCATTGTTTCTGTTAACAAGTCATGAATGTTTTCAAGCCATTACAATGTTTTTATAGTAAAAGCAAAAGTAGGAAACATTTCTTACATCTGTTTTATTGTGCACAAAGTAAAATGTTCCATTAATCCTTGTGGAAGATAGCAGAAGTTAGCAGACCTCTAATTTGATTTTAATAGCAGAAGAAACAAATATTACTTCACCGCTGTAAAAATTGTTATATTACCTGAGATGCTTTCCCTTAAAGCACATTCTCAGAGCTGTTATGATTGATTGCAATAAGTAATAGGAGTGATGTCCTTGTTCCTGATGAAAATGGGAGTGGAGAAGGCCCTGTCATCATTCACAAAGTGTATTGGTCACTACCTGAGGTCTTGTGTCATTGTCATAAATCTCATCCCTAGCTTATGTAAGGTCTGAGTGGTAATGACAACTTCAAAATGTTCAGAGTAGCTACTTGTAAAAATAATTTGTATCTCACTAGATGCTCTTAATTGTTCTGATTGTTTTCAGGTTATATTTCTCCTTACAATGCTACAGTAGTTCAGAAATTACTGGATCGTGGAGCTGTGCTTTTAGGTAAAACAAACCTAGATGAATTTGCCATGGGGTAAGTGGTGTTTATTATTTTTAATGTGTTGATTTTACATAAAACAGCATCCACACCCTCTGTTCCAATGTACCTCTAATCCTTAACTCCTGTTTCTGTGAGGTGAGACAATAGTGAGTACTTACTGGGAGGGTACACAGAGCTGCATGAACTTCTCCCTGAGCGTTTATAGTGTTGTGTAAATGATACAGACGCTGAGTTTTGTGAACATAGTGTTCAAGTGTAGCTGTGCTTGAGAGGCAGGAAGTGGTCCAGCTTTGAGGACAAGTGGCCCTCTTGTAGATTCAGTAGTGTGTTAATAGAATTGGTTACAACACAGTTAATTGTTACCTTCTCCTCTCTCCTTACTGATGGCTTTTTGCCCTTAGGTAATTGTATTCATGCCCCCAGTGGCAGTCACTGCCTCTGCCAGCCACTGGGGTAATTTATGTGGGTACTCCCTGACTTGCTGCACACAGGCTAATTGAGCGCAAGGCTTTTAAGTTGCCTAAGCTAATGTTGGTGACTCTTTGTCAGGAGCACATTGAAAAATGCTGCTACAAATTGATTCTTCCACAAATCAGTGAAGGCAGCCAAGCTGTAGCATTGGGCTGTTAGGGATGGGAATTACTGCTAGGTTTGGAAGGGAATCTCTGGTACTTTAGTTACCTGTGAAAAACAGTAAATGCTGTATTTTGGTTTTATTATACTTAAACCAAAATCCAAGGTTTGATTGGAAATTCACATCGATGGCGTGGAAATACTTTGACAATATTGTTTTGAATAAAGTAATTTTTGTGTAAAAAAGCTATTCCTCAGAGGAAGGCCAGACAAAAAGCTTGGGAAAAACCTGATACTGCAGTATTACAGCTGGTCTAAGTTCATTAAAGCACAGGATTCTCCTAAAAGGCTTATCCCAATACTGGCTTCTCGTTCTGGTCTGTGTGTTTGCCTGATCTCTTGATCAGGGAGCGGATCCAACTCTCAAGTAACGATGTCTCAGTAGGGTTGGTTTTCAACTGCTGTTAGCTGCCTGTTCTGTCTGATGATTTAGCTGGCAACACTGGCACCCTGCAATCAGGGGCAGTGTGGGGCAGAGGGCCTGAAGAAGGGGGAAGGTATGCCCTGCCCCTGCTTCTGGGTGGCAGCTCACACTTAGGTGACACAAGCTGACTGAAACCAGTTTCTGAGAAGCCAGTATGGCATTCAGAACCAGTGAACTGTGGCCTCTGCAGAGGGCTACAGGGTGAATAATAGCGTGGCATTTCAGAGAAATGCTTGTTCCTGGTACTGTGGAGCTTTTTCTCCACCTCTAGCAGCATGTTTGCCCTCACAACTGTGATCTTGCATCCAGTGCAGGGCTGGAAAAATAGAAGACCTTGGTTTTGAAAGATCTGTACTTTTAAATAGCTTAAATCAGTTTCATGTCTTTGTGACTCTCTTCGTTTCAGTGGTATTAGCAGAGGTTAGAAAGAGGTACCAGTTCAGGTTCTGTGCCGGAAACTGATGAACAGCAATAAATTTTACAGGTGTATGTAATGTTGTAGAAGATGACTACATAAGGATTTACTTACACCAGTCTTCTTGTGTTGAAATTGAATTTGCAAGGATGACGAGGAATTGGATTAAAAAAATTACATTGGTGAATACAAGTGTGTCACTTGTCACTTCTGTCTGTGTTTGTCCTGACTGTCTTAGATCTGGGAGTACGGATGGAGTATTTGGACCAGTCAGAAATCCCTGGAGTTATTCAAAACAGTACAAAGAAAAGTCCTTCCCAAAATCCCATTCTGAAGACGAAGAGTCCAACTGGGTCATAACAGGAGGGAGCTCAGGAGGCAGCGCGGCTGCTGTGTCGTCTTTCACGTGTTTTGCGTAAGAGGCTTTGACTTTCCCTAAATGTCTCAGAATCTGTTGGAATGTTTCAATTTTATAATTTTTAAAAAATCATTTTAGAATTTTCTCATAAGCTAGTATGAAACAGGAAGATTATTGGCACTGGCATGTGAAAATTTATTTCAGCATCCCCAAATTATTCACGGCATATCATGAAGCCAGAAGTAATCTGAGCAGGCAAATTTAGATTTACTAATTTCAGGCATTAGTCAGTGGTATGACCACTTTGCACTGTGTGCAATAAAATTATGGTGGCAGTAAAGGAGTGGCAATTTTATTCCCACATAATCTCTTAAAAAGTCTTATGAGGTTTGTGATACATCTTCTTCCGTACTAATTGTATCACATGAATACACACTGAAAATGTAATTCAGCAAAAAAAATTAAGAGGTTCCTTAATTTCTAACAGTATAATAATCTTTCCTCCACTCCTTTGTTTTTATAGTATAGTTATGTGATAGTACATGAGATTTGGGACCTAAAAACTTTCAAATCCCTTATTTAACAAAAAAGTACAGAGTACTTACTACATAGATGCTTGCTGTTTTTAAGTTAGAAAACAGTTTTTGTGTTGGGAATTTTTTTAGTCAAGTGTATGTTTATGGTTGTTTGGAGCTTTTTTTCCTAAAGGAATTTAAATAAGCTGGATTTTTTTTATAGTAATTATTAACTGTATGGAATAGCAACACACTATTTAGCAAATCAGTTGTCTATGCTGTCTTCCCCATCTGACTGTTAAAACTGATCACAAACCTTCACACCTTGCATTTTATGCCAATTTTAGAGGTACATCTTGGAGCATGTTTTATAGAAGATCATTTCAGTTGTGCTCTTAAATGGAAGTTGTTTAAGAATGCTCTTTAGTTATTTTATTCTCGTTTACCCACAGACTACATTACAAGCATCTATTTTGTTGTTAAAATATTCTTGCTAATGTTGATTACAACTTTTTAAATTACTTTTTAAAATTATATATCTCTTCATCTCCTTACCCTTTACTGGGATGTAACCTACTCAACATTTTGCTACTGTTGAAATTAAACTCTGTGCAGCCATTCCCAAGGACTGCTGGTCCTCATCCTGAGCCAGAACGGGCTGATCCTGAGAGGGTCTGGCACCTTTTCTCACGTTGCTGGCTTCCCATTTTGCACTGCTCAGCACTTGGTCAGCTCAGGGAGATTTTTTGTCCAGCTATTTTATTGCATATCACCTATTGTATATCCATCCTATTAGAGTCTTTCAAGTACCAGGAATGCTGCCAGTCTTTACATTTTGAATTTGAGATTTGGATGTCCAGAAATGCTGTAAAATTCAGGGTGTTTTACATCGACACAAAGGCTTTGAAAAAAGTTCCACTTCAGGAAAGTCAGTTGAATTGGTTCAGCCATCTGAGAAACAGATGGCTATGGGAAAAGTCATATACTCCGTTCAGTAAAAATAATACCTGTTTCTGCAGTTTAAATTTGTTTTGGCAAAGATTTGAATGAAAATTGCTTTTTCTTTTTAATGCTGCTTGAGTTAAATTTATTAAAAACAAGAGAACAGCATGTTTCATTTCAATACAATTTTTGAAATAAAAATTTCAATTTAGCAAGAACAAGATTTCACCTCTGAATAAGAAAAAAGGAATTCGACATAATAATAATAGCAATAATAGTAATATACTGTGTTTTAATTGTACCTAAGCTACTGTAATCTGGGAGTTCTCATCAAACTTTGTAGATTTGGAAACAGGAAAAACATCTTCCCAAAATATGTCCTCTTGTTAGGGGCAAGAAGTGTCGCTCTTCATTTTTATCCTGGAAAATGCTGATTCATGGTGCATTGGCTACCTAATAAATAAGATATCAGTGTTGAAAATTGTTCCCTAAATCACATGAGATGTATCAGTTGGAGTCCACGGTACTGGAACAGACACGGCAGAAGATATTTGGGGTCCTTTTCAGATGGTCTGAATTCTACCTATCTGCCTCTGCTTTGTTAATAGAGCTGGACTCTCCTAATTGCAAATTTAGAGATCCTAAGAAAAATCAGAGAACAAATGAAAAATAGACATAAAGAGCAGACTAGCATTTAGGCTGTGTGATTTTGACTGCTGATCTGGGAGAATTCACAGGGTTTTAAATCCATGCATCTTAGCCACACATTCTTACGCCTTGAAAATGTTCTAAATTATCTTACTAATGATGATCCTTTTGAAACCATAGAGCCTTAGGGTCAGACACAGGAGGATCTACCCGAAACCCTGCTGCTCACTGTGGTGTTGTAGGTTTAAAGCCAACATATGGACTGATCTCTCGCCATGGTCTCATTCCTCTAGTGAACTCCATGGATGTGCCAGGAATCCTCACCAGATGTGTGGATGACGCAGCAGTTTTGTTAGGTATTACTATGTCATACATCTCCGTTTGCAACATTTCCTCAAAACAAACTGAATTCTGACTAATGTACGTTTTCCTGGCCTTCCCATGTCATGTCATATTTCAGGTTCACTTGCTGGACATGATCCTAAGGACTCTACCACAATTCAGGATGACTTTAAGCCATTTGAACTACCTGATTTGACTGATGTCAGCAAGCTTTCAATAGGAATTCCAAAGGTAACATTTAAATCCTGCTAACACTTATGGACAGGAAGAACAAACAAAAGACACATAACAAAAAAATAGTTATGTCTTGCCCACCATCTGCCAGTCTCCCATGATTTGAACCAGTAAAGATGGTAAAAGCAGCTCCTAGAAAAGAACAGGATGTGTGTGCTCTGTTGCCTGTCCAGGCAATTTGGAGTAAGCATACACTAATGCATCATCTAAAACATGTTGTCATCATGGTGGGAAGCACTGTCAGATCTTCAGGGGAAATGGGGAACTTCAGCTCTCGGTTCTTTCTGTTGCTCTTTCATTAGTCCACTCTGTAACCTCAGACAAGTTGCTCTTGGTGCCTTCCCACACAGTGAGCTTGGTACTGGTTTGTGCAGAGCTTTGAGATAGTTGCCTAAATGGCACTGTATTAATATAGAGCAGAATTTTAAAGGCAATTGAATGGCACAAGGAGCTATGATTTGCAGAGTTCTAATGAGAACTGAAAGACATCTGTAATTTGGCATCTGATGTGTGCAATTCAATCACATTTGTAACTATAAGAGTACTTGAAATTTAGGAACAAAGTTTGGGACTTCAGCCTATTTTTAATTTAATAAAGGCTCTGCCTTCAAAGAGATAGTGTGAGTAACATTTATTAATTGGATTCTCAGTATTGGAACCTAAGATAGAACAGGCATACCAAAAGTTTTAATTTGGTAAGCAGAGATGTCCACTGATCAATTATTCACAATCTGTGAAATGGAAAAATTACATGCCTAGAAAATTGATCAGCTGCATACTATTTAAATCCTGATAAATCTAAAATGGTGATATTGGTTCATTTTTCCTATCCTTTGGACATTTTTTCCTACTGCTACAGGTTATTCTAAGTAGATATGTGCATACATTAAATATGGGTCATGGCTACTCAGAAATCAGACAGTATTATGACTGATGTTATGGGTTAGAACTAAAGCAAGTATCTTCAAAAATAGGGCATTTTAATAGAATATCTATAATTTGGCTGTAAAATAGGAATGTAGTAATCTAAGTCTTCTCCTAACCCCTTGATTGTAGTTCTTCTTTGGTGGGTGATCTTATTTGTTTCACCAAGGTGTGCCAGTTGCCACTGATAACGCTGTGGCATTTCTTTTTACCTTTCCTGCTTGCAGCCACCCTAGTTTTAGGCTTTAGACCTGAAGAATTTCTACCTGTGTCTGCAGAGCAGTTCAGGACAGTCTTAATAGATAAATAAGGGGATAACTGGGCAGTTACTGCTTCAGAAGAAACTGCTGAAGTTCCATGAGCTGTGATACATATGTTCATCCTACAGAGATGAACGTAATACTCTTAAGAAGACTGAATCCTGTTAATTTAATACTCCTTGTTTGTATAGGATTTAGTAGATGCAAAAAGCTTTAATAAGTATTTTAAACCATATAGTGGTGAGATAATGGTTTCAGTGTATTTTTAGCAAGGAGTATTTGTGTTTTGGTTGCTATTAGAAGTAAACAAGTGTGTAAAATAACTTCTCTTCTTGTTTTTCCTCTAAGGAATATCATGCACCAGGGCTGTCTAGTGAAATTGTGGCTCTCTGGTCAAAGGCTGCTGACCTGTTTAAGAATGCAGGTGCTAAAGTGGTTGAAGTGAGCCTACCACACACTCGTTACTCAATTGTCTGCTATCATGTGCTGTGCACAGCAGAAGTGGCATCAAATATGGCCAGGTTTGATGGACTGGAATATGGTAAGGCCTTCGAAAAAACTTCTTTCTCAGACAGTAGAAACATTGCTGAATGCCGTGTAAAAGTGTTAGTTTTCGTAGCTTTTCTTTTCATGGTTGGATGCTTGATGTTATTTCTCCTAGATGGAATATAGTAAAAAACCTTGTTCAGATAAAAATGTGTAAATAAATACATAATATCTTTCACTACTAGGCATGTCAGTGTCTGGGCTCAAAATCTACTTTAGTATTTCCATAATAAAACAGGAACATATTTTGTTGTTTTTCCAGAATAGTAGCATGTCAGACTGCAGCAAACAGTGACCTGTTGTGCTGCTATGACATTATTAAATCTTAGGGAAGCATTAATACCCAGAATGCCTTTTCCTTTCAGGACATCGTTCTGCCATGAAGGATTCCACTGAAAGTATGTATGCTGCAACACGGCGAGAAGGCTTCAATGATGTCGTAAGAGGAAGGATTCTATCAGGAAACTACTTCTTGTTGAAACAGTAAGCAGAACATCTTGAAATTCAGCGTTTCCAGGTTAACGAATTTTTGAGCACGTGGTGATTAGTTGTTCATCATGACATGAAAAAGAGATTGCCCTTACACTAGTAGCTGTTTGTATTTTTATTATTGCTTTAGCTCTATAATACCTAGTGAACCATTAATAATGAATGAAAATGTTTTCCCTGAGTCTTATTAGTGATCCTCCTAAATTAAATAAGTAAAACAACTTAGTGATATTTTTTCTCCCACCAGAGCATTATTGGCATCCATTAGTAAAATTAGGCAGAAATCTACCCTATGGTATGACATTGAAGTCATACTGAAGTCATTACCGTCCTAGTTTTAGAAGTTCTGTAGCTGTTAATCTCATTAAAACTGCATAGACAAACTGATGGTACATTGTAGCAAGGTCTTCTAGAGAAAGCCAGACACATAGCAATTAAATTAACTGCAGCTCTCTGCCTCAATGTACAGGAAAAAAGAAGCATTGGCAGAAGTACTGAATTGAAGTCCTTGCAGAAGCCAGGCTTTTATCCAGCTCACGTACAGAAGCTGGTGCATGGATCAATTTTACATTTTTAGTTTTCAGTCCTTATCCAGCAGTCCTAATTTATGTTAGTAAAAGTGCTGTTTTTCTCTGTCTGAATTTGTTCAGATACTAACAAAAATATTAGGCTTGTAATCAGTCTTTGTAGTGCACTTGCTTTGAAAGAGCTCTGTCAGCAAGTGTATTCATCAGACGTGACTTCTAATTGCTCTCAGAGACAGGAATGTTGTCAGTCAGTCTGTAACAACCAGCTTTTATGGAATGCCGATATTCCTGCCAAGTGTGCTCTCTCTGCTTACAACTGTCCAGATCAGCTTTCCTAAGGCTGCTTCAAAACTCACATAGTTAACTCTTCTGTGAAGGAATACACAATTAGCTTCCACCAAGATGGAACAGGAGTGTTGTGTTCCTGTTCCACAGTAAATTACTCTTGAGGAACAGAGTGCAGGGTTCAGAAAGCATTCTTAAAGTAGTAGAGAAAATCCATCTGTGTCTCCTGCTAATGTTGCCTTTTCCAGCTTACTTTTGTCTTGCTTTTCAAAGTTTTAAAATGACTAGGTGACTGTTCAGGAAGTTCTGTTTAACATCTTTAGAGGCAACATGGACAAGGGGATTGAGTCCTCCCTCAGCAAGTTTGCAGACAGCTCCAATTTGAGTGGTAGTGTTGATCGGCAGGAGGGCTCTGCAGAGGGATCTGGACAGGCTGGGCTGAGGTCGATTGTATGAGGTTCTACAAGGCCAAGTGCCAGGTCCTGCCCTTGGGTCACAGCAACCCCAGGCAGCACCACAGGCTGGGGCAGAGTGCCTGGAGAGCTGCCCAGGGGAAAGGACCTGGGGGTGCTGCTCAGCAGCAGCTGAACAGGAGCCAGCTGTGTGCTGGTGGCCAAGAAGGGCAATGGCAATCCTGCCCTGTATCAGCAGCAGCATCCTGTGTCCTGGCCAGCAGCACCAGGGCAGGGACTGTCCCCCTGTACCTGCACTGGTGAGGCCTCACCTTGAATCCTGGGTTCAGTTTTGGGACCCTCACAACAGGAAGGGCATTGAGGGGCCAGAGTGAGTCCAGAGAAGGACAACAGAGCTGGTGAAGGGTCTGGAGCATGAGTCCTGTGAGGAGCAGCTGAGGGAGCTGGGGTTGTTTAGCCTGGAGAAAAGGAGAGACCTTATCACTCTCACTACAACTACCTGAAAAGGGGTTGTAGCAAGGTGGGAGTCAGTGTCTTCTCCCAGGTAACAAGTGATGAAAAAGAGGAGACAGCCTTAGGTTGCACCCTGTGAGGTTTACACTGGGTATTGGGAAAATGTCTTCACAGTAAAGGTTGCCAAGCGCTGGAACAGACTCTCAGGGGAAGTGGTGAACTCCCCATCCCTGGAGATATTTAGAAGTTATCTACATATGACACTTAGGGACTTTCTGAAGTTAACAGCTAGGTTAATTTCTAAATTGATTGTAGGAAAAGGTCTAATTCCCATTATATAACTTACTAACTTGATTCTGCTGTTTATTGATTATAACCATTTTCATCATTGTTTTTCAGAATCTCAAATCTTTAGATTACTCTAACAAAGTGGGGTTTAGGCAGTTGCAGTTGTTTTATCTGTAAACACTGGCATGGAGAAGTTGGTAATCCACCACTCCATTTTTCTTTCACTTAACTTGTTTTTTTCTTTCCCACATAGCTGAGGGTTTAGATGACAATTACTTTTGAAACCAAACTCTGAATTTAAGATTTCATATTTACTGGTTATGTATATAGTTAAAGTTAAAAGGAATGACAGATGTAAAGTTGACTAACATGTTTTTGCTTCAGAGTTGTGTAAAGACAAATCCATAGACCATATGTTTACATGAGGGGAAAAAAAAGGATAAAGATAAGGCCTTCATAGTATTCTACAGAGAAGTATACTACAACCACATATGTAGTTTTAAATCCATTTGGAGTTCTCCACAGATGACAGGACTTTTTCATATGCTTCAAGTATCTTGCTGGATTGAATCCTAAGTGGTTAATTCCTATTTTTCAGAACTGTGTAGTTCTGTATTTTCTAGACTTTGCTGTGCTGCTCTACAGGGAAATCAGATTAGATCCCAGCTTTTCACCCAGAGGGTGGTTGAGCACTGGAACAGGCTCCCCAGGGCAGTGGTCACAGCACCAAGCCATTCTGAGTTGTGCTCTCAGGCACACTGTGTGGTTCTTGGGGCGTCCTGCACAGGGCCAGGAGTTAGACTCCATGATCTTGATGGGTCCCCTCCAACTCAGGATTTTACATGGTTCTGTGAAATTCAAGACACAGTTTTGTTTCCAAATGGTCATGAAAGTGTTAGTTTTTGTTTTTATTTAATTACTGTAAGGTAGAGTTTTGTTTTCCTTTCACTTTTCTTCAGCTATATGCCCCCATCACTTCCTTCTCTGACAACTCCTCTCCTATGAGAGCATAAACATATGTGTGGTGACTAAACTTCCAGTGTGAGTCAAAATTTTATCCAAAAGGATTACTGGGCTTGTTTTTTCCACGGTAACTAGGAAATAAAGTTGTGTGTTCTGGGAATTAAAGTGTCAGGCCTCTATGTCCCTATTCCTTTGTAGGAACTATGAGAAGTACTTTGTCAAGGCGCAGAAAGTGAGACGTCTGATTGCCGATGACTTTGTGAAGGTTTTCAGGAGCGGTGTTGATGTTTTACTCACTCCCACCACTCTGAGTGATGCAGCACCATACACAGAGTTCATCCAAGAGGACAACAGGACCCGCAGTGCTCAGGATGACCTCCTGACACAGGCTGCAAACATGGCTGGTGAGAAGGACAGGAACTCAACTGTTTTCACCTGCCTAGTTATTTTAATTGTTCAGTCCCTTTAGCTATTTCACCTTCTCTTTAGAATCAGAATATTTCACCCCTATGTTGTAAGTCTTACAGTGGTAACTGGGTCTAAGGATAGTTTATTAAATGCTTGAAAATGTAAGACCAGATTTTAAAGTAGGGCACCTTGGAGCTGAGTGTGAGCTGCAGGTAAGATGAATCTGCTCTAGAAACAGAAATCTCTTTCTAAGGAGAGCTGCTTATCTTTTTCAGAGGATGCTGACTATTTCAATCTCTCTAATGAATTTCTTGTGATCATCTAGCATTCAGTTCATTGAATCAAATTATTTTAGATAGTCTTTTTTCTCTACATAGGTTTTTTTCTGGTTCTCTTAAAATTGATACAAAAAATACTCTAAGGTTTAATAGTAAATCTTTGCATGTATTTTTTTTCTTTCAGGATTGCCAGCCATAAGTGTTCCTATAGCTCTTTCAGAGAGAGGCTTGCCAGTTGGGCTTCAGTTCATTGGACGTTCATTCCAGGAGAAGCAGCTTCTCACTGTAGCCAAATGGTTTGAAAAACAAGTCCAATTCCCAGTGATTCAACTAGAAGAAGTAAAGAGGCATGACAATGGTGTCTTTCAGCATCAGAAATCTGCTTCTTTTTCATAGCCTAGGACTTGCTAGTCAGCTAGAGCAAGAAAGCTGTGGGGATGGTCAAGAAATGAATTTCTGCAGTTAATTGTCTTTTGCAGAAGTAATAATCTCCTTTAAGAAGACGTTATGCAGTAATGCATGATGGAATCACAACAGTTTGTTAGAGTGTAATTAAGGCAAAGTGAATCATTAAGTAAACATTACCATGTTATTAAGAGCCATTTCTTACTGATATTAAAAACACCAGGTTGAAATTGTGCATTTGGTGCCTGTGAAGCTGATTTTTTTAATCCTCAGAGGGTGTGTAAGGTATCTGACCAATTAAAGAACTGACCAGAACTCTAGTGTGAAAACTTCATGGTTGCCAAAGGGCTTGGTTTCCTTCTGGAGTGTGCACTTTGGTAGTGACAACAACCAGACAAGCTCTGTTGGAACAAAGGTATCAAGGATCTGTTCACCAAGAGTTAAATACAAAAGGAAACAAGAGAATAACATAGAACCATAGAATCCTTTAGATTAGAAAAGACTTTTAAGATCATCAAGTCCAACCAGCACAACAATGTTCACCACTCAGTTGTATCCCTAATGCCACATCTACACATCTGTTACGTGATGCTTATTAAGGTCATGGTGAGAGACCTAAATCACACCTGATTTCAGATCCCTGTTTTATCAAAATTCAAGGTATGGAAATGGTAGTTCATTTTAAAAATCAAAAATATTCCCTACTTCTAGCTAACTTGTGCAGGAGGTGAAAATAACATCCGGGTTTACAAATTAAAACTCTGGTTATATCCATGTAAGAAGGATGAATTCCAGATACCTTCTGGGGAAAGATGTGTAGTAGTAGTATTTGAGTAGTTATTTTCTTCTTCCTTCATCACTAGTCTTTATAATCAACACTTAAATACTTAGAAAGAGATCTTATTCAATGTGACTCCCTGTAGGAATAATGTCATCTGTTCCTTCATGGACAGTCATTCAACACAACAGTAATTCAAACTGAATTTCCAAACACTCATCTTGTAGACTGGAAGACTTACTAAACAATTATTAACCTGTTTGAAATGTTGCAGTTTCCATTTCTTGGTAGTTAAAAACATGAAGGATGAAGTTTGTAGATGCTTTGCATCAGATTCAGTCATAGTCTACAGCATGCAGATATGTAAAAGGTGTAGAGGGAGGAAAATTACTGTGGTGGAATCTCCTTTGGAAACATAAAGAATCTTCCTGAATTAAATCTTGTCATATACCATATTGTCACCCATATAAAAAGAAAAACCTTATTTCTAAAAATTGCAGATGAATTGGTGAATTTTCCATATGCCAAAGTGAGCTTTTTCAATACTTTTCCCACATGATTAAAATGGTACACAACTAAACCCCCCACACTTAAAAAGCTAAATTATATTTTTTTAAATACTAAAAATCAAGGTGCAGCCTGTTTGTAGCCTCACTCTAACTTTTTCCATAGAACAGTCTTCAGGGAAGTTGCTTTTTCTATTAGTGGGTGATGATGAACTGAGAATCCCAATAAAATATTTTCATTAATGTCTTGTTCAGTAATTCAAGTGTGCTGTAATCATTCAGGTGTGTCTTACAGCAGCTTGCTGACCAGAGCTCTCGGAGGTTATCCAAGCTGCTGTACCTGGATATAGACTTAAAATAGCTGCTCTGTGATGTGCACACCCCAAACCCAGACCTACCACTTGCTGTTTCTGAAGTAAAAGTCAGTGTCTTTGGCCTAGAGTTTGAGATAAAATCTGGGCTGTGGAGAGCATTCCTGGAGAGACCTGAAGCACCTTGGAGTGTTGCAGAAGAGAACAGCTGAGAACTGTGCTTTCCCTTGGAAATTAATTCTGGACTGACTTCTGCCTAGCAGAAGAGCACTGCTTATGCTTGGCAATCTTTCTCTTAAAACTTCCTCTGATGTAAGGAGATACCTGATGAGAAAACTGGATCAAGGTATGTTGGAGTTTCCCTACTCCATGTTTCCCAAGCAGTGAGAGGAGGGATAGGTGGAGGGTCCCTGTATCTGCCTTACCATTTTTTTGAAGTGGGGCTCCAATTCCAGTCTGCAGAACCCTCTAAAGGAGCGTTCAGAAGATCACAGCTATGACTGTTCTGACACAGGTCCTTCAGAATTTCTGCTGCTGGCAGATTCCTGAGCATAGAATGACTGTGTGGGGAAATACAGTAGGGGAGGTACCAGCCAACCAAGCAGACACTCATTCTGCTTTTATAATTGTATCTTAGCAGTTGAATTAACAGTTGTAGAGACTTAAAAAACAAACTCCTGGTTAGATACTTAAATTTCTGAGCTATCAGATTCACAACCGCCTCAACAAGGTTTCTGTCCTCCTCTCACTTGTAGCTGGTTTCCATTTTTGGGGATCATATGCCTATATGCTCTTTCTGCCCTCCCCTTTCTAAAGCTGGAATTTCATCAAACCAGAGGTAAGAACTTAGGAACTAGTTTGGTCAAGCTGCTGGAGGATGTAATCAAGAGTTGCTTACACTGCAGGAGAATAGCTAAGAGACTTCTGTCTCCATGTTAGAAAAACTGGTGGTTGACTTGGGAGCCCCCACCAGTTCCCAAAGGAGCTTAACACCCCAGCCTCCCTACAGGTATTGTGGTTGTGAGCAGAGCTTTCTGCAGCTGCTCCCAGTGCCAAGTCATGGCTCCAGAGTTGGGAACAGAAAAATTGCTATGCCAGATAATTAGACTCAAAACCCTTGTTACAGAAGCACAGGAATTCCAAGGAGCAGGAAGGTCTGTAGGTTAAAAAAATGAAACAAGAAAAGGAAAACCTCAAAACCCTGCCTATGCAAACATTTTGAACGGCTGCCTTGAAAAACAATTCCCTGAAATAATAGAGTTGGAAGTTTCATGGCATTGCAGCATGGTCACAGTGGGAGGTAGGTGTAACCTTAGCACACATTGAGCCCAGATAATTCCAGTGTTTCCTGAAAGAAACAAAAGCTAGAGCTTTAGCAAACAAGCAATCTGGGTTTTGGTGCAAATTGTTTTTTCTTCAGTTAATGAGAACCTGTAAGGACATTGTATAGGGGAAAAGCTTTTTTTGAGATGGAAATTGTTAAGAGCTTTTGCTTAAGATGTTTTTAAATACAATTGTCATCTGATATTGTACTTTATGCAGTTTTCACATATGATTTTTTCCCCTCACCCTCTTTAAGAGCACTCATGAAAAAAATCAAAGCCAAATTTAACCTGAGTGCTGCTCCTTCTCTGTTCCTGCATTTCTAGTTTTCAGGTATCATGCACTTAATAGTAACTACAAATTCATTGTAACTTCCAAAGCGCTAGTCATTTCTCCATGAGTTTTATGATTCACCCAGAAACTAATGTGTGGAAAGCTGCAATAGGGAATAGGCTTTGTACCCTACCTGGGGAATCCCACAGGCCTCCCCCTCAGCTCTGCCCCCCAGAATACTGAGAGCAGTACCTCTGGACTTGCATACAGATGGGCAGCTGAAAAGGGAGAAAGAGGTGTGCACAGCATGCCTACAAATCTCAGCTGGAGTTAGATGGCAGTCGTACTTCATGTTAAATTGATGCCCACAATGCCACCAGAGAGAGCACAGAAAAAAGCAAAAAAGCCAAAGAAGCAAAAAGGGTTTATCTAAGTTTGTTATTTTTCCATCAAATATTTCTCTCAAATAATAAAAAAAAAAAGGTATCCAGTTACAGGAATGTTAGAGAGAAGCAACAAACGAAAAACAGTCTTCTTAATTAGCTCACCACACCTTCGATTGACTAATGTCCAGATGCAATTAAGCGATTCCGAGCTAACTTTTCTTTGTAAGCAGAAGAAAGGGTTTTTTCCCACCCAGCACAGGCATCCTCATGTCCTTGCTGTTGAACAGCAGTAGAAGGCGTCTTTAGGGCAGGGGTGCAGGGCACTCAGGGAAAGCAGCAGGAATGCAGCCAGGGCACTTTGCCATGTTCTGTGCCATTTTACAGCCTGGGCTATGATCCGATACCCACACAGTAAGGGTGAAAGTGATGTAGAGTCACAAGCCAAGTCTGCAGCACAATATATGATGAAATGGACTTCAAAGAGCTGGAAATTTAATCTTTTTCAGCTGAGGAGACTGTTCTCATATGTCACTGTGTGTAACGGCCAGTGGTGAAAGGATTTGTGTGTCCTGGCTTGCTGCACTTACAGTGACGCATGGTGCACAGGGCACTGTCATGTTTGCTAGTTCAGACACACCAGGGGCACAACAGGGACTCCTCTTTTCAGGATCCCCAGGCACATTACGGTGGAGAGGAAGGGGCAGAGGACAGCCTGTCTGAAAGGCTGCTGCAGGAGGGTGTGAGATAAGGGAGCAGGAGCAGAGGCAGTAGGTGGTCAGTAGCAACTGGGCACCTGCGTGCATTGTACCATGACCTGGGACAACTGCTGGGTTGCAGCTGCTAGCACCACTGCCAAAGGGGAGACCAGCTCCTGCACTGCAGTGTATGGAGGAAAAGCAGTAGGCACTTTGTTGTGCCACCCAGGAGCTGTTTCAGCTTGGGAAGTGACACTGAGAAGCACAGAAATGGTGTCTAGGCAAGCTGAGAAACACCAGGAGGTAGAAAGCACACAAAACAGGGAAAGGATTAAGTGTCATAAAAGCTGATAACTCATTAAAGTAGCCAGTCTTGGGAGAGGAAGGTTGAAAAGATAAAGGATGTGGTGATGAGGAAGCACACATAATTTCAGAATATTCTGAGTTCAAAAGGACCCACGAAGCTCATCAGAAGTATTCTGGTGAAGGAGGGGCCCTGACTTCATGTGCCTAAGTTGAAATCTTCAAAGATGGGTACCTTTTATAAATTGTACCTCTCTACAGTTTGATTTAATCCAAGACCAGAGTATTTAAGACTTGCATTCACCAGGTTTTAGTGCTAAGGTAAGTGCTACTCAGGCACACACAATGTCTGACACAGACACACAAAATACAGGTTTAACAAAGATCAAAACATGTTATTAACAATGTACCTCAGGAAGCCTAGGAACACACTGCAAAAATGACCATGTGGGCTTGATTTCTCTACTTAGATAATTTCACAGTCATCTCCATTATTAAAATCTAACAAGTATTTTTGGTTTCTTTCTCCTATTAATATTCAAGAACCTTTTGTTTAGAAACTTAAATCACACCCAAACCACACACACCTATTTACTCAAGGCAATATTGGGTTTTTTGTTTAAATATGCCTTCTCACTTGATGTGTTTAATTTGTTCTTGTATTTATAGAGCACAGTCACATTCTTCCTTAGCCTTTATTCTGCTAGAACAGTCTACTCCTGTATATTAGAGTGCCCTGTGCTAATCCCTGTAGTCATTCACTGCACCTGCTCCAGCTGAATCCATGTCTTCCAACATAGGTGGCAAGTACTGTAAAGGCAATTCCAGGTGCAGGTTTATGAGCACAACAGCATTAACATTTCCCAGCCACTCTTGAAAAATTCTGCTCCAGAACACTCTGGAATCTCACTAGTTCTTTACTCAGCCACAATACACCATAGCATAGCTCAGAGCCAATTTATGATTAACCAGTGCACTCTAGGCTTGCTCTGCCTCCATTGCTTTCAGTGGATAACCATGTCCTGTATGAGCTGAGAGCTCATTATTAAGCCTCTAGGTTTATGACCTTGCACTCCTTCTCATCACTGCTGTTCTGATTATCGGAGTTTTCCAGTTTTTCCTGTAAGAGTCCACCTCTCCACTGTTTTAACAGTGATTCCCAGCTTCATGTCACCAGAAACAAATAATGTGTCCTTCAAATAACTTTCCTTATCACCATAACTTTACCCTCATTGCAATGATTTTCCAAGCCACTGCTGCCAATGGACTTGGAGGACAATAAAATCCAGCTTCTCCTGTGTGGCCTCTGTAAGTCTCACCTGTGCCCTGATGAATTGTGTAGATGCAATCACCTATTGACAAAGCTAGATACAGGCTGAGGAGCTGCAGCCTTTCTTAACAGAAACTTGGGTTACAGCCCTCACTCTGTTCCATGACTGGCTTGCTTTGAAGGCTAAAATCACAGAGTCCCACTGCAATAAGCACTGTGCATGGGTATCAAGAAAAGAACTTGCCCCTGAAAAGAGCTTGCATCTATTATGCATCTATCCAAAACCCCCATAAAACCCCCAACAAAAAAGCCACCCCAGGATAATGAGCTATTGTATCCACAGCACTGGAAACATAAGAGCCTGAATGATCTACTCTCAATTGTGGACAATGGAAACACGCTGAATCACTAAAACTGAACCTTCAATAGGCGAAATGCAGCCTTGTCACTAAGACAAACTGCTAATGGCAACAATGAGGCTTGGAACAGCTTGTATGGAGCCAAAGTGGCTCTCATACTTCAGCTGAAGTTCATCCAAAGTTGAATGGGGAGGTCTCCAGATGGTCACTGCAACTGGGGTTGGAAGGAGGGACCATTACGTTACTTTCTTGTTAATACACCAAGTGTAGAATTTTGTTTAGTGGTGAAAATTAATACTTGGCCCCAGAGGAGTGGACAGGATAAGCCACGAAGGAAAATGGTATCACACAGGGAAGATGGTACTACTTTAAAAGGATATTGCAGTCATATAACTTTGGCAGAAAAGCCAGGGGAAAAGCACAATTGTGTCACAAAGTTTGTGCTGTGCTTTTTTTGTGTAGCATGCAAAACTATGTTATTTCTTTTATAGAAGTAAACATCTAACTTCACAGTATTTAAACCGATAAGCAACAAAATTGTCAGTTGTGGCCCCAGTCAGAAATGTGGCAGGGATGTCACAGAGGGATGTCCACATTGTTGAACTGAGCTGTAAGCTACACTTCATCCCAGGTCTTCCATTTAGGGTTGTGTTTGTGTCTGTCCCCTGTGCTTCACAACCACGCTGGTGATGTGGACTTTGCCAATACAGCCTGGCTCAGTGAGAGCACAAAACACCTCAAAAGGCCCTTCAGAAAGAAACATCATCACTGAGCCAACCTGCCCATTCCCATGGACACCAGCTTGCCTGCTTGCACATAAGTGGAGGTGAGAAGGTGCTGGGCTCCACCTGCTTGGTTACACAAGTCAGAGAACATCCTCAGGGGGAAAAGCTGTCCCTGAGAGGACGGCCCAGTACACCAGGGCATAGGCTGTCTTTGGGGATATTTGAGAGCAGACCTGACGCCCCTCCAGAAGTGTTGGCTTCCAAGGACTCACAGAGAATTTGTGTTTCTTCATTTCCCATCCCACTCTTAAATCAATTGCAAGGTTCTCAGAGCACCATAACAGCATGCACATGGAGAGTGAGAGGAACTTATAAAAGCCCCAAGGGCTGTGTGAAACACTGACTGTGTAAAGACAACATACCCCAAGGCTTGTCATGGAGAACATGCCTAAACATTATCAGGGTGGAACACAAATGCAGCTCTGCTCGTGCCTCTTTGATTTGGGACTTAAGGCATCCATCTGACAGAATCAATTACAAAGCCAAAAAAACATTCACTCTGTGTTGTAGCCAGCAGTGCTGCACATCTTTGCCACAAGGTCATCTCACCTGAGGGCAGCCCAGCAAGACCACAGCACATCCTGGCAAGAGAGACTCCCTCACAAAACAAGCAAAGAGGCTGTCCTGACCTTCAGCCAAAGGGAGAGGAGATTACACCTCCTAGGATCTCTTGAGGGAGGAACCTGGTGAAACACACTACTCTAAAAGGAAATTACTCCCTTTTTTTCTCCCCAAAATAACTACTGAGACATTGCAGGTGCCAAGTGTATTTCTCCCCCACAGTATGTTTTTCTCTAAAATCAAATTTGCCTTTTCAAGTACATGCCATGGGGGGAAAGAATGATGGTGAGGAATTTGTAGCCTTAAAAGATGAGGGAAGACAAATGGAATATCAAAGGAGGAAACAATTTTGCAAGCAAGTCAGCAAAATATTCTAATGCATTTGCTCTTCAGGCACAGTTACATTTACAAACAGCCTGATGAAGGGAAGCTGTGCTGCTCCAGTTCCATTGCCTCAGCAAGAGTGAATTGGAGCACTGAAGGATTAGGACTAAATCTAACACACTTTGAACCTGGTGAAAAACAGACTTCACATGAATCTGCACTGAACTACAACACAACTGAAAATAAAGAAGATATTTGTTTCCCTTTCTTCTTTAAAAGTGAGACCCTAAGACAAGCTATGGCATAGAGGAACAATTGCTTTTCTCTGTGCAACTTTAGCACTTTTCATGTAGAGCATTTCTAACTCCTGCTCTTTATTGCCACTTCATTTGCTCCATTCAAACCCAAGATTTCCCAATAAATTTGGCCAACAAATATAGAATACATTGAGATGGTGGAGAAAACCTTTCAGAATTCATTCTGCTTGGTGTAAATGAACTGATCATGCTGTTACCGAGAAGAGACATCCGTGAATGTTGTAATGGGTACTCTTCCCTATAGACTCGTCCTAAATTTCCTTCTCCTGGCACTCTTCACTCTGAAAGCACAGACATTTCCTAAACCACTGTCTCTGGCTCTCGTGAGCAAACTCACTAAACAAACATCACATTTCCATGTGGTCTAGCGTTACCAGAGTGAGTGTGCTATTGAATTAACACCTTAAAGCAATTTAGGGCAGTCTTCAATCTTATTAAATACATGAGAATTTAGCTCATCTCAAGTTCCAGTTCTTACAGCCAGAAATTGCTGTCATTGTCTTAAGTATCAGCACAATGTATGGATGGGGGACAAGAAGACTAAATATCACTTTATTATTCTATTGATCGATTCAATTTTTAAGTCCTTTTTTCTAGGACCTGCTGTAAGCACTAACCTTTTTCTATAATTACCACTAAAGAACATTGGCAAGAAACAGTTCTGGAAAATTATGAACTCTCCAAAGATGAAATCTGAAAATGAGTTTTATTATTCATGACTAGCCCTTGAAGATATCTGTTTCTATAAGGCTAACATTGTCAAGTCCCTACCCATATGCCACTTTAAAAACATCTGATATATTTTTCTTTTTTCAATATATTAGTCTTTACTGATAGCTGGGAAGGCCTGGTTTTCTCTGCTTACTGAGGAAGACCAGCTGCCCATGGACACTGAAGACATAATTTTCAGACTGGTCCTTTTCAGAAGCAACTCAGCTCTCTGCTCATGTCACTGTTTCAGAAAGCTTGGTCAGGCCTCAGAGTGGAGATTGCCTTTCAGAAGTTTGATGAAACATTACAAGGGAAAGGCCAGCTCAGAGACTGCACTTGAAGTAAATAATTATTTATTACTATTCTGCTGGAGGGGACTTTACTTATGTTAAAGTAAAGTACTATACTGCTTTTGTACCACTCCCAATTTCTACACACGAGTATCAAATACCACCCAGGGGAAAAAAAAAAAATCACTCTACAACTCCGAATATACAGTGGCAACATTGTATCAGCCACCTCTTATAACAACATTACAAACCTGTCAAGTTTGATAGGCAAATGCTTTCCATCAATCTGTTGACACTCATATTGTTTTCAAATCGTTATCAGTCCGGTCCCCCATCACGGTTTCTGCTCTTTTTCCTGTGACTAAGATCCAACAGATATGGCTGGGAGTGCCCACTGAAATCCTAACAGCTCTGAGATGTAGCCTGCTCCCCTCCTTCCTCAGGGCTTCCCTGATGGCCACACGAATGCTCACCCCAACAGCCTCTCAGTCTGCTACGTTTCCTGGAGGGAAGCGACGCATTTTCAAGTGTTTAGCTGCAATTCAGCAACCTCCCAATTTATTACCAGAGGAGAAGATATATAGTCATATAAAATAGCTATGATGTCTCTGTTTTGTGTCTATAAATATCTCTAAGTCCTTCCTCTCCTGTCAGTGACAAAGATTTTGTTTTGCCAACAGCACCAGTAGGTGACCAGGAGCACAGCTGGGCTCAGAAGGTGGATTTTTATTCTCAGGAAACTCTAGGGCTTAAGTGTTTAATATCTTACCTTGTTCCACGTAATTAGTATCTTATTCTATGGAAAGAGGTGTATCAGCTTTTCTAGCTAGAAATTTATGTCCTGTATTTGTTACTCTCAGCTTCCCCATCCCTGTTTTATGTTCACAGAGAGGAGGGTTATTGTTTTAACAGTTCCCTTTCAGTCAGGATGTTGTTGTTTTTCTTGAAATGAATGTACCCTTATTAGGCAGCCTGGAAAATATTCCCAGACATTTTACAGTTACAATTTACATTTTTTCTCCCAAATGACTTAGCTCAGAATTGTTTTCCACTCTGTGAAATTGTATCAGCTAAAACTACTAATTTGCATTTTGTTTTCCTTGAACAAACATAATCGAGTTATGAACATATTTTGAATGAACATTTGTTATGAATATTTATTGTACCACTAATTTTTACTACTGTGCTTCCTCTCCTCTGCTGAGGCAAAATCTGGAGTTTTCTTGGTATCTGATGCAATCGTTTTTAAGAAAAAAAATTAAGAATGTTATTTAGTGATTCGGAAGGTGTTTCAGTGCTGGCAGCATGAGGTTGCCAGCATATGGCATTTGGATTAATATCTCCCACAAACCCCACAATTTTCCTTTTCCTCCTATAAATTATAGATAGCAATTGAAAGAGCCAGTCACCTGTTCCTCATAAATAATAGTGGGTTTTTCTCTCACAAATTCCTACTCCCTTTTGGACTTTTCACAATGGAAAATCAGTCCATAAGATAATTTCTTTGTTATTTGTCACTAGTAAATTATTCATGTCCTTTTGTTATTTTTGGTCATAGTGTGCTATTTCTTATCCCCTCCTGTCCACCAAACCTTTCTTAAGAGATTTTTACCTGTGATTTAAAGATTTCCATTACTAGAAAATTCCCGTCAAGTTCCAGCAATGCCATCTCTATTGAATTTACATTCATAAATGAGAAATTCCAGTTTCTCTGTTTATTATCTAGGACCCTCACATTGGCTCAAGCAGCTAAATTATTTCCCATCATGTCCCTGAGCATTTAAGTTGGTTTTATTCACCATGGCATTGCTTGGAGTTAAATGGGTGCTCATTTGTTTCCGGGCAGTCCCTTTCTCACAGAGGTAGGAGCTGCAGAGTTTTCCCAGCCCACTCAGAGGCTGCCTACTCACCAGAAACCCTCCAAGATGAGGAATGTCCCTTCTGCCCTGCAGCCAGAGGCAGGAGACATTAAATAAATTTATGCCTGCAGCCTTTCTTCAGTGTGGATAAGTGGTTTCTGACATTACTCTGGTTAATACTTGACCATGTGCTGCTTCGCCTACCCCTCCCCCCTTTAAACAAACCCAAAATCTTGCTCCATGAGTAGTTTTTGCACTTAAGAGGAAGGTGGAGAGAAATTAACCCTTAAGGCAAAAGTAGTTTTTGTGTGCAACAATATCCTTACTCTTAACTTTCATTCTTCTATAGGAAAAGTTACATTAAAAATATTAAAGGGCAGTTAAAGGTTGAAGTTGTTTTAGTCCACATAAACTCAGACATTAATGGTGCAGTCGTGTCTTTGATTTTTAGTATGATCCCAAACTTCAGCAGGATGTTATTCTGCACAAATAATCAAAACCACAGAAACTCATTCTTGAAATTGGCACTGTGTCTTACCAGAGATGTATTGCACACCAAACAAGAAGGATTTAGCACTCTCCTGTCAATGCCCTGTAACATGGTCCTTTCATAGGATGTACTTTAAAACAGGACCAATTATTCTTACAGACTGCAACACAAAACATAGTGTAATTAGTACTTAACAGCAACAATGAAAGAAAGCAAGAGAAATAGTGAAATAAAACCAGACAAAACCTAATTTATTTTAAGTAATTGCATTTCCACCTATTTATTTAAAATCTGCCACTTTCAAATCTTGTCATCTTGCCAATGCAGTAGCACAATGTCCCTCTGCTAGCCTTTTATGTGTCTTTGTAGAATAAAAATCTCAGCTGCAGTATTCCCTTACTCTCAGAACAGAAATGAATCCTTCCTAATCCAAATCTCCTAATGGCTCAGCATTTTGTGCTGAGACATCTTCCATCCTCTTGCACATCAAATAAGCAACTTTTTGGTTGAGTGTCCTAACAGAACTACTGTCTATACAGCCACTTGAAAAGACGAGACTTCCTCACACATCTGAAACATTCTCTTGCTTTGGAGATGTGTTTTGCATTCTCTGTAACCACTTCTTAGTCAGTTTGCTTAGCCCAATGCAAACCTCACAGTTAATGACCTCCTTGTTATTTCAAATGCATAGAGAAACTAGATTCAATTCACAGTCAATACCGCTGCAAGGCTATTGTAGTTCTGAAATATTTCCTTGCCAGTTTGTTGGAAGAAAGTAAAAGAAATAAATTTTTTAAGTCTGAAAAATAGCCCCCAAGAACAAAGGTACAGTCTGCCTTAACAAGCATGGCTGAATGGCATCCAGCATTTTAGCCTTTCATCATTGCTCTGTGGAGTTCAGTACTGCCCCCCAGTCCTCCCAGATTCAAGGGCTGGTTTTGATTTTGGATCTACATCTCCAGATCAACGGCTATGAAAACATGAAACATACACAAATGGCTACAGCATTAATTCCCAATTTTGGCAGCCAGACTAGATCAATGATGTTTGCAAAGCACAAATCACCTCGTGCATTTCAATGGACTCCTTGATCATCAAGCTGCTGACAATCAGTTGGATAATGAGGTTTGTTAGCTGTTTCACAAATAATTGTGTTACTAAAACATATTCCTCTCTGAATGCCAGTAACATTCCAGCCAGTGGTCAAAACCCTCCAGGTTCATCCTTTGTAATTCCTATGGCATATCAACGAACTGGCAATATGGATATTCTAGGCAGCATGAAATCCAAACACTGCATAACACACAGAATATACAAGAAGCATCAGGAAAACAAATCTATGTACACATTCACAATTACCCAACTCATCAATTTTCAGAGTGACTGCTTGGACATTCCAGCCTGCCCTGACCTCATGTCATTGCAGCCAGGAGCACTGACAGAACCTTCAGATCCCAGTTATCACCAGGCATCCAGGTGTACATGCCTTGTGTAACTGGATCAGGCAGCAAAAGGCATTACCAGCTTTACAGTGCAATGGAAAAGTTTATGCTTTTTTGTGCTCTGCAGAAGTGGATGTGGAAAACCTGGACTTGTTTGCAAAGTCGTATTTTGGTAATATGTGGCAGGATAAACTTTGCTCTAAATCCTGATTTAAAGCCAAACTGAGCTGGGAAGAGTTCAGCTGGTTTAGTTAAAGTGGTTTACTTTGGGGTTTTATTTGCTTGTGGGATTTTTTCAGTTGGTTGGAGGTTTTTGGGGGTTTGAGGTTTTTTTTTTTTAATACAACCACCCACTGCAGGGCTTGTTACCTGTGTATTTCCTTTTCCACCTGAGGACAGTGTTACTACAGCACATCTAGGGTGTTGTAGTAACCATGTCTGTACCTGTGGTTGTGTAAGGAGCAGATAATCTGGGAAAAGGCCCAAGTACCTGAAACCTTCTCTATTTATTTTCCAGTACACTGGTTGCTGTAACAAGGGCTACTACTTTTCTTTACAAACCTTGCTTTCTTTATACTCTATCCACTTTAATGAGCTTGTACCACTTTATCTACCTGACAAGTCGTAGCAGAATAGCCTGTGCTCTGTAGGCACATCCTAAGGAGCATGAAAGGTGAAACCAGAACAGGTTCCTGCATTTTGGAGCTGCATTTTAAGCAGCAGTTACTCCCTGCCTCCTCCACAGCCAGCTCAAAGACAGGACAGTTTCTTTCTTAAAGCTTTCAATGATTTCCAAAGAGCTGCTCTGACCAACCTGCCTTGCCCACATCCTTTACCAGTTACCAAGGACTGCTCATGTGAGGAAACCTGCTGGCACAAGTAGTGAGTGTGCAACCAGTTCCCAGCAGCCTCCATGGATGCTGTTCCTGAACTGGAATCGTGGTCACTGGGAATTAAAGAGCTCATGATTTAGCAAGCACCATGCATACTGTAAGGAAGTATTTTCCCTGAATCTGACTCTGATACCCCTGGGCCCACTCAGCTCCATGCCCAGAGACCAGACCTGCCCGACAGCTGCAGCCCTGCACTCTCCTTCCAGCACCACTGGTACCCCTGGCAGCAGCCCTGTGCCACAGCCTCTGCCTCACTGCAGCATCGCTCATGGCTGAGCCCCACCTCCTCTGCCAGGGAGCAGACACTCCAGCCTGGGCCTCCTCATCTCATCTCGTCCTCCCACAAGTGACCAGTTGTGCAAGCCTTTTGCCCTTCCAGATCAAATAACCTGACTCAGGGTGTCTCACATGATGGGACACAAGGAAATTGAGAAGTCTGAATTGCTGTGGTTTCACCTTTCTGAAGTGAAACACCTGAACCAACAACATTTTTATGTTTTTGAAGCCCAGGGACTGCATTTCTTGATCATCCCTCTGTAAAAAAATGCAGTAGAACTCTTCTCAGAACCGTATGAATAACCAAAGAGACTGATACCAAACCTGAAATACTAGTATTGAGAGTATACATGTATGATTTGGCTGAAGGAACAGAAGGAGAAGGTCTAACAGAAAATACCGTGCAGATACCTCCTGATTAGCTCCAGACTACAGTCTCAAAGCCACACTGATGTGTAAAAGATTCCATCTCACCAGCAAATGGAAAAGCATCCCTAAATGCCCATGGCATGCTGCAAGCTAAGCAAAACTGAGCTGCTGACTTTGTGAACGTGTGCTCAACGTGATGTAATTATCATATCATTTTGCAGTGCACCATCAAGAATTTGAGCAGGAAGAGCTTTGTCTTCTCTGCTGTGTGATTTAAAAGCCAGCAAAGTACATTGTTCATATTCTCCAAGCAGCACTGCCACTGTGAGTGTGAAAGTGACAGTGACTAAAGGAATCAATGCTTATTTATTTTTAAATCAATGCTTCACATTTACTTGGATTCATGGAAGAAATAAAACTTTTAATCTTCTAGCAATTCACCCAACTTAAAAATATGAATATGCTTGAAATATTTTTGAGAGTATAAAACTGAAATATGCTTCCTTACCACCTCTGATTCTTTTCTCTGCTATAGAGAATCAGAATATCATTACTGGGATCATGGTGTTTTTATCCAGGGTGGGAGGTAAAGTCCCTTGCTTTCATCGACCTGATGTACTGCTGACATTCTTGATACCTGAGCGGTTGTGATGAGGTGACAATTTTAGAACAGCACCTGGCTGTTTATATCTCTTGAACACGCATTTTCCGAGAGAAAATTATATACCTTCTGAAAGTCTAGAATGGTAAATTAAGTCAAGCCTTGCTCAGAATGGCTTTCAAAGAAGATATTCTGCAGTTCTCAGTATTGCCTTCCCATCCCAGTCTCAAGGATAAAAGATGTGATGAGAAGTGGCTGCTACTCAGGAGCACCAGCAGCTGCTTTACTTACTGGTCCCTGGCAGCCAGAGAGGGCACAAGCTCCAGCAGAGCCCGTCTCCCCTGGGAGCTGCAGCACTGCCAATGTCACCTTACCCCTTGTTGTTTTTTTTTTCCAGATCATTAACTGTTAAACAGGGAGAGAAAGCAGAACTGAGTCCTGCTGCCCTGAGAACAGCATAACGTCAAGAAGGGGAGGCTACATTTCATCAATCCTCTGCTAAAGCAAGTGCAGCGCATACTTCCGCCAAAAATAAGCAAGAAGAAGGGTGGAAGTAAAAATAAACATCCCTAAAGCTCTTTGACTTTCTTCTGCCAGAAAGTGCCTGTGTAGAACAGGCTTTGGCAGCCAAGTCCCCAGTGCCTGAGTGGGCCCTGCTGTGAGCAGCCACTGTGTGCCCGGGGCAGCAGCACAGGCGGTGGCACCGGCATGGGATGGGACAGGGCTGCTGCCACAGCAAGCCTGGAGGCAGGAGGCGCTGCACACTGGCTTGGTCAGTAGCTGGCTCCAGCTCCAGATCTCTGATGGACTGCACTGAAGCCTCCAGGTACCTTTGCCATTTCACCATCACCACAAAATCTGATTTTCCACCTTCTTGAAACTCCCCCAAGAACATGGGGGTTTCCCTGCTGTAGTGGATGACTGTCTCTCTCCACACCTCCACTGTTTTCAGTGCAAAACAGTTTCTAATTTTATGTCCCGAGTGGGAATTTCCAGCTGTAGCCTGGCTGCACTTTCAGTGCGGCAAGCCGGCAGGCTGACTCGCAGCCACATGATTTGCTCTTGACATTGAACTGTTTGTTCTTTTCACACCCCAGCCACTTCTACTGTACCTAAGCATCCATCACAAAACATAAAAGCCAGAAAATGCTACCTGCAAAAAGCTGCAGAGCTGCTTGGCTAGGACTCCTCAGCAAGGAGAGCCTTTTCCATGCTGTGTTCCTGAGGTTGTGGCTATCCCAGACCCCCGTGCTGTGGCACTCTGGTCACACAGCCCGTTGAGATGTCTGTGTGCGCTTACTGCACCCTCTTCCTTTCCTCCAGGTACCAGCAGCCTCTGACTGCAGTTGTACTGAATCAAAAAAAGATTATACCGTGGCATTCCCAGATATCAGTGCTATATGTCCAATTAGGATTTTAGAAAGTTCTTGACAGATTTTTCATCAGTTCCCTTTGATTTTGAGGGTATCAAAGGATTCAGGTGGAGGTTCAGAGGAGCAGAGCAGGAGGAGCTGGACTTTACCATCTGCTTTAGTAAAGCCTTATTCCCTGTCTTGGAGGCCAGCCACACCTGGGTGAATGCTGAGGGTGACAGTGCCACCTCAGCTCCACCCCTTCCCTGAACTGTCAGGGTGGTGTGATCTGCTGGAAGCACCCGGAGGAAGCAGCCTCTGCACTCTCCTTTGCAAAAACTGCAATCACAAAGAGATATCCGGACATCACAAATAAATTTTTTGGAAGTTTTATTTCCTTTTGGACTAAGCAAGTGTCAGAAGTTGCTTCCTGAAATGACTGAAGTACAACTCTTCTGGCACTATTCCAGGCTTAAATAAAGATGAGTTATAACACCAAGATTTGCAAAAAGTGTCAAGAAAAATGCTGATCAGGAAGTTTTGTGTGACTTCTTGGCAAAACTTGAGAAGGGAAAGATAGTTTAATCTTCATGGATTTATGGTTGCCTATAAGAAGGGGAAAGGCTTGATGTGGCTGTGGTTCAAATAACCAATTTTTAGTGAATTGTTTCTGCTACCTATATTTTATCTGATTGATCCCTATGCATCCATCTTGAGTCCTTCAGACAGTTTGTCCTCTCAAACAGTGCCAGATTCCACTATGCATGTCCAGAAGGAAGAGAAAATACAATATAAATTCAAACTGAACTGAATTTCTGCTTCAGTGTAGCTTCCCATTAAGACCATACCAGTAGGATTTGTGGAAGTCCTTGAGTTTCTGCACTAGAGCCTGCTGCCAGTCAAAATGCAATAACAACCTCTTCCTTCTCTTTAAGCACTCTCCAGCCAGCATTAAAGTCCTACATATGTAATGCTGTGCAACATGCTTATTTTGCTATTGCTTTTGAGCCACTAGTTAAAAGAACCAGACTGGTTCATCAACAAATTCCTAAACATCTGTAATATATTTTTAAGCTTTTCTATTAACATGAATATATTCTCACTAGAAAATTAGTGCTTACATTCAGTTAGAGACTAAATAAGTAATTAAACATCAAGTTTTACTTCTCCATTTGTAAATCAAGGAGTAAACTTCTGTTCATTCTCACTTATCCTGATTTTTTTCAAAGAGATTGTTCTTTTTCTGACTTCGCAAGTGAGCTATTATTTTAAGTAGTATTATTGGGGATTAACTTACATTGTAAAGGAACACAGACAATCTTGCAGGTACCACTGATTAAATGCAACATAAATTGCACCAAGCACTGGAACAAAGTTTAAAGAATATCAAGATACCATTGTTTAAAATAGTACAAAGCAATCTCAAAACCTTTAGCAAACACACAGAAACAAGTGTGTTACCTGACTGCCAAAGAAGGCTGCTAGGTATGACGTGGGAGGATTATCGGCCACTCAGCCTAATTTCAAGATCTGAAGTACCCAGAAAATGACAATGTAACTATAATCTGACAGAACACTCTCAGTAAAGCCAAATAACACCTGGTGAAATGTGTTTTTTAAAATGTGTATGCTTGCCCTGGTTACCTCCTGTTTTGTCATGCTCTTTCAAAGAGAGAAACAAATGGATCAAAACCTGACCCTGAGGCAGAGAGCCATGGCTCTAAGAATGACATCTTTCCAAAGACAATATCTTGTCTGTCAGCCATGACCACTTCTCTCTGAAACGAAACCACATGAGGACGAGTTCCTTCAAGAAGGGTATGCCACACTCCAGGTAACTCAGCAGCACACGCATTTCTGTGGGTAGTTAAGTACTAGTTGAATTCATCTTGGTTAATCCATCCCATCTCAAATCCAGGTGGCCTTTAAAGGCTGGTTTCTGAATCTGCTTTCCCTGGGAATAAGCCAGTAGTTACTGCCTGGTTGGCCTCGAGGGAGCTGCTTTTGAGTTGCTTTGACTCCATAAATGGGCTTGTTTGGGGAGGAAGGTCCACATTTCAGGGGAGGAAAATCTGTTTTGGGGGATTTCCATGCTCAGTCTGACAGTGAGAGAAAAGCATACGCATGAACTGAGCCTAGACAAGAACCAACTTCATGAGGTGCTTCAGCACGTGATTTAATGGTTGACTCATTGCTTGTGACACAGAAACCTCAGGGCTATAACCAATGTGGCACGGATTTTTCAGAGATGTCTAGAAAAGCTCACTCCTTTTTTGAAAAGGACTAATGATCAGCTCCTTGGTGGGGGATAGGGGGAGTGGGGTGGGTGGTGAGGTGATGGGAAAGAATGAAAAACAGAAAGCAAAGCTAAATGGATCCCAGGAAATAATTTACCAGCTCTCTTCCAGAGTTCAACTCTGTACCTGCATTTAATTAGTGATACTTGTTGAATCTGCTGAAAGTCTAGAAACTTTGATGAAAAGCTTTTGTTGTTGCCTAAATTTACTGTAAGGTGAGAGGTCCTTTTTGCCATATCCACCCCAGTCACAATAAACTATTCATTCCCCTACAAAAACCTATTTCATTGACAAAGTTTAATTTAAGAGGGTTTTTAGGAAAATGTTTCTCAACAGGTCAGGTACTTTTCTGGCAAATGCAAGTTTTATACGCTCAAATACAATTATCTATTACTCAAAGCAACATTTATCCATTTCAGATTTTAAAAAATCCACTCCTTAGACATGCAATATAAAGTTATAAATTATGATTGTACTGATTCAAAGTTTTCTGCAGATTGTCCAAGTCAGTTTACTCAAGGGAAGTAGTCTTTCAGCTATTACAGCAGTAGATACCAACATAGTATTTGTAGACTTTGAATAATCAAGAAAACAAAGTTTTACATGTCAGAAAATGGTATCATTTCTGGAACCAACAGCCTCACAGTGTGTAAACACATTCTCCTTGGTCTCTCAGTACAGAGCACTGCTCAGACAAACACAGTGGCCAACCTCCACTGAATCTGTAAGCTCTAGTAAACATAGAATTGCCTGAAGTCTGCACTGCTTTCTCAGGGAAAGTGTTAAATTAACTTGATGTGTTTGTTTTCTGAAATCAGAAGGAAGTCAGGTATTACAGAGGTAGTACAGACATGGGCAATAATGTGTTTGTGCATTGGTGCACTTACAACCAAAATATTCATCACCAGTTTTTTTAATGATCTAACATATTTATAGAAGTTCTCCCAACATATCACAATCAGGGTGTGACTATTTTAAGACTATAAAAAAACATACTATATACTATTGAAGAGAAGCATTATGCAATCACTGAAGGAGTCTTTTTCACCCTTAATAAACAAAGTTTAATTACTGAACCCTTACCTAGTGGACAGAAATAACTTATAGGAGCTGTAAAATACTTCCTGATCCTGTTCACTTTGAGTTAAATACCTTTCTTACTACGGTGTACCTGAACATTTCCATGTTTTGAGAGCTGATGAAATTATTTCCAAACGCTTTTTTTCCAGATCTGCAGAAAAACAAGCAAAAGGTTTTGCCAAATCTACTTCAGGAATTTGTTTATCCCCTGATTTAAAATGCCTGTGATCTAGAAGAGCAGCTAAAAACAAGTCTTTCTTCTTACTGTCCACAAATTCACAGGAAAATGGTGTATTCTAAACAGTAGCATTAGCTGTAGCAAGTGCAAGGAGAAGTAGGTCAAGTTAAGCCCCAGTCACCTGTTTGTAGTGCATTTGTTACATTTTTCTATATACGTAATGCTGTTTAAATAAGGTCTTAAAAATATTCTTGTAGAGACAAGATTACTCTTTTCTACCTACCCAACAATAAATGTTGGAAATGTTTCCAAGGTTTTGAGGCATCAGTAGCCACTATCTTTGTTTTCTAAATTGAAACAGGATCATGTTATTCACAGTAAATGCAGTTCTCAATCTAAAATCTTAGCGTCTTCAGAAGTGAGCAAAACATTACATTGAATTTGCCATTATAGTAAAGAGATTTATGTGAATGGCTGCAGAGAGTGAGGTTCCTGATTGCCACTTTTACAACACTAATTTACATTGTTCTTTGCAAAAACCTATTGAGTTTTCATTGCACAAGTTATATTACAATTATTATTTTTTTTATCTATTCTGCTTGCCTGCTCTTTTACATCTGATGTTGCCCCATCGGTCAAAGAAATGTTTTCTGCAGATGCTGATAAGCCTGATGTCCACACACCTAAACTGATCTGTGCAAAGTCATTCCTCCTCTCAGGAAGGTGAGAAAGAGCATTTCTTCCAACACAAGCAAGAGCAGAGATACTGGGGGAAATGCTACCTTTGTACTCATGGTCCTGATCCATGGGCACCAGTCAAACTAGTCAATCACTAGTATTTCAAACTGGTCTCATTTCACGACCAGCCATGGATGTACTCTATTTAGTTAATATTTAAGTTATGAAAATTAGAATTGAAGTCACTCTCAAATCCCAGAAGCTTGAGCAGTTAAGCATACTCATAGGTTCTAGTGTCTTACACAGGCTATAGGTATTTTAGAAATGAAAGTAGATGTAAGGTGTATTTCAACGTGGAACTAATGATGTTAAGATCCTTTCCAATGTAAACTCTTGTTTGATCAAATTCAAAAGATTTGGTGTCTCAAAGAGTAGTGGGCACCCAACCTTTTGGCATTGTCTGTGGCAGTAACCCAGAGACCCTTTCTGGAGGAGCACAATCCTTCTCTGTTTGTTCAGCTGGGCTCTCCAGCTGTCAAGCAAAAGCCTTCAGATGATACCCATGGAGCCTCCTGCTCTTCTGAAGGCATTCTGCTCCCCATGGCTTTTCTGAGTTCTCATTCAGTTCTGCTCCTCAGTTCTGAATGCAACCAGTTCCACAACCAAGTAATGAAATCCTCATTTTATGACTTCCCCGCCTGCCCAGAAAGTGGCAGCAACCTAGTAACCCTTTGCAGGGCTGGTGGTCTCACCTATTTATAGGCTGCGAAATGAACATTTCCAGAGGGCCTGGTTATGACTTCTGCACAGAAATTTCCATGCCATGCACGAGTGAAATGGCATTTCATCACTCTAGCACAACACACTTTGTGAAATCCTGAACTGATTTTCCCAATAAAGCATATTATATTTACATAATCACTAACATTAAGTTTTCAGAAGTTCTCCTCCTCACCTCTTTACCTGGGGTAGAGGTACAGCACTTAATGCATAGTGCAGCACAGTGATTTCATGGGTAAAATCTGTCATCCTCAGCTGTGGCTTAACACTTTTGCTTTAGAAGATGAATTTTCTTGTTCTTGTCCTTGTCCTTAGTCTGAGGCTTCTCACACTAAAGACTAGTGCCTATAGAGAAAAGAGATCCTGCTGAAGATAGATCCTTAAACCATAACTACAACACACGCCACAGTGCAAGTGGAGCAAGGGATGCTCCTGGAAATGAGCAGTAGCTGATCACAGCCCCTCAGCACACAGAGGTACAGAGCCAAGCCCTTCCAGCCACTTTTCCCTCATCTGCTCTCTCCACCACAGCAACCACTGCTGTCCACTTCCTGAGCTGGAGACACACAGACAGCACTGCAGCCGTCTCTGCTCAGCAGCGCTGTGTCTGTGAGCAGAGCAGGAATGGTGCTACAAGAAGAAAGAGAACCACAGAAGAAGAAAAATGAATCCGTTCTTCAGAAGTTACAAGAAAGTGAGACTCCAGGTTTCCAAAGTTTTTAAATGTTTAATTATTTCTGAGCTGAACAAGCTGAACTCTTGTAAAAGAGTCATGCAGATTCAAAAGAACGTATTTGATTACCTTAATTCAATGAAGTGTTAATCTGAGAGTTAATTTATAATCTGAGAGTTAGGGTATTAGGGGGACTTGAAAGTAGAAGAACCTCGATTTTGAGACCTGTTATTTGGAACATTAAACCAATGTACATCAGACTCTATGAGTCAATGTCAATAACATTTACCACAAGTAATTATTCACTATACTTTTTAATAGATTTTAAGTCCCAGAGCAGCCTTTATATGAATTCCAGCCTTTCCTAAACAGCAGATATTTTACTAAATTAAAGGCTTTTTATAACTGAATAACCACACACAAATGCTTGTGTAAGCATTTTCAATGACCTTATGCATTTTATTTCTGGTATAATTCATCTAGTTTCAGCACTAAACTTTCTTATTACTACCTTCTAAGATGAAGAAATGTAATATAACAACAACTCATGTTTCCACAAGGTAATGGAAGTTTCTGGACAGCACACTTCTTTAAACCAGCATGCCAGGTGCAATGCCACCAATAGCGTAGCCAGTAATAATGAATTAATGGGTTTTAATCAACTTTAATTACATTATATTCTAGTGTCATTCCATTTTCTCCAAGAATGGTGGTGGAATCTGTGACTACTCCTGTCTTTTGAGAAAGAAGGTACTGAAAATATACATATATATATATAAAGGAAGCTGTACAGGTGAGTAGAATGCCGTAATAATTGCAGAGCCATCTTCAAAATATTTGTGCACAAGGCAGAAAACAGGGTTAAAAGTGTGTCACACTGATGTACCCTGGAGGTATGAAAAGATCCAGCTTTGTGAGAAAGTCCTCAGTAACTGAGGACATATAAAAAGTTAATACAGGTTTGGTATTACTTAGTCATCTCCTTTTCTAGCTTAAAATAAGATTCATAGCACTGAACAAATATTTTCCTGACATCTTGGTACATAAGACAAACTATTCTAAGAGAAAAATACATTATGAACAAAGTGAAAAAATACAGATATAATCAGTCATACTCAGTTATGATTTAATTCTCTAGCACTCAGTCTTCTTCTTTCCCTCTCCCCCAACGTTGGGATGATTATAAAAATCTCCAGCACATTTAAAATCAACAGGAGATACTTTGGGTTGTATCTGACTAATTTAGGGTCAGGGAACAAACCCAATGCTCAGAATATTGTTGTTGAAATTCTAGCTACTCCTGCTTTCTCAAGCAGTGTTGGATCTCTAAGCACAGACTGACTTTTTGCCCATCAGAATCCCCTTACTTTTCCTGTGATTTCTTATTCTCTCCTGACCAACTGATTGAAATCAACAAATGTTGTTTCAGAGAGTATACAAAACCTTAATTAATAGGGACATAAATCAAGAATTGGAAAAAGGAATTAACGAAGACAAGAAATTAAGTAAGACCACATTTTATGGAAAATATACAATTAGGAGACTAATACATTTTATTAGGTTACATCATTTAATGGATTTAAAAACAGATTGAAAGCACAGTTCTTTCCACAACTCCTTACAGGATTCCGGTAATTTTACCCCAAAACTCATAAATTTCCCAGACTTCAAAATCTGAATATCCAATCTTTTGAATTACTGCCACCACTGAGACACTTGAGGATAAAATCATCTTCTGGTGGCCTTATTTGTGACATACTACTTCCTTCATACAGAAGCCATATGCTCCCACATCACCACAGTGTCGGAAACCCCCTGCCCTACTGGCACAACACAGGAAGGCTCTGTATTCCGAACACGCTTCAGTAATTAAGAAACTGAGAGGTGTCATAACTGTATTTCCAGCCATTTCATGGCAAACTGGTTTTCTATTGCTTCCATTCAGCTGTTTGCCCCTAAGTGCATTCTTCATGAAGGTTTTGAGAAGATTACTGCATGCTGAACCTTCCTCTTCCTACTTCAGAGAGATAACAAGGGAAGAAGAGGGTACCAGAGAAAGGGTACCAGACAGAGGATACCAGAAAAGTCTGTAAGATTTTCCAAAGCTTGCTGAAATTATTTTTTTCCTGAAGCGAGTTTCCAAATTCATTTCACCACCCATCCAGTTTCCTACAACACTATGCCAGCTAAGTAGAATTGCCTATTTTGCACAGGAACCACCTTTATCTCAGTTTCCAGCACTTTTTGAGCCTTCCTTTCCGTGCACTTTCAGCCAAAATATCATTTTAATTTCCAAACAGTCAGAGACAACTTGGAAGATCAGAACCCTCTGTGCAGAAGATTTTAGCCTTTTGAAACAGTTTTGCCTCCAGCACAATTTGAAACTCTATCAGTATGAAAGATATATAGCATCTCCACCGAACACCACCAAAGAACCTCTGTTTGGCCAAGTGCACCAGGGTGTGTGGCTTGGAAACTCCCAAGGTGTAACACTGGGCACCTGACAGAGGAACCAGTGAATCAAATTGTCAGAAGTCAAAATAAAGACAGAAGCAAACCTGGTTCATGGACACCCAAGTGTTGCGGGCACTCAGGTTTCTGGGTGTTCTCTCCAAGTCCAGCTACAGGGGGAAGAGGATACTCTTTCCCAGAATTTTCCTGCCTGAGCACTCCCTCATTCCTTTAAACAGTCAAGCTTATTAAACCCCCTCCACCCCTTTGATTTGTGTTTTTGCAGGAAGGGCCTTAGGGAGCACTTGATCAGGAGCTCAGCTGGGGTAGCAGCCTCTGGCAGAGGAGCTGCATCAACCCCTTTAATCAAGTACAGTGGTCCCAGGAGAAAATGTCTATTTGTGGCTTCCAGTGAATCAGAACCATCTCTGCATAACATTTCAGTTTTGACTAAAAATCAATAAATTCTGCTGAGTAGGTGTTGTATTGATTATTTTTTCCCCTAACCAGCTGTACAATTGCTAAGAAACTGATGCACTATCAGACATTTTGGTGACTAAGTAATGAATAATTGGTGTTTAATTCAATCAACTGTCACACCAGACAGTCTCTGAAAGCCTGTTCACAGTAAATACTGGGTTTGAGTGGGAAGCTGCAGGTACAAATATTCCCAGTGTGAGTTTCTTGATTCTTTCTGCTTCAACTACTCCAAAAAGCTCACCTCTCCTTTACCTATATTGCAGCATTTTAGTACTGTGACACTTAAATCCTGTGAGATTTTCAGCCTAAAATTTTAAATCCCACCTGCAGAGGTCTTTATAACAATACTTAAATATTTGATTCTGCCTAGACAAACATCTAGTAATAAGTTTATCATGTGATAAATGACTACCTGTAAGCTCCCTTCAGATCAAGTTCCAAATGCTATAGCCATTGATTTTTTCCACGCCTACTGCCCACAACCAAATTTGTAGCATCATTTGAAACTCCAAAGAAGAGCAAAGAGACACAGAATTAGAGTTTTGGCTCTCTGAAGCCTTCAAATCCACTTTCCCAGGAATATATTGGTTTTAATATTCCTTTCTCTGGGTGCACCAGAAGAACTCTTCCATGACAAAAAAATGTAGTATTGTATGGAAATATGAGTTCAAATAATTATATGAATTATCTCTCCAGTTATACTTTGCATTGCAAGGGGATATGGACTGGTAAAGAAAAAAGAAACAGAAACAAAGCCAACCAACCAAGCTATGTATCTTAGTTGGAATGATCAATAGCTCATATTCATGCACAGTATTTGGAATGAAATAGTCCTTGGATGCAGCAGAGCAAACTTGGTAAGGAAGAAGACCCTCCCAGTTTCTTAACCTGAGACAGCTGTCTGCCACATATCCAATGTATCTTACAGCATAAAATTTGCCTCTCTCCAGTTTCTCTAAGAATGAACAAACCTTGCCACTTTGAGCTGCTCTCACTCCATGCACACCTCCTCATCTCCATTATTTTTACTGCCTATATTTGCAGCAGTTCATTGTAGAAAAAGCTATTAAGGAACAACTGCTCATTTCCTTTTAGCTTGTAAGGTAATTAGACTGGCAAAGCAGTTACAGTGTTAATTTATCCCTGGCAGATAAATTAACTGGCTCTTTGCAGACACTGGAGAAATGACTCACATCATGAATGCAAGTTTATTAACCAGAGTCTTTACCTCTTTCCTGCCTCCCACCTTCTCCTTTGGGCATAAAATTGAGACTGGAAGGTCAGATTCACCGTGTTTCATGGTGTTTTCACTGATTGTCTCTGTTTTCTATCCCCAGTCCCAGAGTTCAGCCTCACCAACATTTGGGAGCGACGTCTGCTCCCAGTGCAATTGGATCAGCTCCACTGAGAGCCTTAATCTGTTCATCATTTTCCACAGTCATAGCCATCAGCTAAATATCAGCAATACCTTCTACACCACAGCAGCAAGTCTGCCAGGGATGTTATTAGGATCTGATTTTTAGGTGTTTTTACACAAAACACAGCCAGGAAAGTTCCCTACAGACTGAAATTAGAGGGCTGGGTCCTCCAAGCAGTCATTCACACAAGCAGCCCTTACCTGCAAGCTTCATCAATGGCACTATTCACGTGAGATTTTATGGTTTAGAGGATTAGACACTGTATGTAATGTCTCAGGCTGAGACACAGCCCCATACCCACATAAGGCTGAAAACAGGCCACACAGCACAGTTCTTCTACCTACTGAGAGATTCAGAAATGCAAATATAATTTTGAAAGTTGCCCTTTAAATCCTCAATTTCGTCATCTCTCAGAAAAATCTTACTGCTTGGGATATGTATGCAGATTGCCTTTAAGCCCACCATGATGAATTCAGCCATCTGACAGGCCTGTGTTGTAAATTGTGGTAAATGAGTTGCTGCTAGCCCTATATAACCAGTGAATTCATTTTCTAGGCTTGCCAATATGGCCTGTTTCAACAAGACTTACATTCAGTTTTTACAGGTATCGTGTTAATATGTTTGTATAATGTTTTTCTTACATGATTCCCAGCATATTTAAGGACCTCCATCATTGCAAATTGCCCCTCTATCTTTGTCACGGGATCCCTCTTTATCTGCAGGCCCTTTGGCTCAGGAAAATTAACCTCTTACCACATCAAAAAAAGTTCAGGTTCTGTTGTTTTTTAGGTTAAACAAGACTCTATGACAACTTCAAGTAGAACCTGTTATGCTGGCTCAGGTCTGCTGGCAAGGTAGGCAAGTTTCAGGTGCTCACTTAAATTAGCAGGGAAGATGAAGGAGGCACTTATACCTTAACTCTCTCTAATCCTTGTGGGAATAAACCTCTTAGAGCCTGCATTTTGCTGGTGATGCTACTATGGAGTAAATATTAATTCTCAGTAAGTTAAAATCTTGTTTACCATGTCTGCTGAATGACGTCTGCACCTCAGCTGCTCGTGGACAAGCTTCTGTAATGAAGACACTGCAGTGGGATTTTCTCAGTCCATACAGTGCTCACTGACACCACTGCCACACCAGGTGCAGCAGATGTCTGCCCAAACTGCCACACCCTAAGTTAGGCCAAGGGAAGGAAACATAAAATCCCCTTCATTATTCACAGGGGAGCACAGGATGCTGTGTGGGCAGTATCCTTGCTGGCAGAGCCTTTTCCAGACCAGCTGTGTGGGCTCTCTGGGGTGCAGCAGCAAACCAGTCTCTTCAACACTGACAGCCTAACTGCAAATCCAAACTCCTTAATACTCTCATCACCACCCAGACACACTGGTACAACAGTCTCAAAGACAAAGCTTTCTGCCCTACTCTGACACCTAATTTCACCTGCAAATTCTAGTTCTGTTGAATGCTAAAACAACCCTCACCCTTAGTCCCTGCTGTTAGCCTAATCTGACTGCTACCTCAGCCTACATGTGCTTTTTATTTTCTCATTAGCATCAACAAGAGAATTGGCAACAAATGAGAAAAGAAATGACACTGACTATAATGACCTACAGTTCAATTAAGAAAAAAAAAAAACCCAAACCATTAAGCAACAGGCTCCAAACAGTCACAGCCATTTGGCATACCAAATCATGCTGGGGTAACAGGATTACTGCTTGCACTGAGATTAGGGATAGGTTAAGATTTATTATTGAAGGAAGAAGAGAGTGAAGAGTTTGATTTGTGATATAGAGAAAGTCATACAAATATGGCATGAAGTGGAAGGTTTTACTGTAGCTTTTAGGTTGAGAAGGATTTAAGGTTACTGCCAGTAAGGTCCAAACTTCTCAGGTGGCTCTGAAAATTGCAAGGACTGCTGTAGGATCTGTGTACGAGGACTAAAGCTTAACTCAGGTGTAAACAGGTCTCATTGTTCTGGAAGGAGGTAACAGGGGCTGGACAGCAGGGACAAAGACAGAATGAGAAGCACAGGGAAACCTGCTGCTATTCCCAGGAGGGATGAGAGGGCTCCCCACCGTCTAAGGAAACCTCGTGTGGAAATGGGCAAGGTGGTGTATTGCCTGGTGCAGGAATATCAGGGTAGAGAATTGTTGGTATTTGTATTTGAGTGGGACTTCCTGCAGTAGTTCTAAGGAGACTACGGAGTAACTCCACAACAGCTTCTTGAATCAGAGCTACAACATGCTTTCAAAGCTGATCCCGTAATCGTTCCCACATACCACGCACTGAGCTGTACTGTAGGCAGCTGTGGTGCATGCAAACAGACTCCTTTCAGTCAAAACAGACCTGGAAGGCCCTCTCCAAGTGTACTCCCACCCTTAAAGGGGCTTTTGGGTCTGTAAATCTGTTTTGCTAGTGCCCCAAGGTCTGCAGCACAGTCTGTTCTTGGAGATTCCTAAGCAGGTTCTTGCAGCTGGTTGCCAGCTGCAATGGGAGGCATTGTTATTCACGTGGTGTTGTGGGTCCTAAAACAAGCTGGCTAGATAAACTGCTCTGCAAGGACCTGGGAAAAAGCTGACCTTGTAGAAGAAAAGGTCTTACTTGTATTTAATCTAGCTCAGTTAGAACATAAACTGGACAGAGGCAGTTCAGAGACTGTAGCAAGTTAAAAAACAAATCAGAGTAAGATATCCATAGTAGATGCAATAAAACCTCTGACTGGGTGTAAAAAACAGTTTTGGATAGTTCAAAGGAACTTGTATAGAGAAATTGATGAGAAAAAAGGAGTGGTTAAGAAAAATAAAGATAGATCATCAGCATCCAAGTTCATGGAGCACTGCCAAAGCCTGAGAACCAGCGGTAGAACCTGTGATACTCTGTGACAATGAGAAGAATCTGGTCAACCCTCGTTTTTCAGCAGCTTGTCTGGTTTCTAACAGATACAAAGTTAATCTAACATGTCCCTAGTTGTTGGGAATATAGTTACCCCCTAGGTGACGGGTGGCTGTGTGAGGCTGTACTTGCACTGTGAAGTGCAGGGCACTGCCCCAGCTCCTCCTCCCTCTGGGGATCCTCTTGCCCCTCTCCAAAGAGTCGGCAGCTCTTGGCTCATCCGCCTGGCACGGCTGGTGAGGCACACAGGCTGCAGCACACACGGACACTGATGTGGCTCTGCTTGCCCCCAGCCAGGCTCCAATTGGACTGGATCCCACAAAAAGCACCATTATTTTCCAAGAGCTGAAGGAAAGCAAATACCTGCATAAGTTCTTACTCATTTTCCACTCTCCTTTTCCAGAACTTGAGCAATTGCTTCAGAGATCTTTAACACAAAGACCACCAGGAGCTCTTTGTCCTTGTCTTCTTCCTGAAACAAAAGGATGTCCAGGAGGTCTGTAAGCAGTTAGTCTTGGGTGTTTTCCTGCAACTGCTGCTGTGTTTAAAGGATTGAGTCCACTGTTCTCTCACACATCTTTGGCCAAAGAAAAACTCAGACATAGGGAAACAGCCATGTTGTCACTTGTAGGGCAGGAAAAGAATGAGCTGGAACATGCATAAGGCATGAACATACGCAGCAATGGAGGCAAGGCTCATTCCTGCATGGTCCACTGATATGGAAAATAAATGTGGTCAAGCAAGAAACAAAGTAACTTACACTTTTCTCTTGTCCAGGTAGATATTTCTGCATTACTGTTAGGTTTACAGCTAGAATTGGTGCTGCAGAGAGGGTTGCAGAGTGCAGGTAATGAATTATTAAAGTAAACTAGAAGGCAGTCTGAGTTGGAATAAGGGTGAATACTGAAATTAGATTGTTGTGGCTGAAGCAAGAATCTCTCTGGCCCAAAACAAGTCTAAGTTTGGTACAGGCTTAGATGTAGAGCTCTGAACTGCAAGGATCAAATTGCTAGGACCTTGGCTGGATCCTGCTTGGTTTTTCCTTTATTTTCTAATTTCTAGAACATTTGTGAAAAAAAGTTAGGCTACTTCATATAGCTGCAGTTACTGAGAGCAGGAGCAGCTTTGTCATGTCATGTGCAGAGAAACGGGATAGAATTCATGGAAATAAACTGGTTTAAGGTTAGTCAGAAGTTCATCTCTGCAGCTAACTTCATCTTTATATCTCTTGAAAAATTATTTACACCTAAGATTAAGACTTGAGAGGGGATGAGTTACGGAAAAAGGGCTGAGGATGTCAAGTTAGTGATGCAAGGGCCACTGCTGAGGATGACATGTGGGGCCATGTGTGGTTTCTTTGTTACTCCAAGTTCAAGGGAGAACTGCAGAGAAGAGACAGCTCTGGGCTGTATAATTAAGACAAGATTCAACTGAAGAACTAGTTGGCTTCATAGATACTGAAATGCCTGTGGACTGGACTGCTACCAATAGGAAAGCATGACCTTTCTTCTTGTTTGGATAAGTTGTTTATTATTATTAAGCCTGTGGCTAGGGTTTGTGGTTAAGGTTCATTTACAGAGTCCTCATTTAGTGAAGGGCTAGGATCTTGTCAGGCCTAGCACATTAGGATGAGGACTGATGCCAAAATGAAGCAAACTCCTTATACTCCTTATCCATCTGCTACTGGGATGTGTCTCTTGGTACAACTGGTCAGGAGTGTGGTTACTGCACAACATTGGTAGGGAAATGATTCCTCTCTACTATTCACTGTAAAAGACTCACTGACAAGACTTTGGCTTAGACTAGTCCTACATCATAAATGTATAGAATTTGACATACCACAACTTTTGGGCTTTAGTCTTAACACAGAGAGGCCTAGCTGGAAGCAAATAAACCCAAAGTAAGATATTCCTCCCTTCTAGCAATGGTTCCTACTGTAAGAGATCAAGCCTTGAAGACTGTAGCCACAAAACCTAGAATCTTCAGGACCTGTTGTTAATAACTGTACCAGTCCTGGCACAAGGTAGATTGTTAACCCTTTCCATAAACACAGAAAATCAATTAATAAAGTATACACACACATGCATCACTTATTGTGCTGGTTTGAAAGCAAAACCAGTGAGAGACTCCAAGTCAGAAATACAATTTAATAGGAGAGAGAGAAAATAAAGTAAAATAAAATAAAAGCAATAGTACAAGAGACCACTGATAGAGTCAGAATACAACCTGACACCCTGTTAGTTAGGGTGGTGGTAGCAGTCCAGATGGAGCAGTCTTGTTGAAGCAGTGATCCTGTAGAAAGGTCTGGTAGCTCTTGTCCTCTGGGAATCCAGTGGGTAAGGCCTACTGTGCTGTCCCAAATCCCAGATTATACCCAGGTGGGAATGCTTGGCTCCTCCCCCTAGGTGGAGCATCTCACAGTGGGCTGATACCATTCCATGAGTCCTGCAGGGTCCTTGATTGCCCATTGAACAGAGATGACTCCCAGAGGGAGTTACCTGTGAGTCATGGGCAAGGCCTTGATGGCCCATTAACAGAAGATAGTCCGGCGGGAGGGGCAAAGGAAACACTGCCCCACCTGCTTCCAACAGCTCCTGAAGATGGTGATAGAATACACACTTTGGGCACATCTTACACTGTAACCTAGGACACTTACATATGTGTGTATAGCCTTCTGAGGAGATCAAAGTAATATGAAGACCATTCAAAACTACCAAGATTTTGCACAGCCCTTTGTCCTAGCCAGAGCCTTTGTGTTCTCAGATTAAGCCAAACTTGTAAGGGCCTGGTAGCCAAAAATCCAAAGTCCAGTTGGAATAGTTGTAGGCTGGATTATAAGGCTAGGAAACCAATATCTGTTTGATTCCTACACATGGCACCTCTAAAGAGTCAAATAGTCAAACTAGTATTTCAGGATCTGCCATTTCCAACTGTAAAATTGATCGTATCTTTGAAACCCTTCTATAGACTGTAGAGAAGCATGAAATATTCTTGCCTCCTGGCACAAACCCATATCTTAGTCCACAGTGCCTTCTGCATTGCACCTTTAAACACTGGTCTTCTGGCCCTGCTATTTCCCTAACATGACACCTGGCCATAGTTAGAGTTAGGTTCTTATCACAGCTTGAAAAGAGAATGGGCTCTTACCCTCTGGCTACCAGACCCAACCCTAAACTGCCACAAAAATATCTACTTTCCATCAGGCCCTGCTAGCAGTAACCTCTGCCTTAGCTGAAGGCCACAAAAAGACACAAAATAGGCTTCTCTGTTGCAACCAGCCCATAACCAAGGCCAGAGCAACATTCTTTCTGCAGATTAAAGCCTGGTTCTCCAACCCATCTGTCCATTGCCTTAAGGTGAAGCTAAACTCAGCTACAACCCCTGAAACTGCTATTGCAGCTGCACCCCAGTCTCCCTTCAAAAGTAGTTTCTGCCACCCAGAAATACCTAATGTTTGTCTCTGTGACAGATTTGAACAGCAAATAAAACCAAAGCAAAGCCTCAATTACACCCCAAGTGAACACTACCCCACAGATACTTTATGTCATTAATATGTCTGTTTCAGGCACCATTCCTTAGCTCCAAACATGAGCATTCAGCAGACCTTGTGATAAAACATCTTCAGCACTCATCTTCCAATCCCAGACCCCAATTTCACTTCCAACATTGGCACCAAACAATGCTCAGTGACTGCCAACATCTTCACAAGGGTTTTTTGTATCTGCTGCCTCCTAGAACCAGCCTTATATACGTCACTGTAAGCCTTGAAAAGGCTAGCAGTGGAAACAAACTATTCTGCCTCATATATCCAGAGCCACAGACTGGCAGTATTTTTAGATTATGAAGATGCTATAAACTATATTATGAAAGCCAGCAGATTCTAACTTGCAACAAAACCAAGTGTAAATTTGTGATTCTCTCAGCATCACCTTCAGCCCCAGTTCTGTGAGTCTTACAGGGTAAGCAATAAAGCTGAGCATTTGGTTCTTTATAGTTAAAAACCTCAAACCCAATATTTATATTAATGCAGTCAGAGACCACTCACTACAGATATGCTCCAAATGAGGCCCCCTGGAATAAAGTGTTTCTTGTGGAGGATGATGAAGAAACAGATGTCCACGCAAAGAAAACTCCACACAGCTGCCTGTTAGAGGGATTCTTTGCCCTTACGTGTGGTTGACATTGACTTGACTTCTCTCTCCATATGAGGGAGAAGGGGTGTTACAGGGCATCACAAACTGGCTTTGCTCCTCTTGAGTTTGCAGTGCAAATACAGGCAGTATCACGGGGCATCTCAGCGCTACCACAGTTTAGGTTGTTTTGGTATTTGAATCCAGAGTGATTCCCAAACATTCTTGTTATTGCAGGCAAAAATTTGAAGTCACAGATGATGAGGCACAATTCACTTTAAGTCAGATCTAGATAATTATACTGCAGATGTGTAAATACTCTGGAACTCCTTTGTATCTGATGGAGGGCAACAGGTAGTCAGAAGGAGAAATTCCTCTTGAGATAAATTTAAAAATCTACTCCAAGATGGCATGAATTGTATTCATCATGAACCTATTACGTATTCAACAGTATTTCTGTGAAGACAGCTGAAGGCGAGTAATTCATGTGTAGACATCTACATTTAGTCAGATAAATCTTTTAAGCTTTCTTACTAACTTGGAAGATCAGTAATTGGTAAATTTCCATACATGTTGCCTTATGGTGTTATGATTTATTGCTTCATGAAAAGGACTTTAAAAGGTATAGCATGACATGGGATTTCTTGTATCTGTTCTAAGGAAGTTTTTTATTGTTATTATCTTCACTACAGACTTAAATCCACCTGTGAACTGAAGGAGAATTCTGTCTATTTAAATGTTTGCAATGGTTAAAAAAAATTGTTTAGGTCTGCTGGTCAGGTGGCAAAGACTGGCCTAACAAGGCTAAAACCCATCAGAACTGGTTAGTGTAAACTTATAGTGTATGAGCATCTGGCCTGGCTCTGTCTCCTCTCACCTCTTAAGAACTAGAAGTAGGAAACTACGAGATCATCACTACCAGGAGTGGTTACATTTCTTAAAGTCACCATTGGGGAATGCTCCAACATCTGGGAATTGTAAAATTGCTCCTCTACTCCTCACTAGGGTTTAGTCAACTGCTGTATGTAATACACACTTCTTACACATTACGCTTAATTACTTAGCTGAAAAGAGCCATCTGCAACACCAAGATCAGGGCTTCTCTGCTGATTACAGAAAGTAATTTCTTTATGCTCATCCTTTCCTAGACATGGTTGATTAAATGATGATATTCAATATAATGTATGGGGGGAGCACTGACTGCTGCTCCTTGCAGAGTGTCTGATTATGGGATATGCAGCTGTAGGAGTGAGCAGTTTCTGAATATAAACTTGGTGCCTATTCATTTGCCATGGACCATTCAAGAGGCTGACTCACAGAAATAAGTACAAGTAACACAGCGATATTTCAAATCCATTATTCTACCAGTGGCATGTAATTTCACTGCCAGTGACAATTAAGCTAGCCAACTGTATTTTTATTTAGTCTTTAGTACCCCAGCACAGCTTTTTGCTTACTCTGCCACCAATTTAAAATCCACATCCTCTCCAAAGATTATGTTAATATCATTGTACACAACACTCCAAGCCATGCTGTCTTACTGAATATTCAAGGGAGGAGGGTGTTTGTGTGAGTGATTGCCTGTCACTGAAGCCAAGCTTCAAATCCCATTTAAAACCCAGGAAGCAGAACTAGCTCCCAATGAATATTCAAAACACTACCCATAAAACAAATGCCATGACTATGTGAGTTGCCCAAGTGCAGATTGGGTAGATGTGCCTAAGCTGGCTGGATCAGGCAGGTGCCACATGTAAAAGCCCTGAAGAAATATTGAGGACAGCACAGGCTGCAAAACCTTCTTAGGCCAGGGATAAATGACTTTACTTCAATTCCATGCTGCCTTGTCATATTGTCAGCTATGCCCAATTAGCGACCTTGAAGCTGAATTTGTCTTATTTCTGCCTTCCCATCCCAACCTTCTTTTTTTTTCTAGTTTAAATTGATTAAATGAAGACAATGTGCACTAAAATAATTGAACCATTATACTGTTAAATCAGGGCAAATGGTCATTGAGGAACTGATGTCTTTTATTCTAAACACCCATGTTTTTCCCTTCAGAGGAGAAATCAATCTATTAAGGAGAAATTTAAATTACCCTTGGAGATAAGGTGAGCTTCTCCATGTTTGCTACATCTGAGAGAACTTTTCTGGCTGACGATGATAAGCAGGAAATATTTCCTTTTCCCAAACCCTTATTAACCAATTTCAAACTACTCTCCAAAGGTAGGGAAAGACAGAGCCACTTTGAGATAACCTGTGGAGTACAGTATGGAGATTGTGGACGTGAAACACAGCCATTATCTTATAAGATTGACAGAATGATTTTAAGTGATAAATCACTTTAAAATCACTCTAAGGAAAGCAAGGTTAAAATAAAAGCAAACAAAATAAAATCATCTGTTTATAAAGTAGAAATGAACTGTACAGGTGAACAGTTTGTAGAAGAAAGTACAAAGGAAGAAAATAAAGTAAATGTCCACCTAGAGTTTGGATGATGCTTAAGGATGCCAGGCCCTCCTAGAGCTGTATGACAGCAGTCATTGATGGGTGAGGAGAGGAGCCACGGCACTTCTTTACAGGCCAGAAAATGAAATGTAAACAAGCACACAATGTAAACAAGAACACAAGCAGCTGGCAAAGGTCTGGACTGCAGAGTGAAATCTCGCTTCCCTTCTGTAAATGGATACTGAATTATGTCAGAGTACTGAGTACTCTTCAGATGCTGCTGTGAAACACCCTCCAGATTGTCTACCACGTTACAGAGACTGTGAGACCTTTAGCATTAGGTCTAAGTACACTGAGATCTTGCACTAGTTACTTAGACTGGGATTTCTCTCTGTTCGAGACCCATTAGCAAACCACTTCTCTGTTTTGTTCTGTGTATAATGGAAATTAAATTACCATAATCAGGTCATGGTAACAAACATTTTGGTTTACAGCAAGTGCTGAGGTAGCAGGTTATAAGCTTCTCCAAGACAGAGTTCCACAAACATTTATTTACAAAATATTGATTATCATTTTTCAAGGAAGTGCTGATTACAGGTTCAGCAGGTTCTCTTCATTTAATGTTGTGCTCTGAAGAGACACTTTCTATTAAAACTCCATGTAACCAGCTTTCAAACAGTCTGCCAGCCTCTTTAGTGAGTACATCCCATTTCAATTTCCATGCTTTGGGGAAAAACACTGAATTGCTGGGGCCCTTGTGTGGTTCAGAGATTATGATGATAACCATGAGATAATTTGATGTTAAGTAATACCTCAAAATCACTCTTAGCGCAAGCCAGGATAAATAGTTTCGTTTTCTTTTATGCTTATTTGCAGAAGCCAAAAGCAATAAGGCAGGTCAAAGGTTTTTTAAAGTCAGAAATGAAAGAAACACATGCTTAACTTGATTAATGTCTACATATCTATCAGACGAGCTGTACCTGAGTATTTGTCATTCTCTTGCATCCCTCAAGATATGAGCTCAGGAGGAACTCTCAGGTTCTTGAGCCTATTATTTGTTTTCCTTTCAATTTCCAGGTCCCCCGCTGAAGTTGCCCTGACATTCTGCTTGCAAATCTCTCCCTTGCCCTGGAATGGTACCACTTCATTCAAGAGGTACCTTCGGTAATGTGTCTCCCAAACCCTCGCCTTGATGATAATCAGAGAAACAGCTATTTACAGCCTGATTCAAGACATATTTTTGCAGTCATGTGAGAGGACCCAATCACTGGATGGTTGTGTAACCACTTATCCTGCAATGTCTGCATTGCCAGTTACTTGGATAAGCACAGCAGCCCATCTCCTCACATCAGTCAGGACAATTTCTGCTGGGCCATGCTTCAGGTCCCTTACTCATAATTTTCTTTGGCTGATGCAGCCATGGTAGGATCTTCTTTCATGCAGAAGTATTTCACCCACTTTACTATGACCTTTATCATAGCTATTCATCTAGGTATTTTTTACATATCCTTTTAATAAAAAAACAACTTAGTAAGTAGTATCATTTTAAAATTGAAGAAGGGTGTTGATAGAGAAAAATCAGCTGTTCAAGGCAAAGTGGCAGACTGCCATTGAAAGTTAGAATTTGCATTTACTTTCTAGAGAATTTAATTTTTTAACTATACAGTTTTAAATCCTGCTTTAAAATCTCTTCAAAATATGCTGGTTTTTAAATTCTCTCTATGCTTCATTGTCTTATTTAAAGTTTGAAAACTGAAAGTATTTGAATTTGTGGAAACATTAACAATATTAATTTTCTTCTTTTCCCCTATGCACTACTACATTCACATTTAAATATGAGCTTTAAACAAAAATGCATTGGAAGTGAAACACAGCTGAGCATTCACCCTTGAAAACTGAACAGAACTGCTTATAGATAATTTAAGAGTGCATGCATATTATGTTTGGCTTCCTTGGGACTTATCAGAGAGATGCCAGCTCGTTTGCCAACTATTTCCAAGTAATTTAATACATAATGCATTCTAAATGTATGACACAGTGTGTGGGAAAATTGGCATTTCTGTTGTAAGTTACTATCTAAAGGAAGAGGAAAAAGAAATTATGACAACTGCTTGTCAAGACATTTATTCCAGTGGCATCTGCCAATGTGGAAATGAAAAAGAGCAGCATCAATGGGGTGTTCTTAAGATGTGATTTTGAGTGTGGGAAGTGATGACAACTAGTAGAAGAAATTTGCTGCCATTAATATTCCTAATAATTTTTTTGCATGATGCACTGACTTTTACTTTAAACTTGAATACCCTTTATTGAATAAAGCCTTCTGCAGGCTTCAGATGAGATTTTCAGTCATGCACACTGACCACCAAACTGTCCTTCTGGCCAGCTGCCCTGAGTTACTCCACAGAGATTGCTTGATAGGAGTTTTCCAGCACGGGGCAAAAAATATCACAAATGTTTCTGTACCATTAAGGAAAAAGACATAGTCCCACAGAATCTCCTGCCTTGTCCCTCTTGGAGTCTGTGCTGGTCCTGAGGATGGCAAGGACAGTGAAGGAGACTCCACCTGAAGAAGTGTCCAGGAAGTGAATGGAACAACTTGTCAAAACCTAGGATATTCAACTGTGAAAGTAAAGAGCAAATGGAATATATTAGCCTGTGCATGGTAAATACAAGAACTGACCTCTAGGAAATGACAAATGGGTGAGAGCTTTGGAAGAAGTGACTGGCAGGTATGAAGAGTGCAGCAGTCCATGGCAAGTCCTGATCCACAGAGACAAATCTGGCATTAGCTGTGCTGTTTATCGAGGGAGAGTGAATGCAAGTCAGCAGATAAAATGCCAAGGTAGAGGGAAATGAGAAAAACTGGACTTGTTCCTATTTCTTACTCTGTGCAAGTTCATCAGCCTTTGTGCCACGATTTGTTTTTACATCAAAATGAGGGAAAAGAAAAAAAAACAAACAAGAAGAAACCTTCCATTATGCTTCTTCATAAACCTATGAGATTTATATAGGATTTTAACATTCATCTCAGGATAAGAATCATCTCATATAAAACACTGAAAAAGAAGAAAGAAAGGCAAGAAAAAAGAAAAATACATCCCAAATGGATCTGTAACAAGTTGTTTTTCCAGGACAGCCTGTGACTATCATTTACAGATGACAGCTTCATATGATTCAAAATCCCCATTCTTAGTTGTTTTCTGCAATCTTCCTAGGTTTCTAGAAATTATGAAAACATTTGTAGTGAAAACCCTTTTTGCTTTTGCAAGGAAAACTGCACTTAGCACCTAATCCGGACTCCTCTCTTTTGTTACTCCAGCAGGAAAATGAGCCAGGCCTCCAGTCCTGCTGTACTGTACCAAGAATCCTCCTTTTCACTCTGCAGCAATGGTCTGATCCATCTGCCACAGCCACTGAAAATTGTGGCCCTGATCCTGAACCAGGATTTTAATCCCAGGATGCTACTCCTGCAGCAAAGCTTGGCTGTACATGAGGACACTAAAGGGAAAAGCCTGCAGTTTTCCCCAGGATATGGCTTTCATTTACAGTGATGGGGTGCCCTTTTCAGGTTTATTTTGCAGCCTATGTGTCAGGCTTCCAAGAAACAGATGCCCAAGGAAGTAATATAGATGTGGAGTTCAGCTTGGTGTAGCTTGTGTGTACGGGGAGTCCCTACAGTGAACAGCATGCTGCTGCCCTCAGAGAGTGTCTGCTGAAGAGGAAATGCACATTTAGGAACTTGTGAACAGCTGCCTCAGCTGTAGAGGCTACTCCACAGGAAGAACTCTCACATGCAGTATGGTGGCATGTCAATTTTAAGTGCAGCTTGAGTATTGGTTGCTGTAGCTCAAAATTGGTTTAGTGTAAAACACAGATCTGAGGTGGTGTTTTTAAAGAACTGCTGAATTTTTCATTCTTCCACACCTGAAAGTATAAGAAGGCAGATCACCACAGATTTGGTGGGTAAGAGCAAGTAAGGAGGGGGAGGGAAAAAAACCTTTTTAACATTTCTGTATTACTCAGCTTCGCATCTTACCTTCTTGTACACTTTCCCATAAGCCACTTATCAGTTGAATTTGTATGCTGTGATCTTTTAGCTTTAGCAGGGAGAAAAACAAAAGCTCTGGGCTTTCTCTGGCTCAGCCTGTGAAAACTGGTGGACGTTTAAGCTTAATACACTAAAATTTCAGTTCCAGAGACACACTGCACAGTAGTTGCTAAATAGAATGCCAAGACAGTCACAGGGCAATTGTCTTTTTGACAGCACACTGTATAATGTCTGCTGGGGTGACTCCAGTTCCAGCAAGTCATAACTAGAGGTCACACTGTCTGGGTGCACTCTTGTGTCCAATGTCTGTTTTCCACCAGGTCTAATCTGCAATGAGAAACAAAGGCAAAACACATTCATTGTTTTGGCATTTTTCATTATCTGAAGACTGGAAGAATGTTAATATAAGAACAGAAAAACAGTCACACTTGGGGAGCTCACAGGTTCATATTTTCCCTTGCTGTCTCCATCAGTGGCCCACACTGATGTCCAAGAGCAGCTGTGTTTGCACTGAGCTTCCTTGGTGCATATCCCAGTCCACCACACAAGGGTCTCTGGGGTCAAACCTGGCACCTCTGAATCCTTTTCTTTCAAGAATTTATCCAGTTGCATTTTGAAGCATTATAAACCTCAGACTCCCACAAATTTCCTTGTAAAAAGTTCCCCAATTTATTTGTATGTTTCCTAAAAGTTACCTGTTTTGTTTTTTGGAATGTGCTGAGTACAAGTTTTGCTTGAGGACTCCCAGCTATAGTGCTGCAAGGTTCAATAAACATTTTTCCCCAGACCTGTTCTTCATACCCACTAGCAATACTATAATATCTGCCAGACTGAGTCACCTCACTCACAGGTTGAAGAGTGACTGTTTAGTCATTCCTGGTTTGCTTTCAGCCCTTTGTTCCTTCTTCTCTGCCTTTCCCAATTTTATTATACCTTCTCAAGGAGCTGGAAATGGGTTGGTGGAGTATGCAACAAGATGATGGCCAAAAGAATCCCCTAATGTGTTTAGTTCCCCCTTCCTAAGTTTCCTGGCAATGTCTACAATAACCCCAATGTCTCTTTTCAAAAAGGGCAGTTCAGATTCCAACACTGTAAAATTAGAAGTGGGTTTTGCCTCCCTTGATATTTATCTATGTTGAATTTTACCTGCTATTTCATCACACAGAATTTGGAGACCCTTTACATTTAGCCATTACCTTTGCTATCCTGAATACCTTACTGCTCATTTGATGACTTTGTTCAGAACTTTCACTGACCTTGAACACCACTCTCACCCAACATAAAGCTATATTAATCTCTGCTGGCTGGAATTCAGTGTGAAAACTCTCCTGGACTCCTGACTTCTCTTTCCTCTTCATCTAGCTAGTCATGTATCTCAAAGATGAACGTTCACAGCAGCCTGGTTTAAAACCTTGTTGCATGCCTTTTGTTGGCTGAGCAGCTGGATCTCCTATATCAATATCCCTGCTGAACTCTTCAGGAAAGCAGCTCTGAAATGTTTCTGAGGAAAAAGCTTTGGCAGTGTTTGCTCATCCCCTATATATCATATTTACCTACATGTACTCTTTTCTTTGGTGCAGGCCCTAATGATTTGCCTGCTACAGACATAGCAGATGTATTTATCCATTTATGCATCGCATCCCAGATCTCTTCTGAAGCACCTTCAAAAATTGGTGTCGTAGTTGAAACCTTCAGCTCTCCAAATACATAAACAAGAGGTTGTGGATCACAGTTGATTCAGTTCTGAGCTCCTTCAGGAAATACAGTGTGTTATTAATGAAGATAAGCTCCCAAGTTCCTGAGACTTCCTGGAACATTTCAAAGGAATTTCAAGTTTCCACTTTGTGCCTTAACAAACACAATTTCTGTCATCATAAATGCCTTTCATTAGTTGTTCTTCACTCTCTGCCACTTTCACATTGGACTGCTTCAAGCTCCTATTTGACCAGAGTATTTTTTCTAAGAAATTCACCTGGATTAAGGGAATTTGAATACTGGTACTTTTGTCTTGTGCTGCCTCACGCTTTTAGTTTCTTCTCTGCTTTCCTGTTTTTTTGGCCAAAATTCAATTAAAGTATTAAAAAATATTTAGTGCTTTTGAAAACTGTCTGGCTAAGAACACTCACAATATTTATCCACCAACAAAGACTGCATGGGCAGCACCAGTAAATCACAACTTGACCTGAGGGAACCTGGAATGGAAAGTGAAATCCATCAAGACTTTTAGAGCCAGCATTGTAAGTATCAAGTCAAACTCCTAGCATAACTGATGTCAGCTGGGGTTCTGATTCACTGCAGCCTTTCAATCTGAGTTTCTGCATTTCAATGACACTTTGCAGCACCAGGATGATGCCAATCAATCTGCCCTTCCTATTCTGTGCAGTCTTTGCTCTGATTCAGCAGTCACACTTACAAGTGGGACTGTGTATCTTGCCACGTAAAGGACAGATTGCAACAAGGTTTTTTAAAGGACCCTTTTTCAGTCCTATTTCTCATTTCCTAGCCCTGGGGGATTATCTGGTATTCAGGGTTGCTGTCTGGGTTGTTACAACCTTAAAATCAAAAGCAAGGTGCAACTCTAGTAAAACCAGCAGAGGTGACAACCCTACAGAGCAGCTGTAAGTGTGCACAGACTTTGTTGCCCAAACTAGATCCCCACTTCTCCTCTCAAGAAATTCTGTGATTTCCCTCTTCCAAGATTCAAACACACTGGCTACTTTTTCTGGTCAACAGGACTGGATTCTGAAAATACCATTAGAGAAAAACAAACATCAACAACAGAATTAGGGCCCTTTCATTTCTCTCCAGAAAATAGAAAACAAACATTATAAATTGCTCATCAATCACTCAAATACAAATGCTTGAAGTTCTTTTCCCTGTTGCAGTTATAGAAGATGTTCCATGCAATAAAAGGTTATTAAGGCAATACTTAATGGCCTTATTCATAATTCTAAGCAAGCTTCATTTAAAATTTAAGCCTAACAGGCTGTTTGAATGTAAATCACAATTCTCTAGAGTAAAAAAAAGCAAAAACAAAACAGCACCAAAAAAAAGTGAGACCACCATAAATTTCAAGCCTTTTCAGACACATCCCTTCCCATCATTTCTGTTACATCAGCTTTACCGCTCATTCTTTCCCTCTCAATTAGACCATTCAATATTCTTCTCGCAATGCTCTCCGTGTGTTTTTCCCATTCTTGGTTGAATAACTTTCCAAACACTGCCGTAGCAGTGGAGGAGGGGTTGCCTTCCTGGAATCTGCCCACTTATCAGAATGGACATCTAAATGGTCTCAGAGCAAAAATTAATGCTATCAGGCCATTACAAGAGAGCCTTCTGAGATCATTAGACAAAGCCTGACCGCAGCTCTGCATGCACAGAAGCACTTGGCTGTACAGCCACTCTCAGTGCAAGCACCCTTAATCCTTTCCTGCTGAAACTTTGGTCGGAATTACAAAAGAGGTTGACGTGTTTTTGTTGGTTTTGGGTTGTTTTAGTTTCTTTAACGCTGTTGTGAAAGGCAGAACTGAGTTTATGATTAACTTAACCAGACTGTAGACCTTATCTCAGCTCATAATTAGCATGGCTATTTTTTGGAATACCGCCTGGTAGCAAACCTGCACACACAAGTAAATAATTTCTCCCACTCTGAAGACTTTGCCAACTTCACTTGAGAAGCATCTAAATTATTTGAGCTAAGAGATACCAGCATGTGAAAAGGACATGAAAATAATAAACTCCTTAATTTTTTCTTTTGGTCTCAGGAGCAGAAAGGTTTCCAGGAACAGAGTACAATAGGGTTCACCAGTTTCAGTCTCACATACAGCACATCTATAGCTGGAAAAGGTCTTTTGATAGGTTCCATGACAAATCAATAAGAACTGCTCCACAGGGGGTTCAGCAAGTACTGGAATAAATCCAATCAGTTGCTAGGTAAATGCATTTATCTTTGTCTTCTAAATCAGTTTTTTCTTTCCTGAATGATCTTTCTGGACAAGGAACAACATGAATGAACAAATGAATGCTATTGCAGCCAGTGCAATCTTTTGATTAAGGTAAGTGTGGGCTTCTTCTCACCTCTCCTGTTAAATACTGATGAGGTGAACTGTGCTGCAAATATCAGTTCAAAATTACTTTTTGTCTCTTCTGTCCACTTCAAATGAAACACAGAAACTGAAGATTGGCTGCAGAGTATCTCTAGTGTGCACGTGAAGAGAACAATTAAGCTATTTTACTGAGGGACCCCACATTCAGGGCTCAGCCTCTAAAAGAAAGGCCTCAAGGATCCTGAGATGTGATTCTTTCTTCCCTATTTATTAACCAGCAGAGACGTACAGACAAACAGACAGAGGATGAAAACTACACCTCATGAAGAAAAAAAAAGGACTGCGATATTTTTTACTACTTAGAATAGTTATTATGCAGTAACACAGAAAAGTACTATTTTTTACAAGTTAGCTGAGAACTACCATGTAGGACTCAAATTAATTTAGTTTATCTCTAGACCAAGAACAATATCTTAAAAAGTAGTTTAAGAAAGTTATTCTAATTCCCAAAGCAACACCATGAGGTTAGGGTAGGGTTAGGGTACAGTGATAAATACATGCTCCTTTCAAATCATTCTACAATGAACAACAAAAGGGATAAGGATTGCAGGGTGTTGGGGGTTAGATTTGGGTTTTTTTCTTCTCACAGAATTTTTTCCCATAAGTTTCCAAGAAGCCTTGATGACTACTTAGTCAGAACAAAAGGAGTACTTGAGGGATATGGCAGCACAAGGCTACACCTATTGTTTTTGAGTCCCTGGGAGTGTCCCTCAGAGGGGAGAGATGATGAGCTTTGGGAAAGGCAAAAAAGACAGATCTGGGGGAGGGGGAAGCACTCTTGCTCTCAGCGCCGAGGAGGACGGTCAGGCTGCCCTCTGCCTCTGTCTCGTCCTGGGAAATCTACAATCATCTGCTGTGTACCCGGGAATCCTGAGCTTGTTTTCTCCAGCCTCTCCCCCCACCGCCGCTGCTTCTTCGGACCTTTGAGGTTCCCCTGCTGCTCTATAGCCCTGCACTGCCCAGCCCTGCCGGGACACCCCTGCTGCTCCAGCTGCCAGCGCAGAGCTCCTCATCTCATCCACCAGCCCGGGACTTTCCTCCCTTCCAGTTCGGCCTCTTGGAGCCCTGCAGGGGCGCCGAGATCAAACTGCCCCAGGCTTTGTGAAAGAAAACCCTTGAGGTTCTTGGTTCTGTTTATTATTGATGCTGTAGTTGTTGTTTGTTTGTTGTTTTGTCATATATACTAGTAAAGAACTGTTATTCCTATCCCCATACCTCTGTCTGAAAGCTCCTTTAATTTTTTTTACTTGGAATAATTTGGAGGGAGGGGATTTGAATTCTCCATCTCTAGGGAGGTCCTGCCCCTTCCTAGCAGATATCTGTCTTTCAAACCAAGACACAGGGGGGGTTGTGCCTGCCATAGTACTGCTACTGCAATCACATTATTCCTTTTGAAAAACCAAGAACTTAAGTCAGTTCATATCAAGAAGGTACAACTGGAAGCAAGCACTACATGAACAAGAGCATACTTTGCTTAGGATTTTATTTTCCCCCTAATGATCCATGAGATCCACACACAAGTCCAAATGATTTTGAAAAGTAATTGAAATCAGTCCAGGAGGGGCCACAGAGATGATGAGGGGTCTGAATCATCTCTCTTGTCAGGAGATACCACGGGAGCTGGGCCTGTTCAGTCTGGAGACGAGAAGACTGACAGAGGATCCCATTAATGCATGTAAATATCTCCAAGGCAGGTGTCCAGAGGATGGTGCCAGATTCTTTTTGGTCATGCCCAGTGACAGGACAAGTAACTCCACCTCAACACAAGGAAGAGCTTCTTTACACTGAGGGTGGCAGAGCACTCGAACCGGCTGCCCAGGGAAGTTCTGCATTCTCCCTCTTTGGAGATATTCAAAACCCCACCTGGATGCATTCCTGTGTCACCTGCCCTAGGAGACCCCACTGTGGACTAGATGATCTCCAGATGTCCCTCACAGCCCTAGCTGTTCTAGGATTCTGTGTTTCTGTGAAATGTGTGAATGCCTTCAAAAAATGCCCTATGGAAGAGGAAAAGAACTTGCAGGACACTACAACCACTGTGCTTGTCTTGGTTTGGAAAGACAGGTATCTGTCAGGGAAAACTGGAGTTCCCCTTGGAACGGAGAATGTAAAAACCCCCTCCCTCCAAATTATTACAATTTTGCAATTAGGAGCTTTCAGGCAAAAATATGGAAATAGGAATAACAGTTGTTTACTGGGAATATTAAAAAATACAAATGCAGTAGTACAAAAAACAAACAGACAAACAAACAAAAGTCCTAGAAAACCTGACATAGTCAGAGATACGACCTGAGATCCTGTTGTCAGGGTGTTGGAAGCAGTCCGAATAAGTCCTCCTGGAGTGACAGGTGTTACGTGAAGTAGAGATGATCCTGTAGAAAAAAAGGGTCCAGTGCTGGTGAGATGAGTCCAGTTTTCCTCCAAGAACTCAGTAGAAAACCAGCTGCATTAGTGTTTGGGTTGGCTGGTTTTATGCCAATGGAAAGGCTTTGGCTCCTCCCACTGGGTGGAGCATCCCACAGTGGAATGAGGTACTGTTATCAGTCATGTGAGAGGCCTTAAATGGCCCATTCACAGGTGATGTCCCTTGGAGGAGGATGGGTGGAGGAAGAGATAAGGAGGCACTGCCATATCTGGTGTTATCAGGTGTCCCATTAACAGAAGACATCCACCCTCTTTCCACCCCTAGAGTTACAAGAGATAAAGAACAATATCTCCCAACCAGTTTCAACAGATGAAAATAGAATACACATTTTTGGTTACGTTTTTCAACCCAAGACAGTGCTACAAACATTATGTCTTACCTTTAAGAGTTTAAAAAGCCATTTTTCAGATGCAAAATTAATGGACATTCAATTCTATAGAGGGATTAGGAGCATTGTATAGAGAGCTTTTCTAGTAAGTAATTTCATATTTCACAAAGGCAGACCTCTAAGCACTCTGTTCAATTTGCCAGTTGAAATGCAGCCCCAGAGGTGCATGAAGAGTCATCCTGGACATCTATGATGTAGCCTCACTCCTCTCAATTCTTTCTAAATTCCAGCTAAATTTCAGAGCTCTGTGAGTCACTGTCCTCAGAGAGGCATGTTTATGTCACCTCACTCCCTGACTCCTTCGAAGGACATTGCCACGTGGGCATTGGTTTCAAAGCTCTCATTTTCAAACAGCTCCACATCCACTTCAAACACCACCTCCATCTCACCTTGGGAGATGATGGCATTATGAGAAACAGAGGCAGAAGATGGAAATTGGAGTGACACTCTTCCTTCCTGTGATGCTCCCTTTCCTAACTGCTACGTACAGTGGGTGAACCCGAGAGACCTGCATGGTGAAGGAGTGGGGATGACATTTCTGGGAAGGTAATGTTCTCCAAAGTACCAAAATGGTTTTTACTTTATTACACCTGCATTGGGAGGTGTTACAAACCAGACACTCTAGACACAAGTTTTAAGTCATGGTTTATATTGGACGTGACAGCAAAGCTGAAGATGAAGGCAGTTTTCACACCTGACATATTTGCTGACTTGTGACAGTGAGAGAGGAGGAGGAGGGCTCCAGGGCATAACAGCAGACCTATCTCATGCCAGGTTGTTTCAGTATGGATTTTCTTCTTGGTTGTAATGAAAATCCTTCTGTTAACTTGTCAGAGACACATGATGCCTGTGTGGGGGTGGTCAGAGCAGAGTTTTTCTCCTCTGATTGCACCAGAAACATCTTCAGGATTTAGCAATAAGGGTATCCTTGCTGTCATTTATCCCAATTACAGGACTACCTGTGCAAAGGGTAGCATGTCTGGCAAGCCGGGTAACAGTCTCACTGCCATTAGCATGGGCTGCATTTTGGAAAGAAAGCTGCACTACGTCATTAATGGCAATTTGAAGGTCTGGTGGGTTCACTACACACACCAGGGCAAAGGAAAGAAGTACAAATGGCTCCTCCAGCTCTGTGTCCCTGGACATGGGTAGATAAGTCCTGGAAGTTTCTTTGTTTGCAGAAGAAATCTTATCAGAACTTGCCTCCAACTATTACTTATGCCACAGCTTTAATTACTCAGTTTTGCCATTAAGCCATGGGCCATCAAGTTTTAATGCAATCTTACATTGTTGATTAAAACATTGTGTTATTTCCTGAATGTCAAACAACATATGACAATAAAGTAGGCATAAAAGTTCAGGAAAACAAATGTTCAGCTACTTCAGTACTGAATGCAGAGCATAAATGACTGATCTTTGAGTGCTTTTGTATTTGCTTGAAGCTTTATAACAATAAAATTGACAATAGTAATTAGTTTGCCTTTCAGAAAAAATGAAATTTGAATATTCCTGAATTCTCCTAGCCCAACAGCCTGTAGCTAAAGCATAATAACTTGCTTTCACTGACTCTCCTATTACTGTTGGAAATGTATTTTTTTTTAATCAAAGACTGAAATAGCCCCAAAACTCTTACTATTTCTTAAAGCAAGTTCAGACATGGGATGAACAGTTGTTTTATCTAACATGAACATCTTGAAGTTATCCACATCATCCTAGTCTCCACATATACTCAACAGAGAGCTACAGATACCTCAAGAGAATGACTCACAAAGTGATGTAAATTAAGTGGGTCTGATGAATTACCTTCTCAAGGAGCCTATTTCTCTCTACTGATGTAAATAAAGCTTAGAGTGACTAGCTTGGATTTAGCAAGGTGATGATGTTCAGATAGACACATTACATCTATTTTCCAATTTTCTTAAAATATGTAGGGTTTATACATTGGAGCACTTCAAATTAGAAAATTCCTTCAAAAGCATAGGAGAGCTATCTGACTTCAAATTTATTATCTCATTCTCTTTAAATGTTTTAAATATATAGTTATCCTTGCTCCTGATACTCTTGCAGTCGTGTCTGCCCCCAGCTGAATCCCTAGGTCTAGGAGGAATCAGAGGCCCAGAAGAAACACAAATGCCATTGATTTCTTTCACTTTGATAAATTTCTGGTTATCATCTATTTATCAGGATTGAGAAAATAATCCCCTAAAGAACAGAGCAACTCAAGTCTTCTGAAATGAAAACATTTCTGGAAGGGATGCTTATGTCATACCTTTCATTTTGTGCCTGTAAGCAGCAGTCAGCGAGAAGAAAGACTACCAGGAAGACTCACCATCCCACAGCAGCAGGTTTTTTAAGCTTTGCTATGTACCATGCTCCCATCAACTTGTCAGAAACACTGCTGCCATTACGAAGCCTAACTCTCCCCTCCCCATTTCTCACACCCCTGAGGTCATTTCTCATCTACAGCTGGGTTATTTACTCTGAACAATCACTGACCTTCCCAGACTGAGGAAGACCTGTTGATTGCTGAAACTCTGAGACTCTGTCTGAGACATCACCCAGCCTTTCCCCAGATGGCTGGTTTTACCTGAGCGTATTTCATTAGAATATACCATGCCAGCAAAGCCTCAAATCACCACCAATTATTTTCAATACTGTGTGGAAGAGAGGAGAGGTCTGCAGAAGGTAAATCTGATACAAAGAAGGACAAGGGAATGCCAGAACAGACTGACTGGTATGCCAGGAAAACAAAGGAACAATCAGTCCACATTATGCCCACAAGATGACACAGGGATCAAGCAAATAACCCAAATAGTTCTGTTTTGCCAAAAACTTATGCCAGATGAATCTAATGTCCTTTTCTGACAAGGTAGCCAGACTGGTGGCTGAGGGGGGAAGCTATATACATGACCTACAATCATCTCACATGACATCCTCATAAACAAGCTTTAGCAACATGGTCTAGCTGTAAACAGCCTTAGGTATGGCAAAAGGAGTTGAAAACCTGCTTTCAGCACAGGGGCTATTGGTGAGTCACTGTCAGATGGGGGAGAGACGCTGTCAGCCCTCTTTCTCTCAATGTTTTTATCAACAGCTAAATGATGGCACAGAGTAGATAACAACAAACTGTAAGTTGCAGAGGCCTTGAAGGGCAGGACTAGAGCTAAAAGTGATCAATAATAACTTGGAGGGAGGCTATGAAATCACTATAAAGAAACTCAGCAAGGGTAAGTGCTAATGCTACACTGCAGAACCAGAGAGATCAAGTACAAAGCAAGGACTGTCAAAAGACCTGGGCTGCAAAATGGGTCCAAACTTTCTCTTGTATGAGTAGATGAAGCTGTGCCTGGGGCACACTGGGAGGGTTGCCACGTGAGAGACAGGAGGAGACATAATTTCATTCTTTCCAGCACTCTATTAAGTCCCTTTTGGAGGGTTGCACTTAAAGGCCAAAGGAGAAGCCAATCTGGAGAGATTTAAGAGGGTAATAACTAGTGCTGAGAACATCTGATCTGTGAGGAAGGTGGATGCTGAGGCTCCTTCACCCTGAAAGAGCCCTGTCTCAGGCTGCTGCAGCTGCCTGTACCCTCAGGGACTGTCTCCTTCCATAAGGCTCGGGCTCTTTCTTTACAATTCACCTTTCCACACTGTCCTCGACTTTTAAATTGTCCATTTTTCTCATTTGGCAAGGAAGGACACACTATATCTTCCTCCTGAATAAGGGTTTCTAGCCTCATTTGGTGTTCTCTCCTCTGGGCTTCCCACTGCCTTTGCTTGCTCTTCTCACCGTTTGCTGGAGCACCCCACTGCCCAGAGTGAGCTCAGGTCACCTTTCATCATGTTCTTGCATCTCTACTTCTAGGTCACCCATCACTTCTCATGTTTCCATGCCCCCCTTCTTCTGTTTTGGCATATGAAAAAAAAGGGTCAGCTAGCCTGTGGCAAAAGCTGGGTAAGGAAAAACATCAGCCTAAGTAACTCATGACTTGAACTGGCTTAAAAAAATATTTCAATATTTGTGTGGGCATGGCTCCAACAGCATCCACAAGAGCTACTAGGATAAGGGATAAATTTCCCACTCAAGAGAGTGCAGGGAGGACCTTTTCCTCTCAAGTGACCTATATGCTTTTGGATATTACATCTTTCTGGTCAACTTCACAAATATTTTCATGGTTCTAAACTGTGCAGTATGGATTTTGCTTACACATGGTGCTGTGGATCCATAGCTCATTGACACTGCTCCCTGCACCACCTCAGGGGCAAGGGGACGTCAGGGCCCCCCACCCTGAGCAGCAGCTGGCTCACAGCCGTGTTCCCCCTCCCTCACCTGGCCCCAGAGGAGACCCAAAGAGAGCCCGGGCAAGCCCCGTGCCGAGGACATACTGGGGGCATGGGAATTCATCCTGCCTGTGTAGAGCACTGCCTAGGGATCACTGCTTGCTGTCATGCCACCAAGGTTTGGCATTCCCTAACAGGCAGAGCCTGGCATTAGAGGTCTGTAAATATGGCTACACTGTTGTTTGTAATCCACAGCCAAAACCACCTTAGTTCCTGCACTCCACACAGGCTTCAGATGAGGAAGATTCCCACACCTTTCCCCCAGGGCTGACACTTCTGTGCTGTCCCATGTAGCCATGGCACTGCACTTCGTGGCATCCTGCCTGTGATGGCTGTGCCAGGACAGAGATGTGGGGCTGAAGGAGGCAGGACACAAGGCAGAGGCAGCAAGAGGGTGACATGTAAGGGTCGGTTTTCCTTAAGGGGCACCGTCATTTTCTTTTTGTCAGCTCGTACTTTCAGAAATTCACAGAGCTTCCTCATTTCCAAGGCCCCTTTATCTTGGGGGCAGGACAGAAATGGAAACAGGCTCACGTGTTTGTCACTAACAGGCACCTCTACACAATGTTCCTCATACCCAGTGCATGCGTCAAGCGCTGCTCCTGGCTGGAGCCCGAACGTCCTGTTCACGCAGCTGAGCAGGGGAATGGCACCCCAGTGGGGAAGGAAAGAATGAATCATTATTCACTACACAAGTCCTGACCCCACCACCTTCCTGGCAAATGAATGCAATGCTTCCCAGGGCTCTTACAGTGATACTTTTGTGAGCCATCAATTATTTACGTACCTGGTCAATAATTTAAATGTCCTGGAATGTGCGTGTTACAAAATAACTGCCTTCATTCCTTAAATTTGCGAGGATACCCTGCTGGCACTAGCACAATTAATGACTGAATAAAGTCTTAACAGCAACCTTGAAGTGCTGGATTTTACTGCTTTGATGGTAACTAAGCTGAATTCTACACTTTGGAAAAGTTATCCTTGAAAGAACACATTAACAATGCGCAGAAGTTTTAGTAAATTTGGGGTAAGGTACCCAAGGGTTTGAATGAAGCTGTTACATGAAAATAAAAAAGAAGTCACTTTCCCTTAAATAAGTTACACAGAATAAGAATATGCTTCTATTAGGGCTCTTGCTAACATAGCCATTTGCATACGGACCTCAGTGACAGTGGAGATGCAACGAGCGCCATGTGACCAGGGACGATGTGATTCCAATGAGGCAGCATCTGCAGCAGGTGCAGGAGTGCAGTAGGCTTGGGCTCAGCACTGACAGGGGCACAGCCCTTGTGAAGGGCTCCTGCAACCCCCTCTTTCCTCTTCTCTCATCCCCAGATGGATACAGGGGGTGTTCATGTGATATTGGTAATTCACACCAATTCACTGCCTCTAAAAGGTGTCCAGGTGACCCTGATGCCATTTTTATAAGACACCTGGACAAGGAGTGGCTTGTGTTTGCTCACAAGACTTCTACAACTGTTTCATTATGATATATTACAAATCAGAGTTTCAATGTAATTGAAGAATTAAATCTAGATAAACCTAGAAAACAAATCAGTTTTTCTTCATGAGGGTGTTTGGGAATGTGATTCCAGTGATCTGAACTCCCTTTTCTTTTCAGGGATGCTAATGAATACTAGAAAAGGAACTGTAAACCATTTGTAACAGCATCTTTTCTAAAATCTTGCAGATGGTAGATCAGCTTTAGAACAGTAAAAACAACCCTCCCACACTTCATCCCAAAAAAGGTTATCAGTGGAGCAGATGAGTGACCAGCCCACCTCCCCAAGAGCATTTCAGGGTAGAGTGCTGTAGCATGAGCATCAACAAGCACCAAAAATGTTTACAGACAAACTTAACTACACCCTTTCAGAAGTATTCATCAATAAAATTTCTTCTGTAATGAAAAATGGCCAGTACCATTTTATGTTCAGGTCCAGGTAATGATGTAAATTAAGGAACAAACAGAAAACAATTCCATCATTAATGTTTTTGATTAAGAACCATAGGCTGTGGAATAAACAGAGCAAGAGGCAGGAGTTCTGTGAGGTACATGGGGACCCAATGTACTGTGCTTCACATCCTGAAGGTAAACAACAGCATGGACTCTCTGATGGCTAACAAGGGCTGTGCCTGTGCTGCAGCTTCCATCAGACCTGCTCACAACAACTCTTTTGACAAAGTCAGCAGGAGCCTAATTCCTCAAATCTTCCTGTCAGACAAGGCTGGAATTGGTCAATATGTTTAAATTAGCTGGGGCAGGAGGAGGAAAGGGCTGGTTTCCAGGAGAAGTCTAATTTCCTGTTTTCTGAATTTCTTTGTAAAAACATTTTTATTACAAAACCAAATTTACCTTTGGCTGCAGAGCTTTTTTCCACTAGTATGCTGTTCTTGGGTAGAAAACACAAAACTGCTCTGTTCTCTGTTTTGTTGCCTAGGTAAGGAAGATGATGTGCCATATGAGGAAGACAGCAAGTCATAAAGGATCCTCTCTCCCTCCCACTTCCTCACTGTCTATTTATCCCTCTAAACTGCGCACTTGACCTGCAAGAAGCACATGCAAGGGCTTGGGAAAGAGATCTGCAGAGTGACATTATTCCCCTCCAGGTGCTGCATGATTTCATTTTTGTTTGTTTCTCACAATGGATACGTGGCAGTAGCACAGATCCTACGCTGCTGATCCAAAGAACTGCGGGCTGCAATGCACCCTGAGGGCTTCTTGGTACTTGCAATACCATTATTCCCCTTCCTTTGCAAACCTGCCCCTCAGTGGGAAGCCAACCACCAGGCTGGAATATTTCTTAATCTCCTCTCATTCCTGCCCATCACTGCTGGGTAGGTTCCCCAGGAGTCCTTTCCCTTCTGGGCAAGAAACACTGAAGATTCTAAACTCAAGTGCAAACTCTTCCACCCTTGTCTCCTGCTGGCACTTTTCTCTCTCTCTCTCTCATTGGGAACAGTATCTCACAGCAAAGAATATCTCTGCCTTATTTGTTATATTTGTTGTAAAGCAAGTGAGGTATTTTTTATTTCCACTAAACTAATGAGGATTTTTCTGACACATAAGGCCATGTTTAAGTCTTTTTTTAAGGACATACAAGCAGATTTCTTCTAGGTGACTTTGAGATTACGGGACTCATTATCCCTCTGTGAGTTTAGACAAATATTCTGTTTCTGTCTTCTATTCAGGTAACTTTATTTGACTTACATGTCCATTCTTTATCTTGGTTTTAAAATAGTTTTGTACCTTTTATTTAGGACGTTAGAGTGCAAAAACTCCTTGCTGAGTTTCAATTTGAAAAAAAAAAAAAAAGAAGCCAGATGGTACAGTTAAACCAGAGGCTGGTAAACAACTTTTTATTTCACCTGTAACTGAGAAGGATAATAAATAGCTAAACCTAAACAAAACTTAAATGTTAAAAATTCTAAACATCAAGTAATGTATGCAAATATTAAAAAGCATTGATACAGAAATTATACAAATCAGACAATATGTCAGTTATCAATAGCTCATTGAATATTAGAGAAGTTCAAAAGGTTGGAAAGAGTCCTCGTATTGTGCCAAGACTTACCTAAGAAAGTTAAAATAAATAAATACTGCATCAGTTGGGCAACAATCCAAGACAATATAACTGACAACCCGACAGAGGAGACAGTTATTAGGATGTAAAAGTAGACAAGACAAGTAATGCCAGTAATACAGATTCACGGAAAATCAATTTTACCAAAGAAATTCGATGACCTTTTTGTAATATTACAAGTCTGGTTTTTAAATTAATAGCACTGGTATATTAACTTCAGGTATACATAAGGTATTTTAATATAGTAAAAAGAATTGGAGGAAAAAAGAGTCAACACTGAACACCAGATTGAAAATTACAAGCACAGGTTCTATAAACAAGATATCACAATTGAAGAGTTGGGTTTCTAACAGGTTCATGAAGACATTAAATCTGCAAAATGCTCAGTGGTGAAATGGAGGTATAAGAACTGATACTGACCCAAATATGCAAATGACCTGAAGAACAGGGAAAGGGGGCAACTGGGGGGACAGGGTAGAAGGGTAGAGAGAAGATACACATATTACGATAATAAAACTTGGCATCCTACAGGCAGCCAGTACAATGCACACAGCAAGCTGCTCTTCACAGTGAATTTGACAGAAATATTTTCTGTCTCTCCTCACACACACACACAAAAATAGTGAACTCTGTGCTGAACTGTGCTTGCAGTCTCATCAATTTGCTTAATTGGGTTTTTTAAAACTAACTACTGCCAGTCTCCTAGCTCTGTGATTAGTAATGTATCTAAATCCTCTTTGGAACTTTGTGAATCTATTAATCTTCCTAAGAAAGTATATCAAGCCAATTAAATGACGTTGAAATGTTCTGTGCAAAACATAGCAGTAAGACAAAAAACCCCTTGAAAGTTGTGATATGTATATACTCACATGTTCAGCCTCCTAGAGAAGAGAGCTAATTCTGGTACACTGAATATCTTAAGAGATTATTTCTCTCTAAAGTTCCTTTTTCATCACAGCATTTTTGTTTAACTAGTTAAGAGAAAACCTATCAGTTGTGGAAGAGCAGAATGGAAACAGCTTCATTAAAGCGAATCCTCTGATAGTTCCCTTATTTCTGAAAGTTAAATTCTCTTGAAAAATTAATCACAGTGAATCTGGCAGAACTAATTTTAAAATGTGAGAACATGAGAGATGCTCTTCTTCTAGCCTCGAGTAAGATGAGACCAATATGTTAAATTAAGTCTACATTAAACCATACAGGAGAATTTGTATAGGCAACACTTATTCCCATTCGGGAGAGTAATTGCAGTTTAGAGAGCTAAGAGAAATGCAGTGAAGAGACCTTGGCAAAAATATCACTGGCTAAAATTAATGACAGAAAAAAACTGCACTGAATTTATTCATTGCCAGTCAGAAGTCAGTATAAGTTGCATTAACTTTTAATCTCCTGAGAAACCCCAAACAAATACACAAGAAAAGAGAGCTGTGAAATGTGAGCTGGCAAGTACATTAAAGAAAAGTCTCCTGGACTGTGATGCTGATTCTAATTCCTAAAAAATTTCTTTCTACATCCAAAAGGAAAATAATCAAAGCCACAGGTATTTGGGAAAAAATTACAAAATTAATCATGAATCCTTAAAATTTGATCTCATTAATATCCACCTTGTATACAAATTTTATAATTTAATATACACAAACACACAAAGGGTATACAAATGCACTATTTGGGCTTCCAAATCATCAAGGAGAAACTAATGGCTTGCATTATTTTTTTGCTGGAAGTGGAAAAAGCAAGCAGACTCATTATGATGTTTTTCCCTACTGAAGTTTTACTCACTTTAATTAACTAATTGAACACAAGTGGCATTAACAGCAAAAAGGCCAGCAAAAATAGCTCAGTGTTGCAGAAAGCAGCAGTGTTCAGGCTTCCAGGAATTTCTCTTATATCAGTGGTCCAGATATTTTGATACTTTAACCTCTTCCAAACGACAGTGTCTGAACAAAATTTCCAAGCTTCCTGTTTAGCTCCCTCTTCCTCCCTGAATCCAAGTTCCCCTAAAAAATCAGAGACTATGCCATGATCTGTGCCCCCCAGTAGTTACCACATGAATTTCACAGAGTAACCCTACCTGGGCTGTGCATCCAGTCCCATGCCAAGGGCAGGTTTGTGCAGGTGAGGGAATTGCTGCACTATAGCTCCAACCAGATGGGAGTACTGACAAAAATTCCCTTAACCTGAGGAAGCAGAACACCCCAGCTTCACACAGGACTGTGTGTACACTACCCTGGTCACCAACAGGAGACCCCAAAAGGATGTTACTGATGATTTGTAGTTTGTAAAATGCAGATTTGAGAGGAGTTTTTATGTGCTGCCAACAGATCTTGTTTTCATCAAATAGTTCATCATTCTGTTAGTTAACTGTATTTGCAATATTCAGATCACTGTAACAAGAATTGGTCATTATCTGGACACAAAATATTCAAATGGAAGTCAATACAGGAAACAAGAATTCACCAGTGTCTGCTGCTGCTGCTGGTGATATTGTATTAAACAGTAGTAACAGCAGAATAAGCTGGCCGCAGTTATTCTCCCTTTATTAACTCTATGGAAGAAGATAATTACATTTCATAGACTACTTTTTCTCTAAAGGTCTGGCATTTTTAGTAATAACATTCATTAAAAACCACTCCCTCTCTGGTTTCTAGCAAGCAAGCCAAAACTCTGTCTCCATTGTGTCCACTGAGGACCAAGCCACAAGTGCAGCATTTCCACAGCCTGCAGCCACCTGTGCCAGCATCCCTCAGCTACCAAAAAATCTAGCTACAAAATCCTTACCAGTGGCTTCATGGCACTCACCTAGAAAAGTAAGTCCACGTATGCCATGTAGTTGTTCATGTGCAAGGTATTTCCAGCTGATTTTGCACCTCAGAAGGTTTTAGGGGATCTAAGCAAACCAAAACACAGGTGGGAAAAGTGAACTACCAGGCATCAACTCCTTAGTTTGCAAGAGATTTTTCTCAGGGAAATGTTTTTTAAAAGGAAAGACAGCTTTGTTTTGAGAGAAAGTTGGAATGTAAACACTCTCTTTAGAAGTAGCATCTGCTCTTTTCAGTTTTTTAGCATATGCTCTTTCATTTACAAAAGGGTTTGTAAAACTTTTCCAGGCTTTTAAAATTTGTATATTCAAAACTTTCAAGACAACCATCAAAATCAGAACAGTTTGATTTTTGTATCCTTTTTGATTGCTCTCTTTTTTTTTTTCACAGAAAAATATTTTTTTTCTTTTGCTCTAAAAAATATTTTTTTTCTTTTGTTACAATTTAGTAACAAATAGCAGAGTTGGGAACCCTGGGAATTTCTCATATGAGGAATAATCAAACTCCTGCCTAGATCTAGTCATTACCAAAAATACAGCCTTCAGCACAGGGGATATGAAAGACTGAAAAAGTGTTTGGTACTCATGGTTTCAGGCTTCATTTTGGCTTGACAGATGATACCTGTACTTTCATGACACAAACCTTCACTTGGAACTGGATGTAAAGACAACACAGAGGACACTGTAGTCAATCATATATCTCCTAAAAAAAATGAAATAGCAGCCCCCTAAAATAACATGAATTTCTGTGCTCAGTGACGTCAGTGAGAGTGTTGGCTTTTATTTTGGTGATGAATAACAGCACAAAACAGAGATGATACGCCTGGCCTTTCTTTTGAGGAGGAGGGCCGGAACGGGAAGGAGAGAGGCAGGGCATGGGCTGAGCTCCAAGGCAGGCAGGGCAGCGGGTCCAGGGTTATTGCTCTCAGGAGAACAAAAGCTCTGCTACCCCACATGAAGAAAATCAATACAGGAGGAGGGGCAGGGCAAAGCAGAACGTGCCGAGTATGATTTAATCAATCCAAGGGTTACAAAGACCCAAACAAGGCACTGTATTTACCCAGGCCCTGTCTTTCAGCCCCTATCAGCCCGCCAAAGCAGGAAGGGTTGCACTGGGGAGCAGTGCAGCAGCAGGCCCCCCATCTGTGTTACATTTATAACAGGTTTTCCAGAAATCTCCATGATTTCTGGGAAAAAACTTGAGGCTCTTTTTCACTCGTAATGCTCATGGATGTTTATGGCTTCCTAGCACCACATCTACATGTGTGTTCATGGATAAAACTTGCACATGATGCCACAGGAAGAGCTCAGTCCTTTGGTGTTTGCAGGCTGCTTGGAATGGCTGGAAGGAAAAAAAAAATCTCTTTGCTTTATAAAATGCAGCTGCTCCAGGGAGAGGAGCAATAATTACTGCTCACATGAGAGCAGATGCCACAGTAAGAACTGGTAGCTTATTTTCAAAATTATATTGATAAAATACAGATAGTTCAGTGAAAAGCAACAACAAAAAAATTGTATAATGCCCTAGAGAGGCTGATTTAACAGGAAAAAAAAATCGAGAAAGACTCTTAGGAGTGTATGGGCAAGGGCTGGTAACACTACAAATATGGGAGCAAAATAACCTTTGCCAACACTTAGGCCCTAGTTGAGGAAAGATTATTTACATGCACACAAACACACAAGCAGGCAGCTCTGACTTACTGCTGTTGGCATTTTCCTAACATTTGATCATCTGGTTGCTAAGCACACTGCTACATTACCACTTGACATTTGTGTTTTATTTTCAGTTTATTACTAAAGGTAGGAAATGAAGCACTCTCCTACTCTCTTAAATTATAGTCATCTTGCTAATAATACAGCTAAAAGCCCCATTCCATTTCATTTAATGAATTTAGAATACCTGATAAACATTCAGATACTGACAAGCAAACCTATTGTCTTCTGCCTGAAGAGGCAGGGCCTGCTGAGAGCATTTTCTCATCAGAGAAAAGAGTTCCTGAAGTAATCCTGCTCTTGTAATCTGCATGGAAACACACTGGAGCCTTCCAGGAGAGTTAAAACTATAGAATAAACTAAACCTACATAGCCTCAAGTTGCAACATCAAAGACCTCAGCTACTGTAATCCTAAAGATCTCATCGGGTGTTGTGCAACTGAGGAAACTAAAGCAGAAATCACCATGTGTTTTCTCTGCCATCACTCAGCAGGGCAGTAAACAGCAGAAGCAGTTTAATGCAATGCACTCCTGAGCACCTGGCTGTGAGGCCAGCCTTCCCTGCAAAGGTAGCTTATCAGGCTGACAAAAGACCAAAAGTAAATTTTGCCAAACTCATCATCTCTGGAAGACCTTGGCTCACTGGTGGCTGCAGTGTAAATCACTTAACAGCTGAAGCACCTGGGTCTTCTGTGCCAGAGGAAAACCTGTGAAATGAGAGCTTTATCTTCTGTATAAATAAGCGACTAGGGTGACCAGCTCAGTTTCAGATGTCTGACTTCCAGACTGCCTAGTGAGACATCTCACTCAGACCTCAGGGTCCATATACAGCAAACTCCTGCTGATTATAATGGCAACTATAATTTTCCAGCCACTGCCAGCAGTGAGAAAAACATTATACTCTGATAAAGGCCTCAGAAATACAGTTGAGATATTATTCCTGACTCCAAGCAGACGGGGGGGGTGGCAAGGGTAAGTCTTGTACCCTGAGAAACTCCCACAGTAATGGGCAGCCAAAGCCATGAGTCCATCCCCAGGAGAACATGAAGGCACCAACTCTTCCCCATGTTGGAGTGGGAAACAGAACAGGGACAGCCCAAGGGCCATGGAGACTTCTGTAGCTCTCCCCTTGCCTGGCAGAGGTGATCACACAGCTGTAGGGATGGGTGCAGGAGACTGGGGGCAGCCGTGGCGTGGTTCCAGCCTTCTTCCAAGCACACAGGAGGAGATGCAGGAGCAGGGTCAGTTTGGGGCAGGGCTGGAAATTATATTGTAGAAAAGTGAGTTTGCCTGTCCTCTGTTCCCCTTTAGTCTCTCCACACTGGTTTACCCAAATCAACACATAACTTTTCTACCCATCTCTTTATCTGTCCCACAAATCCTCACAGTCCTTCATGCACAGCCCTCATTCATCCTTGCCCACTCCCCTTCTCTCCCCTGACAGCCTCTGGCTCTCACAGGTCTGACTCCTGCCCTGTTTCTGCAGGCAAGCCCAGCCTAGGAGCAGCTGGCCTAGCAGGAAAGCTCAGGAGCCGCTCTCCTTCTTGCAGATAAACAAGTTACCACCTGCCAGCTGCTCTGCTGTGACACACGCAGCAGCCCACACACAGGTTCCTCTCCTCTGCAGAGGAAAAACAGAGTTTACCCCCCCACACGAAAATAAACCTGCAGGGAAAAGCCTGCAGATGGGGCACACTCCTGCTGCAGCTGGGGCTTGGCACTGCCACTGTGCTGTGGGAACTGGAGCACGAGGAGCTGCTGGGTCACAAACATTCCCTTGGATGGCAAGGAGTGACCAGAGATGTTTAGAACAGGAGAAGTGGGAGCATCAGCAGAAAACAACAGCACAGAGACAAGGATTTCTCTGAGTGGGTGGACTATTCTGGAGGAAAACGTTCACATATTTTCCAAAATAATTAAAGTTCTCCTGAAGAACAATTTCTTTTCTGGTAGAAAATATCAGTTCTATTTAGTATTAATGTGCCCTGCTGAGGATCTGCCTGGTTTACCTCTTCCAGCTTTACAATGTACAAACAGCTTAAGCTGCGAGGAGGCCTTGGCAAGTAGAACAACAGGTCTGTGCTCAGTTCCGTGGCATTGCCATGAGCAGGGTGAGCCAGGGAGGCTCAGGTGTGCATAACCAGCACTCACGGGTTTCAGCAGGTAAAGCTGCAGATCACTCCGAGTTTAAGCCCTGCAGTGATCTGAAAATTGCCATGTCACTTCTCCTGCCTGTGTTGCTCCGTGCACAAGCACGGTGTGAAGCACTGGTGTGAGCTGTGCAGAGCTGTAAGCACACTTCAGTACCTCAGGGTCCCAAAGAGGTGCTGCAGCCCTTCTGATTTTCCTGGTATTCATGTGAATTACAACTATGGCCTGACAGCCAATTTAAAAATAGATTATTGAAAGAATAAACATTGCATCAGTTACTAAACTGCCAAAAACTTCTGTATGTCTGTAAATGAGGCCATGTCAAGATCTCTAATTTTCTCTTTTGGAGTTTTAAGAAAAAAAGAAAGAAAGCTTTTCTTCTTTATTATACGAAATGGCTTTGTTGTTTGGGAAGGGACAGCTGTCAATCAGTTGCAGTTTTGGTCTGCATGGACATGCCTGGTAATACTCAAATGTGGACCTCTGATCATTTATGAGCTAATAATCCAATAGGTGTTGCAGTTAGTCCTCATAAACACTAGGTTTTAAGAAATAAAGAAATGGCATAAGATTCCAATATCAGTGTGAATCAATAACATTGCCTTTGCCTATGTGAAAAGCTGGTACCTGAAAATTTCCTATCTAAAACAAAGAAATTAAATATTCAAAGCCCAGAATTTTTTCTTATATTTTTATCTCACGTGGCCTGAAATACAGATGGCAAATGTGACAGCGATTTCCATCCTTCATCCTTTGCATCTAGGGATTTTTAAATATCTCTTAGTTATATGGCACACTTTGGATTGTCAGATTAAAAAAGGTTTTCTTCATGATTTTGCTACATTTCTGCCTAATTAGATCTGCATGCCAAAGGAATCCCTGCACTTTGCCATTGCTGTAAAGCCAACAGCAAAACCCAGATCAAACCCTGAAGAACTGTGGAGATGATGTGCTCCTGTCACAGATATCCAAGGGCTTCAAGGCGCTCGTGTGGCTCCTGGTCCCTGCCAAGGAGCAGCCCTTGGCAGACCCGTCCAGACCGCACTCTGCTGAGAGAAGCAGGTGTATTGATTCCTGCAACAGTAGCCCAGCTTTTCTCCAGTGAATGTTTAATCTGAGAAGAATGTACTGTATGGTACAATGGCAGGTGCAGGAAGCCTCCCCTACACTCCCACAGGTTTCACCAGTCCAGCTACCACCATAAAAGGCAGCAGAGCACTGGGCAGTGCCTTGCAGGCAGCTCATTCACCCGTGCTGATGAGACACAATTTGGACACAGGAGAAGGGAGTGTATCTAGCATCTGTTTGAAGAAAGAAAATAACAAATAATTAGGGAAGAAAGTGAAACTTCACTGAAGCCAGGAAGTAAGTTTAGCTCCGCATGTACTGACTCCCTAGGCAAAAGGTTTCTAATTAAGATTTTTGTTGTGGGAATGCATCACCAGCTGGAGGGAGGAGAGAGTCCCTGCATGTTCAGTGAGCTCTCATCACTCTTTAGCCTTCCCTCACCACATCTCAAAATAATCAAGGGTGGTGGGTGTGGGTCCTCCTGGGAGCAGAGCTTCAGCATATATACAGGATCCACAGTCAAATGGAAAGTGGTGCCACTTTCACAGCTACTTTTGCCCAGTGATTGCCCATGGGCAGCTTGAAAACCAGTATTTTTCTAAATTAAGGTCTCATTTCAATTACAAGGTGGCATTTTCCAAATGGAAATGTTTTATATCAGGGGAACATGATGGTGCCCTATGGGATGGGATAGCTCCCTTAATTTCCACACTGTCTCCATCTCAAGGCCAGGAACACACTGCGTGAGTGTCACGCCCCAGCAGTTGTGTCTATCGTGTACCATCTACAGCTTTAACCAGACCATGACCGAATTGTGGCCCAGTGTGGTACAAATATAAATGAGAGCCAGCATTCCTGGGATGCCCTAAACAGTGACTCCAGAACAGAGGCAGTTTTTAACCCTTGTTTAGCATAATGCAGAGAGGCAGAATTAGGTCTAAAGGAACAGAAACACAGTTGGCAGAAGCCAAGTAAATATACAAAGGTTTTGCATTATCCTTGGTTTTGCCTTACACAAGTTACCCCCATTCTTCCTCATTCTCTTGTTCCCTGGGATAGCAGAGGAACAGGTGGAGACTGAGTCATCAGCAGAGACTCACATGTAATCTAACACACACAAATTTGACATCACTGTTGTTAGGAACAGACTCAATACTTTAAGTTCATGTTTAAGAGGCATAAGAAAGAAATTACCCTAAGAAACCTGTTATTTATGAGTGAGAAAATCTTCTAGATGTATTCAAGCACATTTCTGGACAGCAATAGCATTTTTGGGCAGCACCAACAGAACCCTGTAAGTGGGCAGCAGGAGTGTGTAAAAGGAGGGTACAGTTACTTCTCTTACAAAAGGATAAGAGCCTACAGTTTTGAGAGAGGTGATCACATCCATGGAACAGCGTTCAGAGAAGACCCAAAATGAGAGGGATCCCTCAACTGCAATAACAGATGGACTTTTCACCTACAGAACTAAGAACCAGAGTGCTTGCTGACTTCCCACGATAGAGTGTTCCAGGAAGGAGGACACTGCTGTGTACAGCACAGGAACGACACTCAGCATGTCACAAAACACAGAGCTCTTGAATTCTACCAGCTCTTCATTACATCGTCTGGTCAGCATGGATCCTCTCACCTGCCCAACACCCACACCTGAAACCTGCACATCATCACATCACAAGCTTTATCAAACCATGCTGCCTCTTCCAGTGTCTCCATTATCAAGGCACCAAAATTCTCACCCAAGAAGAGTTTCTATGCATGAAAACCCTTACACACACACTCACACACTCACTCTTTCCTGTTTCAGTAGGGTCTCCTTTCCTCTTTCAGGTCAGCCATGGAGATCTGAGCCATAGAAGCAGCCCAGGTGAAGAAGACAGCTGTGAAAATTTTCCCGTTCCATTGACTGAGGTTTTTGCTTACATTTCTACCTCTAACATTTCAGACATTCCATTTTTGTACAATAGCTTGAGTTGGAGTGGAGTATAAAGATTGTCTAGTTCCAGCCCTGCTGCCATGCACAGGGACACCTTCCATTAGACCATGTTGCTCAAAGCCCTGTCCAAACTCAACTTGAACAGTTCTGTGTCCAGATTTCTTTTTAGGCCCTCTTTAAGTGCTGGAAGGCTGCTGCAAGGTCTCCCAGCCTCCTTTTCTGCTCCAGGATGAAGAACCCCATGTTTCTCAGGTTGTCTTCAGATCAGAGCCCCCTGAGCACCTTCATGGTCCTCTTCTGAACCCTCTAGTTCAAAGACTCTCTTCTGGATTTTATGATGGGGCTGCAGCTCCCTATAACCCCACAGAAATCTCCTTCTTTCTCAGCCAAGCTGTCCTTTGTCACTGAGACTGCCGAGCACCCACACCAATTGTCAGTGATGTTTTCTTTTCCCAAACTCAGCATAACTTTGGATCTTGGATGAAATTACATGTCTTCCTCTCCAGCATCATATCTTTCCTCCTCCATCACCAACTCCTTTTTTTGTTTTGTTTGTTTTAGTGATTGTCTCTATTTTGAGATCAATCTACAACATTAAATGACAAGTTCCTCTTTTTTGGATAGTTACCCTCTATTATTAAACAGTCCATGCTCTAGGTGGTTTTTCTGGGCAAATTTTGAGCAGCCCATGCAGCTGCTCTTCCCTTCAGAAAATCTACACATCTCTTCTGCTCTCTGCATGCTTGCCTCCAGCATCATGTCCCTAATCCTCTAATCCTTGTTTTCAGGAAATGCAAAAGGCTAAATTTTGTCAGTAAGTAGATCTTGGCAGAGACTCACTCTAAGGGAGTACACAGCAGAACATCTGCTTACACAAGTACCTCTGACAGCTCCTGGTCACAGTCCCCCATTAGAGTCTATCATTCCTAGGCCCTAGCCCTAAAAAAGGAGAGACAGAAATCCCACCAGACTCTCCTAGATTTCCCTCTTCCTTTCTCAGAAGAGATGTGGGGAAAGAAAGAAAGAAAGAAAGAAAGAAAGAAAGAAAGAAAAGAAAGAAAGAAAGAAAGAAAGAAAGAAAGAAAGAAAGAAAGAAGAAGAAGAAAGAAAGAAAGAAAGAAAGAAAGAAAGAAAGAAAGAAAGAAAGAAAGAAAGAAAGAAAGAAAGAAAGAAAGAAAGAAAGAAGAAGAAAGAAAGAAAGAAAGAAAGAAAGAAAGAAAGAAAGAAGAAAGAAAGAAAGAAAGAAAGAAAGAAAGAAAGAGAAAGAAAGAAAGAAAAGAAAGAAAGAAAGAAAGAAGAAAGAAAGAAAGAAAGAAAGAAAGAAAGAAAGAAAGAAAGAAAGAAAGAAAGAAAGAAAGAAGAAAGAAAGAAAGAAAGAAAGAAAGAAAGAAGAAAGAAAGAAAGAAAGAAAGAAAGAAAAGAAAGAAAGAAAGAAAGAAAGAAAGAAAGAAAGAAAGAAAGAAAGAAAGAAAGAAAGAAAGAAAGAAAGAAAGAAGAAAGAAAGAAAGAAAGAAAGAAAGAAAGAAAGAAGAAGAAAGAAAGAAAGAAAGAAGAAAGAAAGAAAGAAGAAAAGAGTGGCTTACTTATCTGAGTGTGCATCATATTACAGAAACCTAATAAGAAACACTGTCCCAGGCTTCCCTGATCACTGACATATGAGCCTGGTGCAAGAAAGGTGTCAGCATTACCTTTTCTCCTTTTCTCCCTGCTGCCTAAAGGATACTGCCACCTTTGGAGTCCTTTTTGTAACCATCTTCTTTGCAGAGTCTTGCTCAGGCCAGGCTTTCAGGTAACTAGAACATTGGCAGAGCAAATAAACTTAATTTTAAGAAGTAGAATAAATTTTTGGTCATGTTTTCTTGTTTAATACTAGCATCAAACCAACCAAACAAATCAACTACAACTACAACAACAAATCCTAATCAAATTATTCCTCAAAAGTTTAACAATAGCATTTTATTCCCACCTTTCAGAATATGCTTTTTTGGCCATTTTCACATGCAGCAGCTTAATTTAATTTAGTTTTAAATTGACAGCCAAGGTTGCTTGTACATTTCTGGCTGAGAAATCCTGAGCCATGCTACCAAAACAGCAGACTGACTGGTGTGCCCATCTGTCCCAGGCACCTGGATCTCTTCCTCCTCTTTAGAGCTGGCTTAGAATTATTTTCAGTCCCATATGATTACAATGAGCTAACAAACAAGTTTTGGTGTCTTCAGTTCTTAATTATGAGGAAAAAATGGATCTCTCTGAAATTTGGAGGCTGGGAAGGATGGATATTATCATTTTACTTTGAGGTTGTTCTCATACTTCTACCTGAGACTTCCCTATTGAGAAAATTGATCTGTATTGAATACCCTGTGCAATACTGTTCAGCAAGGCCTCAAAAAATATGTGTTATAGACACTTTGCTTGGTGCTTTGCTAGCAATTTTCTCCTTTAACTTTTCTCAACAGCTGAGATCTAATCACTCATTATTTCTGATGCAACTAACATACTATGTCATACTTTCATAATTTTTGCCTCCTCTCCCATTTATTGCAAATGAGAATTTAATTCAAGTAGAAAATGGGCACTGAATATTCCCTTCCCTCTTACATTTTCCATTTACTTTTCTGGGTAGCGCTTTGGAGAAAAAGTAGAAACCTGTTTATGTTTAGGAATGATGTCCTGTTCAAAGTGCTGGAATGGCCTGCCCAGGGAGGAGGTGGAGTCACCATCCCTGGATGTGTTTAAGGAAAGACTGGATGTGGCACTCAGGGCCATAGTTTAGTTGAGGTGTTAGGGCTGGGTTGGACTCGATCTTGGAGGTCTCCTCCAACCCAGTGATTCTGAGAGATTCTGTGTGTGATCCTGAGTGATTCTGTGTGTGATCCTAGGCACAATTACTTTGACCCCCTTCTGCAGCACTCAAGCCTTCATATTCCCTGTCAGCCCTATCAGTTCTCCAGCCTGGATGATGGACAGTACATATTCTGACAAATCTTACCCCAGGCAGCCACCAGACCTCAGAGCATCTTCTCATCCATACAAAAAAAGAAACCCCAACAACAACAACAATACAAAAAACAACAAACAAACAAACCAACCAAAAAACCCACAACCACCCAACATGTGAACCCTCAGACTTTTGCATATCGAAATAAATCTTCAGTTCCACTCTCCTTCTCAAATTGAATTTTCAGCCCTTAATTCAATCAGTGGAGGAAATGGACTGACCTCCTCTGGACAGATGAGAGGGAGGGCAAATGGAAGAGCTGAATATCTGCTCTCTTTCAGTAGCAGTTAAGGGCATTCCAGTAAGAGCTGTTGCACAATACCAAATGGCATTTTGTTCTTCAAATGCTGACAGTTTTTCAGACATTTTGATTAAATTAGGAAGGTATAATAGCTCTGTACCATAGTATAGGGCTGAAAGTTTACTTCACTTTTGCAATAGGCTGTTAGCTAAAGTAATAAGTGAAGCAGCAATAATATTTCAATTACTTAGCTGGAATGATACTTATTACACAGACATGTCAAAATAGCAGTGGCAGAGGCCTGGTTTGCAGGCACCATTTGAGATAATACATTCTGGAGGCATATTGTCAACATTTTGCTCCTTGCAGAGAGGCTGAGTAAAAGGGCTTAGCCATTTCAATGGAGCTGTAAAAACATTTTCTGTGAAGAAATTAAGAAAGTCCCATTAGCTCTTTGCAACACCTGTGGTGTCTCAGTCTTTCTTTAAGCCTCCCTTAATCTTCTGCTGCACTCCATGGATACACTGACAACCAGGATAACAGCAAGTTGTTTGGAAACTGTTTCAGTAACAAAGAAAATGCTGTGTAAGGGTGGCAAACAGAAAATCTGTGCCATGGCTACTGGTAGCTACAACAAGGTTTTCTACACACGCCCATGCACTGGGATTATCGTCAGACCCCCCCAGGTGCCATTCCCTCTTTTGTCATTCTGAAATGCTGGCATGAAAACCAGGAATCTGCTCAGTCAACCCCTTGCAGGCATGTCCATGGAACACAGACACTCTTGGAGAGTGAATTCTGGTTACTGAACCAGGCCTTTGCTGAGAATCCTGCAGGGAGCAGAGCTGGAGATAACTTTATTTCACCTCCAAAAATCTTCCAGTTCTTTCGGAGATTGCAGGGGGGTTCCAGGGTCTTTGATTCCCCCTGAGTTGTTCAACAATTCATAAAGGATGTTCCACTGCCTTTTGAGGAGGTCACTGGTGAGGACAAACGTGTCCCACTGCCCCAGAGAAAATCCCCAGTTCTGTGTCTGAAGTCCTGGCAAGAGCCTGGAGGAGACCCCCAGGGCAGGCAGCCCAATATCCCACCCCGACTGTGCCAGCACTTGCACACTGCCAACAAAGTTTCACAGTCTACACAGCAGTTTGAATGCACAAAGCATTTTTTGAACTGTCAGTAGGCTTTGATAAATAATAATAAAATAAACCAAGCCAAAACAGACATTCAAACCAAAATAAGACAAAGAAACCAACAGGAACACTTAGAGAAAGATTTTTGCAGACAGCCACCAACAGTGTTAAAGTAAGGACTGAGAAAACCCAGACAAGGCTGATTCTCATAAAAAGCTTTAATCAAAACTTTTGGAGCTGAATTCTGCCTCTCTCTGCTCTCAGCTTGGATGGTTTAGTCTCTTCTCCCTTTCCCAAAGTGCAGATTTCGTTTTCCTTAGACTGTCTTAGAAAATGCCTTTTTCCACCGGCAGCTATCATGTGTTTTCACAGCAATAGAAAACCCTGTTCTAGTAATTCAAGAGAAACAACCTGCATGGGTTTATGATTTTTTTTTTTTTACATTAAGATTTCATCTGCTCTCTTTGTTGTTTTTTAGTTTACATCATCACCTCTTCCAGTTTTATTTTTTTCCACTGTTCGTCCTCAGCAAGACAGTGGTTCAAATATTTTCCTCCTAAAAAAACCAGTGTGCTCTGAAACAGGCATTCTGGACTTTCTTTTCTTACTTTGAGTAGTTATTTTCCAGGACACTCACTGAACTTTCAGACAGAAAGAGAGCAGTCAGCAATGTGCAGGAGAGCTTGTTTCTCTTCTTTCAGCAGAGCATTCCCAGGCAAGCAGATGCAACATTTGCATCTCCATACTGCCCTGAAATACCTTAATCTGCCCGTTCCCAAGGCACCATTTGCATAAAGAGCAATCTACAGGAGAGCCACCCAAACAATCTTACCTCTGCATCAGCAGTATGGCTTATTTTTTCTCAAATGAGCAAATGAGCAAAGCACCTTTATGTGTTAAACCAGTTCAAGTAGGAGGCATCCCAATAAAACATTAAAGGTATTTTAATGGGAGGGCAGCCCACTGGAATTTTAACTACTATTCACAGAGCAAAATGTGTGCAGAGAAGCAAAAAAATATACAGAAGCACAGGGCAGAATATTTAGTCAACTTTTTAAGGGGCGCTTGTGTCAGAGAGACTGAAAACCTTACATGACCTGCTCTTATGGTAATACACTAAGAAATAAGAACAGGAGGAAGCATCCTGTTCCATGAAACATCTCCAAGAGACTTAAAACATGGTGCGTAAAAAATAGTATTGCTGTATGTTTTATTCTTATTCTTTGTTTTGTTGGGGGTTTTTTTAACTGTTTTTCCCCCTTAACTCTCTTTGACAGTCTCTGCCCATCTGCCTCCCACTCTTCCTTTTGCTTGTGCAGGAGCAAACCCTGGGTGGTGCAGTAAATCCTTCTTGCATTTCCTTCATCACAACAGAGATCAGAAAGTGACCGCAGAGCCCCAGCCTTAAAAACACAGGCTGTGGTTAAACGGGGAGGAATTTGGAACACCCTGATATAACCATGGCACTAACGGTGTGTAAAAACACAAATAAAGGGCGGGATAAATCTCACAGGGGAAATACCCCTTTGCATGTTTTCCAACAGCCAAACCAGTGTCTCAGCGCCCTTGATACAACCCTGGTAACATTTACATAGGATCAACTGGGGCTTTCTTCTCTCTGTCAATTTACCCTGCGCTTAGGATACAATTCTTGAACTTACTGAAGCAATCAAGCAAAACATTAGTGGGGCCAAAGTAAGTCCAGCACCAAATTCTTCCTCAAACTGTCCACTATTCATTTATTCTGTTTGCAGCCAAGAAAACTTTGAAATCCATTCTCATTTGTGGTTTTGGATGGCTACTCTGCACTACCAGTAGCAAGTTCAGAATCCAGTGTTATTTCCTGCAGTTCAGACCTTGACCTGCATGAACAATCCATACTTGTGGTGTTGTTTTCCTGTATCAAACTTAGCAAGTGTGTGAACAAGAGGTTATTTCTTTGGTGGGGGCAAATGTCAGGACTGGCATCTACTACACATGAAGTGCTTTAACCCATCTCAGCTGAATAACTGTGCAGCAAGAATTGCCTTGCTGTGCATTCCAAGATAATGCTTTAGCCATCTGAACTTTATTGTACCCTGAGATGCAAAATTAAGAGCATATATGAATTACCTGTCATGGCACACAGGTAACATCCACCTTTATTAAGTTCAGGACCATACACCTCTCCAAACCACCCTGCTGTGACCCCTCATTTCTCCCGGCACAGTAACCCACATAAACTTGCACAGAGCCTGCTTTACCTCCCCCAGCCAAACCCCACTCCGTGTACGAATGAACAAGAAACACTCTCTGCTTTCTCCTACTATTTAGATCAAGTGGAACATCGCCTTGGTTTTCCAAACAGTGCCAGTGCCTCTTTTTACACATTTTCTTGATGGATTTACTCCTAAAGAGCTGATTTTCACCCCTCGGTCCCGCACTGCCCGTGGCTGCAGCCCCGTGTCGGGATCCCCTGTGTCACCTGCAGCCCTCCCCGCCCCGAGCTGCTCCTTCCCACCGCGGGGAACAAAGGGGCCATTGTGTCCGCTCCGAGCAGCGAGCAGGGTTTGTTTTCCAGCCCTCCGTCCCCCGGGCAATGCACCCGGTCCCTCCCGGCTCACACACCGGCACCAGGGACACGCTCGGCTCCTGTCCCTCTGCTCCCCCAGGGGCTCCCAGCACGTCCCGCCACCCCGTCACCGGGATTTGGCTCTGAACTGGTGCCTGTCCAGGGCCACGGGCTGCTCTGCGATCTGCCTGCACCCCTGAGAACGGGACTCTGCTTGCGAGCACATCCCGGGTCTTGGCCAAGCTGTGGCACCTGCACTAAAGCAGGGAAAATACAGGAGGAGGAGGGATGGCAAGGCATTCTCTTAAATAATGATGTTTCTCCCTTCCAAATATTATCACCCCTAGATAAGTCTAGGTATGAAGGGATTTCCTTTTTCACAAAATGTTTCCTGTCTAGGTTTTGTTCCTGACTCATTATAAAATTGCAAGGAGTTTGTCAGGCAGGGCATCAGTGTAGCTTCAGCCTCCCATCTGCACCACAGAGGGGATACACAGCAGGGTGCTGGAGCAAGAACATTTTTTTCTGATGAAATATAACTGCTGGAGCATTTCAGCCAAGGACAGGGTCTTGGATACAACCCTGTGTACTCCTGTGGGCTGGCCAGAACCCCATGTCTCTGGGTACAGCAGGTGATTCTTTGCTCCTTGCTCTTGGTTTCTATTGATGCTGCTCAAATGCTTTCTCTCTTGCATATATTTTCTTAGACCATATTTCCAATTTTACTGTTCCCTCTCTCTCTCTCTCTCACCTGCTGTTTGCTCACTGCAGAACTCTGTGTGCACATGGTTAAACAATACCCTGGGAAATCCCACCAAAGCTCCATGCTTTCAACTCCTCTGTGAGCAGCTCAAATCCAGAGCTCACATACTGAACAAGTCCTTTTTTCATTCTTTTTTTTTTAAATGTGCCTAGCTCTGTGTTTGTTGCATTTATTCATAACAGAAGGGCAGCCATTTCACTCACCAGTTCCAGTCAGTTTTACCCAGCCCATAATACCATCATTGTAGTCAGCTTGCTGAGAGCTGGAAAAATTAAACATACCTGTTTGTAATGAATGCTGATAATTACACAACAAACAAACAACAAAGCAGTCTGCTAGATCCAATCACTTCCTCAATTTGGAGACATTAGCATTGATAATTGCACTCTGTGGAAGCTCGGAGGCACTAAACAAGATTGCATCCTCTGTACTCATAAAAGACATCACCAGAGCAGAGAAACTTACACTCTAGGAGGGAAAAGACACATGACACTGCTTCTACAGATGAGCAACAGGGTACAGAACCAATCACTCAGCCAAAGACGTGACACAGATAGAGCTGGAACCAAGTTAACTGAGTGCCATAAAAGCTAGTAGCTGGTGCCACTAGCTTTGGCACCAAACTATCTTTCTAAGACAAACTCCTGGACAAAACTGAAAGATCTTGTGAGAATGTACAGGATCCACAAATCCCATTTCTATGTGTAATTCTTTTGAAAAGCAGTTTTCTTTAATTTCCTAGCTTTCTATATATGAACCTTCAAGAGTAATGGAGCTTTTATATCTGACTGTTCATGTGATGAAATTAATTTCTAGTCTCTGTGGGGAAGGATGCACCATGGACAGTAACATCTACATCCAGATGCTCCACTTGTGTGTGTGTGATGCAAAATATTCAATAAGCTTATCTCTGGATTCCTGATTTTCTGTTACCATCAGTGCCTGGCAATGTGGTTCTCAGAGAGATGCTTTGCTATACAGATTATCATACCTGGAGAAAAGCCCTGAATTTCCAAACCTTACTAGCTTTGTTTTCCCTTTCCCATAATACTGAACAGTTATTGTAATTGCAACAGATCAGAATATGAAAATTCTCCTGTCCAGCATTTAATTCCTGTGAAGACAGACTGATGGAGCAGGGGTTGCTGAGCCTGGAGAGGAGACAGAGGTCTTGTAACACCTAAAGGCAAGAAGCTTGGAGAAGGACATTTCATGAGGACACGCATGACAGGACAAGGAGGAATGGTCTGAAACTGAAAGGAAGCATGTTTAGAACAGGTATTAGGAAAAAAATCTTGACTGTGAGGGTGTTGAGGCACTGGAACAGGCTGCCCAACCTGATCTAGTAGAAGATGGTCCTTAAGGTCCTTTCCAACACAAACCACTCAATGATTCCATGATTAATTTATTTATGCCTCCATTTCCACAAGACTGTACTCTCTCGAATCCTTTTAATCCATATAATACAAAAATAATTCAATCTACACAAATACAGATACCTTTTAAAGCAATCACTGCTTTCCCCAGCCTGCACTTGCAGCAGGATGAGGTCTCACTTGTAATGCACACCACATCAGCTACAATTATGAAGACACATCAGCAAACATGCGGATACAAAAATCCTGATCTCACAACCACTGATGCTGGAGGCTGAAGAATATAGAAATAGATTCGTAATAAAGGGCTGTAATAAATACCTGAGTTCAGTGCTCATTTTACACACTGGCATGAAAAAATCCCATGTGCTTTAGATCCTTCAGCAGGACACTGGCAAGTTCACCACGTGTCCAGGAGTTTTTCAGGCACAGGATAGAGGTATTTTGCAGTGCAAGAAGCAGACAGTCTGAGCCTTCAGCTTTGGGCTCCTAAATCTCAATTTAAGCAGGCTGGATTCTGCACAGAGCTAACACCTTATTATATGTTCATGTTCCTTTTCCAGGTCTTTCATAACTCCTCACCTATCAGCTCTCCCCGCTTAAGTTCCTCTCATCCTAGCACAATGGCACCAAAAACACAGACCTACTCTCAACATTTTCAAAGTGGTATTTAGCCAAATATCCCACTACATCAAAGATGAAACATCTCTGAATGTTTCAAGAGAGTTTTGCTTGTGACCAAAATGAAACCTTCCAACTGGATACCTGAGGGCTTTGATCTCAACTAGGCATGTCAATGTGGCTCTCTTTCATAGAGGCATTTGAAAGGCTCTGCTTTGTATTTTGTTCCCACCAAAGATACAGAAATACGTCAGAAGCCTCCAGAACTTTCCATGGGATGGAATGACTGCTCTTCATCCATTTCTGCTGTAACACTTCACAGGGGAGGGGCTCAGGTGAGGATGCTCATGTCAACCATGTTGGCCATTCAAAAAAGAGTGACTGGAAACATGCTGCAGGTTCTCCTCACTTTTCTTAAAAACAAACAAACAAAACCCCCACTATAATTATGTAAGAAATCACTGAACGTTTTGCCTAACCCTCCTAAAAAAGCCAAATGAAGAAAGAAATCACTATATCAAAGTAAGGTTCATGATTACAAAGTATCTGGGAACCTCTCGTGTCAGTTTTTTCACTGTGTCCAATTAGTCCTTAGTTTGCTTCAAGCTTTTATATAAGGAATAGGGTAGCTTCATTCATGTCTTTTTAGAAGACATTTAGTAGACATTTTGTGCAAGTAATTACTGAAGTTGCAATAGAAGAAAAAAAAAAAAGGCTATTTCCTACTCCATTACTGTACATTAATATATCTTCCCTGACATTTACTGTCAGGACTCAGTTTTTCTTACCATCAATCTACTTCACACAATTTAGTCCCTTATTGGATGGAAAATTTTCAGACTAAGAATATCCCACAGTCCTTCTGTTGCATGATGATTCCTATCACTTTAGGTGTCTTTTTTATCAATCACAGGCACTAGAGACTTTTCTGAACAATAAAGTCAAAAGTGCAAAAGGTGCCCGCTCAGGAACAAAGAATTTCCATTTTCTATCTACCTTTTAGCCTTTCACATTTCTTGAGTGTAAATAGAGTTCGAAAGCAGGACAGAATACAGGTTGATTTTCTTCATTTTAAACAGATCACATGTTATTCTTCTGCAAGGTGGACTCTTGTATTACTCTCCCAATTCCTCATTACATTACAGCCAGTTTATATGGTCACATGAAATTACTATCAGGATAAAAAAAAAAGTGTTCCATTCCAAGTGTCCTGAACTTACCCATCAATAGTTTCCTGCTTTGCTTGTATCCAAATGACTCTTTAATGGGAACAAAGCACAAAATGGATTCTTTTAGCCCAGAAGAGTAAAGCCAGATTACAGGAGAAAATCATTGCTGACAGAAGGGATGTCACCAGCAGCAGCTCAGGCACTACTGCACTGAGCAGACTCAGACCAAGCTACAGGAATGGCTCTCACACATTCCAGCCTCACACCTGGAGCTGTGCCAGTGCAGAAGAATCATTTCTACATCCCCCCTTCAGCTCAGATAGCATATTTATGTATCTGCACACAACCAAAGGGGATTACGGTGAATGATGCACAGCAAATGCCTGAGAAGAGCTGTCAGATAAAGGCTCCATCATTTCTGGCATCCTCAAACAGTTTTCATTAAAGAAAGAAGTGGATAGATGTCACTGGTTGAAGGGCTCACTTCCAGCAGTGAAATACAAGAAAGCATCAACTGAGAGAGTGCTGAAAGTTTCTGATATTTTTCATGCCACCCAAAGACAAGAAGGATACTTGGACATGTCACAGTTTTCAAAGCAAAGGGATAATTCCTATTCACAATATCATGAAAAATCAAGAATACCCACTTGATAATTCTGACAGAATAATCTGTCAGATGTGAGCAATTGAGATTAAAAGTGAAGAGTGAAAACAAAAGATGAAGTGCAAAAAGGGAGGGATCTGCCCCAAAGCAGCAACAGCAAATGGTAGCTTCTTCAGGGGCAAGGTCTTTCTGTGCAGCAGGGGCATCTTGCCTGTTGCTTATGCAAGAGGTAGCAGGGTTATAATCCATTCATAGTGCTGCTAGTGCCACTTGTCACATTGACTAGTGACAGAATGGGCTGCACCACTGGCAAGTTTGGAAGGTGAGAGAAACTTCTAGGTTCAGCAAAAGACAGTCCAGTTCCTGTAGAATGCCACTTCTAAGCTCCTGAGAAATGCTGCTGTTATCTCACCTGATCAAAGGACCTTGCATTCCACAGGAAATAGCAGGTGGATTATCATACCCCACCTGAAGAGGAGGGACTCCACCAGCAACCAGAAAATTTCTCCTCCTCCAACAGATGCAAAGTGGGATTCCTGTGAGGAAAGGGGCTTAAAGGTTGTGATATCTCCTTTGCTTAAGCTCCAGCATCAGAGGCAAGCTGCTCTAACATAATGAATTAAAGAAAAATTAACAACAACAGCAACAAGCTAACAAAACAAAAACAATCAGAAATCAGAAATCCCATGGTTCCAGTTTAGAAGGTGCAAAAAGCAACTGCACCAAATGAAGAACTTTATATCCTTGATTCAGGTGTCAGTGTCTGACTTCTTGGTGTCACCGAGGATATCACTCACCGCCACTCTCCTCCTCTCCCCCTCCCTACACCCCAAAAAAGGCCAGAAAAAGTCTCTGCACTGCAAGAAAATACTATGGATGGAAGCTTAATCTGTCCATTTGTGATGTGCAATATCTAATGTCTAACTTGACCTTCCCTCACACTCCCGTGGATCAGTGCAAACTTCTGGTTATTTGTAAGATAAAATATTGTGCCATTAGCAGAAGCCACTCGTGACAAACAGCTCAGGCATTTGACTTCCACAGAAGAGTAGATGTTGATTTTTGCTCTTGCTCCAGCAAAATAGTGATTAACTGGAAGCTATTCAGTGTCCCAGTGCCAAGGTGGGTAAAAAGCACCAGACAACATCTTGTGAACATCTTTACTCTCTGTTATTAAAAGAAAAAATTGCACATTCAAGATAGCTGTCACAGTCAGCTCTGGTGACTTCATTTCTGCCTCTCTTTTCTAAGCATAGGCTAAAGGTATTTGATATAACACTACAATGCCTCTCTCTCTATTCAGAGTGCTGCCAAAGCAGAGATAGATATATCGTGGGCTTAGACTCAGAAGGAAATTCAGGTGCACGTTCAGGTAGAGCTGTCTCAGTTTCTAGCACTTGTTCCTCGAGGAGCAGAGCAAAAGGAGCCCCGGAGCACAGCCCCAGGCTGACCACAAGACTCTGTGACCCCAGGAGCAGCAGGTCAAGGTCTGACCAGAGAAAACCCCACTTTTCCTGTTCTCCAGATGTCTCATTCTCCCCTGGGCAATGCTTGTGACACAGAGAGATGTAGATAAAGCTATTTCAAAATTGCACCAAAAAAAAAAAAAAAAAAAAAAAAAAAAAAAAAAAAAATCATATGGTTGGAATGTACGGGGGGGAAAGAAATCAGGCCACATTAGAATTATTCTGTCTTCTGACCTGGCCCACAGCCCCTGTCTTGTGAGCAGCCTTCACTTACAGCTCCTCTTGCACACATTTAGACAAGCCTGAGAACTCATTTATCTTCCAGGGATGTCTTGAGCTGTAATGAATGCTTTACTGTATAGCACCATAAGTCTTTAGGATGAAATAAGTAACATAAACTCAAATAATTTACTAATGAAAATCATTAATAATAAATGTAATTACAGAGCTTTTGTAATGATTAAGATCTTCAGAATATTTCAACATCTGCATTATCAATTTATGATTTTAAAACAGAGGAAGATAACAGAATTTTTACAGAAATCTTTAAAGGGGATGAATTCTACAATTATTTAAAAAGAGTTTCTCCTGGAAGAGAAAAAATCCAGGGAATGGAGAATAAAGGAAAGGGAACAAGTCTTTTAAAAATGGTGTCAGTTTCTAGGCCGTAGAAGTATATGCACAATTTAATACTGGGTGGGAGGAGGATTATGTCTATCTTGAATAGAGTCAAGACCAACCATAGATTATGGCACTGAATTTCGCCAGGGCAAGAAATCATCATAATTTAAAACAAAAAAGTATTTAAGAAAATGGGTGAAAAAACAAAAGGAGTTTTTTTCCAAAGAAAATAAAAAGAAAATAAGAAAGGTCACATAAAACAAATAACATATTATCAGAGAATTTTTTTATTCTGTTTACATTTCTCCTTATGTCATCACATTTTTCCTTACATAAATATATTGAATGTACAACAATATAAACATGTGCAGTGGTGTCGCTCCTCCTTAGAAAACTTCCAGGACTTTCCCAAATTATTTCTTCCTTCAAGATGAAGAGGTTTTCATTTTTTTAACCACTGCACACACCATGAGTCAAGATTTATTAAATAAGCATCCAGCAGTACCAGATAGCAGAACTGAACAATTACCTGGTCCATTTCTTCTCTCCATCAACTTTCCTAGCACTACAGTCTTTACATATTGCCTGATAAATCAGAGCTTTTTAGTGAATAAGAGCCATCTCCCAAACAGTTTCCTCTCAATAAACTTTTATGATACCAGGTTTTTATGGTATCTTCCCTGCCTTTCTTGTCAGGACCCAGCACATATCTAAGTAGACTTTTCATCTCTCTTGATGCATTCTAAAAGTGTTAGTAAAATGTAAGCAGGAACAAGATGAATGGGAAGAGTCCCAAAAGCTTTAATCAACCCCTAGATATTGCAAATAATTAAACAATTGCTTCAAACAGAATTCAGTGCTGCAATCCTTGACTTCAACAAAAACCTGAGTCAAAATTTCAAAGCCAGGCCTCAGTAATACGAAATCTTCAGCAATGTTATTTATCACTAGAAATCCAACAGGTATTGCTTTAGTTTGAAAAAACAAAAACAAACAAACAAACACACAAACAAACAACAACAACAACACCCCTCCACACTGCCCCCCACTCTCCTAAAAAAAAACCCAAGCAAAAAAAACACCCCCCCCCAAAAAAAAATTTTTTTTGCCCTATTTCATTTTTGGAAGGTTTTAAAATTACCACTAATATATAATGATTGCCACAGGATTTTACAAAAAGTCATGATCTGCTGCTTGTATTCAACACAAATATTTTCTAGAGAAACTCATGTTGATATGCCTGCTTGATGTTCAGAAATCATTTTGAAGAGGAAAAGTAAGAAGTGCTAAACACTAAGCTAGTCTGACCATCTTCTCATTACAGTACAGATAGACAATCTCTCAGAACCAGAAAAACGAGACACAAAGCTGGTCTGGTGAGGATCCTGTTTTGCCTTTGAAAAATGTTAGAGTAATTGATAGTTTCAATAATACATAGTTTCAAAGTATTAAGCATTCCTTTGCTCAGTGCTTCAAAGGGGTCCCCAAATGCCTAGAAATGCAACTATTTTCCTTTTAATGTTTGATAGGAAAAAGTATTAAAAAGACTCTTAAAAATACAAATAAAGAGATCTATCCACTTTTTGATCCACCTTTATCTGAAATTAAAAAAGAAATTTGAGTGCTTTACATGTCCCCCTGTAATGAAAAGCCTCACAAAAGACTCTGATGTGGAACTAATTTGCATTCTGAATGTGCTGAATGGACTACAGAGACTATAGTAACCTTTAGAGAATCTTTGCTGCGTTAAAAAAAGCAATTCATATTCTACCTCCTTCTACAGAAAATGAAAGGTTGAAAGATGTAAATTAGACAAAACAAACAAGCCTTTCATAATATATTATCAGCTCCAGGTTTCCTGTGCACTTACTAAAATTTCAGTAACTCCTCTTCCAATTTCAAGCAGAGTAAGCTTAGGCTATTTGACAAATGCCCTTATCACCATTTGATTTAAGTGTTGCTACATACAGAAGCATATTTCAAGGAATGAAGTATTAAAAAACAACTTCTTTGAACTTCCTTACTGTCTCACTCATGCCATCAAAGGGATGATAGCCTTTTTATTATTTAAAGCTCACATAATTTCTAGCCTGTCTAACTGACTTTAAGCTTCCGTGACCACGTGGTGCATGTACATCTTCACATTTCCTTAATTCAAGTGTTGGAACCCGCTGACCCATGTCAGCAGATTTTAACAGGGTGGTCAAAGCCATAAACAGAATTACATTCCTGCTCATCCCATGAATAAAGAGAGTTAAGGAAAATAAAAGCATCCTCTAAAAGCCTTAATTAAGAGATTGGAAACAACATACACTCGTCCCATGTGAGATACAGTGAGGCTTTCTAAAGACTCAGCTCTCTCAGAAAGTGTGTGTTAGACACCAGGGTTCCCTTGGCTTCAGTGCTGGTGGGGTTGTCCACTAAGGGGCAATCAAGTTAACTTCAAAAGCAGAGAAGGAGTGATTTGATAGACATTCCTTATCCCCACCATGCAGCATCATTAAAATTATCTGTCATCCACACAAGCTGTCTGTCTTTCCTTATTTACCCTTGTCCTTATAACAACTCTGCCAGTCCTGTATAATGAGGCACATTGCTTCTCCAGATGCCCCAAATCCTTGCATCAACACTATTATCTTGGAGCCAGACTGGAAAGAAGGGCTGTGAGAGGCCCTCCAGCCTTCCTCTTGCCCAAAGGTATGATCACAATTATTTTGAAATGGTGTTTATCTAACCTGCCTTCAGAAACATCCTCAGCCTTCCCCAGTAACCTCGGTCAATGTTTATGAACATGACTTGTTATTTTCACAGCACACAGGAAGGACAGGCTCTGTCCCTATATCTCAGCAACTGTCTGTTACCTACAGGTTTTAATATGCTTCCTACTTTTGCTTTTGTAGACAAATATGCTCTACTCTTTCTAAATTTTTTCCGTCTACCGCTGTTGTCGTATTCATTGCTCTACTCTGACTTTTACCAGTTGATATCTGTTAAGCGTGTGTCCAAAACTGGACACAGCACTTCTTATTTGGAGCTTGTAAGATTTCTTTTGAAGGGTTTGCCTTAAATATTTTTCAGAAGTTTCTTTATTTTTTGTAGTGTCCTTTTCCTCAGCAAATCCCTGCTAACCCAAGCCCGGCCCTCTCCCCATCGCCCTGATGGTCCACCCTGCCATGTGCAGGACAGCAATTAAGCTCCATTTGTTTCCTCCCTTCCTCAGATGGAACAAACCTAGCAAGACTGCAGGTTCTTCAGCAGGGCTGAAACCATCTTAAAAGGCACTCAGCTCTAAACTATTAGCTATCATTTGCTATACTATCTATATATAAATATATTAATATGGATATTTCATATATATATAAACTATAATTGGCTATACTCTGTCGATAATTAAGAGTAAATTATCAGTAAAGAGTAAGGTAATTAAGAGTAAATACAGTATTTCAGTGTCACTGGAAATCATATTTGAAGGATCCAGCTGGAAAAGGATGCAATTTCCCATATTGTCAGTTCATCAGCCTTTCACTCGGCCCCTCCTTCTTTCTTGTCAGAGATCGATCCAAACCCATCGTTCTTCTCTTCAGTGCAATGATTGGCTCAAGCCCAAATCTGGGGCTCAGCTGGGGCCCTCAGCTGTCCCTGGGCTGAAGCACCAAGGGAGGGTGGCTGCCCTGGAAGGGTGTGATGTGATCCCCGTATGTGAGAGCCTGGGCAGGCTGCGAGCACCAGGCACCTCCGACCTGGCCAAATCCTCCCCACCCAGCTGCAGCAGAGATGAAAAACACCACACTGGCATTTACCAACACTCCTTCTGCCATAGCAGTCAGAGGTTCAAGGGTGTAGGAAGCAAAACAAGCAGGCACACTAAACAGAAGAGAACAATAAGCAGAGATCCCATGAGGATCCCAAAAGAGCTTTCAGCGTTATACACTGATTTTACACAGAAGGACACCAGACTACAACCCATCAGGACATTGATCTGAACAGCAATTCAAGTCAGGCACCAAATCACCTTGGAAGACCCAGGCTTTAATTACTGCTGATACAGAAAATGGTGTAAAACCTGCTGATGAATGGCTAATGTCTACCAGGAGCTTTGCAAGCTCGCAGCACAGACTGCCTCTGCTCTGAGGAACACTTCATATCACACTGGAGAGAAAGAAAAAAGAATGAAAAAGAAGTTGAGCAGTGTCAGCCTGAACTGCTGAGTAAGAACAGATCTGCTAAATGTAAACACGTTGAAATACTAATTAAAGTCACAGACCTCCATTAGCTGCCTAGCAAAATCCACCAAATCCCTAATGGAATGAATCACACATTTTGGGATCAAAGCTGACGTGTCAGTCAGGTCACAGGAGTGCGTGTGACTGCTTCACCTCTCATCCTGTTCCTCCACCATGCTGGCAATGTGCTTTTGCTTACAGTAAAACTGTGTCAGAGGCCTCAGATCAGTGCCAGATGAACAAGACTAAATGACTATGGAGTTTGTCTTCTGAAAATGTTCTTCTGATATATTAATTTCAGTAAAAACACAAACTAGCAGGGAAGCAAATATCCTGTCTGTCATCCCGGTAATGCTTCTTGTTGGCTCATTTACTGATGACACTTTGCAAGAGGACACACCTTAGAGAAGCCTGAGAATTTTGCAATGGAGGCTAATTCCAATGTAAAAAAAATTGCTGTGTTGCATGTAATTTTGTTTTAGTTTCCTGAAATAGGAAAGACAACAAAATCAGACTAGTGACAACAGTCTTAAAAAATTAAGTTGAAGATACTGTTGGAAATATAAAAAGACACAAAATGCCAGCAAGTTTTAGAAAATATATTTTAAAAAATGTAGATAGCAAATATGTGACAGCAAACGTAACTGTCATGTGTCAGAATAATGATGCCATCTCTTCTTTGCATTACTTGCACAGCCCTGCCAAAGGACTTCTCTTCCTCATTGTTCAAAAACTTCTTTGTACTTAAGCATTAAAGCACTGAAACTGCCATGTTTGAGCAAAGACTCCATCAAATCTATATTCTGTATCATGTTTTATAATTCAGTGAAGTCCTTTTTCATCCTACTAACATGCCTCAGACATGTCTTTGTAACTGAACAGCTACCAGATAATCTGCTTTCAGAGGAAATTCTTCCAGACTCCTAAAACAGGAAGGTTCTCACATCATGCTTTCTACCCATTTTAATTTTTTTTTAATCTTGCTATTATGGTTTTAATTGCTGTAATGAGCTGTATGTACTCAGTTTTGAACCCTACTAGTCCAAGCAATCTCACAATATGCATCTGTTATTGTACTAGGGCGTATATATCCCTCTGAACTCAAGATTCAGTCTTATGCCTCAAAAACCATCTGAGTTTTATACAGCTCAGTAAAAAGAAGATACAGTTTTCTCACATGAATTTTACATATTTCAGCAAAATGACCACGGGCTTGAAGTCCAGGTCATGCACACTAAGCGATCTGAAAAGAGTCCACACAGTGCTTTCAGTGAGAGTGGTTGAAAAGCGGGAAACAGAACAATTGCTTTACAGAGGCGTTGCTTCCTTTAATAATTTGTGCCACATAAAGAATACTTTTCACGCTATGTCATTCAAGAGAGATTTTGGTGGAATGTGATCATTCAGTTTACGCAGCAAAACCAAGCTACCACGATTTAATTCTGCTGCGTGCTCAAATTTTATATTGTACACCCATCAGTTGTTGAAGCATAGCTCCTGCTAAGCTGAAAGCATAAAAGAAAGAGACTCGTTTCACTTCTGAAAAGCCTGAAAATGTTTTATTCATGTATTTGTAGCACATACATTGCAGGGAGTATTACTGGATTCAAGAGAGAATTGAATGACCCTTCACAGATGAGATTCTGTTAGTTTAGGATTTTGATTGGGCAGTAAAGAATCTATCAGGTTTTTTCTTCAGCTCCAGGTCATTCATTCTGGACATTCTGATGAAGTCTAAACCAGAGCAATTATGCATTCATGAGCAGGATGCTGAGGGTTTCACTTGGAAGACTGAAGGCTGATAACCAAAGTAAGGATCAAGTATCTTTCCTGAGGCAACTGCATAATGATGAAAAGACCACATCTCAAAGCACGTATTGCAGAAAGCCTGGCACTGCTGTTCAAGCTGCTGTAGATAAACTGATGGATTTAAAATAACCAGCCCCTTCATCTGTCGGGGCTCAGTAGACCTGTACGGTGCATCAAACACAACGTGCATTCTAGAATGAAGAGCTTTGTAATGCTACGAGGCAGAGCTGACAGCTCCTGTTTCAAAGTTATCTTTAATGCAAAAACAAGAAACGTTCCCAATTGTATCCATTACAATAAAGATGCTGGATGATAAAGTCTGCTACCTAAATCATTTCAGTCATGTATAGGAAATCAAATCTCTATAAGCCTGAATGCACACAACATGCAAATCACTCTGAACTGCCTCTAATTCAAGCACATTCACATCCATCCTCAATTTCAGATACAAGGTGTTATTGTGAGCTCACTGCAGAGCCTGGTGTAACCCGAGCCCAGGGAAATGCTGACTTGGAAAGATGCGTGACAAAGAGCCCAGCCCTGCAAGTGTTTGTTCCCATGAGCCATTCCAGAGGCCAACAGGCTGCATAACAACGACTCTGGGGAGAAATTACTCCATATTAAACAATGTACTAACAACATTAGAGAGCAGGTTGCTAGCTTGAGAGTATTTGCCTTGCACAGGCAAACCCTAATTTGATGTATTCAGCAAAGAGTTGGGAATGGCTTGTCAAAATAACCCTGAGTTCCTTTATTGAGACATTAACAATGTCCCATCCCCACGTGGACAAAGCAGGGCTACCCGTGGTACGGCACAGCATTGCCTGGGTGCTGTTCTTGTGTGGAGAAAGGCTCAGGGGACTTTCAGCAAGGGCTGCACCTTGCTGAAAACAAGGAGGCCACTAGCAGTGGTGTTGGATCTGACCCAAAATACCTCACCTCACCTCATAGAGATTTTTGCTGAATGGAAGTTGTTCATTCAAAGTCCCTGTGGATTTCTAAACTAGCTGAAAACGCAATTTGGAAAAATTTAAGGGCTATTTAGAGTATGATGTTGAGAAGGAAGGAGTAGTAAGCTGCACACAAAGTGTAAGTGCTCACTTTAGGTATTTTCATTCAAATAATACCACTGTTTATTCAGGACATACGTGGCTATAGCGTATGTTTACAACAAACGCAGTGCCATGCACCAAACAGAGCAGTGTTGTTTCAGAGTCATTGCAATACACACTGTCCAGACACACTTCAGCTGGACAGATCTGTGAAAGTGAGAGGCAGAGGTGAGAGCTGGCTCTACTTATTGTAGGTGTTGTTTTAAAAAATTAAATAGTTGCGAAGTGCGGAGGCAGCATTCTCCTCCCTGCCCTCCCTGCTTTGTTAAACACATTCATCACATCCTCTTTCCCTGGGTGGATTTCTTCATCACTGATTCCATTGTCCTGTGATGGAATGGAAGAGAAAAAAGGTTACCAGATCATTTCTCTAAATCACTCATCTGGTCTGATCTGGTCTGGTGAAAACTCTAAAACTTGAGCGAATTTAAATAGCTTAAATGCTATTAAAGAACAATCTGGATCTATTTCTCAAATAAAATAAAAAAAATTTGAAAAAAGCATGGTACCAATTAAGCCAAGCATTCCATTTTGCCTGAATATTTCACAAAAACTTCAAACACACACCTTTACTTCTTTTATTGTACTGGCATATCATAGAATTAAGGCCCATTGCTGCAGCCTTTTTCCTTGTCTGCCCGTCTTTGGAGAGAGGTTATTTTTAGTTTCATGTTTTTAAAAAAAAGGTACACGGCTGGGTTGGTTGGTTTATCTTCCTGCTTTCTCCTGGAGCGTTTGGAGAAAAGCTAAACAAAGGAACAATGTGCTTTGATACTCCCTGCACGTTCCAAGATTTAGTTGAACAGTGAGCTCTGATAAACTTATCCTGCTCCTTGGGTTTGTTCAGCCTGCTGGAAAAGCAAAGAAACAGAAGCAAAGGAACAGAAGCACAGGCCTGCCACACCACATTCCCTCCGGAGCCTTGGGAGGCCTCTCCAGGGGCCTCTCTCCCACTGACAAACGCAGATCCATGTGCAGCGTGCCTAAGTGCTTAGGCACTTGGGAATGTGTTTCTCCACATGCAGGGAGTGAAGATAACCACACAGAGCAACCTTGGGCCTCTGAGGGGTTGTTAGAAAGGAACATACCTGAAAAACAACACACAGACACAGTTTTGGAATGTCACGAACTGCAACTGTCTGTTAGTGAATGCTCATCCAGTTAATTTTTGCTTTAAAGCCAAGTTTTGCATAAATTCCTACCTCTTCCAGCCTCTGTCCTTCATCAAGCATGGTTCAGCTTGTATTATTGGGATATACCTACTGTGTTAGTGCAGTCTGTGGGAGTCAGAAACCTTAAGCAGTTAATTCACATTGCTTGATAACCAGAAGCTGAGAAAGAGCTTTTGCCAATATAGGAAAATTGCTCATTGCCACCAAAAGAAATCAAGGAAAACTCTGTCTAAGCACTGTTTGTCTAACATGAAAACATGGTCATACTTTGAAAGGGAAGAGGCTGTAATAAGTATGGAAAACTTACTACATTTAGTTGAGATGCTAATCAAATCTCATTCCCTGGTTTCAAAGTGAAATCCAGACTCCCAGTGGCACAAAACCTTCCAGAGAAATAAGACTAATTACACTGCAGCATTTCTAGACCTTGAGGTTTTTAATCACATATACCATCTTGCTTAACATTTCATTCACTTAACACAGGCAAGGTACAGGTTTTTGTAGAAGTATCTGGAAGTGCATCTAGAATGCATTGCCTGTCCACTGTTTTATTTACAGGTTTTTTTTCAATGAAAATCAGTAGCTAATAAACCAAAGCATTATTACACAAACACAAAATACAATCATTAACATTTTACTGGATACAAATGATAAGCATAAGGAAATGTCCACGTACGCTCACTGACATGAATTTGTGTTAGCTTGCTACTAATATATGATACTGTGAATTGGTGAAAGACAGATGTGTATTAAAAAAAAATTAGAGAGCCACTCATGTTTGACATGATCTTATACTGAGATAAATATCTACAGACAGTGGTATGATCATGTACACTCACATGTGATCATATCAACATAGGTAATTTTTTTCTGACAAAGTATCATCATCAAAGTAGTTGAACCTCTTCAACAAAGCTTGCTTTGATCAAGTACCAGATACAATTTTCTAAAGTGTTGGATGATACAGAAACTATCTGTGCAAGTGCAGCAATTTTGATTCAGAAAAAAATTTTAAAAAGTTGTATTTACAAGGGTAACTTTTAAATTCAGTGATTAAGACTCCAGTCTTCATATTCCAAACACCTGTTGATTTTTTTTTTTTTTTTTTTTTGGTGGTTTACTCTCCTCTCCCCATTCCTTCTCCCCACCACAAATATTAGCCCAGGTTTAAAGTCGACTATCACAATTAAAACTCTTCAAAAAACAGTAAGCTATTCACCTTGTGCCAAAAAAAAAAAAAAGGGAAAAAAAAAAAAGGAAAAAAAAGCAGTACTATAACATTACTCATAAGATTTCATAAATCCTTCATAATTAAAGAAACTTCCAGGAGCAAAAAAACCCTACACAACTTGTAGAACTTGGGAGGAGAAATAAAGGAAAGAGGAGACATACATCCATTGACTTCGTTTGTTTGTTCTTTTCTGAATTTCATTTACAAAAAGCTCCTGGTACTTTTTCTAATGTTTCCACACCTCCTTTCGCTGGCACATATGGTTTAATATACAAACAATTTAAATAAAATGTCAAATTCAAATTCCCACCATAAATAATTCCACTCTTACAAAAACTGGTGGGGTTTTAGCTATTTCAAAACTAGCCCTGCCAGGCTAACCATTTGGTTAGGAATCAGGAGTTAAATAAGAGGCTTCTTACAAAAAAATTGTTATTCTCTTTTAGCCTTGTAACAATTTCATACAAATGAAATCTAGAAGAAACCCTTTTCACTGATGTTGTTTCTTTTTCATACATCCTGATACCCATAAGTTATAACTATATAGGCTGTGTAAGAAACAGAACTATTAGAGCTTTTCTGTGTTTTCTAGGGGTTCTCTGAGCCCGTTGATGTTGTTTAACTTAAAAAATAAAACCGCTTGAAGACCTTATTCTAAATGGTAGAAAAAACTCTCTAGCATTTTCTCTTCATGGAGTGTTATTATCCATCCTTATTGTAAGATACTGTGTTTCTTCTCAGCTTTAAATTGGGTTTGTCAGTACAGTCTCTTTTTGCTTCCATCTTGTTTTTCAGATTCCAACTCATTTGGTGAAAGAGCTCAAAATTTTACCTCCTTGCTGAAGCTGGTCTTTTCACACTGGCCTGCTTTGAAAGTCAGATTATTGAGTGCTTCTCTGGGTCAAACTGGTGCTAATTTGAGTATGGAGTGGAACCAAGCTGGTTTTGTGAGGAGTTTGGGTTGATTTCTTCTCATGCTGGATTGGAGATCGAGCCATCTCAGGTGGTTCAGGAAACGGGGTGGGGAGTGGTAGCCATTTCCATGCCAGAGTCTCTTAACAGCAAAAATACAGAAGAGAAACGGAGAGAATGAAAAAAAGGCTTGTGGTTGAGTGAAGAGAACTCCCATGTCCGTGAGTGGTGGTATTGTTCACTGAATTTGTGACAGATGACAGAGAAGTGGAACTTGCTGAAGAGTTGTTTGAAGGTGTTGGACTTGTTCCATTACTTGTTCCACTACAGTAGATCTAGAATGGGGAGAGGAAGGGAAGTAACAAAAAGAGTTATATTGTCTCTTTTTAAAAATAAGAATACATATTAGTAGCAATGGACACTGTGTAGCCCCACTTAGTCACAGCACACATATAATACATACAAGTGCTCACGCCTTTCATTGTGCAGTTCAGGACAAAGACATCTTGAATTGCACGTGTGGGATTCATTTAAGAAACAAATCTAATCTTTTTCTAAATGTATTTATATAACTATTATTTGATGGAAATCCTTCCCTAAATTAGAAGATGCATAGGTTTCCAGAAACCTCACAAAGAAAAAATTGCAACTATAGAGCTATGTAAAGGCAAATCTCAGGATAAGAAATATTTTCAAACAACTGCATGAATTGCAGCCTGCATTTGCAGACAAAGCCACAAACAAAAATATGAGGAAACAACAATCAAGAATCTATTGATACTGTTTCTGGGGCTGGTTTCTGCTTCCTTTGAAGCAATGGTGGGGCTTTATGTGAGTGGATTTAATACTTCAGCCTCCCTTATCTTGCTGTGGTAGCACTGAACTGCAGAAGTTAGAACAATGAAACCATACTGATTAAATCACAACCCGTTGGCATCCCAGAACATACAAACAAAAAAAAAATTGTAGTGAAAAGACTATATATTAGCAAATTTTAAAAATGCTCACAGAAAGCAAAATTAAAAATGGCCTTTGTCTCTCATAACTCTGCATTATAGGGACAGAACAAAAACTTGCACTCTGTGCAACCTCCTATCAAGTTATTCCCTACATATGCACAGGAAAACTTTCAAAGGTAACCTTAAGTATTTTTATTCCAGTCAAAAACGAACATATGAAACACAAGGATGAAAACAAAAGCAAGAATCACATTAACTCATCCCCAAAAATGCATAATACAGAAAGCTTGGATTGAACTCCATGGCATCAAACTCGTATTCTACCAGAGCATTCTGGTGAGCTCTTAAGAGTTAATTCAAGTAAAAACATTTATTTTTTAAAGAGGTTAGTTAGTTTAGTAAGTAATTCTGTCCACAAAAGGTGTCCTCATTTTCTCATATTTCTAGTGCTGCTGAGAAAACAGATTAGAAGAAAAAATAATTTTAAAAAATCGATCCCTCTATACTGAAGCAAAGAAGTCTATGTTAAATTAATTGGAAGACTGCATAAGCACTTTCTTTCAGTATTTCCTACTAAAAATAAGCATACAATAGAAAAACATAAGAATGGTGTAAGGCTTCTGGTAGTTAGCATTTTTGGCAATCGGCACCGTGCTGGAAGCGATTTAGGACTGCAGGATAAAAAAATCGCTGTGTTGAAGTTTCTGTTAAAACCGGTCTGAAAGTGATCAATAGTGAACTGCTGAGTTAATAACCTGCAAGGCAAGTCCCAACCTGCCCTGGAATTTTTCAGTCTTCATACAAAGACTCCACCACCATGCCACTCTTGGTTAAGTATTTTTAAAGTTTTCTTGGTTTTAAACAAAAAACCTAGTTACACACTCTTTTTTTTTTTTTTTTTTTTTTTTTTTTTTTTTTTTTTTTTTTTTTTGGGTGGAAGAGAATGGGCTTATGTCCAAATTCCCCAACACAGAATGGGTCACAATAGGTGGGACCCCAGAGATTTTCTCAGCGTGAATGTGACAAATACCCAAAGGGTCTGATCCTGCTCTCACCACTGCCAAGGACAACACTCCACTGAGCACAAAGGAGAAGGTATAAAGCCTTTCCTTGCAAACAAAGGGGAGAGGAGGAGGGAACACGATCCAGCAATGCCGTTCCTGTTCATTTTTCTGATGCTGTGTTATTCCCCCTTTGGAAGAGGTGGTTTCCAGGAACAACACACCGATGCGGAACCGGGCAGCCCCGCTCGGCTTGGCCGTTTAAAGAGAGGGGATCGCTCCTGCATCCATCACCTTTGCGCCAAGGGCAAGGCTCGGCCAGCTCAGCAGCCAGAGGCTGGCGCCTTTGCTTCCAGCCCTAAACCTCCCACTCGTGCCGGGAATCGAGCCCAGGACGGGACCCGAAGCCCCGGAGCTTCGGTGGCTGAGGGTCAGACCAGGGTCCGCTGCAAAACCCGTGCCTTCCCGGAGCTCTCTCGGGTTTGGAGGGATCGTTCTCCCTCTAATCCCCGGGGGAATGAACGCTCAGCTGCCGCTCACACAGCGGGTCCGCGGCTTTCCCTCGAGGATCCCACGGGGAAAAAAAAAAAAAAAAAAAAAAAAAAAAAGGCGCGGCGAACTCCAACTTCATCTCTTTTGTTTGACCGGGATAATCCACGGCACCGCCACCGCGGTCCCAGGGCTCCGGGCTCGCCCGTCCGCGCCCATCCCCGCCCCGGCCGCAGCCGGGGCTGTCCGGGCTCGTTCGTCTCGCCCGCCGCCGCCGCCCCGGTCCGGAGGAGCCGCCCGCCACCCACGGCGGGCTCCGGGACGGCGCACACGAGCGGGAATTCCTCTCGGGAGAAACCCGCCCCTCCGCCCTCCCGAGGCGCCGGGAGGGTCTCTGCGCGGCCGCTCCCGCGGCTCGCCCTGGGGCCGGCGGAGGGAAAGCGCCCGGCCGGTCCGGGGCTCACCTGCGTGGGAAGGAGGAGGGCGAGGAGCAGGAGCCCCAGGCCGAGCCGCGCCGCCAGCGCCGTCCCCATGCCCATCTGATGCCGTCCCGCCGCGATGCTGCTGCTGCTCCTGCCGCTGTGGCTGCGGGCGAGAGGGATGCACTGCTCCGCCGCACCCGGCCCTTTTATAGCGGCGCGGGCTCCCGTGCCGCCCCGCCGCCGCCTTCCCCTCCTCCGCCCCGCACCGCTGCTCCCGCCCCCCGTGCCCGCCGGGCCCCGCGGGGCGCTGCGGGCTCGGCTCCCCCGCCCGGCGGCTCCGGGGCGCGCTCGGCTCCTGCCCGGCCCTCGGACAGAGCCCAGGGCTCTGCCTGGCTCCTCACAGGGCCCTCTCCTGTGCCGGCGTCGTGCTCGGGTATGGGGGAGTGGCACAGGGCTGTGGCGCTTGAGCTGCAGGTACTCCAAAGAAACGCTCATGTTTATAGAAACACCTAGCTTTTCCTATTAAAAAAAAAATCATGAGTGAGAGAAGGAAAGGTAAAAGCGACTGTAAATATTTCTCAATGGCAGGAGCAGTGGAAGAAAAACTGGGGAGTTAAGATCCCATCTTGGTCAGAGCTGCCTCGCCATTAGTGCTCAGGCTTCACACCACAGGTTGCAATTTCAAACACTCTTTGCGTCTAAATATTTTATTGTTATCATTATTCTTTAAAGAAACCTGTGTAACAAGTGGAACACAAAGTTTTTCCAGCTGCAGCCTCTGTGTAGGTGAGGTTCTACCTTCTGGCACAGTAAATGCTGTACTTATATTGTATCTCCCCCCTTGACTGACTGAAGATGGATTTGGTGAGACCCTGGCACAACCTTTCAGAGGTCTCAGTGTATGGACAACTGAACAAAAATAGTCTGTGTCCGCTTTATAAACTACAAAAAGGAGACACCAATGTGCTGGTTCTATTGTGAAAAAACAGTTATTTCTACTTAGAAGAAAAGCAAGATATCCTGTTGGCTCAGACAAATCAACAGGTTTCAAAATTGGATAGATTCGTGTTTATCTCAGAACCCAAGTCCAGATCTACATAACTGATCAGCCATCTTCAGGGGCTGGACTGCTTCAGAAGAGCTTCCAAGGGCATTGCTAGAAATCAGTCCAAAAGCACAGGATATGTGGAGAGATGCACTGTACAACTGGGTGCTGGGACTTCTGTTGGACAAGAATATTTTGTTCCAAACTACATCTTACATTAATTCCTTCGGAATGCCTGACAAAGCTATAGTTATTTCATTTTTCCAGAAATACAGGCATTTTGTAAGCTGTACCACCCAAGACATCAATCCTTATTCTATACCAGGATGAAAGTTTTTGAGGGCTACATTGTCTGAATCACTTTTGAAGAAACATTTTTCTCATTCCGATCATAGTCACAGTCCAGTTCTTAACTATAAGAGACACAGTCTATCAATAGAGTAACTATGGGAACAGTCATCAAACTGATGGTCTTATATCTCTGAATATTCACTGGTGTCTGATGAAAGCTGGATGCCAGAAATGGGTTTTCATGATTATGGAGATACAAGGAGAGAAAAAAGAGCTGTGGTGGACTTAAAATGACACAGGAGCGACAAAGTTGAAAGCATTTCTATCACTACTTTCCAACAGTTAGTTTTGGTTGTCATAGTTAAATGAATCACAAATGGGGGAAGGTCACATTTTTATTCAGTAGATAAGCCTAACACAACAGAAAAGTGAAATTCCCCGTGAGAGAAGTAATGTGAATCACAGCAATAAAGTCAGGGCTCACGTGATCCTGACACCAGATTCCCTGGAGGAGATGAAAAATGAAGGGAATCCAGTTAGGGCTCTACAACAGCCAAAGCAAAGAATATTCTCGTGTAAAGCTGACAGAGATGGTTTCCATTATTATCTCTCCCATCTTGTTTGGGAGAAAAGGAAGTGATACAGCTGTTGCATGATCCCATAGGGATCATAACTGGCTGTTCCTGGTTAAAGCAGCAGCTGAGGCACTTAAATGTCAACACCAGGATGGATGAGAATGAGAGAATAACAATCAGATGGCCTTTCCCATTCTCTCTACCTGTGCATCTTGCCTGAGATCTGTAACTGTAAAAAAAGAGGATGATGTACAGTTCTTGTAAGGTGACATGAACCAACAAAGCATGATACAACTGACTATTATTATTATTATTATTATTATTATACAGTGTACTGCACTTCTGGTGTTTTAACAAATTTCAGTGAAAATGAGGGTATCTTTCTTTTTGCTAAAAATATTGTAAAGTATGTTCCTCTATTTAAAAACAAAGAAAAATGCTGAGGTTTAAAAACATTTGGCAGAAATGATAAATTTCAGAAATAGTAAAATTCTGTAAAGTTTATGTTTGGAGGCCAAAAAAATGCCTTTCTGAAATACTAATATAAATAAGGAAATGTACTGTCAGCAAGGGAGAAATGCTAAAAATATTTTAAGCTCAAGCTTTTCATTGAAACTTTTGTCATTGGAAATTATAATGCCTAAAAATCCATTAGATTTATGCAACCAACTTTCCCCATTCAGGAAAGCTGCAATATTCTTGATTCCTTCAACACATAAATCACCTGCACTCCTAATTCCAAAATCTTTTTGTTACAGCTGAAGTCTATCATGAAGTCTATGAAAGATACATCAGAACAAGGGAATAGAATCCAATATGTGGATTTTTCGACAAGGCAAGGAATGCTGTGAGCTGAGAACCATGTGAAGTGAAGTACTGCTATCTGGTGGCCAAAAGGAACTTCAGACATTTTTCTTTCAGAAAAGACAATACATTCCCTCAGTCAAACACCCTTTGATAGCAGTGTGCTCCTAGAGTTCTCATCACGCTGAGATACAGTGTTAGATATTGTTAAATTCCCATTGTTCTTCTTCCTTCAGTTTGTTCCGTAGGTCAGCACCTCTCCAGTTAAATATATAATATTTGATAAAAAAGGTTAGCAAAGAGAAGGGAAAAAATGAGCTTGATCTTTTGAGTTAAATGTAGATTAATCTGTATATTCCACCAGTGACTTTTAAGTTGATTGAACTTTGCAATAGGCATAGCTCTCAGTTCAGTGAGCAGAAGAAAAGCTTGTGCTGCTTTGCATAATGCACTGGGAAACAAGATCAGCTAAAATGACTGGCAGAAAACACCAACAGTTGTCTATAAAAGGAGGCAGAGAATACTACAAGACACATAAGTAATTTATTCAAATACATAACATTTAAATAAAAAGCTTTAGCAAAATAAGTGTAGACAGAGCATTAAACTGAATTAATGAGAAATAATTTTGACTTAACCATTCATTTACTCACCTTTTAGATGATAGTCTTGATCCATCTAAAATATTTTAGGAGCATCTATTGCCAATGAGAATCACTGGATCCCCAATCAGCTCTCCACTGTCCTAGGTTGTGCATAGACTAGAACTTACTACTTATATATTAGAACTTACTACAGCTTGTAGATCCTCTCAGTGTCTTCATCCATTTCAAACTCAGACCATTGCAGCTCTCAGTACTCACCTGAGTCATATTATGAGTTATTTTAGTTAATACCCACTGATGTTTTTTTAACAGGCAGATTTGAAGAAATCCATTTTTGCAGTGTTCATCAACTAGCCCACATATGCTGATCTAAGCTGACATCACCTGGTGATATGTTCCCTTGATATCCTTTTTTAGCATATGGTTATGCCTTGAGAAACTCACAGGTCAATATTTCCTAATATTTCCTAACATTTCATTAGTTAGGCTGCTTGTTTAGTGGAAAGAACCTGTGTTGCAGCAGCTCCAGCCATATAATCAAAATTTGCCAGATATTTTGGAGCACCCTTCCTTCCAGTTGCATCTTCACTATCATTGCAGAACAAGACTGAAATACTGATGGGACTGGTTGAAACTGATTTTAGACAACTGGACAAAGCTGTTTGGCACATGTCTTGGATAAGAATTTAGAATATATATTGAGGATTGCATTTCCTCTTCCAGTAGAGGGTTCATATTAAAATTTTATTAGTAAAGCTTTTAATGGAAGTCATGATTGGTGGTAGCGTAAATCTCCATCAATCGGTAGTAAATGTTGATTAGATTCAACTATGCATGTCTTCAGACATGGGCCTCACTGGCATGAGGCAGAGCCAGGATTCCAGCAGTGGCACTGTTTCCCTCCTGTGTTGATCTGAGGCAAAGGTACTGGGCTGGTTAGAGGTATAGTTATGGAAGTAAGCAAAACAAAAAAACAAAATTATTTCCAGTCCTGAAATCGTAAGCCTGGAAGTTTGAGCAGAAGGGAAATTGTGGTTCCAGAAACAGCCTCAAGAGGAAATGTGTAAGGGTTGCTGCTTTAATGACCGTGGATCTTTTTACTTCAAGGGATGGTGTCAGCCTACACAGTTAGGTGTGGCTGCAGATCTGCTTGAAAGCACACCTTTCTCCCTAAGTCAAGCAAACTCTGGGGTGACATCAATACAAACAAATTAAATGGTGGCAGAGCCTGTTCTTTGGCCCTCAGGCCAACTGGCATGTCTAACCCTGTCCACACTGTTAAACTTTCCCAGTCTCCAGAAAATGGAGGCTAAGACTAAACTGCCTATAGGTAGGTAGCTGTCCCTGGCCTGAGCCAACCCCCAAATCATGGTCAGGAATTGTTTGGGATCATGCTACTTGGAATAGAACAAAACCAAGACAGAGCTTTCTTTCACTCATGAGGCATAATGTCAGATAACAGGTCTACAGACATGAAGAAGTAAAAATGATCAAAGGTCATTTATTCCATCTTCTGATTTGAGGGATTTTAAACATTATATGCAGAAAAAAAAACCAGTGAAGGGTATTCCACAGCCCATAGACCTTCTGTTTGTTTGTCAAACTATCTCTGCATAATATTTCTCTTAAGTCTTCTGTGCTGCAAGTTCACATTGCATTGCAACAATTTATTGAATTGCACAGTAAAGTGCACAGATAATAATGATGACCAGATTTGTAATGAAGTGTTTACTGGTTGAAAACATATCAGACACTTTGCACTGAGAGAAGGAAGAGTGGCATGACAGCAGCCATCTACATCTAAGTGAGTCTCCCTGGAAACCTCTGATGGATGATGAAAGGAAGCAAATGCTTCTATGACGTAATTAATCTAATTTCAACACACACATCTGAAATAGATTAATCACTTCCTGGAGATGCTGACATCTCTTCACTGACTCCTAAAAGAGTATAGATGATTCACTCCGACATTTGCCTCTATATTTTCCTGTAGTTTGAAGAACTGATTTAGTTCCTTCAAGCTTTCTTCACAGGATTTTTATGCTTTTTTGTCACTTTCCTTTGTATCTCTCAAATCTGTCTTAATTAGATCATGTTTTCCAAAGTAGCACACTCTCCTCAAGAGGAAACTTCGGCATGCAACAAGTCCATTGATGCAGCTTAGAAAGAATGATTTTTCCCAATTGTTTTGTTTTGTTTGTGGTTTGATGCAATTTTGAGATTATCTCACTCTACTTCTTGAGCAATAGTGCAATGTTAGCAGTTCCCCCATCTCCCTTAGTTTTACTTCTATGATAAGAATTATTAGTAATTTCAATTATTGCAGCTAAGTTCTTCTTACCATTATCTTGAGCACTAGCTATGATTTCCTCCACTGGATTTGAGATTCCGCATTACCTCCCTTACCTGGGGATAAGAAGTTAGTTATGCTCATACTAAACTGCTGCTTTGCTGTGCTTCTTTCCAAACAAATGAAAATATATGCACTGAAAATCTCACATCCTTATTATTCATTTTAATCATCATCATTAGTTTATGACTGCTGGGATTTCTTCTATCCCTGACTCTTCACAAGGCCTGTGTTTCCAACCCTGCATATGAAGCATTTTTTTCTGATAGCAATTGAAATTTTTATCGTCTTTTGAGAAATGTTGAACATTTGTACCTTGCAATTTGAATCTTGCATTCTTATACTTCCAGTTTTTTGTTTACTATTGTTTCCTTGGTTCTGTGGTTTGTTTTTTGGGGTTTTTTGTTTGTTTGTTTTGGTTTTTTGTGTGTGTTTTTGGTTTTTTTGTTTTGGGTTGTTGTTGTTGTTGCTGCTGCTGTTTATTTACTGCCTTCTCTTTGCCAGTTAACAGGGCAGATTTATACCCACAGTTAAGAAAAAGATAGTCTGTATGAAAAGAGAGATGTCTTATGGAGTACCCAGGTTCAGAATTCATTCCTAGTCATGACTGCTGCATGGCTTCCTGAAGGCGTTATTCTTTTGTGACCTTTTCTGTGTAATTTCTAGTTTGAGTAGGGGACAGGCAGAGATAACAAAGAAATGAGAATGAACCATGGAGAAATCTGATAAACAGGAAGATTTAAAGTTGGATGGGAAGACACAAAATTATAAACAAAAATAAGAACAAATAGGATTAAAATGTGTGTAAAGTAGATCAGCTCTTCTTCTTATTTCACAGTAGAAAAGGGGACTAGTCTAGGACTTGAAAAGATGAACTGCTGAAAGGAAACATGTATCATGTATCACTAGGAGTGTTAAGACTTCATGTATCTTTTAAATGGTGAATACTTTATCACAGGGTATCATTATGCAAGGTGCAGAGAAGGAGTGGTCACACAGTGATGAGAACACCCAGAGTTTAAACAGCTAGTGTTGCAAGGACACGCTTCCCTAGGAGATAAATCATCCCAGATCTTCCTACTGTGTGATTTACACATCTTTTACACCTCTGGAGCTGGACATTGGGAAAGGGCAGGACAGCTTGACACCAAGTAATATTATTCTGATGTTCTATCCCTCCTTATTGCACGTTTATTGATATTATTTCTTTATGTGTGTGTGTTTGTGTGTGTGTCTCGAAGTGCGTTGAAACAGATAAATTTTTCTGTTTATGGATGCTAATCAAGAAAACTTGGTCTCCGAGTCACAGTGGAAGCTGAAGTACTTTGCTCAGCATTTTGTCTGCTTTTAAAAGCAAACCTGACACAAAACATTGATGGTTTGGTTTTGTTTGGGGCTTTTAGTTTGCTTGTTTTAAGGAAACCAATTATACACAGATGGAGGAACCATTGAAATTTCCCCACTGGAAATTAATAATGCCAAATTTGCATGTGTATATCTTGAATTAGTTGCTATCAATTAGAAAAGAGAACATTATTTTCTAGTAACTAAAGACATTAATCTGAGCAGAATACAGAGGGAACACAGAAGTAAACAAATAATTCAAAGTACTTAACATTTGCTCATGGACTATGTTGTTTTATGGCTAGTAAATAAGGTTCAAATAGTGAATGCTTAATTGATTGGTTTTGGTTTTTATTGCATTTGCCACCCACTGTTAGTGTAGCTAGATAAATCCTAGAGCAGCAACCAACACCAGCAGGACCTGAACATGTTCACTACAGAATGAATTAAAGCCTCACAGCCTGTCTAAAGAAACAGCACAATAACTTTTCCTACCAAAAATTACTGTATTTTAGACAATTATCAAACAAGAAAGTAAGGGTGAAAGAACAAAACAAATCTCATTGCAAACCTCCTTTAAACCGGGAAATTAGGAATTAGTAGTGAAACTGCAGTGCTTTTAATCTTGGTGTAGCTGGATTTAATACCAGACTGGCTGAAGGAAGTTACTCACTGCCATTTGCTTAACCACTGATGTAACACCAGTTTTCACTGGCAAGGCAACAATGTATTTCTGGTTTAGGTGGTTCACCATGCTCTGACTGATGGAGTGGCCTCACATCACTCCTTCAGTGCTGGTCAGAGCAACCTGCACTATCCACCTCCATCTTCTTCCTTATTATGGCTCAATGTGGCCTCCTACTTTAAAAGACAACAGGAAGACAAAAGCCAAATTATCAGGTAGTGAACAGGATGGGGAAAAAAAGAGAGAGTGCTACATTAACAAGTGGATGTATCTCCATCACTTAAAGAAATACAGAACAATACCTGAAAGTCATCCACCTTCCCCTACTCCCCTAAAAACCCATATTTAATGTCTAAGACAGGTTTTCAAGGAATAAGTAAACTGCAAGTAAAGGTGCTTTGTGAAACCTTGCTCACTTCTGGAAAGGATTCTCTTTGCAGGATGCCAATGTGGCTGCAGGAAAAAATGGACAGAAGTTCATAATGCAGTTGATACCACAAGAGATGAAATGGCAACATGAAGAGTTGGTAAGTCAAGAGAAACAAAAGTTTCAGTGTACTGGGGTAGGAGCTGAATACATTAAAGATGTCCTAAAGAGAATAAACACAATGTTTTATCATAAAAGATAGCACAGAAAATTATATGGGCAAATGCGTGAGAAAGGGAACTTTAGAGTAGTGTGTCAACTGAAAAGGCAGCACTGGAAGGGCTAGAAAGGGAGCTTCTGCTGCATGAAAGGTTATTTTTCGGAGAGGGACTTTAGAGAAAGAGATGATAGCATTATTTGGTCACAGATTGAATGCAAGTAACCAGGCTAGAGGAGTGGTCTCTAGGCTATGGACTAAGAAAAAAGAACATCTAAGCAGTTACAATAGGTGTGACACTGGAAGAGGTGAATTAGCAGTCAGGAAGCTCATTATTCAAATAAATATGGACAAACTTAGAGGTGATGCTCATATGGGAACACTCTGTTCGGCTAGGCAGCATAAATATGCATGGAACACTGTCCGGTCACCTTCTCACCTTGAAATAAGCAGTGTAACTTAAAAGTGTGTGGTCTCCACAACGCAATGCTGAAGCTAAATCTGCAGAGACAAATAATCTGGTGAGATGTGCATTGCAGAATGTTAGTCAGAGCTACTCACAGCACTCAAATGGCAGCACGGGGCTCTTCCTTTGGAGATGCAATGAGTGTCAGCAGATCCAGTGCTGTCACTTCACTGACCTTGCAGGAAAACAAAGGTAACAAAAAACCCTAGGCTGTGGGGAGGGAATCCCCAGCTACAGATTCAACCATACAGGTCAAAAGCTACTGAGAATTTTCTCTTTGAGCTACCAAACCTAAAAGATTAATCTCCTTGTGAGTGAATGGCATAGGCAGTATATTGAAATACACAAAATGAAAATCAAACAAGAGAGGAATTACCCTTCCTAGAGAGGAGATGACTCCACTGAAAAAAAAATTAATCAGTTCTATGAGAATAGCCATGGGAAGAACACATCTTGGTCAGACTAATTAAAAAAAAAAAAATTAGACCAACAAGAATTTGCCAGAGATGAATGATCACTGTTTCTTACCAAAACTGAAACTTCTGACTGTATGTTGTCAAGGTGTCATATTTATAAAAAAAAAAAAAAAAAAAAAAAAAAAAAAAATCTGAAAGCAGCTTAGAGAACATCCTGCTCAGAGACAGATATAACTGATCTGTGCTTGAGCAAAGCCTCCTGTGCTGCAAGCCTGAGCCCGTGGCAGCTTTGAGAGGAGCTTTTCACTGCCATCTAATGGTAAACTGGGAGAAGAGAAAAATCATGCTCTGGTCTTCACCTCTTCTGAATATTTTGGTTATAATTACAGTTCCATATAATTACAGCAGGACTAATAATTCTGAACTTCATTTTTGCATTCTTTTAATTTAAAAATGCACATACTGACCCATCTGGGAGTGCCCTTTCATGACCCCTCAACTCTGTGGCATGGAAGGGGTCTGACAACAAGGAGACCTGGGAGACATTGAAGTTCCTCTACAGTCGAGGGCTGAATGAATCCTGGGTGGGGAAAAAATCCCAGAAAACCTTGGCAGGCATTTGCTTTCATGACTGAGATGTAATAATAACATGATGTACCTTCCAACTAGTACAACTGGAACAGTTGCTCTCGTAGCTGGACTAGGAAATTAAGGAAGTGTAACAGAGGTGATGTCTCTGGGATTGCGAAATGATGAGATAAATCAGATTCGTGATGCCTGTTCATGACAACCACGTCACATTTCCTCTGCACCTGATTAATTTCTGCTTTTTCGAGATGCAACTCTATCATCATGTTTTAAAATATGAAAGACAGGGTGACTTGAGGCACACTCTTTACCTTGCCATTCAATGTGAAGGAGTAATAAGGAGGTGTGATACCTGAATAACATAGAAAGGCACTAATACTTATATTTTTGTTTACTAAGAGTAAGTTAACTTCACTCTCAGCAATGTTAGATCATGACTTTAATCCTACATGAGACAAATCAAATTCCAAAAGATTTGAAGAGAATGGGGTATATGGAAACATAGGCTTGAAGTGATTTTTGTTGAGTTTTGGCTGTGAGGTTTTTCCTCCTTGGAGAAGGCAGCATTTCTGCTCAGGGAATCCACACTGCTCTTGACATTCTTTTCTGTTCTGACTCATTATGTGTCTCTATGAATGCAAGAAAGTTATTCTTGTTGACCTTTATTTTCCCTCAGTACGTATGTATGTACATCTTAGGATATATAGGGGGAAAGTGCTAGAAGAGTTAGAGGTTATATTCTCCACTGAAATTTGTCAGAATCTCATGGAACTTGGCACTGGAACATTCAAAATACATGAAGACACAAAGATGTTCAAAGAGATTTATTCCTAGTGAAATTTCTAAGGAGGAGAAATAGAAACAGAATTGCCTATAGAAATAGAATTGCTCCATTACCAAATATCCTTGACATAAAAAGCTCCCATTCAAACATTTTTTGACAAAGTTTATACAGGTGTAAAATTAAGCAAACACTTAAAATACCCATGCTAATTGTGCAGCTGCTCTTTAGCAGTAGCTCTGCAGTTACATAACTTTTCAGATTTGCCAGTAGTTTTCCAAGGGAAGGCTGGTCTGTCAGGTGAGGTGGCCAGCATTTTAAAGCAGAACTGTAAAACTGAGGAGCTTTTCCATCTGTGAAAACTACCCTGAACCTTGTGCAGCCACTTACATCAGGGCAAGATGCTACCAATCTCGTTGCATTCTGTGCCTCTTCTGTGTGCATACAGAGAATTCCACAAATGCTGAGAAATTGGAACATTCAGAAGCACCAAGAGATTGGTGCACAGCATAGAGAAATCTGGAAGAAGGCAGAAGAAGGGATGGAGTTTCTGGGCTCCAAAGAGAAGGGATTATGAATTACCACCAGTAATGAAGATGTGGATTAAAGAGGGAGATGTTATGTGAAGGAAAGTGAGAAGGATAAGGGGAAACGTAGGCCACAGAGGGGTTTGGATTAGATTGTCATGGTGGCCAAGCCCTTCAAATCAATCCATGGTTGGAAAACTTGTGCATCCACTGGCAGGATTTCTCCAGGGAGAGATTTTCTTGTTTTTCTAGTTTGGGCATGTGGTCAGAACATGAGGGGCTGAAAACACAGAAAAATCTTCCCTAGAAAGCCGGGGAAATTACAACGAGAAACAGCCCCAGTATATCTCGGTGGGGTGGGAGCCCAATCTTCCAGCGGAGCACAGGGCAGAGGCCGGCCCGGGCACAGCGGGTCCTGCCGTGGAGGTTTGCTGCGGGGGGAGCGGCAGGAGCCCCTCTCGCCTCTGCCAGCTCCCTCCAGCGCCCGCTCCGAACCCGCGGGCACGGGTACAGAAGGGCAGAGGCAGCCCCAAATACCGGGAGGGAGGATGCCAAGAGGATGGAGCCACGCTTTCCTCGGCGGTGCCAACTATTAGGACGCGAAGCAACAGGCAGAAAGTGATGCACGGGAAGTCCCACCGGAACATGAAGAAGAACTGCTTGGGTAGCCGAGCACCGGAACAGTATGCCCAGAGAGCCTCCTTCATAGGAGATACTCAACAGCGTCTGGACACAGCCCTGTGCCCTGTGGTCTGGGATGATCCTGCTTGAGCAGGGAGGTTGGACCAGATGCCCCACTGACCCCCGCGGTGCCTTCAGCCGTGCCCGTTCTGTGATTCTGTCAGAGGCGCCTCGGCTCCCGGGCCGGCGGCCCCGGGGCGGAGAACGAGCGGCTCCGCCGGCCCCCGGCAGAGGGCGCCGAGCCGCGGCTGCGGCGGCTGCGGCTCCGCCTCCGGCGGGCGAGCGGCGGCGCAGGGACGGCGGCGCGGCCCGGGCCCGAGGCGCCCGCGCCCCACAGGTAACGCGGGCCTGGGCCGCCCCCGCGGCGGGGCCGGGCGGGCGCGCCGCGCTCCGGGGTGGCGGGGCCGGGTCGCGGCAGGGCCGGGCGGGCGGGCGGCGACCGGGCCCGTGCGGCCTCCCGGGGCCGCCGCCAGGGAAGGCGGGGCCACCGCCGAGCGCCCCGACGGAGGGTCAGGGGCCGGGGGCGCCCGGCGAGGCTGTGCCCGCCCCGGGGCTCCAGCGAGGCGCAGAGGGCGCGCTTCCTGAGCGGGCAGAGGCACGGGCCCTCCGGGCCGCTTGTGCCCGCTGGCCAGCGCGGAACAAACTGAGGTCGAGTGCTAAAAACAAGCAATAATATTTGTTTACGCGTTCAAATAACTCTTGGAATTTGCCCCCAAACTGAGGCCCGTGTCTTCTGCCATGGCTGTACCGTCCTACAATTCAATCTATATGTCATCTATTTTAAGTTCACATATTTAGATACAAGAAAAAGGGCCGGTGGAGGCGTGGTTATTTTTATTTGGCTAGAAATTGTCGTCGTTTATCAGGGTTTTTTTCTCAGCCACAAATACCGCCTCATTTCGTATTTCGGCAGGGGTCACTTGGGTGCGGGGACGCCAAACCAATCTCGTAAGGAAACACGTGTTTCCATGGGTGTAAGACCACGGTAAAAGCCAGCGCTGCACCCAGCTAGCAGGGACTGTAGATCACTTTCTGAGAGCGTTCAAAGACATCTGGGGTGTTTTGGGCGTTTCCACCTGCTTGTCCCAGGTTAGAGAGAGGAGCAGCAGCACCGGGGAGCTTTCGTGTGAGCCTGCTGTCGCCGGTGTCACTCGTGGTGTCACTCGCGGTGCGGTCCATGGAGCCGTGTTATTTCTGCCGAGCACCACCACGGCGCCAGTTCCCCTTTGGAGAAACGGGGGGACATTGTGCAGCGTCTGCCATGCAGGGGTGTTGTGGTCCAACTGAGGCTAAGCAGCTTTCGGCTTTTCTGGATTTGCTTGCTTGCAGTGTTCAGCAACTTGCTTGTATGGACAATGACTCATGATAAATAGAGATATGCCTGTGGCTTTTTATGACACAGATAGCAGTGTTTCTGTGTATTTTGTGAATTGTATTTCAGATATAGGGAGGAAAGTGCCACAAATATGTTTGGACAGTTAATGTTGAACACCAGAAAAGGAATTACAAGCAGAGTATTCCACTGGGCTTTTCCTGCATTTGTTTCTCATTTGGTGCCTTAGCTCTTCATAGTGTTGGTCAGTGTGTGAGAAAGTCAGATCATAAAGCCACTTACAGCCTTGTGCCTCACTGAATGGGGAACTGGATACTCATATTTTTGCAGTACCTGTTATGCCATATGCAGGGAAATCCTTCTAATCCATCAAAGCAGTTGCTCATTTTTACATATGAATGTTTCTTTTATTTTAGGTTATGCCATGACTGGCTTCAGACTCCCCATCAGCACTTTCAGAAAACTAAATGTCTGGTTCGGACTGTGGGAGAAATTTCCCTCAGATAAACTGTATCCCCCTTGGAGGAGAAGCTTATTCTATAGCTGTCAAGCAAGCACAGTAAACTACAGAGGATGTTTCATTTTTTCCCCAGTCAGACTCAGTGCCCTAAGACTCTCACCAGAGTGTATCTCAGTACTTTCTCTGCGGAACAAAAGCAGCAAAAGCTCTAAAAAGAGCAGGCAAAGCATACAAGAAGAGGAGGAAGAAGAGGATGAAGATGAAAGTGATTTGGAAGATGAATTTGAAAATGACCCCCATGTAGTAAAAGATTATAAGGATCTTGAAAAAGTCGTGCAGTCTCTTCGGTATGACGTGATCTTGAAAGCTGGTCTAGACATGGCAAGAAAGTAAGTACAGAAGAAACACCTTGCTAGTGAGAAAGATGTCACACATCTAAAATTTGATTTTTGATAACCTTTTATTGCTGGAATAACTCAGTATTTGTGGATGTGGGGGTTTTTTTGTGTAGCGTTTTTGAGTCTCTAAATATATGTTTTGGATGTATGGATGTTCCTGTTTATTTCACCCCACCTGCCTTGAAATGGTCTGATTTTGCTTTTCTCTGTCTGCAGTATTTCTAAGATTGCTGAGGAGGCATTTTATATAATTTACTGTCTATTTAAAATAAAGAAAATGCAAAATACTGTACTGAGTAATATGAAAAGGTCTAATTTGAGATTGAGGGAGTAAAATAATGCACTATTTAATGAATGGAGAAATAGGGGATAGTAAGTATGAGCTTCACAGTATAAGCTTCAACAGGTAAATATGCAGTCTATAAATGTATTACAGTGTTTGATCTAATGCAACCTGCAGAAGTCGGATATCACTATGTTGTTAGAACAGAATATTAGTATAACTTGACCACTTACGAATTACTAAACTGGCTGGTGCAGGAAAGGGGACGTTATTCATTGGATCTGTAGAAACAGCTTTTCTGGCACAGAGCAACTATATGCTATTATTTCATTTAATATCTTAAAGTAAAGACCATTTCTTTACTTCCAGTTAAAGTCTGAACTGACCTTAAGTGAAGGTGTCCTTTACACACCAATTAGAGTTGTGAAAATGTGCCGTGCCCATGAATGGTGGTGGTGTGTTTCTGCAAAGAAAAAATTTTACTTTGTTTACTGCACACTGTAACTGCAATAAAACCTTGTTTTTCTTCAGCAAAGTGGAAGATGCATTCTACAATAATGAACTCAGGCTGAATGGAGAAAAACTGTGGAAGAAAAGTAGAACTGTAAGCCTTTTAATTTTTTTTCTAATATATTACAAGAAAATAGCTAAGGCATGATCTCCTCCCTCTAGATGACTCTGCAAAGGTGAATGCACAGCATTGCTAACACCACTTCCGCCTGGGGGGGATGGTGTGACTATGGTTCCCGGGGTAAAACGTTATTCCCTAAGGCAGACAGGAAACCTGTGTAGCTGGAGAGTCAAATCTAAGGCTGAAAGTCAGGAGAAGGCAGCAAGGACGGAACATTAGAAGTTGCTGAAGGAAGTGATGATATGTATGCAAGGTTGATGGAGTAGGAATGATTAAATCTGAGATATTGGTGGAGCAGGCACATGATTAAAGAAAAAGAGAAAGTTTGATGATAGAAAGGGATGGAAGCTAGGGTAGCTGAGGGAAGGTTGTTGTACCTGTAATAGAGCACATGGAACCACAGTTAGGAGAGAGCCAGAAGGGTCACCAGACCTGTCTGCCAGCCCTTTCTTTATGTGGGGCTGGTCCTCAGTGGGGTCTCCTGTCATCAAAGGGCAATATGATGAGAAGTTTTGATTCCTGATCCCACAGAGTTAAGGCTGGTTTATGAGAGGTGTACTGCATCTGTGACCTTTGAGAGGAGCACAGGCAGTTGCTGAGCACTCTGTTCTTTGAAACACTTTAAACTGTTTTAAAGGCATGAACACGAGCTTTGCATTTTGCTGCTTTGTGTCTCTGTTGACAGAAAAAGATCGGTGGGAAGCACACTTCAGGAAAAAACCAGACATACATGAAACCTTTTTCAGAGAGTTAGGTGTTGGTTGTATAACATGGAGGGTGAAGCTCTTGGCAGGGAAGGTCAGGAGACAAGTAATTGCATATTGCCATGGCTTTCCTAGAAGTTCATAGCTGGAGGATCTATGATAGGGCTGGTATTGGCTGCCTTCCCCCTCTCCTGTGAGATAAGAATATTAAGTGGAAAGAAAGGAAGATTGCAGGCATTTGTTTTCCCCAGGGAATGTTTATAATCTCTCATCTTCTCTTTCTGTTTCCAGGTGAAACTTGGTGACACACTGGATCTCATAATAGGTGAAGATAAAGAAACAGGAGCTGCTGTAGTTATGCGGGTCGTCTTAAAAAAGTTATCTGACAAAACTGAAAGTGAAAAATACAAAGTGATTTTGAGGCGCTGGAAAAACTTAAAAGTGCCCAAACAGGATGTACTTAAGTAACAAGAGGTTGCATGTGGCAGCATAAGATTTTTGCAGAAAAACATATTTTTTTGTTAAATATGAATTTTGGTTGAACAAAATTACAGTACCCTTTTTTAAGGGCTTGTGTCAGAATGTTAGCTTGCTCTGCTGCTTTACATCAATAATCATGCAATAAAGCCTGTCACTTTTTGCTGTTAACTTTGTTTTGTGGTACTGTAAGTTAAAAGATCCAACACTTACATTTCCAGGAAGTTTCTTATAAATAAGGAACCAATAAAGACTGATTTGATCACTATTTAATTGCTGTCTAATTTTGTTAATCAGAAAGGTTACATTTAAGCTGACATCACATCAAGCAAAATAGCTTTATCTCTATATTCATGAAATAGTTAGGGCTAAAGCCCTCAATTATGTAAAATTGCTTCCTTTTTCATTATTTAATCTTAATTAAAGGTTAACAGTACCAACTCCATGCTGACATGTGCTGCTGCTATACCAAAATACAGCAGGATACTGATTGCAGTGGCATATTTCTAAGCAGGAGAACTTCATGGTGACAGAGAATCACAGACTCAGAATAGTTTATGTTGAAAAGGCAAGATCACTGAGTTGAGCTATTAACCCAGCACTGCCAAGCCCATAACTAAATTGTGTCTCCAAGTGCCACATGTACAAGCCATTTAAATACCTCCAGGGATGGTGACTCCACTTCCCTATGCAGCTTGTTAATTGCTTGACGACCCTACCAATGAAGAAATCTTTCCTAATGTCCAATCTAAAACTCACCTGGTGCAACTTGAGGCTATTTCCTCTTGTCAAACCACTTGTCTGGGAGAAGAGACCATCCCCATTCCCCACCACTCTCTGGGCCCAGGCATCCAGACAGGTTTTTACCCAGTGAACAAGTGCACCTGTCCAAGCCATAAGCAGCCAGTTTCTCAAGGAGAATGCTGTGGAAAATGTTGTCAAAATCTTTACAGAAGTCTAAGTAGACAACATCCACAGCCTTTCCCTCATCCATTAAAGAAGTTACTTTATCACAGATGCAGAGTTCCAGCCAAAGCTCTCTGTTCAGCCAGGCTAGTCTTCTTACCAGGTGTGTCAGGAAGTTAAGAGGAAATCATGATAGTGATACTCTGCTCTGATGGAGAAGACAGATCAGTGAGGAGCTCGTTGTAGTACTGCTGATTTTTACTGTTTAACCATGCAGAGGATGATGAAATATCAGATTTTCATGTATTGATTTCATTGTGGCATTTAGGTGATATTTAACACTTAAGTGTTGTAAGGAGTAAAGGTCAGACCATACTGGGGTGAGAAGACCACATCTGTATTAATGCAGGGAAATACTTTCACTTAGGACAGGCACCTCAGGAATAACCACTTATGACACTTATGGCACTGGTGACATTAAACATGTGCTTCCTCCAACACAACTTGTTGGATGAACTGTGAAGCACACAGATTTATTGCTATATGTGTTTAGACAGCCACACACAGTGTAGCTGCAGTAAAGCTGGCCAGTAGGAGCAGGTAGCTACTGTTCACCCAGTGTGGGTCTGCTCCCAGTCTAGTCTGGAGAGCCCAGAAGGACAAACACAGCCCTGAAGAGGCAGCAGGAACATTTCCCAGGACACTTTTTCTTTCATGCCAACAGCTCAATAGCTGTGTTTAAGCAGGGTGTACCTCTCCATAGCCTTAATATGATGGCTGCTGAGTGAAGGATTTAAAATTTCTTCTTTCTTCAGGCATAAATAAATGTGTGCTAGTTTGGTTTTGTTTTGTTGGTTTGTTTTGTTGGAGTTTTTTTGGGTTAGGTTTTTTTTTTCTGTTTTATTTTTTGTTTGGTTGGGTTTTTGTCTTTCGTTTTGTTTTGCTTGGTTTGGTTTTTTTTCTGATTGTGTAGATGTTTAAAGATGCAGATACATGTCTAGCTGTTGATTTACAGGCACAGTGACCTTTTAAAAAAAAGTAGTTCTTGAGAGGACATGATCCTGGAAAGCTTTCCTAAGGGATTTTGGTGATCCTTACTCTGCAGAATTGAAGGGACTCTGCAGAGCAAGCACCCAGAGGAAGACAGCAGGCTGTACTTTCATTGTGGGCATTGCTGTCACCACTCTGTTCCCCAATTCCACTTATTCTTGCTATTCTAAGTGGCTGCCATAATCCCCAGGGGTGCTGAGAGAAACAAGTGGAGAGGTGTGTTGTAATGTCAGTGAGCTCCAGCTGCTGGTCAGCAACCTGTCAAATGCTTGTCAGCGTGTACACACCACCTGTCACCTCCACCAGTAGTAGCTTACACCAGAGCATGCAGGACCAGAGCAAGACCCCACTCAAAAAATGCCAGGAATGCTCTGGAGCTTGGGAATAGCTAAGGTACGGATGTGAAAAAATTCACTTTCTGAAAGCGTCTGTTCTGTGCAGGATAAAAACAGTGACAACAACAAAAAATTCAACACCTTCCTGGCATCCAAGATAAGCAGGGAAGTTGCATCCCAGAGAGCCATTAACATAAGAAAGAGCAAGGTAATTTCTTGAACTGGGCAGAATATAAATAATCTATTACACTAAAAAGTTAAATTTTTGACTTCTGGAAAAGCCTTTTGGAAACTTAAGAAGACAAGAGCACAAGCAATCAAGACCTAGCCTGTTCCTAGTGATGACAGAGACTTTTCACTAGAGCCTATAGTGACAGGACAAGGAGCACTGGTTTTAAACTGAACCAGGATAGATTTACGTTGGATATAGGAGATATTTTTATGTTGAAGGTGGTGAGACATTGAAACAAGCTGTCCAAAGAAACTGGGAATCCCCCATCCCTGAAAGTCTTCAAGGCCAGGCTGGATGAGGTTTTTAGCAACCTGGTCTCCCATGGCAGGGAGTTGGAACTGGATGATCTTTAGAGGTTCTGTCCAGCTCAGGACAGGATTCTGTGATTCTATGACTAAAACCAGGTCCTCACTGACAGTGGAAGGTAGAAACAGGCTTTCATAAGATTTAAGTGTTAATCCACCAGTGGTACGAGCTAAGGAAAAGAAAGTCAGACTTCCTAAGGAGTCTTGTGATGCATGAGACAGCCCTCTGTGGTTTCAGGACTGAAATGATTGGAGAGGGAACTGTACCCATGTGCTTCAAAATAGAAAGCTTCAGTCACAAGGCAGGGTGATCTCAGAGGAAAACTATGACATCAGGAAGGTGAGTAGCGGTTCCACTTGGCTACATTGATCTGTCCTGGATAAAAGCTTCTCTATTGATCAGACCTTTTTATTGGGGTCAGACACTGCTATGCAGGTTGCACTTGTTTCTGCAGCCTTTAAACATGTGGGCTAAAACTGTGACCCAAAGACGGGTAAGCAGGGGCAGCATGTGTTCTGGGAGGTGTAGAACAGACAAGTCACATCCACAATTTTTGCTGGACTTTCAGGGTGCATGTAAAGCACACACAAACTGATCTGGGAATCAACCACTCTGTGTGGTGGAGGAACTACATCAAAGGGCTTCTTCATGGAGATATTGTTGAGAGGAGGAAAGGGGAGGCACGGACAGCCTGAGAAGTGACTGACAAGTCCACAAGAGGCTGCCCAGATGACTGTGCTGTCCAAGCCACCTCTGCATTCAGGCAAACCCAACTTCATGCTGGATTTCAAGGCATGGACCTGGCATGTCCAGCCCTCCTGCCTCACACAGACAGATGATCTGATGCACATGACTTTGCCTGGTCCCACAAGAGACAGGCACTGTCACACTGTGGGTGGAGGGCCCCGCTGTCCCTGGCACAGCCTACAGCATGACCTGGCAGCTCTGTGTGCCTCACCTGCTGCAGGAGCACTGCTACATGGCTGCAGAACCTGCTGCACATGGACCACCCCGCATTATGGAGCAGGGCATGGGATAGACAGCCCTGTGAAGGACTAGCAGGGAATTGCTCCCACAGGAGTTGGGTCTGGCAGAAGAGAGCCTGGTCAGCTAAAGCAGGCATATACTGACACTCCTGAATAGGTTCTGAGTAGTGCTGCCTACAGACTGACAGAGAGAGGCAGGGTATGTTCGCTGACCCCTCTGGCCACACATAATAAGCAATTATTTTTTCTTTTTAGAACAGAAAAGTACCAAAATATTTCTGGTGGGGAGTTGGGTTTGGGGTTTTGTTGGTTGGTTGGTTTGGTTTTTTTATTGTTTTGTTTCTTGGGATTGGTTGTTTTTTTCTTGTAATGACATGTCACAACAGGACAGTCTGCCTTCAGCACCTGCCAAATTACAGTGCTTAGCATGGAAGGGAAAGGAATGCAAAGGGATGCATGTGAGCCATGCACATCTGAGCACAACTGAAGCTAAAATTCCTTGGTTTCCAGTGCTTCTGCATACAGACAAGCATTACAGGGAGAGAGACCCTCCTTTGTTTAACTCTTGGAACAAGGAGAGATAAGGAGCAAGAGACAAGGGACAACATTACATGACATAACACCAAACTCTTGGTTTTATATAGATTTCAAATGTAGGATGCAATCCTACCAAGTGACTCATTCTCAGTGCTGACAGTTACCTCAGGATTTTCTTCTCACAGGAAATATTTGTAGACCTTGCTAACACACCACCATATGAACTAACCTAAGTAGGACATTCATGACAGGGTAACAATTAAAGGAATATTTTGCCTTCCAGAGAAGTGAGCACTAACACACAAGACTACAAAATGCCTCTGGAAACAAGGACAAACAGTGGCTTTGCTGTAATGAAATTTGTGAAGGAATTTGGGAGTGATTACTTGACATTCGTGTGTGTGTTCTGTGTGTATAGATACTAATTAGCTGTTCTTCCTCCAATAATAATTGGAGGAATCCAATATAATCCAGTAATAATTTGTTTCCATCTATTAACATCTATTTTAGTGTGATTGGACATGTAGTGATTTCACCCATTTTATGACTGGGAAGTCAGTTTCACTAAATTTTAAAACAGAAATTAAGGAAAACATAGCTAAAAACACAGCTAAAAATTGCTTGATTAAATTTCATCTTGGGGTGTGGGTAAGAAAGGGGAGAAGTGGAAAAAGAACAGCTTTATTTCTCTTCTATTACAGTTCTTCCTTTCCCATGGGAATCAAAGTTCTTATTTCTGAATTGTTAATCAAAGAAAGATGCTCAGTGGGGACCACAGTCCCATGATAGAATAGACCAGGAAATGGAGAAAGCAAGCGGGCTGCTCATGTCACAGGCTTTCATGGCCACTAGCTAGAAATGACAGCATCCAGAAAATGACAAAAATGAAAAGGAATATAGTAGATAAAAATAATACAGTGTAAGGGCTAATCTCCTGCCAGTCAGATGAGGTGCAAGAAAATGTGAATGTGATGGAGGTTTGGGTTTGCTAGGAGTCAACTGCTTCCAGCACTGGAACCAGCAAAGCCAGGGCAGCTTCTTTAGCTGGTATTCTGCTGCAGGAGAGATGACCTCTCAGAACAGGATTTATGTGAGCTGTGACAAAGACAGGTATTACGTATTCTGCGAGACAATTTGATAAGAAATTAAGACTATTACTATCAGTGAAAAGTTTACATTAATGGATTTTAGAGCAAAATGAGGATTTGAAAGCACTATTACCACTAGAAATGTATCTGTCTTAACATTTACTACAACAAAAAAAGTAGGTAAGAAAGGATGAAGACAAATACATATTTCTCGCTTGTTCTGCCCTTCTTAGCAAAGTCAATTTTAAGAGAGAGTGAAGAGGAAACTAAACCATAACATCATCTATTCATTTTTATCAACTTCAGGCACATTAAAAAAGATACTTTCAGAATGTTTCTGAGGAAACCTCTGTAACTCTATTGATGCTGACTTGCAATAATAATGGAAGAAAAATCAGAAAGTCAAACCAAGGCAGTAAAGAAATGTTTGCAAAAACAGTGATGGAGTTTGTTTCATTTACTCGGAAAAACCTGCCACATTTGTTCTTCCATAAATTTTAAGTGCAATCAACTAAAACATACTTTTTAAAGTAAGAACACTTGTCAATTTATGCCCTGTCCTCAAGGCAAGTTTAAGACATTGAATTTTCCAGCCGTTCCACATTGCTTTAATCAGCAAAACAAAATCTGAATGAAAATAAATTATAAATGAAACCTGCACATTATTTCCTGGGCTCCTTGGGAGTGTAGAATTCATCTTGGCCCCTTCCAGCATGCAAATAGACCTGGTGTGCCTTTGTAGAGCATTGAGCATACAATTCTGTTTCTCACTGCTACAACATAAACATCAAACAATAACTGAAGAGACAAATGACAGGTTTAAAAAATGTGCCTAGAAATAAATTATATGGATTCTGAAGATAATTTAAAGAGTCAAAAACAATTCTTAGAACATGGAACACTGTTGGCTGTACTGCATCAGCCAAACAAAGTGATTCCAAGTAGAGATTTTTCTCATTTGCCAACACATTTGTTGTTGATTCTGTTACCTGAATACACTTAACAGGCAATAAACTGAGGTATACTTCACCTCCCTTTGGATGTGCTGTTTTACATTTTTTACAGAACTTCTAAGGAAATGTTTAAGTTGTAGAAAATGCATAAGGTGCAAAAATAAAGAATTACGATACATACTACACTGCTTCTTTTAGAAAGCTTAGAAATGGGCTATTCAATACTTACTGAAAGCTGATCTATTTACACTGTAAGAAGTAGAGACACTTGATACCCACCTTCACTGGGTACGTAGAAAGTAATGCTTATCCATAGGAAGTCAGTGTGCATGGCTACGTATTTGCCCAACACTTCAATAAATATCTAGCAACCCTCCTATCACAGTTTCACTTTCAAAATTTTAAGTTTATTCCTTTAAACAGAAGAAGTCTGAAAGACAGAAAAATCGTTTTAAATGGTTGCAGCAAACTGGGGTGTTTTGCTTTATGTATTTGTCCGACTAGCTAAGGTTATCTCAGACCTTGGCAAGAGATTTTATAGGAAAAAAATCCTGCTTGTGCTTGAACAATCACCAGACAACATTCCTCTTGTATGAAAATAATATACCTTTAATATATTTACAAGACTGACCAACTGGATGAAGTGGGTGTACTTCAGATGCACTGCAAGAGCTTTTGTTAGTGAACTATGCCACTGTTTTTATGTCTGTATTTTCTTGATATCAGTTATAAATCATACAATCAAATGAATCATGAAAGGGTTGTGAAGAGTTGGACAAAAGGAATGTACACAGCAATAAGAAGAGAAAAAACCACAACCAAAATATTTTTATACCCAGTTTCAAAAATTATCATTTTTATGGTCAAAGTTGTCAAACTGATTTTTTCACTACCTTTCAGATAATATCAATTGACTGATTTTTTGACTTAATATCAACATCTACAGTAAAAGCCAGTATGTCTCAAATTTGCATGCTAGCTAGTAACACCTATCCCTTGTAAAAAAGCTCAACATATATTGAATTCTTCTGGGAGCTTTGACATCACTAAGTGGTGAAATGTATGACATTAAGATAAGAAAATAAAATTGTATTTCTTACCTTTTGGCCAGCCATTTGCAACCACAAATTAAGCAGCTGTTAAGATCTTCTGTTATTTTATATATCCCATGAAAGTGCATGTAGAAAAAAATTCACAGAGTTTCTAGGTAGCATACAATGACAAGAGAGTCTTGGTTTCTGATACATTCAATTTGATAAATGTATGCACTAAAATGAACAGATGCAGACATTGTGTATCAGTTCTTTATCTTTGGTAAAATGATTTCGATTTATTATAGCCGTATTTGCTCTGATATCCATTTGGAGTATGGTCTGGTATTACTTAAACCAACAGGAAACATTTAAATGGATATAAACAGTATCAATGTGTTATTTAGTACATTCATGACTTTTTTCATACATTCTCTGAGAATGTTTCTAGCATATGGGCAAAATGAGCAAATGCTACTAACTATGATTCACTCCCAGTTTAACACAATACGTTTACTAGTTCTTGCCATCAGGAAAAACCATGTTGTTTTCCTTTTAAAGGGATCAATATGAGTCTAAGAACAATAAATTCTAAAAACCTGAAGTAAAAATATCGAATATTTTGTACTTCCTTACAAATGCTAAAATAGAAAATTACACTGGAACTGACTTAAAATTTGCTATGACCCATCTAAGTAAACAACAGAAAAGGAACACAGAGAACATCAACAATTGAGCCAAGGTGTTCCAGTGATGCTCTCTAGGCAATCACTGTCTTTACTGTATTAAGAATCCACATTTGACTCTCTCTAATCATTTCTATTAGTATTAATTTTTTTTAAAAAAAGAGAAAACTAGTTTTAAAGCAGCACTCTCCAGTGACAAGTCATACAGCAAAATCATATTGGGTTCTGGGTGGTCTTTGTTACACCTGAACATATTAATGATGCAAACTTGACCATACGAACCTAAGTTATACGTACACAGTTATGTCTCCAAAGCTACTAATTACACAAAAACAATTTGGCAAAGTGAGGGAGTTCCATATCCCTACACCCAAAATATCCAGATGCTGCTGCATTCATAGAAAGAATGAGTTACATTACCACAGCTCATATGCTGGGACCCTGAAACACTGGATTTCACCACAAAACCAATCTTTGCACATACTTTTTATATATGCAATTCAATATCAACACTGGAAACCTTTGGAATCGTGATTTCGATAGAAAGTAAGGTCTACATTTTTTAAAGTTCTCATTTCAGGTATTTTTGTTGTTGCCATTGCTTTTGCTATTTTACAAACGGGGTGGCAAGCAGGTGATGGGAAGACATTCCATGGGTATAGGCTTGGGTCTGTTCTGCTAGCTTTACTCAAGACGAGCAGTGCTCAGTTACTCCAGCAGTTACACTGGACAAAACAATAACAGAACTCACAGGGGCAGGATAAAGCTTGTGGTGTCAATACAAAAAAAAACCCCATTCACATGGTGTCTATGCTCAAGTCTCAAGTCCTCAACAAGAAACTCTCAATTTTAGAAATAAAACCAATGTAACAGTCAAAAATGCAAATGACACCATTCTGACCCACTCTTTGACACAGTATATTAACTTTCAGTACCTCAATATCATCAAGAGCAAGTGTGAAGCTGCAGTTACTGTAGAAGCAAAGTCTAATATTCCAATGATTTCCAATGAAAATGGCACTTTCAAATTTAAATTGAACTTAGTCTACACATTTCAAAATCCGAATTAATTAAAAATACTGTTTATAACGGTATAATGAAAAACTGCTCTTGAAGAGCACAGCCATTAACAAAAAATTCTTTATTATTAGAAAGTGATAGAAAAGAAAGATGCAGAAATGGGGAGTGGAGCAATAGTTTCAATACATGTATTTGCACCAGTGAATATCAAGCTCTTAGCGAGTCATTGATAGCTATCACTGATGGTCTTTACCCATGTACAAATCCAGTCAGCCACTTCCCACTGCTGCGATGACAACAGAAATGCAACACACACACTGAAATGCAACAAATTTAGTGCCTGACTGTCTCACGTGCTGAGAACCCTCAGCTCCCAACAGGCCCTTCAGTCTAAACCAAAGCATACTCTTGACAATAATTTAGTGGTCAAAGTCTTAGCAGTTTAAGGAGCCTGTCACTTTTTTCGCTTTCTTAGCTTTTTTCAGTATATCACACTTTTTCCTGTTAGGACGCCGGCACCTTTCATCGATGCTCGGTATACATTCATAATGCCACACTTCTTCCATTTTCTCCACAGGATAAACTGCCTCCACATAATGACGGATCAGTCTCAGCCTGATGGGATCAAGCTGTTTTTTATTACAAGCACCTGAATGGTTGTACTGCAGTCTCAGATTCTCCGGAGTAAAGAGTTCAGGAAAGAGTCTTACGAGAAGCCTGGCAGCAAAGTTGCCGACCGACAGGCTCTGCTGCACTATCTCTCTTATCTCCTTATCTGACAGCAAATACAGAGAAGGCACAGGGAAGTCTGGATTAGGAACAACAAGTTCATCAAGTGGTATCTTGCAAAAATCCTTGCTACTTCTTTCTGGTGGCAGTGGCGGCCCTTCAAATTCTTCCCGAAATCTCTCAGGGTTTATTGCATAGGTGAGAAATTCCCTCCTGTCGGGACCTGGCACGTGGATTTTCCGTTGCTGTTGGTACGAGCGCCTTTGCTCCGTGTCTCTTCGTCGACACCTCTCGTCAAGCTTCCCAACAAATTCCAATGTCCACACTCTGTCATTCTTTGCTCTGGGGTACAGTATCTGCACATAATGTCGAATTAATTTAATTCTAGTGGGGTCGAGCTGTTTCTTGCCTAAAGATCCACTACAGTTGTATTGCTTCCGTAAGTTTTCATGAGTAAACAATTCAGGAAATAAGAGAACAAGTAATCGAGAGGCAAAGTTGCCTATGGAAAGACTGCTTTCATATATGCTTTTAATCTGTTCTTTGTTCAACAGGTAATCTGGAACAGGGACATCAAAATCAGGAGGGGGAAAGTCAAGTTTGTCAAAATCTATGGGTACAAGCCAAATTTTTTTTGACCGTCTTCCAGGCTTTTCATATTCAAAACTGTCTTCCACTTTTATGATTGATACATCATCTGGTAAACTAGAAGAATCGTAACAGTCATCTCTCATCTGGTCACATTCACTTCCATCCATATACGTACTTTCAAGCTCATCATTTATTCGCTGAACACACTGCTGCAACCAGGCTTCTTCTTCTTGCACATCTGGAAAGTAAATTTCAGTGTACCTACGGATTATTTGAAGCCGATGAGGATCCAGCAGTTGTTTTCCAGAGTCTCCAAAGCAGCTGTACCTTTCAGCTAATTTTCTGTGGTCAAAGAGTTCTGGAAACAGTCTGTGTAACAAAAAAACAGAAAACTCCCCTGGTGAGGAAGCTTCATCTAAAAATTCATTGAGATCTTGAGCATCCAGCATGTAATCTGAGGCAATGACATTACTCCTGTCCAAGGACAAAGCTTCTTCCTGCTCTTTATCCTCCATAAAATGAGAGGATTCGACCTGCTCAGTCTCATAAAAACTGGATGATTGCACATTCTGCTGACTGTTTTCCATTTCCCTTTGAGCCCAAAATCTGTTGAAAAAATCATTGACTTGAGGCAAGCACTCCAACTGCCACACAGCTGTATTTTTCACAGAAGGGTAACAAACTTCCACATAGTTACGAATAAGCTGCAGATGAAGAGATTCAAGTTTCCTTTTGTTGAGAAAGCCACATGCGCTGCAGCTCCTGCCGAATTCGTCATCACTGAAGAGCTCTGGAAAGAGCTGCACGAGCAACCGGCAAGCCAGGTCTCCACCTGATGTGCTTTGATCCATGATTTGCTTGAGTTCTGCAGAAGTCAGCTGGTACTCCGGGGGAGGCTTGAAGTCAGCAACAGACTCTGCTGGACTGACTTGCTTTTTAATTCTGCTAACCTCCAGAGACAACAGGTCAACTTTACTGTGAAGCTGAGTCATATTGGTATTGAGGGTGTTCAGCGTGTAAAACATTTTCTGTATCAAAGAATATATATTTGATTCTGAATCTGCTGTGGCTGCTGTTACTGCAATGGCCGTGGCCGAGTCTCTTTTGCGTTGATCATTCAAAGTCCGAATTTGCGAGGGACTGCTGGGGTTGATTTTTTCAAACAACTCGTAAGAAGCAAACTGCTCTGCTCCTGGTGGGTTCTTCTTCTCTGTGATTTTGTGTGAGATGCCGTAGAGAGGTTTTTTATAAGATGGAGTGATTATGTCACTGAAGGATTCTTCTTCACAGAGCCATGTTACATTAGAATTCCTGTTCTTGCTTGGCTGCTCTGCATTTACCTGAGTGGGTGAGCCAGCATCTCTGTTCCTCATGTTTGAAAGGGATCCCTTCAAATGAATAAATATTGTATTAGTAAGACTGCCTTAAAGGTATTAGCTATAAATATGTGCTCCTTAAGCAGGCATTGTTACGTCAATATGCAAGGTCAAATTTTCTCCAGGGGACTTGTGTTAAATAATAAAAATGAATAAATTCACTAGGAAAAATAAAAATACAGTAAAGTATTATTTAGGTTTCCTTTTTATTTTCCTTTTTTTGGCTCACAGCTTTCTCCATGGAATAGAAATGCAATAATAATTCTTAGTACTCTCTACCCACAGCGCTCTAATTACTCCCCCAAATTAAGTATCATTAGGCTTCACCTTGCATATGAGGATCTTAGGCTGTAGAGAATTTGGGTGGCAACAACTCAGCAACAGAGCCAAGAATAGCATCTAGATTTTCTGACTCCTAGTCCTGTGACCTTGCCATTGCCTCCAACAACTGCATTTAACATTCCAGCACTCCCTTTAGGTTAGCTTTTGAAAATGTCACAAAGGCTATAAACCACATAAAATATGCTTATTCTCTTTTTTCTGATGTGAAAGGCTTATATACATGTTTTTTTAAAAAATCTTTATAATAGTGCAGAACTACTGAACAAATCCTAGTTAATTTTTAAAAGACAATCTATTTAAATAATAATAAAGTGTAAAGTACCTTGGTACTATATCTATTTAAAAAGGAAGTCTAACAGAAGATTTCTTTATTTCTGAAAGGCAAGGAAGTTTTGACTCATGGATGTCTAACTTTCTAAATTATTTAAACTATATAAGTTTAGAAAAAATATAAAACCAGTAATGAATTCTTAAGGACTTCATGTTCTCAATTATTTGTAATTATTCCTTGAAATTGGAACCAAGAATTTTCATCATCTCATAGCAGATACGCAGGGCCTGGGTGATTTGGGGTTTTTTTTGCAAACACAAGGATATTGCAAGTAATTTTTAAAAGTTAAGCAGATTCAACAAAATCAAAATCCAATATACAGAATTCAAACATGAGAAAACACTTCCAGATTTGTAAACGTTTCCATACTGAAACAATTTTGTTGGCTTGTTCTATAGAACATTAATTAGATAAAAACTACAGAATTTGCATTCAAATATTAAAACAAATGAAACACAGACTTCAGGTTTGAGCTGAGAGCCACAAGAAATTTGAAATTCTAGTGAAGACCCCATTATGTCCTACACTGAGGAACCTGAATTAAGGTTTATTTCTTAAAAAAAAGAACTGTAACTCATGAAATCAATGTGGTCCCTAGATGTACTTACACTTGGCATCTGCTTACTGCAGTGACAAATTGAATCTAATTATTTTTTAATTTCTAATGCAATGTATACTCAAAGGCAACTCAGAAAGAACAAGCTGGTTTCCACTCCAAGTTTAGAACCAGCATTCAATTAAACTGAAGCTGTTTCCAAATTCTGCTTGCGCTCACATCACATTACCCTAGATACAAAACCTTGTGTTTGCACATCCAAAGCTGTGTGGAGAGATGATCAAATGAAAACAAAATGCCAAGGTGATGTATCTCAGTGTGGAGAATCCCTGGCTGTCACAGTACCTAGGACACCTGACTGCCAGGTCCCATTTGGAAGACTGTCCAACTCTAGTCATACTCATAATAAAGCCTGAACAGCAACTGAACTGTGAGCAGACTGGAATCCACATTGCCTCCACCTAACTGCAGGCTCCTAAGCTGGGACTGAAGTTGTCATACGCCACCTGGACTTGTCAGTGAAGAAACAGAGGTAGTTGCAGGTGGTAACAGAGCTCTGCCACACAGACATCTCCTGAAAGCAGGCCATGAAAATCTCCACTGACAATAAGCACAGTACTGCTCCCCAGTCAGGCACCCAAACTGAATTACACAGCTTTTTACTATTTTAGATCTAAAGAACAAAACAAAACATTTCTTACACAACCAGTGAGACCTACCACCTAAGTCGCTCTTTCATTAACACTCCTGTGAACTGAGAATATACCAAATATTCCTTCAGAAACAGCATATGATTCTTTCAATTCCTCTACTACTAAAATACCTTGCTACTAAATAGCTTGCCATGGGCCACCAGGTATCTGTCAGTTCTCATTTGACCTCCTGCTGTTCATTTTCCCTGATTAATTATATAATAAAACTTGGCAATATGAGGGTAGCATCTATTAATGTGCACTTCACACACAAAGTTAGGCCAAATTAATATTAGAATGTGTATTAAAGAACATGAATTCATTATTTTGACAGTAAGATCATCCAAGTTTGCAGTCTCCGTTTTGGACACAGTACTCTGGAGCTCATGCTAAGAACTACAGCAGATCTTCAGCACGATGGCAGCTGAACCTCTGCCTTTACCAAGGCAGCTCCCAGTGGCCGGATCAGGCTGTGGGATGGATTTGCATTTCAGAAACACATAGCCAGTGTTCTCCTAGCAGATGACAAAACATTTGGGCCTTAAAAGTATTTAAGAATATTTAAGTTCAGCTGCATTCTCATTTTCTTTTATTTTGCTTTTAATTATCTTGTCTATAGCTTCCAGCTGGGAACAGCACTATCCACACCATAAATACATGGCTTTTGTAAATTCTCCAGTTTAACTAATTAGTTTTCCATAACACTGATCTTTAACATACATGAATTTCAGATAATACTGCACCCATTTAAGATGATCAGTTCTAATGTACTATCAAAGAAGCAAAGATATCGATCTATGAAATTCAATGTATATAAGATAGTGCTGCTTTTTATACTATAGCTGCACAGCAAGTTTTTATGTTCTAAACATTTTATGAACATTTGCAAAGTACAGTATTTTGTAAAACATGGACTAATACAAGAAATTGTGAAATAGTCTCTCACATTCTCTCTTGGAATCCTAAGCCAAGTTTTAAAATGTTGCTTAGTTATTGTTCTGTTCAATGCTCAAGTCCATTTATGACCTTTGTTATGGTTAATAGACAAAGTCTAAATATCTGTAAGAACGCAGCGTATAATATTCAAACACAGGAGCAGGAGTAAAGAATAAATGAATAAATGAACAAGAGACATAGATTCTTTCAGACACATAAGAATATGGAAAAGTCCTGCACATAACTTTTTAAAACTTACAACCTTCTACACTTAGTTTTTTTAAAGAAAATCACGGAAAATTCATTCCTGATTATGAAGTGGCATTCAAAATTAAAAAAAAAAAAAAAAAAAAAAGTGAAATCTTCAGATAAAAAGTAATTTAATAATATGATTACCAGCCCAGAAGGAGTACAGCTGTGTTTATATCATAGATAGATGTCTATGTGACATGCAGTAAAAATATACTACAAGCACAACATCCTTTAAAATAATTAAGATTTTTTTCACTGTTTAAGTAAAAATAGTTAATAAAGTCATCAATTAAAACAACATATTGGTTGTTTCAGAGAAGTAATTAACTTTAAAAATGCTGTTAAGATTGAGGACTATTTCTGGTTGGTTATTTAACTAAACATGCTGATTCACTGGGGTCAGCCAAGGATGAATTTTCATCGTTATTACTGGGTAAACTTCAGATATTATAAATCCAAAGTTATAATTAATTTCAAATTAAATTTTAAGATTTATTAATGGCACACAGGAAAATGCAAAGCAAGCACAGTTCAGAGACCATTATAAAGCTCTTTTAAGAATCTGAATGTAAGGAAAACAATTGTAAAAAGAAAAAGAGAAAGGAAAAGAAAGAAACCATGTAATAAGATTAAAACCTACCTACCACAGGCATTCAGGGTAAAAAACAGCCCTAAGAAGTCAGAGAGATGATAGTCAAGAAAAAGAATCACAGAGAACTATGGCTATAAAGGAGACATGAAATGTGCAAATACAACATGGAATAACTGGCTAGGTAGCAGAAGAGCAGAAAAGGATACGTGCATTAGGATAGGTCACAAACTAAATATAACCCAGGGCCTGAAGTTATTCAAAAGAGGATGAATTTGAATCTAGGTTATTTTAATAAAGTGCTGAGTGTGAAAAACAGAGGTCATTATACTGCTCTAGAGGGCAGCAGGAGAGATGTGACTATCCAACACCAGACACTAGTCTTTCTGGACTCAAACAAAAATAGAAGGTGACTCCTGAAGAAAAGTTAAAAAAACCAATTTTCATCTCAGAAAGGAAGGACTGAGAGTGGACAACATCACACAAATTTTCCCACATGCAGAATATTTTTATAGGAAGAGATCATCATTGCTCTCCCTACTAAAAAGAACAAGGACAAAAAGAAACTTGCTCAGTTTCAGCAGAGATTAATTAAAATCTGGCATTGCTAGAGAGGTGAAACACAAGATCAGGATAATAGAAAAGACTGGGCATCTCCTTCCCTGCCTAGAGAAACATCTGGATTGTCCCAAGTGGGATGCAACAGCAGATGCTGTAATACATTCCACTCTTGATATGGCTGAAATCTTCTGCATCCTGCATTTTTATCCTTCACATAATACACTGATTTATACTGGTCTCACTGACATTAAATCTTTATCACAGAAGAAAGAATTACAACCCTGATTCTACCACTCAGGGTCCAGCTGAAGGACTGTATGACATGAGAGGGACTGTAATCAGAGTCATGCCCAGTTACTCCAAATCACTGCACCTTCCTATGTTATCTGCTGAACAACAAAAATATAATTCACATGAATGAATTAACCTATAACCATATTTCATAAATATGATCACTCCCACATTATTCAGAGAATATCCAGTTGTGTGCAAACTGGCTGAAGATTAGCCACAACAAACTCATTACTAATGCAAATTTGTTTAAAAGACTTGCATTCTACTTATAGCAGCAGTGAATTTAGCCTAGGAAATACGAACTAAAAGATCACAGTCAGGTATAGAGAAGTCACCTCTTGTGTAAAGCGTCTCTTCTTCACACTGGGTAAGGCATCCTGCTGGCCTCCTGACCCATCACAGCCAAGGGAGGTCTGTTTCCGTTTGTTGGAATCCTGCAGGCAAGTCACTGCACCATCCAGTGAGTGTTTCTCTGCAGATCTGGAAGTTACTGAGCAGTCTAGAGCTTCATCTTCATTTTCTGTTTCTACTTTCACATTTTTTTTAGGAATTTTTACTGAAAAAAGAGAAGGATTAGAAATATAAAGCACCCTCTCCAGAACACCACGACATTCTTACTGTAATGTTCTGTGGTTTGTTTCTTTTTATGAAGAACTTCACTGGTTTTTGACTTCTATGGTAAGTGTATATTGGGGCCACCTCAAAGTCAAATCATTCAGTTTTCCAGTGAATGACAGTTTCTTCTCTAAAGAAGAATCTAAAGTATACACAAATCTTATAGGAGGAAGATTTTTTTGGGAGGAAGGATGTAGAGTAGAAATAATAATGACTAACAAAGATAATGCCCTATTTTAAATAACTTTTTAAAAAACATTAGTGTAATTTGTCTTGATCCAACTGCATTCTTTATTAGGTGACAAATGCTTTAAATTAGCAAGTATTTTTGCCTGATCAAAAATTACACAAAGTATAATACTTTACCTTCATCATCATCAGTGATTTCAGCTGAATTCATCTTCTATCTCACTAAAGAACAAAACAAAAATACAAAAATAAATACCAGCATCTTCTGGAATTAGGAAATATCTCCTCCTGTATTACTTTTCATCTAGAAGTATTGAGTTAGCAACCCACAGGTAACTCTCAGTCTTTCCAGTCTGTATGTTTGTAATAACTAGTTATTTTCAATGACCTTCATAGCCGTCTATAGACCCATCAACATGCAAACTGTATTGCTGATAACATACACCAGGTAGAGAACTATTTAAAACTCTCTGTCTTTTGCTGGTATAGAAAAAAGTAAAAATCATTCTGACCTTTTCTGTAAAGTGTCTTGGCAGTATATAAATTGAACTTAACTGTATTAAAGTCTTCACCCTGTACAAAACCACTATTATAACAGTCAAATGTTTTCATATTGTCCTTGTGGCTGACACAAAGTCATCACAGAAAGAAAACTCATCGTAAATAGTAACATACATGCTGGAGTAAGTTTTTATTTAAAAATCTTTGATCTTTTGATATAAATTGCATCAATTCAAGCAAAATAATGCACATAAATCTACAGTAAGTCCTTTTTCTTTGTCAGCCTCTAAACAATGTGTTTTTTGTAGGGAAAAGCAGATATATGTATTATGCTAGCATGATTTTAGTGTTACTTCTCATGTGAAAAACTCAGCTATATTTCTGTTCACTTGAAAACTAACTTGGCAAATTACTTGGGGGCAAACATCAATCTCTGGATATGTTCCTAAAAGATATTCTAAATCTCTAGAGATCTACAAAGCAAACAACTTAATCAGATATCACTGACCCTTACAGGGCACGCAGCTGCAAACTGACACTCTCAACTGCTGAGCGGGTGACTGGCAAACTGTCACGGTCTGCTCATGCTCCTCTGCACTCAGCATTATGCTTACCTGGCCCCAGAATATTATTGCTTTACAAGTGCAAGACAATAAAATCAGTCAATCAAAAGTGTACATACAGCCCAGGAGTCAGAATTACAATGAAATTAATAAGAAGGATGGAGAGAGAAAGACAGATAATCTGTTGTGGAGGGAAAAACAGTCTGTACTTCTCTCCTGAATAGTATTTTTTTTTTACATCTCAAAATACTGTTAAAAAACTCTGTAAACACTTGAATGCTGTGTAGATATGAATTTCAATTTGTAGGCAATTTGATGGCTGTAATGGTGACTATGAGGTTCCATTCTGGATTAGATTTTGAATGATTTACAATGAGTGGCACCCAAACAAAAGATGCACAGATTTATAAAATCAGCTTATACTGGGCCACCCTTGAAGCCAAGATATTCTTTGATGTGCTGATCTACATGGCCGCTTTATACAGCCCTGTAAAGGGCATCCTCAAGGGGATAGCATGAGATAGTCTTCACCATCACATACAAAAGTAAGTCTCACTGTGACATAGGGCTACGACAAACCCCTCAGACACATACTCTGTTTACCCACCATAGTTGCCTGTTTCAGGACTTGCATTTATGAACTGATCCATATATCAATTATGCCAGCTTAACTGTACTATAATCACTTAAACTTTCGCAAACTCTCTAGAGACATAACAGCATGAAACTAAGTGGCCCACACCAACTTCTAAACCACCTGATAAACCCAGATATTGGTTAATTCCAGGTTTTACTAACTCAACAGTACTTATAGATCTAGACAAAGCCACTACAGCTCTTCATGAAAAATCCTACAGCAGCCTACTTCTCACAGCACCATCAAAAAGCTCTCCTGGACCTTAAGAAAATCCCACAGCACTAATGGTTGTATTTTGGCCTGATATCCCACATACATTGATAGTCACCGCCTGGATCTTCCTTGCACTTTTCCACTCTGCACTGGTCTTGTCTCTGAGGGCTGCGCTACAAGACCAACATGTGCCAGTGCTCCAGGAGTGTGAGATACAATGGTTTGGTGAGGACCTGAGGTGACAGTAAGTAAATATACTGATATTGCTAGAGAACATTCTAAAATGGAAATCAAAATGATTTTTCAGATAATCCTAAACTGCTGTATCAGAGCAAAACAGTTAACCACAAAGCCAGAAGAGAAGACTAAAAGGCAGTGGATGGAATAATACAAAACATTTAGGAGGGAATATATGGAACTATATTTTCTTTCTAATTCCTGCTATTACTACTATTCAGATAGGAAGAATGCTTTAGAAGAATTCCTATCAGAGAATAAAATCAAACAGAAGGGAGAAGATAAATAGCTGAAGAGCCACTCTTTAACACTGGAAAAAAGTGAAAATCAAAGCAAAGCAACAGTTAACTTTCTGAACGAAACAACATTAGGAAGGCCAAAGCTACCCTGAATTCAGGTCAAATAATATTGAGTCAAAACATTGTTTCAAATTTGAAATAGAGTGCTAACTTCTGATTTTTTTTAAAATTTGAAAACTGTCAGAATACAATTAAAAATGACTAGTCAAAACCAGTGTCAGAACCAATGAGGTCTAGAAAGACTGTGTTCCATACCTGAGCTCTCTGATGCCAAAAAAAAAGCATGAGCTCCAACTTCTTCTTTTTTGGGAGCCCTGGTAATAATCTCTTTCCTTATCTAGCTTTCTGCCTTCTTTGTGAGATTTTTAAGAACTCTGGTATTGTAAGAAAATTAAGCAGAACTAACATGTAAGAGCTTCTGTTGAGAGACAGGATTCAATTGTCCCTTTGATTTCCTGCCTCGCAACCCCATCTGCTCCCTCAGTCACGCATGGGTGTCCACCTTAACCTTCCATCTTGATAAACCATCAGAAAACAACTCACTTCTTTTTTTTCTGGGTTACTTTCCTTGTAATTCAGAGGTAAAGGGCCCAGCTCAGGAGTATGTACAAGGTCTGGGCTGGAAAGGAGGAATTAAAATCTCTCGTCATACCAGCAAGCCACAGGCTTGGTTCAGCTATTTAATGATACCTTATTTATTCCACCATCTTGCTTCGAATTTGGGTCACAGTGGACCCAAACTGACTGGCAAGCCAATAAAGAGGCTCCAACAGAGCAATTGCATCATTGCTTCCATAGAGGGAAAGTCTCTGTTTCTGAGCACATCTGTGCATGCATGCCTTTATATGTAAGATGAACAATTTTGTTGCTTGTTTCAAGTCCACTAAAGATAAAGCATATCATATTTGTTAAAATACCATTTGCTGTGTATCAGTACTTAAGAATAGGAATTATTTCCACTTTAAAAGAGGTAGCAGTGTCAAAGGCTGTTTTGAGGTAGCATTCTGGCCCAGACTGTGAGAATAAGCAAAGCTGGATTAAAAAAAAAAAAAAACAGTCTAAAAGATCTTGGGGCAAAATATTGCAAAAACCTATTGAGTAAGAAATACATACAGTAAAGCACACATCCAATAGTTGTTCCTTGTCATGCTGACTATACAAAATGTATTTCAATCCTATATGTACTTTCTTCAAAATGTAAGATAAATATACTTATCGTCCTCAGCCTAATAATTACTCAGTACGAAATGGAGGACAGCTGTTAGCAAGTTCTAGGAAAGAGTGAACACACTGTGCTGAATCTGGGAGCCCACACCTGCAACAGACTGGCAGAGCAACCAGCCTTGGCAGCTTTACCTTGCTGAGATAGAGACAGATGCTGCACTAACTCCTGTTTTCTGGTGAATGCTCTGGAAGAAAGATTCCAAAACAAACCAAACACCTACAGCAGCAGCTACGTCAACAGCCAGATCCAACGGAGTAGGGGAAGAAGGGGAGTCCTGGCACACCTTGTCTGTCGCTATCGGAAAAATTCCCTTCCCACAGATCCTGCTCTCCCTTCTCATCAGACTAGGCAATGAACAGGACAGTACAATGACGGGACTTAACACTCCCTATTTCAATTACTCTCACTTAGACATCTGCCTCTATTCCAAAAATGTACCAGGTCATGACATTTAACTGCACCACTGTACCACTTTGGTAACAACATTCCACACTGAAATGGTATTACCCATGGCTAACAGAGAAGCTCAATGCATAGGGCAGTGCTGGCAGTTCCAAAATATAGAACACCATAAAAACAAGGTTTTGGAATGTTTCTCTGTACATTTAGAGTTAACAACCCGATGCTGCTTTTGCATGTAGAACGAAACATGCAATCCATTTACCAAAAATGCACCTACCCAAAATTTGCACTAAGCCTTACAGACTTAAAGCACTGGGGTACAACAGATTTTATGAGTAACGGAGGAAATTGCAAGTCATACTCGGAATGTATTTCAGTCTCATATCATCCAGTATAATGTAAAAGTAGCAAAAAGGTGTATCTAGTTATTGATACACAAAACAAAACTGATTCCTAAGTGATTCATAAGTTAAATCTTCCCATAATATGCATTCTCCTCCTCCTGTTTACCACCTAACAACTACTCATGTGTTTGCCTTGGAGAATGTTTTCCTGACCCCTCTTACGATTCTGACAATTATAAAAGCACAATGCAGAGAGAAAAGATTCTACTCATAATGTAGATAAAGGCAGTTCTTTGCCTTTGCAATCGTTCTTAAGAAAGTCTGACTGATCACTTTCACCTCCTGACTTAAAAATGGAATGAAAAAATTATACCAGAAAAAAATACTGCTGTTCTGCCGTTTGTAACTAAAGAAGAAACTCTGTGCTCTTTGAACTCCCATACCAAATATACTAAGCTCTGACAAATGAAAAAAATAATGTGAAAACCACATAGGAAAGTATAAAATTGTACACATGCTGCATGTGGAAAGCAATTTGGGTTTCACCACACTTGTTAATGGCAATCATACATGAAAATTAATCACTACCTTAAACAAGATACTAAATAACAACAACAATAACGATGATTATCAGTTTTACAAAAGCTTGCTGTTTAGAATTTAACTCCTCACATAACACTGTACTGTTCAGTTAACTAATGCATGGTAAATGTGTAGAAGTTACTTCTTGGATGCACATCGTCCCACTAAGTCTTTTAGCTTCTTCATGTAAGTTGGCAGGAACGTTCCTAATTCTTCTTTATTGACTACGAGAACGTTATTAAAAACACAGGGATTGAGACATTGTGTATTAAGTTTATTCCCTTTAAAGCCTCATGGTGGTACATTGCTTCATATATAAAACTCAGGTCGTAATGAAAAGTGTTTGTGAGTGTTGTTTTTCAAGAGGTCAACTGTTCTTTTACATTTTGGGCAAACGTTAAGACATACATGTTTGCTAATAACATTAAATATGTGTTTGATAACATATGTGGAATAAACTGCTCAGTTTCCTTAGCTTTCGGCATGTGGTGAAAGATACAACATCCCTCTTACAGCATATGTATCCTAATAAAGTTTAAATAAATGAGAGGAACACCAAAAAAAAAAAAAAAAAGCCGATCTTTCAAGCATATGACACTAGCTAAATTTTACAAGATGTGTACATTGAGCTGTTTAACAGCCAAAATAAGCACCTCTTCTTACACATACCATCCTGTAACGGGACTTTATCACAAAATTGCAATGCTAGTATACTATGAACCAATTAAAACCACTGTACATTCGCAGCAAACGACAATGATTAATCAATTAATCTCAGTGAACACTCGAGTGTCTGAGATCCTGCTCTCTGTGTCTGAGTCTCTTTTTTAATAAATCATCCCTGTATTTCATAACATGCACTGGGTGAACCACAGAAAACAACCAATGCTTCCCCTGGGAAATCCAGAGCCTTGAAAGCTGGTGTGGGTAGGTGGAAGCAGTCCTGTTCCACGCAGCAGGTGAGCAGAGGGCTGCTCTAAGTGCCTGGCAACGGTGTGGAACTCTCTCCCTTGTGACGTTTTAGAAGGCTGCTTCCCACAGAACAGTTGGAAATAATGAGAGGAAACAACAATTCTCAACAGCCAGTCCCTACAGTCCCAGAGTCAAAAAGGACTGGAGGCGTGTGCCCTCTGCTCAGGCTGCCCAGGAGCTGCCTCCTGCTCAGGGTGTGTGCTGCTTTCCAGGCTGTCTCTTGAAAAGTTCTCCTGCTGGGCTGAGAAACAAACCTAGAGAACTGCGAGTTCTGCGTTCTGCTGTGGGTGCCAAGTAATCTGCATCTTTTATTTCCTAGCTGTAGCACTGGGTTCAATAACTTCAGTATTGCAATTATCCTCAGGGTAGATTTGATTCCTCCAATTTGTAAAAAACAATGCAACTCAAATTCAATTCAACTAAATTAGACATAAATACCACTCCAAGACTGAGCCAGAAAATGTATCTTCTAGAGTCAACGTTTGCCTTTTGTTCAGATCTATGGGCCAGTGATTTGACTTTAGATTTTATGTAATTTTGACAAGGCCTCATAAATTTTGAAGAAGTGGAGGGTTGAAGAAGTCAAATACCTGAAATAAAAATAAATAAATTTGGTAGGGTTTTTTTTTTAATAAAAACCCCTTCCAAACAAAAAACAGGTAACTTATTTGAAATTGACCACTCATCTTAAAGAAACTGAGATGTGAATGTTGCTTCATCTGACTAAGCAAAGAGCAAAATGCAAGTAGACAGTCTATCAAATACTAAAAGCAAATGCTTTCTATTCATTTTGAAGTATAGGGTGCTGCAGCATTATTTCTCAATAAAATTTGTTCTTGATATCCAGTACTGATGCTTGTAATATTAAATAATGTAGAAAAGAGTATTCCAACATTACAAGCATTCTGACTACAAATACACGAATAGTAAGTTCTAAAACTGCCAACAAAAAGATTTTAAGGAACCAGCAGATGTTGTTGGAAGTACTACTCTAATGGACAATAAAAATCCCTATACTTAACATAGTTTGAAAACCTCTTTTCCTGCCCTGTGGAGGACATGAAGCCTCAAGTCTCCACTAAAGGCAGCCTGCAAAAAGGGTATTTTTCCAGTAGGATTTAGAGGGCATGTTCTTAATTTCGGTCTTTCATATTTCATTTTAATTAAGTTGAATATGCAGATTGAATAATTAAAAAAAAAAAAAATCACTCTTCTCAGTTTTCTCACAATTTGCCTAAAACTGAAGTTTTCTCAATCTGTCCTCTGTACTTTTACCAAACAGCAATTTAATCTTGCAGAGGTCAGCAAAACACTAACCTGGTTTATTTCCAGCAGTAATACATGAATTTGTCTTTTCTTCAATCACGTGTTTTCCACTGTCTATTAAAAACATTTTGCTTTCCTCTCTCCCCTCACTCAGCTTTTATTTTAAAATACTGTTCCAGCTGAACTTTGTGCAGTTTAAGTTCTCCTCCAAACTGCATTCAACTTTCATTTATTTTTTTTCCACTGAATTTACCCAAACTATGAAAATACTTAGCAAATATAAAAATTCAGTTGGTCCAATGCTGAGTTTGATTTAGCAGGAGAGAAGAAAGAAAATGCACCAGCATATATGGGTAACTATTTGTTTTATGAGATGCAAATCGTTCAAGTTGGAAACAGGGAAGGTTTCTCTTTCCCTGCTTAGATGTCTCTGCCCCGTGGGTCAGGCACACACTGTTTATAGGTGGCAGCGACAAACCCTACTCACACTTCAACCCAAAAAAACTCTGGGACTGCGTCAACGCTATGTGGGAGCCGTCACATGGCTGCTGGCCTGCCGCCGGCTCGCATTCTGCTGGTTCAGAGTTTGTTCCCTTCTATTTACAAAGGGCTGTGTGGACACACCGCAGGGAAAAGTAGGGTAGAGGCAGCGGGCGACCAGGGTAGGGGAAGCGGGCGGTGACGGGGGCAGGGGCAGCGAGCGGTGCTCTGGGCGGAGGCAGCGCCGGGAAGCCGCGGGTCACCTGGGGGGAGACGATCGGGTCAGGGCCGGCCCGTTCCCCCGCGGTGCCCTTCACCGGGCCCCTCACAGCGCGACCCAGCACGCACCGGCACAACAGAATTCCAGCGCAACCGCCCGCCCGCCCGCCGCTCCTCCCGCCGTGTACGATAGGACGGCCGGGACCCTGCCCCCGGCCCTGGCTCCCGAGGGACGCGTGGCCCCGCGGGGCCCCGGGGCGGTACCCGGGAGGGCCGGTGGCGGGGAGGGCCGGTGCCGGAGCCCGGCAGCGCGCGCACGGCCGGGGCTTCCCCCGCGCCCACCGAGGGGCGGCGGAGCGGCCGCCACGTGGGAGCGGCGCGCGCGGCGGCGGCGGCGCGAGGCCCCGCCCGGGGGCGGGCGCTGCGGCGGGGGACGCCCCGCGCGCCCCGCACGCGGCGCGGCCGCGGCCGCTTCCGCGGTCAGACCCACGAGCCCGAGGCGGAGGCGGCGGTTGGTGCTTCCGGTCCGAACCCTGCCCGGGCGGATCTATGTGGCCGGCGCGCGGGGGAGGGTGGGGGGAAGGGGTTGAGATGAGGCTGGAGGTGACGGCGGCGTGACCGTTCCGCTGTCCCCCGCTCCCCGTTGTCCCCCGCCCCCAGCCCCGCGGACGGAGGCACCCGGGCCGGGCGCGCGCGACCCGCACCGCCGCAGCGCCGTTCGGAGCGGCGAACAAAGAGCCCCCCGCCCGCGCGGCCCCGGCCCGCGGGCGGCCGGGGGAGGGGCCGGCCCCGCGCCTCCCCCGCTCGACCCCCCCTCCCTCCCCGTTCCTCCCCCACCCGCCGGGGCGGCGCTCCTCGCTCGCCGTGGGGTGCGTGGAACGGCGCCCGTCCCCGCCAGCGGCGGCAGCGAGACTTACCTCTGCTCCGCGCGGGGCCACGGGAGCCCCGGGGCGGCGGGGGCGGCTGGAGCGGCCGCCGCTGGAGCCCGCGCTTCCCCCCCGCTCTTTGTGTGCGAGGGTCCGCGCGCTGCGCTCTCGCGTGACGTGACGGGACCGTGTGTCATTTCCGCACAAGGACACCGAGCCCCGACCCGCCGCGGCCAGCGCCACCCGCCGCCCCGGGGCAGGGGCAGGGGAGGGAGGGAGCGGGGGTGGGGGGGAGAGCGGCCCGCTCCTCCCCCGTTCCCTGGCTCCCCACCCCCCGCCCTCCCCGGCGCTGCCACTGGGAACGCGCGCGGTTCCCACTAGAGACCCCGCGCGCCCCCGCTCCGCGCGCGCCCCGCCGCCCACTCGGTGCCGCGCGGGCTGAAGCCCCGCCGCCGGGGGTCCACGCTCCCGCCCCGCCACACGCCCTCCCCGGGACCCCGCGCCCGCACGTGGGGCCGCCTCCGCTCAGGGACACGGCCCCGCGTGACGGGGCCGGGGACCGGCGCGGCCGGGGCGCGCTCGCTGCCGGCGGCCGCCGCCGCATGGAAAACGCGCTCGCCCCGCTCCCCCACCGCCCTCCCCGGCCCTTGCGCGGCCGGGCCGCTCCGCGCGGTCTCGCGTGGACGCGGCGCCGCGCGCTCCGCAGAGTGAGGCGGCGGGCCGCGCACGTGCGCGCGCGGGGGGGCCGCGTGCCCACGGCAGGTGGCGGCGAGCACGTGGCAGCGCGCGGGCACACGGTCCCGCATCCGCCCCGCGCGCCTTCCCAGCACCCACCCGCCACGCGCGTCCCGCGGGCTGCGACAACACCGGGGCGATCCGGGTCATCCCCGGGCAGAGCCGGCTCCGGCCGCGCCGGCCGAGGGACCGCCCGGCAGCTCCCAAGACCCCGGCCGCAGGCGCACCGATCCCGTAAATCCGTCCCCACGCCGCCGTGCCCGCGGGTCAGCTCGGGGCAGCCCTGCGGGCGGAGCTGGGGAGCGCGCCGAGAGCTCCTCGCACACACGGGCTGGGGCACCCGCACGCAGCCCCGGCCCGGCCCGGCAGGCTCCGGCCCCCGGAGCTGGCGGCACCCGTGGGAGCACTGCCCGCCCGCCTTATGTGACCTTAACGCGGGTCTCTGTGCACAGCGCCAAGTAAGAAACGCCGGTGTTTGGTGCTGCGTTAAGCTTAAGACTGTACTTAGAAAAAAAAAAAAAAAAAAAGAAAAAGAAAAAAAAGTTATTTCAGTAAGTTGGTTTAATTCAGATCCAGGGTTTTTCCCACGCTGGTTAAACACAAGACCGCTTCCATGCTCCGCGTTTGGGGGGCAGATGGCAGCAGTGATTTATAAAACAGACATTGCATTCTTTTTTAATTAAGTATCCTTGTAGATTTTATCTTCCCTGAAATTGACAGAAGCACATAAGACATTACATTAGTCTGCCAAATCATACGTGCCCTTTCCACTAACTGTGTGTAGAAAACCAAACTATTTCCCAAAGATTAGAAAATAAAATGTAGGAGAGCAAAGTCTGGTTTTGTAACCTACGGCCAGTTCTGGCAGTTCTGTTTTTTGGCTATATGTAACATACCTTTGGAACTTGGCAGCTTTGCGTGAAATGTTTTACTTGCACAATGAACTCGGCCAGTGCTGCCGTTCCTAATAAATAGATTAATTTTGCTGTTAATAAAAGTACACAGCCAAGTGCTCTAATTATATTGTAATTGCTTTACTTTTTTTTTTTTTTTTCCTCCAGAGTAAAAGAAGTTCAGTCTAAAGATGTTTATAAAAGGTGTTTATTATAACGTAAGTAGGTGAGGACTGATACTGCCATGAAGGATGATGGATTCTGTGTAGCACAGAGGATGTATCCGATAGAAGTTACAAGGCAAATATGCACCATGCGAGTGGCAACTCAGTGTGAAGGTAGAACTCGTGAGCTCTGAGCAGTGCTGTGAATGTAACAGATAAATAAACTTTTCATTTGTTATTTCAAACTTTTTTTTTTTTAATTCAAAAGCAATACAAAGACGTGTAAGTCAACTGAGAAATAACTGGAAAAAATCTCAGATAAATTTTCTGCCCCATAAATAGCTCAGCACTTTCCTAGTCACATGCTGTTTCCTCTGAACTGAACAATAAAAAGAGTGCCTCTTAAAATAAAAAATCCTCACCATTTCAGATTTTTGGCGCGTTCTTTAGAAGCAGTTCGCTAAAATTCTGTTCTTCCACTTATGCCGCTCTTCTAAATTTAGCATTTGGGACTTTTGGTATGTTTACAGTGTCATATCCATGAATAATCCTAACAGATAATAGTTTGTTGATTTTAACTTTGCTCCTTTTATTATGGCTGTTGATCGACAGCTGTTAAAAGGAGCCCTTAAAAGCGGGAACTACCGGCACTGTAACTCCTCGGATGAGTCACTCCAATGAAGGATACATTTTTAACAAGTGTTCTGCAGTTAGCACATCATTCTCTCTTTGGAGATAAAGAGGACTCCCCGCGAACTTTTCTGAGCCTGTTAGCGCTATGAACACGGAAGTTTACAGTATAGTTTGTCCCCTCCCTTTATTGTAAGAATATTTGAGGCTTTTCTTAAACCGTACCGTGTTTTAACACCTGGCCCAGCTGCTAGGTAGTGCTAGAGCTCAGCTGGATTTTACTTGATTGCTTTACTTAGTGGGACTAAGGAAAGGCAACCGTAAGGCAAGAGCAAGCCAGTGGAATCCCAAACTCAGATTCAGAGCCCTTGAGAAAATACCTTGCCAGTTTGAACTCCACCTCATTTCTGCTCTATAGTGCTGGCCTGAGGCATTGTAGCTACTAGGGACTCAAGCCCAGGAGGAGACCTGAAGGGCCTCAGCTAAGCATAAAGTAGCAAGAGCATATTGTTGCAATAACAGTATTCAATGGAAAGGGAGCGAGCCAAGTTGTCTCCAGGCAATGCAGGTAGCAAGCTTAGATTGGCTTCCCAGCCAGACAAGTCCCATTTCTTTTCACCATTTGAACTTGTGCTACACACGTCATTTATTGAAATGTTCATCTTGCCCCCACTTTGTGCCTTTGGCTCAAAAGCCACTCTGTGACACTGCAGCAGTCTCTGAAAAATTCCAGGTCACCGGGGAGGGGAGTAGTGGTACTCTAGCAAGAGAACTCTTCAGTAAAAAAATCACCACTGCTGTCGAATACAATGGGCCATTACTGACTTGACCAAACTGCAGCGAGACTTCAGTGATGCCACCGACACCGATGTGCTCAGAAACACAGGGAAGCTGAAAGCACTGTTGGCACTTGACTGGAGTTCTCTGTGGGTGGACTATGGCAGGTCCCTAGACCTTTACTTGTAGAAACCCTAAGGTGAAGCAGTCCCCGGAGAATGCCTTCTCTGAGTTAGTTCAAAGGATCTAGTTGGCTAGAGATTCCCCTGGGCAGGGGTGAGGAACCAAGGTGGCCGGCAGGGAGGTGGCAGAGCTGGCAGTCCATGCCCCTGAGCTGGGACTCAGAACAGCTCCATGTACCTGGTGCTTGCTACAACGACAAGGAACAGAAGAATGAACCTAAATTTGGAAGCCCTTTTGCTTCCTGCTGCAAACATTTGGGATAAGCAAGAATCCAACTCGAAACCTTCTTTCTCGTAGATCTTTGCAATGGCCTACAGCACTCAGTAGGCAGAGATGTGGCATGAGATGTCAAAAGCAATTTCAGCAGGAACTAATTTTGGCAGTTTCACTCTGTAAAAAGTATTGCTATGGCACTAGTACATCGTCTATCACCTCACCACATCTTGAAAGTAGGCCACCTTGCAGCCAGATGCAAGAGTCACGGAGCCTGGAAGGAAAGGAGATGAGAAACAGTGGGGTGTGGAGCCAATTCCTTGAAACTTATATTCGTTTTGTGTTAAGACTCTAATCAGAAAACAAGCCCCTTGTGCAAAAAGACAAGCCCACACCGGTAACCAGGCCTCTTTCTGCTGCTCTTGGGCTGACTTTCAGGCATTCCTGTGCTGCTGGCCACACTGTGTGCAGCCGGCAGGGGAGGTGTCTCCTCTTGCAAGGCAGCCCAGAGACAAGCGGCTGTTTTCTGGAATACAGTGCGATGTCTTAACCTGAGTGCGGTTCCAGCCTTTGCTGGAAGGGTGCTTGTTCCTGCGGACAGCCAGGTGTATGGGGTCTCATATTTACTGCGGGTTCCTGCGGGCTGGCCCGGGCTCAGCGGGGCGGGATGGAACGGGCAGCATTGCCCTCTAGAGGGACCACAGCGGGGCCGGCTGGGCTCGCAACTCCCGCGGTGTCAGGAGTCGGGCACTGACTCACCCAAATCGGGCAGGTACTTATGCTAGGCAGCTTGGAATTCACCTTAAATCGCTTAGGCATGTATTTGATATAAATAAACTTCAAAGAGACTGCACGTATTAGGGGAAGGAAGAGAAAAGACGGAGACGGAGAGGAGAGGAGAGGAGAGGAGAGGAGAGGAGAGGAGAGGAGAGGAGAGGAGAGGAGAGGAGAGGAGAGGAGAGGAGAGGAGAGGAGAGGAGAGGAGAGGAGAGGAGAGGAGAGGAGAGGAGAGGAGAGGAGAGGAGAGGAGAGGAGAGGAGAGGAGAGGAGAGGAGAGGAGAGGAGAGGAGAGGAGAGGAGAGGAGAGGAGAGGAGAGGAGAGGAGAGGAGGAAAAGAAAGAATACAGGTTCCAAAATTTTCTGCCTTGAATTATAAAGGGTCTGAAAGGAACCATTAAAAAATCAGTCCAACTAACTCATCTGATTTGCAGTAAAATGTGTTCTGCAATTCAAAGTTTATAAAACTAAAATATTTAATGGCAAATAAAGCAACTTGATAACAAACTTTGCATACCTCCATGCTCTTCACAGCCAGTCCAACCAAAAGGACATGCATGGACACATTGCACAGGACTATTTGGAGCCTCTGTTGGCCCACAGGCAACACTACAGAACAAGTAACATGCTGTGGGCAATATCCATACATTGCTGTAACCCAGGCCAAGATGAACAGTGGCACACATCTGAACTTTATTTATATTTTTAAACTTCCTGTGGCTGCAAGCAGTGTTAGAGGGTTCTGCCAGCAAAATACTACACTAGTTGGGAAACACTGGTTTAGAGTGCCAGTTAATATAATTGCCTTTTTTTTCCCCTTAAGAAACAGAATTGTTACATGAAACTCTGGTGGGTTTGTTTGGGTTTTTTTTGGTTTTTTTGTTTGTTTGTTTGTTTTTGGGGTTTTTTTTTTAATTTTATAGCAACACTGCTTCTTGTTCTTAGCTGCAATGATAGATGCCACTGAAAACTTCAAAAATTGCTGTTTAGCTAGATTTAATAGAGATGGGCAAGATGTGTAATTGTGTTGCTTGCTGAATCAAGGATATCAAAACAGAAAATATAAATGGCATCTTTGGATTTTAAAAACAAGTTGGTTCATCTCCAAGTGCGTGTGGGTTGTAAATCTTAAGAGTTTACCTCACAGAGAAAAAGTTTCAAAAAATGAACACTCATTATAAGAAAACCCTTTTCTAGTCTGAAGTAGCACCAGAGTGTACTGGCAAGACAGCAGATATATAACACTTGAGCACTAAAGGAAGAAGAATTTTATATAAAAGCTTAAAATAAAAATCAGATCGAAGCCAAAGTGGAAGAGTAGAACAGAAATGTAAAGAAGCTTCAAGAATGGAGTAACTCAACCCAGTGAGCAACCTAAATTCTTCTGTGCTACAGCAGGTTACTTAGACATCAGTTGCATCCATAATTGTTTAAAAACTGACAAATCTGAGCAACTTCACTCTTGGAAGCATAAGTCTCTTTTAATCTCTTGGAAATGAAATTGCAGTTCTCTTTACTCTATGTTAGTTCAGCCAAGAACTGTGCCATGGTGCGCTATTTCACAGCTTTGCATTTCAAAAGAAGAAATGCCCACTTAATGCACAGTCATCCTACTGTCGACACCATAACTAACTCTGAACGATCAAACATTTATCCCATAAAGGTCTGTTTGCCAAGTCCTGTTTTACATCCAGAAGAGGTAAATACAGCCTGGAAAGTCCTTTCTCCCAAAGACATTTTTGTTTGGGTTCTTTTGTCCATAAACATCTGTTTTTCTTAAATCAAAGTAGCAATATTCAGATTGTAGGAATCCTCTTTGTTTCAGGTCCTGAAACTGAAACAGCCTTTCTAGGTTTATGGAGGCTCAGCTGCTTCTGTCATGGCCAATGTGTTATACAGCCCTTTTCACACACACACACGAAAAAAAGAGGAACTGTCTTAGAAGCAGCTAAGGATCCTCCCTTCTCACTCTTTACCCTCACTACTGTTGGGAAGCTACTCCTTGCTCTTTGGGTGGCTAGGAGTGGCTAGGCTTCTTGAATTTGCATTAACATGGATCTCTGGCTCATGGCTGCTTGATGCCCTAATCCACCTAGTTATAACCCACCTAGTATAACCTAGTCATGCCCTACAGTAGTGCCTTAGAGAACAATCACGAATTTAAAAGGAACAGGAATTTCCCTTTGATATTGGTGAAAATTCAATCCGGACTGAATTTTTAAGAAAAACTGTAAGCGTGGGGACCTGGGTTTACAAGAAGAAAAAACCCACCTGCCTAGTGGTTATTACTACAATAGAATGTGATTGAAAGCAATTACTTTTCATAAAAGTTTATGTAAGAAATACTTCTAATCATTAGTAATGTGACCACTTTTAGCAGCAGCAGTCATCTTTAAGAAACTCTAGATGTTTAAATCCTGTTTATTTTTCTGCAAAGATATCTTAGCATATTCCATCTAAAAGCCATGTATATTGCTTGTGGTCTTATATAATGTGAGCAGAGGTAGAGACATTCACAGTTTTTGTACTTTGGATATAAATAAAATTGTTTGATTAAAAATAAATTTGACTAATACAGACATTTTTTCTGTAATCTTCTCCCGCTAAACCCATTTTTATGAAAATAATGATGCAAGCAACTAAGTGTAATTGTAGAAAATTATTGCTAGTGATTTGCATATGAAATACACACCTTTTACAGCCTCTAGTAGCATTGTTCAACGAGCTTATAAATAGTACAGCTGAAATGCTGCAAACAGAAAACAGTTTTCGATGGGCACATGCTATGAATGAAGAAATGTTCAGACACAATGTGCAACTTGGAGAGCTTTCATCAAAACTAGCCAAGAGGGAAAAATGCCTCATTTCCTAACCACACTGTGTTTTGGATAAGCTGATCACATAGAAAAACCATCACGCTCCTCTGAAGAGAGTAAAGCTTTTTAAAATAAGGGTTCATATTTTTTTTTTTTCTGGGGGAAAAAAATCTAATCTAATCTACTGGTACTTGTTGAGATCTTTCTGATGGCTTCTGCATAACATTTAATTTCTATAATTTGACATTTAACAACTGCTAAGATTTCAACCTTGCAATTGAGGCCAGTCATTTGCTGTAGTCTTGAAGGCATAGAAAAGTCTAGTTTTAAGATATTGTTTCTGTTGCAAGTAAAATACCCACTTTTGTGTACAATTTTAAAACTAAAAATGATGAGCACTGTTCTAATAATAAAGCAGACTATTTTCAGTCTTTGATATTTGGGGCAAGGGGTGAAGGGAGGAAGACAAAGTGGAATAGCGTAAAGAAGGGAATGTCAAAGTAAGATTTTTAAAAATGTTGATGCAAAATTGCAGTTCTACACAATATATCAAAATATGCCTCAAATGGAATTTAATATAGAAATGTCTTAAAAACCAGATAAATCTGAGAACTACTGTTTTAGTTATCAGTGGGACACCTGTCTGTCACTATTAGCCAAGACGAATGTTCTTGCACGATGCCATCCCTCTTTTCACCTGCAGACACTCGCAATTTCACCATGTGAAGTCGGCAGAACACTGCTTTCCAGTTTAGTAGGGAAACCGTCTTGTTGCTCTTTCTGTTTTGGAGAAAAAGGCTGCCTTTCCTCAAGAGATGCACACTGACTAACGCACTTTGCAAACAGGCATGAATTTAAGTCAACCTCACGCAGTGCAGAGAAGGGATTTCCTACACAGGGGGGAGCCCGAGCATTCTCCGGCTGCTGCCGGGGGCTGGGAATACAACAGCAACGCCGGGAGCTGCGGGCACAGTCACGCACAAGCGCAAGTGCATGAAGGGCTGCACAAAGGTGACTGCACGAGGCTTCGGTGCATCGATGCCAATTTGTCACTCTCTTTTCCTCTTCACAGCTCAGAGCAAGCTTTGTACTCTATATTTTTGTTTATTTTAAAGGAATTTGCTATAAGAATTTTGGCTTAATGGCCACTTTCTCTTAGCTTTAGGTAACCGGGCTTAGCCTAAAAGAGAAACACGTGAATGCTAATTATGTAAATAATTAATGCATTTTAGGGATTGGTTTCCAAAAGGTGGAAAAAAAAGAATAATTTAATTCAAAGACTGTCAGAACAGATGACTTTCAGAGCTGGAAATATACTTTCCTTTGAACTGCTTTGAGAGACTGAAAAGCTTTAGCTCTTTATTTTTTGTAAGACACTGTACAGGTAAAAGACTTTGAAGACTACAAAGAATAAAAAAAGTTTGATTCCTCACTCTTCTGTGAGACTGAAGTAGCTGACAAGAGTAGTGACAGCCAGTGCTCTGACCCAGAAGCCAGCCACCTCCTTGACAAACCTGCAGCATGGCACAGTTGCCTGAGTTAGCCTTTTGTGCTGATGAAAATTCAAATACTGCTCAGAAGAAAAAGCCACGGGGAGATCTCACCAGCAGGTGTACCCCTGAGAACAGTGGTCTGGCATCCTTAGCACCGCTTGGGGCAAGAAGCACTCCCCAGCAGCTCCAGAGAATGCTTCCTTAATGTTTCCATTAGGCCAAAAAGAGCTTTTCAATCTTTTAGCTACTTCTGTCAAGTTCAACACTAAGTCAAATATGGGCCACGTGTGTTTCTTGCCAATAAGGCAAGGCACATAGAGGGTTACATTAGGAGAAGCACAGCCAGCTGACAGGTGTGCCAGGCCATCAAATCCATGCAGTCAAATAAACGTGGTCATCCCTTTCCTTCTCCTGACCAGAGGCAGGGCCCCTCAATTCCTGGAAAGTGTATTCATTATCTGATCCTTTTTCTGCTAACCAGAAGTTCCACACTGGAGCCAAAGGCAGTATCAGTCCTTCTGCACTATCTGGGGAACTGCTCAATAGCAACCAGGGTGGTAATTCTCATGTATGGGCCCATTTTGGCCACCAAATTCCTCGCAGTTCACATACCCCAGCTTCTCCATGTGAGGCATCCCACTGCCCCGTGCTCTCCTCATGGTAATGCAGAACCACAGGGTGGCACACAAAGGTGCACATGGTACCCTCCCCCTGAGCAGAAAACAGCTCCCTTGTTAGCCTAGATGGTAGCTGGTAGGGAGGAGGAGGAAGACACTCTCAGTGGTTCTCCACTCTTGCCTTAATAGTTTACAAGACCTTCTTCAAGGGAATACTTCTTCACACTCAACACAAGCTGCCTCCAGAGACTGCTGATTTTTGCTCCTTTTCCAATCCTTTTGTTGATGCCTCATTCCCTTGTGAGGGATCCCAGCTGCTGGGCTTCCTCACTCTCTAATTCCTGCCTGCTGGCTCCAGTACCACAGCACTGCAGCAGCCAGCTGATAATTAGCTCACCAGGTTGATGGCTATAATATTTATGTGTACCTTGCAGCTTACTCAGGGATAAGTTGTTGATGATTTCTGCCCTGTTCATGATTTCTGTCTCTTTTCCCTCCTGTTCTTATGACTGTTCTGCTGCACAACAGGCTGCCTCTTCAAATCCTGCTCCTGCTCCCTCTTGGGAGAAGCTTTCTCCCTGACTGAGGCAATTGACTTCTGCTTCCATTGTTTCTTCATGACTATAGGGCTAAACTGATAGAGTTGAGAGGTGGATGTCTGGATTAGCCATGGTGCTTTTTGTGTGTCTTCAGACAGAGAGACCATCTCTGCCCTCTGAGGGTGCTGAAGAGCTCTTGGCAGGGTTAGGCTGGGCCCAGCACAGTGTGAGAAGCTTTGTCCCTTTAGCACAGCCAGGGCATCCTTTTCTAAAGTGTACTTTTTCAGGATCCTGCATTTGTTTGGTAGCCAGGTCCCATACCATCAGAGGTAAAAACTGTTCTAGGTACCTTGCCACCCATGACCACAAAACCTCAGGATACATCCCTTTGTCATATTCCTAAATACTCAATCCTAGGAAAAGCTGGATACAGATTCTTGAGACACACCGATGTGAACATTCTGATTACTCAGGAGTCTTCAAAATACTGAAGTCATTGTAAGAAGGTGGAAAGCAACTACCCTGCAGGAGGTGAAGGGAAGGTGCTGTTGTTTCCTGCACAAACTGTCTCTCAGACGAAAAGAGAGAAAAGGTGTAATTGTTAATTATCTCCACGAGATGGTTCCCAAAGTACTGGGACAGCAGCAACGCAGAGCCCAAATACCAGATTAGGCTCAGGGCCAGTGCTTTCATCATAGTTCTCCAAGGGAAAACACAACCAAGTGCTACACAGCACAGCAAATTGCAGAAGACAAACCCAGCCTTCAACAAGCTCTCAAACCATCATGTTTACTGTAGAGCATGACAGGGAATGGGTAAGGGAACAAATAAACCTGCATGGAGACTGAGTAAGTCAACATCACAACCAGCAATAGCTAAACAGGCATAAAAGGTTCCCTCTAGTACACTGTGGTAAAACATCTTATTACCTTGAGCCCTATGTGTCCTATCCTGGATATCAAAAAAAAATCATGTTGGACAGCAGCTAAGCACCTCAGAGCTGCTCAGTCAGTGCCTCCCACCATGGGATGTACTGTGGGTTTTTAGTTCTGTATAGACAAAGGATGAATACAGTCCCTCATAGAGGTATTTTCTGGGCTGAGATGAAGCACATCTGGGGTTAGATGTGCCCAACCAAGCTCAGTGTGGTACATCCCACCACCTGTGCCCAGCACAGAGGAACAGGGAGCAGCATTCCTCTTTATGCAGCTGGGGCAGTGTGAGGCCAGAGGCAGGCAAACAAGGGGGTTTTGTATTTGCACAACCTGTTCCTTTACTAAAAGAAAATGCAGAATCATTCAGAGTGTGTTTACAAGCAGGTAATGGGGATCTGAGGAGTATAAAGGTGGTCTACTAAAGTGCCTTGTGATGAAAGCCTATTTCCCACTGGTATTTGCTGGTGCTTCAGCTCAGTGGGCGTGAGTGGGGGCAAGGAAACTCAGGCCAGAAGAAAAGAGCTTTTTACTGAACTTACTTCCATTTCTGGAACAATTTGAGGCTACAATCCTAAAGGTCAAAAATATTGTGGGAAACTGAAATTGATGCCACCAATAAAAGATAAAATTTTGGTAGATTCTTCTAAAAATCCCTAACCATTAACAGATAGAGAAGTGTCTCCACACTCTACCCCAGAGAAGGGCAACAGTGAGAAAATCTGTGGGTTGAGTTAAAGACAGTTTCATAGATAAAAGGGGAAAAAAATGGAAACAAAACCATGAAAAACAAGCAAGGAAAAAGCAACCACTATCAATTGATGCCCAGACAGTCCCCAAGCAACAGATCCCTGGAACATCCCCTCCCCATCCTCAGTTTTTACTGCTGAGCACTATCTTGTACACCACAGACTCTCTCTGAGGTCAGCTGTCCCAGCCGTGCCCCCTGCTGCCCCTTGCCCACAGCCAACCCCTCACTGGGTGTCGGAGTGAGGAGCAGAGAAAGCCCTGGCACTGTGCAAGCACTGCAGAGCTCAGTGGGCGAGCAGCGCTGCCTTAGTTACACATCCAAAACATGGGATGGCATAGGATACTATGCGGAAAATTAACTCCATCGCAAGTGGGATGTGATAGATCAGCATAACTTTTTTATTTTAATTTGGTTTAAAAAGCAGCTGGGACCTTGTCCTGTATTTTGTGCATCTGTGGAATGGTGCAGCATTCCATACCGGTGCTAAGTTCAGAGGAGCAGCCACCAGGAATGTCTGGATGAGCAGCTGGGTGACTGAAGTAAATGGTGTGAATGCCTTCCTCAGGCCACAGGCCTCCTTCTCCGTGACCTGCTTTAGAGGTAGGTGGGGACAAGGAACCAATGAGACAAAAATAAGACCTTGACCAGAACAGAACAGCCCTAAGGTTACCTGTTGCTCAGAAACTGTATGAGGTGTGAGGAGTACATTAGTACACAGCAATGACTAATTCACCCAGAGTCTGACAGAGGGGTACGATACTTGGCTTGAAGTTTACCTGGAGGAAACAAGACAACAAAAATTTCTGAACAATTGTAGGCAAAGACCTTAAATATAAGATTACTTGATATTATTGATATGGGACAATTCACATTGTTTGCTTAGCATTTTTTTAAATTAAGGTTGAATTATTTAAGAGAAATCAAAACATTCTGTGATAAAAACACACAAAAAAAGTAATTAATTTTTAGTGATTCCCCTTTACTGGTAACAAGTACAAATAAAGACTTGTGTGAAAAAATAAATGAGGTGTACATAGTTTTGCAATATGTTTGGTATTTCTTTCACACAGCTGAGGTGAAGTGACTCAGAATATCTCCAGCAACCCAAGCTTTTTGCAGCCCTAAATCATTATGAAGCAATTAACACAGATGTAAGACAAAGAAAAAATGATGAATGGCTCTTACGTTATGTAATATGTAAAAACAAGAGCCAAAGAAAGCTGAAATATGACTCTGGTTGAACTTAGGTAGTACTTTCAAGCACATTTTTTTATTAGGAGAACTTCAGGGAACTTCATGGGTAACTGCTTGGAATAAACCACACTTCTCAGTGCTTCTCTTCTGTCTTCAGCCTTCCTGCTGCAGAAACAACAGTACTCAGGGAAAAGTGCCAGAGTTCGGGAAGAGGGAAAATGCCAGGGCAGGCAAAAGAGAAAGTGCAAGTAAGAAGGGGTCTGGTGTTTAAGCCATTCTCCAGAACAAAGTGAGTCCTGAGTTCTGGATGCTGCTTCTAAACAATGATTGTGACTCAAGGTTGCTTATTATACATAAAATATCATGGTATGATGTGGGCATAATGTACACAGAATATTATGTACATTACACAGGATGTATTTTCAATATATTTTTAGAGGATAGAGTTTTTATTTATATTTTGCATTTGGTGGAATGCAACACGCTGATCTATGACAAACAAGCTGTGCAATGGGGAGGGAGTGCAGGGGGAAAAGGAGGGAGGAGAGAATTTAACAGAAATAACTCCACTTAGTGTTTGAGTGAGGGATGTAATGAAATCTGTTTGCTGTGCTAGCTGTCTCCAGATTGGGCTGTAATTACACCACAGAAGGAAGAAAGGTAGCTGAGTCTCAATCTAGATCATTTATGTAAACTCAGCCTTCTTGTCAACGACATTCTCAGATTGCACGTGTGCAAACCACAAAAATCATCTCCTATGAACAAAACAGAGACGGTCTCAAATTGCAGGCTTCTGATACACCTTATAAGCTGTCTGTAATTGGACTTGAAAATCCAACACACTGAGTTTCAAAACTTCTCCAGTATTTTCTGCATTTTATTCAGTGCAGTGACTACTCACAGAAGAGCTTCCTGCTACCTTTCTGCCAAAGGCTGATGTCTAGCCTTACAAATTAACATTTATTTGGCTTAAATGAACACAAGTGTCACAAACATAGGAATATCTTTTGTGTAAGACTCTGTTGAAACAAACTGCTGGATCTGAGGGAGGGATAGTTCCTCCCCCAGAGGAGTTGGAAAAACTTCATTCTTTGACCCAGAGCAACATTTTACATAGGCACAGTATAAACTCCAGGCACTCAGTTCCCTTAACAGAGCCAAATTAATATTTGATTAAATATTTTAAAGCTCCTTCTTACCATGCCTGACACATTTTCTCAGCAAGTTTCTCAAATACAGAACTCATTAGGCACAGGGTAATTTTACATCTGAATACATAAAAAGAGTGTGAGGAGACAACCGCACGCAGACAGAGAGGGATTTCCCCCCATTAATCCCCCCAAACTGCCCTTCCCCTTGGATAAGGGTATGTTAATTCCTGGCTTCGGCAGCTCTCTCTCTCTGGGCAGGTTTGAGCGTGTTTCCCGTGACACCTGGATCTTCACACCCTTGCATCCGTCCCTCCCTCTATCCCTCCCTCTGGCAGGAAAACCACCGGCCTCCGCCCTGGCGCCGTCCCCGCTGGTGCCCAATCAATACCGACTTATTTCCTGTCCATTTGCTGAGGTCACGGAAACGGGACTCATTAATTATTTCTACCGGTGCAGCCTCAAGTGCGCTTCTGGCACGACAAGCGAAAACCGTCTGTGACCTTTTTTCTTCCCTCTCCCGAATTTCGCTGGTGGCGGCGGCAGCGGGCGCGCGTTCCTGTGCCGGGATGGGCGAGGCGATGGAGGTGTGAGGCAGCTCCGGTGTCCCTGCCGGGCTGCTTCCACCTGTGCAGGGAGAGCCGCTCCTCCCGGGGCGGCGGGTCAGGGAAACCTGGTCACGGCGTAGACAATGTTGGCCAAGGCGTCCCTGGCCTCGGAGGGAGGGAATCGCTCCAGGGCTGTCAGGGCTCTGTTTCCGTGGCAGCGGCAGAGGTCGATGGCAGAAGTCACACCTTTGCCAGCCTTGATTGCTTCCTGCAGCTGTTGGAAAACACAGGCACATCGGTGTGGGGGGGTTTCAGCCATGCACAATTATCTCGGGGAGCACAGGGCTTCTACCGCCTCCTCCCGAGGTAAAGGCAAAGCCGAAGCCATCAGACAAAGCCCTTAAATCCTCTCAGCTGCTCTGCTCAGCTCCCCGCTACAGTGAAACTCTGTGTAATGTAAACTGCACCACCCGTTACTTCATCACTTGAAAGATGCTGGCTCTCCAAAGGGCACACTTAAACGAAAAAAAAAAAAATCTGAACATTTCATACCTCAGCCACTGCCTGAGAGCTTTTGTTCAGAACCGGCAAACCAGCCATTTGCTCACACTCCTGTTTTCTGCAGTAAAAACCTGCATTTCATGAACACCCATTCCATCTCCTGCTTTCAGAAACCCGCATGGGATGACATAACACAGGTGGAACGACTGAATTTTGTAATGGGAGTTTCTGTTTATAGACCATATGATTACATGGGTCACAGTGAACAAAAGCAATTTTTGTCAGTAAAAAGGTAAACTATCATACTGAACTCATGCAAACTCCATCTTATCAGTAAGGCTATGGAATTTGACAAAGGCTTGGTGATACACCATATGAGAAAGAAAATGCTTTTATGGAATAACTGACATTTCACAGCAAGTTGCGGGAAAGATTTGGCACCTAAAAAACTTGGGTAAATGATGGGTTAAATTTCCTACGAAATAATACAAACAAAATTATCAAAATAAAACATGTTATTTATCCCACATCTGAACTTAGAAAAAGCTCTAAACAGCTTTTATTAGGGGCTTTTTTTATTTTTGATTTTTTTTTTTAACAGCATCATGAGACTGTCATGAAACACTATTATATTTTCTACTCTAAAATACAGATGTTCCCAGACCAACTCCAGCCTGATGCCTCATGCCAGAGCCTGGGAACAAAGGCCAGGTGGATATTTGGGATTTGATTTTTCAGCACTTCATGATCTTTACCATGCCCCACATGGCTTTCACAACTGTCTTACATCACTGCACTAGCTTTTTAAAAAAAGGCTTCTCTTGGATATAGGTACCTACAGTGATAAACTACATAGGGCTTCCTAAGTCATGTTTTTCATCAATACACAGCTCAGCACCCAAATTATTAAAAAAATACATCAGTATGACCTTACATATCCACTTCAAATAATATAGACAGATAGATAGATATAGATATACATATCTTTAAAAAAAATCCTAGATATGACCAAATTCTAAGTCACCCACTTTCTATACATACTTGCATTCATACAGAATGAATGATGCTTCTTATCTGAAAGTGGATTCATTATCTGTAGTTAAAGATGAAATTAGCTGAAAGCATATTACAGCACTTGAGTGTTCAAGTCCCAGTTCATAAAAATTTTATTCCTCTTCAGTTGGACTCTTCCTGCGCTGTGTGCTGGAAAGGAACTTGCCCTGAGGCATAAATGCATCACATAGCTAATTCAACATGTCTTCTAATGAGTGGGAATCAGCCGTATTTCCAGGGCTCTGCAGCAAAGGTGAGGATAGGTGAGATGAGGGGCTCTAGCAGCGTGCAAAGGTGTCCCTTCCTCTTCTTTGAGACACAACCTTGTGGGACAGTAGAACCCACACGTCTATAAGCAAATTCTGCTGATTTTCTAAAGCTTATTAAAAAGGATTAGCATAACTCCTAATACTCATGAAAGTATACACTGGGATGTAAACAGGAAAGAAAATAGCTCCCAGAAAGTCTTCAAATTGGTCAAAAGCCAGAGAAGCTTAGCTTAGGCATATATATGCTCACATATATGTACCATGACTTAGCTGAAAGAGCAGAGTCTGGAAAGGGGGAGAATGCTAACACAGGGACACAATCCATTTACACGCCTGTCTTGTGTAAGCCCTCAGACACATGCACTGCTTTGAAGCCAATACAATTGCAAAGCTCGTGTCAAACTATAGGCAGAGGAATCACTACACAAAAATCAGACTAATCCGCTGTTGAATGTTTCCCGGCAAAGTTCAAGGAATGTCAAAATGGAAAACACCTGCTTATATGGCAAGCTTTTCAGTGAGAGATCATCCTACGTAATGAACAACTGATAGCCCTCAAAAACTTACCTGTTTTATGTTCCGTTTGCAGAAGCAGACGGTCAACTCAAATAAGCATACACAGAAGCAAAGCAGTCTGAACCAGACTGCATGCTAGCTCTATCTCAGCTGGGGTTGTAAAAGGGAAAAAAGAAGCACAAATCTGGCTTTTTGTAGTGGGATAGTTGTTAAAGAAAACCAGGAAATAACTCTGTAACAAACCAGGCTTCAGCAGCCTTGCTGTATGTAAAAGCCCCCTAATTTAAAACTTTAGTCATACTCTTGGTTATATTACATTTTCAGACTCTCTCTCAAATTTTGAGCTTCAATAATTTTATGTAATGAACTTTGTAAACTAAGGATACAGAAAAAAAAATTCAATGTATCCAGTATAGATGCATTATTTTTAAATTTGGATAGGAGCAGCTAGTTTTTCCAGTAAATGAACAGAAAACCAAAATTAACTGCTTTTATTTTTTACTTTATAAACTTTGTTTAAGCTGCCTCATTAATTTTTCCTAAATATAAGAATCTGCTCTTTTAGTCTCTACTTATATGGCATATTTAATTTTGTGCATATTTCCACTTGTAGGAACAATTTAATCCGCACAATCTTCTTCAGAATGATATTCAGTAATTAAAACTGAACACAAGTCAAAACACAGATTGCTTAGCTACACTTTTCTTCAGTTGAACTGCTAGATATGCTGCAATACTGCATTTTTACTTTTAAGCTTTTGTTCAGACCATTGGCATTAAAGCCTTATTTCATTCTAGAAGTGCCAAGACTCTGAAAAAATCACCAACTGGGTTTTGGTTATTTAAATTCAGCTTAAAGAATAGTCTTGCAGTAGCACAGCCAAGCTGAGGCTCAGATAAGATGTGATCTCCTCCACAATGTATCTGCACTGTTTTGCGGTCTGTGCCCTTGCAGATACTTAAAACTTAACTGAGCAAACCCATACTGGCTCTGCTTTGAGTGAGAGGCTGGACCAGACATCCCCCAGAGGTCCCTTCCAACTTCCATTACTGTATGATTCTGTGAATAGAGTTTAAAGTACCGTGTTTCTCAGTCTGCTTGTTTTAAAAAGGCAAAGAGAGGATTTCTCATCCATACCATAGAAGTGAATGATTTGCCTTTCAGACCCACTGCTCTGGATTGTTGTTGGACAGAATAGCTGGTCTGAGGGCAGCAAGAGGTCAAAGAGGAAAGCTAGGAACTGCTGGATTTTGGAGACTGAAGAACTAAAGGAGTCAAAAACCAAGCAGGTGTTCAAGTACAAAGTCAACTAATTTCAAATCTCTGCTGAGACATTTCTGCTTCATGAACCAAAGGAAAGAAGATTCCTTTCACACAGTGCTACCCATGGGGAGCAACAAATCGGGGGCAGGGCGGGGTGGGAATACTCACTGAATATGTGGTGAATATTTTGGTTGTAATAGACTTTATATGCAATGGCAGAAAGAGAGCACTGAAATTCCTGATTTTTTTCCATAGTCCAACCTAGGATTAATTATTTCAATGGCAAAATATCAAAAGCAACTTCAGATTTTTTGACTTTGTTTTAGAAGGATGATCCTAAACCAGATAGTTTGTTATCTAATGAGATCTCTGAATATCATGCGTTCTCTCTGATCCTGAAGTGAGCTAAAATATTCTACATTTCTGAAGTGCACAGTACTTGCTGAAACAAAAAGCAACCCCCAAACCCAAAATCTAAATTGATCTGTGGCTGAGTGACAGAATAATGCTCAAAATATCTGCAATATTCTGCACCAGCTTTCCTAAATTTGTTTTCCCTTTTGTGGGAACAGCATGTTTAATAAGCACTGGCATTTTAGACTGCTGAAATGTTAATCTTAAAAAACTATCAACATATTTCATAGGTAGTAGATCAATTCTGCCAATTCTTTCCTTTATTTTCTGAAGAAGTACTTTGGAATGTTTCAGCATCCTTTCTTGTGGCTGGATGTAAGATTGAGCTCTTCCTTCTCAAAAAACCTCTGGAAAATCACTTATTTGCATCACTTCATAATAACATAGGATTTAAACTTATTTTTTTAAAAAGTTTTTCCTGGCTATATGCAGCAGAATATGCCCCATACTACTGGGGAGGTATTTATAAAATATTTTCTGAGATTTTTTTTCTCTACAAAAGGTAAAGAAATGCATCTTGAAAGGACCCAAACACCCTGCAGAAGCCTCCATCAGTAGAGTAGAATTTATTTTCTTTATTCAGCTGACAAATAGAAGAATTTTATTTTTATTTCAAACTGAAACTCACACTATATATAGGATGAGACCTAATGTGGGGAGGGTTGTCCCCAACAGGAGGGGAAAGATGGCCTGCTTACAGGAACATGGCTGTTACACAGCTCTTATAATACTCTGCCACAAAATTACAGGCCATCCTGAGACACTGATTAATTGTACAGATTCTTTATTATCTTAGAAGGTACACCAAAGCCTTTCTATGTCTTTCACAATGAACTTAACAAGATCCACTAGCTTTTAAATCTAAACAATGCCAGTTGTGAGGACTCTTTATCCAAAAGCATAAATTCCACTAATGCAAAAATTGATTGTTAATTGTTATCTTAGCACACAGAAGCAATCAACTTCATATTTATGTTAAAAAAATGTGATGATTATCTGCTTTAATGAAACAAAAATTATGCTGGATTGTCACCCCAAAGAAGTGGGAAAACACCCACTGTTTACAAAGAAAGATGCAAGTGATTGTTGGTACTGGATGTACATCTTGATAATTCAGATATTAATTTCAAAATATAATAAAATTGCTTTATCTGAATGTTTTGGATGCTTTTGTAACACCACTAACACATCTAAAAAGCCCCATCTTCATTAAGTAACTGACTGTGCTGTGTTTTTTATCACACATAACAGAAGGAACTAATGACAGTGGTTGCTCCAAAACAAACAAGACAAATCTTCATGCAAAACCAACACAGGTCATCAGCATCTATAAACAACAACCCTCTGTTTTTAACTCTTTGCTGCATTTCAGAAGCAAGAGGGTGAGCAGCCTGTGGGCTACAGTCCCATGACACACGTCATGGTTTCTCCCTAGAACGTTAACAAAGCCATGGGATGACTGTCCCTCACACCATGGGGCTGCAGACTGCAGCCAGCACTGCACAGGGTGGCTGCACTTGCCAGGGCACTCAGCAGTGGGGTGGGCAAGGGCAGCCTGCACCTCTGGCTGGTACCTCTGGCTGGCACTGTGCTATTGTTATTTATTAGTGGCATAGCAGTAGGCTACCACTGAGAAACCTTCTTGTAGCCAAACGTGACCTTTCCCATTTTTCTTCTCTCTCTCCTGCCATATGGGAAGTCAAGACTTTAGTGCCATGCAGTGTGTGAACAGCTGGATCTACCCCATCCTGACTCATCGCTTCCAGCGCTGTACAAACTCAGCTCCTGATGTTGATGTAGTGCACAATAGTTCATATACAAACCAAGAAAGTATGTCACAGCATGCTGTGCCAGACTATGCCATGCCTCCCATGCCAGTTTGGATGAAAGACCTCTGTAACAGAGAGCAGAGCAAATGGACAATGCTATCGTAACAAAAAAAATGAAGTTTGGCTATGTCCTCTCTCACTTGACTTAATTTATCTTTTCTGAATATTGCATTTAGAAAACTAACAAATCATTGCATTCCACAGTCATTGGCTGAAAAATACAAGATTTATTTCTTTATTTAGTATTATAATTTTTCTAAAGCCTTGGCCAGAAAACAAGAATTATTCCCAGCTTACTCATTTCTGCTGCTAGTTGGGCCTTTGTTACACTCCTTTAACAAGCCTGTATAATGCCAAGCACCATTAGGGCCTCGACTTTAGCAGAGTGTTTTTAATCAGTATTACCAAGTGGTAACAATTAAATTGAGAATCTTAATTTGTTGTTTGAGAATTACAGAGCTTATCTTGCATGCAAGGTATATGTAACATGGATAAAAGCTGCTTGATTTTAAGAAGTCTGAGTTTTTTGCCACATACAAGTGAGGAGGACAGTAAAGTTGCTGTTTCTTTCAATGACATACATGAAATTTGTCCCTCACATGCATTGTACTTTCCCTTTTGTTATTTGAGAAACACTGCAAAAACAGCTGAAACAATTCTTTCATCTCTGGAAGAGACTTTCAAACACCACAATGATGGATCAATAATTTGTCTTAATGTGGTGTGATAGCATAGGAAAAAATAGAGTGAAACACTCAGATACTAATGTGAGAAAATACATTCAGAATACAGACCTTAATGCTTTGGTGATATAAAAATCCTTCTGATAAAAAGATTGAGAAAAGCTGGGGTGAAAAATCCCTAAAAAATTTTGCAGAACATAGTGACCTTATTGACACAACTGTTTGGACCTAATCAAATCAAGAGAAAGCATTTCACTTCTGTATTTGTGTCAGACACCTCACTAAACTTGCTAGTACAATGCAGGTATTTTTTTGTCAGTGAAAAAAATCAGGGGTACCATTTTAATACAACATGCATCAAAAGAACAAATCAAAATTCTTAAGCAGCCTCAAAATTGAAATAAGACTTTCACCTTTTAAAGAGGCACGTTAAATGTGTGGATCTCCATTTCTCAAATTTACCTTCATTATTTGAACTGAAAGTGCAGCAAGCAGGTAAAACTTTCTTAAGTAGGCTAACAACCTTTGTATATGTATGTTTATGAGTTTAACTAAAGGAATAATATTTTTATCTCAATTAAGTGGCACACTGAAGTTCATAATAAAAACTAAGAGAAGAATAATAATTGAAATTTTCAGAAGTTCTACAGCTAGTTTTGGTGATCTTTGCTCTTACAAAATTAAAGAGGAGATATTCTGGAGGCTCAAAGAGAAACAAGCTCCCAGATTTGATTAGGAATGTTAAAGTAATGGTATCAACTGAACAGAAAGATGAAAAGGGACTGTGATTCTGAGAAGAAGACTGAGCAATGTGCAAAGCACTGACTCTGGTGATGCAAGAGAAAAGATGACACAGCAAAAAAATAAATACTAATTTGTACAGCACAACATGCCCTCTAATTGGCTGTGTGCATGTGCTAGTCAAGTTATTCTGCTGGGGACAGCTACATGTTCCTGAGCTCATTTAGCATAGATATAACTAATGACCATTTTCACTTTAAGCCAACATAGAGAAGAGAGACATTATAGCCTCAGTTTTTAAAACTGCCCTCTAAAAAAAAAAAAAGGCTGACTGTTGTTTGAACTCACAAAAATCATGCAGAATTTTTCACTATCATTCACCTCATAATATCTGTGCTTGTGCAAGAGATAATTAGATAATTACCCAAAGCCAGCAAAAATCATGTGTCTTCTGGAAGAAGTCAATTGCTCCAAATACAAAACTTGAAGGGCTTTCTTTCCTTCTTTACCTTTTTTTCAAGTGTCCAAGTTGCCTAAGCATAATGTAAGTTTTTAAAGTTCATGTGAAGGATCCAAGATCTGAAACAATTTCAGTCAAAATACAGAATACTCTAACAAATGTTTGTTTTAGTAAAGCAAATTTAGATACTATTCTTTCCCCTTTGCCTTTTGGTTTCAAAGTATGTAAATGACACTGTGTGGATCACAACTACAACAATTAAAAGGAAAAAAATCATTGAAAACTCATTCTGGACTTGCCAAAGTAAGTAACCTAGCTTAAACATTCACAGGAGTGTCCCTGAAACATATCTGAAGAATAAATTTGGTGCTCTCAGTGGTGATTTAGAAGAAAGAAAACTGATACAATTGTGACTGGTGTAGAGAACAACCTAAAAGCACAATGATTTTAAATAGCAAAGTAAGTTGAGATCCTTCTGACGTTCTAAGAGGAAGGAAGGGCAGAGAGATTTTTTAATAAACCAAATTGCAATTTTTCTTAATACAGAATAATTACAATAATCTGACCTGTACTTGTGTGTTAGCCTTCCATGTGAGCAGCAATCAGTCAGAGCTGTAACACTCTTCAGGCCCCACTTCAAGAAGCAATTCTCAATCCTGCATGTGGCTCAGTAATTTATATATTATTTCCCACTGATGCTGGAGATAACTGACTGGACTTCATGATCTGCTTAAGACTCAGAACAAGTCAGGCTCATGCTCAGCGAGCTGGGGACACAGTGCCACCTCTCTCCACCACAAGTGTGCTGTGCTCCAATATTTAACCAGGGGAACCTTGCCAGCCATCTCCCTTTAAGAGTTTTAAGGTGTCCCAGCTACTTCCAGTAAAGCTACTTAGTTCAGGTCTGTCTTTATTACAGAGAAGTGGCAAATACAGTGCTGTAAAGCTAAAAATTGTCATGGGGACTGGAAGAAACCAAATCATGGTAGGTGTATATTTTTTAAAAGATGGCATGGAACTAAGGAGAGATTAAAAAAATTAGCAGTGTACTCCACCAATAGAGAGAAACTACTGATAGGATCTAAACTGCAAATGACTCCAGGAAGAGACAGAAAAAGCCATCAGAAGCCTGGATTAAAAATTGAGTTTGGGTAAGTAAATGGGAGAAATGACAGTAAAAATGATTATTCAATAACTACATTACTAAATTACTATTATTAGATACACTATTAAAATACTGTTATTAAATAGCTACATTGTATAGTTACAGTACAGCTGTCTACTAGTAGCTTTTTAAAATCAAGCCAAAATTGCACAAGCCATTCTCCTTCCCTTCATATACACACACAACTTACAACCTAGCTTTAATAAGGAAGTTTCTCTCAACTGTCAAGAATATTCTTGAAAATATTTTAAAAAATATTAAAAATGAGATATAAATGTAATTTACCAACCTTCTTATAGTCCACAATGTTTCCTTTTCCTTGTGCCTTAAAAAGAAAGAGATTTTATATCAGACACGACATACTACAAACTAGAGTTGCAAGAATAAAGAATGCAATTAAATGAGATACCACTTTAAACATAACTTACTTTCTTTAGGAATCTGATACAGAAAACCCTAAAATACAACCAAATGTGTTACCAGCTTACACTACATGGTTCTGTTTCAGATGAGAGCTGCAGACACTCAGTGTAATTTTTAGGCTTTTTTATTATGACTTGTAGTTAAACATTTGGTGAATCCAAAATGTTTTTGTGTTAAGAAATCTTGCTGTTTGCATTAATTAATCTCTCCCAAGAGATTCCAAAGTAAACTGTACTTCCTATCAGCAATAACAGGATTTACTTTCTTTAAAGAGAGCCCTCTGTATACCTACACTGACTTGCATGAGGCATAGTCTAGAGCTCCCAAAAGAAGCTGTTGGACTCTATCAGAGCTGTTACACCCAGGTGCTTTTGATTTAAGTACCAGCATCACCTTTTGAGGAAGTGATAGACAAATACAGTCTCCAATAGACAAATACTCCTAACACGTTCAGAAAGAAATACAAATAAATTTGAAACTTCTTCTTGCCCAGATGGTAAGGGAAATGTGTAGTCCAACTTCCTGAATTTTGTCACAAAATGATGTAGAAGACGTCCTTCTCACTTGGTGGCAGAGCCCTGACAGAACCAGAGCATTAGCACTTAACCAACCTGAAAACCCTCCCCTGGGATCTGACCCGATGTGCCATTATCACTCCATCCAAGTCCAGCTCTTCCCTTTCCAGGTTCATTGAGGAAAAAGAAATCTGTTTCTTTCTCTCTAGCTTCCTCAAGGGAAGACCCCAAACCTCAGTTCTTCTGCAATGTGTCTCCTGAAAAGATGTAGATTAGGACCACTACCTCTCCATGTCCTCTGGGGACTTCAGAGATGAGCCCAAAGGAACAGACCAACAGGGATAACGAGAGGAGCTGAGACCTGCACTGAAGAGGAACACTTATGGCAAGCACACCTTCACACAGATGTTGCCAAGATGGCCCAGACTTGAAAAATGAATTAATTTATGTAAAGGAGGAAAAAGGAAATTGAGAAAAGAACTGATGAGAGACTAAACAAACTGAACATGAAGGAGAACAGTAGGTAACAGAATTGATTCCTCTGAAGGAGAAAGGAGATTGATCCACAAAACCCTTTTGCTTCTCTCTTTAGTCTTCTCAGAGCCAGCTTTTCTGGAATGCATGTTAAGGAGACAGCCTGCTAGCATCTGGAACTAGCAAAACCACTGCCAATTACTGCTTCCTTATTTGTATATTCCCATCTTCTTTGATTTGTCAACTTTTATTCACCTGATTGGATCTTACGGCATCTTCAAAATATATCTATATTAGAACACCAGAGAAACATGTTCCTTACCAAGTGATTGCCTATATGCAGATGATATGCAGATTCACACTGCAGTAGAGAATCTGACGTGTTTGAGGAAGATGCTTCTCAGCCGCAGCAATACCAGGAAAGGTGTGCTCAGTGTGCCTCCTCCTGTGCTGATTCTCATTACCAACAGCAAGAATATTTTCTCATGATCTGCTCCTGTCAAGCATTCAAGTCAATGGCTGTTGTGCTCCTCCAGGAAGCAACCTCATCCAATCTGTCTCCTAAGCCTTCTTTACTACAACTGCACCATTGCTTTTGTTTCTTTTCTTATCCTCACGGTAGTACTTTGGCTCTCTAACCTTTTCTGACCCTCATCTCAGACACACAGATTTTTTTTTTTTACCTTTAACGTCACACTTACTCAACTGTTTAAGCTTCTCACAGGGCCTGAGTGCACTGCAAGTGCTTTACCTATTAAAACCATACAAATGACACTGCACAAGTGGGTGGCTTATGAGTGTACCCTTACGAGCACTGCCAGCGTGAGGAAGTCTCTGGTTTAACTGCTTGGTGTACACTGAATGTCACATAGTGAATGTGACTGTGGATGATATCTCAAAGAGCTTGTAGTTAATCAAAGATAACTTTCTTCTCTAAACCAACACAAGTCAAGAAAGGCTCCTGGACTAGGTGTTCCATATTGTAGTTGGTCCTAGTGATAGCACAGTAAATACCATGTATAAAGTATGTGTATAATAAATAAATGTATGAGGTACAGCAGTACTAGTAGATAACAAATAGTTTTGCATAGTACGTGTCACTTGACACCCCCATCCTTTTCACACAGAACTGCTTCATTGTTTCTATAATGCCCATTTTTGGTATGAAAATTTAGTAAGCAGACGGATGGCACTCCTGGAGTCCTGCAACCTCCTCTAGATTCTGCAGATGGGAAATGGTTTCAAGGCTTTTATACACTGTGCTGCGGAAATGCCATTATTCTCCAACTGCAATAATCCAAAACCATTTACATTCAGCTCGCATATGAGCTTTGTGTTGTGACTGTTGAGTTCCAAAAATCCTCACCATGCTTTATGAACTACCAGTCCCTAATTCCAAAGAGACAATAGGTTTGCTTCATTTTAGGCAAATGAAGCTTATATCCCCACTCTATACCACTGCAGGACAGTAGATTCTGCATACACCTCCCAAAATTTCATGGCTGAAGAGACCGTGCCTCTTGTTTGCAGTATGTGCAGGCAGGTTAGAGTGCAGAACTCAGCAGAGGTTTAGACTCCACATGCTGTACCTGATTCCTGCTTTCAAACCAGCAAAGAAAGGAGCCACCAGCAAGCACATCTTGAACAGATACACTTGCACAAAGCCAGCCTCTTATTAAAGGCAGCAGCCTTTCTAACAAACTGTATAACAAGCATGAATTTCCAAATGGCAGTCGTCACTGTTGTTTAGACAGACAAAACACGTCCAACTGATGCAGGAGCTCAACAGAATGCTTAATTTTGGCCATTTTGGTGCTTCTCCCTTCCCCCTTTCCCTTCTTGCTGTCTTCTACAGTTATCTATTTGTGCTTCAGCAACATCCAGGAAGCTGTTCATGGACTTGAATCTTGCCATGGTATGTGGTAGTTACCACGTAGTTATTTTACTCTTACTGCCTTCCTCATGTAAAAATTAGAGGAAAAAACCCAGGTAAATAAGAGAATGAACACAAGGGTATCAACAGCTAGATCTCAAAACTATTTTGTGGTGGTCAGAAAGCCAAGTCCCACAGATCTTTCCCCTTCCACTGAAAATTACTACTACCAGCATCATGTTAGCAAAAGGAAATGCATGCCTAATTTCAACCAGGTGATGGTTGAAGTTCTCTGCTTTAAGCTGCCAGTGAAAGCAGCTTTACTAAGATGTAGGACTGCACAAGCAATGCAGAGGAACACACACATGCTCCACGTAAATGAATCTGCCTGTTACACTGATATACAAAAGTCTGACAGAATTTGACTGTCAGGTCCCTAAACTTCCCCTTGTTTAAGTGTAGATGAGAAAGGTATTAGGCACTGGAGAGCATAGGGAAACCACTTGTTAATTTTTTAGTTCTTTTTGCAGATTGAAAGTATAGATAGGAAGAAATAAACACATGGCAGACTCAGGAAATTCTAAACAGTGCTTTATCTTACCTCGCTAATCTGTTTAAGCCATGCCTCCCTTCCACCGAATTCCTGATGAAGGATTGCAGGAGCAGAATTCAAACTGAAGGCTATGGTGTCATTAGAATTTTCTCTAACAAATGGCTGCAGGTCCGAATGCAGCTGAAAAAGAAGAACACAAACACATTCAGTTCCCAGGAACAGTCAATACGCATCCACCCACTCCTCAAACTGAGGTCCACATCTCGATTCTACACCTACTCATCACTTCCTACTTTGACACTTGTACTCTAGTTGCACTTTTTCAAGTTCGGGGGAGGGATAGAAAGATGTTGAAAGCCTTGCAGTGGTGGAAGATGTGGTAAAGAGAAGCATGTAGAGAGTCTGCAAAGACACGGATAAAAGACAGTTTGCAGAGAGCTGGGCAAGCCATGGGACACAGCCAGGTAGGAGACTGTGGAGCGGCAAGAAACAGAGAAAATGAAAAGGAGACAATGATCCAGTCTTCAGTGGGAAGAAAATCAGATTTTAATCTGTGCAGAGTACTACATTCTACTTTTGAGTACCTGAGGAAGCAGATACAGTATGACCTTCCTTCTGACAAAGCTAATGCCACATAGCTAAGAGCTTTCTACGAAAAGTATGCAATCCTTAATACACAACTATGTGTCAATGGTGAATATATTAATATTAAAGCATACACAAAATATTAAGGATATATCTGCACTTGAAATAATTTACTGGTAGAATTGTTCCTAGTAATAGCATATAGTGGCATTTCTGTGGCAGTAAAACTGTGCTTTATAAAACCACTTCCTTCTCCTCTAGGAACTAGAAACTGCATAAATCAACTCAGCTGAAGCAGATGGGAGGTCTGTCTGCCTGTCTCGAGCTACATCTAACCTCGCAAGTGATGTGATACAGCAGAAGCAGATCTGTGTTTTCCTCTGGACTAACACTAGCTGCAGACTCAATGTCTTCTAGTGCAGGTCAGAGACCTTGTCCAGGAAATGCTACTGCTGTAGAGGTGTAGGCTGCTCCTGTCCAGATGTGGTGACCTCCCTCCCTATCTTCAAGCTGTCCTCTATGGAAGTTCCCTCCACAGCAGGTTATTCAGAGGGGATATGGCTCAGCCCATGCTGCTGCAGACAACAGAGACTCACAGTACAAATCTCTGCATGGCAGCAGCCAAGACCAACACATTATGTACAGACTGGGGAATGAGAGGCTGGAAAGCAGTGCTGCAGAAAGGGATCTGGGAGTCCTGGTCAATGGCAAATGGAACATGAGGCAGCAGTGCCCTGGCAGCCAGGAGGGCCAAGCGTGTCCTGGGGTGCACCAGGCACAGCATCACAGCCGGGCGAGGGAGGGATTGTCCTGCTCTGCTCTGCACTGGGGTGGCCTCAACTCGAGTGCTGGGGCAGTTTTGGGCACCACAATATAAAAAAGGCATTCAGCCATTAGAAAGTGTCCAAAGGAGGCTACAAAGATGATGAAGGATCTTGAGAGGAAGCTGTGGTCTGTTCAGCCTGGAGGAGACTGAGAGGAGACCTCCTTGGGGTTGTGAGGAGAAGAGGAGCAGCAGGCACTGATCTCTTCTCTGTGGAGATCAGTGGCAGGACCGAGGGAATGGCCTGAAGTTGTGCCAGGGGAGGTTTAGGTTGGATATTAGGAAAAGGTGTCTCACCCAGAAAACGGTTTGGCACTGGAACAGGCTCCCCAGGGAAGTTGTCACAGCACCAAGCCTGAGAGTTCAAAAGTGTTTGGACAACACTCTCAGGCACAGAGTGTGACTGTGGGGGATGATCCTGTGCAGGGCCAGGAGTTGGACTCCGTGATCCTTGTGTATCCTGTCCAATTCAACATATTCTATGACATGTTTTGTCCTGCAACTCCTTTTAATGGGACAGTGGGCTTAGGAATTACGTAGAAGCAGAGAAGGTAAAGTTTTAAGCTGCTGCAGAAAGATGTGCTAGAAGGAAGTTAACAGAGCCTTTAATGTAATGAGCCCCATTGCCAGGACTGTGATCTTGGTAGCTCACAAGCGCTGTTCTTACAGTTCAACTGTTTCTGCAAACATCTCACTCCATACAGCAGTCAAATTTCTCAACACTCACCTGCTGGCTGAAGCCTACAGCATAAGTCATGCAGTATACAACAGAGCTCACAAGCAACACATCTTACCAGCCTTTCCTTCTACATTCAAGCTTCCAGAACAAAAGGAAGAGGTGTACCTTATGACTCATGGACATATGCTTCCCGTACTGGAATGCCATGTCCTGGATCTCAGCGCTGTGCTTTGCTAGCTCCATGGCAGCCTGGCAGCTCTTTGCCAGCAAGGCACTGTGTGACAGGAAAACCTGCTCCTTCCACCTAGATATGCCAATATCATCTGTGAGGCAGTTCTCCTGAAAATGAAACAAAGGCTAACATGAAAACACCAAAACTGCACGTGTCAGCTCACAGAAGTGTGGCATGGGTGAATAACGTGTGGTAACAAAACATACAAAACTCTGGGTGCCAAGGTGCCAAATAAATTCTTTTAGGGGTGAATAGAGAAAAGTATCAGAATAAATACATTGGCAGCTTCAAACAAAAAAGAAATCCATTTTCTTCTCAAAAAGTACAATGCAAAATATCTGGAGCTGTCAGAACAGATTCAATATAAATATTTTTTTAATTACTGTATCATTACATTGAATATTAACAGCCAACTATAGTCCTCATGGAGGACTGGGGAGAAAAAAAACCCCACAACCCAAACTCAAAAACAACCCTAAAAAGCACCACCCACCCCCAGAGTACACCTGCACTTCAGCCCCTTCCCAGTTACCATGAACCAACAATCCCAAACAAACCTGAGAAGTCCCTATAATTTGTCCTTTGTAGTCAAGAAAAAAACTATAACAGGTATTGAAAATTCTTATAGACTGCACTGAAAAACTGAGGGCCTGTGAGAGAGTATTTGCAGCTCTTCTGCACTGATATTAAGGGTGATGAGCGACTGAAAGTGTTAAAAAATAAAAAAAGTTGCAATTTAGAAGTGTCGGGGATCAATTAACTTTCTCAGGAGCTGATAGAGGAATCTCACTTATGCCTCTACTGAACTTTACCACCTTGACTGTAAGGTCAGAGATGCTCAACCTGTCTCAAAATGTTTTGTATCCAAAGTATTTATTTAGATTATTTTCTGCAGTGTTTTAATTAACACAAATCAAATACTTTCTCCCAAAATCCAAATTCAGCTGCCATTCCTTTGACTCATAAGGTGTTAATATGCCACTAATTCACTCATGTCTTCACAGCTAGATGTTACTTTAATCTGTCTCATATACTGTCATGCCTTTAGATACTCTCTAAGGAGGGGGAAAAAAACCCCCAAAACATAAAAGATCACAGATGTTTTGCTTAGAAAAAATAAAAGCAGTAGTGAGAAGCTACAGAAAAAAAATTAAAGAACAAAAATGTTGAAAATTTTATAATTTCTCAATTCAGCTAAATCTGTAACATACACTAAGCCAAAAGATATTCTTTAAGAGTAATGTAAAAACCCCTCTCATACAACAAACCTTTTTCCTCAAAGTGATGTCAATTAAATTACTTAGAAATGAGCAAGAAGTAATACTGTGTGACCCTATAGTTTTCTAGCAAGGTATTATCTGTCATGAAATCAGTAACAAATGAAATAGAATCCATCCGTTCAGCTCTAATTTTCCTCCCTTATGGATATCACCCAGAAGTGCTGTGTTACAAGGGAGAGGATAATTTGAGACTAATGGAAAAAGTAGGAGAATTCTGCAATGCCAAGTAACACAGAGCTGTATCAAAATGCCTTTGCTTTCAGACATACTATTAAGTTATACAAGGAAAGTGAAGAACAGAGAAACCACATGTTTGCTATTATGCGTATGACAACTTACAAAGTCAAGCCTAAACTTTCCTGTGTTTCTTTATTTTTGTTTTAATATCTTAACTCAGCCCAGAGTATGTGCAAATTCCCATGACTGGCAAAATGTCAAAATGAGCATTTAATTCAGGTAGTTTCCCATATATCAAGTCTCTTTTTTTCCATTTAGATATAGGTCAATTTATTTTAAATTTAAAATCAGGAGCTGTTGGAAGACGAAACACAATCTTTTTCTTAACAACCAATCTGCTCAGTGAAGAAACAGTATTTACTAAAATTCACTGGATGATAGTGAAAATTGGCAGTGATTTTTATAATCATTTGTTTTACATCCAAATAAGAAAAAATACTCTAGAAAGGTATCCTGAAATAATTTTGAAGTTAACGAAATCTTTCAGAAGACCCATAAGTTGAAAATGATTGCTTTTTGGAGCCTTTGAGCAGCAAGAGAAATGCAGATATTATCCAATATCAACTGAAGGAACTGAAGAAGCTTAAATAGTCATAGCAATTCAACATATAGAAGAAAATTATTTCTATGATTTGCGACAAAAATATATTCCTAAACAAGTTTGAATTTCATTAACAGGATTGAAAATGATGGCAGAAAAAGTTACTGTCCACTACATGAACATTATGTAAAAGCTTCAAGCACCTAAAATGAGCATCTAACTTCAAAAAACCCACAAGAATTGAACACATATTTGAAGATTGAAATCTTGAAAACATAAGTATTGTAAATCTCTGGGCTACAGAAACTAGCCAGTTGTAGAAAGGCATTATGTCCATATGGATGTGCTTTAGCATATGAACTTGCATGCCAGAATATAGATTTTAATCACAGACCTTCTTATGACCACATATCTCTAAAGCTTCTGCTGCTTAAGACAGAGGCAGACACATCCTTTCTTCAGCAAAATTTTCCAACAATGCCATTTTTCTCAAGCTTAACTCTCATGTTATTCATAAAGTGTCTGCCAACCACACCACATTCTTACAAGGGTATGTAGGACAATATCTAAACACTATTTTACAAACGCCAAGGGAAAACCCAACCTAGTTCTATATTGCAAAGGCTGTAAAATCTGATATCATGACAGCTCTTACTACTTCTAGAGAAATTTTCACTGCTTTGTAAGCTTTATTTTGTTAGCAGTGGGTATAAAAGTGGACATTAGCTGGCCCAGAAGGCTCCTAAGATTTTCTTATAAAACCCTCTCAAAAGTCAAATGAATTCTAGTTGGAGTTGACAGTGCTCAGACATTTGATTAACTAATGCCTGTGAAGTGCCCTCATTCACAAACTCTGTGTGAATTCACAAACTCTGCACCCAAGAAATGGGTGCAGATCACAAGCACCCGTGACGCTGTCAGGGTGGCTGGTGATGGTGGATGAAGAGAGCTGAACCTCTCACCATCACTGGAAGAAAACAGGCAACTCCAGAGACAATTTGCATAATGAGAGCAAAGGGAAAACATCCAAATCCAGCTTTGTCCATCATCATTTCCAATGGGAAATGAACAGCTGAGGGTGCTCCCATTTTACTATTGGCAAGGTCAGTTACTGCTTTGTTAGAAATTGTCTAGTTGAGATTTTTTAAATTAAATTACTTCCATAATTTAAACTGTGTTTAAAATAATCACCTCAGGAAACAAAAAACTTTTAGAAAATGAAATTGCAGAACAAAATACGTGATCACAGCCGTCAGGAAGGGCAGCTCTTGGTGACAGTACCAAGGATCCCCACTACAAAAGCAACACTTAACAATAGCAGAGTTTGATTTATCTCACCAAAGAAGATTCTTATATGAGGCTCAGCCAAAAACATATTAAGGAAATATGAATGAAAAACATGTCTTAAAAGTGCACAAACCCATTTGCAAAACCCAGAAGAAGCAGAAGTCAGAGAATTTAAACTTCAGCTATAGTTTGCAACTGAGCCTTTTATTTATTTCCATACCATGGCAGCTCTTTCTTAACCATCTGCTGTTGTACAAAATGATCCAAATGTCTGGATCATTTATATCAAACATTAGTTCAGTTCTCAATGGGCAAATAATCCACAGACCAACACAGAAATAATTTTACATTGCATATCTGAAGTTTTAAATTAGGTAGTTCAAGAACTTCTATTTTGCATAAATAAAATCCAAGGCAACTATGAATCAGTCTACCAGCAGCAAGACCCTGTAAAACATTTCACACATGGTTCACATAAGCTTTCAGCAGATGCATTCATACTTGCTGAACATGACAGGGCATGTTTTATTGGTCTATTAATACCTGTCTTCACTGCTTTTGGGGAACAAGGGTGTCTGCAAATGAGTCAATAAAGCAAGCTACTGAGTACTTTTATCATGACACTGTAAAAAAAAAATACCCAGTTTTGAAAGAAAAGTTTGTAAACTTATCATAAAGATAAATATCTCTTCACATCTGTTATTTTTAATCTCTCTGGAAAAACATAGTATTTAAAATACAAAAGCAGTAAATAAATAACACTGGGCTTCTTTCTAGTTATGCTCTTTTTGCCCCAACACATTTTCCTATTCTTTTCACAGATACTCTTTACTCAAATTCTATATTTTATGCTTTTCTTTTGTCTTGCCACAAGAACATTTGTTTTTAAAAAGTGAAAACTCTGGCTCTGCTGCCCTGCTACAAGGTGGTTTACATGACCCAAAATATATTTGATTTACCTCCTATAGTAAAATTATAAACAAATCCCTTACTTATTATACAGACTCATAGCAGTCCAGCTGATGGACACGTGCAGTATTCCAAAACATGACTCCATAAAGTAGGGCCAGGAACCAAATATCAAAGACATACAGGCACAGCTCATCCTACAGCTGCCTGTAGCCCATCCTTTTCCATAAAACAAACTAATTTTCATTAAAAAACCCAACAGTGGTCTAAAATAAATATCTGTTAATTCACTGCTTGATAAATGAGTACTTGCTACTAATACCTTTATTTTTAAACATGTTTTACATATTAATTATGCACACTTTTCACAAAATTGCATCAAAAATTCCTAACAGCTCTTCTGGCCATCAGTGGAACATGTTGGGAATGGTCCTGTCTTACATAATAGCCCCACTTTGACACTATAATGAGCTTTGCTAATGCACATTTATCATCAGCTAGATATTCTGAAGACAAGAAAAAAATCACCAAAACCCAACCAAGTTATTTCCCCTCCAAGTCCCTCATGCTTTAAGACTACAAGAGCATTCTGGAAGGTTAAGCACAAGAGCCAACACACAGAAGTCCCTCTCTTCATTCTGCTGTTTGACCTTGAGCTTCCTTTTATCTCTTACCCCTGGCTCAGTGAATTGACAGGAATATTAAAGCACAGCCCCCCCCCCCCGCCCAGTATTTGTTAAATGATCTGGAATATTAAAACAGAGGGGGTTTATAAATATGACAGTATTCTCTGAGCTAACAAACTTTTTAGAAGCCTTCAGCCTCCTAAAAGTTGCAAACACAGACTCAGAGCAATGGTTTTTTTCTGTTAAAAACAGATAACCACGATCACAACTGAAAGCCAGATGAGACAATTTTCATCTTTGCACTCACTAAGGCAAAATTTTTACTCCCAAATTAGACCTAGGTTTAGGGGAGGCAAATGGAAAGACTGTCCTTCACTTGCAGAATTTTGGGCTGAGAGAGGATTTAGTACAGAAAACTGCAATAGTTACCATATCACCCCTTTCAGCTCCAGGTTACAGTCCAACATGTAAGATTAATATTGCTAATGCAATATCTGAAATTACAGCAGCTGTTTGTTACTTTGAACATGAGTGACAAGACTTAACCTTCAGGGCTGTGTCAAAGCCAACACTTCATAGTTTTGACTGTCACTTCAAATAATGATGAAAAGTTAAACATTAGCTTTTTCTTTCCTGGTTTCACACAGATCTAAGGACTTACCTATGCAGAAAAGATGAAGAATGATCAAACAGAATGTACTAAAATGGGACATCTGTAGGATTGCACGTGGCTGTGCAGAGGAAAAAAAAGTGGTAATGGAACTGTCAAATAATTATATCCATTATATGTATTCAGGAGTACATCAGGTCAGTCTTGTGAGGTCAAATGACTCTTTGACCTAACAAACGAAGAAGACTGAAGCTTTTTTTTTGTAAACACAAACTTAGGGTCTCAGAGAAGAAAGGTTAACTTTGCAGAGCTATTTTTGTGTTTTCTCTACTATTTAGGTAGACATTCAGCAAAGTTAAAAACAACTTGGTGCTAAGTCAGTTTATTTTATGGTACTAAAGAGGTTTAATACAACTGCATTAAGGACATTTAACGTATGAAATATAGTTTTCTTGCCTCAGGGAAAAAAAAAAAAACCCAAGGTGAGAACATATCCTTTTGCTTTTCCAAAAATTAAGACATTTCCAGCAATGAAAATGCCATTACTAGCATCTCTATGCCCTATTCCTAAAAAGAAAAATAAGTTTGACATTTGAGATTTAGATGTGGAGCAGATTAAAGCATTTGTCTTACCTCTGGGAAATGTAGTTCACAATTTTGTTGCAATCAAATTGCAGTTAGGGAAGGAGAGAAGATGCACAAAGGACACAAATAAGATAGACCAACAACTGAACAAGTCTATTTGCCAGTCTTTGCTAAAGAAATGATCAGGACATGAATGGGACACTGCCTTGGCAGAACAGTGCAAGGAAAGCAGCAGAGATATGTCTCAGCACAACATGGAACTAAATTTCTCAGAGAACTAGACAGAAAAAATTAAAGAAGATGCCACACATTGTAGGTCTCATCAGAAGCCACACACTACCCATTATAAAGGCTGAACTTCAGCTACTGTCATGTAAATGCCTCTATTACACCACCACACTAATTGTGTTTTGAGTTAACTGGGTTCCCCTTAGGAAGGGTACTGTGTACTTTCAACTCTCCTTAGACAGAAATAGTCACTGAAACAAAATAAGTCTTTGCTATTTGTAACTGGGCCAGGGCAGGGTAAATGTCATGTAGCTGCACTTAGTTTATCTCACACTTCCCCTTGCAATCCACACGTGTGGAGGGCTTCAGTAAGGCAACAGAAAATAGAAAAAGAATTACTAAGAAAGAAAAGATTAAGATCTTCTGCAGTGGCAGGAACCCAAATGAGCCTACAAGATTTCTCATTTACAGAGGGGCCATGGTTTCAATAAAATGCAGTTTCATTGCTGAGATGAACCTGTAGAGCTTTACCTCACAATGAAAAAGTAGAAAGTAGATGAGTGCTTTTTAAATATACCTGTAATCTACTTGTATTTAGAAACCTGCTGGAATACAGAAAACAACATTTCAACTATTGGCAAAAATCTCGAAGATGTCCTCAATTTTAACATATAACCCCGAGCACAGTCCTTGGGAGCAACACTGAGGGAGAGGTCAGTTTATGCACAGGTTAAATACAGCAGGAGCAGAAGCACTACCGAGTTCTCAGCGTTGCCCTCCTGCCACGCTTCCACCCAGGATCCACTCCTGAGAGGTGCCAGAGGACACTCCAGGCATGCCATCCTTTCCATGCATCCCGGGGAGCCATGGGCCACGGGCAGCTCCTCAGTGTGCCACTACTGCTGTCCTGCTGGGGCTCTCACTCAGCACTGTGATCATTCCCTTCCAAACTGGTTTCAGTCAAAATGACAGGGATACACCTTCGTAACAGCGAGGTTAGTTTTAGTGACATGAGAGACAGAGACAGAGAATGTCCAAGGGAGCAGCAGCCTCCAGAACACAGCACTGTTATCCAGTGGCACTCTCCACTTGCCCACTGTGGTTTGCTTGGTGCAGAAGCATCAGGGCAGGCAGGCATCTACTGTAGCGGCAGCCCACGAGAACAGCATTTCACCATGGTGTCAGCTTTGTTACATATGACAACACAGCAACAGCAAACCAGAGCTGCAGTTTGAGCACACAACACCTGCTGAACTGTGAGATTCAGGTCTCCAAGGCACGTGAGACAATGCCACTCGAAGTGAATCTATCTACCTCAGTGGATTCCAAGATCGATACTCACATATACACAGTGCTCATCTGTGACTCAAAACTTGCTATGATAAAACCTGTAGAGGTCATGGCAACTTTAAATCACTGATTTATGAAAAATACTGGTTTGTGCTCCAACACACAAGCCCACTTATAGAATGGCATCTAGAAGTTTCTGTAAATATTCTAGTAAAGATAAATAAAAATACCTACATCTAATTTGACCAATTTCCATTATTGTTCTTGCCAAACAATAACACAGAATATCTGCAATTGCCTTTGGCAAAATACAAGATTATTTGTTGTGAAATGCTGGCAGCTATTATCTTGGCCCATGCTGACTTCTGAAATACATGTACAGAGACTTCTGATGGAGAAGAACACAGTGCTATACTCCTAGCACTCCAGGACAAAACTCAGAAGAAAGGACATGTTATGAGTTCAGGAAGAAGCATTCTGTAAACCTCTTTGGGCTTGGAAACAACAGGCTTGACATTAAAATATTAATGATGTTGACAACATTATAACGAATACCTCCAACAGAACCTTGACTAGGAACCTCTGGAAGCATTTGGAAAGCCTGTAGCAAGATGTGTCTGGAGCTCCTGGTAATTACACATGATAGTATTTTATTAAGCACAAAAACAAAATAGTTCCTCCTTGAGCATTTCTAGAAACTTCTATCAGAGCTTCCAGGTGTCATAATGATGTTACTGCTGAAACCCACTAGGACTAACAACTCTTCTTCCCTCTCTCTGCCTTTAAACAGGTGAAAAAGTAATTGTATTTACAGTAGTCACACATTAATATCACCAAATGCCTTGGGCACATACATCTACTGAAATTCTTACCTCAGATGATTTTGAGTTTTCATAATATATCCCTTGAACTAAGTCACCAATAGCACTTGAAATGAGTTCCACAACCTGTAAAAGAAAAGGAGAAAAAGCTTTACATCTTTAATTATCACCAAACTGACTAACAAAGCTACTGCCAAATTTCCAGAGAGATAAACTATGCAGAAAGCTAATTGTGAAAGACTTCAGGATTTACTGAGATATATTCTGTGATATGTCTCTGCTAAAACCTCTACTACAGTAACTCTTCTATCAAAGTTTTAATACAAATGAAAAACAAGACTTGTTTTTCCTACAGTGTGAACTATAGAGTGTATTCTCACAAGGACGTTCACAGAACTAATAAATCCCAGTTCATGAATATGAGACAGTACCTCATCTGGGCTTTGTTTTGTTTTGTTTTTTTCCTGCCAAGTAAATACTTCACAATACCTCTCCTTGGGAGCTGTTAAAATTCTAATCTTCGTGGCTAATACAGAAAAGTCAGAATCCATAGAAAGGTAACCTTTCAGACGTGATCATTTGGTATTCGGGTGCCCTGGGAATGCACTGTGGATGTATTTAGTGCATGGCCTGAGGCTCAGCTGTACCACATACACTGAAAGTCTGCAACACGGGAATGTTTAAATCAGATTTATCAATCTGTATTATCTTCAGGGTTCAGACTTTTTATTTTATTCAAGCGAAGCCTAAAAATCTGAACTTGATCCAGAATGTAAAACAAGTAGTCCATGGTCTCCCTGGAACTACTGTAAAATTTGAAGTTGTGCACATGAACTGTCTTAATTGGAACAAAATACTCAGAGTTATTATAAAATTAAATGCAGGCATTTCAAATAAGCACACCTTAAGGCTACCTCTTTGGTTGCTCACAAAGTTTTAATTTCTTGAATGTTTAATTTCCTATGCATATGAGTCTGTATCTGATTCCTCTTTTTGCTTCCTAACATTCAATGTAGATTTTATTGAATTAAAAGATTTCATTTCAATTTTTATCATTCTTGTAACTGAAGACAAGAAGTCAAATGATAAAAGCCCTAACGGAAAGATATTCTAACATTTAGGCATGCTTTATTTGATAATAAAACCACATTTGTATGCTCGTTTTGAGTACTAGCAGAAAGGTTGTGTTTTCTTTTTTTCAAACACTGGTTCATATACATATTCATACACACACAGCAAGCGCTAACTTTAGAAATGGTGCTGATTAAAAGTCATGGTTTTTCTTGCAATGCATATGGGTTAATTTGCAAGACCTACAAAAACAGCCTGGAAAAAAAAAATCACATTGCCCTTTAGGAAACTAGACACCGAAGAAATATTGTAGCAATATGAGCTTTGAAGGAACTGAAAGGACAATGATCCTACAGTGTTACCAGATGTGTTGAGTTATTTAAGGGGGGAACAGAGAAAACGAGGGGTTCTTTTTTTTTTTTAAACAACAATCCTCACTACCTCCCCCCCGCCTTTTTTTTTTTTTTTTTTTAAAGGTATCAGATAAGCCTTATTCCCAAATCCAGGAGGACTGAGTATCGCCAATAGGTCTATGAAAGTCTGTAACTAAATGCCCAGGATCAGATTGTATTACAGTTTATACAAGCAACATCCCAAGATTCTTCTGATGGCTAGGACACATAATACAGATCAATCACTCACTCAAAAATGTTATGGTTTGTGAAATGGTCTGAGCTCAGAGACCTACACTGGTAATACGAAGAGGAATTTACAAAGACACAGAGTCCTACTCTAAATGTCAAAGTGATAGTATGAACTTTTAACAATGCAGCTGGCTCTGGATAACTAGACCTTTTCCTCTCTTGCCTGAAACTCTAGACTGAGCAGGACCCTGTTTTGGGGTTTCTTTTTTCCATCTCTCCTCCCTCTTTTTAGTGCAACTCTACTCTCAAAGGCAATTTTAACTGACTTAAAACAAGCTTGGTGAAACATTTGTGAACAATTGTACCTCTTCCTCTTCGAGGTTATAAAACATCTTAGGAGAATTACACATCAACTATTTAGAAGAATCCTTATTATATTAAATACCATTTAGTGACATATTGAGCACTATATGTTAGTAAGAATTTAGTATTAATATTACCCCCCCTTCTTTCCAAATATATATAATAAGAATACTTTCAAGGTAAATGTAAGGTTATACAGTTCACTACCAGGAATGAAATTCCAGTTTCAAGAGCACAGTGGGATGCTTGCATGAGGCTCTGTTACCTAACCAACCCTTAATCCGATCTATGAAAAGCATCTTCTGCTTAACATCAGTGGCCTGGGGTCCTGAGCACTGGGGAAAGAAATGAGAAATGAGGAAACCAGGCAATTTTCCTCTGCATCCCAAAACGACAGAGGAAGACAAATTATTACGGATTCAGTAGGATTCACGAAATGATACACTGTCTAGCTCTTATATAGCACTTCTCATCAGAAAATTTGAAAGCAATCAACATCTGTTAAATTTATTCCCTACTGTTTTATATAAGGGGAAAATGGCAACGGTGAACTGATTTTCCAGGAAATCATGCAGTATGCCAGCATAAGAGCAGAAAACAGTATCTGGGCTGTCTCCATTCTCATTGCTGCCTTTCTGCCTGACCAGTGCTGACATTTCTGAGATGCAAGTCTGAGGAAAGAGAAAGTTAGATGAAAAATGAAGTGCTCTCAACTGCTTCTCTTCTCATTTGACAGATGAGCTCCATTTTAAAAAGGTTCAGAGATGAGGAAAGAGAAGAAAGGATTAGTGAAAGGATTAGAAGAAAGCAAGCCACAATTAGTGCTTGAAAACAGCATCTCAAAAGAGACCAAAGGCAGCCTATTCATAACCTCTCTTCCCACTGTTTTCTACTCTTCAATATGTTTTTGACAAGTCTGGTCCCTCATACATACTTGGGATGAGCAGGAGCAACCACACATTTAGAGAAAACAAACTTCCACTCTATTTTTCATTTTCCATTCTGCATCAGCATCTTCCAAAGCGCTGTTTTCTGCTCCTCCAGTATCCCCACGAATGGGTAGGCCCTGGGGATGACCCATTACTTGCAGATGACAAATGCACATGCAAGTGATTTCACACACTTTAAACACGTTTTGCAATAGTTCTGCCAGTGTCTTTTTTTTTTTTTTTTTTTTTTTTTTTTTTTTTTTTTTTTTTTTTTTTTTTTCTTCTTTCCTGAGGAGGTATTAATTCAACACTTTTTGTAGGGATGTGATCTCTTCTGCTTTTAAAAAGTCAACACAAAGACCATCAGTTTAGGATGAATACAGGGAAAAGAGAAGGACTGTTAAAGCTAAAATCTCTCCTACTGTTTAGGTAGACTGAGTGTATAACATGATGTAAATTCTGGACACAACCATTTGATTGCTCATTCCACAGTGAGGTAGAACATATGCTCTGACCTCTCAAATTCATTCAAATATGAAATAGTCCAAAAGCCCATGCTGTGCTTCAGTCCCAGAAGAGTTCTGCAGGGTTAAAGATCAGAAATTTGGTGAAATTTAATGTACCCTTTTCTGGTGTAGTAACTTGTTCATCAAAAAGGCACAGCTTTAGCCCTTCAAGACTCATTAAAATTACTGTGTCTAATTATTCAAGCTCAAAAATTCTACATATTACTTGAAGAAATAAAAATGTTGGTAATTCACTTAATTCAGAAAATTACTCAGGACATCCAACCAATCACCTAATGAATGCCCTCCTTAATTTTCCTGAAATCAGAATTTTGTGTAGCTTCCTGAGGACCTATCTAGAAGAGTTCAGAATTCCCAAGCCATCATACACGGTGTCACAGAATAGGGCCACATGTTAACTGTTTCAAGTACAGGAGCCCCATTCATGACTGCAATTGACTGTCGTGAAAGATTCAACTCTGTCTCATAGAAAAAGAGGCATATTTTAATGGAAGTGAAACTCTATGCCAGAAAGAATGCAGGGAAATCACAGAATAGAAGATATTTTGGTAGAATACTTTCTCCAGAGTTAAAAGATATGATTCAGACTCTATCAAGCACAGTAAAAAGAATGGATTCCAAGCATCCTTCAGAAGGTTTTTAAACAACCTGGATGAAAACACAACATTGGTGCCATCAATTCAGCAACTCTAGCACTTTGCTCTCTTCACTTGTCTTCAAAATACTTTGTTTAAAGTTTACTGCAACGTAACACCATTTGATGGCTTTTCCCCTGGTTTTCCTTCCAGTTTACAAAAAGAATGAATCTGAGCTCCATTCAAAGAACGGTCATTTTATTTTAAATTCAACAGCTGAAATGGAATTGATTACACAGAACACTCTGTTTCAGAGTAGTAATGTAGTGCCTCTCCAGACTCTATTGGGTATTTTCAATGGAAACATCAAAGAAAGGATGAAGCTCTTGTGGGAACACAGGAATACGGCAATGGCTATGTCTTTGTTCTTCATCTCTCACAACTTCTATTTGACAAACTTCCTTAGCTTTGCCAAATTCCTTCCAAGAAGGACCACAAGTAATTCCTTCCATCCTTATGTTGAAACAATATCCTTTCCTCACACATCTGCTAAGACAAACCCTAATCCTTGCTGCTGATGTGTAGATTTGAAAATGTAGCAGGACTTGTCCACACAAATAAAGAAGAAAATTAGATGGTTAGGAACCATTAAATAGATAGAAATTCCTTCAGCTTGCACTTCCTTCCCTAAAAAAGCACTAATTTGGGAAATACGCCAACATTGAAAAATCCCACAGAAAGGCCTTAAATATTCTCCTGCATTTGACCCAGCAACATTGCAACACCAGGAAGCTGAAGACAAAACTCAGCAAAGAGCTGATTTTGAATTTTGATTATTCAATAATGATTAAAAAAAAAAAACCACAAAAAAAAAACCCCCAAAACCCCCCACAAACAACAAAAACAACAAGGGGACAAGCAAAAACTGTAAGGAGTTCCAAGAACTGTGAAATTCAATTTTCTTGCCTGGTAATGTCCTCAAACGCCATTAGCCATAAAGGTAACCAAGTGTGCAAGCCCACAGAATGTTTTTTTTTTAATCTAATGTTTACTGAATCCTATTGGATGTATTGTTTGAAATCATCTTGAGCTTTACTGTTTTTTGGATCTGGCTCTCTCTTAGTAGTAAACACACAGGAAGGACAGCAATTTGCCTTTCTAGCATGCTTTAAGTGGTCTTGGAAGACACAGTTATGGTTTTCTTCATTTTGTTAATGATGAATTAGTAGCAAACTACAACATAATACAGTGTGAACACAGCACCCACTAGTTGTTAAAAAGCTGCTTCTAAGACATAAAAAAAAAAATCAGCAGCTGTCAATTTGAAAATCGCTAATATTGTTAAATATCTACCTTAAGGTCAGTCTGCCTTAGGGATTTTCACTGGTGTTAAGTTACCCTTTTTATGCTGATGCAGCACTATCTACAGAACTGGATTTCATCACTGTGAAGACTTTTAGTGCATAATTCAGTCATTTTCCTTGAGGACAATATAACCAACAGAAGAATTTTCCTTGTCTACTTCCACATGATACCTTACACAGTTTCTTAATACCTTTGCAGATCCATGGCAGTAGATCCTTACACTAAAGAACTCAACAACTGATGCTGAGTGACCCAGGTTAGAGAAATACCTGATTGCTTCAGCTTCACCCTTTTGGATGGGTAATTTCTCTACAATTTTCTTCTTTATAAAGCAGTGAACGAAGTCATGACTACAGGGTTCTGTAGATATAAACCTCTCCCCATCCATAAGTGATACAGGAGAACATGGTTATGAAATGCTACTCCCAGTCATGCTGGTGCTGACAACCATCAAACTGGGATATGTTTACAGATGGAATGAGAATTAAAGTGAGTAACACAAATTGTACCTGCAAGTAGCATTTACTATTTTGAACAGTGAATCAGAAGTAAGACCATTCAGCATGTGACAGATGGAATCCACTTAATGAAGCTGCAGATGTTTGTTAAACTAACAGATCAACAACCTCCTTTACCAGGGGTAGCAGCAATCAGATTCTAGACTCCAAGTGAAATGCTGTTGAATTTCAAAACACTAATATTAACAAGCAGTTACAGTCCATCCAGGAATACAATATTCTTGCTAGCCAACAAGAAATCAAAAACATCAGCACTTTGATTAAAATACAATTAACTCATTTTTATTACTGCTAAAATTTTATGCATTTCACCATATTATTACACTGAAACCACTCCACATGTTAAGGCACTTTTACAAAAATCTTTACCATAGAAAGGTTCATTTTAAAGACAAACTTCACAGCAGTGAAAAGAGAGGGGAAGATATATAATCTATTGCCCTATTTACATGGCACACCTATTTTAGCCTCTCCTACAGTACGGTGGATATAAACACCTGATGGGAAGGAATGCAGAAGAGGGAGCCAAATTCTCCTCAACAGTTCCCACTGACAGGATGAGGCAACAGGCACAAATGAAAACACGAAATGCAATCTGGATACAGGAGAACAGCCTATTGTGAGGGCAACCAACAATGGATCAGGTTGCCCAAAAGGGTTGCAAAGTCTCCATTTTTTGGAGATATTTAAAATCCGTCTGGATGTGGTCCTGGGTAACTGTCTCTGGCTACCCTGCTTGAACAGGGGCTTTGGACTACACGATCCCCAGAGATCCCTGTCAATCTCAACCATTCTGTGACACCAGCAGCTGCTGGAGGAGGACCACAGCTGATTTTACATATTTACATCTGCAGCACCAATAACAACTTTCCTCATCTTTGAAATGATACAACCAAGGTTACAGAGCCGGTGACAAACACTCTCTTAGGTAAGAGTTAAGTTTACTGATTGTACTAGGAATAGATTTCCCTATTATAAATAATTACATTCTTGTGAGACTAAGAAAGGCCATGCAGACTAATCTTAGATTGTTATCACAATTGCTAACAATTTTAAATTGCTAACACTTTTTAAAAGTGTATTGTCTGTTGAAGCCATACTACAGGTGGACAGCTGACTATATACTAACCACTGTAATCTCCTGTCCTGCAAACTGTCTATTAACTGCCTTGTCATGAAAATCCACCTCTAGAACCAAACACCCCACACATCCAAAGAAGAAAGTTATTATATGTTAAATACTCACAGACACATAAAAAAGGTCTGTTTCACACAATACTGGGATGGCATTTCACCCAAAACAGATCTGATTGATTTTTGTCCTTCTGTGCACTCTCAATAGGAATCCTACTGTTTGAGAAGCACATTTCAAATAAAGCCAAGAAAACAAAACTTGTGATCTTCCACTCCAGCTATAAAGAGAATGAAGCTGACATTGCAAATATCACTTCTGGAGGACATCACTTTACCATCATAGAATCATTACACTAGAAAAGACATTTAAGATCATCATTAAGTCCAAATTAAACCCAGGACTATCAAGTCCACTGCTAAACCACATCTCTAAGTGTCACATTTACACATCTTTTAAAGATCTCCATGCATGATGACTCAGCCACTTCATTGTGCAGCTTCTTCCAGTGCTTTTGTTGAAAAAATTTCACCAGTATTCTCATTTCTTGTGCCTCTTCTGTGAAAATTCATTTTCATTTTATAATTTGTGTAAGGGCTAGAGCTATTTAGCAACAAATTCCTCCACAATGATTATTCACAGCTGTGGGATAAAAAAGCTGTAACAAACATCTCTGTTCAAGAAACACAGGCAGTGCCAATACCCATTATATTTTAGTGGTGAATTAAGTAGCAGAACTGCTGGTTCTTGAGAGCCTTTTCCCACAGTATGCATCTCGTGGAGAATAAAATATCATACACCCAAAAGTTTTCATCACTTCAGTTTCTTAGAATAAATTTTGCTTTCTTGTGGATATCTACTTGCTACATATTCTGGCACTGACTTTGGATACATATTCTTGTTAATCGTCACAGAAATATTAGATACAGACACTTTTTAATGCTTGCCTTAAATCTTTCAAAGGAAATTTCTCTGAAAAGTAAGGAGGTTTGATTTTAAAAGGCAGGAAAAAACCTTTCTTCCAAAATTTGGCTTTAACATTCAATTACATTTTTATATATATACACACACACACACACATATGTAATATGCACATATATATCTCAAAGCCTGTAAATACTTTTGACTCTTGAAGTATTTGTGTTCACCACTAGACAACTGCCAATTCAGTGCTGTATATTAAGGGAGCAAATGTAAGAGGAACAGACCCCAACTACCCAGAACTCATTTGCCAGGTAAAGTGATTGCCTTGAGATGATGAATGACCTTTGACTTTCATCAGATTCAGTCTTTCTTCAGCTTCTTTAGTTTTTATCTTCTTCTTCACTGATGTTTAGTCATCTCTGAAAAGCCCTCTCTTTCATGCAGATAGCAGATCTGTATTTTCCAGACCTGTTAATTCTGTTAATTATGAGGCAGACAGAAGTTCTACAAGAAAAAGAATTACTAAACCAGATGTTAGAAGCAGCTGTGCAGTTAGCCTCTGAGGAAGACAATATTTACCTGGAATAATGACAGGTATTTAGTTCATGAACTCAAGCAGTAAACATTAACTTTGGTCTGATGGGCAGACCAGAGAAGCAGAAAGACATGTCTGATTGCTACTATGAGGAAGGTGAATTCAGATATAACTTCAGGAAATTGTTACTGAGATGATTCAGAGGCAAGAATAATGCATGGACCTTGTGCAAATCGGCATAAAGATCTTTGGTAGGCCATTGAAAATTTATCAGAAATGGAAAACTTCCTGAGACTGTCAGTTGCTTGGTCAACATCACATTGAGGCAGAATCTCAAACACTCACAGTTCTGCTCTCAACAGCACCATGCCTTGGTGCTTTAAAAATATTCTTGCACTGTATTTTTGGGAAAGACTTTAATCTAGACTTGATGATATAACCATACCTATGGATGACATATTCTGCTATCAGTTTCAGTCTTTCTGTGTCCTGCAGCAATCATTCTGCTACAAGGCACTGTTTGTAAGTCACAGACGTCCCCGAGGGAAGTGGCAGAAATCACTCTTGCTTTTTAGAAGTATTTTTTCACGCAGAAGTGGGTGGACAGAAAACAGATTGAAATCTAAACATAAAATTTTTCAGTAGTGCCATGGCCAAGAATCACAGAAAAATATACTCTTTCCATGCAGACATATACTAACCCCCGTGGAGTCTAATTTTGGGAAAGCTTTTTAAAGCATTAGCTTTAAAAACCAGTACAGGTGCAAAAGGCCACTAAGGTAAAAGATAAACCTATTTGAGGAATGCATTGATTAGGAATGAAGGCAAAGTTAAGGAGTTTTAATCTCAAAACTGACATTCACTGCAATGCAACAGGACTCTCACTGATCCAAAAGGAGCCTGTTTCTAACATTATCACAATTACAGATTAAGTCTAATTTTTAGAATTTTAATTGAATTAATAAGATAATAAACTGTGTCACCTAATCCTCTAATTTAACTTCTCTATAAGATTACTTTTCAAACATATAACCACATCCATTAAGGTAATGAAATTTTACAAATATCCAATTATATTACTGGTTATACATGGCAAAAGTGAAATAGAAAAAATTCTGTGAAATATTCAGAAAAGTGAATGCTTCATTTGCTCAGGTGTTATTTTAGGGGCTACTTCTTGAGAACAATGGCAAAATATGCACTTGCTAAGAAACTGTTCCACAGACATAAGCATCAATAGAGGCAACGGGAAGAGTACAATGCAGTAATCATCTAGCATCATTCCACAGTTTTGTCATCATCATCAATATCATAAAAGCTGTTGCCTCTAATGACAGCAGAAATGCTAGACAAAAGTTTTACAGCAGTAATGTGGGAAAAATTTGATTACTAGGTTACTGATTCCAAAATATTTTAACCTTTTATCTGTAACATACAAGATTTCCCCCCTCAATGCTTCAATTCTTTTACCAACTATTACAAAAATTGTCTTTTTCCTACCAAAGGAATTTCACATGATTGCTAGTAAAACTTCAGTAAATAAATCTTATTAAAAATCCAGTGTTTGAGAACATTTGGAAGAAAAAGCAATACATGTCCATTAAATTAATATAAAGTTTGTTTCAATTACCGTCTCTTTTATGTTTTACTTTACAGTAAATGAAATCTAATTTTACCTCTCAAAGGGTACGCAAATTAGAACATTTTGATGCCAACTAAATATAATAATTATAACAAATAACACTTTTCTTCATTATGATTCATACATAATTATCAATTATTATGTATTTCTCAGTACTTAAGAGTGTGTTTGCATTCTAATAAAAGCTATGCTAAGTTGTATGACAATATTCAGTATGTACCTCGATAATTTAAGATACAGAACTGCATATTCAGGGTTGCCTAAGGAAGAGCTTTATTATATAATAATACAATCATGTTAGCTATGTTGCCCTGTGTCATCTCCTATTAGTTTAAATGTTCAGAAACATTAGACTTCATTCTTGGTTTTCTTCTCCCCCAATATCCAGACAAAGCAGTGTTTCTTAAGCATACTTTTCCACAAATCAGAGCTCCTTAAGCTTATCTATATTTTTCAGTAGGGTCTGGTTTTGAAACACACCCCTGTGGCACTCTAAAATACTAAATTAAAACAAAAATATGAAACAATACAGATACTATCCTACTCCCTATCTTGTCCAGTACATCATCATCAAACAGTGCCTTGGGGGAAGGTACAGCAAGACACACATGATAAAGTGCTTCAGAAAAGCTCTTTATTCAGCTCTTTACATAAAAATTTGAAGGTTTTTTTCTTTTTTTCCCTCAAGAAGACAAGATCACTATCAAACTTTATAAACTGCCTCCTAATCTAATTTGATCTAATCTGATCTCTGCTTCTTACCAAATTCCTGTCACCTGGCTGCTCTGTAAGTTGATCATTTTAAACATACTCATCTCCAACAGCAGCTTGTATTATGGAAGAAAAAGAAAGTCAATATTTAAAAAGTTAAAAACAATTAAAAATACATAAAAGTTTTGAAAAAGGTTTTATCACCAGCTTCCGTTTTCTATATGAATACTGTAACTGGGAGCAAACACATTACTTCTGGTTTGCAATGTTTCTCCATGATTTTTTTATCCTGCCTTCTCTGATCAATAAAGCTACTGAATCCCAGTTGGAAAATTCAGATTATAAAGGTCTCTGTTTATTTTATGCAAAAGATAATAAAAATATATGCTGTAAATATACTTAGCAGATATTTATGGTTCATGTGTTCCACCAGAGACAACAAAGAAGAATCTCTTTCAAAATAATTTTCATTGCTCTGAAAATAACTCATCTCACATACATTTTTGAAGGAGAACCTTCTACTTACCTCTAACAAAATGAGGCACAGTTCCGAGGGATGGTAATTTGAATCTATTACAAGTCAGTAGCTGCTAATGGTTGCCTTTACACTGGCAACTATTAACATTTAGTTTCCATTAAAAAAGGGTGTTTCTTGGCAGATTCATGATGGGTCTTTTTTACAAGTTTATGTTCTTCTCTTGAAATTGCTCAGGGAAAGAAAAAGTCGATACAAGTAACACCTTTATTAAATGACATGTAAAAATTAAAATTGTAGATTTTACCTGACTTGTTTGTTAATGCCCAAAAACGTCAACTTACATCAAAAGAGCAATTGGTGTGATTTCAGAAAGAGGATATTCTCTGTATCCTTCACTGGACACCAAGGAACCAAACTGCTTAAGTTCCAAACTGAGCCCTCCCCACGGGACCACAACTGACCCTACAGAAGCAGAAACCATAGTTCATGATAAACAGTTCCTGTGTGAAGTGCAGGACACCTTCAGGTGGCTGCAACAGGAAGACAGGAAAACTTTAATGAGTAATTCATTGATGCTTATATAAACACCAGGCTTATTTGATAAACAACACATTTATGCCTTTAGGAATACATAAACTTAACATAAGGAAATGGAACCACTATATAAGTACTACATCTGTGCTACTGTTTATTTATGAACAAATAATACTTAATAAAACAATGCTCTACAATGTGGTCATCTGGCAGAGCTCTGCATTGACAGACAAGATTCTTAAACCCAATTCCAAGCTTTCAGCCTGTAGATTTTGAAGTGTTTTTGTGAAGAGTCTAATCATTTCAAGAAGAATTTACTGAATTACAGTAGGAAAAATTAAGTCAATTCTTAAGATTTCTGTAAGAACTACAGAGAACACTACCATAACATGTACTTCAGGTTTTTGAGATAGGCTTTTTCTTCTTTTGGGGAGGTTTATTTTCTGTTTTGTAAATGTTGGGTCTTGGTGATTTTGTTTTGGTTGTTTAGCTGGTTTGTGGATTTCCTTTCTTTAAATACAAAGGGATGCCTTCTCATCAGTTTATGAAATTGCAAGAAATGCATTTGCAGATCATTTTATCATTTTCTAGTCACTGCACTAAAATGCACCATTTCAGCCTTCCTAAGTTCTATGTATCTCTCTCTTTAGAGTGTAAGAGCATCAAAACTGGTTTTAACTGCTTTTAAGCACCTCCTCTATAGTTTTGTAAGACAACTGATGATTCAGATGCTCAGGGAAGCACCAGTTTTAATGCTGTGACAGACTTCTTCCAACTTCTCTGTTATAAGCACTGAAATAGAAGCACATAATTTCATAATATCATGATCAGTACCCCCACTTCACTTGTGGTAAAGTGTCCATATCCCACACCTACATGACAGGTGACAAAAATGCCAATTAATGTTTGTTACTTTTGCTACATTTGCATCTGAATGCCAGCTTAAAAATATTATAGGAAGGGCAGGTTACTTAAGCAGAAATCAAAGACAAAACTAACACATTTTGCTACCAGAGTCAAAGAAGGACTTTCATTCAAAAGATTTGCTTTTAGCAGTTTCATCCCCACTTCCTGGGCTAGGCAAAGCAAGATAATGAATGTTAAAGACATACTGTCTTCAGATGGCAACAAAGAACCACCCATTAAACAGATCATTTTACACTTCTTAATAATTTATTAGCACATTTATTTAAAACTTCTTATGGTCATATATCCCACAGGATAGCTGCAAGGTTCCCTATTTTGCTAGGCAAACATAATTTACTTTTCCTTCACTCCCATACCTACACATTTACAATTACTTCCACATATATATTACATGTATCTTATCATGATCCCAGTATCAGAGCATTGCAACCTCAAAATGAGAAAACCTATCAAAATAACCCTGTCATCCCATATAAGCACACCCCAACAAGTCAGCACATTATCACACACTACTGCATTGTTAGTTTAACTGCAAACATCCCCTTCCTTGCCAAAGGTTCACCATTCCACTGCTGATATAACAACTACTAAAAGATCCCAAACCAATTCGTCTTTGGGGTCAATTCTGTTCTGAAATCCATGCATCAGCAATAAACAATCTGCTGCAGGATGCAGTTCTGAAGTAAGGTGTTACCCATATCATTTTCAATCAACAACATAATTTATCGCTGCAATCAGAAGGGCCAAGAAGAGCCACCAAAAGGTTAGTTTATATAAGGTGATCAAAAAGTTAACGTGAATGTACAAAAGAATCGTTAACATGTGATCTGATCAATCTAATGCCTTGTACTGTAAAGGCTTTTGAAGAAATTAGGGTTCATTTTCAGCAGTTTTTATTAACTTAAATGATGTAGAACTTTGCCATGATTACAAACATGTAGCACACACATGCATCTGCCCTTCAACACTGTAAGCCTCAGTTGATACCAATTCTGGATTCATAATTAGTGCATCATGATTTCACAAAGCAGAAAATGGGAATGCTTTCTTCTGAATTGTTATGTGTTCAAAAACCAAAATTTGTAATGGTTTTGTATTAGCACAACAGGAGAGTTCACCTTACAGGAGGCTTTCTAAGTGACATTTCAAGAAATCTAGAGTCCTTGCACCTCAGAGATCAAAAGCCATGAAACCCAAAACACCACCCCAAAACCCTCTTCAGCATAACTTTAACAAACTTATGAGAGGTATGAGTACTAGTGTAAAAAAAAAAACCCAAAACCACAAACTCCTAGCCTTGATTTTTGTTAACATCATTACAGTTATATTCTATAATAGTAGCAAGACGAAGAAAATTACTATGAATTAACAACAACAATTCCTATATTTAATGTTATTTAAAAATCAAAGTGTTACCTAAGGCAATTACCTTGCAGCCTTTTAATATCTACAGGGAAAAGCCTAAGGGAAAATAATTGACTTTGCTAATTTTACCCTTGGCAATTATAAAATAGCTCTGCATTTCATTATGACTACAGAATTTCACGTCTAATTGTCAGCCCCGAGAGAAGCAGAGAGATAAATGCATCATACACAAGCTCAGACAAGAATTTAACAGCACAATAAAATTATCCTGTAGCAGTGAGTTCAGTTACGTCAAACCCCCTTTAATTTAAATTCTGCTCTATACAATAGCTATGCATGTCTGTGGAGGTTATAGCTACCACGGTCAGTACCATGCACGATAAAACGCTGCTCATTTCAATAGCCAATTTGCTAAATGCCAGCAAAAAAAGCAGTACTGTGATTTTTACTTTTTACATCAAAGAACACAAAACATTATGAAGGAAAAAAGTCACAGTTATTTCACACTGCTAAAAAACAGATGCCAGATTTGAAAATTCATCATTTACAAAAGAATAAATACAGTATGTTTAAATCATTGCACCTGTCAAGAGATTTCTATAGCTTGTACTTCAATTTTTCTAACTTTGCTAGTATGGTTAGACGTATGAAAAAGAATAATTTACTAAGTCAATCAGTTTCCATAATGGCATCCCACTTATCGTATGTAGAAGCTATGAAAGTATTTAGATGTCAGAAAAATGAAAAAAGTGCTAAAATGTTTTGGCAGAATTTTCCAACATGCAGTATAATGATTGCTTTAAAAAAAAAAGTATTTCTTTGCACTTGTGCTTCATTTCACTGTAGGCTCGCTTCCTGGCAAGCCTTCAGGGATTATACATTCCTGCTGCAATACTTAATGATGTACTAAATGCAAAGTAGCTGCTACATTTTGTAAAAGTTTCCTCTTGTGCTGAAACAGAAAATTGATGTAGGGTTAAATACTTTGGTCTGTCTTGAGAAACTTCCTGGGTACTAGAAAAATGAGCCGATACAAATTAATAATAATTACTAAAATCAATTACACCCCATTTTGGTTATGGTATGCACTATTTAATTTTTTTTCCTAATACTTACTACAACTTAGCACCATAATGGCTTAACCCACTATTCCAGTAGATTGGCATCTAATTTTCTGTCTCTTCTCTTGAATCTCAGCTCTGTGTTAGAAAATGTCACCACTTCTGAGAGAAACTGTCATACTCATGATCAAAGGAATACAGAAATACTCAACTACCACAAGGAGATTTAGCATGAGAATCTGAAAAAGTAGACTCCTTAGGCTCACAATTACAACTATGCTGATATTGACAATTGCACATGACAAACATTTATTTTACATTACAACATGGCAGCAATCTTCAAATGTATGAAAACCACCTCTGCAAAAAAGTTCTGCTTCCTGTTTCCATTGGAATAGCACCCCTAGCTCTTCAGCCATATACACAGTTACGTGTTACACTAGGCTGGCAAAGGGATGCCTAGAATCTCTCTCCACCATGGGATGTTTTAAGAATTAGGTAGATAAATGCAGGTCAATGTTTCGAGACCTCAGCGTCTCCACGCACGGCTAGCCTGGGCACCGTGACAGGTCAAGAATGATTTTGTGTAGCTGATCCTATGTGGCAAAAAGATGAACCGACTAGAGAGAGGATCTCTTAATGTCTCCATCAGTCTCATTTTCTAAGATAATACATATACACAACTTGTTTCTCATTAAAAACATCTCCCTGTAAAGTTTCAAACAGTTTGGCTAAGCAGCTGTCCTTTAGAAGCCAGTACATCCAGTTAGTAGGCAATCCAATATTCAGGCGCATACAATATTAAAAGCAAGAAGTCACCCAAGACAAAGGAGTAAAGCCTTTTGCTCCCCCGATTATCTAAGACAGAAAACCTTTCACAAAGCACAAAGTAAAAGAAAATAACAGACCAAACATGTCTTCAGCTGGCAGAGGTGTTGTAGCCTGACATGGCATGAAGATGCCACTGCATATACCTTAAATTCACCAAATTAACCACCCATCCATTACTACAGTGCTTCAGAATGTATACTGAAGACCTCATCACAGTAATCCATAGGAGAGTGGTAAATACATTCGCAGCAGCAGCAGTCTGTCAAATTTACAGCTATAATATAAGCATGCTGATTTTTAAATGATGCTCCATATATACACACATAACTGCTGACTTTTTTAGGGGGCCTCTCTTTCAGTTTCTTGCTAATATTTACTTGCTTTGGCAGTAGAGGAATTTTTTTCTTTTTACCTTGGTATTCTGCAACTGTGCAAGGCTTGTGCAAGCGTTTGCTAGAAGAAAATCTCCACTCAAAACAGCCATTTTATTCCCAAACTGCATATCCTTCAGGGGGCCATCGCAGGACTTGAGCTCACCAATGTTTACTATGCCACGGTGCACCAGAAAGGCGGTGTGGATCAGCTCCGTAATCTCAGCCAGACTCCTTTGACTGAAAGAAAGAAAAAGCAAAATTATGTTTGATGCTATGAATAGAACAGAAATTATGAGCGAAAATAAATGAACGATCACATGTGCTAAACAGGTATTTTATTGATTATCATGCAGCTCTTCCGTGTACTTCTAGAAGTCACAATCAGGAGGTGTTAAACACAGAGAGCTGTCACTAAGTACTTCCAGGCAAGCCACAGGTACCACAGGTTCCACTTGGGAGAATGGTGCCCTTTGTTTGAATTCTTTCACAAAATAAAGCAAAATAATGAATATAGTCCTCATGGTGCTTTCTTTTTCTGTTTTGTCTACCAGAAGCTTGAGGGACAGACATGAAGAAAATGCCACTCCGGAAAGTAATGATGGAAAGAAACAAAGGGCATATCAGCAGGGGAGTCCTGAGCAAGCCAATCCAAACAATGTAAGAATGGTGCAGTCAATGACTGCTCAAATTAGAATTAAATTAATAACAGAATACCTTGCAGTTCAATACTACCAAAGGGGAAGGGTTCAGGGAGGAGAGGAAAAACAGTTGAACGTTTTAGAACTGTGCACTAATGGTATTTCACTGTTGGTTTTAGACAGAAGCAGCAAAGGTGACTGTCTAGAAAAGGGGTCAGTTTTATTAGATAGGTTTACAAGTCACTTCCTACTCCAACACAGCGTGATATATTCTGTGTTTAGGGGTTACAAATCCCTATGAGATGTTTACCACAGAGGTTATTCCACAGAGGCTTGCTCTCTATTTTAATTTTTTGGAAAAGGCAAGAAAAGAGCCTTTAACACAGCCTTCTTCTCCCCCTCTCCTCCCACAATTCAGCCCTGTAGCCCTCAACAGTGACACTCACTCCAAGGAGCCCAGAGATGTCACCTGAGCTCAGAACGACAATGGGTGTTGAACAGACAAAATAACTGAGCAGGGACAAGGGGAGGGGGAAACAGAGCAATGCACTGGAGCACCTTTTTAATGCTAGATACACACAGGACTCATTCTTACAAAATCTTCAGCACATTCACATCTTTTCTGACTCAGGCAGTTTCGTTTATGCCATGGAGATGAGCAAAAATGCAATCCATGCCCTCAACTGAACCGATGACCAAAGGCCTTAAAGTTCTAATTAATTACAACGTAGTACAAAGGCGTGTTATGTTCTCTGTGCTTATTCAGAAGTGGCCAAGCACTGATTCATTGAGTAACCAACCTGTTCCATACCTTCATGTACAAATACACCTGCCGGTACATGCTCAGGTTATTCTGCCTCAGAACTAGCACTGTGCTGAGCAAATTAATTCTGTTTGCTCTGGACAGTGCACATGCGCTCCAACTGCCCCAAACCATATTAATCTAAAATAACCTTCTGCCCCAAATATATGTGACCTGTGAACACTCCCAGCAGCACCTGTTTCAGGGCAGAGATCGGTGCCAATTAGCAAGAGGGAAGAGCTGGGATAGTCACACGGCCTGGGCAGGCACACAAAAGGCAGACGAGCTGGAGAGAGACGATAAATAGAGGTTCCCGATGTATTTCACCATGCACAAAAAACCTAGGCTGTTTTAAAAGCTGCCTGTATAATTCACAAATTGTTGGCTCCATGCAGATAAAAACAATTCAAAAACCAAACAGTCATTCTCCATGTAGACAATAAATCTGAAGCTTGAGGCTGCTTTTCAAAGACAAGAGGGAGAAATACACACAACCCAGTTGCAGTACTGTAATCATGCTTAGCTCAGCTCTAACAAAGGGTTAATAAATTTTCAAGCTCGGAGAAAAAGACTAACAAGACACCCCGATGCTCCTGCTGTCATTGTCAGGGCAGCCCTTGGAGGAAATGTCCGTATCAATTCGGTTTATCAGATGGACAGCTGATCAACATTAAACAGACTTGCTCTGGGCAGATTGAGCCGAGCTACCTGCTATGAATAGCAATGAGAGCCCTCTGCTCCCCGCGCCGAGCTGTGCCACTGCTGACTGCCGCAGATCCCAGGACATATGGGGATCCCTAGTGACGAGCACATAAAGCTGCAGCTAACTCAGGCGACGGCTCATTTCCCCCAGCTGAAAGCAGGCATTAATATCCTGAGGAGACCAGGCCCGCCTCTGTGACCCCCAACCATTGAAGCAAAACAACGACTGTCCTATTTCTTCATTTGATAAGCCTTTAATGAAGGAAATCAAAATCCCCTCTTTGACTTCAGCATCACTCTTCATGAAAAGGTTACACAAATACATCAGTGTCATGCTTTCCAAATGCTCGGGATCTGGATGTTTTCATTTCTTTTTCTATAATCCGTTTGTTCTTCAAATATTATTCACATTATTTGTGCTAACAAGAACCATATTAGGCAGATAATCTATGTCTAATTCCGATCTTCCATACTGCTCTTCCACTCTCTCTCCCTAGCAGACTAAAAATACAAGAATCAATGCCATTGCAGAAATCTCAGGCAATGAATTTTTTAAAGCTTTTTGTAATAATCTCTAGAATAACAAGTCCACGGTGCCGCAGATACAGGAGAATCCTTGACGTGACTTTGTAAAGATCAGTATCCAACAAATAAACACTGCTGATATGAAGTTGCTGCTGAATGGCTGAAGAAATACTATACACAGCTTTCTCCATCTGGAATAAAATTCAGTGATTAAATAATTTCATATTTGAAAGCAGCCAATCTCAACACACAAAAAAATAATTTAGCAATACTGGATGTAGAAACAGGGCAGTGGAATGACAAACTCTGACTGCTTCCATCCTGTTTTCGCTCCAGAGCCCACAGTCAGCAAAAAAAGAAATGTCTACTGCAAGAATTACCTGCACTTACCTTGGTACAAGGTAGTACTGAGAAAACAGTCAACATTTCTAAACACACAAAGATCCTAAATGGAAGTGTGCTAAGAGTCGGGAAAGCTCTATCACCAAATGCTAACACACTTCCACGCCTTTCACCTCTGAAGCAAGAACTCCCTAGAAAACCACCACTAAATTTCCTAATTTCAAGTCCTACTCTAAAAAGAAATAATAGGATTCTGTAAAACATATGATAAAAGAGACATATTAAATAGCACAGTCTTATTGAACTTGAGTTAGTTTACCTTTCTTTATCAGCTAACCATCAGAACTACACTGGGCTTCTCAAGGGATGACAGGTTATGCAAAGAAATATATAATAATTAAAATGTCATTTTTAGGCATGGTATTTCATAGAAATGGGCCAAAGACTTAAATTAGCCACTAAAAACCATATTTGAAAATTTTTGAAGCAACTACAATGAACAAATATAATGAAGCTGATAGATCAAAATTTCTTTAAGAACTCTTATCACTGAAGCTTTGAATTAAAGTGACTAATGGCACACACCCAAGATTTGAACATTTTCTTTGTGATTGTCAATTCAATAGTTTCCCTTCAATACAAAAAGGATTAATTTTGATGAAAAGCCTTACATTCAGGATTTAAAAAAAAATTTAAAATATCAGCATCCATTCCATTTCAGTGACAACTATAATAATCTTTATATACACACACCTATGAATTTGAAATAAAAAGCAATAGTGTCTTTAATGGAAAATTACATATGAAAAAGCATTAACTAAAGAATTAAAGTAATTATTTCAGGTACTGACTATGTGTTTGGGCAGCACTTGGTATGTGATTTTACTTTTTTTGTGAACAGTGAACACAATGAAAAGTTCTAAGAAGACAAGAAGGTGCTTAAATTATATTCAAGTTGATCCTGTACGCTCTGGGTACTAGCTGGTGCTGCACCAAGATAGTTACCAGCAAGACAGGGCAGTGATTTTTACAGTTCTCTTTCCCATTCACCTGTCAAAGTCAATGCCATGGTTAATAAACTCATGATTAGAGGAACAATGCAGTGAGTAACAAATAGCATGGAAAGTGATGGAAAGTCTCATTCCCATCTCCTGTGTATAGTCTCTTTTATAAGAAATTAAATGGCAGGGATGCAGATGTTTAAGCCAGTCAACATGTATGGCAGATGCTGTGACTTCACTAACAGGAACATTTTCAGGCTAAAGTAGCAGATTTGAGGAGAGCACCAAATATTCACCACATTAATGTGACTCATGTATCTGATAACCAGCAGAAAACATCTACCCACTCCTATCCTTTAACAAGGTTAAAGACCAAGACTTTTGTGGTTCCTGCTATCTTGCTTTTAAGATGTAGGAGCATCTTCCACCTGAGGGATAAATCAAGTTGAAAGACATCAGGTCAATGAAGTTTGTTGAGTATGCTGCTTAACTGCATTCCTAACAACCAGTTTATTTTCAAACTGGCTACACAGCCTACCTCTTTCATTTCCTTTCCTTCCTAGTATCACTAAGTTTTTGAAGTAAAATTTCTACTAATGCTCCTTCATGTATTTTTCTTTATTTATTTTTGAAAAGATCTTACATTTTCACTCTCCATTGCCCCCACCTCTGATTATTGCTTAGGTTCTTTTCTGTAATTTGTTTTAGTAAGATCTTCCCTCAGCCCATTAGGGGATTTGAAAATGTTTTCTGATTTTTAGTGGGCAGACATTCACTTGAGCTTGGCAAGCCGGTTTCCCTAAGCATTGTAGGTGGTTGGCAATGGAAAGTGAGAAGCCTGACTTGAAGTCAGGATCCTGTTCCCTTCCTTATTTCAGGAATTTTGAAGAAGGGTTTTCTCAGGTCTTGGCTTCACCATTAGGGCTACCACAGAACAACTAATTCCCACTTTGCACTCCAGACAGCAACACGCAAGTGAACCAACTTGTATCAGTTTCCCACTAGTGGCACTGATGTGCCACTGTGTCACCACTGTGCCACCACTGTGTCACCACAGCGCTACCAGGAGCCCTCCAGCCTGGGAGCCAGCTACCCATACCAGCTGGCAAGAATCCACATTTGCACCATCATCCCTAACAAAAGGAAACTCCAACTGCTGAACTTGTGTCTGGCTTACTGCTATAATCAGCATCAGTGGCCAAAGAACAGTGATCACAAACTACAGCACATTTTCCTTGGGCTGGATGGCCTTATCATGGAACACTTCAAGTCACACAGCCTAAAAGAAAAATAATCCCAGCCTGGTGACAAAAGCATCAATTATGGAAAACAGGTGAGAGAATCTAGACAAAGACCTGGTAAGGATCACTACCTCAAGCTCGGTTTGAAAGGAAAAAAGTGTTGAAAAACCAGGAGGCAAATACCACCACAATCACTAAGTCAAACTGATGTTTTCCAGTTCCCAGAGGCAGGCACGCAGGCTGGGACCAATAAAGAGGGGAATATCAAGAGGAAATCTGCTCAGTAAGAAGTACCTAGCTACTGTAAGACCCAAAAACGAGTGACTATACAGCTGTGTGAACAATGAGGAGCAAGTGGGCTGGGCTGACATGGTAAGAATCCAGATACACTTGCTGTACAGACAAATCTTGTCATGTTGGGACTTTATTAGCAAGAAGATACAAAGGACATTTTGCAAAGGACAGGTATTAAAAGAATAGTGATATGGGGTGGCAGGCCTAGGTATGTTTTTTAATCCCCACAAACCAGGATATGTGAAACTTAAATGGCTTTGGATCTTCTTTCAGTTATTACAGATTTCATAAGCACTAGAAAATGTTAAAAAGGGAGATATCAATTACTTTTCCCACTCTCAGAGATCCTTCCTAGACTGCTAGAGAAGAAACAGACTTGAGACATGAGCCAGTACTTACATAAGTATTGTTAAAAAAACCAGCTTTACAGCTTAGGTTTTATGGCTTTTTTATTTTTTAAAGGAAGGATGGCTAGCTTAACCTAACTGATCAAACCAAAAGAAAAAACATGAGTATTCACCTAAAGATAGAAAGAAAAAATTAGTAAGTTATTTGGAAAGACTTCTTGGATTACTTGAACACTGATGCCAAAAAATCAATAATAAAATTTAGAGCCACTAATTTATAAGCATATTGTCAAATTTATAAAATCACATATCATAATCACATTTTAAAATCACTGGATATCCCTATGGGAAGATTCATATTTCCAAAATGAAGTAAAGCTGTCAAATGCAATATTGTGTTTTTATAAGGCAATTAACAAGATTTAAACTTCTAATAAAAGGCAAGTGGAAATTCCAGTTGATATCTGCTACAGACTATATGAACAGTTATGTAGACTATATTAAGTACTTCATCATGTAATAACACAAGCTAAGATGTTTACTTCTTCAAAGACCTACTTCTCTCATTTTGTATATAATGATGCAGATATTCTGTGTTCAGTATGCTCATGCAATAATGTCTATTGACAATACCTGGGTATATTGACAATCTATTGACACTAGGTTGAATTTCTAAAAGGAATTTTGCTAGCTCTAGAAATGTTGCATTTAACCTGAGTTGTCCACATGAAAGATTCAATTTGCTACAAAGACCTCATATCAGAAACATTTAGATACGAGTGAATGTGTAAGTTCAATACATTTGTTATATGAAAACAATATAATCCAAACCAGTATACAAACATTCTTTATAAATATGACAGATAATATTCACAAACATATATTATGAGACATATACATGAGTAATATTTTCAATGATAAAACAAGCTGAATCTCTTTGATAAATTAAAAAAGAAAAGTTAATACTTTTCGGAAACTCCTTATGAATATTTCGCTATATGACCAAAAAGCCACAAATCCCCAATTAAAAAGACTAAGCTGATCAAACAAAAAGAAAAAAAAAAGTGGTTTAGATAAAGCTGAATCAGATATAATTCGTTCCCTATCTATCTTAGACAAACTGAAAAACTGATAGAAACAAATACAAACCAGAGAAACTAGGCAAGGAAGAAAATTGATAAAAGACTGGATGAGAAAATGCAGAGATGACCAGGGAGCTGAACAAAGGCAATTTAAAAACAGATATACTGAAAAAGCCTGAAAACCAAGAACAACTTTTAAGAACTGCATTGGTCCATTATGTGAGGTTAGGCAGAAACAAAACTGCATCCTGGCAAGGCACTGTAGAAAGCCTGTTATAATTTAGGCAACATATTTACACAAGGAAGTGCTTATATCTCTTAGCCCAGAAGTGAATATTGGTCATGAACAACAGCAGTGGGTAAGATTTTACATTTAGCAGGTCCAGAGAACCCACACTCAGGAGAAAAGGAATAACACAACTAACAAACAGCAAAGAGAGTGAATCATCCTCAATACGGAGTCAACTGAGCTGGTTCAATGTGTTTTACTCAGGTTAAAGTATGCAATGCAAAAAAGAAAAAAATCAATCAAAAGATCTCAGTGCAGACCACATATATACACGACAAGAGACTCTTTCAAGAAGAAAGCACCCAACGTTTGGAAAAGGGTGGAAGGAGAGTAAAAGAACAGGTCATCTCAGAGAATCAGCTAAGATACAGAATTAAACTGTGGTGAAACAGACAGTAGGATCCACAGATGATTTAAGGGAAGAATATTAGCAAAAGTAGTGTTTCTGATAACCCTGAGTTTCTGATACCACTAAAATTAATCACTTGAAAACTTCAGTCAAGAAGAATTTGAGAAAGTATGACTCTTCTCAACATTTTTGTCCTAACAATCAAAGCAAAGAAAACAGATGAAGTAAGGAACAAAAGTTATTTTATGCAAGGAGAAGGCTGATATTGAATCAGTAGATTTGGTCACAGATATTTAAAGAAAGTTTAAGCATCTATACTACAGAAAACAAATTCAACAGAATTTGTCAAGCAAACAAAATAAGATCCAGTAGCCTGAACCTAAAGAAATCCAAAAAGAATAAAGGGAAGGCACTTTCTAAAAACTCTTACAAAGAGCAACAATGGACTCTCCATCAACAGTACCACTGAAGGTAACCACTGATGAATTCACCCATTGCACAAATACTAAAATTGATTAAAGTTGAGGAAATCCTATGTTCTATAAGGCAGCCAATATGACTACCACAATGATCTCTCAGTTATTTTTATATATGAATGAACAATAAAGGCAGAGAAAGGAAACTGTTAAGTTAATAAACAGAAGATGACTAGATTTAGCAGCATATGTTGGTCCTTCTATCTGAAAACTTACCATTGGCCAGAAGCCCATTTTCCTGTAAGGAGGTATAAATACTTTCAGCCCTGAGATTTACAAATGCATTTATTTCAGCCACTTTCTTAAGGAGAAACACCAAAATCAGAGCCATTCAGCCTATTAGTTATCTTCCATTCTCAGTGCAGGAGCACACAAAGCCACCATCAGCCAGGGAAACCATTCTGTTATGGCAGGTGTATTAATTCTGTTTTACAGTGTATAGAAAATAAATATTTCAAAATGTATTTGAAGCAAGCTCTGCAAGAGGAAACAACCTACATTCAAGATTCATGTCTGTCTTCGCATATTAGCTATCCACACTGGTAATGCAGTACTAACCTGGGAATACACACAAATATTCCCACTAAGAATAGGAGATAAACAAAACAGAGACCATCTACAAAATTATTTTATGGATATAAGGCTGTGTGTTTTACATAAGTATACATATTTTATTTAATTACAGTTTTCCATATAACCATTAGGAGGTTCTAGCCATGCAAGTCACATTTATTAAAGGCAGCATGTCAAATAAGAGTTGACAATTACAGGCTATATCAATACACATTATGCCAGATGGTAATGAGCCGTACACAGAGGGCCAGCCATCCAAAATAATCACACCATTTTCCACAGAAATGTTGAAGAGGTTATGGTTTATTACACAGTGCTCATTAGATATACAGTGGCAGCATTAGCAATTTTTCCTTCATTTGTGTCTCATTTAAGACTCTGCCCCCACAAGCCCATTCAAATTAGTACACAAGGTTAAAATCATTACGGTCAGTGGGGAAAAAAAGAATAAGTTTTATTTTTATTTTACAGTAATGGTAGATCAAAGGTCCCTGGAATCTATTATTCTCTCAACTGTTATCTAACACAGGATACTAAAAGGAATCAAATTCACTGTCATTTGCTGTGAAGAAAGACAACCCATTTTAAATGGCTAAACTTGGTATTTCTTAATTAATAACTCTAAGCGAGAACAACAGTTAGGTTGTGACACAAAGTAACAAAAGTCAGAAAACTAAAAGTTGAAACTGAACTTTCAGCCTTGGCTTTGAACTTTCTCATCTGCTTTTCAATCTGCTGCTTTAACGGCATGGAAATATTTAAGTGTCCAAAAGGCAACTCATCCTTCACAGCAGGTGGAAAAAACAGTTGTCTCAAATAACTAGAGTATCATCTCTGAGAAAACACCTATAAGATGATTTAAAGTACCCTTCTAGTCAGCTGCATATGTTGACTTCCAGTTAGAAAATTACTGTTGGAGACATTTATTTTCCTGCCTTTTTGTGTTTATAGATGGCACAGGGGTGAAAAGACGTAATGAGGCAAAAGCAAAAATCTGTCACAGAAGCAAGGATGTGTTTATTGCTTAGAAACATGCCAGTGTCCCCCAAACTCCAAGTGACAGCCAGCATTTGGGAGTCATAAAACTGTGAAAGAGAGGAAGAACTTAAGTACTGGACGTGCCAGCTGATAACCTGACTGCAGAGAATTGTCTTTCCAGTCCAAGCTCCTCCTTTGAAGCATGTGGAGCATCACTCAGAAATCTGGGTCTCCCATCAGGCAGCCACCCAGCTCTCAAGGCCAGGGCATCCTCACACCTCCTTCCTTGGCCACTCCTGCTGAGTTACTCTGCTGTTGCACAAAACCTTGAATTATTCATTCAGCCAGATGGCAAAAGAGTGAAAAAAGTCAGTATGCAGGAGATTATGGGAGAGAAAGGTGGGACACCTGGACTCCAGATCCTGCTAAGTAAGTTACCAGGAGGGAAACAACATTACAAATGCCTGACCTAGGTGTCCTGTGTTTGGAGAAATTTTCCGAAAATTCAGACAGAGGAGTACTTCTGCATCCTTTCAAATCCTCGAGAAAGCCAAACCTGGACTTCTTGCATCCTCAGTGAATGCTTAGCCAGTGGCTAAAGAACACAAACCAATCTTAACAGCACTGTTAACATCTCCAGTCTGACAATCCACTTACAAAATTTCCTAGTTAAATTGACCAACAAATTTTATCTGTGTTTTGAAATAATTTGAAAGACAAAAAGCAAGCTTTATTTAATAGAGTCTTGAAAAAAATGTTTACAAAATTTAAAATAATTCCATTAATTCCACGCAATGCCAGTCTTATGACAACTAAACAGGTACTCTGATACAAAAACCGTTTTAATACATCTTAACAACAATAATTTGCAAAAAGGTCATCCTACTACCTGCCCTTTGTACAACTCATTTTATTACTGACAAAACCACTCACCCTAACAAGGTGGCACTTTTGCAGGCAGACACCACCAAATAGGAAGCAAATGTGAAACCTGTGCAATGTGAAACAAATGCAAGTCCTATTATATGACCCAAAGGGCATCAGGCTAATTTGAAGGTCTAAATAGAACACAGCAAACATCACACAGAAGTTTTATGGCACTATTTCCATGCTAAGTTCCCAGACAATTCAGACTAAATTTAAATTCTCCAATGTTAATTCAAATATAAACACCAGTAGCCAACTTCAAAAAAACTGCTCACAAGAAATCCCACCTCTGCACAACTGCAACTGGTTTAGAAACAACAAAACCACTGTTTTCTTAAAACAAATGCATTATATTTCTAACAGTCAAAGATAAAAATAAGACATTTAAGACGGATGAGGTGGAAGAAGAGCAAGCCAAGAGAAGAGTTTACAATGGAGTTAGCATGAAAGCTTTCCTTTTGGCTTACTGAAGTGAGCAGGTTTTAGGTATTGTAAGCAACAATCAAAAAATGGTGACAAGAGGTGATCAAAACCTTTGGCAACAGCTGCTGCACCATGGCTTTGGGAAAACATGATGGTAGGATACACAATGCAAAGAGAGACAGTAAGACTCAGAACTGAATAACATATGTTGACCAAACCCTCCAAAGATGAGGTATGAAGCAAAGAAATAATTTGTAGACTGGATGACCTTGCTGTCACCACAGCAGAAATCAAAAGGAACATGATGAGGAAGAAAATCACATATTTTTTAATGGAAATGACCAACATTCCTTCCAATATGATGGCAGCATGTGTCAGCAGGAGTGCATGTGGGCAACACCCAGGGTTTCCATCCATCCAGGATTACCCATATTTGCTCTATAGCCCTTCAGCAACATGAATCCTCCCATTGATTTTCATGCATCTATTCCATAAAAAATTTCACACCATGGTTTAAAAATAGTTTTGACTACTCTGTGGTTTATTTAGTCAAAGTATTTAAATACTTGCACTTAAACCAGCTAAAGAGATATGAAGAGAAATAAGAGGTCTCGCAGGTAAATGCAAGAAGCAGGCTAAGAATTAATTTTATGAACATACTTTTTCCTACATTTTATTAGTTGCTTCTCAGCCCTGCAAGACTGAAGCATGTCTATAATTTTATTTGCAGTGACTATGGGACACAGTTTGAACCACTATTAACAGAAATTCCCATTCCTGTGCACTCTCAGCTATTCTGAGATCGCCAGCTTGACTTATTACTTCCAGTTTTTCTCTGAAATCTCTCTGAAGAGTTTGTCTGTAATTGTATTCAATGTAGCTGAAAGATAAGGTGCACTAACTTTGACATTAAATCTCTAGTACTAATGACACCTGAAATACATGGAACCTTTTTATGTGAGAGCAAAAAGAAGGTAACCTTTTTATGCCATGAAGAATGAACACTTGATAAATGAGCAGTCCTGTTAAGAGAATAGATTGTTCATGTCTAACTGCACAAGAAAAAGGCATTAAAAATGTGAATCACCAGAATACAGTGTACCAGATAGGGCTGGGGTTTATTTTATAACTATATATATTTTTATCATGCTTATATACCAATTACTCTTTATTCTGAAATACACAAGATACAGAGGGGATAAAAAAATCCAAACATACTGGTTGCACAACCACAGATAGCTCATACTATGAAGTAAACCTGTCATATTCTGAGCTGTACCTGCATTTCTGCTAGTGAGCAATTAAAAGTATGGTTATCACAGGTGCTCTTCTCTCCCCTCCTGAACCTTCAATGTTCAGAATTGGATAGGGACATTAATACCATACATTAAAATGGTTTTTTATAGGAACACTTTTGCTTTTCACAAAGCAGAAGTATGCAGCAGATGGGTATTGCCTGCCATGTACAAGGAAAGAGACTAATAGCTAAAGGGAGACAGCAGACTTCTCAGAGACCTTGCCCCTTACACCAGGTGTGTTGACAGAATTGCCAGCAGGGAAAGGATAATAAACCTTTTGGAGCAAGGCAACGACTGCTGCTTCTGGGACCATACCAGCATAGTAACAAGCATTTGGTGCTGTTGAGGTCTGCAAAGTTTTGTCATTATTATTCGTATATCCTTTATGCAAATGGCATACGGTGTGATATTGAGAAAAATGTGTCCTTTGATTAAAAGAAGACTTAGTATTATACCACTGGAACAATTTCCATCTATTTTTACCATATTAAAATATAAGGTATCTGAAAATTTCATGCTTTCATTTCCCAGAATGATTCAATCTACACATTTTAAGAAGGGATAAAATGACACCAACGAATTCAAGCAACATTAACCCCAAGCAAGTGATGATGGAGAGACAATTTTATCCTAACAAGCCACCTTCAAAAACAAACTTCATTTCTGCAGAATTCCTACCAGAGTCCACAAAACAGGATCCTTTCCTGACTGCAGCTAATACTGGAGCTTTGCTAAAATTTAATTTGCCTACTGGAACAGCTGTGAATGTAGCTGAACATTTTTGCACTGGTTTTGTTGCATGGTTATCAAAAGCCAGAATGAAATTTCAGCTATAAGAGAATGAAGCAAGCTTTCCACACACCAGTGTCTAGGTGAAACATAGCAATTATGAGAAAGAAATCAGAAATACTATACAGTATAAAATAGAACTTGTTTATGTTTTTTCCTTTTCTGGCAATAATAGACACATAATTTATTTGGCTGCATCTTCTCTTTCCACAAAAATGTACACAAATGTGGCCAAGTCTTTGGAAAAATTAAAAACTACAACTCCAAATACTTAAATGGACTTCAGGAACTGGACAATCAAGCTTATGAAATCTCACATGTACCAAACATGCTCCATAATCATGCTGGCACTGCTGATCATAAGTTTTCATCTGCTGCAAACCCTATAAAAAACCCATCGTCTTTCTGATTTCTCTTTTGACTGCATAAGCATCTTCTCAAATACAACACAGTAAGAATAACATTGTTATTCTTGAAATATTTATCCCTAGTTCTCCAACTCCTTACTTCCCTTCTCAAATCATCAATCACTCTTACCTATGTACTCACACACCCACCTTTATACTGGAATATATTAAAAATAATCAAGTTTTGCTGTCCAGGAACACAGTGCCCTGTCTACACCACCAGCATATTATTTTTGCCTTTCTTTTTTATTACTGTTTGCTCTAGAAGCATCTCAGAGCTGTCAAATTGCACATGAAAATCTACTAAAGGTTAAAGGCCAGATAGCAATGAAGCCACTAGAAATATTCATTCACTTAATGCGATTAGGGTCCAGAACATGCCATTATTTCAAGTAGAAGAGAAAGAACATTGCATAACTTTATACAGTGTCATATTTTCATATGCATATACTCATGGAGTTCTCAACTCCATCCCAGCTGATGAAAAATGTTAATATCTTCAGTTACATTTTATCAGAGTACTGACTGAATCATACTAAGAAAATAAATTAATTGTTACAGTATGCTGTGTAATACTTAACTTCATATTGCTACAATTTTCCAGGAATTGCAGAAATTTGTATTGAAACTGGAGAACTGCATTGTAAAATTTGTCAAGGGAGACATTAATAGGACAGAAAGAGGATAGGTGGTACTTCAGCAGGTAGAAAAGCAAGGGAAATATTTGGGGACTGTAGGACAAATAAATTATATAGATACAGTTATTTAAGAACTTGGAGTGACGTAATTGGTCACACTGATGTCATAGTTCTGATAAATAAGCAGTCCCCAAAGCTGTTGTGTGCTTTCATCACAGCGCTGGAATGTACTTAGGTGATGGTTGGAAATTTCTCTTCACAAATATTATTATATTTTTTGTAAAGAAAATGTGCAAGTTCTCAAGTAAGAAAGTTGTTGTAAGGGAAAGGTTTTACAGCAAGAACAGTTCTGGTGAAGAGCTGTGGTGTGTGGCCATGCCACGTCCCAGGAAGGCCGTGCCAAACCTTGTTTCCCACAGGTCACCTGGCCTTTCTCAGAAAAGCTCTCACTGGGGTGGAAGCAGGGCTTTGTTGCTCCCATGGCTGCTCCTGCCCCACTGCAGAATTCCACCTGGGTTTGTATGCTGTGCACATCCTGGCAGTCCAGTTCTCACTTCACAAGCAGCGGGAGGAAGAAGCTCCAAGAAAAGGGAAGGCTGGACAGACAGACAGAGGCGACACTGCAGTTTCTCCAAGGTAAGCCATCCCTATCACGCTTTCTCTGACACTGAAAATTACTTCCTTTTAAAATGGAAACCAAACACAATTTCTGATATACATGATGAGTTTACCTTGCTCAGCTATCCAGTGCTATAAAAACTTATTTTGAACAAGATTTGAGCCCATATCTCTGAACAGCCTTTGATGGGATCTAATGCAGTGCCTTTTTATTTATTCTACAATGTAAGGAGAAGACCTTTTCTTATTCAACATATAATTGCTGTATTTGCACATGCTAAGTATGCTGAAAACAATAAAAGTTAATGAAGAAAAGTACTGGTAGTAATGAATTAGTAATATTGTTAGATTTGTATTTGGAGTTGATTTTTATTGTTGTGGATGGAAGATGATCAATAGGAATATGTAATCAAGTTCTATGTGCTTTTCATCTCCTGAGACTCATCTTGTAAATGAGATTATGAATCTCACAGGATTTATCCTGGAGAGAAAAAACTAAATAGAATAATTTAGAATAACTGCTTGGATTTCCTCTCACTAAAAGCCATGGAAAACCTATCAAGGACTAGGAGACAAAATTATATATTTCTTTATTTCTTACAGATTATAGAAGACATCACTGCTCATATTTTGACATACTTTTCCCATTATCTTTCAAACAATTTTGTCAAGAGCATTGTACTTCTTAATGTACTTAGATATTGAATATTTTAGGACCATGCATTTTCTCTACCAGTTAATTAGCTAAGCTTTCAAAGTACTTGCTAGTTGGGATACCATACCTTTGCTGAAACCCAGCCTTCCAGAAGATAGAAATAAGAACAGTAAGTCCCAAAGGAAATCATTTTTATGATAGAGTCCTAATGTGCCCCAGTAAAGGTGAGGATTGATTGTTATGGCCTATTGTTACTATAATTAGAAGTCAAACACCAATTAGCAGTTCCATTAATAAGATGAATATCTGCAATATCTGCAGCTGAGACCCAGGGCTTGTGTGCAATAACCCAGTGTGAATTTAAAGTGCAACAGCTACACTATACTATAACTCCCAGGCTGAATACTTACATCACACAAAGATAACACCTCTGCTTTCGTCGAGTTTTCAGTTCCTACATACACTATTGGTCTTACTACGTTTTTTTCATTTATTACTTTTTACTTTGTTTAAACATGTTCTACCACAATTTGGCAGTCATTGATGGGGATAGGTGCAATGGAGCTTGAGGTCTTCCAAACTTTGGTTCATAGCCACTCCCTCTGCAATGCACCAGGTCAAGGTAAATTTAATTTAGTTTCCATTACTAGTAAACACAGAAAAGTAGTAATGGAAAAATCCCCCAACTTCTTACAAATATGAAAGTACTCTTCACATGATAGAAGTCCATTGTAGAGTTAGGAATCATTTTTTACTTGAAAATATGAAGGTAAGAAACAGTCAGGTCCAATCTCTGAAGTTAACACCCTATGCAGTTCAGAGTACAGAAACTGAAAGAAGAGCAAGATCTGAAATGAGGTGAAGAGTCACACACTTGTGTTCTTTGTATTTTTGTAGGTACTGAAATCGTAATTTGTATGGTCTTTCTTTGGTTTTATTCCATTTGTGTTTTACTTCTTACAATAACTCTCAAAGAGAATTTGTCCACATGTACACTATGCAAGGTAAAAAGAAGGCTTTTGTAAAATTTAATAGCAAACAAGTCAAAGCAACCTCTAAGTGTCATTTACACTCTAGCAATACAATAAACCTCACCACCTTCAGCAAAATTTACTCATGTTTCCCATGGCAAATTAGCCAGGAGGCTTTGTAATGGATTTGCTTTTTCCTTTCTTTCTTTAAGGGGGATTATCTAATTTTTTCCATAGATTCCACAGATAATCAAATATAGATTAACGTAGAGACATATTCCAGTTGAAAAGCATTTAAATGACTACTTAAAATTACAAACATCTTTAAACTTGTCTACAGTAGAAAGAATCTGCTGACAGAACTTCATTGGTGAGCTGAGCAAGTGAAGATACAGCTTACAGAGTAAAAGACCTGTTTTGCCAGAGAGCATTGACCTGTTTCTAAAGCAGAAGGCAGCCCTTTGCTACTGTAGCCATCTACTCTGACTGGAGATGTGACAGTCACTTGAGCATTAGCATCTCTCAGCTGTTTGGCTGCATTCACAAGAACAGGACAGAAGCTACTTGCCAGCAACTGGGGTTCTCAGGGAATGCAGAGCCAAAGGTGCATGTCCTCATGCAGTATTTATTCTGTTCTTCACTCAAGGTGGAACACCTTTTACATTTTCTCAATTTCCAGAGAAGTTGTGCTCACACCTCATATGCTGCTATGCTAAATACATAAAGCAGAGTATTGCTATTTCAGATCCTTCTCACCCATAAAATCCCAGTCCTACAGCAGTCCAGGCCACAGACGTAAGTAAAGTCAACCAACCAATGTTAATTACTACATATTTTAGCAGACTGCAAGTCTCAAAAGCACACTATAATCAGCATACTACCACTGAGTTTTTTACTACACTGGTCCATATTCATCTTTGTAGACTAAAGTTGTCCAAGGATCACCATTCCCATAAGCTTGGATCCTGAAAGCAGCCTGAGTGCTCCTCATGCATACAGTGATTAAAGACAGCTCTAACAAGCACAGCATCACCTCTATTACGTCTGCCATGGCAAGGGTTTTGGAGAAGAATAGATAAAGCTGCAGATGGTGAGCTGTCACCTATGAGAAATACAAGAGGTTCCTAGTGTCCCCATTAATACAAAGCAATTTGTCCCTAATACAGAGTGGCATATCTCTAAGACAGACAAGACCTTTACACTTGTGTTCTTAAAGTAGGCCTTGGCATAGTCACCATTTCTATTTCTGAAAATCCTGGGATGGAAAGTTCTTTAGATACTTCAGCTGTCAAATAGAGACACGTAACAGGCTAAATTATGCCTACATCAGCATAGCCTCTTGTGAGCTCCACAGTCATGGATGCACACCAATGACAGCATTAGATACAGAGCTGAGGCTACAGGCTGCGGGTAGAATGTTCACTCATCTGTTCAGAACACATCTTGATTATCACCTTGTGAAGAACACACTCTTCTTGAAAGACCTGACCTTCATGAAGAAAGCTAGATGAGACTGATCTCATTGCTGACTCTGCTTTCAGAAGAAGGTGGGTCTACAGACCTCCTGATATCCCTTCCAACTTGAATTATCCTGTGAACCTAGACGTACTATCAGTATCATCTGGTTAACCTAAAGGAGGTCAATGGAAGGTCAAACTTTCTTTGAAGATGGCATAAAGCTCTTTGGAATACAGGGAAAGGAAATTAAGTTAGGGCAAAGCTTTGTATGTCTAGCAAGAAGCTGGGAGAAAGCTATATAGAACTGCAAAGGGACAGAGCAGTATGTCCTCTGTCCTTACAGTCCTTAGAAAGACACCTACCCCCTCTGACTTCTTTACAATCAAAGAAACATTCAGAGAAAAAGAAACCTAAGGGTGAATGAATCCTCTGGTTAAGATCTGGGTTTAAGTGTTCTTTAGAGTAGGTTAGAACAAGGTGACTGTGATATGGCCACAATGACAAAGAGCATGTGAAATCACTCTGTGACCCGTGTGTGTGCGCTTCCGAAAAATGGTACTCAGGACAACTTAATATTGGAACACGACAAGCAAAGACCAACCACCATAACAAGGAGTTGGCATCTGCTGCCAAATTACTCTTAAACTGGGCTTTTATTGGCAGCAGTCTCAATGCTGGTTCCAAAATAATTACTGAAACACTAAGGAAAAGGAATCTATGTTCATGATTCCTGTCACTACAGTACTGCCACCACTCTTCCAAGGAGCAGGAAGGATTCTGATTCAGAGACAAGTTTATCCAGTGAGTACCTTCTTGTAGTAAAGATGTTCATCTTGCAAAGTAATGAATTCCTGGAGCTATAAAGGTCAGCTGCATCCTCCTGAAGAAGAAGGTGCAAGGACAGAACCCAGTATTGATAGTCCAAACCCAGCAATCTGCTGGATTTACCAGTTTTTAGTACAGAACTGAAATAGTACTTTCTATATTCCAATTTCGATATTCCATAGTGATAAAAGCTCCTTGCTTGTCAATGACCATAGGATCCACCAGTGTGAATGCACAGGCAGATTTGACTGGAAAAAGGATTGTTTTAAACCTCTGACAAGAATCCAAGGCAATCTGCAGAGCTGACTCAATGGATGTCAATACTAGAGGGTATTTTTAAAATTGGCACTAATAGGGGAAAAACAAAACAAAACAGAAGAAAATAACTTGCTGTGTTAGAGCCAAGGATACCGAGGGCTGAAGAGATGGCCCAAGTTTGTTCTTTGGTGTCACTTGCATTTTAAGCTGCAACACAGAGGCTATGTCAGGCATTCATTATTCAGTCTAAAGCCAAGGAGATCCCTCAGTCCCAAGGCAGTAGTGTCTGGCAGCGCCAGACGTGAACAGAAAAGGATACCCCTTTGGGTACTTTGCGAGAGGACCCAAGCCAGTCTTGGTACCTTCAACTGTGAGAATGTAGCTCCACCATGAAGCATAAAGCTGTCAGTGTTCAGAAACCACATGAGTTTCAATTATAAACCTCACTTCCAGCAGCAAAGTAAAATAACAGCAAGCTGCATACTTCACTATCCAAGTGAGTTTTGCTCTGAGAGAAGGCAATGCAGTGTCAGACTCTAGTATAATCACCAGTTAAGAAATGGATCTCAAAGCCCTTATGAAGTTCTAGCCTCCTGTGTCACATCTGAGGTACCCTCTGATACTATTAGCATGATAAATTATCGTTAATTTGATTCTGCCTAAACCCAAATGTGAGTTCTGCTTTCTCTTTAGCACAGGAGTAAGGAGTTTCAAGGGAATATGGGATGCATGCTTTGCTTCAGTACAAGCAATGACATCAACTCTTACATGACACTCTTTGCATACTCTGTAGTGAGCACTACAATTGATCCTTATATTTGCAATTCTTCTGTAGCCAAGGAAATATTTTCTTTAATGCTAAGAGACCAGCAGAAAGTTTTAACTTAGGAAATCTGTCCAGCAGCTGAAATTGAGCTGTTTATCATGCTGCTACTTCTCTTCATCCTCTTTTGGGATCACTGGTGCTGAGCTGGAAGTAAAGCCAGGTTCTTTCCCCCGCCAATAGGAATAAAGTCAGGTTACTGCCAACACGAGAGGGAGGTGGCTGTACAGCATAACACATGCCAGGCAGGCTTTTCTAACACTTCCTCCCTTATCTTCAGCATGGCTCATAAGGCAACCAGCAGTTACTATGATACCCTTGCACACAATGACCCTCACACCCCCAGATTAATGCAGGCAGATCACGACTCTTGCAAATTATGACGTGCTAAAGCTGAAGGCAATGCTGGCCAGAGGCAGCACCATTTAACTACACTAGCCCTGCTCCTGTAACTACCTAAATTGTAAACCTCATTATTCTGGAAAAGATTGTAGCAGGCATGGGTTTTGTTCCATTGTGTACCAGTCAAAGGCAGATGCCAGCTAGGAAGCTAGATTAACTAATTTTATACATTTGGGTCAACTGCCCTTGAATTGACATCTCTAGAGAACAAGATAACAGGATAAATTTTTTTTCTACCCCAAATTCAGCTCTCAGTACCTCTTTTAATTTTAATTTTTGTATTGTTTTATTGTGATTTAAGAATATGAAATAATGAGAAGAGATATGCAGAACATGCCAAATTCCAGGTTGAAAAAATCCACCATGTTTTTTTGTGTTTTTTTAAAGTTAAATGGTTATCACAGTGTTATATTTTCCTGGTCACTGATTGTGCATTTAGTGTAGTACAAGTTACAGAGCACTGATGTAACCGGGCTGTCTACTGCAGGAGTGAATATTTAAATACAGCACAAGAACTGGTTCCAATACAAACACTGGGAAAAGAAAGACTGGGCTGATGCAGTCGCTGACAAGTACTGGAACAACTTAGCTCGTCCTCAGATTTCAGAAATGCAATTAATTAATCACGACTAAGTATCCTAAAATCAAGTGAGCCATATCCCAGCTAATAGCCCACAATATAATGTTCACAGCACGTAAGTATAAGGCAGTGAAGATGCTCATTACAGTGCCAGAAATAATATTTCCAGCAAAACATTATATATAAGATGAAGTAATTATATGGCATGGCAACAAAAAGAGCTGTATAGATTACAGCTGAGCTGAAAATCTCTAAGAATCTGTTTCCAAAAAATACTATCCAAAGCTGGAGACATAAAAGCAACAAAGGATTAAGCATATTTCTTCACTTCATATCACTGAGGGGTATACTTTGTCTTTGATATATATGTCCAATATATACAAACCATATATAATTACATTGCAACCAAGACAGCAGATAAAAATGCACTAAAGGAAAACAACAATCCTTTTTTTTTGTCTTCGGGAGAGGGCAGTTTGTAAAACATTACTTGTAATACATGTTAAAAATATCACAAAAACTCTTTAATATCACAACTTTACAAGCTGCCTATTCTCTTAGCTATATTACACGGAGAAATGAAAACCAGAAATTAGACTCACATCTAAATAAGTGTAGTTGGAAAAGTACCTTAAACAAAGAACTCCAAAGCCAAAGCCCACAGCAGCTTCAGTAGAGGGCAAGGACTGACCATTATGACACAAAATGAAACAATGCAGTGGCATGTTTGCTTCTATTTAGACCATGCTGCAGGACTTAAAGTGTCATTGAAAATCCATTTAAATTAACAACTCCACAGTCATCACTTTTGCAGACTGTAATGAACCTTAAGTGAACCTGTGTGGGCGTATTCAAACCTGCTTCATTTTTGGCATACCTTTGTAACTCTGAACTAGATATTATAATGGCTATTGACTTGCTCAAACTTAGATTATTAGGCTAGATTTTCAGCTGGCTGAACTGGCATCATTCCAATGATGTCCATTTACACCAAATGGCTCATTATTAATTCAAGGTCTTATTTGCTCCTTAATGAATACTTCCACTAGTCACCTTCCCAACGGCAGCTTTAAATGCTCAAACTTTATCTCCACAGTCAGAATCATCATAGTCAAGAACTTAGTTATCAAAAAAAAAAAAAAAAAGAAAAAGCTTTTTCTCTCCTTTAATGAGGCACACTTAAGGTAAACTTTTAAAATCATTTACAAAACAAACTAAAATACCTCCTGTGCCATAATTAACCAACTAGAATTATGCTTTCATACAGTGCCATTTGCATATAAATATAAAAATTGTACAACCCTAAGGGGACATTACGGATGAAACAATATAAGAATGAAATTAAACATCTAAAGGGACACAGCTCTCCACAACAAGCCTGCTTTATAGCTTTGTCATTTTTCTTACTTATTGTCATTTCTGCCTGTACTAATTCATATATATTTTCATTCACTGCTATTTTAAGATACCACATAGATTTAAATTTTTGTATTTGTTTGGTCTTTCCAATTCTATGATACTACCTCTGCATTTTGAAACAAATCGGGATGTAGACCTGTCGCTAAGATTGTGCATCTTCATTTAGTATATTACAGAGGTCAGAAACACAATTAACAAAAAAATACAACAGTCTTGTTTCCTCAGTCAAGCAACACACAATTTTTCAAAAAGGATTTTAAAAAATTCAAATTTTACAATTTTTCAACAGATCTCATTACTTACTTCAATGGAATAGTTCACTATCAAATTTACAAAGGAGAGCAAACACTGATTTCCATTACTGTTGTTACTAGTATTAAGAAATTTAGTTTAAAAGCTTGAAAAATATTTAGGAACTCAATGAAGCTGAAATACCTCAGTGAGAGCCTAAAGAATCATAATGGTGGGCTCAGAAAATCTGCTCTAACATGTGGAAGGTAAAAACTTTATTCTATTTTATTCTGCTGCATGGGAAAACACCCTTCAAACAGGCTATACAAAAACTTCTGGGCTCAGTGAGACCAAGTGGTGTCGCACAAGGATGGCATCTCACTCTCAAATTTCTAGTAAACAGGTGTACCCAAATAACATTGGAGGAAATCAAAATTAAAATACTCTATTTAAAAATATTTTCTGGCATTGAGGGTTTTTTATTCTGAGTACCGCTTAACGTAAACTTTCAACTAACCACCTTGACCCAAATGTTTTCAATTTGGTTGCGCCCAAAACCCACAATTAAGATACAATAAGAGTTATACAAAGAATAGGAAATGGTTTTCACTGCGGAAAGCTTATAATAAAGCCGAGGAACAAAGCTCTGTGATTAGGTAAGTACCGATTTTCCTTACAGGTGAAAAGGCCACTTAGGATGCTTTGATAGCACCAAGACATTGCCCATCAAATACACCTTAGCATATCATAGTACATACCTGGAATAAATTCCACTGACCATGTCGTGCTGGAAAGAGAGTTCTGCTGTGCTGGGTCCAGCAGCTTTGGAAATAAGCAGTACGACCAAACCTCGCATCTGTAAATTGTTCCGGCTATCATACACAAAACCCCTAAAACAGGAAAAAAAAAAAGAGGCATATTTTCACAATCCATGTTTACTGCTTGTATCAAAGTGGAAAAAAATACCTCAGGCTGCCATCCATTCATCATGTCTTTAATATTCATGTTATCAGGGAAATAAGCTGCAATTATGAATCATGATCTTTGTCATCCTTTACCTGACACTTACAATGAAATCCTACTATTGCAGAGAAAAACAAGTATTCAGGATTGAATTAAATCTTGATTATTTTCAAGGAGTAGCATGTCTCTTGCATTTCACGTCATGCAATGACAGGAATATTTCAGAGTAATTCAATGTGATCTACTGTAACAGGAACATAAGAGCTTTCAGTTTCTTGTCTGAAGCACAAAAAAAAATAAAAAAGCCAAAAGAAGCCTCCTACTTCACAAGCAGAAAGGCAAAGGAGGAAAGGTATGGCCAAAATCTATGATCTGCTGGAAGAAAACTGTTTAGTGGTTGCAAACAGGGCAGAGTACATAAAACAGGTCTAACTATAGTAGGAAAATAAAAATGCAGAAACTGATGGAAGATGTACAATAAAAGTCAGAGATAAATGAAGTAGAGATGAGCTGGTTTAAACAAAAATCTGTTTCAAATACTACAGCTTTGAATTTGGGGGCAGAAGGAAACTACCCCCAAAACCATATTTGTTCGGAGCAATTCCAAATGACCATGGAGATATAACACCTCAGAAGTTAATTTGTTTTAAAGTGAGCTTAGATTTCCTTTTTGACTACAATGTCTCCAATTGTATTCTTCCTGTCCTTGTCAAACTTGCTTTCTACAACCTACATTCATCAATACAGCTAATTAGCTAGACAAAAGGATAATACACTCCAGATGCTATCAAATTTGTAAACTAATTTCCAGTAAATAAGAGCCAATATCTCATAATCTATATATTTGTTAAATAAACACATGAACTACATCACAAATTACTAAGCACTTTAACTCATTTCATGCCAGAGTATAATTTTGGCCTTAATAACTGAAGGAAATCAAAACAGAACTGTCTTTAAATCAGCTGAATTTAAAAATCTAAGATGTTGATCTTGCAAGTATATTTGAATAAAGAAAACAGTGGATGCAATCTAAAGTTTCATTTGGACTTTTGTCATCACATGTGCACTTCACAATGCAAGTGTACCTTCTGTGCACTACCTCATTAACACAGACACATAAACATGAAGAAGAATCATTTAAATAGCACCTTACTCTGAAAGGTCCTGTGCTACTGCAGATAAAATGACTTCTTGAGTCTTTACATCCTGTTTTACAGTGATGAGGAAATGGTCCGAGCTGAGGTCAGAGAAGAATTAACAGGACCACCCAGGTAGCTGGTGCTAATCAGCTTCTGGGATCCATCCTCACTCACACATCCAGCTCCAGGCTAATACTCCTCCCTCCAGAGATGCCCAAGCTCCCACTCAGTGCAGCTACACCCTATAAATGCCACGATCAGTTAAGATAAGAAGGGGCCAGCATGGCTTTCTACCACAACCTACAACACTTTTAGTTCTGGTGAGATCTAACTAGCCAAATGAGGCCATGACTTCTGTGCCTTTATAATCTGCCCACATCCTATTTCCTTCACCTGCAGGCTGGCAGGCTGGCCCACCCTGCACAGGTCAGGTGTGCCCGGTGAGCCTGGCAGCCCAGGATACCCCATGCTCGCAGAAATTAGAATTTTTTTTTTTTTTTTTTTTTTTTTTTAGTTCAGTCCCCCATTACTTCCCATCCACTCAAGCCCATGGAAGATTGGACTGCTCAGATCTCTACTCAAGGGCACACGCACTGTGGTCATGTAACACACATCTTTATTTTGTTTACTGGGTACAGGGGTGATACAGTGAGGGATGTTAAAGAGGAGAGGGACAGCTACTTGCCTTCAGCATTCTGTGAATTTGTAACAAGCATATTTCTATTCTCACCAAACACACAAATATATAATTTGTTTCTTACCATGCTCCAATACACAATGCAGAATGCAGACGAGGCAGTTAAAACTTTATAGATTTCCAAAGAGCCACAATCAACATTAAACTACCCAGGAAAAAGACTGAAAATACATATAATGAATAATAAATAGTGTGTATGCATCCTGTACACAGAATTCGTAATTGTTTGTGGTGCTGTAAGTACTTCTCTGGCTTCAAATTCAGTTGACCACATTACTCACAACCACAAAAGTTATACAGATGATGCAACTGAATTAAAACATATTTCCTCAACACTATTTAAAACTCCATCGTTTTTAAAGAAAAGGGGTTTTAGGAAAAAAATTGGTTTTTTCCACATATGCATGTGGTAAAATCAGAGTGTATTACTAAAGCCAGAGATAGCATGAGAAATGAATAACGCTCTAAAAAAATAGCAAATTATAGTGATACTCTGAACAATCAGAGCACTTTGCTTTTCATGCCCAGTGCTCTCCAGCTTGTCAAGGGACAGGATGTTACAAAAGTATACACAAAAAGTGTTCATCACAGGAACATGGAACACTGGCCTTTAAATAAACCACTGCCCAGACAGACACTAGCAGTGAAGCCTTTTTACCTGATAGGTAAAAATACCTTTTTACCAGACTAGGTGAGGAACAGAAGAAAATTATCTATGTTGAAAATACTCAGTCTGTAGCAATAGCAAGTGTTATGGGATGTTCAGGAGGTTTTTAACACCATTAGCAATGAATACCTTACATTCTTAGCAGAAAACTGTTAATGAAAAGTGCAGCTGTGGGTGTGGGGGAAGAACAGAACATAAAAATCAAGTAATAAGGAGCAATATGTCTATCATTGCTACACCTAATCTTACAGCCTCTACGTTACATATGGTTTGGGTGTAATTTTAGACAGGATTTTCTATGAATTACCAAACCAGTAGTCAAAGTTTAACTCCATTTTCAAAACATGTTGTCTTACTGACAGGTAACATATCCACACTAAAGCAAACCGCATTAGACTTGAGACAAATAAAGCCTCCGGTGATCATCCTTTAGACACTAGAAACTGCTGCAGCTACTTGACATGGCTTCAGGGGTCACATTCACATTCTGAATTAAGCTCCCCAGAGATATCCTGCACAAGTAACAGCAACACAAAAGTCTTCCAGATGGTGCAATTAGTCTTGATGGGTATGTGGCAGGAGACAGGTGCCTCCAGGGAAAAAGTGAACTAAAAGCAACCCAAGTGAAATTGCGCACACAAAAAGAGATACATCAAGCTGACACTCTTTTGGAAAACCTCTGCTGAGCAACACAAGTGCATGCATAGGGTACCCAAAAAACCCCCTCAGTCATTAGCACAATTTTGTTTCCTCTTAAATTTACAGGCTGGGGATCTGCAAACGACATACTTCATCCTCGGGGGACTGCATGCCAGAAAAAGGTAGGGAAGTCAAACACCTCCACGATTCCGTTTTCGAATTCAGAATTTGGAGAAGGGAAAGGCATTTACTCTACACATTATCCGTGTGACAGAGTAACCCAGTTGAAAGCTGGCAGATTCACAGGTTTAAAAAAAAAAAAATAAATTATATATATATAAAATTAAATTTCCATCTTAGAGCGCAGGGGAGAAGCGCCTGGCTCCGACACATGCGCGCTGTGGCACTGCACACGCACAGGAGCCTCACACCACCCACTCAGGCAGTGACACTGGCTAATAGCTAATGTGCTGCAAATTACACCTCCTACTACCAGGGTCCGTCTGATGCGCGGAATAAATCAAGCAAACATTTCACTTAGTGCTTTGCGTATTGCTCCACACGTGCAGATATTTCAGAAGAATTTTAACCTTCAACAATCACCGTCAGGTTTAACTCCGTCGGTAATTTACACTTTTATTAAAACAAAAATCTGCTAGTCATTGCAAGCGTCATTTGTATCTAAATATTTAAATACCACAAAGATGTTTAAATTATTTGCATGAGACAAAACCACGTTCCTAGCACTTTTTTCCATTATATTAAACTGTGAATTTAAACAACAGAGAGGAAACATGGCAACTATAACAGTAACTGTAAGGAAGAGCTGAACATCGGGATAACTTCATGGTACCAAAAAGCAGCAAAAAACCCCTGCACAGGCAACTGTAAAGCAACTGACTGGGCAAGTGGGTGTAGCAGAGGAGACAACACTCAGGGGTACTAGTGCTAATTCAAATTGAATTATGAAGAATGCAGAACAAATTTCCCAACAAAACTGATGTGATAAGGTATTTTGGAAGGTACAAAAAGGGGTTGTTGTTCAGATAAACGTTGTAAGCATTTCCCGAATGTTCTGCTCATGACCCAAGCAAGCAGGAGCTGCGGGGCTTGCAGCCCTTTCACCAGGTACCCCACAGGAGCCCCTCCAGCCCCACCCAGGCGTGTTTGGTGGCCACAGGACTGCTGGTAGGGGCTGAAGTGGGCAGATCACTGTCCTCCTCGCCTCCTCTGATGATTTTTACCCTTCCTTCCCACACACTCTATTGAAGGTGTCCCACTGACAAGATCAATTGTTTCGTTTCAGGCCATACACAAGCCCCGTGTAGTTAACAAGTGGAAGGAAAACAGAGAGGAATTCCATTCCTCTACCTTCCCTGTTCAGCTGTCAAACAAAAGGAGGGGAAAAAATGATCTGTTCACACAGCTCTAATAAAAAGCAGCTGGGAAAGTCTATCACACAACCAAAATCAATTACACTGATGAAGAAGATTTGTAAGCATAGGATAGTGTCATTGAAAGCCCAGGGTAGTTTTAGGCAGAATTACAAACTGTTCTGAAAAGGAAACCCCTCCATTCAAACTGACAATCCCAGATGTGACAATATAAACAGCTCAGGAAAGTACCTTCCATTTTGCTCAATATAGAAGGGTTACCAGGATGCACTCACAGGTACAGATGCAGGTACATTTTAAAAATAACAGAACCCATTTTTTGTGAAATTAATTATATCAGACAATTCTATAGCTATCACAAGAGGTAAGGCAGGGAGCTACTTGGCAAGATTCTTGGCTTCCTTATTAGAAATGCAAGGAATATCAGCCTCAGGGCTTTTATCCAATTTGCTTTATTAATGACTTGTCATAAGTAAATAAGAGAAAACCCTCTGACATACTCATTTTTTAAATGGATGTTAAACCACTGTATTATTGATGTGCCTATCTGAATCATAGGATTCACCATCTGACCATATGATCGCACTCAAACATGCATACACTTAAATACTGAGAGTATTCAAAGTTATTAATTTGGTATATGCTAACAGCAATCTATAGCAACTTGTTTTCACTTGATATCATATTTCAAGTATTTATTAAATATCCTTCTGCATATCTCTCCAGAACACATTAAAAACCCTGGCCCATTCCAACCTCCACAGCCAGATCTGTAGAGGAGAATCAGCGTTGTCATGACATGCGCTTTGAGCATGATTCAGAAGAGGAGAGGAGACAAACTTACTTCACATGGAGAGAACAGGATTTAAAAATGGGATTCAAATTAAATACACGGCTGACAGGAAATGATAGAATGGGGGAATGCTCTGCGACCCACATTCCATCTCAATTCAAAAGCCCACTAGAGGCTGCAGATGAGAATGTTTGTTTTAGAAACTTATTCTTGGATTTGGACAACTAATCATCTCTTTGTATATGGAAAATGAGTACTGGGGTTTGGGGAATTACCTTACCTGAAAAACAGGCTTGTGAAAAATGGGATGGGGCTCATCACCTTTATGTAACTGCCTGGTAATTAAAGGGTTTATCCAGTAAGGGCAGATTTGTGTAATGAGTCTCACCAGGTTTGGAGGAATTGATGTTTCTGTCCCACTTTGCAGGAATATGCTCCTAGACTAGGTTACAAGGGAGTCTTTAACAGCCCCCCTGCTCCACCTTTGTATGAGAAATAGGGCCTCTCACCCCACTAGCTTTGTGAAACCAATCACAAAGAAACACAAGATTTCACAGAAAAAAACACCAAACAAAACTCTGGAGTGAAGAAGACAAGTGCCTGTCTCTGCACTAGCTTTTCATCCTAAGGCAAAAAAATTAAAGAAGTAATTTAGAATTGTGGCTTTCACTTATGACACAAGGAAACTTTTTAATAACTTCAACCATTATGTGGTGTGATGCTTGGAGAGTTAAAAGCAAGCCAAAACACTAACTTGGTCATGTGCAAAACAAGAATGGTTGTGGGTCAGTGAGGAAGTATTTGCCTGAAATTTATGGGTTCATAGCTACACATCTACAGGCAGAGTCACTGAAAAACTAATACAGAAAGTGTTGTATCTGTGCTTTAACTTGGCTACTCTCAAGACTTAGGAGTACTTGGGAGTGAATTGCAACCAAGGTCTTCAGTAAAAAACAGGCCTCAAAATGTCAGTTCTACAAAAGCTGCAGCATTTCTTGGGATGCAAAGAACTGTATAAATTAGGGTACCTTTTCTTCCATTTATGAAGTCTCAGACCCCTACTTGGCTGGAGAAAGTGAATAAAGATCATTTAAAATACAGCTTGTACAAAATTCAGGTGTCCGAGAGTCCCAGAAATCCACATAAAGTGTGTCTTCAAAATCTTAAATATATTTTTCACAAACTGAAGATAAACATAACAAAGATGATCTTTGTTGTTTTATGAAGGATTGCCAAAGTTTCCAGAACAGAAAGCTCCTAGAAGAAAACTCCCAGGGTCCTTTCCAACTCAAGTGACTCCAGCTGCTCAATTTTCATGGGATATTGCTTACAAGGAGAAATATTTCTTAAACAATGGTGAAAAATTCTGTCTAAAGTTTCGTTGATTATTAAATGTAATCTGCACAGGTACCAAGAGTGTGGAAAACTGCAGTCCCAGGTAGGACTGCAGAGAATTTGTGGTCAATTGCATTATTCAAAGAAGTAATTTATCACAAGACAAAGTCTTGCACATAACTTTTTCAAGAACCTCAAGAAGAAGCCACAGAATTCTTCAAGATCAGGAGAGAGACTGATCTCTTTCTGGAGCTGCTACTTGCACTCATTTCTTCAGGCTTTAATAACTATCCCAAATACTGCACTGCTTTCGAGAAGAGGATTGCAACAGCTTCTAAAACACAATGATAACAAAAGATGGAGCCTTCCAGGAAACTATAAAAGTCAGAAGGTTAAATAAAATTGTGGAGATTCAAATGGGCAAGATCCCACAAAACCCAAATTTTATTCTTAAGTTTAAGAAACTACAGGGGTTTGATCAGGCACCAAAAAAAACCAAAACCAAAAACAAAACCAAACCAGATACTTGGCCATGGTAACTTGGAGTTAATTGTAACTGAGCACTTGTAGCTCCTAGAAATCAATACAGGATTGGAATCCTTGAAATAAAAAACCACAAAGTTTCCTCTGGAGTCTGTAGAATCCTGTTTAGACACTTGTATCAGTCTACCACTGAGTGCTACTAGGCTTATTTGATTTCCCAAAAAGGTTAATTGAATCATTCCCCCATGAAGATCAGCTACACAGACGCATATTATTTTCAGGGGGTGTGATGCACTTGTTTCCTTTAGGGTAGGATATTCCCTAGGATCAATGGGAGGAGTTACTTTTAGAAACAAACAATAAACAAACAAAGAGGTAAAACCAATCAACTAAAAAACTCAAACCAAACAAAAAAAGCCCCAAAAAAAACCCCAACAAACAAACCCCCCCAACACCAACAAAAAAAGCCCAAACTTTAACAACTCCTCTTTTTCTGCATAACTTATCACCAGATGAAGACAAAGACGAAAAAGATTTGTTTGGTGAGAAGAAGAGAACCAAACGCACAGGAGGAGTTGGACACTTAACTGTGAAAAAGGCTGTTTTGAGGTTGCATGGTCATCTAAGGTCTGAAAAATACCTACTATTGACACTGAAAAATCATACTGTAAAAATAAAAGGCAGCTATAATCAGACATTTGTCTCAAAGACATTGATTATACAGAAAAAAAAAAAAAAAAAGAAAAAAATTATTACTATTATTAGTTTAAGTAACTCTACCCCCCACCCATGAGATCCTATGAGTGCTAGAGGCAGGGCAAAAAGGATCACTTTAAGGATGACAATAAAGGCACCATACAGGAAACAAACCACCAAAATGTATTTTTAAACCAACTGCCAGTCTCTGCTGTTTTTCCTGGTCAGTAGCTTGATTTGGAATGTGCTGTGGATAGCAGGCAAACTAACATCAAAAAATGCAGTTCGTATCTGAGTGCAATTACTTTGACCAGGAGTAGCTCATAAGTCTGGCACCCTTATTTTTCTGACCACAAATACTTAGACAGAAGCCTAAATTTTGTGTGTCTGATTTCTCCATCAATATTTGCTTTATTTAAACTTTGCGGGAGGTCTAACACCTCACTGCCAACCAGTATCAACAGGTGGACTCAAGCACAAGACTACTTTTCTGGGAACAGGCTCTCTCAGATGCAGGAATAATCTGCTAAGTGATAGGAGTAAAAACATTTTGGAAGAGTTCAGTGAATGACAGAAAGATGATTAGCTTCAGAAGGCTAATGAATTCAGACACCTCTGGAGGTCCAGTGTCACTTCAGCAATATTGTAATTGCAGAGCCTGTCATAAAAATGTATTTTGCATTAAATAAACTTTACTAGGAAAATGTAACAATGAAATAGGTCAACTCCGGGCCATTATCTCAGACTGCAAATGCTCACAGCATGTTTTATAAATGGATGAAACATAAAAAGGCAAAAATGTTAGGTCATGTATTGCCATGACAGAATGATATAAACCTTCCATACTGAATAAGATTTCCAGATAACAACTTCACTGATTTTCACCATTATTCAGATGAATTAATTACAAATATTTCTTCCCTAAAAACACTGAAGGCTCTTTACTAGTAGTGAGAAAGAGGTTCCAAATTTTGTGCTTCAATAGATTGTTGTCCCTTCAAGTAGCTCAAGCCAAATACATACCAAGAGCACCATAAACAAAAAGCTTTCTTCTAGACAGAAACAGAAATTAGGTGGTTGAAACCCAACCAACAGCATTACTCCAAATGCAGCACCTCTGCAGTGTCACTACCTAGTAGACTTAGGTGGTTATATACAGCAGAAGCCTTTTGTAAGCCAGTGGAGGGGAAAGCACCTTAAAACATAGTGGATGATTAGCACAAAGTGCAAGGCAGCCATATGAACATGCAGTCTCAAATGAAAAAAAAAAAACAAAAAAACACACTCCCAGATTCTATGACAAATGTATATACTTCTAAATACTTTACCTGAGAATTTTTCAATAGCTCCAAGTAATCAAAGCAAACTTAAAAATCCCAATTTCAAGTTAAGAGTGGAGACCAGACACATTCAGACTGTAACTCTTAACAGGATTACCTTCATTTGCTCTTTCTGTCTTGATTTCTGATTCCAGAGTATTTTATTTTCCAGTGAGACCCAAGTGACAAACTCTGACAATTGAGATGAATCTGGATTTTTCCTTAGGTTAAGGAGTATTTTCAATGTGACCTCCACTCAAATTCCATATTTGTCACTCCACTGTGTCCATTGGGCTTGTTCATCTGAAATAAAATCCCACCTTTTACAAAGATCAACCTAAACCCCAAAGAGTATCTGTCATCTTTTTGTGGATTACTAAGCATCAAATAAGCTCATTAAGTTAACAGCAGCATGCTTTAAATTTCTCAAGTCTTGAAAAAAGATACAGCGCAAAAATACTGGAAGTATTTTACAGCAAAACAACTGTTAGGAAATATAAATCGCTGGAAAACTTTAGATATTTTCAATTCTTTTTTTCCTCAGAAAATGCAGGCCTGAGATTTTAAGCAAACACTTGTGGTTTTGGAAATGCTGGTTTCCATGGCAACCAGTCAGGTCTTCTTTATATAGCATTATAAACAGATGGTAAAGACCGGTCATGTTTGCTTCTTTGCCAACATATCAATAGAACTGCTGTACTACTCTACCTCTTGTATTAGAGTTATTAAGTAACTTGGGTATTTGAGCAAGAAAATCTACAAATCAGACTTGCTCAGCTAGTATGGGTTTTTTCCATAAACACATGAAGATTCTCAACAGTAAAGTCACTGTAGTCTATATAGGCAGATTTCTTTGGCAAAGCTTTTTATAAATGTTTTCTCAGCACTCACCACGTAGGGTACATTACTACCACAAATATGAATCTGACAGGGATTAAAATAATGAATTCAAACAAGAAATAGAAATCTGACTGTTTACATCCACTGGTGTTAAAGTGTACTTCAGAATTGTTGTGTTGCATTCAGAGAAGATGTCGCGAACTGCAAACTCATCTGCATAATGTCATAATAAGCAGAGGTTATTCTTGCAGGTGATTTGTAAAAGAAAGAAAATTTCTTTGCATTTAAATCTTTTGGTATAGCCATGGCACACAACATACAAGTGGTTTCTTTTCCACAGATGATTGGTAGTATCAAGAGAATTTCATTTGGTGCAGCGTTCAATTTGGTACCTCTTTGGAAAAGTCTGAAGTTCCAACTCCTGGCAGTGCAAGCTAAAATAGATTTTTGCTACAGAGTTCAGCTGATTCTTCCAGTGGTTTAGCTGTTTAATACATTTCATGCCAAAAATGAGGGGAAAAAGAAAAAAGTAGAGGAAAGGTAGAAGCAGAACTTGCACCAGGTTTTTGACTGCATGTCAGGAGCCCAAACTACTTTGTGGGAACTTTGTGGTTTGGTGTGTTTTTTTTCACAGAACAACAGCATCTCAAGGACAAATGTAGTATCTAAAAACTTATCTTTATAGCAAGTACAAATTTCCAGGTCCACTCCTATCCAATCTGCTCCCAATATCACACCAGTTATCACTAATAAGTGAGATTCAAAAACATCACCACACAACCCAAAGTTCTCAAAACCCCCTCAACTTCATAAAACAACCAATAATACATTTTGGAAATGTGTGAACTACTAAAGATGTGAATATGTTTGGCAAAGATCAAGAGGATAACAGGCATTCAGTATGCACAGAGAAGCCAGAAATGTGCTAGGGTATGGATGAGAAGTCTTCCTGCACATCAAATGAGACTCCATTAAGCAACAAGTTCTAGAGATAGATAATCACACACAATTTTAGTGTTGGTAGTTGTACGTTTTTCTGTTTGGTATCGGCAAATGATACACAAATACAATCTAACAGTGCATATCCCAAGAAAATCCCAAGAGTTTCACACAGTGCTTAAACTGTAGATACCTAACACTACCTAGCATAAAATTCTTAGGGTGGTTTGGTTGCACAGCCTGTTCAGAAGCACACATTCAGATGACAAGAAGTGCCTATTGTTGTTTATGTCTTCAAAGATCAATCCACTGGCCACTGCCATGGTCAATGTTCCAGTAATCCCAACACACCTTTGTCATTTTAGGATACTGTCGTTCACCTGCTGGCTACACCAAAACTCACCATTTCCATGCTCCACATGATTTAGGTTCATAAAACATAAATCTAGTTTGATCTTTGATATATAAGCTTGGTCAATAGTAAGTGAATGAGGGTGAAGTCACGGAACTTTTAAACAAGTCAGATGTGCACCTGCAAGAAACTACCTAACATTATTGCCAGGTCAGTCCATGATCTTTAAAAAGTCGTGGTAATCAGGGGAGGTTCCCAAGGACTGGAAGAAAGCACCACTCCTACATTCACAAAGGGCAAGAAAGAAGTTGGAAATCTATGAAGACAGTGGAAAGTACATAGGTAGGATAAAAACTTTAACTAGTATTCCAAATAAATCAGGTTACAATTTAACAGAGCCCTTCTAAAGGGGGTGACAGTGCAGAACAAGCATTGAGTAAAGGACTTGAACTTCAGTTTAGCAAGTATATGGAACAGCACTAAACTCAGAATGGGGTGGGGAGTGAGAGGCAAAATCATGTTTTTATCATTCAAAACAACCATAGGCTTCATCTGTAACACAAGACAACTCAGTCCTCACACTGACTGCTTTGTTTGCATTGGACATACCACGAAAAAGATGGGTCCCAATTCCAAGACAGAACACCAACACAAAAAAAGACAGGGAGCTGCTTTACTGAAGTTACAAAGTTGTACAGGAAAGGTGTCAGTGGTACTGACCACCCCAGTTTTTCCTAGACTGCCTGGTGCCAGAGTCTGGAAGGCAAGTTAAGAAACTTAAGTCTGCAGGAATATCTGGAGTCCACAAGAAAAAACTGGCAAGAGGAAGTAGTGCTGGAATGTGAAGCAGGAACCTAATTTCTCCCCACAACTCTCAACGATTTTGACAGCATGGCAAACAAGTAGAAGGCAGCACTGCTAACAGAGGCGTAAAAAGAGCCACTCTAGAACTGCCAAAAGAGAACACCTTACTAAAATGTCGATCTTGGATTAGAAGCAAGAGTGAGAAGAAAAATGAAAAATGGATGCCATGCCATCCTTTGTCGATTTGCTTCAAAGAAGCAAATCTACCACCTCAGGTACCTACAGTACAAAGAAAACTATTATTCACTATACATGCCAAGCAACCTTGAAAAAACTCCAAGTAACCATTGTAACAGGAGAGGTGAAAATAAAGGAATCTTCTTCAGGTAATCTGAAAAATAAAGATTTCCCAAGGTCCACCACCTAGGGAAAACCAGAGAGCTCAAGGTGAAACTGCCAGAAGCAAAACTGTCCCAGAATTAAGAGTCACAGAAAAGGAAATTTAAGTCACAGATCTGATCCTGCCCCCAAGAGATACAGAAACAAATAAAAATGAACTGGCAGGTTCTGACAAAGGAATACAGCAGTGATATTAAACATTTGAATAAAGTGCAATGGGAGTGAGGAGAGAGAAACCTGAGACATGCACAAAGATAACTATTTTTTTTTCACGTTTAGTTTACATGTGGGGTTTTTATTATTACATGGATTATCCAGGTATTTTACTCTAACCTGGCACACATCTTGCCATGTAGCTCACAACAGTAATAGTTCCTGCAGACAGTAACTCAGAATAGCACCTGCATTTTCAGCAGTAGCTTGAACAAACCTTAAATGATGACAGAATTTGTTACATGAAAAATATCAACTCAAACTGCTACACAAGTCCATCTTTTTTTGAAGAGTATCTATTTCTTCTTTAAATATGTAAAAGAATCTTTATGCTGAGTATTAATAATCTTAACTCTTAGAATCTTAAATCTTAAAAGATTTCTAATTTTTCTGGAATGAAGATCAACAAAATGCTGCTTTCAGTCATGCAATGAATATTATCCAAACCAACAACACCCTAGTAACAAAAGAAAACAAATCTTCTGAAAGTAATTCTGTATGTGTTTTACATATTCTTTAGTTTTATCAAAAGCACACTGTTATTATTGTCAATGGCAAAAGGTATCCTATAAAGCTGTAACTCACTTGAAACTAAGACAATTCCCAGGCTTTTTATTCTCCTGGATGTACTGACATTTCAAGAAAAAAAAAAAGAGCAAATGCAACAATGAAAAAAAAGAGACAATGATTTCCAGTGTCCCATTATTTTATCTTTTAGCTTTCCAGTTACATAAACCACCTCTGGAATGAAATATAAATATTTTTTCATGACCATTTCTTGCAATACTCTCAAAAAATTAAAGCAGAACTTTAAAAATAAATAAAAAAGAGGGTTCAGATAAATCCCCATCACCCTCTGAAAAACCAGAAGCATTCCAAAAAACCTGTAACAACTATGGTGCAGATCTGGCAGTGCTACATCTCATCTGAGGAAAAAATTACACAAATGTCAGATTTCAGTATCTTTTTTAAACTTCCACCCCAAATTTATCAGGTACTATGAAACAATTTTTCCCCAATGATACTTTGTCAATACTAATAGAGTGCTGACTTGCAGAAACAAGTTAACAAGTTACCTGTTAAAATCGGTTTTTCCTCCACCAGTTTCCCAGCTGTTCCTTTAGCTAAACACCAACTATGCCTGACCTCACTTAGTTCACATGAGACCATGGAAAAGAAGCCAAAATCCAATATACACATTGCCTGATGTGCCGTGACTTGATCAATCACCACAACGATTCTAACAACATCCTGCTTATGACATGCAGCTACAAATGTTCCCGTAAGTAAATATGAATGAATTTAAGAGAACTACCATCTCAGCACAACCACACAGCCTTGAAACTCCTGCTTCAATTTCTACAACATTCGATAAGATTTCAGCAACAGCCATTTTGTGCTGCTTACACAGAAAATCATTTGATTGAGTTTACGCTTGATATGATGAATGAAAACCTCTATACATAATTTCAGTCTGGGAAAAAAACATTGATTGCATGCTCAAGATTTTAAATTTATGATGGGTGCCAGCCTGTTTTACTCCTCTATATGGCTATCCTTGGTCAAAACAATACCATGCATTCAAATAAAATTTTCTTAGCACTACACTTCTTGCAATAGTGCCATTTATTACCTCTAATGTATAGGGGTCTAATTACTAAGTTTCTTTTACAACACAAACATCTAGGCAAATACTTCACAAGAAAATACTTCTGATACACTTGACTTTTAAAAACAATATAGTTTTTAAAAATTAAGAGAGAGAGCATGCGTGACAAAAATGGTAAAGAACTTTTTCCATTCTGTTACCTTACATCTGAAGGACAGAACTTAACTTTGGACCATAGCCAAAGAACTTCTAGCAAAGTTTCTAAGCTTTCACCACAAATCTAATAGTCCAGTTATATCTTTTCTGCAGTTTGCTGGCAAGTTCTCGAGTATGGTAACTGTGTTCCCTACCATGCCAACAGCGGGATACATTTTAATACTTTGAGGAACCATATGCACTTTCCTTGGGATATGTTAGCACAAGAAAAAAATGAAAAAGGTCGTTCTCATAAGTGAGCCTAATTTGCACATACAAGCTTGCAGCCAAGGAATATGTTTGTATGCCACAACATTTTCCCCCCATCCCACTAAACATTTCTTTTTCTTTACTCAAGCACACTTCATCTGTGATTTCAATTTGCCATTGAAAAAAGCGTATGTAAGATGAGCTGCAAAATTACAGGATCGTAAATTTAAATGTCAAAATGTAAATGAAAAACGTACAGATATCCAAGAAGCATGCCACTGGAATTATACAGAGCTTTAAAAAAAACCCTAATCCAGTACCACTACCATTATAACATACAGTGCTCTCAACAATTCTCTTTGCCTATCAACTTCACTTTTGCTAGTTGGCAAATATTCTTTTTAGCATTGTTAGATGCCAGTCCAAAAAAGTCTCAGAGATCTCATTTTCTCTCCTCACCAGACTAGGAGGTAGCCAGCTAGAATGCTAGAAACTTTCAGAGCCTCTAGGTCTGTGCTCAGACATCTCCTTCCTGCCCATGAGGCCAGCCACAGCAGATCCTGAGGTTTCTAAAATGAAATGTGATTAGTATTTTGTGGTGAAGTACGAGTGATCAGAAATAAAGAATAGGCAGAAAACCAAGATATTAAATTCTCCACTAAAGCCCAGTATCTGTTTCTATGCTTTATTGTATTTTCTCTACTCATTCCTCTAGAAAAAAAAAATTATTAATGTCCTTCCTTTCACAGAACAAACTTCTGCACAGACATGCAAGCCTGCTGTGAGGAAACTGAAAACACTTTTACTTCACTGAAGAAAGTAGGAACTGTAAAAAAAAATCTCCAGACACAATGAACAGTCTGACCCAGGGCAAGATATAATTCACAAAAATGTCTGTATATTCATTTCTGTCCCTCAACATTCTTCTTTAACACCTAAACATCTGGAGAGGTGCTTATGTGGAAAGACAAGTGTGGATCAACACCCTCCTGCCACAAACATTATTCATTCTCTCAGAAGGTAAAAAACACCCCAGAACACACAGAGATAACTGTTTCCTATAACCCAGATAATTCTTTAGATACGCCTGCAAAAGTCAGAGATTATAAAAGGCTATTCACTATATATTGAGGCTTAGCCTGACTTTTCTGTATAGCTGGCAAGGTGAGGATTCGGTTCAACCCCAACACTCTAAAAGTACCTTAGTACAACTTTAATGAGAGGCTGATAATACCACTGAAAACTTTATTCCAGATTTCACAATTACCATCCTCCTTAACTTTCCCAAAATTTACAAATTTGAGGAACAAACCTGGTTCTTTGCACACATGTTCACTCCAAATGGTCTCCACTCCCAAAGCAAACTTACAAGAGCTTTGTTGTGCCAGCAGACCAGAGGCCAGGCAGTGCCTCCTCAGCTCCAACAAGCTCCCCAGCTTACTTCCTCTTTCACCACATAAGAAAATACTGAAGAGCATGCTTTTCGTAGCAAGCCACAAGACAAAAAAAAAAAAAAAAAGGCAAACCAAACCTCCACTCCTGAAACCCTGAAATCAGTTACTAGTCACTAGGTCTCCTACTCTTTCAAGACTGAAGAAAGACAATGAAGCAGATAAAAACCAAATGATCCTTCCAGGCCAATGGTGGGGTTTGCACACATTTGCAAGACCAACATCCTCACCACAGAAATAGACTCCTGCTGAGTAGTGCTACAGAATGATACAGAATGATAATACTATGGTGACACTTTTCAATAACCAGGGTAACTCCCAATAACGTCTTTGGAGAGAGCCACAGTTTTGCCCGTCTTGGACACAGAACAAACTTCAATTTCTGACAGTCTGTTATATCACAGAGAAGACAATGTGGTTACATTAACTTAAACAGAGCAAATATACAGAGAATTATATCCTTAAGCAAAAATATTTCACATTCTCAACTATCACAAACACATACAGAATCATCCATTGCTTTGAAAACAAAGTAACTTCTGAGGGCACTTCAACATTATAGTATGATCTAGAACAACCCTAAATGCTGATTAAATTTAAGAACAACAGTGGTTACTAGTTATATTCACTGAGCAGAACTTAGGATCAAATTAAAGTGTGTAGTCTTTAAGTAATCCAATTCTTGCTCTAGACTTAATGACTGCAAATGAAAATTCAACTGTCAAGGGTGCATCTGACAGCTATAGGTAAGTCAGCCATCTGAAAATAAGAACTTGCAAATGTTAATAGACTGTATAGAAAATGTCAATCCTGCTGCAAACTCTCAACAAGTAAAGTTTAATTAACTCTCCTTATTGACCTTCTTAGAACTGATTCCACAGAGCCTATCTTTTGATAAAAGAACAAAAGCATTATATTTATCCTTCATATCAGACAGAAATTGGGTGCCCGTGTTCAGAGGAAATTTCTAATGCCATCTAGAGACTCAAATGACAATGTCCTGATTTAATGTACATGCTTGTTTCAGGCAACAAAAGAGAGGACATGCTAATTCCTGGTGTATTACATCTGCTATTTTTAACATAAAGACTTCAACATAACATAATTTTAACATAATGATTTCAACATTTGACTAAAATATACTGCCTTCAACCAGAGTTAGTGCACTTTGACGCATTAGGACTTCCAATTAAGATAAGCCGAATATCCCAGCATCTTTAACCTGTATTTGCAAATACTATGAGTGACAATGATTTTGTAGAATTGGTGTTCCAATCTTGTCAGGTCTATAATACTTGCGGCAGCACCAGAACTACAAAATTTTGAAATATTCTTTCTGTAAAATAACGCAAGAAGCCTATGACAGCATTTATATGGTAACATCTAAATACAGAACATTTCAATTCTTTTTTGTCAGTCAATAATGCTGCATGAAATTTACCTCACACATCTTCAAAATCCATAAAAACAAAGACTTCGGAATTTGTAACACTTTGAGTTCACGCTGAAGCAGAGGAGAATTTGAGACAGCACATCAAGCAGAAAATTCAAATGAGCTGGTATAAATTACAAGTAACATACATGATATGTAATTCCAGGTATATCCAGAGTCATCACAATGTGAGACTTTGATGACTTAAATTACTTCAATTGAACAATTTATAAAACAGCTCAAAGTCTTTCTTTTTACACAATTTCCCTTTTTCATCATATAGAAATAATGCAGAATTTTTATATCTACCTAGACTATGCTTGTTATATTCAAATATAATAGTAGCCATGAACATAAACACTTTGAATAGAATTTTACTTTTGCCCTATATTCTGTTATTAAAACCACTGTAGTAAATATACAGTGTGCTAATGCAAAAATAACTCATCTTGGGACTTTAATTCTTCCTTTGAGTCAATGATCTTCTACCAATTGCACATGGAAAATCATTTATAGTGATACTAGCTTTCCAGTTTTAGGCTGAAGTGCTTGTGACAGTCTCCTAGAATTCTCTCTTTTTAGGGAAGTTTTCAATGTAACTTACAAGATTAGCACAGACAGGAACAAATACTCCCTTGCTAACCTTTTATTTCCTTCCAATTTTGCAGAGACAGTAGCTGCATCCTGTAACTTAAACAGAGCAATGAAGCCTGTATGGTTGTACTTCTTCGCAGGAGCTAAAGGATAAAGTACCATTAATGAAAGAGAATGAGCTCTTTCCTCAAACAGCAAGGACTTGGTGCTTCTGGTACACTTTCTTGTTCTTGGGGATCTGCTACAATCCGATTGTTAGTCTGCAGCTACAAAGCATACCAAAAACATTTGTTGCATTCTATTCTTTCATCTAAGAGGGTAGCATGACTAGTCCAAGAATTTGTACAATTCCAAAGCTCAACATCAGCAACTCCTGAATGTTGAAGGTCTAATCATGTATTTTACTAACTCTAATTTTTAAAGAAAAAAAATTCACATGTAATGTTCCTGAATGGTAAAGATAGAGAGAAAGGGAGAGGAAAGACTTATTTAACTACACATCAACAGGACACTGTTCTCGCAAATAACATGTAGTAAAGCACACAGCAACTCAAAGGAGATCTTTCCCAACACAACCTAAATCTCTTTCCTGCCTCTAGGAAAGCACCTTTTATAACCAAGGATATGAATAGCCAAGGATGTTGGCTCATGTTACAAGCCACTGCGGGTCAGTGATCAGCAATCCCATTTCTGTGTAAAATGATTAAAATTTTAATGCTGGGCAGCAGGTAGTATGTTCTTAAGCCCTACTGATGATGTAGGATGTCACCATCCACAGTAAGGAATCATGCAAAGAGAGTTTTTTTTTCAAGGGGACCAAAACATCCATTACACATAGGCACAGCTGATGTTCCACTGGCTTTCTCCCTGAACCCTATTCACAGAATTCTCTGTTCATCAGGGCTTCTTATTCTGGAACACACACAGAAAGGATTAATTCAGTTAGGCATGGAGAACTACATACCACATTCTGAGCATCATCAGACACCAACTGAAAAAATAACAACTGTTTTCTCTAACAAGAAAATGGAGTAAATTGAAAGATGAAGTTTATCACCAATAGCTAAAGAGCAGTGATACAAAACATTTGCTGACCCAGGAAAAACGTTCAGCAAGCTGGCGTGCAAGTGTTATCACAGTAACTTGCTCTCCATGTCAGTATAGTAGTGGCAGCATCAGTTTTGACTTCTCCTTCCCCAGGGCTACAAAGCACCACAAAGGCAAGATGTTCACAAGATGCTGTTTTGGGGAACACAGCTACAGGTCTTTAAACTACTCACATCTGCAGCTATAGGCAAACACCACTTAAGAGAGTAATTTTTAATAATTGGTCTGTGCAGAAAGGACCAGAATTGGTCTAGAATAAAACCACTTTTATTCTCTAAGACAGTCTACTCCAAAATAGCTGCCTGCCCTATAGTTATGCCAATCAATTACTGTGCGTAGATAAAGCTCCACTGCTATGGAGGTTCCTATTAAAAACCCACCAAAATTCTACTGCCAGCAGAACATGCTCAAGGTCTCGTGCAGAGTGGGGATTTTGAACAGGTTTGTTTCTCATTTAAGCAATGGACAGGCTGATCCTTGTGTCTCCTTGACCAAGAGCAAAATACTGTGTATTACTGGATGTACTGTACACTGCTACGTCAGCTGCAAAATACAACACAAATTTTTCCTGATGTAAAAACAATGAGCAGAATTTGGACAAAAAATTATTATTGGAAGTATTGATGAATACAACAGAGAGGCAAAAGCTCAATTAGAACTTAAACTGACCACTTCTATAAAGGATAATAAAAATGTTTATATAAATACGTTTATAGCAAAAGGAGGGGCAAGAAAAATTTCCATTCTTTACTGGATACAGTGGGAAGTGTAGTTATCAAGGATGAGGAAAATGCTCAGGTACATAATACCTTCTTTGCCTCAGTTTTCAAAAATAAGCCAGGTCATCCTCAGGACAATTGGCCTCCTGAGCTAGTAGATGGGGATGGAGAGCAGAACAGCCCCCCTGTAATCCAGGAGGAAGCAGTTAGTAATCTGCTGAGCCATTTGGATGCTCAGAAGTCTGTGAGACCAGAGGGGATCCACCCTTGGGTAATGAAGGAGCTGGTGGAAGAGCTCACCAAGCTCATCCGAGTGTGATCAAACAGACAGGACCTACAGGGCAGCTGCGGGATCAGGTCCAGCCAGCATGGATTTAGGAGAGGCAGGTCCTGCCTGACCAACCTGATCTCTTTTTATAACCAGGTGACGCTCTGGTGGATGAGAGGAAGGCTGTGGATGTTATTTACCTGGACTTCAGCAAGGCCTTTGACACTGTCTCCCTCAGCACTCTCCTGGAAAAGCTGGCAGCCCACGACTTGGACAGGAGCACTCTTTGCTGGGTAAAGAACTGACAGAATGGCTGGGCCCTGACACTGCTGGTGAACTGGGCTGCATCCAGCTGGTGGCCAGTCACCAGTGGTGTGATCACCCAGGGATCTGTGTTGGGTCCTCTCTTGTTTAACATCTCTACTGATGATCTGGTTGAGGGGATCACGTGTATCATCAGTAAAGTTGCAGATGACACCAAGCTGGGCTTGACTGCAATTTGCTGGGTAGGAGGGCTCTGCAAAAGGATCAAATCCAACAACATGAAGTTTAGTAAGACCAGGTGCCAGGTCTTGAACTTCGGCCACAACAATCCTGTGCAGCACTACAGACTGGGGACAGAGTGGCTGGGCAGTGCCCAGGCAGAAATGGACCTGGTGGTTCTAGTGACAGCAGCTGAATGTGAGCCAGCAGTGTGCCCTGGTGGCCAAGAAGGCCAAGGGCATCCTGGCCTGGATCAGGAATGGTGTGGCCAGCAGTACTCGGCACTGATGAGGCCACACCTCGAGTGCTGTGTGCAGCTCTGGGCCCCTCAATTTGGGAAACAAGTTGAGGTGCTGGAGCATGTCCAAGGAAGGGTGACAAGGCTGCTGGAAAGATCTGGAGCACAAGTCCTGTGAGGAGCAGCTGAGGGAGCTTGGGGTTGTTGAACCTGGAGAAAAGGAGGTTTCAGGGCTGACCCTGTCACTCTCTACAACCATCTGAAAGGAGGGCGTAGCCAGGTGGGGTAGGTCTCTTCTCCCAGGCAACCGGTGACAAGAGGGCACAGCCTTAGGCTGTGCCAGGGGAGGTTTTGGCTGGACATTAGGAAGAAGTTCTTTACAGAAAGAGCTGTTTGGCATTGGAATGGGCTGCCCAAGGAGGTGATGGAGTCACTGTCCCTCGTGGTGTTTAAAAGCCTGGATGTGGCACTCAGGGCCATGGTCTAGTTCACATGGGGGTGTTCAGTCATAGGTTGGACTCAATCTCAAAGATATTTTCCAACCTAGCTGATACTGTTACTTGGTGAATGGGCTTACACTGCTTTTTCTTCAGATACAGACCCTACATAAGTCTCAAGAGGTGTCGAAAATATTTTCAAGTAAAGGTGCTTCAGATGAAAACAGAAGGCTGGGGTTTTTTTGAGTTAAAAGGAACAAAAACTGCAACAAAACTACAAGTGTTCTGTAGTTCAGACTTCACCAAATTTTTACAGCAATATGTTCCTTCAGAGTAAAACTGGTTATTCTCCAAACCAAAACTATGTTTTCAAAGCAAAGTCAAAGAGCAGGAGAACATGGATGGGATTCTGGCCGTAATCTTAAAAAGAAAACAAACAAACAAACAAACAAAACCCCCTACTGTTTCTTCACAGTAAAGCTAGAATGTTTTTCTGAATCTTTTCAATAATTCCCCAGGGATGCTGCACACATAGCAAGTGTATCAGTAAATCATTCATATCACATTATGAAATACCTCATATGTCCAGAGATACAAAGAATTTTCAAATAATTCATGGTTAACTTGCTAACATAGTTTTCAAGTCCAGTTACAGTGAAGACTTTCTTACCTCACTTTTCACTTTGTCATGCCTGCACAAAAAAGCTATGGCATAAATCCATTCCCATTTGAAAGTAGTTTACTTGCTGTATTTTTTCCTAGCTACAAAAAACTAGACTGAAGTGTTGGAGATTTTGAACCACACTCAAAATAAATGCATAAACACACTGAGACTACCTGGCACATACCACAAGTAACCAAACTAACTTATTTGCAAGTGTGGGGTTTAAAGTTTCACACAAGGAATTTTTTTAATAACTTGTGAATCCAAATTTCATGCTAGCTACATGTCATTTTGCAAATTTAGAATGTAGCAGTATAATTCTTAGTTTCATTATATTACACATTAATTGAAACAAGGTAGTGAAATTCCTGCTTTTCAGCTACACTAGTGAAAAAATGAACTTCAAAAATTTGCATGAACTTCTGGATGTGACTTGACAGTATAAGATACAAATTTTTCAACTGGTATCTCAAGCTGCAATGACCTCTCACTGCAGAACACACAGTAAGGAAAGCACACACTATAAAAAAAGAAGAAAAAAAAGAAAAAAAGCTGCCACTCACATTTTGAAAAGGAAAGTTCCAAAAGTGCATTGCCACAACTACCTCAGCATAAAAACTGCCAGTTTATTTCTTAAGCCTATCTAGAGTATTTTCAGAGCAAATTAGCAAATCTATGAATTTACAGAGCACAGAAAAAACAAAAGTCTCAAAACCAGGTATTTCTTTTTTCTAAACTTTAAGCCTGGAGTACTGAATCCCCAATTCAGTGGCCTTATTTGGAGTCAGTGAAGGAAACAGACTTATGAATTGAAATCACTTTCATAATGGCTAATAAAAATTACACAAGTTTAAAGAAATGGATGTGATATTTAAGATGTAGTTGACCCAATACTACAAAGGCAAACAAAATTAAAATTTAAGAACTTCACTTTAGACACTAGTATAAGTTTTGACCTTGCACATTTACAATTCAACTTCATTCTCTCACACTCTCAAAAAGGGAAAAAAGCAAAAAAGCCCCAATTGCTGTTGATACAAAGTTACTGATCTCTTTTTATTTGGGGGATTGTTCCTACAACTGTTTGGGCTGTAAGTTACTGAAGCCTCTGCACAACGAGCAGACGTTTAGTGCTGAACTTCAATTTAAATTTCTAGCAGGTGACTACTACTGCTGCAACAAGCACATTTGATTTGTTCTGCTTTGTTCTACCCCCAGTTCCTTGCTTCCTCCTCGAATAGCACAGGATGTAAACACAAAAGCAAGTTACAAAGAATTAAAAAGTTATTACTCAGCCAAGCTGTGATTCCCGTCCACTTTTAGCCCGAGGCAAACCTCGGCTAATTAGACTCAGGTTAACCTGCAGTGAGAAAAGGTCACGCTACATTGCATTATTTTGCATTTGCTTTGGGCTACGTGAACGCACATTATTCAGTGTTCACAGCTCATCTTATGAGCAGTAACCTCACTGCACACCCTTTATAAAATATTCTCGTTTTAAGACTCAGTCCCATGTCTTGAGATGAAATACAGTTACAGTATGCTATCACTGGCAACATAATTGCCAGAACCTGAAAATTTAGCATGCAGTTTTGCTTTCTTGGTCCTTAAAAAAAACCAGCCAAACAAAACCCTCCCCCAACATTATTGTGCAGCTAAATACATGCTAAAACCATGGAAGAAATTTACAGAATTTTCACTGTAAGCACCACTGGGAGACCATTTAACATCTGCCCACCTCTTCTCATGTAGGATTTAAATTTACTTTGTTGTTGAGTTGGTAGAAAAATGACACTTTTTTTTAAGTGTAGATTATAATTTCAAGTGAGATACTCCTACAACCTACACCCAAATGAACACTGAAATTAATTTCATGGCAGCTTGGAAAGTTCCACCTACTTAAAGAGAACAGACTTTTTCCCATTAAAGCATCCTTAAACTACCAGATTCAAATGTCCATTTTATAAATATTTTATTCTATATGAATCCACACATGTCTTTGGAGGTCTCAAGATAAGCTCAGTAGTCCACAACCAGGAAAAATCTCCTCTGCTCCTGGTCTGAGGTCTTCATTTTTTCGTTTTGGAAAGCTGCAGAAACCTTTTGAACAATATGCAACTGTTGAACAGCAGAAGGTACTGCAGAAAAAAAGAAGAAAGAATGGGAGGAGAGAAAAAAAGGTGAGGAGTAAAAAGTGTAAAAAGAAGAGTAAAAAGGGAGTTGGTTCTTTGTCCCCAGAAGAAATATCTCTTTACAAAAATGCATCGAAACACCATCGCATCAGGCCACAGTTCTGTATACATGATCTCTTGAAGGGTTCTAGAGAAAGTAAGAGGAAATGAGAACGGCTCAATTTACATTTTAACGAGGAATCCACACAGGGAAAGCCCCCTGTCTCTCTGCCTCCAGGGCTTTCTTGACTTCTGGCCACAGAGCTATCTTTCACTTTTATAAGCTGATGTTTCTCTCTTTGGCTGAGTGAAAGCTGTGTGTCAAGAGAGTGGCCCTACACTAGAAAAACAAATTCAATTTTAGGACATTCACTACTAGCAGTATTCCTGCAGATACGGATAGAGCTAAAATAACGATTTTAGCTATTTTTAGAAAAACATATATATGAAAAGATAATGAAAAAGGCACTTCATCTAGTTAGTTCTTTCTTTTACAAGAAAAGACAAGGAGTGGAGTAAAGACACAAAGAAGCTAGGAGATGAAACTAAAAACCTGAACTCAGTTCAGGTAGTCTCTTTCACAGCTATGAAAGGAAGAATAATTCTTTTTTGTCAAATTACCTTACCAGAGTTGAAAAGAAAAATCTTTTATCTCCCTCTACGCTCTTGCTTGGAAGAAAAGTATCAAAATGTTGACTAAGTTGCTACAAAAGGACGCTACTGAATGGATTTTTTTAAAATATCACTTCATTCATTGCAATCCGAGCACAGCACAGAACAAGTAATGACTATACATGTATAGCTCACTTACAGAACTAATTATTGATCCTAATAATGTCTAGAGCAACCCTCTGAAATTCTCACAGTTTGCCCACTAGGTTCATCCCTTAATAACTGACATGGTGTGACAGACACTCAGCACAACATGTGAGGATTTGACTGCACCGTTCCCATTGTGAACACTAACTCGCTGTTGCACTCTTGCAGGTTGCACTAAAAACCTTCCCCACCTTGCCATTGAGAAGGACTAATTATGTCACTTAAGATTGAGAGGAAAACTTCAAATCAAGGATCAACTTTGGCATCTGCTTTTACATTCATATTACCCTCGCTTTTCAATATGCACACATTCATAGGCAAATCCCTTTCAAAGAAAAACATTCAAATTAGAGGAGAACTTGGGCCAAAAGTACCTCTGTTTTCATTACAAGAACTTGCCTAATGGAATAATTCTCTTCTCCACATGCCCTTGGAAATTAATTGAGAGAGAGCTTATATACACACATAAAGCTAAAAACCAGTAAGGAATAGTACACATATCCTTAAATAGTGCAATGCCTTCTGCTATACCCAAACTGCTTTACTGATCTCAAACCATTTATGATTTCTACTTAGATCTAATAACAACAAATAAATGCTGATTTCTTTTAGGCTTCTAAAATATTTGAGAGGACTTTTCTCTCTATAATGAAGCAGAACAGATGTCACATACTACAACCTGCTGTTTGAGACTGTTCCTTATCCCCGTATGCTCTCTAAACATGAATGATAGTCTAAACAAAGATGGAATCAAAACAAACAGGACACAGGTGACAATGAGAGTCAGCATTATCCTGCAGGTTAAAATACACAGTCACAAGAAATGGACTGGTGCTCCCATGTGGAAACATCTCATCACTCCTGTTCTCTGCTTTTCAAACGTGAAGAATGACAGAGCCCAATGGCAACATTCCCATAGTTTGTCCATTTAGCATCGGCACCATTTCTACACATCCTTACTTTCTGATAATGATTGATCTATATCAGAAGTTCACTTTCACTTTTTATTCTATATCAAAAAATGAGAAAAATAAAAATGCATAGCATTCCTTGGAGAACTCAAAGCCAGGAGCATACTACTTCAATATATATTATGTACAAAGACTGCACGTACAATACAGCTAAGGTTTCTATTTGTTTACTTTCCTCTGGTGGCTTGTAGGAGCAATAATTCACTTCAGAACTTCATTTTTAGTCTGGTCCAAGCAAAAGAACTGCTGCAGAATTACAAAATTCTTAGAATTATGAAACATAATACTAGGTTAATCAGGCCAGAGAAGCATGCTTTTTCAATAGCATGCACATGTAGTTCTACTACAGCTTTTTTTTTTTCTTTCTTCTAAACAAGGAAAAGCTTACTTCAGAAGAAAGCTCTTACTTTGTAAGGTCTTTCCCTCTCCCTGGTCCTGCTGCCTTTCTGGCTTTCATCATCAGACCAGCCTCATGAGTAAAGATACTCTTTCAGTGCTGAAACCACTTTATTAACCCAGCTTCTGTTGTGCAGGTCTTGGTGTCCCTTCTGTGGTGGTGCATATATCTGGGGGGGAAATGTACTCTTTTTTTAAGATAAAGATTAAGACAACCCCTCCATTCAAGTTCTCACAAGACCAACCCTGTATGCCTGACTTATGTCTGATCTCAACTTCTATAGCAACAGAGTCTTCAATGGACTTCCGGTATTTCCCTCCCACATCCACTTCCCTACACTGATCCAAAATGATTCACTCATACAAATAAAGTGACTACTGAACTTAAGATTCAGTAGTGATGCCTATAGACCTGAAACACTGTCAGCAAGCATCATTCATCTCTCTCCTGCACAGCTCCTCAAAAAGGCAACCACTGAACTTACATAGCACAGGATGCCATGGTTCTTTCTGAAGCATTCATTTCCCTACGCTCATTAGAAAGGCTGTCCACAGCAACAAGCTCTGATACAGACATTCACATAGTAAAAATGTAACTCCTGACGGACATGTAAACACACAGGCTGAAGCTTTTGTTCCCAAATCCATAATACTCCAAAAATCTACATGATTCATTTCTACGTACAACAGATTTCTACATACCAGAGAAGTGCCAACAAAGACTTAAGAAGTCCTTAGGCCCAAAGGGACCTACCTCTCTGGTGAGACCAGTCCTGGAGAACATTCTGCCACGTATGACTCTCACTCCAAGGGGCTCCAAACGGCTGGCACGTGGAAGATTAAGAATAGACACCTTAGCTTGGTGTTTTGCATAAAGTCAACACAGAAAGATCAGATTCAACTTGTGGCAGCCAGTGCTGCCGGCATGACACACAACAAGACCCTAAACCAGCTGGCTCTCCAGAGGAAATGCAGGCTTTGTGCCCAGGAGTATCACATTACAATAGTCACAAGAAAAGTGATGAATAGATAAGTAATTGAGGTCAGGTCAGCCCCTGACAAGGGAGAGTTTTCAGTCAGTGAGAGGCAGGAGAAAAGACTCTTTGTGAATGCTAAACTCTTGTAGAGCATATGGGGACGCTCCTGACAGAGCCACATGCCAAGCACACTGCAATTTTGTAGGGCTTAACAATTTTCCAGATACCATCACCATTATCACCTCCATCTTACCAGCATTTGGTTTCAGCTTGCACTCCTTTCCCAAAGCCTCAGCTTTGATTCTTCTTGGTTGTTATTTATATCCTATCCTTTCATGTATACATCATTGGCCTACTGCTGACACACACGTCTAGAGTCAGCTTGCCTACTGGTCTGTAGAGAAAAGAATTCCTTTCTAGTACCAGCGACCTAGCAGGGGAGCTGCAGATTTACATCTTTATTTCTGTTATGCACCTTTACACAAATGCCAATGGAAGGAATAATAGAAAAAAAATTTAGGGTCCACCATTCCTCTCTGAAGAGACAGCTTTGAAAAAGGAAGCACAGCCAAAGAGCCAGTCATCCCAAAAATGGTTCCTCATGGATGAGTGTTTTTACATGACTGATGTTTCCTTCGAGAAGTGCAAAGAAAGAAAGCCTGGTTAAGCCACCTGCTACTGCACAAGCAGAAAACAAAATGTGTGGAGAAACCTCATGACACGGTGTATTTCCACCAAACCTAATGCTGCTCACAAGCTGAAAACGAATTGACACATACATTGTTATGTAACTCAGCATGACAAAGAAATTGTATTTTTTCAGGTTTTGTTGGAGGTGGCACTTTCTTCTTTTCCAACCAAACACTGCAAACTGTCACTCAAATTTCTGTTCCTCTGCTCTTCCTGCCTGTTCCAGTAGTAATCCTGCAGATGGCACTGGGGATTAAGAAATTTCTTTCATATTTTTCTTGTCGGAGGTCTTTTACTCTGTATTCATTTCTTGTTCATTGAATTGTACCACAGAACTCATGTTTTAAGCATCTTGATTACTTCAAATCAATAAAAATTACCCTGTCCTCCTGCTGCACCTTTAAGATCTCTTCAGAAATATCAAAAACAAACCCTTTATTCATCAAATATTAGGCATCTGTAATATGTAATATGAAATAATGGATGGATAACACCAGTAATTTAAGTAAAATGGCATATTTAACAGAGGAAACAAAGCCTATTATCCACACATAAGACTGAATAACAAACTCACATAGCAGACAGAAATGTGACTTTAAACTTAGGATAGTGCGCTGCTGTTTCTTTGAGATATCCAGAAGATTAATTCATTCAAATTTCATTTTTCATGCTTCCTATGAAGCTATTCCTATAAAATTTAAAAATCACTGTTTCCATAATCATCTGTGGCTTGATTATCTCACAGAATGCAGCAGACTCAATTGGAAAGACACTTTTCTTGTTGCTCAGTGCACCTTTTTTAGCTAGACAGATGGTACAGCAGTTTCAGAGCAGAAAGTTAAGTATCTGACAAACAGCTGGAAGATTTTAAGCATCCCACTTACCCTGTCTGGGAGGGCAGCCATTCTCATCTCAGTTTATCTGAGATTCTTTGGATAAGGTATTTAAAAAAGAGCATTGAAATATGTTCAGTTCCTAAGGCAAATTAAATTTCAGAAAACATACAGAGGTGACTGAGTGTGACCTTGGCTATCCTTAATAAGAAAACAGATCTGTAATCTTTTCTTTTTTATGGCCAAGACAAAACCAGTTGCTAAAATATTCAAGGCATACTTGGCACCTATTCACCTCACAAGGCTAGACAGCCTGTGAAAGACAAACACATCCCTTCCTACAGTGATCTATCTCTACATTAACACAAAATTATCATGAAACAGAGAAGGATTGCTCCTGCCAGATGCCAAAAGTTGAGCTCCCCTACTGTCTCGATCATCAAGTGAAGGGGTGAACAGACAAAATCTGAGCTCATTATTTAAAAGTTCTTTTCATTGGCTGTTTGCAGAACTACATTCATAAACGAAACCAATGTGTAGTAACAGCAAAGAAGGACTACTGTATGCAAGGCCATTCATATTTTGGAACTAAGGAGAGAAACAGGGAACTGTTCAAGCTTTTTTCATTTTGGCTAAAATAGAAACTAGCAGAGAGTTGGAGGAACCTCAGGTGGTGCTGCAGGGTTTAGAAGCTCAGCTGCTACTTCAGATGCCGAGACAAGAGCGTCCTTACAAACTGCCAACACAGAGAGAAGTACCCACTTCTGCAGAACAAGGCAGCCTCTCGAAGGAGCCTAAATATCATGCACTGAGAGTGCACAATAAACCACCTCCATCAGTGAATTAGATCAAACAGAAAACACACCCCAAATGAAGAAAACACCTGGGTTTTTTCCTCCTGGATTAGGGAGTTACAGTAGTTCACAGAAAGGTCAGACCAACATCATATATAGCCAAAGCACAGGAGGGACAGGCAAGAGCAGGGAAGAAATGAGCATCACCTCTCCCTTCCAGCATCATGGCCAGCAGACCAACCCAGCTGCTTGTGAAACCACAATCCAAGACCTCTTTGGCCAACTCAGCTTCTTGCGCTCAACACAACGAGCCTTAAGCCTCTTGTTAAAACTATCCTATTGCTTCACAGCCAACCAAAACAAAAAGATCTCTTGCAAGCTTTCTATGCAGTATTTCCAGAAAGATTTTCAGTTAATAAAACTGTTTATCTACAAGTTTCTCCCGAATCATTAAAAAACAAGCTCACAAAAATATTAGTCATGTTCTGGTATGGTAGATGCAAAGATATTTTTTTATTCTGCCTTAATTTTTCCCCCAAAAGAGGCAATTAATACTCAAACAACAATAATATAATACAGCAAAATAATAAATATCTCTTATGTATTAATCCTATACAGAACAAATGGTCTTGATACTAAACTGAGAAAAGAAAAAAAATTGATTTATTTCTGAACTCTAGTGTTTTCATGGGTCATTGACATGATAGACACAAGGCCTGACACAAAAAACATTTTCCATAATAATCCTCCATTTCAGTACAGATTTCATTTGTTGTTCACAAGAATCACATTTGTGTTTTTCTTGCTATCTCCCATTTCTCCTTTTTCACAGTTCTTTCAAACCAGAAGTCTGATAAGCAAGAATGTAATAACTAAGGCATAAATAAAAAGGAATAAAACTTATCAGAGCCCACTATAACCAAGAACTTCCCTTGCCAAAGGAAAAGCTTTGCAAAAGTTTTAAGTGAAAGAATTGTTACAAGAGCCAATACAAGATTTCAGATGAAGTATTAAATCCCTCAGCAACTCATGAGCCTAAAATTGAAATCACTTCACTACAAAATAGGAAGCCAATACATTAAATGTTTTTAAGTCCCAACCATCTATGAAAGCACTTCCAATTCCTGCATAAAAGTGTATATGCAACATGCTAATGCTTGGTCATTTGCATGATGTTCAAGTTCAGACACTACCAGGATTTCTGTATTTTTAATTAAAAGGTTCTTATTCCCTGTAGTTCTTCTAGCATATTACTCATATTTCTCTTGAATTAAAAAAAGTTATATTGCATGTATCATATGTTCTCTCAAGATTAGGATGAAAAACTCTAAGTATTTCCAGCTTTACTTGACAGGTACATGCTGATGCTGAAGAAAGGCTGTCAGACTGTGCATGCACAATTCAGACACGCACTGCAAGACAAATGAAGTTCATGAACTGCTGCCCACAAGGGGAGCTGCTTGTCCACTGAACTACACCTTTCTGCTGTTCTCAATTTGAAGTTATGAAAAGAGCATGTATGGTTCTTAGCTTTCAAAAGTGCTATGCAGCCAAAACCCTCTTGGAACCACTGGAACGCTCTGGATGCAAACTGGAATTGTTTCATACATCTTTAACAAGCTCACTGTGATGAGCCCTCAGTGTGCACACACTCCACCCTGACTCCTCTTCAATCTGACTTCTGTAACATACACCTCTGCCTTTTCCTTCTGAAATATGTCGGTTTCTCAGCCTCCTTGACTCCTTCCTCCCTCATTAACTGCTTCTCTAATAATTTAGTGGTAACACTCCAATTCCCCACTCACCAGGAAATCTGTCAGGAGGCTTTTCCTTTACTTGAAAACCTACCTTGCCCCCGGCTTGGCACATTTCATCCAAACTGCCTGGTGCTCTTTTTGCCATTCTCAAGCAATCAACTCAATCAACTTTTGCCAAAACTGAGCATCAAACTTCCTTCCCAGGGGACCTTATGCTTTTTTTCTTATTCTGTGTAATATATTTCAGGTGTTAATTGAATGCAATATCATTAATAGCAAAATAGATAACTGTCATTTTAAAAAAGGAACACAAAAAAGCTCAGCCAAACAAAAATAAAACCAAGCACCTTTTCAACACTTTCATCAGCAAACAGAAGTCTGCATCTAATGCATTCAGACTATTTGCCTCAGGCAAGCAAGACCTCTGCATGGTATGCCATCATTATTTTGTGCTTTAAAAACCATCAGTGGGGCATGCATCCTTAAAATAGCATAGAATATTGTTACCTGGAGATTACATTCTGCTTCAGTCTGAAAATGTGTTAGGACCACTTGGGCATGAAGGGAAAAAAAATCAGATTGGATGCAATTTTCTTTACATATGAAATAAACAAATACTTTTTTTTCTTCTTCCAATATCATAGGATGTCAATAAAAAGTTCCCATTTACTTAGCATTATGACTTTGAACATCTCCATAAATAATGTTTCCACTATTTTACATCCCAAACTGCATTTATATTAGTAACCTAGAAATACTGAGTTTGTAACAGCCAAAATAATCTTATATCATTTGTAGTGAAAAAATAAAGAATTTTCCAAGTTAACTGTCAGTAGTGTTTGAACAGAAAAATTCACAATAGCAGATAGTAAAAATATAAAAAACAAATCACCAAAATATCACAACAAAACCGAAGTTCATCAGTTGTACAACATCAGAGTTAAGTTCCAATCACATGCAATTATTCACATTTAAATTTTTCATGAGCTTTTCAGTTAATATGTCAGCTCTTGCACCCTGGTAAGCAGAGGCTCCAGGCTAGGACACCGACTTTTTTTGTCTCCCCAGATCTCCGTGAAATCCCCAGGGATTTCCACAACACACAGACGGGGAAGCAGAACATGGACGTGTGTTCTGATCTCAGAGTATCAGGGGCATTATGCTCCTGCCATGTCCTGAGTCCATACCCCTGCGTGGTGCTGTGCACATCAAGTTGCCACAATTTGCCCAGGAAAAGACTTGCCAGCAGCCACACAGACAGAGTGAAGAACCCAGCCTGGGCCTCTTGTGAGCAGCCAGCACTTGAACCATTCAATGCTGGCAGAGCACACCAAGTTCAACAACTGAACTCATCCAGCTTAGCATCCCACTTTCAAAAAGTGCAAAAATTGAAAGTATATGATAAAATTTTAATTACAGGATTATTTTGCTCTCTCCCATTGGCTGCAGGCATTGAAATCTGGTACTCTGGAAGATTATTAGGAAACTAAAAATACTTACATATTAAAAGAAGTATGAAGATGGGGATTTTAAAAGAGACTCTTCTAGTGATATCTCTCCCATATGATACTGTAAGAATGTTCTCATAAAAAAGTCTTTGCTAGAGGCAATTTCTCCTTCTTCTTGTTCTTCAGCTAGCCTCTCAAAAAATTCTTTCAAGTAATTAACACAATTAAAGGCACAATGATGAAAGCTAACTTTAAGAAAAAAAAAAGATAAAAAACACCCCTTTAATGGCTGAACCCTTTACCCTACTTTATTTTGTGAATGTATCTTTTATGGTAACTTAAGACACTACAAAATAAATTGCAGCTTGGCTACAATAGTTACACACGGGAAAACACAATTTAGGTTTGTTATTCCCCCTTTTTCATAAATCAGTCCCGGCCTCAGTTTAAACACATGCCAAATATGACCTAAATGTATCACATCTTCAACAAGTAATCACACACGAGAAGAGGAAAATAAGCATTGGTTCAATCCCTGCAGCCCACAAGCCAACGATTAGGTTACCTTCTTGTAATCGTATCTGCTTATATACATACATGAGAAATAGTTTAAGCAAAGGGAATATGTACTGAGATCAGGATATGAAACTAACACCAATAACCCTGGCTCTGTGTTTTGTACACTTCCTACAAAATTTCATACATCCAGTTATCAGTGCCTTGTTTAGTTTTACATTAAATTTCTGCGGTCCTCAACTATTTCAGACAGCAACGTATTTCAATGGGTCCTAATCTTTCTCTTCCACAGCAGACAGGAAAATGCGTTTCTGGTGATATCTTCTAACTCTCCAAGTTGATCCCTGAAGTGCTGGACACAAACCAGAAATCAAGAGCAAAATAGCAGACTTGTTCAACAGAGCCTATTAGAGAATTATGCAGCAAATATTATCCCTTTCCACTGCTAACATAGTAAAAGCTCCTCAAGGAACAGCTTAACTCACCTGTAACTTAATTCAAAATTCAAATATTTAAAGCCTAAAGTAATTAATTAAAATAATTTAGATCTCTCATGAAAGAATAATTCATCATTCACAGGAGAAGAATTAAAAATTCTTCACATCAACAGATCATGACATTTTCGAGGTAATTTAATGCAAAATTCAATTTTTAAATAAAATTACATCAGGTATGGAAACACAATAGGCTACCCACACCATAAAAAGCCTGCAGGCTTCTGTCTTTTGTGTCTCAGTAGCAAAAATAAACAAATATTCAATGTTTTGTGTATTCACAAAAATCATAAAAGGGAAATTTAAGGCTAAGAGAGAGGTAGCTCACTATTTAACTGTCTAGAGCTTGATCACTCTGAAATGTTTATTTAGCACACAAATGACAAAACGGGTTTCCATTCTTGATATAGAAGTGTAAAAAAATCTCCAAATTACTCATCATAAAGCTAAGACTAAACATGTATAAGGTCTGAGTATCTCCTGTCTTTAACAATACGCATTTGAATTTCTAAAACAGATAAAACTTGAACAACATCACCTCCTGAAGTGGTGGTTTTTGGTTGGTTGGGGTTTTTTAAACCATACAACTACATTCTCCCAGATATTAGCAACACCTTCACAGATTTCTACATTACACTCCACAGCATGGCAACATTAATTCTGTGTAGATTTAAAGTACTAATTTGTCCTCAAATTTCTTCAACGTATTTTCTTGTTTCCCTAATGCTTGCATTTATAAGGGCTTATATTTTTAGTCTCCAGATTGAACACATGGGGAACAAATCTTGAGAGCAAAGACACTATACAACATCAGAGATTTTTGCTTTTGAATGTCTTTGGAAAAAAAAAAAGACTGAAAATTGTTTCATGAGGATTAGCAACAGTAGTTGGTAAGCGTTTGGGTTATTCATGAGCTTAAACAGATTTTCTTCACAATGTCAGGACAATGGTTCTTCCGGTCAGTAACACTCACTGTTACAGCTCCTTGTCTACCACTCCTTTTATTATAGCCAGTGAAAATCAGGACAAAGGCTTAAATGGCAGATTTCCTAAGGCAAACCAGCGTGTACATGCTTCCCAAACTGCTCAGTAAAACTTGTTTACCCAGAGCTCCATCACAGCAGAACATGAAAACAGCTTTCAATATTTAATACCTACATGCACACCAGGTAATCTGAAGCACTGGTACCATTCAAGGACAATATATTAATCCAGACTAGACACTTCTAGGAAGTAAATCACCTAGCAGTTATAACAGAAAAAGGAAAGAGAAGGGAACAATGATTGTCATGAAGCCACCTCAACTCCTAGTTGCAATGCATGTTTAGATCTTAGCAGCTACCTGGAAAAGGTTTTTTTCTAAATTAACTGGAAGACGACATATATGAAAGAACACTGGGGACTGAGGATGAGACCTGTGAAAATTAGAAATCAAAGCCCTCAAATGAAAACGTATTCAGAAGAGCTAACTGCAGAACATCTGTGCAGACAGAGCAAGGCATCCCACCTCTGTATGCACGCTTTGAATGAGGCACAGAGCTATGCTGCCGACCACCTGCATTCACAGAGTTATGGACGTACACTGTGAGGGTGAGCTGCCTCCTGAAGAGGATAAGCCTGGCTCAGCCCCAAGGAGCAGCTCCCCCACGCTTGGATCACCACGCACATGCAAGGAAGGGATGAGGGATGCATGTACTCCCACTGTGAACCTCACTTGTGCTCTGGGAAGCATGGGAACATTGTGCTGCAGGATGGCATCACCAACAATGCTATGTTTTCATTCATTAGAAAAAAAATCCCAACCTCTTGAAGCTTCAGTCATGATTTTCGACTACTAGAATTTTATGATTCCCTGACAAGCCCTGGTAAAAGACTCTGAGAGATTCAGGGGAACTCTTAAAGTCTTAGAAGTAGAAAAGCAATCAAGGAGGTGAATTTTCAGTTGGTGCTTTATTTGAAAATAAATTCCAACCAGGAAAAATTAACTTCAGCCCTCTCTGTCACAGAAATGAGAATGACAAAAAAAAAAGTATAACCTCACACATCCCCTCAAACAAACACTGTGCGTTAGGACAAACTCCAGCCCTGCTCTCCCACAAAAATCCACAGGCAGAAATGTGATCCCAAGTGATTCACAAACAAACAAACAAGGCCATGTTTCTGTTGTTATAACATAACACACGGTGCTTTTTTTTTTCCCCTCTGATGTAATTTTTATAACATTATTTTGGAATCTGACTATTTTAAAACTTGGTTGCTACAACACATTATAGTCATTACATGGATTCATTTCCTACTTTCCAACTGGCAAGACTACTTGTTCAGTTTTATGAAGTTGTATCATGGACAAAAGACACATAAAATATACTGTAAATTCTAATAGTAGAAACTCCTTTAATGCTTTCCATTCCTTGAAGAAATGTGAATTGGAAGGAGGGCTTCCCCCACAATCACTCTAAAGGTCTCCATATTTCCAGCTTTCTAAAGTTTTCTGAGTCTTGTTTCTGAAAATGGTCTTTTTACATTATTACTCCTACTGAGAGATGGACATCTAATTTCTTTCAGAGCCTGTCAATGACTCCCATACTATCTAAGCTTACAAATAATCAGAAAGTGACAAGTTCTTCCAGTGGACAATAAAACATGGAATACAAATCCTCCCTGGTATTTCTGGTTTTAATAACTGGGGATGAAGAACAGATGATGAATTGGCCCATTAATGCTTCAGCTTCACTTCCATGAGGCAACACAGGTTTGGGGAAAACTTGTTTTACCTGTAGATAAATTTTTAATTACTGAAATATAGTCATACCAGACAGATCACATTCAGAAGCCAACTTCTAAAAGAACACCAAATATAAACTTCATAATGCAGCATTAACATCACCAAAATCCTTTTAAAATATGCATACAGTATACCTTCATCTTCAAAAACCACATTAAATAGAAAGCATTTGGGAATCAGAGACTGGAAGGCCACTGGGGTAAAAACTTTACCCTTTTATAACAAGCATGAACATAACATGCACTGATACATCAAAGGAATCTTTAGTTTCTAGCTTATGAAAATATATGAATTTCCTTAATAGAAAAACACAGTGGCTTTGTCATATTCAATCTCAAAGTTCAACACTAATTTAGCAGCAAAACAATGGGTCTTTAGGAAAAAACCCCACCCACTAACAAACGTATGCTAGCACAGTCATTTTTCAAATGTGTAAAGGAGGCGATTTTTCCACTTGTGGCTTTGTTTGTGTATTTGGCCTAACAATTTTAATTTAGCTCTGAACAAGGAAGTGCTGCAGAGGATACAGAGTTACCTATGTTTTTTGGAGGAGCTCTGAAAATGCTCATGGTTAATGATACCTCCTGCCACTGCCAGGACCTCCAAAGCAAGGAGAGAAGTCATCTCGGAGGCTGCATCAACAAAAGAGGCAGCACAGCAGGGAAGAACACTATTTGTAAGCTACAAAACACTGACCTCAGAGCGAGAAAAAGCCCTGGGTAAAGTACTTTTTCCATTATTCCTGTAAGGTAAAGAGGTTAACTTGCCACTGCCAAATAGAAGATTCACTGAGTGAAAACCACTTCCCGTAACCCAAATATTAATTTTGATTACTCTTTGACATTGGTTCTCATTTTCATTTTATAGAAAGGCATATTTGGCAACTCTCTTTGGTGTTACAGAAGAACTTATTTTGAAACTATTTCCACTCATTCAGTACTTTTTTCCTGCACTGAGCAAACATTGACCTAACAGTCATTCACTAGTACATTAAACTTGGTATTCAATATTCACATGCATTATAAATCAATTGTACTTGAAAGCAGGAAAGAACAGATGTGGACTTTAAAAATTAACCTTCAGTTTAGGCTACTACATGCCCATAGTGAAGCAAAGTTTTCTCTAGGTGTGGCATACTACATCTTTTCAAGACTGATTGGCACTTGGATCTGGGCATTTTATATTCAGTTTCTTTGTCACAAGCTTGAGAATCCAAGCTTAAGAACTCCTACAGTCTTTCATTTAATCAGACCGAGCTGTACTGGAAATTCTTCTGAAACTTCAGACTCCCTATGCAAAATACCAGAAATTATCAATATCACAACAGCATATTAGTTTTCACTGTAAATAATTCCATCAGAAAATCCCAAACATAATCACCACCTACTGAGTACACTTTGTTTACAAAGACCACCCTACATGTTGAAATATACATTCTTCATAAGCACAGACACCCAGATTCAACATAGATATTTAAATGAGAATCACTGCAAAAAACCCAATTATTCAAGAGAATTTAATTTACAACCTAGCTTTTGCATCTTCATACTGCTGATTTCCTACTCAATCCTACTTTGCTTATGGTGGCAAAATATTCAGCAAAACTAAGTGTTGTAACATACAATTAAACATCCTTTACATTTTTTTTTCCACACAAATACTATGAATGATTGACAAGACAAGAACTCAGCACCACTACAGCTGAAAACCTGACAACAGCTACCTTGACATATTGAGCTAGGATTTACCAATAAAATGGGTGTATGTGTGGATAGACAGATAGATAGACAGACAGACATGACTGGCTAATATGTTTAACCTTCCAGAATGAAATTATAACTGCCAAACCCAACAAAGTGCAATGTTTAAAAGAATAACAAAAAAAAAGAAAGTTAAGATGCCTTAAACATGAACTGTGACCTTGATGCCCAAGTGTACAAATACTGATGCAACTCTCATCTACTGACAGATCTTCAAAAAAGCAACAATAACTGACAGATATGAGCATTTAAGTATATGAGTGTAATATTTATGTGGAGAAAACTAATAAAAAAATGCACTAGTGAAAGTAATGCAGGATGAGAAATGAAACACAACATTTGGAAGACAGAACAAACAGCACGTATTGATTCCTCCCATTCTACCTGACTACGGCATAAAGGAAGAGTGAGACCTACAAAAATGGATTCTCTCTTCCTCTTAACTGTGCAGGACAGTATTAAGTAGTGGCTGACTGAGAAGCATACTGAAGGCCACAGGAACAAGGAAAAATATGGAAATAATCAGAAGGAAATTTCAGTCCACATATGAACCTGCAATGGTTTAATTTCTTTCATGTCATTGTACCTTCCAAAGTTAACTTTACCAAAATAGGTCTTTATGAGTTCATTCAGCCAAAATACACAATAAACTGGTTTTGGTGTCTAAGAAAGGTTTACTTGATGGTGAGTATGGTAACAGAAAACCCTAGGGAGTACCAACATTTCTAAGTTAGGTAACATGATGAAGGTTTTCAAGTCTATCACAGCTGACTGGGAGACACTCACAAACCCTAACTTAGCTAAGAAGTGCCAGCATTCCTTGAAAGACAAACATTTCTTGATGGGGTGAGTCAAACCAAAAATTTAACTCTGGTGCTTCAATCAGCTAGAGCTCTCCTGATAAAATCGCTGTTTCCATCAGCTATACACAAAGCTTTGGGAAACAGTCTTCCTGGACAAAGCCAGACTTCCTACAGCCACCAGTATATTTTGCAAATAATATCAAACGTATCAAGCAGGAAAAATATTTCTGCATTTCTAACTTTCACTAATCAGTACTTTCTGCAGAAATGCCCTGAATGCCAGCTGCGGTGGTCAGTGATTCCAGGAAGTCAAACAGATTTCTGCAGTGAGCATAGGAAAGGACACTGCTGCCATATCATAGCTAACTTCACAGCCATTCTGACAACAATTATAAAAATCACATCTCTCTACTGCAAAAATATTTTTTACAAAGTGTTATAGCAGGCTGAAAATAGAATAAAATTTAGTGAAAGCCAATGTGTTTTAACATTTAATCCAGCAATTGCAGGAGAAGGACTTTACGATCCCACACCCCTTAGAGATTATGCAACTTGGCAAAACTTAAAAGATTGCAGTAGAATCTCAGCTTTGGCCAGACCTTCTGCTTATCACTTTCAGTGTCCAGCTGCCTGCTGTTTTCAGAGAAAGGTACCTCATTAGCCACTGTCAAGTAAATAGACACTATCATTTTTCTGGCTCAGAAAATAAAAATTAATTAACATTTGAAACAAGTTGCTTAAAAGCTACTCATAGTCACTCATAGCACGTTCAATTATAAAAAAAATTACGATTATAAGGTCACCATTCTGTTAAGACAAAACATAAATTGGCAACAACAACTCCATCAACAACAGGCTGGAACAAATGCCTACCTCTATGTTCAAATCGGTCACCTGCCTAGGAAGGCAGATGCATGCAACACCTGGAGTTACAAGATGTGTTACCAAACTAAGCTATCTCAAGCTGATAAAGAAATAGAACTATCAGAAATCCAATGTTATCAGACATTTTAAACAAAAAGCACGTCATCTTGAAAGTGCTCTGGATCATATTCTTGGGCCTTAAAATGTCTAGAGATCTACACTGAGCGGGCTGCAACAGAACAAAGCCTGGTCTAGCCAGTCTTATTATTTCTGTAATAATCCAGGAAAACTGTAACCATGTCCACTCAAGCATTTATCACCAACAAACAACTCTGACAGAACTAAAATATAATCATTCCTCCCGCAGGCTAATGAGAGAATGGCTGGAGCTAAATGGTATCCCATAATAATTTTACGTGTATGGAGTGTTCCATTTCATTTAGTGATATTATAAAAGTGATGCATTGGCCATAACATTTACTGTTTACAATCTGCAGCAAGCTATACCCTTCTCAAGGGAGATTAAGTAATCAAGAAAATGTTATTCACGCTATGTATTTGAGAAAAATAGATCACTGTGCCAATTACAGACTCTTTCCAATAGTAAGAAGGATGGATGTAGCCTAGAAAGGAGACAGGAAAAAGAAAAGACAGGAGGTTTGTTTGTTTCTCAAGTGAAAAGGACGTCATACAATCACACATTGAAAAAGTCTTGCTTTAGTCCAGCAAAGCCTGAAGAGAAAAAAACTAAGAAATGCTAGTTTTGAGTAGCTGCTGAAGACACTTCATTACAGCATATCTTAAAGCTCTGAAAAACCATACAGTGACTCACAGGACTACAAACAGAAAGATCCAGAAGTAGTCAGACTGCAATTTTGTTTCCAGAGTATCCATTAAAGGCAAATATTTTTTTCATGATAGCATTTCTTTAAAGTATTCTTTGTTAATATTGCTTATACACCATTTTCCACCGAAAGATCACAGTGACCAACACAGGCTGCAACGAATGAAGTGCAACATCTCCAGAAAACAGATGCTACATTATTCATTTCACAGATAAGTAAATGCAAGTATGAAAAATTAAGTGACTTGCTCTAGTCAGAGAGCCAAAAGCACAGCTGTGAATCTAATACAGATACCCTAGCTTCCAATGATCCATTAACCACTAGACATTAGCCTTTCTTAAACGAAATGTAACCTTTTCCTCACATATTGCCCTCCTTCTAACAAGTCTGGCAAAGCTAGTACAGGGGCTGTTCACTTCAGGTGGATGACTTTAAGGAAACCAAAGTCTTAGTAATAAAACAAAAACTAATAAAATATAAACTCAACTTTACCGCACGGATTAATTCCCAAATCCGTCACTGCAGGGCTCAGTTACCCATCTCTGCCCTCCCTCGAGGAGGGTCACCAAGAGCTCTCAGATTTAAAGCCGATGGCCAGGCACAAGCTTGGTAGGAGGTATTAGGGTCACACATCATCCCAGAAGAACTCCTGCTGCAATCCTGATTCACACCAGGAGCTGCCAGTGCTGCATCCAAACAAGAGGAAGAAATGGATGGGATCATCAGGGAAACCTATGCTGGCTCAACAGCTGTTTCTCCACATGTCCTGTCTCACATGCACAGATACCTTTCAGCTGCCTTCTCCACGGCTCTTCAATGCACAGGCATTGCATTGCAACAGCATAGTGAGCCAAAGCTTGGCAAAATGTTAAAAACACTCATCAACACTCTGGTTACACTAAAGGCTTTCAGTGTGGCGGCAATTATGTCCCATGCTGTCTCAGCTCAGAATTTATTCCATGCAGACAAGCACTGGTAGAGAACCCTGCGCTTTAAGAAACCCCCAATGTTCCCAGGAAGACTTCAAAAGCTACCAGAGCCTTTAGGCAGGAAGGGAGGGCAGACACAGAACCACTCATGACAAAATGCCACCAGTCAATGAAGGTTTAAGAAAATTGTTTAGACCTGACAGCAAGCAATCAATTTGATTGTCATCACTTATAACCTCAAAAATAAATGAGTAGCAACTTGAGAAACTGCACATGCAACTAATCAATTTTACAGCACATATTTTTCAGTTGTTTCCACAAATACAAGAATCTCCTTAAATGTGGGATTACTTCTCATATATACATATAGCATTTATTCACTCAGAGTCTCGAAGATCAGAGTTACAGAACATATCAATCACTTAGGTATTTCAAAAAAAAAAATCACAAAGTAAAATATTTTAGATATCCATGATTTAAAACATTAGTCTGAACACACAACAGGAAATCTTTGTAACTTTTTAAGAATGAGTAATGCAACAGATTTAATAGTATTCCAAAGAAATCCTAGTATTGACAAATCACAACCTGTTTCCTAAAATGCTATGCTAAGTCAGGCATAGATCTCAGACCCAAAACCAAAATCACTCACATTTACACTGAAACATACAACACTTAAATTTCAGAAATAAATTATCAAGATTGTTGAGAAAGAACATGGTCAAATTTCACCTTAAATTGTACCTTGCTCACCATAAAACAAGGTGAGCAAGGTACAATTTGTGCATTACTGTGGGTGTACTAAAACTTGTCAGCAGGTATTAACTCTTCTTATAACACAAAGGTCAAGGCCATCGGAAATATGTCTGCAACAAAGCCCTTGGAAGTACCATGAAACCAAGTAAGAAGAGCCAAAGTAAGGTTTCAGTTTTATGTGAATAAATACTTTTTCTTTCCAACACATCAGTTTAGTAGTGTACTCTGAAACATATACAAATTTTTAAAATTGAATGTATTTAATCCTGCTGAGCCTGGGCATGACTATATTCCTACTGGTGTTCCACAAGCCACAGGCTTACAGAATTAAGTCTGAAGCAGCCCACTTAAAATAATAAAAAACCCCAACAAATCCTTACATCACAGCTCCACCACAAAATTTCCAACCATGCCCCAAAACACTGCATTTAAATTTAACTCACAAACAAACCCGCATCTACCACACACTGAACAGGCACAGTTCCACTTTAGCACTGCAGGTCTCTGTCACACTTCTGCAATGGCAGTGCAAACTTAAGAGCCCAAATTATGCTTCGCTCTTCCTATTCCACCCATTCCATCAACTAACCTTACAATGATAGAAGAGCATTTTCTTCTCATCCCTCCTCTTTATCATAATATCACAGTCTTCAGTTATAAAAAGTTCAACAAAATCCCCTCCACCACCATTTTCTAAAGTCAGGTATTTTCCCTTTTTATTAACAATTTCATCTATTTCTTCCAGAAAAGTCTACTTAAGGTCAATGTCTAAATCTCCCTTCCTGAAAATCATGTTTCTTTAAAAAAGCTGTTTGCCCCCTGTACTCATTTTGTTCACTCAAGACAACCAGATTTAGAGATGGAGAGCTAGAAAAACAAACCTTGTTTTTATATAATTATAACACTACAGATTTGCCAAGGACCACTAAAGAGCTACAATTTCCGTTCCTTAAAAGAAAAGCTGAACATCCCCTTCAAACAGATGCTCATTTTTATCTTACACCTGTTAAAAAATACTGTGCATACCAAACTTGTCTTTATTAATGTTGCTATAGCTGCAGTTATAGCAAACACAGATCTAGCAAACAAAAACCACTAAAAGCCTCAAAACCAAACAAAAACCACAAGCAAAACATTCAAATCCACAATCAAAAGGCTTCAGAAAATTGCACTTTTATTTTTTCCTCCATTTTAGTAAGTGTCTGGAGTTTGATTTTATAAAAAACCCACTGCCAATCACTTCTTGTTTTCCAGTCAAAGAAACCTCTGCTGAACAATCCCAATTTCTCCTTATTGGCAGGAATGCAAGACTTCCATAAGAATGAAAAAGTGGATAAACAGCTTAGCAATAATTCTCAACAATACACAAAATCTGGCAGCTCCGAGCTGGATATTCCAAACCACTTGGTAACAAAATACACAGTTCCGAGCAGTGTCGTTTCGAGCTTTTAAACTGAGTAGCCTCTCTGCCTTTTTCCTTGTTTTCCTTACAATATAGTTCTTGATTATAAAAGAATACATAATTGTTAGCGAGGCAGCCGCACTTTCCAAGGGATTTTTTTTTTTAATTTTCCCCGCACCGCACGGGGAAAGCGCCGCACGTGGCGTCACAAGGAAGCAACTTCGGCATGACAGCGGATCAGCGCAGGGAAAACCTGTTGCGGCGAGGCAACGAGGATCCCGGAGCACAGGGGAAACCTCCCGCCCCCAGGGCAGCCTTTCCCTCAGGGTACGAAGCCCAGAGCTTCCCAGAGCCCTGCCAAGGCTCCCGCGGGCAGCCGCAGCCCCGCCGTGCCCCCGCTCCCCGCAGCGCTCACCGGGCGGTGTCGAGCAGCGGGTGCTTGGTGCCCACCAGCTTGCGGACCTGCATGGCGATGTTGCTGAGCTCGTCGCTCAGCAGGCACCGCAGGCTCATGAAGGACGTCGGGTACCCCACGATCTTCTCGGCCTCCGACACCACCTGGCTCCAGGGCGGGCCGCCCGAGGACAGGCACCGGAGCCCGCCGGCGCCGCGGACCCCGCGCCGCAGCAGGGTGCCCCACATGCCGCCTCCCCAGGGACGCTCCTCTCTCCTCTACGAGCCCCGGCGGGGCCCCACACGCCGAGCGCTCGCGGACGAGTCCCGCTGCCGGAGATGCGCCCCGGCTGTGCCCCGGCCGGCCCTGCCCGTGCCCCGCGTCCCTCCCGGCGGCGGCGGCCGGAGCGGGCTCATTGTGCCCTGGGGGCGGCCATCTTGGGCGTCGCAAAACACGGCGCGCCGTAAAGCGCGGGCGGCGAGGCGGGGGCGGCGGACGGGTGCCCGGTGCGGGCGGGCGGCGAGCAGTGCCCGCTGTCCTCCGCCCTCCGCTCTCAGCACTCGCGGGGTGAAGCGCCGCCGCTTCTTCCCCTACTCTGTACTCGTTGCCTTCCAGAGCCATAGCGGAGGGTCCCGCTGGAGGGAGAACGCTCCTCGCGCCTGGTCCCGGCTGGCTGGGGGTGCCCCACAGAGCGGGATGTGCTCTGCCTGCGGCCGGGGGTGCTGCAGGAAACAGCGGGGAAGAGAGGTCAGGGTCCCAGCTAAAGTGTTCGGCCTGTAGTCTTTAGCCACACAGTCATGATTTCTGTGCGTTTTTTTCGCTGTTAGTGTGGTCAGGCATTGGAACAGGTTGCCCAGGGAGGTGGTGGAATCCCCACCAGGCGCCTGGATCTGGCGCTGGGTGATGTGGCGCTGGTCCGAGGCTCGGACTGACGGCTGATGCTCTGATCTTGTCGGGCTTTTGCAGCCCTGATGATCCTATCCATCTGTAATTGCAGTGCACGGGCATTCCTTTTTGCCTTCTCCCGGAGCTGTCTGGGGCATGGCATCAACCCTTATTTGCTGCATGCTCTGCCGTGCACTGCAGCTGTGTTGCACGGTGCTCTGCTGTGAGGGGGTTCGGAGCTGCCTCCTGAGCTGAGGAGGTACCTACAAGCAAGCGGTAAACAAAAGACACAGCTAATTTTGAGCGCCCCAGTGAAGACTTCAGGGTCCCGCAATTCTACAGTGTGGTCTGCTGTGTATCGTGTAGTCTTTCCTTAGTTCTGAGCACAGCCATCACCGATGCCTCTTTGCAGGTACCTGCCCCCAAAACTTTTGTGAATTCAGAGAATAGACTTAACAGAGGAGAAAAACACTGGCCATCTTCAGAAACTGGGTTTAAGTGACTTCCGCAAACCCACAGATACTTCAGCAAGATTATGAGCTGTTCTGTTTTTACAATCACTGACATTCATTCCTTCTATATTTTCGAGGCTTTGTTGCAACAAAACAGGCAAAGTTTTGAGGAGAAGTCTGTCCTATTGACTACATTCATGTTGAAAATGAGGATGTTACATTTTTTACCTTTGCAAATACAAGATACAGGTCTCTTTACTTTGTTTGGATTATTCCACATAATTTAAAGAGGGTTACATTGAAGGATACTGTAAAAAAAGATGCAAATAGAAAACAACCCCATCACAAAGAAAGATGTCCAGGAAAGCACAATATAACTCGTGCAGTTGCAAGGGAGAAGCTGCTAAAAAGGAGCACCCTTACCTGTTTTTCAATAACAACAACATGTTTGTTGTCTTGACACCTGAGACAACTCCAGCACTCTAGAAGGTACTGTCCTAAGGAAGGGCTTTGACTGTGGAGTCAACAACACCTGGACATGCCTGTGGCATCTCATAAGTGGCCTCTCCCAATGAACAGGGGAAAAACTAGAATAGAGAAAACCTGTGAGAACTGGAAAGGTAACTTAAGAGTTAAGTTTCTGGTGTCAAATCCTTGCTTTCTGTTCTGCCTGTCTCAGAGAATAAAGCTTTGCTTTGAAGGAGCTGCCACTGAGAGAGTTTAGTGAGCTGGTGTCACAGAACAAACTGTTGCTAAATAGGGAGTTTCAGCTCATAAACACAGTTTAGAAATGACAGAATGCAGTGGCATGTTTCTGTGCAGAAACCCTAAGTTAATGAAAATTGCCGGAGGGATGCACTTAAGAGGAGCTACCAAGGCACCTCATCCTGTAACGGTGACAAGTTCCTTGATTCATTTCCTGAGCCATATCCATTCTTGCACTTAATGTGGTTAGTGTTCTGTGAAAAACTTAACATGATTATACAATTAAAGTCTGCCTAAAATAATACAGATAAACTGGGGAGAATTAGGTTTCTATGGGCAGTAAACCTACCATTTCCTAACTCATGAGACTTTAACTTTCTTTAGATGCTGTTTTTATGTTATTCTAAAAAACTGAATGCCTAAGTCCAAGACAAGATCTACAACACTGCACACTATTGCTAGGGCTTCCTCAAGATTCACCAGCAATAAGTGATATTCTCTAAAAGCAGCAATCACTAGAGGAATAAAGCAAATATTTTGTCAGTCATTTTCCAGCTTTTTAAAAAATACTTTTCCTTGACCACAGAGACTCTTTGAGAAGGTTGTACTGTAATACCTAAGGACTTTCTGTCTCTCACTCTCAGTCCAATGCCTTCATCCCTTTCCTTTCTCTTAGCAACCTAAGGGTCTTACTTCAGTAGTTCGTTTTTCACTTCTGGTCCAAGTTCATCGTTTCTTTCTCCCAGTCTCGTCACTTCTTTGCTTCAGTCCCACACACCATCCCTACAGGCTACTGTTCTTTCAGTCTTGTCACAGCCTCCTCATTTCACCCTCCAATATCCCTCTTGTCTGCATAGCCTGTATCCTAATCATAGGCTCTTCTTATCATATGTGTTTATGGGTGAGACCCTCCAAATCCTTGGCAAATCTTTTGCCAGATTTCAGGTTTAGAGCATGGAGAGTTTCTCAGTCATGCAACCCAATGATTTTTTTTTAACACAAGGAGAATGTATTTTTTTTTTGCTAACCTGATTTTTCAAACAGAGTGAACTATTTTAAAAGTCAGCTTCAGGCTGGCACACCAATCACAGGAAAAAATCATTACAAATTAGCTGATATTTGACAGTTAGAGGCATCAAAAGTCAGGGTCCTATAATAGGCAATGATGGACTAACTTACCCATAGGCATTGCTGTTTGCACTGCCTGTATATGAAACAGAGCTTCTCAGTTTTCCTCTCAAAAACAAAACAAAACAAAACCACAAACAAACAAACAAAAAAAACCCCATCAGAAGCTAAAGTATGATGTACTTACCACATCATAAGTTGTGGACAAAACCATATGCTTTTTTTTTTTCTTTGCCCATTTCCCCACAGGATTGGAGAGAAAACCCACCACTATTTAAAGAGCTTCAGTGACTGTACAATAGACATGTCTATTTCTTTAGAGTCTTAAGCAAAGAAGGAAACTGAAACTCTTTTTTTTTTTTTTCTTTTCTGTATCAACTGACTTTTAAAAGCCTCCCTAGGAGGAGAAAGAAGCCACTGGACGGGGCCAATATCAAAGTTGAAGAACAAAGATGACAGGTCAAGAGACACTTCTGTTTTTACATCAGCATGCTCTGGACTAATGTACCAGAGAATACATCAAAGCCACTACTAATGCCAACTCTGGATCTCTTTTCTAGCACATGAAAAAAGGAAATATTTTCCTGACTGCTATCTAAAGTAAAACAATTGCAAAGCACTTTTGTTTGATTGGGAGCATTTGAACTTTTGATTTTTCATCATTACCCTGGCCTTATTCAAAATAAATGATGTCTATAGGAGAATGAGACTAGTGATGTTAATATAGTAGTAATTATAATCTGTCTACATGACCAAATCTTCTAGATGTTGCCTAATTTTTAAATATGTTAAATCCCAGATGCACTCTAAGACTGTTTACAAAAATAAAAGTAAAGAAAAGTATGTCTGTTCCTTCCAAAGCAGCCATATAGTTGTTGTACCCACACACACCTATTCTCCCCCTTTTCCCTCCTCCCAAGAACTGATTTACTTCATGGCATCCTGGGAAAGCAGAGAGTTATGATCATTTCCATTTTGGAAATCAGGAGGTTTAATGGAGAGGTTGTGTGATTTGTCCAAGGCTTTGCAAAAGCCCTAAGGCAAACTGAGAAAAGAATCCACTTCTCTTGACCTCCTTGCCTGTCTTGTCTGCAAGGCTGCTGTCTCCCTGGCACTGACAGAACTACTGACAATGGCGAAGGCTGTATTGATCCTACAGTTAGACACAGAAAAAACCATCATTTAGCATCAGTTGGTTTCAGTAGGAGTCACGTCCCTTGGACAGAATTTGACACTTAGAAGTATTAACTTTTAAGCCTAATTGTACCTACTGTGATACCAATATCAGAACATGATAGGTTGCTGGTTAATAAATGATAACAAGTGCAAAAGATTTTTTCAAAACAAATAAATATAGCCGTGATACATGGGGCTCGTTTGACAGAGAAGGTGGCTCAGGGATCTCATTGGGTTTTGGCACAGATGGGAAGCCAAAGATCCCTCTGGGCCTCAGCACCGCGGCACAGGCAGTGGGACAAACCCCCCCTGTGCCACATGCCCTCAGAACGCAGCTGCCCTCACTGGCGCATCAGCCAGCACTGCCAAAAAAGCACAATCAGTGGAAATCCATTTCAGCAAGCTGAGTACAAACAGAAGTAGACGAGTGTGCTGCTGATAACGCGCCCCCTTCGCAGAGTCACTGTCTGTTCACCTCCCCACCCAATTTCCATTGTAAGAGCCTCTCAGGCCACCTCCTCTGATGGGCAGTGCTCTGCTCAGGGGAATGTGGACGGAGACTCAGAACAGCAACGTTCTGGAGCCGAGTAATCTACGGTAGAAGGAGGAGGAAGATAAGCGCATTGTTAGTTTCTGCTCATACGCAATCAAAGCAGACAAAACATCCATCATCCTGTACAACATTAGTCTTTAAATATTCAGCTTTATCAGTTCCCCCATTCCTAATCCATCATTAGCCACTCCATGAAGTCTCAGCTGATTAGCCCCACCTCTGCAGCTCAGCAAACCATTAACTATTTATTATTTGTATTTAATGGAACATCACTAGCAGTAGAAAACTCCAACCAGACACATTTCAAAACCAGAACAAAGGAGATAGTCCCCTGTCTGAGGAATTCATGATTTGGACAAGAGTGAAATGTAGCAAAGAGGAAGTGACAGCCATGCTGAACAAAGGCTTGCCCATATACCCTCTATTAAATTCCCCACCCCACAAATTTCTAGATTTTCTATGGATTTTTTTCAATGAGTTCCACCTCAGTATCCCTTAAAATCAGAGAGGATGATGTGATTTGGGAGGCTTCTGCAGGGAAAAAAATAATAAAGGATTTTTTATGTTAGGTGAAAAATGGTTTGAAAAACTCTACTTAAATAATGAAACAGTTATCAGGTAGTGATAGAAACCAGGGATTATAGTCAGAGTATGGCCAGAAAACTGGAAACTGGCAGACATACAAAATATGCTCACTATATGTGGACTTAAATAAATGGAAACATTTCTCAGTTAAAATGCTTACTTCTAGGGGATTAAATATATGTAATTTATGAATATATGTTATTTATAATTTGCTGCTTGCTATTCACATGCATAATCAAAACATAGATACAATTCTATTTTTTTTTCTCCTGGTAATCCCAGGTTTGGACACCTTTTTTCTGTCTTTCTTTTTACTGCTTAGACTGGAAGTTAAGGCTGGCTGCACATTTCCTCTGAAGTAATCTTTGTAGAAATCACCAGTGTCTTTGTTACCTCCACCTGGGTTTCTGTACCTTTCTGTTTATGAGTCCCCTTTGAAACATGCCTGAAAGATGCAGTTCCCAAGAAAGCCACTACCCACTCCCTGAGCAGAGCTGCACAGCACGAGCACTCAGCACCGGACTCAGCACTGCTTGCTGTTTACTGATCAACTTTAAAGCCCAGAGTACTGAAGGAAACAGTTTTCTACGGGACTTCTCTACCTCTGTGCCCACTCACTGCCTTGCTGCCAGGTGGAGAGTAATGCCAGGCTGGGAACCAAGCTCGATATATGAAAGTGAACGTGGATGGTACAGAAAATGTTTTTTCAATTTGACTTGGAAAACCCAAGTTAAAGCTATTTGAATCCATCCTTGTAATTCTGTGTCTGAACAAAATAATGTATTTTAAGTAGCACTGACTAAATGGCTTTGAGGAAATTAAAAGGTATCCATCTATAATATACTCTGCTACCTATACACTTTACCCCAGTCTAGGTAAACGCTTCTGTTAAAAATAGGTGTTTTCCAGTACTATTCCCTCCGCTTTTGAATATATCCTGATGTCAGTCTGTTGGAGACAAAGAGTGATGACTCTCAGGGTACAAGGGTTGATGCATTTATGTTTACCTAGCACTCAACTCACTTGCATCTGTTCTCATTTTAACCCCTGTAGTTAAAATGCCTGCCTGCCTCTTCAGTCCTCGCTCTAAAACAGTTCATATTTGGACATCACATCAATCATAGGTACTGCTGCAGAAGGACAAGAGGAAGAGCAATTGACTTAGGCCAGAATGGTTAAGTAACCTATAGAAGGGAAAATATATAAGCTACTAATGCAAAATAGAATATGCAGCATTAAGTCAGATGAAAGGAACATTTAGAGTAGTACAGCCTGTCTCCCATAAGAGCCAGAATGAAGTGATTAAGGCAATAGAATGAGAAATGACGCAAATATGGAGAAATAAGCTCTGTGGTATGTCCACCCAGCTCCCACCTGACTGCACTTTGGAGACTTCTTGAGCCAGATGCTCTGTCAAGTCTATCATGTTTAATAAATGGAAATGGAGCGATTTCTCAGATCTTCCAAGTCTGGCTTTTCCAAGCTCTTCTTTGAATCTGTTTGGACCTTTTCCCCTCCAAACATCCTGTGGAGACTATGTTCCCCAGCTTTTTTATGTGTTATGTGGAAGAACCCCACTTTCATTTAATTTATTTAAAGCTTCCTATCTGCATTCAGAACCAATGAGGCATGCCCAAATTAGTCTAAAATGATCTTGAACAACATCTCCATCCATTTCTGTTTTATTAATTCCCCTCATCTTCCTTCTTTCTTCTCTAATGTCCTCTTTCTTTTGTCCTAATTTCTGGAGGGTGTTACAAGCTATAAAGGCATCTAATTTACAAATGCATGCCTATCACATACCAAAATTCAAATGACGGAAAGCACAGCAATCCTTCAGAGACAGAGTCTTCTGCAATTATGTCACTTAATTTTAAGTTTAGTCTTAAACTTTGGCACCTCAGTTACTTTCTGAGCTTTTGAGTGGCAGTGACCTGATTTTCAAAGGTGCTTAGCACCCACCAGCTCTCCGAGGGAGCTGCAGGCACTCCACAAGCACAAGAGAACACTTTTATGCAAAGCATCTGCCTGACTCTGGGCACTCAAGTATTAACTTGTTACTCTAGATTCAGCTTCACAGTGTAGTGACACAGGAAATCGTCAGCCCTGGAGTGAAATTAAGAGCCTTAGGACTGGCAGTGCAACCCTTACTTATGGTGATTTAAGGTAAGTAGTACTCTTTAATTAAATATTGTTAAATGCAAATCTTCCCATTTTTTTTTCAGAATCAGTGGCAAATGCTATAGAGGAGAATCATCCTACAGGTTTCACGTACTATAAATGAACAGATTTGCTATATCAGGAGTCCTGCTGGAACATCTGATTTTCAGCTTTGTATCTGTTTCCACAGTAAAACACCAAAACTTCAACTTACATTTTCACCTGCACAATCATCTAATAGATACACTTTCCATTTACCCTATAATTTTTTCTCTTTCTCTGTTCCTCTCTTGGAACTTGTTCAGACCTATTCTCTAGCCAAGAGTGGGTGGGTTTTTTCCCTTCAGTGTACTCCTCTTTGCATTTCTTTTTGCTTTCTCGCCACCTTTCTATGTGTCAGCCTTGTTCCACTTCTTCTCCCTGGTGGCATTCAGAACTCCTGCTACTTTTGTACACTCTCACCATTTTAAGCTGCTTTCCCACATGCTGCCTTTCACAGAACACCTTCCATCCACTGATTTCCAAATCACAGATGCTTGTTCGCTTTCCGTGATGGCAACAACAGCTCTAAAAGAAACATATCGTTTCCCCTCCTGCAATTCATGCACAAATGCCTGGCATGTGCTGCCTGGAGAAAGCCTTTCAACTTTGAATTTCCTTGCTTTTGTGGAATCTGTGAAAAAGTCTGATAAATTACAGCTTTGGCAGTTATTTCAAATAACTTCAAATCTGCAGCCAGCTGAGGCAAAATCTGTCAGTGGTGCCATCCCCGTGTTCTTTCAAAGGTTGTTGGTGTTTCATGAGGGAGCTCAAAGTCAAGCTGGTTCAAAGGGAGGCTCACATTTCATTTTTTTCCAAGAAGGTTAGCTTACATGTTCTAATGGTGACAGGACTGTCTTACAAGACATAAGAGCTGAGTTCTAGTTGAGGCCATGAGTCTCTTCCAGTACACGTGTTTTGTCACTTTATCTCTCTCCTGATGATTTCTCATCTGTGAAATAGCTGTAATAATAACTGGTAGTTGTAATATTAGCTAACAACAGATGAGAAGACCCCAACTAATCATATGGGTGGCAAGATTTTGGAGTTGGCCTCAGACCCGGTTTTAGTCTTGGCAATTTGGGCAAAGCCAGTGAACCTCAGTTTACAGCTCCTGTCACCAGGGCTCAAGAGACACCAGCTGTGACACGCAGTGTGCCGCAGGCAACTTCTCACATTGTCGTGAGGGCCGAGAGGAAGAAATAATACAGAGCCTTGGCTTTGCAAGCCACTGCTGTCTGAGCTTGCAGGAATGGTGGTGCACCTGGGGACCTCTAGTGATACTCAGAATAAACACCATCATGGCAGGGTCTGCTGTGTGTGAGCAGGATTTCAGTACATGCTAATGAAAATAAGCATGGTGTTCCTGACCCTCTACTCCCAGAAGTTGTCCAAAGGCTTGTGGCAAGACTTTGCTGAGCCATCTGGATGAGATGGAAGTTGTATGTGACTGTCTCCCATCTACGTCCTCTGGTGATATGCAAGCAAGTGGTGAGAACACATCAATTCTGCTTTAACCAGTAGCACTGTGAAAAGAAATTGATAACCACACTTGACTTCAAGAATCTTGGATGGAGAAGGATACAAACGCTGATCTTGTTTTAAGACAAAAGATACTGCCTGTATAGAGAAGGATTCTCAGGACTGTCTTTAAGCAAAATCTACTTATGGTAAGAGACATAGATTATTATCATTAATGTTACATGATTTAATTAGGAAAAGCCACGCAGTTCATGAAAACAAAATATTTCCAGCTAATAGTATTACTAATTATCTAAAAGATCATAAATCAAAACAAATTTAATAAGATGCAAGAGAAATGGCTGACGAGAATCTCATGAATTTCAGCAAAGATATGTGAAATCCTGCACTCAGATCAGAACAATACTTGTAGTAACAAAGCTTGGGGAAGCAGCTAAGAAGCAGCTTTGCAGAGAAGGCCCTGGGGACCTCGGTATTCAGCAATCTGAACATGAGCCAGCAGTGCAGCCTTGCAGCAAAGATGGCTGGGGTGCATTAGGAAGAGCACTGCTGGCAGGTTGATGGATGTGATCCTTTCTCTCTACTCAGCTCTGGGGAGACACACATGGACTGCTGGGTCAAGATCTGAGCTCCACAATATAAGAGAGACATGGACACACTGGAACAAGGACAGTGGAAGGCCATGGAGATGATAAAGGGACTGAAGCATCCAATGTTTGAGAGGCTGAGAGATTTGGGATTGTTTAGCAAGGAGAAGAGAAGGCCCAGGGAAGATATGATCAACGTGTATAAATACCTGAATGAAGGGAGGCAAGTGGAAAAGACAGAACCACACTTTTTCAGTGATAGTTCAAAAGGCACATGGGCACAAATTGAAGTACAACAAATTCCATGTAAACATAACAGAAAGCTTTTTTTTTTTTTTGCTATGGTCAAACACTGGAAGAGGCAGCCCAGAGATGCTATGGAGCCTTCATACTTATTCAAGACATGACTGCATGACTGGACACAGAACCAACCTGCTCTGCTTTGAGCAGGGATGCTGGACTGTACAATCTCCAGAGGTCTCTTCCAATCCCAGCTATTCTTTGATGTGCTAAATACATGCCCCATTCTAGTCCTGACTATACCTCTGTTATGCATGCCCAAGATACATTTGGATTTTTTGACAGACTTTTCACTGCATCAATGTGAAGGCATTGCCATTATATATTAGGATGTGTAAAATTAATGTAAATATAACTGAGAAGATCAAGAGATTGAGTCACATGTCATGTAGGATTCTGGGGAGATGCTGGCAGGAAAACAAGTATTGCAGAAGAAGAGTAATTGTCAAATAATGACATGTCAAAGCCCAACTTTTACCAACTCTAAATCATTTAGTCTATATCAGTGTAGATACCTTGACATGTTTCTTTGGGTCCAGGAAAGAAATGAATAACCCACTGTATCTTGTATATGCAATGCAGGGGGTAATTTGGACAAAATGATGTAATGTTTTTGAAAGCATGACAAGAAAATTAAGGATGAAGAAACTCCAGAATGACTTTATGAATGAAAAGAACCTGCAATTGCTTTCCATCCCTTGACAGATGTTACTTAAACTGACATACTATATCATGCAACAAAGCTTACGGGGGAAACACAGGATTATGAGAAAATGTATAAACCACTATCATTATTGTAAAAAATTCTTTTATTCTACAGAGGAAGACAAAAAGAGGAGGGATACTTTTTAGGAAGAACTTGATGTAGAGTACCTTACTAGTGTTTTCAGGAATCAGCAAAATTAATCTATTAAAAAATAAGAGTGAAGTTAAAAAGAAGAGAGAACTTTTTGCTGTATCCCAATCCCACACAATCTTTCCCCCTCTTCTCCTGCCATTGTAACATCTGGGAGACTTGCCTATTTGTCAAACTAAATCCAAGAAGACTCTCTCCTGCCTTCTTCTGTACAGAGAAGTAAAATAATTGGAAGGGGAGGAAACAGTCATTGTTGAGAAAGGGTAGGTGAAGAAATGAATATGTCTTGGCTATAAACACTCTCAGTTCACCTCAGAGGGAAGTTTACAACTTAGGACTGTTCCAGAGAGCACAAGTTTCCACCCCTCACCAGTTTTGGTTCTGACTTTGACAGTTCCCTGCTTTTGATGTGTGTAAGAAACAGGGACACAGCACACACACAGTTAGGAGGGTGCCTCAGTACCTCAGACCTTCTCCAAAGCAGCCTTTGGAGATCAGCATTTTGGGTGTCAGCCCCAATGAAAGAAGAAACCCTCAAGAAAGTAGGGCTTAGTATATGCTCTTATCAACCTCTTGTGTGACAGCAAGTGGAGCACCATTTTGGACCAAATGAAACTTCAACCGATTCACAAAATCTCTTTCTAAAAGATTCATTTTGTTCTGAGGTACAAACCTGAACTGTAATGAAGCTGCAAGCCCATTGTTTGCCACAACCAAGTTCAAGTTTGGTATCTATGTTTTTTGCTTGTCCATAGGTTCTTTATTTTTCTTTACCTGATTTTTGGCATTGTATTCAATATGAAAGATCACAGAAGCGTCACTGGATAACCAGAGTGGATAGACAGAGTGTAGCAGTAGACATATGATAAAGATTTTTCCCCGAAGTCAATACTGGTGTCCTGGACATATTTTTACTAATTTGTTTTTTAATGCATTGCTACCTTTTAAAAAGGTTTAATATTGATTGCTTTTTAATAGCATGGGTGTTCTGTCATGCTAAAGACTTCTTGCTTACTTTTGTTGTAAGGAACATGAGAAAATAAACAAGAAACAAAAAGGCATTTTAACAGGAGACTTGGAAGTATTTAACAAAGAATCATAGAAACAAGTTAACTTTTCTTTCTGTTTATCAAATTATGTGAGGATTCAGGCCAAAAGAGAAATTGTTATTAATAATTTAGTAAGTTAAATAAAGTTTGTCCCTCCTTGCCAGAAGTTTCAAAAAGCATTAACAGTTTTACGGCACTGTATTGCCATTAATTCTTACAGATTTGACACTGATACCCTAAAGCAGCCCCCAAAAAAGAGAAATATTCATCAATATTAAAATATCTCCAAACATTTCCCGACCTTTGTATTTGGAAAGCCACCACTACTCCCATTTCAGCTGCCATACTGAGTCTGCTTTGGAAAAGCCATCTCTTGACATTTTGCAGAATATCCTCTAATTGTCTAAGGAAACTCTGGATTGAGATTAGTATCCACAGCAGAAAGGAATCTACAGACACTACTGTGTGCGAGTAATGCCGTGGGCGTTCGTCCAAGCTCAGGAACGAGTGGAATGTACCCCTTCTCCAAGGTATGGGCGAAAAAACATCACCGAAGTGGAAGTGGGGTTTGGGTGGAACTGCAGCAAGAGAGAAGCTCATATATATGTTTTCCATGTGCATGAAAATGGCTGTCTACTTATTAAAAAAAATATCGGGAGCAAATATTTTAATTATTCGCCGCATTTATTTGCTTCTGATGGCATAAATAATCTATCATCTTAGCGTGCCACACAAAAAGTCAGAGGAACTTTTTTTCTTGACTTCAAGTCAAACGTAAAAAAAAATAAATCAACGTAATGGAACTTTTCTGTGAACTCACATAATGAATTTCTTTGTTTAATTAAACACTTCAGCAAACCAAATACCTGAATTTAAATTGCTGTTTATTATGGCTTCCCCTCGGATACAGGTGAAAGACTGCATAGACATATGTTTTCCACGGTGACTGGCATTACCAAGCAACCTGATGGAGAGCTGACAACACCTTGGCAAGCAGGGAATAATACGGTAAATTATCAGCAATATTATGAGCACCCAGTTCCGAGCCTCACCTTTACTTTGGCCTGCGACGTCTGGGGCTGTTACTTGGGAAAATAAAAGAGACAACAGCCTCCCTTTTTACCTTGGGCTTTCCCCCTGCGTGTGTGGGTGGACGTGTGGGTTTATACGTGCACAACCGCACGCAGACTGGTGCCCAAACACGTTTCGGTGTCCGAGGCTCCGCGGTGCGGCTCCCGCCGCGCCGGGAAGCAGCGGGACAGGAGGGGGAGCTCTCGCCGCGGCCGCCGGGCGGGGATGCCGCTCCTCGGGCCGGGGGCGCCGCGGCTCCGGGGATGACCCCGCTTGTCCCGATTTTGCCTCTGAACACCGGCACGTTGTTTCCAGAGTGTCCCCAGAGCACCGTTCTCTTGTTGGTGTTGCCTCCTAAAACCTTTCGCTTTGAAGCCGTCGTGCTGCTTACATATTTAGCAGCTGGAAAAATCAGGCCTGCTTGTTTATCTCGTTCTCCCCAGCAGGAAAAAAAACTCGAGAAGAAATAGATCATTAATAATATTAAAGAGACTTATGCATTAATAAAGGCCAAAATTAAGAACTCGGAGCAAAGGGTTTCATTTGTGTTACCTAAAAAGCCACTCTGGTATGTGGATAGATCCTCTTTTAAAACATTTAAACACTATAAATAAGACTACAAACAATAGAATATAAATGAAACCTGGGGTGTTTTATTTTAGGCAACCCATTTGCACATGCAATTTTATGAAGGATACTTCTTTTTCAGAAGTCCAAATTACTGTGCTCGCAAAAAACCAAGTGCAAATTCAGAGCTGGAAACAAATCTGTGATAGAACAAAACAATGGAGCTTGGTAAAACATGGAGCCTTGGGTGTAGAGCATGTTGCTTGGGCAGTGGAAGGAAAAGCTCAGGTTCTTGTCATGACTTAGAGACCACCAAAAGGTGAAATCCCATAGTTTCTTCCCAGTTTTAAAAGTGACCAAAAAATCAACCAGCTTCAAACCCTTGAACCATCATCACAGAGAGAGAGTTTCTCTACTGCACTGTAGTTAGAGCACACACTCTAATAGACTGATTTTAAATCACCTTGGAAATTTCACAAGGAATTTGGTTTCATTAAACTCAGGAATAAAATCTTCACTGATTCCCACAGGATCAGGATTTCATCTTTGGCTGCAAACTGCTTACTGATACCACATACCCGGTATCTCTGTATCGTAGAATAAATTGAGCAGTTCTTTTGATCCAATCCATCACCTTTATTCACCTGTTTAAGATGTTTGGATTGCAGAATCCATATTGAGAACTACAGAACCAGGATTCTTTACCGAAAATACAGGGTTTTATACCAAAAATATGTGCTGCTGCCACAGTTCAGTAAATGTGTTTAATCTTAGGGTACCTGTAATGTAAATAGCAGATTTATTTTCTCATAACTTTTTGGAGATGTTCAGATCAATGCCATTGTATGGCTGACAAATGTGTGGCTCCCACAGATTCTGATATTCTGCCTCCCCTTTTGAATTCACGAGTTACCACTAAAACCTGAAAGCGTTCCTTTTGTTAGCCCCTCCCTCCCCCTTAGTAACAAGTGGAACAATTAGATGGTTTCCAAACCTTATTTCGGTACCTCCGATGTGTGTCAGATAACGTCTGAGCACTCTAAATGCATGAACTTCTGTGTTGACAGTTGATGGTCGTCCATATGCTGTCACTAGAAGAACAACTTCCCGAGAATATGCAGTGTAATAATATGCAACATATAAAGGTAATAACAGCTCTAGAAAAGTAGGAATCGTGACAGTTGCAGAAATAGCCTGCTGTCAGATGGTATTATTAGGACACAGAGAGGTAGAACTTTTGTATCCATTCCAGTCCTACATTAAATACCATGAAAAACATGTTATGTTTTAAGACTGGTAAGACTTAACATGGTATGTTTTAAGACTGTAGCTTTCATCTGGTGGTTGACAAGGTACTGGGGGACTGGAGGTTCTTTTTAAAGAGCTTACCAGAAGTAGCTGAGAAAACGAACCTACTGTCAGGAGAAATAAGTTCACTTCTCCACTCAAAAGCATTGAGAAAAATACTGTGAAAAACCCCAGCTGAATGCCGTTACTTTTGGTGATCAAGAAGTGAGAATCAGCATTCAGCACTGGTAGCAAGAGGGGTGGGAAGTGCTTCAATTTGCAGCCAAACCTTCAGATGCTAGTCAGGAAAACCGGAATGACAGACTTGATCCTGAAGAAAATTCATTCTGGTCTACTCACTGTAACCTGCTGTAGTCAATTCACATCACCTAGGCTTACAAACACCTTCCCCAAAGTATCTTCTAACATTAAAGGAAGTTCTGTTTATGCTGGGAGTTTGAGATTAATCTTTTTGTCAGATTGTCAACTCAAGGCTGTTAAATTTATGCAGTGCTTAATGAAACAGTGCCAGTGCTTTATTACAATACACACAGTAAGTGTTGAGAAGTAGTCCTCTGATGTTTCACTGAACAGGAACCATTTGAGGCAATACTCTGTTTAGCAGAAGTTTTAAGGTTTTCCTTAGAACTCTTCCATTGGCTCTACAGAGAAACTAGTGATATGTCTAATACAAGTACTAGTTTTGTCTTTTTTCATTAGAATGAATAAATGTATCAGCAAGGTGGTGGCTGTTCAAAGCAGAATAGGCATCTGAGGTTGGCTGGCTTTTTCCAGCCAAAGGTTTCAAAGAGCCATGTGAGATTGTGTTTAAAAGCAACTTCCCCTGTCTGTCTTATTCTTATTGTGTGAAAGAGTACACTGAGATTCTGGGAATATCTCCACTGTGATTCTGGGAATATCTCCTGTACTTAATGAGAGCTCAACTGTACTGATTTGTTTGTAATAGAATATGATAAAACATAGGTTGCTGGTGGTGGGGCACAGGAGGAGGGGAACCTCCCTGCTAAGCACCGTCCTTTGAAGGTTACCTGTAGTCACAAGTCAGTTTCCACAAGTTTGAGAAATCACCATATTTTAAAATACTGCAAGCCAGAAAAAAAAAACCCCTTGGTTTCTTCTCATGCTTGCTGCTTGGTGGCTCACGGAACGGACCGAGCCCACAGCAGGAGCCCTGCTGCGGCTGAACTCCTGCAACTCTGCTGTCAGCAGAGCCTTCTCGACAGTCTCTGCGAGGTCCTGCTGCTCTGAGAAAAACAATCGATGGATCAGGGCGGCATTTTTCTCAACATCTGCCCGATTCTTTCAGGCAGCGAGGGGAGTGGCAGCACCTTTGCCTCGCAGTGGCCGTGACCTTACCACTGCGGATGTGCTCTAGGATTTTACAGGGTCAGTCTGCTTGCTGTCTCATCTTTTGATGCTCGATGCTCCAACACCTGAGGCTGTGCAAAATCCCCGTTTCTTCTTATTCTCAAAGTCACGGGGGAAAATGTGTCTCGTGTCTCTCATCACTCTGACAGGTAGGCAGGCAGGCAAGGCTCATTTTAGTAACGAAACGAACAAAGTTGTGCTCAACTTTCCATGCTAAAAAGTGCCAGTGATTTAAAGCTTCGGAAACAGAGAATGTAAATTAGGCATTGTTGCACGCAAACCGAACTCGTCTTTGACAGGCTAAACAGAGATTTTTATGGGGAGCCGAGTCGTGCCCACACGGAACGCAGTTTATCTTTCGACTGTGGGTTTGGGTGTTTTTATAAAAAAAAATGTATCATTTTAAGGTGTACCGCAGTCGTAATGAGAAACCCTGTCGTACGATTACAATTTTGACTATCGGAAAGATGGACACCCCCGTGCCGTAATGTATCGTGTCGGGTAATCAGGGACTGCCAGGGAAAGCGGGAAAGCAGAGCCTAGGAATAATCAATGCATCGCCCACAGTGTGTGCTGTAATCCGGCACCTCCTGGCTGAAGCGCGTCCCACCAAACCATTCATCCGCACCTCCCCGCCGCAGATAAAGGGAAAAACAGGAGCGACCAGGGGAAGAGCCTCGGCTGAAAGCGGCGGGGACGGGACGGGACCGGACGGGACGGGTCGGATCGGGTCGGGTCGGGTCGGCTGCGCAGGGGGGCACAGGCCGGGCGGACCCCTCCGCTGCTCGTGGGGGCACCGCGCCCCCCTCCCCATCCCGGGCTGGGGGCGGGCGCGCACCGCCCCCTCCTCCCCGCCGCGCTCCGCTCCGCCCGGTGCTCGGCGCCTCCCCCCTCGCCGGCTCCCATGGCGGGCAGCAGCGGCCGATTCGGTGCCGGCAAGCCCCGCCCGCCGGCGGTCCGGGGCCGGCCTCCCCCTTCCCTCCGCCGCCCCCTCCGCGGCAGCCCGCCAGCAGCGCCACAGCAGGCGCGGGGCCGGCTCGCTCCGCGCTGCCTCCCGCCCGCCCGCCCCGCCGCTCCCATGCGGGCCGGCGGCGAGGCAGAAGATGGCTGACTCGCCGGGGCACCCGCGCCCCTGCCCGCCCGCGCCCCCCGCCCGCCCGCCGCCGCCGCCGCCGCGCTCCCCCCGGGCCCTCCGCGGCGCCGCCTGCCACCACTGAGAGCCGCCGCCGCCGCCCCCCCGCGCCCCTCCCGGCCCCCCCAGAGCACCAGCAGCCATTTCATCTCCACCACCACCAAGTAGGCGCAAAAAATGGCAGAAATGGAGAAAGAAGGGAGACCTCCCGAAAATAAAAGGAGCAGGAAGCCGGCTCACCCGGTGAAGCGGGAGATCAACGAGGAGATGAAGGTAGGTGCCTGTGATGGGGACGGGAGCGGGGTCCCCCCCGCACCCCCCGCCTCCGAGCATGGAGATGAAATAAGAGAGGATCTCTTGTCATTTTTTTTTTGTAGGATGCACTGAATGTGTCTCAACTCCGCCTCCTGGGCTGCAAACAGAGACGAATTCACAGGCTGCAAATCCTGTTCATTGACCATCTTTATTTATTTTTTAAAAATAACTCTCGTTGGGCTTTTAAGCTCCTCGGGTGCCAATGATGAGCGGGTTTTTTGGTTTTTTTTGGGGGGGGGTGGGTTGCTTTTTTTTTTTTTTTTTTTTTTTTTTTTTTTGCTTTCTCTCTATAGCCACCCCCTCAGGTAGCTGGGAAGCCCTTAAAGTTAGGAAAGAAAGGCATCCCTTTTAAACGCTGTATTTCTGTCCTTTTTTCAGTAGCCAGCTGCAACTGTGTAATTAAATTGTCAAAGTGAAGCGTTGTGGTCTGAGCCGTCAGTGCATCAGTCTCGCACTTCAGCCGGAGACCCCTTGTCTCTGCTTGCTCTCGCCTCTGCTCTGCCGTTCCGCTGCGCTCCGCGGCTCGCGGCAGCGCAGAGGTGTCGCTGGCTTGTCCGGGGGCTGCTTTTCATGGAGTGTATTTACCGCGCGGAGGGCTGTCCTGCCTGATAGGAACCGGTGCCGCTCCAGCTGTGCTCTGGCGGCCGCTCCAGATGTTGGGATGGCTGCGATGGCACAAACCCGCTATTTTGGGACTTCTTTTATCATTAGGTCGCTGTTCCAGGCTGGATCATTTTTGTGCCTGTTTTCCGTGTTTGTTTGATGTCTCTAATTCCCCAAAGTTGCTAACGATGTATTGCTAGACTTGAGCTGAACTTATGTTGTTAAATGCACGGATAAAGTGACTAAAACAGCTTAGTCTGGCTACGAGATAAAGCTGCTGAGATTTAATTTGAATATGTCATTTATTAAAAGGCTGATTGTAAGTGGAAGACAGCCTGGAAAATGTCACTCGTTCACATAGTATGTACACTATATAGGCGAGTGTGTAAATATGCATGATGCCTAGTGAAAACATCTTTGCTTTCTGGAGCATTGATCTCCCCATATAAAATTAAACGGGAATGCGCCGTCCCCTCCCCTCTCTCCTCGTCTGCACACCCCTGATTTCGGTAGGTGCCCTTTCCTGCCCAAGGCAGGCATTCTCCTTGCCGCCTGTGTAATGAGCGTGTACGTGGTTCTGTGTGCGCTGCAAGTGTAAATGTGGACAAGAGTAGTATTAGGAGCACGAACAAAACGATGTGTTGGTGCGTCTCTTTGGAAAAAAAAACTGTAGTAGCTTCAAGTCCAGAGGAGCGGGGTCTTTCTTAGTGAGATATATGACACATCCTATTTTCGGAGAGGGCTCTGTGCAGCCACCGGAGAGTCATTGCTCTTTGTAATCCCACATAGTTTAGAGGACTGCAGAGGTCTGTAGTACAGGGCATTGGCCCCTCAGAGCATCGCCTAATGCCATCTATATGGATTGCAGCTTTTAAGTTTCATAGGTTCTAGAATTACAAATTAGCTAATTTTAATCAAAACATGTGAAATGTTATCCTGGCTGGATATAAAGGCTGACTGTGCTGGATCCTCTGGGTTTGTTTTGTTTACTTTGGCTGCAGGCACACTCAGCGGTTTGGGAGATAGTTGTTCTTCTACAGTATAACAGATGTTTGTCTGAAAGGGTGAGGAGGAAACAAAAACAACATTGTGTGAAGGAGAAAAATTACACAATTTTAAGCTAATGCTTTGGTATTAAGCACTGCCATTAACCTTCATGTAGAGAGTTTCTCTTTTTAAATCATGACTAACTGCTTAAGGTTAGGAACCTCAAAATTTCAGCTGACTTAAAAACTGAATGTGTGTGGAAAGGACATTTTGAACCCATGTAATTTCTGGTTGAGAGTGAGACAGCTGATGGCAGAACCTTCCATAGCCCACCTTTCAACATAAACTAGTCTATATATGCTATGCATTTTTAGTAGGATAGTTGACTGCTATCATCTAAGAAGGGAAAGAAAGGGGGGAGGAAGAAGAAGTAGTTTGAATTTTTGACTGGTTGAGAAAGTTAAAATCCTGTGGCGATCATTTACCCTTTTTCTTTATTGATGAATTAAGACGTCTAGTTGTTCTTAATAAACCCAGAGAATACAGTAATGTAACAAATTGGTTACAGTGTGCAAAATGTTTGCAGTGAAATGACAGAGGGAGCACAATGTGCCCTTGTGTAAGTTTGTATCTGTAATGTTCAAACAGGCTGTTTCCCTTCATCTGAACTGCTTTCATCTGGACCAGTGTAAAATAAGCCCTGGTAAGTAATCACAGCAGAGCAGAAAGAAAGGAATGTATACAGCAATAGACAGCCTAAGCTGTAAAAACTGTAACCTGAGTATCAGCAGCAGATCAGATATCAAGGCTTTAAGGTAGGGGAAATGAAAGAGATGAAGGGGAGGAAAAGACGAGAGACGGAATGGAAAAGTCAGCTTGGAAAGTAAAGTAGAAGTAGGAGGGCCCCCTCAGGGAAATTTGGCTCAGGGGTTGGGGAATTTTATCATGGTGTACAGTGACCTACTCAGGTTTCAGCCCACGTTGGATCGAATTGCCTCCCTTTGCTAGCAGAAAGAAAAAGGACTGGTGTATATGTGATTTCTTTCCCCCCCCTTTGGATAACAAATAGGCCATTGGTACAAGTGTCTATTTTAAGTACAGTAAATTCAAGGCACTATGAATGAGCAATAATATTACCTCATCACAGAGACTTCCTTCAAGATTTGCTGTTTGATACAGTCAGATATTTACTCGAGAAGGATCACAACACCTCACTGCTTGCTTTAGTGTTTTCCAACAGTAGTGTCACAGCTTGGTTTTAACATGACTGGATGGATATTCAGGTTGCTCGATCTTTCCGTATGCCAGATATTGAGTTACGTTTTTGTTATCGCTAACCTAATGTACACGATGGTTATAACAAATTTGAATTTGATACAATGTTGTATGCAAAAAGTACATGACTCTGCACAGTTTTCTGATATTACCTTTCAATGAAAAATATGCTCATGAGGAACTGTTTTGTTACACTATGACCTTTACAGCCACTCTTTTGTATTTTCTGGTTGTTTTTTCTTTTGTCTTCCTTCCTCCTTCAGATGAGACTTCCCAGTTTTTCTTCCAGAGGTAGCATTCACCTCGCACCTCGGAAGAAAAGCAGGTAGTTATTCTGAAATTCAGTTTGGTGCCATTTGTCACTCGCTGGTGAATAACAGAACACCTCATGGATCCAAACCTATTGTCATCAGGGAACCCACTACTATTTTAGGATCAAAATATTTGTAGAAGTTTAAACGATGAAAGCACTTGTCTAGGCACAGTGGTGGATCCCCCATCCATCTCTGCTCAGCTTATTTCCCTTTGCCATCCTGCTGCCAGGAGGCAGAGCTGCTCAGGAGGAATAGCTAGGTGCCCTGCAATGCTGTGAAGTGAGGTTACATCCAGTGCTGAATTGCACTGGAAGTTCTCCTGCACAGATGAATAAATGTATCCATGTGTCTCTAGCAGTTGAAAGGTAAGCAGTTAATTTGTGTTGTAATTTTGCAGGGCTGCTCCATGCGTCCAAGGAGTTTGATGTCCATAAATATTCTCAATAACTAATTTGTATCTAAAATTGGGCATCGTTCCTGCTGCCTAAAGCTTAGGGCAGCCCCATCTGCTATCATTTATTAGTAAACTGGTCAGAATGTCTTTCAGTTTAGTGTTTAAATAGTCCCTGTTTGGCATTTGAAAGTACTGCTGTCAGAAGGAGGGAAGTGGCGCAGCAAGCGTAGCAGCCCTGTGCCTGGAGCAAGCCAGTTTGCTCAGAGCGCTTGGAAGATTCCAAAGAAACTCCTCCCTTCTCTCCTGAAAAGCAAAAAATATCTTTGGGAAAGTGGAAAAGCAGACAGACTTTATCAATTGTATTATTTCAGGAGACCAAGGTTTTTCTGTGAAGCATGCATGGAACTTTTGTGGGATGGCTGCAGAAGGGGTTGCCTGTCTGCACAGGGAGCCTCACCTGGCAGGGCACTGCAGAAATAGTGCTTCCCCAAACAAAGTGGGTTGTACAGAACCAAGCATACATGAGAGGACAAAAGAAGGTAAAGCATCGTCGAAGTTTGGTTTCTGATAGCATAAAGGTCTAATAGAATTCAGTATGGTGACAACATAAACAAGCAAAGAATGTGATGGCTGGAAAAAGGGATCCAAGTTTGTGTGGTGCCTCTAGAAACGTTTTTATTTCCTTGCTGCAGTGAAAGTGAAAAGTGAATTTGTGGGGCTCTGCACTGAGTGGGTTATGCAGGCAGGGAAATGGAACGGAGCCACTATGCTTCCTCCCAGATCTGAAATAAACATTCAGCAGTAAAACCTAGAAGAAAATGAGTCTGACAGACTCATTCTCCCCTGTGTTTCCTGCCTCCGTGTTTGCCAGGCCTCATTTGGTGAAGCCAGGCCTTGCCCCCTGTGAATAAGGTTCATAGAGAAGGAAAGTCAAGAGATCTAAGATGGAAAGAGACGCATGGCATAGCTCGAGAATGTATTAATTAGCAAAGATTTGGGGAAATGATGCATTGTGATGTAAAAATCAAACTGTAGGTGTACTGTTACGATGAAATGAATCCTAAAGTGGGAATAAATGTGATTATATTTTTACTGCCTCGCATGTAAGTCAGACTCAGAAAGGAGGGAAACTGCAGTCTAGTGAGTCAACACACTCTTCTTCATCTTTCAGGGGAATAGGGAGCAAATTCAAATAGAAATACCAATGAGCACAACAGTTAGTTATCCTGGCTCTTCCAGGAGGGAGGATGTTTCTGTGCAGTACAAGAATAGAGAAATCGTAACAGTTAAACACACCAATTACACATTGCCCCACAGTGGTGATGAGTGGTTTGGGCCTTAGCAGTGGGCAAAAGCTGAATTACCATCTCTTGGGAAGGAAGGGCTGTGGCTGTGGTGTGTGATGGGGCCAGCAGAGTGTTTTTGGGCTGGTTTCTTTGGCAGGCATGAGCTGGTTGTGCCGCAGCCATAGTGAGTGCTGGGGCACTCAGCAGTTGTGCTGGTGCTCTGTCAGCTGGAGAGGAGCTGCTGTGGGATGTTAACCAACTGCCTGGGTGCGCAGGCAGCTGCACAGGGGACTGGTGTTTCCACTGTGGTCTTGAAAGCTTGTCTTCTTGGTGCACGGCATGGCAGAATCAGCAGGGAAGGACGTGGGACGGGATTTCTGTGGTTTCCTTCTCAGCTGTGATGCTGACCCACACTGTGGGTGGCACCAGGGCTTGGTCTCTGTTTTCGCACAGGAGAGTGAGCATTGCTTCCACACCTGGCTGAAGTTGGGCTCCATGCTGTATATTTGCAATGAAATCTTTAGGTCCCTGCAGGGGGGCTCCCTTTGGGATGAGTGGATGTAAGGGTCCCAGCTTAGCAGTGTGATTGCTGACCCAAGATTTTATTGATTATGAGCAAGGTTTTCTCTCTGCACTTGTCTTTCACATCATCCCAGCCCTGTGGCACAGCTGTGGGGTTGGGGTGGCAGCCTCATCCTGCAGACACTCTACATCCTTTTGGGGAATAAGTCTGAAAGTAGGTATGGACTCCCTTAATGCCTCTGCTGTTCTTTTCCTGCTGAAGCTTTGGATTGCAGCTCCTTGCACATCCTCCAGCTGGTCATCCACACCTGCTGTCACATCTTCTCCCTGGTCTTTGGCAGGTCTATTATCTTGCAATTCCTCTGGCTCTTGTCATCACTGCTGCTTCTGCTTTTCTGCTCCAATGTTGAGTCTACATTCCTGCTTTTCTCAAGCCTCAGTGTTACAATTGTCACCCTTCCTTTCACTTAAGCCTTTGAAACTTGTATATCTTTCAGTGACCTTCTGCTCTGCACATACAGGTTGTGTATTAATATGCTTTCTTCCTTCCTTATCTTCAACAAGAACTGGCTTTTGTCTCTTATTTTTTTTCTTTATCTTCTTTTCCCCCTCCCCTGCATTCACACAGAGAAAAATGATCTCATCTCATCATTTGTGTTTTGACTATTGCCACCACACTGGTCTTTGCAAATCCCATCTTGTTACCTTGTCTTGAATCCATGTGTATTGTGTCTATCATTGGAATGGAAGAAGGGGAAAATACATGAAAACAATGAATTAATACTGGTCAGCTTCAGGGCAGCGGCTTCAGCATGATCTCCACTGTCAGGGCCTTAGACATCTCTGCAAATGGGTGTTGTAGTCAGGATTCTCAGGGAAGGTAATGTTGCTCTTTGGATACCCATCTCTGCAAGAGAGTCAGTGTGGGAAAAAAGATTTCTTAGGCTTGACAGCTTGCTGAGGATGGGGTCATGCTTTCTGTTTGCTGTGAATAAAGTGTGGTGTAGTGGAGCTCTAGCTGCTGGGCACTGAGAGAATGGTATTAAGGGTGACTTGCAGCATTGTAGTAGGTAAGATAAATTATGGAGGAGAATGGCTTGGTTTTGCTTTGTTTTATTTTGTTTTGTTTTTAATCCAAGCCGTTCTTTTTGGGAAATCAGTGTTTAAAAGGTGCTTACTTTTGTTATTGCTGGCATGCCACCTCATTGTACTCTCACTGTAATTCGTAGAAAAGACTCCATTGATTTACCATTTTATAAAAGAGTCAGATCTCTATGATGAGTGATTTTGAAATCCAATGTATTTTTTGTCAATATGAATGTTCGTTTTGGTGCATCACTTATCATGGATAGTTTGAATGAGATGTGAAAGGTACTTAAATTTCGTGCCATTACAAATGCCATCATTTGGTGCATGTAATGGCACCAAACCATCATTTTGACTACATTTAGAAGGGACAGATACGTGAATTTTCAGGAAAAAACAAACATATGTGCAACCTTGCTTGTGTATTCCTTGACAAGCAATTAGAAATTATTCACTGTCTAAGTTGATCAGCAGTGCAAATAAAACACAAAGCATCCACAGGAGACAAATTTAGAGCTACTCAATTAATTTGGTTGCATGGGGATTAAATTCGTAAGACTTTGTCAGTTGGTCTGTACCTTGCTAGATTAGTCTCTAGGGCTGTGTCTCCGTAGTTGAAATTTAGCAAAGCAAGGGAAGCTGGCAGACCTTGCCTTTGGGCCTCCACGGGCCCTTTCACGTCATTTTGGGTGAGCTGCAGTGGTGAGATTTGACTCCTCATGTCCAGGTCATTTTGTTATTGGCTTCCCATGAGTTACAAACAGGGTTAGTGCATTGGGACTCTTCAAGGCTAAGAGAAAAGTTTTCTAAAAAGCTAAAAAAAAAACCAAACCAAAAAAAAAAAAGAAAAAAAAAAAAAAAACTTTTAGATTTTTTTTTTCATTTTGCTAGTATTTAAAACACAACACTGCATCATTCAAATGATTTAGGTAGTTGTTAGCCACATTTACATTGCATAGTACTCATTGAAAACTGTTGTCGTGGCGTAATTCAGATAAACTTATAATGCTGAGTCTAGAAGCAGAGATGGGATGATGGAATATTTTCCAGCAATTTGAGGCTGCACAGGACAGCCACAGAATTGTGACTTCAGATGGTGAGGTGAAAATGCAAAAGGGAAAAACCGAAAGGAAATGGATGCTTTGGGGGTTTGCTCTGGGGTTTTCTTTTGGGCTTTCTTATCCTGAAATGTGTTTGTAACATAATTGCACAGATGATACTCTTGGAAGGGTACAAATTGCTTGTGTTTGTTGCTTATAGCTGCTTTACAGCGCTCCTTGAGTGACAGGAACACCTATGTAATCTGGTGTGATGAATGAGCCAGGAGCAGTGCAGCACTTCGAGGTTCTGGGGCGCAGCGCCTGCTGTGCATTTGAATTCAAAAACAATTATCATCTGATTAATTTTATTTATTTGTTTAAATGACTGGAGAATTGCTGTGTTCTGTCATTAGACTTTCTCCCACTCAAAAATTAAGCTAGAGCAGTTACTAGAAAAAATCTGGCAACCTGCAAATTTGACATTTACCATTTGTCTTGAATTGGTGTTGTATTCTCCTTATTCCTTTGCCAAAGTCCTGGGAGACAGAGCTTATCAGAAGCATTATTTTAGAAGTCAAGATCTTGGAGGAATATGAGGTTTGGAATTTGTTTTAGAAGAGCATTAATAAAAAAAATTGCAGAAACCAAATAGAAAGGCTCTGTGTGTGGCTTTTTGTTTCAACTTATAGTTGTCATACTACTTTAAACTGATCTTAGCCATCGCAATAATTCATTAGCTGGTTTCCTTTGGTAGTTTCCTAAATCCATAAGCTGTAGAGCTCTGTTGCACTATTTGGTTTCAGAAAGCTTTGTTGCCTGGCTGCAGATTTCTTAACTTACTCCACTCAATCTCCTGGCCCAGTAATGAGCATTTTCTACAGAAATATTTTTGCCTCATGACCTAAAGGACATATTTTTAATAGAAATTGAGGGTTATGACAGTCATGTTCCATACTTCGCATTTCCATACAAACATAAAATGTAACCACGCAGCCGCTTGGAAATTGCTTTCAAAATAAATACTGCAAAATTGAGAAAGGTTTTCTTAAAGAAATGTTTGTATGAAAAATGATGGTAGAATGCTTTCACAGTGAAGAATCCTTAAGTGCTTCAACTATGCAAGGGCTTATAACTGAGAAAAAACGTCTGTTTTGATTTTATTTGATTTGGTTCATGGGCACCTCAAGGAACTGTAATTGTGTCAGTGACCTGCTCCAGCTGAAAAGACTGTAACGCAGTAAGATTGATTAACTGCTGGTTGAAAAAAAAATCCTCGTTTTCTGTTATTCTCTTGTTGCAGTCTTAAATATTTTATGGCAACACAGACAAGTTTGTGTGAGGAGTGTATGTTAAAATATTTCTGACATTGAATGTCAGAGCAAAAGTCATAAATAACTCTCCTTTTCATTTTCTTTAAATTACAGACATATGAGTTTCTGTCATAATTACATGTGCCAGTCGGAGATTTAAATGCATTTCACTTTATGTACTTGAGTTATGAAATGAACATTAGTCTTGGAGGAGGTGGGCCAAACCTGACACTTCCTCATGTAGCACAGATAGGGTTCGATTTATGCAGTCCTCCCTTCCTTCCAAATGGATATTGATTACATAAATAAGTAGGTAATTTTTCTCTTTCAGAACTTTGCTGAAAACACTATGAATGAGCTCCTTGGCTGGTATGGTTATGATAAGGTAGAACTGAAAGATGGAGAAGATATTGAATTCAGGAACTACTCAGCAGATGGGGAAAGCCGCCAGCACATTTCTGTTCTCAAAGGTAACGAGACTTCATGTTTCTGTGTTCACTTAGAGAAGGATTAATAGCTCAACCTGTCTGGTTGGTGTTGATTGCAAAGCATGTTCTGCTGCTTGTGTCTTGGTTGCTTTACATAAAAATATCTGAGAGTACCTTGTGGTACAGGGAAGCCAGTAGGTACGAGGAAAGTCACTTAACAAATTTGCTGTTGGTGTATTGATATATTGTTACATATTGATATATATCTTCACAAATAAAGCCTTTCGTGTGTTGGTTGAAAGCCATGTGCCTGTGGTATCAATAAACTACTCACAAATGGAGAAGGGAGGGAGTACTTTTTTATCAGGGTGGCCTTAACAGACCCTTTTGCTTCCCATACTATGGCTGGTTGGCCTACAACTTTCTAAAATATTGAAAGATTGTAAACTGGAATATTCACACATGTAAGAACAAGTGGGAATGTTCACAAAAGGCTTTTCATCCATGTTTGTATTATACTGTCTTCTGCACTGTGGTAGAAATTTTCTGTGGATGGAGTTTGTTTGAGACATTGCTGAGTCTTTGTGATTCAACATGTAAAGGATGAGAGCCTATTGGTTTGTTCAGTCCTTCAGTTTTGCCTTCTGACTCCTCAGTCTCAGGGAATAGATAGGGGCTTGTCATCAGAGTAAGGAGAAGAGTAGAAAATTGCTGCATCTTGACTTATCCAATAGGAGTTCCTCAAAGGTGAGGTAAAGAGAGGAAATTCCAGCAGCTTTGATGCACTTGGGGTGCTACTTTTCGCTGTTCATGGACTGCAGTGTTTGGGTTTTCTTTCCAATAGCCAGCAGCAGCACTGTGTTCAGTGAGTGTTGCAATGAGTACTGACACCAGAGAGAGCAGTGCTGAGGGACAGATGGCTAGAAAAAGGGGGGAAAATTAGAGGTAGGGTGAAACAACCTAATTGTGTTAAAATTGAATGTTTGCAGCTTGTTAGTTCTATAACAATGTTGGTGATCAATATTTATCTTTCATTGAAAACGTAATGTCATTAAGCTACCTTTGACGAAACTCGTGCCTGTGTAGTAATGCACTTAATTTATTTCTGTTTTAATAAATACATCTTTTAGTGGATGATTACTGACTCCAGTCTATGCTTGATGAAATTTGTGGCATACTTTTTTAATAGGCACGTGATACAAATCATATGTTTTATCTACCATAGATGTTGAATGCCTGTGACAGGTAGAAATTTTTAGTGTATGCAATTTTTGGGAGGGGAAAAAGCACATTTCTTGTTCTGAGAGATGGGAGAAGAGTGAGTCCCATGGCTGAGATATATTAGAGAAATTCCTACAAGTAAGAATCCTGTGGTGATGTGGGATTAAAGAATTAGAATAATAACTGTCATCATTTTATGCACACTTCACTGTGATTTCAATATTTTGTTCCTTTCTTTAAATTCCTTTCATTACTACTACTCATATTATTTATAGAGAATAGGAATTCTTTTATTCTTCAGTTCATACTCCTTGTACTGGTGAGGTCACAGCACACCAAGTGCGATCACCATGCAAACAGTAGAAATGAAGTACAAGAATAGGATGCCATTGACTAAATCAGGCATGCTAAGGCTATGCATGACAAAATAATTCCACTTTTTACCTTCTGCTAAAAGAAAGTGTGAGTTTAATTTGGAAAAAAAAATGGAGCACTTCTGTAGATTACTGGAAAGTGTCAATTTCTTTAAAAAGGAAAATGCCTGGGGTTTTTGTGCACTATTCTTGTATTGAGGTAAGTAATTTAATGAAGAGATTGGTGAAAGTATGTAGGGGTATTTAATAAATTTATGTCATACTGTACAATGTGTTCTTTGTGTTTTACAGAAAATTCTTTGCCAAAACCAAAATTACCTGAGGACAGTGTTATTTCACCGTACAATATAAACCCAAGCTACCCAGGGCTTGCCACAGGAAATGGATTATCAGACTCACCAGCAGGGTCGAAGGATCATGGGAATGTACCTATTATTGTCCCATTAATTCCACCACCTTTCATAAAGCCACCAGCAGGTAAATCCCAATGAACGTGTAAAAATGGTTACTGTTATTGACAACGTCCTGGGATCACTGGATCACGGTGTCTTAGCAAGAGGGCTGATTTCAAAATGACTAAAATCCAGTCACAGTGAACTTTAAAAATGAGCGACAGAATGGCTTTAGTCACTTTAGTATTCTTGAAAAACTCCTGCAAATGCAATGACAACAAACTGGCATTGTTTGTGACACTTCTCATGCTGGATTATGCTCTCAGCACTTCAACAGCATTTGCTTTTAGTAAAAAAAAAAAAAATTGTTCTGGTGAATAAAGCCTTTAATTAAATTAATGAAAGATTATTAAATTAAAAAAAGGCTGCATGAAAGAAACAGTGAAAGAGACAAAGCCATCAAATCAGTATCATGTCTTTATATCAGGTTAACAAGCTCATATTGGGAAAACTGTCTCTTGATTCCCATTGAAATCCCTGACCACTGTCTCTCAAGGGTTTAATATGATCTTGACTCTACCCAGGAGACTGCACTGAGATGTTTTGCATTTTCATTAGGTTTTTATCAGGAGTGGTTTTCTAACATGCCATTCCTCAGAGTTTGCATGAAAAATGATTTATTCCCCTCTGCATGCTGCTTACTGTAATCTGTGAAAGGAGCTCTTATGGCTACACCAGGGTGATTAATTGTTGTGTTATTGTTTACTGCTCCACATGGTGTGAAAATTGGTGAATCCATATAGGAGCAGGCTGAGTTCTGCTTCCTTGGACGTCCCGGGGTGTTGCTGTGGTTGCTCTCGAGTGACCAAGGCACTGAGGGGTACAGGGTGACATGCAACTCCTACCCAAGAACATCAGCTCTCCACACACAGGGCTGAAGAGATGGCAGCAGGTGCCAGGGTGCTTCTGCAGAGGCAGAACTGCTTGTAGGATCAGGTCCCAGGTGTTGGATGGTCATGTCTGTCCTTCACAACATTGTCTGAATGTTACTGTAAAATACTGATTGATCCAAGAAAGTGTTTCCCTGTTGTTGGTCGTGTAATAGACTACAGTTGCCCCTCCTAAATTATTGTTATGCCATCAAGTTTTATCTCTAAAGAAGTATATAATATGCTATGAATAATTTTCGAATGTTACTCAATACACGCTCCTTGCCAAAGACTTTCAATCTATTTTATATGATATTTGCTAATTACCAAAGCTATTTGGGCCCATTCCTGCAGCCTTTACACAGCTAAAGATCTCAGGCCATATGGGCTGGATCCTCAGCTGTTGTTGATTTGGCCCTAAAGCTTTAATCAAGGGCTTGTGCCATCCCAAGCTATTTTCCCCTCCAATCTGAGTCACAAATGAATCCAGAATGCTGAATTTGTGGTATGTGAACACAAGGCTATAGCGTGCATTGTGCAAATTGCCACAGTTGCTGGATTTTTATGACACCAAATAAGCAGGAGGAGATTGAACTATGAAGTAGAAAAACAAATTACTGCAACAGTAGTTAAGTGGGCACAAGGGAATCTTGGCCAAGTCAACTGCCTTCTGTTCTTTGACTGTCCACCTACAACATATGATCCCTGTGTTCAAATGTACCTCTAAGGGTAACGTGGAGAGAGAGCTTTTCATAAGTGTTTTCCACCTTTAGGTTTTAATTAATTCATTAGCAATGAATATCGTTGTTGTACCTGCACAGGAGATACAAATGCATAATCTCTGCCTCCTCTGCCTTTATCCCGTGATCGGCAATGAGCACTAGATTACCGTGACTTCTGAGCAGATGAACATGTTTATCTCACCTTTGCTTTACAGACCAAAGCTTGGGAGACTCGGAGGGGGAGGAGAATCACCACCTTTGAGGGATTTGCAGCAAGCATGGGTAGTAATGGTTTTGTTTTATCTTAGGGCGTAGGTGCCCGAGCCATGATCACCCCGAAAGAGCCTGGCAAGAAACACTGGCAGGAAAGGGAGCACAAAGGCGCCAGGGGAGCCAGTGTGCAAGCAGTGGTCTTGGCACTGCGCTCTGACACCGCTTTGTGGGCACCACATCAAAGCAGAGAACTTCAGAGTGATACAGAGCCAGACAGGAGTAACTCTGGGGATGTTTTCTTGGAGTCCCTCGCAAGCATAGGGGAATGCCTTTGGAAACAGCACAAAGGTGCTTCTTTGACTTGAGCAGGCAAACGATTAGACTCACATCATTAATTAACAAGGTGAAGGTCGACATTTTCAGCATGGGGGACAGACAAGCCATGACTGACCTGCCACTAACATCAAAGCATTTATCCAAGTTTGAGTGGATAAATGAAGAAGGGGACAGGAGAGAGAGGCAGAAAAAGGCCAAGAGAAAGTTTTGAGGTTAAAATGCTGGCAGAAAAAGAAATTTTTGCAGCATGTTTTGTGTGGACACACAGAGAGCAAAGTTACAGGCCAGAGAGAGCACCAGGTAGCAATGCACTGTAGTGACTGGGAGGCTAAAAATTAGGATGTGTCCAGAGTTTGTGAATGGTCGAGGAAAGCTTTTAGATTTTGTACAGGAGAAAAATCTATAAGACTTCTGTATAGCTCAAAAGGGAGTGCCCACAGGGCATTTAGGGGAAAATGATCCCTAAATCACGAACCTGAAGGACAGGAAAGATGGTGCAGTCCATTCTTATTGAGCAAATAATGTGGAGTGAGCACTCAGGGAGAAATTATTAAGACTTTAATTCTTGCTGTATTGATCTTGAACAGAAGGCTCAGCATGAATAAAGAGGTGTCAGAGAGACAGGCTGAGGTATTCATTTGGATGGGAGTGTAATGGTCTGAAGGGGATAAGCAGATCCATTGAATTATTAGTTGAATAATTTTGCTGATAAGATTCAATAAAGGTAAGAGAAAGGAGAGGAGAGCATGGGGGATGCGCACAAACCTGAAGAGGAACAAGGACGATACTCAGCAATGTGCACTGGCATAGCAATTGCACAGGTAGAAAAGACACAGTCCAGAAGCCAAGGGAAACAGGATTTCTAGGAAGGCAAATATGATTCTTCATGAGAAATAGCTATCAGTTTGGAAAAGAGGAGGAAGGAGTGCTGATCCTAAGCTGTCTAGGAAGCTGTTATTGAAGATTTCAGCAGACTAGGTTTTCCTTGAGTGTGCTGGAAAGCTTTTAACAAGTGTCCTGTTTGCACTTGTATTTTGTATGACCAGGCTAAAACCTTGAAGAATTAACAAAATTAACTTTTGTTCCTCCTCATGCCTATTTTGCAGTAAAGTGGTTTTTGTTTTGGTGTTTTGTTTTTGTTTTTGTTTTTCTTTAATTTGAAAACCAAATAATTTTGAGCAGTCTGACTAAAATTTTATCTTCAAGCTGTTCAGATTTCTGTTTTAGTCAAACAAAATGTTAGGTTCCAACTTGCTTATATGATTCTGGGAAACATTAGGGTGCTACTAACCAAATAGAAACATCTCCAATAAAGGCGCTCTGTCCTTGCTGTACCTCATAAGTAAACCCAAAAAAGGCTGAGTTAAATGCAGGGGCCCTCTGTGGCGCTGAGTGTCTACAGACTCAGGTTATGGTGTGTCGGTGGAGGATGCTAAATCCAGTCATGGGAAGCCTCCACCAGGAGAATGCAGGTTACTCAGATGTGGAGGCTGTCTGCAAGAGCACTCCCCTGGCCTGCAGCACCAGACAAATAGACCACACTGGAGCAGTGCCCAAATCAAAGATGACTTCATAAGTCAGCATCAGCCATCCAACCTGCATCTGGAAGCATATGTAGTCAAACTCCAGAGAGTTGCTCTAAGAGGCTCCTTGTGGCTGGTAAGAGTCCCATCTTGCCCAGCATGCTGGTAACTACTTTTAGACCTGGCAGCAGATTCTGAGTGATCTTCAGGGTTAGTCTTGGGTACAGCCTATTGCAACAAAGTGATCCTAGATTAGTTCTGCTTAGTGTTAGAAGGTTCTTATTTTCTGCACAGCAATGTAAAGAAGGCTGGTGGGGTTTTTTATTTGTTTGTTTGGTTGTTTTTTATTAGTAGTCACATAGAAATAGCGAGGAACAGAAATGCAATAGCCTGGAATGACCCAGAACTAAAAATCTCACCACAGTTGTGCAGGGTATATGGCCTTAGTATGTAGCATGCAAACCTTCTGTTGTTCTGCAGCCTTTAATGATAAAGTTGAGAGGGCACTTAGGGTGACTCTTTTTGCTCAGGCAAGTTGGGACAACTCTTGTTACTGGGATGAAGGAAGGCTGAAATCAAGAGTAGTCAAAGAAGAATGCAAAAAATTCTTTCAATGCGGGTGAGAACAAGCTGCCTCCTTCCCCTGGCACCTGCTGGAGGCTATGGTGTTTCAGTTTTCCCATTTCTTTCAGTGCTCTTTGATTTATTTTATGTTGTAATCCCCGTGGCAGTACCTTGGTAGGGGGTTACAACTGCTGTCCTTTGAGCATGAGGGTTGACAAAACCCTTCCCCTTCCTGCCTCCTTCTGTGTACAAGTGCTGCACAGGGTGCGCTGGCTGCTCTGAGCATCCCAAACAAGAACCGGCTCCTGCCACGCTGCGCTGCCAGGGGAGGTCACTGCCAAGGGACACGGCAGAAGGGGAGGCACAAAGCGTGATGTCATGCAGTTCACTGAGCTTCCCACAGAGGAAAAAAGCACAAGGGAAAAATAATGATCCCTCCCAAGGTTTTCACAAGATACTGGGTACATTTGGAGAAGGAAGGGGGATATAAATCCTACAACCCTCAGATGTGTGTCTTGACAGAATGTTAAGTTCCAAATTATAATGACTTGAGTTATACCAAAAGTTATCAGAAACTTCTGAAGGTGAAGGAGGACTGGGCTGGAGGAATGGTATCTGATGAGGCAAAATGTCTTAAAGGAGAAGGATTTCCAGTGTTGACTTGTAAAATCACCCTGTGACCTAGGCTGGCAAAGAAATGTCAGATTCAAATACTAAAGTAAGTATTTAGTTATCTCATAGAAAGAAATTAGTGATTTTCTGTCACGGTTTAGCATTGCCTTAGAATTAAAGTTTATAGGGGATTTTGTAAATACAAGTGCAGATGAGTAACTTTGTGCAACGTGGGAATAAACAGAGTTCTTGCCCTACGAACATTCTGGGACAGCCTGCTGTAATCTCTCAATATTTAAATTGCATTTGAGGAATCTGAAAGAATAAACAATGTTTTAAATGGTATTTAGCAGGCCAGTAAAAATGAATTCCAAGATCATCTGTCAAAATTCACTGAGGAATTGGATCTATGACTATAGTAGCAAGAACTGATTCCAGGCAGAACTGAGTGGCAGTTTTCCTTAAGTAAAGACCACATTATCAGATCTAATTAAGTCTGTATATGGAGGAGACTTTCATTTTACTGTGCTCTGGATCTCTCTTCAGTATTTCACAAATATCTTCTGGTTGCTGAACAGCATTACAATTTCTCTAACTAGGTTTTGCCCTCTGAAGACCACTGCAGCAAATCTTATAGTTGCTACTCTTCAAATTATTTCTCTTGTTTTCAGTTTGAAACATCATCAAACTTACACTGATTGTAGGGTTACTACTGCCTGGGTTTTTAAGTGCCAGTGGTTGCCAGGATGCCTGCCCCATCTAGCTCACTGTTGATGGGGCCCTCTGTGGAGGGCCAAGTGTTTCCTTTGTGCTAAAAAGAAAATCATAAAGTCCATGTATACACCTTAATAGCATATATTCAAAGTACATAGGGAGTTCCCCCTCTGTTAGCTGAAATAGGTGCTTTTTTTGTTTGCATGTTTAAAACCTGCCGAAATGCCAGCTTTTGTGTTGTGCATTCAGTCCCTACTGAACTAGGCATAAGAGTGTGCCTCAGCTCATGCATGGAAAACGTAGGCAGGCTGTGGTTCCCCTAAATGGTTTTTTCAAAAGGGGCTGGGATATTTTGCTTTATTGGCAGAGTAGTGAACTTAAAGAGAGTGGTCCTTAAAAGGAAATGCACTCTAGAGGCTCTGATATTTCCATAGCGATGGCTGTGGCAAGCTTTCTATTGTCAGCCCTTTATTTTAATCTTCCTCTGGTAATTAACTTTTTGAAGGTACTTTTTGTACCTTGATTTTGTCACGTGCCCCCTCTGTTTAGAGGATCAATGCTTAAGATGATATCTCAAGGGGATCTGCAGCAATGTCTCAGGAGTTTTGTTTCTTTACCTTTTTTAGTTTGAGATTTATTTGGTAAAGCATTTCAAGACTAAGGAAATTGACTGTAATGGTGCTTCTGCCTTGCTTGGGATCAACAACCTCAGGAACTACTTGGGGATGAAAAGTCTGAATACATGCTACTTGGTTTTCTTCAATGACGTTCTGGGATTTCAGGAGCAGCAGGCGGGTAACTCGGAATTATCCAATTCTGAAATCCTGGCAGGTCCCAGTGGAAACAGTGAGCCCTTACTGTTATTGCTGCAGATGCTGAAGTCAAGTTAAGATCTAAAGTCTTTAAAAATGAAGTTTTGCAGCTTTTCATTAGAAAGAAATAGTGAAAGCAGCTAAAATTTTTAAAGATATATATATACCAGTGTATTGAGCGCAGTTCCCAGCTCAAAGTAAAAGGGGTATTATAGCTCCCTACCCAAGAAACCTGGGATCCAAAGTGCCTGTGTGAGGGGGTGGGATGCAGCAAAGAGAAAAAGAGAGGAAAGCAGATGAAAGCAGTAGTGGAGAGACATGGCTTCTGATAGCGTGATGGAAGGAAATTCATGCCAGGGATGAGCTGGTTGGTTGGGAGACATGGAGGAGGGATGGGATGCCAAAATATCTTTTTGTATCAGATCATGGATTTTGTATCAGATCATGGATAACCACAATCAAGGTGCAGGTTTCACAAAGGCTCACTCAGTGTGGGTGCTGTACTTGAGATCTCAATCCCAAACACTCTGTCCTCCTGGTCTTCCTTCTGCATAGCAGTACTGTGGTTGAGCACCTTTGGGAGACATGCTATCTTCTTGTTGGAAGAACTGAGTATCTCCTACTGAATTTTTTGCAAGGAAATATGGAAAGTAAGGTTTTGAAGTACTTGAATCATCATAATATGCAGGATTAGAGTTGTAGCTGCATTTAGTTTCACTCAACTTTTTGAAGCTGGAATTAAATTGAAAATACATTTCAGTTCAAAACAGTATTAGTAGAGTGCTGTAACCAAAACTTAGTAAACTGATCAGGATTTAACTCCAGAATTATAGGGATTTTAGGAACATTGCACTAAACACCATAGATCATGTTGGTTTGCTTAGATAAAGAGACAGGGCTGTTCATGATGGATTTACTCCATTGTACTCGTTGCCTTCCTTCACTTCCCCCCACCTCTTTAAATTATGGCTCCATATAAGATCGATTAGTGTAAACTGCTGCTCACTGGGTTTAAGAGGAACAATTTTCTGCAGCTCCTTCACACGGGTTTGAAAGGAAAAAAATACCAAACATTCTGCTTAATTAAGACCTAAAGAGGCGGTGCAAACTTTTGATGATTAATTGAAGCATGCTTTAGACTGATGCATATTTAGTTATTATAATGTGATAATTTTATCTTGTTATACAAACTACTCCCTTTGGGAACATGATTTAACACTGCAAACACTCCGTGTTTGTTGCATTGTTCATTATGAAAAATACACAGGCTAAAAACCACAAGGAGATATAACTGAACAGTATCTGTGTGGTGGGTGCAGGGAGTACTTCTTCCACCTGTAATGACACAACCCAGAGGCAGAAAAACACAGTATTGTAACTCCCACAATATCTCTCTCAGTTGAGAACTCAGAAATGTAGAGGCTGGAAGTTTAGATCTTGTGCAGTATGTAGAAAGAATTTATCTTTCTGTTACCTGGTCTGATTACAGAGGACAGCAATATGTATGTTCTGCTGAATGTCCTCCTGTTACAATTCAGTTGTGTCAGTCCCATTTCCTCCTTATCTGACCTGTAAGAGTGCCCATGCTACCTGTCATAAGTGTGACAGATCTGAGGATATGCTAAACACTTTGCAAAAGCAGGTCATTAAGGTCCAGGCCTAGACGGAGGGGGAAAAAACCCCAGTTATTAAGAAGTATTTTCTTTCACTTCAAAATTATCTGTTCCAGGACTTGGAAATGATATTTTTGTACTTAACAAACATGTATCAGCACAGCTATATGAGTCCTAAAAGTGATGATGGATGATCTTCATCAGAAGAGCTGCTCCAGTGGGAGCTCATATGATGGATGTAGGCATGGTGTCAGGATGAGCTCATGTTACTTTAAGCAGATATGCTAAGCTAGACTACCAGCAAAAGTCTGACTATGGGCAAAGAAGACCATTGCCGATGTAATAAACTGGTATAATTATTGTGGAGAAGTGCAGTTCTAATCAGGAAAAGATTAGAATAAAGATGGAAGACAGATAACCAGCCTTAAACTACTGTGTTTGAAATTTCCTGCTTCCTTGTGATCTCTTAGCAGTAAGTTCTTCTAGCTGAGCGCTCTAGGAACAGGGATTTGATACATTTTCCTGAAAGCAGGGCAGGAATCTGGTAAAGTGATTTTCAAAGAATTTGGCCTTGAAAAAACAAAGGTCTGTGAAAAAGTGAGAGGAATTTTATCTTGAATGGAATGCAAGATACAAATTTCTGGTTTCAGATTATTCCAACTTGTGTTTAGCAGATGACAGCACTTAAATCCCAAGACTGTCTTTTCTTATTTCACACAATCTTAATGTTTTGAGGCTACATTTTTGCTTCTCACTGCTGGTAGAAATGCATGAAGTAATACTTTCTGCCAACCTTGCAGTCCTGATTTTTGGTCACTAAGCTTAATACATTGTAACAAAACATGCCTATTAGTTCTTTTTACAAGGTCTGCTCAGATCTCTACCACAACTGGTATGAAGAAGGAAAGCACACAGTCAGGTTTGGAGCTTTATCATTGTCCCCAGCTGTCATTCACACCCATAGGGCACAGCTCTGTACTCTCCCAGGTACCAAGCATGGCTTCCTTTCTCTGATGTTCTTAGCATCACTTGTAGCTGAAGGAAAGGATTTGATTTTAGATCAAGTTTTTCCTCCCACTGTGCTGGACCTGGTTGATGGTCCATAGGAATGTGATAGTGGATGTTTTCTATTTCACTTGGTGAACTGCGTTATAAAAAGTTAAGAGTTGTATCAAAAAATGACTTGAGCAAATGTACACCTGAGGGAGCAAAGATGACTTGGAAAGTGATGTATTAGTGTCCTGCCCCAGGATGTGTGTACTCTGAACCCCCTTCTGAAGTACTGCTCTTTCCTGGATGCTTCACAAGGCCATACTCAGTTTATCCTTTTGTAGCAGTGTCCCTGAGTCTATTAAATTGAAGAGACATCTAGTTCTGTTATTGCTGTTACCATGAAATGAAAAGGATTATGTTGTCTGATGACTAGGGTGATGGAGGAGTAGAACAGAGAAATAGTTTGAGTTCCTTGTATGTAGCTAGACTATTTCTTTCCCTTTCCCCTTCCTCCTTTCAAAATGATGACCAATTTGACTAATATAGGTGATGCCTCCTGGATACCACATATCACTTCCTGAAAGTGCATACAGTGGCTGGAAGTAGTAGTGTGCAGACCATTGTCTGCTTTTTTTTTTTTTTTTTTTTTTTTTTTTTTTGACCATCAGATCCATGGACCACAAGTGAAGCCACGCTGCTTCAAAGGATTCTCTGGGAGGTGGTGGTGAAGTTCTCTGCATGGCAAGACAGCAGCTTGACACAGAAGGGTCCCTCTGCCTCTCCCTCCCCATGTCAGGATGTATCTTAGAGGGTCTTTGGTAAAAGGAGGTGGACTGAACCTGACTCTCCTGCGTAACCACCTGCAGAAAAGTGCAGAGAAGTGAATAATATGGTTTTTCCGTGTAAACAGCTGCTGCTGGAGCCTGTGTAATTAGAAATGAACAATTGTGTGGGTCTTTCTCATCATCTATGGGAGACAGTTCATGTGAATCAATGAACAGGTATTGAATGACAGCTGAGGTGCTCCCCCTATCAAATCACTCATGAAAGCCCCTGAGAATCCCAGTGGTGCATCTCTGTGTTTCCCCTTAAAAACTGCGTCCCAGACAAGATAACCTGCTTCAAAAAGAGCTACTTCAGCACCTACTTTGTCAATGAACTCTCTTTCAGCTCTGTAATACTCCTTTTTCATTTATGAGAGTTCCTCTCACCCAAAATGAAGGCTATTAGAAAGGTATCACTGGTAGATCTCTTTTCCAGAGATAAAATGCTTCTTATCAGTAGGAGAATATATGTTACTGTTATCTGAAACAAGAGTCTTCTGTCTGGTTCCTTTGATTCCGAGGATCTCCTGTTGTCCTGGTACATTCAAAGGGGCAGGTTCAGTCTGTAAGGAATTGGTTTATTATGGTGCAAAAGTAGCTGAATCAGGGTGCCTTTGTAAAAGATAAGTACTTCAAATGGCTCAGGATAAGAATGGGGGGAAGAGCTCTTGGGCTGTGCTGGAGTAGTTGGCATCCTGGACAAGAGCAGTCTGCAGAGAAAGCGGCGATGACCCCGTGCAAAACCACCACAGCAGCACCCTGTGTGCCTGGCTATGTGACAGCCAGCTCAGGGCAGGCTTTGTGACCCTAGAGATGCCTAGTGATAATTTTGGCCAAATTGTTTTGATTTCCCTTTGCGTTCAGTTCAGGCACTTATAATACTGGCAAATCCCACTTTAAAGGGTAATTGATACAATACATTAAACACAAACCTCTGCTATAACTTGGCCTTAAATATAGGTTTAAAGGTAGACAGTCTGATTAAAACTAAAAGGTCATTATTTTACATAGTAGAATTTTATTTGTAGCTGTAAATCATAACACAATTTGTGGAAGGAAAAAGTTATTAAACTGGCAACATTTATTCCAATAAGGTGAGTAAAATGCAGCACGTAGTTCTGAGTTATGATAGTCAGGGAAAGGAGCCAAATCACTCTGCTAAAAATTAGTTTGCCAATAATTTTACAGAACGATGACAGTGTAGCTTCAAAAACAAATCCTTTATAGGGAAATAGGATGGCTGCATGACAGAATCTCTAAGCTATGAATTCTCCACAGCTCATGGACCAGGAACTGCTTTAACAATTAGTCTCCAGGGATATTTTTTCCCAGAAGTTAGACAATGGCTGCTGTCTGTAACTGAAAGGTCATTCAGTATCATAAACTGGACATAAGATCTGAAGCATTCTGAGTTTTAAGTTGGAAAGATTCCTGCTAACTTATTGACTTGATCTGTTTGGCAGGCTTAACTATTCACTTCTGTTGCCTGTGAAGCTGAGGTGGGAATGATGACCACATAAGGATATTGCTGCACATTAGTAAATAAGCTCTAGGGTATTTTTACATGGCAGAAGGCATACATGCCACATTTGTAACACGTTAGAGAAGAGCTCAAAAGAAGCTCGGGAACTCTGCCTGAATTAAAATTTGACCAAAGAGTTATAATAACTGAAAAGTAACCTGGCAGATTTTGCCACAGCGCTGCAACTTCTGCTTTGCTCAAGTCTATGTTTCTGTGACTGCTGAATTAACACAAAAGCTCCCTGTTTTCTATGCTAGTCATTTCAAAATAATAGAGAAAAGAGGTGTTTTATGTTCCTGCTTATTTAGAAGAGGGCTTGTGTTAGAGACCTGCCTTGGTGCAGCACTTTCTGGCTGTGTTTTATCGCCAGCTTGCTGAGCAGAGCATCTCAGGGACTCACTACAGCAGACTGTAAGTAACGAAGCAGCAATGCCCACTAAACCTTCAGCCTTGGTTACTCATTTAATAAAGAGCTGTGCGCTCTTAAGTGTACTAAAAAGTTCTTGAGATTTCCAGACATTTCCAGCAGTGCAGAATTTTTGAAGCTAATCATCTTTTCCAGCCATTTTAGAAGCTTTGCCAGTCTGCTGAGTCTGGCTGGCACAGGTCACTGGCTGCCTGAGGATGATGCTGGTGATCACAGGCAGGCACAGTTCTGCTCTCTGACACTGAGGAAGTTAGAAATAAGATGAACTGGTGCTGCTTTATCTAAGAGTAAGTGTGCAGATGTCTGAGGAAGGTGTTTGCATCTCATGTAAACATTGTTCTTATATTTTTGTTGTAGAAGATGATGTGTCAAATGTACAAATAATGTGTGCCTGGTGCCAGAAAGTTGGAATCAAGCGGTATTCCCTGAGTATGGGAAGTGAAGTGAAATGCTTCTGCAGCGAGAAGTGCTTTGCAGCTTGCCGAAGAGCATATTTCAAGAGAAACAAGGTAAGAGAAATAAGGAAAGATGTAACCTACATAGACATGGCTTTAATCAGGCCCAGCCTGAGTCTCATTCAGCATCTAATAGAAACTCTTTTCTTTTGTTTTCTCTGTTTCACCTAGTCCCACCACTTTCCATCTGTATTGTCTGTTGGACTGTCAGCCCTTTACTAACCTTCTTTCTTTCAGTTTCTCTCAGCTTGATACTTGGGGTTTGTGAGAGTCAGGGAATTTAAATACTAATAAGCATTAACATAAGACTCTGAAGACTCATAAAGCCTTAGAGTCTCAGGATGCTTCCTACACATACACAACTAAGAGGAAATATCAAAGAAATAGAGTAGAGAAAGGTTGTGTATGACAGAGCCACCAAGTCCCATGGCACTGGGATCATGGCCAGTGGGTAGATGCTTTTAGGGCCTTAGTCTCAGTCCCATCACAAGACTGGACATCTTTTTACTGCTGCTAGTGAGCTCTAGTTTCATTCTTTAAAAGTGCATAATTTTTAATAACTTAGCATTGCTACTAAATTCAGACACTATACAGTTTTTGGGTTGGAGTAAGCAATGTTAGAACATCTAGAGTAACGTGAAAGCCCCTCCTACTCAATTTAAATTTAACTCCCTCTAAAATTAGAAAGCAATCCTAATACTGAATGTCTACAAAAATTGCTGTAATCACTGAAGCACAGTGCCTGAAAATGCCCTCTAGGTTACTTCAGCATCTGTTTTCCTGCAGCAGAATTTGTAACACATCATTTAAAGAAAAATAGAGAAGAAACACCTCAAATTTTTGGTTGTTAAAAAAGTAACTGTGGTTACTTTTGGTGCTTAATAATGTGAGCCTTTGGGTAACTTTTTGTTGTAGAAATGTTTATCATTCATAAAACTCTTTACATTTTGGTTTCCTAAATGATGCCCTTTACCCTCGTGCTTCAGGACATTCCAAGCCTGTCAAGTTCAAACTCACTTCAGGCCTCTAAATCTGGTCTTTTACATTTGTCATAGTAAGAAATAAGTACATATGGATTCTAGACTCAAGATGCAATGTTACAGCAAATTAACTTCCTTTATAAATTTGGGTCACATCATCCTGCCAAAAAAAAAAAAAAAAAAAAAAGGCCTGAAGAATTGGGTTGCAAAAATCAGTAGAGTGGAATTTTAGTGGCAGTCTTGGAGAATCAAGCTCATAGTGTCCACTGGAGCAGACAGGCAAGTAAGTCACATGAGTGTTCTGTGAAGAGTGTTGTTTACATTCTTTTTATCTGGAAAAAGTGTAGAGGAGGGAAATACACACTCCTTAGGTGCTCCTCATTTGAGAATAAATGTGCATGGATGTATGTGCACTTTTATCACGTACAGTTCAGTGTGCCTTACAACATGCAAGGCACAGTCCAGGCACTCTGGGCTGACAGGATACAGATCTCTATCAGCTGATGCTCCTGTGACTTCCAGTCACAAATTGACATGGATAAGATACTTCCTAGTAATGGAGGCATTGTCAGTGATCCTGGTGAGGTGGTCCTGTGTGTCCAAAACTGATGAGTACCAGATAATTTGGGAAACCTTGGAGAGGCAGATGAAAGAACTTGGTGTATTCTTTCTTACCTACAGCTTAGATCCTGAAATAAGAGATTTAGATCCCTGCTAAATGAAAATAAATGCATGTTAACATAATGCATAGGTGTACTTCAACCTTCTAGTAATCCATTAGTAGTAGAATTCAGTAATAGTTTATGACGATGAATTCAATCACTGAGGCAGTATATGAAAAAGTTCCTTTTTACCTAACTTACTGTTTATTACCCTCGTGCTTTATTGGAGGCCTCCTTGCCCTTGTATTGTGAGAAAGGATGAATTAGAGCTTCACATTCTCCTTGATTCCCTTTCCCACACCTCTTAACTTCTTCTGGAAGATGCTGAATATTTCCATCCGGAAAGTTCTCTGTATTCATTATTTGTATGTGTGTGTATCCACACACGCACACACACACACACATATATGTGTATATAAACACAATAGATGTTCCTAATATTTTCATATACCAGCATATCCCAGTGAAATGTCCTATTATTCACTAAAGAGGTTTCAATCTAACAAAATGGCATGTGGGAGGACTTGGCAAAACATGGTGAGAAAACATTATCACGTTGATTGGCTCTGCTTCAAAGCTAAGCCAGTGAGTTAAATTTTCTTTCCCTTTGGACCTGTGGAACCTGGAATTTGACAGGATCTGGCTGAGCAGAGGAAATCTGTAGCTGCCCTTTGCCTTGTATATTTATGGCATTAGATGATCTGGGGACAGAATATTTAGGAAGTGCTGCTATTAAATTAAGACAAGCACAGTAGAACTCAGCAGACCCTCACGCTTCTGGTTTTGCACTTCACCTGTTAATAACAGAGTGGAGCCTTGAGAAATAAGATCAAAAGAACCAGGATGCAATAGTTTCAGATTTAACTGCTGACCTTTGCTCTGTTACTGCTATTCCAACAGCATACCTGTCTTCTCCATGACTCTAATGCTTATTTATGTATTTTAAGGAGTTATGCCACTCTACACTTTCTCATTTTTCAAACAGAGGAGCAAAACAGTCACGTTTCATCTGCCTTATGCATGTTTTAAACAGTGGATCTCTGCCACAATATAGTGTTGTATTACATTAAATATGTACAGCTGCTGCATTTCTGGGAGCTGATAGGACTTTGTGGTCATTTTATTTAAAGCTTGAGTTTCCTAATGGATCACGTTAAGCAGTCTTCCCTCCCTCCCCTAGATAAGAAGTGCTGTAAAAAGTGCTTGCCTCAGATGATAGGACTGTTTAAGCAGTAAAGAATTAGTCGTCACTAATGCCTCAAAACAGCACTAAGTAATGCTGTGGATTATCCATCTCTGAATGACAATTGCTGTGTTCAGAATCCTCGTCAAAAAAATCTTTTCCCATACACAGGGGAAATGCACACTACAGTGCTGTGTGCCACAGATTCCCAGCTGGGAGAGGGCTTAACCCACACTGAAGTGCCCTGAAAGTGCTTCACAAAGCCCCAGGTCAGCTGGGCACTGGCTGCTCCCAACCTCCAAGTCCTTTCCAGCCCGCTCCTGCACTAGGCTTAGCAAGAGTAGCAACACACTGCAATAAGCTGGTGCCTTCCTGGCCCTGGGAGCTTTGAACCGAAGGAGTTAAGTCAGAGGTGCCCATCAGACTTTCCTGCCTTTTGTCCTGCTCCAGAAGCTGGGCCCCTGTATCCTCTGCATCCATGCAGAGCCAGGGTGGTCAGGGAGCTTCATGCCTGGAATGGGAAGTTTGTAAGGAAAAAGAGTGGTTCAACCTTAAGTTGCTTTTCATATAAGAAATGCAAATTTTGCTCCAGGTATTTTGAAGTCATGACCGTTTAAAATTATATCAGCAAGCAGCCATGCCTTGCAAGAATAGAAATATATATGTTTTGAAATGATAAAGACTTTCCCAACAGAATGAATTTGTCTAAATTATCAGAGATAAATGAACAAAAAATTGAGGCTTTTACCCCATTAAGCAAACCCCAAAGTATTTAGACAAGATCCAATTGAGAAAGAAACCTAAAAAATACCACCACTGCCACCCCCAAACAAAAATAACCCAAATCTGCATTCCTGCTCCTGTTTTGTCCAGTTTCCCCAGTCAAATACACATAATGAATACTGTACAATGGTGACCTGTTGTGGATAATATCAATTAAAGGAACCATTGGTGGAAAAGCAAGCATTTGGACTAATGTTAGTAACCAAAGATAGAAGATTTCGATGGTCCCTTCTTAGAGTTAATTATTTTGGCCAACTAATGCAAAGTTAAGTACCAAAGAGTCATGTAAGGGCAAAAAGCACCAGCCCACCAAGTTTCGGAATATGAAATTTAAAGGGAGCAGTTGGACTCATAATTGGATCCAGTGAGTCTGAAGCTTGAAAAGATTAATTTTGAAATTAAGTTGTTTGACTCAGTGGGTCAGAAAACAAATTTATTATGAGCAAATAGCCAAACGTAGAACTAGGACTGACTTCACAGAGGTTATAAACTCTCTTTACAGATACATTAAAGAATAATTTACTTGATTTGACTAAGACTTTGGAGACATAGTGACGGCAAGGTTCTCAGGCTGTATTTTATACTTGACCTTGTCCCTGCTTTGCACTGCCTCCCAATTAGGAAGAAAGATAGATGTTTTTGTTTACAGTGCAGTCCAATTTCATTCATACTAATAAACAAAAAGGCATAAATCAAAAAGTAAAAGTAAGCTACTCTTTAGCACCATGAAGATGTAAACAAGGATGACCCTTTTCTCCCTGTAAAGTATAATGATGGGGAACACTCTGTGTTAGTAGTGCAGACAGGGAGTGTGGTTTAGGGCCCTTTATCTCATCTGTGTGGCAAAAATGAATGTGAACTATCAAATGGAGCTGTAAGAAGTCATACACAATTATTTAGTACTCAGTTCTCTTGCATTAGATGACTCCTCACATTTTCAAGCTATATTTAAAGATGATAAAGAGCATGCAACATCATATAGCTTTAACACTCTTGCTGCATATTTTTTTGGTTAATTAATATCTATCACTAAGTGGTAATATGGACATTTATATACAAACTATAAATGGAGTAAACAGCAGCTATCATTCCCCAGAATTATTACTGAGGATTGTCAGAGAAAGTTCTCATGATTTCAAGCTTAATTGTGCAGCCTAACAGTGCATGAGAGATATTTAGCAATCTCACTGTTAAGTCAATGAGTAATGGCAAATAAAAAGCTACTTTCATCTCTTTCTTATGCATCTACAAAATTTAATTTGTGAAGTGATCATTATTCATTGAAATTTAGAAAATTGCTTAAAGCAACTTGATGCAAATAGTGCCCTGACCAAAAAAAAAGAGCAACCTTAGCTGTTCCTTTAGACTCCCTTTCCATAGTTGAAACACACGGGGCTGTGAATACAAAATCTATTTCTCTTAGAGATTTAACATGCATTAATCAGGTGTTCAGAAAGGTCAGTGCAGAGCAGGTGTCCCAGCATCTTTGCATGCACTTGTCCATGTTTGGTTCTGTGGAGCTGTAGAGAAAAGCAGGATTTAATAGATGGTTCAGGAAGTTGCTTCTGCTGCTGTGGGTTTGCGTAGAACGTGCGTGCGTGTATTTGTGTGTGCACATCTGCGTGGGTGCGTGCGTGCGTTTGCCACAGCAGCCAATTTAAAAGGTTTCTTGCAAATGCTTGAAGGTAGAGGAGAAAAAGACAACAAACATCTCCATAGCTGTGATTGCTTTGTTGAGCTATAAATGAGCGCTGATGAGTGAATGCAGATGAGACGCTGAGTCTGCAGGGGAAACAGCTCGAGTGCAGGGCACAATTGCAAACTTCTTTGAGGAACTGGCTGGAGAAGGAGGGATAAGGAAAATAACCTCATTCAGAAGATGTTTTTAAAGTTTGTGGAGGGTTGAAGGGTGCAGATAGTGACCAAGAATCTGAACAGGGACTGAAATATTAAAAAATTCTTGAGCTGTGAAAGAAATGAGTGGCATTGGTCAGAAAGAAGATTGGCATCGTCTTGCTGTCATCAGCTGGCCTTGTTATTTGCAGGATGCTAAACCCGGAGATCTCAGAGAACTGCTTCCCTAAACCAGGGCTAGGATTTTTTGTGATTAGAAGAGGCAAATGAAATTCCAAATTAACTGACTGAGGCCATCAGTCAGAGTATCTTGCTGCTCACCCACAGCAAAGCAGAATGTATTGCCATTGCTAACAATGAAATGGGCAGCAGCACCTGACTGATGCCACCAGTGACTTAATGAAGGGATCTGGCAAACCCAGCGTGCTTGTCAGTTTGCGAAGTCAATGGACATTTTAATGTCCATCTGCTGCCATTTAATACTATAAATTTGAATCAAATTCCCATTGTCTGAATTACTAGCAGGTATCCAATCCAATTAAAAGGCGTGTTCACTTTTAATTTTAACCACTGTGTCACATTACATCAGCCGTGTTGCATTCTGGCTGCTTTGGTTATATCAAGATGAATATGCTAATTACAGCTGCCTCTTGGAGGGGCAGGCATTTGATTCAAACAAAGCTACCAGTTTATGTGAGGTGTCCTCACATCAGTTTTGGACAGCTTCAACGGTTGCGCTTTTCCTTTTTCCCAGAAGCTGGTTTTGTTTACATACAGATGGTAAAACAAAAACCACTAATTGTGTTAGGACCTGACTGGAAATGCTTTTAAGTTTTTTGCACACTGGGTGAATGCAGTTTAGAGCAGTGATTTGGATTTAAATAGATGTTCTGACACTTGGTATTGGAGAAGTGAAAAAGTTGCTACCTGCAGAGTGACTGAGGGAGCAATATGGCCAGTAGCCATTTTTCTGGAGGTTACTAACGAGCTTTACTGAGGTCTTAAATCACTTAGGATGAATTTTTGAAGGGGGGAGGAGGACAGTAGACAATAAACAGACATTTTGCTCCTTTAAAAATTTTGGCAAGATAGATCTCATGGTCTGCATCCACGACATTTTTACATCACCAAGGGATTTTTGATTAAAGAGTTTCTATGAATAATGATGCATCCAGGAAATGAGCAGATATAATACACACCAGTACTTACTTTACCTCTGAACCCCTTTGGTTCCAACCCATGTGAGCTAGCCAATTGCTCAAAGAAATACTGCTGTCCTTTATTTTGTGTCTCAGCTCAGGTTGCCTTAGATTCACCTTGGCTTTGTATGAAATTAGGCACCTTCCAGTTTTGTTTCCATATGCTCAACACAGAGTGAGCATCAAGAACAGTCTTTATTCTGACAAAAGCTTAGGGTAGATCTCCAAAGTGAATCTAATTTGCACAGACTGTATTTGGTGCCATTCTTCCCTTTCCTAATGAACACATCAATCATTAATACTAATATGAGCTGGGCAAATAAAGAAATGCATATTAAATGTTTGTTCAAAAATATCATGACATTTGAATAAATTATTGCCTTAATGGCATCTGTTCATTTATCAGTCAGCTCATTAACTTAGGGAAATATTGAAAAGGAGGTTGAGTATTTTTTTTCACTCTATATATTTTTATTTGAAAACAAAAATTAGGCAAATATGGTTTTCAAAAATGTGTTTGGATTATGAACAATGTTGTGAGCAACACCATTTGTACACACTTCTGAAAGGGTGTGTGGAATACAGAAATTGGAATTAATGGTGTAGTTTAATGGGGCAAAATACCCAGGCAGGGTAGCACAGTGGGCAGAAGTAAAAAACCTGAGGGGCCCAGCTGAAGGTAGAAGGTAATTTCTAATCTCCTAAAGTGTCTCAGGAGATGACATTACTGTCACATTTCGCAAGTGGCAAAGTAATTTGTGCAGGTGAGGCAGCAGTTCAGTGGTGTTGCGACATTTGGTGTCAGCTGACAGTCTGTATTCAATCACTCTGTTACACTCCCAGTGTGGTGGCTTTCCTCTCCATCGGCCATAGAAATCTCGCAGTAAATTCAAGGATGAAACTGAGTCAGACCAAGGGAGTAAATCATGTTGTCTCTCTTTTTGGCCCCTCTAGCCAGGAAAGTTTCATCCCTTTTAGGTTTGTTTGCAAACGTCTGCTGGTTTATGGGAAGACTGGAGAAACTCTTACACCCATTAACCTTGAGTCTGGCCTTGTGAGTTTAAATGAGGCTAGGAGAGGCCAAATGGATATAAGTTATAATCTGCTGGATGAACAGGAAAATGTACTACTGGGGATTGTTAGTTGAAGTCAGTTTCTTGCCATAAATCAAGCCATGCTCACTGTGCAAGCGTTAAACTTGATGGAAGAATGAGGTGGGTTTTATAGAGCAAAAGTCTGAAAATGTAAATGTCTTTCCAGTAGAAAATAGTTTCTCCAATAATATTTGATCACTTGGTGGCCAGATAAATTCAGTGACTGGCTGTGCTCTGTCAAAACCCCAAGCATTTTCAACTCACCAATTTGAATTTAAGTTGAGAGTAAACATATGTTGTGAGTTGTCAGACTTGATGCGATTTTGTATCTAAAATAAACGCACTAATCTGTTTAGTAATATTTAGAAACAACCATTTGATGGGTGTGGAGGTGGGGAGCATGTGTCTTCAGATGTTTTGGGTTTATTTGCTCTCCAGCCTAAGAAGCAGGAGGCCAGACCTTGCCTCTCACACAGAGGGCTGCCAGAGATGCTCCAGCAGGAGCCAGTCCTTTGGCTGGCGCACACAGAGCGAGGGGGAGATGTGGCTTTGTTGCTGTCCATTTATCTCAGAAGCAGAGCAGAGCATCTCTCCAGCCCTTCTCTGGGCTTTACCAGGGGAAGGGTCTCTAGTGGGGCATGGTAGCCTGGTGCAGCTTTCCTGGGGAGCATGGGAAAGCACTGAGGACTCAGCTCCTCCATTAGATGGGCCAAGTGCAGTAACTTTCCTCTTACCACATAGAGGGATGCAGCACTGCAGTGTCCTGTATGCCCGTGGCCCTTCTTTCCCTTGAAATTTGGAGTCTCAAATGAAAAGAGAAAAGTGTTGACTTAGAAATCAAACAACAACTCAGTCTCAATAACTCTCTTTATTTTTAATTTAGCCCCCAGGCTTTCACAGTTATAGTGCACAGTGCTACTAAAAATTAGGTGGAAGGGAGCTCCTAGAACTAAATAGAAGTCTTAAAAGATTGATCCAGAGATTAAAACAGTGCACTGACATTTAAATATTTATGGAGAGAAAGGTTTGAATGATTTCCTTGTGTAGTATTAAAATAATGGTCAACTTTGGCTATTGTTGAATGGCCTCCTTTTGAAGGAGCAATTTATCAATATCACTGCCTTGATAAGGCAACTCCCTATCAGTTTTGACTAATGTACAAGCATTAAAAGAACAAGTAGCTGTACTCCTGACTTCAGTGTGTGAAGGTGGTAACTTCATCCTAAAGAAAAAGGAGCTCTTAAAGAGGAGGTTCTATAATACCACGGAAAAGGGTTAAACAAGAGAAAGTTTAAAAAGGGGGGAAAAAGAAGCATTGAATCTCTCTGGAGGCTATTTAAGAACACCATATTAGATGCACAGATGGTATGTATACCTCTGAGCAAGGAAAAGTAGAAAAGGGGAGAGTAAATCTGGCATAGTTAAGTGAAGAAGTGCATAAGCTTAAAGGGACATTGTCAACTTAAAAATCACACTTTCACTGGAAAATTTGTTACCTACTACTGTTACAAACAACATCTATGATTACTGTAACTGAAAGATGAGACAAAAAATCTCCCTCTGCTTTTTTGTGTACTTTCTTTGGGCCTGATCCAGACTCCATTGTCATCAGCGGGTGACATCCCATTGCTTGTAATGAGCTTTACATCAGGCCCTGTGAATATTTGCCCTGTACATTGTGTACATGCAATTCAATTATTTTGCATCTCGTCTGTTTTCCTATTGTTTCTGTGGTTTTTCGCCCAGCAAGAGAGGAGAAAAATAAAATTCTTTCCATATAAGAAGTGTGATTGTTAAATGATGGAAATGCCACCAGGGGCCGAAGCATACATGTAGCTGAAATACCAAATGTTTTGCCTTTTTAAGGCAAAACAATTCCCTCAAAAAAATCAAAAACACGATCAATCAATTATAGCTAAAGGTTCCTGAGGTGAAGTGCAGAAATTATCTGAAAGGTGCAGGTAGCAGGCAGTGCAGGAAGTATAGAAAAAGTGGCTCTGTAGAAAACAAAAAGCCACCTGTAATTCCTCTGTGCCTGTCGACCATCCAGCCATGGCTCTGACCTCTTCTGGAAAAGTGGAACAGCAGAGAAACTAAATTAAATTTCCTATGTCCATCTTCACCACAGAGGATGATGAAGAAATTCCTCCCAAGGACACTGTCCACAGGAAATCAGAGTGTGGCCTTATAACAGAAATTGAAGTCTCTTAGGACGAAGTTACAGAGCAACTTTAGCAACTCGAGAGCAGTAAATCACCAGGAGCAGATGGTACTTAGCCGAGTGTTCCTAAGGAAATAAAAGTGTGAAGCAGCAGAGATATTGACAAGGATCTGCAATATATCATTAAAACCAGCAACTGTTCCTGAAAATTTGGAAGTCTTTTGTATGGTGCTTAAAAAAACCAAAACAAAAACAGAAGAAAAAAGGAGACATAAGAAGGCTACTTTCTTCTTGAGCACAGGAAATGAGAGTTCCTAAATAATTTTTATTTAATTTATTTAACAGCAGAATAAAGTAACTTCAGTTAGGCATGTTCTGGGCAGGTAGCAACACTGTAAAGAACTGGGATTTAACTTCTATACATAACAGCTTTTAGACAGGGATATTTAGGTAGTCATTTGGACTCAAGATCATGTTTGCTGGATAAGATTAGTTGGTTTGGATGTGTTATTTGATGTCTATGGATAGTTTGATGCACTCATGGAAGCAGTAAATGCATTTTGGTATGGCAGCATATTTCAGTCCATGTTTTCATAGGAAGCTGGACATTTAAATAAGAAACTGATTGCATTGAAAAGGACTCCAGTTTCCTGCCAAAAGAAAAATTACTTTATAATGCTGAGGAATGTTTTTATATGTTCTACACAATTTTTAAATTCAATTTGCTTGAGAAAAACAAATTGTTTTTTAGGAAAAAAGGCAAAAGGCAGAGACTCAATGCCCAAACCCACTCAAGCACATTCCCGTTTTCTGCAGTGTTACCGCATGGGCAAGGAGAAACAGACGAGTGCAGAGGTTCTGCCAAGCAAACACAGCTAGTATGTACACACGCACAGAAATCAGCTGAGGGAGGCAAATTAGAAGTTCTAATGGATTTGAAATTTAGTAAAGCAGTTGAAATGGCATCTCATGAAATCTTACCCTCAGATTAATTCCAATTACTTTGGATATGAACACTGTCAAGTGGCCTGAAAACAGGCTCAAGGAATAAAGTAAAGGGTGGTGATAAAGAGCAGCATATCAGGTTGTGGATAGAGAAGTGCCAGGGGGACTTTTGTGGGGTTGGTCTTGTTTCATATTTCATTAATGATCTTCAGGAGAGAACAGAGAACAAGTTCACTAACTCTGCAGCTGATACTGAACTAAGAGGAGCTGCAGATACCAGACAGGACAGAAATAGTTCTCTGGAGGCATTAGTAATAATGAAAAAAACCCAGCTTGTACTTTTACAAAAGTGAGTTAGTATGTCTAGAGGGGCAAAAAAAAAACCTGAAAAAAAAATCTTAGGGGGATGAGTGAAGCTAGACAACAACTTGAAGCTGAGGATAGGAGAAGGGCAATAAGTTGCATGATGCAGATATAATAATAGTTAAATGGGCAAGAGTCTGAGGTGGTGGAATGTTGAGGAGGATAGTTGGGTGGTTGCTGTAGTGTGGATAGAGCAAGGAGTGGCAAGATTTGGAGAGAGTTTGGATGTGCAGAGTTCAGTGATCAAAAAAATCAAAGATGCTTTAGGGAATACAAAAATGTTAAGCCTGTGGAGAAGGAGGAGAGGAGTGGACTAGAGGTTCATCTTTTGCAATTTTCATGTGTAATACTCTGAGGTGTTAACACTTGTAACCAGGGCCTGAAATGAGCTGGTTTGCTTGGGACTGCTTAAGCTGGGAAAGGCAAACACTAGTGAACACTGGGGCTGGCACTGGCAGGGGGAATGCGTTCACTGTCCTCTGTGTATGTTCTGTCTCCTGCAGAAATGAAAGGATAGCATGCTCGGATTCAGCAGGAGTTATTGCTTCCCAAAATTACACTGCCCATTTTTAGACTCAACTGTTACAAATAGTTAAAGACCTGAGCAACAAGCCACTGAAATAAACAGGACTGCTCTGTTTGGAGTAGCAGTTGAACTGGTACTGAAATTAAATGATGTAGTTGCAGAGGTTTGATAAAACAGATTATTAGCAAGGTATATAGCTAAACCAAGTGAAAGAGCAGTAGAAACCAAATCTCATACATGAGAGTTGTCGTCCGCTGTGTCAGCCCCAGATGCATCCTGTAACTGTGTAGATTACGGGATATTTTTCATTCCTTCCTTCAGGTATTGACTATTGTCAGCTGCAATTTGCCAGATGAGAGGAACAAATGGGCTGATCACTATGGCGAGACCCATCTTCCTCATCAGAGCGGTTGCACTGCTGGCATAGCAAGCATGAAGGGCTCTGTGACATAACCCAGATCCAAATTGACGTGTCCCGTTTGGTTGGGCAAATACGTAGCTGGTGTAAGCAGGCGTAGCTTTATTTAAATAAATGGGGCTACTTGGATCAGCAGTAATTTTGGCCCAGTGTAGGAGTTGTAAGAGCTCCATTTAGTTCTTACTGCATCTGCAGGAGCAATAGGTTTGGTATAATCTTACTGAGGAGTTTTTTGTTAATACCATTCAAATGAAAATATTTTGTCTCATTTTCAGTTATTCTCAAGTCTCTCTTAAAAATTTTCAGCCTTCATAATGCAATTGTCAGGGTCACCACACTGCTCTTTTGGAGTATTTTGAAAATGTCAATATTTTCTAGTATTTGCTGTTGGTGAAAATATGGAAAGTGTAAAAGATTTCTTATAAAAAGACTAAAGCAGTATGTGAGGTTGTGTTCAATCTCACACAATAAGGGCTGTTTTTAAGGAAGGGTCATGTAGAGCTGTAATTCATTATATCTGGACATTTCAGCATAAAATGTAATGTGTAGCAGCTTCACTATGCATAACCTTTCCAAAGAACGCAACAGAGATATTACAGCATGTCACCTAGTTTGTAAGTTGTTTCCTAAAATTGATTTCCTAAAGACAGTTTACAGAAAATATGGTTATTTTGAGCTTTTTATTTCTTCAGCCTCGAACTTAGGCGTGAATAACTCAAAACAAATTGCAGAACAGAATATGCAATAGCATACTGACCACTAGTTTCAAAACAAAGGAATTATTTTGGTTTTGTGAGTGTCAGGGGCAGTATTTCCACTGATGTCAGTAGGATGAGAACTGAATCACAAACTTCAAGCCAGTGGTGGCATTACAACAGGAAAAACGAGGGATTCAATATTTGTGCTCTACAACTATAACTTTTTGCTGATAAAGCTAGTATCAGGTATTTTAGATTTAACCTAATTTATATTAAATAAAAATAAAGCTCAGGTCTGCCACAGTTAGGCTGGATAGATCTTTATCCTCCAGTAGCCCAGGGCAGGGAGGTAATGCACGTTTTTCCTCCTTCACCATTCTGCCTTATCTTTTCCCTTGCTTTATTAAATGGAACCTTTCTAGCCTTCACAACATAGCTGCCAATCTTTTAACCTCTCTATGGCTATGTCTTCCTGCATTTCCTATCCTCTTTCTGCATTTTCACTGGTGAGGTTAGGATGAGGTATGGCATTTTCTGTTCCCTGTTGTGTTCTCTATTTGCAGCATGTCTTGTATTGTGTTAAGGATATTTTCTTAAGTTGCTTTTTTTCCATTGGAAGGTACCGAGGAGATTCTTGGTTGTTTTTCCTCTGTGCCCTTAATGGGGTTTAACTTACCACCCCATTAAACAGTCATTTCTTATGTGCAATTGTGATTGCTGGAATGTAGGTTACTATTATTAATCATCTTTCCATACTTGCTGTTACATTAATCATGTGAGGAGACATGGGCGTAAGTTTGGATCCAACAGGATGACAACTTCTTGTTCGTGGTGATCCGAAATTCAACCCGTGAAGCAAAGAATGACTTTTACAAGTCATTTTCATGTTTGCCAATTTTGAAGGCAGCTCTGTGCCATTTTGCAGTACTCCATGCTAATTATGACCCGTGTGGATTTAGGGATTTCATGAATAATACAAGAGAAGCAGGAGCAGTTGGAAAAAAAAACAACAAACCACCCGGTTTCACACGTTGTTTGTGTCAGGGCTTGGTAATGGATTTACCCTCGAACACAGTCAGCACTGAGAAGACATTCTGGTCTGCAGGGCCTCACACTGTGCACGCAGGAGTCGTTTCGGTTTTGCACGCACGGCGCGCTGGCTGCTCTCCCTTTGTTTCCAGACCGCGTGTGCTCTGCCGCATACATGTGCCCTCACATATTCCTACACAAAATCGACTTTCACGCCCAGGAGGGAGGAAGTCTAGCACGTTTTCTGCATGCTCCTTCGGGAAGCAGACGAGCAAAGAGGACAGTACAGCTGTAGACATTCTGCACGGAGATAATCAGTGCCCCAGCAGGAGCACCTTCCCCACACAGCTGTACAATTCCCTTTGCTCCCTAGAAGGCACTGCACCCTACGTGCAGTTTCCAAGCTACATTTAACACAATTGCCCATCAGCACTTAGGAAGCAGTTACCACAGAAACCCAGCAGAGACCAATTAGTCACATGATTAAATTAATTAAAATAACCCAGGGTATCTGCCATCTTGCTTCTTTCTGCTATGCATAGCACATGACCCAGGCAGAGATGTAATTGGGTAGCATTATCATGCCTTTTAATCCTAGAATCATCTTCATACTGTACTGTAGGTGGTCTTTGATTTTTTCTTTTTCACGGGTCTACAAAAATCCCTTTCCCAGAGATCTGTCTTATTCCTTTGCTGCAGAGACGCTTTATTCGTTTTCTGGAGATCTGTGTTATTACACAAAAAAAATTCTCCAGCCCCCTCAATAAGCCAAGTAGTATCGAATTTACAAAACATCAGATTTAACAACAGCAAGATTTGTTATGTTTGGGATAAGAGGATTTGGAAACATTTTCAATTGCACAGCTAAGACTTTTGGAGGTCTTTAATGACAGCTCTAACAATGCTTGCCAGGGAGAGCTCTGTAATATGTATTAGCACTTGACCTGAGAATTGTAAAGCACTAAGAAAAGACTGTATGTTGTGTCTTCATTTCACAAGTAATACTGTTACTGCAGTGGGGCACATTTAAGTGGAACAAGCTGTCTGCCTTGTAATACTGCTTCCTGGGAAAGGCAGGCAGTTTGGTTTCCTCCCTCTTTTTGAAACCTAGAAGTGCACAGTCATATTCTAACTTAGTAAATCGGTGTTGTCCTTGGTCGTTTGGCTGCCCTGATGGTGGCATCTCTTGAATATCCATGTCAAGTAGGGTTTTCTTCTACTATGTCAGTGTCATAGTTCTGCATGCACACAAATCATCTCTACCTTAAGCAGCATAAAACACAGAACATTGCAATTTCCGTCTCATCAGAGATTTGCTGGTGACTGCTCTGAAGTTACCTTGATCCACAGCACCAAAAGAAAAGAAATATTAATACTATTTCTGGCCCCAGAGTAGAGAGCAGCTTGCCTCTCCAAAGCAGATTCCATACAAACAGACTTGACAAAATAGCATGCATAAATTACATGGCTCCGATGCATTAATTCGTGCCTAACAGAGCAAGTGGCAACAACACTACATCCACAATGGGTGGGTATAAGATGGAAGAAATGAAGTCTGTGGGTTAATGTATAAATAATCAACTGTTACGGAATTTGCAAATATTATGGAAGAAAACTAGCAGGTTTTGCGTGTGCTGTATTGCTAAAGTGGCGTGCACAAACACATTTGCCAGGCTTAACTGGCTCTGAGTAGCCTGTCAGGAAGGATGTACATGTTTGGCAGTGCTCAGGCACAGATGCTGCAATACGAGATAGGGCCTGGTTGTGAGATGAGGTCTCTGTCTGCCAGAGTAGTGTCCATGGCAAAGGTGAGCCTCCACTAAGTCATAGCGCATTTCCTGAGGTGAAAGGAGCCTTGTGCCAAGTCTGTGGTTGTATAGGCATTATCCCCAGCTGGCCAACATCCCCTGCATCCAGCACACATGCATGTACACACGCAAATTATCAGGCATTAGTGACACCAGTGCTCTGAGAGTTTCCATTTTTCTTGTGTTTCATGTTTATCATTTACTTTACATCATGGGCTGCTGCAGTGTGTACAATACCTGTGGAAAAGTTGACTCTCTCTCTGTGTTTGATCTTGCTATTTTTGCAATAGGAACACTGGGAAATAGTGACAATAGGAGCACTGGGAAAGAAATTCTCCATGGGATCTCCCAGTTTTACACTTAGTAGTCCCATAGAAATTGGTTTAATTATGTTTCCATAAAACTGAGGTTTTATGGAAGGCATAGAGGCAAATCTGTTTGAAAGACTGTTGGTGCAGCAGCCATGTGCTCTTGTTTCCAGAATTAAAAAAATGTCCCGTAAATAAACTCATGAAAAGAATCATGATAAGAAAGCTTTCTACTCTGTATTTAAAGTACTGTTTCAACAACTTGCCTGCAAAGTTCTCAAAGCTTTTCGTCCTTTATAATACAGGACAAAAGTGGGGTTTTTTCAGACTAAAGCGAGGAAAAGTTTTGACTGTGTTTTCTTGTCAAGCTACATAAAATACATGTGTCTGAAAGCAGAGAACAGGCTCTTCTGTAACAGCTAAAGTGACAGCAAAGGCTGAGGTGGCTGTTTTGAAGTCTCCAATATAAATAGGAAGGGAAGGGGTTTTCTTTGATGTGCAAGAGCTCTATGTTCTTGATACAATTTTCTTGGTATGGTTTCTGGCTTTTCTCAGGGAACAGACAGGCCTCCTTATCTGAGTTTAAAGGAGGAGTGAGTAGTGATGGAAATATGGGTCCTTCTCCCAGTTGTCCTTGGAGTGGGGTTCATAAATGAGAGAGCAGGGACTGAAGTGGGTCAGTACCTATCTCTGTGCCATACCTGCATTGGGGAGTCATGTGCCAACCTCTTTGGAAACCAGGAGACAGAGCAGTTCATAGGAACCCTTCTAAGGTACAGTCTCTGCTGTTGGAATGATCGCTCCAGGAGCAGACAGATTAGAGGCAGGGATTGCAGAAAAACAGAAGCACTGGAGACTGAAGAACATAATGTTTTGATTGTAGAGGTATCAGGCAGGATTAGCAGGATTCCAGGCTTCCTTTGTAAAAAGGTGAAAAAATATATTTGGCTCCTTTAAAAAAGAAAAAGGGAAGATAGAAAAGGAAACTTGATAAATGCAAGCAATTTTGAAATAACTCTTGTGAATGAATGATCCAAACACACAGTGAATTACATGTGAAAATAAATGAGAGCAAATCAAGACAACAAAAGAATTTTGGTGGGATATTTTCTGCTTACCACAATAAGCAAAACAGAATAAAGAACTGTATCATAACAATTTGATTTTCCTAGATGTAAACACCTCATCTTCCAGGAAGTGTGATGGGGCTTACAGCTAGACATCCACATCTGGGAAAGTCAGGTCATCTTTAGCCTTTCATTTGAAGGCAGGCTGAAGCCAGTAGGAAGCTTGAGCTGAGTGGCAGTAAGTGATAAGCATTTGGCTTACATGTTTTTAAACAGGAGGAATGGATAAAGCATGTACTCCTGAATCATTTATGTATGAATTTTTTTGTGTGGTAGAGGACACGTAAGGTAGTCTTCAGAGCCTAAGTAAATTGTCTAATGCATTGCATGAGAAGGCGTGCCAGTGCAAGAGAAATTCAGTGCTCTGAATTCAGTCAGGAAGAAGGTAATCTAGGTGATAGGAGGTTAATTTTGGGGGATTCCTTTCTGAAAGAAATCACTGCTGCTAGTTCAGAAAGAGCTTCTGAACCCACAGCAGTCTGATATCCAGAATTCATCTATTACTAATCTCTCCACTCATTTGTATTCCTAAAATGGCTCTGACACAGAACTAGTTAGGGCAGAAATAACCTCCTGGAGGTCATCCAGGCGTTTCCCTACAATGCAAGAGGGTTTGTTTAATTTAATTGTAGTCTATCATCATAGTGTTACTAGATAAAAGCATATGAAAAATAGTCTGAGAGACTCTAAGGAGGTACTTTGTCTTCTGATATATTTCAATAGCTTTCCTCAACTCCTTGATGTTCGGAAAGTTTAAAAGAATAAATAAAAGCTCACAAACTTTCTCAGATTGTGTATAGAATTGTGGGGTTAAATTCTGGTCATTCTAATTAGTTTGTCTCAAGTGATTTCAGTAGAGTAAGGATTTTTTTTTTTTTTTTGGAACAGCTGTATTCACAAGTGGACCATTGCTTTAAGCGTGTTAGTATGAAGGACGTTGCTGGTATTCTTGATTAGAAACAGCATACAATTTTGGATAGATGTCAGGTGAGAACTATCTAACTAAAAGCTGGGAACAGATTCCTAGTCAGCTGGGATAAAGGAAGGTCCAGGTGACTCCAGTTTAGACATATTCAGCTTGTTCTGAGGCCATTTGGATAGGACCCAGTTTCCATATCCGCTGTGGCTTGTATTATCATTCAGGCTTTATGGGAACTGGAGGAGGAGTCATTCTGCTGTCGTCTGTTTCTCAAGAACTGCTTTGTCTGAAGGCCTAACACTTTTTACTTCTCTCAGAAGTATTTCCATTAATCCTGATTTTCTGTGCCCATCCTTGTCTCCCTCCTGCCAAAAGCTTCTGATTACTCCCTTGACTTTCCCTGTCTGTCATACCTGCTCTCTGTATCTGCCCTCATGCACCCCAGCATTTCCTACATGCCTCTGATGCCTACTGTGAATTCCACAGGAAATCACAGGAAGACTCTTTCTAAATTCCATACAGACTCTTTCTAAATTCCATATAACTAAGGCTTTTTTTCCCCACTGGAAGCACCACCTTATCTTTTAGACTATATTTATACAAATTCCTTGTGCTAGGGAGTTGTAGTAACTGTGTACCTGTTTTGCCCTGGTATTGCCAGTAGATTCATAGTACAATGGCAGCACACCATGGCTCTGCCTCAGGAGCTGACTGCCACTGCAGGTGGCAAGGGGCAAATGCCAAATAGGTAATGCTTTTATATATGTCCTTTCAACAGATTCTTGGTGGTGTATTGTTTTCTGCAGAAAAACAACTGGTCCCCATGAGGAACAAATAGTGACTCAAGGGCAAATTTTATTTTATGAATGTGGTCTGTGGATTGTCATGCCCCTTTTGCTCTCTGTCCCTTTTGCTTCTCTCTGGTCCCAAGCACCAAGGCTGTCCTTTTCACAACTTCTCTAGTCTAAATCCTGGCCCCTTTGAAAGTCAGAGATAAAACTTGGTTGCAGAAGGGCAGGATTTTAGCCTAGCCACTGAGCAGATGCCAGTCCCCACGCTGTGGATGGGTGCGTGTGGCTCTCCCCTGGGATGAGGCAGCAGTGTAGCAGGCTGAGTTAAGGGAGAGCATGCCAGTTGGAGGCTGAGGACACTAAACCAAGACATGCCAATGTTATTATTGCTGCCTTTCTGAGCTGCTTACAACACTACATGCTCCTCTGTCAATTCCACTCAGATTAAAAGCCGTGATGGAATGTACCTTTTTGTAATTCTGAATGGGAAATCAGAGATTATTTAGATACCTAATATGTATCTGAAAAGATGAGTGGGGTTTTTTTTCCCCTCCTTTGAAGAGTATTGCAAAAAGAAGCAGTAGCCATGAACTATCTGTAAAATTGTTGCCTTCTCGAGAGAGTTTATTACCCTTCATCTTTCATTATCCTAAGATATTTACAGGTAGCACCCATCTTCATCACCTTGAACATTCCCGCATGCTTCTATGGGCACACAGTGCACAGATGCTTAGGAGACAGGCTCCTTAGTGCCCAAAGACAGGATATTCTCATTTACTGTTTTCATTTCACTGCACCAAGCTGTGGAGCTGCAGCATAAGCAGCTTCGGACTTACTCAGCCTGCGAGACTCAGCGACACAGAGAGTTGTGACTGGTCACATTACGTGTCATATTAAAGAGCCTTTTGTCTCCATTCAAGCTTTCTGAAACAAGACAAATTATGATATTTTCCTGTTAATTTCTGTTAATTTCTTTCCTTAATGAGTTTCATTAAAATCAAGGCTTCCGGAAGACTGAGCCATGACAGCTGTCTAAAGACTGTTTCACTTGCTATGGGCTGTTTGGGCTGAATAATTATTTCAGCTTTGTGAGGATTATTTCTTTAAATAAGAACAATGATGCTCTGTTTGGGAAGAGAAACAAATGCTTGGAGTGGTGCAGTATAATTTCATAGCTCTGACTTGTAGTACTCAATGGCTTTAGGAATACCTGGGAAAAACACATCTCTGTCTGACATGTTTCTTAATGATCTCACTTAAGGATACAAAGGCAGCTATTTCAGCTGGCAAGAGAAAGAGGGGTTTGGCTTTTAATGAAGCAAATCAATTCTGCAAAAGAGAGAAGAGCTTGTTCTTTGCTCTTGCATTGCTGTGAATGTGACCCCAGAAGGAAAGAAAGAAAAAGCAAATCTTTCTGGTTTACCATTCATAAAATATTCCTATATGTTGCAGCCTAGATATTATGATAAGATAATGGCAAATATTTCAGTTCTTTTATATTACCAGCACTGTAAAATCTTAAAGATGCATAGTGTGTTTCACAGCTATTGCAGTTAAAAAGATGAGGCTTTTACATGATAGTTCAGTCTCTTTGCTGAGCTGACCAAATTTTTTTGACACGGAAATTCTTAAATCAAGGGGTGGGAAGATGGGAATTTTACAGTAGTACACTACTTCCCAGTCTGAACTGGACACTCACCACCTGTTTTCATGAGCTGTTGCACCAAATTCCTTGTCAGAGTTGCAGAAAACCCGGCTGGTTTGACGGAGCTCGTGTTCCTATTGTGAGTCTCAGATTTCAAGACCCAAATAGTAGATTTTTGTTTGGGGAAAGTGAGCATATTCTGAGATTTAGGGACACCTTCTCAACTTCCTAAATCCTTGCTCCTTGACCCCGGTTTCTAATCCTCTGTCCTTCCTGGTGCTGATTTTATCACACTACTCTTATTCCTTGAAGAATAGAGGCCAGTGACCTCTGCTTAAAATGAGATTGTAGTTAAGAAAGTGGTTATTTAGAAAAACAGCACCTTCTTGTTTAACAAAGAAATTCTGCGTGCTCTGTGTGCTTCCTGTGTTGACCCAGATGGATCTTGTCCCTGTCAGTGTGCCTGGAGAATGACCAGATGCCTTCCCACCTCAGTAAGAATCATCAGGGTAATGGGCAAGGAAGCCTGACATGCAGATTTTTTATTACCAGGAGTGAATCTCTGAAAGAACACAGCTTCATTTTTGGGTTACAGGTTGGTTTTATAAGACAGACAGCAAAGCACAACCCTGTCTGGCCTCAGAAAGCCACTGCTGCAATGGAAAACAAAGCCGAGTGTATCTGATGTAGTAACAGTCAAAGGGGGAGTCTTTCGGAGCTGGTGGGAGACAGCAGTCGCTGCCTGATGGATACTCAGGACACAGCAGGGGTCAAAGTGTTTAAGGTAATTGTGAACTGGCCAGCTGACAGCTGAAGATCTGCAGTGAATTTGCAGCTTGGACAGTTTCACAGGGAGGAGCCTCTCCCACCAACAAAGGGCTACATATCAAGTAAAGGTGGGCTTCTGCTGCTTTGCTTTCCTTTCCTTTGGACAGCTGCAGCAGTCAAAGAGGTGCACGCTCTCATCAGGAGAGGAAAGACACCCACAAAGGCACATGAAAGCCAGGTGGGTGGTCCTGCACCACATGAGCCCCTTCCTCTGCAGAGCACCCATCAAGGGAGCACCCCACAGGGACACCACATCTGGGCAGCCCTGGTGCAGCTGGATGTTTGTAACCTGTCATCATCATAGCTCTGGAACGAGGGAAAGTGTTTCCTTTGCTCCTTTTGCCAAGCCTGAAATTTCTGAAAGCACAGGATGAAATTAGGCAATTGATTCCCCTGAAAAAAATTGGACCTTGTTTGCTTAACTTACACCAGGTCTTCTAAAAATCCAAGCCCAAGTGACTTTGTTAGAGGGAATAGCTTGAGCTCTTGATGCCAACACTATTATATAAATCCAGAACCACATCATGATCTTCTTCTGTCATGTCTTAATTACTGTTGTGACATACAGTATGGGAAATTTCAGCAAGAAATCAGTTCCTCTAATGAAAAATGAGAAATAAATCAAAGGAAAGAATGAAAAATATTAGCATCATAAAATCAGTCACAATTAAACAATTTTCCCAAGAGAGATGCTGTCTTTCTAGTCAGTTGTTGGTTTGTTTTGCTTCAGTTCAGTTCTTTGCCTCTCTGCCTTTAGTGTTTCATGACATTTTACTGCAGAGACTTGATCTCCAACCATGAAAGCTATTTCAGATTTGCTCAGAACCCCACAGCTTCTGCACCCTGGGAGCCTGTGGAATGAAAGCCTTTGAGTGCATGATGGGCTTGGCTTTGCCACTTTCTGCTCCGTGGCTAAAAGGAGCTGGCATAAAAATCTGCTGCCTTTCTTATTGACTGGCAGCTTTTAGAAATCAGCCCATCTCCTCCACGTTACATGTAACAAACATGAAGAAGCTGGGTGCTTTGTTATCAGAGAATTGTAGTACGGTTTGTTTTGGAAAGAAATTCCAAGAACATTCAGTTCCAACTCCTGTGCCATAGGCAGGGACACGTCCCACTAGGTCAGGTTGCTCAGGATCCAACTCCAGCCTGCCCTTGAATGCTTACGGGGATGGGGCATCCAGAGCTTCTCTGGGAAACCTGTGCCAGTGTCTCATCACTCTCACAGTGAAGAATTTCTTCCTAATATCCAATATATACCTACCCTCTTTCAGTTTAAAGACAATCCCTCTTCACATATGGAAAGGGGATACCCTTGGAGAGCTGTTTGGAGTTTTTAAAAGTGTTGGTCACTTTTTCACATTAATTGCCACTATCCAATACCTAGCCTGGCAGACAAACTCCAGATTTCTGTGCTTTCAGCCTCAGTGGGTAAATCTGGAACCCAGGTAGTTTTAGTATATATTGTGCGTGGATGTCTAGCTGCCTCTCAGTGATGTGAGAGCACTTAATTGAATGTAATCCATGAAAGATTTATTCTCCTGATCAGCTTACTTGTGATTTTAGACTCATCAGATCCCAGCTGTTGCTTAAATCCATTCAGCCGTCAAGCCTGTCAATTTTATTGTGAGTATTCCAGGTCTGCTCCCTGCCACAGCCTAGATATGGTCTCCTATTAGTTTGTTTTACATTTAATTCAATCTAGAATCACACAGGTTTTCCTGGTGTGTGTGAAGATGAGCAAGGATGTGAGGTAAAAAAAAAAAAAAAGCAAGTTCATCTGACCTAGTTGATCCAACAAGGGTGGTTTAGAAACTCCTTTCCTGTAGAATTTCTGCTTCCTGCAGTGATCTGTCTGCAGCGGCACTAGCACCTAGTGACCAAGAGGGATGAAAAAATGACAGAAAAAGGAAACAAAACTCACAAAAGCTTCTGTGAGCTCTCACAGCATTTGACCAGCCACAGCTATGTGTGGCAGCTCCACCCTTTTGTGAAACAACTGTTGTAGCTGCTTCACAACAGTTGTACTTTTAGGATGTTTAGGATGTCAATTAACTTTTAAGTTTCTAATTACTTCCTGTGAGTGGTGGAACTAAACCTAGAGATTCGTGTTCATACATGCATTTATACACATAGTGAGGCTGTTGTATCTTTTCCTCAGAACCAGCTAAAAAGAAATGGCATATCTTGGCACAGCCAAGGGTTTTTCTTCTTTTCCAAGATTACATTCTACTTTCCACATCTCAGAACTATGTAAACATTGCCACATTCCACCTGTTACCAAGCAAGTGACTGACAGTAGGAAGAGACTGTGGATTTTTGTATAGAAACTGATGGAGCTATTTAAGGTGATTTTGAAAGTCCTATACAACTAGTAAAACTGTAGTATTAAAGTTTATAAAAAATGTGTCCGAGGCTAGTATTTTTTTATCCCATTTTCAGTGAAGCATGTGTTAAAAGTCCTGCTGAGGGTCTAGACAAATTCATTTCCCAGTATCTCCAACTGCTCTTTCCCTTCCTGTTCATATGTTTTAGGGAAAGTCTCTGAGTAGTTGGTAATATTCTAGCAAGCTGTCATTCCAGAAGTGGTGTTTACTAGGATGGTCATTTGTAATTGTCTGAATTCCTCTGAGCAACACTGCATTCCTTAGATTGAGAAAGATTTAAACCCCTGCTGAAAGCCATCACAAGAGTGTTGGCATTTCTGGTTGCTTCATGTATCTGTAGGAGTGCAGTCTAAGTTGATTTCCTGGATGACCATGTAATTGAACTCAGAAATGCAGGTAAAACTGAGGAAAACTAGGAGTCAGAGTGAAATTTATTTCTGTTGTACTCATTATATGTGCATGTTTTCTTGTGGATATTTATGTGTTTCAAATCTAGTTTTCTCTTTTTGGCTCAAGTCAGGATATTCAAAGTTGTTGAATTTCAAGAGTGCTGAACTTCCTCACAACAGGAGTAGATTCCTAGAATTTTTTTTTTTTTTTTTTTTTTGTGGTATGAACAGACAGCTGGAAGGCCAGAAAAGCTGTGACCTCCTGGCTTTCAAAAGCCCTTCAATGACAAATCTTTCCTAGAGCATGTATAAGAAGAAAAGCTAGTCTGTGTCCAGTACCATCAGGAGATACACACCTGTGTTTTACCCTTCCACCTCTCAGCCAAGTGTAGCTGTTTGCTGTAAAAGTTAAATTCAGCTCTCATCTCTGAAGTCTCTTATTAGCCTCAGAAACAATTTAATTCCTCTTTTTTGGAGGCAGAAGTTATAGTCCCAATTAATTTCCATGTGTTACTTTCAGGGTTTGAAAACAGATCCAGAGTTGCCATTTCCAAAATCAATTCCTAGAGTTTGACTGCAGGGAGGGCTGAGAGTCTGAAAGCTCCAGCTGAGGTCACCCTGCAGTCTAGACTCCTGGCTCCTTGCACCAAGGCCACGTCTGCTGGTTCCTTGGAACTGCTCTCATGTGGAAGTGCTTGTGCTGTTGTTAATAGCTGATGAATGTGTCCTTCCAAAAGGCATTACACTCCTCCTGGAACAGTGCATGGCTTTGATCTGCACACCACGCAGCTTGGTGACTTGTTCTGCAAAGAGTTATTTTTTAAAAAAAAATTTTGCACATTTATTGAACCTCTGGCTTTTTACATTGTGAGAGATAGTGGATAGTTAATGGATAGCTACTAGCTACTTCTGTTTGGGTAACAAAAATATGGGAGGTTTTTTTTTGGTAGCATGAAAATGTAGCATACTACATAGACTTATCACATCCATTGTCTCTCACTTTTTTTTTTTTTTTTCGTTAAAGTGGGTAAGTCCTTGTTATTGAATATCTTATGGAAGAGCTGTTCCAAAACTCAGATTGCCTTTCACTGATACTGTTTCCCCTAGTGCAGACCATGGCCAGGTTTTAAGGAGCAGTCTGCCATGTATTTAAAATAACTTTTGAAAAAGAAAGTTTACCCAGTGTGGAGATGCAATTAAAGTCAATTGTTGAAAATGAACTAACATCAGCAGCAATTAGAGCTCGAGGCAAGAATTTCTCTTTCTCTTATCTTTCTCTTCCCTTGCTTCTCTTTTATTTCCATATATTTGATAGGAGAGGTGACAAAATGTCCAACCAGGCCTTAAATTGCTCTTTCTTGTCTGTCTCCCCCACAAAGTGTGACAGTTGTGTCCCCCTTCCCTTTCCTGTGGAGCAGCCAGGGTGTCACCCCCAGGGCTAGGGAAGAAGGCAGTGGACACAGTGCAGTGTGAAAGCCACACAACTGTGCTCCCACGAGACGAGGCACACAGGCTAAACCTGGCTGGGGTTGCATTTCATCCCCTGCAGGGCCAGTGCTGTATCTGGGCTGCAGGGCTCCTGCACTGAGATTTGGGCAGCCCCCAGGGGCAGCTGAGTTTGGAGGTGCCATCATGACTGTGTTAGAGGAAGGAAGTCTCCTCACGGCTGAGGGATGTGGTAGCAGCTAGATGAAAGCTTCCTTGTGGGATGACTTTCTCCCTCAGCTCTAGTTGACAGGGGGGATAAGCTCCCCTTTTCCCTTGGAATCAGGTGGGGTACTGCCTGAGAAAAATAAGTTTCTGTGAGGAGCAGAGGAGGGTGTGATTCCCCTGGTGAGTGCCTGTGGAGTGCCACTGTGCTCTCCCACCGTAAGGTGCTCTCCACAATCTGTGTCTGCCAAGGAGGCTGCTGGAGTCAAGGCCCACCCTGAGAGTTGATATCACCTCAGGCAGTAATAGAGAGAGGAGAGGCTGGACAGGAGGGGTGTTTTTTCTCTAGCTGGGGAGCCCTCGCAGCAGCCGTGGGAGGAAAAACAGGCGAGCCCTGAGAGGTCCAGCACTCAGCTGTGTGAGGAATTCATTCCTATGGGATCAGGAAGCAAGTGTGATGTCTCCAGTCATGGCATTCTTATCAGAGCAGTTCCTCTGCATCCTAAAAATGCCATCTCACCTGCATTTCTCTTCTCTGTTTTGCTTACTCACCACACTTCCTCTGCCTACGCATACATGGAGTCCGTCAGTAGGTAGGAAAGGAGGTGTACTACGCCCTCACCTAACTCAGCACTTCACAGAGATATATGTAAAAAAATCCAGGAATCATGGACACACAGGCCAGACCCAGTTATCAAACCTTTTACACACCCATTCCCACTGCCCTCAGAGCAGGTCTGTACTTCTGGAAGAACTGGTAGCCCTTTGCTCCTCAGATTCTCTTCAAGAGAGTGATACTGGTTGCTGCTGGAGACAAGCCTGAGCTAAGGTACCTTAGATTTGACCCAGGGTGGCCATTCTTACTCAGATTTAGATAGATACAACCTGTTTCAAGGTGGTGGTGAAAAAAAGCCTACCAGACATCTGCTTCAACAGGCACCTGAGTTTCCTACCATTTGTTTCCACTACCTTCATTTCTGGCTGCTGTCCACCCCCTCCTTGAATCCCTTCCTAGCACAGGCTGCCTTCAAGCACAGTGGGGCACCAGGGGGATGATTTGCCTGTTTGCTTCAGTCACTAGCTGGAAGCCGTGCACTAGGATTGGGAATCATTGTCCTAGAACAAACCAGCAATGCTATTTGTGACCCATGGCAGTGAAAGTCCAAAACATGAAGTTAAGAGCTGACACTCCCTCTCCAACTTGAGCCACTGTGCTTTTCATCACGATGCCAGGAGTTGTCAGCTGTAACTCCGTCTTTTTTTGGCTTGTGTCACAACCTAATAAGTTGCAGGCCAGCTTCTCCTGTCGATGTTTTTGCTGCACAGAAGGCTTCACATTTTGTAAGCTTTTACAGCACAGCTGTGCTCAGAGATAAAACAGAATGTGTATACAGTACAGTATGCATTCAACTGATGCACTAGATTCTTCCCACCATATGTATGGAGTGGTGTGCATTTCACTCCGATACCTCACTGCCAAAACTGCCAGAAGCAAATAAACAAATGGCGGAAGAGAGACACCATATGAGGCAGTGCCAGGCACATGACCTAGACTTCCAGAAAGAGACCCAGGCTGCTTTTAAAGGATTACAGTGCACCAATTTTTTTAAGCCTCACCTCCCGCCGTTGTGGAATGTTCTGCCAGTGTATGCTGTGAAGTGTGCCGGGTGTTAAAGAGCATTCATGGATTTCCCCTTCCTGCTAAGCAGCTGATGTTGTGGCTTCTTGTGCTCAATACTCATTTCACCTTCCTTCGATGCCAGTGACTCCCCATCAAGTTTCCTAACTGAGAGAGAGGAACAATGGAGATGTGTGAAACAGTCTAATTCTGGAAGGAATGCTACGCTAAAAAGACAGAACACATGTAATTAGGATAATGAGATTAATAATATTAGTAACAATTTAACGATTAATATATAAACAATGGAAGGGAGACAAGTGGTTGTTCCAGCTCGTTCCTCACAAAAAAGTCACTAAGTTGCATTTCACAGCATCGATGGTGAAGATGCCTGTAATAAACTGACACGAACATTAATTACATAGTTAGATGTAAGTAATTTAAATGTTAATTCTGTTCCTGGAACTCACACTCTGAATATGAAAAGACGATTCCAGAGAGAAAAGCCTTCTTTTCTCTCTGACCACGCAGTTGCTAATGAAAAGGTGATGGCTACCACCACAGTCCTTCTGCTAGTAGTGCTGGGAAACACAGACGGATTTTCCTGTCTACTGGCCTCAATCTTGTGTTAGGCTGAACATCTGTCACTGCTCCAGTGGTTATGTTGCTAGCTCTGGCTTTTCCCTAAGCTTAACTTCACTCATGAGGGTCAAGTAGGTGCTTTCTTCACTTCAGAGTATCTGTAGGCACAGATGGAAAAAATGCACTGAGAACAACAGAGGTCAAGACCATTCCTGTGCTTTGCAAAGCCAATGCAAAGTGGTCTGGATGCAGGCAAGGGAATTGGACCTTGAATTTTGATGGAATGAATTAGGGAATAGAAACTCATGTGAAGTTTTTCTGAGAGCAGCAATATTTAGTAGAGTAAGAGTGTGGTTAAATTGTTTATTTAGAGCTGGTTCTTTGCTTGATGCATTTGTACTTCCATGTAGTGGGAATAATTAGAGCACCAGTTTCCTCCAAGCCTTGCTGCCTCCTACTGAAATATACACTGTGACCAAGACAGAGACTCTACATCTCAGTCAAACAATGGGGAGCTTGTGGAGCTGTGCACAGTGGATGAAAGACCGAAGGCCACATTTCTGCAGGTTTCTCCAAGCTCTTCTTAGACAGGAACAGCCTTTTGAGTGGGATAGACAAGTCCCTGTGCTGGAGACAAGAGGCAAGCATTTGATTTACAGCCCAGGAAGGGAGAAACATCAAGAGTACTTTGCTCTCTGAATATTCCAAAGCCTACCAGGCTGCCAAAAGTCCAGCCCTTGAACGGAGGACCCAGGGGCACTCACGGTGTGGGTGTGTGATTTTGGCAGCTCCCAGCTCTTCAGCTGTGGTACCAGTTTAGCAGAGGAGTGTCCTATCTGCATCTTTTTTCTTCCCTGTTGAAGCAGTACCTCCATTTTTGAGGAAATATGGGACAGACCTGTGGCAGCAGACCTATTGCATAGGGCAACAGCTGGATTTCAGCAGGCCCAGCAACACAACAGGTGCCACATTTGAGGTGACACTGAATCGTCCACAGAATAGTGAAGAAACATTAAAGAAAGTCGGGGCTGTAAGCAAGGTTATTGACTAAGCATTTGCAATATATATTGGCAAATAGGAGCTATCAAAGGGGCAAACACATAAGAGCTGGAATAAGCACATGGAAGTTTTGAAAAGCTGACAGTGCCACCATGAAATGGTAGTGGTGGCATGTAAATACTCGTACATATGCCTGACGAGACATCAGTGCTAACTGGGAGTTTGCAGAGTCTGGTGAAGCCCTAAGGGATGCTTTTCAAGACAGGAGCTGAGAGTGAGAAAAGAGAATCATAGAATCATTAAGGTTGGAAAAGACCTTTAATGTCATCAAGTCCAACTGCCAAAAGTGATCAAGTCCAAACATCAAAATCAAGATTAGAGGATTACGTGGCAAAACATGCAGACTTTTGCTGGGTGGTAAGCAGCCAGGTGAGTCAGGGACAGAGCCATTTCAGTGAAGGGAGAAGACAAAAATGTGTTTCTTTCTGTTCCTTTTTTGAGTGGAAGCACCCCCATTTTTAAAGCCTATCTTTAAGAGTTAAAGTAGTATATTTTTTTTCTGTAATAGCAATGCACAGAGTTGAAACAAAGCTACAGTCTGATAAAACTTGGGGGCCTGAAGTAAACTGCAGGGAACAGTTAGGAGTAGATTACTTCAGATTCAGAAACCTGGCCAAAGCTCTACTTGCAACTGCTCCCCATGGAAGGTGTTAGTGAAGGGAGCTGGGAGGACAGAGGTGTTTTTCAGCACATTTCATCTTATTGTGACAGAAAGGAGAACTCAGAATGGGACTTCTCAAATCCCAAGGCAAGTGGGGAAGATAAATTATAGTCATTACCTCCCATTGCCTGAAAAGATCTGTGTGCTCGGAGTTTTCTTAGGAGTTTGAACTGACAGTTTCTGGGTTTTAAACATGATATATGTTATTGGAATCCCTCCAAATGACAGAGGGTTGCAGTGGGCACTAGAGTCACAGGCATGCCACTGTGATTTAGGAGTAACAATCTGGCAGTGCGGGGAGCAAACTCAGAGATGTTTGGGTTAGGTCCCATTTGTCAATGAGAGCATGGCATCCCACATGGTCATGACTTCTTAAAAATAGAGTGGGAATCCTGGAAAAGGAGGGGTACCTCATTTGGACTATATCAGCCTAGTACTCTGTGAAACATCTTTGAAAGTAAAACTTTGAATAAAAGCCTCAAAAAAAGGTGGCACAAGAGATGAGGAAAAAGTACTGTACCTGGTGTTAGACCCAAAGGCAGTGGTGATATAGTGACCTCAGTCCCTGACCTCTACTTGGGCTGCTGGGAATTGAAATGAATGGTCCTCACTACCAGGCAGGTTTTGCTTTTTTCCTGCTTGTATGTGCCACTGTCACACCTTTTATTGCAGCCATTCATCATTGGCAGAAAGACTGGGAGATGATATTAAGGTTGTAGAATATGTCATTTGTATCAAAGCTTCCCCTAGTTTCTTTTCACTCTCTACTTGCCTGTTCTCCTGCCTACATTCTGTTCCTGTTGGGTTTTGCCCCACTCTCCAGATCAGTCATCCCTTGGCCCAGCTCATAAATGATTGCTTTAATAATATTACAGCCCCTCCATTTTCATATATGAATGACCCAAGTGACATGTGGCTTGTAACCAGAGCAGGAAGAGATTTCTATTTTCACCCTTAAAAGGCCACAGAAAATACAGAGAATAGGATCCTGCCTGTCTTGCAGTGGGCCCAGACAGGCATTTATGGCTGTGCAGTGGCTTGCAGACACAGCCCATTTGAGGGAAAGCTTTACCAGCCAGACCTGGCCATTGTTTTTCCTTCACTGCATTTATTCAAAGCTCAGAACCGTTAATATACCATGAAAATGGGAATTGAGGAAAAAGAGTACCTGTAGAATTCACCAGCTGTTTAAGTCTTATTGTTACCTTCTGTATTGATCAAATCTGTTGCCTCTTAATTGGATATTGACTGTTGTGAGGCAAATAAGGCAAGCTGTCAGAGGGGGGAGGGATGGGACATGAGGTTTATCTTAATGGTATGTTGATCATGAGTAGTCTATAAAAGCCAGTGGGAGAGGAGTTCATTAAACCAGCCTGCAATTGCTTTAAAAAAATATGCTCTGAGTCAAGATGATTAATCATATATGTGACACTGCAATCAGAGAAAATCCGCATTGTTGCTCTGGTATTTACAATGCAAAAGCTTGAAATACGCAAATGCGTCGAAACAAATTCACTAGGGACAGCTATGTGTTTGGTCTGTGAGCCTTAGGTAACCCTTACTAACATCTGACAGGGTTTTTTTTCTGGTGTTTGTTTTGAGCTTTTTTTCCTTTTTTTCTTTTTCCTCCTTGGTGTTGTGTTTTGTCTCCCTGCTTCTCTAGCAGGAAATGTGTGCCTGCCCCGTGCCCAGATCTGTCACCTGGACAGGGGAACCCTTGTAGAAATGGCAGCAGTGACAAGGGATACTAGAGCTACCTGACAGTGTAACACACAGGGTGCTCTGGAAATTGATTTTATCTCATAAATGATAATAATCAGGGAATGTGAAGAAAGAGGGACAGCTTATCGACTATGCTGGTGTGAGCTGCCCGCTACAAAAAAGGAAACTACCGGCAAGTGTGCGGTATATTTTCATTTCTTTCCTGGCTGTATTTTAGGCTGGGCATTGAACATGTTGCAATAACTGTCAGGCACGGTCCATTAGTCTCCCTGGGTCAGGCCTGTTGTGAATCAGGAGGGAGATTAGCAGGATAGGCTCACGTTTATGAAGATCCCACACAGCACTGACTTGTTGAAAAAATCTTCAAAGGGGGAATAAACTAAGTTTATTTCAAATTATTTCAATTTTATGTGTTTGTTATTGTATTTATTCTTTGGCAATTTGGAAGTGGTTATAAAAAAATTGTGATATGGTTAAAGATTTGTGCAGTTTGAAAAATTATCTTTTGAGGCAGCCACCTGAACACTTCTCACGTATCACCATGCCATGAATTGTCAGAGAAAGGGTAGCACAGTCCTGTGTAAGGTGGGAATCCTGCAGAAACTGCCTGGGTATTGGCTGATAGAGAAAGGAAAGGTTCGTAAGTCTGGAATGCAGTAGGAATATGAGGTTTAATGCAGAATTTTCACTTGAGAGCATTTGGCAGTTTCCTGCTTGAGCAACTGGATCGAGGCTGTACCACCTTGGCTTGCTTGTGGGCCTGAGTCACTTAATATCTCAAACCTTCTCCTCCTCTTCCTACAAAAATTAGAAAAGAGATCCAGGGCAATAGACGCTGCTATTTTTAATTCATTTGCTCTTTCTGGATGTAGTGGGAGACTGAAAGTGATCACCAGTTTTTTCTAGGTATTTTATGACCCTGGTAAAAGGGCCGTAAATGCACAGCATTGCAAACTGTATAAAAAGAAAATCCAAAATGATTTTGTCTGGAAGGATGAGAAGTCCAACAGGAAATCAGGGTTCTTCTTCAAAGTATATGAAACAAAACTGGGCGAAGGGGAGGAAAAGTTTTATAGAATCCAGAAAGCTGAGTCCATTTTTTGGTGTAAGTTTTAAGTGCAGTAGGATGGAAGTTATTACTTTAGCAGGCACTAGAGTAGTACTGTTATTAGTATTTCCTTTTGATCCACTTATAATATTCCTTACATTATAATAGAGTTTGCAGCTTGCATTTTAAACATAAACCATGGAGAATTTTATACCACGAAATCCTGAGTGAAAAATTTAATACATAAAGCTGGACCATTGAGAGCTGTAGCCTATGGAAGACAGCATTAGAAAAAATTAAAAAGAAAAAAGAAGAAAAGATCCTTAAATAACTGTTTTTCAGATTTGCAGGCACATTTGTTTGGATTTTTTAGTGTGCTTCAGTTATGCAAGAAAATGAACGTGACAGTCCTCAGTTGCTTTGACAAGGATAATTTCAGAAACACTGCCCTATCGTTCCACAGTTTGGCACCTTCTCCTTCTTTGTTGTAATGCATTTTTTCTGGGTTGGCTTTTCTCAGCAAAACTGCCTGTTAGGAGATTTTACATGTGTTTAGAAAGGAATGATGAGGTGGTGTGGGCTGGGTTTGGTTAGAATAGCAGGTTTGACCTGGTGACTATTTATTTTTGAAGTCAGGGAGTATTTCATCTGTCAGCACAGTGGAGAAGTTTGTAGGATATTCAGAATTAGATATTTTCTCAGGGCTTAATCACACTGGCCAGATTGCTGGCTCCTGAAGTCGCTTCCACACCAAACTTTCTCCTAAACATGGGGACTTGAGATGTTTTTCTAATCCAGTCTGCCATTAGTGGTTTTGCGTTCAGGTTTTGAAATGGCAACTAAAATTTGAACAAAGGTTGGAGTTTGGGTCTAGATTCATCACTGTCTGTGCTGGACATGTCACAATAAGGCAAAAGCAGCTGTGAGCAGGGATGCTCATGAGCAGGATGACAACAACAGGGACCCTTGTCTTGCTGAGGATACCTGCAGGGGATTGAACCTCATGCTCTGCTTAGGAACTTTGTAGGGACATCTTTGCTCCTTCTTGGGGACCATGTAACTTCCCCCTGGGAAAGGGACTCCACAGCTGTGGGGTCTGTATTGTAATGTATAGGAGCCAGGAGCACCTGAGTGCCAGGGGGAGATTCCAGGGAAGTCTGTGGAGAGACCCCAGGCAAGAAAACGGCAGCAAAAGCTGTCTCCTGCAGTATGCCCTCTTCTCAGGACCTGGGAAGAGCTGCATGTGCAGTCCCAAGGTTTGGCTTGTCAGGATGATGTTGTTCTGCTGGTTTCTATGCACTGGTGTCTTCTTCCAGCATAAACAAGGTCTCAGTTCCTTAACTTAAGTAATGGGTGGAGATGTGCACGTGTGTGTTGGTACATGTGTTCGTGTGGCATGTTTGGGAGAGAAGAGGAGGCAACAAGTCAGCAAAAGCCCTTCTGGTTTCCCTCTGCATCCTTAATAAAGAAGTTACAAGAGGGCATATTCCCCATTTCTTTTAAACTTTGTAGATCACCTCCAGTAGACAGATTGTCTCGCAGACCACTTCCCCTCCCCTTGGCGATCAAATAACATTCCTGTGGTGACTACAGCAGTTGCTTACATGGAAAAATAACATTAGGAAAGTATTTAATGTATTTTTAGCTGTCTTTAAATGCATTTTAGCAGCTGGAAGCAAGGGGAGTTAGTAGCACGTGACCTGCAAGCTCTCCATAGACCACCACCAAAGTTGCAGAGACTCACTGCTGGTAAAGAGACCCCAGGCTGGAAAATGTTGGGTAGGGTGGTCTCCTCTCACCTGTACTGGTCACTGGAGGTCAAGCTAAAGAGATAACATCAATTTTTGTGGGATGTAAGTGATAACAACTTGATAAACAACCAGTGTGGTTTTAGGTCCTTTCTTTTCACTGATCTGAGTCTTAGGAGATTTTATGAAACCTTGTTTTGACATGTTTTCAAAATACCTGAGGCTTTTTCAAAGATCTTGAGAAGATTTTAGAGTTTTGGAGTGGTGGAATGTTACAACTGTAGAGATTAGTGAATAGAGTGCGGCTGAGAGAGGCAACAAGATAATAAATACTGCTTATTCCATCACACTGTGATTCAGGAAAATCTTGAAATCCTTGTGAAGAGCAAGCCACTCATCAAACTTTAGTGAGAGCTTTTCCTGAGGGAAGACTTTTTCTGAGCTGGGGGCTTTCTCATTCCTGTAATTGTGTGGTTGCTGAAGCAGGGAACATCCTCTCTGGACCATCTTCCCTGGCCCTGTTCCATTCCCAGCACAGCACCACCACCCAGGGCCCTGATGTTGGGCTCCCCCACCAACCAGCCCACAGCAAGCACGTTCATATTTCTGGGAAAAATATACCCAGCAGGTGGAAGTTTAGTACTATTTTTACTATTGCTGGTACAGTGAATGTAGAGAGCATGATAATTGATTATCTGGGACAACAGAAATGCACAGGAACTAGAATTTCAAGGATTAGGGTCTCCCCGAGGATTTCCTTGGAGTTTCAGTGAAAGGAGAGATAACCTTTGTGGTGGAAACGGAAACAGAGCTTTCAGTTCCCATCTGCAGCCAGCCTCTGGAGACAATAGTATTAAGGGTGATGTGAATTTCCTCTGTTCATCGCCATGGGACGGGAGCCTCGACGCAATTATCTGCACTTCTATAGCAACGCTATTCAGCTCCTTGCAGCTTATTCTCTGTCCTACCAGAGACATTCAGCTAATGCTTGCTGCCTTTAACCTATCTGGGGGTAGCATGCCCGTGTTTCATCTGTTTCAAAGGACATTTATGGAAATTAGGTGGCAATTTTATCCCAAGTAAGCAGACTAATATTCTGTCACTCTGCCTTCCTCAAGGGACTGTTGCTCTTAATGTTAGGTGTTTTTGGTTAAGTGGCATTAGAGTTTTGTGGACTAAGGAGTAGGATTTTGTTGCAAATTCATTGTCCTATTTTAGTGGAAGCTTTGCATTAGCAAGTTCCATCTTAATAAATTCTTTGGTTCAGTCTTCCTTGTGACTTACACTATCGTAAGATCCTGCCCTTAATATTAAAATGTAAGCACAGATTTCCTCTCCCAAGGCTAAAGCTGCATAAAAAGACTTACACTGAAGCTAAGAAATCCTCTGTCTGGATCAAGATAATTTTTCTCTGAGAATAAGGAGAAACAAATATCCACACTCTTTGGAGAGGAGGAAATTCTGCTGTAGATTGTTCTTCCTCCGTTATGTTAAAAAAAGGAATCTTGACTGAATATATAGTCTGTTTCCAAACTATTGGCATCTTTCACAAATATAGGCTGGCTGGCTTACGAACAAATAGCACAGTTTCTGTAGCCAAAGATAGTTGTCATCATGCACTTATTAATGAGTACACATATCTCTGAACATCAAATGCTGTGCTATTTTCAGAGAGATCCTTTCAGACCCTGTTTTCTGGTTTGGGGTTTTTTTTTACTTTTTTTTTCCTTAGCCTCCTGCCGTTTTCTTTTAAAGCTCAGCAGTAGAAAGCAGAGAAAACAAGGACTTAGGGAAGGAGATCCTCTCATCTGTCCAGCTTCCCCACATCAGGAGCTACTCCACGTGTGTCATTCCTGGCAGATGTTTGCCTAATCTGCTCTTAAAAAACTTCAGTGATGGGGCATTGACAGTCTCCTTAGGCAATCTCCTCCAGTGCTTTGCTGTACCTGTCATTAAGAAGGGCTTCCTGATATCTAACCTGCAATTAAAGGCCATGATTTCCACACAGCCCATCATCAGGCTGACCTTACAGCCAAACCACCTCCACCAAGTGAACTGCAGTTTCCTCACTAGATCATCTTTGCCAGCCAACAGTGCTCCTTGGGCAGTGTGCTCTACCCTGGCAGTAGTAGTGAGGTGGGGTGTGTGTGTGTGCCACTGCTCTTGTCTCATGTCCAGCCCGGTGTCCCCAGGGGCTGGCAGAGGGCCGGTGTCCCTCTCGGATCCCAGGCAGCAGAAGGGAAGGAGGCTGTCTGCCAGTAAAAGGTATTGAATTAGGAGATTCAGTAAATCCCAGGAGAGGCACTGCCACAGTGAAGTTGCAGCAGTTTTGCACTGATAAGACTAGCAGTGCTAACCATGGTTCCAGGTCTCAGAACACGAGCTGATGCCTTTTTTTGTCCTGGAATAAAATGTGCTGTGAGAGCAGTTGTCCCATATATTACATGTATGCAGTCAATCACGTCTAGCAGTTAGTACATACATTTTTGGATGAGAGCATCCCTAACGATTTTAGCAGTATTAAAGCATTTAAAAAAAAAAAATCATAGCAATCACAGATTTGGCTTGGGTTTTATTGCAGTTGTTTTCTTTTGAACAATAGCATCCCGTGGCAGCCAAGCCTGATGGCAAAGCTGTAGATGCCAGCTTGCTGTGAGTGAGATGCTGGGGAGCTGAGACAGTCACGAGGTGTGCAGCAGTGATTGAGAGTGGGTCAGTGTAGGCACGAATGCATCACAATATTACCACTGCAAGATAGATTCTGAGCCACATTTTTAATATGCTTAGAACGGTGATGAACACTGTAAGAGTGTTTCCTTCTGCAAATTATTTATAATTGGAAGATTGTAGTAATGAATTAATGGAAAGATACTGGAGAATTAGTCCTGACTGCTCAGAATACGTGTTTTTCATAATGGAAAACATTAGCTGTATTTCTGCTGCCTGAGCAAATTATGGCAGTATGTGACTAAACAGATTTTGAGACTAGGGAATTTTGGTGACTTCCAAAATTAAATAAAGCAAGATTTAGATGAGTAGGAGCAGGAGCATGTTGCCATTAGCAGGGGTGAATAATCTTTGTGTAACTGGCCATTTTGGTAAGAGGGTCAGGGTCATTGGGGTTTGTCTCTGTATTGTGACAGATGCACTACAAACACCCTGATATCCATTTCATTTTACAAGGTGTGTACACGCACCAAGATAACGCTCCAGAGGGTCGCTGGCAGGTTACAATGTGCCAGCCGTCACATGCACCATGTATTGCATGGTGCCAAGATACCATTTCAGGGTCTGGGGGCACCAACAGTATTCAGAGCCCCACACAACACCTGTGCCCTACCAGTATCTCCCTAGCTGTCCATCGCTGAGCATCCCATTGGCATCTGTTTTCCTGAGCTGACAGGTCTGTTTCTATTTGTGCAAGGCATTTTTAAGGCATTCATCCCCTCCTTGTCTTCTAGATGACCTGGAAGAGCTTCAGTGAGTTGCCCATATTTCTTCAAGGAAGAAAGTTTTTTTTTCAAAATGAGAATTTTAGCTGTTTTTTTAGAAAACCCAGTCAGATTTGAACTTTGTATTCTACACAGTGTGGAGGTAGATTTATTGTGTAAGAGAGGTTTCAGTTTCAAACTAATAATTAGAAGAATAGATTTAAACCTTTGTCAAGTGACTCCAGATGCTCAGGAATCCTCTTTCTTGTGATTTTAAAGCAAAATTTTAAACATTTTTCACCCCACAACTATTGAGGGCATTGAAAGAAAACAGCTATAAATTGCTAGGAAACATACAGAATAAACTTTTTCCCTACTTCCCAGTTCTTGTAGTAATCATCAATTTTAGGTACTTCCCGAAATACACCTTTGGACAGATTTTTGCACTGTTAAAAGTGACATTTTCTGTTTGGCAAACTGTGTTCAGGCCCCACGGCTGACAAGTGGCCCGAGTCGAAGCCTGCTGGAGTCAAGGGGCTTTCGCTGAGGTGCAGACCCTTTGTGTTTTCCCAAAAATCAGCAGTGCTGTTAGCCCACGTCTCCCCTTTCCCAGCCCGTCTCCTCAGGGAGAGGCAGAGGCCTGTTTGAAGACAAACAAGTCATGGGGCCTGCAAGGTGTAAATATCTTTCATAAATGCCAACGCCGAAAAGCCCGAGTGCGGGGCGCGTGACACGCGGCGACAACAGGCGCTCCTCGCCGCGCGAGGGCCGAGCAGTGTGCCAAGATGCCAGGGGCGCAGAGCTGTGCCCGCATGGCACCTGGGCATCCCTGGGCACCCCTGCCCCGGGAGCACACACCGGGCAGCAGGAGGGACGGGCGGCAGGGCCACCTGCTCCTCACCCCGCTGCGCCTGCCCACACCGCTCGCCCCTGATCCGGTCACCCTGCTTCTGCCCTCCTCCTCTCCCCAGCTTCTTTGGGCAGGGGCTGATTTAAATAGGTTGGCAGGGAGCCAGGACCTCATCATTTTAATGCAGTGTAAAATGAAATGTGCATAATTATATGCAAGCCATATGTGAGGGAGACAGCTCAGCTGTGAATTTTGGGAGGCTGTGAGAGGGAGAGAGCGAACAGTCAGGAATCAGATGAGATGGAGCGGAACGGAGTGCAAGTGTCACTCAAATGAACAGTGTAATGAGCGTATTGCTGACACTCCTCCTTTCACCTGCTTCTCCCTTTTGCTTTAACTCAAAAGCAGAAAACGCTCGAGATGAGAAGGGAAAAATACTATATGCAAGCAGGATTGCTAATGGGCATTGGTAATGTCTCCATTTAAACTTCAGCTTTCTTAATTAACAGCGTAGTTACAAATAACCAGTAACTTTTAATGCATCTTTGTCATTAAATATTTTGACCGCATTTGACTGAAGGATCATTGTTCTCACTAGATGATTGCTCCTTTCAAAGCTTCGCTTAAGCACGGAGGGGGAATCCATTTATTTGTAATAGCATTACATGTAAATTATGAGTATGAAAACTTTTTTTTATTTTGGCCTAACTGTTAAACTGAAAATACAAGTACATTATCAAGGGATCGCTTAAGCATGTCAAAAAGTTTAAATGAGTACATATGTAATGTAATCCTGAAAAATGCAATGGAGTAATTTGAAACCCTGAGTTACTCGGTTTCCAGCTCAAATATTTCATTTTGGTTTTGTCTTTTGTTGTTCTAATTATTACTCCACAATGAATTTGCATGTTCAATCTAAGCTATGTAAGAAAACAGCATCCCAAGTTCTCATATCTAAAAGGTGTACTGACTATTTAAAGAAACTTTTAAATAATGTTGTATTTTGGGATTCCCGTCTGTTTTAATGATCTGAGCTGTTATGCTTTTAGCTATTTTTTTCCTTCCATTATTTGTAAGTCCCTAAATAGGCCATTATATTTCCCTTCAGGCTAGAGATGAAGATGGACATGCTGAAAATTTTCCCCAGCAGCACTATGCTAAGGAAACTCCAAGACTTGCCTTCAAGAATAACTGCGAACTACTTGTAAGAATAACATACTTACAACAAGTCTAGATTGTTACTTTAGCACAGTGAAAACCGTTTTTTTTTAAAGGCTTTTGTTCATTATGACATACATTATGATATATGATAGGTTTATTTTTTTTACTGTTTTAGCGTTCTAATGCTAGTTCTGCTATCCGTGAACAGTTTAAGATCTCACATTGCTTGAACAATATCATATATTTGATGTCAGCACGTGGTCTTGTCTTACTACCTTGTCTTGCACTGGTAAATCAGGGAGAGCCGTGAAGGAAGTGGCTGGTGATGCATGGAAAGCCCCCCCCGTTCCCCCAAAGCACCCCCAAACTCACTCTTCCGTTCACCCTTTAGCTCTGCCTTGTTCTCGGGTGGCGGCGCTGCATTTTGTTCTGCTAACGGGCAGTCCTCCCTTCAGAGCTCACCTATTGCTCCCCTTCATAGCTGCATGCAATCCAAAGCATCCTTTCCTCTCCACTCCTGTCCTCTCCATTCCTCTCCTCTGCTGTGGGGAAAGAGCGAAAGCCAGGAAAGCACGTACAGGGAGCCTGGAGTGTTTACAAGCCATAAGAGAGATGATATCAGCTGTGAAAGAATCTCTGTTCCAAGGCAGGGTTAATTTGCTGTTCATTTTAGCATTTGCAGCTAGACGAGATTAAAAGCAAGCAGGAATGCCTATTATATTTCTATTAAATGAATCTGTTGGGACCTAATGTTCTTGATTAGCTTGCGAAAATGAGTGCTCCACCATGAGTTTTTCTGTTTGCCTAAAGTAAACAGAGGATGAATTGTCGTACATTTAAAAGAGATTCATGCATGGCTTTTGAGAGGGGAGGTTTAGATACATCGGTAGATCTCTCCCTTGCATTCGCCTTTCTTCTCATCTGTACTTAAGTAAAGTCATTTGGCTAAATGTAAGTGTTCGTGGAGAGTCAGTACACAGTGTTTTACTTTGAAACAACATTTCTTTTTTTTCTTCTTGTAACCAGAGAAGAGGCGGGTGGCAGTGGAGGAGCAAGCTGTGTTTTTATCTGCATTAAAGCCCATGCCTGCCCTCCCAGGATGCAAGGCCAGGCTGCTCCTGGAGCCCCAGGTGCAACAGGCAGCGAAAGCTGAGCTGATGAGCCGATAACTCGGTGCTGAAGTTGGCCTCCAGGTTCAGTCAGCTGGCCAGAGAAGCCCACAGCAGGAAGCAGCAGCCCAGGGCTTGTGGCCAGTCCCTGCTCCCCACACTGGCCAGAGTATCTTGGCCACACCTGCACTACTGGGCCTGCACTCTCCTACCCCGCAGTGTCCCCTGTGCTGAGCCAACCCTTGGTTATGTAAAGACAATTCTTTTCACAGCCACAGGTGAAGGTTTTGTTTGTTACCAGGATAATTCTCCCCAGCCAAAAGCAAGGTGACCCATGAGATCTGGTCTGGGGTCCTCTTAAACCCTTCATGAAGTTCCTGGTGGTTTCAGGGATAGCAGTGTTACATCCTGAGGAGAGGAAACTAGACAAACACAAAAAGCGGTTCCCTGGTGTACTCATAATTCCTGTGCCAAATAAATGAAGCTCTTTCTTCAAGGCCATGCTTAATTACTGTGCTGCTAATCAGGCCTGACGAACCATCCCAGCACACCAAGATGCTCCCAGAGTCAGTAGGGCTTCTTGGTGCTGGAGAAATTTAGTAATGAAGACAACATGATAAAAGTCATGTAATATTTCCATTGAAAATCTGCTTTATATTTAGTGCAAGCCATCAATGAACCAATTAACCCACTTCGTGCTATTAAAACCAAGCATTCTTTTAATGCCCAGTTGCTTATTCCCCTATTAATCTGCATTTAAGTTTTTGCTTTATTATATCACCACTGTGTCTGGCAAAAGCTCAAGTCATCAAAGTTAGTCTTTCATGTGCTTTTTTGGACAAGTTTCAATTCTTGTTTAAGGAAGTAATAAAAGCAATTTGTTATAGTTTTATTTTTCCTGTGCTATTGGAAGCAAAATTGGCAGGGATGTAATCTGTACTCAGCTTGTATGTGGAAAAAAATAGTACGCAAATAATGAATATGTACCTCTGCTATCTTTAAAGATGTATTTTAGGAACTTTCAGTGAAAATATGATGTTGAGCCTAGGTGTGGGTGGTGGGGGAACTTGTGTTATTTGTTGAAGATTCTATGTGTTTCACTGAGAGGTAGTGTTATTCCTTCTACATTTTACTTTATGGAAACAATGCTATATTAAAATGTGCTCAAGTTTCAAAAGCTAATTTCACCAGAACTGGCCATCAGAAAACCTTCTTTCTCTTAAAGGCCAGTCAGTATTCCTTGAGAGAGGAGAAAAAAAAAATGAAAGAAAGGAGTAGAGACAGCTGATGCTCTAAAAAAATATTTTCACAATGGTGAAAACTCACTCAGAATCTAACAGCACAAGGCCGATGCCGGCTGAGTAAAAAGACAAGATTTTTTTAAATAAAAGAGAAACTGAAACTTGTTTATGCTTTTGACAATGAGGGAATCCTTGGAGTTTTCTGAGGGCAATTCAGGGTAAACAGAGTAATAGTCTGTCAGGTGAAATTGGAGGCTTCAGCTCAGAAATGCTCTCTTTGCTTCAGGCTTTAGCTGCCATTTTCCAGTGAGGTTTGTTTCGGCAAGGGCAGGCTCCTCTGTTTGGGAAATGCTCATGCTGGGAGAGTGCTACCAGCCAGGATCCAGGGCTGGGTTGCTGCTGCTGGGTCTGCATGCCAGGGCTCTCCCACAGGAGCCAGGCTACACTGGCTGAATCTTAACATCCCAGGTCACAGGCACACACAGCAAGCTTTAACTCTTCAATACCTGGAGAGATTTTAAAGCACGGTAACATAGAATATTACAAAAGTAAGATGAGTATTACAAATTGTATGCTTTCTTCATTGCTTATACACCACAAGAGGAAATAATTTAATGAGGTACCTCAGCTTTTCTGGTTTTTTTTTTTGTCTTCCTTGTTGTGAGCAAGTTTGATAGGAAATAGGAGGAAGAAAGGTATAATTTAGGCAGAGGAAACCCCTGAAGTGTGTTCAGTAGTTCTGCTTATTAAGAAAAGCAGTAAGAAATAAATATTTTGGTTAGTATAGAAAGCCATTTTGCAGTTGTGGGATTGGAACAGGGTACTGATTTCCCAGGCTAAATCCATATATGTTGTGTCCTGAGATTTGTTGTGGGGCACAAAAACCAAAGTGGTTAAGATGCTCTAATCATTGAGCACATCAGATTTTCCTTGTGGACTTTGCAGTATTTTTGAGAATCATGTTGTTTAAAGTTTAGCTATCCATGGTAAATATCAGGAGCTAGATAAAAGAAATCTATTTTTAAAGAGCCAGGTCAGCATGCTGTCTTGGCCAGCCGTCCATTCTTCTCCTATAGGCACTGCCTCGGGATTTTAATTTCTTATTCCATGAGTGGCTGGAAGCTTTTCTTTCAGGCACATCTCTTTGTTTCCAGAAGGAAAAGGCAGAATTTAGTCCCTTCTGTAAGGTGATTGTCAAGAAACAGTACAGTCCAGCTCATAGTGGATGTGGGGAGAAAGATGGGATTAACTGCCGAGAAAGGGGAGGCTGGAGTGAAAAGGCCAGCAAGAAGCCCACAGCCCCAGCTCCAGCCGGATGAAATTCCTGAGCCATTGCCTAGAGAAAGGAAAAATCCATCTGGCACCTACCCAGGTTAGTCAGGGTAGGAAGAGTCATGCTTGGTTGCCTTTTAACAAAAGTGGGAAAGAAAAACCAGCAGTTTGTCCTTCCTCCCCCCATTTAATCAGAATATTCAGTCAAGGTTTCAGATTGGCATGCTGCTGTATGGAGTAAGGAGGGTTTGATGGGTTAAGAAAATTAAACATCAGGTTGCTTTCCAGATCATTTGTTTATGGAGATGATGTGAGTACCACCCACTGCTATGGGATTATATGTAAAGCAAACAAATAACCAAACAAAACATAAATATCCTGGGAAAAAAATTAATTTCCAGTCCTACACCCAGTTGAATCCATGCTTTTCCTGCAGTAAAATCATGATCTTTTCATCTTTGAAATCAAAAAGTCTGCTCCTAGTAGTTCTGCTCTGAGAGGATAAATTTGTGAATGCAGTATGAGATGAATTATAAGTCCTGGTGCTTGGAAGCTATTATGTAAAAGACTCAAAATAAAACATGCTTGCTATTGGATTTAATGCAAACTCACCTACGGCCAGTTATCTTTAATCACTGACAAAAAGAGGCAGGGAAAACTGAAAACACATCTACAATGGAAACAAGAAATGCAAAATGTTCTCTCATGAGCAAAAGGCCACTGGGGAGGCTGTGGCAAAGCTGTGGTGAGCCAGAGCTACAGCTAATGCTTTGCTTGAAGTCGTGTCACTGTTGCTCTGCTGTTCCAGCACCAGAGGCAGAGTCAGGACAAATGGCACATGTGGGGGCACCCAGACAGGGCAGCGGGGATGCAGACAGGTTATTCAGAGCTATGGCACTGGAATGTGGGAAAGATCTCATACCTACTAGACTGACATTAAAAATTACTGAGAGTATTTATGATCAGATGAGGCCAATAGGTTTTGCTGTTGTAGATGAGTTAAATGCAAATATGCATATTGGTATCCTTTGAAGGCCATGAGAGATTTCACTTCAGAAAGTGAGGCTTAAATTCATTTCCTATAAGGTGCCTGACCTGCTTATTGTGCCCCCGTGTCAAGCAAAACCACTCCCTGTTAGTGCCTCAGCAGTAGAAGAAAATACCTCTCAGTCCATTTAAAAATCACAGTGCCTTCAGAACAGGACTGAATTAGGGAGAGATAGCTTTGCTCATTCCGTCTCTTGCCTTTCCACCCTTTTTGTCTCCCCTGCTGTCTCCGTATTCCTAGGAGAGTGGAGCGACAGGAAGAAGTGTATTTCCCCTTGTGCTTTCCCTGGCTTTTCCTTCACCCTCTTGGGTGCAAAGCAGTGGAGGGAAGGGAGAGCCCTTCCTTCGTGCAGGGCTTTTGGCCTGAAAGCTGGAGCAGGAGTGCTGCCCAGCAGCTCTGAGGGGTGCAGGGCCACACCTAGCCTGTCAGGTACAATCCTGTGGTCAGGAGGCCATTCTGCCCCCTTGGAGAGGCAGGAGAGGAGCGGGTTAAAACACCTGTGACACCTTGTGGAGTTCCAGATCATAGAGCTACTGAGCCTGATAAGAGTTTAAAACATCCACAGCTGTGTTCAAATGCTGTTTCAGCTTCAATCGATGTTTGTCTCACTGCTGGTGCAGTTTTTTGGTGGTTTTCTGATGGATTTCATCAGTTCCTTGCTCAGTTTGCCATCACAGTCTGAGGGTAACTGGTACTACTGCATCAGTTGCACTGTGGCAAACACAGTGGTTCAAGCAGACGACTCTGCAAAACCCCTAGCAGCCGTCAGAGAGCCCTCTCTTGGTTTCAGGGGCTTTGGAGCAGGCACAAAGAGCTCTCAGAGTGGTGGTTATGGCCTTGGAACAAAAATATGGAGTAAAGCAATTGTAGCAGTGAATTGATACTGATGCACAAAAACCTCAGTAATCTTGGCCACATGAAATTCAACCTTTCTTGTGACTGAAATAACAGTGAAGCTTAGGTCATATGGTAGATTAATCGCCTGTAGTGTTTCATTTTCAAAAACTAAATTGTCCATGAGCAATGGCAGAATATTTTGAAACGAAACTCCCCAAAACCCCACTGAAAACCTTGCACTCTGTTTCTTTTCAAGTAAGGGCAACAAACCAGGGAAAATTATTCTGAATGCTTTTTTGTCCCTGATTGCTGCCAGGCTGAATGAAGGGCTAAGTGGTGCTCGCCTTATCTGCGTGTTCCCGTTGAAGCCCAGGAGCGCTGTGCAAATGCACTGAAAAAAGGCAGCACTCAGAGCACGGGCCTATTTGCAGCCCTGGGGAGAGAGCCCTGACACCCAGCTCCAGCTGCCACTCCCTGCCAGCACAGGTAGGGGCTGCTGGGTGCCTTGGCATCTGTGCCACGATGGGCATCTCGCGGGAACAGCACAAGACCAAGTGCAGAGCTGCAGCCGCCAGCCAGCCCGCGATGCGCTGTCCCCAGGAAATGATAGCCTCTGTGCCTGGCTGCACACATCTTTAGAACAAATGCAGCCACTGTCTTGCCCGGCACACAGGCTGTGTCCTTCTTGGCCCTGCCTTTTAATGATATGTTTCTCTATCCCACAATGGAAATGAAGCCATTCCTCACATTATGACAGCATGGACTGGACCTGGGGGGTTTTCTGGGCTGCAAGAGACCTTCTAGGGGGTCTTGAAAGGAAATCTTTGTCTTTCAGGCCTTCTGATCCTCTTCTGCTATCCTGCACCTCCATGCTACTAAAGTATTAACTTTTTATTTCTTAACTCACACCATGTTTAGGACTCCACAGCCTCTGATCCAAAGCCCAGTGAAATCAATAGGATCCCTCCTGTTCACTTGAGTTGGGTTCTGAATGACACCTTATGTTCTGTAAACAAAAAAAGATGAATGACTGCTTTGAGACATCTTCCTCCTGTCTGACCAAAAACTGCAGTAGGCCAGCTAACAGCTTATTTGAAGTGTAGAAAACATGATCTTTATTAGTAATATCTAATCTGAAGGCTGTCATCAGAGACATGTTGTAGGAACTAAGAGAAAACAAAGGCCTGTCTTGGCAAGTCTGAGGTGGCAGACTTTCTACTGGAAATAAGACCCAAACCTCACTGCTTTTACACCCAGGGTTAGCGAGTGGCCACGACCTACAGCACTGAGGAGGGCGAGGGATCCTGCAGGAGTGGGCAGGGGAGCACCAGTCACCTTGGGAGTATCGGGGGGCAAGGCTCTGCCAGTTCCCAGCAACACATAAAATACAAGGTATAAAATTCACAGAAGCATGAGGAATGGGAATAAGGTAGGGAAGGAAGGGAATCAAAGGAAAAAAATCTCCCCCATGGCCAGGGATGCAGCTTCCTCCCCAAGCAGGCTGGTACCACCAGGAGCTCTACATAGTCCCCATCTTTTCAACCCAGTGAACTGAACTGAGGAGGATGATTGAAATTAAGGAGGATGATTCAGGGCCCTAAAGAGATGGACTAAAAGGTGTGACAGTGAGAGGGATGGTCAGCAGGGGAAGAGGGGCAGTGGGAATGGGACAGATTTGGGAAAGAGCATGGCTGCAGGCAGTGAGTGTTTGGCCTCCTGGAGCCAAGAGTGAGTCACATCCCCTTTCCCACGCACCCAGTTACATATAGGAAGAACTTTGCCCCAGTGCCTCTAATTTAGCATTTTCCTTCATCCCAATAGGATGTGGCATTTGACACTTTGTGAGCACAAGCTTGCCCTTCCTCAAAAGGAGGCATGTTTTTAAATTTTTAACATCAATGTTATTATTATTTCGAAAGAGCAGAAAAATGCATTTGTTAAAAAGGAAAACAATTAAAATCCCATTACAGCTCCAAATCTGTCATCTTTCTTCCCAGGACAAGCATTAAAATTTTCATTAATAAATCTGCACTTACTGGTGACCTCTGAATAATTTCTCTAACCTTAACTTCTCCTTACTGCACTACTGTGTTGTATTACTCTAGGTTTACTCTTTACTTTCCTTATTTGATATGTTTAGTGAAGTTATAATTTTCATATTAAACATGTTGTTACTGAAAAATTGATTTTTCTTTAATATTAAAAAAGTGCCCCACAATCTTTTCATTTACCACAAATTTAAACATGTAAAAAGTTAAGAAACTACTAGATGAAAATGCATTAGTTTATTAGCAGACTATTTCTTAGTAATGATATCAATAAATGTTGAAGTAAAAAAGCCTGGAAAAATTGTCAGCTATTCCCCCACCCAAACCTCTATAAATCTATGGAAAAAAAAAAAAAAAGAAAAAAATAAAGGAGGTTCATGTCTCTTGGAAAGAAAACCAGTTGAGAATTGTGGCTTAGCTTTAGGAAACTGGCATTCATAACCTGTGTCAAACACAGCATTGCCAGCCAGGCAGAGGAGGGGATTGTCCTCTCTGCTCTGCTTTGGTGCAGCCTCACCTTGAGTCCTGGGGGCAGTTTTGGACAATATAAGAAAGACATTAAGCTATTGGAGAGTGTCCAAAGGAGAGCAACACAGATAGTGAAGGGCCTTGAGGAGAGGCTGTGTGAGGAGCAGCTGAGGTCACTTGGTTTGTTTAGCCTGAAGGAGACTGAGGGGAGACCTCATTGCAGTCTTCAACATCCTCGTGAGGGGAAGAGGAGGGGTGGACACTGATCTCTCCTCTGTGGAGACCAGTGGCAGGGCCTGAGGGAATAGCCTGAAGCTGTGCCAGAGGAGGTTTAGGTTGGATATTAGAAAAAGGTTCTTCACCCAGAGAGTGGTTTGGCACTGGAACAGGCTCCCCAAGGAAGTCACAGCACCAAGCCTGACAGAGTTCAAGAACCATTTGGACAATGCTGTCTGTGTTTCCTGGAGTGGCCCTGTGCAGGACCCAAGTTGGACTTGATGTTCCCTGTGGGCTCTTCAAAATCATCTTGTTCTGTGATTCTGTGAAATAAAATTCAGATAGTTTTTATACAATCTTGAAGAATAAAGATACATCTTGTTCCAAAGGAAGTGTAATAAATTAAAATTCACTGGAATTCCTTCAATATAAATTGGAAATAAAATTTCCCAAGTTATCATCCAAAGCTGTAAATATTTTCTTCTTGGGGTCTGTGCAGGAGGTGCAGATGACTCCGTAGGGCCAGTAGAATACCCTAGCAGTTACCTGCGGGGAGCCATCCCTTGCAACATGTCTCACCACCACCATACCTGCGGTGCATAGTCAGACCATAAAACTGGCTTTGAGGCCCAGGGGCTCAGGTCCTTTTTCACCTCTGACCCTGGCTCTCAGTCGTGCAAGGTGTTGATTAGAATGGGTTTTATCAGGTCTGAAAAGATGCCCATATTAACGAGTTTGACTTTTTGTAATGGTGCAGTTGGCTTACGTGCCATCCTGCTGCGTGTGTTGTCTTCCCCATTGAAAAGTGTTTGAAGGCTTTGATCCCTTATAGAGCGAATACACAGCAGTAAGAAAGTAGGGTTTTGAAAATCAGGAGACTGTACTCTTTTTGTTTCTCAGAGTTAAGATCCAGCCAGTGGGAAGGAGGGTTGAGAAGAGCTTGGCCACCATTCAAGTAGACTGCAGGGAGGTTTGGGGGTCCTCTGGGATATGAGGTGTCTAACTCTATCTCATTGGGAACTTCTGGGAATGTGCAGACCTCCCAGGAATGCCATCCCAAGAAGGAAGATCAGTGCCACGCAGTTATCTGAAGAAGATCTGAATGCTAGGAGCGCATATCTCACAGCTCACTGTCTGCGGCAGACACTCTTTTTACATCTCAACAGTGACATGTATTATATTGCTTTTGGGATGGGAAGAAAAACCCAAAATATAAATCCTGCATTTTATTATAGAAGTTAATACCAACAATTACATAAAATCTAATGAATTTCAGTTCTCACTTAATTGCTTCTGAGTAGTTCATTTAACTTATTATAAAGAAGCAAGGACATATTCATTTAACAAGCAGCAGCAGCCTTGGCCTAGCATCTGCCTACATTCTCTTTTCAATTAATCAATTATAGTCCAATGGTGTGTAATTACACATTTAAAAAGTTATTGGATATCACAGCATGGCTGTCCCAGGGGGCTCATGAATACACTAATATAACACACCTGTAATGACCTGTTCTCATATCTGCAAATTGCTCCCATTTCTCTCTCTCTCTCTCTCTCTCTCTCTCTCCCTCTCTCTCGTTGCTAAATGAAGATGAGAGCAATTACCATTAACTTTTTGAGTCACATCTAGTCAATGAGAGAGAAAAAAGATCCCTACCAGCATTCATAATAAATCTGTCTGTTGGTACTCAGAATTTTAACTGTACCAGGCATCAGGCTGGCTGGCAGTAAATGTGCATCAGGATTGTAAAGGGTTGTGAGGATCCCAGGCTCGATCTGAGCACGTGCTACACCTGTAGACAAGAGAAACAGGCAAGCAGGAAGGTCTGGTCAGATCACATCCAGGCATAATTTGCCTGTCTTGGTTCAAATCAAACCAAACTCTGGAACTGATCCCTATGCAGTGGCTCTTAAGTCTTTGCATAGCAACAAAGCCATGTTGCTGTTGTGCTGGGTTTTTTCCGAATGCGAGAAAGAACAAAATTTACTATGTAATGGCAGAAGGGCTTTGGTTGTGCGAGAGGATACAGGCACCAGTGCTCTCTTATTAATGCATAACAAATGAAACCAAGGAGAGACTCCTAATCTGCATAATGGACTCCGGCAGATTCTAAGTTGGTGATTCAGTCAACTAAAGGGTCCAAAAATGCTCTGTGGAAGTGAGCTTTTGATGGCTCCATAAGTCATATGGGGGATGATAGCTATCAGCATTTTTAAAAATGTTGCCTTGGACTATGTGATTTTAATGTGCTGTTGTCTCTCATCCTGGGAAGAAGTGTCTGTTTCCCTACAAGAAGTTTTCTTGTTCTTGCTTTCATTTTCAGACTGGGGTCTTTCAGGTGGGTGTGCATGCAGATAAAAGCACATCAGTATTTTGAGCACAGCTTTTTGCTTGTAGCAATCTGAAATAGTCCTACGCTGTACACCTTTCACCAGTATAGCCCTAACAATTTCAGTGGAATCTTCATCATGCCCGAGGTTGCTTCCCCATTTGAAAACCATGCACGTCTCCTTGATGTCTTCCAGGATAACAAAATAATCCTGTGGGATTCAGATGATCAGGTGCTGGTCTCAGTTGCATTCACAGTAAGGTGATGGATGTTTCAGTCTGAGCTTCAGCTGGGTCTACATTTCACTCTGGTTTTCACCAGAGCCATGTTTCTTCCCAGTTCCACAGCACCCTTTGGTTTAGCACATGGTTCCATTCACATGGCTGGCTGTGGCATCTCAGTGTTTGGCATCCAGGCCGGACTCTCTCTCTAGGTCCTGTGGTTGACAGAGGAAGGCAAGCACATGTAGAGTAGGATTTAATCAAAATAATTAGGTGTTGATTTAGGATGGTTCAAGCAATGTTCAGATGTGCCTGTATCTGCCCATTAACTGGATAAATACCTTCGATATGACACCTACATTTTAGGTACTGCAGTCATTGGCTGAAGTGCATATTCCTGCATGTGTCCACCGTCAAGCTTGCAGGCAGAGCCATTCAGAGGGACTGCTTGTATGCTTGAAGTTAGGTATCTGCTAACTTTATGTTTAGATGTCTAGTTGCCAACTGTGAAATGGGGATGCCATTATTTAATTGCCTTTGCATGCAATTTGAGTTTAAAATGTTAAAAATGCAAAATGATATCTCTTATACAATGTTGTGTTATATTCCAAATAGTGAACAGCCACATCCTTGGTATTTGCAAAGTTCATTTATTATGAATTATTATCTGATGCAGGAGAAAACAGCTTCCAAGATTTACTTACAGGTATTTAAAGACAATTTGACTGCCCAGACACAGTAACTGAAGTAAGCAGAGAGCTGTGATTGGATCCCACAAAGTGATGAAAGTGTACATATGCACAATTTTGCTCAATGCAGAGCTTCTTTTATGCTTGGGACCAAAATTAAATTTTGTGCCTTTTTTTTTAACCTGTGCCTGAATAATCAGCTAAAAATGTTTTAAACAGAGAAGGGAACACAGTTATAGTCTAGAGTTTTAATATACAATACACTATTCAATTGTACAGGCTGATTAAATATTGAGCCTAAAATACCTGTCAGTTGCCTCTCCAGTTGTGTATTTTTTGTGTGTCTGATGGGGAGGAGGGTAATATTTCACTCAGTTTTAAATTTTGTTTTTAGCTGTTTTCTCCACAAGAAACTGTAACTCTTTGCATGTCACTTTCCTAATTGAGCTATAAACTCTATATTGTACTAATACGTTTTATTATGAGGAATAAACATACTTCTTCTAGACAGGTAGAGAAATAATTGACCACCTGTGGCCCGTCCCAAATGAACATTACTGCACATGACACTGAAATTAATGCCTCCTTAGCCATGATGTGAACCAGTCATTTTCTGAGAGTTTTTTAGTGGTTGGGAAGGTAACACATCTCAATACATTTCTGCTCCATAACAACATAGATTCCTGACTGCCAAGGGTAGAAGCACTTGGTGTTCACCTGGCTACTGCCCCCCTCTCTCTCTGTGTCTTTGGCATTTAAACAGCAGCTTCATTTGTTCAAAACGTTAAGCAAAGGACCAGGTTCTGGCCCAAGCTAGAGATGCCTTTTAATCACTCTGGCAATAGAAAGAAGCCTCAAAAGTTGGTGTGTATGAAATGTACTTAGGTGGCCCCTTTACAGTGGTGTGAAGCAGTCTCAAAGTAGATGAGAACCTGTCCCAAACATAGGATGATATAATGCTGTAAGATAGCACTAGGAACATTGTGCTGGTGTGTTGTTTTGCCAGGCCATGAGGGCCAAAGGATGCTGGAAACTGAAATATTAAAGAGCTAAGAGATTGACTCCATAAATAGAAATGATAAATGCTTCTTTTATGAATTAGTTTGCCCTTTGTATTAATAAATTTCTGGGAGGGTATGTCATATAAAATCACAATATCCTTCAGGATCTAGTATCTTCCTTAAACTGGAAGCATCTAGTGCCATGAGCAAAGCAAGTAGGTGAGATTCTCAGGTGTGCTTGCACCTGCAGGGCTATTCCCAGAGCATGTGCCCAGGGAGGAATGGTGTCCTGAGCAGGGACAGGCAAACCCTTACAGACACAGGGGTGGCACACAGCCAGGAAAATGTTTGGTTTTATCTTACTCTTATCCAATTTCTTCCTTTCTGAGAGATTGCAGGGGACTTTGTTGAGCAATCTCTGCTGTCCCCAGTGGGTATGCTCACTGGATTGCCACAGGGCTCTGGCAATTGCCACTGCGCTGTGTTCCTTCTTTGTCACTGCGTCATGCACATTTAATGAGGGGTTATAGCTCATGTGCTTGCACAGTCCAGCAGTCCCGCCTTAGCTCCCTTTTTCCTCCAGCACAAACAAGGGCTGAAACTCTCCCCAGCAGAAAGGCATGGCCAAGGACTAGATGAGTGCAAGCTGTCCAAAGTTCAAATGAGAATTAGCTCAAGATCACTGTGGCCAGTGAAAGAAAAGGCTTGTACTCCTTGCAGAAATGGAGATATTAGTCCATGTTGGTTATCAAAATCCCTCTGTTGGAATCCTGCTGCAATCTCAGTTGCCCTAAATCACCACACAGCTGCAGTGACCTCTGTGTGACAGCTTTTCTCTCTAATGCTACCCTGATGAGATGTGTTCCTTTGGTACCTCTGGACTGCTGGTGGGAGCTGAGGTAGGGGCTGAGGTGACCACAGCAGCCTGCTTGAGAGAGTTGCAGTACCTTGCTCATGTATTTGGAAAGCAAGCTGTGCTTGTCTCCATGGAATTTACTATAATCTCACCACTCTGCCTCCAGTTCAGCTGTGTCAGTGTCAGTTTTGGGAGAAGCCCCTACGTAGAGGAGTTTGGCCCAATTTCCTCCCTGTGCTGTTAAAAAAACCTGCTGGAAACAAATCTGATTAACACAGCAGAGAAAGTAGTTCAGCTGTAAAATGTTGAGAATTGCCACTAGTGCAGTTAAGTTGTGTGCAGAAGGTGAAATGCCTTTTTGAAGGTTTGTGGTCTAATAGGAGCTACAATTCATGGTCTTTGCTGGCTGTTTGCAATTTCCTAGGTACCCAGCTAGCAAAATGTGCATGGCATGGGGAGCACACTTTTTGTTTTCAGAGTGCCTTTCTGAGTGGCAGAGTGACAGCACATGGATATCATGGTGCACTGACACAGCAGGAGGCACCACATCCCTGGTGTGCAAAGCCCTGGTCCTGCACCAAAATCCACCTGGATGAAGGCAGATACTCGTGGCAGAGGGATGGGGTGCTGTGTGCAAATCAAAAATAGCGTGGACCTTGTTGAACCTTCAGTAACTCCATGTAGCTGTGTCTTAAAAGAGGGGTTTGGAGAGTGCCTGGATTGTGGCTCTTGGAGGAAACCAGTAGTGTTTAGACTTCATGTTTTATGTTTTCTCACTGCTGTTTGTTTCCTGGGTGGGACTTGCTCCTTTTCATAGGTGTAAACACAGTGCCCAAATGAGTTCTGGGCAGAGCCTGACTTAAGGCAGATCACCCTGAGTTTGAGACAGGTGCTTCATCTGAGTATATATATACAGTGTGCTTCATCTGTGAAAAACCTAGAAATGGAAAGGTCTTGTTACTTCCTCCAGAAGGTGCTTTGATTCCAAAGTGCATCTGTATTGTGCTGTAGGCTGACACAAGGGGAAGAGAAAAATGCTCATTTTTCTGTAAATGGAGAAGCAATGATTATTGTGGTCTGGTCTGGGAGACCAGTCTCTGCAGTCTCCATAGTTTGTGCTGCCTTTTAGACAGCCCCACTCTTCAGAGAAGGCACTGGGGGCATTTTGAAGCTGTACCTGGTGCCCCTTGCCTGCAAGCATGACAGAGAAAGAGAACAACTGAGAGGAGAAGAGAGAGAAAAGGGCACAGCCTTTTGGTGAGGACAGGGAAGTGATTTCAGGTGTTTGTGACACCACATGAACCTTGTGTGGTTAGCCTCTTCCTAAGTGTGATATACCCTGGAGGGTGGAGGAGATGGTTGCAGGTAGAGATGTGGTGCAAGGAGTGAGAACTACCTGCAGATGTGGCATCTGAATAAATCCAAAGACAGCACAACTATTTTTAGCAGAAGTGCAAACAGTGATAGATGCCAGGGGGCTGCTGTCACTAAAATTCGTCTATAAGCAACATATTCATATTTAAACAAGTCAGCTTTGCACATTGAAATGAGCAAACACTGTCTCTGTGCTCATTTGTTTGTTGTGCAGAAGCCATCAGCTTTCACTCCTTATCCCTTCACCGTGGTGGTGATGCAGAGCCATGATGATGGATCATCTGTCTAGCTTATCTGCAAGGCCACAAAACATTTATATCTTTTATGGCATGATAGGCTGTTCTCATGCAGCAGTGGAAAATAGAAATTTGGAGCTGCCCTTGCAAAAGTATCATCTCCTGCACAACACTGCCATTCTGGTATGCTCACTTGGCACAGTTTGTACAGCTAAGTACATCCACTGTGAAACCTAATGCCGGGATGCACATGAATAAAATCACACAAAATCAGCAGAGGAGCAAGCATCAGAAAAGCTTTTGAATGCAGGGGGCAAACCAGCAAGGATGGAGTTCCTGCAGTTTCTCTCCTGCTTAGAGAGGGCCTCTGTCACCTCTGGTATAAGACTTCCAGCTCACACCACCATTATACTTGGCCAATTATCTTATTTAGGTATCTCGTATATATTTAGGTCTTGAAAAAGGTCAACCACAGAGCGTGTCTGGGCAGGGGTTTTTGAAGCTGTAGAGCAGGAAGCTTTTCTTCTATCATTGTTAGAAAATAATTGCTTGTGAATGTCCAGGGATTTGAATCTACATGTTGGAGCTCTGAAAAGGAGGGCAGGAAGGTTTAAAACATTATTGAAACAGCTACTGCTGATGCTACAGCCGCTGCAGATGCTGAGCAAGGAGCAGGTGAAGCTCATCGATGGGCACGGCTGCTGCCCCTCACCTGCCTTGGTGCCCTTGCACTGGGATTCCACCTCCTAGGCAGCTTCTCTTGTGACTGTCTCCAGCACAAACAGCTCCTCTGCCCAAGATTCATGCAAGCTGGTGCATTTTTATTGAAAGTGCAGTGAGGCAGGGATTGTCTGTGTTGGCTGAGCCATTTTCACCAAAGCATACCTGCTATTTTTCCTTTTAAAATTATTTTTGACCTTTGTTTTTGGTTTCCTGCTACTTGCATTTTTTTTCTTAGGTTTCTCTTTCTCTTCTGAATATCTCTTTTTCTCCATTATTTTATTTTGTTTCTTTCAACTTAACTTTCTTCCTCAGGTCCATGATAAAATGTGTAACTTTTTTTAAACCTCCACTCTTCCCTGTAGTCTTTGGCTTGTAAGTGCTATTAGCTGTGGAAAGTCCCCTTCCCTAAATACTGCAAGGCCCAGACGTTACTAAATGTGAGCTTTGCCATCTAAAATCCTGTCAGTTACCTGCCACAGCTCACAGCTTGGTTTCTCAGTATGACCAAACTAAGTGGGTCTCTGAATGCAAGCGCTGAGCTTTTTGCAAGGAAGATTGCCCCAATGCATGGTATTAGATCAGTCCTTAATGAGATGCCTGCTCTTTCCTCAGCTCTTCCTCATAGTTCCAGCTATTCCCTGTGACCCTGGCCAAGTCACTTTATCTCTCTTTGTCTCTGCTTCCATTCACAAAATGGACATAATTGCACTTCTGAAGCTCGTGTGGAATTGCGACGATGAATTCCTCCTGCTTGCTTTGCCTTTACCGCATCCCTTTTGTCTGCTCAATTGTCAGAGGGGATAAAGCGCCACCGAATCAGGGTTAGCCACAGTTAGCACAAAGCACCAAGCAGCTGGCCCGGCCTCTCCCCATATCCCAGTAGCACTGACAGCAGAGAGCCAGGATTGTTACTGCAGTCCTGTGCGCTTTGAGGAGCTCCCTGTGCTCTCTCCGAACAGTGTAAAGAGACGTTTCCAGGGCTGGGTGCACAGCGGTTGTTGCAGGACAAAGGGATAAAATGGCTCCCTTTGAGGGCTTGCTCCACAGGATCCTTAGCAGAAAACATAGGGCCTTAGAACACCAGAAGGAGAGGGAGGCAAGGTGAATACTCCATTTGTAAAACCCATCTCTGGTTTTCCTCCCTGTTGTCCAGCCTCTTTCCCTTACCATCCCCTGTTTAGTTCTGGGATAATAACAAAATAAAGGAATGCAAGGTAAAGGCATCTTTAAGACTCTCCTTGTTACCCAGTAATCCTAACAACACTTTCTCTCATACACCGGCCTCTGAATGCTAATGTCATTTAATTATTGTGATGTTGTAAATGAAGGTCCCCACAAACAAATTCAATATGTAATGCCAGTTAAACATACACTGAAAGCAAGTGGTGTATTTTGGATTTGTCATCTGATTTATTGCCTTTTACCTCACATGCCTCAGAGAGCACCACCTGAGCCAGGAGCAGAGAACCAGCCCTTTGTGCTCAAAGCTTGCTCTTAAATCTACACTTCACAAGATAGCAGCAAGTGACATAAAACATCTGTTTTTAAAATACAGCTGGGAGTGTAGTTTTGAAGCACTCTCTCCATCTCGGGCAAGGAACACAAGGGAGGTATGACTTTTGGTAGACAGATACATATCTCCAAAAGAAAGCACTGCATACAATACAGTTCACATACATAACATATGTCAAAAGGCCTTCAGTGAGAATCCAAACTAGGCAGGGAAGAAAACCCAGCCTGCAAACAGTTTAAATATGTTGGCCAAGTCAACTAAGAAGACCTGCAACCTTGGGCTTCAGTAGCTGGGGGCACACCTGCCTACTAGGTAAAACTGAGGGGTGGGGGGGGCTGTTTCAATTTTTGGTTACCTCCTAGTATTACATTTTTCAGTTCCAGTCAGTCAGCCTTGCATTTTGAGGTGAGCAGCACAGTGCCAGGGAGGCATCCTGCCTTGCTGTGCAGTCTGGACACATTTATCATGTTTTCCTACTCTCCCAACCTGTAAAGTCCTTCTTTGAATACTGTGCACTGCTCACCATGCAAGCAGCTCATTATCCCAGGCATTTCAAGACTAATTTATAGGACATTTGGCTAATTTGCATAAGCCATCCAGTACACAGAACATGTCTCCACAATAAAGTAATATGCCAAAATCAGGATTTATGTGAAAACATGAATATGGGGGGGGAGGGGGGACAGGAAGGGACACACACAACAACATTTTTAAGAAGCTGTTGTTAGCACCAATCTTTAAATGAATACCCCTGACAAAAAATCACAGAATCCTGCCTCTCCACCTACTGTACGTGAAGCTCCCATATAATTTTCTGCTTTGAATCTTGCTCATCTTTTTATTGAGTAAGATGGGTTTTGATCCTTAAAACAGCCTTGAAATATGAATAATTGGCACTGTTGGCTTTGTCTAAAAACGAAACAAAATCCCCCAAACTGAATCCAAATCGAGGGCTGCACATTCAGCTATCGCTGCGAGGAGCCTCGCGCATCCGCTGCTCTGATTATTACCTTGACACCAGAAACAGGGGGACTTGTAATCCTTGAAACAGCTGACATCTGAAGCACTGATTCTTCCTGTCCTTTGAGTTAGTTGCTCCTTGATCTCTGTGCCTGGCGTGCAAGCCTGGCTTTCACTGAAACCTGACCTCGTGGTCCCTTCTTCTGCAGCCCTGTTTGTGTTCTGCCATTCAGAAATGTGCAGCTTCTGTCCTCAGTACTCTGAATTAGAGCTGCACAGGTCAAAGGAGCAAACAGGAGACTTGTCATTACTGGATCCAACGCCTGCCCTTGATTTAGGTGTCCTTGCATTGGTTTTTTATTTTTTAATAACAATTACTAAATAAGAATGTGGCAAGGTATTTTTAAGCAATCCTTTCCTCTCCAAGGTGACACTGGCTTTCCATGTTCTCTAATGCATGACTGCTTCACCTACAGTACAGATGTTTTTGCTCTTTTCATTGCAAAGCCAGCCTGGGATTTGAAAGTCAGGTTGGTTTCTTTCTTTTCTCCCTAATATGTCTTCTACCATTATGAGGCCTCTGAAGAGCACATTAAGTCCATATTTACCCCTGTGCAATCTAATTAACGTCCAGAATAACTGTGCAGGTGTAACAGAGATCTCAGTTTGAAGGCAGCTTTGTTCCACTTATTGTAATTGAAGGAACTGTTTGGCCAGCAGCATTTCTATTAGTAGAAATTCAATTTGAAAAGGAAATAACTTAGTTTTGGGCTGAATTTGTAAGAATACCAGCTAGAATTGCGTAAGTGAATGCATATATATCTGCTTACTTGCAAATAGAGGCTAACTGGAGCTGGAAATCACACGTATAATAAACATGAAATCCTGATGCCACTGCTACAAATTCATTTCCCACAGCAGAGCTATGGTTTCAAGCACCTATATCAGTGCTCTATTGTTTTGGAAGTTTCAATAGTGTTGGTTATTCATTTTGGTGCATCACATGTAGTTCCAGTTAGGTGAAACCTGTTGGGTATTTAATGTCTTGTTCAGTTTGAACTAGAAGCAAATAGAAGGAAATAATGTGTTGAGGAAGACAAGGACTCTAGATAAAGATTTTTTTTCTTTCTGTTCTGGAGTCTGTTACTCTGTTACATGTGTTATTCTAGGCTTTGAGATTAGCATTTTTTAATCAGACTGTACTACAGGTTACATGGAACTGACAGCAGCATTATCTGGAACATAATGATTATGTTCAATAGGAAAAATAGATGCAGTTTTTCATTTTACTGTCTTCCAACTTGAATCTGTTTTTACTATTCTAATATGTAAGAAGCACATTTTTTCCTCTGGGGATTTACAGTTTCTCTTAGTGCTTTGATTACTTGTGAATAATTTGATAAAAAACCCCAGTGGTGTACAGCATCTCGGTTGGATTAGATTTTTGACTGATCCCTAATAGCTGAAGTTACTGTATACAACAAAAACATTTGTAATGCTGTCAGACAGGAACAATCTCTCTTCTGCAGCTTGACTCAAATTTGTTATGTGTATAACTCCGTGAAGTTCACTAGATGTAAATACAGATTAATTATTTAAAAAGTAATAGGAATGAATGAGCTTCCAAACATGTAGTGTTTAATTATTTAAAACCTGTAATGGAATTTCAACCCTCGTGCATACCTCAGATCTCTCGCTGTGCTTGGACAAGTGCCTGAGGTTAACTGGCATGTCCCCACCTCCTAGTTACATCCCCTCCTATGGCACAGGGTGGTATGTGTGAAGAATAGCCAGTATTCTCAGTCATGTCTAATAGTAAATACGCTGTACTCAACTCCATCTTCCTTTCCCCGCTACTATGTTGCATCCTGCAATAAGCCATTCCATATTTCCATTCCACATAACAGGATGTGTACGAGTGTGCAATTGCACTGAGCCACAGAGAGCGAAATCCTAAAGTCACAGTGTGAGCAAAGCCCCGCTTGATTTCTGATCCCAAAGGGTGGAAAGAGCCCCACAGGGATGCTTTGATGGTGGGGGATCAAGGCACCGGGTCTGTGTGACTGGACATTGTACACATGTGTGATTTCAAAACCCTTGTGTTCCAAGTAGGTTAGTCAGGTCTGGGAAAGCCTTCTCCCAGCTGTAAAAGAAGGATCAAAGATACATACTGGAAATAAAGAACAGAAGTCTCCCAGCTTTAGAGACTCGCTTCATTCCTCTGACAATGGATGGACAGAGAGTTCTGCTGGGACCAGCTCAGAGCCTTAGTTAGGTTCCTGCTGTGATCCACCCTCCTGAGGTGCCTACCTCTGTTCACAGACCTGAGCTGGGCAATCAAAATATCTAAAATTGTGCTGTTTGGGTCATTTCACTGCCTGCCCTTCTCTTTATCCAGAGTTACTCAGCAGTTTTGTCTTTGCAGAGAATGACTAATGCCAACCTGGCAAGTCCTATCTCAGTGCTGTAGCTATGCAACCTTCCTTCTCCTACTGCTCTAAGTCACTGGATGAGGAGCACTTGACCCACAATGTGTGTTAAAAATGTAAAGGAAAGCTTTTTAAAGAAAACCAAACACTTTCGTTGCATTAAACAAATGCACAGTTAGGAGTCTTTGTATGTGATGGCTGCAGGTCATTTGCCAGCCAGATCTCAGCTGGTCTGATGGTGAATATTTTGAGTGGTTCTTTACCTTGTGAGATTGTTGTCAGAAGTTCCCACAGTTTTGTGGGAAGACCTAGGGGAGGAAAAAGGCTGGAGAAAACAAGCCAGAGTTGGTCCTCTTTGAGGAGGAATCTAAGGAACAAAGCATTCTTGGGAGCTTTGCAGAGTGATGATTTAAATATGTTGATTTCTTTTGTCCTGGTGTGCTGCTTCCACATAGCTGCTTTGTTGTGCATGTCATGCAAGGAGAAAATCATTTGCATGGTCTTGTAAGTATGAAAGGCTTTGGCATGATGCATTTACATAATAGAATCTGTGCAGTCACAGTGTGCAGCGTGCACCCAGGCAAGGAAGGAGTGCCATCTACAGTAACTCAAGGCATTGCTAAAGGGTCCTCTGTGATTGTGTCTTTACTGAGCAGTGCGCCTGATGCCTTCTGCTGTAATGTACCCTACTTGGTGAGAAACTAATCCTTTGTGCCAAATTCAACTCTCAGTTACATGTTTCAAATCGAAAAAAACCCCACTGGCTTCAGTGGAGTTATCCCACATTGATTCCAGGATTACTAAGAATAGATTTGATTTATGTAAATACCTTAGTGTCAGGTACGTTCTAGTGCTAAACAATTTCTAAACAGAGGGACAAGTAAGACCTTTTCATCTGAATAGGAAAGATCACTTTTTCACTTCCACGCTTTACTTAGAAAGAAAGAGGTATCAATCAGCAAGGATGAAGACACATTTTGCATTTCTTGAGAACCAGCAAATGTTTTGGGCCTGAGAAAAGCATCTAGTGGGCAAGCAGGGTGTGTGAAGGGCTCTCCCTCCCTCAGGTGTTGCACATAAGTAAAGCTGGTTGCTGCCCATCACCCTCACAGACATTGGCCCCTGTCAAAGGAAGCCTGGCTTCTCTGCAGGAATGTTCTTAGCAAAACAAGAGAGGCATTAGCAGAGGAAGACGACAAGGAAGCTTTCACACACATTAGTTCACCATATGTTTGGCTCTAGGCTGCAGTTTTAGACCTTTGTAACTCCTCATTTATTATTTTCAAGGTTAAAATCCTGAAAAACCATGGTTTCAGATACCTAGGGACCATAATATTCATGGTAAATCCTACCTACTAGAAACAGAGTAATCTTTTTTTCTCCTCCTCCTTCTCCTTCTCCTTCTCCTTCTCCTTCTCCTTCTCCTTCTCCTTCTCCTTCTCCTTCTCCTTCTCCTTCTCCTTCTCCTTCTCCTTCTCCTTCTCCTTCTCCTTCTCCTTCTCCTTCTCCTTCTCCTTCTCCTTCTCCTTCTCCTTCTCCTTCTCCTTCTCCTTCTCCTTCTCCTTCTCCTTCTCCTTCTCCTTCTCCTTCTCCTTCTCCTTCTCCTTCTCCTTCTCCTTCTCCTTCTCCTCTCCCTCTTCCCTGTTTGAAGGATGTGCAGATTGTTACAATCCCCATCTCTTCTATTCTCTGGCTATTATTTCAGTCTTCCTTGCTCCATATGGGAGTGACCAAGAGTAATTCTAACAGTTGCTCAGAATAAGCCTCTCTCCACTGGTGATTTTGTGCTAATTAGGAGGGGGAAGGGGAGCTGGGTCTGTACCAATGGGCTCTGGGTTTCAGCCAGGATCAGTGCCTTGCAGCAAGAGAATTTAGAGGACTCAGAATGTTTCCTCTGTATGCAGCAGAGCAATTTCCCTTACTTGGCTTCATCTTCTCCAGCCCCCATCTCCAGAGGAAATGGGAAAATGAATTCCACTCTCCGTGCCCAATCTGCAAGAGATGTGACATGTCTCAGTCCTGGGCTGAAACTTATGTGACACATGTTTCCCTGATCCAGGCAGATTTTGGATCTGGCCCAGGGCTGTTCTAATCAAATGTGGTTTCCAGAGAGAGGGCTGCTTTTTAAACCGAGCATACTCTGTGATGCAGAGTGGTGTGTACCATTACCAGCTGCGAAACCAGCAGTTCTCCAAGTGTGAATCACACGCATTCAAATCTCAAACAGCTTTGACTCCCTTCAGAGTTCTGTAGCCTAAAACCCAGCAATGCCTCTCTTGGGAAGTTTTGTGGGTTTTTTTCATCCATTTTTACTAATGGTCAAGTCAATCTTTCTCTAATCAAGTCAATCTTGCCCTAAAGTTGTTTTTTCAAGTCAGCAGCTGATGCAGTCCCTCTAGGATTTTTATATGTTTGGGGAAGGTGGGGAAACTTGCAGGGAATCTGTGTCAGGTAGACTGTGAGACCCAGCCAGTTCTGCTGCAGCCTGTGCTAAGGTTATGTATATGTTACAGCACCTAGTGTAGGAAAACCAGTGTTTTCCTAGCCTGCAAAAATGATTGCATGATAAAGATTACCGTGTAATAGTAAAAATTGAAGATTCCTGAGCTATATAGATAGGGAGAAAAGAAGCACACACACACATATATATGTATTTCAAAGCACTCAGAGACTTGAATTCTGTAAGCTTCTTGCTTGTACAGGTGTAAATCAGAAGAAACAGTGCACCAGTCTGAGAGTTACGCCACTGTAAAATACCGATAGGTGTGAGGGAGAAATTGGACTCAGAACCCTTCATTATGGATAAATAAAGGTTTCCCAAGGTTTCAGACTGCATTCCTGCTTCCTATTCTGTGGACTAATGAAATTTCAAATCTGGATTACAGTACTATTCTCTAGACCCAGTAATATTACATTTAACTCTGAGTGATTTAATGACTGTTCAGTGGTGATTTTGGTTTCAGGTGAAGTGGTATAGGCCTCCAGCAATGCCTTAGGCTAAAAGCATCATATGTTAGTAAGAAACACTAACCTGCCCCTCAAACCTCCTCATTATTACACTTATAGTTCTATCTACCAATCTATGAGCAACTGGAGTAGTAACAGAGGGGGGTTTATTGTTATTTTATATTCTCTTGAATATTAAAAAGAAAATATACTGGGAAAAAATACATATAAGATATTACTAGATATAAATTATAGCCAGATGGATAATTTTCCACCTCACAATGTCTGCCATATTATCAGAATAAAGTTTTGATCAGAAAACAAGAGGAGTGAACGTGTTTATTCAGATACTGAATAAAAAAAGTGAATTAATTAGAGAATGTAAATCTTCATCTGGCTTCTGAAGTCATCTGCAGATTTGGTCGGATGAGATTCCTAAGGGTGCAGATTTCTTATTTGGAAGGATTTTGGTCAATCAGTGAGATATTGATTGAGCCTAGTAAAGTGTGCCTTTCATTTTTACTCTTTGGCTTTTCTTTGCTTAACAGCATCTATATTTCTCAAAAGAATTTGATAGAAGAATTTGCAGTGTCAGTTGCTCCCTTTCTTTTCCCAGTTGCTGGGATTGGATGCAGGGAATGGTGCAATGCCTAGTGTGTACAGGCTCTCTTTCTCACTGCACTTGTTGGCAGCTGCTCTGCAGAAGAAACCTTCTGGGGCTGATGTTTAGTCCAGTTGTCAAAGGGAGCAGCCCCTGTGCAGGAGTGAGGAGTTCCTGGCATGGCAGAAGTGCTGGCCCTATTGTCAACCTGGGCATGGGTGGGACTCTGCAGCTTGGCCATCCCAAGGATGGAGAAGCTGCTCTGCTGCCTCCTGAAGCTGGACATGTGGGAGTGTAGATTATAAAGAAAGTTCTCCAAGGACATGGAGGTGAGTGTCATCCTGAGGAGAGAAATGCATTTCCAGTCTCTGAGGAAGAGGAAGGAGGGTATTTCCTAGTGCAGCCTTCCCCTGCTGCCCCAAAGAGCCAACAGGGCCTGGACATTCTGAGGAAGTATTTCTAAGCCCCAAAAACGTTTTTCCAGATGCTAGCTTTGATTTCTTTCTTATGGCTTCCTGACTATTCAAAGCCAGCATTTGTTGTCCTGTTCTCAAGGTGTTTGCAGTCCTTCCCTGCTGCTGATCCTTCGCACAGCTTTAGCGGCAGCAGTTTGATGAAGTCTATTTGCGTCATCTTTAGGAAGAAGTGAAGCTCCTGCTGGGGCACTAATAGCTTAAGGATCTTAAAGCAAAAGCTCCTGTTGTGGAAAGGCACAGGCTGTGGCTCACCAAGACTCCCAGCTTCACCTCCTCGATGTAGTTCTTGTTTCTGGCTGCTGAGTTGTTTCCACCATCATCTCAGGAGCAGGGGAATTTGGGAATGCTCATCATGAGAAGTGTTGGCCAGGAAATCAGATGTTGAACATCAAGGAGACCAATGCCTACATAACCCAAATCAGACTGCTTGACTGACCAGCACATGTTTGCACCGCTGCTCTGCCAAGCTGGCTTCTCATGGTGCCACCCATGAGCCAAGGGCCATGAGGAGCATGGTGGAGACACGCAGTTGACTCCACAGATCCCTCAAATTATGCTCACAAGAAGGGTGGCTACAGACACAGTTGAATGGTCTCCTGTCAGACTGGCTTAAGTCTGGGAGAGGAGCTGTTTCTTGGCCTTTCTGTGCGATGTGGCTTGATGAGAGCTCAGGATCTGAGTGGAGGACTTGATGGCTTGAGCTGTGGTTTGCTCTGCCCCACAGACTCTTGCTTGCTCGGAGGTCCATGCACTTGATGTGGGATGAGGTTTCCCAGGCATGGGAAAGCCATGGCATGTCCTTTTGGAAAGGGCATTCAGACTGAGGTGTTCTTTAGATGTTTCTGAAATATGAGTCTTGGTGAGACAGACTGTCTGACCTAATGAGGGCATTTAACCCCCAGCTCTCCTGCTCTTACCCTCCATTTATCTTATGCATCATATTAATTTTATTTAGGACCTCTGTCACTGCTGCAGTGGTGGACTTAGCCAGTACTGAAACAGCCATGCAGACATGCCTTTTAATCCACTCTTGTACAGTACCCCTCTAAAAGAGGGGTACATTAAAGATTTTAGATTTAAATGCAGTTATTGTCCCATTCTGTGTTATTTTAGACAGGAACATTACTGGGGAGAACTTCTTTCCTGGCAAACCCCACCTCACACTACATTCATTTTCCCTGAAGTTTCACCCACCATGTTTTCAACTTCACCAGTGGTTTTAGATCCAAAGTTCCTTCTGTGGTTTCAAAGCCTCAGACTGAAGGTAAAAACACAGAGCTCAGCTGTTTATATACAAAATCAAATATGTAGCCACTGATGAAACAAGACCTAACCTGGATTTCCACTGGGCATTAGCAAAACTCACATTCATTCTTTCTTTCTGACTGGGAACATTAAAAAGCCCCCCAACACAAAGGAACCCAAGGGCTTTGAAAAACCCTATGTTTTAAATACCACAGATGACAACTGCAATGATTCAAAAAATGGAATCAATTTATCATTAGCTATTAATTACCAAATAACTCTATTTTCCCCTTATGCTTCATGTAGCTTAGACTTCTGCATAATTAGGATGAAAAATGGAGACAGAGTGAGTTTTGCATTTAAATGACATAAAGTCAGTATTCACTCAGAAAACTGGTAAAGATTTTTGAAAGGGCAAGATATTTAGGAGGGGAACGTCAAAGAAAGAAAAAACAATCAGGCAGGCAAGCTTTGGTATCTTTTTAACAGAGAGAAACTTGTCACAGGACAGTTTTAAGTTGTAGGCAACTGCAGTGTTCTGTTTTGTCAACTGTTTTTACACAAAGCTCCAAACATTGTAAAAATCTGTTTTCCTTCACACCTAGCATCGCTATGAGCTATATTGTAACCACATTCACAGTGTGTTGGAGCCCGCCTCAGGGTTCCTTCGCAGCAGGTCTCAGCTGGAATGATTCTTTTTGTTTTTTGTAATAATCACTCCATTCAAATGGAACAATCAGTATAAAAAAAATTATCACAAGCCATCTTGGATAGAAAAATCTTGCCACAATAAACATGCTGAATGTTTTACAATAAGACATCAAAAATGGTGATCGAGGCTGGATAACTGCTTAGAGCCACGCTTAGGATTATGCCTGTTACAGCTTTGTTTGACATTTGGTAGAGAAAGAGCATCAATTCCCAGTCGTGACAGCTGAGGCAGGGACACAGTCATAGTTGTCTTCAAAGCAGACATGTGAACTGCCCTCCCCCTTCAGGGACAGTCTGCATGCCTGCCAGGGACCCCCAGACAAAGCCCCCAGCCCCATGGGCCAGCATGCGGCGCCTGCAGTGCTGGGCATGCACACCCTGCATACCCTGTTCAGGTACTGGCTGTGTCCCAGGCTACCCCGTCCACCTCAGGAGGAAGCCTGGGTGTGGGTGTTTTGGAGGAGGATCAAGTAGAGAAATGTGGGACACGCTAGTGAGCGACAGCAGCTTCTGGCAAGGCTGCAGCCACTCTATCTCTTGGCGCTGGGCGTTGGCAGCTGAATACCTTTTGTGATAACTCAATTAGCTGTGAAAAAAAGCACAACAGCATTAGGATATTATGCTGATTATTGCTTACCTCTCAAAGGAGTTTGTCATTTTCAGTCATCTCTGGGTGGAACATACTATCCACTTCTTCCTCACCCATTCTTCTGAGCATGGCCGTGTCCTCCGCAGATCTTCACCTGTCCACCTTCTCAACTGGAATGGCAGTGTGCCTACCTTGCTCTTCTTCATATTTGTCTTTTTCTGAGTCAGGAAATGCTAAAAGAGAACTTTAATGCCTTGGAACAATCTTCGTGTCAAACAAATCGGTGTGTGTGCTAAGAACTGAGCCGTGCCCTCAGATACCCGTGGGGGCTTTTGCTCCTGAGAGGCTGTTCTGCAGCGGGTTACCCTCAGAAGGTGAGCAGAAGAGGAGGTGAAGATTGATACAGACCCAAACTGATGTTTGCAGGAGGTGTCAGTCTGACCCAGAGCTCCACTGGGGCCACAGCTTCTCTGTGCTCACAAGTGTTGGATACATCAATGGTTGAGGTACAGCTCTTGCCCCAAAGCTTCTCTGTTCTTAATCAGGCAACAGACTGCAGAAACAGGGCCATTTGCAGGATTAGCATTGCAGGTGGGATCTATGAGAGGATTACCTTTTAGGTGACCTGCTCTGAAGAGAAGCCTTGTTGATGGATAAATGGAGAAAGGAAGGGAGGGTGCAGATAGCCACATTGCCCAAGAAGCTTGGGGAGCTGTTGAGGACAGCAGAGGAGAGGTTTCACACTCCTTTAGGGACAGTTAGGTACACAGTCCTGCAGGACACACAGATCTAGGTTTCTTTCCTTCTGACTGACTGAATTTTCCCCTAGTGTCCTGCCAGGAATGCTCACAGCCTTGCAAGGGGCCTGGATCCCAAGGTGCCTTGGTGTCCATGCTGTAGTGGCTGCTGGGTGTTCTGCAAAGATTGTATCTGAGCTGTATGTCAGAACACTAGTTGTGATTCATTTGACTGTATACCGGAAACCTCTGTATGTGTGTTTCTAGCCACTTCTTAATTTCTAGATTTTTCCTGTGTCCAGTGTTTGGCAGACTTCAAAAAACTTGAGCCCTTGTTGAAAAACATATGGTTGGTGTGTCAGGTTCTCACTGGGCTGCAAAGCAGGAGGGTGTGCAGGGGAGAGGCATTGTGTCCTCCCCTTGTGTCTTTTGGGATTGGGTGGGAGCCTCTGCCTTCATGCCTCGCACATCCTGGCTGAGCTGCAGTACAGGGAACTTCCCAGACCCTTCCAGGACCAGTCTGGGCTAAAAGGAAAGGCAACGAGGGCCGGAACAGGATATAGGAAATGTGCAGTGGTGTTCATGAAGTCAGAACATATGCCTGAACATATATAAAGAGACAGCACTTGGATACCACAGTGAGAAAAGGAAGTAGGAACTACTCAGCAAAGTCAAATACATGGATTTTATGCCAAGAAGTGAGTCTTTGATAATCTTCAGCATCTGTTCAGCATCTTTGATAAAAGCCTGGTCCTCAGATGTGATTCAGCCCTCCGTCATGCAAGACATACCCCAGTGACGTTGTCTTGAGCAAGGACAGGAGCTTTGTCAGTCACCCTCTAGTTCTGGAGAAGCTGAAAATGGCATGTCTTTGCCCTAGTGACCACTTTGTGTCCTCTTGCTAAGCTTTACCATGGAGCTGAAAGGCATCCAAAGCACTGTGTAAGAGGCACAGGGTCCTTTTCATCGCAGCAGCGTTTTTTTCCATTGCTACTCTTTCCTGGTTTCTCTAGGGCTGATGTAAATACCTCTGCAAATGGGTTTTGCCATGTGTATTTCTTAATGAGGTATTGTCTGATACTAATTATTCTTCAAAGGTTAGTGGTGGACTGCACCGATGTGTGAACTTGGTGCCTGCCTTTGACAGCCAGTTGATTTAAGTATTAATTACCTGGTGCCTAAAGTCCGAGTGCAGCCCTTTTAGGCACAGCAGGATCCTGTGTTGTGCCTGCAAGGCAGCCTCGTGGCCATGTCTGGACTCCACTTTGGATGTTTCTATCAAAATAAAGACACGGATGCCAACAGGAATGGCTTTATTCCCGCTCTTTGTTAGAGACAGATGAGCGTTACAGGATCCCTCAGCCCTGGCTTCCTCGGTGTTCCCGTATCGGGCACGAGTTGTGTTTCTGCTGATGCAGTGTCTTCTGAGTTGTCTCCTGGTGTGGATTGCTCTGTGTTGCACAGGAAAGCGGATAAATGATACCAAGCCATTGAGCTTATAAGTAGCACACTGGCAACCTGCCACCGAAATATAAATACATTAAATGTACTGAAGGAATGTTCATTCTGTTGTTTAGCCTTGGATATGCCCCAGTTAGGTAAATTTAATCTTCTTGAGGGTTGTTGCATTACAGCTGAATGAGATAGGGCATTATCTTATTACTGATCTTTCTGTCATTCAGGATTCATGTTCTGGCATTTCTGGTGTGAAGTGTGCTTCCCCCAGAGCAGTCCTAGAAGTGTTTTCCAAGGGAGATGAAGGTGCATAGGGGATCTGTTAGCACCTTGCAAGTTTTGTATCTTGGAAATGTTCATGCTCATTGTCAACGGCACCGCTACTGGTCCAACTTCCTGTTGGTAGAAATGTTCAAAATGGTGTCTTTGCCTGTGTTTGTTAGGAAGTGTCTGTAACTCAGTCTCACAACATTTATTTTCTTCACGGATATTTGTTCTGCAGTTCCTTCCAAAATCCCTGTCTGTGCCTCTGCTGCTGTTGAGGTTGGGAACAAAGCTCTTGATGACTCCAGGGTGAGCAGGGGCCAGTGATAAGCAGGAGACCTAAAGCCGATGGCTTGCATTAAAAAGGAGTCTCCTCATTGTTTTCCACTGGTGCTGGGTCAGGCCCTCCAAACATGGTCCCACAGCATTAATGCTTGTGACTAATCCCACTGAAGCCCACGGAGCTGCTCCCACGTGTAAGCAGTACCAAATCCCGTGTGCAGCATTAACAAGCATTCTGCAACAGTTTAGATCTTCTCTTGGTTGTACAATGAAGGGAAGGGATGAGGCAGGAAAAGGAAAGGAAAGGGAATACATGAGCAGAGAAATCCTGAGCTGGTTGTGAAGAACAGTGGTGTTCTGTACAGAATGCAGTACTTAAAAAAATAAGACATCAGTTGTGTGTTCTACAGATAAGAAAAAGTTATTTTATTGAATGGAGAGATAGATATGTTTCACCTATCACATCTGAACTAATCAGTGTAGGCTTTTAGAAGAAATCTGTAATTACTCTGAGCGTGTCATTAGTTAGATGTGAAATGAATGATATTGCTCCATTTTATTACCTCTAGTGATATAGCCATTTGTATCGTAAATTCATTGACCTCATCTTAAATGATCAATTCTGTAAGACAGACTTGATTCATTAATTCTTAAGTGACATTTTTTTCTCTTCCAGTAATTTCCTCATTGTTGTAGAGACTGTTTTTCTGCCTTTTAGTATGGTATTGTGAGGTGTCATACTACCTGCATATGAGTCCCACATTTTTATACCTTTTATCTTAACTAAGCAGCACAGACTGATTGCTTATGTAAATAAAAAGAATGAAAGAAAAAACAAAAGAAAATTATGAAATACATGAATGTAGAAGATGGACATTTTTCACTGATGTTGTAGCTTCAAGACTTTGAGATATTGCATGAAATCTATGAGATATTTATTGACTATTTGGTCTATGCAGGGTATTCAGAGGAACAGATTTGCTGCCTTTAATTTCTCTGGCTTTAATTAATTTTATCTAGTGATAAAATATACAGAAGAGTCTCTGATCAATATGTGAGTGAGGCAGGCATGCATCAGCGTTTCTTATTCCTTAGTGAGTTATCGAAAACTGGAGAAATCAGTAGAGAATTTGTAAGCAGGATTTCTAAATATTTTACCAAGGAAGAGAAAATATTTGTTAAGCCAGGAGAGACTCAGGAGCCTGCTGGAGATAAACAAATCAATACAGCAATAATACAGTGAAATGTTTCAGTGAATTTTTCAAATGCTAACTAATAAAATTAAATTATTAGAAAAGATGTCACATTTTTTTTGTGGGGCTATATTTCTCTTTCAGTCCGTTTAACTAAGGGCACGGATGGGGCTCTTTCTAGAAAGATAAGGAGACTGGGTTTACTCTCTCGTATTTCTCAGGTGCTTCTTTGGCAGCGGGCTTATGAGGTGGTTTACTTCCTTGTCCCAAAGGAAAGGCAAGTCTTCACTGCAGCTGCACCTGAAGTCCTGCACCATTTTTTACTGCAGACACCTCTGAGGCCACTCTCCTTCTTGTCTTTCCACTGCAAATAGATGGTGATGGACCAGGGTGGGCTTCATCCTGCCCCAGCTTGCCTCAGGAGCTGTCTGGGAGCTCCTCGTGCCTCTTTGTACAGCTCTTGGGGTACATGTGGAGACTCTCTGCATCTTTGCCAGCCCTTGGGGCAAGAGCATATTCTGCAAGCAGCAGGAGGACTGTGGTTGAATACATCCCCATTCCATACATGCAAAATATATAACATTTTGTGGCTACAACAGTAAGCTCTCACTCAGAAATCACTTTAAGGTAAATTCAGCAGCTCCACTGAGTTAAATAATGTACTATTACCTCCTGGTGTAGGCTCACAAATTCCCCTTTTGTCTGCTTCAAAAACAGTGACAAGGAGATTGATCCAGGAGATCCAGGAGATTGATTATAGGATGGTTCCATGATGTGTGCTGGCTTGCCAGGTGAGTGGCAAAACGCACACCCATGCCAAGTGTGTGGGATGGTTCGGTGCCCACTGCTGCATGTTTGCAGTATGTGCAGCACAAGCTCCAGGGCTGTCTGTGATGGCCACCAAGCCTTCCTGTGGGGAGCAGACTGAGAGCTAATACTTGATAAAATCCAGGAGCTGCTGGAAGTGGGATTGTCCCCTCTGCCCTGCTTGCCACACTCCCGCTTTCCCATCTGCCCCATGCCTGGGGGGATGCCTGCACCATGGCAGTGCAGGCATTTATCTTAACAGTTCTGTGTGTTTGACAGCCTTTTTGTCCACATATTTCAGGGTGTGACACTGTGACTGTGTGTTCAATGCAGGGCTGGACTAGTTTGCTCTGGGATATTTCCTTTCTTGCCATGGGGCACCATGCTGAAAATACTCCCTTGCTGATGCCACGTGCGCCGAGTAGCACCAGCACCTCCTCTGCTTTATCTCACAGTGTCTGTATGCCCAAGCTAAAAATCTGGGCCCTGCATTCCCAAACTTCAGGGTTGACTTAGGAGTTGCTACTTCTCAATTGATTATTTAGCTTGATATACATGTTGGAATAAAAGAGTGTGTGCACGTGTGTGTGAATGGGGAGGGAAGCAGGAGGGAAATGAACAACAACCTGACGGGATGGCCAAAAGGTCAAGGAGTTAAATGGGCTAATAGCCATAGCATAGAGAGTGTGTGTGTGTCTATATACATTAAAGATATATTACTGAAAACTCAAGAATGTCGCCTCTGTTTATATTAAAGGAAAGCTGAGAGTTAAATGAGATGGGTAATCAGATGCCCAGCATATGTTGTTTTGAATTGTTTATATGGCCAATAGTTATTAAAATTAATTATCCTTTTAATGCAGTCTTTTCACAATCATAGTCTTCTTTGGGTATTTTTAGTGCATTTTTTTTCTTTGTTCAAAAGATAGAGTCACTTCAAAACAAGCTAATATGGGCTATTTGGAAAAGGCAGAACAAACAATACCAGGATATATTATGACATGGTCATAGGCTCAACATGCTTATAGAAAGCCCCAAAAATCACTGTCAGGGAGTATTTTGAGAACTAATATAAATGACAAAAATGGGGGGGGGGGGGGCGGTTTGTGTGTGTAAAATTCTGTCAAAAAAGTGAGGCACTGAAAAATCTGACATCTGTTTATCTGTTTATAGCTATGGCAAGATTACTCATATTAATTCTTGTTTAAAATGCCATATGAAGGAAAGGCATTTGTGCAAACAAGAGTCATATTTGAATTGTAGATCATGTCTTCACCATCTGTGAGAGCTGTTGGTGTTGCAAAATTAATGTGTTAATGAAATCACAATAATTTCTCTGAAGTAATGCATTCTGAAGCCTAGAATGACTATTTTTTGAACTTTGGTTTCTAGTGGTTTACAACTGGGAAAACCTTTCACAGCTTAATTAGTTCTGCAGCCTTATTTTTTTAAAAAATTGGCTGTGCCTTCACCACACCAATAGCAACATAAAAAAGGATTAAATGGAAAGCAGAGAAACAAAACAAAATTGAGTCTGCAATGCAAACTTTTTGCTGTAGTATTTGAGAAGTTGCTAAACAGGTCCTTGCTTGCCAAGAAGTTTTACTCAAAGTGACTTGTACACAAAAGTGGGCAAACAGCTCAGAAAATAATTCCAGCTTGCTGAAACATCACAAATAGGGACTATTTGAACCTTACACAAATATCCTGACTCTTTCCAAGTTTCTCCTTGGAACGAAGGGCAAAGAATCAATGATGCATTTTGCTCTGTGATGCCATTTTGAAATATCACACTCTTTCCAACTTATTATTTGATACCTTTAGTAGAATACTAAATGTTACTGTGTGCTGCAGTTTAGCAGAAAATGGTTTGCATTCATTTCCAGCAATTTTCTGAGTCCTTTTCCAGTTCTTGCACTCCTTGTGTAGTATGGCATCTCAGATGGCACAGGCGTGCTTAGATTACCACCAAGGAGTAATCGCAGCCATACTCATATGGAATTTGCCTACTTACATATGTGTGTTACAACACTTCATGCCAGCTGAGGATTCTTCTTTGTGCTATGGGTTTAAGATGTATAATGCATCATATAATGTAGAGCTGAGATCATAGGAGCCAGAAAAGGGAGTGGCATTCAATTCATTAATATATTGGAGAAAAAAAAAGGTGCCATTTTCACAAATGTAACTTCTTTTTTCCTGATAGAAAAATAATGTGTTTAGCAACTGAGAAATTGCTTTTAAAATAACGCTATGGAGAGAAGATTGCTTTTCTTACCTGATTTGATTTTATTACTGTGTTGTAGGTATGTGACTGGTGTAAGCACATAAGACACACAAAAGAGTATCTGGATTTTGGGGACGGGGAAAGAAGGCTTCAGTTCTGCAGTGCAAAATGTCTCAATCAGTACAAAATGGACATTTTCTACAAAGAGACACAGGCCAATCTTCCAGCTGGACTGTGCAGTACATTACATCCTCCAGTCGAAAATAAAGCAGAAGGCACTGGGGTGCAGCTGCTGACTCCAGATTCTTGGAATATACCGCTAGCAGATGCTCGGAGAAAAGCCCCATCCCCAGCGTCTGCAGCTGGCCAAATTCAAGGCCCTGGACCATCAGCGTCTACCACTGCCTCTCCATCTGACACTGCCAACTGCTCTGTCACTAAAATCCCCACGCCAGTTCCCAAACCTATTCCCATCAGTGAGAATCCAAATATTCCACCAGTTTCTGTCCAGCCACCTGCTAGTATTGTGCCTCCAATTGGTGTCCCACCTCGCAGTCCTCCCATGGTGATGACAAACCGTGGGCCAGTTCCTCTGCCCATATTCATGGAACAGCAAATTATGCAGCAAATCCGTCCACCATTTATTCGTGGGCCACCTCACCATGCCTCAAATCCTAACAGCCCTCTGTCAAATCCAATGATTCCTGGAATCGGTCCCCCACCAGGTGGTCCCAGAAATATGGGTCCCACCTCTAGCCCCATGCACAGGCCAATGCTTTCCCCCCATATCCATCCTCCCACAACACCTACCATGCCTGGGAATCCTCCTGGCTTGTTGCCACCTCCCCCTCCCGGAGCTCCTTTGCCCAGTCTTCCCTTCCCCCCTGTCAGCATGATGCCAAATGGCCCTATGCCTATGCCACAGATGATGAACTTCGGATTGCCGTCCCTTGCCCCGCTGGTGCCACCCCCAACTCTACTAGTGCCATATCCTGTCATTGTCCCTTTGCCTGTTCCCATCCCCATTCCCATCCCCATCCCTCACATCAATGACTCCAAACCCCCCAATGGCTTCTCCAGCAATGGTGAAAGCTTCATTCCGAGTACCTCCAGCGAGACGCCTGGGGCAAAGCCAACCAATAGCTCTTCATCCCCTCGAGAGTCAAAGCAAGGATCATCCAAATCCTCTGACTCATCACCGAGCTGCTCAGGCCAGTCCCTTAATCAAGCTAAAGTGCTTCAGGAGCACAGTAAAAATGAAGTTGTTGATTTGACTGTCAGACCTAGCAGTCCGATGAACAGTAAATTCGGTTTCCCCAGTGTGCTACAGGGTCCACAGGACGGTGTGATAGACCTAACAGTAGGCCACCGGTCTAGGCTTCACAATGTCATCCACAGGGCCCTACATGCCCAAGTGAAAGTTGAACGCGAACCTAACAGTGTTGTAAATTTGGCTTTTGGTAGCTCAGACAAAAGGAACTGCAGTGACTGCAGGGACAATTGCAGCCCAGTTGACTCAAAAACGTTACCGTGCAGTGACGGAGCTCACTGCTGTCCCGTCTCCTTGGCCTCTGGCACACCAGGACTGGAAGCTGGCGCAGCGGTGTGCAACGTCATTGTGAATGGCACAAAGAGCACAGAGGGTTCCAAGAACCCGGAGCCGCCCCAGGAGCCGAAGAAGCCCCAGCCCCCGGAGGAGCTGGCAGTGAGCGAGCTGGAGTCCGTGAAGGAGAACAACTGTGCGTCAAACTGCCACCTTGAGGGAGATGCTGGCAAGAAGAGTGGGGAAGAGCCCCTGGCTGGGGGAGACAAACAGGACCCGAACCTTAACAATCCAGCAGACGAGGACCATGCATACGCTTTGAGGATGCTGCCCAAGACAGGTTGCGTGATCCAGCCTGTGCCAAAACCAGCAGAAAAGACTGCTATTGCGCCGTGCATTATCTCAACGCCAATGCTCAGCACAGGGCCAGAGGATCTGGAGCCACCATTGAAAAGGAGGTGTCTCCGAATTCGAAATCAGAATAAGTAAAGGTTTGTGTAATCGCTACTGCCTTCTGTGTGAATAGAATTCAGTATTTTCAGGTATGAGGTCAAACTCATGTGGATGTGGCCTTTATGAAACAAAAAGATACAATTTCCAATTTATGAGCGCTTTCAGAAAACTATTGGTATTTGGTTTAGTATTGTTTTTAGTATTGTTTTCTGTGTGGTATCGCATCTGTACTTGTCAGTACTCCATTCATCAGCAGCCTCATTACACTTTTGCTCACAGAACATATCGTGATGGTTCTGGCTGTGAAGTTATTGTGCTGTGTATGTCAAAGTCAGTGGTTTTCTGCCTAGAATATGGTGCAGGTCTGGGCCATTAATCTGCTTACTTATTCCAGCTGAGGTACACAGCAGCTCAAGCCTTCACGATGACTGAAATTGCCCTGCAGCATAGCACAGAGCTGGATGACCGAGCAGCTTCCTGGTTGCTCAGATCCAATAGACTTAGCAAACGGTCAGCTCCAACCATCTTACTTTGGTCTGCCTCCAGCAGCTCCAGACTGCACCCTGGCTTTCCACTGAGCTGTTCTCTGGAGACTGAACTCCTCTCCATGAGCTTTCCTTTCCTGTGTACTGGTGCTTAGGAACTGCCTGCTGTTTGGGACCAGCCCATTACAACTTACTGCAGCAAAACCTCTACCGTGGGGCTTTACTGCCTTGCCTGAGGTATCTGCCTTTGCTACAAGCTTCCCATCTTAGAAAAGCAGCTGAGATTTGCCCCAGCCCTGTCCTTGGTATATGTTTGTGGCCCCTGGTAGGGCTGCAAAGCAAGGCAGAGATATAGGTAACTCGACCAACCTCCATGCCTTGTCCAAGGACAATGCTCCAGATGCAGAAACCTCTCCTCATTAATTTCTAATTTCCAGCCTACTGAATCCCTCTGATAGCATAACGTCTTTGTAAAACTCTTTAGTATAGTATGTGTCTGATGCTTCAAATCTGTGAGTGAGAAGCTGTCTAACCAATCTTCCCTGTCTGACCATCCAAGAATGGCTCTGGCAGTCACTCTGGTCCCACCTGAGCTGGGACAGGAGCTCCTCCACAGCTACACACCCCACAATCACACAATCAGACCATGTTTCCTCACTGGGCCAGATTTTCCATAGCAGAGTTCTCAGATATCCCAATCCTTAAAATAATTTCATCATGGTGCAGTAAATAAATAACAAAATAACAGCTCGAGCTTATGCCTTTGAGTAGGGATCCAGAACAAAGGACCCCCTGGGCTTTTTTACCTTTTATACCCTCACAGTCTAAGCACAGGAACGTCTGGCAGTTGTTGGGAGTGAGTGTCTGGCCACCCTGTGTCCTTTTTTAAGGAAAGGATCAGTGCCCATTCCCATCCTCTTGCCTGGTGCTCAGGCGTGGGCTCCTGCCCCTCAGAGCTCAACCTGCAGCTGGCACTGCGGCTGCACACTGAGCTACCTGCACTGAGTACATCCCTTAACAAAACTACTGTAATGGAATTTATTTAGATTCACAAGCACGGAGAGGTTCTTTCAAGAAAAGGGGAAATGGTGGGTGTTGCAAGAAATCTGTTCAGCAGTAAAATACTGATGGTTCACCGGATGTGGCTTGGTGACATGCCAGATTTCATTACAATCCATGGAATATTCTGTAGCCTCCAGTAAATCCCTGTCCCTGGTAGCACAAATAGTGACTGCAGTGGCGTTTGGCACCTACAGCCACAAACAGCAGCAGCAGGCTGTGTAATCTGGGCCATTGCAGTATCTCCCTGCTCCATCAGTGTGGGCTAATTGCACCATCAAAGATATACAGTATAGTCAGGACTCCCTCCTCAGTTGTTAACACTGCATTCCCTGTGCTGGTTGCAGGGCTGGAAACATTACTTCCCTTGATCATCAACAGCATTTATTTACTTTCTTCAGTGGAACACAACCATTATTCTTTGCTCTCAGCCTGTACTGACACATTTAAAGGATACACTAATAAGATGAGAGGACAACTATCACATTCTTGGACTAGTAATCAGCACATGCAATAACTTGGAAGTCAAATGAAAATTTAAAATATTTACACAGTCACAGGTCTTATTAGGGGGGATCCCCCTTCCCACCCCTGAGGTATGGAATGTATGTCCGTCAGCAGTGATATCTTTGTTGGAAACCCCAGTGTTACCTCTGGAGCTTGAAAGAGTCCCTTCATGAATGTTTGCAGACTTCTACCTAGGGGTAGTGATTTGATCTAGTGAGAAGGCTGCTATTTGGCTGTATCCTTTTTATTAAATTTTAGGAGGGCCATAGTTAACTCTTCCTTTCCCTATTAAATTTTAGGAGAGCCAATGTTAACCTTTCCTTTCTCACCTAGTAGAAGCTCCTCATAGCTACTTATTTCAAGACAGTGCTAGAAGAGTTGCACATTTATGGGCTTCCTCTGTAGTCAAAGACAGGCTGGGTCTTACCATCCACTTCTGCTTGCCTGGACCATCCAGGCTGCAGCAATGCTGCCTCTTCAAGGTCCCAGTCCCAAGAGGAGTGTAGTATCATTCAAAGCCAGAGCTTAAATCCTCAGAGAGAGTTCTGGCTTCACCAAGTTGTGTATTTTTGCCTGTTGACGTGATTATTCATGACATGACTTCATGGGTAGTATTTGAGAGAGAATGTGGGCAAACTGAACAAACTGCATTGGAAAGACAAGGATTCTTTATCATTCAGTTACTGTCCTCAGCCCTTTGTATTCTCTAAATGTCAATAGCTGCCACTGTGATTATACTCAGGAACAACCATTTTCCCTTTCATCCTGAGTTTTACATATTTCTTTGCGTCAGCGTAAGAGTTGTCTTACAGGAAAGTTTTCAGGTTGCCAGGCAAGATTAATCTGACCCAATACAGACATCTGTAACAAAGATGCAGCTGAACTAATTGTCTAAACTCTCTTTAAAATCAACCTAGAGAAAGAGGCACTTCAAAGAGACAGCTGAGCTCATCCCAGAGTGAACAATTAAGACAGCTCAGATGAGTTGTGCCCTAGGAGTGCCTATTTCTGCCTGCAATGAGGGAAACTTAGGGTTACTGGCACAGACACAGATTTCCACATAGACATTGGAAGTTAAGAAGCCCAGCCTAGGTATCTGCCGTACTTCTGGGGCTTGTGCAGTAGCATAGCACAGCATGGTGATGGTTATTAGTCTGCGTTCATCCCCTTGTTCCTCCAGAAAAAGAAAAGAAGTAGCCTCTGTGCAGAAGATGTGGGAGACCAGGGTCCTTATGTGCTCCAAGGGAAAGAGGATACCCCAAATACTCTGCAGAAGTGAACAGCATGGTAACCATCTCATTCCAGTGGGTACCTCAGTGAAATGCGGGCGGGTGTTGAGCGTCTCAAGGCATGCACAAGTGATTTGTGCGGTTCTGATGATTGATTTGAGGTGAGGACTGTGTGGTTTCATGCAGAGCCTGTCTCGCTATTTTAGCATTGCTGGTCATAGCCAGTCTGGGGGGAGCAAAAGGGCTCTGCCTTAGATTTCTTCCCTCCCTGCCTGTGAGGACTGAGCAAGGCTCAGAGCCTGTCTGTGTCTATGCAGAGGGGGCAACAGGGGGAGGAGAACATCAATGTAGCCTCTTGCACCACAGCCCTGACCTCTGCCATGCCCATGGGTTAGTTCCTCCTGCCCAGGCCTCGGGAAGCAGGGAGATAAAACCCTCTTCCTTCTGCAGTCCAGTTGTGGGAGGATACCTTAAGAGAGGCTCCAACCGCATAGAAATGCTAATAAATTACAAAGAGGATAGAAGCTGCACTAACAAATGTGTTGATTTGGGCCCTTAGAGGTTTGTATTGATAGCACTGGCCACACTAACCTGGGAGAAAATAAGTCCAGCCAGCTGTCTTTTTCTCTCTTGCTTCTCACCTATACAGATTGGAAAATCTGAACATGTTGCCCTAATGTGCAGCTTTTCCTGGGTTTTATTTCCCATCAAATTGTGTATCAAGAAGGAAATTAGCCAAATATTTTCACGCTAGAGTTCTGGACAGACAGATTGAATTCATGTAACATGGACTCTCTAAAAAGAAATCAGTGCAAGCGTGACCTTTTCAGGCAAGTTGCCAATCTCTGGATTATTTAATGTACTAATTACTTGATTATTGAAAACGCTAATCAGCAACATAATCCTTGATGTTAAAGTTTAGTTTCTCCATCAGAATGTAGACTGTCAAGCTGTTCTAGCTTGATGCAACTTGAAAAACTATCAAAAGATGTCTCAGTGCCAAAGTCCTGCTATGATAAAGGAATGAAGCTACGAAGAATATTCTGTTGAGTGTTATATTTTCAAGTTTGAGCAATGTGAGTTTCTAAAATTAGCAGTGTTAGTGTTGCCTGCCTACATGCTTTATGCCCTGGTGGGATCAGTTTTAACCCGCTAGCTTTGATGTCAATGTTTCCTAAAGCAAAGAAATGAAAACACTGAGGTCTGCTTGGACTTAACATGATAGTTATGTTAAACTAAATGAAAAAATGAAGTGGCACATGCTAAACTCACATCTAGCTTCTGTGTGTGCATATGTGTGTATCTGTTGAGTAATCTTGTGCTGGGGACAGAGAGGTCAGGAAAGGAAGGAGTTTTTCCACTTGGGACAGCAGAATTTCTCCCAGAAATAATGGAAATAGTAGATGTATTTCTACCTACAGAGCCAACCTGTATATCCCAGGGTCAGCATCTGCTGAGTGAAAGGCCCAAATCTTCAGCTGTCTGGTCCATGCATTGTACTCTTAAAAATATATGGCATGCAGAACACTCAGTTCAGAGCAGAAGTAATAGATATCCCCTTTGAGCTCCTCTGCCCATAATGGTCCAGCACAAGATTTCTTGCTCTGATCTGGATTCCTGAGGCAAGGGGCATAGCTATTAACCTCCTTGGTTTTTTGGCCTACGAGGTTTTATCTCTCCTCTGTCACCGTGGTGTCTTATCCACCAACAACTTTCTTACCTCTGCCCAGCTTGCTATGATCAGGACAAAATTTGACCTTAAAGATATACTTGAGAAGAGTTTTTCTATATTTGAACACATTTCTATGCTAGTCATCTTTGTTGACATGGTAGTATGGGCCAGAGACTTAGCTAATTTTAACTGGATATAGTTCCACTGATGCCAAACTAATTTAAATCAGCAGAGTAATTGAACTCATACACTCAACACCTACTCTTCTGCTTCAGAAGTTTTCCTTCACCTGGCTTCTTATGAGCCTACAGAAATTTTCCATTTCTCCTAAGGGGGAGAGGAAAGACTTTCAACACCACAAAGCCTTAAACACATTTGCTTGGAACTGAAGCTTTGCCCTTGAGAGCTGCCTGACTCTAGCAGTGTGATCTCATGTTTCAAAATTGCCTGTATACCTTCTCAGGTATATGAAATCTGAAAAAGGATTTCCCAGGGAAAAGAAAAAAAAAAGGAAAGAAAAAAGAAGGGTTCTCAAAATAGTGAGGTATAAAATGACATACTTCCAGGGTAGCTTTCAGCTCCCACATCTTGCTGCCGGGGTGTGGGAGTGCTAACTTCCGTCTCAGTGGCAGTAAATAGCAGGCTCGTGGTACGCTGCCATAGATCACCGCACACTCTTTGAATCAAAGGAGCAAGTGCTTGTTTCTGATGGGCTCCTCCTGCTTCTCTATAAAACCTCCTAGGGCACATGTTTCAACCATGAAATCTGATCCTTGAACTCCATTTAGAAAACAATTATACCTGGACTGATTTGTAAAGGTAATAAGCATCTAGGGCTGTTGGCAAACAAAACACACGGCCACAACTCGACAGCAAAAAAAGGCATAGCACAATTGACAGACCCACAGAAACCTGAAGAGCCTGTGACCCCTACAGACTGTAGTCTACCTGACAGCTCCCAGGACCTCAGACCACCAATTTCAGAGATAGTTTTGGTGCTTAACTGCCATTATTAGTTTTAATTGTCTTATGAAATTATAATAATTTGAACTGAAATAAGCAATGTGCCATTCCCTAAGTTGGTACAACCCACATTCATATTGAAACAATGAGTTGCTCATAATTCTTTGCCAGGCTTTAAAGACTGATCAGGTACTTTCATACCTATAAGGTCTAAAATGCTCCTCTTATTTAAGTTGGTTCAAAGCAGGTTTGGCTGCACTGAAAAGTGTTAAGTGTGAAACAGCCCTATGGGAGACTTGAGCTCTTCATCAGCCTGTCCTTGTGCTGTCGTGCTAGTGAAGTCAGTGATGCAGGGAAATTTTATGGGGGTGGGGAGGAAAGCACAACTCATAATTAAATACAGAGTCCCTAACAACAAAGAGCATAGTAAAACAGACTCTTGTAAAAACATCATCTAGACATCGATTGCCTTGACATGCAGGGGCCAAGATGCTGGATGGTATGTGTCTGATTGCCACTGGAATCTGATGAGGAGCTAAGCACCTCACAGCTTTTGTGAAGCTTGACCCTGAAACACTATGGCCAACTTCAGTGCAGAGCAGTGAGCTCCGAACAACTGTGAGGAGCTTATAAACCATTTAACAGTATTACAAGCTATACCTGAAAGTGGGAGAGAAAGGAGCAAAACACTTTTGAGGACTGTGGTTGTGAAAAAGTTGGACACACTCGAGAGGTGAGCCATATATTTTAAGGTAAAATTAAATTATTGTTTAAAAAACACAGTGAAAGATTGAAACAAAGAAGAAACAAAGCTCTTTGAGCGAGAAGTCAGGAGGAAATCAGACAGTGGCAAGCAAGACTTTCTGAATTTTTGTTTCCAGATTACCTGCTGAGTCTCTCCGGTCTATTTTTAGGTCCCATAAAGGTAAGCATGTTTGTGGGTGCCTCCACCAGTCAAAGCCTCACAGCTGAGACCTACTAATCATGACCTTATTTACATTATTTTGGTAATGAGCTGCAGTGCACTCACAGGACTGAAAGTTGTCTTTGGAAAAGTGCATGATCATCTCGTGAGAGTCGTGAATTGAAGTAACCTCTAACATTCTGCAGAACCCTCAACTATTTAATGTTTGCTTCCACCATGAAAATTACAGCTGGTAAAATATCTGGGCTTGATCCTGCTCAGTACTGTGTGCACTCAGAGCTTGGTGCCTCTAATGCAAGTTGAAGGCCCTCGGCACGTTACAGATCCTGCCTCCGACTCCTTTGCATGGCTTTACTTCCCCAGACACAACTTTGGTATTTGAAAAGAATGGTATTCCTGTACAACATGTGTCTCAATTTGTAATGATATCTGCCCTGCAGCTGGCTTGCTTTTCCAAGTGTTTCTGAAACACTGCTGCCTTAAATTTGAGCCAACCTTCAATAACAAATTATCTAAAGGCAAAGAGGCTGAACTGCGTTTGCTGAGAGGACACCCATACTCCCTGCTGTGCTCCATCTTCCAGTCCCAGTTTTGGACTTTCATGCTGTGTAATTTAATCATCTTCTAGGAAGGCAGATATTTTTTAAAAAAATAAAATTAAGAAAGAGAGGGTTTCAGGATTGGTTAGTGTTGAGTGAAATAACTATGGAGTTCTGACCTCTCTGGAAAGATCTGTATCCCATCATCAGGTGATTGATATTGAAACCTATGGTTAAAGCAATTTTCAGCCATTTATTTGGAGCTCACGTGGTTAAATGTAAAACTTCATGTTGCCTGCTTATGCTCCAAATATTTATAGGGTTTCATGAACAACTTGTGCTGCCTCTTCTAAGTTCCTTATCCAAAAAGAGGAGAAAAAAAAGCCTTTTCCCACAGGAATTCGCCAACTGAGAGAATCTTGAACATGACTTGAAAAGATACGTGATGAAGTCACTGAAAATTTGAATTCTGACCCTAAATTTCTAAGATCAGTTAAAATGCCAATTCTGTTTTATTTGAAGCAGTTCACCAATAATAGCTGAAATGGTTATCTTGGTGGTAAAAACATTGTTCCTGTTCTTCTTGGGGTGAGAACTAGACACAATCTAAAGCAGTGTTTGATCCCAATGCAGGTTTTTCAGTGTCCAGTTCAGAGCAGAGGATAAGGGAGATGCCCTAAGGTGCCTGGCCCTGCACTGAGGTCTTTGCCAGGTCTCACCCACTTGCTCCTTATGTGTTCTGGATGAGTTTTTCCTCTTCTTTCTCCCACAAGATAATCCACATGACATTTTTGTCATGTGAGCACGACATTTTGCCACCTGAGCACGCCCCCTTGCTTTTGGATGAGTCTGCATCTGCTCTTGCTTAGACCTGAAAAGAACCAGAACAAGGGCTGTGAAAACCAGTGAGAAACCCTGTGGGGATAGTGCCAGGCATGCAGTCCTGGATGGTTATGGACAGTGGAGTTGCTAATGGGAAAATGGGAAAATGCTGATTGCTTCATGATACAGCATGCTGAAACTTTTCACTAAGAAGGTTCATTGCTGCTTCAGAAACTTTTGTTATTGCGATTGTTACAATTTTGTGGCCCACAATAACATTTCAGGTCAAAAAGCCAGGCCCAGGTGTAGTCCTGGTGAGGACGAGGACTCTCCCAGGGAGGTACAGGTTGTGGCTCAGCAAGACACTCATCCTCACCATCCTCCATACCACTACCCACAGTTAAATTGCCTTTCTCTGGCTGTTTAACTGGTTTTAATGGAGAGATCAAGTGGAACAAGAAAATTGAGAGGAACCTTGGAACAGTGGTTTAGGCCCACAGGAGACTGCTGAAACGCATGTTGAAGTTGCTAATCTGATTTAGACAAAATTGGAGGTTTACAGAAGGGTTATCACATCATAGTGGTTGCCTGTTTTCAGGAAAGGAGAGTAGAAATGGTCTGGATTTTGGTTTACCTTCTGTTTCAGTTTTTAAGTTTGGGGTTTGTTTGGTTCAATTTGGTTTTTTGGTTTGGTCTTTTAGTGGGAGGGGGTTGCTTTTTTGTTATTTTTTAAAAAATACCTTGCAAAATTTCAACTTAATCCCAGCTTAGAATGGGAGAATTTGTTGTAAATTTGGCTGTTTTTTCCCAGAGAAAAATCGTATCTTCTGCCACATCTACACACCGGTGGGGCAAAGCACATTACTTACAAGGCTGGCAAACACATGGTGCTGCACTAACTGGGGGAGACTGGGCTGCCTTGTTGTTGTGGAGACCCACCCAAGTACCCCAGTGTAGATCAGCACTGGCCCTGGCAGGCTCTGTGGTCTGTCCTAGGGGTCAATTCCAATGTAGAGATTAGAAGTCCAGAACTGTGATGGCGTTTTCCTCTTTGCATGATCCATGTACATACCTCGGAATGCCTGAGAATATAAAGCAGAGACCCCCCCCCGCCGTCAGTAACAGCCTGGAGAAAATGGTGCAACAATTCATAGAGTTGGGGGTGTCCTTGCCACTTCCTCTGCCTACGCATAAAAGGCAAATCCCAGGCTCTTCCCCAGTGCATTCCCTAAAGTCACAATGTTTGCTGAGACTGCAGCTCATGTTTCGGTAGAAGGGAGAGCCTGAGTTCCACAGGTGACCCAAAGCTGAGGAGGATCTTTAGCTTACAAGGTCAGAGCAGAAGGAAATCACTAGCTTTGAAATCCAGAGTTGGTGCTTAAGGACTCCGCTTGTTTTCCCATTCGTGCTAAAGGTCCTCCCTGTCTTTTGCAATGTGACATCCCTTCCCGTAGCTCATGGAAAGATAAATCATAGAGTATTCAAAGGGGAAGGTTTTAATGAAGAAGCTTGAACTGCTTTAAGAATTGTAAAAAAAAAAAAAAAAAAAAAATTAGAAAATTACAGAACTATTACAAGTAACAGATGATTCCTGAGTGTTTCCAGGGCTCAGCTTGCTCCCATGCTGACTTTAGCTGCACTCTTGTGGTTTATCTTCAGAGCAGTTTCCCTGAGAAAATAATTGTAGTGCCTTTACTCTAGAGCCATGCATGTCCCAGATGAACCAGGCCTCTTTTAGCACATCAGCATTCATTGTCTGGGTGAATTAAGTGCTGTGCTAAATTATGGAAACTCTGCCATAGCAGTCCACATCAACAGTTGTTTCAGCCCTCCCCACCCAGTCTCTAATTTTTCCTAAACAATAAGATGTGAATCTGGAGACAGAAATGTTCAATGGGGCATGGAATGACAGGGAAGCAACCATGGAAAAAGCTGTGTGTGTGTCTGGATGTGTGCATGAGTGCAAAGCCATGTCAGTGACACGGCCCCTCTGAGGGAGCAGGACGTGCCTGGGGAGGGCACTGTGCGAAAGCAGCTGTTTCTGGTGGCCATCAGGAGCATGCTGCCATGCTTGGCTCCTGGGGCAGTGCTGGCAGCAGACACACAGGCATCAGTGCTTGGGTGTGGGGGAGCAGAAGAAGGACATGTCCCCACAGCTGAGCCCCCCAGCTCCTCAGCATGGAGGGGCAGGGAAGTGAGGAACACTTCCAGCACTTGGCTCCACCAAGCAGGACCAGGCTTCTCACCACAGGACAAAGGGCTGTAGCTCTGCAACAGCACCTGGAAAGAGCTGGGTAGCTGCAGAGAGGTAGCAAGGAGTGGGGAGGCTTTGCCTGAGCTGCCAAATTGACCTGCCATGCTCTAATTCAGTGCTTCTCTGAGCAAGGATTTAAATCCTCACGTCAGGCATCAGCCAGAGAGGAAGCTCTGTGTGTGTGGGTGCAGCCTGTGTCACAGCTGCCGGTTGCTCAGGTTTTGACTAACAGCCACGCAGGGCACCAGTGCAGCTCTCACCTGTTGCATGGAAGCACTGCATCACTGAGCCCACACAGATGAACGTCCAAGCCACCTGCTCGAGCTGGGTCATCATCCAGTTGAGTTACTCTCCTTGCCCCCTACGTTAACAGTAGGGCAGAAGTGAGCCTTCTTCCTTGTTCTCTTTCCCTCATCTTTTCCACGCTGTTTCCTGGGTTTGAACTACAGCCTGCCCCTAACTTCTAGGTGGTCTTCCAACCCAGGATCAGCCCAGCCCTACTTGACTTTGGAAAGCAAGCAAAACCCAGTGTGCTTACCTCAGCACAACTCCCATAAGCTCAACTCCATGGCTTTACCCCGATGAAAATCTTTTGTGGTTGATGCAATTTTTCTATCTGATCAGCAATATTTGATGTGTGTTGAAATCAGGTTCAGCTAGGGTGAAGAGCATATGTTGCTCTCCTTAAAAGTAATTTGGGTTTTTTTGGGGGAGATATAAATAGCTGACTTTATTGTGCTGGTCATGCACGGCAGTGCTGGCACGAGGTGCAGAGCATTGAACTCTGAAACAGTGATGACTAGTGTGTTCTCATTTCTTTATAGAACTTTGCATGCTCTGCCTGATACGGATTTTTATTTTGTAGCTTGATTGCTACAAAGATGCATTCATCAAACACGATTACTGCCATATGAGCCAGTCAACAGGGAAGGCCCTTCTTGCTGCTCTGCACACCCTGTTACACTGAGTCCATCTGCACCATGGGGAAAATAGACAGAACTTACACAGCTAGATGACTGCTCCAGGCAGAAAGCATCAAGAGACACTGAACTTCTTTATGCCTTCCCTCACAAGTCCCTTATTGGTCTGTGCTGTACCATGTACCATGAGACTGGTTAGTGAGGCATGGAAATTTATTTCTGTTGATGTATGGAAAGAGAGAGCAGCGTGAGGCTTCATACAGACATTACAGGTTTATTTTCTCTGCTTCCCTTTTTACACCAAGGCTCCAAGCCAAAAAATATGACAGAAAGCAGTCGTGTACTTCACCTTAGTAGGTGGATACATCCCAATTCTCAGTCTAGTTCTTGTTCACAGCTCTCTGTACACACAAAGCAGCTCATCTCACTGGGCACATTGCCTGAAAGCATAAACGTTACTCCTTAACCTAGATATCGTGGTCTCCATGCCATGGAAGTTTATGCTGGTCGACATATTCCATGTGCCTTCCAGTCTCTGCTTTAAGGAGGGTGGAGGTTTGGCAAGGGGCACATTGTTGAGAGGGATTGCAGAGGAGCCAGTGTGAAGGGGAGATTGTGGAGCAGACTGAGAAGGGAAATGTGCCCCAGCACCAAAACTAAGGCTGATAAGTACTGCAGAGTTTCAGTCCAGATCTGTAGGGGACAGCAGATCCCATCCAAGGAGACAAAGTGCAAAGCTCACTGTGCAGGGCGACAGAAGAAACATTCCCTGCTAGGTAGCTTATGTGGCCAGCTAACAAGGGAAGTAGAAGCACACGAAGCAATGGTGTATCTCCCAGTAGCCCCTAGAAGCACCAAGACTCAGGAGCTTATGACTGCCAGGGTGTTGTTGAGAATGAACTATAATGATATCAGTTTCCAGCTTTTTGTCACAGGAATTCCTCCATCTTCCTCTGCAGCAATGTGGAGGCTGCGTGTCCCAATGGCCCTTGAGGCCAGAGCAGTGGGCTTGTGCCTTGGCTCGGCTGCCCGCCCAGCGTGAGGCTGGTGGGACGTGAGCTCAGGCAGTGCCAGCCTGCCTGCAATGAGCCTCCTGCTGCTCACCCTGACCCCTGTGCTTGTCTGCTTTGCAGGAGCGCTCGCTGACAGGGTACCTTGCATGGAGAAAGGGAGCAGAGCAAACCACGTCACTTCACCGAATGACACCAGCTGGTCCGCTCACCACCCCCTCTGGCTGGAAGTCCAGCAAAGAAAGCAGCTTCCCGTCATGGAGCCCTCCAAGGAAGTCTCGGTCCCACGGGTGCCTTTGACCCAGAGACAGCACATCATCGATCCACACAGTGTGCTCAGCATTCCTGCGACCACCCCTCTTCTCCTCTCGGAACGCTTTTTCCTTTTGGTTTCTTGCTGGGGGGGATTTTTCACCCGGGTTTCAAAAACCACACGGACCAACATAGGTACTTTACCCTCACTGACTTCGAAGTTCAGATATTTGAGGCTGGACAATGATACGGATTTTTTAAATTTTTTTTTTCCTTTGAAAAACTGCTGTGGTTTTGCTGCTACACTAAGAATCGTGATTTGCATTGTATGGTTTTGGACCTATTCAAGTTTTGATGGGGGAAAGGGGTAATACTGGAGTAGCAACGCTTCAGAGTCATCTCTGTCCTACCCATGATGCACTTTTAAATGAAGAGTTAGAATATTTTATTGGCTAATATACTTTCCTTGTTATTTTTACAAAGGCCACCTTTATCCTTTCTAATGCCATATTTTCAGTGTTACACTTTTATGGCTTTTAATTTTTGATTTGACAGATGTAAGAAGCAGCATGAATAGTTTATACTGTGGTTTTTCAGAGACTGAATGCCAAGAGAACTCAGTAAATGTTTATTCTTCTCAGCTTTCTCTTTAAATTCCCCTAAATAGCGCCCCATTTGGGAACAGAGCAAGAGTGTTGAACTAAAGACCAAAATTCCCTCAAGGTGTAAAATAATCTGAGGGGAATATTTGCTGGGCGTCACGAAAGACTTGGATGAAATTTCAACCCTGATGGTTTTCAGTGATCCAGGAAGGCAGTGAGACAATCTCTCCATATGCATAGCCCTTTCATGATAATTAGAATGGTATGGACAAACCAATGAAAACAAGGGTAAAGTGAGAAAGATCCCCCATGATTCTGTTTCACTGTTTGCTTTCTCCTGTCATGGTTAAGAGAAATGTGCAATTTGATCCTCAATCAGTGGGTGGAGGATAACAGGGTAGAATTTACTTGTGTGCACTTGTACAGTTGTAGCCAAGAGTCCAAAAGTACACTAGAGCATGTTATACTGGCACTGAATTGGTAAGAGAGTTGTGGAGTATCCCATTCTGACAAATAAAAAAGAAAAAAAAAGAAAAGAAAAGAAAAAAAATACAAAACCCCATAAAAACCCCACAAAAAATCAAAAAGAAGGAAAAAAAGTAAAAAAAAAAATTCAGATCACCTTGTGATTCAGTGTAACTGTTTACTAACTCGAATAAAGCAATTGTTCACTCTTGAGTGTTCAGAGTACACCTTTTCTATAAGGCTGCTGCGGGGAAGAGAGGAGCAGTTTGCAGGATCAGAGTCTCTGTGTCAGCAGTGTTGGGAGCAGGGCAGCAGAGTCAGTTGAACCAGAGCCTTGTAGTGATGGTGCACTATGAGCATTATGTATATACTGTATTTCTATATTTTCCTTTGTACAGATTCACTTAAGTCAAGCTACTGTTTTACAGGTGCTCCTTATTTATTAGAGCTGTGAAAGCTTGGAAATCACACCGGGCGAGTAAGCTCGCTTTTTAAAAAAACAAAGAAACAAACAAACAAAAAAAAAACCAACAAAAAAAAGGGGGTGGGTGGGGGGAATCCAGCAACTCCTGAGTCTAGGGAGAGAGCTCAAAGACATTTTGATGAAACATCTTCAAGAGAGCAAGAATCTGAAGCACCCTCAGTGTGCTCTGCTTTCCTTTTGGTCTTGCAACGCTTTTCTCTCTCCCTGACTGGTGTCAGATTTATTAAAACAAAATAAATCTCCAAGAAAAAAAATGCACTTAAATGTGCTGTTGTTTTATTTTTCTTTTTGTTCCCTCTTTGTGCATGCACTTATTCATTCCTCTACCTGCCTGGTCACAGACAAAAAGACCCCTGAGTCTTAAGCCACAGAAAAATGTGTAAGTTGTTCTTGAAAGCTGTATCTATGTCCCTTCCATCTTTGTGCCTCCCTTGACACTTCTCAGTTTCTACAGTGTTTATGGCATGGGGAGAAAAAACCCTGCACTTAGCACAGTGCAGAGTTAGGTCCTGATCTTGGAGAAGATCCCTGGATAGATGCAATGGCTGCAGCTTCATTGATTTCGAGAGGATCTGTGCGAGCACAGTTTTCTCATGCTTCCTCTGGGGCAGTGTACAGAGAGTATTCTGCCTACCTTTTGTGGGGATGGGGCTTTTCTGTGCACCAGCTCCCACTGGAATCAGAGGTTCTTCAAAGGACCAAACTCCTCCCAAGTGCCCCCAGACCTCTGCTACAGCTATCTCACACAATAGCATTTTCTTTCCAGCTCTTGGCCAGCGCAGCCAGCGCTGCTGATGGAGGGCTTGGAAATGTCCGGTGAGCTCTGGAACTATTTGACTGATTTCATTAACCAGCCATGTAAGGCAAACAACAACAGCCTAAGCATGCCTGCTTGGAAGGGCACGTAGAGTAAAGCTTGTCTCCCTGGTAAACAGCTTGCTGCATCTCTATTTATTCATCTGAACTTGGCTGTAAAATGAAGGCCGTGTGTATTGATTTTGCTTTTGTCAGTGGTCCAGAATTGTTAGCACACATTTTCACTCTTCTGAAAAACAACAGACTCTTTAGAGAAATCTTTCTCTCTGGTGAACTGGTTTTCTTTTCTAGAAATGGAATCAGCTTGTCAAAAATCATCAGGACAACAGAGGTAGAGAAAGCGATCTAGGCTAGAGCCGGCTTCACATGTTTCCAGTGATCACAAACTTACCTTAGCTTTCCTAAAATTTGCTTACCTTATACTTTCTTAACATCTTACCCCAAAATTCAGAATGTGAACAACTGCTTTGGACAGCTGAATCGGTTCATTGTTTGCTATTGAAAAAATATCTCCAGCTGCATATATGGGGAGAAATATCCAAGTATACATAAACCTTGAGGAAAATGCAGACCAAATGCTACAATACATAATTCAAGAGAAACCTGCTTTATTGCTGAGGTCAAATCCATCCCTTGTATGATGCCAGCAGAATGAATGGAATTACACAAAGGATGTAAAGGTCCTTTGCAATTAATAGGAACCCAGCAAACAGTTGCAGAACGGTGCTCACTTGCTGCTGACATTATTTATTAAGCACTAAGACCTAATAGCCAAGCCAAGCTCTTTCCTGGAGAATTCGCCATCAAGGAGCCAGACAAAGAAAATCCTGTGCACTGGGACATATTCCTGGGAGATACAGGGGAAGGTTCCTGTGTGCAACAGCCACCGCTCCAACTCCTGCTCATATGTGGGTTTGGGATGCAGACACTGTCTCCATCAGCAGGGAGAGGCTGTTTTGCCTCGGGTCTCAGAGCAGCTGGCCGTGCTGCATCCCTTCACACTGCCGGGGCAGAGGGGGAGTTTGCTGTGATCAGGCTGCATGGGCCCTTCTGCTAGCACTGAATTCTTGCTGTCAGCAAGAATTTTGCCCTTGTGATAAAAGCGGGTCTGCCTACTGCAAGCACTCTGCATTAATTTTCTCCCCTGTTGTCTTAGATGATTTTGAGAGCTTTATTTTTTCAGAACTACTACACATGACAGTTTTTTTGAGCGGCCCAATGCCGTGAATAAGGATGTCCCTCAAAATGAAAACAATTCGTGCTTTTTCCATGCTAAATGATAGAAATAAATTTGCTTTGTTCAAATAAGTGCTGCGAGCCAAATTTGCAGGGATGCTTATCCAAGTGAGATATCCCATTCTGAGGTCCATATTTGGACACTCAAATCAACACTCAGCCAAACACATGCATGAGGCATTTCAATGCCATTTGGAGTGTCCATATATAGAACTGGATGCCCAAACTTCATTGCCTTTGTTTTAAAAATAGACCTGGAATATAAAGACATCATTTAATAATAACAACTATGACAAACATTCTGTGTGCAAACTAAGTGCAAATTTGCTGATGCTGGTTCAGGTTGATTCCCCTAGAATTGTTCTGGATTTACAGAGGTGTAACTCAGAAAGGAAGCACTCTTAAGTTGTTTTGCCTTCCACTCTCACTTGATATTGAGACTTGACTTGATATTTGGGATCTGTGAGTAAGAAAAGGTGGCACTCAGGCAGTATCCATATACGCGTGCAGCAGGGGGAGAGAGAATCCAGAAGGGGGTTGAACCTGCTTCATGCTGAACATAACAGCTCAAATGCTTTGAAGTGGGGAGAACAGATTTTCATACGCTTACACACATTTTAGTTGTCATTTCTGTGGTACTGGGCAAAGAAATGCATTGCTACCTTGAGCAATACTGGGACATTTTGCACAAAATGTGGTAAGCACCAGCAAAGCACAGAGAGTTGTGAAAAATACAGCAGAAGAGGAGCTTCTGGCTGTTTGCTTCCAGCAGTGGTGGGAGCATGGCTCCTCAGAGATGCAATGGATGTTGTCTGCAGGGCACTGCAGCACCCCCAAGGGGGTCACAGTGTCTGATACAGGGGTGCCCCTCAGCTTGACATGTTGACCAGTCAAGACCTGGTGGGAAGTTCTTGAAGTTCTGTGACAATGCGAAGAACAGACGCAGCAACAGGGAAGAAGACAAGAGTAACTTAGGCTGCTGACATTCTCTTTTCTCCAAGCTCTAAAGTATCACCTGGTCTCTAAAGTATCACCTGTCTACTGGAGCAGGTATGTCCCAGCCACTTCACTCCCTGCCCTACTGAAATAAGTTTTCCAAGGATACTCAAGACACAGAGAGGCAGCCAAATGCCAGATGCCCAGGACCTTTCCTTACAAATAATGCAAACAACTAGAAGTTTTGTCCCTACATCAATAGTCCAGGCACACGACTGTCACTGGAGGAGGGCAGCTTCACCTGCTCCCTCTTGGAGCTCTCTATTATCCAGGCAGCCCAGGATGCAGGTGGGATCCTGCCCCAGAGGGGAAGGAAAGCTTGGTTGTTATTTGCTGATAAGATAGCTGAGGACAGAGATATGTAGATTCCCAGCTCTCAGCAGGCCTGCTTTTGAAGGACCTTGCTGAACTTACTTAGTAAAAGAAAAAGGCTTGAGGAAGAAGGAATGCTGCCTTCTTTTCCAGAAAATTGTTGTACTCTGGGGGTTTGCTGAGGGACCAGGAGACTCAGCTTCACTCCCCTTCTTCAGCTGAAGGAATCGAGCCCACACAGGCACATGCAAAACAAGTTGTTGAGAGAGGCTGTTATCCCTTCCCATGTCCCGAGCCAGAATTGATGTGATACAATCTGTCCTGGCTGGTGTACTGGGGCACAAACTATGCCAAGAAAGGCCGGAGAGGTTCTCGTCATTTTGCAGGGAAGACACACAAAGATGACATCCACAGTGCCAGGAAGAGGAAGCATGGTCTCCAGTTAGTGCTTGAGGCTCTATCCTGGAACAAGGACATCTGCTCCTGCTCCCCAAAGGGCTTTAGAGCTGCTGCATTTACTGACCCATTACAGAGCCCACTCCTGAAGCAAAGGAAGCCTCCCCTAAGCCAGCTCCAGGAGTTCACTTCCACTTCAGCGTGCTGCAGCCCTGCTGTCCTCCACGCTTCCCGAGCCCTCGGCGCAGCAGGACAGGGAGGGCAGGCAGCCAAAGAGCTCCCTGGGGCAGCAGCACTGGCAGCATCACCCAGGCAGCTTTGGAGCAGGGAGTGTGCCAGGCTGGCAGGGCTGCCCCCACACCTCTGCCCCACATGTGCTGGGTGATGCTGGCCCTTCACATTACCTGCCCTCTCCTGAGTACCCCAGGACGGAGATGTGGTTTCTAGTTCTTGCCAAAGGAGATTGACTTACTGCATCCCGGTTGCTAGCATGGTCTGTGGCATGACAGGCGTTGTGTGAAACATTATGTTTGGGACACGCACACAAAGGGCACAGAGGACTCGGGAGCAGCCCGCTGTAGAACTCCCAGGTATCTCCCAAAACACATGGCTGAAGCACGGCTGGATGCTGGGGAAAGCTCCCTGTTGCCTGCACACCCTCACTAGAGGTCCAGCAGCATGATTTATGGGCAGGGTCAGGTAGAGGGGCTGACACAGACGGGTCAGAGAGGATGGGTGCCAGCCCACAGGCTTACTGTCAGTCGACATCCAGGGAAAGAGGTGGGAAGAGGGGGGAGCGTGAGTCGAATTCCTTAATAACATGAATTATAAAATCATTTCCTGTGTTAGGGGTTAGGAAAGAGAGCACAGGACCCAGAGATCTTCCAAACAGAAAACAGCTTTTGTTAAGGCTTTTGGCCTAAGGAGTTTGAGAAGGATTGGGGGGGGTGGTGGGAAGGGAAAGTGCTGGCACATTTTTGGCTGGAAGCCTCAGACAACATATTTTTTATTCTAGTCTTTATTTTTCAAAATAAAATTATGGCAAAGCAGCAACAAAGAGGGGGGAAGAGGGTGAAATTAGGAGGAACAGTACCCAAGTATTTCCCACTTCTTTCTGTCCTTGCCATTAAACACACAGGGTGTCCTTTATTATATACAGTAGCAGGATTAAGTCAGCGGCCCAAAGGCTAGGAATGCAACAAGATACTTTTATACTTATTGATCCTTTTTGGGTTTTTAGGGAGATTGTTTTCATGAAAGTTTAATTCACCTTTCCTAGCTTTTGAGTCTAACTGCCACACATTTTATCCCGCTTCTTTGTGAAATGCTAAATCCATCGGTAGGTTTTAGTTTTCCTGGTGTAACTTTTCCGAAACTGTATATCTGCATAGCAACCCCACTGCAGGCAGCTTATGTCACGGTATCACATGTCAGAAAGATGAAAAGAACTCCAAATCTGAGCTGCTCCGCAAACTTATGTCCCCCATTCTCAGACATATATCTTCTGTACTTAATATAAGTGTCAGGAAGGCAACTTCAAGGCCAGAGAGGTGCAAAGTTTTATCTCGGAGATGACAAAAAAAGGAAAATCACCTCGATTCAGCCTTATGCGGACAGTCAAGTGAGAAACAAAGATTGTCTTTTTCCTTCTCTCCCCACTCCCCCTGACCCCCACCTCCCTGTGTCCCTGTTGTCTGCTTCCAACTGCAACCTGAGCCTGAATCCTGAGCCCAGTGTCCAGATTAGAGATTGTTGACTCAGATTTAGTGGTGAAACTTGAGCCAGGCCCTGTTGATGGCATAGCCTTGAAGGAGCAGGTTTACTTCAAGCCAAGAGAGAGATTACATGTCAGACGAGAGCCTGCCTTTTCTTTATCACAAACTTCCTGATCTCCCTCTGTTCTAATAGTGTGTGTGTGTCCCCCGCCTTGTGCCCATTTTCAATTCCTTCTATAGGGTGTCATAAATCAGGAAATTAGCAAGTGTGTAGCTGCCCTTTGCCACAGGCGGAGACAATGAGCTTGCTGTGTTTTTAACCAGTGGGTAGCACTTAACATAATCAATGGAGAGCTACGTGCAGAAAGGATGAAAAATTTGGACTCGATCTGACCACTTACAGGGTATTTCTCATCACCCAGGCAAGCTGCTTTTATGAGAATATGACATGCCCTGGAAGCTTGCTCTCCATTTTGCAGGAGAGTCATTAAAAGAAATCATTACATGTTTTTTTTTGTTCCTTGGCACACACGCTGCTTTTCCTTGGCTTCTGATTTCATCCATCTTTCAGGCGCTTCGTGCCTTTAGTAATTTATGTGCAAGATTTTTCCAAACCTCCAAATGTTTTTCCATTTGGCAAACCGTGGAAGCCTCCACAGAATGTAACTGTAGAGTTTTCTTGTACTTCAAAACATGAGCCCTGTTAGCACAAAGATGCATCTAATACTTGTAATCCTGTACATAAAAGCTATAAATTCATCTAAGACAATCAAAGACATCGTTCCTTCTTGTGAGTCTTTATTAGCCTTGTTGCTTTAACCCCTTCCTTGACACGTGGAAGGAGAATTTCTCTATGAGCATTGTTGTTTTCTTTAACTATAGTTTTTGGAACCTTTATGGTGCCATATGGAGAACTATTTTATTCTGCTGCTAGTAGCTTTCTCAGTACAGGCTATAAATTAGATAATTTTCCTTGTGTCTGATAGCCACACACTATCAGTCAGACACATTTGCTCTCACAGGGAAATCCAGGAGATTTCAAAAGAAAGAGATAATCTTCCCACCATATAGAATCTAATGGAAATTTTTATTCCCCACTCTATTACTTACAACAGTTGATTAAAAAAAAGTATCATGCACTTCTCTGTCCATTAAGCTCACGGGTTTGTAGATTGCTTTTTACAGAAGTCTCCTCACATTGCTCCTGTCCAGACCCTATATTTTGACAGGGATACATGCTGGAGGATACTCTAGCTGGGCTTTTTAAGGGCTCCTAAGGGGATCAAGAACTCCCATACATTTTGGGGAGAGCATGGCCTCAAGAAGCAGTTAGGCTGCCATGAGTTGCAATCTGGGCTTTCTTTGGGAATGCAAACCCAAGGGGAGATTCATTAAATGTTTTTGATAATGCAGTCCAGTGAGTGACATCCCAGAAACAGCAGGGTATGTAACCATGAGAAAAGAGATCTTTTTTCAGCCATCCATGCTCCTGGGAAATTGTCAGACATTGAGGAACAGGAACAGTATCTTTGCTTTTATTTGTTTATTTTCAAAAACCCTAAGTAGTTTACAAGGCTGCACTATAAAATACTTTCTTTTGCTGGAAGTCCCAATTGGACCAAGTTCCTGAAAAAAGAGTCTGTTTTGCCAGTAGAAATTGGTCCAGTGCAGGCCTAATGTATTATTTACACAGAGCTGTGCTCCATCCTCGCCTTCTCAGCATGTACTGCCCTGCTTGACCTGGAAATAAATTCTCAGTGAGACTATTAAATAACTGGTGGGAGAAGTAGCTTCAACAGTCCCTCACCCAAACTCCTGCATCTAAACTGAATTTACATGGGAAGAATTTTATGTTTCACTTAAGAAAGGACATCTCTGTGGTCTGACAGTGCAAATTCTCCAAAATCTGGATCTCCCCTGGCACAGGAGAGAGGTGAATCAGCAGCAGGGACTTCTTTTTTAAAGAAATGAGGCTGAACACTGAGAGCATTGACAAGCCATTCCTGTGTTAGTGTCCATCTGTGTCAATTCAAATAAAGTAGAGAGAAGGGTCAGTGAAATTCTTCCAGGCAGCACTGCTGTGATGGAGAGCAGAATTAGTCTCTTATACGTCATTCCTCAGACTGCCAAACCATGATGACATTTCTCTGACATCTGCATTAACAGCTGAAGATATCATTGCAATCTGAGCTATTATGGTGAATTTATCATTGTTATATCACTTTAAAACAAACTAGTCCCTTACCAAATCAAATTAAGAGTACTTTATCAGTGTGGGTGTGAGGCACATTTTCTTCTCATGATTTCTTTACTCTTGAGTGACTCTAGATTTTTGCTTATCTTATTGAGTTGATAAACTAGCATGCTCTATTGTCAATATGCCTTAAAAAATACTATCTAGCTGTTGAGGGAGAGAATGTGTGGAAAAGACCAAGGACACCTGGGCACAAGTATGTGCTTTGCCCAGCCTATTAAGCTGCAGCATTTTACCATTTTCACAGCTCTTTTTTAACCTAGTTTTTTTGGTTTTGACTGGCTGAGTGCTTTTCCTGCTCTCTCAAACTCCTCTGCATTGCATCCAGTTTGCTCTTGCAGAACTGATTGACTAGTACAGCAGGTCACCACCCCTGCTGAAATCAGCCAACAAGCCGACCATAACCCCAGCAGATGTTTGTGGTTTATAGGCCAAATGAGAGCCCCGCAGAGCAGTGGAATACCGGCACCACAGATGTGGAACCTGGCCGCTCGACACGAGCAACACAAAGCGCCGTCCTGCCCAGCCGGGCTGGGACTTCCAGAGGAGCAGAAGGTCTGAGAGACTGATTAGCCTGCAGAGCCAACATGCTGGCCTCTGCTCCATCATTCTGACCAGCACAAAGTCCTTTAATGAAACGCCACATGAGTGAAGTCAGATGAGGCCCCTCTGTAACTTCACTGGAGTCTGGCAATCACCTGAGTTCATGATGTCCCCAGAATGTGCCAGCCAGCTCTGCCACGCTCTGCCGCTCACCCCAGCTGGGCTGGGGGTGCCCAGCCAGCCTCATTACCACAGCCTGCACTGCTCCTGCACTCCAAATGCAAACTGGGGACACAGAATGTGACACCTCCGAGAAAAAAATGCATGTAGATGGGTTTTTTCTTTTTTAGTTACAGACGCTGCTGGTAATTACTGAGGAAAAGAAAGACCAGCAGCTCTCAGCTGGATCCCAAAGAGGTGGAGGATGGCATAGCCCATGTTCAACCAGCCTCTTTTGTGCAAAGCACGTGCTATTTCTCTGATGAAAAAGCCAAGCCACAGCCTTGTGCTTTCTGACAAGACAGACACAAATGATCTTTGCGGTTACTATTAGCTCCCGAAATCTCCGAGGCTCCTTGCGGTGTAAGCATCGGGAAGGTGCGGTTCGAAGAGAAGGTAGGGGAACAGGAGCAGCGTTGAGAACTCCCTGCCAGGCGGAGAGAGACCCCGAGCCCGTGTCCCGCTGCCGTAAGGGGCCTTTCCCCACGTCCCAGTCCTGACGCCGAACGGGCGGCGGGGCAGAGGGGCGGGCGGCAGGGATGCTCCCTGAGGAACGGATGGATGAATGGATGAATGAACGGTGTCCAAGCGAACGTGGCTCATCCCAGCCCGGCTCATCCCGGCCCGGCCGCCCCCGCCCGCCGCTCTCCGGCGCCACCTGCCGGCCGCACCGGCACCGCGGGCTCCCGGCGGCGCTGCCCCGGCGGCGGGCCGGGATCCCCCGCTCCCATCCCGCCGCTGCCCGGCCCCCGCTCCGCAGGGACCCGCGGGCGCCGCCCGGCGCTGCCCGCCGCCCGGGGCCGCCGTGCGGGCTGCAGCCACCAGGTGTCAGCCGCGCTCCGGGCAGGGCCCCGCCGCTGGCTGCGCCCGACGGCGCCTCCGCGGGGTGCGCGGCCCGGGGCCGGGGGCCGCAGCCCGGGGCTCCCTCCGCCGCCTCTCCGCATGGAGCGATGGATGGCGAGAGACGCCTCCCGCAGCCCCCGCTCTCAGGATGGCCTGTAAGCCGTCAGAGGTCGGCCGTGGGTGATGGCCGGGGCTCTGCGCATAGGAGAATCTCGGTGTTTAGGGTAGATCCATCAAAGCTGCGGAAGAACGTACTTGAGTCAAAGGCATTGAGATCTCTGAGAGGTGTCAAGGAAGCTAAGCACTTCACTAGGAATTAGAGACCCAGCTGTTGTCAGAGCGTGTGTGGTTCAGGGGCGGAAGCGCCACCGCAGATCTCTGGGACCAGCACTGCTGTTTTGAGCTGGCAGCACAATTCCGCTGGCCCTGAAACATCAGCACACCCGGGTATGTGGGGCTGCAGGGCTGTACACCCGCTGCGGGCACCCGCAGCTCCTGCCGGGCTGCTCTAAGGCACACTGGATCTCCAAAGGAATGAAGTTGCCAAGGTCCTTGCCTTGGGGTCCCTCTTATTCCTGCAGGCCTCTCTTCTGCAGGCCTCTCTTCCCCAGGCCTTGATTCCCTGCTGGAAAGACACCACACAGGGTCTGGCACCTCCAATAAACCTGGGGTCAGTCAGCTGGTAGATTTTGCCAACATGATCCAATGGTTCTTTGCAAAAATTGAGTGGCTCTGTTGGAGACCAGTAAGCACCACACTTAAAATAAGTCTCCTTTTATTGGTAGGAGACAGGAAACAACAGAGTGATTAACTTATTCCTAAAGTATGTGCTTAACTCATGGAAACAGAGAAACTTTTTTTTTTTCTCCCTTCTTTGTGTGTAGTTATTTATGATGTCTACTGTAGAGCCAGGTCCCAAAACAGTGTTCCTTGTCCCCCAGGTAAAGAGCAGGAAACTGATTTCTCACCTGTTCTTCATTATGAGCTCTGGGGTTCATTGCAGATTGACATTGGTCTCTACTGTGCATAAACTTACAGCCACCCCTTTGCAGGACTGTGAGTAGTTCAGTGATGTCTCAGAAAGTGCTTTGTCTGCACCTGGAAATGCAAACCCTGGAAGGGAAAGCAGAGCACATTTAAAAGGAAATGATCCCATTCTGTGAGTGTATCTGGTCCAAAGAATCCTTTACACATGGCCCTTTCTTGGATTAGCTCTGTTAATCCCACATGATGTCAGGATGATCTCTCTATGGCTTTTCTTTTGAGTTATGCTTGTAGAGCAGAGGGTGAAGGCTGCTCCCCCCATGTATGGTCTGTTACAGCTAGAGAGCTGAGATGGTGTTTTTGGCAGAGGATAACTCTGGATTGTGCTTCCATGGAAGTGCTTTTATACTCTGTCCTCTAAACTATTTAAGAACAGAGAATGCCTCACTGAAGAAATTTCTTCTTCTCAAATAAAAAGGCATATGCAGATTTCCTGTAGATTATATTCCATAGAAACAAAAACAAAACCAAAGAAGATATATATAAATAAACCTTCTTGTAGGATGACCTGAGTCAGTTGGAGTGTGCAAGGTACCACAACCTTAAAGAGAGAAACTAATAGAAGAAATTTCATTTCAGGATCAGAATTAACCTAAATTGGATATAGAAAAAAACTTGAAAGATAGAAAGAAACTAAAAATTAATATTTCTCCTTGTCCAAAGTGGTATTATTGTAAATGTGGACAGAGAAAAACAGTTATTTAGACAGTTCTAGTAAAATTACAAAGGGGGTGTAGATCTTTAAACAGTAGTTCCCCGTACTCCTTTGGGATTTTATCTGTAAAAAGTTCTGTCAACTTTCTGTATCTTTAGCTGTACTGTTAATCCCCATCACTAAATTATTTAACAAAATACCAATAATCACTATCTTTAAAAGAAAAGAAAAAATAATTCATGAAATGGGATTCCCAGGCCAAATGGAATACTTTTTTTATTTTTTTTTGGTCCAGGAATGCATTTTGAAAAAGTACAAGGTAGATTTGGGGTGAACAGCAGTGATGCTGTTTCTTTGAAATACTTTGCTGCCTCTATCCTGCCCTTTATTTTTATGGTTTTCCCCACTTTTTTCTGACTCAGAGGGGAAACAGATACCGGGGAAAATAATGCTGTGACCCCTAGGCTACCTACTTACAGGTGAGTGCATCCTTATGGCTGTTTCTAGGGCAGGCTCCATCCCCCATAGAAGAAACCCTTCCTCAGCAGCTGTGGATGGCTTCAGAGTGTTGGAACAGAGCACAGCTAATGAATTGCCTGCTAATGCCCCATCCATGCTTATGACAGTTAGTAAAGGCACTGGTGACAAGGTAATTTTTAATAGGATGAGCAATGTGTCAGAATACTAATAAGGCACTAAAAGAAGTGATTTCCAGGGCAGTCACCTCATTGCTCAAGTGAAAGAGGGGACTATTCCCTCCGGCCCTTTCCTCAGAGCTCCCAAGGACTGTCACCTATAACGATCCAAATTCCACAGCCTCTTCTGAACTACTGCTTAATTGGGAAAGTATTTCAGAGAAGAAAAAAAAAAAGATACAATCATGTAAACCACCGAGTTTCCCAAACCTCACTGGGCTTAACTTAAGCCTTGCTTAAGGGTTTGGCTAGACTTGCAGGTTTCAGCTAGTTAAGGGTTAATTATTTGTGTTGTTTAAATGGTCCCTGCCAGTGACTGAGCTCCTCGGGGTCACAGACTGTCTAGAAAATAGGAAAAAACAATCCAAAGGCCTTGTTGGCACAGAATAAGATGACACATTCCTGTGATACATATAGGCTGGCACAGGAATAATATGAAGTATTCCGTGCTGTGGTTGAGCTAGACCTGCTCACCTGGACATAACCTAGGGGAAATAAATGGGCACTGAGGATGGGTAGCAAAAAGAGTTGGAAGTGTGAAAAGGTTTACATGCAAAGGACAGGTGGATGGATACATCTGTCCTTGCAAGGAGAGAATCACAGAATAATGGCAATGGAGAGGTAGGTTAAATACTGCTATTTACCTTTCACAGCATGGAAAGAAATAGAGAAGTCAGTATAAGGATTTCTTAGCATTGCATATTAATCTGAGGATACCATTGGCACAGTACTTTGGAGGCAGAGGAACTTTTAAAAGGATAATGTTTGCAGAAGGACAGAGTTAGGTTTTCTGGAGCACAAGCCAGCTGTTAGCTGCCAGGAACTGGCAAAACACCTGGGTATATCTGTGGGGTTTGCATCTTCTTCTGATGCTCCCATTGCGAGCCAGTCAGAGAGATGCTACCCTCTGAAATGGACTTGGAGCTTCTAGGCAATTCTGCCATGGCTAAGGCAACCACTTGCACATGTGAAAACCAGACCAAGTCAGTCCTTTGACGACACAATGATAAACCCTGGAGATACACACTCAGTTATTGGCATTTTGTGAGCCTTGTGCCCTTATTTTTCACCCATTGGTGAGTAAATGCAGGGTGCAGATAGAATTATATTGGCATGGTTATTCCCTTATGTAGTAGGAAAACCATCACGTCTTACCTGCTGGCAGGAAGAGTATCAAGGACTACTATGTAGAAAAATGGTGTGTGTTGTACATCACTTTCTTAATAATGGAAAAGAAACACACTGACCTCTCCATTTGGAAAAGTTACTACATTTTACTGCAAATGTGCCTGAAATACATTGCAAAAAATGTGTCCAGGTCAGATTTCTTTGGAAGAAACATTACAATCCTCACTTCTGCTAGGAACCCCACCAAAATCAATGAAACTATTCACTTTAAAAGCTTATTAATGTGAGAGCACGTTTACTTTACAGGAACCAGCGGCAAGAGTCCTCTCTTACCAACCAAAGATTTATCTACCTTGCAAGGATTTATTGCTCTGAAGCTAAGGTTGAAACATACATATCTGTATATCCCTGTAATTACAGTATGTGTCCTTTCAATTGCTTCATATATCTTAGAGACTCTGAGTGGCCTGATAGCTGTATGTCAGCGAGATGTGAACTGCTCCTCTAAGAGCCTTTGTGCTTAAATGTAATGTTTTCCAAGCACTTGGCATCCCTGATGTCCCTGGTTTTAATATTAGTACCATCCTGGTCACAGGTAAGGTTGTTAAACAGTAGCCAGCCTGCCCTTTACAAATGATGACTGCTTTTTATTATTGTTTTACATTTTCCTCTAACGTCTGCCAGCAGCCCCAGCTGTTTGTTCCAAACCTCTCCTGGAAGCTTTTAGCCCTGACTTGGATTAGCTCTGCAAAAATCACTGTTGCTGTTTGGTTCATCCTGGGGGAGGCAGGGATTTGGAGGAGGCGGAGGGGAGGCAGAAATGAGCAGTAAAGCAGGGAAGGCAGCAGCCTTGTGTCAAGCAGCTTCTAACACAACAGAAACTTTCTCCACCCATAGTAGATTTGCTATTAGATGATCCTTTACCCTTTCTTTCCCATACCTCAACTATGCTGGATGCAAAATCAACTGTTTTTCTGGTAATCCTCAAGCTGTGGGGCCAGAAACTTCCCTCTTTTAAGGGAACAAGTGGAACAACACACAATCATTGTTTTTTTTACTATATTCCTCCAAATGAATGATCAATTGCATTTGCAGAGCAAAACTGGTAGCTGTCACCCCAAGTCTGACTTACTCCTGAAAGATAGACACCAAAAAATCTGTGTGTATCAATATAAACCAATACCCACCTGTCACTACCCAACCTGGCCTTCTATGTTTGCAGGGATGGGGCATTCGATACCTCTCTGGGTAACCTGTCCCAGTATTTCACCAGTCTCATTGGAACACTTTTTTCCTTATATCTCCCCTAAATCTATCCCCTTTTAGTTAAAAACCATTACTCTTTGTCTTATTGCTACAGGCCCTGCTAAACCTGATAACGAAATTTGTCCCTATATCTTTCTTATAAGCCTTTTAGGAACTGGAATGTGCTCTAAGGTCTCCCTGCAGCCTTTTCTTCTCTGGCTGAGCAACCCCAACTATCTCAGCCCTCTCAGTCTTCATAGGGAAGGTGCTCCAACACTCTGATAATTTTTGTGGCCCTCCTCTGAATTTGCTCCAACAATTCTATGTCATTCCTTTGGAGACCTGGATGCAACACTCCAGGTGGGGTCTCACAAGAACAGAGAAAAGGGGCAGAGTCCCCTCCCCCAGCCTCCTGGTCACAACCCTTTCGATGCAGCTCAGAACACAGTTGGGTTTCTGGGCTGTGAGTGCACACTCTTGGCTCATGTACAGCTTCTCAGCCACCAGACCCCTCAAGTCTTTCACCACAGGGCTGCTCTCAGTCCTTTCCTCCCCCAGGCCTGTATTGACACTGGGAGTTTTCCCAGCCCAGGTGCAGGACCTTGCAAAGTAATGAGGAAAACTCTTTCATTTGAATTCTTGAAGTTGAACAGTGGGCCAAAATTTAAGTATTTTAAGCGACAAATACTAAATCAATATCTTGGTTTTATTTGAATGTGATTCTCAGGTCACAGAGTTACAGGTGATGATGAGTAAAGTGCTGGTTGGGTTTTGCTCTCCCTGGAAGCCACTGGAATAGTGCTGTGGAGTCTCAGGACCATACAGTTCATGTGGATTGCCAGTAGGGTATGAGTTAGACTTGATGATCCTGGTGGGTCATCAAACCTTCTAAATCAGGATATTCTATGACTGTAACTTAGAGCATATTTTACTTCTACATGTTGCAAACCAGCCAACAATGCAGAGTACACCACAACTCTTTCTCAGAAATGCCAGCTGGTCATCTAGAGCAAATGCAGAGCTTTGGGGGACCAAGGGTCCCTACTCCCTGAACTGGATTGGCAGGACAGGGTGGAGCTCTGTTTCCTTGTCTGGGACTGCTGTGGACAGAGCTGTAGTGGAAGAAGTCGTGGTGCACCCTTTCCCACTTGGCTGGGGTGCTGCACTGAGGCTCAAGCTCTTGACCTTGCAGGGTCAGGGGTGCCCTGTGAGGGAAAGCGAGCCAGGAGCCAGGGTCTGTTTGTCTGAGTCTGCTGGGAGTCCAGCAGTTTAGCACACAACAACTCTGTCTCCTGTCAGGGGAGGCTGAGTGTCCTTTCCATGGAAACTTGGCGGGTGGTGGGATGGCAGGTCCAGGGAAGCTGGCCAGAACTGCACTGCTGGTGCTCAGGGATTACCAGACAGGATTTTTTGCAAACCAGGAATGCAGAAAGCTCTTGTCCTGGGCAAGTCATTGTGGCCTCTCACCCCAAGGTGAAGGGAAGTAAATCCTGGGCAGAAATAACATTCTGATTTACAGATGCAAGCCCCTTCCAATTTGGAACATGGCAGCTTGAGCAGCTCTCTCTGTCTCGGGGGGCTCAGCCTGCCTGCAAACCACAGAGAGGTCAGGAAAGGCCCTCTTCGGGTTAATTAGTCTACTCCAGCCTCACTTCAGGAAAGTTTTCATTAAGGCTGGAACGTTGGTGACAGCTATAACTAAGACTGCCAAAGTGTTTCCATTATGTTATATCTCCCTGTTTTCACTTTCTTGCAGCTATCCAAAAGTTTCACCTAGAAGGCTGAAATTTTCCAGGCCTCCTCTCTAGCTGGAGGTGAAGGGTTTTGTGGAAAGTTGGAAAAAAATAAAAAGAGAGGGAAAAAAATGGTTCTGCTCTTTTTGAAAGGGCAACATCTAGGCAGAGTTCATAATTTAAGAGAACAAAATTTAATAAAAGCGAACAGTGCTATTGTGCACTCAGAAATTACTGACACTTAGAATTTTGGATGAATCTCCAATATTTTTTTAATATTAGAAGATATAACTAATTTTTACTTTCCTTTTTTTCTGCATCCTTTCCTTTTAGCTCAAGCTATCTTTAAGCAGTGCTGCCTGCCTTGTGCTGCTCAGCCTCCAGCTCCCTCATCTTTCTGTGCACAGTTCCAGGCTTGACACAGGCACTGTGACTTGAAGCTCCTCTCAAACCCTTAAGCTGGATCCTGGATGGTTTCTGTGACCAGCAGGGCTCTTCCCTCAGTGCACATTTGCTCGTTGCCTGAGGCTAGGTCTGGTGAATTTGAAAAGCCTCTGTTGTGCTGGATTCTGTGTTGTGGTGGTCTTGAACTTGCAGAATTCTCCATGTGGAGCTTTAATGCAAACATCCTTTCTGAGCCAGAGGTGGGCTGCAGGCTGTTAAACCACATTGCCACGTAGCGTGAAACTCTAGCTAATAAATTTACAATGTAAAAATCAATTAACATGAATAGTGTTTTTATTTGCAGAAAATGTAGGTGCTGGGATTTCCCTGGTAAGCATAGAAAGCAGAGAAATCTGAAGCTAAGCAAACTGTACCAATTAATCATGCTTTCTCATTCAGTTTACTTCTTAAACTGGAGAGTCTCTTACTCAGATGGCTCATTTGAAATTGGTTCCGAGTTAAACAAGGGTTGCAGTTCTAGATCCTTGCAGGTGGTGTGTGGAACTAAACAGTTGGCTTAAAATGAACCAGTTCACATTTGAAAACCCCTACTTCACAGCTCTCTGCAAAAGAAACAACCAGTCACCTCAATAACCACCAAAGGAAACCCAGAGTGCTCCATTTGTTCTAATGGAGGGGCTTATTTCTTCTAATATAACAGATTGCCTTGGAGGTTTGCATGCTCTTTTGGGTAGTTTTTCTCTGGAGAAGGTGGAAGACCACTGCTGCCCATGGCTACTGTTGGTGCTTCTTGTTCACAGGTAATAATAGGACATGGGTTTGGCTGTGAAGGACCCATTCTCAGTCCCTGCTGCTGAGGGACGGTAGAGCCAACAAAAATACCCAAGTCAGTAAAATCAAGACCAAGCTGAAATACTTCAGACTGGATAAATAAAACACAGGAGACAGCTTCATGTGTGAAAATGGAAAATTAAGACCTGGAAATTTAGAGAAATACCACCCCCTTCCTGCCTCCCCTGCAGTCAACTCTGGCTTTGTTGTTTTCAGATGAAGGTTTTCTTGCAACTCAGCTGAGCTAGCCAACTGTTAAATACGCAGGAGGAGATTTGTAAACCATCATTTCATATCAGTACTCAAAACTCTGTGATCTGACTTTCATGTTCCTGTCCCTGCACAAGATGCCCCTTCACTTCTGAGTGTGTGAAGGCTGAGATCTCCATGAAGCTTGCTGAGAAGCATTACAGACAAGGGCTCATCTTCAATTTTATGTCCTCATCCCAGAGTGGATGGGCTCTATTTGCTGAAGGAGGTACTTTATTTCAATTAGGATTCATAGCCTAAAACCTCCTGGAACTAGAGGCCAAAGCATTTTTTGTTCAGAAACTCAGAAGAGCCCAGCCTTCCAAAAGACAAATTTGATGACATGTCAGCATGACTTTTATTTGTCAGCTTGGTGGCTAGATGGCTTATTGAGGTGTGGAATATGCCATCAGAAATTTACAGCCCGGGTGAGGGGTGTTATGATTTCTCTGTTTGCATGCTAACCAGTGAGGTGGTTAGAATCTGCATCTACCGGGAGAAAGCTTTGAAAACCCCTGCCAGGTGCCATAAGGCAGAAGGATGTTTATTTTGTGTACTTTGAAAGTATGAGTAATATGGAGATTCTTATTTTAGTGTGGGCTCATAAACCACTGCTGGTGCTCAAAATCAAGCTGTTGGGGTCTCCAGGACACTTCCCTGGTGAAGGACATGGTCCTTCTGGACCTTTTGGTGGAAGTGACATTAAAAAACAGCCCTGAGGATCACAGTTTGGTACATTCGTCCCTCAAGTAGAAGTAGCTGCTAGTGGCAATGGACACACCAGTCATAGTAACAGTGAGGCTGGCTGCTTCACAGAGAAAGGGTTTTGTGTCAGTGTAGGGATTTAATGGGTAAAACTTGAAGGATCTCAGCATTCCTGAGCCTCTACCCTCTGTCTGAGCTGTGCAAACTGATCAGAGGGCTAGCAGGTAGAATGTCAAAAGGAGATAGACAGGGAAATATTCAGAAAGATGAGCTGGAAAGAATTTCACTGGCATGGGCCCAAACTGAAGCTCTTTCAGTGCAACACATGGAGGCAGCAGTTTGGGAAAGCTGAACACTTCGTCAATCAGGGTGCTTGAGAGAGACTTCAAATAGAAGCCAGGTTCATCTCCTATCTCTGGGATGTGCAGTTTGCTGCACATGGCGATCACTGCATTCATGTGTATGTGTGTGCATGAGTGTATAAATATATGTGTATCTGTCTCTATATAGCAACTTATCCTACTTCACTGTGCCTAATTTTAATCTTGTGGCAGCTAAAACTTCAGGTGAATGCCAGCACCTGAGGTATACTGTCTAAAAATATTCATTCAGAGAAGAATAATTATTAAGGTAGGTGCACTGAGGTAAAACTGAGGTAACTTGACAAAGTTAACTTAACATTGAGCATCCTTGGCAATAGGAAGAGAAAAACTGAGAATTGCAGTGGAGGTCACTGGCCTGCTCTGAGCAGGCCGCTTACAGGCTTCATATTGTACAGCTGCAACAGAAAATGAGTTCCCAGCTCTCCAGACCTGTTCCCTGAAACCTGAATTTCATGGCTGTCAGCATTTCCTTGTTCAAGGCAGAAAACTCCTAGCTGACATTTTGTTTCCTAGGCAGTGATCTTGAAGGAGGGATCCACCTGGAAGTGGATTTTCTGGTAGAAAATACAAAGTTGTAAGAGAAAAACCAAGTGAGGAGAGCAAGGAACAGAGAAGCAATAATTAATACAAGGTTAGCTCCTAAGTGAAGGACAGATACAGAGGAGCAAGCAAAAGTGGGGAAATGTGTGCAGAAAATGCAGAAAGTAGAGCACAGACAAAAAATACAGAATTCCACCCAAAAGGAAGCTGTACATAGCTCTAAGAGAACGCAGAAGATGTGTTAACAGAAATGAAAGTGAAGAAGAAAACACCAGACATCACCAGCCGGCATCATCTTGACTGAGAAATTCACAGGCAAGTTTTTCTGTGCCAAGAAAACACAGCACCAGGGATTCAAAAAGCGCTTTGGTATCAGGCTCTGACCCTCTGGTCTTGAGCCCTTCTTGATTTCTGACAGGCACTGCTTGCTCCAGTATCACAAAGTGCACAACATATTTTGTATTTTCCTGGGCCACATATGCTTCTCCTTCAAAACAACTGTTGTCTTTCAGCTTTTTCCCTGTGGGGGAAAAACTTCCCTTGAATTGAAGCACAATATTTCCTGTCTGCTGCCTGTATGCCATTACACGACCCGTCCTTTCCCAGAGGATCATGGCTTTTTTGCATGCTCCAGAAAGTGGCCACCCAGCAGCACTGGAAAAAAAGGGGGTTTGGTTCCAAACACAACACTAATGGGGAAGGAGAGGAGACTAGGGAAACACCCCCATCAGCACCAACAGTGAGGGCCTCCTGCCTGCACCCACCCAAGCACAGAGGCTGAACCATGTGCTCCTCAGGCCAGCCAACATCCACCAGCCCTGAGTGGGACCAGGGTCACTGCTGCGGGGTTGGCCTGTGTCTGCCTGCATGTGTGCACCCGGTCCTATGCAGAATTAGGAGTGCAGGGCAAAGTCCCTCTCTTAGCAAGAGCCCAGTTAGTCTGCAGTTGCTGCTGGCAGTCGTGGAGGGGTGTCAGGCATGTAGACACTTCCTTATGAAGTAAGTGGATGGCAGTAGTGAGGCTGCCGTGTCCCTGCAAACCTCATTTGGCATGGGAGGGAGGAGTTTTGCCTAAAGCAGCTGACTTTTGCATGACTGTGTCTGGAAATGTAGATTAAGAACATTTCATACTGGAAAAAAGCCCTGCTGTCGAGTTAGCTATTGGCACTCTTCATCTCCCATTTCCAAGCAACTGGACAGATTCTGAATTTGGCTGTATCTGGGACAAGGAAAGCAGTACAAAAGGGACTGGTAATCAACGAGTGCCTCCAGCTCTTTAACCATAATAAAACACATTTCTGTGCTCTTCTTTGGACACTGATGGCAAAAATCCTACTCTCTAGTAAAAGAGTTAAAATCTAGAATGATGATTGCATCAGTGGAAGGAAGCCAGACTTGCAATGCTGTAAGCGAGCAAAAGAACTAGATGACAATCAAGATGCAGCCATATAATGAAACTTCTCAGGTTGTTTTCTTTTTAATTTTGTCTTGTGACAGCAGCCAGTTCTGATTTCACTTACATCAGGCTATGTCTGACTTTAGGATGCCTCTTATGCAGCAGCAGCATGCCTGAGTTCAAAACTAAGCATCCGTGGTTTCCATTCACCTCCTAAATATAAATTTCAAGGTGGCAGTAGATACTAAAACAAAAAAGATACATAATTTTAGTGACAGTGAAGCAAATTGATGCAGAGTGTGTGTGACATTTTTTCAATTTTCCTCTTGTTTTTCCTGATGGTGTTTCGTGCTAAACATTACATTTGCAGATGCAAAATTTAAAGAACGCTTTATCTTCGGCACCAAGAAACATAACACGTAATTTGCGGCTTCAGCCAAGAGTGATGGCCTTATTAGTAATGGGAATTTACTGATTAACTGCTGTTAGCAAAACATCATCTTCAAACCCGTTAGTCTCAAACTGGCAGCCGCTCTGTCGGCAGGAGCTTTTTTATTTCGTCTCGGGGGAGTTCTGTAGAAATATTTCTCATTTAAACAGCTTTAGCCTTGGCCTTTCAGTAATTTTTATGGTCTCCACTAATAGGTTAACAATTGGTTAAGAGCAACTATCAGCTTAATGTCAAGTCATTCACAGGGAAAAGTTCAAGGAGAGAAGTAACACTATTTCAAAAGAGGGCTTATTTTTGAACAAAGAGCTGCCATCAGTTTAAAAACCAGAGGGATAAAATGGATCCAAGAGAGAAATGGAAAAATCTGCACTGGGGAGGGAAAGGCAGGGATCTGAGTGGGATCAGGAGAGGGGTGCCAGGGTTACTGGGTGGGGGGTGGAGGTGCAGCAGAGTGCCCTGTGCTCCTCAGAGGCTGGCATGGTGTCACAGCAAGCATGTGTTTGTGGGCTGGCAAGGCTTCAATCCCTGCTGCAGCCGCTCCTGAAGTGCTACTGGGGGGAGCTTACAAAGATTCAGTTGCTGCTGCTTGCAGTTCTTCATGGGTGTTCCAGGTCCCTGCAGTCATTCCCAGGTTCAGAGAACCCTAGAAACCAGCACTGTCTTCTTACAAACCATCACAGTCTCTTCTCTCTTTGTCCATAGTTCCTTCACCAACTTGTCCCACTTTTTATTTTTGTTTGCATGTTTGTTTCAGCATATTCCCATTTTGTTTACAATTCCTGTCTTTCTATTTTCTCCCAGTCTCTCATTTTTGTCCAAGCTTTTGTCCATTCTCCCACTAGCCTGTCCCTCAAACCCAGCTCTGCAGCCCTGCTCAGGATATGTCTTTCTCCTTCATGCTCTCCAGGCACTAACAGGGCACTGAGCAAGTCTTCAAAGGACGTGTGTGCTCTTGCTCTTTGCTTCTGTGCCAGATGTCAAAGTGGCCTACACACAGCTGGGAAGGGAAGTTGTGCTCAGCCCTCGGTGGCACGGGGGCAATCAAAAAGGCACTGGCAGACAGATGCATTCATTGGAATGAGTCTCGTTGCTGGGGCATGAACAGGGGTTGTTTTTTCCTCCCAGAGCTCTCATACAGACAGATCTTAGAATTATTTACAGTGTTGCAAAAGTGCACAACATAGCCTCCAGAGTAAATCTCTGCTGAACTGGAGCTCTCCGATCCTTCTCCTGGGTGTGCAGGGAGGCAAGGGCACGGGAAGAAACTCCCATCTCCTCACAGTTTTTTCCAGCTTAATAACTCATCTTGTCTGGACATAATTTTTAACCAGAAGTTTTTGTCAAAATAGCAGCATATGAAAATCCTTCCCAGATTTGTTCAGTGTAGATTACAATGGCAAAGGTGGGCAGGCTTTCCTTCCAGAGATCTGAAAAACCTGGAACCACCCTGGCATATTGCACTCCCCTTTTTCCTGGTAATACCAGATAAACAGTCTGTGCAGAGGGCTGTGTAAAACATCATGACTTTCCATATCCCAGCTCTTGGACCACAGGTTCCTGACAGATGTGCAAGAGGCAGACAGCTGCATGAGCAAGCAACTCACACAGTCATGTATGGGGAAGGACAGCCAAGCCCCTGCTGCCACCACACCAGGTAATCAGGGGAAGAAAAACAAAACAAACATTTCATAATAGATATAGAAGAGCATCCGGATCTTTTGTTTGCTTTGCACTACCAGTTTTGTCAAATGGTGTTTTGCTGTCTCCATATAGTGCATGTGTATATTTTTGTAAACACATATGTATATAGACACACACACACACAAACACACCCCCCCATATATATATATATATATATATATTCATCCATTCCTCAAAATCTAAGTCATGGTCTGTTTGCTGTGCAAGGCAGGAATGCTGATGTCTTATTTCCTTGTGTGATTCCTTGTGGAGCTGGGATGTGAGACCCAGCTGGGATCTTTAGACAGAATAGTAAATGAAAGTACCTCATGGCCTATGTTATTCAGTGATCTTCAAGATCAATGCTGGCTTCCTGAAGTCCAGTCTACTCTATACACTTCTTGTAATCAAAGGAAGGAGTTTTCTCCCTCCCCCCACTATTTATTACAGACAGTGTCTGAGCTTCAAACTGAGGCTGCAGAGCCCTTTGCAAACACATAAACCAGCGATGAAGCTAAATTGCTTCACCTCAGAAACCAGGCTCTAAATAACTTCAGACAGCTTCTAAATATATTCAGTCTGAAGGAAAACTTTCTTCTGGCTTTAAAGCCTGGAGATAAAAAAACTGTCTAGTGAAAAAAAGGCAAATTTCTGCTCGTCAGAAGAGCCAGAATACTACACTTGATTGTTTAAGGGCACAAGGGAAATATATGGCTTAAGTCAGGCTTGTTGTATGAACTGGGACCTAATTCCATGACTCACTCAGAATATGAGCATCCATAGCAGGCAGAGGGACCTCTGGCCATCAGCAGGAGTTGGCCCAGGGCCTCCTGTCAACTCTGCCAAGGCCTTTGGCCTCTCAGAACTGAGAGATGTACTTTCCTGCTCTTTTTCCTGTCCCTGGAATAGAAGCACAGTGACAAGCTGGGGATGAGCAGTAGCTGGGTTGCACTATGTCTCACAAGCTTTCATTTTTGGTCTTAGCATGCAAACACATAGCATAAGAAGAGACATCTTTTTTTTTTTTTTTTTTTTTTAAGTCTGCCTTAAATTCAGGATTCATAAAGGGAGTCCAGAGTCAATGAAATCAAGGGGTATTCTGATTCATATAGTTTTTCTGTAACATCAGTTTTTGCACCTGATTTCTATCTGACTAGGGAGAGCAATGAGAAGATAGGACCCAAAGACTATTATTCAGGGACTGTACTCACTCTCATTAATGTGGATGGCAAACTGACTTCAAGAGAAACTTTATCATGTTGTAGAGTTGATAGCATTATGGAAGAAAGTGTAAATAAAGGGCAGAAAAGAGGGGATTTACTGATCATGCAATGCAATGTATTTCTTAGATAACTAGAGCTGACTACACAGCAGGGAAGGCATTTCTTATTTTCTAGGGCAGGATTTTTAATGGTTCTTGAGCTGAGATTTTTTTTTTGGCTGTTTTTCAGGTTCTTCATTGAGACATTGCTGGAGTATTCCACTAGCTGCCGAGTATAAAGGGGGCAGATCAACCTTGAAATATCATGGTCTTGGGACAACTCTTGCTCTTGTTTTCTCCCCAGTGTAAATTCAGAATAACAGTAATGACTTCAGCTGAGCCACCTCAGATTTACATCAACACAAATGAGAGCAGGGCCTGCCCGTGCAGAGGCAGCCTGAGGGATCAGAAGTCTGTCTGTGTGTTGTACCCTTGCCTCAAATTGACACCCCAGCCTTAATTCAGTGGAGAACCAAAGAAACTGCTTGCCCTGCAAATGAGCATTGATGCTAATGTATTGCAGTGGGGATTTATCAAGAGGCTGGCACCTCGGTATCCATCTCTTATTTGCATAGCAGAGAAAGGTGAATAAATACATGAGATTAGTTCTGCACTGGGCAGGGTAGGAGGTAATTCTGGCATTACAGAGCTGCAGGCTCAGCCTCAGGGAGTGTGGTAGGTAAAAGTGCTTTGTGTGTTTAGCACAATGAACGTTGCAGATGCATAAAGACTGAGCCCAGATCCTTATTTAAAAAATAAGGTTTATTAGAGAAAACATACATAGAACCAAGTAAATCCAATTCTTTATTTAAAAATACAGAAATAATTTTGCAATTGTAAAAGAAAGTAGTGGCTTTTTCTATGAAACGTAAATCTGAAGATTTAGGACCGTTTTACTTTATCACAGCCGGTCCCCTTCCATACTACATTTTTAAACATACTCCATCAAATTGTGAAACCCAAGCAAAAGTCTGCTGTACAAAATAAGGAACATTCAGACCAGAAATACTCAGCTTATTTAAGATTCAAACAAATATCATATAGCACACGGAACAGGCAATATACAGCTATACATTAAAACATGCCTCTAAATAGTGACAGAGAATCCACTGGAAGGAATAAGTTGCAGTTAATCAAGAGCAATGTCTGAGGAAATAGAAAAAGAATCACAGTTTGACACTATGTTTGGTAAATGGCTGCACATGTATTGAAACACTGTACATATGAAGAATGAATATATTGGACCCGCCCAATCAGCACATGCTAAATTGAGTTATTATTTGGCTCAGATGCATGAATATGTATGAGGTGTACATATGGTGGGCAGGTGTATATCTGTGTACATACATCAGACCAGTGCGTACATACACGTAGAAAGGCACACACCTCCACAGCTGAAGACAAATCACTTTGATAAAACCCTTTGAGGCAGGGTGAGAGCAATACTAATGCACTGTTCATCATAATCGAGCCACTCCTGGGACTCCAGGCATTTTATTCGCATGTTATCCCCCCTTGCAAGTTCCACATTCATTTTACCTCAGCTCTCCCATGTTTGCATATTGGCAAAGTGAATACAAAACTATTCAATATAATGCAATGTTCACTGTTAGAGATGATTTACTGAGGGAGGATTCAATAGCTGAGAAAAAGCAAAGTATGAAAGAGTTTGCATTGTTTTCCCAATAAGTGGAACTAAGGGACAGATGTATGTTCCCTGACAATTGTTAGCATCATATGGTAATCCTGTGATAATTAACAATATATCCTGTATGTCACCTTTAGTAAGACTTTTTGGTCAAAAATGGGGAAGGCTTGTATTAAGAAGAGCCATAGGCATCTAAATCTATGTAGGCATCTAAGCAACCCAAATAGTTTATTATCTCTTGACAAAAAGAGAAAAAAAAGTTTAAAATATGGTGCTAAGTAAAATGAATGGACAGCAGAGTGAACATTAGGCTTTCCAGAATCAGAAATTACCTATATTCAGCAGGTTGAGTGTTCAGCTTGGGACAAAACTCAAGACTTTTGGCAGTGATACAAATGTTCAGGCTTGGCACTGACTGGCACAGAACTGCAGTGCTCTGTGGGGGCCTTGAAGCTGCTCACAGCTAAGGTGCTTTCTTCCTCATTGAAAGAAAGCAAAACAAAGCAGAACTAAGGCAAAGATATGTAAAAAATGAATACAAAAACTCTAACTGTTCTCTCGTGAGTATGCCATGGGTAGCCTGGGATGCTGGTGGGGATGATCTGGATTCATACCAGCATCAGGGAAGACTCAGCAAGGAAGATTTACACAGTAGGACATGCTCAAACACCCTGTAAAACCATGTGGTGCTGTGGGCTGGGGATAGGGGTGGGAGAACACTGAGAGGAGTCAACGGGGTCTTTTCTTTCCAAGGGGGCACTCAGGCAGCATCAGGCCTGTCAGGGCCCGTGGGGCTGCCAATGGCAATGCTTTGCTGCCAGTATAAACAAACAAATAAATAAATACATAAATACATATATAAATAAACAAATCCTGCTGCCTTTTGCCAGCAGGAATGGGCTAGGACCCTGGTGACACCAGCATGGTAGTGCCAAGTAAAACCTCACAGGACAATGAAAAGAGGGGGACAATCTGAGCCAAGGACTTTCAAAAGTCCTCAGCCTTACACACACCTCGCATCGAGTCATGGAATCATAGAACAGAATCAAAGAATAGTTTGATAGGGTTGTCAGCATCATTCAAGCCCAACTCTTATCATGACAGCACAATGTTAATAAATAGGAAATCTAGTTATTTACATTCTATTTTTAATATACAGTCTGGCAGGTGAAGGAATCCTGGTGAGTTACTGTATGTGAGCTAATTTCTCTGTTTTGAGAGCAGTCATTGAGGAGAAGCCTGTGCAGTGTGCTGTACAAGCTCCTCTTATTTCCAATGGGATTTGGATGAGAGCAGTCACAAATGCTTTTTTCTAATGATGTGAGGTGTGGAGATGTTGCATCTATCAACAGTAAGTGGTATAGGCTGTAATAAATTTGGGAGTGTCAGAAAGCAAGACTGTGAGTTTGAACTCTTGATTGTAACCGAATTGCTTGTCTAGTCAGGTTTTACTCTCTCTAGTACATATTATCTATGCTTGAAAAAATTAAAATAACTATATCATGCCTTGATATCTGATGTCTGCTACAAAATATCTACTCCTTAGGTTGTTCAGTGCCAGGAAAGAGCTGCCATTCACCTTTCAAGGTTAGTAGATACACAAAAAATTCCAACATTATAAAAGATCTTCAAGACATGATGAAAGATGCCCTACCTTTATGGCTGCTGCAGAAACTGAGGCCTATCTAGCAAATTACAGAATATTAAAAATCAAAGCTAACACACTTTGACCCCAATTAGCAATACAAAAACTGATAGCTGTACATAAATCAGAAAAGCTCTGTACAGGCTTCACTAGCCCTGGAAGCTAATGCTGAGGAGTTGGAAGAGAGCTCAGAGCAGCATTCAAAGAAAAAAATTAAAAAGCGTGAGCAGGAGTTGCTCTATTTTGTGGCCTGATTTAAGGCTGCCACTTTCCAGCTGGATAGAAACTTAGAATAGATAGAGAGAATGTTCTGCTCTCATCCTTCGCACTGTGTAGAGACAGACACCCGGAGCCAAGGTCTGATCTCATTCCTACTGGTAGAAGTATGCAATGGCCCTCAGAAGCTACAGTCATTACTCTGAGCTCACACTTGTGTGCACCCATGTGTGCTGTGCCCTGCATTATTGCACGTGTTTCAGTATGAAGGATGATGCTGTAACTATTGAAATGCCAGTTGCCACACAGATTTTTTTCCATTCTTAATATAAGCTTACAAGCATGGCCTTCCCTCACTGCTGATTTTGTCTATCCCACCACCACCTTCCAGCCTGCCAACATCACTTCTCTTCTTCCTCCAACTGGATGGCTCTTCCCTACCTTCTGTTGGCCTTATCATTGACAATGGGCATCTCTTCTTTCCAACCAACTTTCTGATGCTGGCTGAAAGCAAGCTGGACCTTCTCCAAGCCTGGGGAAGCAATGCTGGTGGCTCTGTACACATCAGTGCTCACACCTGCCTAATGGTGTGCCATTCACAGGTCCAAGCCTGGTTTATGTGGCCATCAGCAACAGGGTGGGAGCCAAGGATTCATCCCAGTGAGCAGTGTAAGAGGGACTCTTCAGAGCAAGGAGAATTTCAGCAGCTTGAATATCAATAGGCAGCACACAAAAAGATGGAAGCTAGAGGGGGAAACTGTACTTATCCTTCATAAAAGTGCTGAGCCTTTAATGAGATATTTATTGCAAATAGTCATCAGCCAACTAGTTAAAGACCATTCTCAAGAAGTGCCTTTCATGCTGGTGAATGAAAGCAGTGGAAGAGTTTTCATATGAGATAAATAGTGTGTCAAAAAATATACAGACAACCTAATTCAAAGATGTCAGTGCATAGTAGTCTCTGTCACAGCAGAACTGGTACAAGATTATCCTGTAAAGGGCACTTGATTGAAAGGAAAGAAAGGGTTGCAGAAAACTAGACAAAGAGAGAGGGGAAATGGAAGAACAGGGAAGAGCCAAAAAGTAGAGAAGGAGTTGTGGCAAGGGTGAAGGAGACACGTATAAGGTTACTGAGAGAGGGAAAGGAAGGAAAGAAACAGTGCTGCAGGAATGGAACTGGGGAGAAAAAATGAAACTATGGTGGGAGGATAGGAATGGAAAGGGGTGGGAAGCTCCAGGGGATAAGACTAGATAACAGAGGAAGAATGAGATGAAGAAGAATGAGTGCAGGGCGAAGGACTAACTGACCTTTAAAGGCCCATTTGGGTGATATTTTTCAGGTTCATAAGGATGTAATTAAGGGCTGTGTGAGGACACAGATGTGGACAGCACTGGGAGATAAGCCAGAATTGAGTGAGTGTAGAGGGTCTTGTGGGTAAGGCACTAGATTCAGCCAGGAGGCTTGGGTTCAGATCCCTGGTTTCACCAAAGGCCAGCCTTAAGAGTGTTGGGAAGGAGGCAATGCTGTTCACCTCCATGAAAGTTTTGCTTCATTTTTCTCAGTATTCTGCTATTTTCCACTCACATAACTGTGGAAATTCACACCATTGACTTCTATTTGTTTTCAGTATTTGTCTGCAATAGGAACAGAAAACTGTCTCTAAGAAACCTTTCTTGTTAGGTTGTCTCTTTTGCCTTATGAAACTGCCAAGTCTCCAAGGCAGGCTGAGCATCTCACAGTATCCCTGCACAGCTGGGATACAATCCTTGGATTGTATCACTGGACACAATCCTTACATGTCGTTGTGACACAAATACTGATAGCAAGTTTTGATAACAACAGCCAAACCAGTCCGCATTTAAATTTCAGTATTGTCAGAGGACAGATCTATCAAATGAAATAAACATTTTGTTTACCCTGATAAAAAAGTGTAACAACTCTACAAAATTTATAGTGTCAATAACTCTGCTGCTATATTTAACACTTCCATTTGCAGGGTCAGTGGAAGACTGGAATCTAGGTTGGCTTCTTGTATGTACATAGACCAGATAAGCAAAAGATTTTTTACTACTAGGTTTCTGAGAGGCATAAAATGAAAAGCTGAATATGTTGAATGCTGTGGCTATAGCCTGCTTTTTGAAGTTTTGTGCCACAAAATCAAAAAAAAAAAAAAAAAAAAAAGATGTTTTTCTTTAAATACTTATTCTTACCAAGCTAATCAGAAGTTTTCTGGATGCTACAGCATATTTGAAAAGCCATGAAAAAGACAGATAGTTTTTAGAGGCAGTCTTTTGGTTTGAGTGGAACCTGGACACGCAGATCAATTCACTGCACTGCCACTACAGCAAATGCTCAGGGCCATAAAACACATTACAGATCAGGAAACCATCCAAGTGAGGGATAATAGTAATCACTAGTCTTTCACTGGCTTGCATTCACTTCAGTTCAGAAGTCCTTTTTCTCTCCTGTGTTTCAGCTGGAAGACTGAAACCTGTAAAACTGCTCCACTCTGAAATGTCCTCATTGTTGCTTGTACCACTTGGACTTCAGGTGTTTGCTATTCCCCACACTTTTAGAGATGTCTAACAAAATGGAGTTGGTTGCACATATTTCATGTTCACAACAGGCAGCATGATCCCAGTTTTATACAACACTAAGGGAAGACTCTGGGTAATAAAGACATACTGTGCTATGCAGGGCAAGTTCAATAGAGACCTGGAGACAGGGCACAAACTCCATGGGAACCCCAGTGTAGCCAGGGACTTTCCAATTTTTAAAGCTCCTCCTTTCTAGTTCCTCAGTCCTTCTATTATTTCACTCACTTCACAGCCTGTCTCTGCAGCCAGGCAAGCCTCTCTGAGAAACATAGAGACACTCTCACACATTCTTCCTAAATGCTGCTTGTTGGCAGCTGCCCATAGACCAGGAGGAGCAAGACTCTGTAGTCAGAGATGGAGTCTCTTCTGAAGTTCTGTGAGCTATTCCTGTCCAATTATGGCACTACCAAGAGACATGACCATTTGAAGTATGATGAAGTGTGGTGGATGCTGAAGGAGCCAAAAGTTGTGGGTCACTAAGACTCATTTTGAAAAGTTTTATTTTTAAATTCCACGTCAGCCTTCGCCTCAGGAATATGTGGAAATCTCCCAGCACTGTCATGTTCAAATCAGTGCAAGTTTCTGCCTAGTGGCACAGCTGAAATCCTCAGGGCATGGGCTTTGGTTTGCTCCAAAGTGGAAAAGCCAAACCACCTTCCATGAAACTCATAGCTAATGCAAAGCTAACAGGAGAAGGTGTTGGGGTCAGGTAGAGGTGCAGCTGGAAGAACTCACTTCCAGTAAGCTAGCAGCTCTCCTGGGAGCAGGGGAGAGGGGCCTGGCCAGCAGCAGCTGTCTCTGCTCTTTATAAGAGAGGATGGAATAGCTTGTTAGGCTGTGGTTACTATGGGACATGGCTGAAGCTTGACCTGGTTTATGAGCCAAGCTCCAGTCTTATGAATTCAATAGAAAAACTTATGCAGACCTCAGTGGGACCTAGGTTTGGCCTAACATGCTTTACTTAGAGTCTTGAGTGAGGGAAACATTTTTCTTCAGATTACAGTTGAAGGATTCTTGGGTTTCAGCTTAAGTCTTATGGTGGCAGTGTATTGCACACTCGTATTTCTTTCTTTTTCTTTAATAAATCACTTTTCTCCTGTACTTAGCCTCTGACCAAAACCTGTCTGCTGGAGCTGCAATAAACCTGGCTGGTCAATGATATCTTTGCTGAAAGCAATCTGCTCCAACCACATCATGTATGCACTGGCTGACCCCCAGGCTGCCACATCCCCCCCAGCCCTGGCCCCTCTTGCTGCAGGTACCTGGTGGGGAGCAGAGGCTTTGGGAACAAAGGGAGACAGAGACTGTAAATACACCTTTCTGTAGCTGTACTTCTGAGGCACAGGGATTTGCTGGAGCTGGGGCCAGAACAAGCGAGCTGTGTTTGAGTCTATCAGATTTGTGAAGTACAGGTGTGATAATTCCACTGCAACCACAAAAGAATTTACAACAGGAAGTGTTGCAGCTGTTGCTTATTAGCATTAGTACAAATTACATGAAGCAAATTGCTGGCAGTCATGTTTCCATAATATTTAACTCATGGCAGTGAATAAAAGTGATTCTTGTTCAAGCAAAATTTTAGATTTCCAAGGGAATTGAATTCCAACTGTCCATGAAGGGAGCATGGACTGGAGAACAGCATGCAAGTACTTCAAGGCATCAGAGGCCGTGTGTGCAGCTATATGCTTGCCTTCTCTGATAAAGGTGTGTGAATTTAAGACCATGTGAATGCCTTGGTGAGAGAAGGAAAAACCCTGTGGTTCCATATGACCCAGTTGCCAGTGGCAAGGTGTAATGGTGTGTGGGTGTCATGTTTTAACTCTACCACACTGAAAAATCAGCACATTCTGCCCCATTATGGAGCTGCTGAGTAAAGTTCTGCACACAGAAATGCCTGGAAAGGGAAGGGGGATCTTGCTGAAGTTTCCTTGAATTTTTACCCTCAATGTGCTTCCTATGACTTACTTCCTTAGTAACCCCAAGATGTGGAAGCAGCCTGTGCCAGCAGAGCAGTTCCATAACGCAAGCTCAAGAAGGTGGATTTGGAGACAAAAATCTACACTGCAACAGACTGAAGGTGCAACTGACTGAAGGTGCAGACTGAAATGTTGGGGTGCAACCTGCTTGTGTCTGACAGGAAAATCCCCTAGACCAAATCCCTGGGCATGACACCTCTCTCCAGCCAAACCAGTTTCAAACTGGGGAGCAGCTGGTTTTGCCCTGCCATATCTGCTGCCCTGCTGGGTCAGCCAGCAGCAGGCAGTCCTTTCAGGCACCTCCTCTGTCTCCCTCCTTGCTGCTTTGGGAAGAAGTGAGCAACTGGCTCTGTGGAGGGAGACTGTAGTTCGGAGAGGGGAAGGGCCTGAAAAGCATTTAATTAATAAAAAGGTGTCATTTAATTCTTGCCTGCCTTTCCGGTGCAGGGGGAGGATCAGTTGTATCCAGGCAAATGTCTGACCCTGGAGATGCTCCTGTGTGGGGTGAGCTGAGGGATCCTTCACAGGCTGCTTGAAGGACCTGGGGGGGGTCTCCTTCACGATGTCTTTCTTTCAAACAGAAGCTATTCAAATGAAAAGAGGGAGAAGGCAGGCAAATAAAGAAGGCACTAACTAATTAACTGAGAGGTTTGGGTATGTTTTGGGGCAGTAAGAGCTGACAGATTCCTCCCTGAGATTGTGCAGCCCCCAAACAGTGCACCAGTGATGGGGAGTACTGCATTCCATGGGCAGGAGTAAACCATGGCATGGCTGTGCCAGGGCTAGAGGAATGGCTACCCAGGGCTGCCACAGTCAGGACCAGGCTTCAGAGGATGGTATATGCTCCTGCTGCTGATCCAACAGGGATGCTATTTCCACACAAAAACGTTATCAGCCATTTTCTTGTTGTTTTACTAATTATTGCTAGTTTTGCTAATAATGTTCCATTTAATCTCTCACAGCTATCCGTTCTTTACAAAGGAAGAAAGCGTAACTCATGAAGACTGCTGACAACCCGTAGAAATTCAGCCATCAGTTTAAGGCCAGTAACAGCCCAGAGTGATGCTTTACATGCCGGTCCCAAGGGTGCCTGCCTGCATGAATCACACCGAGTCAAGCTGCTGACGCTGCAAAGGCTGCTGCACTCAGCCTGCCAGGCAAGACAGTGGGCTCAGAGAGGTGGAGGCACTCCCAGAGGCATTTCTTGAAATGCAGCTAGGTCTGGCTGGGGAAGGAGGTGTTTGCTGGTGTGAGAGAAGAGGCTGTGATGGCAGGTGGAAGGGAAGGCAATGAGGCTGGCCTGAGCTGGTCAGCCAGGCGAGATCCAAGATGGTCTGCCAGGGAGCACTGGCTCTGTGCTCCCAATACCCCATAACCACCACTCCAGAAAGGGAGGAATGGTCCACAAGTCCTTGGACTTCAACTGCTTGCTTTATTAAAAAATAAAAAAGTGAAAGCTCACAAAGAACTGAAACTGCCTGAAGCAACCAAAGCGCCTTTTGATCATGCTACAAGTGCTTAGAAGGAAAAAAGAGGCACATGTGTTGCTTTAAAGGTATCGCACATCCACCCACCTGTTGGGAACAGTTAAAAAATACAACTGGGTTGGCTACAGTCTGAAGGGAGAGCTGTGAAAGGAATGGCAAACAAAGTAACTTCTACAGGTGACGCTCAAAGCAGCAGCCAGTGGAGAAGCAGCTGACATGCACACTCTGGTTCTTTAGTGCCTATTCTGGGGAAACAGCCTGACACCCTCAGCAGAGCAGAGCTGCTTAGCTACCTTCACTGACAAGACTTGAAAGATAGAAATTAGGTACAATTTCTATATTACAGCAATCACAATAATGTTTGTCTCCTAATTGCCTCTCAAGTGAAATAAAACCAAACAACATCATGCAATGAGGAATTTTTGTCATAAGCGTTACTTACATGTAAAAGGACTCCACTAACTGCCTTCCCTGTGAAAAACAGAACATTAAGTATCACAGCCTGGGCAGTTTTAAAGTACCTACAAGAGTGATATCCAATGAGATGGCACCACTGACTGTGTGTGTCAGATGCATTCATGAAAATTAATTCAGCGTGTTAAATTATGTGTATGAACGTCATTTCCACCATGCAGTCTCTTCACACTGTGTTGGTATGATCAGCCCCCTCGGCTGTAACACCTGGAGTAGGGTCAGGGAGTGGAAGAAAGGGCTGAGAAACAGGACAGGGGTGAGATGCAGAACAGAATCAGAAGGCTTCATGCTTAGGAAAGTCTAGTTCTGGGTTGTGTTTTTTTCCCCCACTCTCAGAACAAAATGTGAAGCTACAGATCCTCCAGGAAAATACAATAAAATGCAAAAATATTCTTGGAACAAAAATGTTCCACTTCCAAAATGTCAAAATGATGTTTTGACACTACTGAAAGCTGTAGTTTCAGTTAAATAGAATTTAATGTTAGAAAGTGACATGCTTTTATGAAGAGTTTTGATTTTGACAAAGTGGGATTTTCCAGCATTGAAGCCATCTGATAAAGCCTAACCAGCTCTGATTACTGATATATTACAGCAAGGTGGGGTTTTAAGTGAAGGAATTTAAATCCCATTTTGAAAAAGGAAGAGAGGTTAACTAAGTTTGTAATTATGAGGAAAAAATATTGTTTGAGGACTCTATGGAGGAGATATTACTAATACAGCAAGATTTTTACAGGTTTTGGGAATATAAGAGTGAAAAATGAACTGTACAGGTTTGCTGTTGATGGAAAGTCACCTCTGCCTCAACCAGACAGCTGACCAAAGAGATTTCCATTCTTTATACCACAGACACAAAGTGATGTGGGTGGGTGTTATATAACAAGCATTGGCACGTTTAGGGTTCCCTATATTACGTCACTCAATGACATATATGACTTTTCTTTTAATACAGTTGTTCAGCTATTCCTATTTAGGGTGTTTCAGCATGCAGATAGGATTTGCTGAAAGCTGGTCAGTCCTGTAAAGATCCAATCCTGCGAATTTATGACAAGTGTTTCAAATTAAGAGAGTAGTCCCCAGGAGTTTAGGGTAAATCTTGTAGGATATGATTTCTCCTATTTTTAAGAATTTCCAGGAGCAGGCCCTTGAATGGGTATCTTTTTATAGGGGTTCTAGTCTAGCAACATGCATCAAGTTGAATTCTTTTTCATGAGGTATTTATGGTAACATTCTTTTCTACATAAACAGGGTCAAACAATCTCGCACATTATCAGGACCCTGTTTCTCAATTCAGCTGAGCTAGCTAGCTCTAAAATCACCTGCATGACTTAGAAACACTTGCTACCTCTCCCTGTCATGCACCAGGGGTTTCAACTATATGGATGTGTCCCTTCATAGTCATCCTTTGTGGATGAAAACAAGGACATACTCATCCCACAGATTACTTCCTCAGCATGAGACCTGTTTTGTCCCCCTCAGTCACAGGGAGTGTCAGTAAGCACCTTTTAGATTTGTAAGAGGCAGAAGTGAGTTTTTAATTCACTTGAGACAGAAAGTCCAACACATCTGTCTGTGCACTGAAAGCCACAGCGCAGTCAGGAACCAGCCCTACAGCATTTGTCCTGGGCCTGTGCAAAGTGCAGAGATGTGCCCAGGTCCTTGCGAGGAGAAATCCCATCCGGCTTCCTCGTTTTTTAAAGACGCAAACAAAAACAAACCTAGAAATTCAAATTTTTCTTGGAGTGGCACGAAGAGCGCGCCAGACTGAGCGGCTCGGGGATGGAGCTGACAGCTGTGCGCGCCAGACACCGTGGGAGCATCCACCCCTCCTCGGCGTGACGGGAACATCCTGCCAGAAACACTCTCTGCACTCGGGCTCTTCTTGAATTAATTATCTGCAAACGGTGACGGGCGCATCCTGCGGGGAGCCTGTGGTTCCCTGGCGCTGTTTATGGCCGTGTTCGATAGCAGAGTCACGATGGTCAAAGCTCCTCAGACAGAAAGCACCGCAGCAGCAAAGCTCCAGGCACAAGTCTGCTGGGGCTGCTCCCTCTAGCGGGAAAAAGGACTTTAACTGGGGAAAAAGCTTTCCCCTCCCTCTTTTGTTTTTTATTTCTTCCTCTTTTTTTTCTTTCTTTTTTTTTCCCTTTTCTTTGTTCTATTTTTTTTGGCGTTTTGTCTATTTGTTCAAGTGAATAATTCAAGTTTTCCGGAGAGTGCAAGACACGGGGCAGTTTCCATCAGACAAAAGGTGACCAAAGGCTGCCCTTTTCCAGCCCCTGACCCTGGAGAGTGGTGCTGGTGCCCAGGCACTGCAGGTCAGCGATTACTTCTCACAGGCGGACCCGTGAGGGACTCTTGTTTTGTCTTCTAGCAGTCCTATGCATACGCTGTAGTTGTGTTTGGTTTTGATTTCCCACTTCTGGTTACAAAAATAGGACTTACTATAATCATAATAATATTAATGATATAAAATAATTATTGTAATTATATACTTTTTGGCAAATTATTAACACAAAGCAGCCCAAAAGATCCCACTGGATTAAAAAAAGGTGACAACGCACAAATGTTAAAAAAGACAAAGTCTTTGATAAAAAAGAAGGAAAAGCAATCTGCAAATGAATGCATTTCTGTAAGGCAACATGTTACCTTTAGTCTTCCATCTAGATATTTTTTCATATTCTGTTGTTCAAGAAATTATTAGAACTTGGCTTGCTTGAGCTTATCAATGTGGTAACACAGTTTCAGTGCTGGTCCCAATTTCAGCCCCAGGTATTTCATGATCATGTCGCTTTTCAGCAGTAACAAAGCGTTGCCATCAATTTCCTGGTTTCAAAAGAGAGGAAGAGAATGGAAATGTGTTAACCCCCCTTTAAGTGCTATGTCCTGACATATTAAACAAGGTGAATTAGAAACAGTGGGTCATTTAGGGTAGAGCTACCTGAAATGTCATGCATTTCGAAATTTCATTTAAAAAATTGAAATCTGAGGTGCTATAGAAGGAAGCTGTAAAGGAAGGTTTAATTAAATACTACTTTTTATTCTTCAAGGAAGTATAAGATTAGTTTAGGTTTTCAATCTATTTTGTAATTAAAAGTAGAATTTTTTAAAAATCAGGGTTTCTCTAAGTGCAATTCTGAGAAAAGCCAGTCAGCCTTGAGAGAAAGGTATGAGTGATGGAGACAGCGAAGGATGTAGCCATGTTAAACTGCTAATAGAACACCTCTGGATCTCAGTTTCAGCTTTGTCCCCAGCTATCTGCATGTTTCACGTGTCTCCAGTACATTTATACCCAAAGATGCAAGTATATGGTATATATATGCACATATGTGTGTATATATATATGGGTTTTTTTCCCAGAGACAGTAGTAACTTCCTTATTTATTGCATTTATTACTAAATTTGATAAATTTTAATTTAACCCTCATGTAAGTCGAGGAAATTGCCACCAAGCTCAACTGTTTATCCCAGAACAGTTGGCTTGAAAACCTTTTGAAATTATGACATTCTACTGCAAAAGTAGCCTGAGCCCAGAGAGAAACAGACTCTCCTTTACTATGGGCTGTAGAACACAGAAGCTTTCAGCTGTACTGTCCTTCCTTGGACCTGAGGCTTGTCTGGTTTTCCCTGACTGAATTAGAGGATCTGACAAATAATTTTACCCATCCCCACAGCTTCCAGCACATTTACACGCTTGGAGAGCTAAAACATCACGAGTGCTCTGTGTGTGTGTGTGTACATGCACAGATCACACACACCAATGCTGTCTGCGCTGTGTTCTGTGGTTTTGATGGTCAGATCCTTCCACTGTGATCCATTGCCTACTTATTAAGCAATGCTATGGATCCTAATTTGCCCTGATCATTATTATTCCATTCACTAGGTGATTTATCTGATGAGCAGTTAAGGTCACTTTCTGATTAACTCAATCAATTAATGCTCCTCATTTTGCAACCCCCACTCTAGCCATAATAGAAACTGTCTCCACCTCCCTGCTCTCCTTGCCATTATTTTAAAGAAGCTAATGTAAAGTAAGAATGAGTGTTATATATAATTATTATTTGCATAGGAAATAAAATAAGAACTCCTTTAACTGTGGTGCCATAGGGTAAAAACATTGTCACAGGTCAGGTGTGGAGGCAGCTGTTTCTAAATGTTGAGTTCAGCATTTTATTATTTCCATTATTATTACTGTGTAGGGGTCAAGATTAAACTCCATGACAATAGTATACCAGAGGGAGCATTCATATCCAATTAAATATCCCATATTAACCACTTGCCTCTGCAGATTCTTGGCTTGACTTCGTTACAGTATTACTGTGTCAGCCTTTTAAAAAATAATTTTATAAAAGAAGACTTTGATTATGTGGTTCCCACATGTACATTAGTCCCAGCAGAAGATCTTGAACCAGCTCTGGAACTGGTAGCATCCAGTGCCATCAGGGCCGCCTTTCCCCTCCTCCATTTCCCTTCCCCATCTTTCTACCAAGTCTTTCTTGCTCTCCCAGGGTCTCTCGCAGTGCTGCCACAAGGTCCCTAGCCAGGGCAGTGTCTCTTTTCCATGAGACCAAAAGCTCTGTCAGTGATGAGCTCAGCTGTCCTTGGCACACAGACCTGCTGAGGCAGCAGCCCAGGGGAGCTAGTGGCAGGAAGTTTCTCAGTCTTTGGTAGACACTCTCAGGATCTACCTGTGACAGAGCTCCTTGGGTATCTTGGCAAGAAGCAAAGCTTCTGCCCCTGGTGGGAGGAGCAGAGAGAGCCAGGACATCCTGCAGCACCTTTTGGGGCACTGAAGGATGTGGGCTGCAGGCTGGAAGAGGCTCTGAGGACTGAGGTCAACACCCAAAGAGCCTGGTAGAGCAGTGGGAAAGCACACTGCCCACGTTCAGGATACATCCTCCAGCTGTTTTCTTCCTGCTGGTCCCAACAGCCTCTCTCTCCCAGCTCAGAAGAGCTGATTGCCAAATCAACTATTTCGGGCGATAGCTGGGCCTTGTCAATGACAGTAAGTGCTTCTAAGTAAATTATGCACCTGCTTCACAGAAAGATTGAACATACAGGAAGATATGGCTGAGGTTAATGGACTAATCACTTGTCTCTCACCCCTGGGGTCTTTGTGCTAATCCAGATGAGGTTTGAAGGCTGAAAAATTGCAGGGATATATATAACTCAAAGGCGTAATTGAATTGAGTTGTGTGGCAATCAAACCCAGGTTCTCACACCTATGGCGTATTTTACAAGGAAACCAATGATAAGTAGAGCCCATGGGTGCTGAATGTGCAACAAAGAATGACAGGGACAGTCTTTAGTGGCAATTTAGCTTGATCTCTTTGGTCACAGAGCAGCTGCAGTATCATGGCATTCTCCAGTGCAGCTGGTCCGTGACTGCCTGGAGCATTCCCAGGTCCTGCTGTTACATAAAAGCATACTTTGCTACAAATGGAAACTAGACAAAATTAGTGCTTTTGCACTCTCCATATGTACAAGACAAACTTTAAAAGTTGGTGGTTTTTTCCTTTTGGGTATACCTGTGTGCCTCAGACCATGTTAATTCTTGCTCCCTCGCAAGAAGATTTTCTCTCAATGCACAGCCCTTTCTGGTACTGGCAGAGCCTCCTTCTATAGCAAGTTCCTCTAAATCTGAAGGTGGCTTTTTTGTCTGCCTGGTAGCCAATATAGGCCATGCTTTCACTGTCAGTTTATAAGGCAGAGGCAGGAAAAGTGGGCCAGCACCTGACCTGTGCTTGCAGGTTTGGCCCTACACCGCTGTGCCTGCTGTTGCTCTCATCCCACAGACCTGTCTACAGAACAGCAGATGGCTTCAATACCTTCCTAGGGTGAGCAGACACCAAGGCCTGTGTCCACCTTCATTTTCAGCTGCTCTTTAGCCACCTCCTCTCCTGTATCTGGAACCTCTGGAGGGAGAGTGTAGCTAGAAGTCCATTTACCTCGCTCAGCTCTCGTCTGCAGCTCCACAGCCCCACTTGTCTCTGCTGGCACAGGGACAAGGAGTGATTGAGCCCTCTTGTTGTCTCTGCAGCACTGGGGGTACTGGTCAGGACTCAGGGCTGGGGAGCAGTTCTCATTTAGACCTGGGTCCAGGCACTCACATGAAAACTTATGACCTCCAGCTGAACACAAACAAGTCACTTTTAGGGCAAAATCCATTTTTCATAGCCAGACTGAATTGATTAAGGAGAGATGGAGAAGGCAAAAAATGCTAATAGATACATTGGTGTCAACTCCATATACAGCAGCAGAACAAGAAACTCTGGATCAGACAAGTTTACTGTCTTCCCCTTTACTAATTAAGGATAATATAATTTCCATCACTGGAGGGTATCCTTACAAAAGCAACTATCATATCCTCAAGAGAGTCAGCAGATCTGTTAAACTTGGTTATGTAGTTACATAATACTGAGGGGAAAAGGATTAAAATATTGGCTGTTTTGGGTTTCTCCTGCTAACTATCTAGAGACACATAAAAATGCTCTTCAGAGAAGAAGCATATATATCCTGTGAAAAATACGTCATTGAAACGAGGCTTTTTTGTGCCAATCTGACAATGAAAAATGAGCACCAGATCCTCAGTGCTTTCTCTTAGGCTTGGCGTAGAAACAATTTATGCTGGAGTAGCTGGGAACAAACAGTGAGCACTTTCTAAAGACACTGTTACGGTTTCCCCATTGAAGTACAAATGAATAGAGTAGCATAACACAGCACAAAACAGAGTGGGATGGGATGGGATGGGATGGGATGGGATGGGATGGGATGGGATGGGATGGGATGGGATGGGATGGGATGGGATGGGATGGGATGGGATGGGATGGGATGGGATGGGATGGGATGGGATGGGATGGGATGGGATGGGATGGGATGGGATGGGATGGGATGGGATGGGATGGGATGGGATGGGATGGGATGGGATGGGATGGGATGGGATGGGATGGGATGGGATGGGATGGGATGGGATGGGATGGGATGGGATGGGATGGGATGGGATGGGATGGGATGTGATGGGATGGGATGGGATGGGATGGGATGGAATGGGATGGGATGGGATAGAATAGAATAGAATAGAATAGAATAGAATAGAATAGAATAGAATAGAATAGAATAGAATAGAATAGAATAGAATAGAATAGAATAGAATAGAATAGAATAGAATAGAATAGAATAGAATAGAATAGAACTGTTTCAGTTGGACAGGACCTACAATGATCTAGTCCAACTGCCAGAGCAATTCAGGGTTGACCAAATTACACTGTAGTATTAGGGGCACTTTCGAAAAGCCTCTTTAACACTGACAAGCTTGGGGCATCGTCCACCTTTTCACAAAGCCCATCCTGGTGTTTAACCACCATCTCAAGGAATAAGTGAATTTCTTTAGCTCAGACCCTCCAGAGATGCTGAACCTCTTGCCAGGCCCTGAATTCAACCTGGTTGAGCAAGCCCAAGGCAGCTGAAGAGCTGTGTGTGATACGTGCTGGCTGCCTCTTGTGACTTAAATTACCTAGGGGTGGTAAAGGTAGTCTTCTACATACGTGTTTTCTGAAGAGCTCCACGTGAGGGCCTAAAGCTTGAGGGTCTGCATCCTTCACAAACCAAACCACATCATCCACTGTCCAGGTCAAAGGATTCTTGCTTGATGGCTGAGCTGCATCCTGTCGTTCAGGTGAAGGACTTGAGGCTATCGGAACAAAAAAGCCACAATGGTGCATTACAATGGCACGCAGAGGTTTCCTGGGTTTGTGACTGTGGGTGTGCAGGGCTTTGGCAGCCTCACTGCAGCACTGGACACTGGATCTGTGCGTGCAAGAACTGGCCTGAGATGGCAGCACAGGGACCAAAGGGGACTTGCGGAATTTTGCAACCTGACTGCTTATTGGAAGACACGATCCCAGCTGGTGAATTGTGTTAAAAAACATGAAACCCTTAGGTCCCTGCTGGGGAAGGAAAAATGTGCCAGCTGCCAGGCTCTTAAACCAAGCTGCCCCTGCTGTCTGATCTGCAGCAGCAGGGTTCTTGGCTCAAGAAGACACTACCCTCACACCCGGAGAGAAAGTTCTCCAGCACTAAACAAAGGAGTTTGCCATTGAATGTGGAGACTAGAGGATAAAATCAGGATTTAGCAAATAGGGTTTTTTCATTTGCATTCAGATATTCATACTTGTTTCAGAGCTTAGCAGAAGGTTTTTGGTCTGTATCTTCCTAATCTCAGTCTCTCACAAAGCTGAGGGTCCCCAGTGAATGCCAATTTGGAAAGTTACTAAAACATGTGAGGATGAACATCGCTCATGTGACTTTTTAATGGTATAACCCCTCGACGATTTAAGGTGGCTTCAGCTTGCTGTAGCTTTAAATCAAGTGAATAAAGGCGCATTGGAATGAAAGTGCATTTATGTTTTTATTCTTGGTCTCTGCAGAATTATAAATCTCAATCTCCACCTGAATATAATTTGTACGTCCACTTATGCTGCTTCTTTACGATGAGAACTGTATTATGCTAGGTTACAGGAAAGCTGTTTCCATTTGTTTATATACACACCAGGCAAACTTCGCATTAGCAGGCAGCAGCACACATGCATTAAATGTTACGTGCTCACATCTGTTCATCTCTTTCTGTCAAGGCCCAGTTTTTAATGAGAGAAGTACAAATGGAAGGCAAGTATACACTACAGAATACGAGAAACCGAACAGAAGAGTGTGTCTAGAGGGAGATCACATACCAAAACTAGAGCCTAGAGATGCCCCAAGTAGCCAAGAGGCAATCAGAACTGCTGAGGAGAGAAGGGATGAGCTCTCCAGAGAAATACTGAGCTTATAAAGACACATGGGATGTGTGAGAATCCCCTTGCATGACTCAAAACATGATCCTAATGCACGTGGGTAAATATGCTGGGTGGGTTTGGGGGCTCATGTAGATTGTCATTCCATTGACTTCAGTAGAGCTCTGGTGATTTATAGTAGCTGAGACTCTGCCCATATACACCCAATAATGGGTTTATGTCCATATTTGTCCTTTCTTCCTTGCCACCATGCCCATCTTGTTGTATAATGTAACGAGGTGTATTTGCAGTTACTCAGAATGAACTCCAGAAAGCAGCGGTGCTATGAATGTGCAAATCTGTTTTTCATAATGAGATGAGATGTAAATATCATGATAATTGCACTCTCATTTGCTAAGTCACTGTTCTGGATACAAAGGACAGGGAACAGCCGCAGGCCCTTTTAATTAGACAGCGAGGACTGGTGTTTGTGTGGACACAGGTGACCCTGGGCTCCGCTCACAGAATAAATGCAAAACACCACACTACAGACACCATCTGGAGCCTTTGGCACGAAACAGTAAAGACAGAGAGTGCTAAAAGAACAGGGTAATCTTGGCCAACCCCTGGATCATCAGCAGCATTGAGGAACTCTGTCAGGGACAAGCAGGACATCTCCCCTTCATGATCTGTCAATGGTTTGGACGAGAGCTGATGTGTGGAGGTATCGGGCACTACACCACCTCAGACCAAAGGTCGGGAAAAAGACCAGGCTTTTGCAAACTAGCCAGAAAATATAGGGAGGAGAGAAAGTTTTGGCTGTGACCAAAAGATTGCAGAAATTTCTCTGCCACTGCTGCAACATGGTTAGGGGAGATGTGTCACTATGGAGGAACACTTTTTTTCCTTTAAATTAGTATAAATGTAAGGAAAGCCCAGAAGACTTAGCCTGGGATTTATATTGGGAACAGAAAGGGCAGCCTGCAGCCCACTGACTCCTGCCTGCAACCTGCCCAGGAAAGGGCAAAGGGGAGCAGAGACCCCCCAAGAGCCACTGGGAGCCTTCACAGGTATTGGAAGTATCTGTAATAAAAGGAAGGGGGATGAGAAGAAAAGGTTGAAATGACAGAAGGGATCTACTCACTCCTTTGCAATCTAACAATCAATAGCATAAATGTGATTTCTGAAAGACAAATATATAAATGACCTTTCTAAAGAGACTGCATGGCAAGAACTCTTCCCGACCCTAGCAGGTGAAGATAACCCTTTCACATCCATGCCTGAGGATAGTATAATATCATAATATATAAATAAAGATTATGTGTCAATATTAATTCTTCAAGTACTTTTCTCTCTTCATGTACCTACCTAGTATCAAGTTTTGGATTATCTGCTGCTTTTTAATGAATTAAAATGTGTTAATTTACTTGTAAATTTACTTAATTTACTTGTTAATTTACTTGTTTACTTTGAAGCAGCTACCTTCAAATGTTATTAATGAAACAAAGATACCTCCAGTTTGCAGCAAAATATGAGGTTTTAGCTGATGAGTCTGGAATCAATCTGGTTTTTATATATTTTATAATTTATTTTATTGATCAGTTTATTTGGCTTTTTAGCATTTTAGTTTACCCGAGTGTAATTCCTCAATTTACAATAGAAAATAGATCATTTCATGTCTACACAAAGGCATGGAGTTTCTTTCAACAGCATCACTTTGGTGAAAGACTATATTCAGCACAAATGTGTTTGATGGCAGCAGGGCAAGTACTATACATTTTTTTCATATCTGAAGGTATTCACACTTAACCTAAGAATTAGATAAATGAGGAAGTCTCATGTCTCCTGGGTATCCTATGCCATCCTGTCATCAGAATTAATCAAGATGATAATGAATACTCAGATTACAAAGAGATGGGAGTGCTTGCGACCAATAATTATTTTTAGAGATCATAATCTAGGTCAAATCCAATTTCCTGTTTTTGACAGGTGGCAAAAATTTTTCAAATTAATGGAATGGGATATGGAAATTTAGATAATCAGAGGGAAGCACTTTCCCCTCCCGGCTCAGATGATATTGGGGAAGGACAGTGAAGAGGTTCCTCTGCAGGGGAACATCTCCAGGCATCCCATTCAACACCACTGACCACACAAAAATAGCTGGAATTACCAGGTCGAGGGCAAAAGCTGAGTGAAGCTGAGGGATAGAAATGGTCTGGCCTAGTCTGAGTTTTCACCCCACACTTTTCTCTGCCACTCATGTCTAACCTCTGCACCTTCCTGAGAAGAAGAATGGAGTCAGAGCCAACAGCCAAATGGCTGCAGAGGCACGACAAGGAAATAAAATGCTAAAATGGAGTTAAACCTGCAAAAAAAGGAAAGACAAACAACAGACTCCTTAAATATGTTCTTGGCAAACAAACAGAGCCCAGAGGGAGTACAGTCATTGATAGATAAGAGTGGAAAGGGAGTGACAGATGAACTTTAATATTGCTGCAGGCCTAAATGATTTCTTTGCCTCAGGGGAAGAGGGTGGGAATGAAATTTTAAAAGGTTCTCTCTGATTGCACTGGAGCAGATAATAAGGAGCAGCAGATCTACTGAAACTAAGCAGAAGTAGCAGACCCTCAAAGGTGCAGAGAAATGGGAATTATTTTAACAAAGCAAACCACCCCCCACTACAAACAAGGAAAGGAGGAAGGCTTTAAAATACTTTTCTAAAAATCTAGGGCACTCCAAGCAGGAGAAGAAGAGGTGCATCAAATAAGCAAGGGCCTGAGAGAAGACAAGCACAGGGCAGGGTGTTGGCAAGCCACGGTCAGCAGAGCTCTGCAGAGAGATCGTGCTCAGCGCATCTCTCGGCGCTGGCCGGCGCTGGCAGGGCGTGTCGGGCACCGCCCGGCCCGTGTCCTCCGCCCGGCAAGGTGACACCGAGGAGTCCCTGTCCCGCCAGCGCGGCAGCTGCTGCCGCTGGCAGCACGGCATGCAGTGTGCAACCCACTGGCAGCATGGCATGCAGTGTGCAACCCACTGGCAGCACGGCATGCAGTGTGCAACCTGCTGGCAGCGCGGCATGCAGTGTGCAACCCACTGGCAGCATGGCATGCAGTGTGCAACCCACTGGCAGCACGGCATGCAGTGTGCAACCCACTGACAGCACGGCATGCAGTGTGCAACCCGCTGACAGCATGGCATGCAGTGTGCAACCCGCTGGCAGCACGGCATGCAGTGTGCAACCCGCTGGCAGCGCGGCATGCAATGTGCAGCATCGCAGGTGCTCCTCCTCCCGCTGCATGAGCCCAGCGCCTAACTGTATGAGACGTGGCCGCGGACATCAAATATTTATCCAGACTTTTCTTGCTTTTTCCTTTGTAGGGGAAACACAAAGGCGGCTTGCTGGAAGCACTGAAACTTTCAGACTGAAATGTCCTCAAAAATTAGCAGGCAGGCTGTATTTGCTGAATACAGTGCTGAGACTCACAATGCCTCAGCAGCTCCTTTGCCTTGGGGAGGTGCTGGATCTGTCCCTCATGAGCTGCTTGCAGCATTATTCTGGAAAAAGAGAAATTTCAACCCCCATGCCCCTAAATGTTTTCAGAAAATATGTGTACTAATAAGCAGGACTGCCTCTTTAACAAAGACCCTCAGGTGATAATAATTAACTGCTAATACTGGATAATAAAATCTCCATAAATATAACAAGCTACAGGGAAAGGTTAGGGTTATTATATTGTGGTTGAACACACAATTCTTCATACTTGGGATAAAGGCTTTGTCTGTTATGTAAGCAGGCTTGGAAAGGTTTATGATGTCCTTGACTATTCCTTCCCTAATTTAAAATCTTCATTTTGGCAAATGATGACAGGAAAGTGCATGTTTATCTGTTTGCTGCCTCAACTGGCTTTCTGAAATGAGATTTTTTTTACTTTATTTTTTCAGAATTTTTTAGCATAATCAGGGAGAATTAGGCATCAAGCTTCCGATCGCATTAATGAGAGCTTTGAGGTTTAATCTCATCCATTCTCCTTGAAAGACATGTTCTGCTATGCACTGAGATATGTTTTATGATTATGGCTTTTTCCATAATATTTGCCCACCATGATAAATAAGGCAAGCTATTTTTCAAAACTATCCATAAATAAACAGGATTTGTTTGAGGTTTCAGAGATAAATTCTTCCTCCTTTTAATGAGCCCATCTCTACCTCATAAGTATACAAACTGAAGAGGATAAGAACAGAGACTGACATGCACCACTTACTCATCTTTGCTTACTTATGATTCAGCAACATATAAATTATGCCTAGAAAGAAGAAAAACACATGCACAGATTCCAAAGACCTTTGCAAGAGGGAATTTGTGAAGACAGTGTTAAAACTCCACTGTGGCTGCACTAGGGCAATTGCAGAAATGTGTATTTTTAAAGTCTGGGTTTGCCAGTAGAAGTGGAAGCGATGTGGTGGGTGAAAAATATTATTTCTTTCTGTGAAATACTAGAATCTCTAATTTTAAGGAGGAGTGGGTAATGTTTTGTAGGACTTGGGTGAGAATGCCAGTGTTACAGAGCTGACACTCTGGGAAATAGTGAAAGAGATGAAACCAGGCTGTGACTGCAAACATTACAGTCTCTTAACACTTGAAGTGATATCGTAATGAACGTGTGGGCACCTTGATTTCATGGATGTCACTGTATCGCCCACCACAGCCACAGAAAACTGCCGGGCCCTGCTGAGAGCAAATGTCTCTCCTTTGCCTGAAGGCACCCAGCTTGTGCTATGGACTGTGGGAGACTGCTGGAGTCTCCAGAAAGCAGCTGAGAGGCTTAGAGGAAGTGTGATGGATGGTGGTGGCACAAACATGCGTTGGCTGTCTGTCTGCCATACACTGGGGGAGTACAGGGGATTGCTACAGGGGCCTTGGCACCAAACCTTGTGTGGGTTTGCGTGTGCCTCTCTGGTAGACCCTAATCTACTATGGGTGATACCAGGACTAATAAATGCCTAAAAATTAGGAAACCCCCAACAATATCAATGAGTCCATAACCACTTTAATGATGCATGCATTTCTGTTTTAGGAGCTCATTACTGTTGAGCTGGCCAAATGACCCAGAGACCTCAGAGGAACTAGGCTATGTAAGTGTCAAATGATTGCCCCATAAAAATTACTAAGCTGTTTTGGGATGAGTTCTGTTAACCCCAAGTATTATATGTAGCAGTTTCAAGTGACTTGTGAGGCTTCAGAGCTTCAGAGCTTCAGAGGCACTCATGTCATGGATGCCTGGTTCTAAAGCAATCTCTCCCTCTTTGCTCCTCAAAGTGCTTTTAATGGTTTTAAGGCAGAGAAATTCAGGAATCTGTAAAGCCTTACATGACCACTTGATGACTTTTTTGTTGGTTCAGTTCTGGAAAAAAACATGAGCTGTATTTCAGCCTTTCATTTTGTAAAGATTGTGGATTTTGTGGAAAGTCATGAAAAGAGAGATGGAGGTGTCTCCTGAAGCTTAGCTTCCTGCTCAGGACTACGTGGAGGTTTCACAAAACATTAGCCAAGACTGGGAAAGAGTAAAGAGTGACATTCAAAGTCAAAAACAAAAAGGGAAAACAATGCAGCTGAACAAGCTTAAGAAGCTCTGATTTTAAGCTTCAGTCCATCCATTGAACATAGTTTCTGTCTGCTGATACCAAGGGTTTTCTGCACACAACACATTCTTGTGCAGGAAGTTTTGTGTATTCTGAAAATGCACAAAGTATTCAGTAACCCACCAAGTGATTCAGACAAAAAAAAAATCTGAGTATGAATCTACCACCTCTGGTTGAGGAAGTCTTTGAGCCACAAATTTCTGAAGGCAGAGAGGGCAGTGGGGGTGCACTACCATCTCTGCATTTATCCCTTTCCTTGGGGCATGCTGGATACAAGATGGTAGCTAGATAAACCTTTGCTCTGAGCTGCCCTGGATCCCCATATGTGCTACAAAGAGACAATGACTGATCCCAAGAAGAATGATCAGGATTTTTAAGGCAAGTAAGTTAACAACATTGTTAAGTCTTGGGTCCTCAGAGCTGCCAACTATAAAGCTTGGTGAAAGGGTCCCAGTTCTGCTAAGAGGCTCTAAGGAAGTGGTGGGAGGGAGGTAAATGAATCCTCTGCCACAGTGAGCCTCTTGTCCTCCCAGCACCTGATTATGCCAGCCTGAGAGGCACTGAGAAAGATCTGAAAGAAAATGGCTTTTCATTTCCTTTTCTTTGTAACTGAGGCCACCCGTTCCTAGTGACAAACTTTTACAAGTTGTTTGCAGTGTATTTCTGTACTATCCACTTCGCTTTGAGTAAAGTTGACTCTAAGTAAAGAATGAGAAAATTATGAGAACTGAATACTTACCTATAATAGAGTAACACAGGGCTAAACCAGGGAAGCAAGTGTGTTAAAATAATAGCAAAGTCACTGATAGTTTTGGAGAGCAAGGTATTGAATATCTAAGAAGGCCAAGTTAGATAAACAAATAAATACGGGCATAAATACTTGTAATACATATTTTGGAAGAATAATATTCTAAAATATTAAATAGTGAAAGTACAGAAACAAGAAATAATATCGGTGTTGGGGAGGTGAGGAATGTGAAGGAATTAAGCAAAGATTAAGCAAAGGATACTGGAAAGAAGCTCTGGAATGGCTTCCAAGCAAGAATATGCAGAATCTATTGAAGTTTCCAAGGGAAATGCAAGGGCAAAAGACAGTGTAATGAGCTAATGGCAGACAAAGGAGCTAGGGGAACCAGTAATCTTCTGCAAATATATCAAGATTTAAAAAAAATAGTACTAGAGTGGCAGTAGATTCCATTAATAAATGAGGAAAGGAAAAAATTAATGACTTTAAAATGGCTGAGACATTCAACTGCTTTGTTAGATCTATCATCAGAATAAAAAATGCAGACATGAAGTTTGTATAATTAGTAAGGGGTGAAGACACTCTTGGTATCACTACTGATAAAGACCTGTTGACTGAGGATTTGGAAAATGCAAACAAAGTTAACTGCAGTTCAATGAAATAGCTAACCCATCTGATGAACTTGGGTAATTTCTAGAGGAAAAAATCATGGCCGATAGGAATCGTTGTGGATGAGTAGAGAAACTGACCCAGCAAATGGTAACTGAACAAAAATACAAAGAAAGGGAAGAAAAATCATTGAATGCAGTGGTTCCCTTGGCATTTCTTGAATTTGCAGATAAAATTCTTGTGACTTTGCTTCCTGAAGAATAAAAGAGCCTTGAGAGTGAGCTGAATGATTTTTAAAAACATGTTTTGTGTAATTAAAGGCACAGGATGGGCACACAGCTAGGAAGCAAAAGCTTTGGCTAAAATGCTTTGAGGTAGGCACTAATATTTGGGTTTGCTCTGCATCACGTCTTGTACACAGTTGGTGTGACACAAATAACAGGTACCTGCCTGTAGGCAACATAAATCTTTGGGAGGAATGCCTTATATATTAATGTCTATATGTCTGAGCTGATAATAACAGGTGTGATTGTCACACAATTATATGTAATACATATGTTTACATAACAGCAGCATTGAAAAACCTTCACCTTTTTACTTAATGGTGAACAGATTTACTGAATGGTGAACAGGACACAGGTTACTATTTCCCCTTGTAAATGGAAGCAGGAGTGGTCTGGATGGATTCCATCTCAGAATCTCCTTGCTAATTTTCTTGGGAATTTGGGAATGAGTTAAGACTCCAGCACAGCACCAGCACAGCAGCACACATTGCGAAATGAAGATGTTACATTACCACTTCTGTTTCCTTCAAGATAGGCCCCATTCCTTGTTGGGCTGGAGGTCTGATGCCGCAGGCCAGTAGATGAGGACCCCCCTGAAGACATCTGGGCAGGATGATGGCCACGGGAGGGAGAGAAGCCTCCAGCAGGGTGTCCATCTGCAGGACTCGGGCGCACGGTGTACATGGAGCCCATGGAACCCAAGGCAGCATCGGCAGGATCCACACTGTACGGCTTCCTGTTCGGAGCACCAGCCAGGTAGTCCTCAGGTATAACTGTCTCTGCTCAGCAAGCCCAGACACAAAATAAACATCAGTAAAACAGAAACTTTTTAAATCAACCCTTAAAAATTTTTTTTGGCCAAAATTCCCATTTTTTTTGTCACAAAGTGTAACGTTGTTTTCAATTTTCTGTACAGACAGCTGGCCTCAGGAGAGATCCTCGCTGAGAATTAATAAACAGTGAAGGGAAAACCAACCATTCAAAGTCAGTAAAGTCACAAGAGGAAAACCATGGCTTGATATGAGTCATCCATGTCAGCTTACAATATTGTTTTCCATAAAGTCCTGGGCCAATTGGCCCAGATGCGATTTGACTCATGATGCTCTTCAAATACACCAAGACTAGAGGATTGAAAGGAAGGAGGCAGAGGGGGCCAATAGGACAGGCAGTTTAATGAGTTCATAATGCCTGGCAGCCAGTAGGAAGGAGTGAAGGTAATAAACCAAAGCATTCTGGCTGCAATTACCAAAATTAATCAGAAGTACCCTCAGCTGCAGACATCCATCAGGCCCGGTGTCCTGCAAGGATACAGGCTTGATGACTGATGAGCACACCCAAGGTTTATCATGGACAGTTATGTGTTATGTGTGAGTCACTTGGACCTGACTCAGGTTCAAACGTGCCAACATCACAGACAACTGCAAACCACTGCTACAGATCCTGTCCTCTCCATTGCCATTTCCACACTATATAGGAGCTAAATACCTTGTTTTTCAGATTCCTGGCAATAAGCCAAATTTTGCACTTCAAGACTTATTCTGCAGACTTACACTCCCCTATGCTTGGGGATCTCATGCACAGGCATGAGGCAGGTCTAGCTGCAGGTGTGCAGTATGCAGATTTTTTTTGTTATTTCCCCTCAGAATTAGACTCAGGTTTGTTGCTCTCTGGACTGACTCTTCCATGCCTATGTCACTGTCTTCTTTCTCCAGTCTCCTCACATCCAAATCTTTCCTGTTTGCCTTTTTCTATCTTCACAAAAGATGGCCTTCCTCCTCCTTTTTCCCACTGCCATTCTCCCTGCAAAACCAGCCCTCCTGTCACCCAGCCCCAGTGTCACCACTGGGACACAAGCAGAGCCCTTGGAAACCTCTATGAGATCCCAACCTTCACAGAACCCTGCTGGGAATCTTCACTTTAGAGATTCCCACTCCCACTGGGTGTTAACACCTGGCAGGCAGGGAGCCCCTGGATTAGGTAAGCGCCTTCCATTGCCCCATAACATTTTTCTGAGCTGTTGAAAAGGCCACTTTCCTCATCATGTGTACTCTCCATCCAGAGACATCTGAGCAGGGTGAAATTTCCCCCATGGTGTCACACATCAATTTCCTGGCTAGAGCAACACTCTCCTCCTGATGGATTGTGCAGCCTTATTGAGTAACAAGAATTTATGCTGTAATTTATGCCATAAGACACAAGCTCCTTTGCTAATAGATGTTAGGGCTCTGTATAACAGAGTAATTTACATTTTCACTCTTTTCCTTAAAAAACCTAAAAACATTACTTGGCCGCTGTGTTCAGTATTTGATGTGAAATGAACATGATTTATTTCGACAACTCAAATACTCGAGAGTTGTGCCATGCCATCATCTTGGCTTGTGTGTCAGGCCATAACACAGATTTTTCTTACATTGTTCTATTTTATTGCTTCTGTCTTTTAAAATTTTGTCCCATTCTGGGCCAAGGCTAGACTCACCATAAGGCAAGCATCAGATTTGAAGGAAAGCTGCAAATGTAAAATTTCCTCATTTTTCAGCATTTGCCTTTGCAACTGCAAGTAACTTCCCTTTAGCAAGGCTTTTTTCCCTTAGATGATTTGGATCCTTACAGCATGCATTCAGGTGTCCTGCTGCTTTCTGCCAGGGATTTCTGAGCTTGATTCTCATACAAATACAGATAGGGTGTAATTCAATTGAATTCAAGGGAGTTCAGATAACGTAACACATAAGAGAAATGGGAATCAGACACTGTGAACCTTTCTCCCTAACCTCCAACAGATGCCAAAATTATGTAGCGATTGAGCTAAATACCTTGCTTTTCAAACTCCTCCCAATAAACCAAAGAAAATCCAATCAAGCCTCCTCATTCAAAGGAATTTAATTACTGTGTAGAACACTTGCAATAAAAGCCTCTTCTGCATAAAGAAGATGCCTCTTTCTGCAGCATCCTGCCTGCACTGCATGGAATAATTATGCCTCTTGTGAATCATTACCTCTTTATTCCAGGAAAAGAATGCTCTTTTAATATGATTACAATATGAAGAAGACATAGACTATCAGAACAACAAACAGCACATTAAAAGAGCCCTGCTAAATAAACAGCATACAGCTTTTATTGCCATGGATGTAAATTACTCCAAAATTTTTGAGCAGACACCAGGGATTTTTTGATGGATGTCAGACTGTCTCAACAGTCTGTGTGAAATAAGAGATGTACACATATAATCTCCCTGTGGAAGGACACCCACAAATTGTGTACAAGATATAATGAGGAGCCAATCTCTGTCAGTTCTGTTCCTAACCTTGCCTAAAACTCTTTTCTTGATCTAGATCAATTTAGTCTACATCTCTGCTTTGGGCTCCAAAATGAGAGTAATGATGCCTATTGCCATAAAACAAACCAGATACTCCATTCGTTACTTTATGAAATATTCCCCAGTGGAAAGTGCTCTGGGAACTTGAAATGTCATAATAATGTCTTCATTGGACTGGGGGAGAGCAGGGATCGTCTCAAGTGGCCCACTGCCCAAAAACTAAAAAACCCTGTGGAAGCTCCTTGTGTTCCTATTTTTCTAGCTCTCTGTTAGTTTGTAACACAGAGAAGCTGCATGAGTTGAGTTTCCACTGACGATGTGCATGAAAATATCTGCATTTTGTAAGCTCCCAGAAGGCGTTGTAAAGTGTATGGCCACGGCAGCTTCTAATCCCACTTTAGCCAATTAAGAATAAAACATCTTTTCTAAGACAATAGAAGAAAATATAAGTCTCTGTTGGGGTTGAAAATGCAACAGTTCATAAATCTGTAACTTAGCCCTTCTGTATTCTGACTCACTTTCATATTTTATTTTGTAGGTAGTCAGTTCCACATATTAGTGAGAAACTAGTACACAATGCTTTAAAGCAGGATTTATGAGAAAGCTGCTTCAAGCTTTTGCTCTGAGCACAGTAGTCTCCATTACAACTGCTCACCACCCTGAGATGCTTAAGCCATTTGAGCATTGTTTTCCTTCCCATGAATGGTCCACAGGCATCTGGATTGAAAAGCCCAAGGCTGTTACATCCAGCACACCTTAAAATGCAACGAAGAAGGAGAGAAAAAAGCCACAATTGCCTTCCCAATTTAAAAATGCGCATTTCTTTAGCCGAGCTTCTTAAAAGTCTGTAAGATTCCTAGACAAATTCCTGAAGATGGGTCAGCTGAGAGTTAAAAGGGCCTGAGAATATATAGCTAACATCCAAGCTCTGCTGCAAACCCTTGAAGTCACCTTGGTCAGGTTATCTGTCATCTCTGGACCTCAGTTCTCCATTAGGATGAAGGAAAACACTTGTTTTGTCTCTCACTTCTGCAACACGTGGAGTTCTTTGCCCCAGCAGTACTCATTTGGCACTGCTGAGTGCCACATGGATGCATACTGCACGTGTGAATGCAGAACACAAACTGTGGGCCTTTGGCAGCATCTGGGAATAGAGATACTCCAGAAAGACAAAAGAATTGACTCTCATTGTACATTAGGAAAACAAATGAAAATCAATTTCAAGTCAAGCAGGAAATGAAGAATAGTATATATACAGGAAAGATGATCCCTAGCTGACCTTTTCCTGAGCAGATCTAATCTTACTTTTCTTCTACATCTTAAAAAAAAGCCCAAACTCAATTTGTTAGAATCTCTCCTATAGCCAAAATCTCCTTGTACACTCCAGAGACACTATTCTGCCTTCTCTGCTCCCAGGCCAAGCGTGTCTTGCGCTGCTTTCCTCACCTGCTGCTGCTCCTCCCACATCACTGCTCATGTTACATCTTTTTCTCCCTTTACCTCTCTCAGGCTCCATTCCCTTCTACCCCCACATGCTTCTCCCTCTGTTCTTCCCTGTCACCTCTTCCAACTTCTTCTGTCATATTACCACTGTCTCAACCTTGCTCTAACTTCACTTTCCTGCACCTACATCAATCACCCTTTTCCCATTTTGCCAGTTATTTCCCTATCTCTCTTTTCTATTTCCTCTCCTCCCACACGATTTTATAGCTGTTTTCTCTGCAGGCCGCTCCCATTCCACCCATCTCACACTTCCATTGATCCAGCCCATGCATTTTTCTGGGTTCATCCCCAGACTGCTGCTTTGACAGCAGAGCCCAAGGCCAGGGCAGTGAACTGGGACCAGAGTCCCTTTTCCCAGTTAGCAGACCATAACCTGCACAGCCATCAGGTGGCTGCATCTGGGTGAAGGCTGCATGGGGCACTGCTGCACACCCACATCCCTGCTTGAGCGTGCTGGACACTCATCCCCAAGCCAGGGAGGTTCTCTTTTACACACCAGTAGCTTCCCAGGACAACTGCCCTTCCTTCTAGGACAATAAATTCACTTTACCACCTGCAATGCTCAATCATTTGTATTTGCTTTAACTGAATTCCCCATTAATTTCTATTCCTCACAGTCAATACAGATTTATTTCTGTCTTTCTTTTCTCTGCCCCCACTATTCCTTTTTTTGTGTCGTCTCCTATTCCTCATATCATTTAGTGATGAGCTTTGCCCTCTGACCCTTCCCTGTACCTTTTAAAGTGCTACCATATATTGTCTATAATGGGTTGACCAGATGTGAACTCCATATTTTACACAGCATGATATCATAGCTTCCTCAGACCTCTCCTTTCTCCCAGCCAGGGACAGCCTTTTTTCATCTCCCAGTCATTTTGAGAGGAGCCAGCCACAGTGTCAAAATCCTATCGAGAGGCTCCTTCTTTGTATGGTTTTATCTTTGCCTGTATTTTATAGTTCCTGAGCCTGGCTCCTGCTCCCTGCAGAAGGATGGCATTTGCCCTGTTGGGGAGGTGGGAAGGGTTTGGAGGGGGGAAGGGGAGGGGACAGTTTTAAGCAGGAGCTTAGAAACCCCGCATCTCAGCTTTCAGGAAAGGAAAAATAGAAGTGGGGAAACACAAAAAGCAAATGCTGAAACACAGGAGAAAATCCTTCAGATGAGTTTAACCATCAGTTCAATCTAGCATAAGCCAGAGAGAGAGAAAGCATAAAGGTATAAACAGTATTTAAGGTTGTGAGAGATATGCCTTGGCTCTGAATTGCTATCTTCTGTTTTAAACATCAACTCTTAAAAGATTTTAAAAGAAATTTTTCCATGCCTTCCAAACAGCCTCACACATTTCTGTCCAGTCAGGAATGTACCACGGCCCTTATCTTCCCTGCAGTTTGAGCCTGCATGCATGTATCTAAAGATAAGAGTCTCCTGTGATAGATTAAGACTTTCCAGCTCTGGCTGCTGAGATTTACTCTGGGATTACAGCACCAACCCATTCCTTTTAGCTCCATTGCCCGTCCAGACGTGCAGCACAACGAAAATATGATGTCACCCCTTAGCAGATGTTTCTTTATCGTGTCAACACCCGTCTCCAGAGCATGCCTCTGCCCTCTGCACAGCTGGGCAAGGACCAGGCCTTTTCCACACCAACCCGTGGCTGCCACGGTTTGGCTGGACAGGGAAAACATTCCAGGGAGTGACATCTGGTTTGTGGCAGCAGAGCCGAGCTGCTCACTGCTCGCCAAGGCAGAGTGGCCCGGAGGCACCTCCCCAGGGAGCCCAGCATCCCCGAGGCTGCTGCAGAGAGGCACAGAGAGAGCAGGCAGCCCAGGGCATCCACCAGCAGCACGCCGGGGCTGGCACGCCTGTGGTTTTCAGTCTATGGGAGAACATTTGCATGGGGTGTAGGAACACACAGTTGCATCCACAGGGGAAAAAAAGGGGGGCGTAGTAGTCAGTCAGAACAGGAAAATGTAAATACGCCTCATTCACTTGTGGATGCAGATATTATGAACACTGAAACTATGGTCACACTGTGGAGATAAAACCTGCAATGAATTCTCCAGGGTTTAGTCTGAGGCTTTACTGTGCCGTGTATCATCTAGCTGTGTCCTAGCTGCTAGGAAATATTTTGCAGCAACTGAAATACTGAGTCCCCCAAGGAGAAGCTGCCAGTCAGTTAACATCAAGAATCTAAATTTTTTTAGAGAATTTTCCAAAATCCAATGTTGTCCTGATTAGGTCTTCAGCATAAGCAATTTTTTTTCGTTATTTAAACAATTTCCCTTGAGTGTTTGCAGCCCAGACAACAGCCACATTGTGTTTAATGCAGTAGAACCAGGGAATGAAACCAGCTGGGAACAGATCAACATGGTTTTATTGTCCAAACTGAATAAAAAGGTAGAGTAAATTCAAAAGCTAGCTGGTGACAAATATATTAGATTTGATAATAAAAGGTGCTTGTGTGAATAAATAACCCTTTGAGGAATTTTTTCCATTTTTAAAGTGCTTGGGGAGGATTGAGTGAATGTATTTTGTTACAATAGAGGGGTTTTAGTCCTATGTTACAGCACAGGCAAATTGTTTAGGCACACACACAAGTGAAGGCAAAGGGATTTCAATGACACAGGGGTCTAGGTTGTAGAAAAAGTCTTCCTTTCGTCTCTTGCACCTGTTTTCAGACCTGCTCCTCCTTTCTCTTCTCTTCTCCCTTGCCTTTATGTTATACCAAAGTGTACATCATGAAAAGGAGATTTACCAGGGTAGTATAGTTTTGTGTCTTAGTACAACAATGGTTCTGCAATGGCAGAGGGAGATGGGAGAGGCTGTGATCGATCTTTTCAGTTTCCAGCTTCTAGCAGTAGCTAGAGGGGCTGTTCTGTCAAGGTAGTTTATAATGCACTCCATATCCCTATAAATCAGCATTGATAGAAGTCACAAAAAAGCTGTATACAGAACAGACCAGATGAAAATGACTGTGTTATTTGAAAATTTCAAGGTATTATATACTGGGATTCTCAGCAGATGAGGTACTTAGTGTATTTCTGTTTTGCTACCACCATGATGAATGTCCCTGAATCATATTGCTCAGTACTGGCTTAAAATATTTAACAGTAATTTTTTTATTCTTTGAAAAACAAATAATTTGAGGGACAAGAAGTGAGATGTCTATGGCAAAATGCAGTTACTGAAAAATAAGTCATGTGTGGTCATTAATAAATATAATAATCTCATCTAGAAATTAGGTAGAATAGTACATATAAAGCATGAGCCTGTGTATGTGTTTGCATGCAGGTATAAGATCTTTTATAAGGTTTTGGCTTCATTTCTCCCTGCCCAGCACTGCTGCTCTGCTGAGCTTTCTGATAGTTCCTCTTCCATATAAGTACAACATATATGAGCCCTGAAGTCTTAGATTCTCTTCACAAAACCTTTGTTTTCCTGTCTTGTCTGCTTCTGCTTCTGACACCCCTGGCTGACCTCAATCCTAGCAGCTAGGAACTCACCAATCCCCCTTTGCTGAGCCTTTTTATCCCCTCCTCTTTCCATGATCCTACAGAGCCAGTTTCCCTCCACATCACTGTGCTGCACTGTGCCATGCTGCTGGGAGCTGGCCTTACCCTGGGACCCCATCCTAGGACTCATCCCCAGCCTCACTGCATTTTCCTTAAATTCAGCTTCTCTGATGAAGACCATCAAGCCACTGCCACCTTTTTAAGTCACTTCTGTAACCTTTTCCCACCATAAAGTACTTGATTCCCCAAGCCACCATTTGCAGCTTATTTTCAGTCAGAGGATGCACTTCTCTTGCCCAGCTGCTGGTGGTGCAAACCCCTTGCCTTGCACCGTTACCTTGCTCACTGCTGCCCATGGCCAGCACAAACACCAAACTGCCCGTCACCACCTGCAAATTGCTTCTGGTACTCTCCTAATTGCTTTAATCCCCTGTTTTGCACTCATTTTTCCAACAGATTGATGTTCTTCAGGCAGATGCTGTGTGTTACTACTTTCCAAAAGGCATTTTGATGTACTCTGTATAATTACTGCAAACAAATAAATCCTAAGGAGCTGAGGAGCGCTGTTGATTAAACAGTGGCCAAGACTTTTAAAGAAAAAGCAGTGGATGTTTTATTTCCATGGAAGTGGAAATGCCACTGTGTGTGGGTTTCCATTTGTTTTGTAGTGAACTGGGAAAGGATAAAAAGAAATAGAAGGTAGATAAAGATAGGTAAGGAAGGGAGGATCCTAAAAGGCTAAAAAACAGAGCAACATGAGGAAGGTGAAAAACTGAGCTGAAAAACTGAAGAACATCCAAGCAAAAGTCAGTAACTTCCCATGAAAAGAATTCTGACTCTTGTTTGAAACCTGTCATATTGAAACAGCCTGAACACCAAATTCCTTTTCCCTACTCTCAGCTGTCTCTGCTTCCTGCCATGGAGGTGCAAGCCCAGGCCTTGCCATAGGTACCACATACCAGGCAGTCTCAGAAGCAAGGATCCTCTCATCCAGATTCCCAAGCAAAAATTCCCCTTTCTTCCAAAACCTTTCTTGTGTTATCTTTTACTTAGTAAGTGCTGGATCTTGAGGTTCACTTTTTTCCCCCTCACATCTTTGAAAAACCAGGTGAGTCATACTGGCTTATGCTTGCAGCACTTGTATAGGTTTCCCATCACCAGTTCTGGCTTGTGGCCCACTCATCTGACTGTTTGAAGTACTGGTATATTGGATTACAGGTATTTGGATCAATATTTTAAAAGTTTAGGAATGGAAATTCCTGTTTCAACTTTAATTTAAGCTATTTAAAATAAAAACCTTCAGATCTCTCCTAAAGGAATCATGTTACCATAGGGAAAGGTCTTAAGCAGCTAAAACAAAGTTAAAGCTAAACCTGGAGCTAAAACAGAGTAACGATCACATGATTTACCTGACTAGTGCTCTGAAAGTGTTCGTGCTTCCTCCACATGACTCTGCTTGTAAAGCTTGAATTAAATGCATATACCCAGGGGTATCCTTTTCTGTAGTGGATATGATCTCATCCATCATGCTTCATGCATTTATGCCCATCATTTCATCCACTTTCCTTATGCATACCCTTTGATATGGAGAAATAAAGCATCCCTAAATTCTATTTCATAGCTTGGCTTCTTTTCCAGCCCCCATGGCTGCAGCCCAGGCAATATCCAGCACTGTTGGTGTCTGTGCCATGGCACTGAGCACATCTTAGGCTGAAGGACAGAAGAGCCTTTGGTCTTTTCCTTATTCACTACTGAGAGCAGAGTGCCTACCCCCCAGGAGTAACTTTTCAAGAGGGACAAACTTTCTTGCACCCCCTCAAGTCAGTGGAGGTAAAATAGCCCAGCTGAATGTGGGAAGGAGGATTTCCCTTGGGCTGGCTGCTGAAGGGATGTCTGCTTACAGCTTCATTGCTTAACATCCACAAAGAGATACATTTTCATAAGCTTACAGGAAGAGAGTCTTCATTCATGAGTTAGCAAACAGTAATTTCACAGCTTAAAGGTCAGAAAGTTCAACTTATCCAATTCTACAGAGTCCAGGCAAAATACATCACAGCTGAATTTTCTCTCTTCCATCCATCTCTTATTTTTCTTCCTGACAGGATTTGCTCTTTAGTGTACATTTTATTAGTTTCTTTTGATCTAGCCTTAAAGGGTCTGAATGCTAAAGCATCTGCTACCACCCCCATGAAACCCTCCACAGGAGCAGTGACCGACTCTCTCCTTTCTTTCAATCCCCTGCCTTTGGACTTCCTGTCCTTCGGACCATCCTAAACTGTTCCTGATCCTCTTCTGGGCTGCAACATGCAGCTGCAGCTGCAGCTGCCTCTCCTTCAGCTCTGCCACAGAGTTACTACCCTGGACACCTCGTTTCAGGAAGCCAATCCTTGGGATGGTGCTCCAGCTGCAAACACGACCTCAGCACGAGGGTCCCTGGTTGGATTCCTTGCCCTGCGGCCAGTTGTGTCAGGGGGCAGGGAGAAGGCGGGAAGGGAAGGGAAGGGAAGGGAAGGGAAGGGAAGGGAAGGGAAGGGAAGGGAAGGGAAGGGAAGGGAAGGGAAGGGAAGGGAAGGGAAGGGAAGGGAAGGGAAGGGAAGGGAAGGGAAGGGAAGGGAAGGGAAGGGAAGGGAAGGGAAGGGAAGGGAAGGGAAGGGAAGGGAAGGGAAGGGAAGGGAAGGGAAGGGAAGGGAAGGGAAGGGAAGGGAAGGGAAGGGAAGGGAAGGGAAGGGAAGGGAAGGGAAGGGAAGGGAAGGGAAGGGAAGGGAAGGGAAGGGAAGGGAAGGGAAGGGAAGGGAAGGGAAGGGAAGGGAAGGGAAGGGAAGGGAAGGGAAGGGAAGGGAAGGGAAGGGAAGGGAAGGGAAGGGAAGGGAAGGGAAGGGAAGGGAAGGGAAGGGGCCATCCCAGCCTTTCTCAACTGTACTGCAGGTTCTGCTATCAATCCAAAAGCCCCAAAGACCATATAAACTTTTTGTATTATACTTTGTTGTGGCTGTATGGCTCTGCTCCCTCTTTAAGAGTGACCTTAATGTTTTATTTATTGTTTAAAGGATAATGATCATGGTAGAGGAATATATGAGGCAATAAATGGCCTTTGGAGGTAATTAAATGCTGAGGAGCGCTGAAGCTATTGATAGCCATAAAAGCCATTTATTCAGAGTGTGCTGAGAAGCCAGGAGCACTGTTCCTCATAGCATGCAACAAGACAAGATTAAACAAGCCATGCTACTAGAAAGGAGAAAGACAACATTTTTCTTACCCTCTCAGGGCTTGAAACTTTTGAGCTGCTGTTTATTTGGTGCTTGCAACAGAAAATATTGATTGTAATAATATGTGGCTTTCTATCATATTATTCCTTTTTATCTAGCTGTTTTAGAAGGGCATTGCACATGTTGGCAAGAATTATTGCCCTCCTTTTACACGTACTCAAAGAAAGGCACAGCAGGGAAGAGTGGCTTGTCCACATAGTCAATGGGAAAGTCTCTTATAAAAATCCAGTTCCCAGGCCAATGTCTTGCCTACTAAGTCACACTTCTATTGTGCACTGCTGCTGTGCTTGTCATACCAGCTTTTCAAGGGCTTGTGGATAGGAAGAGCCCACCTTCCTACAGACAGAAGCATTAGTGACCTGCTGTGCTTCTGCTCCATATAAATCCCTACCTCCAGCCAGCGCCACAAGTAGAGAAGCTGTTCTCTAGTGGATGGTGGTAGGGAACTCCACATGGTATCTGTGTTTCCAAATTTGAATTGGCCTTGGAGAGAACAGCAAAGTTGGGGACCTTATTCACAGACCTTCCCGTCTTCCTCTGTGATAAGAATAATGTAGGGTGGCCACCAAAGTTCTTACATAAAGTTTTGCTGCAGCCACATGCAGCCATGCTCCATGTGGAGACATTAGTTGTCTAAGAGGACAAAATAGTCAAAATTCAAAATTTGGGAGACAAAGAGCAAGGAAAGGATTGACTGAAACACAAAGTAGAAGTTTATCAAGCTTCATGCTTCCCACATAAGAGAAACTTCTTCCATTTCTGTGCACACCATCAGGGTAGACAGAAGGCTTTTAGCAAACATGGTTTCCTCTTAATATTAGAATAATCTAATATCTCACAGGTGCATGTGAACAGCATGTAGGTGTCCTAGAAATGGACATTTCATATGCTCCCATCCAAGCCTGCATTACCTGAGCATGAGACAAATGATGAACTCTGAATGCAGAGTGGAGGCACTTCACAGGTCAACTCTGTTGACTTCCCATCACCTAGCCCCTGCCCAACTTCACAGATTTTTCTGCACAGGTCACCCAGGTCTTGCCATCATTTTTGCTCAAACTGCTCTACCCCTCCCATGGAAAATGTTGGGATGCAAGACCCAGAGGTGCTTTGAACCCAGGTGCTGTGGCCACTGGTGACAGCTCAGGATTTGTGGTAATGCAGACCAGAAGCTGGGCATTTCCCAGATGAAGGTCTGGGAGTTAGCCCACAACTTCTCCCCACAAATCACTCTCATTAGGCAGAAAGTTCCTTCACAGTTGAGAAGGAGCCCTGGGGAATGTCCTGTGTGAGACGTGAGACAGGTGAGGGGCCTTGGTGAGGCAGGCAGAGCGTGGGGCTCAGGTGCAGAGAGGGCAATGCACAGCCAACAAGGCTCATTGCAGAGGCCAGCTCCAGGCACAGCCTGATGAGCGTGCACTTCCTAGGCATGTAAAACATAGTTGTAAGTGATATATGCATATGTCAACAAATCCCACCTGGCCTGTACGCAGCCATTATCATCTGGCAGCTTGCTGTGAGCACAGGGGAATTATGGCTTAGGGGCATGTGCTTTGGGGCAAGGTTAAAAGGTGACTCCTGTATGGGGTAAGTGGATTGATATGACTGGACACGATGCCGGCTTCTCCTCTCCCTTCTGACAGCGTAAATCAAGAGTAACTGCACCAAAGTCAATACATGGATTAGATTCATTGGTGCAAAGGGGCTGAAAAGCACGTGATTTGAAAGGAAAGGACATCTTGATTACAAGATGGGGAACAGAAACAATGAAAAATGTGGCTGCTTTGCATGGCTTCTTGTGATGCTTTTTCATGGCCCTGCTCCTTCCATAGGAGCTTTATCCCAACAGTTGCCCTCACGACCTGAATGCAGCAGAGCTCCTACAGCCCTCCCTATCACTGCTCTGTGGGGAAACCCTGTCTCCGCTCTGCATAGCAGAGGAGCCCCCCTGCTAACCTTGCGGCAGAGAAATGCTGGCCCCTGGGGAGGTGGAAAGAGATTTAGGCAATGCAGTATTAAACATAGACTCAGTGCCTCAATCCAACCTGGCCTTGAACACTTCCACAGATAGAGCACCCACAGCTTCTGTGGGCAACCTATTTCAGTCCCTCACCATTCTCACAGTAAAGAATTTCTTCCTCATATCTAATCTAAACCTATCTGACTAGTCCAGGCTGCCCAGCCCATGCTGCTTCTGGGGGGCTATTGATTGCACACACACACGCACACCCCACCCCATAGTGGGAGAGCCAGGAAAGAAGCCTTGCCTACACCCATATCTCTTGTCTAGTCTGAGGGAAAAATAACGTTTTGCCCATCCTCAGTGTCTAGGGAGATCCAGTGAGGGTGGTGTCAGGGACATCTGCATTGGAATTTGTGGGGAGGGAGATGCTCAGAGTGTAACAGCAACTGTAAAAACTCTGGTTGTAGAATTGCCTTCTCTCACACACAGATCTGCTGTGAGAAACTAAATGCAAATGTGCATGCAAATTAAAGTGCAAATGCAAACGCAAATGCCAGGCCTCCTGGGCTGCACTCGCTCAGTGCTACAGAAATCCACTGACCTCTCAGAAGCATTCAGCTTGCTAAAAATGTCCTTCCTAGTGCAGAGGAGAGAAAAATACTGCTTTCCAGTCTGGGCTCCATCCTTTCTTCCCCTATGTGTAAGAGTAGGAGCTGGATTTCTTTGTACAAAAAGATGATTTCTGCACCGTGTGCACAGCTCTCTCCCAGGTTTGGTGAGCAAAGCGCACACTGAGGGTGTTCTTGGTGAACAAGTGATTCAGAAATCATGATTGTGGACACTAAAACACCTTTCTCTCATCTCCCAGCATGTGTCTGCCATTAAACTGAATGCATGAGAGACAGTGTCCTCCCCAAACACCCACAGTGTTGTTAATAAAAGAAAAGGAAAAATAAATTAAGTCAGGAGGAGGCCTGCAGGTGAAATGAAGGCTCATGCCCATAATTTACATTATTTCTTTTTTTTCTAAACTAGCTTTTGCAATGCCATATAAGGCCCCAGGGCATTTCCAGCCTCTGATTGCAGATGGGGCTGCAGGCATGGAGCTGCATTCCCAGCTCCATGGGGGCTGTGTGGAGCCAGCACCCCATCCCAGAATACAAACAAGAAGGAAGCTCAGGAGTGCCATCCATCTGGGAGCCCAGTGCAGCTCAGGGCAGGTGCTCCTCAGGACCACCACCATTCTTGGATGCATCTGCCTCATGCCACAGCTGCTCCAGGCTTTGCCCCACATGGTCAAGTACTAAGACAGGGACCTTGCTGGTCCCAGAGGGTTTTAAGCTAGGAGAAACATCCCTGCAAGTAGCAAAGCAAACCACTCAGCAGTCACAGCTCATTTAGGTTTACACTCATGGGTGGAGGTGGCAGATGGGGATCCAGGCTGTCTGTGCTACAGCTAATAATATGTACCTTAGGTTTGTGCTAACGTAACATGCTGGCCAAAAAATTCTCAGCTGGGCCACCTCAACACTGCGGTTCTCACCCAAACCTCCTCTACACTCACTGGTAAATCCTGCAAGGAAGCTCACTGCCTCCCTCTGGAAGGGTCCCACAGGGGCCTGCAGCTCCCTATCCTACACAGCACAGCACCAAAAGAAGACAGTCCTTTCCTCAGCTCTGTTAAATCCTGAGCCCAAGGCGAGCCCACCTGCCTCCATGCGCGTGCTTTGGTAGCCCTCGGCGCTGTCGGCCGCGGCGCCGCCCTGCGGGAAGGGCTGGTTGCTGAAGAGGTTGGCGCACTGGAGGCTGCGGCACAGCTTCTTCAGGAAGCGCAGGACGTACCCGATGCTGTTCACTACCAGCAGGCTCTGCAGATGCTGCTTCCCCTCAAAGGAAGCTGAAACTGGAAAGCAGAACAGGAGCAATTCAGCACTCGTGGATGCATGGCAGAAGGGAGAATGAGAGCAGGGGAAATCATTTTACTCGAGTATTTGCATGTCTTAAAATATTTTGTAAAATTACCCTACCTGAGGCACATAACAAACTGGAGGAGCTTAAGAAGCTGAGTTTGTGCGACCCAGATCACCTTCCCCCTGGAGAGCTGAAAGATGCTGACTGGCATGGCCAGCAGTGCAAGGTTTTCTAATATATGCATCCATCTGAAAATTGTATCGTGTGATTAGAATGAGGCAATTATGATACCCTGGTGTAAGGAAGGGGAAAGGAAGCGATCTGCAGTGATCACCAACAGTGATGGGCTGTTAGGCGGACTTCAGCAGTACCCAAGGTTTTAAAAGATAATGGGGAGATAAGAATTAAAGGCATGGTTGGTAACGAATGGAAGATACCAGGATTGTACTGAAGAGAGAGGTAACAGCTTCTTCGTTGATCTTTATTTACTGAGCTAACTGCATCTATAGGCAAGGAAATATTGGCAGCTGTGGTCTATCCAGAATTCAGTAAAGTATGAGAAATCTTTCATTAAATTGGAAATGATTGCATTTGAGAGGTGGGTCAAGAAATGACAACAGGGTCTGCTGATAGGAGACCCCAAGTCCCAGAGAGAAACCAGCAGCAGTCTGTGCTGGCACAAAAAGATTTTGTGGATGCTGTAAGCTGGAAGACATCATCAATGGAGAAGAGGCCTGGGAGATTGCACAGAAAGGATTGGCTTATTTTGACTTCTGTGATACTAAAAATGAGTGAAAAAAAACCCCTGGAAAATAAACAGAAACCCATAACTCTGAAGAGGCTCAAAACAACCTGATGGGAGAAGAAATGATAATATCAGCTTACCAGATGCCCATAAAACAGCAAGGTGACACAGTCATGAAAAACTCAGATATACTTCCAGAAGGTGTGGAACAAAATATTTCCAGGAGAGAAAATGGAGTGTTAAAGCCACTATACAAAGTTCTGGAGAAACCTGAGATTAATTGATGGGTATCATTCTGGTCATACAGGCTGAAGAAGGGTGAATTCACACTTGCAGAAGTGCACAGGCAGACTGCATTGATGTTTGGGGAACAGAAATTTTCCCTGTGGCACTGCAGCCACCACCATGCTGCTGTATGAGACTGTGGCAAGACACCTGCACTCATTTCACTGGTCTAGTGATCTTCCTCACCTGAAAGGAACTGTGTATTTCAGCCTAGCAGGGTAAGAGTGGCTCTCCTAGAAATGCATCTAAGGGTAAGAACAGAGCAATTAAAATTCCTGCTTAAACCTGTCAAGTGACATATTTAGCCAGAAAATGAAACGGGCATAAGGTCTCAGCCATGGGAGGGTTAGAGGGGTCAAAACAGATCCGCCAGGATCAGCTGAAGCAAGACATTCAATTTCAGCAGGTTTGCAGGGAGGACAACATTATATGGCTGCCTGAACTCTTCCACCTGGAAGGTTCTTTCCCAATCCTACAGTCTCCCATCACTACTAACAAGAAAAAAATCACCACATTAGACTTATAATTTTGGGGATAGCTTGAGAGATTTCCTGAGCTGCTGTGAGGGATCATGCTCCACAGCTGGTTGAGCATCTGTGAGCCAAGCCATGGGAAGATTGGAAAGCCCCTGACAAAACTCATCTGTGCTGCTGGGAGTGAGCTGCAATTGCAGAGCCACGCCATGAGTAGGAGGCCATTCACCCCTCTTTGATGATGAGAAGAAGCATGAAATTGGGAGAAATGTTGACCAGGTGCTTTTAGTTCAGGTGAAGCTGAAGCTGAGCCAGCTCAGAGGAACTGAGACCAAGAAGTTTGGCAGGCTTGGTGCATAATATAACTCTCCTGATGGTAATGAAAATCATATATGCAGCACAGAACTATGCAAAAATGAAGATTTGCACTGAACTGCTTCAGTTTTGTGTTTCTGTGAACAAGTCTGGATCATTCTCAGAGTATTTCTGATGTCCCTTAGGGACGGCACACCTGTGATTACAGAGAACTTGAGGATAGGGAAGAAGCACGATTTATATGCTGCACAGAGGGCCAGAGCTTGGGCTCTCACACAGGAAGGTCCCAGTGGCACAGCTGAGCACCTGCAGTTCCTGTGAAACTGATTGGACTTGCAATGCTTGGCCTTGTCTTCGTGCCTGACTCATCTGCAGCAGCTCATTGGAGAGTGCTGTTCCCATATTCCCATTGTTGTTTCATTCCCACTGCACTCCCCATATGCCAAAAGGATGTTGTGACACAAAACTCTTGCTGGGATAGAAGAAAAGTTCACATTCATGCTGAGAACAGGCCAGGGGATTCACCGTGGGACATGGGAGGTTCATCAGGACACAGCCAGAAGTGCCTCTGTGGGAAGATGAAGAGCTGCTGGGAAGTTTCCTTTGGTCTTTGATTGTCTCTGATATATTTGGGTAGACTAGGTGCAGTCTTGCTCCATGGGGAATTGCTGTGGGACTTTTGCAATTCCTGCATCGGAGAGCAGGTTTGACTCATGAGCTGCAGGCAAGGGACACACAAACAGGCAAACTCCATAAAATTGTCCTTTCAAGAAACACAGAATTGTAGAATTATTGAAAGATTTTGGCTGGAAGGGACCTTTACAGGTCACTTAGTCCAACCCTCCTGCAATGACCAGGGACATCTTCAGCTAGCTCAGATTGCTCCAAGGCCATCCAACATGACTTTGAATATATCTGAGTTTGGGGCATCCACCACCTCTGTTCCAGAGTTCTGTCACCCTCATCACATGAGGCATGCCTGTGTACTTGTGGTGGCAAAGTGTGTCATGAAGTGGGCTGGCAGAGCTGCCCATCCTTGAACAGCTGCATGAAAACAGCTCCCAGCCCTGGCCTCAGCACTGCTTCAAAGAGTGGTAAGAGGCAGACTCTGGAGTGCATGTTTCTCACCTGAGTCACCACTGCAATACCCCTTACCAATAATCCTTCATCTGACACCAAGGTAATTCCTGCATCAGGTCATTTTACAAAGGCATAAGTGCCATTCAGTGGTTGCCATCCCACAGATGAGAACAGGACATCCAGGGCAGTCGGGACTGGGGAACGTGTTAAGACTTCACGCGCTTCCCTGCTGGCCACAAAGCCCTCACAGAGATGCTTTACCTGACACCATCTCTCCTCCATAGCCCTGCCTGATGAGGGAGAAGACCACCTTTTGCTGGAGTGCACAGTCGATGCAGGCTTGCACTGCTTGCCGCAGGGCCGCCGCCGGCCGCTCCGGGCCAAAGTGCTCCGGCAGCTGCTGCACCTTTTTTCTGTCAAGGTACGGCCCCAGGTTCGCTTGTTTGTTGACATAAATGCAGACTGTAGACATAAAATCCCAACAAGGTTATTACAAAACAGCCCAGAAAGCATCCTAGGAAATGCTAGCATTCTACATTTCTATTCATTTCCCAAGTTTTTCCTTCACTGGTGAATTGTTGCCATTTGTGAAGGCAGAGCCAGACTTCCTTGTGCTAATAACCCATTGCCAGAGCAAGCAAGCTGAGTTTAGGTCTAGCTCAGTGCCACAGCCTAGGATAAGCTACACACATCTAAAAAACTCCTATGTGTGCCTGGGATCTGCTCTCTTGAGTCTACTTTGTCCATGCAACTTGTGACCAGAAAAATGTACTCGGAGTTCGGAACAGTGACTGCCAGCAGTGACTTCCCAGCAAGAAGGGCATGCCAGCCTGAGGTGTGTTTTCAGATTGTTTAATGTTTCCTCTATTTTTAGATGGTTCATTGAGAGCCGCTGTGGGAAGCACTGCTCTGAGATGACTTTTGGAAAGGCTTTGGATGCTTGCTTGCTCTAATGCAGCTGTAATTTCTGGAGGGTTATGCTGCACAGTGCCATGGAGGAGAATCTGGTCTTTGGGAGCTTCCTCGCCCTCCATGTTCAAACTCTACAAACTGCATCAAGTTGAGGGAAGATGTACGTGGTGTGCAGTGCAACATTTTGGGACTCCAACAACTTGACTGTGGACACAGGGGTCTGTGAGGGAGTCTGCCCCAGCCTCTCCACAGCCAAGCCCTGCATGCCTCCTCTCATAAGCTGCAAGGGCAGTTTTTCTACGTGCCATCAAGCCTGCCAGTGATAGCCAAAAGAATGAGTGTTCTCCTCACTACCATGAACTTATTTTAAGCTTGGCTGAGGCTAACTGCATCTCGGAAGAAGCAGGGAGAGAGCTGTGGTAACTAAGGGCGACTAAGACACAGCCTAAAGTCAGGCTAAAGTGAGACATATTATAATAGCTGGCTGAGTGTGCTTGAGCTGTCATCTCTCAAACAATATAACATTATCTTCTGACAGAAATCAGATATGTGACAAAAAAAACCCATCAAGCAGAGTGGAGGACATGATGACAGCTGTGTAAAGTTGGATATAATTTACAGTTTGCATCACCATAATGAAAATGTAGTGCAACTGTCACAGTGCACTCTGCTCCCCCATCTCGCAGGGGCCAGCAGAAGGGGCTCAAGCAGTACATCCTGGGTGAACAGGAGGATAATAGCAATCATACTTATCATGATACCACTTCACACCTTCTAAGTGCCAAACAAACAGAAGGATAGTGCACTGAGAATACAACAGCATGCAGGAATTGCAGGGGGATGTCAGAGTGCAGCTTTCTCAGAGTGCCACACCTTGACAAATCTGCAGAGTGTGGTTTCTGCGTGACAATCCACTGGTTTTGTTGGGGTTCAGCTGTGGGAGGGACTCTGCAGCTTACAGGTCCCTACAGTCCTTGTGAAGCAGAGAGGGAGGTAAAAGTTGGCCTGAGCTTCCCTTCATCTCCTGCCAGCCCTGCTCTGCCAGGAACTTGCACACACTGCTGGGATGATGCTGGGAGGTGCCAGTGGCATGAGGACGGGCAGACAGAGGTGTGAGGCTCTGCATCTACTGAGCCTGAAATGACCCATGGAGCCCCTGCCTTTGCAGCTACCCTGGTGATCTGGCAGGGCTGGTGGACTGTGCCTCCCTGTCCCACTCCAAAAGCAGCCCTGGGCGCACCTCTCAGGGCACTTCCACCCTCCCAGCTGGTGTTTGCCAAGTGCTTTGCAAACTTTGCGTGTGAAGGGATAAACGAGAATAAAATATATTATTGTCATTGTCACTAGGTTTAGTATCATTGTGCCATGAGAGCAGATGGAAAACTTCTCCTCTGTGCATCCCAGTTAAGAAATAATGGGATTTATGTGTTGTGTTTAGATTCTAATGTTATCTAATCCTTCATCTCTGATGAAATCTCAGGGTAAATCAGCTGTCTTATTGATTTTCTTCTCATTTACATCAGTTTAAAAGCCTTGACCTATGTTATTTCTGGTAATATAAGCAAAAAAAGTGTAAGGCTGTGTTTTCTGACTATGTTTGGAAATGACCATGCCTGCTGCTGTGATAAGGCATTGGGGTTTTTGTGCTGGTAGCCCTGCCTACAGTCAGACCATAGCTCCTCCGTTCCTCTCCCCACAGCTGTAACAGGTGCTTCATGTTCACACAGGGATTTAGGTTGGTCATTGCAACATATTAGATGGGGTGAAAATGTTAGGTATAAAATGGAGCATTCATGGGTTTTTGATGTTCACATTTCAAGAGGAATGGAACTGACATCTCCACTAAACTCAACACACGGCAGTCAAAATACAATCTTGCAGGATAACTCTGCTCTTTGTCACTGGTCCCTAGACTAATCTGCAAACATCCCATTTCCATGAGCTCCCCCTGCTCTGGAAAGCCCAGCATCTGGCTGTGACATCTGGCTGTCAGCCCATGGCTCCTGCTCACCCCTTGGTCAAGGAGCACTTGAGGCTGAGTACCTGTGAGAGCCTGTGGGGTGTCCGAGTTGGGTACTGTAGCTGCATCCTGGGGGATTGAGCTAATATCCGGCTCCGGCGTGCTTCTCGGCGGAGAGATTGCTAGAGGAGTCATCAGGACACGAGATTTCAGCTGCAAAAGATAATGAAAGTATACACAAGATATTCCAATTTTATTCTATGTATGTCACGCCCCATGAACTCCCACTCATTAGCAATCTGCTATTGCATCACTTTCTCCAGGCCAGAAGATCCATCCTGCTCCCAGGAGGATACTGGAGCCTGAAGCCTGACTGATTTGCAGCAGACAGCAACGCCTTAAGCTACAGGATGCAAATATTATGCCACCCACCGGGTAGTTATTTACACCTGAGCAAATTGAGCCTAACACTCCAACAAATCAGTGCAATGGCATTTTACGACCCATTTCATGTGGGTGTAAACAATGCTCCACAACTCAGAAACGTGGGGTCTTTAACTGCATCATAATTTAGGGCCAAATTCTGCTCTTGGTTGCAGGGGTGTAAATCAGGTATAAATCCAGCTGCACCAAGAGGCTACTCCAGGCTGACACCCATGTAAATAAGCTCACACTGTGGTCCAGATTGTGTTATTACCAGCTAGTAAATACAAACTGCTGCACCATTGCACCCAGTGATCTTTGTGACCTGCAGCCCAGCTTGGGGAAGAGAAACATGATGTGAATTTATGATGCAATATCACTATGCCTTTATGCTGCCAGTACCTGGCAACATCTCACCTGTCAAAGGATGATCAGGTCCTCATATTTAAAAAGGACTGATGTGATGGATGTGACCTGAAGGTACCACTCTGCCTTTTGCCAAGAAGGAAAGTAGGGACAAAGCAGAGAAAGCAGCTTGCCGGTTTATATATTTATATGTCCTACACCAAAGTGTTTTTCTGACAGGTATTTCTTCCTTTTGTTGTTTTTCAGTGGACAATGTACAAAGTATATTTTAAGCCAAAAGGAAGTCAGACCACTGTCTACAAACCAAACCTTGAGCAATCCCTGGTGAAGAGTAGAAGTTGTTTTGGATGAAGATTTTTGTTGTCCTTTACTGTGAATTACAAATGTCTAAAATAATGGTCACTGTTTCAGTATAATGGTAAAACCAAAAAGCTGGGGAAAGGAGAGGGAAGTACATAGGACTTAGGGACATCCTAGTGAGTTTTTACCACTACCTCCCCTGGGGCAGGCTAAATCCTTTTATTTTAAGTCTGAAAGGGGGAAAAATATTCAATAAGTACATCTGAGACAAGCTATGGATTTGACCTCCTGTTGTATGGCAGTTGTAGAGTATGAGGAATCCTGAGCTGATCCCTGGCTAGTGCCATTTCTCACTTGCCTGTGTTGTCCTGTTTCTGTAGAGTTATCTTGCCTTCAGATTGGGATCAAGAATTACCACCAACAAAGTGCTGTCAGTTTGTTTTCACAGAATCACCGACTATGCTGAGTTGGAAAGGACCCACAAGGAGCATCAAGGCCCTGCATGGAACCATCCCCCAACAGTCACACCCTGTGCTTGAGAGCATTGTCCAATCATTCCCTAACATTGCCAGGACCACTACTACACCATGTCCCTAAACACCTACACATCTTTTGAACAATTCCAGGGACAGTGATCCCACCACTTCCCTTGTTCCAACACTTGATCACCCTTTTAGTGAAGAAATTCTTCCAAACATGCCATCTAAACTTCCCCTAGCACAACTTGAGGCCATTTCCCTTTTCCTTTTTGCTGGTTGTCTGGGAGAAGAGATCATCCCCACCTGGCTACAGCCTCCTGTCAGGTGGTTGTAGGGAACAGTAAGGTCTCCCCTGAGCCTCCTTTTCTACAGGCTAAACAACCCCAGATCCCTCAGGCACTCCTCACAAGAGTGATGCTCCAGACCTTTCACTGGCTTTGTTGTCCTTCTCCAGACAGATTCTAGCAAATCATGTATGCTCTCATACTTACATTTCTCTATATAGATACTATTTTTTGAGACAGTACACTTGACCAATTCTGCTTCACTTGTGTGTTGGCTCCTTAATATCCTCGCTGGCTCACATTCTTGTGGTCTCAAACAGAGGCACAAAAATCCCTTCTTCAGCCCCTGAGCCTCGTGTGTGCTGCCCCACCAACACTGTGCATGGCCTCACCAGCACCATCAGACCTTTTTCTCCTAGATCTTGGAGGCCCAGGTGAGCTTACGTTCAAGAGCAAATAAACAGAGGGCAAGGCCTGTGTAAACTCTGTCATGTGGAAGCCCCTTCTTGGAAGTTTCCTGTTGTAGTGAACAATTTACTGCGAAATTAATTGCAACAAAATGTGCTCTACAGCCTGTGGTACAGATAAATGTCATTTTATTCGGGCTAGTAGAGAAATGGCCTTTGTTAGATCAAAATAAAACTATGCCTGATTAGTGCAAGAGACAGTACACTAAGCAAACAACAGCTTAGCTTCCTCCTGGCCACTGAAACCCTGAGTAGTCCCTGAATATAACGAAGTGTAAATCTCCGAGTATTCCATTTAAAGATGTCTGTTCTTGGACTCAGTCTTCTCCATGGAAAAGCCAACCCAACTGGCCAGCTGACTGACTGAGAGCTTGCCAGTAGAAAGCGCATATGTGTGATAGTCAAAAAAAACAGTGAAGAAGACAGAAACAGAAAGAGAAAAGGAGACAGAGAAGATCTGTCAGAGCATGTTGGGAAATCCTTGTGGTAAGGAATCAGCTTTTGACTATCAAATGTTGTAAGTTTTAATATGCGCAGCATAAAATGTAAAAGTGGTTGCTTTAAAACAAGATTTACATACAACTCCCCACTCTTTTGGACTTTCTACCATGGGAATGAGATCAGAGAAAGCTCATCAGGGATTTGGGGTAGGAAATGAGTGTGTCTACGTTATCAAAGTCACCATGCATTAGATGCAGAGTAAATGGGCTTCTGTGCCATTGATGCTGGCTACAACTTTCTTTGAGTATGCAGTGCCTGGGGATGGGGATAACTCTGCTGACGTTTTTCTTACAATCTGCACACCTCTCCAGAGAAGCCAGGATTCATCTAACTGGTATTTATGTCATTCCCCACCAAAAAAATGAAAGAGGATGAAGAACATTTGCCAGGCAACTTTTTTTTATTTCCGAAGATCTCTGCCAGCTTGTATAATAAAATACATGTGAAAGAAACACAATGAACCACAATACAATCTTTCTCTGCAGTTTTCTTAAACCACTCAGATGCAGGTTCTCATTTTTATGGTTCCCTATTCCTGTGTACCGGTTGTCCCTTGTCCCGAAAAAACAATTGCTAGAAAAGGCTGGGATTCACCCCATCCCCATGGGCCCCTGTCCTTCCAGACAGGAGGGCAGAGGCACCTTCTGAAAATGAGAGCTTTTGCTGCTGGAGACAGAACCTTCTCCAGCCCCTGCAAATGTGCAGTAAGGTGAGTGTCTGAGCCAGCCTGGTCCTGCCATGTGATGGCTGGGCAGAAGGTTGTCTTTAAGCCTACACCAGGGAAGCACAGAGCTTCTGATTACATGTTTTGGGGTCTGTGGCTCTGTGCATTTGGCTGGGAGTGAGGAGACTCAGCATAACACAAGCCCAGTCTCTGAGGGTGAGAGGGGAGGTCAGCTGGCAAAGGGAAACACAGCCCAAGGTCTTTCTCACCTTCTGGTGTCACACAATAACTTTCTTCTGCACAGCAAATGATGCAAGCAAGTCTGCACACAACCTCCTACATCCCATCAGTGCTTCACAGTGAATGAGGCAGGTAACCTTGACAGGAGTGTATGCAACCCTGAAACCCAAGGCTGTATCATAGGACAGGTGAGGAAACAGGAAACTTTAGGTTGTCTGTGCAATCTCATCCCCAATGTGTCCAAATCCTGACTGCTTATTTGTCATCACTAGTATTGACTTCTAGGGCAGCAGGGGAGCCTACGCCCCGTAATGGGAACTGTCACTCCACACGGGTGACTCTTGCTGCCCATCCCACCTGGCAGGAGCTTGCAAGGTCTGAGTCGAGGCCACCTCCCTGGGTGGGAGCTGCTTTGGTTACACAGAGGGACAAGCTGCCCTCGAGCTGCTCGAAGGGGGCCACGGCACTGTTGCCCTGTGGGAGGGACGTGACGGTCCGTGCCGCAGCGCTGCTCCACGCGCGCATCCCTGCGATGTCCTCTGGCACGGCGAATCCCTGCAGGGTGCTAAACCCTTCCCTTGTACAGGCCTCCTAGGCAGCTCTTCAGGGCTGCTCTCACTCACAGCCAGAGAAATAAAACCCATCCATCTACTAACCTCCCCCCCCCCCGCTGCCAGAATAGGCTTTTTCCCAGAGATTCAGACAATCAGAAAGGATATTGTATTTTGGGGAAATGTAACATTTTATGGCAAATAGCTCCACATAAGGTACAAAACGGTTTTTGGAAAAACAGCTGATGAAATTTTATAGCCAAAGCTGTGAAAAAATAAACAGGATAGCAAGGAAAAGACCTTTCTTGGTGATGAAGTGTGATGAAATGCCATTTCAGGAAGACAGAGGTATTTGCTTTAATATCAGTGAAAACAGGCAATGGGTCACCTGCCTGTAAAGAGCATGTGATTGAAAATGTCTGTTATTCACATCTCAGTCAAAATAAATTTAAATCTAGGTTGTAAATTCCTAGTTTCTTAAAAATTCAGGAGTATTTTTCCATCTGTTCTGTAATAATTCAGCTCTCTGGTTGCTATAAAGAATTTGGTCGTCTGCCATTTGGGCAGGGAGTCATTTTTTACAATGCATTTAAGTCTCGTGGTATCTGCAAGTCATACAATTACTGAGCTAATTAAATCAAGCTAAAGTTCCCCATCAAAAAATGCAATTTCTGACTGGCTCTGGGGAAGTGCTTTGAATGGAAAGGGGCTCACCTCAGCTGGGCGCACAGCGCACAAAGGGGCAGCACAGACAACATTGCTTCGGTGTACGAATCCTACAGCGCAAATCGACAGCACCAGGCCAGAGGCCACGGGTGCTGCAGCTCGGGAGTGTCAGCTCCATCCACCTGAGCCACTGGCTGTAAAAGGATGCCTTGTTATATGCCACACTCACCAAAAAGGGACCCCATCTCAGATCTTATTTGTCTGCCAAAGGAAGGACACTGTTGCCTCCTTGCTGAGTGCCTGGGGACAAAGAGGAGGAGTGTGTGGTACTCAGCCAAGGATCCAAGGATAAAGTGTCCCTTTGGAAGAGGAGGGGGACACAGCCATCAAATGCTCGGCCAGATGGGTCCAAAGCACAATGTTACTGCAGCATTTCCTGGAATTTATATTCCAGTTCTCCCATTTATATATATGTTGGTGAAAGACTTTTTTCCAGGTGGATGGGAGCATTTGGTATAGAACAGAATATATTCCCCAACTTTTTTTTTTTTTTTGTCAAATTACAAGTCAAATGTAAATGCATGAGCAAGAAATGGGGATCAGCAAAACAATCAGGGACAGAAGGGATGGGGTCTGAAAAACCCTGCATACAAGGTCATTGTGGTATTTGGCAAATCACTCAATCCCAAACCTCAAAGACCCAGTTTCAGCAGATCTCCAAAGTATTATTGTCCAGATTGGATGGTTTTGATCTGAAGAGTCTACAAATCACCCAGCTTTACTGATAACAACTAAATTACTCGAAATTAAAAAATATAATAAATAATGAACTTGAAATAAGAAACACCTCAAGTAAAACAATTCTGATGCTTCCACCCTGGAGTTTTATCCTGATATGGACATGAAAAAAATAAAATGTATTTCTGAATTTTACAAAACACTTGAATATTTGCCCCATTCTTAGCTTGGAGCTCTAGTTTGAACTACTGCTAACCAGAGGTTAGGGGATGGGAGGAAGAAGGTCTGGCAGGAGGTGAAAAGGGGGAAAAAGTAAGGATGAGGGTAGCCTTCTCCAGATTAAGCTCAAATCCTAGGATCAGAGAAATCAAACAATTGGTCCCTGCGTCCAGAGCTCGGCCAGCAGTACCATGCATGGGACATTGTTGCCTCCTATGAACCAGGAGAGACCCATGGAAGAGCCAGGCAACACCTGGGCAAGACCTCCTGCAGGGAAGGCTGGGTCAGCCCTGGGCATACCCTGATAGTTTCATTCACTTTTCTGTCTTGACACCACTGACTCAAGCAGCTCTGATTTTTGAGCAGTCAGCAATTTGCCCTCCTTGTGGCACAGTCTGCATGTCTGTACCAGTGCCCCCTCAAAACATGGAACAGGCATGGCAAACATGTAGTGTCCTGAGCTGGCTGGGGACAGAGACAGAGGGATTAACAGAGCAATCTGCTGAATGCCAGACCCCTTACTAAGCTGTAGCCCTGTTTCACTCCCCATAACAAATTCTCCTTCTCTCAGCATCACAGTGTGAGGCATCACAGTGTCACTGCTCCTGCTGGTGCTGAGCCCACTGCCAGTGGTGTGGTGGGAGAAACCCAGCCCAGAAGCAGCATCAGAAGGGCTTAAGGCACTAAGGATTCCTGTCTTTCTTTAGTTCTGCCTTTGCCCCAGGGTTGCATGGAGGGCTGGGCAGTGAGCAGACAAATAAAGTGAAATCCAATTATTTTTATCAAATGCCCCTCTTTTCTTGTTTCCTTGGAAAGCAGCTCCTCCCCACCTTTATTTTCACTTCCCTGTATTCCTTTCCTTCTCTGTTCAGTTTGTTCAATTTCTAATCATTGTTAGTGAGAGAGAAGAAAGTGACAAATAAGAAACACTTCTCTGAAGGTGTGCAACCATCCCTCACAACATTGCAGAAAACACTTTCAAACACATGAAATAAAAATAATTTTAACCTTTGGGAAAATATGCACTGTGTGTTTCTTGGAGTGTCCTGTGCAAGACCAGGAGTTGGACTCAATGATCCTGATGGGTCCCCTTCAACTCAGAATACTCTATGAGAATGTGATTTTTTTCACCAACTCAGGTAGAAGAGAAACCATCTTCTCTTTTTTTTTCCTTTGCATTGCTCTGCCCCAGACTTGCCCAACTTTTCCTCTGCCCCTGCATTTCAGCTGAAATTCTAGAAGAAAAGGTATGAAGACCAACAGGAGGCAGACAAGGAACGTGCAAGTCATGCATCTACCTTGTGGCCGGGTTTTCTGCCTCTCTTCTTTGGGATCTTCACTACTGGCAGAGCCCCGGCTGGCACTGGGAAGAGGTTGTGAACAGCCGCTTTGATGGGCGCGGGCTGCAGCGGGGGCCGCCCTCGCTTCTTCCCTGCCGTCCTGGGGGACTGCATCTCCCCAGCAGCCAGGCTGGGGTCCAGGCACGGTGGGTGGCTCATCTGCCCTAGGGAGAGGAAAAAAGAAGAAGCAAACTAGCTCTTTATTTAATTTTCATTTTAGTCCTTTTTAATCCAAAAGCAGATTGTTCAATGCTATCATTTTCCCTGCTACCATGGGTCATAAAGCAGCAAGAAAAACAACTGAATGGGAGTGTTTCACCCTGGGTGGGATTCACTTGACCACAGCTGGTCCAGCTTCTCCAAAGCTGGCCACAACCCTGATCTTTCACATTTCTCTCTCCTGACCATGAGTACTGTAGAGGGAGTTGCTCAGGTGGTGAAGCTTCTATTGCAGATATCCAACCCCACAACAACCACCTTGACCCTGCTTCCTGCAGATAAGTGTGATAAAGGCTTGATCTTGCAGCCATCAGGCAGTGCCTGCTTTCAGATGGGGTTTGGAGTAGATCATCTCCTAAAGTCCCTGCCAACCTGATTTTTTTCACAAATTCTGTGGTTCTGCACATCCTGCCTTGCCTCCAGTATCAAAATGGACTTCCAGAGCTCCTCCTCATCTGCAGCACCACTGAGAGAGACGGCTGGGCTGGCTGCACATGAGGCTGCCAGCACAAGGTAGACATGTTAGAGGGTAATTGCCAAACATTTCCTCTCTGCAATTTTGTAACATCTGTTACCACGCATGTTAGGAGAGGGCTTTTGGATGTACTCCATTAACACAGTTACTTCACCAGAATTCCATGCAGCTGCTGAAGTTGAGCAGGGGTAATGGAGTGGAATCTGGTCCATTTTCCTCTGCCCAGTTTTTAATAAAGAAAACAAATATACAACCATATACACCATACCAAGGGAATATGCAGCATCCTTCACAGCTTCTAGTAAGGGTCACCTACGGACAAAGGTTAATTAAAAAAACTCCCAGCTTTAGAAATATGTTTTCAAATGTTGTTTTGTCCAGGCATTTGATTTCCTCTATATGGGCAGAATAGTAGTCCCAATCCTGCCTGCATACAGTGCTAGACACAAAGGTCTAAGCAATTCTCATACTTTTATAATAAGCCTTGCAATGGCTAATGTTGTCAAAATTGTGCTCCCTCAGGCCAGTGATAATAGAAGACTCCCCGTTTCCTGGGCTTTTTTCACAGAGCAGGCTCATAGCTCTCTCAGCTTCAGAGAAAAACTAAAGCTGTGGTCCAAGACCATCCTCTACATAAGGAAAATAAAGGTTTGTTTATTACTACAAACAACTACATTTTTTTTTTCAAAATCTGTAAACTATAAAACCTACAAATTTCTCAGATCACTTCAAATTTCAGTTTCAGAACTCAGTGTGATCAGAGCTGATGTTGCTGGGACCGAATCTGGGGATTGCTCACTCACCTGGTGGGAAGGGTACCACTTGAAAGGGGTCCTCTGGTGACAAGTATCTGCAGCTGGGGGCTTCTTTCAAAGGCAAGTATGTCATGCCTACTTAAAACTCTGTAAGTGTGACTAACCAAAAAGAAACCCACTTCTATAATATTATCCAGTCTGTAGTTTACACAGTCTCTTCTATAATAAAAAGTTAGAGGGCTCCCAGCCCTACCCTCCAGTAAATGCATTTATTTGCAATATGTTAAAATCTGTGTGTTTTCAGTTATATTAGGGGTATCTGCTCTGTTCAGACAGATCCACTATATACAATGGGACTTATAGATAGATTATAACATTTCCAGTCTTCAGCCTCACCAACGTAAAACTCTCATGCACATACTGAATGTCAAATACCAGAGAAGAGCAAATTTGCAGTGCCTGATTTACCATATTGTCCAGAGCCACTGTGGTTGCACTCATGCTCCAGGCATGCTCAGGTGGCTTGGGAACCCCAGGAAAGCTTGCCACAGGGCTCTGATTTTACCAAAGAAAAGTCTCATGTGAATGTAGACAGTGTCCTTTCAGGGTTAAAACCATCAGGCTTACCACAGCAGGAGTTAAATGGAAAGGCTGAGTTTACCCTGAACATCACTGCTTTCCTTCTGTCCTCAGCAGTGCTCACTTTCCTCCCTGTAGTGCTTTCTGACTGACACTCTCAGTGCCTCTTCCACCTCCCAAAACAAAATATTCCCAGGATCTTCCATTACAGGCTGTCTGTAGGCAGGGAGTTGATCGTGGAAATGAAATGCAACAATTACACTGGACTTGGCACCAAAACACACTGAAAGCCCAGTGCTGCAGGCTCTGCATTTTAATCTGCATTAAACAAAACCTGGCAAGATAAACCTTTGCAGAGGAGCTTGGCAGAGGCTGAGGAGGACAAATCTAGCCCAGGTTTGCTCCCTGCTTGAGGAGGGGAGTGGTTCCTGCAGAAGGGGCCACTGGTGGCCATGGGGCTGTGAGAGAGAGACTGGGCACTTGCACAGAACACCACACTGCATTGTCTGTGTCATACTCTCCTCTGATGGTAAAAGAAACTCTGAGTTATCAACCCCCAAAACAAGAGGTACGGACCCAGAGCACTTCTTTGTCTGAAATGTTGCTTTCTTTTGCAACTGATGAAGTATTAAATACATAGTGGTCAGGAAACACTACATTTAAACAATCACAGCTTTTGTGCTGTTTCTGTGCTCCCAATACTTGTGACACTGTGCTTTGGCAAAACCTCTTAGAGCTCCTCACCACACGTGCTGACACACAGACCCAGATGAACTGTGCACAAAAGGATCTCAGTGTGACATACTTGATTTGTTACAGCTAAGACATTGTCAACTTCAGCATACAAGCTGTTGTAATTACATTTTATTACAAGCCCAACCGTGACTTGATTCTCCTTTCTTGTGTGCTAAGGGAAATGGGAGTGCTTTTGGTGGCATTTATTGTCACTCTGCTGCAGATCCTGTGAGGAAAAGGTGCTCCCCAGCAGCAGGGAAGGACAGCAGGCACACAAAAACTGCTTCTGCCTGACAGTGAGGGGTCACAGCAGAACCCTTCCTGACAGCCAGGAGGAAGCTCTTGGGCAGGCTGGAAAAACACACAGTTCAATTGCAGGTTGGCCAGAGAGGTCAGAGGGACACAGGGGCTTGTCTGACTGCCCCCCAAAAAAGTCAGGGTGGTACCTTGGAATTACTTTTCTGGGGCAGCTCTGACTGCTGCCACAGCCTGGGCTTGACCCACAGCTCAGTGCTGGAAGGCTTGGTGGGTTCAAGGCAAGTTATGAGAGTCTGATGGAATTTAAGGGCAAATTCAAGGAAGCAAATTACAGGCTATTAACAAAGGCATGGCCCCAGCTCAGGAAATCACTGTGGCACAAATAGCTCAGGAGAATGCTCTAGGAGGGAAATCAGTATATGTTTGCCCTGTCCTTGTACTTTTCCAAAGACACTAGCTTTGGATGGCCAAGGATGGTGCAGCTTCAGCCTGACCTGGGTCTATCGCTTTTGTATTCTTAGTTTAAAAATAACAGCAGGAAACTACATTTATGGCTTCTCATCCCTTAATGCAGGGCTAGGCACAGGGTAACCTCTCCTGACTTGTCTCTCAAACACTGTCATTTGGAAACACAATTTCTAACCCTGACTTCCACATTGGCCCATCAGATCCCAGAGAGGAGGCAGCAGGGAAACACCTCTCCCCACCCTGACAGCTGGGCAAGCATTGCAGGAAGGGAGAAGTCCCTCTGGCAGCAGAGGTTCAACCGTGACTTCAGAGGATCCTGAGGAGCACCCTGTGCGCAGCAGTGTGCCTCATGGGATGCCAGGGTTGGGGAGAAAACATTCCGTAGGCCAGCGCTGGTGAGCTGTAGGAGGTTTCTAACAGCCCATGCTTTGCACCATCCACGCCTTGCACCTTGTGTTGGAGTGTATGCTGTACCTTTAGGAGCACAGAGTACTGTGCTGGGAGCTGCAGCTGAGAGCAGAGGAACCTACAGTGCATTTCCTCCCAAGCTGAGCGTTCTTGATGGACTGCAAAGATCCATTCTTAATAAAAGTAAATGTCTGCAATAAATGCAGCTTTTAACCTGCACTCCAGTAACTGCAAGGACTGGAGGTAAAAATACCACATTAAATTTTATACTGGTAATTCCACGGGATGATCATTTAAACTCGATTTATACCAGATATCATGCAAACCTGTGCCTGGACAGGCACAGGGATGACACACAGGGATGCAACAAGCAATTCCTGCTGTAAGCCAAGGGAACGTGCAGGGGTGCAGTCAAGTAGAAAATGTGCCCGTTCCCCAGCAGCTAAAGAAGATTGCCCTTCCCTTCCCTACACCCATTGCTCCCAGCTGCAGAAAGACTCTGACCTGTCAGCATTTGCAGCCCTGCCTCCAATTCTTGACTCCTGCAGAGCTTTGTGTCTCACTGATCTACATCCCTAGTGTGGAAAGGAATGTGGAAAATAGGTAAATGTCTTGTGATCTTGTCTGTATTATCTTCAGATGTTGTTCAGGAAAGGATGTTTGTTTGGGAATATCACATGGTTAAACAAGAGGGAGGGGATACCTTTCAGTCAGTAACATGACTATTTTCCCCTCTTTCTCTGTGCACAGCAGGGCAGTCCTTTGACCGTGACCGCTCAGAGATGATGGTCTGAGGAGCAGGCGAGCAAAAAGAAAAGCATTGTCAGATCTGGAAGCCAAGCTTTAAACCTGCCTGCTCCTCCTGGGGAGCATTCAGGGACCTGAGACGTTACACATCTCTTCATTGTGAATACCAAAGCAGCACCACAGAGTACATGAAAGGTAAGAGTTTAGTGAAGCAGACAGTAGGAATTTTTTGCTAATAAAAGCATTGAGCCAATATTCTCTGCATGTCTCTATGTGATTGCCTAATGACCTCTCATGGTGAACACCCATTCCACCATTGCTCAAAGAAAGGTCAGGATAATTTTTATCTGTGGCACAAAGTTCTTTTACAGTGATTTGCAAACCTCTTCTCTTTTCCTGCCTATTGCTTTGGGGATTGAAATGAGAAGCTGCTTCTCTGAGGGACTCTTTTGCCCATTTTGACCCCAGGAAGAATATTTCTATATAGAGCTCTTGAGACTGTCTAGCCAACAGGATGTAAGTAGACAGGCCTACTTTCCAAAATCAATCATTCAAGAAAAAACCCACCACAAATAGCTGTGGGAACAAAAAATGGGATTCATCCCACCTAATTTCAAACCCCAGTTTATCTTCACCTCATTATAGATGCCTCTGGTCATTTTAATGTGCTCTCCTGTGTCACATCTGCCGAAATATCTCAATACTTCAGGTCATCTAAGGTGGCACTAGATGACTATTTGTTGGGGGTTAGATTTGGTTTTTTTTTTTCCTCTTCTCACAGAATTTTTTCCCATAAGTTTCCAAAAGCCTTGATGACTACTTAGTCAGAACAAAAAGAGTGCTTGAGGGATATAGCAGCACGAGGCTACACCTATTGTTTTTGAGTCCCTGGGAGTGTCCCTCAGAGGGGAGAGATGATGAGCTTTGGGAAAGGCAAAAAAGATCTGGGGGAGGGGGAGGCACTCTTGCTCTCAGCGCCGAGGAGGACGGTCAGGCTGCCCTCTGCCTCGTCCTGGGAAATCTATCGTCATCTGCTGTGTACCCGGGAATCCTGAGCTCGCTTTCTCCAGCCTCCCCCCACCGCCGCTGCTTCTTCGGACCTTTGAGGCTCTCCTGCTACTCTGTAGCCCTGCACTGCCCAGCCCTGCCGGGACACCCCTGCTGTTCCAGCTGCCAGCACAGAGCTCCTCATCTCATCCACGAGTCTGGGACTTTTCCTTCCTTCCAGTTCAGCCTCTCGGAGTCCTGCAGGGGCACCGAGATCAAACTGCTCTGGGCTTTTTGTAAAGGAAAGCCCTCAAAGTTCTTAATTCTGTTTATTATTGATGCTGTAGTTGTTGTTTGTTTGTCGTTTTGTCATATATACTAGTAAAAATCTGTTATTCCTACCCCCATACCTCTGCCTGAAAGCTCCTTTAATTTTCCTTTTAATTAGAATAATTTAGAGGGAGGGGATTTGAATTCTCCATCTCTAGGGAGGTCCTGCCCCTTCCTAGCAGATATCTGTCTTTCAAACCAAGACACTATTTTAGACAACCAGACTTAGGTGTAGGGAGTAATTCAGTAACAGATTAAGATACCTAAATACCTAGATTCAAACACTTAGACACAGGTATCTCTATGGGTGCTGGATATCTGAGGTCCTGTGGTGTCAAGAGAGATGTGGCCAGTATGGTTGAAGGTGTGGAGATGTGTCCAGATATAAATGGTTAAAAGTGTCCAGATAGAAATATAGTTTGTGGTGGCTTCAGTGGCTCTAGGGTTCACTGATCAGGTCCAGTTTGTCCCTTCCTTGTAGACATCTGCATTTATGTGTCTTAAACGAAAATTTGTCTCATTTCTGAAAGTTTGGTTTGAATTGTCTGTTTTATACACAACACTGGGGTGAAGTTTACCATGTCCTATGTGTAGCTGCTTCTTCTGATTATAAAATGAGTTGGGAAAAAGAAACTCGTGTAGATATCTGCAATGCCCTTGTGAATCCCACACTTGGCTGCTCATGCCTGTTTGCATTGGCCAGTTCTGTGTTGTCCTGTGTTCCTGGTTAATAGTACATTACATTGCAGAGGAAAGACTTGCCTTTTTGAAAGTGAAAACTCAAGCTTTCTGAGTAAGAAAGATGAGATTCCTGGGCTTGTTTCAGCCTCCTTGTCAGGTTCCAAGTTAGGAACTTACTATCCTTTCAGTGTCTCACTTCTCCCAAATGTCCCACAGTATCCCCTCCAGGAGCCAGAAGACAACCAGACACGCAAAGCAAATTTCCTGGGATAAGGCCAGCTGATGGCAGGATACAGGCTCCCCACATTCCCATCACCCATACCCAACCACTACCACATGTTGTTGCTCAAGGAAAAGTGAACAAAATATTTCAGTACCTCTCATTTGAATAATTAATGTTTCCACCCATAGTTCCTTGAGTGGTTTACTTTTGCCAGCTATTTTATGTTTAGGCATTTTCAGAAGCAGTTTAGAAAAGCTGAAGAGAATGCCAACACATTTGCTGCCTGAAGGCACTCCCAAGAAGATTGATTCTGAAGTCCTCAAAGAGAGATTTGTGAGTTTTCCCTATGTGGAGCAGTGGTGCAGTGAAGACACACGTACATAAGAGGGGGTGAATGTGTTTATGTTCTGGACTGTAAAAACATGGATTTCCAATGAGCTGTATGTAGTCTCTTGTTAGAGGTGGTAGCCCCATATCATCACCTCTTTGAAGCACAGAAGAAATTCAGCTCTCCTTGACAGACCTGAAGGTAGTTGCAGCATCCAAAAGAGCATTTAATGGCATCTGTCACTGCACAGACTTTGTGTACCTTGCCCTGGAGCCACTGTGTCAGCCAGGGACACTGTGGGAGATGAGAGTTTTCCTTCAGGGACATCACTTTGTACCTGAGACATGCATGGCAAAAAGTTGGTTCATTTATTTAGTCTGCTTTCCTGCAGAATAAGAGTTTCTGTATTCACAGACTCATGTTCTCCTCCACTCCTTATATGACTTTTGAACTTGTTGGCTTGTTTCAAACAGACCTGATGGAGCACAAGAGCAAGGGGTGCAAAGGCTTGCAGGGGTAGTGGAAATGTGTAAAAGACAGAGATGTGAGACCCTAGTTGTGCTCTTATAAGACAATGAGAGCAGAATACACAATATAAAATTTTTGATATTGGGAAAAAATCTTGTGAGACCTGACACCCTCTCAGACACCAGAATCGGGCAGTTACAGGTCACCAATGTCACCAGTCTATAGAAAACCAAGCATCCTTGTCTCCTCTGCTCAGGAAACTTCCTGAGGCTGTTCCTATAAATGCTGTGACTGACTTTGTGCCCTGACCCATGGGAGCTGAAGGAGGTGCAGCAGCCAGTCTGGGCATGGGTAGCACTCTGCTAGTTGGCTTTCACATCTTGGAAAATGGCACATTTCTCTTTGCAGGTGGTTTCAGGCCTTTCCACCTGCATGTCTCCAGCCTGTGCTGAAGGTTACCCTGCAACTGCAATTGAACAGCAATTCATTAAATAATTTGCCAGAGGATCTAAATCAGAGTTAAAGCAAGGAAACACCCTTTTACACTTGCAAACATGTCTCAGTGCAGCAGAAACTCATCAGTGTGTCTGCCACAGGTGCTTTGCTGGGTGCTCCAGGCTCAGAAGGGGTCCTGCAGCAGGTTTGCTCTTCAGATGCTGAGAGCAGGTCCTGGTGTTTTTGGTCACTGCACTGGACTGGGAAAGAACTGGGCATCACACCAACAGGGTCTGTGCTGTATCTTGCCCTCTTCTCCCTCTCACCATCTGGGTGCCTTAATGAAGAGACAGGGAGCTGGTAGAAAAAAACACAGGATTCTTCAAAATCCAGACAAAATTGTTGACGGCATCTGCACCTTTTGTTGTTACTAAGAGCAAAAGAGAGGGAAAATTATTCCCAGTTTCTTGGAACCTGATTATTTTTTTAGTTAAATTCATCAGCAATGACAGTGCTGTCCTTGAGGAGGTGTTCTTTTGAAGGATAGCACCCTGGTGACAGCAGGTAGAGCAGTAGCTGCATGGCCCTTCTCACTCAGGTTTGCTTAATGAGCCAGAAGAACTTGAAAACCCTGGCGAGAATGGGACCCCCAGGAGCAGCCAAGGCCAGCCTCGCCTCCTGATCTTACCTTTCTTCATTTGGCCTGACGTTTTTGTTGCAGATGTGTAGCCTGTAGCAGGGAGTTGAGGGAATGGAACTTTATGGAGAGTGAGTGAGCACAGGCAGAGAGCCAAAGGAAAGATGTGAAAAATGGACAAGCGAGGCCATGTGAGTGGCAAGGGTCACCCTGCAGAGGTCATCAGGGCAAACGTGCACAAAGAAGGGACAAAGCAAAGGCATTTCCTTCCTTCCCTCTCTATCTTACATGGAGTTAGTGCCCCCCTTCTGATATTGCAGAGAAACAAGAGTACAAAGTGGATTTAGTGTCCAGCCTTGGCGAGATGCAGGGGTGGATGGGGTTCCCCTTGCAGACCTTTGCCTCAGACTGTGGCTTACCATTTGCAAGACAAGGTCCCAGAAAAACAACTTGCATCCCTCCCCTCACTGTCCCGAGACCTCCTGCCTCAGCTTCTGTGTATGCACAGGGGCCATTTTGTTTTGCTAAAAAGACACTTTTAAAATCCCCTGTCCTGAAATCCTGAGGGTGGTAAAATGGGCTGCTGGGGACCTGTGCAGGAGCTGTGCAGAACTCCCTCTGGGATCTTGGGGAGGCAAGATGGAGAGCTAAGGCCAAGGACTGAGTATTATAACTATGGTATTTATTAGACAAGTAGATGCTCCTGCAGACTTCCAAGCTCTGCTTGCCAAGCCTGCCTATCAGCCTACCTCCACTTAATTTCTTCACTTCCCCTGCCACATTGGAGCATCCTCTCCTTGGTGCTCACAGGCCACAAAGTCTCCCAAGGAGACAGGTCCTCTCCCCCACTCTCTCCATAGCCATTATATTCCTGCTTAGGTGGCTCATGAGACCCTGCATCCTTCCCCAGCATCCCTCTGGATGTAGGGATGTGTAATGGAGGGCTGCTCCCTTTCCAGGCTGCAATCAGCCTCCATCTGCTTCTCTGCCACCCTGCCTTTGACCATCTGCAGTCTGGGACTGAGGCAATTTTCCAGTGACTGGGAGGACTGCAATGTAGTCGTGCATTTCTGTACCCGAGCAGGTGTTTCCATATAAGGAAGTGAAGCTAGAATTTTCTATAGCCTGCTCGCTGTAATTGGCTCGGTCCCAACACAGACACAGTGATAGGACTTTAGAAGTGCACCTCAAAGCCTAGTGTCCATCTCATTGGGCCAAGAGCCAAAAAAGCCCACCTAGACCATCGAGTACTAAAGGGCCTGCATAAGGGTACACGAGGCTTTTTGGGAGTGCCTTAGCTTGTGTAGCTTTGCTTGGTACACGGTGCTCGGCTTATCTCTTTTCATTTTGTAACGTTTATTATTTTTCCTGTTATTAAAACTTTATTTTACAAAGCATATCCTGGGAAGCCGTCTCTCTATTTTATTAAGCCATTTCTCCGCTGGCTGGACCCTCGGAGTTATCGGGAGAAATCTCGATAAATGGCGCCCGAACAGGGACCCTACATTAGGGTAACTGAATCAAAGTTTGCTGACAGAGAGCCCTCACGTTCAGCTAGGCCATTTTGCTCTTAGTTTCGTTTTTTTAAAAGCGAGCTCGTGGTGGTTTTTTTGGTCGTGAAAATAAAACCACATTTTTGGGTCAAAAAGGCTGAGAAGGAGCCTTTTGACTGAACCCCTATACCAGTGAGAGGGGGTCTTTGCCAGACACCGATTCTAGTACAAAGTGGATTACTCTTTAGAAGAGAGAAGCTGCAGTCTAGCAGAGCTGGAGAACAGCTAATCACCGAGTGACCTGAGAGAGTCGGAGACAACCAAGAGCTGCCGGGAGATCACAAGAGCCATTCTGGTGAGTGACAATGGGGACCCGGCAATCCGTAGAACAGCGAGACACCTTTTGTTATTTTAATTATAAACTGACTATTCAAGACTATAAGTTTGAGAGGAAAGAACTTAAAAAACTTGTGAAATGGGTCTATAAGAAGTATCCGGACACTAATACAGCTGAAACAGTAACAGTGGAATTTTGAGACAAAATAGGATTGAAGTTGTATAATTCAAAGAAAAAATCTGTGTTAAAATTAAGACCCATCTTTAAAACTGTGTTAGACTTTGTAACAGAAGAAGGCGAAAGGCTCAGCAGTGAAAAAACACTTGAAACTGCAGAAAGAGAAACCTTGGGAAAAGCCTCTAAAAGCAACCATAAAAAAGGAGCCCAGAAAGTAAAATGCAAAAAGGCTCCTGCTCACCTTAGACATGAAGATAAAAATCCAAGTTCTGATGCCCCAAGTCCCAAAAAAAACCGGTTTGATTTACTCCCGAGAAGCAGGCAGGGAAGGGCTCAAAGCCCTCCCCCAAGCCGTCCTCAGACCCCCGGAGTGAGACCTGTGCCAGCCGTGGCCAAGCAGGCAAAGATTCCATTCCAACCGCCCTCCCCTCCCCCTCAGTCACCCAGTACGAGATTCGGGCGATCCCGGTCCGTTAATTTTGAGCGCGCGAGTTTTGAACAAAGCCCTGAAAGCGCGGGCTCACAGAACAAAGAAAACGTGGAATTCTCCCCATCTCTGAGGCAGAAACTGTAGCTCCAGGTGGGCGGGCTCAGTACAGCCCGACGCTGCGGCACGCCCCATCTGATGTGTCGCTCAGCTCCTCCCACTCCAGCACGGGAGGCTCCCCCTCCATGGGCAGTCCCAAGCCTCGGGCACCGCCCTGGGTTGCCACCCACAGCCTGGACAAACACGCCCTGGCTGTGACGAGCGTGGGAACCGGATGTGACATCCCGGAACTTGCCCTCCCCAAGATGGCGGCGCCCATGCCGGAGAAATGTAAACAAACTCCGATGAAAAATCAGAAGGTTTCCCACACGTCCTGCAGTTTCTCTGATGATTCAGAGGATTCATCAGCCAGCATAGACCCCTGGCACAAGATAAGGAAAGAAACCAGCACCCCAGAGCCAGCCCGGCTCTGGCGACAGGAGACCAAAACAAAACAAAAACAAGGACAGAGCAAGACTGAAGCAGTGAAAGTTTATCATCGTCTAAAACCCTCCAAGAAAACAGAACAGAGACAGCTAACAGTTCAATTCCAGCAGCCAAGATACAAAGTAGACTTCGTCCAAAAGAAGACTGTCATGAAAACCACCACAAGAATCCACCAAAGCAGCAGGCTCAAAATACCTTAAAACCCTGACCTATTCTTTTATTTTGCAGTTTTAACAAGAAACCCAGAACTTTGTAAGTTAATTTTTTCATTAAAATCTCAAAAAGACTACCAAGTAATTCCAAAACAAAAGGTTTTTCTTTTCTGTTTTGTCAATTAAGCAAGAAGATTGTAATAACTTACCCAAAAATTTATATTCCAAACTAATTATAAAAGCGAATTCCTAAATAATTTTTCCTTTACAGGAAAAGATTCTGCAAAAATATTTTGCTTGCTCATATCTTTAATTGAAATAGTTAATTCAAAATTCAAAAGTTTTAAAAAATAGCCCGTATAAATATTACAAAAAAAAAATTATTAAATTCATCTCTATAATTAAATTGAAAACCTTTCAAAATTCATACTCCTCTAAAAACAATTAGTTTTATAAATAAGTCAAGAAAATCTAAAATCTCATAACCATGTAGTAAAATCCTAACACCAAAAAATAAAAATAAGATTTTAAGAAAGTCTAAAAACTATATCTCAAAACCAAAAAAGAACAACTGTCTACATGTTTTTCAAAGTTCATATTTTATGTTTACAAATTTTTATGTTGCAAGTTTGGTAGAGGGAGCGAAGACCTCTCAAAAAGAAAAAGTTCTAATCAATTGTAAAAATCACATTAAAATACTAATCTTTTTCCTTTTTTCTCAACAGCAACTGTATTGTGTCACATGTTAAAGCAAACACTAAACTCCTAAGTTTTATAGCAAATAGCAAGGTAACAGCAAACTTTTAACCATACATCAAAATACATCAGCTCTTGTAAAAAGTGTCGCATATATCTCAAAGTCAAATTAAGACAATTGTGCAACCATGCCCAAACTACCAAACACTAACTACACCATCAATCAAACAAATTCACTTGTCTAACCACACACTTTTTAAAGTATGTTCTACCTCAACACATAAAGGAGAAAAAGACCAAAAAAGACAATTAAAACATCTCTTGTAAACATTTCTCATTCCTAAATGTACAGTTCTTAAAATTACAGAAGTTTTTCAACATATCAAATTTACCACATATTATAACTAATTCATTCAAAAGCCAATCTATTGTTAAAAAACACACAAACAGCTAAAAATGCTCTTTAAAAGATAAAAATGGGAAAGAGTGTAGTGCTTTCTATTATAGAAAGGTTGAACAAAGTTATATATATGTTTTTTAATCTCTCATATTCATAAAAATTCTGAAAACAAGACAAATTTTAGAGCCTGTCCTTTATGGCAGGGAGAGAAGTTTTGTTTGTCTCCACAGGTACAGACTCTAAGAAAGTTCCTGCAAAAGAAGTTGAGTCACAACTACAAAAGAAGAAAGGAGAGCAGAACACACCTCAAGAAGAGCATGCAAAAGGACCCAGAGTGACCACAGACTGTGTCTTCAAAAAGACTTCTGCATTTTGACACAGCCCAGCACTATAGACACTGAAATACGTTTGAAGCAGAGACTTAAGTTTTATAAAAGTTGCACTGTTAAAATTTTTGAAGTTATTGTCATGTCAAAATTGTTCGTTGTTGTATGTTAAAAGTTATTATCAAATCTTTATGTAGAAGAAAAAGAAAATATAGTTCACTTGAAAAAATCTCCCCAAACAAAAAGTAAAATAAGATTCATATGTAATTTGAGACTAAATATTAAATTTTAAAGATTGGCTAATAAAAAGAAAGTACCAAATTTAAAATTTTGTAATCCATAAAACTACAGCTTAACTATAAACCAACTTGTTAAATAACAATAAGTTATTGACACAATCACAATTATGAACAAAAGTGAGAATTTTTTCAAAGTAACTATTTCTCTTTTTTTTTCTTTTTTTAATATGATTTTACAGGGTGAGATGTAGTCGTGCATTTCTGTACCCGAGCAGGTGTTTCCATATAAGGAAGTGAAGCTAGAATTTTCTATAGCCTGCTCGCTGTAATTGGCTCGGTCCCAACACAGACACAGTGATAGGGCTTTAGAAGTGCACCTCAAAGCCTAGTGTCCATCTCATTGGGCCAAGAGCCAAAAAAGCCCACCTAGACCATCGAGTACTAAAGGGCCTGCATAAGGGTACACGAGGCTTTTTGGGAGTGCCTTAGCCTGTGTAGCTTTGCTTGGTACACGGTGCTCGGCTTATCTCTTTTCATTTTGTAACGTTTATTATTTTTCCTGTTATTAAAACTTTATTTTACAAAGCATATCCTGGGAAGCCGTCTCGCTATTTTATTAAGCCATTTCTCCGCTGGCTGGACCCTCGGAGTTATCGGGAGAAATCTCGATACTGCAACACAGAGCACGTCATTCCTCCCTCCCTGACCTACCAGATGTGATTTCCAACACCAAGATCCTCAAGTTTCAGTTTCCCCCACTCAAACCCCAAGTGCTGGAGATGCAAAGATGCCTAGTATGTCGACAGTCTGACATTAATTAATTATATGGCACTGAGGCTGTGATTCTGAACTAGTAGTTTAATTTAAACTGGTCTGATCCCTGAAATCATCTGTAATTAACAGAAAGAATCCCTAGAAGAGAAATTGGAGTCAAGTTGAAAAACTCCCTCTCTTCCCCAGATTCAGTCTGATAAGAATGATAAGCAAACTTTATGTGGTAAAAGAGAAGATTGTCATGATGAACAGCTTGAAGTGGTCTGGATGTTTTGTGTTGGTGTTTCTTGCCTCCTGTACTACTCTCAGTGTTTCATCAAGGTTTACACACTGCCATCCTGAGTTACCTTGCCAAGTAAGTACATTTCTAATACAAAGACAGCCCCTGTCCCGAGTACAGCTGCCATCATCCCTCACCTTTCTTGAGCCCACTGTATGGGATAAAATTCCCATTTTTCCTTCCTTGACAGATTATATCTACTATGTGAGATCACCAGGGCTAATGTGCCTGCTTTGGGACAAGGATGTGGAACTCTCCCTCTTTCCCACTGAAATACGCTGGCAGGCAGTCTGAGCACTGAAGCAGCAGCCCATTGCTTCTCCAGCTGCCCACTGATGATACCCAGCAGCATGCTGGGGGCCCTGGGGTGCTTGGCAGCCGTGTCCAGCCCCCTGCTCCTGCCCCAGCCCCTGTGCTGCCTCCCATCCCGCAGCAGTGAGAGCCAGCCACCGACTCCCTGAGGGATTCTCACCAACCAACCTGACTGGGTCAGGCATACCAGAGCTGATGTGCCTACCACAGACATCTGTCCCAAGAAATAAATCAGCCCCCTAAACATGAAGAACTGATATTACAAAAGTCAATAGGGAAATATCTTTTTTCGGACAGAGGGCAGAAATTTCACACATTTCTCACATAAAGTTAACATTATTCCTTAGGGATCTGATGCACTTTTATATTACATTTTGAGAAATAATACTTATAAAAGATTAATCCTTTTCTGGCATAAACTGGAGTAGCTCTTATGTTTCTGCCTTCAGAGATTTCAGGGACCACAGATTCTGAAGATGCTGACAGCTTCCACTTCCACACATGAGAGATACATTTATATTCAGATCACATTTTAACATTTTAATTGGACAGCATGAATGAAAGGACATTAATTTAATAATTAAGTTCAGGAATAAGAAAAGCATGTGCATTACTCACTAGAGCCTGCTGTGTTAACTTGGATTGCTTGGGAACAGGATGGTCAACCCAGTGCTGCTGCTTCCCACTCCAGCAGAAAAGCTCTGGTGCTTCAGCAATCACTAGGCAGGCAGGCAGAGGGTCATGGAGAAGTTTGAGACCATCAGCTGTGATTTTTTTTTTGGTGGCACACCCCTCTTGGGAAGGTGAATTCGGGCCACTCACAGGCTTGCTGTCTGCCTGGACACTGGATCTGTCTCTGGACAAGGCTGCAGGTGGCTCTCAAAATGCAGATTAGATACATCTGGAATAAAAGTGTGCTGGGAAACTGCAAAATATTCTGAACCTAAGACTGAACCATGGGAATATGTTAAGCAAGTTAGCAAGGAGAAGCTCACTGTGACTAGGGAGCAAAGCTTTGCTGACTGGGGCTGATTATTAAAGGACACAGCACTCTAAAGTTCACCCCTGTTTGAGTATATCTGTAATTCATTGTCTAAAGAAACATATAACCTTCACTTTTCAGAACTGTTTTGATCCATTTCCTCATCCAACTAACCACCATTTTCTGTTTTCTCAATGATTTTTACATTGTGTTTGGCAACAACCCTGTTTTCATCACCTAGAAACTCAATATTCAGAGCAAAACCTCTCCAGCTGGCTCATGTGCCAGAGTCTGCATACCTTCAGCAAGAGAATCTGCAAAACTGTACTGAATAAATGTCTGCTTTTGCTACTATTTTAAAAAACACACCCCAGATGAAAGGTTCCTCTGAATGAATTTTCAGCAGGTTTGTGCTTGCAAGGGCCTGTCAGTAGAAGGCACACTTCCAAACTTGATCCGAGGGCAACCAACAGAAAGCTTTCAGACATTTTATGGAACCAGGGTTTGGCCCATGGGTAATTCTGACAGTGGCTGGAGAGAGCAAGCCCAGAGCACTAGCAGAAGGCATATGTGCTCTTGCAGCACAGCTTAAACCTCTGCAACAGGGCTCTGTGGGACCTGAGAAGAAATTGCATTGCATACTCAGTCCCTGCATACAGAGATTTTTTTCCCCCACCACGGATTTAATTGTTTACTGGCTCTCAAGGTGTCAGTGTTTTCATATTTCCTATGTCTGTATCATAGAATTAGCAAGAGATTTCTAGAACAGCAATGTCTTCCATTCCTGGCTACATTTCTTCTAGCTAATTGTGACAACAACTCAGGCAGCAAAGACAACTCCTCACAGTTCCATGGACATACCAGGGGCTGTCAAGGAAGAAATGTCTTCATGCACAGGCTGGGGCACACAGCAGCCTGAGATTGGCAGCAGCCACCCAGGGCAGCATATTCCAATGTACCACAGAGGTTTCTGTACTCAGGGGCAGCAGGGGCTCTGGGAGATGCTCAGGGTCTGAGGACTGTCCCACTCTATGAATCACCAGAGCAGCAACGCACAGAATGACTGGTGGCACCTGCCCTCCAACACCTGCCAAGCACAGTGGGCACTTGGTGAGGAGGGCTCAGGGTGCCTGCACAGAAGGGTGGACTGTTCTGCTCTCACATCACCTGAATTCCCTTAGTTCAAAGCCTTCATAAAGCCCCTCCATGCCCCATGCACAAACTCCTTCCCTGCAAAGTAATTTTAAAATTGTTCGATAAAATATTTCATTTTTTAACCTCTTTCTTCTGCCTGTGAGAAAGCACAAATGATTATGAGACAAATAAAATATCTGCAGGTCACAGTTCTTTCTGCCTTCCCCTCTGTAGGGGATGGTCACATTGGATGGAGGTAAGTCATTCTATTTTATTGTTTGTATGTGGGACCACATCACTCATGGACAGATTATAACCTCTTTGTGGCAGTGTTTGAGAGAACTAATATGTCTTTCTTCATGAAATCTCTGATACTGCAAAGAATATGAAAAGGCAGATTGAAAAGTTTCTTGTATCTCTCTTGAAAATCCAAACCAGTCTCTAAATGTGAACTGTATGTGTTTCAGATGCCCACCGTAGAACAGGCAAAGTGACCCACTGCAAACTCCTCCCTCTGCACCTTAAAGTCCAAAATCAGATTACTCTCTTGTGATGTTCACACAGGATCCAATACAATTAAAGTCATCATCCCCCAAATTCTTTGATGGAAGCCATTTTCTCTAGCCAGAGTTTATCCTATTTTCCCTGCAAGTTTCTCTTCTCCCTTATCAGGGGGCTGTGGCACAGTGCCATCCATAGCACATGATAGCTGAAAGCCTCCTGAATACCTTGAAAAATTTCAGACTTAATTTGTTTAATTTTCCTCCCATTTTCCTCTAATTTAACATTCCCTTATGGGGTACAGTCTTCTGGCCTGCCTACCCATCTTTTCTCTTTTGGTGCTTAAAGGCACCTGCATTGACCAGCCTAAGATGCCCCCTCTAGCAATCACAGGCAGCATGACCAGAGTGTCGGGCTTTTCACTGTCCCAAAATTAGCATAAGAAACTGGCATATGGACTGTGACTGTAGGCAAATGTGACCTTTTCAGAGGCTGACTTTATTTATTTATTCTGCTGCCATTTATTTCTATGTTAAAACAAACAAACAAAACGTCAGGGGCATGGCAGTGCACTGTCTCCCGGACCTGCTAACAATAAATAATTACCATACCTCTGACTAGCAACACTTCTTCATTGAACAGTAATTAAGATTGCAGCCACAGCCTGGGACACAGGCTGAGTACACAGCAAGACCATCATTAGCATTTCCAGTTCCTCTGCACTTTCACTTAGGTGGTAAGGTTCCAGACACGAGCTCCCCCGTGGCTGTCCATGTTTCTGCATGCTGGCACTGATGGGAGAAAACTGAGTGGCACACACGGCCCTGTTTGCCATTGGACCTGTACATCACATGTTTCTATAACCTCACATTATTTTGGGGAAAACCAGCTTGTGTGAGGTCTTAAAGCACACAGATGGACATGCATGGTAATTTTTTGCCTGCTCTGGAAAGCTCTCTCCCTCTCTGGCCTCTGGGACCATTTCCCTTGGCACAGCCTCCCACAGGGCTCGCTGTCAGCCACACTCTGAGTCATGCTGGAGTCCCCCCCAAGTGTACTTGAGAGGGGTCAGAGCCTCACTTCTTTCTTCTCCCAGCTCCCTGCCTGCTCTGAAGCTTTCACCCAGCCAGGAGGATGGGCTTCTGTGTGCTCTTCATCCCCTCCTGTATGTCCCTCTGCATGAGACCTCTGTATCTGCAGGGCTGGATATTAATGAGTTTGAGAGAACACACCAGCTTCCAGATTAATTAGAATAAATCACCCACCAGAAGTCTCAATCAGCCCTGCTCTCCCCATTTCACAGAGAAAGATGTTTCTGCATGCCTACCTCCCATCACATACCGCAACCTCCCTTCATTTTCTCCTTATCACATGGCAACTTACTGTCTACCCAGGTAAATAAATAGTACAGCATAGAACCATAGAAACACTGAGGTTGGAAAAGACCTCAGAGGTCATTGAGTCCAACTGCTAACCCAGCACTGCCAAGTCCACCACTAAACATCAGCCCTTCCCTGGACAGACCCTCTTGCTCCATGTGTTCAAAGTTCACAGAGAGACAAAAGCCCTGGCACGAGGTTAATGGTAGCTCATCTGAGCAGATCTTTCTTTTTGACAAAGACAGATCCTTGAGCTTCTTTGCCATCTCAGTGTCGGTCCCTGCTGTCCGCAGAGGCTGCCAGTGCTAAGCATGTAAAAATATTGTGCAAAGAAAAGAATCAGTCATGATTTTGCAGTATTGTCTCCCAGTTTAATAACCCCATTTAATTAGAAATCAGAGGTAACAACCATGGCAGGTAAATTTAATATAAATTCCAAAACATCTGAGAGTGAAGGAATTTCACCATCTCTAATAATCTTGTTAAGAAAAATGTCCCTGAAGTTGCAGGTTTCTGCCGTGTGTCTCTCCCCACACCACACAGCTCCATCCCACTCTAACCATTCCAGAGGACTGACACAGGCCACCAGCCCATTTCTGTGTCTGCTGCAGGGTGCCCTGACAAACCCAAGCTCACGAGGGCAGGTGTGGAGAGCACACAGACCTGTGGCCGTGCAGGGTCAGGAGCAGGCTGAAATGGTGACACCGTGGTCAGTCCCATCAGCCTAAGCACTCAATACTTTTCCATTCCAGAGCAGATTTGCCTTCATCTAATCAGCTGTGAACAAGACAAGAGCTACATTTTCTATTTTTTAGCATCACCCAAGAAACCCATGTTGTGAGAGGCAAGGATATTTGCACAGGCTTAACTTTAGTGACCTGATACCTCTACAGCAATCCCAAGAGGAACACAACATGTTAATGTGTGTCCAAAGGTTTCTGAGCCAAGCTGAGAAGCTGAGGGCACAGCAGGATTTGCATCCCCCAGGCACCGGTGACTTTCACACACATGGAAAAGGTGGAAAAAAGCCATGCAGAGGGTTTTTTTCCCAGAGCACCCCGTGCCCATGCCTGCAGCCCCTGCAGTGAGGCAGGAGCAGCCCCGAGGTCTCCAGGCAGGCAGCAGGAGAGCTCCCAGTGTGCAGGGGGACATCCATTTCTGTGGGAAGGGAGACATTCTACACCACACATGTGGGTAGAGCCCAGTCGTGCTGCTCACTGACCTACATGAATGGGACCTCCCAGGTGAGGGAGTGAAGGAGGGAGAGCCAAGCCTGACAAAACCAGAAGGGTCACTGCAGCCCCTCCTGAAAGGCAGCAGCACTGGGGCACAGAGCAGAGCCTTTGGATGGGAAACAGGGAGCACTCCCAGCCACACTGGGAGCTCAACAGGTACAGGGGAACCCATCTTCTCCTGGCTCTTGCATCCCACTGAGCAGAACATGCGAAATACTGGTTCAGCCAGGACTTAACCCTGCAAAGCTTTCCTCCTGTGTGTCCCACTGAAGCCTGAGGGACTGCAACCACCTCCAAATGTGTGCCAGCTCAGAGGTGACACAACAACCCACACAACAAGCAGCACCCCCTCTTTCCATTTTAAGGAAAGCTGCTCATATATCAGCACCAGCACAGTGTTTCAGATTGCTGAGCGTCCTCTTGAATAACTAGACAGCAGTGAGTAATATGTATTTACATACATTATGGTCTATTCCCCCAGTGGAAGGCGATTTGTGCAGATACCTTCCATTAATGTTAGGGGGAGTCATTCACATAAATCCTCCGCACATTAATGGCCCATTGAGCCTCCCCTGTGTAGTCGTTCGTGTTGCTGCATTTAGTGAGTGCGACATAAACGTGGCCAAGTTAATATGCAAATAAATTCAAGTATTTACTGAGCCATAAGAGATAGTTACTAGGCACATCTCATTCATCGTTTACAGGGAAATAGATGGAGGCTGCCAGATTAAATTGGGAGATAAATGCTACAAACATTTTTTTGAGGCAACAGGGTACTGAGTCTCCACATATACATAAATAGTGATCATAAAGAGTTTCTTGAAGACATCCTCTCTTATGTTTGTTTTTACTGTGTGAGTGTCTATACTACACATCTGCACTGAAGCACTATCTGTTGCATTGCTGTTGCCTGACAGTGGCACTGGAGTCCCTTCTGTCCCTAAGGGACAAAGGAGCATCTCTGCTCACTCACTCACCACCTCCTTAGCAGCTGCACAAGCTGCAGGAAGGGAACATTGTCACCTCGAAAAGATGGGCCACCCACTACAGCTCCCTTTTTCCCAGCACCAAAATGTGAGCTCTTCCTTTACTGATGCAGGAAAGAGAGGTGAGGCTTCTTGTGCCATTTCTTCTCACAGATGTTCTCTTGAGAATCTGCACTGGGCATTTGCAAAACAAGAGCCCTCACCAGGTCTGTGCTTTTCTGAGGCAGAAAACAGACATCTTCTGTGGAAAGGAGATCTTAAAAATGCATCAGATACAGTATTATTGAAGTCCTCCTTCAGTTCCCTCTGCATGATTTTTAAGATGACATGTCAAAGGGATGTGTCCTCCACAAGATACTTCTTCCTAGGGGTAATGAAGTAACACTGATTTGCTTTATTCTTTCTGATGGAGAACAAGGAAAAATTCTCTATCTCTATTGCACAGCTCAATAGGATAGTTCCCATGCACATATGGAAATGTGCATGGGAAATATGGATGGAAATATGCAGATACATATATTAAAATGCCTTATCTACCATTAGACTCCACAGCATCTGCTGGACTGAAATCCTATTGATGCTGTGGGCTTTTTCATAGGAGTCACCAACAAACCCCTGAAGTAATCCTAGAAACCTTGTGTTGACTCTGGGCTGGTGGATCTGTCCAAGCTTTAGAGCACAGCAATGAGTGTGAGCAGTCATTTCCCTCCAGAGACAGACTCAGGCACAGTGGCAGCTCAGCCCAAAACAAAAATTATAGCACAGACAAGAGAAAACCTCACAATCTCTCAAGTTCTTTAATATGGAACTCCTACTTGTGATGCTGCCCTTTGGATTTGTCCTTAGCTAAAACCCCGGAGCTCTCTTTTGCCCTGTTCAGTGCCTCTCCTTTCAAGATCTCTTCTGGGTACCATCTCTGGCCAGGTTTGAAGACCTCTCCCAAACCTTTACTCCTGCCTTCCGTCACGTTTCTCTCCCCAGAGCGTCCACAGGTCTCAATGGCTGCAAACCACTTGGGTACTTTGGAAACTGGATGATTTTACACACTGATTCTGTAAAACAAGGGTTTCACCAGAAAGCAGCTTGTGACCCCTTGCTGCCTCCCCAGGAGAGCCTCCACGGCTCCTTGCAAGGTGCAGTGCTGATCTCATGGCTCAGGTCTGCCCATTTCCCCAAATCCAGGCTGCTGTGGGGCTGGGGAGCAGCAGGTGCCCAAGAAATGACTTTGGCAAGAGGACAGGAGGTGGCAATAGGACACCCAGCAAACAAGACCAGAGGTGATCCCTCATTCCACCTTTCCTTTCTCTTGCCTTGATAGACTGAATGTTTGAGTGACACCTTCCCTCTGACTGTGAGTTCATAGGGCCTAAACACTCACTGCAGCCTCTCAGGATGACAACTACCATAATTCTCCATAAATCTGCCTGTGGTGCAAGGCAAGGTCTTGGGTTAAAAATCTCCCTGTCTGTGTTGTCTTTCCTGGCAGGAAGAAATCACTGGGGGCCAATGCTGCTTACAGGCTTCCAGGTCAACAAGGACTTATCCTGCATTTTGGGGACATGGTGGTTTACATGTTGCTCCTATTTAGCTCCTTCACTGAAACCTCAGGTGTTTGACACCTGCAGGAAGATGGGCTGAAACAAGAAAGCATCTCACACCTCCCCTGCACCTCCCACCAAGTAAAATACAATACATCTTGTGGCAGCTCCCTCAGACCATTGACAAACCAGTGGAAGCACAGAGAGATGGAGGCAAGCATCATGAAAAGGTGTTTATACAAGAGAGAGGCAGGGCAGCTCTCAGAGGCTCACCCCTCAGCAAAAGGCAACACGTGCACACGTGCTGCTCATGTCCGAGGAGCATCACAGAGAAACATAGCTGATCTTTTCAAACTACTTGAGACCACAGGAGGCCACAAGGAATCACTTATCACTGCACATGCTGTGGGATGAACTTTCTGCAGTTCTCCCTGAGAAAGCAAGGCTTGCACAGGTGCCAGCAGAAGTCCAGCAACTGAGCAGCTGCCACTCCCTGGCACCCTGTGCTGAGGTGGGAGCAGTGTACAGAGCCAGACACTACTTCAGGTGCAGCACCAGTTCCAGCTATCAAGGAAAGCACATCTGTACCAGTGTGTATCTGGGGTACAGCTGCAGGTGGCCTTAGCCAGCTGCCCATCTCCCGAGCCAGGGCCTCGGAGCTGCAGTGGCAGGAAGGTGGGCAGTGCCTGCATGCCAGGGCAGGACTAACAGAGCAGCGAGACCTTGGGCCTCCCTCTCCCTGTGCCAGGTGCAGCCCCTTCCCTGCTGCTCCAGCTGCAGCAGAGCTGTGAGGGCACCCAGCATCTGCGTGTGGGGCAGGTGAGGAGCAGCCCTCTATGAGGAGCAGGGTAACCAAAGCCCTCCGAGCAATTTGGGGCACAGCTCTGGATGCTCCAGCTCAGTCACACCTGTCACAAATACAGAAAATGCCAGCAAATACTCCTGAGAGCCCCGGGTATGAAAATACCTGAAGCAACGAGAGCAGCAGCTGGTCCCACGAAGGCTTTTGTCAGTGTGACATTTCAGATGCCGAGCATATCCGGCACTGCTGCACTGCAGGGAAGGGGAGCAGGAAACCAGACCCATATTCCTGGCTGCACTGCCAACTGACCAGAGACACCCCATCCTGTGCACCTCACACCCAAAGTGAACAGAGTAACAAACTCCACAGGGGGAAAGGGAAAGGCTAGCATTTATAGCACCATTTCTTCTGTACGATGAGAATCACCCCTAAAGAGGAGGTCAGTATAAACTGCAAGGCTCCAGCAAAGTGTTCTGTTCAAGAGGAATTATTCATCCTTCAGTGGAATATAATTACACATCCAGACTCTCTCTGTACAATCCTTTATTCAAGCCAAATTTACACAATTTCCTAAAGAGAACAGTCAATCTTAATGAATGACTTACAGGTTCATCATCTTTAATAAGGCTTTATTAAAAAAATAACATCAAAAGTTTGGAAGTTTAATAAATTTTAACTCCACCTTCACTGCACATCACCTTTTCTTTTGTTAATTTCTTCATTCTCATCAACAGAAGAGCTTGGTGCAATGATGCTAACTTAGGTTATAAATTCTTTTTAATTTTATTAGTCAATAGCAAATCAGCCAGTACCTTTAGTGCACCAATATATCATGATTGTGTTCAGCAGAGCAATGTGTAATCTCCTGACACACGATTTTGAATCAAGTTTCTTTTCTAATATACAGCAAAATAAAGAGAAAACTTTGCCTCCTTTGTACAGGAAACCAATTCCTTGTGAGGCAACTTGTTATGACAGAATTAATACATGTAATTAATTCTTCCCTCCAAGGTAAGCCTTGAATATTTTTCTTTGCATAAGAAAAGCAATTATTGTTCATTCTCACTATGGAGAGCCAGCACCTGTTAAACACTATAGCTGCTCTTAATGGTCAGCTGGAGAACTCAGCTGGGAGTGTTTTATATAAATAAAGCTGACTCCTCCTTTGCACCATTTTAAAGCTGTAGAGAAAGAAGTAGGGTAGGATTTTAGGGTCTTGGGGTATATTTTCTCATTGTTACTTTTTTTTTAGAGACACCACATGCCATCAAGTATAGTTTATGAAAGTGAACTAAAACCCCCTGAAGAAAACAGGGCTTTGCTGATTTCAGTATTACCAAATATACACATTTCATTTCTTTCAATTTGCAGTAGAAATCATTGCTGTTTTGCTCTCATCAACTATTTCCTGAAGGTCTTCCTTACCCCAAAATGTGCTTTTATCCCTTTTATTTACTTCCCAGGTATGTGTGGGTTCCTTGCCATTTGCAGGAGAGCATGCCTCTGCCTCCAGCTGGAAGCACCCTGGTGTTTCCAAGATAGTGCCAGGAATATGGGCTAGCCTTAGTGATGTGAGTTCAGTCCTCTGCAGGGAAGGAGCCCACAGAGAAGTGGGGATGCTGCTGAATTTGAATCATAGAATCATGGAATATCCTGAGTTGAAAGGGGCCCACAGGATCACTGAAGTCCAGCTTCTATGATTCAACCTAAATGAGATAAATTATCCCATATTTACGATTGGGTTTGAGCTGGCTCCCACTAGAGCTGTGTGTCCTAGGGTGCTGACAGGCACCAGCATGGCCAGGGATGAGGAGGATGGGTGCATCCCCACTGAGGCCAGCCCATGTGCCAGCAGAGAGGCCCTTGCCCAAGTGCCTCCCCAGGGCAGGGCTGGCTGGGGGAGCGGGCAGGAGCCCAGCTGGCAGGGCTTGCCTGTGTCCTGCTACGGGGAGGTGAATGGACCACTGCCCCACACCCCACTTCATCGTTCACCCCACAACCTGACCTCTCTTGCTTTTTCCCTTTTCTTTAATATTACCTAAATTTGAGGGAGGGAAACGTGGTGAGGAGACATCTGTGTAAGGTCACATCTCAGGCTACTGCACCTCTGCTACCATGATCAGGTGCTATATTGTGTTTCTCTTAAAAAAAATAAAAAATTATAAAATTAAAAAAAAAAAAATAAATAAAAAGAAGTTTAACAAATCCCCAAATCTTTGTGTCATGCGTGGAACTAAGGCAATGGCTGAGAGAAAAGCATCCTATTGCAATTTCTTCTCTCTACGTTCCATAGCCCCTGCCAAGCACCTGTGCAGTCATTTTTCAACCCTGCAGGTGAGAAAACTCATAGCAAGTCACTGAATGCCCAAAAAAGAAAATTGCCACTTTCTACCCACCCTTTTCCACAAAACATCAGGAAGTATTTGACTCAAACATTTCCAACAGACATAATAACAGAAACATCAGAGTTACTGCTCTCATCAACAAAGCATTTCTCAAGGTATACCTTCTGCAGTATTCTGATTTAATTCAGCACATGTACTTTTCCTGTTGGTAGATTTTTTTTCCAGTCCCTTTTTCACACTCAATCACTGAAAAACTTGTGCCCCTGGCAGTCTTTCTAATCTAAAGGACAAGTGCATCAGCTAACTAACTTTTATGATGAGACAGAGGAGCTCTGCCTGACCCGGAAAACCACCGTGACATCTGAATTAATATACCAAGTCACCTGCAGCTGGAGAGAACTGGGAGGAACCTCATCTAAATAAAATTACAAAACCTGAACTTGCAAATCTCCAAGCCTTGTTCTCAGCTGGTGTCAGATGAGGCTGGAGCCAGGGAAGTTGTGCCCGATTTACACCGGTGGCTGATTGAACCTGGTGTGCTGAGCTGCACCAGGGACCGGCAGCACCGGGGGGTGGAGGATGCTGTAAGTACTTCTGTAGCACAAAGACACTCTTTAGATTCAAGCCCTGCTCCCACAAAAAACAACATCCCTTTCTTTGCTTTACTTCTCCCGTTGTGCCTTTATTCAATTTGAAACGCCCTTGGTCTGTCCTTGAGGAAAACGTCTTCAGAAGCCTCTTTAACATAAACCCGGGATTAAACAGCAATCCCCCTCCAAGCAGAGCATTCAAGCAACTTTCCTTCCTCAGCTCACCGGGTTAACTTTATTCCTGCCACAAGCCCCGCATGCACCAAATCCAAAAGCAACTTCTTTCTGCCAGACCGCTGCTGTCAGACGAGCCCCAGGAAAAGCAACCAACCCCCCCAGCCATTCAGCAGCGATGGAAAAGTGGAATTACTCACTGAACCACGCGGGCTTCACCCTCTGGCAGAAAACGCTGGGTGCGGGCTGGGGCGGCAGCGGGGCTGGAGGGCTGCGGAGGGACCAGCAGGGCTAGCCGGGTGCCCGCAGGCATCGCAGCCCCGCGCTCCGCCCTCCCTCAAAGTTAGCCCTAAAACACCTGGAAAGACAAACACCAACAACTCTGCCCAAGTGTGCTCCTCAGTGTCTCGCAGAAGCTAAAAGGCTGTTGGTCTCCAAGGGAAAACCCAGCCTGCAAACAGTATTGCTCCCTCCAGTTTTCAGTTAGGCATAAAAATTCAACTTAACATCTGGTTTGAAGATACAAGGAGATTGTAATTAAACTCATTGCTCTATGAACTATACTAAACCCCCAGAACACGTGACATATATATTGTCTGCTACATATATTGCAATATAAATTGCTTTTAAAATGGAAGAGACATTTACCTTGGCAGAAAAAAAAAAAAAAAAAAGACCACTTAGATTCAGGTTTGGAAAAGCCCGAAGCCCCACTGCATGCAGAGTACTGTGTAGTCAGAAGTCTTCACTAACTCACACCCCCCGACACAGACACAGACACGCTCCCGCTGCCGCGCAGCGCACGACGACAGCTCCAGCTGATCCCTGCCTCTCCCCACGGGCACTGCTCCCAGGGCTCGGAAGGGATCTGCTTTGGGAAGAGAGTCTGCAGCTGAGGAGCTGCAAAGGTACCACACACAGACAAGCAGAAAAGAACTGCTCTGACAAGGCTCAGCGACAAACACCAGGTGAAGAAGAAGAAGATGAAGAAGAAGAAGAAAGAGAAGAAGAAATGAAGAAGAAGAAGAAAAAGAAGAAGAAGAAGAATGCTTTCCCCTTACCTATTGCTTAGGCTAAGACACTGAGCAGAATCTTTAGAGAGCCTGGGCATTGGCACCCAAAGGACAGAGGACTTTCAGCACAGGCACAAGGACCCAGCAAAAGCCATCTTCTCCCTGTCTTTTAGCAGTGTAAGTCTCCAGCAGCTCCGCTCTACAGCTGCAAACATCTCATTAGACTAATGCATTCAGCACAGGCAGAAAACTCAATTTACCATAGCTACAGCAATGAATTTCCATTACGATGACAGCTTCAACCACATCATGTCCGGATAAGCAGCCAACCACTGCCTTTTAAAGAACACACGCATTTTACACGCAGAAAACGAGGCCTGCCTGGCGGGTTCCCTTTCCCTTTGCAACTACATCGAGAAGAAAAATTGCCATTTCTTTTTAATTTGGAAATTCTGCAACCTGACAGGTAAAGACATTTGGGCTCTTCCTGCCCCCTCTCCCCCCCCTCAAAACGGCGCTGTCTTTGCAATACAGCGTTGGGCTGCAGTGGGAAGAAGGGGTGTTTGCAACATTTCTGGTCTCACTACCCCTCCTCTGTTGCCATGGAAACAGGACTGTAGCATCAGCCCTTTGTCCCACTCCTGCAGCAGCCTGGCCCGATGCTGAGCTTACGTGATGTGCCACGGATGGGAAGGACCAGTCACTCTGGTTTTGATAATTTACATGGAAATTGAGGGAATGGTGCCTGGCATCTTTCTGCCTGCAACACTGAGGGGGTGTGTGTGGTGTTGGTCACACACACATGCACCTGTACATAAACTCACCAAGTCAGCTCTGTGGAGAATCTTACAGGTATGGCCAGGCAAAGATATTCATAATATAGAGAGATTATATAACCAGTTATGGCTGCCATGTTGTGCCACTTGGGCAGAATGCAGGAGAGGCTTTTTGTTGAATTTCCAGTCACTCATCACAAAAAGTACCAATTCTTCCCTTGTTCAGCAAAGCATTAGCAGCTCTTATCTCCAAAAAAAAAACCAAACCAAACCAAACAAACAACAAAAAAAACCCCAAAAAACACAAAAAAACCCCAAAACAAACAAACAAAAAAGCCCAAACCAACAAAAAACCCCCAATAAAACCAAAAAACCACAACAGCAAAATTCTGTAGTACACATGATAAATAACAGTCGTAATAATCCTGCTATGCTCCATTGACTGCGCCAGATCAAATTATCCCAGCAAAGGGACTTGTCACAGTTGTTTGTGAGTGTTGCACAGCTCCCCCCTGCCCACTTCACACACTTACATACACTGTTACTCAGTGTTCATGGCAAGCCAAATGTGCTCCTCACCTCTCTCTCTTTCCAGTCCCACAAATGCCTCACCGGACAGGCTTGTGGTCATGGCCATCATTTGTGCTGGTTTTGTGCTCCCTGCACACTGGTTTTGAGATAGTTGGGCTTTCTGGGGTTTAGGGGAGTCACTTCTGACTTGCCCCCACAAAACATTAAGCCTGTTTTATTTACCAAGGAAGAAGAGGAAAAGCAGGAAAGCAGAGATCCTGGGTTCTTTGTACCGATGAGAGCCAGGGCTTTGCTGGTCCCCTTCCCTGTCAGTGGGGAGAAGGGCAAACACCTGCCCACTAGTGACTGTGAGCAAGCTGAGATGCTCAAGCTCATTCCAACAGTCTCTTGCAAGCACCAGGTTAGGAGAATGGCCGCAGTATTATTTGTTTCTTAGAGTCATTTAAAAAAAAAATGCTGTCTGGTAGATTCAGGAGAAACAAGGTGGCATTAAGTCTCTTTTCTGGTTTGGTTTTTTTTTTATTATTATTTTGCTTGCAGTGCTACAAGCTTGACAGATATTGTAGGTGTGAAAAATATTTTATCAGCACAGAACTGAAACAACTGTTTTCTGTCTTGTGTAACTGGTGTATGAAACCTGTGGTACTCGCAAACATACTAAAATAACAAAGCACACAAATGCTCTTCATCCCAGCCTTCATCCGGGCAAAGACCTGCTAGCCCACATTTTCCCTCTTCTCTTCTCTTCTTTCTTTCTTTCTTTTTTTTTTTTTTTTTTTTTGGTTTTTTTGTTTTGTTTTGTTTTGTTTTTTTGTTTTTGGTGGGTTTTTTTGTTTTGTTTGATTTGGTTTGGTTTGGTTTTGGTTTTGGTTTTGGTTTTGACAAAACTGGGGTCGTTGGGCCAGCACTCATGGATTCCCTTACCAGAGTAAAAAGGAGGGGACTGGACCACCATGCAAATTCCTGTTTTAAGTTCCCTAATGGGATAAATGGGGAAAAGTACTAGTAATTACTAAAAATTGTGACAAAATCCTTTAAAAAGCCTCTCTCCTCTTGTAAGCCATTTAAAATGTTGAGCATGGGTCTTAGCCATCCCTGTCATTTCCCATTGCCTCTGCAGATCCATTGCTGCTGTTGTTGGTGTCACACCACGTTACCAATGTCATCTAGCACGGGCAGGCTGGCACAGCCTCACAGCATGGAGGCATCAGCTGTGGCTTCTCACAAAAAATATCATATTGATACAAGGCAACACAAGAGCAAAATGTTGGGGGGCGATTGGGAATTTTGCTTTCTCATCGCTGCTGCTATTAATGCTGTGTATAATTTTGCAGCCAAAAACCAAGCCAGACCTCAAACCAGCCAGTTCCCCACTGCTTTGGGAGCAAATGTTGCATGCTGAAGGATTGCAGAGTTCCTTGGAATATGGTCTTTCCAGCGCTTGTTTGACAGCCTTGAATTTAAAGTTTAAAGAGTTGAATATTGGTTTAAAACATACAGCTGGTCTGGAGAGCAGCTTAAATCACAGTTAAAAGCAAGGGTGGATGGGATAGTGTTGGGGGAATGGTTTGAAGTGCTTACATCTCCTGTGGAATCAAATGCAAGGCTCATTCCCTGATCTCAGGCTTCCCAAGAAGGGTAAAGAGGGTTGAGCCAGAGATGGAGCTGAGGGGAAAGTTGTGCCCTGGATGGTGCAGGGCAACTTTCACCTGCCTGTGTCCCTGTGGCAGGTTCACACAAATGTCACGGCCACCTGAGCAGCCACGGCCACCCGCTGGTGGCTTCAACCCAAAGCTGGCCCCCCCACAGAAAGCTGGTTCACAGCACTCTCCCACATGAATGCCTGACTGTGGAAGAGTAGACGGAGGAGGCAGTGGAGCTTTCAATTGCTGCCTACCAAACACCAGAAATGTGGTTGGGCAGCACAGTCACTTGCCTAATTTCCAAATGAAAGTGAAAAATGTGATAAAGTGGCAGTGGGGAAAAGAGAAGGGCATGTTTGCATGAGGCACTGGTTGTCACCCAGCCTCAAAGCCATTGAAACACTTTATTCTGTAGGCATAAGGGTTTCAGATGAAGATGGCATTGCACAGAAATATTAAGGATCTCTGCACAGAGAGGCAGGCAGTAGCGGGGCAAGGAGCACAGCTGAAGCCTCCTGCCTCCTGTTACTGCTTCCCCAACTATTTGAGCCACAGGCCACCAACACTGTCCAAAATTATTATTATTTTTAATGCCAATCCTATTCACAATCTTTTCGCCAGTGTCCTGATATTTGTATTTTGCCTATTTTATACTGATTATATTTCAGCCCTTCCTTCTACTGCTTGTCTTCACAGTCTTCTCTGAGGAGGAACAGATCCTTGACATGGAAGTGAAGCTTTTGGAACAGGTGATGGCATGGTGAGGGACAAAGGACCAGGGCTTTAATGACCAGCCAGGAGGCAGGCTGAGATCCTGGGCACTGGGGAAATCCACGTGTTACTGGGGAACAGCCCTTATCCCCAGGGTAATCTCTGCCACTCCCCACTCCAAGATACCTTGGAAGAGCCTAAAAGAGGGACTGAGCCACCAGCTTTTGCACAAGTCATTTCAGAAAGATGTCAAACCTGGCCATAGTCTGGGCTCTGCCAGGGAGAGATGAGTATCCTCACAGTGTTGCCACCCACTCAGGACCGTGCTGGATCCTGACCTTGAGCCATTGCCCCTTGCCAGCCTGTGGCACCCTGGCACAGCCAGCTCAGTCGCACTGTGCTCGGCATGATGGCTCTGCCACATCACTCTGCCACTTTCCATCCACCACCAACATTCATAAACTCCCACAGACTCTCATTTTATTTCAAGCATTACCCCATAATTTAAATAATTTGATTCTTTAAACAATTACATTCAATTACCTTCAGACTTCCATGAAATCAGAAAGCATTCAGAGTAAGTGAGAAAGGAAATTAAATATCCCAAAACAACATAAATGTGTTGTTTTGCTATTCGGGCAGATGATCGGGGTGGGGATGGAGCTTGGAGCATGTCTTTGCACCTGGCTGCAGGGGTGACATTCACCCTGTCAGTCACTGCAGCACTGAAGATATCAGCAGGTATTTTGGGGCAGCTGCCTGCCCAGGTGATGCCCTGTACGTGATTTTTCCCTGCATCTTTATTAGGCATTTCAGTTTAACAAGATTTTAACCTATAAATCTTTCCGGCTGATGAATCAATCCCGTGACACCCGCCCCGACCCTCTTCAACCCTGACACGCTTGCACAGACACCGTTGGTTAAGTTATGATGGAGTCCGGTTTAAGGGAATGAATTTAAACAATTACCTTAATTACAAGAGCGGTATCATCTTTCAAGAGAGAGGGTCTCCAGGGAGGACAGCTGCTGAGAAGTCATTTAGACGCATGAACCTTTGAAAACAGCGGTGAGAGGAGCTGCCACTCCTGCCCCGGCTGCAATCCTCCCTCCTCCCAGCCCAGCTCCTTCCAGCTCGCCCGGCAGCGGAGGCGATGCGGGGTGGCAGCGCTGGGGCAATGGAGAAGCCCGCAGGCTGCCAGGACCCCGCGGTCCCGCCCTGGCCAGCCCGGCCCTGGCGGTCACCTTTGTTCGGGCTCGTCGCTGAGCGGGGGCAGAGCCGCAGAGGCTCCGGTGCGCTCCGGCATCAGCTCAGGAGGAAGAGCTGGAAACTGAGCACACCCTGAGACAACGAGAAACCCCAGGTCTGAGCCTGACAGAACCGAGATGGGCAAGAGGCGGCAGGAAACAGCAGCACCGTCCCGCTGAGACCCCCAGCCAGGCCAGCCCGTACCCACTGACACCCACAGCCCCCTTCGCCCCCGGGACGGGCTCCGGACCCGCTCTGCCTCCTCCGCCCGGCGCAGCAGCCCCTGCAAGGTCACCCGGCTACTCCCTACCCCAACTCTCTGCTCGCTTGAGAACACGATTATTCCCCAAATCACTAAACGTCAGGAGCAGCTTTGTAATTTGCTTGGCTCTTTATTATATTTATTGATTTTAAAATATTTTAACGGCTCGTTTATTGCTGAGTTAAAGAGCTCAGAAAGGCAATAAAGTCACACAGCATCCTTAGTGATAAAAGAAATAATCCCCTGAGCTGTCAAAATCGTGTCTTCTCCTTCCCTTCTGAGCTTCTTTCAAGGAAAAAAAAAACCAACAAACCACACCCTGAGAGGAACCGCAACCAAAAGGGCAAGTGCCTGGGCAAAATCCCACGCACTCAGAGTGTGTAGGTAGAACAAAGTGAAATAAGCTGTAGCCAAAACAGCAACCTGCTGCAGCTGCAAAGCAACCTACTGCAGATAAAAACCAAAGAAACCTTATTAAGCCGCAAGTTTAAGGTGCTTGACACACTCAGTCATTCGTTAAATGTTTGTTTATGCAACTGAGGTGACTTCCCATGGATCATCTCTCTCCGGCCAGTGTCAGCAGTGATGCTAAAACAGAGGTGAGCCAGGTCCAGAGCAAGGAGCTCCCATCAATGCTTGCTAGGGTGTAAAATCCTAACTTTCTTATCTGCAAATATGTAGGAGCCCAGCTCTCTCCTCCAACCTTGGGCCCACTTCCTCGCTTGTACATCTTGCACATGTCACCTCGGGGGATCAGCCATTCAGCACCTGGACACAGCTTCCCCCGTGCTATGGGAAGCCTGGCAAAACCCCCTCTGGAGGGGCTGAAGTAGCAGAGGGATGGCCCCTCATGGGCTCATATTTGAGCATCTCTCTCAAATAATTTGTCACAAGCAGCCTCACTGTCTGCAGTAGAGATAACTGGGTCTGAGCAGTAATTAAAAAAAAAAAAAATCCTCCAGGTGAGGGGTTTTGTTCCTTGAATTACTTTTCTGTTTCTGCAGTCATTTCCATCCCAGAGCCTCCCCAGGCACTTAACCAATTAAACACCCACAGCCCGAGCTGCCGGCAGCTCCCTGCTCTGCAGCAGGAGGCCCCGGCCAGCAAGGAGCATTCCTGCGTCAAGTCCCTCTGGATTCTCTGATCAACACCCATTGCAGCAGGAGGCCAGCACAGATACCTGTGCTCTGCTTCCCTCTGTGCCTGGCCCTGCCTTACAGATGCAAAGCCCGAGGTGTTGGGATGCCTTGCTGCGTGGATGTGAATGAAAGAGAAGAAGTGCCAGGCTGTTGTTCAGCAGAGGAGGTGGGGGGAGAGAGGCGTTCTCCCTCCCCAGCAGCTGCCACAATGCATGCCATGCCCTTGTGTGAGCTCTTTCCCCTCAGGTTAAGGCAGGGTTACACCCTCTCCAGCCTCCTCCCTTCCTTTAGGCTTGGAAAACTGGTCTGATTCTAGGAAAGCAGATATTATCCCCCCCAAAAATGTGACATTTCTGAGAGCAACTTAGCAGAGATATTCTGAAAGAAATAGTGTCACAGATGTAGGCAGGTAATGCTAATGAGCCATGCATGTCACACCTGAGGGGATTAAAGGCCAAGAAAACCGTTCCCAGCCAGGGATTCAGTCCCAAAAGTCTGTCATTAAGACTCCTGAAAGGAGGGAACTATGCTTCCTCCAGAATCCTCCCCAGCAGCCACTGCCCAGCCATGTCACAGGGAAAGCTGTTCTTCCCCAGACTAAACACTTGCTCACACACCAGAGAGACAGGAAAGACAAGGTGTGATGGTGCCATCTCCTGCCTCCTGCCAGAGGAGCACTGCATCTCATTAGCAGGATGGGCTCAGCTGCCACCTTCAAGCAAAGCTCATCAGAGAGAAAGACATTAGTAGCAATTTCATACAATAAAATTTTATCAAATGTCCAAGTCGAGTAGGTTTTATTTTCCTCCACAGCAAAAAGAGCAGTAAAGATATATGTCTCTAGATAAGCGCTGTTTGCATACTCCTTTTCCTAATTCAATAAAAAAATAAAATCAGTTGCAATCCAAATTCACTGTAATTATCTCTGTTTTTCTCTCGGCGAGTGCTATTTTTAGTCAATACGCATGCACAGCCATACTATAGCACAGCTATTTTTTAGATTACATATGCCAGCATAGTTTATAGATTTTAATTTGCCAGGGAGTTGGATAGCCATCAGCAACCAGGAGCTGTGTGTTGTTTGCATACAAACTCAGTCGAGAAACTTCCCCACACGGCATCTGCCCGTACAGCCGAGGAGGGGCAGACCCTGCCGGGAGCCAAACCTCGGGACGGGTCAGAGCCTGTTGAACAAGGGCTCAAATGTCACAGCTCTTGGAGGAGGGAAGGGAGCCTGGCTGGAAGAGAGTACTACAGTGATTAGCATGGATTTAGGAACAGAAAGGCAGCGCTACACTTGCCAAAAACCTGACAGATGGTCGCATGGGACAGGTCAAAGCACCACCTCCAACACCAGTCACAAAGGCCATTTTCTGCTCGGGGTGCATCTGCATGTCCCAGGAGGGAACACAGAGACCCCTCTACACAAACATAGCAGAGGTCAGTGCTGGTGGGGAGAGGCACAGGGTGCCCCAGCACAGGGGGTGTGATACCTGTGAGCAGAGCCAGGCAGCAGGGCTGAAATGCAGCCCTGCAGCTGCCCAGGCAGCTCTGGTGCCTACAGATGTTTGCCTCACTAAGGAAAATGACACCATCTCTTAGCCATATACTAACTTCCTTTAACAAAAAAATAACACTAGCAGAGATCAGAAATATACCAAAATTTCAGCACTCAGCTTCAGAGGGTAATCTGTATCTGGACTTTATTTTACTGGGTGGTAGGGAAGTACTTTAGAATAGTTTAGCCCTAAATCACCCCAATGTTGCATGAAATTCAGCATCCCAGAACAGACCCTGTTGTCCTCCATCCACACATACCTCTGCAGAGACATGATCTGCTAGATCCTGTCATAGGTGGGTGGGTAGTTGAACTAGCAAAGGTGATTTGAACCTCAAGTGGCCTCTGCTGTATGCCAGAGAAGGCTTCTTCTTTTTTTCAGATGTGAAATAGCTACCAATAAAAAAAAAAGGGGGAAAAAAATCCCAGAACGAAAATATACTTCCCAGTGGTATTCTGAGATAGCTGATTAATTGCTTGCATGCTAAACTTCAAAAAATCATGGTGTGGTTATAAAAGTAAACTAATTTTAGTAGTGAAATCTTCCAAATAAAAGGCTTAATTTTAGGGTTTTCCTCCTATTTTCCCTCTGCTGTTTTGACACGTACATCATTTTTGAGGCTGGCATGATGTGCATACCAAAAAGCCTTGCCTGCGTCTAACAAGCTGAACTATTTTATTATTGCCTAGCCTGCAACCTCGCATCTACAGAGACCTGGCTCACAAAGGCTGGTGTCAGCTTCCACATCAGTGCTGCTGTAATGTTTAACACTGAGCACTAACATAAAGATTCAAAGCAGCGTGGTGATTAATTGCTGTCACTCCTGCGAGTCTCCTGGGCTCACATTTGACCAAGAGGTCCATGCTTCCCTTTTAAGACACAGTGGGGTTTGAGGAATATTGCTCTGTTTTTTGTTCTAATGGGCTTTTAGCAGCAAGCGCGGGAGATGCTGCGCTGGGCAGCGCTGCCTGGGAGTGTGTGGCCAGCTGGAGCTGACCCACAGCTGCTGCCGGGCACTGACACCCCAGTGACATCCCACAGGCACCACTCAAGGCAGCAGATTTGGAGGAAGAGGTTAGAGGCACACTGTGTCAGCATTGATGTTGCAAGGAGGCAATGGACTGGATAAACGAAGCTGCTTTCATCCCGATTATTTCTCTTTTAAGCCTTCTGCTTCTCTGAGCTCATAACAAAGATGGTCCACCTGACCTTGCCACCCATCCCTCTCTCTCCTTGTCTCGTTGTTCCCACAGTGCTCAGTGCAGCACCCTGCCTGCTGCTGTGTGCCTGGCAGAGCCAGCTCCAGTGTCACTATGCTGTGTTCAGGGACACATCATTGCACCAGCACCCAGCAGCCCCCGTCCAACACCCGCTTCCCAAGAGACAATCCCTCACGTGTTGGGAGCCACCATCCTGGCTTTCATGGCTACCAGGCAAGAGCAACAATGGGCAGAAGAGGTTCTTCACTCATCTCTAAGAGCCTGACCCCTCCCGTGACTGGTTCTCAGGACAGGGATGGGCTGGGGACAAGCAGCTGACACAGACTACTTGCACCCCACTGCGAGGTCCAGCCCCAGCTGCCCTACCTGATCACCTCCAAGTCTTACAAGCTTGCTGAGAGGTGGGGCAGAAGAAGAATAAAGAGCCCATGTACAGTCATCTTCATATTTTAAAAAACCAGTAACTTTTAGTGTACTTACTATAGATTAAATATGAATTTGAATGTAAAATATAATGGGGCAGCTTTTCATCTTTTGAATGAATTCTTCAGTCCCGATTGAATGAAGAAGGTTAAGAAAAAAGAGAGAGAGATTAAATACACCTAACAAATCTACATCAGGAGGGAACCATAAAAAGATACAACCAAGATAAAACCTTATGTGCGGATGTTAACTGCAAAGAGTAAATCCTCATAACTTCAGGAAGAAACACCTGTATGCAGCAGCCCCTTCTGCCCCAGGATGTTGCAGAGAGCTAATGATGTAAATGAGGCTGGCACCCACTGCCTTGTGCGTGAGGCCAAGAGAGCAACAGGCTCTCCGGAATCTGAGCTGGTCCAGAGGGACCTGCACAGCTGGGCCATATGGGTGCACCAACAGCTGGCTGCAAAATGAAGCAGGAGCTGTCTCATTTCAAGGGACAAAACTGATTGTCATCCGGGCCTCGAAACCTCATCACCCTGTCATGGTTCGTGTCTATTTCACAGCCATTATAATCTAATCTCAGCCAGTGTGATTTACACACAGTAATTAATGGAGCTTCAGTGGTGAGGAAATTGGTCATTCAATTTGAGTTTAATTTACTGCATGTGCATACATTAGGAAGCACAAATTCCATAGCTGTGATCTGGGCACAGAGAAAGGGCTGAGTGCTGGGAAGGAAAAAAATAAAACACCCAGTAAACAATTCACCACTGGCCTTTCGCACCTCCTGCTCTGCAAGTCTCTCCTCGATGGGAGCATGACACACAAATAAACCTGGACATCTCACTTTGGATGCCTGGAAGTGGAAGGCAAAGCCTCTCTGTCACTGCTATCACATTTCCCAGCTGCTGGAAGCATCACCCTGGCATGCTGGCGAGTATGGCCTCATTCTGGTCCCCGCTTATGTTTGGGGGTGTTTCCATCAGAGAGGGGAGAGTGGCTTGACCAAGTTCAGAGGATGTAAAGGCTACAAAGATGCTGTGTCTGTGGCATACAGATGAACAACTCCAGTGAAGGAAAACCCTGCCTAAAAACCAGGACAAACTTTCACAGCAAAGGCAGCATTGCATTTTCAGCTACCTTAAGTTAAAGGTAGCCTCATACTAGCCTGGACTTTGGAGTACCTATTAACCACATCCCAGCAAAGCCAAAAGCAATGCCTGGCTTATCCTCACTGGCCCATGAGGGACCAGGAATGCCCCAGAGGGATAAGGGCTCTTCCAGCTCAGGGACTACAGGAGGTACCTACAAGATGTCCAGCTCTTCCCGGGTCTCTCCCCTGAATGCCTCTGTGCCATGAAGCATCTAGCTATGTTGCTTGCATAAAAAGAAAAGCACTCACACCTTATTTAAAATTGAATTAAAAACAGCTGCTCAAGGTGGTCCATGCAGCTTCCGTTGTGCTAGTAAATTCCACACATGCAATGTAAATGTAATGTCTTCCCTGTTTAATGATTAGATTGTGTGTGTGGAAGGCTTACACACAGTGAAAGGCTGAAAATTATTCAGTGCTTCCTGATTCAGCACACATTAGAAATCAAATTCTAGGTAGAGTGTATGCAATTTGGCTTTAAAATATTATCATTAGCTTTACAATCCATGGTGCTAATTAGATTTATTAATAGGTTTCATTGCCAGCGAGAGTTCTGTTATTGAGCTGAATGAAAAATATAAACAATTTTGGCACAATATTATTTCTACCAACTCAATAGTGTCTGCTGGCTCAAACTGCATCTTAAAACAGAAGATCATTGCATGAAAGAAATTAGGTGCAACCATGAATACCAATAGATGTAGCGTGAACTAATTTGATATCTCAGCTAGGGTTCAATACTGAGCACGAGGCATCCATTCCCTCTTCTCTGCCTTCCAAACAAGCACCTGATTTTATCCAGCACGTGGGTGCTCTGCTAAGCCCTCAACAAACCCTTAGAAAGAGATTTGAAAGATGCTGCTGCCAGGGGCATTTTTATATGCTTCTCTGCACATCATTTAAAACTGGAGTGATCACAGCGTGCTGTGGGTGCCCACGAGGCACCCCAGGTACCCCATAATCGGCTCTTCAAGGTAGGGGCATCCTCCGGGTGGAACCACCCCATGTACCTCCCTTTGCAGAGCTTAAAACACAGCTGAAGTGCAGATACCCTCACAACCATCATCCTCTGCACATACTTTCCCAAAACCTAACGCAAAGCAAAGTTTAAAGCTCAAAATGTACCCATTAACACCCCAATTACTGCTAAGAAAGGAAGCTCTGGCCTCCTCAAGTTTGCATTTTAAAATAAATTCAGTAACAATAATACACTAATCCAAATACTTAAATGAGTCACCTTCAGCATGTTTTAAATGGTCAGCAAGGGGGCTGGGGGAAAACAAATCATAGAAAAACATATAGAAATCAGTAGTTTCTTGAAAAGAAAAAAAAAATAGGTCAAAGAAACTTCCAATTAATGCCTCTTCCCTTCCAGAAAGAGGGAGGGCAAAAGTAAAGCTACGGCTCAAATACAACAGGTATGCCCTGGAAAAATCCTAGTGTTTCCTGAAGAAATCCATGCCCCTGTCTCCCCCTGCTGAGCGCGGCCGGGAGCTGCGCCTGCTCCTTCAGAAAATCACCTCCTCCTCCGCTACAGCTCAAGGATTTTCCCACTCACAGACACCTGCTAATTATTAAACTACCTAATTGAATATAAATCAACCATCGTCAACGCTTGGTGGGAGGGGGAGGCAGAAGTCTAAATCATATTACACAAAACACCCAAGAGAAAACCTCATTTTTATAACTTCTTCCTTTTAGCTACACTTACCTAGTTCAGCAAGCAGCACTTGGGAGCCTAAATCTGACTCACGGTGCCTCTACAAACTGCAGCCACAGCACCCTGCAGCCATCCCTGAGCAGCACCAGGAGCAGGGCCAGTCACACTGCGTCACCCTCCGGCCGGGCCCAGCCAAGTCCCATTTGCACCCCTCGGAAGGGCCACAGCCCTGAAGGTATTTGCAGCACCTCTGGCTGGGAGGACAGGGCTCTGCACAGTTGTCTCCTCTGGCCTTGAACGAGGGGCTACAAAAAGAAGCGCGACAGCAAAAGGGCAGAAACAAATCTGTTCATGCTGAAAGAACAGTAGCTGCTTCCTAGTTATGCTTGAGTCACTTTTGCCCAGAGAGTGAAGCAGGAAAGCAGATTTTATTTCCAGACCTTCAGTTACTAGCCCAGAGTTTCAGAACACTTAGGTAGAAAATTGCATAGACTGATTCCTAAACCCTATCAAAAAGTGAAGCTTATACAACAGTGAATGCAAAATTCTGCTGCTTCTTGTAAAGTTTTGCCCATCTTGCTAACTGTTATACAGGAGGGAGTTGATCAGTGTTTGAATGACAATTCACATTGTTCATAAAAAATAGTTATCAGTGGACACACCACGCAACAGAAGACAAACAACTCAATGTTGGGCAGGTGCAGTTGGGTGGTTTTAGTTGTCTGAAGCTCTTCAATACCTCCTCGGCACCCTTCTGCATCTCTTGGGAGGTGTTGTAAAACCATGCACAACTATATAGCCGGTATTTCCATGAGAAAAAGGGTTTTTTCTCACATTATCAAGATTTCCAATACCACCACATTTTTTCTCCTCCCATTTTTTACTAAGTTACCTTGACTATACAAGAAACACAACTTTGACATACTATATTTAGCCTTTGCTGGCTCAACAGAATTATCCTATTTGCAGACTGAGAGTGTTATCCCAACTGTCACCTTCAATCTTCAAGAAGCCAGTTCAGTATTCTGACCAGGGACATGATTCTTTTCTATTTTTTTTTCTCTTTTTAAAATTAATTTCGATGCATCTACATCTTGCCAGTATATATACCTTGACTGTTAACAGCAAAATTTAGGGATCAGTGGTCAGAGTGCAGCCCAACCCATGCAGAATTCTGTTATTATCAACTCTCCTACTTTTAACAACTGCAGACTTTCACTATCAGTTGTTCAGTCATCTTAGCATTCACCTTGCCTATTGCTTGAGGAAGAGGCATCAGACTCTTTGTTACAATTTCTCTCACCAGAGCAGTATTTGGCTCAAAAGCCTATGGAATACAACTAGAGCTTTTGCGTTGCTATTTCTTTGTTTTATTTTGCAAGTTAAAACTAGAGTTAAAAGGCACCAACTGTACAAGACATTTAATTTAAATCTAGCCTTCATTCTTGAGTTTGAATACCTGACATTGCTTATGTTTTACAAGTTTTTTTCTGCACTGTGCACTTTAGAAGTACTTTGAAAAATACCATAACCTCCTTAGAACACCTTCAAATTTTATTTGCATCTATTGTAATTACAAAGAATATAACAATATAAATTTTAAATTAAAGTGACAACCCTTTCTAATAAATAAGGTCACAAATTAGTGTGCACCTATTCTGGCTTTGGGAAATTTTTATAGGATGCAAATTTTCCTGCATGAGAATTTGTCGCATTTTACAGCATTGTATTTTCATAGTTCGATACACAGGAACAGAAATGCATCTATTCCGACTTGCAGAACACTCCTAAATATTTCTGAAGTATAGAAATGCAACATTTCCTTTGTTTTACTGAGAGGAAGAAAAGGAAGAATCTATCCATGGCTTTTGTCAAGTTTCATGGAATACACTAATAGTCCTGATGCTCTCCTCGCTGAATTTATTCTCTAATTAGACTTTTTTTTCTTTAAAAGTGTTAGGAACAGAATCACTGTCTTGTTTACAACCTTGCAGAAGACATGGATAGGAAAAAAAATGAACAAAAAAAAAAACAACTCAGACAAAGATGCACATTATTACAAATGCAAACAGCCATCAAATTGTCCAGTTTATTGATGGAAATTCAAAACTGATACAAAACATGCCCTCTCTGCATGTTGTATTTAACCCTTAAAATGTTTCTGACGGTGTCAGGTAGGTTCAGAATTAAGAATATACTTCGGCTTTCAGCATGTACCTTTTATAAAGGTATTACACAAAAGCCACTGACTTACATAACACGTGGTCCCAAAATTACTTACAGACATTCTGTTTATCAAAAGACTAGATCCCCTGCTGATCTGATGAAATAAAGGCTTAAAAATGTTTTAAGCCATTAAGTATCCTATGGCAGAGTCAAGAAAGTTTATGATTTCCATTATAATCTTGGGCATAAAAAGGCAACAGTCCTAAAAAAGCAGCCCTCCGGAATATATGGAATGTGGCAATGGATACGATGCCAATTTGTAATGATCAAGTTAAGTAAAACAGATTCTTAAAGCTATGAATGATGTGAGCAATATCACAGCAAAATAGTTAATGAATACCACAGAACCAATCAAGTTTGAAAGTTGAGCAAATGTTGTTTCAATCAACAGAGATTTGTAATGTCAAATATACAAAAACATTTTCTAAAATAAATTCCTAATGCAGAAAAATTGATTGAAAGTTTGCTCCTAGCTAATAGTACCTTTTATTTAAATTGGACCCTAAACTCATCAGACAATACATAGCCCACACTTTTGGACATTTATAATAAAAAAGCTTTTATTTTCAATTGAAACAAATGCACCATCCTGCACTTTGAAGGCTATAATGAGCCATAAGCATATTCCAAGGTGTATCAATGGCAACAGATTTGTTTCACCTCCACTGAGAAGTTACATAATGCACTCTTAATTGGTAAAGAAAATTTAAACTCAGCCTTCTCAAAGCTTCTGTATTGTGTTTCTTGGTTAATTGTACAAGTTCCACAGTCAGATTAAGAGCTTGCACTGTTTGTAGATACTGTAGTCAATCAATAGTAGGTTTAATCGTCATCTTCCTCCTCTTCCTCTTCCTCCTCAAAACTGTCTTCAAAGCCCTCACTGTCTTCCTGGTCCTCATCACCTTCTATTGCTGTATCCCATTGTGGGTGATTTTCTGGCACTGGTTTTGCTTCGTGAACTTCCAGCTGTAATTGGATAAGGAAAGAGAAGGGAGGGAGAGAAAGGTCACAGACAATAAACAGCAATTCGGGAAAATAAACAAATCCACACACACAAAACAAACACACAACCCACAAAAGAACAGTTTAAAAAACCAACTAAATAACAAAACAAATCCCATCCCACTACCCAAACTAAAAATAAAACCAAGAACTGCTTCCAGACATAAGGCATGCCAGATTTTTCCCATTAACTGGATGAACCTAGCACTAAGGAAGGGCAGGGAAATGGCACGGCAAAGCTCAAGGTATAAAAAGCCACAGCCAACCATACTGCAGAAACTGAATGGACATTGGAAAAACATGAATTAAAATACACATGCATAGGAAAGCATCTCGAATTTGAGTCCCATTTAATTAATCATAAAACTACCACTGTACATTAGGCAGAAACCTTTTGTAAGTCCATCTTTCCACTTGTTTTAAAAGGGCAGGTTGAATTCTTATAAATGGTACTTCTGGTGTTTTATTGACCACATGAAGCAGGTTTTGATGTAATACAAGTATATAACACAGTCAAACATCACCTTCAATGGTTTAATCTGGTCCAATCCCATATATGAGTCTGATCTTAAATAAACTGTGTACTGATAGTTTCCAGGCTTGCCTGGTGCTGGGAACTTCAGCTCTACCTACAAAAGAGATTTCATACCATTAAGTTCTTACTGCTTTCAAATGACACATTGAAACAAGTACCTGAGTCCTCCACTGAACACTACTACAGAATAATAGAAAGTTTTCATTCTTACTAGGGACACTTCTTTGAATATCTCTATGTAATAAAATATCTGCAGAAAAGAGTCACAATATCCAAACACAATATATGCCATGAAAGCTGAATAAATCACTGAGTCACTCGGTTATTTTTTTTTCTGAATTAGGCCAAGTAACTACATTAAGTACACAATTTAACCCTGCTGTATGCTAAACTTCAAAAACTCAAAAACTCAAACAGGTTAAAATATTAAGTCTGCTGAAAGCTTCATGTAACTGCTGTTATTTGAAATTGAATGTAACATCTAATTTGGAAGAACAAACACATTTTTCAGAAAAGTGGCAAGAAGAACACTGCTGAAGGTTACAGGTTCAGTAAAGTTCACATAAGCCAAAGTAATTAATTTGTCACAGCCTCTGCTGTACAGAAAAAAAACACTTAATATTTCTAACAATCTGAATAAATGTAGGAATTTCACTGGGTATGAATACTGCTTTTCATCATCTTTTGATATTGGGGCAAAAAAACATATTTCACAAAGAAACTTCAAAGTCGTCTTAAATTACTTTTTCTTTCTCCACTATCAATAGTTAAAAGGCACTTCTCTCTTTTTATCAAGAGAGTAAAATTTGTTTTCCATCTTAAGAGATAAGTATGAAAAAAATTAAAATCCTCAAGTATTTGCATACCAAAGACACTTCAACAGAGTTTTGTAATACCCCAGAAAGAAACTCTGCAAGTACTTTACCTCTTCTTTATCCTTTAGTGTACAAACGTGATATGGCATACATATTAACATCTGCTCCTTCCGATCTGCAATATACAGCCACCACCATTCTTGTTTTTCCTTTCAGAAAGAGGAAAAAAACCAAAAGTAAAAACCCACCAGGATTATTGAAGTCACAGAAAAACACGCCCCTACATTTTTTAACAGGCAGTTAGGATTCACTGGTCTTTGTAATACAGACAGAACTGAAAAGTTTGTGTCTGGTGGCTTTTTTAAACTCTTGTATGAATAAAATACATGGTGTACACTGCACACTGAAAGCAAACAGTAACTGCTGGTCTCCAAAGGCTTTCATTCCTTGTATTCAATTTCAGCTACCGTGGGGGACATGGAACCACCCTGAAGAATTGTGTCCACTGAGGATTAATGAGCAACTTCATTCAATATAAAACGACATCAGGTGTTTCAAAACAAATCCAACCTGGATAAAAAACTGAGCATACAAAGCAAGGAAAGTGTAAAGACAGACAAAGAACTCTTCGCAGAAAAGTCTTTTTCAGGCAAGTAAGCTCTGTCCTACTGCTTCCCCCTCCAAAAAGTGAAATGACATTTGAACACACTGAGATTTCACTTCAAGGAAATGACTCAGTACCAGTCAATATTTGTAAAAGAAGCCCAATAACTGCTCCCTATCACACACAGGTTTCCAAATAGCTGCAGGTCTCAAGGTTTTGCCATTCAAGATGCTAAAGCAGAGTTCCTAAATTAACTAAATTAGTCCTTCATATAAGACAGCAACATTGTACAAAAATAGCAGTTTTTCCTTCAACTGGAGTCAGAATTTTAGGACTGTGATGCAGCTCAGCAGCACAGACTACCATTCTCAAGTGGCAAAGACAGTTCTTGAACATCAACTTCTTCATTTAAACGCTACAACTTTTTGGTTAACCCTCTGGCACTTGTTTTAAGCAAAATCCAGTTTGCTTTAATAAAAGCTGAAACCTTTTTATTGTAAAAAAAATGTTCAGTACTGCAAAGCAAGTTCCTGTTTTCACACTTCCTAAAGCCCTTTCTTAAAACAAGTGAGAATAGTGAGGGACAAGGGGGAAGGCTTCTACACGGTTATGAAGAAGTATTTTAGTAGATAGGTAATAGTCACAACAGCATGATCTTACCATTCTTGGAAAAAGGGGGAATACACACATTCTTTTTAGACAACTCAAATGTGGAACTGTGTTCCAAACCAACTTTTATCCACCCCTGATGGTTTAGTAACTTACCATGTTTCTTTCTAACAGACTTGAGCCCTAAAAAGTGCATCTTATTGGAGTTACATGTCAAAGCTCCAAACCAGGGAGCACAGTTTTATACATTTACACCAAAAACAATCAGGTGGTCGCTTCAGTGTCCCATAAAAAGTGGTTGTTTTGTTTACATTTTAATCTAATAGCATTAGAAGAACTGAATGAAAGGATGTCAAAGCAAATGCTGTTAACACACAGAATTTGAAGAATTTTTCTCTCTGCTGGAAGAGTTAAAAGTTCAGTAGTTTTAAATTTTTTTAACACCTCAGAAGCCAGTGTTTGGTGATCTAGAGTTAAGCATGCATTTCGAAAAATTACAATTAACTCCTTTTTTCTTTTGAAGTGACTAATTGTTCTTTGAAGTGACTAATACTATCACAACCTCACTGAAATGTTCAACTATTTACAACAAGCAAGACACTCACACCAACAACTAAAAACACTGATTAGCACTCCTGAATTCCTGAACTGAGAAACGTAAAATTAACTCAACATGCTGAATTTCCCATTTTGAAGTGTATAAAAGTAAAAACACCACAGTGAAGCAGCAGCACTCCCTCATGTTTTTGGAATGGGGACAGAACAGGACAAAAACTTATTCATATACTATTTAAGACCAGAATGTGCAGAATTCTAAATCCTTCTTACAACTATTCCAAGTGATTTTCTTTAGGAAAACCATCCCATGTGATTGCAAGGCATAAGTCATTTTATCTGTTAAGTTTCAATAGTAAATATATTGTCAATCTTCTTGACAGCTGTAGCAAAGAAGACTCTTAAGCAAAGTGTTTATTTCTTAGCCAAGAGGCCTCTAGGAATAGAAAGATGAACAGTATAAATAGTACAGATGAACAAGAGCTACAGGAGCAAGATCCATTACAGAAACGGCTGATCACCATTTTGGGCCTATGAGGACTGTGACCATAATAAAAAGGATCTCCAATTGTACCAATATGTTATTTTTGATTTTACCAAAACACTGTGCTGATTTACTTGTTGTTGTCCTTAACAACAACAACAAAAAAATCCTTGCTGTTGAGAGTGATGGAAACAGACCAAAATCATCAAATGGCTTTTCACAAAAACTAGTAAAAATATCAGCCAAGTGGGGAAAAAATACCAGTGCAAACAACAATCATTGATCTAAAGCTCAAAGGACTCTATAGAGTAAAATTTTTGGAAGTAAAGCTCCTGACCCCAAAGTGCTATCACTTTTTTACAGAAAGGCCAACTGTGCAGGACTGTGATTTTCCTCTTGCTTATTGGGTGGAATTTAAAGTTTATGCCTGTGAAAATCTGGCAAACTAACAGGCAAATGGGCAAAAAGCCCTTTAACAGATGGGTGCAAGGTTTGGCAAGCCAGGGAACCAGTATGTTCATGAAATTGGAACACCAAGGCCAGTTTCTACCTAAAAAATGTCAAAGCTACAATCTGTGCAGTTTCTGGACTCATGGATGCAGGAGCAGAAGATAATTATTTAGGAACCTGCACAGATTAAAGACACATCTCTGGCAGAGTAATCAACTGCCCCAAAAACTTGGATGAAACAGCATTAAGGCTGCCTCCTGAGAACATCATTATGCTCAGCTACTACTCAAACATCTTTAATTCTGGAACACAGCATTTTATCTCTAATTTTTTATCTCTGAACTGCCCATGACCACAGTACAAACAATACTCTAAGTAACAGATGAAAAAAAAAAACCAAACCAGATTATGATGTTTTTTGTTCTTCAGAAGTTGCCGATCAACTCTATCTGAACATGCTCCAACTGCAGCTACAGCATAAAGTACAGCTGCATTCAGCTTTCATGAAATCAGTGAAGTTGGAAAATTTACAACTGCAGTACCATGAGAGGATATGTATCCTTCAAGTTCAAGCATTCAGATCAGCCCTAGATTTCTTTTTAGCAGCAAGCTGTATTTAGGTTTTTTATCACAAAACCCATATGTAACTTGGTTACACACAGCTGAAGCTTATGCAGCTTTATACAGAGTTAGTATAAGCAAAGTCTCTGAAAGGACCCTCACTTCAGTAAAAGAGAAATACAAATATTCAGCACCCCTAAGGCACTGGGGCACGGCACTTACTGTCTGAGAGCTTCAACTGATGACCAAAGCCAGCTGCCTTCGCAGCAAGGAGGTATTAAGACTGTGCAGCACATTTGACATGATCTAAGGTAGCCAGAAGAGCAGAATGCCAGTACACCTTTCAACATTATGCTGGTGTACTGCTGGAAGCTGTACTCAGAGATGGGAGTGCACCCAGCTGTCAGGAAAATACAGCTTCAAGTTCAGCCATTACAAAACTAAATGTCAGCTAAGGCCTTCAGCAAGACAATTTATTCACCTTATGTCCTCTCCAGGTCCTCAGCAACAAGTCTTGTGTCCCACAGTTTGATTTGTAATGCTGCTAGCATTAAAAACCAGCAGGAACAATGTGATCACAAGCATGTGGACAAAGGCATATGTTTGCACATGCAACAAGCTGTACATATGGGCATAAAGAGCCCCGGGGACTGAGTAGAGGGAGCAAATACACACTGTGCCTTCCTTTTCAGTTTATGTTTTACTCTTCTCTCCCATCTTAGTTGTCTTCTTTAAATCACAAGAGGAAGCATAAGCTTTGCATCCCACCTCTATTATTGGACATAGCACAACAGAGAAGAGATCCTACTTAGTTCCTTGGTCAGACTGCAAGGAAGCAAAGGAAACCTCTGAATCATTGGCCAGGAAAGAAAATGTGGCCAAACACTACTTCCTCCTGGTTCCAGTCAGGTCACACCAAGGACCTAACTTAGCTGCTCAGAACACAAATGCTCCACTTGGAAAAATCCCCTCTTTTTCAAGGTTCCATTGCTGTTAAGGATTTCTCAGCTAACTACTGAGTGACTAGCTGTTAGTGCAAGTAACAACTGATATATCAGATAACACTTTCAAACCTAAGGCTTCTTTAAACACCCCTCAGCTTACACTGAGTCACCACTCTCAAATACATCATTTCCTCTGACACTCATCCACACTTGAACTTGTATTTTTGAACTCTACAGGAAAGACTGTTCCACAGTTACCTTCTGCCACATCCAGACTATGCTGTGGTGGCAAGAGACAGCTTTGCCAACCAACCCCATCTCCCATAGCTGCACACTGTGCTGCCACCACACTGCTGCATTGACACTTGAAGTCAACCAGTAAGCCAAAACATTCTGCTCATCCAAATGACTCCCAAACTCTCCTGTGATTGTTAATCACTCCTGTGATTACTCCTAACATAGGAGGGGTCAGGACCTTCTCCAGTCACAGGCACTTGCAGTTAGATGTAGAATTAAAAACACTTCAATATTTCACCTTAAGTTTTATACAGGTTGCAAGTCTCTGAGAACTGGGTAGAAAGAATAATGTAGAAAAAGGTTTTAGAAAAGTATCTGGAAGTTAAGACTTTATAAAATTAGTACTAGACTTTTTCCCAGGCATTAAGCTTTTTAAAAAACCCAATATTTACAGTAAAAACATAAAAGGATCAATTAGTTTATATTATTATTATTAAGTTTCATGTTTCACAACTGTAACGTTTTTTATTACTGACCTCAGGAAAAAAAAGACTGTAAACAGGATGTGTTATCTTTGACTTCGTTTCAAGAAGGGCTCGCTCCTTTCTCTGTATACTTTGCTGTAATTCTTGCCACTCCTGTCGAAGATAAGGTTAAAGAATTACTGTGCACTAACCATCTTTTGCATTAAAAAGACAGAAAATGGTCAATGAAAATGGTATATGTGACTAGTTCTTGTGTAATATAAACTTTATAAAGGAAAAAAGATGATCTGTGGGGTTTGCACACACACTTCAAAACTCAGTTTTACAGCACTACCTATAAACACACTCTACCTCAGCCATAAGAGCTCTGATTACAAGTTTGATGATTCCTTTCCCATCAGAAGATTAATCTCACCCTGTATGGGCCATTCAGCTGTCACTCAAGTCTTTTACTGTAAGACCTGTGGTGCAGAAATCATCTACCACCACGTTTCCCTCTCTATTGCATTATTGCAGTTTCAAACAAATAACCTGACAGTTACTAGAGTTTAATAAGCACCTGTACAAGTCTGTTCAACTGCTGCATGCTTAGTATGCACTTTGCAGCATGCAACAGCCACTGCCTGTAAAGAACACATTTCAAAGGACAGAATTTAAGTCACAAATATGCAGCAGATAGTAATCCAATTCAGCTGAAAGAAATATTTTTTCTCCTGAAGTTTAGCCATTTTTCTGATGTCATTTCTAAATTTTCTGACCATGCTGAGAAGACTCTTCTCTACTCACTCTGAAACAAACTTGCAATGACAAAGCTCTTATACCAGAATGAGGTCTGAAAACCTCTGGAGAACCGGTATTACTCCTTCATTCTAGTGCTGCCTAGCCTGAGGGGATGCTAGAGGATTAAAATGCATTTTCTCTCAACCCCAGAGGCAACATTAGCCTTCAAGAAAAAGTAAGGCTTACAGCTTCATCATCTTTGTTTTGCTTTTCATCTTGTTCTCTGTCAGAGTCTCTGTCACTTCCATCATCTTTTTCACTTTGAGAGTCCCTGTTTGTTTCTTCTTCTTCAGATTCACTTCCTTTATCAGAGACCTCCTCCTCCTCTTCCTTCACAACAACTTCCTAATGGGAAAGAAAAACAAAAACCCAACACCTCTAACTTAGTTTGTCTGCATTACTGTAGCACACAGAATTCACAGCACCTGCACGCAAACACCGCACGATCTGCACTCTTCTTGTGTCACAGAGTTATGTCTACAGTGAAGATTAATCCTTGTCATCTCATTTCCTAAGAGGAGCATGTAAGGCATTTTACTTCTCCATATGGCACTCGCAACAGGAATAGGAAAAAGCAGTATTTGATTCCCAGATTGGATGTCCCATCCTTGCAAGAGTTCAAGGCCAGACTGGATGGGGCCCTGGGCAAACTCATCTAGTGAGTGCCACTCCTGCCCATGGCAGAGGGGTTGGAACTAAATGCTCCTTAAGCCAAATGATCTTTCAACCCAAACCATTCTATGACTCCAGGACTACATTTCATAAAGTCTTAAGAAAATTACAGAGAACTTAAGAAAATACAAACTACTACTTAACTTATCAGAAGAAAGTCTCTTTTCAGTTTTTATCTTTAAAGAAAAAGTAGAAGTTACAGAATAATTCACCTCCAAGAAGGCAGCATAATGAGAACTAATAGTAGGAAGGAATTACAAAGCCAAATTTTTAAAAACAGTTGAGCAGAAATTTTAGCAGGCCACTGCAAACATTACCATGGTGGTTCCCTGACTACTTCACTAGTAATTGTTAAATGTAGAGAAAACAAATGCTATTTTAGAAGACACACTTCACAAAAGCATAAACTGAAATGTAAGAGACAGATACAAAACCCCCCATCAGATTACAAGTGATAAACTGAATAAAATTATAAATATAATTGAATCTGTGAGCTACCCCATTAGCTTGTTTTTGCTTCTGTTGTTTCTGTGGTTGCAATGAAGGTGGCACAGGTTTCTTTTTCAATGGCTTCTTTTTCTTCGATTTTGAAGCTTTCTTGGTTCCTTTATTCTTCTGTTGCCATCCTTTACTCTTAACTTTGCTGGCATCTCCTTGCTGCAGGAAAGCAGTATTAAAATATTTATTCTGTTCATAAAATTTCAGTCATTCAACTGTAATTTAAGTGTTATAAGCTGAGAACCAAAATTAGAAAGCACAACTCAAAGGACACTTCAGTAGGCATTTCTGAAAAAATGCTTGAGAAGTGCACAATTAGCAATTTAAGATCTGAAAGAAAGTTCTCTTTAATTAGTCAGAGGAACATTCACTGTTCACTTACCCCATCTTCTGTTGGTTGCTCTTCTGCTGCACATATAGACTGTTCCTTTTCAAACACTTCCTGGTTAGAGAAAGATGTGAAAACTACTAATGCCTCTCTGTACCAAGAGCAAATAATTATTTCATATTTGAACTTAAACTAAATCACCTTAATTAGGTCTGAATATTTTACTTATGGCAAATTCTTTTATCAGTGACAGACACAACAGGGGATTAACAGATCAAAATTAAACACTATTTCAAACATTTGATCTCAGATTTTTCTGCCACTGGTATTATAAAGAAATTTAGTAGTAACATGTCATCTTGTTCCAAAGAATCTACTGTTTTATAAAGCACAGAAATCCTGTATCACAAAAGCAAGCAGTAGTAAAATGCTAATTCTGCTCCAGTTGTCAGAGCATTAAAAACTTCAACAGCTGCTCTGCTACTCAGGGACACAGAACAACAAATCAAAGCAGAAATGTGAAATGTTAAGACAAAACACAATGTCAATATTCTGTAGACTGGGACACCTCTAGGTAAATGGATTTTTTAATGCATTTCTTTCTTCAAAACATACTACCTGCCATTAAAAAAACAAAAAAGCCCACCCAAACAAAATAGTCACAAGGAGCTGTCATATATAAAGATGGCAAATATGAAATACCACCACAGAAAACACATCATAGAAAAGACTAGTTCTCATCTTACAGTCCTGTGTTCCTATGCCAGACTGCCTAGTGGAGGTCACACAGAAAACATCTTAAATGAATTTTCTATATGCTGTTAGACATTTTAGTTTCTAAGTACAGTTCCATATCCTCATAATTTCCAGTTTCCTTCATTCTGCAATTCCAGCATAGTGATACAGTGCTTTTACTTTCTACTACTGCACCCTTGGCTATCACAGCATGAGCACATAGACCTTATATACAGAGACTTTCTGATGAACTGGCTTCAACAGTCTGATCTCACATCTAATAGTCAGGCTTGTGTGCCGTTCCTTAGAGGTGTAACTCAGACCTTCTGTTTACTTAGACATTTATGTCATTAGTACAGATGCAAAAATTTACATTGTAATCCTTGACATGTCAACGTTTGTTTAGGTTCTGTGTTTTGAAGTTTTTTGTTCAAAGAAAGCCATCACTGCATTTTAAACTAGAAAACTAGCACAAGTTTAACTACTAGGGTATAGTATAATTTTGGTTATGCCACACTGTTTCCTATACAGCAATCCACTTTCTTTATGTGACACTGGTGTACCTCCTTTAAATTAAGTTATGCATATTCAGCATTCTGCTGGACTCTGTTTCTTTCATGAAAGTGTCTAAAACACCCATGAGATCTGCAACATTATGAGCCCACATAAAGCAAAATCAAACACTGTCCTGAGGACTTGAGTATTTTATTTTAGTTAAAGAATCAAGTTTCTGAATGTCTCTCTTCCTGTTGTTTACAAACCTCAGAGCAATATCCCTTGCCATATTCTTTTACTGTTCCCTAGACAACTGCAATGGATCAGACTGAACTTTGATTTTATTCCAGGAAAACTTTCTCATTCAGAAACAAAAGCATAAAAACAGATTAAGAACACAAGTTCTCAATTTCAAATCTTAACCTCACGGTTATGTTTGCAAAACAATCAGAAATACCTTTATACAAGTGTCCACCCACAATTATCATGAAAGAACAAGTATTGTTAATACTTACTGCCATGGTCTGTCTTGTTAGTGTGACCAGAACAGTGACAAGAGAACCTACTGTGATGTTGTTGCTGTCTTCATCATCCAAAACTAAAGCAAAAAGAAAAGAAACACATCTATTAGACTTCTTTAAAGCCTTTTTCTCCATTAAACATTGCTTCTGCTACTTCTAAACATAAGCATTCAAATTCCAGGACTTATAACAAAAAATTATTTCGAAGTATTATTTAATAAGTCTCTTACAACTTCAAATACACTATCAGAATGAGAGCTGGTAATTCAGCAACCTATAAAACTGCAACAATGAGTTCAAAATTTTAATTGCATGAAAGTTAGAAAATTCAAAATTATAGCTGCTGTGGGAACCATAACCCTGTAATACTGTGCATTATATATTAAAGCATAAAACTTCAGAAACATGAAATATCACACATGACCAGAGGGACCCTGTTATATTTGTTCTGAGAATCATAATTTTAATTTTCCTGACTTTCATATGATTAACAACTCAATTTCAATGCCACATTAACAATCATGCATTTAATTATTTTTTAAGGAGAAGGCAAAGGAAAATAAAAGAACAGCAATGATTAGTTTAACTAAAACATCAAACAAACCCCACAGGGGAGCCACTGAGGAGTTTATACCTCCAACCTATAAACTGGAGAATGTCTCAGGTAGGAGGGGAATAGAGTTATATCCCAGCGTAGACATTTTATTTATTCCCCTCCAGTCCCTCCCTGAGAAAGCAGTTTTACTATTCACTAGTCTTACATATATATTTTATATAATGGCATTACTGAGCTGAACGGAAAAGCATCTGTATGGTTTAAACCTCCACACCACACTGGAGTGCAGCTGTGTGATAAATGAAGACTACAGGCAGGAAAACGTTGTCAAAATATGGGGAGGTACTTCAAGACTGAATTTTAATCAGATTAACAAGACCATATACAATTCTATGCTACAGTAACAGAGTTTTATGTTTATTTCTTTAAAAAACCCAACAAAACAACACAAACAACATTCAGAAACACCAACATTAGCAGACATTTGCTTCCTTAACAGGTATTCCTTTTAACATTTGCTTCTCAGAGAGGACTACACATAAGCCAAATAACAACCAGGCTCCCCAAAGTGTATTACATTTTGAATGTGATCACTGCTATTACAATGAAAACATAAACTAGAAACAAGAATTAGAACAGCCTTTCACATATCACACATTTACTAGCACTGATCTACAAAGAAAAGGGGACCAGAGAACCAATTCACTTCCCACTGCCAAGTTGTCAAATAGGAACTGTTTATAATAAATCTCATCTTCAGAGAGGGAGAGCATTATACATTCACTGAAATAGTGCACACAAAACATAGCTAAGCATAGCTTGGACAAATTCTGCCTGATGTAAAAACTATACCAGGATTATCACAAAGGTACCCATGAATATTTAGTCATCAGGATCTCCAACTCAAAAACCTCACCTGCATGCTGAAGAAAGCTGAGCATAAATTCTGGAATAAGTGTAACTATTTAAAATAGCTAATAAAAGTGGTATTTCAACCAGAATTCCACATTGCTTAGGAAATATTAAAATCAAAGATGAAGTTTCAGATAAGATCCTGGATGAGAAACTACTACTGGTTTGGGAATACATGGAATATATGTACTTTACCTCTTCAGACTGTAACTCTCCTGTACGAAAACCCACCACTCCAAAGAAGTATGTCATTTCCAGGTCACATAAATAGCAGTGAGTTCTGTTTCAGCATCCTCCAAAAGCTTACTGCCAGCAGACTATCAAAACGTCACAAGAGTGACATACACAGAACAAAAGGACCTCCCACTCACCCTGTGGTTTTATATCCATAGTGACATATGGAAAGCTGCCAAGGACAGCCATAACTTCTTCATATTTCTTATCTTCTAGGAAGTGCAGTAAATTGCGACGATCTGAGCCTTTCAAACTCACCAAATCCTGAATACTTTTGATTTTATACTGAAATAAAAAAAAAAGAAGAAAGGAAGTCCCATGGTAGCACAGAACACAGCCCACAAATAAACTCTTGATAATACATCACTGATGTCCCCACCACACCAACATGTACACACTACTACATTTGTTCTTATAAAAAACCCCATACTTTAGGAAACTAGCAAGCCTATGTTTTGAGAAACAATAAACCAAAGAGGCTGCACTCAAACCAACTAAACAGAACTGCTTTGAACATTGGTGTGTTCAGTAAGTCACCCCTTAGAAACGGCTCTTTATAGTTTCTTACAAAATTGTTATTTCAGAGAGGTTTTCCAGAAAGTTGAGCTAAGATATCTTACTAATAGAGGGTTTCATTTAGATAGAATATTCAGGGCTTTCAGATTTACATTAGCAGAAACAACCGAATACAAGTTTAGAGGGTTTTTTGTACTGAACTGAGAACAAATCTAAATCTACTCCTTCTAAGACTTGCAGAGCAGAGCTAAAAGGATAAAACAAACACAGTTTTGAATACTTGATTACCTCACCATTACAAATGCATGTACTTTATTAAAAAAGTTTCATGGATCCAGGTAGACAGATCATACTGCCAATCTAGGGCACAGTATTTTTGAAAAACTCAATGCATGTGATCTGGTACAAACTAGCCTAAAAAACTGGGGGTTTTCCCCTCTTTCACAGCATACAGGTGGAATTATAACATAGCCAAATTATTTGGTTTTTTACTTAGTTACAATGTACACATCAAAAAATACATCTCAAATTGCTTATTTTCTCATATGCTCCCTGTAGTTTAGGAACGGATTTAAAAATTAAGTCTTTAATGATAGCTGTAAGAGAATCTTTTACCTTTTCTAAAGGATGTGACTACTTGAATATTTCATGAACAAACATCTTCAGAGAGGATTAAAAACATGCAGTACCTAAGAATTCTTAGTCTTCACACTAACACAGAAGCATTTAAACATCCCTAAGGCTGTAGTTAAAGCTAAACAAAATCTCCGTCAGATAAAAAGAATATTTTCACGATTCATCCAAATTAACCACTGTAATAAAATTATCAGAAAAGTCAACAGCTTTTAGTAGAAGCAAAGGGCTGCTTCTAACCAGGCATTCCCAGAAGATACACTAGATTCAAATGAACAAGCAGGTTTAAATGCAGAGACAGTTGGTGAAACAGAGCAAAGAAACACATGCAGGTATTCAGACAAGACCATTCTTCTTCATCCTTAAATTCTACAAATACCAACCAAATACCTACCCAACTACAGTTACATAGTAAAAGCTTTATAAGACACTCTTTCACACAAAGGATCATAAAACCTGAAATGCTTCCCACAGAAACTGATTTTTTTTCTTTTATGAACTCCTCTGTGTAAGCTTCCAAATACATTTTCTATCAAAGTACATTAAGAACAATGTAAAGCCAAACAAGCCCACTACCCCATCCATCCCCAGAAAAAAAGTCCCAGTAGGATATTCCAGATGCATTCTGGAAGAGTATTAAATAGGAGACAGTCCATTTTAATAAGAAAGAAACTGCTTCTGTTGTTCATTAGGCCAATACAGGCTGATCTTTTACACTTATTTACACTTACCAGATCTCTGATCATAATTCCCACCTCCTAACTGAGACGGACTTTAAAGAAACCAAAAGCAGACAGAACATCTAGGAAGCATTGTCCTGAGTTCCTTAAAAATAAATCTATTTTTCCTCTCTTAGTTAATTCATGACCTTGCTTCCTTAACCACAAATAGGTAAAATGCTATCTGCTACTTGTTTTAAGAGGTTGCCAAGTATCATTTTTATACCTTTTTATGATTGGAAACTCTCCTCAGATTGTCCTCTTCAATGTGAGGCAGCTGTAAAAGGGGAGACTTGAACTGCTGAAGTCCCTGGACTATCATCTGGGAAAGCTTCATGCAATTTTCCAAAGATCCCAAAGATGGAGCACGGAACTCCCTTTCTTGGGGAGAATGAAACAAACGACATAATTTTTAAATTTTTTTTCTTATACTTTCTAATGCATACTTATATTACAGAAAACCTTATTTCCAGTCCACAAGCAAGAGACATCTTAAAATGTTCAGTATAATTAACTAGGCAGCCTTTTTACTCTCATTCCAGCCACACAGACCAGCAGACATTTTCTTCCCTCTATGTAGGATGTTACAGCTGAACACTAAGGAAGGGAAAGACTTCTGTCTATCATTGTCTCAGGGAGCAACTGCACAGTGTATCTATGCAATTATAGACAAAAAATTCACCAACCCAGTTAAATAAAAAGCAGCCTCAAACATACTTATTTTATATTTGCATATTTTATGTATCTATGTATAATGTGTTCAGTTTATCATTTAACATAATTTAACATTAAACATTAATATTTACAATATAATACATTTATTATATTTTAATCTTGAGAAATGAACATATAGGTAGCAACCTATCACATGCAAGAAGAAAATGATATTTATAATTGAAGCTAAGCAGAGCATTACGTTAGAAGGCAGCAAGAAGAGCTGTAAAAATATCAAAAGCATGACTTAGAAATAAACTTAATAGTTAAAAGGGGTGTCTGAGCAAACACCTATTTGACTTTTCTTTTAGAAATTACCTATAATTCTTTTCATGTTTTAATGTACAAAAAGGCCTACACTCATAATTAAAACAATTACAAAGTAGACAAGGAGAAAAACAGAACAGAGCAAAAGAAAAAAAATTAAAAACCCACTTAGTAATTATTAATACTCATCACATCTGCAAAGAAATGAAAAAGCAAAGCAGACACAAACTGCAGCATAACTTTGTTTGACAACCATTTATTCATAAATAAAACTTCTCATAAACCCTGTTTAGAGAACTCATTATAGACCTTTTATTATCTTCCTGCAAATTTCTAAGCAGCTATGAGGGCATGGTAACTGCACATCAAAGATCACTGTTCCCTCTGCTTCAGCTGCTCCTCTGCTCCTCAAATTCTCTGTTTCTTCACTAATTACATCGAGCTATAAATTTCATCAGCTATCAAATCAAATTACATGGAAGGACACGTGACAATTATATGCAATACAAAGAGAAATATAACATACAAATGGAACTACCTGACAGACAGGTAACTAAGAAAGATGTAACTTCCACCTTTTAAAAAAAAGTAGCAATGGAAAGATTAATGTCCCAACCAAGTAACACTACATTTACTTTACATTTTACCTAGCTTCCACCTCCCCTGTAATTTTTTTGGACGCTGCTGCTAAGGAAAGTCACAGGATTTTTTTAAGTTAAAAAAACACACTGCAAACCAAGTCAATAAAAGAATCCTAAATAATCTCTGACAAACTGTCTTTTGCAGGAAATTCACCTAGAGCTTTAAGACCACAGAGCACTAGTCAAAGTAGAAAATACTATCTTCATTAAAGGATTGACTCATCATCCATATGACAGAAAAATATTTTTACAGTTGGAAACCTTGGTTTCCTGAAAAGAACACAGATCTTTATATTCCCCAAGAGCAGACCTGAGGACAGCATAGCTTTTAACATGCCCCAAATGCCCCCACCATAAAATCAATGTCATTGCTGTAACTATTTTGACAGCTTCTGATTCTCAAATTGCACAACACAAGACACCCTTTAATGTAAGGTTAAATTGACAAAAAATATAGAATCATAAAAGTTTGGGTTGACCTCAAAAATAATCTGGTTCCAACCCCCTGCCTTGGGTAGGGACACCTTCCACTAGACCAAGTTGCTCAAAGTCTCATCCAACCTGGCCTTCAACACTTCTAAGGATGGGCATCCACAGCTTCTCTGGCAACCTATTCCAGTGCCTCCCCACCCTCAGCAGCAAAGAATTTCTTATCTAAAAGCACCCTCTTGCAGTGTAAACCCAACATATGACATTAAAGTAGTCAATCCCAAGTTTCAATGCAAATTTGAGTTGCTTGTGAAGGAATGGCATACACCTGAGTCAAGCCACAAACTCTTCATTACACTGCAGCTTCCTGAATTAAGGAACATGCTTTGACTGGAGAACTCAATGGATGCCTAACTTCTGCAGACACTTACTGCACCATCCCATGTTTTTGGCAACAAACACCTCACTTGGCAAGGCAGCTATCTACTTATACTTAACGATGATCTCAAGGGAGCCATGAAAATAATTTACGCTTGCTGGTTCTCAGGTATCAGTTAAATTGTCACAGAACAATGGATGCAAGCAAGGGATGCCACAAGGCAAAGCTCAGTGCCAAGATCAAGAAGATTACTATAAAGTGTCTTTCTTCTAAAGATCTTCTAAAGATACAGGGTAAGCATAAATTGCTGCAGACATTTTTAAGCTTCTAACAGTAACAATAACATTTCAAAATGTTTGAAAGACAGGAATGCAGCACAAAATGAGACTTCTCATCCCACTATCAGTTTTGGTTTCACAAAGTATGATTTGTCCCCAAAATATTTCTTTAGGTAGTATTAACACATGCCATTACCTTTGTACTTTCATAGAGCCAGGACTGCTGAAAACCTATGACTAATTGTAGCATGTGATCCTTTTATGCACTGTGTCAAGGTTGATTTAAGTGACAATTACAACTAACCCCAAAACCAACTGCAGTTAAGTTTTAAGCGACTTAAAATTATGGTGACAAATACAAACTTAAGCAAAGCAGTCTCTTAAAAATTTCAATATCTAACTTCAGCTTTGTTTATCTTAAAAAAACACAAAAACACAAAACCAAATCAATGCCACCTTTACAATTTTTGGTTGTTTCCCAGGGCGACACAGTTCTCTCTCCATGCATCGTCATCAAAAACAGGGCCAGTGCATTACATTTGCTAAATAAATAGTAAGTAGTAAATGCAGTGACTTCATTTTAGGCCAAAGACCAAAATTCTCAAATTGGTTACCTTGAAATCCCCAATTTCATTACTGTTGACTATTAATGGGCAACTGTTGGGTACCACCTTCTCTTTAACACCATGTGCTGAGAGCACTGGCATGGAAGCAAGAGGAAATGTTTGGTTGTTTGGTACAAAGTTCTAGCTACTGCCACTTTCAAACTTGGGCAATAATTTTGAGAAAAGCTGTTAAGAGAAATACCAGACAAGTCCTCAACTATACCTATGATACATACCTACTTTTTCTCCAAATCTAGGGAAGTAATTTCTATCATACATAATGACAGCTATAAATTCTCTTCCGCTTTCACAAAATGATTGAGGCTGGAAGAGATAATGATAATCTCTGGAAACTGTTAGTGGTAAAGGTTGTTCAAATTTGGTTTATAAATAACCATTTCCCGTGCTAATAGAAAATTAGTTTACTATATTTCAAAATACTGTCTCCTTCTGTTTTAATTTAAGTTAAAATCTAAAGTTCTTCAAAGTAATTTATTAAGAATAATGCATTTATAAATATTTATTTTACTGTCAAATTAAGAAAGTATCTTTGTGTCTATTCAGAACTAGAGGAAAAGGATACAACTCCCTGAAGGTCATTTAAATTGCAAAGTACATAATGCACTCTGTTCATTACCTTCTTTCAGCTTTTACAAGAACTGTTTCTCATTTTTCAAAAACTTCCAGTTTTGTTGCATAAAAAAGCACTTCTGGCTGTGTTATTTTGGTTGCACTTTGCACAAGAGAAAACAACTATTTGCTAGTTGACCAATATATACATAGGCTACCTAGGCCATCTGAAAGGTATTTTCAGAGCCTTGAACAGATATTTTACAGTATCTCAGATGTTCAGGTATTTTTTGTAAAACACTATCCAAATTAAAAAAAAATAATCTAAGCTAGCACACAACATCCTTATCTGCTCACACCCCCTCTCACACTTTATTTTGTTGTAGAGCAGAATTTCCAGCACCACTTCCAATAGTTCTGGGAATGTCCTCCCTAAAACGATTCTTACTAGTAGGCTATCAATGCTCATTAAAGGATTTTTTGTCTAGTAAAGATCAACCAGTAAGTATTGTTTGATACCAAAAAAAAGGTCACCAATTTGACATAAAATAATGCCTTGACTGTGTTTGATGCAATAAAGGAATGATATCCAAGTCTTCGCTTCCTTACACTGCAAGGAACCATCTTCTGAGCAACTACCTTTTTACAGTGGAAAGAAAAATGCTTAAATAATATATTTCAATTAAATTATAATTTCTATGGCAATTACAGCTAAGCACCTGACTTTACAAGTTCAGAATAAAACTACAAAGCAGGCTAAAGAGCATAGAATTCTTATCTGGAGAAATATGAGCAACATACAAAGAAATAATGGCAAAGAAGTGATCTAAAAAACAAGAGGCACTCATAAGAGGAGAGAAAAAACTGTAAAAGTGCAAATGGAAAGAACACAAATCTTATACTGAATGCTTTGCTACTGAAAATGAACCACGTCTTCAAGAAAATGTTTTCAATTGCAGTTAAGGAGAATTTTTAATTGCAAAAATTACAAGCAGGACACACACAGGATTTCAGAGCAGAGCTTGGCAGCAGCAGCAGCATTCAATCCTCAAGAACTCTGTCATTACAGTAAAAAGAGCAAAACAGCATTTAGGCATTTCCAAAGGCTTTATGAAGTATCACAGTGAAGAAACATATTTACTGGTTTTAATTATACAGTTTCTTATCTTACCTTCCCTGCTTCGAGCCATTATTATTAGTTGGCAGATCACATTAATCATTTCTTGAAGTAGTGCAGGACTCTTCTTAAGGATAAACTGCTGATCTGCAAGATATAACTGGCTGCAATTATGCTGTACTACTGTTGGGAAAAACAATCAGTTCACATAAACTGGACCATTTAATTGGCATGGCCTTCACTTCTGTTCATTCCTGTATTATGGCAAAAATGCCACTGTATTCTCACTGACATGTCCATCTGTAATATTCCTTCAAAAAAACCAGGAAAATGCAAGTGCTAGGAAGAAACAAATTTTGTATACCAGCTTCCACATCAAATGAAACAATACTTATTGGATCCATCTTTAAAAAAGTAACAGGATGGCACAGACAATTTACCAGTCATATTAAAATCACATGAATTCTTTAGGTAACCACAAGTTTAAAAGAGGATTTTTAATTTTAAGTGAAACACTAGTTTTACAAAAAACATTATTTGCAAGTTATCAGCTTCTTTTGAATGCAGTTCTGTGAAGTTCTAAGTACAAACAGTAACTAAGTAAAAGAAAGATGAGATATTTTTCATTGCTTTTTAAAACTGATTATCTTTCTTTCGAAAGGAACTGAAAAATTTGAAGCAAAGCATTTTCCCTGTTTTTTTTTGGTTTGGGGTTTGGGTTTTTTTTCCATTAAAATGTAGGACACCTCAACTATACTGGTCAACCTAAAACTATGGCTTTCATGGCTGAAACTTAAGAAATGCATTTAGAAACATTTTGGTTTGAATATTTACAAGTATTAAAAATTCCAAAACACAAACTGAAGCTCACAGGTAACTAATATTTAATATTCTAATCTTATCATCTTTACTTCACATAGTGGGCTAAAAACCTCCAAAAATAAACACACATGGAAATGCTATAGCAAGCAGCATTATGCTGATCTTGGATTTCTTTGCTCTGTAAAGCAAATATACCTCACATTAAACATTTTATTCTATTACAAAAATCAAAACCAATTTATCTTAGCCACATTTGCAGCCAAAAGCATTAAAAAGTAAAATACCAGTACTGCAGCGCTGTCAGGAGACTGAGTAAATGCTAAGTAAATGTTCTATAGGGTCATTCAAGTCGAAAAACTAAGCAGCCTGCACAGAGACTACTGAGTACAGATCCATTCAACTCTTTATAGGACAATAATCAAAAGTATTGTAACATGCAGTATCTTGCTCTGTTTCCAGTAATATCCTATTAGGGGAGGAGCCATTACCTTCTTCAAGGACCTCAGGAACTTGCATCCGGGCAAGGTGAGTCAACAGCAGAACTCTGGCTTTCAGACTGTAAGGGTAGGTGAGAGGAGGCTCATTCTTCTTTAAATTTATGCCACCAATTTCTCTGATTAGCTAAAACAAAATAGTTAAACACAAACTGCTATTTTATTGCTAAAGACAAGCAAATACAGGAGAACAGTTCACAAGGAAAAAGAAGTATGTTCACAAAAGCAAGAGTTTAAGCAACTTTTCCTTGGAAATTTCTGTAGAGATGAACATTAGCCATTTTTATTCAAAACCCAGATCCAAAAATTTAAAAACTGTCTTTACATGCCTTTTTTCAATGTCCGAACGAGGGGTTCGTAAAGATTTGCATGCAAGAAACTTGTCTTTTGTAGCCTTAAGTAAATTTGTATTGACAGATAAATATTTTTAATATCTGCTTTTATTGCCAAGGTTTACTAGATTCAACCAAAGTCCTAAGGCATTTACATTGAACTTAATATGCACAAGGAACAGCATCACCTTGAGACCTTTCACCCATCTAAAACACAGCAAACTTCGCTAGGAATAATTTCAGGTATAACAGGAAGGAGGTTTACCAGCCTGAAATCCCTGGTAGGCTGAAGATAAGTATTTTAGCTTCTTTATAAACCACACCAACTTGAAAAAAGTGAAGTGTTCTTTACTTAGGATGACCTTTCCTCATCCCCACAGGGCCAAGACCCACAGTTCAAACAGGTCTGAGTAACAGTAGCTCAGATAAAGTAGCACTAGTACATGGCCCAAAGCTTCACTTTTTAGCTCAAAAAATTACCTGAGGAGAGACAAAAATTCCAAAATCTCAAGACAAAAAGAGAACTTTGGGTATCAACAGCTATAAGCTGTACCAACCTTTGACCAGTCTCTCCCCACACTTGAAAAAAGTATTTTCTGACAATAAGTTTCTTACAAGCATATCCCAGTGTAACCCCAGATCAAGAGCAGTAAAACTTAGAAAAGGGAATTTTTTGAAATTGGGAACTTTGATCATGGCCCCAAAAGCAGGATACACTAGCAGAAGTTGTTAGCAATATCCTTCTGTACTGATGCTTCAGTGAATTGTTCTGCCATATAGCCAGAAATAACACAGATGACACTGAGTACTGGACCTTTAGGAAGGGAACAAGATCTGTCATAAAATTCAGTCATGCACTTGCATACTAACAAGAACTGCAGCTTGAAGATGGGAACTTGTTAGCTGTTAGGAAAACAGAGATACCTATGATGGGGAAATTCTGAAAACTTACTGCTCCCACTCTATTTGTACTAAACCACCATACAAAACAGCTGTGGAAAAGAGTATGCTGAACATTGTTACCTGCAGAAATACAGGAACAGTAGTGCCACCGACTAAGGCACTGTTAAGCCTTAGCACAGAATACTGTGGACAATTCTAAGCAGATAAAAAATAATGTAAAATTTAGAAATCTATCAACAGGGAACAGTACCCTGTTCAGCACATAGCAAGAGGAGAGACATGAGCCTTCTGGAAAAGAGAGGAATGAAAAACAGCAGCTTTTCTAGTTTAGCAAAACAAAGACAAAAAGATAACTAATGGGCTATTGCTTCTGTCTACAGACGCATTAGGATATACACAGCAAGGACTGTTTAGACTCCAGAATAGTGATGATAAAAAACAAGGCTAGAAATTGGTCACAAACAGGACTCCTAATCACTAGAACAGCTTCTCAGCAGGATATGGTTACAGAAGGCTGGACTGTCTTTTAAAATTGAATGATTAAATGTATAAGGCCTTGCAGAATGCCAAGGCCAGCAACAGCATGGGTGAAGAACCATTGATCAAGGTAATCTTTTCCAGCCTTTTTCTCCCACTGCTGAAAAACCCCACTTTACTACAATTCCATCTTCTACTCAAAGTCCACAACATGATAAAGAATTTGTAAAAGAGACAGAGACTTGATGCCTTGAGGCTTAAACAGAGGCTAAACAGAGTGAAAGGAACAAAATGAGTGTTTATTCAAGCCCATGCCCTTGCGTCTCCGGACCCACAGAGGTGGCCCAACCCGAATATTCCCAAGATGGAGACGAAAAAGGGGCTTGTCCCCAGATCTTACCCCTTTTACAAGTTTCCATTCATTTGCATATAGCAATGTACCGTCCAATCAATAACCCCGAATCACCGAACACCCTCCTCTCGACTTGCCCTTCTCTTCCAGGTTGTTTATGCTCGGGCCTGGAGCTTAGAGACAATGTCCTTGAAAAAGGCCGCCCTACCCCCATCACACCGTGAAGATCCTAGCACCACTCAGTGCTATCAGACAAAACAGAAAAAAACCCAGCCCTAAGGTATCAGACTATTAAGTGAAAGAAAATAGACTGAGATACCTCTTATGTTTAGGTCACGTTTAAAACATGCAAATTCAGTTGTGTGCATGCAAAGGTTAAGTCTGTGAGACTATTTCCCCCTTTTTGCCAACTCAAAACATTTTCATTGGAGCATTTTTTATACTGTGCTTTAACGTTCTAAGCGCCACTTTCTGATAAGTAAGACTTTCTAAAACTCTGCTAGTAAAAATTATTTGCCACAGTTTGCATTTATGGCATCTCTGATGACATTGGAAACACTGAATGGAAATGAATATAAAAGGCAACCAGAGGGGAACAGATACTCATGAAGATATCTTCATGATATTTAAAGATATTACTAATTCAGACATCAGATAATAATTTTATTTTACTATGTTAATGCACTCAACCAGATTTGTGTTAATGATTTAAAAGAACATCAAACGGCAATCACCTCCTTATGTCAGTACTCAAAATTTTTAAGGATTAACATTCTAATTTCCTATTTACTTCACCTCTCCCAAAAAGCCCAATGCAGCAGCCTACATACTACACCAGTTCCATCCAAAACAAGCATTAGCACCATTAATGTAATCTTTTCTTTTTAAAAAGTTTAAATCACACCTAGCTTCTAACTCTATTTCTGAAGGGATATGGTTGCCTCTCTACGAAGTTAATGCCTGAATTCTGTCAGCTGGTCACCCAGAAGCATCACCTCCCTCTTCCTCTGAAGGGGTCACTTTGAACATCTCTTGACACAACTGACCTGCGGTATCTGGATGTTGTCTGCTGGTCTGCTCGTCGCATCTTTATTGTACTGAGGATCAAATTCAGATGCCCCTGCTAAAACCATGATGAGCCCTGCAAAGATAATTGGAGTCAGTCAAAGAAAATGTCAGCATCCTAAGGCACCAACTGATTTCTTCAGAACCTTCAGCCATAAAACTGACTCCCATTCCTCCCCCAACAACCATGAACATCCATGTTCTCTAGTTAATGGATCAGTTACTACTGCCAGAGGGCAAAGAAGGCAGGAATCAATGTCTGGCACAAGACAAAAGAGATCATTCGAGGCTCATTTTCTCATGGTATCAAGTCCAGCATTTGACATTTAATGTCTTGAAAAAAACACAATTAGATTCCATTAGGATTAGCAGCCATCACTGCACAGCAGCTTGACTACTTCTGCAGGCTCACAGAATGATTCCTCGCAGCAACCCATGTGCCTGCAGCAGCACCACAATGTGTATGGAAGAGGGAGGCAGGGAGGATAAAATTTCAGCTCCATTTTCTGTTCAGTCAGCATTGAAAAATCATTTAAAAAAATCTTGTCATTATTAGAAAAGCAGCTCAATAAATAATGCTACAGACAAATAATAATCCTACAAACAAATTGCACAAAGATGATGGACTGCTCTTCTCTTAATGTGATTAGGAAAATCCATATTATCACAAAACATTCTGTAGTAACTAAAAAGAAGGCCCTAGACAACTGGCTATTTTAGTCCCATTGTGAGCTTCCAGCTCATGAACACACCAGACTCCTGAGCCACAGACAATCTGAGAGAGCTCACAGAATCATTTGCTCCAGTTAAAATAACTTCAGCAGTAGTTACTCAAGCTTCCTTCTTAAATTTTGAACAAGTGCTCTTACAAGCAAGTCGAAGTTGTTTTTGCCTACCTGCAGTGCCCAGTGAATTCAAACTGCTAACAATAAGTTCCCTGAGCATCAATTTTAATTTCCATGCTTGATTATCTATTCACTTCCTCAGCACAGCATATTGAAGACTTAGATGACTATAAATATCTTCCCATTATTTAAGATCAGCAACTGTAAATCTCCAGGAAAGGAGATTCTGAAAGTTTGTTTGTCCTGAAACTTGAAAAATTACCTTAAAACAAGGCAAGTCATGGAGAGTTGTCTCATAATTTCCCTAGCCTGGTTTAATTACATTTGCTGGCTCGATATACCACACTACAGTGGAATTCACAACCAAGCCAAAGCCTTACCTGATCACTGTGTGGTTTGTCTAAGCCACCTCAGCTGCACCTCAGTTTCCATTCAGACTGCACAACAGACCTCAGCACAAAAAACTGACCTGCCTCTGATCCTGGAACTACCTAGAAGTGTTAAGTCCTTAAATAAGGCCACTTAAACCTACAGTTAACTTTTTAACCAATCTTTAGGAGGGACACGGCAGGCCTCTCTTTAGGAGGGACAAGGCAGGCCTCATAGCTGGGTTCTGAGCAAGGTTCAATATGAAACAAACTACTGTTAAGGACAAGTCTGAAGAAAGAAAGTGATGTCTCTGAACTTCTTAAGTCTCACCTACTCTCTCTTTTTTTGCCTAGCTGGAGATAGGAAATAGCATAAGAGTAAGACAAAAGAGAGTATGAACCAGTCTGAACTAATCCCACACACAAACCCATGTGCCCTGTGAATAAAAGGGTAACACCTTTCCATACTCTTAGTCCCTACACCATTTGGATCATCTGTGAAGCATTTTTGCTCTGTAGGAAAAGGATGGATCAAGAGCAGATTTCAGCAATCTTCCAGCAAATATAAAGCTGAAAAATAGTGCAATTCAAAGGAGTAAGAAAATACATTTATGAACACTTTTTTGGAAAATTTTGGGAGTTCTTCTATTCTGCTTTTCAATTGCTCTGAGCATGCAATTTAGTTAACTCCAATCTAGAACTAAGTAGTACTGTAGCTAATTCTTCAGGCTCATTCCAGCCCCCAAACTGAAAGATACAATTTTGCACCAACAAAATATATCTACAGTTTCCCCCAGAAAAATGGTGGGGGGATTCCTTTAAAATCAAGGAATATACAAGAAAAGTAAATATATTGAAAGCTATAAACAAGTAACAAAATAACATAAAAATGATAGCATAATATTTAAACAGAAATTTATCTCTATATTCTAACATCTAAAACCAAGAAATGCTATTTCATTCTTTATGTATATAAAAATTTCATGAAGCCCCTAAAACATTCCAAAGACTGGTTTTTTACACTAACAGAAGAAAACACACAGACAGAGGTTGGCTCCTACTGGCAACTGAGGGATACAGGCAGGTCAGCATTTTTTTCCCAGCATACAGTACCCCTTTTTCTTCTTTTTTTATGTATAGATAGACATAAACACAGATCTATACAATTCCCTCTCCCACACATTTAAGTCCTCTTACAGAGTATTCTTCACCTGCAACAGAATTAAGTTTTTAAAATACTCTAAAGTAACCAGAAGCATTAGTTTAACCTAATTAAGGCTTACAAAATAGAATTATTTTAATGTTAGCAGACTGACACTTCCAGATGAACACATCTACAGTTCAAGATGCCTTTTACTTACGTTTCATGTCCATGTTCCGGGTTTTATAGACAAAATATGTATATATTTGAGTTGTCCGAATGAGAATCTGATCTCCACTGTATCGTATTGATCGGTACCACCAGGAACCCTGAAACGTTCAACAAGAACAGACAGTCAGCTACAAGGAAGCACCAAAACAGTCATACTGCATGACCTCATGTCTGTCAACAAGCAGGTAACTCAGCTCAGCTGATATTAACTATGTTGAGGTGAACTGAATTTCAGAAGGGAGAGGGAAACAAAATATATTTGCTGACATAAACTTTAAAAGCAGACTGATAAATTCATCTGAGAGAATTTAATGTTAAACATTTTTAAATTACCTCTAGCTTAGAGAAATTTTCCCTAGCACATACACCTCCCCAGATATACTTGGTTTGTTTCTGGTGTTGTTTTAATAAATCTACTAAACAGTAAATTCACTCAATTTATCACTTTCTATATATGATGTAGTAACTCCTTACAGTGCAACTCAGCATTCAAATGTAGTTTAGGCAGGCCAAGACCAAACCAAGAACAGATTTCTCCCACTATGAGAAAAATTGCAAAACTGTGATTTAAGTCACCTGACCACAAAATGCTTTTCAGAAGAGGAATCTGGAGGTGGCATGGGGCCCTCACTGTAAATTTTCCAAATTAAGCCATACACCTTCAGGTTGACAAAGAGCCACACTCTGATAATTAGCCTAATTAGCATTACACCAGTGACTCAGATTACAGAACTCACTCTACAGTGGTTATACCCTCTGATATTTTTTCAGAAAAATGGTGTGCTGGTTTATAAACTGCAATCTGTTCATTGAACTCCTCCCTGTAAGCAAAGCTCATTTAACATAAGAAAACACAAAGATACTCCTCAATCTACTGTGAAATTTACTATCAGTGAGGAGCAACTAGCAGTAAAGTAGCAAGTGATGCTTATTACTATTAGCTTAACAATTGTGAATTCACAAAAGTTAATTCCCCCCACTATGGAAAGAATTCTGCAATGTAATTATTTGGGAAATACTCAAGGACTGGCTCTAACAAATTTTTTAACAAATTAGGTTTAGTTTCTCCATGAATAAAGGACTGCAAACACAAAATAGTACACAACTTTCTACAATATTTTTCTGCATAAAAAATAATTATTATCCTACAGCTATCAAACATTTGTACAAGTACAGGTATTGGAAGAAAAATGTAACTAGCCAGTCCAAATCTACATGAAAAAGGCTGCCCTAACTGCTTCTGCAGATACAGCTCCTGTCTCTTGCCTCATGTACTGGACATTATTTAGGTCAGTGGAAGTCTGGGAAGAACTACTTATCAGTACTGTCCTTTTTCATTAATATAGATTCAAAGGGTGGTAGTAGCCTTACTTTATTTTAGATGCCCATCAAACATAGGATGACTACACTGTAGTTAAGTTTGCCTTCTTTATTGATTCATAAAAGAGAAACAGACCCATTAAGGGAATGAATTCTCTTGTATGGCTACTTTAAAATGAAATGATAAAATAACTTGCTCCATAAAAATTACTATTCCTATTCACTGGCTTATAAAAGAAATTTACAGTGACAAGTCTGAACACATAAGTCTACATCTGGTATGGGGCAAGAAGAGGCAGAACATTTTTTCTGTGCTCAGAAGAACATTTCTTTGTACCAACAGCAAGGTTGTTCTCCTTTCATTTGAGCAATGATAAACCTGGTGCAAATCACTACAAGTATGTGTATACAAAAAAACCATCAACCGAATCCTAAAAGGAAAGGCATGAAAAATTTTTGCATCCTGGATTTTAGACGTTTTATTCAACCATTTGTTGAAGTCATCACATTTTATCTTCTAAACTAAATTTTCAGTTACACAGAAAGACTCAAAGGGAAGGGATAATGTCTCTCTGAGTCTCTGCACACACTGATGCAAGCAGCTGCCAGGATCTCAGGACACTTTTTCAAATGAAAATCTTCTTCTCAAGAACATGAGGGGTTTTCAGTGTCAGTTTTCTGAGTTTTGCTTCATGCCACAGCCCAAGTGCACAATGACTGGGCTAAAGCAATACTGTAGGGCAAACCCTAGCCCTGAAATAACACTCACCTACCAACTGATTCCTTACAGAAAGCAATTTCAAGGGCAGACATCTCATGGTGTACAGAAGATCAATAAAAACTGAAGTAATGAAAACAAAGGCAGCCAGGAAAACCAAATCAACCACCTGCTCTGCCTGCAGTAATCACTCCAACACCACCAGCCAGAGACATCTCAGTCTTTACTATAAAACCACTGAATATCCTCTTGAGCTCATCACCTCATTAATTTTCTTGAGAAAGAAGCTACAAGACAAATTACACAGCTTAATAATTCTTGTGATATCCAGTATTTTCCCTGGAGTCCCCTCTCTATCATGGCATTGCATTTTTCTGGAAACTCTACAGCAGCTACACTTTTTTCACAGTAAAAGAAAACACCACCTTCTGAAAATCAGCTCACTTGGTGAAAGGCAAGAATGAGAACTCTATGTCTAAAATAGCTTTGTTTACAAAAATAGCTTTGGTTACAGAGAGTAGAATATCAGATACCACTTACCACAACAACTGGAAGAATAACCATAAATGCTAATCCATATACAAACAACACCTACAGGAAAAATACAAAACATACTGTATTAGATACTGTGGCTACTTATTACTACTCTTGTTTAATCTTTATTCTATAATGCAGTCAAGTAGTACTACCACAAGCTTCCTAAAAATTATCACAAGCTTATTGCATAACTGTCATTATTTCTGAAGAGAAACTTACAAGTAATATAGCTAGGTATGGCTTAAATAAGGAGTGTCAGTTTCGTGTGATTCACATATGAATCAGTTTAAATGATTCACACACTGTCACAGGTCAGTTTATTTAATAATTAAAAAGCTGGCAGCTAAACTGTGAGGCAATGGACACACAATCAAAAGAAATCAAGTGGTTAAGAAAATTACCTAGCAGCAACAAATACAACAGGAAAAACATTTAGATACTGTATGATTAGAGCATCACTAGCAAACCAAATGGAATTAGGGAAACCCAGCACACAGCTCTAAATGTTTTTCCTTGCAAGAGCAAACACACACTTAGTAGCAGGGGTGACCACAGTAGAACCTCACTGTCACTGGAATCAGATCCATCCAAACATATTCATACTTTACTCTCAGTGGTTAGATTCAAGCTACTCTAACACAACTCCTGAAATTTGCTTCAAAGATGTGCACTTGGACCAAAGTATTAATGTTTTGACTAAAACTGTGCAGTATTAAGCATTTTTTTTTCAAAAACACTTGAAAGATCACCTTAAAATCTTGAGCTAAGTAAGCTGACTCACCAAAATTGAATTTTTCTGATCCACAATCCAAGCTGGCAAAGCTATACCGAAGCTGGTAGCTGTAGGATGAAAGAAAAGAAATTCACTATAGAATATTGAGAAATGTTTTTAGGTCATATTACATCCAATAAATAAACAAAACCACAAAACCACAAAAAATCCGTTTGTTTAAACTGTTTAATTACTTCAGTAACCAAAATTTTACCAAATATAGCAAAATCAAGCAACAAATTAGAAATACGCCGCGTATGCGATAACAGGACTTAAATACAACACCTGAAATATCAAATATTTTAGCTTAACATATTGCAGTGAAATAGATAGGCAAGACTTATTTATATATATAAATTATACAATTTATATATATATAAATATTTATAAAATTATAAAATTAGAAGCTAGGAGCTGATAGAAAACTTATTTATATATATATATAAATAAGTTTCACAGATTCGTAGATTTATGAGTTTTGCATTGTAGAGTTTTCAGCAGTTTAAATGCATACAGTTAAGTAAACAAATGAACTGCAAGCAAATGAACTGCAAGAAAATGGTCTGAGCAAATTACTTCTATGGGAAGTTCTATTGGTTTGTCCCTCTAAGAAAATGTTCTAAGCTGTAAACACAAATCCCTCAGTCAGTTCAAATTTCTGTGTGATTGATAAGAAAGAAAGAGGAATACTTTTCAATTCAAAAGAAGTTAGGCTGCAGAAAAGAGAAGACATGATTCTCTAATATCTCCAGCATACAAATCTGAATAGAGAGTAGCATAAAATAGCTTTTCAGACACAGGTGGTAATAAATTAAATTTTGCAAACACTATCTAGCCCAATACTAAGAGCTCTATGAAACCAACAGGGGGAAGAAAAGAAAGTAACACTTTATGTATTTCTAGGACTTGATTAAAAGAAAAACAACATGCTTTCCTTAGTACTAGCAGTTATCCATGAGGAGCAATGCCTTAAGTAAGGATGGGCTAGGATCCCGATGTAGTTAGGCACTACACTGATGCCATCTCCAACAGATTGTGACAGCCATCAATTCAGATAAACAGCTGTTATGCACAAGCCTAATGTGACTTCCCTAAGCTGAAGATTACTATTCCCTGAGTCTCCAATCAAACATCTGACAAGCCTGACCACACCTCAGCCTTAGGAGTTCAACCAGATGATACCCAGGGAATTTACCACATTAAGTTACAGGAAATGCCTTGCTGCGGAGAAGGAAGATCTCCAGATTCTACTCTGTTAATGATTACAGATTTTTAGAAGAACCTACTAAAAATCTGTCTTTTACTGATGGAATAAATTTCTATTTACTATAATATTTTGACCTTTAGCATTGTAGCCTCAAATTGCTGCAGGAACAGAAATAGTTCAGTAAAAAGCTCTTTTCTTCTGGCCTGAGTTTCCTTGCCCCTACTCATGCCCACTGAGCTGAAGCACCAGCAAATACCAAGGGGAAATAGGCTTTCATCACAAGGCACTTTAGTAGACCACCTTTATACTCCTCAGATCCCTCTCACCTACTTGTAAACACTCTTAGAATGATTTTGCATTTTCTTTTAGTAAAGGAACAAGTTGTGCAAATACAAAACCCCCTTGTTTGCCTGCCTCCGGCCTCACACTGCCTCAGCTGCATAAAGAGGAATGCTGCTCCCTGTTCCTCTGTGCTGGGCACAGGGGGTGGGATGTACCACACTGAGCTTGTTGGGCACATCTAACCCCAGATGTGCTTTATCTCAGCCCAGAAAATACCTCTATGAGGGATTGTATTCATCCTTTGTCTATACAGAACTAGAAGACTAGAGTACATAGCTTGGGTACATGCTTTTACACCACAGATGTATCAATAAAGAGAAGATGAACTTCACTAAATTAGAAAGCCCCTCACACTTTAATGTGAAACAAGGTTAGAGAATAGAGGAGAGACAGAGAAAATTTCAGGGACTTCTCCCACCCTTCAGATGTCTCAAACAATAATGAGAGCTCTAGAAATAAACCAGAGAATTCTAATTCCACTGGAGTCTGAGGCAGAGTTTTCAGAAGAGCAGGAGGCTTAACGCTCACAGTACAAACTGCTAGCCTGCCAAAAAATCATTTCATTTTTCCCTCTGGGAATCCAAAGTCTCTTTGGTTTGTGAATATAATCACTAAGCCAGCCAAGGATCTTCATGCCTTCTAAAGTTTTGGCTGAGTTGTCTTTAAAGTCACAGCTTCAGGTCCATTCAAGGACACTTACACAACTGCCTAACTTCAAATCCTATGCCTTGTCAACACTGAGTAGCTTATGGATGTGGAAAACAATTTAGCATCCAGAAAGGTCCTAGGAAAGCTATTAAAATTTATGGTACCATTTTGCTGATATTGTGACAGCATTTCTGAAGAAAGATTTTATCTGTATTTTATAGGAAAAGGGACAGAAACCTCTTATTTGCCAAGCAAAGCAAGCATTAGAAGCTAGGAGCTGATAGAAATCTGTTATGCTATAAAACACAGTGATTAAAGAAGCTGATCTACCTCCTTAGTCCATCAGAAATGCCTTTGCCAACCATATCACAGTCTGAGAAAGTGTTTTTTTGAAGGAAGAGGGAAGATTTTTTTATTTCTTTGAAACACCAGTTCAAGGGCTGGGGCTGTTTTTTTTAACTTTAAAAATTAATGTCCTATGTTGAGTGGATATAATTCAGAAGAATTTACAGCACAGATGACAGAGTACCCTCATGTCATCCTGTAACTTCAGAATTAAGCTAAAAATTCCATTTATTATTTCCAAGCTGGCTGTAACTCATTCCACACAGATATGTTGGAACTTGCCTTAACAAATGGCAGGTTTCCATTTAGCCTGTAATGAGTATCAGCTAGAAACATGCAATATTTTTCCTTAGCAGGCCACTTAAATAATCCAAAGGTGTTTTACAAGCAATTCACACAACTGCATATAGGGACAAAATTATTAACTTTCAGTCTTAAATTCATTTAGTATGGATCACCTCCTGTAAAGCTTTGACACACCACCACCAGGATTATTGTCATGCAGCTACCTGCTCAGAAACAATATCCCCACGTACACCCTTTCAAAGTGTGCTTCCTGCACTACAGCTAGTTGTTAATTTTTCAATATACATCTTTGATCATAAATACCAAGAAACGTTTAAAATCGCTAAGTTTCTGATAAGCAGTATTCTATGTTTTGCTTATACCTCCATTAATATTGGTAAGTCTCCCTACATACTTACTGAAGATGACTACTTAAAAAAATTCTTGTCTTTTTACCATAACGAAAAGCTGGAGCAGTGTAAAGCAAACAGTTTCTTGCCATTCCCTGCCACCACCCCTAGAGCTAGGGTCACAAGCAACGAATGGTCAGATGTGTTGCTTTAATCACAGGACAAAGTTATTATATAAAGCTCTAAGTGCTTCTTGACTGATCAGATATACACTTCTTAAGGTACAGCGATTACAGGACCTCTGTCATTCATAATTCTTACCTTGTGGTCCATCTGGATTACCAAATTCTTCCCAGTTTTTTCGTGACTCTTCATCAGTTAAGCTAGTTACAAGAAGAGATATTAAGTTAATACAGAAGCTTTTTCTCTAAATCATTAACAAACAGAAACTTTAAATGCGGCAGTCACTCTAACCTTTAGAGGTTGTTTGGAAAACTAAACAGCTTCTGATATTTTTTAATGAAATCTAACGGGAAACATTATTGTATTCCTCCTTGATACACAAGCAAATTCTTTAAGGACTCTGACAGAAAATCAGACACAGAAGATGCACATGCAGAAGATGGCACAATCACATCTCCCTTTCAGTGACTGCATACCCATCAGCACACAATGTTTTTTGTTAGCCAGGCTATAGCACAGTAAGTTTTGAAAGACAGAGGTTGAAATTTATCTTTTTTTTTGAAAGGAAGTTAATATAGAAGATGAGTTGATTGATCAGAAGTAGTCCATACAGGCATTTATCTTATTCTAGACCTTTAGCCTTTGACAGCCTGCGTTTGGTTGTTGCTGGATTTCTTCCCTGCAACTCCCAAGTTTCATAATTTAATACTCTCTTATTAAATAAGACACCACCTCCTAAATCTTACAGTTTCTGTGCCTGTTCAGTAACGACAGTTTTTTGGCAATTGTGTGCACCTCGACAGAACCCCTGTAACTCGCAGGAATAATACTGCTTTAGAAAACAGAATACCTGGCTTTCACTGTATGAAAGATTTTGTCTCACATAAGAAACCCAGTGAAGAAGCCAGGCCTCTCCTGATCATTTCTCTCATTTGTTGACAAGAAGACTCACCAAATGGGCCCCTTTTATATTCTTTCAAGACAGCATGGGTAAGAAAATTCACCATCCTGTACCTCACAATGTATCTCTGCCACAGCCCATGCATAGTGCTTGAAGTATCAAACTGTAGCACCAAGTGTTTGAGTACTGGTTTGCAAAGCAAATAATTTGTATGTTTCAGGAGTTGAAAAAGCATACCAGAATTTCCCACTGAAGAGATTTTCTAAGTAATACAGACATCTTTAAGCAAAAAGTATGATTTCTGAACTGCTCACGTGAGCCCGGTGTTGGTTCTCCTTCCCACCTGTTCCAAACAGGACTCTCCACCAGTAAGGTTAATCACACACACAACTGACTGCCATGCAGAAATCACCAGCTCCTGGGTTCTCTGAAGGTGTGACTGACCCAATCAACCCCAGTCACTGAGGACGCCCGAGAGGCAATGGGCAAGAGTGACGTGCTGTGAAGCTCTGAGTGACCACAGGGACTCAGCACAGCTGCTGCAAAGAAGCTGACTCCACCTCAGCACAGGGGACAGGACACAAAGGTGGCCTTTGTTTTACCTATCAACAGCTGAAGGATCAACTGGTGGTACAAACCAGTACGAATCAAAAAAGTTTGAATGTCTCAAGTTTGAGACACCAGCATGGGAGTAGTAAATACCTGTCTCAGTCCACCAGAGTATAAAAAACCAGACAACTAGAATTCTGTAGGGAACAATGGGCTCCAGCTGGCTCCAAGCCACATGTCCTCCCATCAGCATCATGACCCATGAGTATTAGAGACACCAGTAATGGGAATCCCACTGGTATTGTGATTGAACTGTGTATTAAAAATCCTGTATTTTGATTTCCTTTATACAAAATTCTCATATTAGACATCATTCAGATACTAAAGAAAAAAAAATGCTGTAAGAGATAAGACAAAAAAATACTCTAGAGGAAAAGCAGATTCAAGGGCTCAGCTTTTAAGAACCAGATATTATGAAACAGTCACCAAGTAAAAAATTAGGACTGCATGGCAAGCGTAACTGGAAAGGGATAGGGGCAAGCTGAGAGAAAACAGTCAGATCCAGAATGAAACATCCTCTTCACTGGACAGAACAGTTAAAGTACTGTCTTTTACTCTTTGGCTTTACCACCAGGTGAAAGAACAGTATATATATTTTTTAAGCATCACGTCAAAAACGCTGTAACAGGGTCAGTTGGTTAAAAAACACAACATCCATTTTGTTCTTTCTCATCTTTAAGATTTAATATGTGTTACACTGGAAACACTTTTCCTAGCTGACATGAAAATGAACACAAAGAACAAACACCTTACAGTATTCTGACAGGTGCAAACCAAATTATCTTTCCTAACTTGTACAAAGCAAATACACATTGCAGGAAGACGTTTTGACTTTGGTTACGTATCTGAACACACTTTTTTGTGCCTGCTTAGGCCATCCTTGTTCTTACTGTAAAGGCTGTCATCCCCATAATATTATGATTCCCTTTTCTTCATAGGCAAAAAAGAAACTTACGCTGCATAGGCCTTAGCAATCCTCATGAACATAACTTCATCTCCTCCTTTATCTGGATGGTATTTCAGGGATAGTGCACGGTACTGCTTCTTTATTTCCGATATACTTGCTCCCTTCAAAAGGAAAGGTTTGCATTTATTAACAAATACCTTAATTTAAATTCTTACATACAATTCTTATATATAATTATATCACAATTCTTATATATAATCCTAATACACATTGCATAGTACTTTTCTGAACCATTCACTGAAGAATTATATTCTAACATAGGATCATGAAACTATACATATATTTCATGAAAACATGATTACTTTCCTGGTAACGTTCTTACAACCATTATGTTTTTAAATGAAGACAGAAGTCACAATCTAAAAGACACTCAGATGACTGAATACTGGGGTTTTTCTGGATTATTTTGCTTATCTATCCATAGGAACAAAAAAAGAAGAAAGGATTTCTTATCTGTTTGGTGAATCTTAAACATATTCATGAATACAAAGAATTCTCACTTGCAGTATTCTTCTATATAAGCATGGTTCATAGATCAAGTATGATGGTCCACTTGCAGTTTGTATGCACAAATAAACCTGTAAGTCACCAGGAACAGCAGATTTCCCTGCCACTTAAAAACACTTTTGACTAGAATCATCCTACCCATAAATTATTTCAAATTTCTTGAACAAAGGGAATACGTTACCTGTACTTGAGACTAATTTTTATGCTACTCTAGCATGTTGTTAAATGCCACCATCACAATCCCCTGTGCATTAACTTCCAGCTTGGACTCTGAACTTCACTACTCAAGAAAACCAACAAAACTTTATAGTAAGTTCAGCTAGTTTTTGCTGTATGTTATTTGCTAAGTTTCGCACAACAATTACCAGAAGACTTTTCAGTATTTTGTGCCAGAGAAGCCTAGCACGCTGACCTTAACTGCATAATAAACACACAAGAATTTATTTACAGATGATGGTACTGTTTCAATAAATTTAAACCAGAAATTAAACTATCATGAGGTTTCACTTGCTGTTACTTTATCTTATTTTACCCAGTCTGCCATATTCCAACACTATTTTTCAACTGCATGCCTGCCTCATCTAATGCACAGGATGAATTTACTCCATCATAAATTAGACTTCAAGTAAAAGCAGGTGTTTCAAGATGACGAATGCCAGACAGAGAACAGAAGCTAGAAAGTAGGGGGAAAAGAAATAAACCTCAAGCTGTTTGAGCAGATACGTGTTTTCATGGCTCACATGAATGCTGTCTGTAAAAAAACAAAACTATTTTTTTCTCTCTGACACAGAGGGTGCACACAATCCCTGACAAGTTGACAAGTTTTTCATCATTCATTGCTTACTCCTTATTTTCCAAAGCTAGGCTCCAGAGGTCAGGCCTGAGTTATAGGAATGCTTAGTAACCTTGGATAGCTGGTGTCAGTCTGCTTGGAACACAGAGTGTGCCTGTATAGAATCACTTTTTAGATTCATCTTCATGCCTTGGATCCCATCTCTAAAACTGCAGTACAGATACTTATTAAATAAATCATTAGTATTTGAGCATCTTATGTGTTAGTGAATTCAAGTGGTGTGCTTTAAAAAGAGCTATTCTATGCTCAAAACACAGTGCTGATATTACATATAAAATCTGGTGCAAGTACATTATCTGGACTTCATTGGTGCTGTGGTTCTCTGGAGGAAAAAAAAGCCACATGTTAAAAATTATATCCTAACATAAAATAAAAAAATAATCTTAACTAGAGTGTGAAAGTAAAGAAGTGAATTACTGTGCATCAAAACTTTAAAGTGTTTGCATCTGCAACCATTTTAATTTTTTTTTTAGTTGAGGGAGAGTTGCTGTTTTTTGGGGTTTTTTTTAAACAACACTAACAGTTCCTTTATCTAACTACACTTCAACATCTGTATCACTCCATCACCAGGACAGGCTACAACTCTCAAGGTTCCCCTTGAATGGTAACAGAAGAAATCTGTTAATTTTTCATATAATCCCAACTAGAAGTCTTTCAAGAGATGTAACAGAAATTGCCTGATAGCAAGAAACACACTCTGAGATTTTGAACTCTTATCTGGAGCTCTACTTCAACTATCTAGCTTCACAATCATCTTTTCATCCCCCTTTTAAAATCTCTGGTTTTCATTCAGCTTGTCCTTATGACAACATGCTGCACCCCTCAGTTCTTGAGGCATTCCGGAATTGGTTTCTTTGGAGGGGTAAGTTGCAGGTGTCTTGAGGATGGGTACAAGTTTTCATCAATAAACACAAAGCTATAATTCACTATATGCATTCCTTTCTTTCCCTTCTGGGTTGTTACTTGTGAAATTTCCTAAAGATAACAAAGAAAAATACTCTGATGACCTAATCCCTAGCCTGATTTGTTTAATCAAACTTAACCCAGTTATATAAACATTTAAATCACATGGGTCCAACAGATACCATTCAACAGTAAAAAACTGTATTGCTCCTTCCTGTGCATCAGTGAGAGAACTCAAGTTAGCAATCAGTGAGTCACAGAGGAGCTGAGCAGGGGTTGAATTGCAGTAATTTGGCTCTAGACATGACAGGCAGGTGTTCTACCTGTCTAGTTAGAAATAGGCTACAGACTTGTCACCTGCTATAAGTGGCTTTCTTTGTACAAGGTGCTGCTTTTCTCTGCTGACAAGTCAACATGATTTAAAGGCAAATATTCACATACACATTAAGCTCTCTCACACTAACAATATACATCACGTTTAATCAAAACAAGTACATTTAAAGCTCATTCGTGTTCTTGTGCTGAGCTGGATCCACAGCGTACTTCTTTAGACTTGAGAGAGAAACATAGCTCAGACTCCAGAACTGGAAAGATGACTCTGCTGTTATTCAAACGAGAAGCCTTGGATCAGGAAATAATTAACATAAGCAGACAATCTGCTTGAGGCATTGTGGTTAAGATGAAGAGAAGACTTTAAAAAAACTTCAGAAAGTCTGTCCTTGGGATATGTAATTTTTTGTATCCATTTTGAATCAGTCCTTCAGTATAAACAATGCATGGCATCTATTTTCTAGATAAACACTATACCTTTTTATCCCAATTTAATAAACCTATTGGCTGGGATCACTGTTTAGAATTTGTTGTCAGCATTCACAGATACAACCAAGATTCAAGCGAGCCTGCACTATGTCAAAATGTGCATCACCAACACCCTTCAGTGAAGCCTTTCATTTACAAATATTGCCCTGCACAGAAACTCTAAATCAAATGAATTCACATTCTTGTTTATACAGGTTCTTCAGCATCCCTAAAAGTACCTATTGAGAAGATTTACACAGGGCACACAAAGCCGATTTTTTTTGTTGTTGTTTTCCTGTACACAGAGAGGAAAACAACATTAGAATAAGATTTTTAAAAACCCACCAAACTACATTACTAGAATTTTGAAGGAGCTAGATACAAAAGTTATAAATTGGTACAGATATAGGCAAAAAACAAATAACAACTGACTTTATTACATGCAGCAGCTACTTTCATACATCAAAAAAGAACAAAAACAATACTAGACAGATCCACTAAACTTACTTTGTTTGAAAAAACAAGTCTAAGATTAGACATCTACACACAGAATATACAGTTACAGTAGTACAGACTAGCAAAAGATGATATTACTTACAGGATCCAAATGTAACACTTCATAAGGGTTGTACTCTTGATACTCTCTGTCTGTTTTGGAAACCTTGTATGCAAGGAACAAAAACAATGCCCAGCCAGCAAGGAGGACTATTTTCCTGTTTGTAAGAAAAGAATTTTTTAAATACACAAATCCACTTGCTCTAGCGCCATTCTAATAACATCAGAAGCCATCTTACATCATTCTTCAAGAAACAGTATTAAAGCAAGAAACTCTACACCAGGTATTAGTATTTCAGTTTTAATACCACTTTTTCTCCTAGTTTTTAAGAAGGACAATTCTCTACCACTAAGTCTCCTTCTGTTCTTTAACTGTCTGTCCTCAGCAGGTATACATTATTATTTCCTATTTTTAAAGGACGTTTTTAACTAGATCCTAGACAATGTGTTAAAAAGAAGAAAACCAAAACATAAAAAGCTGACACAGGTGCATAACAGACAGCAAAATATTTTGAGGGTGGGAGTAACAAGGAACTGATGGATATAAAGCTTTCACCTTCAAACATACGAAGTTATTATTCTTTTATATTTGAGTATATATGTTCACATATTAAATATTTAAATCAAAAGATTGCACTAGCACTACTAACTTCAGTGAGAGAGAATTAATTTTGAACAAATAAATGCATTGTTTACTTTTTATACAGCTGAGACTCACTGGTCTCATGTCTCAGATATTTTATACAGGACAAACAGCATGCATCTTGATTTCAAGCCTTACCAGACAATAATGATTACCTATTAATTATTCAAACATAGCAGATTGCAAATATCTCTTTAGTGACACAAAAGTAACTAACTCCTGCTTTGACTACAAAACAATTTATTTCTATTAAAAAAAAAAAGTAAGAATTGCTTTACTAGAAAGTGATGCAAATGAAACATACGTACTTCACTGTAGGAATTATGTTCTGCTGTGGTTTCAGCAGTCGCAAGCGGTACCACAAACACCTTCCATACACGTTCCTGATGTTCTTTAATCGAATTTGTTCTATAAAAACAGAGAGACTGATTAACCTAACTGACAAAACACAGAACAACAAACATGCTCACCTCACCCCGAGAAGGCAGTACACGGTCAGCTGGAGGACTAACAAGGTCCAGTATTACCAGAGCAAAGAATGGTTTTTATCCATTTAAGTGATGCTGTACATGCATAAACATAAGAAGTTGGTCAGATTACTCTCTCTACCTAAAAGAAATCCATTCTATTTTCTGTGTGTCACAAAGTAACCATCACGTGTGAACCCAGCCTTTGCCCAACATGCACATGTAAACTTTGATTCTGCCACTGAACTCCAAAAGTTTCCCATTTCAGTATGTCAGCAAGCAGGAAAAACAAACAAACAAACAAACAGAATGCAACCCACAGGCAAACTGGTGTTTGTGTACAAATAAAGAGTACAGCAGGAGCAACAGCTCCTTCCTCAATTCAAAATATGATACATTTTCTTCCTCTTTGTGACACCTGCTTTTATAAGCTACCTTAATTTAGGTTTTTCCGCTGAAGGGTAAAAGGAAGGAAGATTAAGGTAACAGTGACTTGTAAGCCATGCAGCTCAGTAATATACGCCTTCAGCAAGGGAGTTTCACTCCCTTGATAGGGCTGGAAGGAAATTGCACTTACACTGTCAAACTCACCATGATGAGACATGGAAGCTCTGTTAAGAGAGTTTTAATAGTATTGCAGAGCTAACCAGGACCAACTTAGCCTTGGTCAAGGAATTCTTTTATATTATGAAAAGTACAGTGGAAAGCAAATAACTTGTACAGAATTTCTATGTTATAAGTAAACTCCTGTTTAGGTAATTTGTCTATCCATAACCTATGCAGTCTGACCCATAATACTTCTGAAGTTAGGATGTCACTGTAATTACCTTACTTGCAAAAGAGTAAGATCACTCAGCCCTTTTCAGACTAAAGGAAAAAGGATCAAGACAAAAGAAATTCATCCTGTGTCAATATACTTAAATATTGCTGGTGAACAAAATTTAAAAGACAATCATGAATGATATAAATACAGGAATTATATTATCAACTTTGATCCAACACATGTCAGTCATATCCTGCTAAGTCCTAAATCTCAACTTAGCACTTCTGACCAGGTGATGCCCTCATGGAATCACAGGATGGTTTGAGTTGGAAGGGACCTTAAATATCATCTAGTTCCAACCACCCGGTTAGGGGCAGGGACACCACCCACTAGACCAAGGTGCTCAGAGCCCCATCCAGCCTGGTGTTGAACTCAATTAAAATAGCAGTTATGATACATGAAGACATTTTTATCTGGCTGATTTCTAGAAGGTAATTGTGGAATACAGTGACAACCTCTGTTTAGTTATTCTGAAGCTCTTAGCAAGTGGAATATGGCGTTGATCTACTTGAATTTCTAAGCAAGCACACAATTCAGACGAAACACATAGAATTCAATTAGCAATCACCAAACTCTGAGGCTGGAGAAACACGACCATTGTGTTCCACACCGACCTTGAGTTCAGATTTAAGGCAGATTAGATGTGAGCACTGCGTGGTATTTTAAACTCTGGCTGATTTGGCAGAAATAGAGTGAGAACATAGATGACATGTGGCCACCCATGAACTAGTAAAGCAGATAAAGCTTTACTAAACTTAAAGCTTGTACAGACCAGGTACTGGAACCAGAAAAAAGTGTATCAGCTTATTCTGAACTACCTAATTATATAGAGTATAGCTTCCCCCAAACTTGACATGGCATTGAACAGTTTGATGCAGTTCCTGAGAAGACTATATTAGTAGTTCCATCACCTCCAAAGACAGAGAGAGATAATCAAGGATAATTTAATCCCCTGCATCTCATTCAACTCTTCCCATGCTTCAAAATAAGCTTCCAAACTTCTCTCACTGTTTTGTGCAACAGATAAAGCACACAAGTATTTTGCAGCTCTCCTGATCTGCAAAGATTGTTCACATACTTAAAACACAAAACTTTCTAAACAAAAAAGAATATGACTAAAACTTGGTTAAGCAATCCCCCACTTAGTTTTACTTATGTAAGGCTTTAGAAAGCACTGTGAAGGAAAAATTCAACAGATTATGAAAACATTGAAAATGCAACACTCACTCCCTACCGGTAGAATGTAAATTAATTCGGCCTTTTGTCTCTGCTTTTTTTAAGACAATTGTAGGAGCTCTCTCTTGGTTCAAAACTAGATTCACCACAACCAGAAGCTAACTGTTCATTAAAATCAAATTACAAACTTAAAGCAAAACTAAAGATATAGAACCAAACAAAGAATTCACATTTCAAAAAAAAAACCCACAACAACCAACCAAACTTGATGCCATTAAAGACTATACTGACAACAAAGTCATGAGGATTAAAAAGCTTTGCAACAGAAACAGAGAAGAAAGTGTTCTGATGATTTTAAATGGTCACTAGACAACTATGAGCCATACTGTGCTGCTTTTATGAAAAAGTTACTGATTGTACTTGAATAAATCAGGCATCAGAAGATCCACAGAAGACACACGTGCTTAAGCCTAAATCACTTATTTCAAATACTGTCAATCAATTCAGTTGTTTGGTGCTGAAGCAAGATGAAACCAACTGTTCAGCAGTTCAACCACATGGACCCAGATCAGCACCTGAACCTAAGTGTTTCTGCTAGGATTTTGATGTTTTACGAAGCTGCTGTGCCTTGACTTCAAAGACCTATGCCACAATGCCCCACTCCTCAAACCTGCCAACTGTCCAGCCCTCCAAGGACCAGGTGACTCTCTTTTCCCCACTCTGCATCCTCCCTGCAAGAACTGCCAGTACCTTCTACCTTACCATGCCAAAAACCGTCCGAAAATGCCTTAGAGGAAGGCACCTTGGAGAAATGGAACACAGTTGAGCACAATAAACTGAAGAGCTGGCAGAAAGTAAAATAAAAATTGACCACTAAATGTGGTTTACAATAATCACTAAATTGAGGTTTTGGAACAGCCTTCCAGTAACAGCTGCAGAAGACATGTTTTGTGACCAGTCTGACAATAGCACCAAAGAAAAAAAAAAAACCACCAACCTGAGCCATGCAGTATGAGCAAAAATTAAGCCCTTTGAATATTTAGCAAACGGAGTCCTGAAACTGCTATGTGGCATAAGGGGACCTCTTCAACCAAGCACCAAATTAAGGCACAATGCTAAGTAGCCATTGCATTTTTACACATGCATCTGAACAACTCTGGATCAAATTTAATTACAATTGATCAAACAACATCAAAGAAAAAACAACTTATTAATCTCTTTTTGATCTTCAGATGGCAACAGTCTCATTTGACTAACAACCCCAAAAGGAAACAAGGCACTAGAAACACTAATGATTGTTTAAAGTTACCTGCTCAGAACATAAACAAAGAATCAAATCCTACCAAAACCGAGGTTGAAGTCCAGACTCCTCAAATTATTTGGAGCTATCCAGAGGCACTTCTTCTGTCATATGTCATCATTAACACAAGGTAATTTGTGCAATTCAAAAACAGGCATCTACTTGGGAAAATGAAGGAGCAATACAGACAGCATAACTCCCACTTTAGGCAGAAAGCCACTGGCAAAATACCACACTAAGAAAGCTATATTCCTACTGTATGCAGGAAAAACAGGCTTCCTGTTTATTTACAGACAAAGTCTGCAATTGCACCAGAGAAAATACTTATTAAGAAGACAACGGTTGCAGGAAAAAGAAAAAAGAAAAAGAGAGGGGGGAAAAGGAGAGAGCAAAATTTAAAAAAAAAAGTAAAGAAGAGAAAAAATTAAAAGAAAATCATAAAAAGAAGAAAAAAATTAAAAAGAAAAGGAAAGAAAAAAAAATAAGGCTTGCAAAGGACAGAATACCAGATAATTCCAGTGCTTAACAAAAGCAGCAACTTATTACTAATGAGCAAGTAAGCTGTGGATAAATCAGATCCTTTTCTCTTTGCCTTTGTCTGACAAAAGGAGCTTCCTTTTTACACAAGTGAATTTACCATGCCACAAAACTGGCACATTGCCCTGCAATATCCTGCAGACCCCGATCACACTGGAGTGAATACCTTACACATTCCTCACGGTAAAGCATTGCTGTAAATATGAATTGTACTTTCTCTGGATCTTAGCTCTGGAATCCATATTCTGTCAGGGAAACAGGTTCAGAGTTTTAAAAGCACACAAGCAGAGTTCTCTTGTTTCTTCTAAGTCCAGATCATGGCTTCCCATTGCAGTGTAAGAGCACTTCAGACAGCATTCTTTGATATGGGATTACAGGGAGACAAGTGTGTGTGGGGTGGGAGGAAATGCTTGTCCTCCAGTCAAAACCACCTCTCGTTCGATGGGCAAAATCCTTCACAATAGTGAATCTCTCCTACAGTTTTAGGAATAGGTATTAAAGAGCCTTGGAAAGCAAAGGCATAATGAACCCATGGGCTTTTGAGTTAATCTCACTAACACTAACCCATGCATCAAGGTACTGTTAAAGCACCCCTCTCACATGAGGATGTAGACTGCCACCTCATTTCTGTAAATAATCTGGGAAAGCACCCATGCTTGCTTTATTTCCCTCCACATTGTTCTTGATGCATCCAGAGTTCCTGAGATTCACAAGAAGATTTTCCCGGATACAATTCTTATTCACAAGGGTTCTCATAAGTGCATATTACAGTAACTCAAAAAGTGTATGTGAATATCCAGCCAAAACTACATCTCAATATACTTTTCAAGTTCAAGAAATATAACTAAGTACTGATACAAAAGAAAACCTGAGTGCCATCTCTTTAATGACTTTGTCAGAGGCCTTACAGAAGTTTAGGTAGATGACATAAGTTGGTATTCCCTTGTTGACTGTTGCAGTCACTTCTTTTGTATTCCATGCACCAAACCATGTATGAGTAGAGAATGTTTAAGCAAACAATTGACTTTTGATCAGAACTTATGCAAACCTCTTGAATATCCAGTTCTTTAAGCCAGAGGCATCTGCTTTTCCTCCATGGGTAATGCAGACCACACAGTTCTTAGGTAAAACAGAATAACCTAACGGATTGGAAAGGGTGGAAAAGACCTCAGGAGATCACCTAATCCAACCCTGTTGCTAAGAGGAGAGGGGAAAAAAGCAGCTGCTCGAGGTCTGGCTGTAAGCCTTTGGAGTAGCTTCAAAGACAGTGCTCACAGTGCCTCTGAAGAACCTATTCTACAGTTTGACCATCCTCATGGGGCAAAAATTTCTCATATCTGTCTCAACCTCTGTTCTGATTTACCAAGAACACAATGGGTAAGGGCACAGCACTCACAGACACAGAAAGAAGCTTATTACAGGTTGGATTTCCCATTTCCAGAGACTACATTCAACCTGTGTTTACAACTCAGCCATGCCTGGCTTAAGTTTGGTTTTGAAGTTCACCCATCTTACATACTTGTTTCCAAAGAAACAGGAGGATACACCCAATCCTCAGGAATGCTTGACAAATGAACCCTACCTAGACCTATTTTTTTTGTTTCAGGTTCTGGAGATTTCAAAAAGTGCTTTAAAAAACCAAAACAACAATAACAACAACCAAAAAGGGAAAAGAAAAAACTAAGGGGAGATTCTTTTTCATCCTTCTGAGAAAAAAAGAGAGTATTGTACATTTATTGTTACTAGAGACAGGGGATTCTAGAAGAGAGAGAATGGAAATAGGTACGGCTGCAATTATACTGAGAAGTTTTAACCTCCAGAATCTTCTTTCAGCTGCAGCAAACAAAAGTCAGTTTTAGGAAAAAAATACCACAAATAAGACTGTTGGCACCAGTATTTATATCTAAAGCATACAAAAGTTTAAAGTATCAGTCAATTTTTATGAGAGCCAAAAGCAAGCCAAAAGCTAATTTCCAGAATACATGGAAGCCACCGGTTCTCCATTATTCTACCTCAAACTGCAGGAGAGAACAGAAATACATCCTAGCTTCCTGTGTTCTTTCTACCTTCAGGCTACTAGGAAAAACAAAGTCACACCATCTAAAATACAGCTCCAGTAGACTCTGTCAAAAAAAGAAATACGAGGAGGTGCACATGAAATACTCTCTGCCCACCAGTTGCAGACAATTCATCCAAAGGAGAACGGTTTTGAAAGAAAATTACTCCTTTCAGCAGGGAACACAGAGTGACACCGTTCTGGAGCCCTAGGAAATGCCAAGATCACTTTAAAACCAGACTTTCACAAAACTCATTTGTAGTGTGTCATCTCTCCACAACTGAACGGAAAACTGGTACCTGTGGAAAGCATCAAGAGGTGCAAGCAACACACACAGCATGCAGGTCTTGAGTAAAGGTCACAGCCCAGGGATACCATGGCTCTAAGCATTACATCTGTTCTGTTAAAACTGAAGGCAGCAGGCTCAGTCGAAAACACTGTCAAGAGTTTCCAGGTTTGCTGGATTTTATTCAGGGTTCTATAGCTTTAATCCTCTAAACTGTACACTTAAGTAGGCTCCTATTTACTTTCAACAGTTATGTATATATATGCATATGCAAAATCCTGGGCTTTTTTCTACTTCAACAATAACAGAAATTAATAATTGTATGAACAACTTATTTACTGAGGTCTTGAACTGAGACTCTCTGAACAAATTTACTTTCTTAAGCACATAACCATTTCTTGGATAACAGATGAACTAGGAAAAGGCTACCGTGCTGTTTCGCTAGGCCATCTCTGCTTAACTCTATTGACATTTTCCTTGATAATGATTATAAAATAAGACTCTACATGGATATAGTATGTTATCTGAGAATAATTTAAAAAGTCACAGGATTAGGAAAAAAACTACACACTTACTTTCAAAGAAGACACTGACAAACTTATAACTTTGTTGTAAAAGCAGTAACCCATCTCTACCAGCAACCAAGAGGCAGGATGGAAACTCGCAGCAAACTCACAAAATCAGCAACTCCTCTGAAGTACTGAGCAATTTCAACTTTATTATAATAGGATTGACTTCTACTGTAAAGCCCCAAATTAATAGGCATGAAGCAAATTAAATTGATTTTAAAGTGTTCTGAAATGCTGTTGCTTAAGTGCAAAAGCCTTCACATAAGCACTAGTGTTCCCATTAGGATTACTTTTAAAAAAATATAAATTAAAAATGGAAAGCACGTTTCAGGACTTTGAATGGACCACAGCAGTAAAGAATTAAACCACCTGATAGATGCTGTCTAACTTTAATGTCTATCATTAAAAGAATTGTCCTCATTACCCTCATTATTTATCTATAAAGAGGTCACGTCCAGGTTAGCCTCTTAACTAAAACATTTATAGCTGAGCAATCTCACTCCAGTTAATTTTCAAAGAGAGTTTTCTCTCTAGTAAATATTCACAGAAATAAGCCAAAAAAATCATGTGTTTTGAGTAACATGTTAAGTATTAAAACCCCAAGCAGTTCATTAACTACAAAGAGACCTGCACAAGACTCAACAGCAAGGCTGCTTTTTTCCAGAGCATGTTTTGCAGCAACTAGATAAAGCGTAAAAAGGAACAAAAAGTAACCTAACTTTCCATTCCCACAATTCCACACATATTTGCTGATCGAAAGATAGCATTTGTTACTAACAGCTTAAAAAAACAGCAACATAAGATGATTCAATATCTTGAAAGTTCACTTCTTTTCAGAGTTTACTTACTCAAGCCTTCTGTTTACAGTCAGCTGGGCACAGTTCCACATAACACTACTGCTAATCAGGCCATTTCCAAGCCTTGTCCTTCCTAATAGTGTACTGTCTCATTTGCACTGACAAAACTGTCAGTGGAACTAACTACAATAACCTTTAAGCTCTATCACCTAAACTACCGAATCCATAGTGGGGCTGCACCTATAGGTGCATTGCAAAACTTTAATGGAATCTGAGAGGAATCAGAAGACCTGAATAGAATTTTACTATGGAACAACACCCACATGAGTCAAGGTTAACAATTTTGGATGAAGCCAACAACAATGCTGGGCTCCAAGATTACACATTCTTAACTATTTGCTTAATTTTATCAGTTTCATGTGGGGAGGAAACCAGAACATATTCAATCCAAAACAAATTTAAACAAAAGTCTCTTGCTGATCACCTATCATTAAAAATGCTTGTAGTCAGTATTATTGTGATGCACACCCTGAAAAACTCTAATGAAGGACAGAATTAGTGGACACACGGATAAGTACCATACATCCATTTATCATCAGCGGAGTCTTTGGTAAAGTCCTCTCAAGGAAGTAAACATATGGAACAGATCCTGCTGATACAGTCTGTGGTTTCCAAAATGCTTTTGAAATGTTCCTCTTACAAATATTTCAGAACAATCCTCTAACTATTGCAAAAAATAAATATGTGACTAGAAGACAGAGTGAACTGCCAATTCTCACAGCAGAAGGAAATCACCAGGAGCTCTGCAGGAATCTGTGTTGGAACTGCAACACATTTCATTAATGGGTAATCTGACTAAAAGGGTGAGCAGTAAAATAAAGCTTCTGGATGATATTAACTTATTCTGGGTAACAAGGACAAGGGCATCCTGAAGAATTGTAAAGATCAAGCAAGTGCACTTCTGAATGGCACATGAAATTGAGAGTATGAAAACTAAAATGCAGTGGGGGCTACCCTAATTCTATGTATACAAAGATGAGCTCAAGGCCGAGCATTACCTCTCAGAAATGCAATCTTGGTGTTGTGAGAACCTGCTCTATGTAAACCTCAGCTGAATGCTTACTACTAATAAAAATCAGAGCATGTGTTTAGAGCATTCCTACAAGAAAAGGAAGGGATTATTACTCTACTACATAAACTGGAGGTACGTCCAACCCTGAGGCTGTACATACCTCAAGTATGATGCACCTCTGAAAGGGTGAACAAGGGCCATCAAACGTATAAAGAGATTTACGTCCAAAATATAATCTACAGATCTTCCAGCTGAGAGAGTAAAGTGCAAGGAGAGGTAATGGAAGGCTGTAAAAAACCTAAGTGACAGCCAGGACTGAATGTTTACTGCCTCTTTCAGTACAGCAAATAACAATCATTAGGTAAACATCAGAAGCAGCTGAAAACAAAGGTGATTATTTGCAGTGTGGGCAGCAGTGACCCCCCTCACACAGGATGGTATGGATGCTATACCAAAAGTTATGGAACCCAAAATCACTGGAAATGCAGAGAACATGCAAAGGAAGCACCATTTCTGTTTGTCCTGTTATTCCCTCCTTAAGGCATTCTCCTCTGTAATACTACATTAAAAACCCCACCTGATCTGACCCAGTACGTCCACTGTTTTGTTTCTAAAGAAGAAAGGGTATTTGAAACTTCATTGGTAAGATAAGTCTTTGCAGAAACCACAATGCTTACAAATATTCTAGTTTCAAACAGTTCATCCAGCCAGCCAGGATAAAGGAATCTCCTGAATTTAAAATGCTTGTAAGCATATTCCTGTAAAAAAAAATACTAGGTGAAAATCTGAAAACACCTCTTAAATCTTAATTGTATACTTATTTAAAAACTGGCGCAGACACTAATCTTTTTGTTCAGGAAATCAATTAGGTACCTGTTTTGTGCTCTTGTAACTGTAACCTGCCCTTGATATTTCTAGCCAGCAGAACCCTCCTCACCATAAAATGGAGATATGTGTCAGGTCTGGCTGGTAACTGAGGGAAGGCCTATAAACCCCACAATGGGAGAAAGCAGCACCAAAAGGGGCAAGGATGCAGCATCAGTCCCAGCAGAGACTTGATCAAATTACTGCAGATCTGAACCCCTCTCCACAGGCATGAATTTGAAACTCAAAATAAAAAAAAATTTAAAAAAGAAAAAAAGAAATCACAACTAACAAACAAGCAAACAAAGAACCCACCAAACTATGGAACCACTATTGATTCCATTCCTTGTTATTTACCTTGCTCCTCTCTCAAAATTCCTGCTCCTTCTCCAGGAACAATTCAGCTGCCCATGAAACCATCTAATCTAATTCTCTAATATATGGCCTGTATATCCTGGTAGTTTAGTGTCATCTCTGTGAGTAGTCAAGATAACCTTGCAGCAACTATGAAATGAACAAGGCGTGTAATAAAACCTTCAGTACACTGTTTTAATAAGCTTCCATAACATAGGATGATTTTTTTAGAAATAAAAGCTATTTTTATGTACACGTAATGAAATATAAAGTTCTTGTAACAGCTTGATCTTTAACTTGCCACAGAAAAGCTTTTCAGCATTTTGTATTCTGGATAGTCTTGAAGCTACTCAACTAATCTCTAATACAGGGCTATTAATTTTATTTTACTGCTAGGAAGCTATAGTGGCTACAATAAAATTACAATACTTTTTCAAAATTCCATGAAAAGACAGGCATTTTTTTCCAAATAATAGAGTAGTTTGAATAACTCTGTGCAAATGCTTTGTTTTGAAAAATATTTTAAGAGATAATTGCTAGGCATTACTAGTGGCATCTCACCATGTTTGCCCCTTCTTCGAACATTTCTCAAAAAAACCCCACCCCTTCAAAATAGCAATGTAGTAGAAAAAATTAACAAAACCAAGTAAAGTATTGCCACTACATTATATTCTGCCTTTAAACAGTCACCTACTAAACTGTATTTTTCTGAATTTGAAATGGTTTAAGTCAACCATGGTACACGCAATCTCTCAAAAACTCAATTTGTATGCAATAACAGTCCTTAAATGCATAACTGAGTTTCACTGACTCTCCTCCCACTTCCTGACATCATGATGAAAGGTTATATTAACAGGAAAGGATAAGCACACATGTATGGGCACAAAATGCTTATATTCACAGATATCAAGTTTTCACACCCTTGCTTATCCACCACATTAGCAATGAGCATGGCATCCTGTCCTTTTATCCTGTCCTTTTATCCTGCCCTCCACCAGCATCCTGTACTTCATCCTGCACTACCAAATACCAAAATGCTGTGAAATACTTTGGAGCAAGGTTAATGAGATTTCAGTGAGCTGTGGGCAGCGACAGGCATCACAGTTAACCCACTTCAACCAATCTTATCTCGCACCAGAGGATTAGAAGCATCACAGAAGATTTTACCTGGAGTGGGAGGAGCAGCAATGCTGCCTCCTCTCCCCCAGCTGCTGTGAGGTACAAGTGCTCATTACTCCACTACAGACAAAACTGAAGTGCTGCCTGCATTCACTGCACTGGCTTGAGTCACATCCAGGTTGCACACTCACTGTTTGTCCTCAGCCAAATAAACTTCATAGCCTCAGTTCCCCTACCTGCATCTTAAAGCAGAGGATTAATATGAGAATCTCTGAGGTCAGCCTCAACACACACAGATGAAAAATACACTAAAAAATACAGAGAAATCTTCATTATTGACACTACTACACAGAGATATCCAGTATAGTGGGCAGATACACAGAGAAGTATGGTTCCTAAGACAGCAAACCTTTACAGAACAACTTTCTCAGGACTTATGATCAAGGTTTTGAATGTGAGTGCCAACTACTATCTACAGAAGTATACAAAAACCCTATTGCTTCAAAATAGCAATACAGTAAAAAATTAACAAAATAATATTAATTATCAATATTATATTATATTCTGCCTTTTAAAAAATCACAGTTAGCTGTGTTTTTTAAATATTTCTGTACTTTGCCCAGCCTCAATACATAAAAGGCTGGAATAGTACTAGGGTTCTCTAACTACATATCCTACTTCCTACAGGCATGGAAACTTCAAAGATTAGCAGGAAATTGCCTTCTTTAACCAGATTTTAAAAGGGTTTTTTTGTATTGACCCAGGGTTCTTCTAAAAGAAAACTTCAGCAACAACAACAATAATAAACACAAACAAACAAAAGCCAAACAAATAATTTTTTTAAAAAAATTAAACACCATAGATTTTCTATGGATTTCTATTATAATGAAAGTAAACTAAATAGCTTTTATCCATATCTTATCAATACTTTTTTCTAGATACAAAAATCCAGCCATTCATCTGGTCTTTTTCCCTTCCCTACAGTAGGTTTTTATGTTCTTAAACTTCAAGGAGGATGATCTACATTCCAAACATAATAGCTCCTACAGTCTCTTTTTTCTCAGAGAAGAGATGACAAACTTGTATTAGCATTATCCTTGCGTGCACAGCTGTTATTCTTTGGGGTTTTTGAAATTTTTTAACATCTTGTTTTGTTCAAGTTACTGTAAAAAACTCAGGACAGATACCTCTATTCTTTCCATCAGCTTTGTAACAAATTATGAATACCCAATACCCTAAAACAGGATAATTTATTAAATGTAGACCTGAATAAACTAAAACAGATGAAATAGCAAGCTTCCAGATACATGTACTTATCTACAAAACACATCACAATCTATGACCACCAGTTTCAGCACAGCTTTATAATTATGTCTCAATCCAGCAGCACAGGTAGAAGTCAAAAAGTACACAAAGTTCAGCAAACATATCAGCATTGTGCAACAACTGCCAGATTATCCAACTAAATTAACTCACCCCTTGCTCTCCATTTCCTTTCTAGATGCTGACGTTTAATCTACACAAGCTTACACTGAAACTTCAAAACAAGTCCAACAACAGGAGGACACTTTGATGGACACTCCTCCACCACTAACTGCTGAGGAAAAAAAAATCTTTTTCTTCAACTCTCACAATTAATTTTTTTGAAAAACAACTTGAAAATTCCCATTGCAGAAAATATCTTTTAGTTAGGAATGAATCTGCACCATCATAACTTTTTAGCAACCACATTTTTTGTTCCAAGAGCAGTCTTTCCAATGGTTTTAGTAGTAATTAGGCTAAATTTATACCAGTGTTCTCCCAAAACAAAGGCAACCCAGACAAAGTATGACTTTTTTTTGTAATAATATATATATATATAACTACATTTTAAAGAAAAAAGTCAAGGATAAACAATATAGCCTGAAGCCATATTCACCATCACCTGAAGCCATCACTAAAACTGAAAGAATCAGTCTCCTTTGCCTTAGTCACATCCTAAACTATCTCAGGCACCCACAAAGTCTTACACAGAAATGAATACACACTGAAAGTAAGACATAAAAAAGAAAAAAAAAAAAAAGGCAAAAAATTTATTTTAGCTAAAATTACTTTCTTCCACTTCCATACACTAGTGCTCTATTTGGCACAAGGGATGGGGAGAAATACAAGACTTAACTCTGTTAGAGCACTACTACTTTGATGCAATTATGAAACTTCAATCCAAGACACAAAGCTGAACAATTAACCTTTCATAAAGGCCTTATTAGCTCTGGAGTGAACACCAAGGAGGTAAAGTCATTTTGACAAATCCGGTTTACAAAGTCAATTACCTTCTTGCTTGGTTTATCAAAGCTGAGGTTATGAAATTAGGGGACAGTTCACAGGCTGTCTAACACACCACAGCAAAACCCTCCCAAATATTAGCATCAACCCCTACTGCAGGATGCAGCGACACTTCGTATGGATTCTTTCAGACTGCCTGGAAAAAGCAGGTTTAGACACTTCGAAAAAAAAGCAGTTCCAATTTTTCTCAGGACTTCAGAGACATAACTTATATCATGCTGTTCTTCCAGACAGCAGTATTGAAAAGGCTTTCCAAAAGTTTATTATAAGAACTAAAAGCAAAATGTTAATGGCTTGCCAAAAACTATTCTACTACAAATCTGACATTAGGTAACACATTTTGAGTTTCCTCGAAGGAGAAAAACAATATAGATCCAGTCTTACTTTCCAATCTTCACTATGGCAAAAACAAACACTGAGCATTTACTAAAACTACAGCACAGAACAAATCCTAAGACGTTACAGGCCACCAGCAATTGCCAGATTTTTGCTATAGTTCTCCCTCCACTGGCACCCTGTCCCGTATCACATACCAGCAATCCACAGCAGCCCATTTGTAGATGGAAGCAGCAGGCACCAATGGCATGTCCTTCCTGCAGTGAGCATTTCACCCTTGTGTCGAGCTGCCTCTAGTCTGCTCTTACAACACAGTGTGGCTGAAGCTCCTCTTCCAGCCCAGTTTTTACCAAAAAAGGAATCTGCCCTGTGTCTTTTGGATGCTCTGGTTTGCACTGCAAAGGGGTCTTGAAGTGAGGAGGACAAGCATCTGATTTGCTTCAAAAGCTCCCCCTGATCTGCTCTTCTTCACTTCTGCAGCTGGAGCTGAAGGAGCTCACCAGTACAACTGCACCTCCCCAAGTCCACTGGGGTGACAAAGGCTGGGTTCTCTAGCACAGGTAGGGCAAAACAACTCCAGAACAAAAATGTTACTTGGGCCTACACAGAGAGGGCAGAGGTCTTATTCTCTTTGGCCCAATACCGTGCCTCAGTACTGGAAACTCCACTCTAAACTAGCATCAAAATAACGTAACATCCAAATATTTCTGCTCATCAAAGGAAGCAGGAGTTATTAGTGTTGGAAGATGTCTCTTCTGAAGACACAGGCCTTCTCTTAGCTTCTGAAATAAGTGGGTTTGCTGTTTTTTTAGACTAGTGAATTACTCTGAAAACAAGAAGCGGTAGCTAAACAATTGGTATTTTTCATTATCACAAGGTTTTAATTTATTTCTAAAATTTTGTTCAAATGCTGGAACAAGCATAGTTGAATATATACAAAAAGCTGTGAGAAAAATACTGAGAGGATTTTGCTGTAAATTACTTGCCTAAGAGCCATACACTTAAACAACTTGAACATCAACAATGTTCTACTACTTAGCAGATTTACTGAGTAAGAACTTACTTAGTAGATCAACATTAGTCCCAAATTATGATCTGCATGACATCTCAATTCTTTGTTTAAACAGTGCCTGCAGAACAGAACTCAATCAAGAGATTGCAGGTATGCCATTAACGCATACGCTAAAAGCTGGACTACACTCACAGTTTAAAATCCATTAAGACAATTATGAGGCAGAAATCATTCTTCCATCTCCCTTCATTTCCACTGGTGATTTTCACTTGGTTGACTCATTTCTTTGCACCAACAGTATAACAAAATCTACCTTTTGCTGTGGAAAGTATGGTTTGACATAGCTTTGTAACAATCTAGCACCGAATGCACAATAATATGCAGCAGGCCCTCCATATACTGGATAATGCTGGCTAGATGGAAAGAAATTAGTAATATATTTAATGACAGGCCTATTTGGAAACTGGGTGAAATCAGCCATATTCCAAAGTCAGGTTTTAATTTTCTGCCATTCTGGAAGGATAGCTGAGGATCAACTATGTAAGGCCAGTAAAGTGCTTTCAAGTTTGACAGCATTTCTACAGCTTTTCCTGCTTCTGTCAGCCCCCTGAAACTGATGTTAACATCACAGAGTGTCCCTGCTGGCCACACCATTCTGCACAGCATCTCAGGCAAGTCACAATCATTTTCCCAAAAAGCAGCTTTTAAGAACTACGGAGGAAGTAAAGTATTATTCAAGAGAAAAAGCGATTTTCTCCCCCACTACCTCCCACCCTTTACCAGAACAAAAATAAAACAAAAATCTTCAAGTTTGGAAAAAGATTACAGAAGTCATATTCTCTCTCTGATCCCCCGCTCCTCAAGAACAACCCAAAGATTACAAAACATCTTCAACAACAGTGACGCCTCCCTCTTGCAACAGTCAGGAGGAGGAAAGAGGAGGCACAGAAACCTTTCCCTTCAGCAGAGAGAACTAACTCCTCAGCTGTACAACAGGTAGTAAGTGTCTGGAGGGCAGAGACCAATCCTCCAAAAAGCTTCTCAGCCAAGGCCCTGCCAGAAGCCACAGGTACGTCTGGCAGAACCAAGACTGTGAACAGCTGTGATTTAGCACCAAAACATTTGCTCTATCCTACTCCTTACTAGAAGGTACATGATTAAGATTTCATTGCTAGGTATTTCTTTTACATCTAAAAGTAAGCTAAGCAGAACCTGGCAAGCCATTTAAAATGGCATCAAAGCCACTAAGTAACTGCCAGATACTGAAAGTAAAAAGATGCAAGGAACAAAAGAGACTCTTCTCAGATTGCAAAGCACAAGTGTTCCTAAGAGGTCAGTAGGTTTCTGCAATGGGAAACAGAATCAAGCATCTGTTTTACTCAGCACTTACCACCCAGCCTTTAAACACAATTTCTACAGCTTTTTTAATCTCAGAACCTCTGTTAAAAATGTGTTCCTGGGCAGCCTGTATACCAAAACGCCTTCTCCTTCCAAGAATAGAGGGATGCAGGAAAGACAAAGTGGAAAATTACTTTGAAATGAGATTCTGAACTAGTCAAACTTTATAACACTGTTCAGGGATACAAAGCATCACCCCGAAGGGTGAAACAAAAATGCAGCCCTTCGGATATTTAACTGATTCGCAATGGGGAAAAAAACCCAAATCCTCATTTTCGCACTCGCTATGACCTTACGGCACATAAAAGCTGAGCCCGGTAACTTTTCCTCTGTCCCCAACTCAATAGCTTGTTCTTTCCCCGCGATCAAAATTTAGGTCATCCACCCCGAAGCACTCCGGGAAGACAAGGGAAAGCCCAAGCCCCAGACAAAGCCCCGGACCCCGGCGCGGCGATGACTCTGCAGGAGCCGCGGCGCGGAGCCGGGCGCGCTCCGGGGGCGGCGGCCCCGGGACCCTTCCGCCGGCCCAGGTACCGCTAAATGGCCGCCGGCGAGCGCAGCGCGGGGCCGCCGCCCCTCCAGGCGGCCCCCGGGGGCGCGGGCAGGGCCGGACTGCGCCCCGACCGCGGCGGGCCGGGCCCGGCCCCGCCGTGCCGCGGCGCAGCAGCCGGCCGTGCCCGGGGTTGGGCCGCTCACCGGCGTGCTGGTCCCGCGGCCACAGGTAGTAGGTGGCGGGGATGACGATGAGCCCCACGAAGCTGGTGAGGAAGTAGAAGAACGTGTTGCCGCTGTCGTCGTACTGGAACTGCTGCCCCGCCATGGCCGCGCCGGCCGCCCGTCCCCGCCGCCGCTGCCGCCGGCGGCCCCCCGGTGTCGCCGCCCCGGGATCCCGCGAGATCGCAGGCTCGCTCGCCCGCCCGCCCCTTCCCAGGCCGCGCAGGGAGACGTGTCACAGCGCAGCCACCATAGCCCGTGTGGCGTCACGGGCCCGCCCGCACCGAGCCCCGCCCCGCCGCCCATTGGCTCGGCCCAGAGCCCGCCCCTCGGGAACCGCCGAATCCCGGGATCGCCGAGCCGGGGCATGGCAGCGGGGCCGCGCCGGTGTGGGACGGCTCCGGGAAACTGGGCTAACTTCCCTCTGAAGCACGGTGTCTCAGAGCACTTGCCACGGAATCACGGTTCGGTCAGGCTGGAAGAGATTTCTGGATCTCGTCCAAACGCCCCTGCCAAGGAGCAGGTGACAGCACCTGGAGCAGGTGACACAGGAACCGCCCAAGTGAATTTGGGATGTCTCCAGAGAGGGAGAATCCACGACCTGCCCGGGCAGCCTGCTCCAGTGCTCTGCGACCCTCCATGTAAAGTTCTTCCTCATGCTGAGGTGGAACTTCTTGTGTTTTAGTTTGTGGCCATCCTCATTCTGTCACGGGGCGCCACCGAAAAGGGTCTGGCACCATCCTCTTGACAAATGCCATTGAGAAATGTATATGCATCGATGAGATCCACTCTCAGTCTTCTCCACACTAAACAGGCCCAGCTTCCTCAATCTCTCCTCATAAGAGAAACGCTCCAGGCCCTTCATCATCTCTGCTGGACTCTCCTCAGTAGCTCTTTGTCTCTCTGGTACCCCAAAACTGGACACAGCACTCCGGATGTGGCCTCACTAGGGATGAGTAGAGAGGCAGGATCACCTCCCTTGACCTGCTGACAACACTCTTCCCAATGCACCCCAGGCCACACCTCCTGGCCACAAGGGTGCTGTCAGCTCATGGTCAGCTTGTCCTCCACCAAGAGTCTCAGGTGCTTCTCTGCAGAGCTCTTCTCTAGCACATCAGTCCTCAGCCTGTACTGGCGCTTGAGGTTATTCCTCCACAGGTGCAGTATCCTACACTTGTCCTTGTTGAACCTCATTAGGGTTCTCTCCACCTAATTCTCCAGCCTATCAATGTCCCTCTGGATCCATTCAGCAGGACAGGATTGCATCCGTAAGATTCTTGAGTATTTCCGGTGAGGGAGACCATGACCTCTCTGGGCAAGCTGGGCAAGCTGGGCAAGCTGTTCCAGTGCTCAGTCACCCATGTGTAAGGACATTCTGACTCGTTCGTGTGGAACTTCCTGTGCATCAGTGTCTGCCTGTTGCCTCTTGTTCTGTTCTCAACAAGAAGAGCCTGGGAGCAGGAAAGTATTTCAGACATAATACAGTTCTCAAAATTTGGAGAGTGGACCCTCAACAAACCTGTGAGAGCAAACATTTAAAATATGTCTAATTCTGAATTTAGTTGTGGGGATGACCATGCTCTACAAGTGGCTTGACCAGAAAGGTGTGAAATCAAAAAACAGGTACTGTGATGATCCTATTCACAGCATTAATGGCAAGTTACCTCTTTGAGGTCGACAAGATTGCTGATCATGCCCGTTTGTGGGAATGTGTTCATCTCACAGGTTCACTGTCCAGTGTACAGCCACTCATAACTGTGATCCTGTAAAAATCTCACATTCTCAGTTCTTATAAGTTCAAGCTATGGAAAACTGTGACACAGAAATGGTGATGGTATGCCATGCAAGAGAAGCATTAGGCTTACCTCAGAAAGAAGTTCTGTCCCAACATTAATGAAGATTGATGTGGGAGGTGGAGAGAAAGGTAACACAGTGCTGCAACCAAAGAAAAGCACCAAATGTCCTGGTGCCATGATATGGTACTCTGTGAGTGGACAAAGTCTCTAGTTTTCCTTGGAAATGATTTTGTGTTAATTAATTTTTTTTTTAAATAAAAGATTCTATTTTTTTTTCGTTGATACACTCTGTGATTGCTTCGGGTTAGATCCTTGTAGGGTTCATAGCCAAAGTTCAAGATATTTCCTTCTATGTCTTTTGCTACCCTGAGTATTGTACACTCCCTGCAGTAATGGCAACTCTTGCAGTAGATGTTTTGGAAGATCCCTGAATGCATTAAAACTCACCTCCCTCTGGGTTTCTAGTCCTTAATATTTTACAGTGAGGCAGTGAAAAGCTACTGTGCACAGTAATGAAGATGTGACAGGTAAAATCCTACACATGTAATCAGACCCGTTTTGTAAGCAGAGGAAATGCTCTTCCTCCAGCTGTGTTCATTTGCTGAGTTTGCTACTTCAGGCAGATAAAGGGGCAGAGCTTTCACAGACCATATGTTCCTGCAGGTTTTGTGAAAGCAGCCTGTTAGATGAGGAAGGCTTGTGAGGGCACCAGCTTGAAGGATGAGCAGTGGGTGAGCCAAGATTTTACAAGGCACTGTAAAATGCACACAGGAAGCAGCATGAGTAAGTGCCCTGTAGAAAATCTCCAGTCAATGCATTCAGCAGATCACAGGAGCAGATCAGGAGGAAAGCATGTACTGCTCCTGTTGTAGATAATCAGATAGTTTCTTAAGGCCATCGTTTCAGAACCCAGTTACAGATTTTCTATCTGTTGTTGGCAATATCACTCCTTTGCCCCATTGGTGTGGGGGGGGATTGGTTGCCTGTGGCATTAGCTGACCCAGTGAGGGAATCATAAGGGGCTGCTTTCAGCCTTATCCTGTCTCTGCTCTTTCCCTGCCAGCCTGTTCTAGCTGTTAGCCAGGAGCCACTGGAAAAGAGGGCTGGAGAAAAATAATTCTTACCACCATCTCCAGTATGCAGATTTCCCCAGCCAGAAGGAGGGATGCTCCATAACTGAACAGTAGTGAGCAGAGACCATTCTAACCTGAACCCCTATGGTTTATTTGAGTGCCATTCCTTACATACTCAATTTCCCTATAAGAAGTGGTGTGATCCCCTGCTTCCCAAGAAAAGGAAGAAGTAGTGTTTCTTTTTTCACTCAATGGCCTGTCTGGAAGGTCACCCAGGTGAAAGCAACCCCAGCTCCTTGGCTTTAAGAAGGAATGTGGTCCACTGCAGGTGAAGACAACATTATGGGATATCTTGATTAGATTACTGTTTGTAACCTAGAGGAATCTGATCTTCCCAAAAAGCTCTCAAAATACTTTAAGGACATGTTATGTCAATTCACAAAAGTGCCCTTTGTTTGCAGCACAGCCCTGTCAAGCTACTAGCAGTCACTGTGAGCCCTTCCACATGAGCAGGGTCTGCACAGGTGGATTCTGCAGCCATGGGGGCCGCCCCCAGCATCTCATGGCACACTCCTGCCATCCACCTGGCTTTGCTTCAGCACCCTGCACTTGGTTCAAATTACGCAGTGTTGCACACGTGGTCATTTGCACAGTGGTTTCACAGTCACCTGCATATCCCCTGCTGGTGTTTCTGATCTCATGGGAGATTGTCAGCTGCTGATTGCCTCTACCACACCTCCAGGCTTTTATCAGGCTTAGTTACAAAAGTACAGCTGACTGAGTTCAATCCTACCTTAATCCCAAATCATACAATCCAGGGACCCAAATTACTGGCAGAAGAAAGTTCACTTTGACAAGGTCCCAAAATCTCTGTGGAAGAAAAGCAGTGACAAACCTGGTATGATGCCAAAGATGACAATCAGACTGGTTTAGTGAGTAGGAATGGTGAAACTTGGAACAATTCAGCTGTAACAGATACGTACTTTCCAAACAGAACAGAAGATTTTATTACTGCAAAATGGAAATTAAAACCTAGCAGATATGCTGTACGCTGTGGGAATTTGTGTCCCACATGTCATGACTTTGCTAATCTTCTTGGAGATGATGGACTGCCTTCGCACAGCTGACAGTCTGTAGAGCAGGGATCTCAGGAGGTACTGACTGGCCGGCAGATGGTGCTGTGGAAATTTTCCATAGCAGGCACCGTAACAGGGTTTGGCTCTAGGATTAGGTGGAATCAGCAAGTAGAAAAGATTCTTCTATGAAGTCCTTTTTATTAACAGTGCTCCAGATCAAACCAGGAACTTACAAAGATGGACCCAAACAAAGAAATCCCTTGGCAATTATTCCTTTACAATCTAAGTTCACCCCTCATGTGACAGCTAGGACAAATGGTAATACTGGACTATGGGGTCTTCTTATATTTTATTGATTTTCTTGCTGTTTTGTTAGCAGGCAGTTCTAAGTGGGCATTTCCTTAGACACTAAACAGTGGTTCTGTATCCTGTTTCACATCCTCTTAGGTCGTTTTCTTCAGGTTCTGTAGTTAGCTACTCGGCAGCACATATATCACAATCTACAGGCTTTTGCATACTCTAGCTATTAATTATTTAATTATTTGATTATTTTATTATTTAAAATATTTAATTATTTATTTAATTATTAGTAGTATTTAAACTGTTAGTGCTAAGTTGAAACTAACATTTTCTACAACATTCCTCTCTTTGTTTTTATTAACATTGCTCTTATATGGGAGCAGAATACCCTGAGGTGTTGAGTACAGCAAGTGTTACCACATTTAATGCAAACAAACATGATTTCAAAGATCATCATAAAAATGAATAAGTTGTAAAGGATTCATTTTGCTCAAGCTCCTAATCTGGTACCTGGGAGGGGAGCCAATATTTCTTGCTGAAGTGTTGGTGAAGAAGTGGCCATACTTTTTGGAATCTTGCTTAAATATTGTCCTACTACATTTTATGCATTAATTTTACCTGTTCCCACAACTTTGGACATTGCCTGAAGTCCTTCCACTCTGGTCAATGTACATGCAACAACTGGTATTGCTAATTGTGCATTCCTTCCCTTGTGAAACTAAGAAAATTAAACTGCTGTCACTAGCAAGTGTTTATTTCCACATGCTGCAGGCATATCCATATAATCTTTGCAATCTCTGGAATGGGAAAAATGCTCATGATCAATTTCATAAATCAATTTTATATGTAATAATTTATGACAGGTGGGACAGGTACTAGTAATTGTTTTTGCAGCTGCATAGATACCCAGATCTGCCCAATACTTGCTGTACTTGATTAGCCACTGCTTGCATTCTTTCCTGAACTTCATCATAGAACCACTCAGTTATCAGTTATTTCTTCAGTAAGACAGGTTTTCCCCCTATTATTTATATTCCATCTTCAGATTTCCACTGCTTCCAATGTTTTCCACAGTTCCTTTTCTTGGCACACCTGATTGGTGATAATTCTTCTGGATGATCAACAGCAGGCCATGAGCTCTTATCTGAAGTTACTGCCAAAATGTTCACTGCAGGTTGATGAACTCTGGCCTTTGATGCAGTTAAGACATTCCCTTGGCTGGTTACGGTAGTGTCCCCTGTACAGAATGGACAGCAAACCACAGTGATTTCTTTGGGGAGTTGAATTGTGTCCAGCAAGTCCCAAATTTCTGTTCCATTAGCCACCCCTTTTCCTGAGGAGCTGGGACACCCCTGTTCTTTCCATAATGTGCCTATTGCGTGGCATACACCAAAAGCATACACCACGAGCACACGTTGAATCTGCATAAATACTTTCTTCTTCCCAGGCATTGCTGCCCAGGCTAAAGCAATGAACTCTGCCCCTTCAGCACTAACTCTTGCTGGAATGGCTCTGGCGCCTGCAACCTGTTCCACAATTGTGTAGCCTGCCTTTTGCTGCCTGTGTAAACAATAGGATGATGCATCTGTGAATAAAACAAGACCTGGGCTTTGTCTGTGATCTGCTCATGCCTCAGTAACAGTCTGGATCACCGTGTCACATCAGTGGAGCTCTTCCCCTTCTCCTGGTGTTGGTAATAGTGTTGCCAGGTAGAGTCACACATCTACATTTTTTAAATTTCGTTTGTATTTATGTGCACATTGGGGAGACACAGTTTGTCTTTAGTGATCCTGAAGCAATTCAACTTCATGAGGCACATAGATTGGAACTGGGTGCCCTAATACTAAAGGATGAATTTTTCCCCTACTATAGCTGCCACTGACATGGATGTAATATATGTTGGAGCTCCAGCTGCCACCAGATCCAGTTGGACAGAATAAAATGCCACAGGTCTTTGATGAGGTCCTAATTTCTACATTAATACTCCACTATCCACTCTCTTTTTTGTGTATCTATACATATCAAAAGGCTTTGTGTAGTCTGGAAGTCAAAAAGCTGGAGCCAAAACCAAGGACACTTTTATAACTCTGAAGGATTTTTCCCATTCTGGTCCCCATGTAATGGGTTCTATTTCTTCAATTTTTTTTTTGTTTTGTTTTTGTTTGGTTTTGTTTTTGTTTTTTTGTTGTTTGGGGTTTTTTTTTGTTTGTTTGGTTGGTTGGTTGAGTTTTTGTGGGTTTTTGGTTTGTTTTGTTTTGTTTTTTGTTTCTGTCAGAGACTACATTAGTTCCCCTAATCCTGGTATCCACAGCTGGCAAAACCTAGCTACACCTAAGAATCCTCATAGCTGGTAGTGGGTTTTTTTACCTGGCCAAAGAATTTCAATTATAACCTTTACTCTTTCTGTATCTATTTCTTGCTGTCCTTCCTTTAAAACAAATCCCAGATATTTTCCTCCCATTTGACACAGCTGGAGCTTGGATGGAGATGTGCCCTTGGTTGCTAAGGCAGTACATGAATGTTTAATATCTTTCAGTCATTGCAATTTCTACTAGCTATTAGAAACAAATTATCTACATATTGCACTGAAACTGATCCACCAACTCAATATCCTTTAGATCTTCTTTTAATATCTGAGAAAATATGGTGAACGACTCATTAAACCCCTCTGAAAGACAAGATCTCATCAGCTGAAGTCTCTTCCAAATGAATGCGAACAAGGGGTGGCTTTCTTCATCTGTGAGAATACTGAAGAACACTGCAATCAGATCATTGCATGCTTTACTACATGCACACAGCCCAGTGCATGATTTGCATGAGTGCAGGAGAGGAATCAGGCACTGAGGAGTGTGAGACATGCTGGTTAGTTACTCTCAAATCTGGAATAAATTGAAACTCAGGATCCCCACCTTTATCCGATCTGTTTTTTTCCCGCTGGTGACATTGGGATTTTATATGGGAATTCATACACTTCCCAGATGCCTTGGACAGGGTGCTGATCTATTTGGGTTTGGTTACTTTTCCCTGCTTCCCGGGGATGGGATGCTGCTCGCAGCAGAGGGCGCGCCTCCCTTTGTTTTCAGGCGTACTTCGGCAGTCTCACGTCTTCAGCTCCCCACTGACTCTGCATTTCCCTGGGCGCCACTTCCAGGGGTTTAGGTAGCTCCAGGTCGGGCTTCTGAGCTTCAGCTGTTACACATACCCCCGGGATGTCACATCAGGACTCCGAATGACAAGTGTAATTGTACATCCAGGGTTTGGAGATCTCTTCCTAATAAAAAGGGACACTTCTGCTGATACAAATCTTCTCCACATCCCTTTAATTCCTAGTTCTTACAGTAATTTCCACATCCCGTGAACTCAAATTTCCACAGTATTCTGAGTCCTTGCCTTCAGTCATTGCAGATTACTTCATGATTCCTCTCTTACATCTCCCATGACCAGTTCCCCATGATGCTCCCTTGTATGCAGTGGGCATTTTCTTTGCCAGTGACCAGGTTTCCCACAGTAATGACACTTTCCCCCCCATTAAATTACTTTTTTTTTCTTTTTCCAAATCTGCTTTCTGACCTACCTCTGCCCTCTCTTCAAGGGGAAAAGCCCTTCCTTCACCCTCTTAGTTGTCAACTCTTTGCCAGTAGTGCCACTAAAAGATTTGCCTTTTGTTGCTTTTCCTGTTCCCTTTCCTTTACAAGTTCAGCTCTATGTGTGTTTCTTCCCATCCATCAAACACAAACATGTAACACATAAACATAACCATAAAACTTGCTGTCTTTTGTAATGTCCCCCCTTGCCAACCAGCCATATGTTCTGTAATATTTCTGTATATCTGGGATGACTTATCAACAAATACTCTTGCTCATTCCTAAAGTTTTGTGTGATCATTCCTCTGTGTTTTGATAAATCCCATCATGGTCATCCCCAATACCACCAAGGTGTTCCTCTCGTCTCTGCCTACATTCCTGTACTTTGGTCCAGTTCACTCCAAATTCTCCACAGGTTCTGATAGCTTCCACTAAATTGTCCCTCAGTTCAGGGCATCCCCTTTTCTATGCTGGGTACATTCCCCATACTTGTTTACCAAATGTGTCTGCCTTACTTTGATCAAGCCATGCACCTTTTCTACCACGCTTCTGAGCTGGAATTTGACACCACTTGAAGACAGAATATCCAAAATTTAGTGGTGGAATTTTAGCACTCATCAGTCAGTGCCCCCTCTCCCCAAAGTTCTCAGGTGATGGCAGCAGCTGTACCTTTGGGGACTAGAGCATCTAATATCTAGTGGTGGATGCCTAGAGTCCCACTGGGTCCCCAAACTGCTATGGAAATTACACACAGCAGCCACCACAGCAGGATTCAACTATAGGCTTTCACCAAATCAATGAACTGAAAGGAGATTTTTCTACGCAGTCCTTTTTATTAATAACACTACAGCTTGAGGTGGGTGCCTCCAAAGAGGAACCCTGAACAGAGAGATCCCTGGGCAACTATTTCCTTACCATCTAAACTCCCCATCCTTCATGCAACAGTCCCATAATATTGGGGTCTGGGATCTGCTGGTTTTGCATCAGTTTCATTTTCTTGCTGCTTCAGTACTAAATGGTAATCTTATCCAGTAAATAGTTCTTCTATATCCTATTTCACATCCTTTTATGGAAATTTGGACCAATTGTGTAATTAGCTATTTGGCATGTTGTAATATGGTTGTTATAATTCATGTGCCACAGTCTGCACTCCAGCTATTAATGTTTAAGCTGCAAGTACTAAATTTCTACTAACTTCTTCTACAACAATGGCAATCCAACACCATGCTGGCACATTCTCCAGCACATGCTGCTGCCAAACTGGTCTGATGAGAAGGTGATGAATTTCCAACAATTTGCCAGTTTTGTAGGCATACTGGTTCCCAATAAAATGCAGTGTACCATTACATAAGTCTAGCATATCTGGGCCATCAAAGCAACAAAAGAAGAAGGCTCTTTGTGTGTTTAGGTGAGAAAGAGAGATGATAACAGGTTTACATGGCATATTTCATTGAAATGGGCTTTGCTAACAAAGCAGCTCTTTGTGAGGGCTTCAGAAGAGCCTGTCACCATGGAAAAGCTATAGACACCAGAAAGGCACCAGGATCTGCACTGTGTGTGGCTGGGATCCACCTCAGGCTGCCCAGCCGTGTTGGGTGGGCTCACTGTCCCTGTTTTGGTTCTGCTCCTGATCCACGCTGCAAGCAGTGTCACACAGGAGTCTTTGTGTTTGGCCCAGGTATTTTAGAAATGTTCTTTCTCTGTGTCTGTCCTGTGACACAAGATAGTCCATTCTTCCAATTACTTCCAGCCAGAAGTTTAGTGTGACCACCCTGAAGAGCCATGAACCAGATGGAATAGCCATGAAATAGACTTTCATGAAGGGAAACACATTATAGGAAGGAAGCTGCCCTCAGCTAGTTCCCTGAAGGCGAGTGCATACACCCACTTCCTTGCAATCACCACAGCCCTTCTCACTGGCACTTTTTATTGCTGCTGTTTTATTTATTTCTGAAAGAGAAACCAGATCAAAATTGATGCCCCAATGATTCACGTTGGGACCCCAGTGGACCTGCCTTCTATAGATTTGCCTATTGTTTTTGATGGGAATAAAACTAGTATTCTCCAGAGCTATAGAGGAGTTCTAACATGACCATACAAGGAAAAAAGACCTATGTTTTAACCTTTTCTTGAACTGCCCACAGGAACACAGCTCCCTTATGGCATTGCACCATTCTTGTATATCCCAACGTCCAATTTGCTTGCAAACAGGAGTGAGAAAATATTTGTATCATATTTTCCTTGGCACACTTCCTAACATTTTCATGCAATTTCCACAAATACCTTCATAGATCCACTCCTGGCTAGGCACAAAGATTGTACCAGATCAATAGGAATGGGGTGGAGAAAGTGGAGGAGCTGAGGAGCAGGAGCATGGAATTTTGTAGGATAGGTGCCGTATTTTAATCCTAGTTGGCTGCTGAAGGAAAAGGTGAATCCAGTTGGTTTGCAGAGGGGAAAGATATGCAGCTGGCTTTATGTATTGCACAGTGAGATTCCTTATATAAACTGGGGGGCACTGCCCATGGTCTGGCTGGGCACCAGTCAGAAGGTGGTGAGCAATTGCCATACAATACTGTGTGTCATCACTGGTGTGGTTGCTCTGAGCACATTAACCCCATTACAGTAAAAATTACCCAGGACAAGCACATTGGTGATGGAACAAGGGCTGGTTTCAGCTGGCAACTCTGTCCCATGCAGCCACTCACTCACCCTCTCTCTCCTGGTACCATAGGGAGGGAAATCAAAAGAGTAGAAGGGAGAAAACCCATGGGATAAATGCAGTTTAACAAGTAAAGCAAAAGCACACATGCAAGCAAAACAAGGAATTCATTCATAGTTTCCCATGGGCAGGCAGGTGTTCAGTTATTCCCAGGAGAGCAGGGCTCCATCACACTTAACAGTGACTTGGAAAGACAAACACCATCACTTCAAATACCCCCTCCTTTCTCCTTCTTCCCCAGCATTATATGCTAAGCATGATGCCCTATGGCATGGGCCATCCCTTTGGTCAGTTGAGGTCAATTGTCTGGGCTGTGTCCTCTCCCAGCTCCTTGTGCAGGCCCCTCTCTGGTGGGCTGGGGTGAGAGGCAGAAAAGGCCTTGACTCTGTGCAAGTGCTGCTCAGCAGAAGCTAAAATGTCCCTGAATTATCATTTCTGTTTCCAGCACAAATCCAAATCATATCCCTCTCATATCAGCTACTGTGAAGAAAGTTAACTGTATTCCAGGGAAAACCATGACAGTGGGAAAATGGAGCTTTCCTAGGCAGTGTGCTGAATACTGCAGAACTTCATGAAGTGGGTAGTTTCAGAAAACAGTAAATTGTGGGGTATTCCTGCTGAGAGGTGGGAAATTCAGGAAAAGGTTCCTAGGTCAGAGTGCTGGCAGTTTGTATCTCAGTAGTGTAGAGGTTAGTGGCAGCTCAAAACCCCACAGTGCTCTGAATGAAGTGCAGTGCTGAAAGAGCCAGTAAAGTGGGAAGATAAGAGCTTCAGCACCTTGTAGGTTTATCTGTAATGTCTGGGCTGTGACTTCCTGGAGTCTTACCCTAAAGCAGAAACCCAGTGGTTGAGTTCCATCAGGAATCAATTCGGTTGGCATTTTGGCCTACTTTGTTCTTTCCTGTAGCTTGCTAGGGAGTAACTGTGAGGATGCAATTCTGAAGCTGAGCAGTGCTTTAGAAGCTGAGGGTTTCCAACTGACCTAGGGCAAATGCCCATTCTTTCTTTCTTTCTTTCTTTCTTTCCTTTCTTTCTTTCTTTCTTTCTTTCTTTCTTTCTTTCTTTCTTTTCTTTCTTCTTCTTCTTTCTTTCTTTCTTTCTTTCTTTCTTTCTTTCTTTCTTTCTCTTTCTTTCTTTTCTTTCTTTCTTTCTTTCTTTCTTTCTTTCTTTCTTTCTTTCTTTCTTTCTTTCTTTCTTTCTTTCTTTCTTTCTTTCTTTCTTTCTTTCTTTCTTTCTTTCTTTCTTTCTTTCTTTCTTTCTTTCTTTCTTTCTTTCTTTCTTTCTTTCTTTCTTTCTTTCTTTCTTTCTTTCTTTCTTTCTTTCTTTCTTTCTTTCTTTCTTTCTTTCTTTCTTTCTTTCTTTCTTTCTTCTTTCTTTCTTTCTTTCTTTCTTTCTTTCTTTCTTTCTTTCTTTCTCTTCTTTCTTTCTTTCTTTCTTTCTTTCTTTCTTTCTTTCTTTCTTTCTTTCTTTCTTTCTTTCTTTCTTTCTTTCTTTCTTTCTTTCTTTCTCTTCCTCTCTCTGCCTTTCACCCAGCTGCACACAGGGAGCAGCCACGAGCAGCCCACACCTTGAGGAGGTGCAGGCTTTGCCACAGGGCTTCACAGGGCACTAATGCCAGGGATATTAGCAATGAAAGCTGGAGCATGGCTGCTGCTTCTCTGGAAGTTGGTAAGTGTTACAGCTAAATCCAGCAACTGGGACTCAGGGGTATTATGAGGATAGGCACAACAAAGATGCAGTAAGTGGATTATCTGAAAAGTCCTCACCGCCCCCCTTTTCCCCTCTGAGTTTCCCATTTTTGTTTAAATTAACTGTTTTATGCCAGATTGTTAAACATGACCTGAAAATGGTGCAATAGCTCTGCCTTTAGAAACAAAATAATTTGTAAATTATGCTCACTACTTGTCACTCAAAGCTCTCCAAACTGTATCTGTTTTGATAGTTGACCTTGCAAATTCAGGAAGACAGAAGTAAGTCACAAAGATTCCAGTGGGTTAAACTATTTTCCAAGCTGATTATGAAGCTTAGAGCTCAAATGGTCTTTGCACAGAAACTCACAAAATACCTTTTATTTTTCAAGGGCTATCACAACCTAATTCATTTTACCTCTGATTTTGCATTAGAGGTATTGCTTACTCCTCTGCTGCTCAGAAATTGCTTGGGAAGTGTGATATTATGGTCTTCCCCACAAGTCTGCTCCAATATACAGCAGCCATCTGTTCTCCGTGGCTGGGCTTTTTTAATGGATGTTGTTTGAATGTTTAAAAGAGGCTTTCCTGACATTTTGTTTATTATGATGCAGTCGTGCTGCCAGTGATCAGGAAAAATTCACACTGACACCATTGCCTTGCTGCTACCTGTGCAAGAATTGTCCAAGAAATAGTTGTTAAACCATGAATGTAATAAATCATAAATTAGAACCAGAGAATGTCCTGAGCTGGAGGGGGCCCACAAGGATCAAAGACTCCAGCTTGTGGCCCTGCACTGGACAGCCCCAAGAATCACACCATGCTCCTGAGAGTGTTGTCAAACACTTCTTGAACTCTGCCAGGCTGGTGCTGTGACCACTTCCCTGGGGAGCCTGTTCCAGTGCCCAGCCATCCTCTAGGTGAAGAACCTTTTCCTGATATCTAAATGAATACTCCCTTGACACAACTTCAGGCCATTCCCTCAGGTCCTGTCACTGGTCACCAATATCACACACAGAGGCTTGTACTGACTTGCAGAGAGGTTTTATTAGCTTTTTTAAAAAATCATTTATGATTTTAATTAACTACCATTCTCTGATTTACTTTGTCCATTGATTTGTTTTAAGGGGCAACATTGTCTGGGTTTAGATGAGCAGTTCAGAAGGCAAAGGATGAAAAATCTTTTTCATTAAGACTGAATCCTAATAGGTGTCACGGCAAAAATAAAAGGGACTTTGAATATTTTACCTACTGGCTGAACCAATCTACACTTACCACTGGTGGGTGGAGCAGACACCTGTTGACCTTGAATACGGAACTAAAGGAATAATGGGAAAGGGCAACTGAAATGATCAAGGAGATCATCTGAGGATCATCTTACAGGGAGCAAGGAAGCAGACTGGGGTTCTGCAGAGAAGGTGGATGAGAAAAGACGTGTTGGAGGTTTACAAAGCTTTGGTGACCACAGCCAGGTGGAAGAGCGACTCACAAATATTGCATCAGCAGACATCAGTATGGGGGAGACTGGAGGAAATAAGTAGGAGCTTGATTTAAAAGAGGCTGATTCGTTAGGCTGATGGCAGTGAACTTCTGTTGCTGGCAGCTACATAAAGCTGGAGGAGTCAAATAGTATCAGCAAGTTGGCTAAGGAGTTAGATGGACAATAGATCCATGGGTGAATACTAAAAAAGCAAGGCTAGGACATACCCTTGAACATCCCTAGCACAACAGCACTAGATGGATATAGCAGAGAAAGGGGCAATGGACTGCAGGAGGTGGCATGGCTCATGTGCTCTCTTCTATTAGCCTCTGCCCAATGAAAGCACCAACATGTGTTTGTATTCATATGGATCCACTGACTTCAGCCCACTTCTCATTGAGAGGTTTCTTTGCTTCAAAAAATTACTTTTTTTTTTTTTCCACTAATAGGCTTCTTGGCAGCAGTGTAATTAATAACTGCTTGAAGACAATTTGACTTTTCTTCTGTATCAGTAATATCCAGCCCAAATCCATCTTCTTCAGGCAAGGTAATTTCCACTTGGTCCCAACCATTCCAGATGAGACCTTTCTTACAACAGGAATTGGCTGGGGGATTGGCTACACAGTTCTGTGACATTTACATCAATGCTGCCCATGGTAAAAAAATGGGAAGTCAGCAACAAATGAAGAAATGAGTGAAGCCTTTTTTGTAAGGCCTTTGGTGCTGGACTCTGGTCCTCTGCTTGCTGAGCTAGAATAATGGTCATGGGCATTTCAGGCGCAGAGGGCAGGGAGTGCCAAATTAGCAGTTTAGCCCAGCCCAGCAGGGATGGGAACATGCACGTCTTTGCTGTGAATAAAGCAGAGTGATTCACATCAAACCAGTAAATGCACAGTAGCTCCAGCCCAGCCAAGCACAGCTCTCACAGCTGCAACAGGGAAGGCATGCCCACAGTGGGCAGCCTTGCTGCTCAGTGGGGGGGCATTTTAAAGCTTTTTGGGTGTTCCACCATGATGTCTGTCAATCTGTATGATGCAAAAATCTGTAAAAATACCATTATATGTTTTCATATTTCTTTTTCCTTCACTGATTTCCATTTTTTCCTTTTTTTCCCTCTATAGCTATCAGTCTGACAAACTGAGAGCTGTTTTATATTCTCCATCTTATATGTCTCCATCTTATAGCTAATAAAGACCTCTAAACCAGATGCAGAGGCTGTGCAAGCATAATGAAAGGAATAATGCGATTCTGTAGAGCCTTTATTCTCAGTCCTCATGAAAGCACTGCGCTTCGTGACAAAAATCTGCCACCTCAACCTTTTTCAACATGGGCTGCTGTAGAAAGTTATTACTTTGGTGAGGTGAGGATGTAAGATTGATTTGCAAATTTTCATCACACCGTGATGACATTGATTCCATTACCAGTATTTATTTTCGAAGCTTTTCTATTTACAGGTCATTTACCTTTTTTAACTACCACAGCAAATGGAAGGGCTGTGTTCAGTGCCACATCCACAGCTGTGCTTGGGCTCCCTCTGTCCCCAGGGTGACACACACGCCCTGCCCGAACTGCACCCAGAGTTTTGCATTATTCTTTCAGTTGTGCAGTGCTCTGCACTTTGCTACAATTTTCTGATGCAGTAAGGAAAGAAGGATAATGTACTAACAAATGTTTTTGTAGGCTCCTAAAACCTGCTTTAAATTGATTGAGCAGATTTTTAAAGATCAATACAAAGACTTTTAGTGCTCTTCTCCAATTCTGACAAAGGATTAACGGAGACCAACACTAGGCTGAAACTTTGTGTTATGTTGATTTTTTTTCCACAGCTGAGCTTTATATCTCGAAACACCAGTGTTTCTAATGCAAATGCTACAGCCCTTCACTGTAGCAACTTAGAGGAGCAATGCTATGATTTTAATAAAGCTGTCAGATTAAGTGACTGCATGGTTACACCGTGATATTAATACATGTTCTTAACTGTCAATTAGTTAACTGGCTAATAAAAAGAGCCAAGCTTATAGGATTTCACTAATGAATATAATGCTTTGTTTCTGGGCAAAACATATGCTTTGGATATATAATTAGAAAAAAGCCCCCCTCTCTCTCCCCCATCGAGAGAGCATGTGCAGCTGAATAAAGGAGCTCATTATACCTGCGAGGGGTCAAAGTCTGTGGATCTGTAGCTTATGGTATTATGACAGATTACAAAATCACTCTATTATGTTAGTCAATCTGTTTCCAAGCACAAACTAGCAGGGAGCAGGGCACTAGAACCTCCCGAGCAGGGCACCCTTTGGCTGTTCCCGGCAGTCTTATGATGGGTCAGCTGGCAATGACACCACCTCTGACAGCTCACATGTCAGACCTTCCCTGCCTGACTTCTGCCTTTGTTACCGCAGAGCCTCTTCACAGGCAATCAATCCCTGCTTCAGGCTGCAAAGAGCTCCCAGTAAGAGCTGAAACAAATTTGAAATCCATGTGTAGCCATCACTTGTGCTAATGAAAGGGAAAAGCAAAGCACTTATGCTCCAGCTGACCTCTCTCAGGCTCTCACCTTAAAAAATAGTAAATAAAAAGTTTTAGAGAGGGAAGCAGCTAAACAGCAACAGCTGGGAATGAAAGCATTGGGTTCAGCTTTGGTGCATTCATCAGTTTAAAAGGAAAATGGTAATTAATATGTAAGATAAAGAGATTTCAGATGTGATCAAGATCCTAAGAAATGTTTGACTTTCCTAATCTTTGAGGGAAATTATTCTGCTGTAAAGTCTTATTCAGTCAACTCAGCATAAAACTCCTTGGTACCAAGGGGAAAGAAAATCCTCTTGTATTTGAAAAACACAGCAGTAGTCAGCACTGTAGGTACATACCTTTCTGACAGACCACAACTTTCTGAGATTCTGCTGAAGAGAGGTGGTTCCACCACTGCTTTGAGGTGGTTATTTTGCCCTGTCACCAGCCTGGCAGCTGGTGACAAGACCAGGAGGGCCCCAGGGCTGCCAGTGTGGCACATAAAGACTGGGGAGTAAAGCAGAACAAGCAGGCTGGCTTAGGTAGCCCTTAAGGACTGGAACTAACAAAGCCACATTCGTGCCCCATGATCGTGCACGATGATTGTCGTGCCCAGGAAGACGCAAAGTCTGGCTGTAGCTTTCCCTGCAGCTGGGGCTTCTACAGGCTCTGTCCTCGGGAATTTTGTCATGGCTAACCAATGGTGAGGTCAGGCTGCCATCCTTTGAGGATTTGGCTCTCCCTGAAGCAGACACAGGGCTCCCAGCTCCTGCACAGTGCACTGCTCAGACCTCCAGGGATCACAGCAGGAACTTCGACACCAAACCCACAAACATCCTTCCTGGAGACTCCTGTGCTTGGAGCCAGGAGCCACAGGAAGTACAGTGCAGAACCTCAGCTTCAGGAGGAGGCACAGCCCCTGGAGGACAAAGACTGGCCAAGAAGAGGTTTTTGTAGGATTATATGGGACACCATCCTGCCCCAGCAAGGAGCTGGGCATGGGATCTGACACCCAGCAGTCCTTTCTCACCTTCCTAGAGGGCTGGGTTCACTTTCAGAGGTATCCCTGAAAAAACAGGTAACTGAGAAGCTCAGCATAGACTCACCTTGGGGCAATGGTGTCTGGGTGATCCTGCATGAGCAGGAAGATCAGACCAGAGGTCCCTTCCACCCTCAAGTATTCTGTGATACTTTGAGGAGGACCAGTATGAATTTGACAAGTACAACACTACTGAGATGTGGATTCATTTCATAACCTGCATGAAGCAAGGGCCATGATTCTGGAATCAAACAACCACTGGAGTGATGACAGATGACTCTTCAAAGCCACTCTGGGTGTTCACAAGTGAAGGGCTGCTCATGGGCATGGCTGAAACGCTATGAGGAAACACTAGGGGGAAGAACTGAGGACTTATGTGAAAAGCAAGCAGAGGAAGCTGCTTACAGGACCTAATGTTCTTCCCACCCTGCAGATTCCAGGAGCTGTGTCAGCTGTCCTGTCCAGAGTGGACACAGCTGAGACACCCAGTCCTGACTGAACCATGCACCTCTAGGAGCTCCTGCTTGCCCTCCACATGCCTGCTGCACCCCTCCTTGGCTTGCTTGGTGTTTACCAAGTGACCATGCCATTACCTGTTCGTGGTCATAGACTTCACTGCAGTTGCAAAGCACTCTCTTAGTTTTAACTTTTTCATTTTCAGTACCCCTCCAAATTAGCAGGAAATGCTCTGAAGGGTGAAATATTAAAGTAGGAAACCTGTTCCTTTCCCCTTGAACCATCAGTTCAGGTAAAGAGGTAGAAAATTTCCCATAACTGAGTTTTGATGTTATTATAACAAAGCCAGAAGGGAACTTCTTCTTTACTGAGGAGTAGCCTTTCCTGGCAAACACCAGGAAATCAAAATTGATGTATTTGGAACAATGTGTCATTTTCAATAAAAACCCAAGTTTTTAGAAAAAACTGTCTGTCAGTCCCTTTTTCTTGGAGATAATATCTGCTGTATTTCAGGAGCTAACCTCTCAAATATACCACAGGTTTTCATACACATTTCATTACAGAACATACAGTGTTACCAGTCATACAAACGCCCTGTTAATCCCTGGGGGCTGCATCCAGGCATGGCAGGAGTCAGTTCATGTCCTTGGAGACTGACAGAGCGACATCAGTTTTCACTGGGCAATGCTCTGATGTACTGGCTAGCAGCCAAGGAGTTCATGACTTTTATATGTTTCAACAAAAGGCATTGAAAAGAGCTTTTGATATGGTTATTTGGTGAAAGAGATCAAACGTTTCCCCTTTGTGTGAATCCGTTTCATGTTTTCAGTCTATAAACTAATTTTTAGAAATCTCGTCTTGCAGGTGTTTGAGCACGTGGTTTGACAAACAGTTATTTGGGGCATATGTGCTGCTGGGGAAACTGCAGAAGAGAAACAGCAAAGATTTAGGAAAACCCAGCGGGCATAGAAAGCGTGAACAAAAAATGATGAGTCCAACCCACAGTGCCAGAGTTGCCAGCCACACCAGAGACAGGCCCCTGGACTAGAGATGACCCACTACAGCAGCTCTTATGTTCTTCCATGGGCACTGCTTGTAGGCAGTTGTCATCCCAAAGCCTGTGCCTGGGAACTACAGATGCCAGGGGTCTTGTGCTCCTGCCTTGTGCCAGGCTGCTGCCCAGCCAGGACCTGCCTGCTGCTCCGGGCTGCTGCCAGGCTCAGGCAGGTGCGGGTTTGCCACTGGATGCAGGGAGCCGGCAAAGCTCCTGCTTCCACGTGGGCAGGAGGGTTTGCCCAAGGTCAGGAGAGGTTGAGTTCATTTACACACCACTCAGCACTTGTTTTCTGACCTCTGCAGCCCCTTTGTGAGCCCTGGCCCACACTTGTTTGTATGAGCCTGGCTATTGTATGTGAGCCAAGCTTTACTGTTCTCCTTAAAAGCTATCCCCAAAATGAGATTTACTTCTAAGAAATAACAAAGCCCAGCCAAGCAGTCATACTTTCTTCATCATTCCTGGGCTTTTGATTTCTTTTTAAATGACCTCTAAAATATTTTCTCATTAAAGCAAGGTCTATATTTAAGATACCAATGTCACTTAATTAGTCATTTTGTACAAGAGGCACATCTGACTGGAATTTATGCTCTTTTTATCCCCTTTTAGCAGATACACATTTTTTTCTAACAGTGACTAAGATGGGGTCTCTTAGTCTCTCCATCTCTACATTTTTTCCCTTTTACCTCATCTTCCCTCTCAGATGCTGGAAGTGAGAACAGTAGAATCTATGCACCCCCATTTCATAGATCATCTGACTCAGAGCACAGGAGCTAAGACATAATGCACTCTGCAATCAGGAAGGTGCACTTAAAAGGAAAAAGAAAAAAATATATATAAATATATAATATATATATAAAAAATCTACTTTAGACACTTTCATCTGTTACTTTTATTTCTGTCCATGTTGTCTTATGCTTATTGTCCCCTCAGAATGAGTTTCCAGTGTAAAAATATGTGAGTTTCGTAATGTCAGGCCATGAAGATAACTCACAGCTCGATTTCTGCCCCAGTGACATAAAGGATGGTGCTGCTCCTTTTACTGAGCTATCACAGCTGTGTGGGCATAAATTTTCAGGGGAAAAAATGCAGATCTTGAATCAAAATTATCAGAAATAGAAACCAGAACAGGAAAGCAAACATGGGTTTGCCCAGCTGAAGTGCCTTCAAGATCTTATGGTTGATTCAGAAGAGTTAATTCAAGCACAGAGCACACGGGTCACATCTGGCATCCTTGTGCTGAGAGGCCATGTATCCAAATCCATGGCATGTGCCCTTTTTGCTTACAGACTTCCAGACACGGCAGCAGAAAAAAACATTGAGGTGAGAGATCAGGCAGAGCACATCTGTGCATGTTTTTCTTTTTCCTTGAGGTTGCCTACCTGTATGTAAGGCTCCTGGCTGCTGCAGAGCGAGGTGTGCACTGCAGGGCAGCCATCCCATCCGGGGATAAACCCCCAAGCCCAAGGGGGAAGGCTGGTCCTTGTCCCAGAGCTGGAGTCCCTCTGCATTCCTGTCGGAAAGCACAGGACACATGACTTTACTTCCGACCTTTTCCTACAGAGAGCTGCTTTCACTTGAACAGAAGTAAGTGGGCATCTGTATGCATAAGAGGCAGAAATCTGCCCCTGTTACCAGTCACTGGGGATCAGCTTGTGCACACCTCAGGAAAGTGAGAGACAAACCCTACAAAGAAACTGGGTATGGTGGGCCCCTTCACCTGCTCGAGTGGTTCTTCACTACCCAACCATTTGTGAGACAGCCACATGCCCCCCAACAAGGCTGGCACACACACAGCTGCTGGGCCAAAGCAGCCTCTGCTACACAGCTAGTGGTGGATGCAGATAAATATCACAGATAAAAACATGCAAGCTTGCTTTGACCATGCCAGCCAAGAGGCAAGCTAAAAGCCAATGAAATTGTTCCAGGAAAAAGAAAGAAAAGAAAAGCTTAATCTTAGTAAAAATATAGTCCCTTAGCACTGGCGGGGTCAGGGTCAGGTTGGGTTACGTGTTGTGTAAGTCCCCATTATACAAGCCAAGGCAGGGCAGAGGCTTTCCCAGGACTATTCAATCCTCCTTTCTCCTGCTCAGTTTCACTGTTGCTCCCTCATTCCTTCCTTCTCACTATCCCTTCTTCCGATGCTTGCTTGGACATCAAACAGGTCAGTCCAAGTGCCTCCATCACTGTGAACTAGAGCACCAGACAAATCACTTCCTCTTTGAATAAAATATGACTGTGGGAGCTCATGAGTGGGCCTAAAGTTGCTCATGTGAGTGGCTGCAATAAAGGCAGCTGCTTATCTGTGTAGCAGAAAAAATAAGGGTACTGTGCAGTAGGAACTGAGCCTGCTGTAACACAGAGTGACCAGAGCCCAGGGGCTAAATGCAAACATCATTTAGATCTGTGCATTTGGACAGCAACAGCAAACGATGCTGAGAGGGCTCCTGATAATTTAAGAAAAAACACACAAGTATTCCACACAAACATGACTGTTACTGTTCCTCCCTTTAAAACCAGCTGCTGAGGACAGTGTTTTCCCCTTGAAGCATGCATGTTCCTCTCAGGGCACTTCATCATATTCACCTTCAGATTCTGTTCTTCCATGAGAAAGTATCATATCGGTGGCAAATTTGCCAACACTCACAAGCCCTTTTTTTCATCCCAGCACTCATCCTTCAGGCAGATGTTCTGAAAGCATCTTCACATTTGTTTGGTTGTTTTTTGTTTAAATGGAGCAATGAAAAGTAAGGCTGCTGCCCCTAACAAACTTCCAGATTGCACTGCTCCTCCAGAAACAGCTTCCTTCAACCCCTCAACTCTCTTATTACGAGATCAGTTGTGATTCCGTGTTCTGATCACCTGGACAAAAGCAGCTTTCACCAAAAATAACATGCATTCTCCTGAGCAAGAACCACCACCTGCATTTGAAAACCTGCTCCAGCACAGTGAAAATGCACTATATTTTTTTATCATTTCTACAAGTTTAGGTAATTGCTCTCAACTGAGCACACATCTGCAATACTTTGAAACACATTTCTCTGGGTTTGATAGTGTAAGTTTGACTCCAAGACCCCAAAAAGCTGCTGAAACACATTGGACACGTTGGCAACTCATCATAATCTTCCAAATAAAAAGAAATATAACATTGTACTGCAAACAGAAAATTCAATGCAATTTTGAGAACCATGGAGAATATACAGATGCCCCAGCAAATACAACTTGCTCCTTAGTCAACAAGAAGGGAAGGTAACTATCTGAAACAGCACTTTCATGACAGAGGGAAAGAACAAAACAGTAACCAAAACCCACTGCAAACCCAGTTGAAGTTTGTCACTATAGCAGGAAGAGAACACACAGTTTTACCTGGAAACTGGAGAACTTAAACTTTTCAGACCTGCCCAGTATTACGTAAAAGAACAGACTTTGTATTATACATTACACAATACCAGACAGGTGTAAATACCTGTACTCTTACTTCCCTGTCTCCTTCTACAGACTCCTTTGAAAACTTTCTGTCCTTACCACATCTGTCTTGGGACTCTTCCTTGCAAAGCCAAGATGCCTGCACAGTAAATTGCTGTTCTTTGAAATGCTCAAAAAAAAGTTTTTTGAATGAAGTCCAAAGGAAGATTCTGATTGCCAGTGGCTGTTCTCTCTGTCTTAACCTAGATCAGTTTGACATAAGCCATTTATTTCATGGTTAACCCTGGAAAAATCCTGAAGGGAGTATAAATGTGTGCATTAATCCTGCTCACTGGTTTGGTTCCACTTAGTTTGGATGAAGGAGGGGCCACGTTGCAGCTCTCCAAACCATATTTACCGTTTCAAATGTTTTAATCAAATACCATTTGGGAAGCCTTCTGTGACTCTCACACAAACTTGTTGCAGGGGAGAGAAAGTCACACCACTGTAAGTGCTGAGCATTACAATGAAATATAAAGCAGCATTAAAGTTGCTCCATGCCTAATGTGGCAGTTTAAGCAGCTAATCTTGTTTCGGTTGAATGGCATGTTCATTACAGCAAATAAATCAGTAACGTGCAGGATTATTGAAGAGGAAAGGCACATTAAACCAGTTTAGGGCATCATATTGATTTTTCAATGTTTTTTTTTAGTGTCCGATTTAGCTTGGCATTTTTCAACAGTCAGTTCTAATAAACACTTGTATAGCACAGATTAAGCAGGTGGGAACACTGCCCAGAAAGAGTATTATGAATAACTTAATGCACTGGTTTAATTGCAGCAATCCATGATACTTACTGTGCTGGCACCAGAGGAGAATTTTCAGTATTAAAAGTTAAAAATTCAACTGAGTTACTAGCAAGTATCTTTCTTTTAAAAATCATTTAGAAAAAAAATCCATTCTTTTCACCTCAGATGGAAGCAGAGGAAGATTAGAGCTCATGAAACTATATAATGTATTTCTGCCACAACTAATTAAGATATTGCTAAAAAATAATTAGCATTTACTTGACACAACTTTTCCTCTCTGACATGGCAAAACATTGCAGCAGTGTCCCTGCTGTCTTTGTGTTCACTCAGGTCCATTCTGCTCAATCCCCTTTGCAAACTGGATGCACAGAAGTGAAAAAGGCCAAACCTAGCGCTCATATTTCAAGCAACAGGCTCCTTTGAAAGCTGTACTCCAGAGTATCCCCACATTCCTTCCCCACAGCACCAGCTCCCTGGCACTGTCCTTGCCACAGTTCACAGCAGATGCTGGGGGAAACCAGTTTGGAGCAGCACGAACTTTCCAGCAGAGCAAAGCACTGGAGCTGCTGCCATCAGAGAAGAAGAGGCTGGTCTGACAGCTCCCGAAGCCCACACCCAGTCCTGGGTACAGACCACGCCAGGAACACTCTGAAAAGCCAGCAAAGATGCTGGTAACCTCTTCCAAGTGCAGGTGTTTGATACAGATACCACATTACTGATTGTGGTCACTGATCACATTACCTGTTTTCTTCCTTTCTGTGTTATTTTTGTCTCAGATTAGATTAGGATCTCCAAGATAGCAACTGCACTTCAACTCTCAGCACAACACAAGGCTATTGCTGCACATAGGTCACCGCGGCTGCCTCCAGCAGGTAGCAAGAGGCATCCATCACACTGCTGGGAGAACCAACACTCCAGAGAAGTTGCAGAATGTATTGGCTTTGCTCTTCCAATGTAAGTTTTCACTCTGGCAAAGATACAGAATGTGCATCCTGCACAAACTTAATGAAGGTCAGGCTAAAAATGCTTACATCAGTCCCAAAGGGAAAATTCACAATGAAATACGAACAAAAACTGATAAGTTACCCATACATTCTGATTAGGAGTACAGTGATTTTGCTAATCACACAGCTTATCATTCCACAGGAACTCTATATTCATCAGGCCATGAAAACTAAGGTAGAAATTAGCAGAAACACAAGATTTGACAGTACTTGATTAACTGGACAGAAAGCACCAGAAGCAAAACATTAGGAAACTGAAGCCATTTTGTGATTACAGCAGTTATTTAATGAAGATGCAAAAAGCAGCCATTACGCCAAAAAAAAAAAAAAAAATCTATGTTTAGTTTTTTTTAAAAGATGTCCCTTGTTTAGTGCTAAACAAGAGTCCTCACTCCGCTCAAAATGGAACAGGAGCTTTAAAGAACCTTTGAACTAGGATTATTTCAACACCATCACACAATCCAGGTACCATTCCAGAAGAAAGTAGTTGCTTTTAACTCAGAACAAAGCCCCTGTTGTCATCCTACAACTCACTTCCACTTCTGACTGGTGCAGGCCCCCCACCACAGAGCAATGTGAGCCCAAGCTCAGCTACATTGCACCCAGCAGTCTCCAGCCTCGCTTCAACCATGAAGCCAGAGCATCCCCCTTCCAGCTCAGCTGCCATCAAAGTCCTGTTTGTACTCTCTTCTCAGCATCCTTCAACGACCTTAGCAGTGCACTTTAGCAGCCTCCCCTCTGTGTGTGTACAGACCCCCATTTCTGAACCTCAGCTCCAGTCATCAATTAAATCCTCTTCTCTTTCCCCCTGCCCTTCTCCTGTGCGGATTCCCCTTCAAGTTTCTGTCCCAAGCACACAGGCAGTCAGAACCACACCAACATTGCACTTGCCCCCACCTTCCTGGACACTGAAATTTGCCTTTGCAAAGCGCAGCACCGGAGCCCAGGGCTTCTCCCACAGGTGAGACAGCCAGCTCTCTCCATGGTGAGGCACTGCGCTGCTGCTCTCAAAGCTTGCAGCCCAGCAGCGACCCAGCACCGCGCCTGCTGGAGCTCTACGGGGCCAGAGCAGGCAACCAAAAGCTTCCCCACAAAGGCAGCAAGTGATCCCCACCAGCCTTCCCTCTGCACACCCATCCATGCAACTCAGCTGCAGCTAACACGAGCCCTTCCACAGACTGCGGGAGGCTTGGACAGAGCTGAAACTCCACCCTCTCAGCATTGCTGTTCTGTAATTCAGCACAGCACTGCTTAGCAAACACCCTTCTGATGCTGTTGTCCTGCAAACAGCATAATGAAGAATAATAAGCAGGTGCTTCTGAACACAAATCCAGAGCAGGAGGAGTATAAAACTACTATAGATGAAGCAATTAAGTAACCACGCTGCTCACTGTTTATTGACAATCTTTATTAGAGCTGACTTTGCACGTTCAGAGATTTCCTAGTAAGTATAAATATGAATCAAAGTGCTACCCCCCCCACAGTAAGAAATCTTTATTTCCACAAAAAAAAAAAATACAAACAACCAATATTTCAAAGTTATATTATTTTTAATACATACAATACCAAAAAGGCAAAAAATAAAGATGAAAGACTAGCAGCAAAAAGAATTCTATTTCTCTTTCAACAGTCTGTTTGCTTCCGCATTTCTCCAGCAAGTAGAGTATAAAGAGAATTCAATTATTTTTTATATGAAATATCCTACCAAAAATATAACACTGTGTAAAGAAAGTTTACAGTAGAAAGTCGGGGGGGGTGGTAGGAAGAAAGAAAAAGGAGAAAACAGTAGATTTAACATTAAAAATCTCAAGTGTAAACTTTGCTGCTGCTTTAAAATCAAAAATAACAAAAGTCACATGAGTATTTCCGTTTGGCTTAGAAGCCAGGAAAACAAGAAAAGCTGATTTTTTTAAAGTGCTTAACCATCATATCCAAAAGTAATGACTTTCAGACCTACTTAACATGAATGTGCTCAAAAAGCCACCGCTTACAGTATAAAAGCTGTCATTCTGAAATGCTGCACACACAAACTGGCTTTATCTGCACGAATGAAAGATTCCTTTGAACAGCTCTCAATCATATGATGTCCCAAATCAATGTAATGCTATTAGAGCAGGCAGCTGAATAAGTACCAGAAAATTGAAGTTTAAGAATAATAGATATAAAAAATATTTTTTGTCTTAAAAGGCAGCATGCCTCTCCCAGCCGAACGAAGGTACTGTTATGCAATAAGCAAGAGAAACACAGTTTCATATCATTGTTGTAAACTACCCAAGACAAAGTGGCTGCTGATCTAGTAATTCACACGTTAAACAGAGGAAGAGAGAGACTTCTTTCTGATAAAACACAGAAAGGCAATCATGTGGGTGGGACCAAATGCTAACGGAGTTTTTAACTTATTATTAAACATACTCTTTAATACACTTGTTAAAGTTGACTTCAAAACCAAAAGCATGTCCTAACAGAAGAAAAATAAAATAATGAAGAAAAATAAAATAATGAAGAAAACCAATGATTTGAACAGCTTTAGGACTATTTTTGTTACACTGTTACATATTTATTTGAGCCTTAGTGCAAAGAAAAAATTCAACATTATAGGCTCCAAAGCAAATCAAATACAACTATTTCATGGGGCATTTTGACAGACATCAGAGACAGATTCCAAGAGAAATGTAATTTTTTTTAGCTGTAATGACCATTTTTTTTTTATATCAAGGTTAGAAAATCAAAAATACATTTAAAAATTGGAGCATAGACTCTGGCATTCATTAACATCCAGTACAGCTATAAATAATTTAAACCCCACCACTCCCCCAAATCAGAAATACAATAAACAAACTGAACTTCCACTATTGCTGCTGTCATTAAATTGTGCCCATAGCCTGACAGCAGCACCACCCATCCCCACAGTTATTGCACTAATTTCTCCATCAGCTTTGGAGTTCTACAAGTTTGAATTTGTTTACATCCATCTATTTCACAGGAATATTTTTGAACTATTTCTTGAACGTCACCAATTCCCAACACAGTATATTCATGTTCTTCAGAACAGATTTTAAGTAAGAGCCCGCTGGTTCACTTTAAGCTAAAACACATTAATTAGAAAACACAACTTTTACCCTACAAAGTTCCTGTAAACACCTCTGTATTAAGCCACAGCAAGCTCTAGACCAGGAAATTCAGCATCTCCAGTGACTGGACTTTACCTCACTTTTCCTCCACAAAAACATTAAAAATCACCAAAATGTCAGAATTAAAAAGGAAAGGAAATGGCATAATAAACAGGGAGTGAAACCTCGTTACCCAAGCAGGTATGTAAAATTAGCTTCTGAAAATGTAAAATTTGAAAAGCAATGATTTTAGTGGTTAAAGTGTGCAAAAGACTAAATATGCCACCAGTTTCAGAGAAAACAGAATACTGTAGCCATCAATAATTACTATTCAAGTCCAGCAGTGGCAGTTGTGCTGCTTTTGTTGCCATTTTAGACACTATATATTACCACTTTCTCTGCATACTTCATGCCTCTTTTTTAACAGATGCCAGCAGCAGATTTTTCAGTGGTACAGGAAAGATGGGACCTTTTTTAAAGGGTTCCTTCCATCCCAGATCTGGATATTATGTGGAATTAAAAATAATGTATTAAGCAGAAACATCAAACATTATTTGATATTTTCTCTGTCTATCAAAATCACCTCAAAAAGATTCAAAATATCAGGTTTTTGTGAAAAAGAAACAGGAAAATACCATGCAAGGGAAGTGTAGCTATTCTACTGATGTGAAGTACAAAAGCTTAGGAACAGAAAAACATCAGCTTCAGCCTGAGACTGAAAAAAAAAACACCACAGATTTTTCAAAACCAGAGTCCATACAGTGTCACACAGCCCTGCCTTGTCATGTTTGTTAATATCCTCGCTTAGAAGTCAGACAGCATTTTGTTTAACTTGTGTTGCTCTGTATCATTACACTAAACCATAATTAACTCCTCTTTTGTGCCGGCCTCATTCCAACACAATTGTACCCACTGTATACCAGCAGCAGTTCTCAGGTTTTGTTTTGCAGCTCAGCTGTATTTTTCTTGGATGTTCACAAGATTGGCATTTGACTGGATGCGCTTGGCTGGAAAAGAAAAAATTATATGAAAATTAAACACAAAGAATTCCACAAAACTAGTCTCTCCACTCCCTCCATTTATCCGCCACAGACTTGCAAACAGCTTTCTGCTCACGTCCAGAAACTTTAATGAAAAGATATGGCTGAAGCTCTTTCCTATCCTTCTTCAGGGGACAGCAGCAGACTAATAGTTGCTATTAGCGCCGTCAGCACAGCTGCAGGCAGATCTGGCTGGGCTTCCTCTTCCACAAGAGCCAAGCAAATCCCTGGCACCTCCCAACTCCAACAGTGAAATGCCAACACCACCACTTACGCAAAATGAGTATCCGTTTCTTCTGCTTTGAGTGAAGGAAGCTACTAAGATAAAAAACAATAGGTAGGAAGAGAATAAAGGATGAAACTGCAATCACTGGGACTGTATCACTGCAGGGAAGAGAACAGTTGAAAGTCCTGCTCCAAAGCTTCCGAGTGATGTTCATCTGAAAGGAAAACAGAAGTAAACCATGAAAGCAAGCACATGCATTTTTTCTGTGCAGCATGGCTTGGCAAACACTCAGGCCTTAAGACATGCAAGCCTTAAGTATCACCTCAGAACACTGCTCTTGAACAGATCTCTCCCCAAAAGCAAGCAAATACCTGGAAATGTTGAAGCAAACTATTTAGATGAAGCCAAGATTTCACATCAAAACTTCTATAAGCTTCAAAAACATAACTATACTCAGATACATGCAGACACTGCTGCATGCCTGTTTCCTAGAGAGCTCACTGATAGTCTGTGGGGACAGGGCTGATCCCATATTTTTGAGGAGCACTCCTTCAGCCCAGCCTCTTAAACTCCACAACATATCAAAGCTTTTTCCAAACATATGTCCTCAATGCTGAGGATCCCTAGAAACAGCTGCTGTAATAAGGAATCAATTAATACACTAGCTAGAACAATAGCAGTAAAGCCTCACATTAAAAGCTAGAAGATTAAGAGATTTTTTTTTTTTAATCCATCTCCTTCACAGTAACAAGAAACGAAAGTGCAGCCACTCAAACTGGAATGCGCTCGGGAGATCAGGAGCTTCAGCCATGCTCCCACAGCACTGCCCGAGGACAGGACCTCGCAGGACAGCCCCACGAGGCACCTCCCACCACGGCACACCAGCCTGCCAAAAGCACTGCTGCCCCTACTGCCCCCTGCCCAAAGCAAAAAGCAATCCAGTAAGAAAAGCACAAATGGCTCAGATCAATGGAGTGTATTAACAAACACTCACTGCATCCTCCACGTCGATACACAAGTGTGCGGAGTGTGCAGATTCACCACCTTGCCTGTTCATCCTCTGCAGCTGGTTATACAGGTCATTCAACTTTGTGTAGGTTTCGTTGCAGTTTTTACACACTTCTGTGTAGTTATTTGGTGACAGATCAGTGGCTTGCCCCTAGGGTTATAAAACTCTGAATGAATGACAGTTTAAGTCATTAAAAAAAAATTGGTTTGATTTGTTACTGCTGAGCTTCATTGACAGGGACAGACTGTGCCATACCAAGTAATCCTTTCCATCTGTGGCCTTCAGCACTCCATGAATGCAACACAGGACACACGAAAACAAAACTACAATCTCTGAAGATATTTCAGCCCAGTAATGGCTGTACCAGCTACCAGTGATCACTGGGTTAAATTCTAGCATAATCACTTGAAGTTTTCAGTAGGGCAGTCCACACTGCTCCTGACCAAGGCCTGTAAAGGCACATTTCCTAGAAAGCATTAACAAAGCAGACAGTTTCCTCAGAGACTGTCCCATACCATTGAAGTAAACCCATTTTACTACTGAATGATCCTGAAATCTGGCCAGTTTCTGACTGAAATAGAATATGCAGTTTCTTAGGCTACATAAGGCATTTTCTCTGAGGACAATTACCACATTTATTTCACTAAGGAAGTTATATTGTCTGTGCAATACGGTCAACCTTTAACTACGAGTAATTTTAACAGTCAAAAGAAATGTTGCAAGAATTAAAGGCGGCTGGTCCTTCTGAGCTAGTCCGTATTATCAAAAGGATACTTAAAGATTGAATTTCTACATTAAAAAGACAACAATTCTACAAAGCAAGAGCATGCAGACATGCTGGTTTTTACCACGTAATTATCAACTATTGTGAATTCAGAAATTTTGATGTGAAGTAGCATTGCAATTACAGACAAAATGAAGTCAAGGTGAGTATCAATTAGAATTAATTTCAGGCGCTCAGTCTGTAAACAACGGCGTTTTACTGATCACGGATTTTTCTGCCTACAATTCACAAACTCGGCAGTAGTTTATTTGCCTGGATTGCATCTGCTGTTTATTCAGCATAAATAAAATTTTGGTAGCAGTTAGATAATGTAGTGCTTCTCTTAAATACACAAATACACAACACAAATACCTGAAGGTTATGTTCAAAACATGTCAGAGATTTATTGAATAAATCCAGGAATTCTTCAGTAGAATTTGATAATCCCTCACTGTTATTCTTTAAACAATCTGTTGAAAAGAAAGAAAAACATTAAGATATTTTGATTTTTAACATTTCCACAGCCAGCAGGCCCCAGACACTCCACTCCTGCAAAAAGAACTCTCGACCGTAAAGGACGGGTCTAGTCAACATAGCAGTTTCTTTATCTGCCTGCCACTGATATCTCAGACCTGCTGACCTAACGCTTCATCGGGAACACATTTCAGAATTAATTGGCCTTGATTAAGTGAAAGATGAAGACTATCATCAAGAGCTTTCTGAAGAGGGGGACTGAATTATCGTTGGACTTCGAGATAAAACAAGACATTACTTTTATTTCCTAGCCCACAGATCTGGCTATGCCCAGCAACACTAACAGCCATTTTGTGGAAGCAGAAGCACCAGCAGCAGAGATGAAATGGAGAGCACCCAGGAAACAGCTAGACCATGAACACAATAGTAGAAATCACAGTGTAATAATTATTCTTTAAGAAAAGAGCTGAGCTTTTTACCAGCTTTGAGGAAAGCTCTGGGGCTTTCCTTCCAGTCATGGGCTCAACCCCCACATTACTGCTTCCTTCCATCCTACCCTACTTCAGGTGCTCTAATCAGCCAGACCTTTAAAAACAACAGTATTTGAGGAATTTAGGAGTTCAGCAACAGCACCATGAGAGCAAGCCAACATCCTAGAAAATTCTCCTGAAATTAGTAAGCACCAGCAGTAGCTTTCTGACAGACTACTACCCTCAGATTTTGGCCCTTACGAAAGAAAAACCTCCTGAAGTGGCTATAATTCAGGATTTTTGTGTTATCTACTGGCTGTATTCAAACAAACACATACAATTCTGATCTGTGCAAATTTTCGGGGCTACCTCATCACAGTAGCCTGAGAGCTACAGAATGAGTCACGTACTTGCACAGTTGGCTGCCTCCCAGGTTTCATTGAAGAACTCCGAGAGGGTCACAACTATCTGCAGCCTGTCTGAGGTCAAGATGCTTTTGGCACAATTGTGGCTCTCAGAGGAATTCTAGAAATAAAAAGAAAAAAGAAAGGAAGCGAACAAGTGTTAAAAATACAAAGGGAAATTTCTGAAATGTATTTTACACAAGCACATCTAAAACAATCACAACACATCAAATGGATATTTCCAGAAAAGGCAGAGCAGAAGTGATGGAACAAAAATCTTTTTATCCTCCAATTCATACTGTGAGCAACACAGCTTACTGCACACAATCTCTGTAGGTGTACTAGGGGTGCATGCAAGCCAGTCAAAAGTACATGGGAAAAAAAAAGAAAAAACAAGCACACAGACAGGACCTTCTCTGCCAGGTGGCTCCCATTCATCCATCCCTGGGCCACGGCCCCAGAAGCCAGCTCAAGGCATGTGCAGTCAGAGGAGAGGACAGGGTTGCTCTCATTAGACATAAGGAATAGTTGAAGGAGCTGAACCAGTGGACTGGCCTCAAACAAACCAAACCCAAACAGAAAGAGCCTCCAAAACCCCTGCACCAGTGTAACCTATCAGCATCAAACTTTCCCCACTGCAGCAACACCAGGAACAGATTCCTCTGTGGAGCAGTGCCCGTGTTCACTCACCCAAGCATACGACCAAGCCACGCTCTTGCCTCCCCAGACACAGGCACCAAGCTCATCTGTCCTAGTGAGCCATTCAGTGCATCCCCATCCTCAAAGCAGGCTCTGCCACAACTCTTACAGCAACTTATTCTCTGGACCAAGCTCATAAAAAATGCACAGTGACTGCAAAAGCAGTTGCAGAATAAACAGGAAGTATTCTGATCAGAATTGAGATACAGAATCATGACCTCCAGTCAGCTGACTCCCATGCTCTAGCTCCTGGTGTCTGGCTGCTAAATTGACTTAAGCACTTCTCAAAATTGCCAAAGCTGCCAAAAGCCTCTTTGATAAGTGACGTGGGACACAGAAAAAAAATAATCTCTTTAATGAGAAACTTGTTCCTTACAGTGCTTTACAAGAGATCCAGTTTCTGCCTCTCTTTGTTAAAATGGGGAGGGGAGGTTAAATAAGAACTTTCCCCTGGAGGCTCAACTGCAGAAGTCAAATATTGCCACATCTGGTAACTCCCACATTCGCCTGCTTTCATTTCTACTAAATTACAGATACGCAAGAATGTTGTTTATGCAGGAAACTCTGGTTGTTTCACAAAGACTGTGAAGCTTCCTCACCACCTGGGCTCAGAAAAAAACATTTTACCAAAACTGAATCACATAGACCTAAATCATTCCTTAAATAAAGTTTGCCTAATTGATTCTTTAATTATCCTAGTGAGGAGACTTTTATATTTCAGAGATGTCCAAAACTTAAACTGGCTGCTGCTGTCACATTGCACTCTTAACTACTGTTAAGATTCAAACATCAGACACCTGATTAATTGTAATCAGGGACTGAGGTTGCAAGAGGCCACCTCCTTTATTCACCTAGTTAGTTAATCCACACACAGAAGGAAAGCCAACAGATGTATCTTCCAGAGCACATAGTGGACAAGCCCTCCCAGGCTGCTAGTACTCAAGCACAGCAGCTGCAATGAGTGCATACATATTCTCAGTGCTGGAATACGTTTGGCTACTTAATCCTAGCCAAAATATCATGGTGAAAGTACCCAAGAGAATTACACATTCAATTTCTCACTTTCACAATGAAACAGCTTCTGTAAAAGAAACAAACAGAACAGACCACAAGTTTGCAAACTAAAACAAGAGACCACTGGCTACATATTTGCCCTGAAGAGGACAATTACCAAGGGAACGTGCATGCACTCTTCCAATACAAGCACTGGGGTGGTAAAGGAAGATAAGAAAACAACCTAAAACCCTACCCAAAAGCAGCACTGATACTTCTCTAATGACAGGAAACTGTACAGTGAAATGGTTTGCAGGCCACTGTGGTACCTATTTATTGCCTGGGCTTGAAGAGCAACAGATTTTTCTCGTCTATGGCAATTCTAAATCTTGGAATTCAGAAATCCCAAGACTGAAAGCACAATCCAGGGTACATACACTTAGAAACTTGCTCTCTGTCTGCCCACAGGGTGCCCACTTACAGCCATCATCACAGAACAAAGGCCCTTCAGTCTGATCCACTAATGTCATCCTCACATCATCCTGGGAACTAACTTTTACAAACGGATCAACTCGATGAGAGCACACAAAACAAGCCACGAGCCACACCCAACTTTAAGAAAAGGACGCAAAAAACCTCCCACCAGTAGGGTGCACTGACCCCAACCAGTGCTCAGGCTGTCTCCACACGCTGCCACCACCTTTGGAGCCAGGAACGCTGTGACACGGCTCCTCACAGGAGGATGTGCCTCACTCGACACAGCTTCACAGACCATCAGCTTTCCGGGAAGTGCAGGCAGCTAAGCCAGGCAGCGTTCCCCACTAGTGCTCGTACAACCTGTGTACGAGCTTTAGCCATCGCTACATCAGCAAGAACAACTCCAGTTTTTCCACTCGCACTCTTTCTCCGCAGGTGGAGCTGCCTGTCCCCAGCCACGCCAGGAGCTGGCGGCACGGACCGCGCCACAGCAGCGCAGGAGGCGGCGGCCGGCTCTGGCAGCAGCGCCTCTCGAACGCTCCCAGCCTCTGCCAAAAGCCCTGCGCACCGCAGCGAGGCTTTCAGCTGCCTTCCCGAGGATCCCACCGCCACCAGACCTGCCCCGGCACCCAACCCGCAGGCCTGGAAGCCTCAAGGAAGGGGCCGGGCCCCCAGCCCGCCCCGGCAGCCACGCACCCCCCTCGGCCCCACGGACGCACCCCGACGGCGCGGGCGATGCTGCCGTACTGTGCGAGCAGGCGGCGGTAGTGGTCGTGGCAGCCCTGGCACAGCCGCACCGGGCGGGCGCGCCGGCCCAGGCAGCCCGTCAGCGCCGCGCTGCCCTCCGCGAAGGCGGCCAGGAGGCTGCGGCACTCGGGCTCCAGCTCGGGCAGGTCGCCGGGCAGGCCCGCGCCCCACAGCTCCTCCGCCAGCTCCTGCGCCAGCTCCAGCGCCGGGGTCTGGCGCGGCCCCGCGGCGGCGGCCAGGCCGAGGAGGGCGAGGGCGAGCGCCAGCGCCAGCAGCAGCGCCCGGCAGATGCACCACGGCGGCGCCATGGCGGCCGCGCCGAGGAACCGGAAGCGCCGCGCCGGGAAAGAGTCGGCCCCCGCCCCGGGGCGCCGCCGCTCATTGGCCGAGACGGAGCGGGGGCGGGGAAAAGGGGCGGGGAACGGGCGGGGAAAGGGGCGTGGCAGAGGCGGGAGGTCCCGAGGGGCGGGGCGAGAGCTCATCCTACGGCGCATCCCGAGAGCTCCTCCCGTGGCGCATCCCAGGGCTCATCCCGGGAGCTCCTCCTGTGGCCCATCTCGGAGGCCCTTCCCGGGGTCCCACCCCAGGGCTCGTCCCGGGACATTATCCCGGAGGCTCATCCCGGGACACGGCGCTGGGGTGTCCCCAGGGCCGGGAGTGTGTGCGAGCTGTGCCTGTGCCCGCAGGATGTACCTGCCTCGGACCCATACTGCTCCGCTGAGAGCGCGGCTCCTGTGCCGTGCGTTTCATCCAGGTCACACTCTCTTCATCCGAGAAGGGGTTTTAAGAGTATCTGTCGTGTGAGAAGGGACTTTAAAATATGCTGAAATACAGCAACAAGTTAAGGATTAAAAATCTCCCAAACAGAGAAAAAAATTGTGATGAAGAAATAAACTGAAACTTTCTGCAAAGTATTTCCCACGTTTTGTCTGAAGCTGGACACCTTTGTTGGTACCTGGCTCCAAATTTCCCCGTGGCTGACTCTGAATAAGACCACAGCCACCGAAGGAAAGCTCCCCTCAGAGCGGGAGGAGTGAGTGGAGCAGTGGGTAGCCCCTCCCGGGGGTTGGAGTGCCCAGCTCCCTGAAAACTGGCTGCCAGGACCTTGCCCCGTGCCTATTCCTTCTGACTCAAGCTCTTTTCAGCCACTTCCATGTGCTTCTTACCGAGTCTGGGGTTTGTAGTGCTCTGGTAAGACACACACCAGAGAGATGAAGGCGGGCCCCGTGATTCCATAGCATGGTGCCTCCGGGAATAACAGAGCCGAGCAGGAATGGCCCCATGCGGTTTTTGCCGATTCGGTGCTGCACGCCTGGCAGTGGTGATGGGACACAGCGCTGGCCAACAGTGCCGTGACAGCTTTGGCAGCTGCAGGGAGCTCAGCACTGTTTGAAGTGGCTCCCAGAGCAACCAGCTGTACCCAGCTCCAGCAGCACCAGCTCCAGTGTCACCTGGCCCCCCTGGTGCTGGCTTGTGCCGGTCATGCAGTAAACGTCACGGAATGGAAATATCCAGGTTTGTGAAAAAACAGAAGGTGGTGATACAGGTGCCGCCAACAGGCAAGGAACACCCAACAGAGAACACCTGGCTTCTCCGAGTGTCCTGAATGGCTCAGCTCTTGAAGAACTGGCTCTCAAAGCAATGAATGAAACGAATGAAAGCCACATCATGAGTATGACACAGACAGATGTGGTAGTGTGGTCAAAAACGTACCATGTCCCCTGTACTTGCAAATGACATGGGTGAGGGCCCTAGATTGGGTGCTAGACTTTCCCTGAGCCTTGCTGCCCAGGGGCCAGGCAAGTCTCTCCGAGGTTTAGTCCAAGGCCAGGCAATACCTTCCTGTACAGCGCCTGTTGGCTGGGGACCGCATCTGGGAAGTGGAAGCCTGAGGCTGCTTAGCAGCACGCGTGTGCCCGGGTGGCACCAGAAGATTGTCACCCTTCCGTGGCTCCCCACCATAGCTGCAGCCAAGAAACCCCGGGGCGGCGGGGCCGCCTGCACCAAGCCAGCACCGCAGCCCTGAGACGGGGACAGGGGCCGCTTGCCGCCCCTAAGCCACCCTCGGCCTGCCGGAGTGCAGAGAGCTCCGTCTGCCCGAGCCGGGGGGCGGGGTGTCCCCGCAGAGCACGGTGTCCCTGCAGGGCGGGGTGTCCCCGCAGAGCACGGTGTCCCTGCAGGGCGGGGTGTCCCCGCAGAGCACCGTGTCCCCGCAGAGGGGGGCGGCCCGGGGCTGGGCGGGGGCGGCCCAAGGCTGGGCGGGGGCGGCCCAAGGCTGGGCGGGGGCGGCCCGGCCGGGCTGCCCGCATCCCCCCGGGAGAGGGCAGCAGCACTCCCGCGCATCGCCCCACCGAGGGGCCGCGGGGGCTGCAAAGGGACCTCGGCCTGTCCCACAGCGCCCCGACGGCAGCCGCACCCCGGGGGAGCGGTGCAAACACTGCCCAGGGCAGGCTCTCGGCATCCTCAGCGGGGCTGTTCCTCGCGTGGGTCTGCGGGCACGGGGGGACCGGCTGGGGGACAGAGCTGCGCCTTCATCCCGCGGGTCAGCGGGGATGCGCTTTAACATTCTCCTGTGAGATAATGTGTTCTTCTTGGACTCAGGGGGTGTGGAGAAGCAAAAAAGAAAGGGAAAGGGGAGAAAGAAAAAAATTTAAAAAGAAAAAGGGTAGAATAAAGACACAAACAACCAAACAAAGCTCAGGAGTTTCAGGTGAGATCTCTGAGGTGTAACCATTTGTTGCAGACCAATAAGGAAGAGGTCTGGTCACTAAGTGCTTCTCCTTTTTATCCAAAATAAGCATGACACTACAAAGCAAAAAAAAAAAAAAAAAAAAAAAAAGATCACTAACTTTTTCAGCCGTGGTTAAGAACTGGTCTTGAAGAAGGCTTGACGTCCTTCTCTGATAATAGATAAATTTGGTTACCAAGCAGAAACAGGCCTTTACACTGAGAACTCAGCTGTCAAGCTCATTCAGCTAATTTTGTTGTAAACTTGGTGCCGTTACATTTCTGTTTGACCTTATCAAAGGTCGTACTCACAAACAGGATTTGGCTTTGACCAGCAAATCTCGGAAATATTTAAGAATATCAGAAATCTTGTATGGGTATACCCAATTATTCTTGAAAACACATCCAAGCGTTTCAATACCTACCCTGACTACAGGCAAGAGCGTTATTCCACAGAAGGAAAAATTCTTACCTTACAGAACACAGAAAATTAATATTGTTTTCCTATGCAATCTTGCTAGATCTGAGGAGATGGCAGTGTGAGCCAAGGAAAATTAACAATTGTAAGCTGTGAACCTGTTTTTCCCCTCTGATTGTCAGTCTCCCTGTTTTCTTCAGTGCTCTTTCTCCGGAGTTATGCCACTCTGAGCTGAGAAACAAACTCTTTTATCAAGTGTTCTTGTTATCTTTGAAGGATGATGGCTTGGATAAAACCTTTACACCAGAGGGCTGGAAAAAGAGGAACAGACTATAAATGTCAAGGCAGTGCCAGAAAAGTACGTGATGACTAAGAATGAAAGGAGTCAGGGGTGGCTGGAAGGCTTGGGTGTGTGGGGATTGGGGTGTGCAATGGCCTCTGTAAGGGAGATTGGGGCAGGCAACAGCTCAGAGGGCAAGAAGAAAGAGGGGGAAAAGCTCTGCCTCCTAGGCCAAAACTGCTGCACAGACACATCATCTGAAATAGGGGCTGCTTAGGAGCAGGGAGGTGTGAGGGTTGGTTACAGAGAGGTGCTTCTGGCATTGTAGAAATCGAAATATTTTTTAATCTTGACTCATTTCACTGCAATGATTACAAAGCTGAATGTGAAAATAGGATCGGTGCATTTTATCTGTAGCCTGCCTACAGAAAGCTTTTCTTCTGCTCTCCATCACAATCCTGCATGTTCCTCTAACTCACGGGGCCATTGTTGGCTCCTTCCTGTGCTGGTTGTGGCTGATGTCAAAGCCTAACTGTGGGCCACCTGATTAAATGACTGTTCTTCAGATTCCACAGGGAATCAGAAAGTGGTTCAGGAGACAGTAGCACATATGTAATTAATAAAGGGCACACACACATCTTCATCACACCCTTGACAATGAACTTGTGAGGAAATAAATATGTTAAATAAACCGTCAGCGTGTTGAGGCACTTTTTGGCTAGCTGCAAGTCAAAATCACCCTGGAAATACTGTAGAGTTGCTCTGAGCAAATTCTTATTTTCAAAAGATTATGCCAGCTTTGTTTAAAAGAAATTGACAAAGACTTGTCTAGCTGCACTACTTCTGACCAGCCTGAGTCACTGTGCTGGTTAACATTGTCCATTTGGAGCATTATTTTTCTGTGTGGATAGCAAAGGATATCAAAACCTTCTCATTCAGGACACAAGGATAGAGTCACACCTGCACTAAACCATGAAGAATGAGCAAAAGGACTCAAAAGTCAGGAAAACAAAAAGCAGCTGATTCACAATCATTTCAGTCCTTAATTCAGAAACTCCCAAAATCTATCAGTGTCATTGCAAATCGGATACCAAATCGTGCCTGGAGCTTCTAGGAGCAATAGTGTTGCATCTGCTACTTGGAAGTCAAGGAAGATCAGACTCTGGAAAAGTGAAGACACTTCTCAGTAACATCATTCCCTGAGTAAGAACAAGAAACTGCTATCACCAGCTATAACTTCTTCAATGTTATACTTAGAGAAAATGTGTATCAATGCCTCATACAGAATGCTTTCTTAGGAGTGTTCTGCAAATTGGTTTATTCTCTGAATTGCCAAATGAAAAGGAGGAACACTAATAGCATCACAGTTTTCCGAAGAGCTATGGCTAGGTCTGTGATGCCAGGTTGTCCAACTCAACTGCAATGTGTTTGTCTTGGGCAATTCCATGGAAATTTGTGGAACAGGCTCTTAGTTCACCTAAGCCAAATCACCACATTCTCACTTTGGAGAATCACGAATCTCCTCCATGTCAGAGTAAGGTTTAGGGTTAGATGCTACCTAGTACAGCCAACCCCTCCTTTTTGCTAGCTGTTCACTTGGGGGGAGGCTGGACCTGCACTTGACATCCTCAAAGGATCAACAGTTATTTTTCTGACTATCACTGTCCACAGAGACCTGCCCAGGACCCATTTTCCGTATCTACCTGCTCCTGAAGTCTCTTGTTGTAGCCTCTGGATACTCAAGGCACCTTCAGCTGGAACAAGCTGGCTGGAGGAGCTCTGGACACTGTCCTGTCACTGGGGCTGGAGTACCAGAAGGCACTGAAGTGACCCATGATGGTAAGCCAGAAAGCCAGCAGTAGTTTTCACATTTCCAAACAAATATAGAGAAAACACCGAGACAGGCCATCCATCAGCTACCCGTCTTCCCTATTTAGCAGCAGCACACCTCTGAAGAGAGAAAACTACCCCACCTATTTGCATGAAGGCTTTTTTTTCTGTAGGCATATAACAGCATAATAGCTTCAGAAATCGTATCTAGTGCTGTATGATCTTTGCTTAGACCTGAAATGTTTGCATATAAACCTCTCTATGAATCCAATGCACAGAGAAATGTCATTTCCATGCACCTGTCAGAGTTTTTACTGTGGAAAGGGAAAAAAATAGGTACATTGTATTTTTAGAATAATGACTAGAAAAACAATAATTGTCAGTGGCAATCATGGCAGCCTGTAAAGATACAGCTAGAACTAAGTCGATGGGATTTTTTTTGTTTGGATTTTTTTTCCCAGGATTCTGCACTCAAGCAACTGAATGTTACCACATTTAAGGTCCTGTGTGGCATTGCCATTTCCTTACTCATACGCATCTAATTAAGTCTTAATTGTGCCATTCGTTATGAAATGAAAGAGCTGTTAGACTGGATATTTTTCATGTCAGTAAAACAGGATGAGAACGATGAAATAGCTGAGGTATAGAAAAATAAAGTATGAAAAAAGACATCTGAAGACAATGTTTAAAACCCAGCAGAAAGATTAGAAGCAGCATAACAGTAAATTTACCACAAATAGCTTCTTCATCAACACAAATAATACAAAAGTTATATTCTTGTCATAGCTCACTGCAGTGTGGATGACTGTCCATGCCCAGAGATACCCAGTGAGCCAAGTTTTGCTCTTTGTTACCCTGAGGTTGGTGTGGTATCATCCCACTCTTCTCCAGCAGGAAGCAAACCAGAACTGTTCTTTCCTTTTGCACACATTGTTTCCTGCTACTCGTATATCTCAACTGAATATCATTAAGTTCTCAAAGCACAAGCCTAAAACACATCTTATAAGGGGAGGTGGTGGGGCTTTGACAGACACTGGATCCACCTGTACACCTGTCAAGTTTCACTCCTTGTGTTGCAGCCCCTCTGGGATGAGCCAGTGGAGGACACCCCCTACAAGCAGGATTCCATCCCTCCAGTACTTGTGTGGCCAGGACTGAAGCAGTGCTGCAGGAGCTGACATGAACATCTGAATTAATCAGCTAAGGGAGAAAGAATATTTTTGCAAGTGTCTCCAAATACATTTGTCTTGGTGAGTTTTTTGCTTTACATCTCTTCTTTGAATTGTACCTAGATGCTTCCTTTTACACATGGTAATAAAAAATTATCTATTGGCTAATACAATTTTCTATAAAAGGTTTTCCCTTTCTTCTCTGGGTAAAGGATCACAGCAAGATGAGCACTAACAGAAGATAATGTGAACCTGGCAAATTATTTCAGTAATGTATCGAATGTAAGCATTGATTATCCTACAGAGTTGCAATCTTACCTGAAGTACTCTCCATCTATGTCAATTCTGACAAGGAAAAAAAAAGAAAAATAGTATTTAGTACAGTTTTAGGTTATTGTAAGGACTAGGTGGCTTCTGGCAGAGGGTTGGCAAAGACACCTGTGGAGGGAAAAGTCCACTGTGGCTGCAGCCCACTGGGCCTCGGCCAGCTACAGCCACACTGCTGTGAGATGTGAGTGATTTAGGGAGAGCCAAGCACTGTTCCCAACTGAGCTATGTCACCAGCACTGGTCCCTTGTGCTTTCCATAAAGGGCCAAATTTTCTCATTTGCGAATTTTTGAGTCTGTTCAGCAGAGCTCGTTGAGGTTGTGTGCCTGTGAGAAAGGGAGTGCTTTGGTCAAGAGGCTGTAAACACGATACTGAGTGCCAGATGGATAGCAGGCTCCAACAGGCACTTCCAAAAGGCGACAGGCAGATGAAGACTGCATGAAATTTTGTAAACAGTTGCCTTCACACCTTGCAGTGTTCATCACCATGTTTCACTTCCAGCTTGCTGCTGTGACCTGAAAGTCACTTCCCCTCTCCCAAGGATTTACAGAGTTTATATTAAAAAAACCCCACCAACAACCAACAAGCAGTGTCACAGTTGTAAATACGACACGTAGTGATGCAGCTTCAAGAGTTGGGAAGATATTTATGGATGTTTTATGTGTAATAGCTTCTTTTCAAAATTATTGTGTCCATTTAGAGTGGTTTTATTTTTAAAAATGGTCATTCCTCTCCCTTCCCCCACCCAAAATGAAACACCTAAACAACTAACCGACAACAACAATAACAGATAAAAACCCAACAACCCATTTCCAGCCTTAAAACTGATCTAATACTGTGTACTCAATCTTTCTCTGCAAGGAGAGACTGTACAAACCTCACTGCAGGGACAGTGCAGGCAGCCTGGCCATCCTGGTCACACTATGACTCTGAAAACTCTGGCTGACAGAATTTAGCTCCAGTCCGTATTCAAGGGGACATTTACGCTGGCTCCTTCCAGGGGCAAGGGATCCCAAGTAAATTTTCAAGAAGGGAATTTTCAGTGGTAGAGGAGACGTCAGGCTGTGAGAATCTATAAAAGAATAGAATTTGACTTTCTTACCTTTCTACACACTGTATTAATTGAAGTGTTTAAAAGAGCGGAGTTAATTATTCAACACAGTCCTGTCAATTCTTCAGCAGCTTGGCCAAGCCTTTCTGAGCAGCACGGGTTTGTGAATGTCTGGGACTGTCTTACGGGAATTGATGTCTCACCGTCTTCCAGCTATTCAGAGCCTGCATACCTTTGTCCACAAATGATTTTAAGAAAATAAGGAACGGGTTATCCCGGGAATTTCCCACGGGATTTTCAACATGTTCCCTCGCGGTGGAAGCGGGGACACACACACACTCACACACAGACCAGAGAGTCCCCAGCACGGACCGGAGCTGTGAGAGCTCCGTCCGGCACCGGGCACCCGCGGCGGGAGCTCCCCGTGCCCGGCTCCTCGGGCGAGGTGCTGGGCCCGGCGTCCCGCGTGGAGCCCCCGCCCGTGGGGCTCCCCCCGCAGCCCTCCCGGGCTCGAGGGCACCGTGGGGCAGGCGGGGGTGGGGAGGATACGTGAGTGTCCGGACGGGTGGACAGATGGATGGACAGACTGCAGGTGCGCCCTTCCGCTTGTTCACGGCTCTGTCTCGGCGAGGACAGTGCTGGGGCAGCCCCCGGAGCTCACTCCCACGCAGACCTCTGGAGAGCAGCTGTGAATTGATTTTATTTTTCCCCTTCGGAGCACAGAAACACGGAGACGAGAGTTGGGACTTTTTTTTCCGAGCCAGGTGTTCCCTTACTCACAACTCCTGAACTTGCCGTAGGGGAGGCTCACACAGCTCAGCAGAGGAAAGGACAGGAGCCGGTGGCAGCCAGCACACACCCGGGGCGACACGGGACCCCTGCACAGCCTGGCGCACACCGAGCCGGGCACACTGCCCCTGCCGCAGGTGAGGTGTGCACCGAGGGCCGCGGGGCTGAGCGGAGGCGGCAGCAACCTGTTGTCACCAGCGACTGGACAGGCAAAATTCCTGGGGCCGGGGGCGGCTTCCACTGCCCCAAACCTCCCACCCTTTTCTCCTGGGCAGGGTAGGGCTGCGGCAGCCGCTGGGGAAAGCTCGCTCGGTGCTGAGTCGGGGATCCGGGATATCCAGGCTGTCCTGCGCCCCTTGGGCAGGGGGCTGGGGAGGGCGGGGGTCCGAGAGTCCGATACAAGCCGGGATTTTTTGGCATGGGGAAGGGGTTGTTTTTAGGAGTAGCTGTGGCTGCAGCCCCGGCGGTGTCTTTGGGAGCGATGCCGCCCTCCCGCCCCGCTCCCCCGGCCCTGCCACCCCCGGCCCCCCGGCCCGCCCCGCCGCCGCCGCCGGGGTCGCCTCCCCTGCCCGCGGCCGCTTTGGGACTCGGCTTTCTGTTATTTTCACGGAGAAGATATTAATTAAAAGAAATACATGATTAAAAAGTAATGAGTTGAATAAAAATTATCTCCGCTCATTTTCTGATTATGTTAATTGTTAAAAACCCTTCAATCACGCTGTTGCAGTCAATGGGTTTTAATGTGAAATTAGTGGGCTCTTGATAACTTACAGTCCAGAATAATCCTGGAGGTTTAGTCATCATTCCTAATAACGAGATGTTACTGAGAACGGAGATTTTACATGATTTTGCCACATTCAGCCCTTCCCCCATGGAAGGGTCTGTCTTTGTGGCACACAACTTCAATTTTCATGCCTACGACTACTTTGTTAGTCTTCCCCTGTGTACTGCTCCATTATACGCCAATTACATATTTTATGTGCCTCTGTGTCGTCTGAATATTTAGAAAAAAACACATCATGTGTCCGATATAAGAAAAAAAAATGTCCCTCGTGGATTTCTAATTTTATTTTACCCATCCAACCCATCTTGGATATTGCAACTCTTCCTTTGCTCTGATTAATTATCTCCCTGGGAGATAAGAACGGGTTTATACTGAAAATATTAAAAGTAATTAAACTCGTCGGGAGGGAGAAGTATTTTTTGCGGGTGTTGGTATTCCACAGTCTTAAGGACTGCGGGTTGAAATAAATACGGAGAGTTTCTCTCACGGCTGATCGCAAAGAGCCGGGGATTTGTTAACTTCAGCCTCGGGGTTCGGAAACGCCGTGGAATCCGTCTCTCCGAGAGGGACGAAATGTCGGGCCCCGGACCACTAATTAAAGCCGACGTTTCTTCCCCCAAAATTGATTTAAGAGAGGTTTCATTTTCATTCAGGAAACCAAATGTATCCTTTTCTGTTCGACAGCCTTGAAAATTGTCACCTAAAAGCCTCTCCTCACACCCACCTAACAATTTAGCTGCAATCTCGGGCACTGACAGCAAACCGACTCCTCTGTGGAAGGAAAGAAGGAAGGAAGGAAAGGAGCGGGGCGGAACAGAGGAGCGGCAGCGGAGCAGCGATCCGTGCTGCCAGCCCGGGATGTGCCCGGATTCCTTCGCAGGGGCTGGAGCCGCCCGGGCCGCGGGGAGCGGGCTCTGGGAGCCCTGCGGAGCCGCCGGGCCCGATCAGTGCCACTCCCTGAGGTTCAAAAAGAGGAGGGGGAAGCAAGGGCGGGGGAGGGGGGAGGAAAAAGGGGAGGAAAAGGCAGCAGCGAAATTGGCGCTCTCTGTGCCTGTGTGTGTGCGCGCATAGCCACGTATTCCTTCCCCCTGAGACAAAGTGCTGGTGCCGTGCATCCCTCTGTCACTGCAAGGATATCTAATTATTGCTGACAGATAAGAAAAGAGGTTTTCGGGCGAACTGAGAGGGCTGGCGAAGGGGGGCGGCGGAGTCCGGGGTGCATTCCTGGGCAGCCCTGCACAGATCAGGCTATGGAAAAGTCTCCGCCACGGTGACTTGGGCTGCCGCTGGTTTAGTATTGATCCCCTATTACCGCCGGCGAGGAGCGAATGTTTGCTGACCTTGCGGGGAGGAGGGGGTTAGGGCCGGGTCCTGCCCACTGCTTCTGGCTCCTTTGGGGTGGGGGAAGGCCGGGCAGGATCGGGCCCTCCGTGTCCTCCCTCCGCGGGAAGCGGCGGGCCAGGGCCACCTTCCCGTTCCCACCCGTGTCTGCCCTCTCCCCGCCCCCAGGCAGCTCCCGGGGGCGTCGGGCCTCGGGGAGGAGGGGGAAGTTTATGTCCTAGTTTGTTGTGAAGGGGAGCGCTTGGGGGACTGTGGTTTGGTTTGTTGTTGTTTTGGTTCGGGTTTATTTTATTTATTTATTTGTTTTACTCTCGCTTCTGGTAAAAAAAAAAAAAAAAAAGAAAAAGAAAAAAAAAAGAGCCATTTGTTTATGAAGCCCCACTGCCCCCATCTGAGCCCACCCGGCTGGGCTCCATCAAGGAGCGGGGAGGATCCCTCCGTGCAGGGCCCCCTCGCCGGTTCATTTCCCTATTTGCATCTGCAGTTAGCTGAAGATCATTTTAATAAATAACAATGAAAGAGGAGCGCATCTAGAGGGCTTGTCGGCAACATTCAAAAGCCAATAGAGTTTATAATTTTACTCTGTCATTTCTTATTGATTAGAGTAATCAAGATAAAAAGCTAGCCGGGCTCCGAGAAGTTCAGCGGCATATCATTAAAGATAAGAGTCAGTTAATTCTGGCGCAGGGGTAATGGTGCCGGCGATGAAGAGTTCATTTGCATGAGATGCTGAGCCCCGTAACAAGAGGACAAAAATCACTAATTAGGACTGCAGAGTGTCTCGAGTTCTTCAAGCACCCTTTAGAGATGAGGGATGATGCAAAGCGACCGCACTTTTATGTAAATTCGGGCTAGGACACCGCGACCGGGGTGCTGCTCCCCGGCAGGGATTGCCGAGCAGGGACGGGTCGGGTCCCCGGGGCCGCTCCGGGCTCCAGGGCTCGGGCACCGAGCCCGCGGGACGCCGGCAGCCCCGAGCAGCCCGGGCAACTCGGTGGAAACACGGCCGCAAAGAGCGGCGGGGTCGCATTGAAATCTCCGGGGTGGGGGAACAGCACAAGAAGGGGGCGGGGGGGGGGGGGGGGGGGGAAGAGAGAGAGAATCGAAACAAATACAAAGTCTTTGCAGAAAGGTTTATTGGTTAGTTGAAAAAAAAATAGAGTGAAAAAAAACAAGCAGCACACCAATAAGAAATAAAAAGTCAAGTCTGCACTAAGGTACCCGTGAGCCTGCGGGTTGCTAAAAACTAAAAAGAGCTTCGCGGCAAGCTGCGGGCAGAGCCCTCATCTCTGCGGGGAATGGGGAGCGCCCGCCGCCCCCCGCCTTCCGAGAGACGAGCTTGGGATCAGCCACTCCCTCCCGCTGCCCGCGGGCTCCCGGACACCTCCTTTCCCACGGAGCACGAGTGGGGCCGTGGCCCCCTCCTTCCTTTCACCGGAGTTGCTCTCTTCCTCCTAGTCTCCAGTCTTGTCTCGAGTCCTCTCGGATCGCACAAACCCAAACCCCGGCAAAGCCCCTCAGCTTCGCGCAGCCCTCCGAGGAGGAAGGACCCCACACCCGTGGGGCTTTGGGGAAACCTCCCCAAAAGCCGGGGGCCAGCAGCAGGCTGGTGGCTATCGAGTTGTTTACTTGCCCGAAAGGTATCAGCCGCGGGAGGCTCGGCAGCTGGCTGTCAGCGCTAACTTTGCCCCTCGCTTGGCCGGGCAGTAAAGGATTCACGGCCTTCTTTGGGCTAATTGTAGGTGTCAGCGTGGAAAGCGGCAATGTTTGCCGCCTCTCAAAAGTCTTACTGTGTTTCTCGCCCCCCAGCAGCTCCGGCCCGGCCCCGCCGCACACGGCCCGGCTCGCAGGACCAGGTGTCCCGGCTGCGGCTCCCCTCACGGCCGCCTCCCGCTCCCTCCCCCGTTCACACCTTTCTCTCTCCACACGTGTCCCTCCTCACCCGCCCCCGTGGCGCACAAACGCCACCCACGGCCTCGCACCCACGGGCGGACACCGCTCTCCCCCGCCTTTCCCTGCGCTCCCGGGAGCCAGCGCTCACACCCGCGCTTCGCCGTCTCGAGTGCGCGGGTTCCTCGCATTCCCCAAATCCCTCCTCGCACACGTGCACCTCTCGGCACCCCAGCACACCCATACGCACATGGCCCCCATCATCCCTGCAAGCTCACCTGCTCATGCGCCCTCAGACAGACAGACAGACAGACACCCCGATTCACAAACCTCCCCCCGCCCCCGACACCCCCGGTCCCCTCCACACCCCCTGGGCCGGGGCCTCTGCGGAGGAGGGTGGCCGCACTCCTCCCGCCTCGCCTCCCCGGTCCCCGGCTCTTTGGACTTTTGTCTGGCTATGTGGTTGAAGGCTCCTTTCCCCTTGTTCTTCCCATAGAGAATAAAGTCAGTCTGTATTTAATGGTTATGGCGGATGTGAGGAGGATTTGGCAAATGAAGAGGCCTTTTGCTCTAAAATATTGTTCCTTACGTCGTGTGAGTCTACCAACCCACCACGACCCCATATTCTTCTCTGGGTGTCTGACTCGAATGACAAACGAGCTGATTTTTTCAGTACATCGCTGGGAAATGTAGTGAGTGATAATAGAGATTTCTCTTTCATTTTTTACGCTTGACTTGGTTATTGTTGCTTTTCTTTTCCCGTGATTCCTTCTGAGGATTAGCTCTGACTTCCCCACTATTGGCGGTCAAAGTGGCCCAAACTCTGGATGACAATTGACGGGGATCAGGGGATTGCCCATTCTGTGCCTGTAAGAACTGATTTGTGCCAGAGAAACTCATCAAGTATAGGCGAAGAATAAAAAGCATTTGGGGGTAAATGTATTCATTGAGAAGGGTTCTTCCAAATTGCTTCTAAGTTTTCTTAATGAAAAGTAACGCTTGCAGCAATCAACGGCTTTTTGACGGATTACAAACCTGGGTAGGACTATGGGGCTGCATTTAAAAGTGCCCTAGCCTTAGCATGAGGGCAGCTTGCTCACAAAAGTTTAGGAACGAGGGTCAGGCCGCAAAATACAAAGCTGAGGTTTGATGCGTGTAGGAGTAATGAAAGGTGCATTAATTTATTAACATGGTGCGGCAGGAAAAGTGAAAGAACAGCCCGGTGTAAGAAGAATCATTAACTCTCTACCCCAGTGACCCACCCAGACCTCGTCATTTACATCAAAATAGTTATTGTATCTTTAGAGAGATAAAAAAAATCCCTCGGCAGCAACAGTCCATGTAAAAGGTGGAGGACACGAGAAAAGGAAAAATGAGGAGAGGAGAGGAGAGGAGAGGAGAGGAGAGGAGAGGAGAGGAGAGGAGAGGAGAGGAGAGGAGAGGAGAGGAGAGGAGAGGAGAGGAGAGGAGAGGAGAGGAGAGGAGAGGAGAGGAGAGGAGAGGAGAGGAGAGGAGAGGAGAGGAGAGGAGAGGAGAGGAGAGGAGAGGAGAGGAGAGGAGATACAGAGCCGGCGAGGAGGTGCAAGGGCGCGGCAGGCCGGCCCCAGCCCCGTGGCGGCTCCGCCGAGCCCCTTTGCCCCCGCTGCCGCCGGTGTCCCCGGGGCGGGCGGGGCTGGTCCCGCCGCGCGGCTTTGGGTAGCAGCGGAGGGGCCCAGGGGCCCGGCACCCTCGGTGCCCCTCCCCCGACGTGTGGCTTCGGGCGTTTAAACTTCGATTTTGTTAATTAGTGTAATCATTAGGGGCCGGGGACAGCGCCTGACGAGGGGACCGGGCTGGAGGCGGCATCTGCGAGGGGCGCGGGCTTTGTCCCGGGCCGGGTCAGCGCTCGGCCGGCCCGGCCAGGGCTGCATCTCGCTTTTCGAGGGTCTTTTTTCCCTTTTTTTTTTTTTTTTTTTCTTTTTATTTTCCCTGTCGTATTTTTCTTAAGCAGTCGAAGGACACAATGAGAACGGCTCCGAAGTGAAAAGGGTAAGGCCGGGAAGGGGAGCCGGGAGGAATCTCCAGTCCTTTCCCGCATTCCCTTCAAGCCCGAAAGGCCGGAATATTAACTTTCTTCCCCCTGCATCTTGTCAATGCTATCATGGCTTTGATGGGAGGGTCTTCAAGGTGGCACATTTCTGAACTTAACCCCTTTTCAAACTAACTCTCTACCTCCCTTGTTAGTGCCCAGCTCTGAACTTCTGAAGAGTATTTTTGTGTGAGTCAGGGTTCATTCACTCGGGGGCTTTTGTAGGACTTTCTTCCTTTCAGCCCTCAGTGTGTTACACCAATTAAAGGACGACGTGCTGTAAATGTAATGGGCCGAGCAGTGATTGTTTTTGACAAGCAACAAAACACATAGATCCACCCCTTAGATTAGGCCGTTGAAGGGAGGTTCATGCCGGTCAGTTTACTGAATAGTTCATGAACTGTAATTCTGAGAGCTTGTGTGAAAGAAAATGTCTCTCTCCCTTTCTTTTCTTTTTTTTTTTTTTTTCTTTCCCCCTCTAAAAGAAGAAACACCAAGCATCTAGGGGGAAGGGGATGGCTTGGGAGGGTGAGGGGAGTTGGAGGAGAGCAGAGGTGGCTTTGTCTTGTCATTTAGCAAGAAAAAAAAAAAAAAAAAGAAGCTAACAGTCAAGCCACTTTATGTCACTAAACATGCCAGCCTCCTTTGCAGAGATACTCCTCTCCATACATCTTTATAGGCAGCCTCAAGCTAATAACCTTCTACCTGCTCTCATCCACTCAGTATTTTTATGTTGTTCAGTGCTCCCTCAAAACTGAGTCAGAAGCATTTTACAGGAGGAAGAAAATGTGGAATGAACCTTTGAGAAGCATAAAACACAAGAAAAATTGCATCATATCTTGGGCCTGATTCCGTTCCTCTTCAACTCAGTGGACGGAAGGGTGGGAGAAAAGGGAAAATCCTCCATAACCTGTACATGACCTAAGTCAAAGTGATTTGGAAAATGATGCTTTCTCAAAGTGGCCAAGAGCCAAGGGGATGCTCAACTTATTTATTTAAGCCAAAGCAACTTGGATATTATCAGGGAAGAGGTAGACACAGTCACAGGCTGTGGAAAGAGGAGAAAAATGAGGTGGATGCTTCTTCTTGAAGAGTATTTCTTCAGTCTTTCCTATGGAAGATTATCCTAGGCATGTCACATTCTTTTTAATCCTAGAGGCATCTGCAGTCCTGCAGCTGCACTGGTACCACGTGTGGGTTTGTGAAGGGAACCACAGTAGTTCAACTCTGTGGACATGGGTTGGGAGCAGATACAGCACAGAAATGCCTTCAGAGCCCTTTGCAAAGGGATATGCCTTTGCATGTGACTCCAAATTCAGCCTGTGGGGCAATCCCTGAAAAGTAGTCTACCTTGGGAATTCCTGCTAAAGAAACACGACATGATCTGCTCTCCACTTTTGCCTGGGCATCATTTCACCCCTGAACTGACAAATTAAATAAATAATGCTTCTTGCATTCAGATATGTTGTTTCTCTAGGCATTCTTTAGTGACTCCCATGCTTGGCTAAATCCCTGTTAATTCCTATGGGGCCCCAGCAAACCCCAATGACATTTGTAGAAATTTTGTGGGCAGCTCTCACTCCAGGATCCAGAATTACTGCCATGCAATAACCACATCAGAGCCATCTGAGCCTAGGTAGCAGTGCACAGCATTTTTTTTCTAACCCTTCCTTCCTACATTTCAGTACAATGGGACCTAATTCCCGCAACACTTTTTTTTTGGATGCAGCAAGTTGTTTACACTGGTAATAAGCTCACTGTATGTGCTGTAAAATTTGTACTTGTTACTGCAGGAGATTAATGAATATGTGAATCACAGCTGAGGAGTTTAACTCTCATTGACTTCATTATGCAGAAGGTATCAGGAAACAAAAAGACACGTGTGCTAACTCATAAACAGAAGCACATCTCTAATTCCAATCTGCAGGCCTCACTAGAGCAGACTTTACATCTGCTCCCCCCAAAACCAGTGTGCTGCTCATGCTGGCACACAGACCACTGTCATTTGAGGCCACAAATGCCACAGGAGGTGGGGACACTTTGTGGATGATGGGCATATATCAAAGGGGAGATGCCTGTTTTGGAGGTGTGAGATCTGCTCCTGATAGAGGTGGACCAGAACAGGATGGAGGTCAGTGTGTGCCCTGGCAAAAGATGAGATCACCATCTGATCTGTGTGTTTGATTAATGACAGTGCAAAATGCTGCAAAATGCTATAGCATGCACAGAAGTAGGTAAAAAAGGCCCCTCTTCTATTTCCCACCCTTCTCAGCAGAAATGGGAGGAAGCTCCACCTGATGAAACTTAGCAGAGGCATTTCTGCAGACAGGGGTTCCTGGAGAATCTATTCTTGTTCCTTTTCAACCAGATCTTTTGAAAGACTTAGCTCAAGAAAACTAAGGAAATTATCTTTTTCGGGTTGGGACATAATATTCTATGTAGCCAAGCAAAACAAGTTACAAATTTGTAAACATTTCTGTCATGCAAATGGCCCATTCTGGTTGCAGTAGGGCAATTCGCATTTGGGAGAGAAGGCACAACCTGCACAGGGGTTGCCAGTTGTACGTAATGTAGCCGTCCTAAGCCCGTGCCAAACAACCTTTCTGCTATGCCAAACCATCCCAGATTTTGTGTAAATTTATTACACCAAGCACACAGCAGCTGTTTAATTGCAGAGAATTTAGGACAGGAAGTGAAGAATAAATCTGCATCCAATTGAATCCGCAGCATGTAATTATCTGGAGCACAAATGGGTAAATAACTAAAACTAATGTGTCTAGGAAAATAAAAGCACACATATAGACACATATTTGTGTGGGGAATGGAAGTGTGTTTCATTCAAGTAAAATGACTCACTAGCAGTGTTCCCTTGATCTGGCTCCAAGTGTTTGCAGTGTGCCTCCGATTCTCTCCTGAAGAATGCTACATGACTCCAAAGCGCTGTAACTTTTTTCCCAGGTGCTACAGTGTACTTTACAGCAGCAGATCTTGTGACCTGATGGCTCAGAATAATAGGCAGGAGGAAATTAGCCTGTAAATTCATCATGGAAATTAACGGAGATTTGTGCTGTATGAGGCTGGCTATATTCTCTTCCAAGGGATGAAGATGAATGAGAAAAATGAGCTACTTTCACCAGTGAAGAAATCACTATGTTTGTAGCTTCCACAGAACCAGAGAAAGTGAGGATTGGGAGGCATTAATTTTTATTTATCTCTTCTCAGACAGAAGTGCAATATTTTTCAGTCCTTTTGCAGTTCTGTACTTTTCTCAAGGAGAACAAAGAAGAAGGAGTGTGGGTGTATTTTTTCCAAACAGGTTTTAATTTTTGCTGATTGCTGTGAAAATTCATATTGGAAAACGAACTAGTAGAAAAGTATACATTCAGTGAAGGTGGACAGGCTGCAGTAAGTTTCCCTCTTCACCCCCATCCCAAAATGTGGGGAAAGTTTTCTGTCTTGTAGGGAGATGATTGACAAGTAATGTAATCTCCTGGGGAGATGGTTTTCAGATCTCCTCCCCGAATAGACGTCGAAAGCACCATCCTGCTTATCCAAGCTAATGCATTGTGAATACAGCACTGGGTAGCTGCATGCAGCAGGACGGCTGCAGTCTGAAAAATCTGTAAGCTACATTTACGTGTAAATATGGTATCCAGAAAGAAAATGTGCCTACTAATCCACTCCCTGCATTTTCTCTTTTCTCCTCTATGTAATTTTCTGTGGCTTGTGTAACCACTGGACACTCATGTTAATGCTGTATAACCATTCCTGAAGCTATGAGCCACTTCTGCAATCTTCTTAGCTTTCAGGGTTTCTCAAACAACCCACTGCAAGAGGAAAAAAAATCCACTGAACTAATAATACACATTCCTTTGGGTGGAATAGTTTATTAAAGATTTTTAATTTTTTTTTTAATGGATATATTTTTTGGAGATGAAGCAAACAGAGAGGATCAAAGCAAATTTTCATTACTGGGTGGCTGAATGATGGTTAGTGAGACTAGAGGAGATTGACTGTTTTGTAGAGAGATTAGCAGAATTCACATTGCCCCTGAATGAAAGGTGGAGGAGGCAGAAACCCTAAACAAGTGAATTCAATTACTTGTGAAAGGAATAGGGTAAATGAGGATTCTCTCTTTGGGTTTGCTCCAGGAAATATTTCTGAAAAGTTTGTTGAAGAATACCAGTCATCCAAACCCTAATTTTGCTATTATGTAAAAACTCGTTGCTCCGTGGCAGCTTGTGATTTGGAAACGCTTCCCTTGTTTTGTGTACGCTGTTGGCATGTCACCTCTTCATTTAATTTCGTTCTCAAATTACACCACCCCATGCAACTTGTTTGCACATGTGGCAAGGATTTCAAAAGGAATATACACCTGATCCCAAGCCCACCAGAGCAAAAGAACACATCCTCCTCAGCTTCCCTGGATAACAGCCCTGGTGGAGGGAGCAGTGAGCCACTTTCACAGGCTGTGGGTGTGATCGCTGCTTCTGGGAGGTTTGCTGTGCTCTGAGCCCTGGTGTGCCCTGGCACAGCCTGAGACAGCCGAGAGTTCATGACCTGGGAAGTTTAGAACTTCAGTTTATCTGCTGTGGGGCAACACTGTAAGCAATATGGCATGGTAGGAAGCGGCGTTTGTTCCACGGGTTGTTAAAACAAGGAGTGTTGATTAGGAAGCAGCATGTTCTTGTGCAAGCCTCAATCTCTTTTGGGCCTCCCTGGAGCAGGACAGCCCTCCTGGGTATGCAACACTCTCCCCTCTCCCCAATACATTTGAGGGTGCTAAGCACAGAGGGATTCCAGCTCTCCTACCACCTCCAGGAACTCCAGATCAAGGTCTAAGAGCTGAGGCAGGAAGTCCTGCAGGACTAGGTAAGGAGAAGGTTTCCCAATGGTACTGCTTCCCCCATCCTTTTGTACCAGAATGCATTGCTGAACAGACTCAGAGTGGAGAGATATAAATGTTCCTACACGTGTTCCTTCCAAGCAGAGATTTCTCCTTTCCACACCAGCTGAGCCCCTGCCATCTACAGAATTTTCTCTTCAAACTGCTACAAACCTGAGATAACCTTATTGCCTTCCTACCTCCCACCCTTCCTCAGTCTGTACCTACCAGCTTCTGTTCCTCTCCCTTCCCTGTGGGTGCCTCTTCCCCTCCCAAATTCCCCCAGCTCAAGGGACACAGTTCCATACCTTTGGGCCTGTCAAAACCCCCTCCATAGTTTTAGATGCTGCAGAAAAGCCCCACAGTCTCTCAGCAGTCAGACTTATTGGGCAAGGTGCTGTACAGGATGCAGGGGACAAACTGGTCTCTGCCTTTCTTTGTCTCCTACATAATGTTCGCAGTTTATCCTGTCCCCTCCCAATCTTTCCTCTCATGCATTCCCACTGCACCAGGTGGGGTTATACTTTATTCACTCTGATCATAAGGGTATTTTATCTATGTGATCTGGAAGTTTAGACAGGGACTTAGATTGATAAGTCTCTGGGTTGATGTTCTCTGAGATTCTCCTCGGGGCGGCTGTTCCCCGAGGTGGTGAAATTTTCTCTCAGGGTTGCTGTTCCCTGGGTATTTCCTTGGGGTTGCTGTTCCCCAAGATAATAAGGTTTTCTGTCTTCTCTTTGCCCTGAGCGTTTCACACTGAAGGCAGAGACGACACTGTGAGTCTAGCAGCTCAAGTTATCAAGGTTGTTTATTTCATATTATCTAACAGTTCTTGTTCGGCTTTGCAAGGCGTCCCTAGCAAAGCAAGACACGCCGTTGGACTGGCGCTGGGCTGCCGCTGGACTGGGGCGGATCAGAGAGCCCCGTACCTTATGTACCATCCCCCCGACCCAACCACAGTCCAAGACGTATTTATTGTTTACAGAACATTACCAATACTAACTTGCTACGCTAACATGTCAGTTCTATTCTAAACCAATCTCTAAAGTCCAAATCAGCAAAAGATGGGGGATGAGAACAAGAACAAGGAAACTAGGGGCCACTCCCCAATTCCTCCATCTTGTCCTCTCAGCCCCGTATACTATGAATCTTAATCTCTATATTTATACTCTATGACAAACTACTATCTACTTCTAAATTCTTAGGATCTGTGATTCTTCCTTCATGTGAGCATTCACTTCCATGGATAGAAGCCAGAATCAGAGTCCTTCTGGGCTCTGTGGGAGGCTGGCTGACCCCCTTGTACAGATCCCAGACCCCCCTGTACAGCCCCCTGACTCTCCAGGGCCGTCAGAGAGATCCTCTGGACTCCAACAGATAAGGACAAGGTAATTAGGAGGATCCAGCTCAGCTTTTTTTCACTCGCTGGAAAAGCAAACAAAATTTGCTTCTTCCTGAGACTGATGTGAAGGTCTCACACAGACTGCAGAGCTGGCAGGAGTCATGAAGGCAGATCCTCTCTGCAGCAGAGTAAGAGAACTACCCCAACCAAACATGCTCGGTTGACCTCAGGTGCTGGAGAAGTTGGCAAAGGCTGGCTGTGTAAAGAGTTATCTCGTCAGCTATTTCCAAGGTCCACCCTTGGAGAACACACTTACTCTTCTGCCAATACCCATAGTAAAATGCAACACGCAGGAAACAAAGTTGCTGGGAAAAAGTGGCTGCCTTGATGGAGCAGAAGAGCACAGAGGAGGTGAATCTGAAGCTGGGGGGAGTGGGTGCTGTTCCATGAAGGTAAACTCAGTTGCTCTCTTCCAGCTGATGATGTGACCTACCCAGTCCTCAGCTGTATAATGCATGCCACATACAACATGTAACAGACTGTCTTCTTCATTGGGGATGTTCCTATTTGCAGGAGAAGCTCAGGAGACTGAAGCAAAGTCTTGTGGTCTCTATCTGCATCCCTTCTCTAATAAATTGTTAGCCAGATTCTTTCTTACTCTATATGTCTATTCCATACCAACAGCCTAATTATTTCAAAAAGCTCATTTCTTGCCAAATTTCTTATGCCTTTTACTGGTGTTTTACTGATCAAAAATCCACTAATAGTTTGTCCAAGAATTTTTGAATTCTTCAAATATCTGGAAGTTTTGAAATTCGTGTATAACTCGGGGCTGAGCTGTGAGGTATTTAGGATCATCAGCTTGTACCAGAACCATTCCTGGATAAGTTTTCCCACCTCTTACATACTTTTCTCTTTAATGAGACAATTGCAGTCCTGACAATGACAGTTCTCCAGTACTCAGGGGTGACAGCATTTGCCAATAGATTTGCTAGTTCCCCAACATGTTACATCCAAAGCAGAGTCTTTGGGGAGTATCTACATTTCTCCAGCATATCTGATCCTAAAGTAATTTTCAGGACACACTGGAAAACTTTGAACCATGATATGGAAGTCAGGGCACTATCTGCTCTTCTAGAGTGCCCCTCTGAACAATCTGGCTCAGGGAAACATTTGAAAAGGAATTCTAGCAGGCAACTGGGACAAGTTGTAGCACCTTTCTTATTCCAGGAAATGGGTGTGACTATATATTCCACTACTCTCACTTGTAGTGGAATATATAGTCAACCTGGCCCTCTGAACTCCTCTTTATTAAGGCTCTGGATTACCTAGATCCTCACTGATATTCGATCTTTAACTTTATAAATTAAATACAAAATCTTGACAATGACATAACCTATATATTTTTTTCTTTCAAAGTGGCTTCCCATCTGCAGGGACCTGCATCTGGGTCTAGAGGGGCTACAAACCTCCTATGGGGTTTTAAAATTGGATCTGTCAAGAATAAGGAAACACTAATTCTGAAGTGCTTAAATCTCTCATGCCACTGTAGTTGGTACTTTCTTACCCAGTTTGTATAGTGAGTCTGCAATATTGGCAAACCCACAAATAAGGTCTTCGTAGTAAATTCAGAGCCCCACAAAACTCTGCACATCTGTGACTGCCTGGGAAATTGCCCAGTCCTGTGCACAGCCATATTTTTCTTTTTGCTAGAGAAAACGCTCTCTTGCCAGGTTGTGTGTCCATGAGAAGGAACCCCTTTTCAGAGCAACTCTCATTTCAGGAAGCTCAAGTTCAGTGGTAGCCTTGATCTGATCCCAGGCTGGTTGTAAATGCAGCCTTTCTTACCAGCCGTCTCTGAGTGTGCCCTGAGCCATCTCGGCAGAGCAGACAGGCTGAGAGGGACCTATTTTGCAGTGACTGCTTCCAAGATCACTCAGTGTCAGCCAGAAGCCGGCACTTTCAAGTGCTGCTTACTGACGCAGTAGAAATGCTGTCTCCTGCCCTTCTCCCCTGCTCTTTGCTTCCACTGCCACTTGCCAACTCTTCTTAAAACTAAGCATGGAGAGCAGACTGCAATGTCCAAGGTGCTATTCTCTCACGGCAGTGGCTGCACCTACAGCGGTGTTGCTTCTTTCAGCATGTTCTGCTTCGTCCCAAGGCCTGCAGTACCACCTCCCTTCACCAGACCTGTGAATGACGTCCAAGTCACTGCTGAAGGCACCTTTAGGTCTTCAGTGGTCTGCACAATGCCTTCTCCCCAGACAGTGTGGGGCAGTTTAATGGGTCATTGCCTCTAAAGATGAGCCTTGAGTCTTCATTATGAAGTAGAACAAGTGACTTCAGGACTCAGAGGAGCTATTCTTGATCCCTTACCAGAGGCAAGCTTCACAGTTTTTTTCATTAACTAGAGTCATTAAAAAGACATCTGACCCAACACTCACACTCTCCCTGTTTGCTGCCCATAATTCACAACTGCACAGTCACCATATGTTCTGGCTCAGTTGGTGTTAGCAAGAATTTTGGCTCAGCAGAAGACTGCAACAATTATTGCAGATAATAAGGCCTCCAGATCTGCAATGCCTGCAGCCTGGGGGAGTTTCCTTCATGTAACATTTAGCCAGCTTCTCTCTGGCCCAAACAGCCCACCACGCAAGTGCTGCTGCCCAAGTGGTGTTCTCTGACAGGAGATGAGCTTGTGGGCACTTCAGGGGCTCTGTGACAGAGCCAGCCTGCAGCAAATGAGGGTCATCACAGCATTAGCTGCAAACCTGCACTTCTGCTCCAAAGCAGCCTGCCCACGCAGGCACCGCCCCTGATGCACAGCAGCAGTCACTGCCAGGATTTCCCAGATCTCAAGGTGCATCTTGGATCCTCCTCAGCTTTCTTTTACTGTTGCTGACCCTTCCACTTCCTTGTACTCTCAGGTCAATAAGCTGCACCTTTTCCCTTTCAAAGCTGGGCGAGGGCTTTCACTGGGTACCTCCAGTTACTCCATTTTGGCCACATTCCAGGCTATAGCTATTGTGGTATTTCTCTACCTTCTTCCCTTAAATGAGCAGTTAACAGGGCTTAGCAAACATTTTCCCCTTCTCACAAACCAACTTTATCCTTCCTTCTAATCTCTCAGAAGTGCTACAAGCAGGATTCCCATCCCATGTGCAGACTCTTGCCCATGCTCACGGTGTCTGCAGCACCGAGCTCCTCTCTCTCTGCCCTGCAGCAATGTCCCCTTTCAGCACACAGCTGCAGCTGAGCCCCGTGACAAATTTCAGCACCTCTCAGAATGGCTCTGGCCTCCTTTTGCTGGTCTTTGCAGGCCAGGCCAAGTCCAGCTGAGTCCCTCCAAACTGGTCTATTGCCAAAGCATCTTGGCAGCCTTTGCTGGAGATGTGCCAGGAGGGAAGGTTCCTCAGGTTCTTCCTAGCTTGGGTAGATTCCCCCTTCTCTTCCCTGAGACCCCAGTAAGCCCCAGTCTACTGGGATGCTGCTGGGATGGTTTCTGGCTTTGGAGTTTCTGGCTTTGGAATGTGTGGCCTAGTTTGGAAGCTAAGCTTTTTTTTTTTTTTTTTTTTTTTTTTTTTCCTGTAGATAATGTTTCAGAACTATTTGGTTCCTGGGAAATACTGTTGCTGTCCATCTTCTCTGACACAAGGGTTCTGGGCCTGCCTTCTCAGATCAGATCATTAACTGCAATTTTTTAGGCAGTTTCTTATGCATTAGTACAGTTTGACTTCTTTCCTATTTCTGCAGTTGTGACATTGTTATAAAGCTAGGCAGTAGAAGTCCTCTGACAGCCTTAAGTCCATGTCAGGTTTCTGACTTTTGCAACTTTTTGATTTCCTTGTGCTGTTGGTATTTTTAGCTTTTTAAATCCTCACTGCTGTCCTGCTCAGTTAGTAACCTCCAAGCTTGCCAAAGATTCCTTGGCCTCCTCTGTCCCCGGAAAAGCTGCTGGTCCTCAGCCATCTGCTTACTGGTTCCTTATTCATTTATTTTGAACTTGTTCCAGCTTCTACTGCCCCTAAAAAATTTTACCTCCAGTCTCAGGCCATCTCCTAAGCCTTTCAGCAAAGCCTTCAGATGTTGCTTTAATCCCTTCTGCAAGGTCTCATGCTCTTTTCTTGGGTCTTTAGACCTTATTTTAGTCACTTGTGATAGCCTCCATTTCTGCAGGTTTTGTTCATAGAATTCCGCAGGAAGTCTCAGTGCATGGCAGAGCACAGCATTCCTGTTTTCCTTTCTCTACTGGAAACAGCTCATTTGATATAAACTGGAATTGCATTTGACTACTTGGCAACCCTATAACTTTGGAGTCCCATGGTCAGAGTGTGGTAAGTGAAGGAGGTCCTTTTTTTCCTCCTTTGCATTTCTATATAATGAACTTCTGGCTTCAAGCAGAGGTGTTTCCAATTCACCTTAAAAAACATTTTGCACAATTACAAACCATTTCCATTATATTTATAAAGGCCATAATATCTTTCTGAATAGTCTCATCCTACTCTTTATAGTTAATGTTTCTCTATTTTGCATCCACCTATTTATTAAAAATATAAATCTTCTTGAGATATTCCAGGAGTGAAATTCCTTTCCAGCAGAGCCCCAGAATAGCCAACTCTTTCTCTTCTCTTCTCTTCTCTTCTCTTCTCTTCTCTTCTCTTCTCTTCTCTTCTCTTCTCTTCTCTTCTCTTCTCTTCTCTTCTCTTCTCTTCTCTTCTCTTCTCTTCTCTTCTCTTCTCTTCTCTTCTCTTCTCTTCTCTTCTCTTCTCTTCTCTTCTCTTCTCTTCTCTTCTCTTCTCTTCTCTTCTCTTCTCTTCTCTTCTCTTCTCTTCTCTTCTCTTCTCTTCTCTTCTCTTCTCTTCTCTTCTCTTCTCTTCTCTTCTCTTCTCTCTTCTCTTCTCTTCTCTTCTCTTCTCTTCTCTTCCCAGCTCCTTTTCCACCTCATAGCTCTGCAGTGGTCCTTCATTCCTCCCTCAAGATGTTATGCTGGAGTCCCTTGTCCCATGACAAGACCCTTGCTTCTGCTTTAGATGAAGCACTCCGATTCAAGAATGAGCCTAACTCAGATGAAGCTGTTCTCCAGATACTTCCAGATACTCCAAGGCAGGGAGTAGGTGTGTTCAGTGGTATGGCAAAAGAGATCATACACTGAATTTGATACAAATTGCGATAGCCAAGTTACTAACTGGAACACAGCAAAGAGAGGTGTGGTTTCATCGTTTTTTACCTTGGGTGGCCACAGCTAAAGCCCTTGGTGAGATAAACCACATGGAGTGTTGTCTTAGCAAGCAGGCCAAGGTGACATCTGCTGTCCTGAGTGATCTTTTAAGGGATGAGGAGACTACCAGACAGGAACCTTTACAAATTTGTGTGGCCATAGATTTCCTGCTGCTCACCCACAGACACGATTGCCAGGACTTTGAGAGGATGTGCTGCTTCAACCTTTCCTCGCACTCAAAATCATAAAAAGGACATTAAAAAGGGACATGAAAATGGAAAACAACCTGGGCTGGGTCAATGACCTTTTCGGACAATGGGGATTAACAGGATGGGTTTCATCTTTGGTTAAGGGTATTTAGTGGACTTTTGTTGTGATCCTTATTGTGTTACTTATGTTCTCATGCCTTTCACGCTGCTTTAAAAGAGGTGTTGGGGATACCTTTTTACTAAATACAGAAGGGGGAATTGTGGAGGTGGATGAATCTGCCAGGCCTCTGCCCTGGAGGGATGTCCCTTGAAAGGAATATGATAAGCTCACCTCAACCCTCCCTGGGAGAGATAACCCTTAGATGAGGCAGTTCTCTCTCCAGTCAGGGTAGAGTACCCACAACACTCTGATATATACCCATGTAGATCCTTTCTAACCCACTGGTTTCTCCCCTTTGGTAGCACTCCTGCTTTCCCCCATAAATACCCCAGCTGTTCCTCTGTTCAGAGGGAGCTGCCATCCCTGGCTGCCCTTTGCAGGGCTGGACAATAAAGGCTACCCCATGGAAATCACTACATGGCTCTCCTGTCTCTCTGTCCCTGAGTCAGCCTGGGACCACCTCGCAAGGCAGAGCTGAAACCACTGCTGAGAGCTGAATCACTGGCAGCCACTGGCTGTGCCTTGCTGAGGCTGCCCAGCGGCCAGAGGCTGCCCCAGACCCCTGGAAGGCTGTCTCTAGTGAGACCTCTGTCTCTGGGAAGACTGCAGCATTTTGGGTCGGACCACAGCCTCCATGGAGGTCCATAGTTCAGGGCACAGTTTATCTTATCTGGACATGGGAGGCTGAAACACATCCAAGTGGTGAGATTTACATATGGTCCTCTGCCCACTGCGAACAGAAAAAGACACTCAGGACACGAAATCAGGAGCAGATGACTATAGTTAAGTGGAATTATCTACCCTCTAGAAGCTCAGGTTTTCCTTGAAATACTTTCCATGAGGAATTTAAAGATGGCAGGGGGAGAAACTGTGCAAGCAGCAAAAACCAGGCTCCAGAGAACTTCCATCGGTTTCGACTGGCCTCCTGTTGACTTGTCTCCTGTAACTGATTCCTTCCTGTGATACTTTAAGAAATTTGAGTTAAAAAAACCTCAAAGCCAGTGACTTCTCCATCACTTATTGCTATATAGGATATAGTTAAAAAGCAGTATTAGTGTGCACCTTTTACCAGCCTTCTCAAAGCTGTATTAACTGAAATCACTGTAAATTTGTGTTTGCGGTGACTTTTGTTTGCTTTGCTTGCAGTCACAGCTGCCAAGGGGAAAAAAAATCACATGAAAAATGCAGTAAAATTCCATACCAAGGATACAAGTTTGGTCTGCAACTCCAGGACCATCAGCTGAGAGAAAATCGTCTCTAAGTCATCACATTCTTTTGTTTGGTATGTTTCTTATACCTGTAGCTACAATAAGTTTCTCCCACACTTGAGATTCAATCCTGCCCATGCACCTTCATTAGTAATGCACTGATTACCAGGGGTTTTGTACAAATGCTGTTCAGTAGTGCTAGAAAAAAGTGCTGAAGTTAACACTGACATGAGCTCTCCATACGGAAGATGTAGTGGTATGAAAATATGTCTGAGCAACAGAGACCCTGTGTTGCCCTACCCAGAATGATTTCAAAAGCCTCCCAGGGATGCCACCTTAAATTTAGGAACTCGCCTCTAGTCGGAGTGCAAAGCTCTCAAAGCCACAGGACAGCTACTAGAAGACAAAAGGAAGTAGGAAAACATATAAAAATCCAGAGTAACTCTTGAACAGCCTCTGCTGCTCCATAATAAGAGAATAATAGTGTGTGGCCCTCTTACAGCACTTTATCTGGGGATCTCAGTGGTTACACAATGGGTGAGTTAGTTTGTCTCTTAGCCTAAACCACAAAAATGTCCAAAACAGAGCTGTGGGAACACAGTGCCTCTCCAGTTCAAATCACAAGCCTTTGGGAACTCTTCAACATATGGAGACAGCCCTGCTCATTGAATATGCCTTGTTCCATCTCCATGACAAGGTTTATCTTCAGCTGGCAACTATATAACGTGTGAGCCACTCGCTCACACACACACACCCGCCCCAGTGGCGTGGGGAGGAGAGTAGGAAAAAAAGATAAAACCCACGAGTTAAGAACAGTTTACTATTGAAAATCAAATATAATAATAATAATAATAACTATTATTATTATTGTTATTATTGTTGTTGTTGTTGTTGTAATGAAAAGGAAGACAACAAAAAGACAGAGATAAAGCCCAAGAGAGGCACATTATACTCAACACAATTGCTCACCACACACTGACCAATGCCCAGCCCGTCTCCAAACCACAATCAGCCCCTCCCAGACAATTCCCCCAGCTTATATAATAAGCATGATGTTCTATGGCATGTTATACTCCCCTGGCTAGTTTGGGTCAGCTGTCCCAGCTCCGCTCCCTCCTGGCTTCTTCTGTGCCTCCCTGCTGGCAGAGCATGAGAAACTGGAAAGTCCTTGATTTTGGGTTTAGCAGCAACTGAAATATCAGTGTGATACCAACATTGCTCTCATGCTGAATCCAAATCACAGCACTGTACAAGATGCTAGGAGGAAAACTAACTCTGTCCCAGCTCAAACCAGGATACTCCCTTTAGACACAGGAAGGATGCAGAAAAGCTGAGGGTCTCACAGAGCGTACCAGAAGCAGCTTGGCATTTCTTTGCTACTGTTTCTGTGTTTATGACAACTTCTGCATACTAAAAATACAAAGTAAACTTGAATTATTTTATAAGAGAGCTTGAATTATAATATACATATATTACATATACATATAAATAACACATATATGTACATATAAATAATACATTGTACAGAATTCTATATTGGCAATGAGGCAGATATGTATCCTGTAAATATAAAAATTTTGCTTTTTCTTGGCATTTTACATGCACATTCTTTTTGGTAGAGAATTTCATGCTACTATGAAGATGCTTTTTACCAGAATTTGAGCTGCAAGAATAAATGCAAGATATTTTTAATACCATGTTGGTCTTTAACAGCCCGGAATTGTGCGTAATTTATCCTGAACACCAGTCAGTGAAAGTATTATTCATCCTATTATTTTGTTTTTAAAATCTTTCTAAGACATTTTTTTGCTACATGCTGCATAGGATATAGACTTCTAGATATCCAAACAGCTCTTGATTCCTCATCTTTAAAACCCTCAAACCAATGGCTTCAGGCAATATTTTCCAGCACATTAGAGCTAGGACAGCATTGTTTAAATGTAAACATCCCAGATTGCAGTAGCCCTGATCTTTGCTTTCCTCCCCTGAAAGGTGATGGCTTCCCATGTTCAAATAAAACACTTCTTCAATGCTGGGTCACTCTCTTGGTCTCAACACTGAACAGGCTGGACTCGCTGTAGCCACTGTCCTTGACACAGCTTCTTTCAATGTGTAGGGAATGTTGTCAAAACTAAACCAGTAAAAAACTCCACCTAGCCAGTTCTCCCAGCAGGTTAAAAATATACATATTAAAATGCCCAGACTGTCTAGCATTTCACTTGAAATTTTCCATAGCAACACCAATTTGGTACTGTAGCTGCAAAAGAGAGTATATGTAAAAAACTATCTAAGATCCACAGAAAAGGCCCTTCAACTTTAAAGTGAGCATATTCTTGGAGAAGTGCAGGGCCTGTTGTGCAGATGGCTGTTTGCTCTCACTGCTGGGAGCAGACACTCCTCAGCGAGGAGGAGCGGGCAGTCAGATCGCGTATTACCATGCAAAAGCAGCCGGCTCTGCCCATGATGACTGCAATATTAACTCCCAGGGCTTCCTGCGGCTGAGAGGCAGCGGCGGCAGCGGCAGCAGCGAGTTTCACTTGCCCCCTGCACCCCACCCCCAAGCTTCCAGGTTCAATAAAGATTACATCATGGAATAAGTATGCCATGTAAGCCTGAGAATCAAAGCCGTCACAATTGGCGGCTGTTTAACTGTAATGTCGCTGAAACACACACTCCCCCTGTGCGCACACACTGCCCCGCAGCCCTCCCGGCCCATCCCGCACCCTCCGCGGCTCCTGCCATTAAGGGTGGTGTTACTGGGGAGAGGAAAATCTGATCAAAACTGTCGACCGCAAACTGACAATTTTCTATGGATTCAATAAAGGCCACCTTAACGATTTCCCTAATTAATGGATGACATCTTTGGCTGGAGGAGAGGCGCTGTATTCTGCTCTGCCTTAGTCTTTGTTAACCTTCTAATTAACTTTCGTAGGTCACCCAGGTCTCCCAAACCTAAAAGTGAAGAGAGCCATTGTGCTAGAAGCAGTAAACTTACTTTTTCTGCCTGGGTACTTAAAAGGGAGAACGATTATAGGCAGGGAAAAATAACTCCATTTAAACTCTTTGTGACTGTGCAGAATGCATAGGTCCCTGCCTTAGAAAATAATTGAAACACCTTTTATACCAATATTTGCATGCATAATACACCAAATTAGCAAATATACATCTAAATTCAGCTGCAGTTTCAAATTGGTTAGAGATTTGGAGGTCTTTTTTTTTCTTCTTCTTTTTCTTTTCCTTTTTTTTTCCCTTTTCTTTTTTTTTTTTTTTTTTTCTTTTTTTTTCTGGAATGACAACTTCAGTGGGTCAACAAAAGGAATTGGATTTCTTGAGCAAATTGCAACTGCAACAGCCACCAGCTTTTACATGGCATGATCTCCAGCAAAGAGCCTGGGCTAATAGTACACACACATTCTAACACTATAATATTAGGCCAGATTAATCCCTGTGGTAAGACCATTGAAGTCAATGGAATTGTATCAGAGATGAATTTGGTTCACTGCCTTTTGTGGAATCTAATATGAATTGACCATTGAGCTGGAGGCATCAAAGATGATAAATGCAGCCCTCTTTCAAACAGTCTGATGCAACCCAAAAAAGGGCAGGCAGAAGGCATTTAGGATGGGTGGCCTTTTCTTCTGTCTACAGCTTTCTCAGGGAAATTCTGCCCTCATTCACGCCCATTGACTGAAGTCAATTAAATTATTTTAATAAATTGTAATTAAAATTCACAGTGTACAATGAAAGATTGGAACTTCATAGCACAACTTGACTAATAAACCTGAAGTTAATTGCTTCTTGAAAGTAAAGATTTAGAGTGCTTCTTTGGCTTACAGAAGAGACATGAAATTAATTGTTCCAAGTTTTTTCTACTGAGCAGAGAACAACAGAGAAGAGTAGAAGAGAATAATAATTGTTTCTCAATATAAACATACAGATGTACATCCCTGCACAAATATCTGACTACACAACCCACATTTTTGGACAGAATGAACTGAGGTTAAAATTTACATTGAAAAAATATCTGAAACTGTATGGTTTGGAGAAATTTTTGATTAATTGAGGAAGAAGCCTGACATAATAATTAAAACTGGCCTGAAAGTCAGGCTATCTCCAGACTTATCCATCACTGCCTTTGGTTCATAGTGGAAAGTGTCAGCTTTGACCTTGATGCAGTTTCTCCCTCTTTAGAGAAGTTATGTGTCAGTGAAGTAGCATTAAAAACAAAACAAAACAAAAGGCCTTGAACTAATCATGTGTGAAAGCTGCAGTCATGACCAAGAGTCTGAGTTCTTTAAATTCTTGTTTTGATGGTTTGATTCTGGCACCATATTTTATAGTAGAATAATTGGCACATACATTGACATCTGCAGCTCTTTACTCTCCAAACAAGTGGTGCAAAGTATATTAATGATCCTCCCAAGGGTCCCTTGATTGCCCTATAAAAGTCTGGGCTTTGGATAAGCAAGACCCAAATCTCGGAGGAGATTTGAATCATGTCACCTATCAAAAATATCCTCAGTTGGACATGCATCGTATGTTTCTGCCTGCAATGTCCTGACGGAGGTTTGACATCATGCAGGACTGATTGATGGTACTGGTATGGGATCAAAACACAGAAAAGAAGCAGTTCACCTTCCCTCCCTCTGGAAGTCTTGTCTCTGGACAGCTGGAGGACCATTGGATTGGAGGCTCAGGGCCCTGCTCCCACTGAGCACCACAACTGGGCAAGGTTTCACCTGACCGCTCAGTGGAGAGACAAGGGATCCCACATCAGTGGTTGTGTATTGCCCTGTATAGCTTATGAAAACTTTCAGGGTCCCCAGCATCAGGCTCCCACTCAGAAGGAGTACTGGTACTAAAGCCAGAGGTCTTCAGATTGCTGTTAAATTCTCAGGAAAAATGGGCTCGTTCCCAGACACCAACACAGACCTCCCATGTGACATGGAGCCGGGGGGATTCTTCTCACCTGACTTTTAATATCCATGTGACCTTTTCTGCACCTGAGCCTTGTGAGACTGCACGCCTTGAGAGTCAATGGAGGGTAAGACATCACACAACTACTAACCAAGAAGTGCTTATTTTGGATGTCTGGTGCAGCAAGAATGAACTGTGCTCCAGGAGAGATTTTCCACAGCTGACTATGGGAAGTCCACATACAAAACTTGGACATCTGCAGCTAATAATGTAAATGCCTGTCTTCGGGCTGATGAATCCGACCTTCAGTCTCTCTTCACCTTGGTTTCCCATTTGTGAGAAGGAGATAATGATTTTTCCGTTCTTCCATTTCCTGCCCTTTTTTTGCTCCTAAACAGTAACCCCATTAATGACCTTTCTAGGATTCACCTGGCAGGAAGTGGCCTGCTACTTTTAGGCATCTATTAAATTGATATTTTTATGAAGTAATTAATTTCATCCAAATTCAAAATCTAAAATAGATGAGAAGTGCATCACTTTTTTCTCAGCACAAAGGGAGATGAATATAACCAAGCCTGCAATTTGGATTTTTAAAGTCAAGTAAAATTAATCTCCTCTGCATGTTTACACAACGCCATTCACAACACAGGGCTTTGATAAAAATAGATTCAATTTCTTGTAGTACTGTTTTAACTGCCCCCACATCTTAAATAATCCAATGACTAATTAATCAGGAAAACCTAGTTAATACTCAGTAGAATAAAATGACATTTTTCTCAGTGGCATAGTTTAACCCCAGCTGGCAACCACACAGCTGCTTTCATACACGCACCTCCCACCAGTGGGATTGGGAAGCAGAATGAGAAAGAAGTTAAAAGCCATGGGTTGAGATCAGAGCAGTCTAACGATTGAAATAAAATATAATAATAACACTATGATAATAATTGTAAAGAAAAGGGAGACAACAAAAAGACAGAAAAATAAACCCCAAGAAAGATAAATGACGTACAATAGAATTGTTTACTTCTGTTGACCGAATCCCAACCCATTCTGCAGCTACTACCAGCCCTTCCCAGACAATTCCACCCAGTTTGTATACTGAGCATGATGTTCTAAGGCATGGAATATCCTTTTGGCAGGTTCAAGTCCCCTCTCCTGGCTATGCTCCCTCCCAGCTTCTAGTGCACCTCTTGGCAGAGCATGAGAAACTGAAAAGTCCTTGACTTTGGGTAAGCACTACTTAGCAACAACTAAAACATCACTGTATTATCAACATTATTCTCAAACTGAATCCAAAACACAGCACTGTACCAGCTACCAGGAAGAAAACTAACTCTGTAACAGCCAAAACCAGGACAATTAGTAATGAACATAACAATTTAAAACTTGTTATTTCAAACTAAATGAATGATTTGTGGAAATATTCCACATCAGCTGGGACACTCATTATTTACCTTTTTGACATGACACACTGGGTTGTGTGTAGCCAGAACTGGAATTAACTGTCTGACTCTGACATTAAAGTAATTTTTCACAGTTTGTGAAAGATCTCCTTGCAGTTCATTTTTCAGAGGAAATCAATTATTTTTACCAGATAGTGTAGATCCCGGTAGTCTGCGGTTAAATTAAATTATGCTCAGGTGTCATCTAGAAATAACAATACCATAAAAATAACCATAAAAAGAATTTATGGACAGTGTAAACCAGGGCACTTAAAATGCATTTAATTTGTCTTGTCATAACAGAAACATGATCCTTTTTAAGTCAGATTGAACTGAGGTGCAACCCAGCTCATTGAATCCATTGTTTTGGCAAGACTGGAGTTGGACCTTAGGTACGGTAAATGTTCTGACTCCAGCACTATTGCCTGGATCAGAAATTCCACCTTGCCACCTTCTCAGCCCTGAGGGGTGTGATGAGCTGCTTCCCAGCCCAGGGGGCCTGTATGGGCTTTCTCCATCCTCTGAACTTTTCTGTGGGTGAGAAGCCCATGGACTCAACAGAAACAGAGATGTCAGTCCTAGTCAGCTCTCAAAAGTGACCTTACACAAAGCACAGCAAGGCTGCACATCTCCTGCCTCTTGGTGGTTTTCATACCATATATGTTTCATTTACAGGAAAAATATAGTGTTTCTTTCCCTGCTTGGTGCTGTGGCAGAAGCAGCCTGGGCTCTGAGAGGCAGGAGGCTTGAAAAAGGTATGAAAAATCAACTCTACCTTGTTGCCTAAGCTATGCCAGCAAACAGAGTGCCCATGCACAGATCCCACTAGTAAAGTTTCAATACAATAAGTCTGCTTCTCTTAGAAGCCAAAAACCACCTATACAGCTCTTTAGATAGAAAAAAAGCACAAGTCTCTTTTTCATTTCTCCACAGGTCCCTGTACAGTGTCAGAACTTTGTGCATGAGCAGCAGCAGACTTACAGTCTGAGACACAGGAGGGGTGGCTGAGCTGCTCAGCATTGTCCAGTGGTAGACAGGAAGAAAAAATAAATACTTTATCCCCAGAAGAACGTTTTTTAAGTGCCTCCTGGTTGATATAGGCACCTGTATGTTGATCTTGGGCACTGAATAGAAAATGTGGAGTGTAAGGAAAGCACTTTGCTCAGTCCCAGAGCAAGAGCCCATTGCCAAACACTAGACTCTCTACATAGGAAGCAAAATTAACAGGCTCAGAAGACAGATCCATCTGTCCAAGATGCAAATCCAAATACCTGACAAGTTTGGAGGATTCCAAGGGTTTTATATGGAGGGGAAAAAAAAAAAGAATCCATAGATTCTTCGCTATCTGCCTTTATTTCATTTTAAGAGTGCCCTTTATACTTCCCAGCTACACCAACTGAATCAGGACTGTGGGCTTTGGAAACCTTTATGGCCACACCTCAAACTACATTAATATGTCAAAATCCCTTGTATACAACGGCACCACTCTGTCCCCAGTTCTCCTTGCTGTACTGTTGTCTTGGTGAACTCCATTATGTCTGCGAGCTGTGATGCCAGTCCCTTTCTCCTGTTCTCTTATCTGCTGCCTTACAGTGTGTTCCTGGTAACCATCCCTTTTCCTCCTCACTGTCACTGATTTGGTTTCTCTTGCTGATTTTTGCAGCTTAACTCCTATATTAAGAACTCCAGTTTCAGCTGCCAGCTCAAAGAGAGTCGCTGACCTCACTGCACAGCTATTTCTGCCTTTTACACTTTGTGCATTCTCCAGTTACCATTTGGCTACTCTGATTGTCATTTTTCCCATCCTTTTTGTCACCTCTGGTGATAGTTATCCCCAACTCTTCTCTTAGATTCCATTGTTGCCCTTCCCCAGCACTAACCTCTAACTCTTCCAGCCTCTACCCTGCCTTATTTCATCCAGGCACGTGGTCTGGTGAATTTCTCTGGACCCCTGTGTTCGTCTTCTGCATCTTTGCATTTATCCTTAGAAAAAAAATCCTTTCTTCACCCACTCCCTGCTAGGGTCCCTTCAACCTCCCCCATTGCTACTCATTCTTTGATTAGCATTTTCTTTCTCCAAACTCACCAGCAGACTCTTTCTATGGATCACCCTCTTCGTCGGTTTTCAAACAAGCCTCTGAAGTCTCTGCAAAAACAACCCTCCTCTACATACCATTATGCCTTTCTCATCTCCTTACCTCTTATCCTTTCAAATGACCAGTTTACTCCCATTCTCTTGAACTCACCTCTCTGACACTCAGCAGTCTGGTTTCCAACCACTTCACTCTGCAGGAATTGCTCTCTCTAAAATCACTAATGATGTCCTTCTAGTCAATTCTAACCACCTCTTCTCCAGTCTCTTTCCCTTTGATTTTTCCAACACCTTTGACATATCAGACTATTCCTTCCCTTGGAGTTCCCCACAACTCAGCTGCTGTGCTGAAAATTGCCTCCTTTCGTTTTAGAGCTTGATAGTTGACAGCCAGAATAGGGGCAAAATGAAAAGGATAATTCTTTGCATTGTCTTCTGCACACTAATGAAGCCCCTCTTAGGAAACCATGAAAATTTTAAGGGCATACCCAACAGTAGGGAAAACTCCAGCACAGGATCTCTTTGCTTCCTATAGATCTCTATGCCAGACTTAATGCATAATAAAAGAAATTTCACTTTCATGTCTTTGGAGTTTCCTTGATGGAGTTTTGAAAGGAGGAAGAAAAAGGAAAATAAATTAAACTAATCATTTCACCTTTCTACAGATCCGTTGATTTGTGTTTCTCTCTGTTCACTAATAAAATCAGAGATGGATTAACTCAGAACTGTATACAGATATATAAAACAGACAAAAAGAGGATCAGCCTGGAAAGAGAGTGGAGTCTTTCCAGTGTCAGGTTAGCCAAAAGTCAAAGAACATCTAGAGGGTAAAAGCAAATGCAGTGGCGTAGCGAAGGTCACAGTCAAAGGTTCAGGGGAGGAGGGGGGAGTGGTGTGGTGTTAAATCCTCCAGCTCAGTAGAAGCCAGAGGCTCTTTTCAAGTTAAGCTGTACTTGCAGGGCTACACAGATAACTTGAACAGATGTTCCTACTGTTTGGCTCTTGGTGTACCCATTTCTACAAACACAGCTCTACTTAAAACATAGACTGAATACAACCTGTAATCACTTTATACAGACCTTAAAATACCAGATGTTTGTGAGCAAAGTGCACAGAGATATAACACACAAGAATTATCATTGACTTCAAATAAACTGCTGCACTCTTGTACTCTTCTACTCTAATTTCAAGCTGTTTTCCTCCTTATAGTCTGAAGCAAAGCTGTGGATGATAAATCACATTGTTTTTTCCATTTAAGTAGAATAAGTTGCAGGTAAGAGTGTTTAAAAAAAATCAAGGGAATTAACTGTTGGATGCCCTACTCCCTCCCCTGTGTGTCAAAACAATTAGTGAGAGTTCGATCAAAGGATTCACTCAGCAGAAAAGGGAGAAATAGAATCCAGTGTGAAATATCCCCCTGCAAAGACAGACTATATGCAAATAAATTGCAGGTAACCTGGAGATCTGATACTATACCACCTCCAGGAGGAGAGGGTCAGCAGTTACATCTGATAATAGCCTCTCTCTTTTGTTGGGGATCACTATTTTCTAAAAGAAAAGCTAAATATTGATTAAGTGATACCTTAAATACCACAAGATTATCAAAGCAATTACAGGGATTAGCTTCCCAAAATGCTCCAGTATAACCTCAACTGCAGAACTGTGCCAACTTGGTAATGGCTATTAACATCTGTATGCACAAGGGTAATCCCCTAGTTTTCTTTCTTTTTTCCTCCCTCTCTCTCTGATTGCTCCTATATATTATGTTGTAGTTTTCCAAGTGCGTGGGATATATCTCCTGGGAAGCTCATTCTACATTTCCTTGTTTGACCTGCTTAGAGTCAGAGGAAGTCAAAGGTTATTCCAGGAGGACACAAAACGTCTATTCATGTTGCCTACTCCCACATGAGAAAACCTTCCCTGATAGAAGAAGGCAGGAGAATTTGCTGGTCCTGAAGTCCCCCATGGATATGCTGACTTTGTCCATGCTGACTCAGTTTCATTCCCTGACAGGACGATCTATCTCAGCGTTGAATGCCCTGCAGACACCTTCCAGAATCAGATGGCTGAAGAAGTTTAAGCCCACTGAGGAAGAGCTCCTGCTTGGTTCCCAGCACAGCTGCATAGTTCAGGGTCCTTGGTAGCTTTCTATTCCCAGAGCCCACTCTCATGCTCACACCGATGAGAATGGCTCACTTTTGCTTCCATTTTCCCCTCTTCACTCTTCTCTTAGTGGGAGAAGCAACTTTAAAGCATGGGAGAGACAGACAGAGAGAGCATGACGCCCTATAATCCAACAAGTCAACTTCCCGAGCTCAAACATGAACTGATTTTTTTTTTTTCTTCCCTCGCCTTATAAAAAAGAAATTGACTTTTGTTTGGAGTTTGTGAAAAGTGGGACTCGGGGCCCAGTCAATGGGGCTCCCCGCAGCGCGGGCTGAGTGGAGCCATCTCGAACCAGTCAGCCGCGGCACCAATTAATCCGCTCTTTGTCACAGCCCCGGCCCCAGCAGCAGCGGCAGCAGTAGCAGCAACACATTTGGCCATTGTTCAGACCTTCATGCAACGGGATTTACCCTTTCAAAGAGGCAGTTTTGTCCCAAAGAGTTCGAGCGGAAGTTTCTCACTGACAATTTGCCCCAAATAGATAGATTTGTCAGCAGCAACCCTTAAAAGCAAAAAGCCATGGAGGAAAAAGGGGAGAAAAAGAAGTGTGGGGGGAAGAGCAAGTGCATCCTTGTCCGTCCGTCTGTCTGTCTGTCTGGAAGCCTGTCCTGAGCAGGTGGGGTGGGTGCCAGGCCTGAGGTACAGAAGGGTGAAATGGCATTGATGGGGGCTCTTGTTCATCTCAAGGCAGATGTAGCAAGGGAGCTAACAAGCTCCCAGGCTGTTGTATAGCAGCTCTGACTTCTGAAAGGCTTTCAGGGAACTTCTTTTACATGGCATTGTCATGCCTGCTACACAGCAATGTGCTAGGCTGGCCAGGGTTTCTCAGCCTCAAATACTCCAACAGCAGCTCAACCCAGAGAGGAGCAGGCCTTGTTCTCTGTGGTCTTGCCATCAAAAACTGCATTTAAGCCAATGCAAGAAGTTTTTTGCAAACAGGCTTGTATACCTTTTCCTAGGCACAGTGGAGTGGGGCTCATATTCCAGGCAGAAAAAGGGAAAGCAAACACACGTGTGTTTCCCACACTGATGCTGCTGTGCTCCTTCTGGGTACACCCTCTGTACTTCAAGGTCTGTTCACATGGACAGAGAGTCAAACCTGCTCTGTTGCAAACTGCAGCTATTCACAGGCACTGCTCTTGCTCCCACCCTCGGAGCACAGCACTGCCCAACATCCCTGGCTTACAGATGGAACCTGCTCTTCCCCACAAAACTTCCTCCACACTCCAAAACCAGAATGGGAAAATGGGCAGGAAACTCTCCACAGCTTGGATTCCAGCAGATCCATATCCAGCAGATCCACTTACAGATAGCTTCTTCCAGCCTTGCTCTCACACTGGAGAGCAGCAACTGGGAAGTTCCAAAGCCTGTCAGACTGATCTGTCTTAATAGCACAAATTTTGGGAAAAAATGGAAAAATATGCCTACTCTCTACCTGTGACTCCACCTGTGACTCCACCTTCTCTTACACCCACTGGGCAGGTGGGGAGGTGAGAGGGAAGCACACTCCTGTGAGCACCATGGTGCTGAAATCTAGAGCCCTGTTTTTCCCTAGGAAGGGTTGGGAAAAGTTGTTCAGCCTGACATGAACTGCCCTTTGCATATGAGAAACCATCATCTAATCACCTACACAGCAAGTATAGCCTGCTCTTCCCCAGAGGCCTTTGCATGGCAAAGGAGCCAAATTCATGGGAGAACAAGTGGTTCTGCTGCAGTCTTGGTGCTTATTTGCTGCCACTCAGGCAATTTGGCTGCCCAAACTAAGCTGAAGAAATCCAGTTCGCTCACATAGACCTCCTGCAATCATCTGACCAAAATGGGGGCATGAGAAATGGATGCAAGGCAGCTACGTAGTGCTGAAACTTTGAAACAAACTCTGGAAATTCCATTGCTGGGTGACAGGAGGTCCAGCACTTCTGTCAGACTATTTTGTCTCACTGTATCTAAAATGGGGTTTATCTACATTACTCAAAGAACCTCATTGTTTGAGTGTAGCCCAGCCCACTGTTGTTTATTTGATGGCCTTCCCAAGGCATTTCCTGAAAAACAGAGATATGAAGACCGAGTTCAAACTGACACCAAAAATGTCACCAGCCTGCTTTCCACCAACCAAGTTCCCCTAAGGCTGCTTACACCTGCTCTTGGAAAGGGAAAAGGGCACAAATGGCTGCAACCTAATTATAAATCAGCCTGAAGCAGGGTTTGTTCATTATTAGGTTAGATCTGTTCCAAGTGATTTGGTTTCCAAGAGAACTGAACACTTTGAGTCGAACCTGAAACTGATGTAAAAGTCTGAGTTAAAACTGTAATATTGGGCTCCATTCTTCAAGATACATCCACACCAGTGGGTGCCACACATTCTAGGTTCTCACCACAGGGGCAAAGAGTTGCAGAGCAGCAGTGTCCTCAGTCCCAGAGGGCAAATGTAGAACCTAAGACCTTCCTCATTTGCAGAGGAATTTTAAGAGACCATAAAGGCAGGTGAGTAAGGATGGACACACCTTGCAATGGCACAAGGCACCCAGATGAGCTGAAAGTCAAGCAGTACAATGGCAAATACATTCAAACACAGCTTTCTCCACATGGCACCTCTCCAGTGGAGGCCTCACTCCTTCGACTGTTGTGAAAATGCCCATGTAAATTACCATTTTTTCTTTCCTGGCATGGGAGGAACATCGATACCAGGGACAGTGGTATTCCTGAGGAAGCTTAGCTGTCCCACCCTTTATTCCCTTAGCATGATGGGCTCCAGTCATCAATCAAACCGATGGATTCCCAAGACCAAAACTCTTCTTGCTTTAGTAGTAATTTCGCTTGTGGTTTTCAATAAAAGAAAAGAAAGCCTACTGGATGTGACAGAAAATATTCTACCAGCTACAGTGTGCTTACCATACACACAGTAAAAAGAACAGAAGAAGATCACATTTCCTCTGTCTATCAGGTTCTGAATCACAGCAGCCTCATGCCAGCAAAAAGGCTGTCTGGATTTGAGCAACATCAGCCAACACTGATTGCAATGACAATATATAGAAAATTTAAAGAGGAATCAAACAAATGCTCCTGACAGTTCAAAATTTGTTGATCAACCACACAGTAGGTTTGTAACAACTTCCCATGTGTATTTGCAGCCAAATTACAGTATTTGTATCACTCTTGGGGTTTCCTAAATATCATGATTTACTATGGAGTATAATCTCTGCGTTTGTAGTTGGAATAAAACCATTGTTGAGCAATAATCTGTACACTGGATTTATACTGATTTTGCTAAGTGATCTGTCACACAGCTTTGCTTACCAGTGTCAGCATTGTCACAGACAGAGTAATTATGAAAAGCAGTTAAGGTAAGCATTACTAGTTGATATTAATCCATAAGCACCATTCCATGGTGGATTGGCATGGATGCCAATCCTCGGAGTTTTTGTTTCAGTGCTTCAATACTTTGTGCTCTGTACTGCAGTGTGAAGAACAAAGTCACAAGGTAAAACCCTGTCCTGGGATTCTCATAACACGTTGCCCTGATTTATTTTTCTTAAAAAGAGCCATGCTTCATGAAAAAGAGGGACATAGATCCCACCTCACCAGAGCCCAGATCCCACCACCAGAGGGTGGATTACACCTCACCGGAGAGATATCGTCACCTATATACTCGCACCTGTAATTCTCTGATATTTATGGTGATAAAATGTTTTTGTGACAGTTGCAGCAAAACTGTATCTAGAAAAATCATGTGAAGGGATGAGTAAAAATATCTGAAGTCTCTTTTAAGAGCATTTAGAGCTCAGAATCCCTTGGGCTGGTAGCATCTGAATGCCGCGCACTACAGAAAGCACTCCACGCACCAGGGTTTGTAAACCATGAAAATGCGTTACAAGTTCAAGGGTATGCATTGAATTTTAATGGTGAAATCTTAGTTGAAGATTCTTCCAGTCAGATAGGCTGCCTAAAACTTCAATTGTTCACATTTTCAGCTCTTGTGCACCCTGGCAATCCTGCCAAACTTGGTTAAAATACTACTTACTTCATATTTATGAGGGAAGACTTCAGAATCAGAATCTTCCTCAGCTGTATGTTTTCATGGAAGTATATTTACTGTTCAGGCAGGACAAGTGTAAATAGCTGCAGGATAAATTTACTTTACAGAGGAACATGGCAGACCTCTGCTTTCCACTTTTGTTAGAGGTAAGAGTGCTAGATTTTTTTACACAGGCCACTGGTTTTGCAAGCTCACCATCTTGCTCTCATCAATGTCTGAAATCTCAAAAGGCAGAAAACCCCAACCAACCTCATAACACTTCTAGCTAATTGCAGAGTGATGCATATTGTGCTCTCCTCTGCTTGGACTTGCCAGTAATTGCTCTACCTGCAAGGATATTTCTGTGACCTATATTTTATGAAGCAAGAGATAAAGTAAGCCTGTCTATAATTTGTTAGTCAGTCATTAGACTGTACGTATCTTCTTAAAAATCTCTCAGCACCAACTGACTCAATAGTTTCAAGCAGCACTGAATATGATATGCTGATTCAATGCTGCATCTGGAAGTATTTATTTTTGTTGTTTATAAATTCATTTCCCAAAATAGATACCACAGATCTGGTCTCCAGCCAAAATCAAGAGATATAGATAAATTAAAATCAATGGAGCTGAGCCATTACATTGCCAGCCAGGAATACAGCCCTTTCTAAGGGCATTCTTTGCTGCCACTAACAGTATTTTTTGCAATTGCCTCAAAGATCAGCTTGTTAATAGGTTTCTACAGCAAAATTTGGGAGGTCAGTCTCTCTTGGGGATCACAGAAATCATTACAGTCAGAGGATAATCAATCAGGGTCATAGCTGAGGTAACTCTTTCCTATGCACACACAAGTACTTAGGATGTACCCAGAGCTATTTGTTGGCTGTAGAGATAAAATGACGTTTAAATGTTACAGCATAGATCCAAGATGTATTTATTCCTAGTAGTCAGGATAATTTTGTTAACAAATTAAAACTGTTAAAGTATAGAGCAATCTTATTTTAAGTTTTCTTTTATTGGTTTATAATATATTTATTTGCCCTCTTATTTGGACCTTTCACTTGTTTTATACAGCTGTGTCCCTGCCAGCTTCAGTACTGATACTGTCTTTTGTGTTCATGTCAGGAAAACTAAAATGAGGCTGTTTCTCTCTAAATTAGATTGCAGCTGTTGCTAAATCATTGGCTTATTACGACACTTTGATTTATATCTAACTAGCAAACTAACAAATAAGTCAAGTTGCTAACTAGAGCCGCTTTGTTAAGCGCTTGTCTGGCATTGTCTAGATGGGATCAGGTACCAATGTAGGCGTATAAGCCAAGCCTGACATATCCCTTTCAAAGGCATACGTGATTAATGGGGCATTTCATTGCTGCAAGTGAACTCAGGCTTGTTCCACCCCTGAATGCGAGTATTGAGGAGAAGTGCCATGACTTACAGCGATACTCTTTCCCCAGTTATCTTCCTTAGGTGTGATTTTCCCCACTGTCCTGCACAGTGCTGGTGTGCATTTACCAATTGCACATGTGGAAATTGAGCTGTACAGTGGTTGTTGCTTGCAGCCATTATCCTACTTAACTGAGCATGCACATGCACAGGGAGAAACTTGCACTTTTTCACTGGCATCTACAGGGACACAGGTCTTCCCCAGAGCTTTGCTGGATAAACTACCTCACACGGGGCATGGGCTGGGATCTGTTCAAGCCCAAAGCAGCCAGAGGTGACTGCTACATTCACTCTGGGACACCTCAGCGTGCAGAGATAGAACATATGGTGCCACCAGCTCAAAAGTCAAAGTCATCCCTAGCTCCAGCCAGAAGGTGGTTTTGCTTTACAGAAAGTGCGTGAGCACAGGGAAATCCCTCTTCCACCAGGAGAGAGGGAGTGCTCAGACAGACTTCACCAGGTCATCTTTCTGTTCCTTGGATTTTCACATTTTGGGAAAAAAAGTCTTTTCTTGATTCATCTGGAGAAAATTCATGCATCAAACTGTGATGCATTTTTGTTTTGTTGTGGATTTTGTTAGTTAGCTGGAGTTCTCAGCATGATCCTGCAGCCCTGGAAAGCACCTGGCTCCAGGGCATCCATGGCAGCTGCCAGGGAAACTGGCACAGAGCTCAGCTAGCAGGATCAACTACACTGGGTGTGTGGTGGGGTTTAGCCCCAGCCAGCATCTCAGCACCATGCAGCCACTTGCCCATTCCCACACAGTGGAACACGGGAGGGAATGGGAAGAGTGGAATTGAGAAAATTCATGGGTTGAGATAAAGACATTTTAATAGGTGAAGGAAAAGCCATGCACATGAGCAAAGCAGAACAAGGGATTAATTCACTGCCTCCCATGGCCAAGCAGGTGTTCAGCCGCCCTCAGGAGAGCAGGGCTGTGTCACACACACATAACAGTGACTTGGGAAGGCAAATGCCATCACTGCAAACATCCTCCCCTCTCTCCTTCCTCCCCAGCTTTATATGATGCCATATGGTCTGGAATATCCCTTTAGTCTGTTGGGGTCAGCTGTCCCAGCTGTGTCCACTCCCAGCTCCTTGCACACCCCCCAGCCCCTCTCTGATGGGACAGGGGGAGAGGCTGAAAAGGCCTTGACTTTGTAAATGCTGCTCAGCAGTAATGAAAACAACCCTGTGTTATCAACACTGTTTCCAGCACTAATCCAAAACACAGGTCTATGCCAGCTCCCTTGAAGAAAGTTACCTACCTTGGCCAAAACCAGCACAGTGAGATGGCCCAGGAAGGACAAGAGGGAGGTCAAGGCAAATTTGTCCTTGCAAATTTTTGTACAGTTCAGGGCCTTCCCAGGAAGGCATCAGTGGGGCAGGGGCTTTGCAAGGAAAACTCAGTACTGCAAAATAGCTTGTTAAGTGCATTTCCACACAAGGAGCAGCCTGGGCTGGGCACCAAGCAAAGCTGTGTCACAGACCAGGAGTGTGGTGGGACAGCCAAGGAGCAGCCTTGTCCCTTTAGCAGCTTTCACTGTGATGCTGCCCATCCATCTGCCTGCAGGGGGATACAGAAAAGGGACTTGTGGTTGTCCCACAAAAACACAGACTGTGCCTGACAGAGAAGGGAAGGCACCTTAGATTTCTGGGGTGATTTGAAAGACCTAAAACCCTGAAGGTGTTTATGCTGCAAGTGTGCTGCTGTACTCAGCTCCCTGCATAGGCTGCCTGGGGCACCAAGGGACATCTCTGGCTATCACCTGGCACACGCACCAAAGGAAGGGAGTGGAGATAGCTTCTCAAGTATCCCAAAGCAAGAGCAGCTCCTCCTCCCAGAACAAAATAGCTCCATCCTTTTCCTCCTTATCACCTTTCCAAGAAAACAGGTGTGTTAGATTTGCCTGAACTTACCCACCTGTTTCCTCTCAACAGAAACAGATGAAAACTGCACTTTCATATACTCTGCTGCTATATCCACACACCTCTGGCATCCTAAACTTTTGCCTCACCTGACCTTCTTCACTTTTTTTTTTTTTTTTTTTTCTCCTTCTTATTCACTGAAGACCTTTTGGCTCCTCCTTCCAAAAACCAGAGGAGAAAAGCAAGATAAAGGCAAGAAGGAGTGCTGTACTTGAGGATGGGTCACACACTGGATTTTTATTGCTGCTAAACTCCAAGAAAAGAAAAGATACCTGGCAAGAGACCATGGCACAATGCTGAGAAATGTCACCATGTAACAGTAATCAGAGTCCTGAAGGAGATACACTCGAAAGGGAACACATACCATTTCCTGTTGCAGGATTGACAACTATTTGTGCTTCCAAGGCAGTACAAGGAGAAAGCAAATTTCATTGCAGTATTAGTATCTTCTGTATGTGTAGGCCTGCTCAATAAACAAAATCTATTTAACCCAATAGACAGCTAAACAGCATACAGCCATTCATTCCCTGGCAGCACAGTGGGGTGAGGGAAAGAATCAAAATAAAAGGTAAAACTTGTGGGCTGAGATAAAGGCAGCTTAAAGAAACAGAAAAGGAAGGGGAAATAATATAATGATAAAAGGATATACAGTGAAAGTGATGGACAGTTGCTCATCACTAATTGACTGCTGTCCAGCCAGTCCTCTTGCCATCTCCCCGCAGTTTCTTTGCTCAGCATGATGCCAAATGTTATGGGATAGACCTAGGGCCAGTTTGGGTCAGTTGTCCCAGCAGCATCCCCTCACATCTTCCTGCACAATCCCAGCCTACTCTCTGGCAGGGCAATATGAGAAGCTGAAAAATCCTTGACTTAGTATAAGCACTGCCCAGCAACAACTAAAACATCAGTGTGTTATCAACATTATTCTCACCCTAAATCCCAAACACAGCACTGTGCCAGTTACTGTAAAGAAAATTAACTACTACTCCATCAAAAACCAGGACAATAATGGTAAATGTTAAATGGAAATAATGGAAATCTTTACATATACTAAATGTTAACTATAATTTCTCACCTTTCGAAAGCTGAAATACTTTTCCATCAATGGCTCTGGAAACAGCTTTGATAGAACCTGGAGTGAAAAGCTGGAGGCAGGAGAGAGCTTTTCCCTGTACTCTTGGAAGATGCATCCTGCCTTCACTTTCATGGCTGATATCTCTCTCCATCACAGAAACCACAGGAAAGACTCTGAAGAGACAAAGGACAAACCTCAGCCAGTACAGGTTTACAAAGCAATGCCAGGCACAGCCCAGGGAACAGGGAAGGGCTGGTGGTTTGCTCTCTGCACAGCAGCTGCAGCCCCGGCCCACATGCAGAGCCAGCTTTGGGTGTCTGGGTTATGTTAGTGGAGTTTTGGGTGGAGAGGTGGGATGTCTGAGCACTTCTTTTTTTTTCCCTTGGCAGAGCCTGATGGTGTACATGGGAGGGAAAACCCTGTCTGCACACAGAGCAGCCTCTCTCAGATGCATCTGAAACCTATGGACGTGGTCTGATCAACCTTCACGGTGTTTTTGAGATGGCTTTGGCTTTACAACACAAACAACTGCAGCTGCTATAAGGCCAGAGGTCTGCACCTCTAGAGCAGGGGAAGTCCGGGGCCAGATTTGGGCCCTGCTGCCACTTAATCCTCTTTCTTTTGGCCTTCAGACCTTGTTAATGTAGCATCTCCTTCCCTGTTGCTTTCCACATTGCTCAAGGAGGTGAACTTTTCCCTGCCTCCCTGGAAGCAGATTTGGAGTGAATTTGTCTGTATTCCCTGATCCAGCCGTTTCTTTGCTTTCTGAGGTCTCCCTGAGCAACTTCCCAGTTCTCTGAACAGTGTCTCTCAGTTAGGCAGGACCAGGCTTGTCCTGGTTCAAGGCTTCCTCTTGTGCCGTGGATGCACTGCTCTCATGGGGAGCAAAGGGCAGAAAGTCACTGGGATTCCAGTGCTGCCCAGAGTCACAGAGCCCTGTGACACAGGCATGGTAGCAGCACAGGAGGAATCACAGAGACAGAAAGATGCAAGGATGAGATACGAAGTGCAGGAGGACAGTATGTTTGGGACTGAGATGAACACCGCTTTCCCCCAGGTCACAACCAACAAGGGGGAAGTCAGCTGTGATGCATCAACTCCTCACACGAGTGACAGGGACGAGAAAGAAGAGACCGAGGGACAGCACCTGCCACCCCTGCTCTCTGGTGCCGTTGCCTGCCCCAGCTCTCATCGGCAGCAGAGGCAGTCTTTCCTTCCTCCCCAGATACGCACCTCTCACCGTCCTTCGGCTGCTCTAGCAGCTCTCACCTCTCAGTTCCCAACAGGAGTGGCGGAGCTCGGCAGCCTCTCGCTGAAACCTGCGTTGAGGAGCGGTCTCACCTCTGGCCCCTCGCCGCGCCCCTGCACAGCGGCTCTGGCAGTGCTCCTGAGGCGCTCGGGGTGGCGAGCTGCTGAGGGGAGGCGAGGGCGGCGGTGCCCGGGGCTGGGGCAGCTCCACCGGGCAAGGGCGGGCTCCTCGCACGACCGCCGTGCAACAAGTCCCGGCGCCGGGGAGCGGGAGCACAGCCCGCCGTGCGCCTCCAGGAGCCGGCCGGCCTCAGGACAGCGGTTCGGCTGCCCGGCGGCAGGGCTGGAATCTCGGCTCGGCCCCGTTCGGCCCGGCTCGGTTCGGCTCGGCTCGGCCCGACTCGGCTCGGCTCGGTCCGGGTCGCAGCCCCGGCGCGCTCCCTGCCCGGCTCTGCCGGCTGCCAGCAACGCCGCTGCCGGGGACGGGGCAAGGGCAAGGGCAGGGGCGAACCGCAGGCGGGCTCCACCTTAGCACGGGAAAATGCAAAAGAAACAGGATCTTGATCCGTTCTTTCTGCTTTCCTTTTGTCTTCTGGGTTTTTCTTTTTTTTTTTTTTTCTTTTTTTTTTTTTTTCATTTTTTTTTGGGGGGGGGGGGCGAGTTGTCCCTTTTTATGACAGCGAGGGCATAAGGCGAGCGAGGAGGCGGAATCGTCTCGGCAGCCGCAGCATTTTGTGTGGAAGGCGCTCGGGGTTCATTAATATCATTAGCATTTAACCCCCTCCCTGCCCCCTCCCCTTGCCAGCGCGGGGTGACGTCACGCGGCGGCAGGAGTTGGGGGAAAGCGAGGGAAGCTCAGTGGGCGAGGGGCGTCCCTCTCCCCTCCCCGCGCTGCCTGTCACAGCCTCTCTGCCGATATTATAGGGGCCGAAGCCTGCAGCTCAAAGCGCGAAGTCAGCCAGTGTAATGAACTTCTGGAAACCTTTCCCTTTTTATACCATTCAGTTTCTGAGAGGCAGAGACTGCCTCCTCTGACGCCTTTTCCCCCCTTCCATTATTTTTCCAGGCTCTGATCTCCCTGCTTGCTGCACCGAGGCGCTCGGCGCAGAGCCCCGCTCCCTATCCTACCTTCTCCTTCGCCTCATTGTTGTCCTGGCTGCTGCGGCTCTCGCTTGCCTTCCAGGAGCGCGGTTGGCGAGCACAGTCGCACCCCCAGCACCCTCCCAGGGTCCCGAGAGCATCTACTCGCAGAGGGGCAGCCAGCGGCCGCCGACTTTGGGTCACTTCGTTGCTTTTTTCTTTTCTTTTTTCCTTTTTTTTTTTTTTTTTTTTTCTTTTGCTCCACTTTTCTTTTTTCCCCCTCCTTTCCGCGTCCCCGCAGAGTGTCCCCGTCCCTCGGGAGGACATCGCTGGGGGAGCGGGGCTGCGGCGAGGATGTGCCGGCCCCCGCGGCGGAGCCAGCAGTGAGCACCCACGGGAGGCACCTGCCCCGCGGAGCAGGGGGGGCCCGGGGGGCCGCACCGCCGCGCCCCGGCGCCGACACTTCGCCCCGAGTTTAGCGACTCACGGGGGCTTCGAGCATGAGCAAGCCGGCGGGATCAACAAGTGGGTAATAACGCGGTGGAGGCTTCGAGCAGCCTTTCCGAGGCCGGCTGCAGCCTGGCCTGGGGGGCGGGAGGTGGAGGGGAGGGAGAGGAAGGGGAGGGGGGGTTGTGGCTTGGGTTTGCACCCCCCCACACCCCGCGCCCAATTGAAAAAGAAGTGTATATTTCTAACCGGAGTGGCAACGAATATATAGGCTGGGAGCTGCCCCGATGCAGTTTGGGCCTGGGGCTTACAAAAAGCCGCTTTCCAGCTGCGTGCCCCGGCTTTCCGCGCTGGGAACCGGGGCAGAAGCCGGTGGGCAGCGAGCCCCCGGGAAGGCGGCTCCGCCGACGGCGGGGAGGGGGCTGGTCCCGCCGGGACGAGGGAGGTTGCGTGCGGGTCTCCGGTACCGGGGCGGAGGGGAGAAGGCTTGGTTTTAAAAGGCATTTCGGCGTTGAAACGCGCTGGTTTTCTCACGGAGTTTATGCAGTCCTCTGCGACATAATAATTTCTTTTTAAGAGTTTGAAACTCCGGTCACTCAATTACACGGAATCGCGTAAGCAACTCAGGCGAAGGAGGATTTAAATGCAATACTTTGCACACCATTCCCAGTTACAACAAATAATCCTGCAACGGGGAAAGCAGAAACAACTTAAAAGTCACATTTTCCTTAATCCTAAATCCATGCACCTCATAACTGGGGAATTTAAAGCATGACTAACGGCTCTTACAGAATGGCTCAATTCGTATAATCCCAATGGGACTTTCGGAGTTTGTAATATGGACGGAGTCAGTAACAAAGGGGGAAAAAATACCCAATCCAATTTAATGTCTGACAAGTGATGGATGGGACAGCTATTTCCTCTGCGCTCCGACAGGCTCCCGGGGTTGCGGAGCGGCGGCCGAGGGAGGCAAAGCCGGGAGGGACCCTCCGCCGTACCTGCCACCGGCCGGCCCCCGCCAGCCCCGCGGCCTTCTCCTGGCCGCTGCCCTCCATTACTTTGACCCGAGTCCGCCCTTTGTCCGCGGGGGCCGGGGAGCCGGGGAGGAGGGCGGGGGCGCGGCGGCGGGGCCGGGGGCGGTCGGGGCCGCGGCGCGGAGGGCGAGCGTGGGGGACGCGGGCAGCGCGGAGCCCCGGAGCTGCGGCCGGGCCGCCGCCGCTTGGCATCGCTGGTTTGTCTTCTTCCTCCGTGGGGCAGAGCGCGGCACATTTTTGCCCCGGTCTCGCGAGGGAGGAAATAAAATTGTAGTCGAGGCACTAAGGTACTAACCGGGGAAGGGAACGGCAGCTAAAAACCCTGTGGTGGCCGAGGCTGCTTCGGCCGGCTGCGCTGCCCAGGCTGCCCGGGAAGTGCGAGGCAGCGGGAGTGGGAGCGGGCCCGTGGGTAGCCGCGCAGGGACGTTATCGGGGCTCCTGGCAGGTTTCTGGGTGATGAGGAAGGGTCGGGAAGGACCGGCAAGTCTCGCCCCCAAAGGGCGGCGGAGCTTCTGCCGCAGACATTTTGCGGAGGTGAAAACCGGCCAGGCTGCATCGCGCCCCACGGCGCTGAGCGACCCCCGGCCACCACCGCTGCTTTCACTGATGACCCCCTGACCCCCGGGGACCTCCCGAAAGGGACCCTCAGGCCCGACTCGGTCACACCCCACGGGGACGGGGACACGCTGGGTCTGCTCAGCGCCGGGGCCCGAGCCCAGCCGGCCTCGGTAGCGCATGCAAAAGCCCGAGCAGCTGTCCCAGGGCCTGGGCGCTCGTCCCGGGGGTCCTGAGGGGCTCCCGGGCAAGGGACCTGCGTCCTGGCTTTTCTGCCCGCCGGTGGGCGCCCGGCAATGTCAGCTGCGATGTCTGCCTGGGTGGTAACAAGACCCCATCCCGCCGTCCCCTGAGCCCAGACTAACTTCTTTCAACAGCCTCTGATGGTAATTACAGTAATCGGGGCTGCCATATATCCTTTAAGCAATTATGGCACACAAAAAAAGCCCCCAAGGACCCCCTGTCGTGGGATGTTCAAAACGGTTTCCCTGCTGAACAGAAATCCCATTTTCTTAGCGCTAAAACTTCTGAGACGAAGCGGTACCTCGGGGAACCGGAGCGCTTTTAAACAGAGTTAATCAGTTATCGCATGACCCCGTGTCAAGCTTACATTTTTCCCTTCCCACCCCCCGCCCTGCCTCTTACCCGTCTACTTATTTCATATTTTGCCCTGCACGAAAGTTTTTTCATAACAGCCCCGGCGGGGCAGGGCTGCGGGTTCGGGGGGTGGAGGGGGTGGGCAGAGCGCGGCCGGGCGGGCGGCGGGACGGGGCGAACGCGCCAGGCGGGGGGCTGCAGCCGCTGCCTCCCCGTCCGGACCGGCCACGCTGCTCCGGCGGCTGGAAGCGTGCTTCTGCGGGTTTGGCGAGGTGCTCCGTGCGCCCGCGATTTATAGCAGGAATACAGGCACGTGTAAGGAATATATGGGCCACATGTTTACACGCGTGGTGTGGATATGTACATTCATGGTGCTTGGGATAAATTTTGTTTCAAAGCGGCTCCCAAAGTTAAAATCTGTGTGGGGGAAAACTGATACAAGTTTCTTCCGTCTCCACTGGCCGCCTTCAGCCCGGCAGAGCAGAGGCGGCCGCGCCGCACCGCGGGCCGGCCCGGGAAGCGGGGACCCCGTGGCTGCCCGGTGCCCCGGGGGGTGGCGGTCACACGGCGGGCCCGGGTGCGCCACCGAAGCCGGGGCCCGCCGCGGCGGGAAGGGGAGCGGACCGGGCCCCGGCACCGGGAGCCCCGGTGGGACGGGATGCGCGGGGGCAGCGCAGCGGTGCCGGGCTCCGCACCAGGATGCACCACCGCTGCACGTACCGCTTCAGTGTCTCCCCCCACACCCCCAGCCTGCCCCTCCTCCTCCTCCTTTGTGTGCGTGCGTGTGGATCCTCTCTCTCCCCGTGGATGCTAAGGACTGGAGAGGGAAGTCGGGCGCTTTCCCCCGTTTGCATTGTGCGATATCCGAATTCCCATGCTACACTTTTTGACGGGTCACTGGTGCCCCAATAGGCAGGTGGCAAGGAGGGCTTGTAATTACACACTCCCAGAAACCGTGCCTTGGCCCTCAGCCCTCCTCACGGGCGCCTACCTGCAGCTCCAAAAGCTGCGGTTTGCTCGCAGGCAGTGGTGCGGGGGGGGCATCCTTCAGCTGCGCTCCTTATTAATTGCCCAAAAGTTTTCTATTCTTTAACCTCTCTCCCCCCCCTCCCACCCTTCCCTCCCCCCCCCTCCGCCACCCCTCCCTCTCGCAGTCCCTAACCTAATCCCCGTCCCTCTCGCCGTGTTGTGTATAGCAGCTGTCGGGTTTCATTTAGGGGAGAAGCTGGCAGCTTGTGCTCATTGGAGGCAGTCAAACGAGTTTCAATGGGCAAAATCATTAAGTTAACACTTTATCTAATGTCCCTATTGTCTGCCAGCAGGCATTGTCTTAGAGCCTTAGTGCAGACATGTCTGAAAGTATCTCGGACTCCTAAATTCTCTAGGGAGCGAGAGGAGCCTCTGTGGCCTGTTTCCACTGACCCCCCTCCCGCCCCCCTGCCCCGCTCCGCATGCTGCCGCTTTTCCCCCTCCAGCCTTCATCCTCACGCACCCGTAGCCGAGGCTCTCCCTGAACTACTTCCAAACAAATACAGCGGCACCGAGAGCCCTAGGTTAGAGTTTGGAGACCAAGGTTTGGTGAGAGGGACTGAATTTCTAACTTAAGTTCTGGTAAGAGGGAAGAAGACTGCTTGAGGTAGAGGGAAAAAAGAGAAGAGAAGAGAAGAGAAGAGAGAAGAGAAGAGAAGAGAAGAGAAGAGAAGAGAAGAGAAGAGAAGAGAAGAGAAGAGAAGAGAAGAGAAGAGAAGAGAAGAAGAGAAGAGAAGAGAAAGAGAAGAGAAGAGAAGAGAAGAGAAGAGAAGAGAGAAGAGAAGAGAAGAGAAGAGAGAAGAGAAGAGAAGAGAAGAGAAGAGAAGAGAAGAGAAGAGAAGAGAGTAAAACGAAAAGAAAAAGAAATTAAAAATTTAAACAAAAAAAAAAGAAAACAAGGAAAAGGAAGAGAATCAGAAAAAGAAAACAAGGAAAAGTAAAATGAAAAGAAAAAGAAAGGAAAAAATTTAAACGAAAAAGAAAAGGAAAAGAAAAATTAAAATTACAATGAGGAGAAAGAAAAGAAAAAGAAAAAAAGAAAAAGAAAAAGAAAAAGAAAAAGAAAAAGAAAAAGAAAAAGAAAAAGAAAAAGAAAAAGAAAAAGAAAAAGAAAAAGAAAAAGAAAAAGAAAAAGAAAAAGAAAAAGAAAAAGAAAAAGAAAAAGAAAAAGAAAAAAAGACCAAACAACAACAACAACGGAGAAAAGGCTGAAGCCGAGCTGGGTTTTGGCGGGTTTCTTGAACCGGGCTGCAATAGCCTCTGTACGAGTTTGTACATCTCCCTGAGAGCATTTGCAATTCTAGTCAAAGCCGGGACGAAAGCAGCGCCCGGCGGAGCGGGGGCTGCGCGCGAGGCGGAGGGAGCGGAGCGGAGGGCACTGCCCGCCCGCCAGGCGCACAGGTCCGCTCACTCCTCCGGGCACTGAACGGAGACGGAAAGTTTTGTTGCAGGTTTTGGGGTGAACAAAATGGCACGCCTTTTCTGCGGCGGAAATCAGCCCCTTTTCGCCAGGGTTGCTAGAGGGGATAGGAGGTTACTTGGCTTCCCGGTCATTTCATTTTGTTTTGGTTTGGTTTATGCTGTGCATCGGTCTCCTGACTGCTCTCCTGCCCAGGGAAAGTACCGTCCTCTGTTTGCCGAGTGCCAGAAAGCGAAGAAACATACACTCCCCCTCACCAAACCCCCCGAATTCCCTCCCCTCCCCCCTCATCCTCACATCTAGCAGGCAAGACTGCTGCTCCCGCTGCTGTAATCTTCCCTTCCAAAATGGGTCTTGGCGATTATAGAAGATCCAAATAAACGTAGCGGGGCATGAATAATGCTCATTGTAGAAAACTGACACTTGCTCAAGGAAAAGAAAGTTGGCTATAAAATCACTTCATTATTTGCTTGTACTGCGGCTCTGGGGCTAATCCCTCCGGAGGTCAGATTGCTGAGCGCTCTCTCTCTCCCCCTCTTTCCCTTCTCTGCTTTCAGGTCGCATTTTAGACATCCCTTGCAAAGTGTGTGGGGACCGCAGCTCCGGGAAACACTATGGGGTTTACGCCTGCGATGGGTGCTCGGGATTTTTCAAGCGGAGCATCAGGAGGAATAGAACCTATGTTTGCAAATCAGGAAATCAGGTACCAGCCGCAGCCTAGCCCGCTCACTGCCTGCACCCCCTACCCTGCATTCCCCAGGGGTCCGCATTGCAATTGCCCCACCAACAGAGAGACATCCGCAGCAAGATGCAGCAGCCACGCAGCCTCACCCTCCCTTCCCGGGGAGTCCCGGGCCGAGACCGGGCGCTGGGTGCCCCCTGCACGTCCCCCCAGCCCCAGCCACCGGAGAGGACGGGGGAGATGCCCAGGGAGAAGGAGGGATGCGGGTAGGCAGGGCACAGCCAGCACACTGCCTGTTTATGGGGGGGCAGAGAGGGGCAGCCTCCCGGTAAGCCTCAGCACTGGCAGGCGATGGAGAACCACGGGTGTACACGCCGGCGTGTCGTGCCGCGCCCAGGCGGAGGCAGCCCCGCTTTTCCCCTGCTTGCCCCGGCCGCTGTCCTTGCCACTCCCGGAGTTCCCCGTGGGGATGTGAGGCTGGGAACGTGCAGGGATGCGCGGTGCAGCGGGGCGCCCCGAGGGGCGGCGCCGCTGTCGCTGTCTCGGGTGCTGAAGGGGCCCGGCCCGGCCCGCCCGGCCCGGCCCGGAACGGCCCGGCACGGCCCGGCCCGGAGCACGCAGGGGCGGCCCCTCCGCGCCGCGGGGCCGGCGGGGTGCGAGCGCTGCTGCCCCCGGCCCGACGGCTGGCTGTGTTGCAGGGAGGATGCCCGGTGGACAAGACGCACAGGAACCAGTGCCGAGCCTGCCGGCTGAAGAAGTGCCTGGAGGTCAACATGAACAAAGATGGTACCTGCTCCCCCTCTCGCGGGGCTGGGGTGGCGGGGCAGCAGGAGGGAGCTGCTCTGAACCGAGGAGCTCTGTGTCACTCCTTGGCCCGGGCGCTAATGACCCTCCCATCCTGCGGCAGCTCCTCTCCCCAGAAGAACACCTCTCGGGCAGGGGGGCACAGGGCTGACTTCAGAAAATTGCAGCGAGGGAGGGAAGGCCGGTCCGGCAGTGCGGGGCACCCAGTGCGGATCCCCGCAGTGACCCCCTCGCCTCTCTTTGGTGTCCCACAGCGGTGCAGCACGAGCGGGGCCCCCGCACGTCGACGATCCGCAAGCAAGTGGCCCTCTACTTCCGCGGGCACAAGGAGGAGAGCGGCGGGGCCCCGCACTTCCCCGCCGCCGCCCTGCCGGCGCCCGCCTTCTTCACCGCCGTCTCCCAGCTGGAGCCCCACGGCCTGGAGCTGGCCGCTGTCACTGGCACCCCGGAGAGACAGGCTCTGGTGGGCCTGGCACAGCCCACCCCAAAGGTCAGCCACTGCCCTGGCCCCCCACGGGCTGCAAACCTTGCTGCTGGGGTGCCTGCAACCTGTCGGCTCCGTCCTGCCTCTGGGGTAGACATGGCAAACAGCAAGGCTTGGAGCTTTGTGGGTTGCGGTGGGGACTTTTGTTACACCCCTTAAAGCTGTGAGGATATGAGGTGCAATGCCCTCTGGAGAAGGGGTATGCAGCAGGACCAGCTGGTAACCTGTTCCATACAAATTCTGTCTCTCGTACATTCTTACACCTTCACGGATGCAGAAATGCTCCTCCTGCCTGGAGCCCATCCACAAGTCAGTTTTAAACCTTGTTTCACAAGGAATGCAATCCCTGTGAATGAGTTTTCTTCAGCGAAATGCCAATCTCCACAGTGGTGTAGTTCAGAAAGTACTTTGTGTACTGACCAAAGCCTGCAGCTTGTCCCCACAGACACAAAACCCAAACTTGGCTAAGCTGACTCTCTGTACTTCTTGGTTGTGACATTTCCTAAGCAGCCCAGTGGAAGCACTGCTGTGGCCTCAACTGCACAGGAATTAGCTGCAAGGCAATGTTTTTCATTAGCCCATTTGCAATGGCATTCTGCATCTTCACAGCAGTTAGAAAATCACAGAAGAAACTGCTTAAATAGTTCTGCATTTTCAGAGCTGTCAGAAGGTAGCTTGTCAGAACCCATCATAAATGTGGTCACAACATATAGTTTTATGTGGTAATTTTGAAAAATGCCGAATCAGAAATTATTTGGCAAGAAAATGTAGCACACACTTGAAAACATTCCTCCATTCAAACCCTACACAGTGTCTAGATAGTTATAATTAGCTTTATGCATCTACTTATAACCTGTTGCAGTCAGGGACCAAGATGAAGGTTTAGGCTAAATGAGTATTTAGTGCTTTGTGAGCAGGGCTGGAATGCTAAATCAGCTTCTGAAGCAAGGTTACAAACTACATGTTGCTAACCAAATTTTTATTCTTCTGACTCTGCTATCAGAGGTGTGCTATTGTGTAACAGAGTAAAGCATGACACATAATTTTGGTATGCTTTTTCCCTTCCAATGTAATTTCATTCTCATTTTAACCTCCTGCTCTGAAGAGTTTCTTTAATACAGCTCATCCACATGGATAAGCAGCAAGGAGCAGTTTGGAGTGAGCCCACTGCAAGCAATGCCCTCTGCTTGCAGAACACGAGAGTGCACACTCTCTATTGGGCATGAGCAGGAGCACTGAATGTAGGGGAGAGGAAAAGCAGGCTGCCTTGGTGACTCTGTATGAAATGGCTTTATTTTCTCTTTGACACTAGTACCCACATGAAGTCAACGGTACCCCTATGTATCTCTATGAAGTGGCCACTGAATCCGTCTGCGAGTCAGCAGCCAGACTTCTGTTCATGAGCATCAAGTGGGCCAAGAGTGTCCCAGCCTTCTCCACCTTGTCCTTACAAGACCAGGTAAGGCACTGGCAGTGGCAGTGGCATCAGCCTGGCCTGCCTGTTAAAGAAGGCTCAGACTTCACAGTGGGTCCTGAATTTGCAGCCCTAGACCTTGAAATCCAAAATGGACTTTGGCAGCTCTGAAGTTCAGTGCAGAGTTTCCGTGTGCCCCTGAAAACCAGGCAGTGATTTAGAAACTGCTTTCCTCCAACTTTTATCTCATGAAGCAAGTGAAAATCAAGACAGGAAAAAGAAATCTAACATACAACTAATATCAGGACAAGTGCTAGAGGAGAAATCACCAGGCTGCAGACCAAGCTTAGCATGCCCAAACTACTTCTCTACTTGTAGGGCAACTTTTCCTTCCATAAAATGGGGGATAGCATCTTATTTTGCTATTTTGGGATGAGAAATGCTTAGTTAGGTTTATGGTCTCAGGTTCTGACTGAGGTTGTTTCTGAAGACCAATTCTCCTCCTCCTCTACCAGTTCTTCTTCCTCCTCTTCCTCCTCTTCCTCCTCTTCCTCCTCTTCCTCTTCCTCTTCCTCTTCCTCTTCCTCTTCCTCTTCCTCCTCCTCCTCCTTCTCCTCCTCCTCTTCTCCTCTCCTCTCAACTGTTTACACAGCCAACATTTTTTCCTTATTCACCTTGGCTTACAATTACATCAGTATGGTGGAAGCAGTATTTGGCCAGCCCCCAATATTTATTTAACATGAATTAAAATCTTACCTAATATGTTTTGTTTTCATCTATGATAATTTGCCTTTGCCTCAAGTAAATCATAGGTGAACAATACAAGATGAAACAATTTCTTAATGACTTGATTCTTGATGAGGACTCAGTGTGCTTTGTATAATGCACCAGTTTTTAAAAAAGTAATCAGATAATTGTAAAATGGAAGGGTGGAAATCTACACAAAGCTCCAATCATAAAAGACACCTAATACTTTGATATGATTGAGCTAATTTACCAAAATGGTAACTAGAAAAACTGTGCCATAGATGTTACTCAGCAGTCATCAGAGGAACTAGTTCCTCTCCCCAGAAGCACATTACAAGTGTTGCAGTTGATATGCAGATGTGTATTTTGAACTAAAAGAAAAGAGCTTCTTAGAAAACCAATAGTGTTTTCAATCTAAAGGTAAATAATGATGGTCACAATGTGTTATAAACCTAAAAATACTCAGTTTCTAGCACCAAATGCACATTTTGAAATCCTTGTTGTGAAATCAGACGAAGAGGAATGCTGCTCAGCTCCACCTGCAGTCCTGCTATGCAGTGAGGATGAGGGAGAGGTGAGACAGCGCCTGGAAGGTCACACATGCCAGTACAAAGACGAGAATCCCAGTGTGGCATCCTGCTGCTCTCTAATCGTGTCTTCTGCTGCCACTAATCCTGTGGAGCACTGGGTCTGTCACAGCGAGCAACCAAAGAAAACAGGCTCGAGTGTCAGGGACAAGAAGCAGGCGCGCTGCTCCAGCAGCAGCCCCAGCACACGGCAGGAGACTGGGTCCATCTCTACACCAGTGATGTCCACAGGAGGCTCCCTAGGCAAAGCGTTTATCCGACATAACAGGGAGGCATTTCCCACACCATCATCTCTGTTAGTGTGCAGAGGAGGAGGCAGCAGGATCTGGGAGCAGGGGAAATCACGGCATGGGAGCAAGTATGCCTCAAACAGAACGGCCTGCTTATCTACCATAGATACCACAGTGCTCCCATTAAATAACCCACTGAAGAAAATGAAGCCACCAAACCACTTTCTTTCACTTTCATAGCAGGGAGTAATCTTAGTGAATAACTTTAAAAACCCAGCCTTTCCCTAACATCACTCTCACTTTCTGTACTTCATTGCAAGTCAGCTTCCTCAAAACTCAGAGCTGCTCAGCTCAAAAGCTTCAGTTTGGGCCTCTTTCTGCATTATTCCCCTGTCATGCATAGGAGACCTGAGAAGAAATAATTTTGATTTTAATCACCTTATTTAATGAATAATCATACAGTTGATTTTTATAAACATTGCTATTGCTTTATTTAATTTGACAACGGCCCAGGTGTAAATGTCTGCATTTCTCTTTTGGTATCTCTGACATCTGGCTGAGGAGAGACTAAAATCTTTTCCTGAATTTTGCTTTTATTTTTTTTTTTGTGCTCTTCTAAAAAGTCAAGTGCACTGTAATTTCAGGACTCTGGGGAGGTATTATCTTGAAGGCAGGGAAATAAATAGAAACCAATTTGCTGGTAAGACACAAGCCTGAGCACTGCTGCATTGCTTACCTCTGGTGCAACAGTCCATCTTGAACCACACAACAAACCACACAACAAAAATGTCAGGCTTCTAGTTCTACTGGCCTGCACACCCGCCCACGTTATCTGTGAGACAGGCTGGCCCAAGGCAGGTCACCAACAAAAGGTCACACTAAGGAAGTGGGTTAATTAAGAAGCCAAACCAGTTGGTCAGAAAGCCAGGTATTTGTTGTTTCTTTGAAGAAGGAGGGCTGAGTATAACTTCAGTATGAATTATTTGAATTGGTGGTTTTACAGACTTATGCATAGGCATGAAGAAAGCTTTAGCTAATGGAATAGTCTCTTATTGCTAAAGTCTTCTGACTTTAAAGACTTGGTGGGAAAGAAAAGATGAAATTGATATCTTCCAGGAACCACCATTCATTATCATTGTATCTGCATGAATGAAAGACAAAAACAGTTTTACAAGAGCAAATGAAAGGCTGGTGAATCATTTCCTATGTCACACAGACACCTGCACATCCATCATGTGGGATTATCCAGAGGAGGGTCTGAGTTTCCAGGGTGCAGTGGTTAGGAAACTTAAGAGTAGATTCATCTGCTCTCAGAAGAAAGCTGAGATGGGGACCACACTCTAGACACAGCACCCCCTCCCCATCTCCATTTAAGGAAATAATTTGGGCAGGTTTTGGTACTGTAAAATCCAATGTAAGTGTTTCAAACAGCAACTGTATACAGAGACATGAGTACATTCCTGTCACAATTTCCTTAGGTTATGGAGAAGTTCTTCAAAGCACACAGGGCAAAAAGGCAAAAAATGGACATAACCCTGCAGCAACAAGTTGAAAGCAGAGACTGAGAATTCTTTCCATTCAGATTGGAATAGGATGGTTTAAAACTTTTAATCATGGAATCACAGGAGGGGTCAGATTGGAAGGGATCACATCTGATCCAACCTCCCTGCTCAAGCAGGGTGATCCCAGAGCACATGGCACAGGATTGTGTCTAGGCAGTTCTTGAATATCTCCACTGAGGGAGACTCCACAAACACTTTGGGTAACCTGTTCCAGTGCTTGGTGCACAGTAAAGAAGTTTTCCTCATATTCAGATGGAATTTCCTGTGCAGTTGCTGCCCATTGCCTCGTGCCCCAGTGGCTGGCAACAAGTAACACTGTCCTGAACAGCAATATTGTTAAGAGTTTGCACATAGATGAAGGATTTGCTTTTAGTGATGCTTTCTGTATCATCTACTACTTTCACACACCTGATCCCAAGGATATCATCATTAATTTGGTACAGCATCTTTTTTTACTTTTTCTTCTTTACAGACTCTTTACATACTTAAAGTACCCTCCTTCCTCTCTTCCTAAGAAGCTAAGCTGCTGAAAATTTCTAGGACCGTAGCAACATTAATGATTGCAGGTTTTGGGGTTTTGGTTTGGTGGCTTCATTTTTTTTCTGCTTGAGATTTGGGCAATCTGCTTTCACTGCATGGAGCTGCTAGGAGACACCTCCTGAGCCCACTACAGTTCTCAGCCCTTCAAATCTCTCCCACCCTATTGTGTGCCATGGTCCCAGCAACATGTATGCACCATCACGTGCCCTTTGGCCATGAACTTCAGCTGAACCAGAGGCCCTCCAAACCTCTCTCAAGAGTTGGTTCGGGCTAACAATCCATAAATGCCCTCAAGACTAAACATGTCTGTTTTGGCTTTGCCAGATGGCATTTCCAGAAGTCTCGATTCTTCAGATGCACCACTGCCTCTTCAGGGAAATCACAAGCATCACCTCAGAGAAAACAGAGAAAAACACATCCTCCATACAGACACGCAATGTGCAAAAACTGCAGAGAACTAGGAATGCTGACAGTGTAGGTGCCTGGATATTTGCATCTCTGAAAGGAAACAGCTCTTAGTGCCTGGAATTTCTGAGTGATTTTAAGCAAAAGAGCAGAAAAATAGGAGACACCGAGAAATTGTTTGTTTGTCCAGATGCTGTGCTTGACAGATCTAGAAACTGGCTTAGTAAGGAAGGAGTTATAAGATGGATGCGTGCTATAAAACACTGCTCCCTACACTAATGCAAGATGTTATCCAGGCTTTTCTTCACAAAATTCTGCTTTCCTGAGGGAGAGGAGCGTAATCCCTAGAGAGCAAGAGGAAAGCACTCATCCAGCCTGTCCCAGAACAGCTGTATAAGTGCTGAGGGGGAGGAGAAGAGAACCCATACCATGCTGAGAAAGCAAATAGGTTCATTCAATGAGCAAATGCTCTGGGAAAAGAGTTCTCACTCTTTCTCTTCCCTTTTGGTCCACAACACAGTGCACAGTGAGCCAACCCTCAGTGTTTTTCTACAATGCATACACTTATTTCTAGACACCTTCTCAAAAGGCTAAGAGAAGAGTTAATGAATGCTGTGGGGGAAATACCATGACAGGCATTTAAAGTAGTTTTTAAAATAACAGAAATTTACATATTTAAATTGTTTATAAATCTATAAATTATACACTATGTTATATTGTACATCTATTGTATGACAGCTGATGCTTTTGGAAGATGCTTGGAGAGAACTGTTTGTTCTAGGAATAGCACAATGGGCCATTCCAGTTGATGCTAACACTCTACTGGCTGTATCTGGTAAGAATTGCACAATTTAATGACTTTGTTACAAAAATTACCATAAAAATACATTACTGAAAAAAGAACAACATGTAAAGAATAACAAATTCCTACTGAACAATAGAGCATACCTGTCATTTATAAATCTATATTTAAATGCAAATAATGTTGTTTTGTTGTATTCATGACTGCTTGAATTGTCATTTAAATGCAAATTACTGTGTTTGTTATCATCCAAGAGAAGATTTTATATTAACTTTCATACAATATAGTCAGTTTACATGGAACCAGATAGACAAGTGTGACAATAGAGAGGACATTGATACAGAGGATTTTGTCAGAAATCAATATAAAATAAAGCAAATGCCTTTAATATTATTTATTTCATCTGTTTCTGTTTCAGGCATGAACGGTGACAATACAGACTCTCAGAAGCTGAATAAAATTATTTCAGAAATACAGGCTTTACAGGAGGTTGTGGCTAGATTTAGACAACTTCGGCTAGATGCTACTGAATTTGCCTGTCTCAAATGCATTGTCACTTTTAAAGCTGGTAAGCAGAAGGATCTCTCGCTTGTCTGGTCTGATAATGATGAGGTTGCTGCTTTAAAGTGATGTTTAAACCAGGCATGGCTTTGTATCACCCAGTAGATTTCCCGATATTGAATTCCAATAGTCATTGCTGCATTTTGAAAGGGCTGACAGTGGAGTGCTGGGGAACTAATGGGAACATTTAATTTCCATTGATAGCACTAGCTGAACTGTTTTGATCCACCCAAGAGCCAAGCTGAACTAGTAACTGATCTGCTTTCCAGTGCCCACACACAGTGGTTCTGAACTGAGGAGTTTCCGAAATGCTGCCGCCATAGCAGCTCTTCAAGACGAAGCCCAGCTCACCCTGAACAGCTACATTCACACCAGGTCAGTGGTGCCTTCTGACAATGCCTCTGGCAGGTGTGGGGGTAAAATCCTGCTCTCACTGCACGGAAGGTGGCATTTGCACTGCCTGAAATGGGGACCAGGCTGCTACAGAGAGTATACATTGGCTGTCAGCCTGCTGGATTTGGTGTTCCCTGATGAAATAGAACCATAGAAAATGTTGGAAAGGATCCTTAAAATCATCCAGTTCAACCATTAACACTGCCAAGCCCATCATTAAATCACGTTCCCAAGTGCCACATCTACGTGTGTTTGAAATACCTTCAGGGATGATGACTCTACCACTTCCCTGTGCAGCTTGTTCCAATGCCTGACAACCTTTTCAGGAAAGAAATTTTGCTTAATATCCAAACTAAATCTCCACTGGTGCAACTTGAGGTCATTTCCTCTTGTCCTATTGCTTGTGACCAGGAGCAGGGACCAACACCCACATCACTACAATTTCCTTCCAGGTGGAGAGTGGTAAATCCCTTAGCCTCCTTTCTTCAGACTAAACAACCCCAACTCCCTTAGCTGTTGCTCTAGACCCCTAACCAGGACTTGTGCTCTAGACCCTTACCAGCTTTGTTGCTACTCTTTGGGTGTGCTCCAGCACCTCAGGTGTTTTTAAACAAATAGAAAAGTGTCAAAAGGAGAGCTCTTCCTCTGGGAAGGGATCCCTGTGCGTCATTTTGCAATTCAGAGGGCTAAATTTTCCTCTATATTTTATTCAATCAAATACCACTAAAAGTGGTACTCAAAACATTGCATCTCAGACCAGTATGAGCGCCTTTCACCCACGATCTCCAGTTCTCATATAATCTCGTTCATTAGGCAGACACAGAAATCAGGACACAAGAACTTAAGTGGCTCTTCTGCCTTGAGTTTGTGCTCAGGTTCAAATGAAAACCCCAAAATCTCTGAATCCCATTGTGGTGCTGTAGCAAAGTCCTTTAGTTGCTGTGGAGGTCCATGAGACTAAAACAGTTGGAGATGGAAAAGTGGAAGAGGAACTTTTATACCATTTTTTCCCTCTGAAACTTTGACTTGTTGTCATAGTAGCTCTGTCAGGCAAAAGTCCAATCAGTATCAGAAATTAGATAGTAGCAGTCTCTGAAGCACTTCTGTTAGTCTACAGGGAATGGCCTGCACTGGGGATGGAAGTAAAAATGCAAATTCCATCCAGTTATGGCTGTCTCAGAGCAAAAAGAGTAACTGCTGGATAGCAGTCTCTTCCTGTTCTTAAGGAAGGCCTTTTCCATGAAGATTGCTCACTGGGGACCTTAAGTATGACAGGACCTGTTGGAGAGAGAAGCCAGGGAGGAATACATGGCCATAGATTCCCTTTGAAGGGAATAACTTTTCCACAGCATTTCTGTGTTGCTGGAAGTATTTAGATATTGTGCTACCCAGTGTATATTGTAAACAATATCCTTTTACAAGGGAAAAGTGCAGACTCCGCTGTGAGAGGGTTTTCACCCTGTATGTTTCGTCCTTGGGCTTGAATTTACCCTCTTGCCAATGTCACTGCAGTATCAGCCCTTTGATCCCAGTGCAGTCACTCTCAACAGGATGCAAGGGAGGGCAATCTGGAGAAGCAGCACGTTTCTCCAAACAACCTACACTTTCCTTTAGTGAAACCACTGTAAGCAGAAGTTTGAGAATCACTGTTGTAAAGACAGCATAAGCACAGCTAGAAATGCACATCCTATGCTATGCTGGCTTCAAAAGCTGGGAGAAAGGATGGAAAACACTCTATACACAAACACATTACCTGGGGAAAAACACAGCTTCTGTAACAAAAACTTTCCTTACAGATGTCAACAGGTATTCAATATATTTGCTAACCAAAAGGGGGTAAAGTGATTACCATGACAATCCAGCTAGTTTTAAACTGCACTTCAAACGACAGGGTAGTTACTGCAAGTCAAGCTCTTCCCAGAACTGCATTGAGATTATTGCTGTATGAGGGCCACATCAGAGCAGGCCCAGTTTTTGTATTGCTCCTGCTCTAGGGGAATGAACAAAGGAGCTACACAAACCTCAGAAACCTTGTCCTATAGTCTGTTGACTGCCACAGAGAGTTTTCCTTGGAGTCAACATTCTTGCTCACACAAGTACAAAGCACAGGGTTTTGGCACAGTGTCCTGGGGTGGACACTAGTATCCCACTAGATTCTGAGTCATTCCAGACCATGCAGACTTCACTTCAGCTGAGGTTATGGGGTTTCCTCCCAAATTTGTCTCAAACTGTAATACGCAGGTAGCACTGCCTGTGCAATTTAGTAAATATTGGTTGTTCTCTATAAAATAAAGTTCTTCCTTTGAAAAAATACTTTAAAACTTGAACAAAATTCTTTTTCTCTCTGTCTCCCAGGTATCCCACACAACCCTGTCGCTTTGGAAAACTTCTATTGCTTTTACCAGCTTTACGTTCAATTAGTCCATCTACAATAGAAGAAGTGTTTTTCAAAAAGACCATTGGGAATGTACCAATCACAAGACTGCTTTCAGATATGTACAAATCCAGTGACATATAAATTACCTTAAAATAAACCATCAGGATGGACAGTTTGAGAAGAACTTTTATCTATGGAGAATAAGCCTCAACTAACAAAATCTACAGGAAGCATAAGCCTGGGAATGTTTAGTCCTTAAACTCATTGACAAAAAATACCCCAGTAGATATGATTCTGCTGCTCTGAACAGAGTGATTTAGATCATGGAGAGAATGCTTTGTTCTATAGAAAAAGTGAAAGTGGTTGGAATTTGGCTGCTATTCCTGTTACTACAGGATGGAGGCAATTCAGATGCCAGTCATAGTTAACAAAGACTCTGCTATTCTCTCATTTAACTGGCAGATCTGAGACAAAATGTGAAAGGTACTTTAGCTTGTTCAGTATTTGGAACCGGGTGACCAAACTTGGCTTCTGTTGTAACACAAGATGTGGTGGCCTTCAGAATTGTTTTAAAAGTAGCCTATGTTGGGAAAATGTTTTTAATACGATAGGCAACATTTGAGACCAAGTTACCAAAACATTGCTTCTGCTATAATACATCATGAAGTGGCCTTCAGAACTGATTAAAAGGTAGCTTATGACGGCAGCTCCATTCTTCCTACAAAATGAACTGGTGATCTTTGATGCGGATGTCACCACAATTTGTTCGGTTAACATCTCAAAGACAGAAGAGCTTTATACATTTCCTCCCCGACCTTCCCTCCTTCTTCTTCCACACACACAGACACACATTCACACACACACCTGAAAAGATACAACACAAGAAAGGAAGACTAAAACAGCAAAACCAAATACAATGGAGATGACCGCTTCAGCGATCTGCTGGCTGTCCTGTTGGCACAGTGCTGAAACCAAAGGCAACGGTGGCCAAACTCTGTCGATTAAATGTGCGGAGAAATGAAATGACCATAAAAAAATCAATGGAAGGAATTTTATTTCAAAGAAACAAAGGTTGTTGACTGATACAATGCTAACTATTTCCAAAAGTCTCCAATGCCGTTTTAGAAAACTCCAGGTTCTAATTTTGAAGCCTTGTTCGCCTACACCCTCTCACACACAAAAACGTTATAAGCTGCTTATTTGATGTAAGAAAAATGTAGAAAAAAACCATTTAAAGATAGCTGCTGTACTTTTCAAAATTTGATTTGTTATTAGGAACTAGCACTGAGAAAGATCAGCACTTGAACTATCATAGAATGAGTAAAACTTTTCCTGTACAAAGTGGATTAACCGATTTGTGAAGTTAAAAAGTTGTACTCATTGTATTTACAAAGAATAAAAATATATTGAATTTAAATTACTTTCCGGTGTTCTTTTAACCATTGTCCTTAATCAGCTTCTTTCACTGTCCCCTACTTACCAGGGAATAGAAATATTCTTTACTAAAACGGATTGCCCTGTGGAGTTTCCACCATCAATCTTAAAAACAGATTAGACAAACATTAAAGTAGCTTAGGTGACCCTGCCTTGTGAGGTCCTGCATAGAGCTACTTTCTGTAATCCCAATAAATAAATACCAGGTGAAAGGTTTCTGTCTCAAGAAGGTGACATGTAGCTTTTTCTAGGATCCAACACTAAGTGCATCAGAGGTCTACCCCAGTATGTGCATGTTATTGCGATTTTTAATATTGGTGAACTGTGCAGCTAACAAAAGGTGATGGCTACAAAAACACTGCTTCAGTTAAAGACTGAGGTTTTATTAAGGTGTCTAACTGCATAATCACACCAAACACTCCCAGTCAACAGAACAATTTGGCAATAGTAGGAGGGAAATGTATTGTTCATATGGCAATGAGCAATTGAAGAACCATGCATGCTAAAATGACAGGTGGAAATATACTGTGTGTATTGATGGCTCATTGGTTTGCAGTGTCAAGGAATATAGGTCACAAGTGAAACCCTAGCTCTGTTGACTTCCAAGCTCAAAAATCTCACATGTTTCAGAGGTCAAAGTTTTAATCCCAGCTCTCTTCCATTTGCAGTCTGCTGGGTCTCACATTCTATCTTTTCCAAGATAGATAGACCATAAATACACAAGATGAGTCACAGGCTATGTGACCTCGAAGTATCTTCTATACCAACTAGCTTGGAGCACTTAAACATACGCTTAACACAGAGCACAGCACATTCTTAGAAAGAAACCAACAAACTCTTTATAATCCATTCTTCCTGTACCTGTAATAATCTTCAATCATTTTCTGCTCTCTACACTAAAAAGAACCTGATAGGGCAGAAAAATCAATTGTGGTTCTCCACTCTGCGACAATTCCATTTATGAGCTACAGAAGTAGAACCCAGTGCTGCACAGAATCCATCACAGAATGTTCATTTCAATAAGATTCATGCTGCTGGCCCAGAGCAGCAATAAACATGAACTGCATCCACCCTGCTAGGCAACCAGGCAATCACAGCCTGCAGTCTCTACATCACCCAGGCTAGAGGACAAAACAGGGTGTACTGGCAAAGCAGGCAGGGCAATGGGACCACACCCATATCTCATCCTCTTACCTGCAAGACCTGGCCCAGCTGCAGAGCAGACTCACTAGCTGGGAACAATGCCCAGACCCCTATGGTTTAGGCACAGTTAATTTCAGCCTGTATCTTGCTCAGACTATACATTGCACTGAAGCACAACCAGTTACACTGCACTAGAATTAGGGTCTCTAGCTAGCCTTGAAGGACTGAAGGCTAGGTGAGATCCCAGAGCACTATGCAAACACCCTGTCATTCTAAGAGACTAATGCACCAAAGTCCTCATTTTGAAAATAGGAACACTTTAATGTCAAGCATCCAGCTTTTCCCTCTTCAGCTTAAATATTTTGGTTCTTTTCATGGCGAATGAACAGAGATTGTGCCATCATCTTTCATGTTTACGATGTGGCATTTACTTTGATTTCTGAAAGAAGCTTCTCTCAGAAAATAACATTTGAGAAAAGGAAAATAACTTACTCTGTATCTAAACCTACATAATGAAACCTCAATACATTTAATCCCTCTTTCCCCCTTTTCAAGAACAACTCAACTTTTAGGCATGATTCAACAAGGAGAGGGAAATTTGGAAATTATTTACATTATCAAAAACATCTTGAAAAGCAACAACCCTGGGCTGCAACTGGACTATCTGTTTTGCTCCTTGGTTTCATGAATAGAACCAGTTAGAGAGGATCAGCACAGTCTCAGTTAAGTATGAGGTTTCTACCTAAATTTAAATTATTCAGAGCAATTATTCAAACATCTATCTATTCAGTCTAGCTAATCACTAGTACTATGTGTAATCCAGTCAGCCACCACTGACTTGTCAGTTCAATCTTTTACATTCAGATTTCTATAAATGAGGTTAATGGCCTTAGTTAAAAGAAGCTACTAATTTTGCCAGCAAGTCTGTAGGATGCCCTTTACAGAGATAAGTGTCCTAAGAAGGAAAAAAGCAGCAGAGTTGAGTCTAAGCCAACACGTAGCTACCAAATAGCAGAAAACACTAGATTGCTACTAGAGTGTTCTGGAATCTGCTGTCCAGAGCATCTGGATAGGCAACTTCTCTGTCACATTTGGAAGATTAAGGAAGCTTCTCTAGCTCACTTCCTTCTCGTATAAAAGACAACTTCAGCAGTGCTGCCTGTGAACTGCAGTTCAGCTATCCAGCACCTGCCTTGCACCAGTGGTCAAACCGGCACAATGCTACAGCTCACCCTTCCTTTAGCATTCAGGGAAGTGTCTATGATCATATCTTACAGCAGACTTGTATGACTTCATGTTCCCAATTCTATTTGTAGAGCAGAGCTATTTTAATCCAGGAATGATGTTATAAGATATGTAAACATTCCTTTCTCTATAGGATGGCATAGTTTTCACTAGTTAGTTGAAGCTAGATTGATGCTTCTCATGCTGGGTAGAAAGGTACTCTTTTCCCAAAGTTATTAAAGTCACAGATCTGTTGACTACCTACCATGAGTGGTATTCCAACTTTGGCTCCACAACACAGGAAGAGCATTTTAAACCTTTACATGTTCTTTAACACTTGCAGAGTGAGTGCCAACATCTAAGGGTACTTAGTGCAGGCTGTTAGTGATACACAGCTACACTGAGGAAGAGCATCACAGAGAGGTTGTAACACCAGTTCCCTTGGCATAGTCAAGCCCCTCCTCCTCAGAAAGCATGAGACACTCCACACTCAAGGTCAAGAGTGACAAAACACTTGAAGTGCATTTTCACTTTTATTTCAAAACTTTAGACAAGTTACTTTAGTATATAAATTCAATTTTTTCCTCTTACAGAATATAAAGATAATTCCCTCATTACTTCAGTATAAAGTGTTTTACAAGCTTGAAGACAATTGCATAAGTGTTTCTCATACAGGATATCAGAAATAAAGCAGTCTTTCTACACACATTCAGACAGGTGACTATCTCAGAAACAGCATAGCAGTTTAGTCAAATACAAGTGAACACGTGACACTATAGTTGTGAAAGTTCAAGTAAGGCCAAGTCAGTAAACATTGTTAAGTCATTGCAAATAATAGTGGAAAGGTTTGTGAGACATTGAAGGGGTGGATGGTTTCATAGTATAATACTCTTAAATCAAGGATTCAAAGGGATTTAGCTAGAAGACAAGTGAGTTCTTAAATGCTATAAAGCATATGCAAAGACCAAGCAGTGTACTGGTGTTAGTGGAGACTTCATGCCTGTTCATCCTCAGCATGCTAAGACAAACTACAACCTCTTAAAACCAAGCATAAGAACCACTAATATTTGAGGAGATGCTTTTAAAATTCAAGTATGTCTTATTTTGGATGGTGTGTAGTTTTTATCTATTACTTCATCTTGTAAGAACATGTGAAGACAACGCTCATTCTGTGCCAGTGGGTGGCCTGCAACCCTGGAGAGGAAAAAAACAAGCATTAGTGTGAACCAATTGAGCCTACTTGCAGCTATCCTGCAGATCAAGGTTTTGTACCAATAACCTATTGTTCTGCACTTGGGCATAGATCCCACTTTCACTTCACCGTTGGCAACTAGAACGCTTTCTAGCAGCAAGATTTATCACACTTCTCTAGATGAAGGTAGTCCATAGGAAGTCTGAGCTACCTCTGATCCCTTGGAAGCATGTTACATCATCTGTCACCTGCAATTGATGGGTCTATCCAAGTAAGTGCTCATTCTAGCATTAGGAAATCTAGAGCTAAGAAAGGCAAGAGGATTTTTTTGAAAAAAGTCTTAACACCTTTGTCACGGGACACCCTTCTAAAAGCCACTTATCCCCTCAGTTGTCAGCGTCATGAGCAGCAGCTTGTCCCGGCAGAGCTGAAGCCTGGCTCCAGCAGGGGGTGCAAAGGATTCCCGAAGGCTCGGGCACTGCTCCAGACAGAGACTCCCCGGCGTCAGTGTCTGGCCTGTATGGGCAGCACTGCACACAGACAGGGGGTACTGGCCCTTCTGCTCACTGCACATGTGGTAGCCTGCAAACACAGGAGGCAGAGCCTGCCTGTTCTAGGGGACACCAGCATCTCTACTGTTGATTTAATTTAAGCTGAAAACCCATCCTTTTAACAGTAAAGGAGCTGAACTTGAATGAGGAGACACTCACAAACTTGGAAGAAAATCTCAAGGTACTGCACTTGAACCTTTAAAATACTATGCAGACTCCTGTGTAGGTAAAAATCCAGAAAAATCAGACAACTGAAAGTTCATCATTTATGGACAAGAATACTTAATGCAGTTTGGTTTGAAAAAACCACATCCAGTTAGGATGTTCAGACTTCTTCCTTTAGGAGAGAAAGTCCTCCACCATCCCCAGGGCAGCTTGTGTAAGCCTTGTGGCCTCTGAATCTGTCAGAACAGTCCTATTCATAAGGGAAGGCAGCTGGTTGAACACGTGCAATACATATTCAGCTCCAATGGCTCAGCACCACTTCCAAGCACCTCTGTGCATCTTCTCCAAATTTATCTATTAAGTGTTTCTTTCACCACAGAACATACTCACTTGGCACTGAGGAAGCTATAATGAGGAAGCTGAGCTCTCCTATTCAGCATTGATGGATTATTTCAAGTGCAGTTATAAAATGTATCAATCTTGCCAGGTTCTAGTAAAAGGCCAGCAGTCTCAAGCACTAGCTTACAAGGATGACAGTCTAGAGTAACTGGTTTGAGTTTCTTACTCCATTAGAATGATGGGCACTATCATTTACTGGTGTTAAACTTCAAGGAAAAGATATATAGGAGAGGATGACACAGCAATAAATTTCTTCTTCAAGAAGGCCTGAAAATTTGTGGCTGAATTGCAAGACTAGATCTGATCTCTGATTCAGCTCTTGGTTTCACAGGAATACCTCACTCTGCATTGGCTTTCCCTCAATATTTTTCACCAAGATGACCCTTACATATAGCAGCTACTCCTTCAAGAATTTTCATGTATCTCAAAGTCAGGTTGGGGCAGACAAGAGTGTTGAGACACAAACACCCTTGTGAATGTCACTCTATATAGTATTGATGGTGGTGCCAGCAAACTGGCCCAAGAGAGCTGACTCAAGCTGCACTGCTGTGATTCAGATTTTACATCTAGAGGGACAAAACTTCTCAACAGCATCTATCTCACACTCCCAAGTATTAAGAACTAGTGTCAGTGCACCAAGATTTTTCTTTGTTCCAGTGGTATCAGTTATCTGAGAGACTCTTTAATTCCAGAAGCAAAGATCAGCTTTGATTGGGCAATGATGTGAATGTACAGTGCAAAGGACCTTCAGGTCAAAGTTCACTAGTGCCCAGCGTATTTGGCAGAAGCCTTAAAGCTTCTACGTGGTTCAAAACTTTAGTAACATTTATTTAATGAGTTGGTCATGCCATCAGAATATACCAATGAATTAAACTGCTATGATTTGTGCCTGGAAAGCCTTATTCCAGATGTACTCAACACTGCCACTACATCAGTATCTACATTAATCTCCTTTTATGTTTCAAAGGAGGAAAAATTAACCAAGAAGTTTTACACTTCCACAAAATCAATTTATCACTTGCAGTAGGACTGAAAAATGGAAACTGATACACTGGCTATTCCATTTCTGTCAGCTATATGGAGCTTTTCAGAGAGTCAGGATGAGTGTTTCACATCAGCTGCTTCCATGTACATTGCTAGACTCAGCATACAAAGCTTCCAGTAAGTGCACTTTTTCTCCATTTAAGATAGAGTTCCAAGTCTGCATGGATAAAGGCTGTACTTTATAGTCATGACTGCCTTGATTTTACAGCATTAAAAAAACCCAAACACATTCCATCTTACTACTGGATGCCTTGGAAGTTCATTCCACTTGTCTTTGAACAACAAAAAGAGCAGTCTGAAGCACTTTACCTGTTCAGAACCATTAGCAATACTTCTAAAATGAGTTAAGAAGCAACGATGTGAAGAAAAATTTCAGAGATTTCACGTGGTCACACTTATTTGTACAGGACAGACAGTTTCAGTGAACCAGTCCCTTGCAACTCCAAGACACGTGCCTGACCTGAGGGTAACTGACAAAGCACCTTTTCCTAAGCTCTGGTTAGCTCATAGGCATCCTCTGTTCCTGTAAACAGCATTACTATTGAACAAGAATAGAATGCCAGGGGAACTGACAGGCTTGAACTCCCCGAGGGATGCTCCCATATCCAGTTGGTCGGAACAGCAGTGACTCCAGGGACCAGAAGAGTTGGTTAACTGACAACACTCCTTACCCACTGTTTGGATCCACACTGTTAAAAAGATTGAACCAGCTATTCAGGTCAGTGTACAGACAGTGGTTAGTAGTGTCAGATGGTGGAAAAAGAATCATAAGACTTTGTTACCATAATTTCTGCTCACCCTTTGAAATGCAGGGACAAAATCCAAAGTGTCTATTTCAAACTATGTGTGCATAACTCAAGTAGTGTTTTTACTTCAGAATCTTCAAAAAGATTCTCAGGATGGTTAGAGAAAATATGCACACAACCTGATAATACCTCGCATCTGCAATCAAAGTAAACTGCTGTAAGCCCACTGTAAGCTCTACTGTCCACCCAGTTGGAAGATAACTTTCCAGAAATTATAAAGTAGAATTATTTTGAACACTATAATTTTAGTAGCAATTTGCATAAATTAACAACAACAGGAATTTCAGCTGTTCAGGTAAGCACTAAGATATCCAAACTAAACATGGGATGAGTACTGTTAGTACATCCTGCTGTAAGATTATGTGCAAGTTAATATTCTGAACCCAGTGCACCCTTAGGAGCATTAGTAGCTTCAATTCAATTTTCCAGGGCTGAGCTCCAGGTTTGTCTCTAAGTAACTAGATCGAACACTTACTTGTTTATGAATTGTTCAAGAGCCTGCTTCCTTTCTTCTATAAAGGAATCATCAAATATACCATCATCTCCTCGGAAGGGGAGCTGACGGAGAAGAGCTTTTCCTGGTAGAGGTGGTACCACAACCTGAAAGATTTACAGAAGTGTCCTTAAGTGCAGCCTGTAAGCAAGTTCATCCACCTCTTCCTCCTAAAAGACCCAACTCACCAATCACATTCCTAGTGAAGTACTAAACCATGAGCAGAGATTAACAGTCCCTGCCCACACAAGTAAGCTGAAATCAAGTAGTTTATCTCTGAATTAACTCAAAACTATTAGAAGAAAAAGCCTCTGGCATTGCAGCATTGAGGCTTGATAAAAAGACTGACACAATTGTTTATTTCTGGGCATTTTCAGCCACAGTATCTGCTTTATATGATACAGGCTTTATAACAGCATGAAACATTTCAGCATCATGACTCTTTGTATATCTATGAAGACTTGTATTTACTTTTCACTTTACTCACCTTGCTTTCTCTTTCTAGTTCATTCCTTAGCCATTCAAAGTCACTATATCTTCTTCTGACTGTAGATTCTTTCAGTTTGAAGATAGGTAGATTTGTCTGAAAACCAGAACACGAGCTATTGATTAGACAAGTTTTGATAAGCAGAAGCAAGAGCCAAGCTGTTAAGTTACACATTAATTCCATTTAAGCAACAACAGCAGTATTGAGAAACACTCAAGATACAGAAATAGAGATAAGGTTCTAAGGTAGATGAGTAAGCTGTGCCTCATAGCTATGAGCCTCATTTATATGGTATCCCAGTTACTGGCATTTTGTCATCATATCACCAAGCAGAATATCTGATTTGCTGGCCACTGGAGATGTTTCTAAGGTTGCAGAAGCATCTGCTCTTCTTACTGTCTCAGAAGCCAGATTCCCAATATATACAAAATTGGGGATGGAGAGGGAAGGGGGAAGAAACTCATATTCCACACAAGTTTCTCTTACTGTATTCAAGGTAATGTTTCAAATATCAGCACAGAACATTAACCAAACTTCCTGTACTCTTCTACTTCCTTATACAACACGGCCTCCAACATCTTCAAAAGCAAAACCTTTAAGTCTTACAGTGAATCCAGGACTGTGATGAAATTTGATAGCACAGGCTGCCAACTTCGGGTAGCTGCAAAAAGCCAACAAGGCTAAGATGCACTACAACATTCAGTGCTGAGGTGATCAGACTGTTAGACTACATTCAGAGTTAAAGCAAGCAGTGCATGATTAGGGACGGCTTTGCTGAACAAGGCTAGGAAGCAGCATCCAAACCTAACACCCTTGAAAGGGACATCATATGGGAACAAGGTTATAATGCTGCACAAGATCATGTGAAATACACAGGCAGCCTGCTACAAGTAGTTATACTAACTTGTGTGAGAGCCTGCATTACTTCTGTTCATTCTCAGGGTGCAGCCTTATCCCACTTTTGCAATCCAACTCACATGTTATTTTAAAAGTAGACACTGAGAGAGTCCTCTGCTAATGACATCCTGGCTAGAACACTGCAAAATTGTTTCTAGGAGTGACGACCTCTTAAAAGTAAGACTACGAGCCTGCAATTACCATACCCAACCAGAAGTCACAGAATAATGCCTGCTGTTGTCAGACTTAAAATTCACCAACAGTCATCATACACTTTCAAAGAAGACTCTCAAGGAACACCCTGGGAAGCTGATGTTCACTTGGGACAGTTACTTCTAGCTTTCCTGATGGCAGATGCACAGTAGTAATTCTCAGCTACAGCCTTTTAATTTTTGTTGTTTTGGTTTTTATCTTGTAGGCCATCTAACTCAGGATCTGCCCACTGTTTGAGGATATACCCCTGAACAATACCATTTGTAGCATGTTATGCTTAGGCTATCACAACTGAATAGTTTTGGCTGCTCAAAACAGGTTTAATTGCAGAGATATTTTCCTGCACTGGGCAGGTCCATGACTATGGGTCATTGTATTGCTGCCAGCCAGTACCAGATGTCACACAAAAGTACTTGATAAGTTAGTTGTGTACTTTCACATTATGCAAGCTAGTTCATAATTTACAAGTAATAAAGTATAGAACAATATTTTGTTATGGTATCTTATTGCTAAATGTTTAAAAGCATTCAAGTTCTCTTTCCCAGGTAAAATATTGCTCATTGTGCTAGTGACTAATAATAAAATCGCATTTAAGACTTATGTCAGAAGCCAGGCTTTAGAAATAAACACTCTTGTCTCAATGGTAAGAATACTCTACTCAAGAGTGAATACAGCTGGGTTCCCCAGAGTGCATGAAGGAGATTCCCAGAAATTAAGTACTGGATTAGTTTCCTCTGCTTTCAGCTATTGTTTTTTAACCAAGTTCACCATTACACATTACAACATCAACTCTTTGTCAGTGTCCCAGGCAGAAAGTCCTTTAAAATATTGAACATACAGGTTCTCACCTGCAGAAAATATTCATTTCTCCTCTCAAGTGACTAACAAAGGGATTAGAACTAGATAAAAGCAAAAAAAACCCTGGAGTTCCCAGGTCTCCAGGAACTCTTTTCATGCTTCTAGGCTTGAAGTCTATAAAGTTAATCTCTAAAAGACGTATCATACTTACAGGTACAATGTGGGGGTAGAAGTGTCAATTGAGCTCACTTTACCTTCTACATTCCCTTTTGAACTTTTGACATGCTCGCTCAACACGCAAGTTGGAGAAAAGAATAGAGTTCTTTGGTTTCCTTGTGAGTTGAAAAATCTCAAATTTTGATCATAAGTACCTTTTCAGATTGAAAAGAATGTCAAAAGGCATCAACTAAATTAGGTTTCTTGCAAGTTACAACTTGACAACTATATTCTAAAACAAAGTACATGTTTGCTGTCCTTTGGTCTAGATATGAACTAGAGTTATCTGTTGGATCAATTTCTAAACCTCATGTTTCTTTAAGCCCAGAAACTGCAGAATTCTCCTTCCTCTAAAATTAAATACTGATAGAGCAGTGTTCCTAAGGTAAGCAGCTGTTAGGAAGGATCTATTTAAAAATGCAATTTGAGTGTCCTCTTTTATACTGCTTAACCTATTTACACCTTAGGTCCCTATTTTTAATTCAAGCGATATTCACATCTGAAGTTACTGCATGTGTCTTTGCCACTAAGGGTTATTGCCCTGTTTGAGCAGACCACCCTTTTCTTCAGTAAGATGGGCTTCTGCATGCCCTACTGCCTTCATCTCCCATGGACAGACAGTTTTCATTAAGCAAGTCAGACACCTCCTGAAGCATGGGCTTTCACTGAACAAGAATGAAGGAGACAATCCTGAAGAGTCAACAGAAACTTTCATTTTCTATTAAATTGTCATTTCAAGACCATGCAGGCTATCAAAAATGTTATTCTCTCCTTGACATATTATGTTGAATTATCCTTGTTTAGTCACTAAAGTGTCACCAGCTATTCTGAGCACTTTCAGGGCTTTGGTTGTCTGCTAAAACAGCGACAAAAGTAAGGCACAAAACTTGAAGGCAGGTTAGTTTCATTTTTATGAGCATTTGTGCCCATGCTCATTCAGCATTATAATGTCAACTTTCTGGCCTGCTGAGCTGCTAAGTCTACTATCACAAAACTCATGACCCAGTTTGGAACAGCCGCTGGAGCACAGCTCATTCCTGTGATAATTTCGGCATCAATTCTTTCTTCCGTAGTGTAATAATGATACCATTTGTTGAAAAAAAAACCCAAACCAACAGTTTCCTTGTCCAAAACCATGCTGCTTAGCAGTTTGAATGCAAGCCCTCAACCTGAAAGGATTTTGCATCACCCAAGACATTAGACAACTGAAAGTCACTAGTCAGAACTGCAGATAAAGCATTGCTACAGAAGGACAAACAAACCAGTTCTGCAGAAGTCCCACACAGCCCAAAATCCTAAGCCATAGAAAGATACCAAGTCAAGACAGATTTTGTGTAGCACTGTCTCTTTATTTGGCTGTATGTAGACACCATTAGGCTTTCTCTGACAACTGTCAAGTAGCCTGTATTCTGCTGGGGCAGTTAATGGCCGGTCAATACACCAGAATAAATATTGTCAAAACTGGTGCCAAGTTACATTACATAATTAAACAACAGGTGACAAACTCAGCTCCTTAAGTCACTCCTGCATTTCTCCACTCAGATGCCAAACAAGTTTCTACAGTCATTTGGCTAGTGCTCAACAAACTAGAAATGGGAAGCAGTGGTTCCTTGCTAAGACTTCAGGCAAAATCTGTGTTCACAGTAAGCATGTTTCTTCAGCTTCATTTATGCCACCATCACATATTCAACTTTGAGTTCAACTCAAAGTTCAGGAGATTTTTAGTTTACCTCAGAAGCAAATGATAGTCCTAAGACAGCAGCTTCGATAACCAGGAAACAGCCTTCCAGGTCTTAATACAGTCACTCCCCAAGCTGTGCCCAGTTAGAAGCTGAAAAATTGTTTCTGTATGCAAGTGAAGAGAATTTCACAAGCAGAATGCAAGTAGTTTGAGACTAGTCATTACTGTCCATTCAGCTTCAGATACAGTCATCCAATGCAGCCATTCCAGTAAACAAATTATCTTAAATGCAGGAGGAAAATTTATTAGGAAAATTTATTACAGTAATTTATTAGTTTATAATTAGTTTAAATTAATAAAATAATTCTAAGTATTTTTAAGTCTTTGTTTTTAGACTAGCTTATCCACTGAGTGGAAAAACTCTTGCAAATAGTCAGACTGAAAATTTGTTTCCAGACATAAATGCAAATAGCATTTGGGTTCCTTCAAAGAGCATGTTGACACTCCACAAGATTGTATGACACTGCAGCCCAGTCCATCCATGTATAACAAGAACTAACTGCCCAGATGTTGTTGCTCAGCATAGTTGAGGTAAATTTGGTTAATTTCTTCACCTGCCACCATAACACTCAGCAGCAGCACTGCACTGCCCATCTCCCACTCCTAACAGACTGAGAGTAAAGCTGCACTGTTGCCACAGCACCTACTTCGGTGTCATCTTTTCAAGCAGGTTATGTAGCCTTGAGAGAACTCCATTTTCATTAAAATAGAGTGAAAAAGCACACAGCTCACTTTTGATAAAAGTTTGTGGCTTTGACTCTCAGAAGCGAAATTCAAGCATCTTGACTGTCTCATGCAAGCTGTAATCTTTGTCAAGAGCCTACACCCTCTGACTGCATTTACAGTCAAAGGGAGCTCTGGGGTATCACAGTAAGTAGCATTCAGGGTGGATAAAAAAAAGTATTATGATTTTCTTAAATAAGAGCCTGCTGTCCTTGAGTACAAGAAACTGGCTCCAGCAGCCCGCTGTTATTGCAGAAACCTTGCCAGCAGTTTGTTTCCTTCCCGACTCAACAGAAGCAGCTACCTCTCAATTTCCTACAATTATAAAAAGCAAGAAAGAAGAAAAACATGCTTTAACTTCAGTTTCTAGAAGTTTAGATTTTTGCTGGGATATTACTGAAGGAAAGCTTCTTTCCCCGCTGCAAAATGTCTACTGGAGATTGTTATTTTTCTGAGTTTCAGTCCTTTTCATCAAAACAGAGTTCTATCTCCCTTTTTCTCCACTTGGTGTCCAGATCTACTGAAGGCACGTCATATTAAAAAAAAGAAAAAAAAAAAAAGAAAAAAAAAAAAAGAAAAAAAAAAAAAAAAAAAAAAAAAAAAAAAAAAAAAAGAAAAAAAGTTAAGAGAACACTGAAAATTCTGACCATACAAGTTTTGAACAAAGCTGACTTAAACTATACAAAGAACTTTTGCACTTGCCACTCTGAGTACTGGAGATACGGAGCCAAGATGTTTTTTACCTTAAAGACTAAGGCAGTGAGATCCTAAGAGCAACACAACGACAGAGACTATCATAACCTTTGCCAAACCCAGTGCTTTGAGTCCAGAGTTGCGCTCTGAAAAATGAACATAAATACAGGGGATGCCTGTATTTTTGCCAAAACTCATGTATCATCTCCTGAACAAGTTCAACAACATCATAAACAGCTGAAGTACAGTGTACCACAGTCAAAGACTCTAAATAGGGTGAGTCAAGAAAAAGAGATTGATTAGTGATTCTTGATTCTTGAGGTTCCATGCTCAGATGCCAAAGATAAAAACTGAAGCCTGCATTGAGGACACATTTGGAAAAAGGCTTCTGCAATACCTAGACAGAACTAGTAACTATATCAGGATTAGCAAGTCAAAGCCTCCTGTGAAATACCAAATATTCATTTGAAATAGAAGTGATTGCTGCTTCTGCACAATTCAAGGTATAACAGCCATACGGCTCTGATTGGACCTACTGTCATGTTTTTACTCATTCCTCATTCGGAATGACTGAAAAGGGATCACATTAAGTTGATGCTTTAGCATCATTACTGACATCCATCAAGTACAGTCAAATGGGGCTAAAAAAATTCCAGTGAACTGCTGCAGTTGCTAAATTTTTATCAAAAATTTAGCTTCTGATAAGATTTGTGAGCTAGAGACTGTCTAGCATCCCTATACTTCAAATACGCAAGAAAAAAATCAGTAATTTAACTAGTTTAAAAGTGGATCTACTAAGTAGCAAAAAATTCTCTTCATATTTCCAGTTTTATTGGAGCAGTAACACTCTTAAGTAGCCACTAAAAGCTACAGAAAGGCTTCCAACTCCTGTTCACTAATCTGCAGCGTATCTTAACACTTACAGGGTGCTACATAGTTTTAGGCACATAGAATTATTCTCTAAAGCTTTATTTCCAGGTCTACAGGTGGCTTTGAACCACTTAATATATAGCTTCATTTTCTTCTGGATTTTAGAGTAAAGCTGGTATACACCAGCTTATAGTTATACTTTCAAATAGGCTTCGTGGCCAACATAAACTCTACTGTCATATGGGAGAATCTTCTGGGGCATAACAGAGATTTTGAATTGGATTCTCAAAAAATAACCACAGAAGGAACATTTCATGGACCTGTCTTCAGCTGGTAAAACACTTGTTTTTATACCTTGACTAGAATGTATTGGCTTCTCCATCCGTTTTACATTAGAAGCTAAAGCAACAACAGCAACTTCAGACCCTTCACTCAGTGCTACAGCTTCACAGGGTATTGCATTATGTGCTTGTTAAAACAGCCTCCAGTAGTGCAACAGGCATTGCTTTACCAAACCAAAAAACTTTAAATAAAATACTTCCCTTACTGTTAGAAGACATAAACCCCTGCTGCATCATTTATTTCTCTGGATGAAAAGCAGCAGAGACCAGACTGCTCTAAAGTTCAAGCTGACACTTTTTCAGCAAGCCATCTAAAAATAAGCACATATCAAAACTCCCTGGCATCACATGCCTACCTGGATCACAGCCATCTGTCCTACAAAGATTAGTCATTGTTCCATTTGATTTGGTCTGTTCTGCGCTCTACTAGAGTGCAATCTTAAAACATGACAATCAAGGCCTGCACTGTATGCACTAAAATAAAAGGAGTGTAAGCCACCAGTTAAACTAATATACTAATAAGAATATACAGAGACTTGGTTATTTTATTTACACAGTAACAGATATCAATGCCAAACTAGTTCACTACCTTTGGACCAGCCTCTTGAACCTAGTTTAATGACAAACCTCTACAGAAGAAAACAGTTGCTCAAGAGTAAATCTTCCCTTGCTTTGGAAGTTTCTTTCATCCAAGCCATTCTACTTCTCTGTCTCCCTAGTCAGTGTCCTTGGAAATTCTCAGCCTTGCAGTTATCCTTTTCTGAATTACTGCTTGAAGGCACAGTTAATGTTTGTGAGGGTGCAGTACCCAGGCTGTAGAACAGAAAAACAGACACCTGAATCACCTGCATTTTTACTCTTTGTAGGAGTCTGAAAACACGTGAATGGTAGCAGTGTCTAGAATGGGTTTTAAAAGCATAATTTACTACAGTTAGAGCAGACTTGCAGTGTTATGCAAGATTTGTAGTAGTAGAGAAATAGAGAATTACTGCTGATTATGCATCCGTAAACACATCCCCACTGAGTCAGTGTTTAGTCATGACTCCACCACAACCGTATAATGCTGAAGCCAACTACAGGAAGGGCAGATTTGATTCTTTTTGTGGTGGGGGAAGAATTGGCAGCTTCAAACCCTGCCAAACATGAAGGGCAGGACTTTTGGAACTGCTCAAGGACAAAACATTTCAAAAACACATTCAAGAGCACCTCTTTGCAAAACATGGCACAAGACAAGTGCTTTCTGAGCACGTTTCACTTTCAGTTCATTTTCTGTCTTACTCTAACTTGATCACACCAGTCAGACTTCAATCAGTTAATCACAAGTCAGACCACTATAAACATGCTGAAAGGTAAATACTGTATCCAAACTAGGTCTTGAAAAAATTGGTCAAGGGGAGAACAGCAACTCAAAAGCAACTCGAGTTTAGCATACTCAGATAAACTTCCCCAATGCTTTGAAAGCAATACTATTCTTAATACTGCAGGCACTTCACAGCCTGTGTATTAATTTCCTTCCCCACACTGAACCTATACAGTAGAGCACCCCTGCAGATCTACAGAAGTCTTTCTGCAGAAGATACAGGAAATCTGACTGGTGCTCTAAAGAGCACTGGTACCACCCAACTATTGCATTTCACAATGGAAGCACAGCAAGACATTCCCCTTCTACACCTCAAGACAAGCAATTGCACTAGGGATTATCAAAAAGCCAAGCTTTGCCTTAGTCCCAAATTTAATAATACTGATTAGATGCAAGAGGCCATTGAACATTAAAGAACAGAGCTAAGATGGCAAAGGATTTTAGTTTGGCTTTGGTTTGACAAAAAAGAACTCTTTAACTACTTGGACTAATAGCTCCTGTAACAGGTACTTTATTATACTAATATCAGTTTGAATATCAGTGACTTCTCTGCAAGTTCTCACTAATAATAAACAGCTGATTTAACCTTTCGGCCTAGGTGACAAACCCAACCAAAATGGGCAGCACAGAAGTCACTTTTACTTCTACAGAAACAAAACCAGATGAAATAGTGGTAACTGTTTCCAGATCACTGAATATTCTGAATTCGAAGGGATCCACAAGGATCACAAAGTCCAAGTGAATCTTAAGTGAACAGCCCTTACAGGGATTGAATCCACAAGTCCGGTGTTACTTGGCACCATGCTCTAACCAACTGAGCTATTCTCAGGGCTGCCAAAGGGATATTTCCCCAAGTAGCAAGTTCCTGGCTACCCATATGCTTTGTTGACAGTATTCTAACCAAAGTGCTTATCTCCTATGGTGCTGCCTTTACAATGGGTGTACGGCTGTGACGCAGCCACTGGATCAGAGTCAGCTTGTAAAGCTTAAGTCTTGTCTCCTTAAAGGATTTAACAACTGAAGCTATTGCACAGAATCTGCTTGAGCAAAGACCTTCCTTTTGACCCACTTATCAAGAAAACTATGTCTCAATTACAGTAGAAGACAAATGATACCTGGAACTTGACTGAGGACTAAATACATGCTGTAAGATGCTAATATGATAATTGTAATTTGTTCTAGGTTTGTTTCCTGGAATTCAGAGAGAGAACTGGCTTTTAATCCATAAATAGTAACTGGTATTCCCATGCCCTCATTCAGGAGTGCTGACTTGAACAAGACCATCCTGAAAAGGTTTAATAATAAGAAGATAAGAGCTAATAAAGACTTATGAGAAACAGCATGCAGGGGTATTTACACTGCGAACTTGACTTTTGGTTCACATTCTTTCTCAAGAGGTAAGGACAGTGAAGTAGTTTACTGTATTTGTTTAGCAGGCAGCCTAGTTGATTATGCGAGTTTTAAACACCACAACACAATCACCATATTGTGATCATCTAGATACCTTCAGACGAGATAAGTACTTTAGCACGTTTTATTTCGCTAGACTAAGCACTTAGAACTTGATATCCTACTGCATTATTCCCAGCCTAGCTCACCCTAAGCCTTCACACAAAAAGGACCCCTCACCTCAGAATGGTACAAACACACTGCCTGATGCTGCTGATGGAAAGCAAATTCTCAAGCACCCTGTCAAAAACATGACCCACGCAAATTTGCTATTTTAGCACAGCAGGTTGACATTTTCTATCACTTATTTCTGAACAAGATATTTGACTTTCACTGCTAGGCTGCACTGTATTGGCACACTGCCACATTGTGTGCCTTACAGTGGTTGCTACAGTGGAAAGCTTTCTGTCATCACCTTGTCCAGCTTTGCCAAGAACAGACTGTTATTTAATGCACAGACTCAGGCTCAGAAAGTCAATACTTTGGCCAACTATCCATCTGTGAAGTAAGCTGCCCAGCTAGAAGTGCTGCATAGGGTCTACCTGCAGCACTCAGGAGTCCTTAAATGCTTCTCAAAGCACCATGCATCTACCCCAACACACAGCCACCCTGCACAGAGACACCCACTGTGACAAACCCTCCTAAGTTTCAAAACACTTCTGCCCTGCTCACGCAGTAGAGAATTGCTGAGTAGTCCACCCAATACTTTAAAGTTCCCCATCAGGCCTTCCAACTTCCACCAGAACTTGATGAGTACAGCATTACAAGAACTAAAGCATGAAGTTGTTCCACTTGCTGCTTTCCAGACAACAGATATGCCTCAGCTGCAGTACCAGTAGAAAGCTTGCCAATAAAAGCCTTGGGGAAACTCTGCAGTATTTCATACACATATGTTTTGCAAGATACCTTTTATCAAAAATCAGTTCAAGAGTCTGCTAGCAAGTTCAGTCTTTCCAAAAAAACCCCAAAGTGAAGCTTTGAGATTCAGACAAAGATAGAATTACAGAGTCTGTAAACACCATGACAATGGTACAAGTGTAATTGTCTCAACGCAAACTTGAATTTCAGCGTCCTCTCTGACAATGTTTCTGGCTTAGAATGATCTCCAGCTGCAACATAAGACTGCTGTCCTTTAGCTTTCACCAGCATTTGGCAGCAGTTAAGCCATCCATTTCTGCACATTTAACATTTTACTGTTGGTGTTCCTTGAAGACACAGCTCTCCAGGTATGATACAGGTAACTCACACCATCTTCTCAGGTTTGCTCTACCCTTACTACCAGCGCTGCTGAGGGAAACTGCACATCAGCTGCTACTTTCTTACTTTCTGTGACCACAGTTGTCAAACCACAGAGACCAGCTGGTGACCACAGTCAGCCACTCCAACAAGCAGCTTATGGTACTAGGCCTATCTTTCACAAATACAATACCACAGCAATTCACATTTGAATTCTTCCTCTGTGCTGAAATTTGTGTATAAGCAACATGGTGTGTATTCAGCTGAGAAGGAGTTAATTGATACAAGTTTAGAGAGTGAATATAATTCTGCACGACTTGTATTACCTGCTCTGTAGCCTTCCAGCACATAGAGACATAAAACTCAGTTTTACAGTTTATGGTAGCTAAGAACTATGTGTACAGCAGTGCACAACTGGAAAGGGAAGGATCAAAGAGACCGTCCTGTATACCGGCACGCACAGATGCAGGCAAGGAGGGTGGAGGATGCAATGTTTACATAGCAGTCAGTCTGGGAGGATGAACAGAGGAAGGTCACAGTACTATCACAGCGAACATTTGTTCAAATAACTCTTGGTCTTCATTACAACAGGAATCCAGAATTTTCTACCCCAAACACCCTGTGGGCTAAGACTAACCTGTCTCAAAACCTGTTTTTCTGCTTCCCTTTCTGATGAAGAACTTCAATTGAGTATTTAAAAGAACTGTTATTTTTTAATCACAGGAAATTTGACCTAATTCCCAAGGCCATATTATGGCCAAGTCCTTTTTGGATCATCTTCCCTAGATCCAGGCATCCTAAATGCTCAGTCTCATGGAAAGAAACGTCATCAGGAACTTAAGGTGCAAATACTTTCCAGCAAGGTAGAATTACATCTTTCTTCTAAGTGGATTCCTAGGGTTCTGATAAGGGCAGTGCAATGCAACACAAATCTGCAAGTTCAGTTTGACCTTACACAGAGGCCAAACATAGGCTACATGCATGTTTATTCCTCCTGCCCCATTGACACATCCTGAAACACAGAAATAGCTAGTGAGCATGACAATTTATAAGCATCAGAAATAAAGAATTATTCTCCCTAGTAGCCTTAGATTTCAGGTCATTTTGCTTTTTCAAATAAGGTTACACTAAGCTGGGGACTTAGACCTTTTAAACCAGAAAATTCATGCCAGGTTAAGTCTTGTCTGGTTAATTTTAGTGACCAAGGCAGTAGCCCTCAGCTGTATCCTTCCCTGCTATGAAAAATTCATATTGCAGAGAATGTGTGCAGGGAGACAGTGAAGCCTCACCCTTTATTACTGACTGTAACAACTGACCAGGTTCAATCAGTTGTAACAGAGTAAAGCTGTACAAGGTAGGAGGCTCAACTGCAAACTATAAAACCCTCCCATCTATAAGTATTCAGCTTTCTCAACCCAGCTTATTTCTATTTCTTAATTCATTTTGGAAATGTAGACCTAAAAGGGTTCCCTGTCTCAAGGCCCTACCAGCCACAGGCAAGGACTGTGCTGTAGACATTGCATTTTTTGACCATTCCTCTGGGCCCTGTTTATGAAACTAGAAAGGCCAGGGAACTTCACACAGCTTTTTTCAAGCTCCAGACTGCTAGCCTTTGGGGCAAGTCACTCAACACAGCCCTTCCAGCCAGGAAGGATTCTAGTATTACTACGAAGAAGTATTTGACAGCAGCACATTGCAGAAACAGCCCTATTTATTAGGCACTACAGTTTTATTTCAGATACAAAAGAAAACAGGAGGCCCTCCCCCCTACACACGCACTTCATCACTTCAGCTGGCTCTGATCTAGCGCGTGTGCCCACTAGACTTATCTACACCTTCTCTATGTACTTTTTAAGGCCGCTGGAATCCTGAACTTGACCTCCTTCTCAGGGCAGATCCACCCATATTACTCCATCTCAGAGAGTGGAGAGTTTGCTCTCCTCTATTTATCTAGAGACAGAAAAGCAATTGCTCACAGTACAGCGATATTTCAGTCTGAGGGCAAGCTGTACACAGCACAGCCGAAAGAGCACTTGTCCTTTGGTTATCTGAACCGAGCTGCATCGCCTTAGCTACCAGAAGCCCGTCACAGAGCTATCAGCCCCAGGCTGAGGATGGAGAGTCCACTGCGGCTCTGCCACCGCTGCGCACCGCAGTAGCCGTGACACGGGTCCTGAAGGGCACGGGGCGGGAGCCCGCCACGACAGCCGCACCGACACGAGAGCCCGACAGCGCCGAGCCGGCTCCCGGGCCGGGCCGGGCCAGCGCTGCCTCACCTTGACGCGGATCTCGTAGGTGGTGAAGCGGCCGCGGCCCACCCCCACCGTCTGCGGGTTGCCCACGTCGATCTCCAGGAAGTTGCTGGGCGGCCCGTAGGCGTCGTTGAGGTTCTGCGGCTTGCTGATCAGCCGCCGAGTGTCCGCGATCGTCTCGGCCATGGCGGAGCGGGCGCCTTCTCCCCTGAGCCAGCGACCGAGCCCCGAGCGCCGCCGCCTCCGCCGCCCGCGCCGCCCGACCGCCCGGCCCGCGCCCAGCTGACTGCCCGGCAACGCGCACCCGCGCCCGCCACCAGCGCCCCAAGGCACGCTGGGTAATGTAGTTCTCGGGAGCCCACCGCTCGCTCTGGCCTGGCGCAGCCGCCCGCCTTCTGAACTACACGTCCCGGCGGGCGCTGGGGGCGCGGCGCGCTGGCCGGGAGCGCTGGTTTGTCGGGCGCGCCCGTCCCCTCGGCCGGGTGCGGGTAGCGGGGGCGGTGGGCTTGGGGGGTGGCTCGACTCTTCCCCCCCGATCCTCATCCTTCGGAAAATAAAAAGACTGCGTGGGAAATGCTGTATATGCAAGGTGTTATGCAAAAGGAATCAGGCTGCTGCAAACGTAGGCTGGTGGACGTGCCCACCAAAACCTTTGTCTTGAAAAGAAAGTCTTCGGTCACTGAACCAAGCTGCAGTCGAGGTGATGGTATTGTTTGCAGTAGCCTTAAACCTTTTAAAATTTACTGCACTTTTAACAAATGACACACACTTAATAATAGTATTACCAGCGGGACCAGATTTTATGTCCTCATAGCTTGCAAAGATAAAGAATTTATAAAGGCTAGGAAAGGAAAATTGTGTTTACAAAATAAGTTATTGAAATTACTTGAGAGAGCAAGAAAGAGAATGAGACAAAGTGAGAAGCAGAGCTGACAGAATTGTTCCCTTCCAAAACATAGGGTGTTTATTTCTTATTATCTGATTAAGTAGGTGGTGTGTTAAGATAAAAGAAGTATTTCCCAAAGTAGTGCATGTTTACCGAGAACATTAGTGAATTGAAATTATACAAATCTGTTATTATTTTAAATTTTTCTGTCAGCTTGGAGGACTTCCGACTTCTAAAATATTTGTTAAAAGTACCCCTCCAATAATTAAATGCATATATCATTTTCCTTCCATCTTTTCTCATGAAAGAGTTCTAGTTGCTTTACTATCCAGGTTGAATGAGACTGTGTGAAAAGTAGCAATTTTTTTTCCAAAAGTCTGTGTAGGCAATAGGTCAAATGGCAGGCTGCCCACAAATCACATCCAAGAGACACAAAGTTAACATCTGGCAAGTTTAGTTAGCTGTTGTCTGTGTTAATAAAAAGGTAATCAGAAAGCAGAGATGATCCCAAAGTTCAAAAATAGTTCATCCCCATAACCAGTATACTATGGGTGATTTGCTTGGTAACGTTTCTGTGAATTTCCTTGTCATCAGTCTTTCAGTGTTATTTCTCCCACTTACTAGTGCGCCTTTCTTTCTTTCCACTAATAGCTGCCAACTATTCACTTCATAATTATAAACAGGAATGAGGCTGACAAGAGTTTTACAAAGCAGGAATGAAGGGAGCTTTACCTGAGTCATACTAGTTATTAAACTGGTCGTGCAGCAATGCAAGAAAAAACTCATTAATTCTACTGAGATTACATATGCATCTGGAAAAGCTTTTGTTTGTTACACAACCTATGCTGCCACATCTGACTGCAAATGTGAAAAAGAAACAGAGCACTGGTGTTGTCTTAACTGTAATACGTTGTATGTCTCCTGGCCAAGCCTGGTTTCATTATCTGTTCAAAGCAACAAAAAAGTGTCTGGTACTGGACTTTTGGGAAGTTGCTGAGTCTGTGATGAATAAAGAATTTGCTCTCATGTTGGGTAGATGCTAAGAGTGAGGCTTAAGTTGAATGCTTTTCTCACAGCACACCTTCTCAGCACCACTATTCTGTCTGCTTTTCCTATGAGGGATGACTGGTGGTGGAGAGCCTTGTGGAACCTACAGGGAGTGACTGTTCTAGTGCCCACTTGTCAGCTGGAATATAAAGGGTTGCAGTGATTTGATGAGGTGTCTCATCTCTTTTTCCTGCTGAAGTCAAATACAACTCCTCTGACCTGGGAGACAAAAGAGAAGATGCCCAGCTTCATGACTAGCGCCCCCCTTACATCACAAGAAAGCATAAATGCCACACTGGCTAATGAGGCAAGGAGAAAGAATGAAGGTAGAGGAAAAGCAGAGTCCTGAGAGCCTCTTTGTTTCCTTCCAATCCTCAGAAAATGCATTTGTTTACTGTGAATCATGTTCAAGATTTTTTTTTTTTTTTTGTGATCATGAGACTAGAGTAGTTGTATGTAGTTATATGTAGTTGTTTCTTTATGCTAGAAAGGTTCTTTTCTCAGCACGAAGGTGCGCAGAAACTCAGAAATTAAAGTTTTAATTCTGTTTCTGACATACGCTTTGGGCCAAATTTCAAATCTGGAGGGAGAGAGGTCAGCTGTGTTTGTAGGTTCAAAGATTAGATCAAGCATTTAGAATTGTACTCAATGATCCTTCTGGGTCCCTTCCAAGTCAGCATATTCTGTCATATCAGTGAAATTTGTTAAATTCTTTAAGAATCAGGTACTCAATGATTTGTTATTACAACTTGATTATTAAACTATAGATTAATAGTTTAATATTAAACTATTAATATTAAAAAAGATTTTCTGACAAAACTTCAAGTGGAAAAATGGATACCAGAATTTCACAGCATGGATCCATAGAAGCAGTGGATGATTGGATGATTACTTCTGGAATTTTGGGTAGTAATACTTTTCCAGAAGATCTTTTGTTTCTTTCTTCATTTTTAAAAAGAGTTATATTTAACAGGAAAGGAAACCAAATCATTTCATTATCCTGTTAGGGCTCTCCAGCCTTTCTGACAAGGGCCCAGGTTAGCACATTTTAGACAGCATATTTTGTCAGAACTTGTGGGGAGTGCTGACTCAGGATACGGCAAAACCCACAAGGCACTGAACTAATTGTGAAATGCCTTGTGTGGAAAAATGACTTCCTGATCCCTGCAGTAGCTGCCAGTGCTTTGAAACATGGTGCTTGAATGTCTGCATTGTGCTCCTGCCTGCAAGATAATAATATTATGCTTCTGAACATAATTTCTAATATCTACATTTATATGTACAACCATATACTGTGACCTCCTGTTCTGAGAGATTGAGTAATGCCTGTGTAGCTGAAAAACTGCAGTGAATTTCTATCACATTGAGCTATTTGAGCTGACTGAGATGCAAACTGTAACCAGATAGTGAAAAGGGCTGTAAGTCCATAATTTTGGGAACATTTGTGCGGCTTTATTAACCTGAGGTTTTATAAGCAATGTAGACTTTTAACAGCATATTTGACTATCTCAAAGTAGATGAGGTTAATGGGTGTAGAATCCAATCCCCGAGTGTTTTGACATAATCCCAGGAAAATTACTTTTGATGGTAACTGTGTTGATGAAAACTACCTGCAAAATCCATTTTTGTAGAGTAGGCTGAATGGTCAGTTCTGTATCAAAAGGACCTTTGTGTTTGGGAACCAGAGGTATTTCCCATGGTGGGAATATCTTGGAGCCTTGCAGTCAGGTAAACCCAGCCCTCCTTCTACAGAAATTCAGAATGGTTCTGGCAGAGACCCAAAGACTCTTTGACACATCCATCCCCATAGGGTTCAGCACATCCAAATTTCTAAAAGCAGTGCAGTTATACCACTAGAGGCCAGAGTAGACAGTAGACATTGGAGTGGTTTGATTTTACCCCTCATTTTTATTCTTGTTTTATTCCTGTTAGAGGCCACTTTTGGATAGCTGGCAGAGTAATAATGCAGCAGTGTTGAAAAAGTGCCAATTTAATTTCTACACAGTTTCAATGCCACATTTTTGAAGGTGGGCAAAGGCACAGGTACAGGAAATGAAGGGTACAAATGTACATCAGAATGAATCTGTACCTGTTAGAGGATATAAACTGTGGTAATCTACAGAAGTGTACTTGTTGAAAGGTCAACACCAAAACTTGCTTCTGCCAAGCGCTTACAGCCAAAGGACAGTGAGTTCCTGGGATGGACAATCCAGTGCATGGTGGCATTTCAGTTGGCCAGTGTATGGAAGGTTCATAGCATTGCAGAGGGTTTATTCATTTAGGTAGAAGATGTCCAAATAGATCCAAATGAGAAGTTTTTCTACCCTGCCTTGCATAGCAAGGTTAAGAAAAAAACAGTGACAATTTAAATAAATCAGATGTTTTTGCTGAAGATTATACTGTCATTTTCTCCAATTATTCTTGACATTTCACCCATTCATATTGTGATCTGAGTTAATAATGGAAGAAAACCCAGCTCTTGTTGCCTTGTTTATTCTTTGTTCTCAAGGAGATAAGCTGTTTATAAAGATAACTTATTTGTTATTTAAATCACTTTTACAGAATTTGTTTGTTTCCTTGTTTGAGTTTCTAAATATATTGCAACAATTGTGATGCATCTTTGAGATGTCTATTCAATTCACTATGATTTGTACTGGAATTCATTCCTAAATGGGCACAGGTGTTGATAGCTGTAATATGCTGGAATGAGTCAAAACCAATAAATGCCCAATAGAGGAAAGATGAAAGAAAATGCACTGAAAACAGCTCTTTTAGGATGTGATAAATAGGCACTTTAATTCACTACTTAATTAGCTATATAGTGCTGAAGATGTGTCTGGAGCAACTACGTATTTTAAACAGCTGAACATGTTAGAGTGTAACTTCAATTGCTGCTAATAATTTCAAGATCATAAATATTATTTTTAGAATTAGCAGTACTATTCAGGATATAATCAACTTTTGTTTGCAAGCTGTTCTATAGTTCCCTAAAGCAGCATTTTCCAATACTTTTGAAAAAAAAAAAAGGTCATTGATAGACTATGAAAACTACTTGCTCACTGTCTCATGTTGCACAGAAATTTAATGCTGGAATGGGATATAGGAATTCTGAGGTTGCAAAACCAAAGTCAGTTTAAGCACGTGCTTCGTGCTTTACCAGCAAGAGATACTTTGTTAACTATTTCTTGCACAATGCACTCTGCCGGCAACATCTCCTGAAGCCCCATCCTGACATTTGGGTGCATTTCTTACAGGAATTACAGGCTGGCCAACGAGCGAGTGTTATGATTAGTGATTCCTGAGTGCCAGTGCCCTTCCCTTGGAGTGCAGGCTTTTTGCATTGTGCCTTTCTTCTGTCAAAAGAACTTTGTAGTTGCAGTGGAGGTGCTTGGATAAGGCAGTCAGCTACCTACCAAAGGAGGAAGGTGGTCAGCATTCTCCCAAGGAGTTCTTGGGAATCCGATGTGGATATTTGAACTGATACCAAAGACAAAGTTTACTCTCTGCTAAGCAGTGAGACTGAATGAGCCTCTAGGGTTTTAATTATCTCCAGAGAAATCTGCTTTTATGTTAATGTATCTTGTTGCATTTAAAATATATGTTCATAGGCATAAAAATCATACTGAAAGACATAAAACTGATATTGCTGATGTGCAGATAGGTTATAACTCTGGCCAGGGATATTTGTCTTTAATTATATACAGATATCTGTCCTTAGTATTTTATGGTCCGTATTCTTAGAGATAAAAGCAAATAGCACAAGACAGAAATTATCAACAAATGCAAATTCAGTTGCCAAAACTCCCAGATGACAGCTGTGGCACCCAATACAGGCATGATGCAGCACAATACAAATCACAGACTCACAGAATAGTTAGGGTTGGAAAGGACCTCTGGAGATCATCTAGTCCATGGCAAGGTCACCTAGAGCAGGTGATACTGGAACACGTCCAGGTGGGTTTTGAATGTCTCCAGAGAGGGAAAACCCATGACCTTGCTGGGCAGCCTGTTCCAGTGCTCTGCCACCCTCAGTGTAAAGAAGCTCTTCCTTGTGTTGAGGTGGATGAGGATGTTGTTTGGAAACTGGAGTGCATGGGTAGGGCAGTAAGGTGTTGTGTGTGGCTCCAGGTGGGTCTGGAAAGGGGATTTGTTCTGAGTGGCTGAAGGGAGCGTGTCCCTGGGGCAGGCAGGCAGTTGGGCTCTGCAGGGGCTCCCCCACTGCCTGCAGCACAGTTTGGGGGGAAAAGAGAGGGGGAAGGAGCAAAGGACATGGACGGTGGCACAGCATGAGCCAGTGTGTGCCCAGGTGGCCAAGGACACTGGCATGCTGGCCTGTATCAGCAATAGTCAGGTGGCCAGCAGGACCAGGACAATGATTGTCTCCCTGTACTCAGCACTGACAATGCAGCACCTCAAATCCCGTGTTCAGTTCTGGGCTTCTCACTACATGAAGGACATTGTGGGGCTGGAATGAAGAAATGAAATCCTGTGTTCAGTTCCGTTCCAGAGAAGGGAACTGAAGGTGGTGAAGGGTCTGGAGTACGAACCCTGTGAGCAGCAGCTGAGGGATCTGGGGTTGTTTAGCTGGAGAAAAGGAGGCTCTGGGATGACCTTATTGCCTTCTGTAACTGCCTGAAAGGAGGTTGTAGTCAGGTCTCTTCTCCCATGCAGCCAGTGACAGGATGAGAAGACATAGCCTCAAGCTGTGCCAGGAGAGGTTTTGGTTGGACATGAGGAGGGATTTCTCCACAGAAAGGATGATTAGATATTGAAATGTGCTGCCCAGGGAAGTGGTGGAGTCACCATCCCTGGAGGTTTTTAAGTAAGACTGGACGTGGCACTTAGTGCCATGATCTAGTCGGCATTGTGGTTTTAGGTCATAGGTTGGACTCGATAATCTCAGAGCGTCTTTCCAGTCTAATCGACCCTGTGATTCCGTGACCCGAGGTTCGCCCAGCACCGGCCGCGCCCGGGCTCCCCACAGCCGCGCGGGACTGCATTTCCCAGCGCGCCCCGCGCCCCCGCCGCCGCTGCGCCGGGAAGATGGCAGCCCTTGTGTCGCCCTTGGCTACTGCGCGCTGCCTGCTGCGGGCTCTGGGCTGCCGCTCCCGCCTGCTCCCGCCGCACAGAGGTCAGTGCCGCCGCCGCGGCTCTGCGGGGCTCGCTAGGCCCGGGCGGGCGACAGGCTGGCGGGGCACCGCGCAGGAAGGGCACCGAGGAGCGGTCGCGGGAGCCGGTGCGTGCCTCCCCTCCCCGTCGTGCCGCGGGTCTGTCCCCGGCGGAGGGGAGGTGGGTGGCGGTGCCGGGCGGGGACGCGCACAGGCCCCGCCGCTGTGCCGTGACCTGCCGGTGTCCTGGCATTCCCCGGCCTGGGCTTGTCCGCGACCCCGCCCCGGAGGGGACACGCCTGCCGGGGTGACACCGGGAGTCGGCCCCGGTCCCGTGGGGACCCGCGAAGGGGGCCCGTGGCTTCCTGAGTTGGTGATGCCGCTTTCCCCCTGGGAAATGGGGCCTCGGTGCGCTGCCTGGTTAAAGCCTTGAGGCTGCAAGGCGCTCGGCGAGTGCGGCCGTGGCTGCCAGCGGTTTGGCCGGGCTTTGGGCTGTCTCGGAGACTGCTCTCCCTCAAGGACCCTTCGGTGTGTAACGAGCGACAGCTGGCTTCTGTCCTCACAGCCTTGCTTTGAAAGTCTCTTCAGTACAAAAATTTACGGGGTTTTAGTAACTAGAGGCTGAAGTTAGGAGCAGAGGTCTTTTTTTCTTTCGTGAGAGCTCTTCGCCTGTCCTCTGCCAGTCTGGCCAAAGTGTGAGAATTCAGCTGGTGGCTGGTGGGTCCCAGGAATAAAAAAATGTTCACATCCACACATTATGTTGTGATTGCAGAATATTTATACATCCTAAGAAAAATAGACCAGCACTGCAGGTAATACTGTAGTTCCCCATCTTTTATTTGATATTGGTCTAACACTTGGACTCTATGTAGGTTGGTTTTTTTTTTATAACCAACATACTAGCATTTAGGAAAAGTTGTCAGAGCAAATCCAGTGACTTCAGGCGATTTGTCAGCTTAAAGGGAAGGCAGTCCTTGCCTATGTTGTTTGAGGACTTCAGACTGCAGGGGTGGGTTGCCATCATGGAATTGATTTATAATCTTGGTTTTATGATCTCTGGTTTATAGTCTTTTTTTTCTTTTTGTGATTTGCTTTCTATAGTTTTGTACTTTTCCTTAATTAAGGAAAGACATGAGAAGTATTACCTGTTTAAAGTTCCAATTTCACTGATATGCTTCTCTTTTCTTTCCCTACTTTAATTTCTAGATCAGGTTGTTAGATGGGTGTGCATGGAAAAAATACAAGTAATCTTCTAACAGAATAATGTATCAGACATGTATGCAAAAAGTAGAATTCTTGTGTTTCTTTAGAGGATTAAATACTGTTTCATATGCTGCCTGATTGAATGGCCTTCAGTGATTCATCTGAGGTCATATAATGAGACAAAAATGCAAATCCTTGTCCTTATGTCTTAGCTGCAAGCTGCTTTTTCTGGTTCAAACTTCTAATTTCAGCAAGCGTGAGGCTTTTATGAATTTTACGTAATACTGGCCTAACGTCTTCAATTTATGCAATAACTTAGTGTGTGTATCCCCCCCGCATATGGTTGGTTGGATTTTGATTTTTTAAGCTTTCTGTTGAACACTGGAAAGTTAATAATTTTTTCAGATCACTATCTCTTACATTCTTGTCATTAATCATTGTGCAATATTTTGAAAGGAGCATTTGTTTATTATAGAACTATAAATGTATTTTTAGCTTTATACCCATGACATGATCTCTTTCCCAAGAGGCTTACATGACAAGTCTTTGTTCTTCTGCAGGTTTATTCATGTGCTTAACTTTAACACGTGTTTAATTTATCCAAATCCTCGTACATCATGGGGCAATTTACCTGTTTGAGTCTGATTGTGCAAAACTTGCATATATATTTAATAAAAGATGAGACAAGAGAACGTGTTTATTGATTACAGATACTAGCATGAAAAAATCCTTTCTGATCTTTTGCTACCTTTGCTCCTGTTGTCAGGCAGGAGCCACAAGACTGAACCATTGCCCTTCCTCCTCACTGTGGTGTCATCTAAGAAGGAAAGATTTTGCAACCATTCTGTTACCAGCCTAATCTTGAATTTAGGAAAGTCTCGGATACCACCATCTGCCTGTTGATGAAAGTGCCCTCTGACTTCAAAGTCCTCTTTTTCTCTTGTGGCAGTTGTGTTTCACAGGCAGTTTTAACAGCTTTACACTAAGAGTTTCAAGGTTTAAAGTAGTTTGGCTTCATTGTGACCCAAACTAATAATCCTGAACTTCAGCTTGGATTATTGAAAACATGACAGCTTTTAAAAATTGGTTTCTGTTACTTTTTTTTTTTCCTATTTCCACACACATTCCATGGTTTGTGAAAAGCTCTGAAGGCAGATTGTGCTGGCAGAGCAGTAATGAAACAAAGATGTGATCTTTGTATCTTGCATTAAGACTGATTTAGTAGAAGCTATTCCAGCTTCTTGATTGTGACTGTCAGCAAAAGTGGCACTTGGGTCATCTTGGGGTACTTAATTTTGGTGCAGGTGGAACCTACATGGGTTTGGTTTAGATGCAGTTCTCGCACAGCTGTTGGTTGGAAATATTCTTTTTTTTTAAGACAAACAGTAATTAACAATTATAGCAAGGAAGGAAGGGGAAAGTGTTAATTCTCTACCTTGTGTACCTTGGTTACTCTTCTGTGCTCTCAGCCTCCTGGCTGCTGTCAGGGTCAGTTTTGGTTTGCCACAACTCAGCTTCCATTTCAATTTGTCTTTTTGCATAAATAACTCTTGTGCTTGCCTCAGAAGTGACCCTGTTGCTTTCATGAGCTGTGTCATTGAAACTCACGTGCCTTTCTCTGTGTCATCTCAGACACCAGTTCTAAGTAGCAGTAAAAAAACTCAACAACACACTGATCAGTTTTCCAATTTGCTGCTTTTTTCCAGAGCAAAAAGTCCCTGGAGTTAAGAACACTTTTTATATTTTTATGTAGGCATTAATTATCTTTGCAGTGGTAAATTATTGTCAGTTTACTGAATATGTCCTAGGTCCTCCACTTGAAACAACTTTTTTTATAATTCTTGATTGTCGTTTTTTAAAATTAGTTTTATTTGCCTTGGTGAGATTTTCCCCTTTGATTTCTTTCTTTTTTTTTGGGTGTATCACAGTAGGTCTTAACTGCAGCTGTGTCTGTGATCCTTGTATGTGTAAGCATAAAGGCAAATGCAAGGACCTTATTATATGGTATGAAATAAAGTGAGATTATACTTGCATATGTGTGTTTTGGGAACAGGAATTTAGGAAAAAAGTTACACCTCGGTGTCAAATCTAAAGAAGCAGGGAATGTCAGGTTAATGTGGTAACATCCAACACTGTCCTGCACCTTGAAGGTGGGAAAGGTGGGATATGGATAACCATATGTCTAGTTTTACACTGCTCTGTGTAAAACCAAGTGAATTGATGTTGTGCTTTTCTATTTGTATCTAGAACACTACATAGGTGTAGAGGACACTTTTTCTGTGTGTGACACTTGAAGACTTCTGAAAGGAACTAATAAAAATTGAGTTGCAGTTTCTGTAACACAGAGATTAGATAATGAAACAGTAAGGAGAAAATGCAAACCCCTGTTTTGCGATGTGGAGAAGAGGGCTGTAGGACAACAGTTAGTGCACTGAATCGTTGGTGATTCTTATAGGTGAGTGATAGATTTTGCAATCTGTTCCACAAAATGTAGGTTAGAATTGAAGCTGCACATTTTTTTCTGTCTCTTAGAATATTTTATTAGTCATATAGCTACCTTCTGTTGACTTATCTCTAAACCCCCCACATGCTCTTCAGTAGCATCTGCCTTTTGCAGCTACAGGCCTGAGTTTATCACTTAACCAGTTACTGGGTGTCTCCTGGTAGTGTACTGTAGGTGCTCCCATCATATTTAAATCCCAGTGTTCAATATTATTTTAGGAGAACAGTGAGTGATTTGTGCCAGGACACTCTCTGTGGCCATTTGGGCATAGTCTCCACCTCTGCCACGTGTTAATGACAGAGTATTTTCTCCCACTCCCAGGATGGTTAGCTGTGAGTACATGTAATCTGAGACAAATTCCATACTTCTCAGCAGTCCTACTGGTGTGCTTTGTCCATGGCCACGAAGGTCATGAGCTGCAAACCCTTTCTTACCCCTAAATCAGCTTTTTAAAAATTTTTTCTTTGATCCTCTGGTGGAACTCAAGAATTTATAGGTATAAGGGGCCATACTGGAGTTCTTGGGGCCATCATCTTCTATGTATTGCATAGGCACAGATAGTTCAGAGGTATGGATCACAGGACTGAGGTCGACTTTTTTTGGGACTGGAATAGTAGAAAACAAGATGAAAAAAAATTGAGAGATCATCTGAGCAACCTGGTCTAGTGGAAGGTGTCCCTGCCTGTGGCAGGAGATTGAATCTAGATGATACTTCACCTCCCTTCCAACTCATTCCATTCCATGATTTTGTGATCTTTTCCCCTTCCTTTCAGAGGCAGGTCAGGTTTTCTGACCTATTCCTGACAGATTTTGATCAAACTTATTTTTAAAATTCACCCCACATCATTGGAAGTTTTACAGCTTCCAGACTATTAATCTATTTCACTACCTTAATTACAGTTTTTAAGTTATCTGTATAAAAACCACTTCCTTTAATTTTCTCAGTACACTGTGTGTATCTGGAGACAGCTATATGTTTTTCTTCACTGCAGATTTTACTCACATTTTTGCAATAACAGACTTGGAACTCAACTTTCTTTATGTGATCTCTTTAGATAGGGATGGGCTAATTACTCTTAATGCAAAGCAGCAACTCAGTTCCTCCAGGAACAAGAGAATATGGTGCAATTATTGGCTGCAGATATAAACAGTGACTGTCTTTTTATGGATGAACTGTTACTTGCCATAAGTAAATATAATTTGATCTACTAGTTCAGTTTTATAGTTTTCTAATATTCTGTCTTTCCTATAACTATTTAAAACTCCTTTTTTGCCTTTTATGACATCTTTGTGGCTTGTGACTCATATTTTAAAAAATAGTCCTTTAAATCTCCATTTACTCTCTGATTTGGTTCATACTTCTCATAACATGTGATGTGAAAATTGAAAAGTGTTGTCTTCTAGGGCAGACTATACCAGTATTGAATAGAAAAGGGGCTTTTCCCCCTTGTGTGTATTTATATTGGAATACTTGTGTTTATTTTATATTAGTTTATTTTTTCCTCTAATAGTGTTATGATATTGTTCCTGTTTTTTTGTGATCCAGTGTAGCTGTTGGGTCCTTTTTTGCAGAGGTACTCTTTAGCTGATCATTCCCCATCTCCTGAGTTAGTTATTCCTCTAAATGGAATGCTTTGTCCCTGTTGAATTGCATCCTATTTGTTTTAGATTATCTGTCCAGTTTGTCAGAATTTACTTGCCTCCTAGAGTGTCTGCAGCCCTTTCCCGATTTTTTGTTATTTGCGTTCCCAGTCTGTGTACTTTATTTTGCCATGTATGGCATGGATGGAAATTCAGGGTTGCACCAAGATAACTGAGCCCTTGATGAAACTCTCCTGCAGATACACACCTAGTTTAACTGTAGGAATTATTTATTACATATTCTTTTCCCATCTGTTTTGTACCTGCTTAAAAGTACTTCCACTTGCAACTTTCTTTCCTACTTTATAGATGGCAATGCTATGTGACAAAAGCGTCACTGCAGTTAACATGCTTTTCCTTTACCCATTAAGAAATCATGTTTTTCTTTATTATACTTAACCTGTTAAATGACACCAGAAGCAAAGAAGATATTTGACAGCTTTCCAGTGTATGTCATTGTTTCTGACATTAATGATTTGGCAAGCCTTCTTTGTAATCTTGTGCATTCTTTCCTTTCCTAGTTATGTGTTGTTTTATGTCTAGCAATTCTGACCCCCTTTTTTTTTTTAATGTCTTGTTTCTGACAGCATTCCTACCTGGGCTTGTCCCTGTCTCTTCTAGGCAGAAGGTAATGCCAGCAGATCAGGCTGTGGCATTGCAGGGCTTCACAGCTGCTGCCTTGCTTAATGTGGTGTTTGAGTCAACTTCCTTACAGAACTCCTGGTTTGGTCTCTTGTTTGTTGACTTTTAAATATTTTCTGAAGTTTTACCTAAAGGATTATCTATAGAAATGCGCTTTGGAATTTTTACATGATTTTACCCCAGTTTGGAGAAAAAAGGTCAAACTTCTCTTGCAACAGCTCATCCAAATCTTACTAACTCTCTAGCTGGGCTTCTTAGAATGTGTGCTTGTTAATGAAATAAAGCAATGTTAAAACATAGTACTAGAGTAAAGTTATAAATTGAATTAATGAAAAATGAAGGGGTAACCAGTGGTTATATAGGTAAGTTGTGCATATGTCTTTGTGTAAACTGTTAGGAATATGTGTTGTTTAAAAGGAGATACCTTTAAAAACTTCCCTAATAATTGGCTACTTTTATTTTTACAGCCTACACAGCTCAGGCAGATGAGAAGACAGGCCCTGGTACTCCTACAGATGCTCACGCCAGAGCCTTATTGGTTTGCAATGGACCTTTAGAACATTATGACTTTTTGATTAAGCAGAAAGAGCTGAAGAATGATGAGCAACAAAGAAGAGTTGTGCAGCACCTGCAAAAATTGCACGAGAGCCTTAAAGGCTACAGCATTGATTCAAAAAATGTTCTTTCAAAGGTGAGGTTTATAATGATAAAAATATTTTTTGCATTTATATTTCACTCATAAGAATGTGCTTAAAATGCATACATTTCTTTCAAGAGCACAGATCTTATTTTTGCAAATGCATCTTTCCACATAGATCATTCCTCATGTTTCAATCTCCTTTCTTTTTTAGTCTATAAAATCCAATGGCACTCCAGAAGTAACCAAAATAAATATTATTAAAATAATTCTGTAAGAAAATCTGATATGGTTTTAGTTATGTCTGTTGCCTACCTTTACAAAAATGTCATTTGGCTAGAGGAGAGAGGGGCCTAAGCCAGGCACTGGTGTTATACTTGTGTGTTTGGATTACATAAACTGAACACTGATGGTTTGTGTTCTAACAGATATTCCACAAATAATTCCATGTTACAATATGTATCAGACATGACTTTAAAAACAATTCTCCTTCATGTTGCTAGTTTCCAGATGAGGTAAGGAAAGAAGGTCTAGGTATAATGTGTGCCCTCATTGTGTTTTTGGGGGCATCACAGTTTCTTTACAAAGGATTTACAAAAGTTTAGACATACCCCTGTTGCACGTTGCCTGAACAATCATAGTGCTGTTAGCCTGCTGTTGCATCTCTGTAACTTCTCCTTCAAGCTCTTGACAATGTTTTCCAGACTGGAAGTGTTTTCCACCTTTGTTGTTTTCATGCTGTTATTCTCAGATTGCTGCTCTGGTGGCCTTGCACCTGGAAATACTGATAGCACTGTTATGGCACATTCTCATGGGAATCAACTAGAACTGGTGTGGGAATTCACTCTTCAGCTTTCCTTGCCTCTTTTTTTGTAGATCTGAGTTTATATCCTAGAAAATTAAATGTAGCACCCAGCAAGGCAGATAAGACATTTAATTTCATACTAAATATTGGGCAGTCATAGATGTGCACAAAAGTTGAATTCCTAGTGAATGTGCTTTATTTGCACCTGATTAACATATTCCAGTCAGCAGACTTGTAAGCTGTGGTCAGAGTAAACAATAAGAGTGGGGTGTTTGACTAAGTCTGATGATAAAAATATAGTGCATGGGTAAAAAGCATGGCAAAGTATACATTGCTGTCTCGTCTGCACTTTCCCTGCCTGCACTGGAGAGATCTCCTTGTCCCTAGAGGGAGGAGGGAAACTGTCAGTGTTTTCCCCAGTTAGTCTCTTGAGTGTTTTTCTTTTGATTTCTCTCCTTCTCTTGCACCACTTTTGGGGTTTTTTTCCATCAGAAGCAACTTTAACATTTATGGTCAATGAATGTCCTTTGCAGTCCCTGCTAACAAATCTCCATGTCAGCCTTTTTAAGCATTCATTGCACAACACTCCTCATCTCATGGACATAAATCTAAATATGCTACTGTATTGAACTTGTTACGTAACCACACCAGGTTGTTCTCTTACCTGGCACAAATACTGTCTTTTGTTTGCAGGGCAAGACTAAACGATGTAGCATGAGATCAGGGGAGCCAAAGCCTAGAGGGCTCAAGTGCCTTTAAATGGCACGTTGTCCTCAGGCCTTCAGGCACCAAATAACAAGTTAACCATTCTAAGGCTCTTGTGAGGGGTTTTAGCTTTAAGGTGTGAAAAAGCAGAGAAGAGAACAAGTGTTGTACCTGTGAATGGGGCTCTTTCCAATAGGCAAGAGTAGCAGGGTGCAGAGCATTGGGACACACACCTGCCTGTCGTTCTGCTTGCAACATCCCCTGAATGCCTTAAACTCGGGTGTGTAGCTGGAGATCCTGTATTTGCTAGTCATGTGCTTGACTAGAAATGCCATAAATGTCCTCCTAATGGAAGGAGGCAGACTAAGTACCTAGGAAAGAGCTTTTGATTAAGAAGAAACATGAATGGGAAATAATTCCATGAAGTAAAAGTCAGGCACTCTGGAAGAAAACTCACAAATACGAAGCAAAGTCCTAAGGCAAGACTGTCCTAAGGGCCAGTAAATGTTTCTTTGGAAGTACTGTTCTGGAAGCAGTTGACCCCATCATCCTTATGGGTCCCTTTCAAATCAGCTTTAAACGGGGTGTTTGGCCATGTGACCCCTGATATCCCTGCCAATCCAAAGCATTCAGTTATTCTAGCTCTGATGTGGGAATGGGAGCCAAACAATGGTTTGGGGTATATTTTTGCCTTCCTGGCACTTGGATCAGGTCATCACATTACTTACCTTTTTACTTTAGGGATTTCTTTTACTTAAAGTTATTAAAAACATACAAGCAGTGTAAAAATGATAAATAGCCTGAAAACTGTATGTTTACTTTAGAACGCTTATGCATGGTGTGTGGGGGTGTATGCCTGTAGATTTGTGTTGTCTTGATGGATTTGTGGGCTAACTCTTGAGTCTAAACCATTCTCCTGATTCAGTTTATGCAAGTACCAAATGAAAAATAGAAACTTCCTAATTTCAAAAGGCTTATTTCTTATCTTTTGTGTCCAGAGCAGTGTGGCAGCATGCCTGCATGTTAACCTTCTTTGCTTAAGTGTAAGGAGACCAAGCTGGATTCCTCTTGCTAAATTACTTCTTTGATTTGAATCTTAAGCTGCTGAGCAGTGACTTGTATCTTGTGAGGATCCTGAATGTGAAAAGCTGTTGGGTCAGGTTTTGGGTTTTTTCCGTCTCCTCGTGTTTCTTTTCAATCTGTGATGTTGGTCTTACAATCTTTTAACTTGCCTGTCTCAGAATTGTCTTACTGTACCTGGACTGTTAATGAAGTTATTCAAAAGGGAGCTAATTATCAGGTTTGCTTCTGTTTTTTAAATTTTGTTTTGGACATGATGCCCAAAAGATAGGCTGGAAATAAATCCCCATGGACTGATGTCTATAGAGCAGGTCTTTGTTTATTGCAGCGCTGGTGGTGAAGGGGGATTGTTGGAGTCTAGAACATCCCTCTGGCCACCCTGGAGGGTTTGGAGACCGGACAGGGGGGTCTGGGATCTGTACAGGGGGGTCAGTTAGACCCACACAGATCCCAAGAGGACACTGACTCTGATTCCTGTCCATGGGAGTGAACACTCACATGCAGGAAGAATCACAAATCCTAAGAATTTAAAATAAATAGTGGATGGTTTATTATAGAATATAAATATAGAAATTAGGATTCTTAGCATATGGGGCTGAAGACACAAGATGGAGGAATTGGGGAGTGGCCCCTGTCTTCCTTGTTCTTGCTCTCGTCCCCCATCTTGTGCTGAGTTGGGTTTTAGAGATTGGCTTAGAGTAGAACTGACATGTTAGCATGGGTAGTAGGTACTGGTAAAATTTTGTAAATAAAAAATACGTCTCGGACAGTGGTTGGGTCAAGGGGACCGTACATAAGGTACGGGGCTCTCTGATCCGCCCAGTCTGCCGCGTGTCTGCTCTGCGGAGACACCTTGCAGAGCTGAGAAAGAACTAAGATAAGGTACCCTGCCAGGGAGGCCTGGCAGAGCTGAAAAAGGACTGAGATAATGAAGAATAAACAACCTTGGAAATGTGCACCGGCAGACTCAGCTTGTTGTCTCTACCTCTGGTGTGTAACACTTGGGGCAAAGAGAAGACTGAAAACCTTATTACCCCTGGGAACAGCAACCCAGGGGAAACCCTCAGGGAACAGCAACCCTGGGGGAAAACCTTATTACCTTGGGGACCAGCAACCCCAAGGAGAATCTCAGGGAAACAATAACCCTGTGAGGGGATATCTCCACCTAACTCACCCACCTTTGTCAAGTGCTGTGGTATATTTATACACTAAGTATTGCTTAATATCACTATGTCACTGCAACATCACCACATACACTCTAGAACTAATTTACATGGTATGATCTCATGGTTATTGGGTAGTTCTGTTGCACTGCGCTTGCGCCTGCCCAGTTTGGGGGTTCTTGGGGGCCTTTGATGAAGGCTTCCAAGGTCTTCTTTGCAGCTGAACTTTTCAAACTTTGTCTTCGGAGCATGCACAGTTACTGTGCTCCTTGGTCTGTCTGGTCTCAACCACCTAAATTAGTTGTTTTGTGGCTAATTGGCTTTGCACTTGCCAGTTTTTCATAAGTACTATACTTACCTGACTCTAAAGCTATCCACCTGGCAAGTTTTGTCTTCTTTTTTTGTCCATTCAGCATTAAGCAACTAGTTAAGCATATACTTGCCATTACATTGTATAAAAAGTTATTTATATCAGGTTATATAGCTATAAAAAGCTATGATTCAGGTTATATAGGCATCAGGTTATATAGATATAGAAAAAGTCGTGATTTGGGTTATATTGACATCAGGTTACATAGATCTCTTATAAATCAAGCTATATGAGCACATTGTGACTTTGATCTAAGTTATATAGGCATCACACATAAATGCCAGACTTTTATTAATTTTAATTTCTTAGAAAAAATGTTATGATGAAGGCATTGGCCTTACTGGCAAACCTGAGGATCAGTAGGCTAGAGCCTTTTGATCTTTTCTGGCAAGATGTTTTGGACATTTGGATGTTAAGTTCTAAAAGCACTGCCCCAGAGAACAATTTTGGGAGCTGACTTATGTTAACTTAAATGCCCCAAATCATTGTTAATTGTTAGAGTAGGTGTCCTGGCTTTGCAGATGAAGCATTATGTGGGTTTGTTGTTTACTGATTCTTTGATTGGCAAGTGGGAATAGGAAAGAAATATTTAATTGCAGAGAACAAATCCCAACCTTCTGTTTAGGAAATACGAAGCTGCTATGTCCCTATGTAACAGAGCTAATTGCAGTAAAGTCAGACTGACACTTTCTTACTTAAATGCCATTTTTTACTTGAGAATGTGTTTTTCACTACTTCCTTTAAAGCATTCCACTTCTTCATTTAACATTGCTTTTATTTTAATCCAACTTCTAAAAATTGTTGCATGGCTCACTGATGGAACTAATGAGTCAGTGAGAAGCAGCTGAAGAACTATTTGCTACAGGGGTAAGTGTTGTTGCAGTTTGAGGTTTTTCTTCTAGAGTTTGATATTTCTGTGGAAATCTTAGGATTGGTAACCAGACTGAGCACTACAGTACAGTACTGTACAAAACCCCAGAAAAGGAGGAGAGCAGTGACTTTTGCATAAATTTGTCAAAATCTGCTAGCTTGTTTAATTAAATGAAATCATGACTCAAGGAGAAGAAGTCACAACAGCTTTGTTCTTCTTCTGCTATCTTTGAGGAAGCAATTTGCCACATCAAACAGAGCTCCTTATGAGATAAAATGAAGCCAAACAGATGATAGTTTAAATTCTAGTGCAGGCCAGGTTTTGCTTCAGCAAAGTTGTGATCAACATCCTAATGAAGATTTCCCCAGAATAAGTTACAAATGTGACCAGGTAGTTGGTAAAATCATTTGCTTAGTATATGTTTGCATCTGTTGAGGAGTTTCGTAAGTCAGCAAAACACTTGGTTTTCTGTTGTGGACTCTTAGTGTAGTGATGCTGCTGCAGACTTGGTTCAGTTCGAGCTAAGGCTTTTCATGCCAAGAGGAGCTGGTGCTGAGTACTGCTGTCTGGATTGGCCTGGGTTGAACAGGATTTGTGTAGGTTTCCGGGTGGAATTCCTTTGTGTGACCAGTAAAAGGCTTCTCTAGGAAATACTAATGATAGAGGTAAATCGGGTATTTGTGAATAGCTCGTTGGCATTCTCCTCTCATGGAGGCCAGGTACTTTGTAACTTTGAATACTGTCATGTTTTTGTGATAAAACCATTGGATGTTCTTTCTGTTTTGTACTCAGTGAGTTTTAATAGATGTAAATGAAACAAATTGATGTATTTTAAATTAATTAAGGATATGTTTTGAAAAAAAGAAATGCTGCATCTGTTATACTTAGTATTTTGTAGGTTGACTTCTTGCTTTTTCAGGAGGTTTCTAGCAACTTGAATAGCCCGCTTTTAGTATGAAACATCCTGTGTTGAGAAGAAATTAATCTCCTGGCAGCTTTTTCAAAATAAAAAAAACAACAACAAAAAATGTAGTGGTGCTTGGCATTTCAAGTGTGCTCATTTTTCCTGGCTCTGTCATTGAAGAGAAGGGAACCATTGCAAGGTTGTGGTGAAGAAAAAGGGGTGGTGGAAGAGAAGCCTCTCTCTACCAGCCTCTTCCGTAGTCTGTCATTCCTTATTTTATTGCCTTATTTCTTCTGTGATAGAATTGCAGAAGCCTCTTCCAAAATAGAAGAAACTATTCCAGAAATAGAAACTTCTTGCACTTCTAAACTGTTAGAAGAATGGTCTGCTTTGGTTTTAGCTTTCTTCTTCTTTTGTCACTTTTTCTCTAAATGGTTTTATTCACTGAAATATGGTAAAAGTAGGATTAGGGAGCAAATATTTCTATCAGATACAATAGAGGCCTTTCAGGTTTTTTTATCCAGAACACTTGTGTTACCTCCCAGGGCACATCCTTCTGAAATGAGTAGTCTGGGGCACACACACACACACACACACACAGAGCAGACACCAGCCGTTTTCTTCATGGTAATGAAACTGTTTTGTTATGATGTAGGTTTTTTAGGGCATCAGCTTAGAATGAATCTCAGGGGAGAAAACAATTAGTCTTACTGCCAACTAAGTAGGCTTCTGTTTTTCAAAATTACTCATCAAATTTGAACAAGGACTTTGATCTTCAGCTTGGTGAAAGCGTGCCTTTATGTGTTGAGATATTTTGAGATCCTCTGAATTGAAGTTCAAGGCCGTAAGAGTTTGCATAGACATTTCAGATCTCCAGCTTTTCAAAATAATACCAATTGGGACATCTTAAGAGTTGTTGAGTTGCTGTACTAATGACTCGAAATAAGCTCAATTATAGGTGAGGTCATGTTTTGAAAAGAGATATGAACAATAGCAAACACTATTCAAGACCTTGAAAATGTCTTCAGCTACAACAGCAGCCAAAGAGAAGGCCTGAAAGAGTGGGAGAAAGAGGCAGTTTTGTTAGCATTTAAAAAAAAATCTACTGTTGAGAGACTTGGGACTTGAATTTTGCATATTTTAATTAACCATCTTAATATTGACATGCATTTGCACTTAAAAGTTTTTCCAATCAGAGTGTAAATACTCCCAGGAAATGAGCTGCTTGCTTCTGGTGTGTGAGCAGGGAAGAGGGTGGGAAGTCATTGCATTTTGCTATTCTCCCCTTCAAATTTTGTCTATCACTTAATATCTTTGCATTAGTACCTTGTAAATGTTAACTTTAACATCCTTAAATCTTACCATTGTTGCCAAAGAAAACATATTGTCAACAAATTTAACACTGTTATGCTGAGACCCCAAATGTACCTCAGGATAATACAGAAATGAGCAAATAGAAGTCATTAATTTAGTTTGCCTTCCTACATTTCTTACTTTTCTCCCTTGCATGCCTGAAGTAGACTGTCCTTATTTTAGGGTGACTGGAGGACCTTCTGCATTAGATGTCCCCCTTCCTTCTTGCAGAATGTATGTTTGAACCAAGATGAGTCTTCTGCTTTCTTTGCCCCCACGTACCATTGACTGGCTGCTTGCTGTGATTCACATTGAATCAAGAATGTTGATGAGACTTTATCAGCAATCCTAGTGCAAGTTTCCCTTTTTCATAGACGACTTCCAGATTTCAGAAGATGCGTTAGAATAATTAAAACAAAAAAAAAATTCCATTTTATGATCATGCAAAATAGCTTGAGACTGGTAGGATGTCTGAGTTTTCAGCATTAAGAAAAATCCACTGGTAAAGTTTTACTTCTTTGAAATAAAATATATGTTAAGAAAAAAACCAAACCAAAACAACCAAAGAATAGAAAAGCAAAATCTTAGAGTTATACAGTATCTGACAGGCATGACAAAGTCATTATCAAAAAGGTGTCAATAGTGTGATGTTTAGAAATATATGTAAAATATTTCTTACAAACTTCTTTAATTGCTGAAGGAGGACAAGAGGTTTTCTGACATTTGATTTGTTTTGAGAGATGATCAGCTTCAGCAAGTATGTTTTGCCAAAGTATCCATCCTTTTTAACAGATATCGCTCAAAAATTGCTGTCTTCAAAGGGAAACTAAATTCATTTTTTAAATCAACTTTTGTGAAGCTTAAACCATTATATTTGTTCCCTTTAGTCAAAACAAAAGTTCATTTTTCTGTAACATGTTATCTGGAAATAAATATGCCTAAAAAGACAAATATTGAGATAGTTAAATGTAATTAATAAAAGCTTTACAATGAAAATATTGGTATAAAAATGGAGGCAATATTATTTGTTCTGGTTGTATAACCTTTGCAAGAACAGTTAAAGCTGTACTCTACACATTGATTTGTTTTTTAGCTTTGTGTCACTTCTTGTGAAACTGCAAATCGTGTTAATACAGCCTTTCTGTATAATAAATTGAATGTGGTAGTCTTTTATACTGTTAAAATTACTGTTTGTAATCTAAAACTAAACCCAAAGAAATTTTTTGAAAATGTCTCATTTGGGTGTTTGTCTATTTCTCTTTTTCTCCTGTAACTTTGAGCATCAGTAGTTTTATTGAGCATAAGCTCTTCAAAAGTGCACACTGAAAAATATTCAATAATTAAATTGTCTTATAATGCTTTCAAAGTTCTAGCAAATAGTTGCAGCCTTGTCAATTAAAGGAATAGTTTCCAAATGTCTGAAACTCTTTCCAGCCACAGATTGATGATACAAAATTTCGATTACCCTATTCATAGAGATACATATTTTATCTAAAAGGAGCTCCTGTGTAAGAGCCATGCTTGCATATTTTCTGAGTGAGCTGATACTACAGACCTGAGATATTACCCTTCTATTTTTTGGTCATGCATTTTCTTTTATATCTAATTAGTGTTTTGTACTGACTCCTCTATTTCTTTAACATGGCACTGTATTTGGAAAAAGTGCTTTAGATTCAAGTTGTTTAGCAATTACCCAGCTCCAAATGAGACCACAGGGTTGCAATTTTCATTTTCCTCTGTGTTGGCTCAGCCCATAGAGCTCTGAAAGTGGAGCACTTTGAAATAAGTGAGTACTCTTCTGCAGTGTTTTTTGTAGATGTCAATTCAGTTTCATGGATTTGATTGAATTTTGTTAAGATCTCCAGTTTTTTAGAAACTGCTTCTTTTTTGAATTATACTTGGAAGTGGCTGTGCACAGTACTGGGGGAAAGAGGACTATTTCAAATTGAAAGCCTTAGCATTACTGGAAGTTTTTTCCATAAAAATATGTACTTGAGGAAAATAGGTATCTGGGGTCATAATATATGTCCTGAATATTATTAAGACATTTGAAATTTTTAAGCAGTATTCATTCCAGAAAGTAACTCATTTGAAAAAAATGGTTAATAAAAGGCATATTTTCAAAGTGTATTTTTATATGTTTATATATTTATACATATGCACACACATGTGTATATAGATACATATTTTACTGTGACTCCATTGATTTCAATCATGTTTAAACCAGAGATGTTTTTGCTTTTAATATTCAAAGGTGAGAGAAATAGGATAGACAATGTTCATGGGCTTTGCAGTACTGATTTTCTAAGTTGTAATTATTTATGTGCTTAGTAGATCTGCTCTAGTAGATATTTAGTGCATATATCTTTGAATAGTACAATACCGCTTAACTTTATATTCTTTTTTCCTAGGACTGTTTGTTCAAATGGTTTAATGAGGGAAAGGATTTGTTTTGATGGTGGTGGATTTGGAATGATTGAATAATTTGATGTGTTCTGATAAAAAGGCACTTGTGCTAGGGCTGGGGATATTTTCACAATGATCTAAAAAAAACCAAAACCCCAAATCCCAACCTCTGCATGATGTGTGTTTTGCTTCTTATACAGAATTTTGCACAATGATAACATTACTTAGGAATTCTGAACTAATGATGTAGTCAAAGTTACATTTCACTACCTAGTGCTACTGTTGCGGTTAAGTGTAGCTACTTTATCACAGCCATGTGGTTGCTTTTATTTTACCCCATATCCATACTTATTTTCTCTTGCAGCTCTTTGCCAAAACCAAACCCCCAAAAGGTCTTTATGTCTATGGAGATGTTGGTAAGTTTCATTTGCATCCAATGGATTTTTTTCTAAATTAATGTCTATTCAAATTCTGAAGTGTCTAAAAGCTTTATGTTTATGTAGCTTTATTGTTTTAATGAATTTTACAGGATGTAACATTATGATGTTATTTAATATAATTACACTCTGAATGCTGGAAGCTGTTTGATTGTACCACATTACTATGTGTAGTTGTTTCCAGTGTTACCCAGTGACTAATATTTAAGAATGCAATTTAAGAATTTGGGAAGTAATTGTGGGAGAGAATTCATATATTCTAATTGCAGCACAGCAGCATGAAGACATGCTTGCTTTCCAAATGAAATACTAACATGTTGTATGGATGTATGGGGGGTAATTTGTGCAGCTTTGGGCCATCTCTGTATTTTAAAACAGAAAAATACAAATGTAGTTGTTCCAAGTTTTTGAACAGAAAATTCCTCACAGCAGTCTAATATTGTACTTATGCTGTGGAAAATTATAGTTTCATTAGGGCCAAGCTAACAAGCAATCATTACTGTAATTAGTACTGCTCTTAAATTAACTACCTGTTGAGTGCTTTTTATTGATCTTATTTGAAGGCACAGGAAAGACAATGGTGATGGACATGTTCTATTCTCACTTAGAAGTAGAAAGGAAAAAGAGAGTCCATTTTCATGGCTTCATGTTGGATGTACACCAGAGTAAGTGCAGACACAGGTATTGACAAGAATTTTATAAAATACAGTATCTGTTAAAAAGTCTGTCTCATATTCATACTAATCACTGTAATTTTCTTCAAATATTTTAGCATAAATTAAAAAAAAAGGAGAAAAGTTAAAGCATTTTAGCATTGTTTATCGTATCAGCATACATACTAATTGCATATTATCTCTCAAGTATCTTTTCTGTAAGAAAAATATATATAACTCAAGCATATTGGTTAGAATGAAATCCTTAACTAAATGTTTTTCAGGTACCAGTTAGCTTACCTGAAATCTGAAGAAGGCAGTGCTAATACTGAAAATGTCAAGGTTAAACCCAATCTGTATTTTGAATAAGCAATAACTAAATCAGATATAAACGTCAAGGAGAATGGGAACTATTCTGGTTGACTAACTTAGTAAAACTGTCAGTAATTTAGAGGAAAAAAGTAATAGAAAGAAGCGCATCCTAACTTCCAGGAAATTTTCTGATCAGCTGAATAAAGGACTTTGTTTTGACAGAGATACTGTTCTAGATATTTTAAAACTTGCTTCTGTTTCTAAATTCTATGACCTTATAATACTCTCAAATTGTTAACTATTGCTGTATTTTACTAGAGTTATGACAGCTGCATTTTTCTTGGGAAGCTTTCACTGGTGTAAATAACTCCAGCGACGTTTTGGTGTCCACTTTTTTATCATAGCTGAATCTCATTTGAGATTTTCTGTTTCCATTTCCTGTCATTTGTGCCTAATCTTAACAAAGGTAGCTTCCTTCTGCGGGATCTTTTTTCTGAATCTTTGTTTATATTCAGATGCTATACAATCCATGAGACAGTAAAGTATGGATTTAATAATCTTAACTTGTGCCATTATCACCATCTTCACATATTGAAGTGTAACTGTCTTGCTACATCTACCTTCTTCTTTAACCAAATGCATTCTGAGAATACCTTCAGAGCAAGATAAAACTGCAATTTGTATCAGTTTATAAAAAAAAAGGTAGGTGCATAGCATTCAAGATGTTTTTGACATTTGTTTTACATCTTTCTAAACAAAATCTAAAAGAATCACAAAATCTGTGAGTTTTTAACTGTTGTATGGATGTAGTTGAACAGCGTTTTACCCTCTTGAAACTGGATTGAGTTTGAAGCTTTCTTATTTTTACTGAACCAGTTTACTTTTTATTTGTTAGCTAAATAATTTTGTTCTTCCCATCTTAGAAAAAGAAATAAGAAATATTTGTTCTTTTCTGTTTTATTATCTAAGGAATACATCGCCTGAAACAGAACTTACCAAAGAGAAAAGCAGGATTTATGGCCAAATCATACGACCCAATTGCACCCGTGGCAGAGGAAATAAGCAAAGAGGCTGCACTCCTGTGTTTTGATGAGTTTCAGGTAAGAAGTCTCAGATTACTCCTCACTTCAAGGGAAACTTCATAAAATTTTTCATCTTACAATATGATAGTTGTTACTGCTAATACAGTGTTTGAATCAGGGGCCAGTAGCGTCTGTAGAAGTTAAAGACTAGAAGTCAGTTTACAGTTTTGAAGATGGTGGGGTTGGGTTTTTTTTCCACAGTAGACAAGATGCAAGTTAGCAGTGGAAGTCCCCTTACACTGCTTTTATTTACCAGTCTGGTCACTGATCATGCAAGGAGGTGTTAGAGTTTGTCTAAAGGTTCATGAATACTTCAGGGCAGGGACCATCATCCTGTACCCAGTCTGTACAGTGCCACCTCATGCTTTCTTGCAATCGATCTTTGTTTTTGTAGTACATATAATGCAACAAACACTCTCAATATGATTAAGGATTTTTAGAAACTTCTACTGAATTAAACATGAAAATTAAAAATAAGTGTATAAAATGGTCTTTGCCCTAGCTAACAATTATTTAATTTGTTTTACACAGCTTGTGAATATTAAGGGCACGTCAAAATCTTAAATTTAATATAAATGTAAAAATGTTAAATAAAAATCTAGAGGTATTTGGCAGCTTTAACCAGCTGAGATTTTTTTTTTCAATTCAGAGAGAAAATGCAGAGCAAGCACAGATCTATGTTAGTTCTCAAGTCACCAACAGTAAAATAATCTATTAACTGTAAATTGTCTGTTATGGTCTTAAATTAATATATTTCTGAAATTGATGGAGCAGTTTATATCTCCTAGCTATTATTTTGCAAACCTGCACCCTTGAGGAAATAACTATTCTATGGTCAGGTCCTATGAAGGGAATTTTGGTCAAGTAACAGTTGTTCTTCTTTTAAGTGTCTCTTGCATTTTTCAAGCAGAGGTGGTCCTTTGACCTGTGGTTTCAGAATGTGTGGGGTCGTTGCAATTGCTGTTGTTTGATCATTTAATTTGTGCTCTTTCCAGTGAATATGATTATGCTGAGCATAAAATCCAAAACCTGAGCGTAAAATTTAAACAGAGAGACAACTTACACTATGGAGAAACGGGAAGGTTTGGAGAGGGAAGTGTTAACTGTCACAGCATGAAATGCTCAAATGGTAGAAAATGGCTGTACCATGTATTAACGTAAATACCTACTTTTCTGTATAAATGCTGGCTGCCTTAAAGTTGCAGTATTGGGTGTTTACAGACTGACTGTCATGTTTCCACATTTTCAAGGGAGAGACTATGGTATTTTTCGTTCCCAAGTTGATTGCCTGCTCCCCCTGCTGACTTCCTTGAGGTACACCAATGACTTCAGTCGTAAAAATCACCTGTTCTGTTGAACTCTCGCACTTGGGAAATTAACACAAGAACTATACTTTAAAATGTGTTTCCAAGACTTTGCATTATTAAGTGAATTTTAAAAATCTGCTTGGTTTGGGTATACTAATTTTCTAAATTCATAGATTTCTGAATGGCTGGATTTCTTCCCTGATTTTCTGTAAGGTGAAACTACACCGTTTAAGAGGAGTTCCAGATTTCTGAAATTTTGCAGCAGGCACTGAATTTAGGATAAGAAACCCTCTGCTTAAATAATCATAAAATAGTGTAGTGACTGGAAGAGGAGCTCACATGGTGACACCAATAATATTATTAATAAAGAGCCATATTTAATTTGGGATGTTTGCAGTTCATTTCTGCAGTGGAGATCATGGCTTTATTCCCCTGCAGTCTGATTTACTCGTATTTAAAGCATTTCTAGATTAAAAAGAAACTGGAAAGAGCTGAAAGCTTAGAACATACACTGCTCTGACTTGTGGACAAAGCAGCTCTCTGTTTTGACAGATGAAAAGTGAGGTTGTTTTGGCAAAATAATTGTGTGTGGAGGCAACACTAGAAAACTATTGAGATTTGCTTTAAACACTTCAAGTTGCTTTCAAATGCCTGCTGAACAAAAAAAAAAAAGGAGAATGAGTTGAAAATTATTTATTTATCTTAAGAACAGAAACATGGTTGAGTGATATTTTAAAGAGGGACAGCAAAATATATTGTTAATGCCCATTTTGCAGAGGAAACCAAACGCAGAACTTCAGAAGACAAAAGCATTGCTGAGGTTATGTTTTCCTCATTGACAATGGGCTAAAGCAAAACAGAAGTATTTCGAAGTGAATCTTCCTGCAAAGCTCAGAGAAAACTATTAAACAGTATTTCTTGTAAAAGTAATTTTCTGTGTTCCAAAGTATTCTTGTATTAACAAAAAAAAAACCACAAAAAAACCAAAACCAAAACCAAAAAAAACCAAAAAAAAAAAAAAAAACAAAACCAAAAAAAAAAAACCAAACAAAAAACCCACCCACAAAACAAAAAAAACCCAAAACAACAACAACAAAAAAATTAATGTTTCTTTGTGCAAATACTGTGTGATGGCCAGGACCTCAGGGATAGCACTCTGCTTCTGTGTTTGTCCATTTTGAAGCAGGATTTTGTCAGCAGTTGCCTGAGCCCCAGGCTGTCAGGTTATTAAAGCATTGCTACGTCTCACTGATCTTTGTCATACAAGTTTACTGGAAATATTGTAGTCTTTTTTTAATCACAAAAGTCTCAAGCCATTCTAAAACTTCTTCATTTTGAAGAAAAACCCTAAAATTAAGCCATTTGTAATCATGATATTTCAGAACACAGTGGTGGCTAGCAGTGGCCAAATAACTATACACAGGTAATTAGAAGCTCTAATTTTGGCATGGGACTGTAACCTATGTTAGTATCGATAATAAAACCAGAGTCCCTCCTTCTTGGGAAGCTGAGCCATCATGCAGAGTTAGCCTTAAGGTACCTATGGTACCATTTGGATTACAAAAGTGAAATAACAATTTTAGGGAGCTTTTACTAACCTGTGTTCTATTAAAACCCTCTAATAAAAATTAGGCTCTTATTTTTGTGCTAATACTAATTGCTGATAATACATGCTTATGTTTGTCATTCATTACGTGGAACTGTACCAATCAGTGGCTGACTGAGTCTCAGGCACTTACACATGTAAATTAACTATTAGTCTAGTGTCTTTCCTTTTTTTTTTCTTTCTTCTCTTAAATGCTAATGAAATTTCTCCATTCTCTCCCCTAGCAAGCTCTTCTTATTGGTAATTGGTAGACTCTGCTTTTATTATTAGTTGTAATAAATGCTGGATACAGTCAAAACCAGAAGAACTTACAATCATTTAACCTGCTTTACCTTGTATATTTTTTTGTCTTTCCTAAAGTGTATTAGATAAAAAGAGTTCATATTTGGATGCTGGTCTTCAAAGTAGCTCTTGCTTTTTTTGACAGAACTTTCGAGAGGGTTTTTTGTGTTACTGTTTTGTTTTGGTTTGTGTTTTTCTTTTTTTTTTTTTTTTTTTTTGTGATGGAGCTCAGAATTCTGCATCAAATAACAGTTCTCATTAATAAGAGAATGTTACTGTTTTACATGGGCATTAATACTCTTTCATTCCCTGTTTGCTAAAGGTAGCATGCTTTCTAGTACTATTTAAAAGGTTTGTAACCAAATGACTTCTATAATAGAATTTTAAAACTTGGCTTTTAGGTGTGCTTTGTGGTACAAGAAATTCAGTTGCCCCTAAGATGTGCATCCTTGTGATTCCTTGTCAGTCTTGTTTTTTTAGGAATGGGAGAAGTGCATAAATTTTATTATCCAAAAGAAATAAACTATTGATAAATGAAACATAAGCAACTGTATTAAACATATGGTATGGTAGTGAATTACTGTTCTTTTTAATATCAGGTCTTAGGCATATGTATGTCTGAGGTGTGTGTTACAGATTGTGTAAAAGCTTGTTTTTTAAAAAGAAAAAAACCCCTCCATTAAGGCATTCATAGAACAAAATGGAAAAAATCTTTGGACAAAGAAAACTAGTCTTTATATATCATTCATTAAAACATTATTGCTTCAAAATAGCTGCCAGAAATGTAACAACCTAAGTCTTTTACCTAAGTCTCAAGTGTAGAATTCTGTTTGGTTTTTTTTGTCTGCCCAGAAAAGTCTTTTAGAGGTGGGAGAATGATGGGGGATGGAGGGGTGTGGAGTAGAAGAAAACGTTATGCTGGATAAAATCTTTCTGCACATGTGTTGCCATCACAGCAGACACATCTAAGGTGGTGAAAGCACAGCAAACTGTCACTCCTTGTGTCATGGGAATGTATAACTCCCAGCATGCCACCACTGGTTTATTTTCTCAGAACTGGGGTCTGTTTTGGCAAGCCAAAATGCAAAAAGTATCTTTACAATAACCACAGGGACTGCAGGAAAGTCAAGTGTAATGATCATAAAGGTGGTTTATGTATTAAGATGGTGAGCTCCTATAAAATATGAATGCTGTTTTTTCAGAAAAACTTCTTTTTTTTGGTAGCATTGTTCCTGTATCCTTTTATTTCTTGGTACTAGAAAGCAAATTTGTTAAGCTAAAATTAAGATACTTACAGAAATTTTACTTAATGGCTTATCTTGTAGTCATTTTTTCTTCCTTACCCCTCCCCAGTATCACTTGTCCTACCCATTTTATTTTTTCATTTGTTATTTTGTGCCTGAAGGTTAGAAGAGGCTGACTGTGCTGGAAGTGACTGCCTGCCTTTTGATTATTCATGGACAGTAATAGAAGGCACTTAAAAAGAACAATGAAATTGCTTATTTTTGTGATGGGCCATCTGTTGAATTGTTTTTTGCAACAATCACACAATAGTATCTATGTCATATCATTCTGTTTTCAACAGCAGCTGATTATGTATAGTTGGCTACTTGTCTTTATTTCTGAAGTCCCATGACCATTTTAAATTCACCTCTGCAAACCTTTGCCTCAAAGGTAATAGAAATGTAAAACAGCCGATGTGTGTCTCTTTTTATCTTCTGGGGGTTTTTATGTTGTTTCTAATTAAGTAGGCTCTTAAATGTTTAGGTCTGTTTTCTGTGTCTCCCACCTGTAGTTTTATAATAGGAGTTAACATGGAATCATTTAGCAATTGGTAAAGAAATGGTGGAGTTCTGCAATAAAGAGTGGGCAAGTTTTGAAAGACTGTGGTACATTCACTGCTTATTAATTATCCCTTTTATTTTTTTTCTCACCAAGCAATAATTAGAATCTTTTTCCATGGCTTTCACTAACAAGCATTTTCCTAGCTACAAAGCCACTTGCAGATCTATTGCAGCAGAAGCTGAAAGCAAGATAAAACAAATGTGTTGTCTTCTCAGGTCACTGACATTGCTGATGCCATGATTCTGAAGCAGCTTTTTGAAAATCTCTTCCAAAATGGGGTTGTCGTTGTGGCAACATCTAACAGGCCACCAGAAGGTAAAAACAAACATTCTACCAGTATTGCCCAAATCCAATGAATCTCAGTATCTTACAAAACAATTGTATTTATATCGTGTAGTATTCAATACTAATGAACTCTCTAGACTGCAAGAATCAGAGATATTCCAGTTGTCCTCTGCTTTTTCTTGTTCTTAAAGAGGAAAGGTTTTTCACTTAATCTCACCCCTCCTTTATCTCAAACTCAGAGTGTTCCTTCCTCTACCACTCTCAAAACCTTCTGTGTTTTCTGATCTCCTCTACTCCCTCCAAACCAGTGAGAGGGTGCTTGGGCACAGGGCAGTTGAGGAGGGGTAAAATATTGCCTGTATTGGATGTGTTTAAGGATAGAAAAGATCAAATCCTACAAAAGAAGGGAAATGAGATCACATTCCTTCCCAGTTTCTAACTCAGAAACTTGCAGATGTGATGATCCACCAGCTTGAAGGAGAGCCACTTATCAAGATGCCATTCTTACATTCTTACAGGCTGGTTTGAGGGAATTAATTGGAGAGTTATTTCCATTTCTATCTCTTTTTTACAGTGACTACTCACTTCTAGTGACTAGCTAAGTAGATCCTTCTACGAAGTCGCCAAATCTGTATGGGTTTTAACCATGCAGTACCTGTAAATTTTTGTAGAGGAGAAAAATGTTTGTATTGTGTAGCATTAGCAGTTAGCATAATGCATAAACTTTCATGACATTTCAGATTTCAAATACTAAAGAGTTACCTTAATTGTTAACTGTAACAACCATTAATTTTCCTACCCAAATTAATTGAGTAAAAGACAGTCACTAATGATGGGCAATTCTACAATGAATTTTGTCTTAGCAAAAAATAAAAAAGCCCCACAACCATAAAAACCCACCCAAATGTTTTTATTAGGGAAAAAATAATTTCCCATTGGCTTATTTTCCTTTTTTGCACCAACAAGATGAAATTGTAACTACTATTGTTGCGTTGACTACAGACAGACTGAATGCTGGTGCTTTACTCACTTGAGAGCCATCCTTGGGTTTTTTGAAGCACTGCTCTTTAAAGTTCAGGAGAATTTTTTATAACTTCAGGATTGTAGCCAGCGTTTTAAATCAAGATGTCATTTTGTCACCTTTATTGTTGTATGGGTGTTCTTCATATATATTATGTCACTGTATCAACCTGAAATACATCCTCCTGTATTAAGTACCCCAGAGAATGTCAAGAGCAGCATTTCCAGAACTGAGCTGGGTTACAGTCCAGGTTGGCTGATGCCTCTCTCTTCTTTGGTCACTATTTGTGAGTGCTCATGGTGTGTCTGACATCCCCCTGCAGGAAAGGGAGTTGGGTTAGTGTAATATGCCCCAGCAAGGTTTAAGACTGAATGGAGAGATTTGTTTCTTGTGGATACAAAGGGGAAAAGTGGCTTTTTCTTTAGCAGATGTGCCCAGCTGGTGACCACTGGTGATATGTGTAACTGTGTTGAACTGTGCCAGGGAAATGTCAGGGGTAATACTGAGACTGTGTTTGAGGAGTCCTGGCTTCATTTCCCCACCAAAATTACTGTTTATTTTTCTGATCTTCATGAAATAGAGACATGATACAAAGCTTACAGCCCAATTAGCTAGAAGAACTAATGGGAGTAGCTGTCTTACACTACTGTTACATGCTCACTAATTTTTGCATGTAAATATACAACTGATTGCTACATATTTTAAAAAATGTATGTCCATCCTGATTTGCTGAGTTGGGAATAGCATGATACATGGCTTCCTAGAACTTTGTTACTAATTAGGGTAATGGAATTGCCTTTACTGATATTTTTTCTAAATGTTTCTACATACATGTCCAATTTTGTGAAAACCGTTCTGTAGGTGCCCTGTTGGTGTCTCGTGGATGCAGCATCTTCTGTCCACCATGAGGTGTTGGTAAAGCATAAAAGCTTTAGTGTAGCTGTAGCCTTCAGGCCTTATAGGGAATATAAAGGATAATCATAACCTGGCATGTGCTTTATGAGGAATTTGGTGATATCTCTGCAAGCTGTCTGTATTCTCCTATTCATTCTGTCTGTCAGTTATAGGTGCTAAGCTGCCTTTTTATAAGGCTTCCAAATGTTAATTAAACAGAGCAGATCATCACACAGTTTTAAGTGATTGTGTTTTTACAGAAGAAGTAATTCTGTTATGAACTTGTTGGGCAGTTGGATAATTTGCAGAGAAGAAAAGTTTATATTGTATAAATATATAGAGATAGGTAAGATGAAAAATGGTGCTTTGTAGTTTTTGTTTGTACTTTGTTTGACGATGCAGGTCTGCATTTTGTTATGTAGCATACTATTTTTTTCTTTATTTAATTGTATTTTGTAGCAACTTTGTCTAAGTTTACATATTAATTTATTTTTTTTTTTGGCCTTAGGGGTGATGCTTTTTTCTTGCTTTTGAAGAGGGGATGTACCTGGTAGAATTGCTAGAAGATAAAATGTACCATAGTACATCAAACAAGAATGATGCTAACTTAGTAAAAACAGATTGTATATTTTTAGTTTATGTGGGGTTTTTGTCCTCTGCCAAATAGTTGGGTTTAGCAGTTGCATAGTTTGACCTTACAGTCTATACCAATGTATACCCAGCATTACAAATATTTTTTATACCCTTACTTTAAAACAGATGCTGCTCTAATTTCTTTTGCTAGAATTAGTTATATGTTATTAGAGATCTAAGTCCTTTTTTGCTCCCTGCCATTTTCACCCTTCCTCAGGATATCCCTTTCTTTCTTAGGATTGTATTGAATTTTCGTACAGTAAAAGAAGAGAAATGGATTTTAGCTCTCATTTTCTGCCTTTTGTTCCTCCTCCTGTCTCCAGCAACGTTGAGTTTTATTTGCTAGACTAGAAGACAAGCCGACGTTATTAAGACTAAGTAGCAAAATGGCACTGATTTCCTTTCTTTCAGATCTCTATAAAAATGGTCTTCAGAGGGCTAATTTTGTACCATTCATTGCTGTGCTGAAGGTAAGGAGAGCCACTTGTTCAATGCTTTTCGGTTTTGCCTGTTTTATTAATGAATTTGTAGAAGATTTGTAGAGGATTGCTTGGATTCCAGTTTCCAGATTATATATATCTGCTTTAACTATTTAGAGCAAACCTAATTGAAGGTAAGGCAAGAAGGGGATTTTTCCTTCTGGAATTAGCATTTTTTTAAAGCTGGACTTTTTTAGCAAGACAAAAAGTTTTGACGAAGGCAGCAGAAAGTGTTTGTTTGGATAAGACTTTCCTGCTGATGCATGTATGCTGTGTAGCACAGTGTCCCTCTAACATTTATACTGTGTTGTACTTGTGGATATCTTACATTTTTAATGCTAGAACAGCTTGCTGTTACTTTGATGTAAGGAAAGTAGGGTTTGTTCTGTACCCCTCAGTTACCTTGTTTCTGGTCATGTGTGTAAGTAGTTTTTTTCAGTGGCTGTTTGTGAGTCTTCACATAATGTCCAACAAGCAGTGGCTCTGAAGCAAGCATCCCTCAGTCTGTATGTTGTGTTGTGGGAAGTCAAAAATTATAATAGCTTCATTTAAATTAAAAAATGGAGGATCCTTCCTCTGTGAATAACACAATCAGTGCTTATTTTGCTGTTAAAAAGAACATAAGCTGAAATGACACTTTAAAGTTCTGGACAAGTTGCAGGTATTTTTTATTCACAAGCTACAATTGTATAGTTTTGTTATTGAGGGCTAACATACAGCTCTTGTATCCTGCTCTGCCTGGATTGACATGACACGTGAAATGGAAATAACAGCGTTTCCCTGCCTTTGCTAGAATAAATACATAAATAATGTTAACTATATTGGTATCTAGAATAAAAGAATTGTAAGGTAGAGTTTAGGTAGGTTTGGCTTTGTGATAGGAAATTTGGAATTGCTGAATTGATGCATTGACTGGATGTTTCTGCTCAGGTGGTCAGCAGTAAAACAGCTGACAGTGCCTTGCATTTTCAGTGGGCTCTTTCAGAATCATAAGATTGCTTAATTGCCTAAGAACCTTTGAAAATCCCATCTAATGCTGACATTTGTCAGGTTGCCAGGTTTAAGAGGTAATATGACATGGACATGATTATGGCACTCCTGTGCATCTCAGGATGGCTGTGTGTGAATTCAGGGAGGTTACCAGTGAGAGTGGTCCTTACCTGGATGCCTTTAGAAAAGTAAGGAACATAAAAATAAATGAACAACCACTTCAGTTTCAGGTACTTGAAATGAGTTTATTTTGTAGCTGGCTCCTTTGGATGCATAGAAGTAGCTTCATATGCATATGCTTTTTAAAATGCAGCAACCATAGGAAATCATTCTTTTCTATATGTTTTTCTTTGTTGACTCCTAGTTTTCTCCCTAATAAACATAAGGCTCTTTCATTTCAGTGATTGTCAGGCTTTGAGAATACCTGTCATATATGCTTGTTTATATTTTCCTTTTTTCTGTTTTTACCTAGCTGAATTAAAAAAATGTGAAATGTAGTTTATGCATCAGAACACCTTATTAGGACTGGAAAAGTAATTAAAATTTTTAGTAGGAAACAGATGGAATTCTGAGAGAAGTGGTAAAGGTGGCTTGGTCTAGAGAATGGAGTACTGCAAAAAGAAGCAAGTAGCACAACCCAGATGAGAGGCAGATGAATATTATCATCATAATGAATGAAGGGAGAAGCAAATGTTATCGTAATTCACAAGGGCCTTTCTAAAATAATGGATTTCCTGTCGTTGTTCTTTTTCCCAGCACCTTTGTGTTTTAACACTACTCTATGTGCCTTCAACGTCACTTTAATAAATATTACCAATGTAACATTATTCTTTCCCAAAGACATAATGACCAAAAGGTGGATCAGAGGAAGCTTATTCACAAAATGCTTCTCTGACCCTGGTTGGAAAGTGGAAGGATAAGGACATGGTATTAAAGTTACTAATCAAAAAATATTGAAATCTATGTTTTTAATTAAATCTAGCAGAAGTCAGCATTTAAAAGTCACATTGCAATGTATTCTAGAGTAAGATTTTAACCATTGACCTTTACTTTACAAAAGGGTGGCTAGAACTGCATTGATACTTTACCTTTGGTGGTTTGAGAAATGCAGATTTAGGTCTCCCTGATGTGTGTGGAATCTGTCTGGTGGCATTGGTGTGAATGGATAAGATAGCTTCTGCCTCAGCTCTGCATAGTTCTATGACTAGGAAATGTAAATATGATTTCTTCTAGGTTTTTCATGAAAATATGAAGGCAAATACTGCATTGGTTGCTTGCAAACATTTGATTTACTGTCTTCTCAACCTTTCCCTCAGTCCAAGCCATGTGTGTCTGTGGTAATGTCTGTCTCATCGGAGCTGTCCCCTGGTACTGGCTTTGACAGCTGGGATAACTCCTGCCTTAGTTTTCTCTGGGCTCAGAGCCTCCCAGAGGGCTTTTGTCTGGGGTTTAGCAGGAATGAATAGGTGGGTTGGTTTTGTTTGGTTTTTTCCAGTAATTAACTTTTATGATCATAAATATTAAAATAAGACTTGAGCACTAAAAGTAGTTCAAGTTCAACACAGGAGTTTCAAATTCCTTTAAATGTTCTTGGGAAGGTGGAATGAATGGAAAATATTGGCAGTACATTTCTGTGAAGAGATGCTTCATTTGAAATAGGTTTCAGGCTCTTTTCATGCCTCATCAGTGGAACACATGGTTTCTAGATACCTGGGTAACTTGTTAAACAAATATCTTTTCTTGTCTTCAAATGATCAAAAGTAGTGGTTTCTTTCCTAGATCTACAGTTGCCCATGCCAATCCTCAATTTTTTTTTATTTTCTTCAGTCTGTGTCATTCCAGTATCTGTGTTTGAGTTCCTATTTCTTACAAAGATAACTGCAAACCAGTTTCTGTGGAATAAGCAAAAGGGTGAAATAGCACTCTAAGATACAGTTATCTTCCAAAGTTTGTCCAAATTGTCTTTCTAGGTGGTAGATTACTGGGGCAAGTGACTGTTGAGTGAGGTTGTAACTGAAAAGTTCCAATTTTTAGAGACACATGAAAGCTTCAGGTCCTACTGCTGGTGGCCACATAAAAGCCCCAGGTTTGTGTCGTTGGGCAGGTCAGTAACACCACTGGCAGCTTCTCCTGCCCTGTGTATGTTCCCTGTTCAATTCTGACCTTACCCTAGTGTTCTCTTCTTTTGAAATACTAAATAGTTTGAGATGTATTTTTTTAGGGATTCTTTAATCCTGTAACTCAAAGTTTTTATATACAGGGGAAAACTCTGAATTGATCAGTTCATCATTGTGGCTGTGATTATTTGGGACACAGTATTCCTTATGAAAGGGTTTCGTTTCTGCAACAGATAAGAGTGCTTCTTCAATCCGTGAAATTTTACAAAGATAGAGCTTTACAGAGATAAGAAGTATTAGGAAGAAAAATCTTTTAATTCTATAATTGTAATTCAATTCAGTCTCTTCTGATTGAGCTTTTAATCTCTCAGGATCTCTTGCTGAGCATTTTAAAGTGTGTGGAATTCCTATGTGATTTTTTTTTAAAGACAGTTCTTGAGAAAAACATTTGCTCACAGTTACTTTGTTCAAAGGCAGAGAGCAGAAATTCTCAAAAAATTAGTACTCTCAATGTAGAAGAAATATACAAAGTTTCTAAATGTTTTAACACTGATTTACAAAGAAAGCTACATATCTTGGAATCACAGAATTGTTAAGATTGGAGAAGACCTTGAAGACTGTTGAGTTCAACTGTTAACCCATCACTGCCAAGCCCACCACTAAACCATGTCCCCAAGTGCTACATCTGCATGTCTTTCCTCCAGGGATAGTGTCTCACTCACTTTCTTGGGCAGTCAGTTCTGATGCTTGACAACCCCTTTTGGTGAAGAAATTTTAGTCCTGGGTCCTTTTTTGCTGTGGAGCTTTCCAGCCATTCAGTCCCCAGCCTGTAATGCTGCAAGTGGTTGTTGCAAGTGCTACAAGTGCACTTGGCCTTGTAGAACCTCATACAACTGGCCTTGGCCATGGATCCAGCCTGTCCAGATCCTTCTGCAGAGCCTTCCTGCCCCCCCGCAGATCAACGCTGCGTTAATCTTTAACAGCTTGATGTAAGATATTATGTGAGGCTCTTGGGGGGAAAAAAAAAAAAAAAGAAAAAAAGAAAAAAAAGCATGCTTTAATTTACTGTATTGACAGTAATTATGGCAATGTTTTAATCTTTGCAGACATTTAATGAAGACATTTAGATCAACCCTTAGCTGTTCTGAAATCCTAACTCTAATTCAGTGGCTAGTTCAATGTTTAATTCTCTGGAAAATCAGGAAGGAAAGCTTCTCAAATAATTTGTTGTGTAGAGTCTGTAACTTGAGTGAGCAGTTCTTGTGATTCCAAAGGTTTCCTGGAAGGGTAGCATGAAATTTCAAAATGTCAAGCTGTGTTGAAATACCAAGTATGTAACTTCTGTGTTTTTTCAGGTTTTTTTCATTCAATAGACTTCCACTACACTAAATTTTAAATGAAAGTCAAGAAGTTTTAGGGCCCTTCATAGTCTGAATATAACTTTAAAAGGCCCAGTTTTAGAAACAATGTTTGGCTTTGGTTTACCTGCATTTTGCTTGAGTAAAGGGGTGGAATCAGCCCAATCTACTGTCAGTAGGACATGAAATGACTTTCAGCATCTTTTTTTCCCTTCTTTTTTTTCCTTCTATTAGGGACCAAATAATTATTTATTTTAAAACTGTTTGGTTAAAATGACTTTTAACCGTAAGTAAGCATTGTACACTCCTGTCAAATCAAAAGCAATGCATTATTTATCACTGTATTGCCCTTTCATGAAATCAGTTCATGATTATTTATTTAGAATGTTCCTGGCTGTAGTTTTAATTGAAGTATACCCTTTCCTACAAAGCAAGAAACTGAGGAATGTAAAAGCATTTTCAGTTTTTAATAGCTTCGTGTGAGAATGTGAAAAATACTTGTTTAAAAAACATTTAGAGCTGCCCCTAAGGAAATGGTGGGAGTTATTTTTGTACAAAGGCATTGGGTAGATATAAAATGTCTTTGATGGTGCAGTCAGCTTTTGTCCAACCACCTGTGTGAGAAATGCAGGGATTTGTTGAGTAGCGGATCTGCCTCTCTCCTCCCCCCTCTCCCAAAAAAGTCATCTCCTTGATGAAATTGATTTGTCAGTTTGTTCCAGTCTAATGGTGTGATAGCCCAGCAGCTTTCAGTGTGTTGAATAGTTAAAACCTGCTTTTGAGGTCAGTGTCAGCCACTCTGACCCCTGTGAACTGTCACCTGAGTCAGAATTGCAGGGATTAGGCCTTTGATATTGTGATGGCTTCGCCTATCAATTGACTTTTTCATTACTGAAGATGTTGGGCCTTTTGTTTCCCTTCTTAGTATGTAACCAAGCAAACTCCTAAGTAGAAGGAGCATTTGTTCTTGTTCTCTCTCTGTGCAAGTAATAGAAGTACTCATCTTTTGTGAAGTGTACCTAATTAAACATAGAAAAAATAAAAATAGGAAATACAGCAGGATTGCAAGTATTTTATGCTGCAAGTGTTTTTTGAACCTCAGAATAATTTCTGGGAAATCTTGGCTTGATAAATTTATTAGATATCAAGTAACAAAATATTGTATATAGAAAGCAAGGTGTCAGATTAGAATCTGACAATCCCTTCTGCATTCAGCCTTCTAAGCCTCTGTATCTGTGTGTGTTAAATTTAAACACAAGGGTTATTTGAATTCTCTAGTTCAGAGCATGTAACTGTTATAATATTTTATAATATGGCTATTGCTTTATTGTGTTCTCAACTGATGAACTGTTCAGTTTGTTTACCTTTTATATCTGTCTTAGTCACTTTCTCCTAGACAATTTATTTAGATGCAGATCAAAACTTTATCTTAGGATGAAATAGTTGCTACTGTAGCTCTGTGCCAGGCTTCCTGCCTTCTGCCTTTCTTTAATTGTTAGGATTTCCTGAGCTCTTGCTTGGTGTGTTTGCTCCTTGATTAAAATGAGTAAATGAAAGCATATCATAGATATGGAATAGTTGGTTCCTGCTGTATCAGGGTAAATTAGTCTAATTACACGTGGCAGTTCTGTTTGCTTGTGATGTAATGTGAAATGAGGTCCTGCCTCTCCCTAAAAAGCCCGAGCCAATTAATAAAGCTTTTAAGCTCTTTGTCACAGGCCACCGTGGAGGTCTGCAGAGAAGAACTTTAATCCAATAAACATTTCATTTAGATCATGAAAAGAAAGCATGAGGAGAAGCTCCTACAAGAGAGGGTGTTACCAGCAATTCTAGTTGTGAAGAGATGTGAGGAATTTGCCAAATTAACCAAGAGGCCTTCATATTTAACACATAAATGTGTCAAAACTAATAATAGAATAATTTAATTTGAGTTGAACCTTATATTGTTAAAATTCTAAGAAGCCACAACTGTTTTCTTCAAAGACTTTGCTGTTGAGTTGGATGGACAGGGCAAGGGGAGGTTGTGAGAAACCCAGATAGCAAATAACACTGGCCGAAGCTGGTGGAAAGGGGCAAAAAAAGGAATAGATAATTAGGTGTAATTAGCGTGTATGAATTGTTGTCTCCCTGCCCTTGGCTTGAATAAATTTCAGAGAAAAAAACCCTAGTGGCAAAACCCCTTTGATGTAAGAAGAGTCATTGTGGTTTGGCAGCATAAAGGCAGTGTTTTATACTTCTTACATAATGGTTGTGATACAGAAAGAGTGAATGGACCCTGCACCCCCCAGCCTGCTTTACAGCAAGGACTTTTGGATTCCCTTGAAACAAAATGCATCAGAAGTTTTCAGTTGTGGGTAATGAGGTAGTGGACCTCATCAGAGCTAAGCGTAAGCCATCTTTAGCCTTTGTTTAGATCCTAATCACTTTTTTTATTATTATTATTCTGGGAAATTCAGTTTTGTAAATCATGACTACTTTTTTTTCCTTTCCTTTTTTTTTTTTTTTTTTCTCCCCTGCCTGCCAACAGTTCTGGCAGGAGCAAAGGCTAATACTGGGGAAAAGAAATACAAATCAAATGTTAAAAAGAAAAACAACAGCATCAAAGAAATCTAGACAAATAACTTTGTCCAGGGTATAATTCCAGTGAAGTACATGTATTGGATGAATTTGACCCTTAGCTTACGAAACATCATGTTATAAATTCAGCGTGAACTCTTGGTGTTTGTTTTTCACAGAACGCCACAGCTTGCTTATTAGGAGATTGAAAGTTACAGTCATTACTGGTCCTTTAGCAAAACTGGGTGTTATGCAGTGATTTGTGGTTTGCAGGTGGGTTTTTTTTCTTTTGTATGTATTCTTATTCTGCAAGGAAGATTTTTTTCTGAAGTGATGTGAAATGGGGAGCACTGTTCAGTGTAATTCTTAGTGTGTTGAAGTTTACTCTGCCATTCTTCTGTTCCCTGACTGGAAAAAGGAGAGGCTACTTGTCTCCGAGCCGGCACAGCCACATCTGTACCTCCTGAATGCTTTCACTTTTGTTCGAATATCTGAAATACTATTCACAGAACAGTACATTTTAAGAGTCTCTCTTTTTATTCATGTACCATTATTTTACAAGTTAATTGTCTATTTTTCCTCTTCTTAGGGGGTAGCTGATTTGTAGTTAGACATTAAAATAAGTTATTGAAAAGTTGTACAATAGATCGTATGTTCCTTGTGGCAGCAAGAATAGTGGGGTTTCTTAGTTGTTAAAGTTTTGAAGGCTGTAATGTAAACTTGTGCAACTTCCACTGAATGAATTTTGCCTCTCATTTTATCTCTGCTAAACTCTTCAGTTTAAAGTTTAAATGTTCTTGTCACAAGTGTAAGAAAAAGATTGATGGAAGAAGTTCTATTTGGCAATATTTCTTTTCCCAGATCCCCGATCTGAAAAATAATTCACAAGCAAAATGTCTCTTATCTCAAATCAACTTGAGAATGATTACTTTCCCTGATATTGTACAGGATTCTTGGATGACATTTAAAAAGTTTTCCTAAAATTCTGTTCATGTGGTTATCTGTTTGTTTTTTTGTATTTGTTTGTTTAGTTTTTTTACATTGTTTGCAATTGCAATAAGCATGAAGTATCTGAGGCTACTGTAACTATTTCTCATATTTCATTACTGCAGAAGAATGTAAGGGAAAAGACTGTAAGAAACCCCTTAGTTAACCGTGTGAAGCATTGCACTATTTTGTAGAGCAAATAGCCTTTTCTGTTTGAAGTTAATTTGGTCTGTGAAAGGCAATACCTGAATACCATGCCAGATAAGTAATTATTCCTGATTGTAATGTTGGGGTTTTTTTCAGGTATAGGTCACAGGAAATTCAGTTAGGGTAGAGTATGTACAAAGCTAAGAAATATGCAGATTTTCTGTTGTAAGATTGTGTAAAAATTATTTACAGTTAATACTTGCACAAAGGTTAGAAAGGTTGATGAAGTGATATTTAGTTTTGCTTTACTATTCACTGCATGTCAGAATGTAATTATGACTGATTCATGAAACTGTCGTAGCAATGAACCATCTTTATTAAAATGCTGATCGAGAAAAGAGCTGACAGTAATAAAGAATAGAACACTTTAGTCTTGTTGCTTCTGAATGATTGCTAATTACCCCAGAGGTCATATATAGTGCTTATGAGGATTCATTGACATTTTCTTTAAAGTCTACTGTTTCAACAACATCTGAACAAGGAGACAAAACTTTATGTACATCCAACGGTGCTTGGACCAAGTTTTTCTCCACCATCAAATACCTGGTAATTCCCTTTCTCTTTCCTCCTCTCCCTGAGTACATCTCAATCCCAGGGATTAATGGAGCAGAAAGTTAGGAGTGCTACAAACTTGATTAATTTCCTTTCATTTGTTTGTGCTTTTGTTTTCAAGTAAGGCAAAAGGATAGAAGGAGCAGCCATTTGAAGGTGCCTCACCTGTAACCATGCATGTTCATGACTAACAGTCTGGTTGATCTCATTGTAGAGCTGCACCAGACAGGAAACTGCACTGACCCTTGTACACTTCTCTAGCAGGCTGTGGGCAGACCTGTCCAGCTCCTGAGTCCCAACCGGACTGACGTTCTGAAATTTTACATTCTGGTGACTGTCACATGCTGGTGACTTTGAGAGTACACAGAATTAAAAACCTGTGGGTATGCTTTGTATGTCAGCAATAATTTTTTCATGACATACTACATTTTTGCTTAAGATGATTCTTGTTCTAACATAGTTATGGAAAATGCCAGTTGTAGTGGTATCCTTTGGATGGAGACAGCTTTTCTTGAAATTGCTTAAGGAAGAATTTTAAGAAAGAAGAAATAATATTCTAGTTGATAATCTAACACTATGTGGAGTCAATGAAAAATAAAAATGGTTAGGTATAGTGAGTTTTGTTTACCTGAGGAACTCTTTCTTTCTTAGCTGGTGACTCTCATCATATGTCTACATGTTGTGTGATGTGGGAGAACATCTTAGGCTGAATGTAAATGTATGAGAAGAATGATTGCAAATGTTAATAAAAACGCAAAAAAATTACTTTCGGATTTGCTGGAGGAAAGGAGTATTAGTGATCCTGAATGTTGTTAATGGAGATCAAATCAGAGGATGCATAAGACCTATGTGAAAATTGTGATTCCTTTTCCTCAGAAGGAGTGGCTGGAAGTTGCACTTCTTAGATAGGCATGGTTACTAATATTAGGTGTTCTAATGTGCTTGTTTGGAGGCCAAGAGTATTAATGGTGCAGCTTTGCCTGCTTGGGGATAGAACTATACTCTTCTTTGCTCATATGGAAAATGAGCATTCGATACTGCAGATGCCGTGCTGCCACTGCATTTTCCAGGTGTCTGGTTTGACCCAGGTGTAAAAGGCTGTGGAAACTCAGGAGGTGTGGGAATTAAGGTGATTATCCTCCTAAATTGAAGCACTCTTGTACCTCTGTTCCCCTACACGTTCTCTGGAAGTCCCCAGATAGGTGGGTTTGACAGCTAAGTGCTAATCTGAGCACTCCAGGTAGTTCTTTGGCTGTTGATAAGAATTCTGGGGTGATTAGTTTGTCTATTCTTGTGGTCTAATAGGATGATTTATAAGTTGGGGTGGTTTTTTTTGGTTTTTTGTTTTAATACCATTAAAATTCAGAGCAGAGAATGGTCATTGGGTTGACTTATGGTGATCTTCAAGGTTAAGAAATACCTACTCACCTGCATTATCAAGTGTTACCAGCTGATCACAATATGTGAGCCCAGAGGGCACATGATACTTAGTGCAGTGTTTATTGTGACCACAAGGCCATCTGTAGCATTTCAGGGCTTTTTGTGACATGGGAGAAATGTGTGACACATCTTGAGAACTTGCAGGTTATCCAGCTAGCTTGGACTACCTTCTGAAATTTTCTGAAGCTTCTTTCTTCATAATCTGTCCTGTTGTGTGTTTAATTTCTTGAGCAGTTAAATATTTTAATAGCTACCATTCTTGATTGCAGCAATAAAGGAGTATCAGAGGTGCTTAGTGGAAAAAATGTATTTGTTAGTCTGTATTTAATAATTTTCTAAAGTAGGCCTGTTGGCAGTCTAATTTTGTCTATTCTGTCTAGTGGTCATTGTTTTAAGTGCTGTGTCTTGAGTTGAGCCATGAGGCTTTACCTTTTTTTTCTTTTAGGAATAAAAAGTTTTTGTGCCACTCAGTGGGAATGAGTACATGCTTACACTGCATTTATAACTTGTTTAACTTTTAGCTAATTGTATTTTCCATTCTGTAATTGTATTTGCTCTTTGTATACATAAATACATAAATGACTTCAAAATAAATTGTATAACTAATTAATTTTATGCATTTGAATTGAATAGGATAAGTCAGACTTTAAATGTCTTAATAGAATAGAAAATCTGTTGGAAACTGCAGATGGTTCCACTAGACTGACAGTATCTTCAATATTAAGTATTTATTTCAAAAAAAGTTTAGCCCAAAATGAAATTTGAAAATTTAAAACTCCATCCTAAGAAACGGAAACCAATTGTTATAGTTATGGGTTTGACAATTAAATGCTAACAACCTGAGCACTCCAATTAGTTCTTTGGCTGTTGATTAGGATTCCATGGTGATTAGTGAGTGTGAGAATGCAATCACATCCATAGGGTTTAATCAGTCCCGTGCTAGATGAGGAAGTCCACATATGGATAAAGTAGAACTTCTGTATGTAATCTTAGTAGGGGTTTTCCCCATGCTGTAAGAAGCTGAAGGGTAAAAGTAGAGAAGCCTATCTTTTCACCCCTCTCCAAAATTCCAGAGTTTTAAAATTATAGTACTGATTTTTTTAGTACCATGATGCAGGAGAATAATGTTGCTGGTACCTGTGAAGGGCAGACAAGATGCATGGTGATCACTCACACAGGCACCCTCTCTCATGTTCAGTATTTCATTTTTACACTTGTGAGCAGGACTTGTTTTCCATACCATGCAACCATGCATCTGGTTTTCCTTTTTGCAAATCTAGTATTTTAAGTGTTTAGCTTGGACATTTAAATCATTTTGGTGTGGTTTATTTTCTTTTGTTATATGTTCTGATTATACACTGTCTTTTTTAACATTTAAAGCATGTATCCTAAAAAAAAATTATAAATATGAATATTTTCCCTTCTGCATTCCTGTGAAACAATAAAAGTGGATGTTTATATGTGCATAAACAACCATGGTGGGTACCCTTGTTGATAAAGGAAACCCCAAAAGGAAAAGCTTTTGAATCTCTACTCAGCACATAACTTCTCTGTGACCTTTCTGACTGAGTAAAGGTGACCATGTGCTGCATCTCCCTTTAGAACTCTCTCCAAGGGTAAATTGTTAACTTCGAGAAGAGATGGTGGTGATGTTGTCTGGCAGTGCAAGCAATTCTCCTACTACTGCCCTTTGGTTTGCTGCTGCTGCTGTCCCACCTTTTCTCTCCTCTACTGTGTAGAGCTCAGTTTGTGTAAATAACATTTCCCACCTCTGTTTGGTGGTTTGGGGCTTTTTTTGTTATTTTCCATTAGTACTTATAGATCTGTACTCATCATATATTCACTAAGGAAAGGTTGTTCCTACCCTGCAAAGTTTATAATCTAACTGCAGGAGTCATGTCTTAAAGGGCTCTTTCCTGAGAGCATGTTGTGATTTAGATTATGATATTTGAATTTAATGGTAGGAGCCATTCCTTTTATGTGTGTTCATACAGTGTCTTAACACAATAGGGGTGTGGGTGAGCTTTGAAGTGTCTTAGTGGAAATAATCAGCAATGAGCATGGATAGACACCTGAACCTGTAGAAGGGTTAGGAAATTCCTGTGGCTCTTTTATTTGTATTTAGAATATGATCTCTAAATGGCCAGAGTACCTTCCTGAACTGACCATCAGTCTGGAGAGGCCAAACACTTCAATTAATTAGGAACTTCCAAGGAGTAAAAGGCCAAATATTTTTGAAAGTACTATTTCTCTGTTCCTGTTAGCTGTCCCCTGCTTCTATGCTTGCACTGTTTATTACAGAAAACTGCTGTACGTCAGAATTCTGTTTTTTCATTTTGTTTTTATTTGGTTGAGTTGACATTAGCTTCTTAAGGAAGCAGAAAATTACTAGAATTATACTAACTGTATTTTATAGGTCTCTGAACAGGATTTTGCTATTGCATTTTTGGCTGAAAGGTCTTATATGTAATAGGTTTTTTCGAAATAAACTATATCATGTTGTATCATATTCGAATCAAAAATAGTACATTATTACAGACATACAAGCAAAGCTTATAGGGAAGAAAATATCTCTGTTAGGCAAAGTTTGTAGCTTAAAGGGTCCAAAGACATAAAAAAATTCTTGAACACACAAGTTCTTTTTAACTAGAGTCATTAATGATAGTAGTTTTTCCTGAAGAATGATAATACTAATTATTTCAAAAACAGGGAAAAGAGAAGGAAGAAAAAAAAAGGCGCATCTTCTCTTTAGCTGTATCGGTAGTATTTACATCTTCAATTCCATGGTTCTTACCTCCAAAACTCATTCAGTGTAATGTTCAATCCTGGAGTCATAAAAGCTGTTGGTGGGTGGATGGAGTGACAGGTTTGTAAGTGGAACACAGACGGACTGAAGCAGTGTAACACTGGGCATCACCGAGCTGCGCTGACCTGCGTGATACAGCCCGGTACAAGTCTGTATCTCGGTGCACAGGACACCTGCTGGTCGTGAGCAGCTGAGCCTCCAGCACCACTGTAAATATCAGCGAACAAATTCACACCAGCTGCAGTCTTCAGGTGGGCTTTTTTTCTTTCAGCCCTACCGTAACCATGGAATACTCTCAAGTGTATGTGGGTCTGTGTTCACTTTTCACTATGTGCCACACAACATCCTGAGGGTGCAGTAGAGTTGAAAAATCCGGCTTGAAGGCCAAAGAGATGAGGCTGAATTCACGTAAAATTCCCATCTCTTGTTTCCAGGAAAAAACAGACCCTAATGTTTAACAGCATTACTAAATATGCAAGTATCTCAAGTTAATCTAAGTAAACTCATAGACCTCAAAGCTGTAGCAGGATTTTTCCCCCTATTAACATAAAGAAAATAGTACTTAAGTTAACCTACTACTTTGGAAAAATAAACCATTAGGTGGAAAGATGCTGGCAAAGAAAAGCTAAGTGAACTAGCTTTGCTGTGAAATTTCTGAAATCTTCCTTCTGGCCTTGGCTGCCAGTCTGATACTGAAGAAAAGCTTAAACATCCTCCCTCCCCGTGCATATTATTACATGCCTCTGGAACTTTTTTCTTCTGCTCTGTTATTCTCTTTCTTTGTGAGCTCTCAGGAAAAGAAAGGGAATAGATTATAATAATATTGTAGCACCAATGCTATTGTGCTTGCAGTAGCCTTAGTCCAAGATAATGATTTGATTAGCATGGCTTTTTCACTTACTGGAATTAAAGATACATGGATTTTCCTGGGATTCTGTGCATTCAGGATGATTTTTTTTACCTTCTTTCTTCAGCTGTATCTCTTTCTAGAGAAGTTGGAGGTTTAAAGTAGGTGTAGAGCCTTCACTAATAGCCAAGGGCAAAAAATTAGTGCAATGAGTCATCACAGTAATTCCTGCAGATATTTGTGATCTGTGTCCTATGCAATGCATTTGTTCAAAAGGGCCATTGTTCCTTAAACCACTGATGATAGTTCTTCTAAATGTTTTCCCTGCAATGTAGTTGCTATGAATGAGGTTTGACATTTCCAATTTTGTTATTTGAATGGCCTCAAGGAGGCTTTGAAAAATTCGAACATGCAGAATATGAAAGGCTTAACAAGAATCTTAAAGACGAATCAATAATTCATGGTGCAGTGAAGAAGCAGACTGATTTAGTGGCAGAATTTTACTGGTGTTGAATTACATTAAAAAAATTTTTATTGTTTTAATTAAATTGTTGATAGAACTGTATTTTCTAAAATAATAAAACTTCCTCTCTTTCTTTAATAGCTTCTTTTGCTTCTTGCTACATATAACACCCAGAAGTTGTGTGTGTTGGAACAGATAAGCAGAGCTATTCCCTTTGCTGGGGGATGGTTTAAAATGTTGATCTTCTTGATACTAGTGGGAATTTTGCTCTCAGCCTCAGGCCTTGAATCAGAAAAAGCACCTCTTAGTACAGCTGGGTTTAAGTTTTCTAACAGAAGCAATTATTGTAACTACTCAGGATCTGTATCACACTTAGAATCTTACAGGTTGTTTAAAGGAGAGCAAAAAAGATCCTTTTCTGAGTTAATTCAGACATTGCAAAAATGAAATAAACAAAGCTCTATATCCAAAAGATTTTATTCCCTCCTTGTCCATTTTGCAGCAAAACTTGGTGTGGTTCATATATTTGATCATTGTATTATAAAATCTTTACTCTTCTTAGTAGAAGAAAAAGATAAAATTATTTTTAGCTTATAAAATATAAGTGGTTTCACTTGTTGCTAGAATTTGTTTCTGTTCCATTAAACTTCTAGTGCTTCTAATTTTGTATTGCAAAATATATATATTTTAATGTGAAAATAATTATTTTTGCAAAGCAGTGCCTAGACAGAATGAGTAATATCCACCCTCATTTCATCCCATGTGCTTCTAATTGGTATTAATTTTTTAGTTGATAGACTTGTGATAGACCTTTTTGTTTTGCATATGTGAGTGATTTTCAGCTTATTTCTTTGCTTTAATAATTGCAAATGAGACTTCAGCTTTTAGATCTTGAATTTCAGTTGTGCAGATGATATTCATGCTGATGGTTTATCACAGCAGTGTGTCTTCTCTGTATCACAGACAATAGTAAATACAGCTTTGGCTCGAGGAAAGCTATTATTTTTTTTAAATTTTTTTTTGTCTCTGTAGAAATACTGCAGCACAGTCCAGCTTGATTCTGGAATAGACTACAGGAAACGAGCGCTTCCAGCTGCTGGAAAACTTTACTACCTGTAAGTTTATCTATGATATTGTATTTGCTCTTTTTTCCTTCTTATTAGCCAATAATTTCCTATTCAATGAGAAATGAAAAATGTATAGTAGAATTAGCAGGGTGTGACTTTTCCTTTCTTTGCCTTCTGGTCCATTTTGTTCAGCAAAACGCCTTCCATTATGCCTTGATATTAACTTCATTAAACTACATTTTCGTTATCCACACTAGCATCATTTATAATGTGTGACTGAATAAAAACTAATTAGATTTTTTGGGGAGGTGTGGTGTTTGGAGAACTGAAGTGACAGATGGTTAGAAAGTAATGAATATCCTCTTGTAAGAGATTGTACAATTCTCTTATAATAGAAGAACATCCTTATTGTATTTAAGTAATTAAGTATTTATAGAAATCCAATGACAAGGATTCGTTTAATTTTGGGTGTTTCCAATGCTGTGGATTAAAAAACTCAACACCCTTTTGTTTTGACAGATTGTTTTTGTTTATCATGACAAAATTTCTTTTGCACTTTATATTTACAAATAAATATATTTTAAAATATATTCACATTTGTGTTTCTGGTTGCAGCATAAATCTGCCTAATAGGAACATCCTCTTTAATACTTTGAAACCTTTGCAATGCAAACATTTTTCTGGCTTGTATTTTCTCTTGTAATATTATTTAATCAGTGACAGCCTGAACAAAGCAGACTACAATAGCTTAATATTAGATTTATAACAGTTGTACCTTTAAAATACTGATTTTAAAACCATGTCTCCATTAAGAAAAGTGGAGTATTTACATTGCTGTGATGAGTGTTTGAAACCAAGTATGTCCATGCTACTTTTTCATGAAGTTAGATGTTGTAGTTATTTTTCTGGAAGGAGGAATACTGCTCGGTAGAACTAAACTGGTAACTCTCCCTGCCTTTGGAAGGAAATGACAGAATTTCATATGTGGAAAACAGGTCCAATGCAAGTTCTGTCTCCTTGAACTGTGGCTGTATGAACTTGAGAAAAGTAGCTCTTGTTCTGTATTATTCTTGCCCGGCTCCACTCGCTCTGTGCTTTGTCACGTCTGCTCAGAAGTGCTTTGGGAAGCCGCCACTGATACCTGTGTGCTGCTCATCACGGCCCTCGGTCTGAGGGCTGCTGTCCCTGCCTGTGGTGCTGCTCCCTGTGCCTGCTGCACTCTGTGCCTTTCTGCTGGACACTTGTGGAGAGCACCTGCCACAGTCTTTTCTCACTGCCTGTACTCTGAAGAATGAAAAAGGATGTTTGTGGTTTCTAGCAGGTCATAGGCCAAACATGGTGGCTGTGGCGTCAGAGGAGAAGCAATACAAACAAGTTCCAGGAGTAGTAGCCAGCCAGAATATTTCATCGTGTTCTGCTGTAAGACTTGTGATGGCAGAGTTTGGCAGTAATTCTGTCTTATGCTCTCTTACTGGAAAGATGTTGGTTGCCTTCAGAACTTGATGTGTAAATCATTAGGAAGCAGTGGGGCTAAAAATCATTAAAAAACCCCATAGCTGCCAATGGAATTAGGTACTTATTTCTTTGTCCTTTCTTTTTCTGAGGGAATCACATTCATTCTTCTATTCAAACTGGTTCATTGGAGTTTTCAACCCTGTAGAGCTAGCTTAGTATGTGGGGATTCCTTTTTGTTCGGTTTGTTTTAAAATTACGTCCTGTAGGGTAGTTTGCTACAGATTTCTGAAATATAATTAACAGTTCTTGTCCCCCAAAGAAAATATTCTTGTTCAGCATATATATGTTCTTTTATTAATGGCTGTAGTATCATTGTCACATTTTTTTAAGAATGCTCTTGATGCTTCATATGTTGTGTAGTCCTCTCTTCATTTAAAATATGTAACTGAGGGTTATTAAAAGCTGTTTCATACTCATTTGAGAGCAATCAGTGCACCACCATTACAAGATGCCTGATCAAAGCAACTTCATCGATCTCAGTCTCAGGTGTCTGTTTTCAAAACAAACTTTCGTGGCAATTAGGTACAAATATCCACCTTAGCATCATATTCACCTGTTTCTTCTGGTAGCCTTTCAGTTGAAATTTCTGTTACTGATATGCATGCACATACTCTCTGAGATAGATACAGATATATATATATTTATACACACATGCACACATTCTTTACCCCTTTTTATGGCCTTTTTTTCTGGTGTTGTCTGTTCTTTTTCATTTATCATTTTGTCAGAGGAATGCATCATACCAATATCAATGCTGAGAGAAACTTCTAGAATTTTATGTAACCTCCTAGTCAGAAAAGGTTTTTAAATTCTTCAAAATGGCACTTTTATGAGTTTAAAATTTTTTTCCCAAATTCTTTGTATCTACAAGGTTTGTCATCATTAAGCTTTAGCTAAAGAATAGTTACTTAGTTCTGCAGCTAACATTTTTAAGGTGCTTAAGGCCTAATGAGCAGGAGAGTATTTGTTTAACAAGCTGATATTCACTTGTCAGTTAAGAGGATGTCTAGAACTGTGCGAAGCAGTGTGACTTCAGTCCATCGAGATCTATAAAATAAGACATCACACCAAAAGAGTTTACCCAAACTTCAGTGAAACATCATATATCCTAGTTCTAGTTTGTTGTCTACTGTAACATTAATTTGCTATTCTCTGCTAAAAATCTTATCTATCCGTCTATCTATCCATCTTTAAGAATAATGCATGGGAAGTTTGGCTCTCTAACCTATTCAATGATTAAAAAAAAAAAATGTTCTCTGATTGGACTGATTTTTTAATTCTTGTGGACCAGAAGATGAATGTAAACTTCACTTGAGCTATCAGCACAAATATTTTGCATTTCACCACCTGTGGTTGATCTTTTCTCAAGCAGTATTAGGAACAAGTTGGGAAACTGCTAAAATTGCTAATGCAGAGATTGTAGTGGTATTTTTTAATTTCACAGTTTAATTTTGCAAATTGTTTGGTCAATACGGTCGGTTGACTTGTCACAGCACTGCCCCCTCCCCCCCGCCCCTCCGAAAAAAAAGAAAAATCTGCTTCAACATCTAATTTCACAAAGTCCCCTCTCAGAAATTTCAAAGGATACTTCCTTAGGTGCTTGACTGCCTTGCCTTGCGTTGTCTATTTGCTCTTATTTTGCATGCAAGATAGAGCCAGAAGCCTTTTTTCTCATTGTGTACACATAGTGTTAATGGATCTGCTCTGCCTGTATTGCCTCATTACTGGAAACAGCTCAAAACACAGAAGTCTTTCAGTATATGCAAATAAGGCAGAATCATCTACCTGAGAGTTAATATTCTCTACTTTTAAGTGTATTCTAAATGTAATGTTTGTATTTAGAGCATAACATCCTGTTCTCTTTTTTTTATGGGCAAAAAGCTAAGCAGGCTCAGGCAGCTGTTTGATGTTGGCTTCAAGTGTTATTAATTTCATATTCTATTATTCTTTTCACTGTAGCACAAGTGAAGCTGATGTGGAGGCTGTCATGGATAAGTTGTTTGATGAGCTGGCTCAGAAACAAAATGATTGTACGTAAGTTAATTTCTCTTGAAAGAGAATACATTTAGAACACAATGCCCAATCTCCACTGACCAATTAATAAGTTCCATTGCTGTATATGGGTTGATGCCACACTCAAGTGGCAGTCATTGTATCAGCATTTTGTCTAATTTATGTGTTGAATCATGTGCTATTATTCATGAAGCTATGCATTTCCTATCTGTAAGAGATGAATTTTATAGTAATTATCCAGAGAAGATTGAGTCTTTGTTCATGTTCCCATAGTAACTAGACCAAGGATTCTAAAAGTGCAAGGCAGAGAGCTGAGGCTGAATAAAGCGTGTGGAACCATTGCAGACTTCACGTTTGAAGAGCTGTGTGACAGAGTGAGTACCCAGTCCAATCTAGATCAGTTAATGCTCAGACTTTTCACAGTTAAAAAAAAAAATCAAACCACACAAACTTGCTATATTCCCAAGTTGCACTAAATTAAAAAGGCTTTTAAAAAAAACTTGATTAACACAAATATTTTTAATTTAGCAGGAAAAAAATCCCTTTCCTCAAATGGACCATACTAATTTGCTTTTTAATGATATAATAAATTCACTCTTAGGTGTATCACAGATTATCTTCAGAAATCCTACTACAATATATGCCTGGCTTAACATCACTGCTGGTGTATGAGTGGTGGTAACATCTCAACATGTAAATAGCAGTCAAGTGCTGTTTTTATAATCTGGGGTTTCAGTTTGATACTCAAGCAAAGGAAGTGATCCTGGCACCACTGGAGTAACACTGCTGTCCCATGCTTTGGTTTCACCTGCATGTACAAGGAATGTTTAATCCCAGGCCTTCTCAAAATATGCCAGATGTTGCTAAATACTGCCACATTGTCTGCTTCAACATGTGAGATGTGAATCTTGAAACGTTCTCCTTGTATTGTATTGTTCAGTGGGTTGGAAGACAAGTCCCCAGGAGTTGCACTGTACTTCAGTGATCTCTGCATGGATGTCTGAAGTTGCTGTTTAATAATCACAACCCTAAACTGGGCCAATAGCACTTTTGATTCAGGATGGTGGCCAGTCTTTTGGTGATGACATGCTTTCACTTCCTTGCAGCTACAGAGTTGATAACTATTTGGACAGAAATTTCACTGGTTGTGTTTCAGACTGTACGTTTTAGACTGCTAATTTTCAGTTTCAGAGAAAACCAATAAGCCATTTGTAAGAGTGGAGGTGTCATGGGTAGAATAGCTTGCTTTTCATTAAAGGTTTTGAGAATTTTTCTGCCTTGTTCCCCTAAAGTATGGGGAATTTATGCTGTCAGCAAATACTAGTACAATTCTTTAGTCCAGTAAATGTCTTATGTACTTAAAAGGGATGATAAGTTGCTTCTAAGCAGAAGTGCTCTGATTAGCTCACATGTCAGTGGTCTGAAGGTTCTTATCCTGTTCAAGAATTATTTGGGGTTCAGATCATCTTGGCATAATGGAGCTGAGGGTCTTGGTTTGCACTCAGAGCAAGTAAAGAGAACTCTTATGAAATGTTAATCATTGTTTGACAGTATTGTTCTTACATGGGTTGCCCAGGGCTTTGGAAATCCTGCTGTCTCAATTCAGATGCCTTCTGCAGATGTGTTATGGTAGTCTCATAGCAAAATCACATGCTTAAAACTAAAACAACATGGCAGACAGTCAATGGTTTTCTTTTGACAACTTCCTCAGTCATTGCTGATTTTTGTCTTCATAAATATTACATAGTATGTTGATAAGGGGTATCAGTGTGCTCCCTTCAAAGGCAGAAAAGTATAGTCATGAACTTCAGAATTGTCTATTAAATTTAGATGAATGTGATTTTTATTTTTCATTACTGTAAACTGTTGCAGTGATTCATAGCAATGTTAGAAAATCTCCCTCAGTATAAGCTGCATTTAAGATCTTGCCTGCCCCATTGCTCTGTTTGCCTGACCTGCTGCCATTAAAATCTGCTAAAATGAAAAATTTTAAAAAAAGGAAAAATGCAGCTGTCAAGACATGAAACCCTCTTCCTTTTTTTCATGAATTCTTTTAAATTTTGTTGGAAAAACTTTAACATGCAGTGTCTTTTTTAAACAGTCAGAGGGGAAATTGCTCCCACTCATGTCACAGAAAACGTAGGGAGGATCCAGAAGAGTGCACTGGTGATTTATAGCAAAAAATAACCCCAAATGAGGAGACATTCAACATGACAGAAAGTATAAAGTAATTTATATATATTCCAGTAAGCTTGCTAATAGTGGGAGTGGTTTGTGGAAGGATAAAGCAGAAATCTGTAGGGGACATAGCAACAAGGTGTTTTGCTACTTCTTGTGATGCCAAATGGTAGATAAGTTGACAGGCATCATAAGTGCTACTATGAAAAAAGGGAAAGTAGAAAGCTGGAAAGGACATAATAAAAAGCAAGATTGACAAAAGAAAATACTGGAGGGGAATTTTTTGGATTTGCATGGAGCAAATCTGCAGATTTCTTTGTGCAGGACATGGGGACAAAATCCCATGGGAAGGGGAAGGCAGAGTGTATGAAGGGACGTGGGGCAGGAAGTCTTCTTGCTGGAGCCTGTTGCAGCCAGGGTGAAGCTTAACTGACAGCTCAAGGAAAGCCTCCAGGTAGATAAATGAAATCTAAAGTTGGTGTTGTAGGAGCCCATTAAACTTGTAACAGAATTGAAAACAAGATTTGCAGATGGTTTTGTAACAGTCTTAAGATGTGATGACAAGCATGATAAATGGGAAATTCTCATTAATGGGGGAAAATGAGAGATAATTACTATTATTGAAACCTTGTGGGACAATTCATAAAATAATAATACAGAATGGGTGCTTACAGCCTACTTAAAGACAGAGTGGCTAAAAGAGGTGGAGAGCAGTGTGCAACATTCAAGGTACAGGTACCTGCCTTAAAGTTAATTAATACAAGGTTCTTGAGTACGTATCAGTCTACTAATTAACAAACCCAGAAGGAAAGTACTCATTGGGATCTGTTGGAAATGGAGCAAGAGGTGGATTGGTCCTTGAGCACTTGGCTATAAAAAGCATATAAAGAAAATACACCGTTGTATGTTACGCTGTAGATGAAATACAAAGGTAAAATGTAATTAGCCAGAAAATTGCAAATGATAATTTGCTAGCTTAAAAGGTACTACATTCAGTACAAGGTCATTTGGTTGGAGTGATGAATTAATCTAGAAATTTGTGTTCTGTAGGAACAGTTTTAATTCTCTAACATTTAATGAAACCAAAAGATATTCCAAACAGTGAAGTTGCATATTTGAGTGTTCAGGAAGAGTAATATTCAAAAGCAAAAGGGAAGTGTGACTCACTGGAAAGCGAAGTGTAAACAACAACAACAACAAAAAGAGCAACACAAACCCAAGAAGGACTCTCTGAGGAAGAAGATAGTAAAAGTATTTCCTGTGTCACTGGTGAGACAGAATCAAATAATACCGAATGAATGGCAACTAGCTATGAAGTGCAGGAAAATGATAAAATAAAGGTCATGGGCAAATACGTCAGGTAAAAGACTTAAGAAAAATTTGAGTTTTCATGTTTTATATTATCTGAATCTTACTGGCTTATTCTTAGCTGGAGATGGATGAACTTCTAATAACAATGTGGGAAAAGGAAAAGGTTTGGCAAAAAATAAGTATTCTAGGTGAAGCAGAGTGAAATACTCATTTTACTAAAGGACAGTGAAATAATTTTCAGTCTGTAAATAGTTAACATATGTTAAAAATAGCCTGCAAATACATTTTGTATCATTGGAGTCCTGGAAATCTCTGACTAGCTTTTTATTTTTGATAAATGTTAAAGTGCAAGAGAAATTCCACATCACTAGAAGAACGCGGTATGTGTCAGTATTAAAAACCAAACAAGTAAAATTCCCACATGCTTATGATGATGGGTGGAACTGCAGGCTGTTGGAGAGATTTTAGTCCAGGAAGGGTGATGAAGAGGCTGATTCTGGATGCATACAGTGGATGACTAAAGAATGGAAATGAAATTAATTCTCCAGTCTCCCTGACTTTATAGGAAGGGTTGAGTTTTGAAAATGCTGTTCTTATTAGAAAAGTGGCATTATGCAGTCTCAAGAAAGTATTTATTAAATGGATTGCTAAGTTAGTTAATTAACCTATAAAAAGAAATGTTGCTGAAGGTTTATCATTTTTAGTATTTCTAATGAGCATATTTTTATACTAAGCCTGGTATGACAGGTTTTTTTCCCCAGGAGTTTTGAATGGATGCTAATATGCCAACACAAATTTGTTGTAAATACAGAGTCTGTATGGGGGCAGGAACAATGAAGAAAAGAATGCTATGTGCAGTTTATTTCTTATCAGAACTGATATTTTGAGGAAAGGGTTGGGTGTTTGTTTTTTGAGAGTTTGTTTCGTTTTGTTTTTTATTACATCTAAGCAGACATAGCCTCCTTTTACTGTGTATTGGGTCAAAACTGGATGCCATTTTAGGAGGAGGCTTTTGTGTTTGAGCTACATACTAGTTTTTAGGCTTAGCCCTCTCTAAAATGCAGGAACTTGAAATACTCCATGATCTTTCCTGGTTTTAAAGTGCCTGAAAGTAGGGATGTGAGGGAGTCTGGGTCCCTGCTGCCTGTTGGCAGCTGTCACTGTGAACCTGCAGGGAATGTGCCCAATCCCTCTTGAGGGAATAAACAGCTTTTATCCCTCTCACACTTCTGGGAGTAGGCAATACTTCTTAGTCTACAATCGATCTGTGCAGTCAGTTCAGACTGAATTTTTCCAAGGCTTATAACTTCCTTGGATTTGAGGGAGGCTTCACAGGAGGGGTATGAGACATTTCCCTCATACTGAGCAACCTTTCTTCCAAATTGGACATATCTGGTCTACATCATGGGAGTACTTACAAGTTACAGTATTATCTTGGACTTGCAGTAGTATTTTTTGAGTTTTCTGAAACTTGTATACCACTGCTCACGTCTATAATCATTGCAGCACGAGTGGACAGCATTGTACTCAAAACTTGGTGAAATGATTCCTTTGGCCATCCATTACCCTTAAGGGCTGCAGAAAAAAGAATGAGTTATGCAAGAATCAACACATGAAAGGATAGATGCTTTTGTTGTGTTGGCAAAATAGCTTATCACTCAAGTGACTCTGCTTTCACTTCATAGCTGTAGTCTGTCTTCTAGTCTGGTCTTGGGTAACTGTTACAGTGCATTCCAAGGGATAAATATCCAGACCTAAAAATCTACATTTGCTGGTGTTGGATTAAGGAGATGTGTTCGAAATTTCTCAGGTAATTACTTATTGATTTCTGTAATACAGTATTTTGTATGAACAGGCTGTAAAACCTCTTAAATTTCACTGAAGTTTCCTTTGAAATAAAATCAAAATTCTGTTTTAAGGGGAAATATTGAAACATTTTCCACTTTGATATCACACTATTTCATGAGATGCCAGTTAATACATAATAGATGAAAATAGCAATTCAGCAATTGGTAACCTGATAATATTTGTTACATCTCCTAGCTTAAGTAGAATTTTCATAATAGCTGCTTTTTAATTAATACCTGGAGACCCTGGGAGTTAGAGTTGATACCTTTCTGGTATTACAGTATTTCATTCCTGTTTCATATGTTAGTGTCAAAATTTTTCATGTCAAAAGTATAAAGAGTTATTTCTGTCTAAACTGGTGCATCAGATACTGGTAATTACTGGTTGTCCATTAATGTTCATAAAAATAAAATATAGAGAATATATTTTATACAATGCTGATATGACATTGCAGTTGACTTCCTAAGCTGGTGTGCATCAGTTTGTAGATTCTGGTTTCCCAGTTGAGGATAATCCCAAGTTTTAGCTAACTTAGTTAATATCAAATTTATACACTTAGTTTTTTTCTTTACTAGCTATGTGAACATGTGGAAAACCAACAAAAAACTGGATAAGAGGATACTGATCTATTTTGGTTGCTTTAAAGCAAAGGAGAAGCAGTTTTTCAGACCTGAGACACCAGGGTTTGTGTGGCAGAGTGGCACGTGGTGGTCTTTGTCATGGCATGAAGCAGTTGCCTGCTACTAGAACGGAGCCTTGTGAATGTGCTTCTCCAGTGTAATCAGCCAGGAGGACTCGGCTTGGTTTTCATCCAAATTAAATGTAGCCACAGGAGGCTGGGACAGGCACCAGGCAAAATAGGGACATGCAGTTCCCAAATTTTAATGCTAACATTGACTTCTCCTATTCTTTGTGGCCTTTAATTTCTTTCTTCCCGTTTTTCTATCTATACAATAAGGGAAAACACTACCAGTGGTGTTAGATTCTTGCAAAACATAAACAGTTAATTTGTTAATTGAGATAAATGTGTGAATGAAAGATCACCAGATACCTTTAAAAATCAAATGTATATATTAACTTGGTTTTAAAATCCATATATATATATATATACACACACGCAATTGTGCAAATATAGGTCTTATCCCATTTTAGTGTGTTCACACATGAAAAAAATCACTCTCTGCCAGTTCCCTTTCTTCACTTCCCTTTTAGGATTTTCCTTGGAAACTGGTAATTGTGGCATTGGGTGTGGTATCAATGGGGCAGCCAGCAGCGCGTACTCCTCCTGTGTGCCCGTCACGGAGGTGAGGGGGTCGGGAGATGGAGCTCTGCTGCTCCCCTGGCTTGCGCAGCAGCTGCTGCCCTCTGCCGGGAGCGCCGGCTCCGAGCGCTCAGCCTCGGCAGCCTGCTGCTCACAGGGGCTCGGCTGCTCTGCCTCATGGATCCTGCGGGCTTCCCAGGGTAATCCAATAGATCCTTTCACCAGTGCCAGTGAATGTAGTGTCTTAACATGACTCTAACCATTAGCAAACACACGACAGCATTAAAACGCCATTACTATAAATTTAGTATCAGTATTTATGGTGTAAAAGGTTATCCTACTGTGAATTCGTTTTCCTTGTAGTTATTCAATGTTTCTGAAAATGGCAAAATAGAATTCTTATGTAGATTAACACAACAAATAAGTGGTAAACAGCTTCTGTTAGGTTGTTGTTCCATTGCAACAGGCACGCTGTTCAGACCAGGAGGAAGATGTGGTTCTTAGCTTGAATAGCTTGCACTTCAAAGGAAAAGATGTAACTAAGCTTAAAAAAAAGAAAAAAGGAAAAGAAAAAGAAAAAAATCACCATTTTCAAGTGAATCAAGTGATTTAGAAATGCAAGTGTCTGTTTTTGAGTCAGCTGGATGTCTGCCCTATGTGGTGACATAACTTGGCTGCATTTATGGTTTAATGATTCTGAGTAATTTTGAGGGAATGATCTTCATTAAAAGCTGCTTGTATATTTGATGTCATCTTTAGAATTGTAGGATTGTCAGATATAGGTGTAAATAAACATACCACAGGTAAGCACTGTTTTCAGTAACCTTTTAAAATCAGAGTTTTCTTTAGTTTGTGATCTTAGTTTTATTCCCAAGAGATTAGCTTTTGCAGCTTAAGTTCTAGATGGAGAGTCTTTTATTAGCTACATTTGCTTTAAGGATTTAATCAGGTTCTCTACCCCCTCAAAAATTTATCTTACTCATGAGCATTTTTTATAAAATAAACTCAAGAAACTTATTTCAGGTGGAAATATTGCAACACAGTTATATTGTTAGTCAAACCACCTTTCTGTTTTATGTGTATCAGAGCTTAACTTTTAGAGAGCACTCCTTTCAGTGAAAGCTGCATAAACCTTGAAGGTTTAGATTCTATACTTTATAGACCAGATAATGCAAGATTTTTGAAGCTGATTGGAGTTTTAAGGGTTTGCCTTTTTTTTTTTCTTAACATTCTTGAATGTACCTCTCTCTTTTTTCAAAGCTTTTTTGATCATGGTTTTGAAATCTTAACAGTAAGTGTAAATATTTAAATAGACCTCTAAATTTTTTAAGCCTTAACTATTTTTGGAGACCATTTCATTGATAATGCTGTACTTTGGAGTTGGAACTGGAAACTTAGCAATGAGAGCTTTTAGAGCAGAAACATGCCTTTTCCATGCTTCCAGTATTCAGCTAGCTTTGAGCATATTGTTTAAATAAATACATACATCAATAAAAGAACAGGAAATTTCAAGCATCTTCTTAAGCAGAAGAGCAAAGATCTGAAACAACTTTCCACTATGAAAAATTTTTGCTGTAAAAACAAGCAGAATTACTACTTATCAGGATTCTGTGGTTGTGATAACCTGAGAAGGGGCTGTGATTGATACAAAACAGTATCTTTCACTCCAGGGTTTACAGATCTTAGATTCCTGCTCTCCTGGTTGGAACTAGATGATGTTTAAAGGATCTTCCAAACCATACTGTTCTGTGGTTCTATGATTTGCACTGCTATCAGTAGCTTTAAATTTTTTAACCAAGTTAACTATGCCCTACCCCTTCCCATTTTTATTTAAACTTTAGTATGCTGTGGCATCATACATCATGCCTTGCATTTTTCTATTCCTTTCTTGGAATTATGATCTTGACACATTATCTCAGTGCTCTGTTTTATGAGCCTCACTAGTGATAGTGTGTTGATCATTTACAAACAACAGAGCTTTACTTTTTTTTTTTTGTTTGTTTCTACTTAATGATTAAGTTGTAAATATTATCTGGTCTTAAACTGGATGTTGTCTATAGGAAATTTTGGAGTGTTAAGAGTGTCTGCACAAAATTATAGCTGCTGTCAATCACAAGTCTTTGGGATTGGCTGAAACTGGCCCTCGAATATCTTGCAACATCAACAAAAAAAATACATATTGAGATGACACATCCTTTTCTATCATAAGTAAAACATTCTGTATTCTTCAGACAATCTCTGAAAGGTGATATACTGGGCCACTGATGAATCAACAAAGAAAAAAAAGATGCTTTATACTATAATTAAATGGACTATATAATAGAAACAGGAGAGGACTAACTCTAAAACAGCCCACAGATAGCTCCAAATAATAAACATCCTACTTGAATGGAGATGATGATAGCTGAAAATGCATTAAGTAGACAGAGAAACAAAAACAAATGAAGGTGAGAACTGAGTCAAGCAGGTTGAAGTGGAGTAAACACTTTGTCAGGAGCACAGCCCATGTTAGTGCTAATGAAATGTAAAATACTGACTCTTGGCATCAGAGATAATGACAAAAATCCAAAACAGTTTTACAGAATATACACATGCAGGAACAATAATACCATAAGAAAGATCCTTATCTGTTAATGTTTTGAGTTTTAAAAGTTATATTATAGCATGTGAAAGAGCTGGTAACAAATGGTAAGAGAGAGTCATTACATAAATGTCTTATTGTTCTGAAGTTGAGTTTTTATCAACAGTCAGTGGAACAAAACAGATCAGAGAGTACCAGAAACACACACCAAATGTTATTTTTACAGTGTGATTCAGAGGATGAGATTAATCAGGCTAAACTTTTAGTAAGAGGATTACATATATATGTATCAATATTAGGAGGATTTGTGGCTTCATTAGCAACTTCAGAGGAAGAAATACCTTCATGTATGCTGCTAACTATAGTGAAATACTTTCTGTGATTGGTTGAGATTCACAAAATAAATTTCAGCCCTGGAGGGTTTTACAGAGGACAGTGCTATGTGTCCAAAATCTAAAATGTGTGCCTCTAGTCTTGTTACCTAGTCTGAGCTGGTGTTGCTGACATTGGGGACCCACCTAGTGCTTGGTGAAAGGTGAGGGAAAAAGGGCCTGAAGGCAGTAAGGCCTAAGTTCTTTGAAGGTGAGGGGAGGGCTGTGGGCTGCTGGAACAGCAGAAATTTGCTCCTCGGTGGAGCTTCTGTTTATGGACTGTACAGCCAGAGCCTGCAGCAATGGCGCAGTCTGGCCTTGAGCCCATTTCCCCATCGGTGCTCCTGTGTAGCAGAGGTGACCCGTGGGTGCCAGGTTTGGGGGGCAGCAGCCCAGCGAGAATGTGAGTTGAGAAGGGTCAGGGTGCTGCTGCATCATGGTCTCGCATTTGAGTTAGATGGTGGATGAGACCAGCTTTAAAGCAATTACAGGGAGCATGGAAACTGGGCCAATAGCAAGGTCAGAAGTATACAAAAAAGGGCTTTAATCTGTCACCAGAGCATTTGCAAATTTGCTGGTGATTCCACTTTTTACACGGAGTAAGACAGAAGGAAATTAGAGGGCTTTCCAAGATGAGAGTTAGGCATGTTAGGAACAAGATTAAAAGCTTTGTCTTTCATCTCCAGGACTGTCTCTGAACTCCAAAAGCAGGCAGTTTTGAGAACTCCTCTATGTAAGGGACTACAACTCATACCAGCTGAGTCATGTGTAACAGCAGAATGGCTGACTTGACATTTCAGTTGTGTCTCACCAGACTTGAGTCTTGTCATGGAGGTGCCAAATTTACTCTAATAAAGTGTTCATATGCAGCTAGACTCAAATCTTTCCGAGTGTAAGATATTGGAGTCTCCAAAGGCACATTTCTGCCAGCATTTACAGAATATTATCACTTATTAGTGTTGGTGTCGATGTTTCAGAAGTTCTTGTTAAAACTTGCCTTTTATGCCCTTAATTAGCAGAATTCTTGAATTGCTTGCTTTTTTCATTGCTGAAATAGATTGAATTCATCTTTGACTGATAAAGATACATATTGTAACCTTCTATGAACCATGATCTTATGTCGTAAGAAAAGCAGTATTACATCTTCCATTCTTCCCATTTGAAATGCATTAGCCTTATTTTTGTCTTCCACATGTTTTCCTTTTGACTACCCAGGTTTTTTATTTTCCTGTTTGGATAACCACCAAACAAGGTACCCACCAAGTTCTTAGCTGTACAGTTCATTAGTTGGGCACTTCAGTTTGCTCACTTTGCAAAAGTTTGGACACTTTAATTTTTAGTTATATATTTATTTATTTTAGGAATCAGCTTTTAATATCCGATACTTTGAGATGAGGAGGGTGTATTGGTATGCTTTTTGTGAGGAAGTGGGCAGGGCAGAACAATTCCTCAGGGTTTTGGGTTTCAGCAGAAGACTGCTTGGGCTCTTCATGTGATAAGAGAATGAATCAGCATAGCAGTGATGTCTGTAATTTCTTACCTAAGGAGAGACATGAGAAATTCTTAACCTTTCTCATGTGCTGCTGTTCTCCCTTGCAGGTACTCATCACACAGGCATACTTGATCTGCGTGTTTAACAGTACTCCAGTCCTAAGTATGGAATAAAATTATCCTTATCTAAACAATTTGCTTATCACTAATCTTAAAATCTCCAGCAGCATCCTTGTGTTGCTTTTAGTGCTCCCATTGTTTTCTTTTGTACTTGATACTCTGGCAGTGGAGATGTATCACTTGTATCTGGTGGGAAAGGTGTCCAGTGAGTTGGCACTGCGTTGTTTCCATCCATCAGTTCCTTTCGCTTTCTTGAACCTTTTCCTGCTTTATTTCATCATTTTGAGTTGAGCTACTCTGGTTTATCTAGATAGGATTTTAGTTTTTTTCCAGAGGTGTTGTTTGAAGCTGTGCTGGTGGCCCTCATGATGATGAGTTTTAGGTTTCTGATGACTAAGTCCATAGTAATAACTAGGGGACTGAACTGGAGGGAGAAAATAAGCATTAAATATAATTCTATGGGGAGAATATAGCATATACTACCCTCAGAAACTGCTCAAAAGAATTGAAAGCTTTTATAATAACTCTTTTCCATAGATGCTACAGGGAAGTTGCGTGCTTGGGAATGGGAAAGCAGGTGATTCATGAAACTGCAAGTGGGAGAGCTGGTGGAGAGCGAGAGGCTTTAATACTTGCTTGGAAGATTAGCTTATTCCCATTAATTTTCAGAAGAACTTCTGGAATGCCATCAGGGCTTCTCTCCTGTATGTGTGTAGAGACCATTTCTACAAGTTTTTTATTCTAGCATCTAAACAAAACCCAAAGTCCTGTTCATGGGCATCTATTAATAATTGCTTAAAATAACTTCTTGCAGAAGGGTTCCAGTTAAGAAGTTACATGTGACCTACAACAAATTAGTCTCACAATTTCAGTTAGAGAAAATATTTTGTATTTATTTGTTTTAAGGTAATAGCAATATTGCAGTGCTTTATAACAGTATTATACTTGGTACAGCACACGTATGTCATTAACTGGGAAGGAAATTGTGACCATGCAAGATGCTGCTGAACTTGTTCTCTTCAGTAGCTGCACACAAGATTCTGAAGTATCTGTACGAGTAAAACTGATGGAACGAGTTCAGGAGTACGAATTTTAATAGTTCATGAAAAAGTAGAGCCTGTGGTACTGAAAGCATAGATCTTGCAGAAAAAAATACCTTCCATGTAATGAAAAAGTAATTTTAGAGGAATGTACTTGAATGAGCTACTATTATTTGTACATATTTTCTGTTGATGGTTCAGATACAGAAACTACTGAGTTCTTCTTGAAGATTTTTACTTCATCATTGCAGGAGAAACCATGAACAAAGTAACTGCTGCAAAATTGTAGTTTTCTCTGTTTCTTCTTGTTTTCCATACTTAAAACAGAAGATATTTATTCAGTCTGGGTTAATCTTGGGTGAACTAAATGCATGTCTACTTAGGATTTAGTAACTAGCCTGTAAATTTGCATTTAAAAATCTTGCTGCTGGAAAGCATCCTAATAGCTATTCAAATAATTTATGCTTTCGGTTGAAATCACGTCTTCTATAGATTATGGTTTATAATGATTCTTTTATTTGAGTTGTCAGAGAGAGATCATAATGTTGTCTAGGTGCAGAAGAGCACATTTTTAACTCTCATTGTTCATGTAAAGGCAGCAGTATGAACACCCACCTGTACCTATGTCCCTAAGGGCAATCAATCATTCCTCAAGTTAGATACAAAGGAATAAAAATAAGAATATGATTAGGACTTTACAGTTGTCTTCTGTTACTGTAGTACGTCAAGATACAACGTTTATGTGTTCTTCTGTCCTGGGTTTCCATTGCTTATGGTTTATTTTGTTTCAGCCTCTTGGAGCCAGCGACTATTTGGAAATATCAAAGCATTTTGACACAGTGTTTATTCGTGACATACCACTTCTTACAACAGCAAAAAGGACACAAACTCGTCGTTTCATTACTCTTATTGATACCTTTTATGAGCATAAGGTGAGAACCAAGCCTTTCCTATATTCATAGGAATAATATTGGGAGTCCTAAAACTGACTGTTACTATTGGTTTGAAATAAGGCTTTCTGTGGTAATGGTTTAGAAAACATAAGCAGAACGAACTAGCACTGCAAAGAAACATCCTTTCAGCTTCACCGAAAAAACATGGTCCCATTGAAATAGAGGCAAATAAACAGATGTTTTTTTGGTTTCTGGGAGTATTAAGCATGAGCATAAATATAAGCCTGAGCTCATTTGCCTTTCTTGAATGGGGATGTTCTTTCCTAACCCAGGAAAACAACAGAAGCCATGTCATTATTTTAGTAATGAAAGATTGTGCTGCCAACTGTGCTGGAGTGAAATGGAGATTTTTAGACTTTAATCTGGAGGGGCAGTTGGTCAGGAATCAGTGCCTTTTTGATCAGGAAGGAGGAGTTAATACCACAATAACATCATAAAATTTAAAGGAAACAGTCACTGTAGGCTTTACATTAGATTGCAGAATTGCTCATGGAATAATAATGATACATGCAGTACTTCATGTGGATTTACAGAGATTTCAACAATGGAAGTAAAATCAGCATAATTAAAACAAAGGGAATTTCCCATTTAAGGTGATATTTTTTAAAGTGATGCAAGATTTGAAACACTATCGTATATGTGATTATATTTGCACACACTTGAGCATTATGCATCTGGGAAGTGTCAGTTGAGGCTGGTTCTTACCAAGAATGTTCCAGCATGGGTTGTTGATCAGAAAGGCCCCAGCTCGGCAAGGTATTGAACTAACTCAGTGTATGAGTAGTCTCATTCAAATCAGCCAGATTCAAATCGGTGTCATTCAAATGATCCAGATTCTTTATGCTTTTTGGTTTGGAAGTGGACATTTGCTCAGACAATATGCTAATATTAAACTAAAGTGTTAGAAATAGGAGGATGGCCTGCTCTGTGTTTGTGTTGTCAGTATACTTCCTCCATAGAAAAAACACAAGTGTTAAATTCCCATCAAAAGCTGTTGGGGAAAAATACCTGAGTGTATTTGTGGATGTCTGTCCACAATGCAAACATCTTGCCTGCACGCTCTCAACAAGAGTCTCCTGTAGTATTATTTCAGTCTGTCTTCATTGCAGCCCCCATCTCTCACTGCATGCTGCATCTCCTCCCAGCAGACATGAAAACAAAATCATTGTTTTTACTAGCAAATAACTTACTGGAGTAGCACAGATGAAGGCAAGAAAGGCTTCTGGGAAATTTGGAATTTAAGTATTCTTTAAATAGTGTAGTATATCTACCACTGAGAAGACTCTCACTATGGGTGAAAAGTAAGCATTGTTTACTATACAGCTATTATTTTAGAAAGTAAACTTTATGGTGAACTCATTGCCTGTGTAGCAGATATTCGGAGTACTTGATAGCACAGTTCTGTTCTCTGAGTAAAAGTTACATCAGTTGTTACTGAGAAAAAGATCCTGTAAGGTTAGAACACTGGGGAAAAAAACCTGGCATTTTAACTCGAAGTTTGCTGTGCACAGATGATGTATTTCATCCCATTCCTGTGAAGCCCAAGCGATGATACTGTTGCCTGTTTTTCTCCTGTCAGGTGCGCATTCTCTGTTCTGCAGCAGCTCCTCTCCAAAGCTTGTTCCTGGTGGAACAGGACAGTGGCCAACTGCAGGACAACAGAGTGTTGATGGATGATTTAGACTTGAGCCAGGTACCCAGCTGATTTTAACATTTTCTCCCTTTCGTAACAAAATTGGGTTGAGTCTCATAGTAGCATTTTAGGAGGGGGAATCAAGAAAACATTTAACTAATGATGTGCTGCTTTTTTTGCAGTGTATCTGTCACTCTGGTAATGACATGTTGTGCTACTTATTCATAGTCAAAGAAAATGTCACTATCTGTAGAACCCTTTCGTGTAAGCTTTACGGTAATTTTGAATATTAACCATTGTGTCTGTTCAGTCATATATGAAAATGCTGATTTAAGTTCAGCGCCAGTATTTGAAATACAGAAATAAAAGGTGGTTTGTTCTATCTCTTCTTAGACTACAGAACAGCCTCACAAGTCCTCACAAACAGTACTACTTTGCATGTTTCTTATTCTGTCTTTTTTCCCTGTAGCTCAGTTATTGCAAATGACTTCTTAAATAATTTGTTTAAATCAGTGTACAATTAGTCAACAAAAAAGGGAAAATAGATGATTAACTTGTTATTGTGTTGTTTTAAAACCAAATTATTCTTTTTGTTATGTTCCTTCAGGGGATTAACTAGCTGAAATAGGTGCCTTTCTTTAATTTTTGGACATTAGTTTTAATTTTTTGGTCCCTTGCTGCTGTCTTGTTTTGTCAAAGTCTGTAGAGCACTGAGCCTTAGGAATTAGACAGGATGCACTTCGGTACAGCTGTGAGTCTCACAGGTGTGTGGTACTGGTTTTGTGTATTGATGTAGGATTCTGCCAAAGGACTGTCCATGTTTACAGGAGAAGAGGAAATCTTTGCCTTTCAGCGTACTCTCTCACGGCTCACAGAAATGCAAACTGAACAGTACTGGAATGATGGGGACAGAAGCAAAAAAACATAATTAAAAGTTGAATGAAACCACCAAGAAGTAAAATTACAGCATGAAATCACCAAGAAGAAAAACTGAAAAAGCTTCGGAAAAGCACTGGAAAGCTTTTTAGCACAACTCGAATAATAATTGCACTTTATCATCTGGACCATGTTTTCTTTCATCAATAGTTTTATGAGTTTAAGACATGAGGTCTCAGTTATTTTTCTGTACCACCAGTGTGTGGATATGGGAAATTTTGCCTTCATTTGTTCTTCAAACCTGTCTGGGTGTCTCGATCCATACAGTGGTGTGAATGGAGTTACATCCAGCTGCTGGCTGGTCACCAGTGGAGTTCCCCAGGGCTCAGTATTGGGGCCAGCCCTCTTCAATGTCTGTATCCATGGTATGGATAAGGGGATCAAAGTGCACCCTCAGTAAGTTCACAGATGATGCCAAGTTGGGTGGGAGTGTTGATCTGCAGGAGGGCTCTGCAGAGGGATCTGGACAGGCTGGATCAGTGGGCTGAGGCCTATTGTGTGAGGTTCTACAGGACTGGGTCCTGCCCTTGGGTCACAGCAACCCCAGGCAGCACCATAGGCTGGGGCAGAGTGCCTGGAGAGCTGCCCAGGGAAAAGGACCTGGGAGTGCTGCTCAGCAGCAGCTGAACAGGAGCCAGCTGTGTGCTGGTGGCCAAGAAGGGCAATGGCAATCCTGCCCTGTATCAGCAGCAGCATCCTGTGTCCTGGCCAGCAGCACCAGGGCAGGGACTGTCCCCCTGTACCCGCACTGGTGAGGCCTCACCTTGAATCCTGGGTTCAGTTTTGGGACCCTCACAACAGGAAGGGCATTGAGCAGCTGGAGTGAGGCCAGAGAAGAGCAGTGGAGCTGGTGAAGGGTCTGGAGCACGAGTCCTGTGAGGAGCGGTTGAGGGAGCTGGGGTTCTTTAGCCTGGAGGGGAGGCTCAGAGGTCCTTATTGCTTTCTGTAACTGCCTGAAAGGAGGCTGTAGTGAGGTGAGGGTTGGACCCTTCTCCCATGCAGCCAGTGACAGGATGAGAGGACACAGCCTCAAGCTGCTCCAGGGGAGATTTAGGTTGGACATGAGGAAGAATTCTTCGTTGGAAGCATTGTCCAGTATTGGAACAGGCTGCCCAGGGAGATGGTGGAGTCACCATCCCTGGAGGAGTTTAAGAAATGGCTGGATGTGGCATTTAGTGCTGTGGTTTATTTGACAGAGTGAAGTTTGGGCAAAAGTTGGACTCAATATTCTTAAAATTTTTTCCAACCTTAATGATTCTCTAAAATATAACTTTGATGTTTAGGAAGTTTAATGGGATTGAATTTTTTCTCAAGAATTGGTCCACAGACAAAGTTAATGGGCTATGCAGAGTCATTTTATGATGTCACATGAAGTGGGCACTTCATTGTTTATGCACTGCTTCTGTCATGTACAATGCTGCTTGCACAGAAGAAAAATCAAATGCTTTCTTTAAGAAGCTCCTGATACTGTCCATGCTAGAATCACGGAACTCCTCTGTAGTGTATTCTGTTTGTTTTGTTTTATTTTTTTCCTATTCTCTGAGTCTAGCTGTGTGTTGCCATTCAGGCTCTAGGAGTTTGTTTTAATCAGACTGTTGCTCAGTGTGGTTCATTGAAAACTAATGGTTTTAACCAAGACAGAACCCTGAGGAGGAGCTTTAAGGTACTTGAAGGTACAGGATTAAGATTTAAGTAATGGATGGGAAAAGAGACTTTGATAAGACAGCATATGCTGTAACAAATAAGTGCAAGTTCATCCTAAATTTTGTGTTTCTTGCAAGTCTGGATATGCTGCCTCTACACCAGTGACATCTCTACCCTGAATTTTCTTAGGCTTCTTCTACCCCAAACCTTCCACTGCTGCTAACACACCTTCCCTGATCTGGGGGAGCAGTACTCAGTACTGCTGGGGCAATTCATCATGTTACCATAGGAATGTGGTTTATGGAAAAGATAGGATAGTAATTGATACCTCAAGACATATCACCCATCCTCACGTTTGTAGAGTTGGAAACTTTATTTTAGTTAAAGATGCAGTGGTGTCATTCTTGATTTTTAATCTAACGGGAACAAAACATGGTATTATGTGTATTGGCTTATCGTGTATTTTTATAAAGTAATCTTAAGAGCATATTTAGAAGGTGAGTAGAAAAAACCATGTAGATGGACTGAAAAGACTGCCCTCCTTTCCTAGGGAGGGGATATATAATACATTGTCCCCAGCTTTGAGAGGTTTTCTTGGATTTTGCAACATGACCTTTTTCTGTCTGTTACCAAATTGTCTCCCATCACAATTACAAAAACTTCTAAAAGGGCCTTCTGGGCAGCAGGGAGGGCTGGACAGGTCCTGTGCCCTTACTTTTGTTAGGGAGCCACATGTTCAAGTGTGGTTTTCTGTTCTGATCCCTTCTGTTTGTTCTGGAAGTTACTCACACTGGCTATACCTGCTCTTCAAGGAATTTTTAAAGCCTATATTTATAGTTTGCAACTCATGGAACTATATTCCCACAAGGGTGACGTGGAGAATTTTAATGCATATTTATGAAAATTCCAGTAAGAATACATTGCTTATACTTAAAAATATCCAAGTAATTGGTGCATGCTTTCCGAGATTTGGATTAGGTTTCTCAACTGAGGGACTATTGACATTCACGCATGTGTGTCTGTATATACAAACACATATGTATATTTAATTTATATGTGTATATATATATCTAGATAAAACTAATATATATAATTTAAGTGTGTGTGTTTCTGTATTTATACATGGCACCCTATACTTATCAGCCTGGGACTGTGCTGGTAACTCTCCTGAAGCTTCAGCCTTGACTTTTTTTGAGTAGCCTTCAAATGCCTGCTGCCTTGAACCAGAATGTGTTGTGGGAAAATGGAAGGTGGTGGTAGATAACCTAAGGCACTTTGCATCTGGATATTTATTTACATTCTTTTACAAACTGTTTATATGTTTAGCCTGTATGTCCTTCTCTGTCAGGTGGTACAAGGGAAATGTGTAATCTTGCAGAACACAGATGACATGTCTGGGACATACGGGAGAGGAGGTCCTTCATTCCCACAGAGACTGTCTCAGGCCAGGGAAGTGAGGTGTTTCTCCACCGTCTGTGTGGGTGATGATGAAGCCCCTTTAACCACAGAATCCCTTTTTGTGTTCAAACTGGTGCTTCTTTGCTCGTTGGTATTTGAGGCTTTTCTGCAGTCTGAATGCACGCCCAAACTCGGATACCTCAGGTTTTTGGAAGCTCTGCAGTGGGACTGATGCACCATTGAAAGCCTCTAAGGATATCGGTGAGCTCTGCGAAAATGCAGGAGGGAAGTTCCCAAAAGCTTCCAGAGCCAGCACCACTTCTGGGACATACTGCTAAATAAAACAATAGTGCAGTCTTTCCTAGACCAGCAAGGAATTTGTCTGTTGGGAGTCCCTGGTAGATACCAGCAATAATGAAGGAAAAGAAATGGGGAAGATTCCACAAGTACTTTGAGGCTGAAAACAAGAAAGGTTGCCTAAATCACTGTGCTGATTTGTGATTGTGCTGCAGAGGGAGATTTGCCACTTTTGGATCAGGTCCACAAGGAGAAATTGGGCCAGTTTCTCAGTCAGATGCCAGGGCAGAGGGTGCCCCAGTAACCATAAAAGCAGCACATTTACGCCCATCTACCTCCCTGAAGAAAGTGAGACCCTATTTGCTTATTTTATGATGCTGTAGCATGCATAAAGCCTTTTGCCAGTGCTGAGTTGGGGGTGCTGCTTCTGGGGTCAGACACCTTCCAGGAAACTGGTGCTGGCTAGAATCTCACTGGACACCATGGACAAGAGTGGGTACATCGTGCCCCAGGGTGCTGGGCCACCTGTGCTCCAGCTGTCCTGTCCCCTGCTGCCCGGCCTGCTCCTGCTGCTCTGAGACAGCAACAGCCCACGACTTTATTCCCACGTGAAGATGTTGTGTTTGCCAAAACATAAACAGCGAGATGCCCATGACTAAATTATGCACGCTCCATACAAGCCTTAAAAATTGCTGGATTTGTGCTGGACGCTTCTATCCAGAGTTTAAGTCTTGGCTTTTTAGGTTTTTTTTAACTCGTGAATTCATGTCATCTCAGATATGCAACAAGTTTTTAGTTCCTTTAGTTGTTCAGCAAACATTATTGACAAGTTATTTTTAAAGGTCTTTTCAAGTGACCTTTATTGATGTAGTATAATATTTTGCTGTCATAAGAAGTAAAATTGTGGGGATTATGGACCATGTGAAACACTTCATGTTTTCTAAAGGTCACATCCTGGCTGAAAATCTCTCAACTAACTTCTTTCAAATACTTGATTGACCAAAGAATGTTCACAATGCCCAAAAATTTTAACTTTTTTTTAAAATAAATAGTGCTATTCTGTCTTTGAGTTATTGGTTTTCAGTATTTGTTACTGTGCAGATTGAGGGAACAATTGCAGTATTTTGGGTAGAACGAGACAGCCTTCCAAAGGCTGTGGAGGGATTGAAGATGCACTTTTTGCTGTTGCTGGTTTTTTATCTGAAAAGGAAAACCATTAATGGCATTTCTTTTAGTAACAGTGCTCATGATGATGCTACAGCTGGATAGATTTCACCTGTTTTGCAGCAATCTAAACATGAAAAAAAGCAACTGACCAGGTTTCAAACAGTGCCCAGCACTGTCACCAGCCATGTATCAAGGAGGAAGAACAGTCTTTCCATCAAGATGTGGCTAACAGAACTAAGATTCAGGATGTTTCTTGCTGCAATTGGCTGGATCCAAATACACCTGGTGCCTCAGTTTCCCTGTTGATAAAATGGGAATGATGTGATTTTCTTACTTGCTAACTCTGGCGTACTGCCAGACTTTTCTCATTAATATTCTAAGATGCTCGCTGAGGCTCTGGGATGAAAATACTTCAGTAAAGTATGTAAATAGTGCAAAAAATAATTTAGCTACTCAGAGTGGATTAGTCTTCTTGTTTGGGTTATAGAATTAATGTCATCCACTGAACACCACGTGCCTCTTTGTAGTGATTTTGTTTTAAATAATGCATCTATTTTAAGAATCTATTTAAAGAAAAAAAATTGAGATTTGAGATTAAAACTGTAAACTATTTGTGTAGTTTTTCTTGTAATAACAAATTTCCTATAGGATTCGTAACAACTTCAGATCCTATACATGTGAAATACAGTGGCTTTGTAAATTCTGTTGGGATTTTCCTTGTATACAGAGAATATTTTTTAAAATATGTCATTTGGAATCTAATATATTACAAAGTGAACACTGTCAAATCCATCTGTTATTTGAGAATAATTTATCTTGTAATAAAAATTAATAAATCTGGATTCCCTATACTTGTCACTCGTTCATGCTATTTTTAGATGTGTGTTCTGGTTAGACAGACCCACTGTTCATTAGAATAATAGAATGGTGAGGGGTTGGAATGGACCTTTAAGATCATCTAATCCAAACCTCCCTTGCCATGGGCAGCGACACCTCCCACCAGACCAGGTTGCTCAAGGCCTCATCCAACCTGTCTGGGAACACTGCCAGGGATCCACAGCTGCTTTGGGAAACCTGTTCCAGTGCCTCACAACCCTCACAGTAAAGAATTTATTCCTAATAGCCACTCTAAGCCCTCCCTCTTTCAGTTTAAAGCCATTCCCTTGTCCTGTCACTACATATCCTTGTAAAGAGTCCCTCTGCAGGTCTCTTGCAGCGCCCTTTAGGTCCTGAAAGGTGCTGTAAGGTCTCCCTGGAGCCTTTTCCAGGCTGAACAACCTCACCTCTCTCAGCCTGTCTCCATAGGAGAGGTGCGCTCCATAGGAGAGGTGCTCTAGCACTTTGATTTTCATGACTTAGTGTGATTATTTTCTCTTGAATCACTGTATCCAAGTGGCAAACCTGGACTGGCAGATCTGCCATTTTCTGGGCACGTGATTGCCTGTATGAGCTGTAGCCATTGCCCTACAGATGGTTCAGCTTTTGGGTTGGAATATCCAGGGCTTGTCAGAGAGGTCCACCTCCAGAAGTAGTTTAGACTTGTCTGCCTCCACTACTGCTGCCAGGAGCCCTAATTTTTGGGTTTGGAACTCTTTTTTCCACGTCTTTGGCGCTCTCCTCCAACAACTTGAGGATGAGACAAAATAGCTGCATGCAAACCACAAAAAGTGCTTTTCTCCCCTCTGTAATTTGGGATTCTTACTGTTCAAGATGTGCTTTTGCTGTCAGCCAATTAGTTCCATGGTTAGTTGTTACAGGTTTTGCAGAGCTTGGAAAACTGCCCAGGGAAGCAGTTATTTATCAGGCAGGCTGACAAAGATCCCCCACACTGAAGGGGTGGGAGGGTCTGAGGAGCACTGCAGCTCCCCAGTGCCCTGCAGGAGCACCTGTGAGCGTTGAGAACGGGAGAGCACCGCTGCAGCAAGGCACCTCTCCATGGCTGCCGGTGGCAGACAGGCAGTTCTTGCTGGCAGATGGTAAGCAGTGTTTCACAGTTCACACTTGAGAAACCAGGGGGGTGAAATTTTTAGGCAGGGGTTAAACTTTGGGCCTATTTCCATACCTTTTACTGCAAACATATTTTGCCATTTCTTGAGGAGGGATATTGCAATACTGAAAGTCAAGCAACCAACTTGCTCCAGTATCTTGCCTGCAGCATTGTGGTATCCAGTGTTTGAGAAGAGCATCCAGAATGGGATGTCTTACTCTCCCATTACAGGTTCAAACAGATTTGTGAAGGAAGAGCCTGTACCCTCAACAATGGTTGCATGCCTTGTCACTCATGGAAACATTGGACCCTTCTCTAGATCAATTTAAGATCCTGTTTTTCCTTCAAACATCCTGCAGCAGTAAGCTGTCAGGGTTTAATTAGAAATTTTGTTCAAAGACCAGTCCTTTAGCTTTGCTGCCTCTTCTGAAATTCCTCAAGAACAGGTTTTGCCAATCTTTGCAGCTTTGTTTGTCCAGTGTGCTATTCTTGTGTCACCCTGATCCATTCCTCTCAGAGGTGAGCAATCCCCAACGTGTCCATCTCTTATCAGTGAAGATTGCTCCTCATCCTGGGATACTTAATATTCTCTTGTTCCGTAACCTCATTTTTGATGGAGAAGCACAGGGTTTTGTGTCTTAGCTTCCCCAAGACCCCTGGGCTTAGAGTTTGCTGCTGCTTGGCTTTGGGCTTCAGGAGGTCTAGCACATATGAAATACGGGGTGTGGGGTCTGGGGTACATCCCTGCACCTGCAGAATGGGAGACATTTCTGACCCTGGGGTTTGGGGCGCTGCTTTTGCCTCCTTGTCTGCCCAGAAGGGGCACTTGCAGTAGCAGTTCCTAGTGCAAGAGGAGAGGGAGAATGGAGCAGATGGAGGATGCAGGCCACTTGCACCCTCTCCAGCCTTCTGCATGCTCCACATATTGGTAAAACAACTTTTGTTTTAAATTGAATTGATTTCTAAGAGAGCCATTAAAATACAGAAATGCTTCTCACTGACCTAGTACTCTGCATTCATGGTAGTAAAATTTTGGATGTGTTTCTATAGTCCTCCCGCCAGTTCTTTGTCAGGGTGAAGGGTTTAGTTGGCTCTGTTAATCCACTTTCTAGCTGAAATTGTTCATTTAAATCGTTATAAAAATCCACTCTTTTCCAATGCGAATCCTATATTCCCAGATTTGAGTACTGCTGCCAGTGCAAAGACTTCAAATTCTCACAGTGCAACCACACTGTGTCAGTCCAAAGCCAAATTGCAAACACTTATCCAAAATTCCCCTTACTCAGCTTTAAGCTAATTTTTCCAGCAGGCAACAATAGCCTAAAAGTATAGGGGAAGATTATTATAAGAGCTTAAGAAATGGTTAACTGATGTCTTCACAAGCTGTGGGATAATTCTACCCCATTCTCTTACTGCAAGAAGTTATTTAATGTATTTTTAGCACATGGTTCCTCAGTGTCACAGTAATTAAGAGCAATCACAGCCACTGAAAAATGAAGCATGGAACAAGAGATCAAGTGATTGTTTAAGCTGAAATCAACTGAACCAGGAAAAGTAAGCTCACCAACATGAAGGAAAAAGTGCTCTGGTCTTTTACAATTAGCAAAGGCAAACACACTTGTGTAGCTGTCTCTACCTGCAGTGATGGATAATGTTCAGGTCACAACATTATGTGTTGGGTGGTGAGGTTTGTTCCTGCAGGCCTGTTAAGAGCATCACTCATGTCAGGTCTTTCCTGTAGCTGAGGTATGTGCCCAGCAACACTTCCCTGCTAATTGAGGTTCACACACTGTAAACAGCTCACAAAGTTCCTCAGGGGGCAGGGGGAGCAAAGTTGCTTGGAAACTTTGGCAGAGGCAGAGGACCAGTCTCCTCCAGTTGCAGTTGATATCTCCAAAAAGTAACATTTCAGAGGCCAGTGGAGAGAGGAGCAATTACTGTCCAGCAACATTACAATCTGAATGGGCTGCCATTTCCAGTGCTTCACTAAGATGGCTGTGATTGCTATAGAAACTTCTGAAAGTGAGACAGAGAGGTTTTCCAGCACTGGAAATTGCAAATGGAGAAGGTTAGACTGGGTGCAAAGCCCATTCAGTCAGGCAGCTGCCAGTCGAGCCTCTTTGCCAAGTAGATTGTAGGAAATCCTGATTAAAATGTCCACAGAATGCACCAGGCAAATTAAATTTCAGTCACAGCCGCCTGGGCGGTTTTGGTGGGCAGGCAGCTCCAGCCTGTGCTGCACCTGGGTTTGCTCTCCCCCTGTGGCCTCTTGCACAGCCACCTGCCCCCTGCACACAGGTACTGCAGTGATGCTGCGGCAGTGATGCTGCGGCCATGGCAGCCGAAGGAATACAAGTGGGATGAGGTTTGTTGGGAAAGGTGGTTGTGACTAGTGGTGGTAGTGGTCTAGTAAAGGATGTCTGGCGGGGAAAAAAGCTAGACACCATTCCAGGTAAGGGAGCGGTGCCTCTCCCCCCTCCAGCTTTGACATTTCTCCCAGAGCACAAGCCCAGGAGATGAGGGCTGCTGCCACGCTCACTGCCCTGTGACTGGCCTGACACCCCCTGCTTGTCTTGCCCACTCTACTCCCTGTGTTGGCATTTAAACAGGACTGCTGTCTTTGAACATTGCCTGACAATCCCTTCCCCTCCAAACAGCCTGCAGTGGACAGCTGAAACCGTTCCTTTGGGGCAGAACAGCTGGCAGTACAGCCAAAAGCCTGCCACAAACCAGGAGACAAGCCCAAGCCTGAGGGAGGTGTTGGTGCTTGGGACTTTCCCTTTTCCATCTTTTCAGCAGCTTAGACAAGCCCCTGAAATCCCCTCCCACAGTTCATCATCCTCAGCTTTGGTGGGACACTCAGGTGCAGCTGCAAGTCCAGTAATATTTCTTCTTAAGAACTGCTCTGACCTCCTTTGCATCGCCTCGGTCCCCAGCCCTTTCACCTGTGCTGGAGAAAGGTTTAATATCATTTCTGGCCTTGGTAAAACAGCTTGTCACCCTTCCAGCAGCAGGCTGGCAGCACTTATTCCAGTGCCTTGCTTCCCACCAATTCCCTAAGGGAATTTTGGTATTAGCAGGCTTTATCACCATCACAGTTTCATTTCCTTCTCTTTCCTGCCTCTCCCCAGCCTCCTTTGGTTTAACTCCAGGCAGTCAGCCAGAAGAGTCTCAGGCAGGTAAGTGCAGGCACAGGTAATGCTGCGCCGCAGTCACGGGGCCACTTCCCTCCTCCTCCTCCAGCGGGTGCAGCCGTGTGCCAGGCTCAGGCCCAGCCAGCGCTGTGCCACCCCCGCCGTGTCCCTTCACCGCAGCTCCGCTTGGGACAGCTGCTCTTCCGGTCGCACTTGGCTTGGCGGCAAAACAATAAAACCACTTTGGGAAGCAAAGGAATTTCTTACCTACTTGTATTCCACTTTCCAAAGGTTCTTCACAGGCTGTGCTTGGAAAAAAATGTTTGCGTTTAGGTACACAAAATTATATGGCCTGCATAAATAAAAGCAATGAGATTTGTCTTGCAGCATAAGGGTGAACAGTGTAAAGTGTCACACTTATCAAATCCATTAAATGTTTGCTATATGGATTTTTTTTTTCCAGAAAAAAGAAAAAAGCCCTTTTGGTAGTGAATCTAATGGATATCTTGCTTTGGTTGTGATTTTGTTCATTTACAGTTCTTCAATACACAGTTCTTTAAAAGTCAGAGTGGCTTCATCCTCTGCTCTCAGAGCACCTGAGGATAAAAAACAGGATATCTGCTCAAGCCAGCGCCTGGCACTGCCTGCCCAGCCTTTTTACACACATTGGTTATTTGTTTTATTAGCACCAAGCTGCTGCAGTACTGTCTATGTACATATATTACATGTGCTCAAGGAGTTACAAATGGGTTCTGCAGTCCTTGTGCCCTGTAACTGCTCCCATAGCCATGAGTTAAGACTTTGTTAATGGATGCTAATCTGTCAATTCTTGAACAATTCAGGAAATTAGTTATTGACATAATGGAGAAATTATCTGAGTGTATCACAGCAACCCATACTTGAGGACACCTTTGTCTGCTAGGGTTGACCTTAATAATTAACAGCTTTACCCAGTGCCCCAGAGGTGCTTTACAAGGCAAGAGGCTGAAGGTTAAATAGCTTCTGTGCATCAGATGTGCTCATTACACCAGTATGTCTGTAATGGCTTTTCTGAAGCCACAGCAGCTTGTTAATTGATTGTTCTCATTTCACGGTCTTTCCAGGGGTCCCCTGTACCATTACAAAACCACGCCCTTGTCCTTGCCAGATTCCCTTTTCCTGTCCAGACTAACTAGTGTTCCCTCTCTGAACAGGGACTGCCTTCTGTCCCTTTGCTTGCCCTTGGGGGGCTGTATGGTGCTGCCTGGGCCCCCTCCATCCCGCTCCTCCACCTCAGCTCTTCTTTCTGTCACACTCACAGACCTGACAGCCAGCTGCCTGCTGTTTAACCACCCCCTCTGCAGCACAGCATCCAGGTAGCCCTGCAATTCTCCTTGGTTTGGTCCAGCGTTTATTTCAGTTTTCCAAAATGAGACAGCAACGAAGTGTCATAAGTGACCTGGTGTGGAAGAGGAACAAGGAGAGCACAACCAACCGGGAAACCCCCATCCATCAGTCACAGCCAGCATGGCCTCCTGAGGGGAAGGTCCTGCTTGTTAAACTTCATTTTACAATAAGAGAACCCTCCTAGCTGATCAAGGGAAGCCAGCTGATGTAATCTTTTTGAATTTTAATAAAGCTTTCAATCCTCTTTCACAGTATCCTCCTGGACAAAATGCCAGGCACACAGCTGGATAAACACATCATGCCACGGGTGAGAAACTGGCTCAGCACTCAGGCACAAAGGGCTATATGGAACGGGGTGAAATCGGAGTGGTGACCTGACTACTGGGGTTCCACATCTTAGGCCCTGTGCTCTTCAACATCTTCATAAATTACTTGGATGCAGAATCTGCAGGGATCCTGGGTAAGTTTGCCAATGATACTAAATTAGGAGGAGCTAAAGGATACTAAATTAGTTGAAGCCCTCAAGGGCAGGGAGGCCCAGCAGAGAGATCTTGACAAATTAGAGGACTTGGCAATCACCACCCACATGAAGTTCAATGAGGCAAAGTTCCAGATTCTGCACCTGGGGTGGGGCAACCCTGGATGCACGGACAGACTGGGGAATGAGAGGCTGGAAAGCAGTGCTGCAGAAAGGGGAAGAGGAGGGGTGGACACTGATCTCTTCTCTGTGGAGACCAGTGATAGGACCTAGAGAGGAAATGGCCTGAAGTTGTGTCAGAGGAGGGTTGGGTTGGATATTAGGAAAAGGTTCTTCACTCAGAGGGTGGTTGGACATTGGCACAGGCTCCCCAGGGAAGTGGTCACAGCACCAAGCCTGAGATAGTTCAAGAACCATTTGTACAATGCTCTCAGATGCAAGGTGTGATTCTTGGGATGGGGCTGTGCAGGGCCAGGAGTTGGACTTTGAGGATCCTGAGGGATCCTCAGCATATTCTGTCATTCTGTGATCCTATGACCTTCTTCTCTGATCAGCTGCTACAGCTGGAAACAGAAAAACTTTCTGGGCTGAGAACACCTTTGCTAGCACATTTAGAGCTAAAACCATTGAGCCGTTAACACCACAAGCTCCTGCCTATGTCCCAAATAAGAAATGAGCTTCAGAAGTCTCAGCCTTTGGGTCAAAACCATCCAATATATTTAGGTACTTGACGAGGGTGGAAGATGGGTCCCTACAAAAGAGAAGCTGGACTCTAGTACCTCCTGAGTTTCAGACAGAGATGATTGAATATTTTTTGCATTTTGAATTTTTTATCTTAACAGGGTAAGCAGAAGGTAAAAGCAGGGTAAAGCAAGTTTCAGCAGAACTTCCCATTTCTTGGCTTAAACCTGCCACAAGCCCCTATCTTCCTATTAACTTCATAGCTCTCCTTTGAAAGGGGAGATCACCCCCTTGTATGGAGGGGTGTAGAAAGCCCTGTTGTGTTACAGGTTCTGGGGAGATTTTACTGTTTCACTTGGGCTGAGATGCACCTGTTGAAGGAAGATGTTAGGGAAGCTGTCAGGATTTGTGGGTCCCTCTTCTCTAAATTTGGTGCCTCTACCATCAGTGACAACAGACAAGTTCACTGCTGTATTTTAAGTGCATTAAGGCACCACTGTTCCATTATCCAGGCAAAACAGAGAGTTTGGGCTAGAGCAGGATAAAGAATAAATTATCCTGAAAGACTGACTGAGAAGGGAAAGCTAGCCTCTAGTTCTGTAGGAATACTTTTGTACTTGGGCACATCATATGCCATCATCTGGCTCCATTGTGTGTTGGGATCTCTTCTCTTCCCTCAGGGGAGGAAAATTTTCATTCCTCACCCTTTCCTAAAGGAGTGTGCATGCACTTGCATCACTCTCTCTTCAGCAGGGTGTTTTAGCAAGCCAAGCAAACAATTTCTCATCCACCACGCTCATGGTTTCCGCAATTCCGTGGCACTTCCAGTCAAAATTCATTCCCTGTTCTTTGCTTGTCTTCTCCAGAATCTGCACACGCTGGCCTCTCTGATGCTAAAAAATTAGCAGGCTGGGCCTACAAAATCTACACTGGCAAGGATTTGTGGGGATACCTGTCCTTAGGATAACAGGAGTCATCCATATAGCCCAGGTTCCCTACAAGCCTTGCACCTGCTAGGGCTCTGGAAACACATCCACTCACTCTGCAATCAGCCCCTTCCCAGTGATAACGGGAATGCCTGCACTAGGATACTGCTTTCGGCTTTCTCCCACCTTTGTCTGCAAAATCACAGAGTCAGAATCATAGAATAGCTCGGGATAGAAGGGACCCTAAAGTTTCCACCCCCTGCCATGGGCAGGGACACTAGAGCAGGTGGTTTAGAGGCCTACCCAACCTGGCCTTGAACGCCTCCAGGGATGGGACACTCACAACTTCTCTGGGCAACCTATTCCCGTCCCAGTTATCTGCCATATTCTAAATCTGCTCCGGAAAACTCCCGCTGAGGCCCCGAGCGCCGCCGGGGCTGTGCTGAGGGCGGCCTGCAAGGCGGGCAGAGCCCACAAGATGGCGGGCGCGCTGCGCGGCCGGGCCGCCCGGCAAGGAGAGGGTGAAAATACGCGCCAGGCTGGGAACAGAGGCAGGCAAACACATCGTGCTAGCCTGGGCTGAGATCCCTTTCAGAAAGTTTAGTCTGGAGTAGAGAAGACTGAGAAGGGACCCCATTAATGCATAATAGCTGTCTCAAAGGCAGGAGCCAAGAGGATGGTGCCACACTACTTTCGGAGGAGCAATGGACGTGAACTAGAACGCAGTAAGTTCCACCACGAGATAGAACTTCGTCATGTTACTGGAATAGGCTGCCCCTGGAGACTGTGGAGTGTCCTTCTCTGGAGAGACTCCAAATCCACCTGGACACGTCCCTGTGTCGCCTGCTGTAGATGACCCTGCTTTGGCGGAGGGTTCAGACCGGATGATCTCCAGAGGTCCCCTCCAACCCGAAAAATTCTCTGAAGTGCTCGGAAGAAAACCCACCCAGCATGGGATACAGCCCTGTGTCCCATGTCAGGCAGGCTGGACACAAAAATTTGGGGCAGAGGGCTGCAGGGTGGCTGGTGGCTGCTGGACAGGGAAGCATGGGGCAGGTGCGCAGCAGAGCCTTCCACAGGACAGGGATGACCCACCACGATTTATGTTTTTAAACAAGTTTATGTTTTTAATATACAACTAGTCCATTATAACTTGGTTTTGGGAAGCAAGGGCTCCCTTGAAATTGGTACTGCCTTCTATCACAGAATAATCTAATTTGGAAAGGACCCACAGGCATCACTGAGTCCAGCTCCTGGCCCTGCACAGGACCATCCCCAAGAGCCACCCCCTGTGCCTGAGAGTACTGTCCAAACTTCTCCAACTCTCTTGGTGCTGTGACCCCTTTCACGTTGCTTGATCCTATCCCAGCCTTCTCCTCATGGCCAGATGCTGCCTTGCAATGGCTCAAGCTGAATCCTCCCAGTCACAGCACCAGCAGGATCCTTCGGTGCAGGGTACAGGGCATGTGTGCTCCTGAGCAAAGCCACAGGCAGGCCCCCAAAAAGCCTTTGGAAAGCTTCGGCATGGCTACCTTGTGACAGGGATCCAGCCTCCAGTGCATCATTTTTAGCATATATTTGGCAGCGTGTTGCCTGGGTAGGCTGTCTCCACCCTGGGATGCAGAAGTTCTTGGTGGGAGTCATTGCTGCCCCTGCATGTGGGGACTTCTTGGCAAGGGGAGCTGGTAGTGTCACCTGTTCCCGGGATTGAAGTAATTCTGGGATGCTCATTGCACATACAGGTGATCTCACACAACTTCAGGTGCAGCTGTCAATTCCCCCCATTCAAGGGCAGCTGTGCTGATGACCTGCTCTCTGTATCTTAGTGAAGAAATCTCTCTATTGGGGTTGTCTTGTTCTGCTGGGGTCTTGTTCTCAAAAAATCACAGTATTGGCAACAGACTTAGTGGAGTCTGGCTTTTGAATAAGCCTGAAACCTCAATGCTCTGAAATCCACAGCACTTGTAGGATTTGGCTGATGACAGGCTCCTCAAAAATGACCCCCATGACTATGCCTTCATAAAAAGAGATGGCCCTTGCTTGGGCTTACTATGGTTAAGAGCTTCAAGAAGCTCCCTAGTCCTCTTCTGCCACTCCTTCATCATCAGTGTCTCCACTTCTCCTCCTCCTCCCACAGGGTTCAGCATGCGGAAGTCCTATCCACTGACAACATCCTAGTAGAAATGTATGGACTTTATCCTCTCCAAAAACAAGCAAAGAAATAAGAAGGTACTAGAGGGGATGGGTAAACCTCTGTTTAACACTTCATGGGTTGTTGTTCAGGTTTTTTAAAATTATTTTGTTGTTTGTTTTTGTCATGAGAGCAGCTCTTGTCTGCTTGGTCTTCTCCATGTGATTTTGCCTTCCAGGCTCATACGTCTGTTGATCGGTGCAAGCAGCTCCTTGTGCATTCAGGTTCTGTTTTTCTGAGGCACCAAACTTTCCCCTCTTAAAGTGCAAGCACTCCATGTGGCACTCAGGGAGTCAGGCATTTCAATGCTTGGTGTTCTTGCATACTTAAGTACCTTTTAGGCTCTATTTCTTAATCCTCAAGTGTTAAAAAAATGCTACATTCAAGTGGAAAATATAGATGAACTTGTTAAACATTGGTCCCTCTGTGGCTTGCCTGAAGGAAGAAATTATATTGAGATTTTTTTAAACTCAGACTGTTGCACAAATACATTGAAGGGAGGTACATAAGAAACTACCCTTCCTGGAAAACTTTGCCCCCATAGAGAGTCTGCTGGAACAGAAGTCTGATGATATGCAGAAAAATTACCTCAGTGTTTCAAGATTATTGGTCCATGTAGAGTGAAGAAGAAATAAAAAAAATCAGCTCCAATCAAGCATGCTAGAGCATAACCCACTCTGCAGATCTCTTCTCATAGCAGTCCAAGCCCATGAAAGAACTGGCATCAATAGATGGCCTACTGAAGGCCTTTAATGTAGCAAGTGAGTGAACTTTGATGGAGCTGGCTTTTCTGGAAAGTCAGCTGGATTGCCAGGGCAACCACATCACAAAAGGATGCAGGATGGAAGGATACAGACATTTGCTGAAAAGTTCTATGGGAATGACAAAATTAAATGAAACTGGATGTCCTAGAAAACAGTTTTCACATTCATCATGCCTCTTGGCTGGATTCCACAGCATTGCAGAAACATTTCTACAAGAATTGATTAATTTTCACATTCTGGGCCCTGGAGAGCTTCCCATGCTGCTCAGAATAGGGTTTTTTTGAGTACAGGCTTAGAGGTGAGATCTAGGCCAGCTGGGTAGGGCCAACATCCTTCCATTACACATTACCATGCATATGACCGAATCCTGCATCGACAAGCTGAAAGGAAAGAGAGCAAAAGGACTGTCTGCTTGTTTTACCCACGTTCAGCAGCAGGATGTGCGTATAAAAGCAGATGAACTGTGGGGACAACAGTAAGCTAATGTGAGACAGAGAGCAAAGGTAAATCTTCTCTGAGACAAAGAATAACCTTCATCTGGACAATGACTGAACAAATGGATCCAAGCTACAGGGTAGGTTAAAAGTAACATTAATCCACACTTTAAAGAAGTTTTAGACTCACGGGTTGAGTTCAGACTAAAACATGGGTTCTTAAGTTCTAAAACTAAATGTTTCCTAAAATGTGGATGAACTCCTGCCTGGTCTGTTTGCAACTGCAGTCTTGGCAGCAGAAAAGCCTACCAGTGGCTGCAGCACTTCACCACTTCCATCTCTCCAGCCAAAGCCTTAGTCTTCTTACATCCTCTGTACTTTCCTGAGCTCTTCACTCATGCAGATACTTCTACTGCTTTCCAGACATGTGGGGGCTTCAGGAAAACTGGTTGGAAAACTTGCGTGTCCTCCAAAAAAACCCCAAATCTAAAACAAACACGACCCTTCCCCCCAACATTTCTTATTCTTCAAAGTTTTTTGGTTTGTTTTTTTTTTCTCCATTTAAAAAAAAGGTCAGTACTCTCACTATTTGGAGATGTCAGTTCAAAACCCTGCTCTGCCTCAAAATTCCCTGTTCTGGAGAGTCTGTGAACCAGGTTAATGGTTTGTGTGTACTGACAACAACTGCTTGACAACTGGATGATACCATCCCTTCATTTCATACAATCATAGAATGGTTTGGGTTGGAAGGGACCTTAAAGATTATCTAGTTCTACCGCTCTGCCAGGGGCAGGGACACCTTCCATTAGAGCAGGTGGCTTCAAGCTCCATCCAGTCTGACTTTGAACACTTCCAGGGAGGGGGCATCCACAGCTTCTTGGGCAATTTGTTCCAGTGTCTCACTACCCTCACAGTAAAGAATTTCTGCCTGATATCTAATCTAGACTTATCATCTTCATGCTTAAGACCATTCCTTCTTGTCTTATCACTACATGAAAAAGCCTGTCTCCCTCATTTTTATGAGCCACTTTAAGTACTGGAAGGCTGCAATGAGATCTTCCTGTAGCCTTCTCTTCTCCATCAATAGAAGATTAATCTCAGCTCGCTCAGCCTGTTTGGGTAGGAGAGGTGCTCCATCCCTCTGATCATCTCTGTGGCCTCCTCTTGACTCACTCTAGAAGGTTCACTTCTTTTTTGTGCTGGGAACCCCAGAGCTGGATGCAGCACTCCAGGGAGGGACTCAGAGAGCAGAGTAAAGGGAAAGAATCATCTCCCTTGACCTGCTGGCCACACCTCTTCATGCAGCCCAGGAAGTGTTTGGCTTTCTGGGCTGCAAGCATACACTGTTGGCTCCAATCCAGCTTTTCATCCACAAGAACCCGAAAGTCCTTCTCCACAGGGCTGATCTCCATTAGTTCTTCCAGTTTCTACTGTCTGGGACTACCCTAACCCAGCTGCAGCACCTTGCACTTGTTGAACCCCATGAGGTTCTCATGTGCCTACTTCTCCAGTTTGTCCAGGTTCCTCTGGATGGCGTCCCCTCCTTCTGTTGTATCAACTGCAGCACTCAGCTTATGCCATCTGCAAACTTGCTGAGGGTGCACTTGGTACTAGTGTCATTAATAAAGATACTAAAGACACAGAGTCTCAAGGGACACCGCTGCATTCCAGCCTCTACCTGGGCACAGTTTTTGACCACAACTCTCTGGCTGAATCCATCCAGTCAATGCCTTATCCACCAAACAGTCCACCTTTCACATCTTACCTCTCCAATCTGAAGATAGGGATGCTGTGTGGAAATCGCTTGCCTTGTTTCAGCTCTGACTTTGTACATAATTGCTCTTTGGAACAAGGAAAAGTGAGCAAACTTGTCTTAGGGCTTGAGAGAATTAAATACTTGCATTACCCCTGGCAGATGGGCAATAAGCAGGAAAGCACTGGGACCCCAGAAAAGGCAACAGGAGGTAAGAAATTCCTGATTTCCACTAGAAACAGGTTTTCTGGAAAAGGAGCCTTGTTTTTAAAATCAGATTAGAGCACTTCTCTAGATACAGAATGCAGGTATTTTGCAAAGATACCTTAGTGTGTTTCCGTCAATAGCTACAGCAGCTACAGATTTGTACTTCTGGATGAAAGGTTCTTTATCAAAAAGTTCCTGACACACTCTTATCTACACAGCACATCACTGACATACCCACCCCATGTGAAATCTGTGCAAGAAGGACAGGGTTTATTTTGTCAAATTATAGGTAGGAAGCACCCTTCAAAACATCCTGCACTACAGATTAGCAATTCAGGAAAATACACCAAGCCAAAGGCCATACAAGGAAGTGGATATTAGGGAAACTAGAAGGTGTGAAGAACAGGCAAGTGAAGAACAGGCAAGTTCCAAGCTTAAGAAGGTGGAATTAAAAAAAGAATGAAAAAGGAAACTACTTATCCTAGCTACTGCTGAGCTGCTGAGCATCACAAATTTTTACTCATGCTCTCCTAAAATGAAAGGTGCTGATGCCAATCTGTACAGAGAGCTTATGGACTGGGGAAAGGTTGTTCTTGTGTTGGGAGTAGAGCAAACATTAGTAAAGCCCCAAGCAGGTGAAAGACACAGTCCTTCTAGAAACAGAGGTCACAGGAGTGTGCCAGTGATGAGGCTGTCATTCTGATTCCTCCCTTCCACTTTCTGCTAAGTGCTGTTTTTCTCAGTCTCTCAGAGGTTAAGGACAGATGGGAACCATTAGATCTTCACAGCTCCTTTGGGAGCTGTTAGTCAAGCCTGTCACACATCACAGTCCTTCAAACCTCACCTGTTTACCTTGCCTGAGACTTGACTGCAGTGTCCCTCACACTTTTAACTGTGGTTAGTGCACACCCTTCAAAAACAGGCCTGTCTTGGCTTGGACATATCTGGAAAATGTTCCAACTACTCCAACAGCTTCTTATGGTGATTAACCACCTTCATTCCAATAAATTTGTGCCCAGATTTTCATATGAATGCATCTAACTTCATCTTGCTGAAACACATTCCCATAATTTACTAGATTAAAGAGCCTTCCAGTACCTGATATTTTTCTTCCAAAGAAGTTCCTTCACCATCATAATCAATTCTCTGCTTGGCCTTTTCTGATAAACTAAAGAGACAAAGTGCTTCATGTCTCCCATTGCAAAGCATTTTCTTCAGGCTCTGAATCATTTTGTGTGGCTCTAATGTTCCACCACCCATTTTTCAACATCAATTTATAACATGCAGGCCGTCCCAGTGCTGGTCTCACAAATACAGTATGTACTTATATCCATTTGCTTGTCCCTCAGGACTCCTAAAAAAATCTATTCAGAGTCTGAGGCAGATGCAAGCCAGCTTCCTTCTGTCTGGCATTTGGAGCAACCAAAAAAGAGTCAACCCTGCTGGTGCTGCCATCTCAGCAGGTAAAGGAAAAGCATGACAAGGCTGTCTCCCTTTTTCCTCATGACATGACTCAACACTGGAAAGCAAGGCTGCCCCTGTGCAGGGTTCTGCTCTGAGCACAGATCGCCCCAGGCACACCCAGACCACATCCATAGGGATAAACAAGCCCATGGGCACAGGCTGGCTGTGTACAGGCTGTTAAACCCTCTCACCCATCAAGGTGTAGTGACTGTTCCTGCCCATACCTGGGAATATGCCAACATCCCGAGGCCAACACTGTGCCGGGGACCAGTCTCTCCATGGACCCAGCTGAGCTCCACTATCTGGGAGTGCTCCCTCCCACTGCCACCTCCTTTGTCAAGAGAGGTAAAGGCATCTTAAAACAGAACCAGTCTCCAAGGAGGGAGAAGGATGAAATGACTCCCTCATTTTCTCCTTCCAAACAGGTCAGCAGTGTTTCTAAAACCAAGGAGGCAGCAACAGGCTGGGGAATCCAGCGGTTGCATCAAACCTCTCAATGCAACCTCATGCATCTCAACAAGGGAAAGGGCACAGGGTGAAAAGGCAAGAAGGAAAAAAAGGCAGTAAAGGCACTTTTGCATAAGCTCAGAGAGGAGAACTTGTGTCTAGAGCTTGCATCACCATGCAGCTGGGATCAAATCCAGGCTGGCAACCTCACCCAAGCTGAAGCTTTAGCCCTGGGGGGTCCCTGACCTGCCTGTCCTGCACCAAAAATCCACTGGACACCAGCACCCTGGAGCTTCCTCATCACAGGCCTGTCCTGCAGTTGATTATCAGAGCTAAAACAGCAGTCACCCAGGAATCCAATGCCAACAAAGCTGGAGGCACTTCACACAGATTATATATAGAAAAAGTGCCCAGGCTGTGCCTAAATAAAACTTTGTCTTCAATTCCAGGGTTCTCAGATCAGGAGGCTGAGGGGGAGAGTGATTTTGGGGAAATATAACCTCAACGCCAGCTCATCAGAAGAGAACAAAAATACCTGATGACTAATATTTTTTAAGGTTTTGATTAGAAACAATAGGGACTTTCTTTTTTGCCACAGAATTTTCCCCATTCTTGTATCTCTCAGCAGAAAATGCTGAATCACAAACCTGGAGCTTTACAAAAAAAAAAAAAAGTATTTCATATGCAGAAGAAACATATCTTACATAATTTCATGCTTCCTGCTCTGCTCTCTGGTGCCACGTTCCTCATTTTCAGGCTGTTTTAAAGGTCAGCTTCACAGAACAAATCCTGACCTCAGACATGGGAAATATGCTGCCTCATCACTCCAGGATCTTTTCTCACATGATTAGTCCCAACATTCCTGCAAGTAGAACAGTCCCCATTGCCACTGCTGCAGACATTAAAACAAAACAAAACAAAAAATCAAACAGAAAAGAAAAAGGCAAGATTTTTTTTTTCTCTCCATTCTCAAAGTCAATGCTTGCCAGCATCACAGCCTTATTCCACAGGCTGGGGGCTACTTCAGCACTGTAATGCTGTTGCCATCTACAGACAAACAATAGTCTTAACAAACATACATACAAGTTAAAGTAGGAATACCTGCCTAAACTGACAGTATTCTTGAAAAAGCTTCAAAGGACTTTGAAAAGGATTTTATTTATGATTTTCCAATGGCTAAGATATAGGATCGGGGCGAAAGTTAATTGAAGATAGCAATTAGTCCTCATGGTATTGCTTTTAATACTGATTATGTATTCATTCAACTGGCTCCATTTTTCTGAAGATTTTTATTTTTATACTATAATTTGAGCAAACAACAGAGGTTACATTAAGGGGCTGATCCAGAAGACACAAGCACACTCTGTTTCTTTTTAACAAAAGATCTGAACTTATTTGAAATTACTACTATCAATTGCCAAAGAATGACGGAAGGCACAGCCATGATGAACAAGCTCCAGTGGTACAGGAAAGCTGGAGATTAATCTACTTGCTTAATAAAGCTGCTGAAAATGTAAGATTTCAAAATTAATAAAAGAACCAGTCAATTATTCTACTGGTTATAAATGACAAATATATATTGAAATATATTTTGATTTAAGTATTGAAGTTACTGCAAACTCTTTTTAGTGTGCTTAGACCTCTAAGAAGGAATATGGCTCTTATTCAGTAACCTGGTGGACTAGTTTTTGTCAGTATCTGTAAGAAATACAAAGCAAAACTGAAGCCCCCACTCACTAGGAGACTCTACAGATGACATTTAAAAGAAAGCATATCACCACAGCGAGATGAAAAATGGAGTTTCTGTTAAATTATAACTAGCCAGACAGTAATACTGCCCTCAGGTTCATGATAAAAGCAGAAAGGTTGCCTCCCGTGCCTGCAGAGTTCATTGCCAGGTGGCTCAAACCATGCATGGTTTACTTGTCAGACTCGGCCTCTTCTTGTTGATCCCTGCTGAACCAGTGAAAGGGAAATGCCCAGGCCCCAAGAGCAAAGGTTGCAGCTTGTCATTCTGGGGGGAAAAAGAAGGTAAAAGGAAAAAGAAAGCAGTGAAGGCATCGGACCCATCTCAGTCCCTTGCCAGAGGAAAGATGCTGTAAGACTGAACCCTGAACAAGTCATATGAAAAGAACCAAAGCACAAAGCCCTCTAACGAAGTCAGAACAAAAACATTTGGATAGGATTTCTGGAAGAAGGAGCCAGAGGTGTTTGTGAATAAGCACAAGAATAGGCACTTCCAGTGACCACAGAACTACAAACAAAAGCACTTTTGTGCACTCCCGGATTACTTGCTCTTATTTTCTCTTACAGTCACATGCTTATGTAGGCCTGTACTGTTTGAAAACATGATTTATTAAGACGCCTTAAATTGCAACCAAGTACTGTACTATTAATACTGACTTTGTTTTAACTTTCCTGTTACTTAATATAAATTTACATAATTTTAATCTCTAATGCAGCCAAATCCCCACTGAGTCCTTTGAAAGTTTTGGTTGATAATGTGCACTATATTTCCAAAGTGTTTCAGATTTATGAGCTTCCCCCCCCCCTTCCCCATCATTGTTTCACTGGTTTGGGGACAACCCCTTCTTTTCAGCAGATTGAAACATCCAGTGATGTGAAACAGATCTGGTGACCCTATAGCTTTAAATCATGCTTTGTGGTGCTTTATTCCTGCTCCAAAAGACTTTATGCATTAGCGACTACATAAAATTGCACCAGAGACTGAATACATATTGAAAAGCAATAAATGATTCCACATGATCTTAATTTTTTAAAGCAGTGCACCACTGTTTTAAAGCAATAGCGTTTAATTTTCCAATTAAAGGACGTTTTTAAAATGGCCCTTCTGACCCACAGATATGGGAACACTCTCACTTTGGATATTCTCTCCAGCTGAGAGATTTGGGTACATGAACAATTTTCACAGTCAAATGGTGTCCTTGGTTAGCAAGCTAGCAAGGGTGCAATTAGCCACAGCAGTTAATTCCTTCCTTTTATTCAAAAAAGCTTGTGTCATCATTACTACGAAGACACAGGTCACAAAGGCTCCGTGAGCAAACTGAATAGCACACGTTCCTCTTTAAGCTTCACATACTTGAACATCTGTCAGACCTCAGCTAGAATTCCTCCCCAGTTTTCCCTGTTTACTTCCAAGGAAAAAAAAAAGTCTGTTTTGGTTAAACAAAGTTTATAATACTTCTACCTATATTTTAAACTAGACATGCCTATTATGAAGAGTAACTACTGTATTTAGAAGCAGCAAGCTCTTCAGCAGATCAGCGTGTATTCAATTAGATGGGCTGACCTAAATGGTACCCCCCCAAAAATAAACTTGAAAACCAATAAAATCAGGTCTCACTCTTGCTGTCATTGCCTTTCCATAGGTAAACTGGCAGTGAATAACTTCAGTTGAAGCTCTGGGTTGCTAAACTGGAGGAAATGATTTTGCAAGGCAGGCAAGGGTGTGTGAAATGGAAGAATTCAACTTTTCAGATCCAAGAGGAGTTTGCAGGGCAGTTGCTCTAACTGCATGCCCTGAGCATGTGTGAGTGACATTCACATAAGCTGCAAGGAATGTAAGGTCTTTAATACCAGAACAGGACCGGGGCAGAACCGCCCTCCCAAAATCCCCTGCTCAACTGATGCCTAATCCTGGAGGCAATGAAGTCCTATTTTTAGGTTGTCAGCATCTCAAGATACAGGATATTCTGCCTTTCATATACCCACAACCACCCCAGGTTGGGCAGCTCTGTGCGTGTCTTCCCCCTGGGCCCAGTGCTGGAATTCGTAGCTCGGACACGTTTCCGTGCAAGACGAGCCCCATGGCCCCAGCTGTGTAGCCTGCTCAGAGCACATCCAACACATACCCATCGGCTCTGGCTTCTTAGAGCACGCTGCTGTAATCGCTCTTCCGAGACGGGACAGCAGGTAGGAGGTGCCCGGCGCTATCCCATGGCTTTGGAGCGTGTACAGGCACTCGGGAAACAAGACCCCATTCCTCCGACTCGATGCAGCTCCTGAGTCAGCAGTTACCCAGTTCCTCCGAGGCAGGAGAGAAGAACCAGCTGCAAGCGCTTACCAACTTCCCCACCATGTGCTAAGCCGCTGACTGCTCTTGCTTAACACTTCACCAGTCCCTTTGAACCCTTCCTCAACTCCCCAGAGGAGATCTCCTTCCCCCTGTGTGCCTTGCAGTGCCCCCCACATCGTCATTTGCTCCTTCTTCGGCCCTCAGGGGTTCGGATGCCTCGCTCCGACCTTCCCGAAGAGTTTCTTACCAGAGAGTCAGGCTAGCCTAACATGCACTCCATTTCCAACCAGCCTGCCGAACCCGTACTGCTGCTTGGGGGAGAGGGTGCGGCCTCGGGATTCACGGGAGCAATCGAGGAGAGGCCATGACCTAGCAATAATAACATTGCCATGGGGAAGGGAGGGGAGCAGCCTTGGATTTCAGTCCCCTTTTGAAAGTGTGCTCTATGTACTTTACATCAAACATCTGTCAGAGAAGAAAACACAAAGTTCTGGGAAAAGGACCAGGAGCCACATCTTCAGCTCCTGAACAAGTACTCTGATCACTGGAAATACAGGATGACAGCATGAGGGAGGTGCTTAGACTTCTTCCTCCAGGGGCCACGTACGGGAGAAAACAATTAATTCTTTGGAGGAAGTGAAGTAGGCCGTATTGGGCACCTGCACTCAAAAGGAGAGGCAAGGCTGCGAGCCTGAGAAAAGGTAAATCCTTTCCTGCAGCCCTCATTCTCGTCACCTGATCCCCCATTAAATCCCCTGCTGTACAAGCGCGCCTTCTGTTTGCAGGTACAGGGAAGCAGGGCTGTGAGAGGCAGCTATTTTAGGGCTGTGCTGTGTAAGCACCACCACAATGAAGCAAGGATTGAGGATGCATCTCTCATGATGCACAGCACCATGCAGACAGGACAGTCACCTCGAGGACGTTTTTTGTCCCGTGGAGACAACCAACACACTGACATAGTTTCAGAGGTGTGGCTTCCAGGTCTCCCTGTCGGTGCCCTCCCTCTAGGCATTTGGCACACCTGGCTGCCAGACACGTAGCCACCCAGTCCTTTCCCCTCCCACCTCACACGGATCTCCACTGCCTCGAAGCCCACATCTGGAGGGCACCTGCAGCCTGGCACAACTTAGCTTTGAGATAAGGGCATGGGGGAATGCCCAGAGACGGCTTTGCTTGGTCCTCAGTGCAGCAGTAGCTTCCGGCTGAAGGCAATTTTGGTGCGAGTGCCACGGCCCCTTCAGGAAAGGCTTTTCTGGCGGCAGGGCTGCAGGCAGGGCCCGGAGTGCGGGCAGCTCCAGGGGAGGGGGCGCGGGCCCCCGCCCCGCGCCGCATTTTACTCGATTGTTTATTATTTTCCGAGGGGCGGCGGCGGGGCGGAGGCGCCGGCCAATGGGAGGCGTCGCTGGCCTGACGGGCGACGGGCGCCGGCCAATGGGCGGCGAGGGCGGGCCCCGGCGGTCACGCGCGGCCCCGGAGCATGACATCATTCGGTTCGCACGGCGCAGCCTAGCTTGCTGGGGGCGGGGCCGGCGCGGGGCGGGGCCGGCGCGGGGGCGGGGCCGGCGCGGGGCGGGGCCGGCGCGGGGGCGGGGCCGGCGCGGGGCGGGGCCAGCGCCGCCGCTCCCCCTCCCCGCGCTGTGTGGGCGCAGGAAGGTGTTAAGTTATAATGATGGAGCAATTAAACGATAAGTGGGTATAATTAACCCCACGTGGGGTAACCGAGACGGGCTTAAGTGGACACGGCCGCATTGCACAACGAGTCAGTGGCGGGGCAGAACGGCGTTTGGTCACTCGGACCGGCCCACGCTAAGGGGGACAGCTGTCTATCTTGACAAGTCAAAGTTCTTTCATATAATCCAAGATGAATAATAATAATAAAAAGTGGAGCTTCTTGCAGTATCTCAGCAATTTGACTGCACCCTAATGGAATAAACTCAAGAACCCCATGTACCCCCAAGTATTTAAAAATTTGAAGCAAGCTTTTGAGCAATGTCACCCTAAATAGCAGGTTTTTAAAAAGGGTTTAAAATATGCAATTGGTTTTTGCTTTTCCCCCGCCTCTTACCTTTCTTCCTGGCCCTCAAAGTATATTTGGATCACACCCATGGTGCATCAAGAACCTGGCTATTGGTTTAAAATGGAAGCTCAGATCCTCCTTCAGTGGGACATTAAGAAGAGGGATTTCAGGGAAATACCAGTATTGCAGGCCTCATAAATAATGCTGAGAGAGTCCAACTTGAAGTGATCTTTAAGTTGCTGTTCATCACTTCAGGGAAAATTTTATAGTTAGAAATCTGTGGCTATCTTTGGCAAACCCATCAAGTTCCCATGGCACAATTTGGACCCTTGCTCTGTGTCTGCCAGTCAGCCAATCTCTCCATAACAACTGTGAAACCCATTAGCCAGTTTTAGTCAAACTAGGTCAAAAAGTTAAAGTCTCAGGGTATGAATTGGGCTGGTTTATAAATCACATTTCTTTCTAATCATCAGCATCCAGGTTGCTGGGAATCAGCCACAAAACCTATTGCCTGTTGCCCAGTCTGTGTTTAAAGGCCATAATAGGGAACTGTGGGGAAGAACAAAAACACATTAAGGGAGCCACTCTCTCACAGGGTGAATGGGAGGGGTACAGAGGGTTATTGCAGGGGACACAAACTGCTCAGAGACCAGGCTGCAGGTGCCTTACAAAACAACCCATGATATGCTTGTTTGTGTGAGGTCCATGTAGACAATGCAGCCATTGTTTAACGTAAGTGCAATATAACATTCATTTATTGAGCGGCAATACACTTCACAGGAGATGTCCATAATGCTGTACCGACAAGAAATTCCAGGTCCCCCACGCCCCCATGAGACTTCAGCTCCAACCCTGCTTCTGCAGTTAAGGTATTTGTGTGAGAGGTGAAGCTAGAAATGTCACCTGCACTTCTCTAGCTGCCATGTGCCTGTGACCCTGCCAGATCCATATAATCCAGATACCGTGATAGGCACACACGTTTCCCTCATCAGCTTGAGCGGCCATAGTAGATAAAAGGAGATGCAGAGGAAGACGCAGCCCTGCCCTAAAACACTCGCAGTCTAAGTAGGCAAAGTAAGTGAGCCGGCTTTCAAATGGCCTGAGGGCTGGCCTAACTTTATTCCTGTTGAAGTCACTGATAAAACTCCCATAAATGGAACCTTTTGTAAAATCCCGCCCTTGGGGCATAAAAGTACTTAGAGGAAGAGACTGAAAATTGTGCAGGCTTTAGATTAAATTTTGATCAGTTTTTAATGTGTATTTCAGTGGGCCCAGCCATAGAATGACAATAAGCAGAGCTCCTGTGTCTTTCTGTATTGCTTATGCACTTCTCATAAGCAAAATGTGTAGGAACAATTATATTGTGGTTTTAATTACGCCTCTAAACTGCATTATCATGGGCACACACATGGTGCATGGAGCTCTGAAGAACTGGTACCGTGACGTGTGATAAAGGTTGTGCAACTGATATACCAGTGAATTCTGAAGAAGACAAATAACCTTGCTCAAGGCTGGCACTCAGGTGATCCAGTTTTATTTCTCAGTTCTGGCATGGGCTTCCTGTGTGACCTCAGTACAGTCATGTAATTGTTAAGTGCCTCAGTCCATTATCTTTTTAATAGGGTTACTACTTATTTCCTTTCTCCCGCCCTCTCCTGCCTCACTTAGACTGCAATTCTGCCAGGGAGCGGAGCATTGCTAACCACGTGCAGGGCCTTCATCCAGTACAATGAGACCTAATAGCAGTGTCTATAGAGTAATGCAATGCCAATTAAATAAATAAATGAAGATGATAATATCATTCAGGACTAGATTTGCTGCTTGTAACCCAGCCCAAGGTCAAAGTGCTATGCTTCCCTGGAACCTCAGGATGTGCTCCATGTGGAGGTTTCTGCAGTGGTCAAAAACAGCCCCAAGCAGTAGCTAGTTTTGGGAAAGGGCTCAGCACCAATCACAGTTTCACAGCCAGGCTTCACTGGCTAACTGCTGAAAGCCACAAGGAAAGGCTCCTTGGAGATGTGGTTGGATTAAGCGTCTTCTCACCACGCCTTTTTGTCTGAACTTGGTTGCTGGCTCTTCAATGCCACTGTGATTTTCCTCCTTATATACTGATAAATCATACACACAAATGCCAGTGTCACAATTGCAGAGTGGCTGGTGTCTTTTTGAGCTGCCTTGCATTCCTGTAGGGGCCATGTTACAACAAAAGCCATGGCAAGGCACTCAACATTGTGACCCAAAATGAGTTGCAATGAAAATTATTTCCATTACTCAAAACTGCATACATTCTGATTAATTCAGTGTCTCCTGCTATATTTTAGATAACCAGGGATTAAGTGTATGCATGCTGAAATGCTGTCCCTTGTTAATAAAGTCACACTAAACTATGCCTAACTTCAGTGCCACTCGAATTCAAAACCTAACTCGATCCTTAGGGCCTTACTTAGCAGGATGTGTAAGGCATGCAGGATCAGGGCCTTGCTCTTTTCTAATCAAACTGAATGGTTTTCAAATCTCTCTACTTGTCTATAATGCAGTACATCAGGAATAGTTTGTCTATTAATTCTTCCCAGCAAATCTTCAGAAGCACACCTGCTTCTCAGTCCATGCTATTGTCTGTATCTTGTCTCAGAGACAATGCTACTGTTGGACTAAATCTAGTCCACAGTCTAGGTCAGTATCAAGCCAGGCGAGAACAGATACACAGAAGTTGCCACATGAAGTATTTATAACTACATCCATATTAACAGCTTTTATGTTCTTTGGTTTTGTGGGTCACCCCTTTATCAAACCCATAATTAACTACATCTTCAAGTGAGCTACTTCGAAGAGCTTTCTGCTAGGGCATGGCCTCCAAGGAGGAGGTACAGTGGGATTATATTTGCATGTGGACATGTCTGAACACGTTCCTGCCATCATCCACAGGCAGAGTGAAAGTTTTCAAAGAATTACTAAATTAGACTCTATATTTTAAAGTTTATCAGAATAGCTCGTGCACGAATAATTTATGACAAGTGGAAACAAGTACAGAAAAGAAACAGGGCTAATACAACCCCTGGAGAGATTTACCGGGTTATTGGAGAGGCCTGAGTGCTTTCCACCGGGCCGGCCGGACAGGGCTCCGGAGCCGCAGTAAGAGCGAGCAGAGAACCGCTGCCCTCGCCAGGTGCCGGCGGCTTCTCCAGCCCGCCCAGCTCCGGCGGCTCCCCCCATCCCGGCGCTCCCGCCCTGTTGGGGCGGCTCCTGCGCGGCGCCTCCCGCCCTCCGCCCGCCCGTGGGCGGGCCGAGCCGAGCCGTGCGGTTTGGTTGAGTCTCCCTGCGTGTGTCTATAACTTTGTGTTGCTGCCGGTGGTTGTTAGGAGGAGGGATGTGGAAGTCGGCGGCGAGCAGGGTGACAGGCTGCTCGGGCGGGCTGCGGCGGCGGACGGGCTGGGCGCGGGCGGATCGCTTGCCTCTCGCCGGCTGCTCGCAGGGGGAGCGGGCGCTCTGCCGTTTTCCCATCCTTCGCCTTTAAAGGGAAAGCTCTCTGGAGCTGAAGGCGCAAGAGCAGCAGGAACCATGCAGCAGCACTGCTTCTTCCTCCCGTGAATTCGGATCTCGATTGCTGCCGGTTGTGGAGGTGGCTGTCGATCCAGCACCCCCCCCACCGCCTCCCGCCCCTCCCGATGTGGCTTTCCCTGCCTCGTCTGCCTGCGCTTTTTAAATGACTTAAGTGAAGGGGGGAAAACTGTCAAGATGGCAGCAGCAGGAGCAAGGAGGTTATGAATGTGGTGTTGATGCTGGAACAAAACCTATTCTCTTTGGCAGCCCTAGGGAGGGCTTAAAGCTACTGGACCTGTTGGAAGACTGGCGATTTGATTTGTTCCGCTGTGGTTGCTTTTTCCCTGCAAGAAGGAGGATTTATTATTTTTTTTTTAACCGACCAGCTCTCGGAGTGGCCTTCTCCTGCCCCCTGTTCCGTCGGCTGTGGGATTTTGGGGGGTTGCTTGCGCGTGGCTTGGGAGCACTGCAAAGTGACAGGTTTACGCTAGTGTGCAGTTGGATGTATGCTAAGACTTCGGCTCCCTTTAGGGCGTTTTGAAGAAGGAAAAAGTCTTCGGCGTAACCCAGAGGACCCCTCTCCCTGCCCTCCTGCCGACGGAGGGCGCAAGGGACCACCCCCCCAAAAGGCAAGATATCTGCGAAAGCAACGAGCAGCAAGCGCGGAGGCGCCGGGGGCGTGGGGGGGTCCTCTCCCGGCTGGATACAGCGCGGTACGGGAGCTACTTCTGCATCCGCATGGAGTGAAACATAAACAAACGCACACACGCACCGCGGGAGCGGCCGCCGCTCCGCCGGCGCGGAGGGCAGCGCCGCGGGCACCTCCGGCACCGCCCGGCCCGTGCTGCCGCCCTGCGCGGCCGCTCCGGCTCCTAATCTGATTTTTTTTTTCCCTTCCCTCCCTCCCCTTCTCCCCCCGCCTCCCAGCTCCGGCGTGCGCATCGCCCGCGGGGAGCGGGGCTCGGGGCGCAGCGGAGAGCCGGCCAGCCCTTAGCGGAGCGCGGCATGCCCGCCCGGCGGACCCCCGCCTGCTAGGTTCCCGTCGGCACCGAGGAGGCGGCGGAGGAGGAGCGGGGTCGCGGCCGCCCGCCCGCCCCGTCGCAGCGCCCCGCAGCCGCCCGCGGGGGAGGCCAAGATGGCAGAGGCGTCGCCCCCCGCCCCGCTCTCGCCCCTGGACGTGGAGCTGGACCCCGAGTTCGAGCCGCAGAGCCGCCCCCGCTCCTGCACCTGGCCCCTGCAGAGGCCCGAGCTGCAGGCCAGCCCAGCCAAGCCCGCCGGCGACTCGACCGCCGACGCCGCCTCCATGATCCCCGAGGAGGAGGACGACGAGGAGGAGGGGGGCGGCTCGGCCATGACCGTCGGCAGCGCGGCCCCCGCGGGCGGAGAAGCGGCGGCGGCGGCGGCGGCGACCACCGCCGTGCCGGAGGAGGCGGCGCGGCTGCTGGCCCCGCTGCCCGGCGGCGGCCCGGAGGGGCCGAGCCTCTCGCCGGGGGCAGCGGCGGCGGCAGGCGGCGGGGGGCTGAGCGGGGGCCCGGCGGCGGCGCCGAGGAAGTGCTCGTCGCGGCGCAACGCGTGGGGCAACCTCTCCTACGCCGACCTCATCACCCGCGCCATCGAGAGCTCCCCGGAGAAGCGCCTCACTCTCTCCCAGATCTACGACTGGATGGTCCGCTGCGTGCCCTACTTCAAGGACAAGGGCGACAGCAACAGCTCGGCCGGGTGGAAGGTGAGGCGGGATCCCGGGGCCGCGGCGCTCCCGCCGCGCCGCCCCGACGGGCGGGCTGCCCGTGGAGAATGCGGTCGCAGAGCGGCGTGCTGGCGGCTGGCCCCGACAGCAGCCCTCCGGGCGCTGGTGCTGGTCGTGCTCATGGTGGTCACCCTGTCGGTTTTGCTTTTTTTAAGGGAGGGATTAAGGAAAGTTTTGTCTCTTTCCTGTTGCTGTGTACAAGCGGTGAGGGCTGTTGACTCTGGGGGCAGAGTACACGCTGGAGCGGAGCTGGGTTTTGGATGCACAGGCACATAAGCAAGGGAAGAGAGACGGAGAGAGAGAAAGAAAAATAGTTGTAAGTTGTGTGGGTTTTGTTGTGCCTTTTTTTTTAAGTGATGGTAACACCAGAGGTAATTCATGATGGAAATTAGCAGAATTGCTTTTATGCATAGTCAGAGTCTCAAAGCTCAAATACAGAACGACTTTATTATTTTTGTCAAGAAAACCCTCAGTCTTTTTCCCATGTGTTCCTCAAAGGCAGTAGAGGGAAATTCCAGTTTTGACTTTTCTTCATAAAGGTAATCAGAGCATGGAGTTATCGGCTGTTCAGCCACGGGAATGCTTGGTTTGTGATTCCTACAGTGCCAGTGTATGAGAGCACCGTCTACTGATAGCCCTGCGTTTTCTGTCCAGCACTGCGACAGCGAGCAGCTAAGAGTACTAGAGTTTTAATAAATGAAGGGGGAAAAAATCTGATTTTGTGGCTTGTTTACTCAGCGCGTGCAAAAGCACGTTGCAGGCAGGCAGGGTTTTACCCTCAAAAAAGAGTCTTATAAGGCCTACAAGGAGGCAGAACTGCACGTAAAGCACATTTGAAGTGATTTCCAGAAGTGCTTTTTTTCTTCTCATTTTCCTGTTCATCTGTCAGCGTCTGCTGGATGCCGAAATGTCACGTACTTGCAGCTGTACAGAAATGCAGGTGCTGCTCGATGCCGATACTGTTTGCAGAAGGAAGTCCCGGCAAGGTTCAGTTGCTGCTGAGGGCCGATACTAGCGGCGTCTGACACGGAGTTTTTGAATGGATGGCTGAAGGTGCTTTTACAGAGAAATGAGATTTTCTCTTTCAATCTATTGAGGTTTGGATCAGGTGATAACTTTCAGTATACAAGTTGGTCAGAAATACTACATAGATGAAACATTTCTGGCAGTTTCTGTACTAGCAGCCCTGACTTGTATTTTGGTGCCCGAGTAGGACTTGCTGCTAGGAATTTAAGTGCGGCTGTGTCATTTTTACCTTCCAAATGAAGCACAGTAGAGGAAGTATTGAGTTGACAGACTTGTCTCAGGCTGGGGAAAATACAAACACAAACTTTATCACTGGTGTAGCTAGTTGAAGACGAGGCTTTTAAAACCAAACATCCTTTTTACAGCTTTTGTGTCTGTATTAGGTGTTGCATTTTGATCTGACTTTACAAGTGTGATGCGGAGTGTGATAAAGGGTTACATCTTCCAATGACAGCGTGTACCTTCGTAAGTTGTTTGGCTTCACACAGAAACAGTGGCTTTAGATGTCAGCTGCTGTGACAAATTCAGTATTTTTATCTGGTCCTTTGAATTTTCAGTAAATTCTCAATATCTGATTCAAATGAAGACCTACCTAACAATGGGGCTGACATTGTTTTAGCTGAATTTGGTGGTACAGCTCCTTTTCACTCAAGCAGAAGCAGAATCTGGGCCATAACATGAAGTGCTTACATTGATTAGTATCCTTAATACTGTCACAATTTTTCTGACAATTTATACTGTTAATTTGATATTGATTCCTTTGCTAAGCAGCATTAACTGGTACTTGGAGCTAATTAAAATGTTAAAAACTTGGATCCCTTGAGATTCTTTTGTTATAATTTAGTTCAGAAGTTTCTCACAAGCCTTCAGGATGACCTTTCTCACAAGATGCAGGCACACTGGTAGCAGCAAATTCTGCTTCTAATGATTGCGAGCTGTCTCTGAAGTTAGGGTGAGGCATTCAGTAGTTCTAACGGTGGGTGCAGTTGTACGGGCATCCTGAAAGGGGCAAAGGGTAGGCCAGGAGCTAATAATTTGCCAGGCATCTAAAACTGAAAAATGTAATTTCTTAGCAAGGCTAGGATTTCTTTTTCAAGTGTGTATACATTCAGAAGAGGACTACTTCAGTTTCTTGACTGGAGAGTAGCTTAGTTTGTGCAGAGACAACTCTCTTACATGAGGACTCCATCTTAGTCTCCTGATGTTAAAACACCTTATATGTTATTATCGTCTGTTTCCTTCACAGGTAATGAATACAACTCTTCAGGAACTAATGTCAGCTTTTCACCTTAGACTTCTTCAGATTGCTAGTTTTACCGACACTTGAAATGAACAGAAGATAGTTCTGTGTTAGAAGACTTTTGTCTTAATTTAGAATATTTTTACACAGCTAAATTCATCGTTGAAGGCAGCAAGCCCATTTAACAATATTCTGCTCTGCCACTGAGTGGGAAAATTGTTATTTTAAACAAAGAGAAGAGGAGAACTTGGTCTTACTACCTGATATATTATTATGTATGAAATATTAATACTGTTTCCAGTGAGATGTGCCGAATACCATAATCCGTAAACATAGCCAGGATTATTCTCCTCAAACAATTATTTTAAGAGCTATAAATTAAAGTTACAACTATCACTTTTTTTTTCGTGCCTATGGCATTAAAGCAGAAGTGAATATTTCAGATGTGGTCAGGAAGGCATTTATGTTTCCGGTAATTCGGATAAGGTTTGCCCAACACACCCCCTCAACAATCGTCTTTGCTTCTCCCTCCCCCTGGCCCTGGTGGAATGTTGGCTAACCTAATAGTGCCTGAAGCTAACCAGGGCAGTCATGTACAGTGCGGTGCTGCAGAGGTGCCACGCTCCACACACTCCTGTGTGCCACGGGCAGTCCCGGTTGGTACAATCCTGTACACTTCCAAACCACTGCAGAGAGTTTCCGTGCATGTTCCAATATCTGCTTCTGTCTTGAATACTTAGGGAAGGTCGGTATGTCGTCACTGGAGGGGGGAAGAGATCCCAGGGTGAGCTGGTTTCACCCTTGTGAAATGCACTGTGCCAGGTGACTGTTCCAGGTACTTTACAGAGCTCCTTGATGACTGGATCTTTCCTCATTCAGGTATCTGCTACCCAGTTGAAGTCCTGCAAAACTAGGGTGCTGATTTAAAAACCAGGTTTTACCTTGCAAGTATTTAGGGTGAAACACTCACTTCCCTCAATAATCTTGAAATAGGAGACTGAAAAAGCTTTTTGTCCATGTACGTAGTAGAGGTGCCCAGTTTCACTACAGCTTAAGTAATTCCATACCTCTTCCCACAATGTTATTTTGTAATTTCTTGCAGCACTGTCTTGTGAAACAGTCTTTTCTACATGGAGTTCACTAGGGGGACTATTTTCCTCTTTGTTAAGCGGTATGGCAAGACTGTGAATCTTGTCCTTTTTACAGAGATACCAGCAATTCCCAAATTTAAATGTAGCTGATTTGCTTTGATTTGTTTTTCATATCAGAAGCCTATTCTGTTTTACATCTGTTGTATTCATCTTTCCCATAAAAGATAAACCCTAGCTGCTGGGGTATTTACTTTGAACTGGAGGTTTTTGTAAACTTTGTACATTTCTTACCATGTTTTATTGGCCAGTATGTACCAAAGGGCTGCAGTCCCTTCAGTGTAGCAAATGCACGAGTCTCTTCTCTAATTACTGAGACTTGAAAAGGCTCGAGAAATTTGCCAGTGATGTAGACAGATGTCTAAATCTGTTAGCCAGATGCTGATACACAAGATGTGTATTTTTATCATCTTCTTGCAAAGATGTGAGAAGGAAGTAACATCACTCTCTTTCTTCTTTTTCTCCGTCCTCGGACTGACACACAATGTCTTTATCAGGAGTGGCAACATAAAACTGGAGTCTGCATCAGTTTCTTTTTTTTCCTCTGCTGACTTTTAAACTTTTTTTCTTATTATTTCTTTAAAAGTTCTGTTTCCCAATTATCTAGCAAGAATATATTTTCCAGCCTTCTATTATATTTTTAAAATACATTTTTGTGTTGACTTATTCATCTGTACAGAAGAATTCGAGTTACAAGCTCTAGCCTGATTATTTTAAGTTTTGACCTACCGAAGAGAGCATGGATTTAAGCACGTGAATGGATCCTTGGGACTTCGCTGGGATTACTTGTGTGCTTAAACTTGCTGCTTAAGCATCTTACCTGATCAAAGCTTTACTATGTTGTGCTTTAACAAAATGCTCAGAAACATTTGTAAGTGACTTTTGTGCTGAGCAGTGTAAAGAGATGTGTGGTTCCAGCGGTTGAAACCACTAGATAAAAAATGTCTTGCATCAAAGAGGAGTACACTTTAGTATCACAGTAACAAATGACTTTTAAACTTTCCAGTAGAAACCATATGTAGATATAAGCGCACATTGTTATTTCATATCTGTAATGTACATCAAAGATCTCTCTTTTCTCCCGCTCATGCAGGCAGGTGACAGCTATTAGAGCAGTGAGAGAGAGACCAATTAAGTAACTCTCCCAGAATCACTGATATTGTTTGATCCACAGTGTGACAGTGAGGAGCACCTCTGCTGAAGGACTTGTTAAATGCAGACGTAAACACATCACCTTGGTGAAAGTCTTCAGCTGCAAAGAATCACAGGCTCTGATAAACTCAACTTTTGATGTGAATGGGAAACTTCCAGTCAATGAGGATGTGGATAGTATCACTGCCAGGTAGATCTGCATGATAAACGCTGGAATCAATGTCCCTTCATTCTTCAGAGACAGAGGGTTACTTAAAACAGTCATGCAGCAATTGACATTGTCTGTAATAGGTTTATTAGTGTCAATATTTGTACATATTTAAAATTTGAGCATATTTAAAGTAAGAACCTTGAGAGTAAGAGGTTGGCTTCCATTCTTACCTGTGTGTTTGAAAGTACACAGTTAACGCTAATAAAAATTAATTCACCTTAGTGGCAGCTATATCTGATGTATTGCACTGGCTTGAACAAACATTGTCTGAGACTACGAGGCTGGAGAGGAGAAATGTCCTGGCACTGCTGCCCTGGAACATTCTGCTTCTGCTTGATGTTGTCCTGGTGAAGCAAGCAGTGTCTTACTCTTGAGGCCATTTTGTATTCGAGTCATTTTGGTGGTGCTACACTACTTTGCTGTAATCCTGGGAGATTAGGGGAGGCTGGGCACGTGCTGGTGCATTTAGAAAGGCAAGTGATTAGGGTTAGCTGTGTGGTTTTGTGAAAGCTCTTTGTGCTGATGTGGACAAAGTAGCGGCCCTGACTAGAAGGTAGGCAGCTCTGGGGCAGCCCCCGCGTACCCTCCTGCAGTCGCTAGGTGGGTTTCAGCCAGCTCGCCTGGGGTGGACGGGGTGAACAAGCATGAAATCACCCCAGAAAATTACGGTGGGTGTGCTGGCTTCAAAGGGGAGGTCGAAGGGATTGCCTTGGAGATAAGGGAAAACGGGATAAGCAGCCAAAGCATTGCTCTAGGTGGCAGCCTCCTAAAGGTGCCTTGCTAGATTTTGGCAGCCAGCTATTTTGCGTGGAAGTATGGAAAATCTTTTGTGAGGATTGTTCCTTATTTGCAATGCAATTAAAGTGGGTCTTGGTGTAGTGGCAGCTTGCCAAAGGAGAAACTGAAAGTGTTTCCTAATGCAAGTTGCTACTTAGACGAAAGTCTCTACATGTTCTTGTTTCTCTCCCACTTTTTTTAAAAAGCCTTACTCCTATGTCTGTCACAGAAAATGTGCCCAAGGGCACCATTACAAAATGTCAATATTAGTTTGTTTTAAAGGCAAGAGGCCCTGTGCATTTGGAGGTACTCTATCTGGAGAAGGGCAAGCTCTGAGCATCCTCCCGCTGCTGATTCGCTCCCCTTGCCATGGAAAACTGCGATTCTCAAACTGGCTCTGGAAAGGGCCACAGCTTGGCCAGGTCCTGGAGCAGGAGGTGCGTCCAGGTCCTCACAAAGTGATGATCTCAATAAAGGCCTGGCTGATAACACAGCACTCAGGGAGCTGTGGGTTGATTTTTTTCTTTTTTTTTAGTGTGGCTTTTCTTGGGACTGACGATATGTGCGTAGCGCAGCGGTTCAGGAGCAAAATGAAGTTTCAAGTAATGTGCATAGTCATGCAGTTTTCTGTACTGCTGGCTCAGCACACCATGAGTTAAGTGAAGATTATGCTTAACCTTTTGTTTGCTCGGGTTTTTTTATGCTTCTGCAATCTTAAGACTGTTCTGTTACAATTTCCTGAGCATTGCCACACACCAGGCTTGGAAAATGAGGTGCATTTAGCCAATTTATGGCCTGACATATGTTAATTAACATTAATTACCTGCTTGAATAGTCCATTTAACACTTATTATTAAAAAGTGGCTTGTCTACAGAAGGGGATTTTCCTTCCGAGTGAGATGTTTTGTTCTAACTTGCTTCAGACAAGGTCAGGTTGGGGTATCCCGTGCTTGTCTTCTTGGCTGTACCAGTTTCCTGATGTTCCAGTTGTGTGTGTGGGATACAGTTGTACCACTGATAGGGTCCAACTCCTTACCTATGTGTATTTGGCATTTGACAGCTTAGCTTCCTAAGCAAACTTGCATGTTTCCAAGCATTTTCTGCTAGTGATGGGCACAGCTCTTGCTCGTCTGCTTGAGGTGGCAGAGAAAGAGCTGTGGTTCTCAGCCTGCCAGGAGCTGCAGGGGGACCTGGAGCCCTGTGGTGATGTGACCCCAGCCCCTTTGGGGTGAAGGAGTAGGAAAAGTTCAGGTATGCAGGGCTGGAGAGGGGATCTAGGAGTGGCTGGGGCACACCATGGTGCCCTGTAGGGAGGTCATCTTCAGCTCTGTGTGGATGAGGGCTCCTGAGGGCTCCTACAGCCATTGAGAGCAGGCCACCGCTGGAGTGGAGCGTTGTCTCCAATAACAGCAGGAGTCTTGCTGTATTCATCAACTGCATTACCTAAGTTATCTCCTGGGCAGTGTTGTTGGCCAAGAGGTGTCACAGGTCATTGATCTAAAATCTGTGAGGGGAGTGAGAACCAGAGAGGATTGTTCAATTTCCAAATACCAATAGTTAAAAAAAAAAAATCCGTACCTCAATTCCCCATACCCCTGTTTCTCATTCCTGTCTTAGGAGACTCCAGGGACATTATATCCTACCTCACCTTGTCCATCCTTTCCACTGGTAATACCAGCTGAAGAGTTGCAGGGTGCACTTCCATGGGAGGTGGAGGGCTGGCTCATAGCTGTGCAGGGCATGTTGTGGCTGGGGATATAGTGGGGAGACAATTAGGCTACAGGACTGATGAAAAGCAATGCCAGCAGAGTGTGAGGAGTTGGGAACAAGTGAGTGGTTGCATCAGTGCTCTGCCTCATCCCTGGTGTGAAATAGCAAGGGTAGCCTTCCAGTAGGGTTAGAGAAGAGCATTGCTTTTTGCCAGAGTGGTTTCTCTTGGTGCTATGCTTTGCTGTGAGGTCCAGGAGGAGCTCCTCTTGCCCTGCAAAGCCAGAGTCCTTTCTTTGGGCCATCCACCTTGCACGTTTGCTCAAGGATTGATACGCTTACGGTGCTGCTTTACAGGGAATTTGAGGCAGGTTGGGAGTTAGTGGCATTGATGTGCTTGTAATAACTCTCTGTGTGTCCTACCTGGACTTTGCTTACTGGGGCAATTTTCTTTATCTGTATGCTGGTACCTATTAAAAATAAAGGCTATTTAAATACTTTTTCAAATTCCTTTTTAAGATTTCACAGACAGAGAAGTGCCTTTCTGTGGATCTGTACTAGTAAAGAAATGCTTTGTGAAAATTAGCTCTTATAACAGACTTGTGCTAACAAATTGAATATATTGCTTGCTCTATCACAACATGCTACATACTTTAGAGCTTAATTATGGAATGCTGGGTTCTCACATGAACGTGTTTATTTGGCAAGGTATTATTTTGCTTTTCTTTATTATTTTTCCCCTGATGGTGAAGTTTCTATTCACTGCATGTAAAGAGAGGTGTGAGGACAGTGCATGCTGATACAGAAGGGTAGAGGCAGCCCACGGACCATTGCCAGAAGAACTGGTGGAGGAAGGACCCTGTGAAGAGAGGACGATGCCGTGTGGCACTGACAGCATGTTCTCAGGGCCTTTGCACTGTGTGCCCCCAGTTTTGGGGGTCAGGAGGCTGTGGGACGAGGGCTGTGCCTGTGCAGCCTGGGGCTGCCGTACACCTGAGTGCTGCCCGTGATCAGGTGCATTTCCGTGGGGTGAGTCACTGGATCACGCCACTTCTGCGTCCCTTCACCCACTGCCCGTGCCGAGGTGAAGGGTGGGTCTGAGCTGATGTCTCCACACCAAAATCTAGTTGTGAGCTCTGGAATGAGGGCAGGCAGCAGAAGTACTGCCAAAGGAGCCATTTTTCTCCTCTGACACCTACCTCTCAGGCTGTCTTCACACTCTGTGTTGTGCTGTGTGTCTGCCTGGGGGCTCCTCGCTACCCAGCCCTCAACCCTGCAGTGTCTTCAGGCCAACCTGTCTCCCCATCCCTGGCCTTCAGAGGTCTTGGGCACTCTAGGGAGCAGCAGAGGCCATGGCCCTCCTGGGATTGTGATCAGGGGGTGGGACTCAGTCCTAGGTAAGAGTTTGCGGTAGGTTTGCTGGCTCCTGAGTCACGCGAGCAGAAAGGGCAGGTCTGGGCTGCTTGCCAGGACTTGAACAGGGAGGTAACATCTGCTTATCCCAACCCTAGAGGAGTGGGAGACAACAGATAAGTCGGAATACCGATGAGGACAGATGGCAGTCTGCTGTGGGAGGACAGATAGAAGAACACCCAAAAACATCAGGATGTGTCTGCTGGGGCTTCACTCTGCGTCGTGGCTGCTGTGACTGCCCAGTTTGGAGTGGGAATGAAAAAGAGTTTGCACGGATGTAGGTTTATGACAGTACAAGTTTCATGGGTTGGTGAAGTAAAGAAGGCAGGTCTGACTCTCATCCTTGCTAAAGGCCATGTTAAAGCAGGAGCACACATTTGCATTAGTGCTAGACAGACTCAAGCCAGCAGTGCCAAAAATCCTGATTGCAGCTGAGCGTGAGCCCCATGTGAGGAGTGAGTATGACCAGGGAGCGCTAGTAACAGTGTCATACTTAAATAAACAAAGTTTTATTTAAAAATGCATTCATTACCTAGTAATATCTAATACAAGCTGCTCTCTTAGTTTAGACAGTCAGCAGCTCAACTCTGGAGACAATTTGCCTTTATAACTTAGTGTTTTCTCATGTTGTATCACATTGATTTCTATACTTTTTCCAAAATATGATGCAGAAGAATAAATGCATTATCCTAAAGAAATAATTTTAGGACGTGGGCTGAATTCCAAGGCTGTATTTGTTTTGTCTAGAATGTGGACTGAATTGTCTTGATATGTACTCATATAGCAGTGTTTTTAAATCCTCTGCTGTATCTGGGGTTTTTTCTCTCCACACTGTCTCTTCAAGCACCTATTGCAGCTCTCCAATGACACACTGTGACCAAGGTTAACCCCACTTTCTTACATGAAAATTGCAGTGTAAACATACCTTTAAATGTGAGACTTAATCCAGTTCAAAAGTTTCCGACTTTGTGTGAACCCTCATCTTGCGTAAATATATTTGCTAATACTTCATGGAGGATTATCAGTTTCACGTATTAAGTTCTAGATATGCTTTAGTACATAAAGTTTGGCATCTGACAAGTGAGAACAGTGCTCAAGAAAGAATGTCTTATTGTGAGTGTTTCACAGGCTCCCACATTATCACCTTTTTTGCTGATTGGTTTTGTGCAGAGAGCAGTGATGTGGTTTCCTGAAAGCCTATAACTCACTGTTTGTTCTGCACAACTGCTCTGGACCTTGACTAATTTTCAGAGAATGTTTTTTTCCAGGAATTTGTACAAGAAGGTGTCGCCAGTTCAGGTCGTGTCCTGAGATGCTTGTAAGCTGAGACATGTAGAGCTGCTGTCCCTGTTTTTGTGCAACACGATCTATTGTGCCTAAGAGTTCCACTGTATAGGGGAACTCAAAACCGTTTGTGTGAGATGTCAGGTTTCAGAGTGAGTGGTGCTTCTTTAAGTATGCATCAAGACCTACAATGGGAGGCTGCTGACTCTTCTATGCCTCTGTAGGACAAGAACTTTGGCACTGAAAATGATGCTGCCACTGAGGTGCTGTAGAAACTCTGAAGCATTTTTTGAATTCATAGCCCCAGCCATTTATGTGTCCCAGATAAGTGGGCTACATCTAAAGCCTTCGATTTGCAAATGGAAGTCATGTCAGAGCTCTGCATGAATTGGGCCAGAGGTTTCCAGCCTAGCTTGTGCAGCAGCCAAAAGCTCCGACCTAGTATCATGTTCATCATGATGTTGACAGTGTGATTTTCACTTCCCATGGCATGTGGAGATTTATTTCTTACCCTGGTGCTCTCGCATCCTGATTCATGCACGGCAAAAATACTTCTGATTAAAATGTGCTAGAAGGTTTGGATGCCTGGGGTAGGAGAGAAGTCTTTTATGAGGAACTGTTCTATATAAAGCTATGGGGAAGGGAGCTGTGTGCTTAGGAAGATACTTGAAAATCAATAATGAGGCCATTTTCCAAACAAAAAAGAAGGGAAGTGTGTAGTCCATAAGGCAGTGGCATACGGGACTGGGAGGAGGAAGGATTCCGTGAGCTAGCGGTAGGGTGTAAATCAACCTGATGTATGTTCATAGACATCTGATGTCTACTGGGCCTAGTGGGGTAGCTCAAAGCAGGTGGAAGAAGCATACTGTTTACCTAATTAGAAACATAAATAAAATCTTTCCAACATTCTTCTAAATTAAAATTCATCCAAAGCATATGTCAGACTTCTCACATTCAGGGAAGATCTCTTAAAACCCTGCCGTTCCTCATGAAGGCTGTTCCTAGCCCACTTTCTTCAGGGCTCTGCCAGGTAACAACTCTTGGTTGGAACGTGGAGTGGGATGTGCATTAGCAGCTGGGGATGCTGGGGTTCTTCCTGAGCGCACCTGTACTCTTTCTTAATCAGAGGGAAAAGGCCTATTGTTTGAGATGATAGACCAGGGAATTGGAATAACAAAAGAAAATTATCATTGTTGAAATCATTGAAGACAGGATTTCACCTCTGTATTTATTGAGAAGTTGATGGTGGGAAGCAAGGCCTGGGCTGCAGTACAGAGCAGCTTCATATCTCCAGTGTATTTTAGACACCAAGGAGACAAAGATGATGCTAATTGCAAGAGAAACTACTTAACTGCTTTGTATTATGTGTGAAATGAAGAGGGAATAACGCTGATTGAATGACCTATTTTGACTTTCTCAGTATAATATGTTTAATGTTTTAGTCTTTTTGTGGAGAGTGAATTGTAATTTTATCAAATCCTGCTGGAAATGAATATGTTGCTGGGCAAAGTTATTTTATCCTTTCAGTTTTAACTGCAAAGTTGCATCTTGCTGCTTGACTTGGTGGCAGGAGTTTTCCCTTTCAGCTGGAAAGGGCTTTGGCCATGCAACGCAGCGACAGTAGTACTTTTTGTTTTATACAAAATAGGGATCTGTCAGGAGGAATATAAAATAGGGCACTGAAGTAGTCTAATTTAGAAGGAGAAAGGGCATAAATCTCCACCTCTCTCAGATGACAGAAGGCCTAAGTACAGCAGAAATATTTCCCTGCTTGTAAAATGCCAGATGCCAAATGTAAAATACCAGAGAGATTGTAGTGTTAAAGGCACAGCTGTATCTAGCCTCCTTACAAGTTTATCAGCCTTATTTTTTGCTATGGGAGGGGGTTCTTAGACAACGAAGCAGCTCTGTTAGGGTCTTGTCTGCTTATTGTGCTGTTAAAGAAATTGTTTGCTGTTTTGGACCAGTGTCAGGCAGAATAATACTGAATAAGTCCCAGATGAATGTGGGTGGTGAAAGGAGAAAAATAATTTCAAATAAAGAGGGCATTATCAGCTGAACAGCCAGTGTTGATCCTATGGTGCTGAAAAATGAAAGCAGGAAAAAGGCACCTTTTTTTTTTTTTTAATGGAAATTTTTGCTGAAAAATCAGTTCTGACCAGAGTTTGGTATTCTACTTAAACTTGCAGCAAGCCTCCAAAACTTAAGAGGATCTTCAGATTGCTTGTCCATTTTGGACAGTATGACCTGTAGCGTCACTTGCAGCTGCTGGATCCAAGAGTATAAATAGTGAAAAGAACACTGATTTGGCCAGGATAAAATGTTCATTTTGGGTTTTTCCAACAGCTGTGTCAGGACTTAACCCTGGTAAAAGCTTCTCACGTGTCATTTTTATTCAGGCGTGTACTAAGCATGTGGAATGACAATGTTCTCTAATTGAAAGAAAGAAAAGAAGAAAAAAGTAGTAAATTGGGAAATAGTGTGTATTTGGTGTCTTCTCAGCCTGAAGGAGAAACACTGCTTGAACTGTTGATAGCAGTTGTTTGAGAAATTAAATATGGATTTCCTTCAATTGTAGTTGAATTGTGACATCTTACTAAATTTATCCAGTTTTGAGTGCCTGCATTCTGGTTTGATGTTTTTGTTGGTGCCTGTTGGTTCTGTTTGGTTAAAAAAAAAAAAGGCTTTTCATGGTCAGAGAGGTGGTGTTTTCTTTATTTTTTGCAGAAAACTGTTTCAGGTATCAGACCACTAATTCTTCGAGGTGGTTACAGACTTGTGAGGGCCAGCAGCTTTCTCACTAGAAATACCGTGATGCAGTGGGTGGGTTTGAGCCAAGCCAGTGATGGGTTTTCCCCATTTTCTAGGAACTGCCAGGGAGATTTTGCATGGTTTGACCACAAACTGTAGATCACTGGAGTATCTCTGGATAATTCTCACTGTTCAGTGAAGGGCTAAGCAGATGGACTAAATAAGAGCGTTCTTTATTTACCCAAAAATCTACACAGAAAAAATGTATCAATATAACAGTCAACTGCTTGTGAAGTACAACATGTTGGAAATAGAGTTGCCTCTAACACTTGAAATTACTTCTCATGCTGGCTATGACACTGTTATTAGTAAGGAGCTCACAGGCTCTATCCACCCCTACTCTCCTCGTTAGGCTGGATCCTTCAAGGGGTTCATAGGGTTTCAGCTCATCCCCTGTGCTCTCTATGTGGGCCCTGTGCCACAGTTGTTGCACTTGGCTCTGACTAAAGAAATACGCCCTTCCTGGTGTGCTTGTCTGTGTCATTTGTCTCCTCGGTATCCATAGGCTTCCCTGACAAGCACTGTCCCAGCACTCTATCTTCTTCTCCCCTCCCAAAGCTCCTTACTCTGTTCTCTCATCCCAGTCTCTTTTTCTGCGATTCCCAGTCTTGCTCCATGCATCCCTCCTTCCTTTTCCTGTGATCTCCCACACCTCTGCCCGCCCCCTCTGGTATTCGTAACTGTTCTGCTTGTCCAGCTTGTCTGGTTTTTTTTTTTTTGTCCAGCTCCTCATTCCACATTTCTCCCCTGCCCCAGGATTGTGTATTTCCTGTGTCTTGCTTGCCTATCCTGGACCGCTTACCCTGTTTCTAATCCCAGTTTTAGTTCAGGTTTGCAAAGTTATTAGTGCTGAGGAACAAACAGGGTTTTGTAGTAGGAAGTGTTGGACAATACAAGGTGTAGGTGGGGCTCAGAGCACCACCTATAATTTAGAGCACTGTTTATATTTTTGACTGATCCACCCTTAGGTAAGCAGTCCTGTTCCTGTCAGTGTGCAAATCCTTAGTCATTTGGATAATCCTGTTCCTTCTGCCGATACTGGGTACTGAGAGGTTGCTCATTTGTGTAAGAGATGGAGGGTCCTGTCTCAAAGAGACTTGGATGTCTTACTTCTCTGTGGCCTGACCTAGACACCAAACATCATCTGAGATTTTACAATTCATAGGGCTACTGAGCTGTCCCTAAAGTATTTAATGGCATAAGTAGAAATTGCTCTTATTTCCATGGTGAGGGGCTGTTCCTTTTTCCTTCCTTATCTGTGAAAAGAGAGGAGACATTCAAGATCATCACTGATAAAATAGAAGGCATGAAAGTGTATAGTCCATAGTCATAGCGTATTCTGTGTTCTCCAGTAAGGACCCTCTGATTTGGTGGATTTAGACTTCAAAATACAATGATGTAGCCGACCTTTTCTGATACTGCTTCATGGTTTCTTGCCCCTTCTGCCTCTGATGCTAACTTCATGCCTGGTCTTTAATGGTTCTGGTAAAATGCCCTCACATCTATGGATGCTGATGACAGTGTTTTGTTATCAGAATTGGATTGAGAAACTCATACTGAATTATGGTGCTAGCTAGACCAAGTCATTTATTGGTGTGAATAACCTTGTATTGACCTGTAAAACAGCTTGGACATAGAGTGTGTCATCTATGAATCTCTTGTTCCTTCATGATAAAAGTTCAAAACTTCAATCAGGTAACAGGGTGTCCTGTCCTCTTTCCATTGCAATAAAGTGTATGCAAACATACATTGCAACAAATAGTGCAAAGGCAAATCTAGCACACCCTGCTTTTTCCCCTGCAAGAGAAATCTGCAGTTCGTTCTCTGCCACTGCTCTCCAAGCTACTCTGGCAGGTTGGCTGAGGGATTTACTTGTGGTGGCCGATGCCTTTCAGGTGCAGTGCTTCAGTTTCCCAGGCTATTGATAACAGCTGTTTGGACACAGCTCTCTGGGTCACTACGCGTGGGGTTTTCTGGTTGTGGTGACCTTGGGGGGAGAATTAGAGTGGATATAATGTTTCCAAGAATTGGAGACGCCTGTGCCATTGAACTGGTGCACATTGCTGAATCAATTACTAGCATTGGTAGGATTTTGCTTTAGGGGAACCTCACAGCTATATCAGCTATGTCTTGTTATTAGCAGCGTATTGTTAATTTGTTTTAATAGAGAGCCAGATATTTGCAGGGAGAAGGAGCGTCAGTAGTTGGTTTCTGTGAAGTATTTTTCCTATATGCAGCACTGTTGCAGTGCATACCCCAGCACTACCTCTCACTTCAGCTTTTAGGAAATTTTTATTAGCTCCTGTGTGGAAATAAATTTGGTATAAGACTGTCATCCTCAGGTGAAGAATTGCAGCATGGTGCCCCTATGTCTTCCAAAGCCATTGATGACAACTAAAACTCTCAGCATGAAGATTTTTCTAACTTTTTTGTAATGTGTCACTTTGGTGACTCAGTCTGCTGTGGCGTAGGCCCCTGGTGAGCTTTTGCAGAAAGCCTTCCCAATGAACCTGTTCAGCCCTTGATCTAAATCCATGTCACCAGCCTCTCTTGCACCCATTGCTGCCAGTTTACTGTGTTTGTAATTGATTGTCAAAGTGTTGCATTTAATTCAAGTGCTGGTAGAGTTTTCCTTGAAATGCCTGTGTAGTGTTAAGCCAGTTAGGAGTTACAAATGTAAATATGTTTACAGAGAAAAGAGAAATGCATGAAAGCTGGCGTTGCCTGAACAGCCAAAAGCAGTGTGATTTTATGCTAGAGGGACACTGAAAATGTAGGTTGCCAGAGTGTGCTTCCCGAAGTAAATCCCAACCAGAAGTGCTTGCAGTCCCTGCCTTCAAATGCACTGCCCATCTGCTGTAGCTGCTGTGGCAACATGGGGGAGAAGGCTCAGGAGTTCGTGGGCATCCTTGTGGAGTTTAATAGGGAAGTTTGAAATGCCAGAGAGAAGTGTCGGCTGTATCTGAAGGGCTCCTTGTTTTATATTTTCCCAGGCAGGAGCAGTACAGCTGGCAATAAAGTGGCTCCTGACGCCCGTGCTTCAGAACTGAAAGTTCAGCATTTTTCACAAGCTGTCTTATTTGGGGTTGTGAGCTCGGGCACATGCACACCCCTCGCGCACCCCCCGCACACCCCCCCAGCACATTGTTTACTTCCTCTCTAAGTTCTGGGACATTCAGTACTAAGAAGCATGATACGCTTGCATAAACACCCCAGCCAGATTTATCTCTCAAGCCTATCTTTCCCTTCCCGTCTTGGAAAGTGATTAATCTGCAGCACACATTTTGTTCTCTGATTGCAGGGCATTATTCTGTAATCATTTACAGTTTTGCAGAGCCATAGCACTGGCTTGATGGAGCATCTCTGTCATGTAGCCGGCACTGTCGGCTGAAGCTTTAGCTGTGTGATGTGAGGGAGCATTACCCTGTGTCTCTGTGTCATGTTAAAACTGTTTTCTATTTACATTGCCCGGTTTCTGTGCATTCAAAAACATTCAAATGTACACATTTAAAGATAAGTGTCTGCAGCAACACATGCTGGGGACTGGTTTGTATGTTTTAGGAACAGCATCAGTACTGCAGTGTGCTGGCTGCCAGCTGAAGTTTTCCTTTGCATTTATGGAGAGTGGAGGAGTTTAAGAAACTTTTTGTCTTCCATGCTGCAGATCATCTGTTGAATCCTGCTTCAGTTAGAAATGGGCAACTTATGTAGATACAAGAATTCTACATATTTCATAGTGTCTGTGGAAAACAAAAAACTGAAGAGACTGATGTTGAATCAGAAAATCTGCCCTGTCTGTACTGCATTGAGGCTTTTCCATGTGCCCTTTGTATATTCTGTTTAGTGTGCAAGGAAAGGAGATGGAAGAGGTAACAACGTTGAATTAAGATATTGTGGGATTGAGATAAGGCTGTTGAGCAGTTTTGTTTGATGAAACTCTCCATGCTGTAAACATCTTCTTTCAGTACAAAGTTATGAAAAGTAGGTAAAAAAAAATTCAAAGGAAACCATGTAACTTTGGGTTCTGACATGGTGGTAATTTTCTTTCTTTTTTATATATATATATATATACATATACACACACACACACACACACACACACACATATATATATATATATATGCGCACCTTTCTGGCCTACAAGGGCCCTGAAGTGGATGGGCCTGGTCTAGTCACCCATGCCAATGAGCATCTTTTCCCAAAGTCTCTCAGAAATCTGACCCACCACATGTCAGATAAAGCATTCTTCTGTCACCTTATGACAAACCGAAGTAGGATAGTTACAAGACTGAGACCACAACAGTGATATATTGCATGCAGAGACCAGGAAAAACTGAAGGCACTGCAGGTGCAGCATGTCTGGTAAATGAAATATCCAAAGGACCCCATGCCAGGAGTCAAGACAAAAAAACATTCCACCAGCCTTCCTTGTCAGTCTGATCTTGAGGGCAGGACAATGAAGGGGGGGTTTCTCTGACTGCAAATCCACAGTTGTTTTAAATGGGCAGGTGTCAAGAAGAGCACCCTGCACTGCCTTGGGGATCTGACCAGGGAGAGCAGCAATGGGCTTTGAAGCAGGAAGGAGAAGCAGCACAGACTAGTAGTAGTGTGGTATTTTAAACTCCTCTCCCCTGATTTCTGATGTATAGGGGTGTCCAGAACATCTGATCACAAATGTCCATTTTCCATCGGAGAAATGTAAATGCCTGAATTCTAAATGAACGGGAACTTAAAAGCAAGGAGAAGGAGGGCCAAGGATCTTTGGAAGCAGCAGCTGTTTAGGGAAACTACCAAACTGTGTAAGGAAACAACAGGTTCAGAACGTGTGCTTGTATGAAGGTGTCCTGCTGCTTGGGTTGTGCCAAAACCCAGGATTAAAGTTCAGTTGGTGCAGCCGACTTTAAGCACTGGTAAGTGAGGGGAGGCGTCTCCAAGCAGGAGGCAGAATGGGTGCAGTGCTGCCAAGGTGCAGCCTTGCAGCACTAGTGACTGTGCCCTTCTGGGATGGCTTGTGGGCTGTTCTGGGCTTCAGGACCACTGGGAGCTTCCTCTCACTGCTCTTGGATGCGTGCCACAGGGTCATGGAATCAAGGTTCAGCTTTGCTCACCCCAAATCCCCTATCACCTCAAAATGATTTGTGACAATTGTATTTGTTTGTCTTTAACAGCGAGAGATGAGCCCCTTTAATCTCTGTTGTTTATATTACTGTTTATACAGAGTACAGCTGCCCACAGAAAGATTTCTAGGACATACTGGGTTCAGTACAAAGGAGCTTCACACTGAAAACTCGAGGCCCCATTCCATGAAGCAGAAAGGAGCCTTTGCCTCAGCGTGGGTTAATTATTTAATAGTCGGCTGAGTAGGCAGGATGGTCAGAGACAAGGAATGAGGCTGGTCAACTATGTCCAGCATTAACGTTTCAGGGAGTAGGAGGGGTTTTGTGTAGCCCCCCAGAAGCATCAGAGCTAATGTCATGCTGAAGTTATGAATCATGCAAAAGCTTTGGGAGGAAAAGAAGCTTTAGTCTTCAGTACATTTGATTGTGGAAGCATACATTCAATTAAAGCAAGATCCTCCTGAGTGGAACACACACCTCTAAGGGAGGGCTTGGATAAGAACCAGGTGCTGAGAACATCTGTTGGAACATCCCAACCACTTGCAGAGCTTCTGCTGAGATCTCAGTAAAAACTTAGTCTGCTCCTGTGTACAGCCTCCTCTGCACTCTAACTGTGGTGCTAATGCTTTACCTCCGTTCTTGCCTGGTGCAAGGGTGGATGAAAACAAGGTGTGTTTGCTTTTTGCAGTCTGTATGGGTGAGTTTAGAAGGTGATGCTGTGGGTTTCAATGCACAGAGGCCATCTTCCAGATGCAGAGGAGCCACTGGCTCTTTTTTTGCATCACATCAGCAGAGAACCCCTGAACCATGGAAGTGTCCCAGAAAGGTGGAAAAATGTGCTAAATTGCATGTCGCCATTTTATCCTATTTCAGTGCAATTGAAAAGCATGTGTGCTGTTCTTTACCCAAGAAGTTTGTTTTTAGACAGAGTAAGAGCCACCATTGCTAAGTGCCGCTGTTGTGCACTTGCACAATTTTTGACAGTGATGCCTGCAGTTGGGGCAGATCTTTAGAGAGGACTTGTGCTGTGCAAGCCCTAGTAAGATATGTAACAAACCCAGGAGAGACTGGAATGGGCACTGATGATATCTGAGGGACTAGCAGATGATAGGCAGCTCCTCTTTACTGCCACCCACTTCTTTCTTTTCCCTTAACTGTGAGGCATCAGAGATAAGTCCTGCTTATAGGTCACCCACAAGGGAAACTGGACATTAAATTCTAAACTTCTAACCAGGCTAATATTTTACTTCTTTATTTCATGCTAGAGGCTAGTTCTGGTCTTGAAAGCACCTCCTGTGCAATGTAAAACGGGACCCAGAGAAAGGAAATGAAATCAGAAATGGAGAAAAGTTATTTTAATCATAAATAGCTGTGGTAGGAAGGTAGATGTTTGTGTGTGCAATAGTACAGTACCTACTGTGTGTATTTTAGGAGAACCTGAGAATAGCAGCTGTGCTGAAATACTTGACAGTGAAGTCAAATATAGTTTAGGTTAAAAAAAACCCAGTGGCTGGGGAGGGTGGATTTGGGCATGAAGCCTGTCGGTGTTATCTCTGCCGTGTGGCACAGAACAGCCTGTGACTCTGGCACTTGTTTGTGAACGCACAGTTCCTGTAATGGTATATGTCCCACTCCTGTCACTGTGGTATTGTGCCTGGGTAAACTCTCCCCACCTCCCAAATTTCCCCAAGAGCCACAGTTGGATGACAGCTTTGTTTCTGCAAAGGGTGCCTTTTCAGAAGTGTTCCTGGTTTTGCAGTCAGTGGACCTGTTGAGCTTTGTATCTGTAGAGCTCAGAAGAAGAGAAGCTGCAGACGCTAAAACTAGAGCTCTTGCTAAAGTGCCAAGGTCAAAAGGATCAAAACCTAAGTTAAACTTGTCCCTGAAATTTGCCTGTGAATCACAAATTCAGGAAGTTGTACATGAAAATCGGTCTGGACACTTTCTTTCTTAAGAGTCCTTTAGCTAAAAATAATGTCTTGCGCTACAGTTATAAATAATACGGGCTTTTTTTTTTTTTTCCCTGTCTAATTAAATTGTTACTCTTGCCACAACGAAAGGAAAGGGAAAAGATAATAACATGAATCTGGTTGAACAAGTATGTAGCTTGCAGGTTTCAGCTAGAGTGTTTGCAGCTGCAGACGATGCTGAACCCTATACTCATGCATTTAATTGTCAAAATGAAAAGAGGGTGCTCTGGAGGGATCAGCAGTGTTTTCTATGTGTCCATCGTTTGGGAACCCTTTTGAAAGCTCACACAAAGTGCATTTTTCCTGCACTGTCAAAATAAAGAAAAAAAATTATTTTATGGTGGTGGCTTGGTTTTTTTTTTTGGTGGTTTTTTTTTTTTTTTTTTTTTTTTTTTTTGGGTTTGGTTTGGTTTGGTTTTTTTTTGCTGGTAACTGAGTGGATTTTTTAAAATCATGGTTGAAACATATGGTAGGATGTTTTGATGGACTGTGGTGTCCTACTAAAATGACAAGCAGTGGCTGCAGATAGTTCTGCCATACTACACTTTGTGTGACACTTTGGCAGGTTTTCTGCAGGTTAGTAGTGGATAAAGCTGGATGAATGAACTTTTCTGCATCTTGGTTATGGCACTGAGGTGCTCTTTGAAAGCCAGTGGGGAACCTGGCCGTGGCCTCCTGCCTGCTGAACAGTAGTGAAGGCCAGCAGCCTGGTAAGACAGTACTTGCCACACCTATTGCTGCTGCTGTGTTTGCTCCAGGAAAGTTTTGTGTATTTTGCTGCTAAGACTTGTCAGTGACTTCTGGGGCCTTTTAGCGGTGTGGTAGGCTGTAGATGTTACTGGGGAGACTGTCTAACTTGGTTCTGGGAGGGCAACAATAATGGCCAGGGAAAGCAGTAATCCCAGGAGCCTGAAGGGCAACGACAGGCAATAACATGGCTGCCAAAATTTAAGCTTAATCACAACTTCTTTCAGGTGGTGAGAATGTTATTTTCCTCAAATGAGGCCATGCTGAGGGGGAAGGATCCTACAAAGCAGAGAAGCTGACCTGTGTGAGCAGTAGAGCTGGGCACAGGCTCAGAGATTTATTGCTCTGAAATTTGCTGTCACTTAAAAAAAAAAAGAAAAAAAGCAGCGAGGCAGCTGTGTTATTTCACTGGAGTGATGCAATGCCGGTGACACACCAGGACGGGAGGGAGCAGCACATGCTGTGACAGCACAGCATGTACGTGGTGTCACCCCAGAGTGCCCCACCAGCCAACAGATCCAACCAAGTGCCAGCACGTCATCTAGGGCTTCATTTTCAGGGCAATATTTATACATAACAGCTGGAAGTAACACATCATGACTGCATATGTACAATTTCCAAAACACGCCCTTTTGCCCCTCCTATATTCTGTGCTTTAGGTTTTAGAGTTTTTTTCTAAACTTATTTTATTGCAGTGCAGTCAAGGCATTTACTAATTTTTCATTCACTGGTCAGCTGCTCTAAAAGAGTGAAAATCTCACAGGAAAACACCATGCTCTAATAAGGTTGTAAACAGCAGAAATCTTGGTATCAATGTTTTCTGCATTGTCCTGAAGATTTCTGCTGACCTCAAAAGTTAGCGATGTCATAGTCAAAAAAGAATATTGCAGTAATGAAAAGAAAGACCCAAAAGAAGAAACTTAAGCTTTTTTTTTAAGAAAAAAATGCAAAAATAGTGAGGAAGAAAGCTGCTGGTGTATTAAGTGTATGTGTTTGGTTAAGGAATTGAATGGGTAGCAAATACTTTTCCATGTGTGTGGAAAGTATGAGTTGGCTTTTGCAATAGCATTTTATGGGAAGAAAGATCAAGGGTTCAGGAGCTGAAATACTTATTCATAAAATGTAGGGAGCAAAGACAAGCTACTTGTTGTGCTTCTGCCCATTTGCTGTAAGTCCAATCTAGCTGAATCATTTCTAGGAATGGAGTGGGTAACTGGATTTCCAGCCTCCTCTCTGTCCTTGGCTCCTCTCCTGCATGGCTGCTGCTGCTTAGTACTTGTTGTACTGAGCTTTATGTAAAGGGTATGTTCCTGTCCACTGCATGGCTAAAGCTTTTACCACCTTGGGATCTACGCACAGTCCCCTTGAAACTGAATTAAAACAGCCAACTTGTTTCACAGAGGTTTTTTAACAGCTATCAGAAGCTAGTCCGGGTAGGATTTTGGTCTGACCCTGGGGAAATGAAAGGCCCTTCTCCGTCACTGGTCCATTGCTACACTTTGTGGGTGGTTTCAGCAAAATCAAACCAAACCCAAGAATTTCCCCTGGTGTTTGAGGTCTTCTGAAAGGCTGAAGAAGAATGATCTGCCATGAAGCCAAGCTTGCTGCAGGTGTAGTTTTTATTTGTTCAGTGAATGTGATTTTTTATTTATGTATCTGAAGAAATCTGGTATTAGGCTGCACATACTGCTTGCCTGAAGGTTTTTGCTGTTTGCCCCTGCACCCTGCAATGCCCAGATGATCTCAGCTGCCAGGGTGTGCAGATGGATGTGTGCCAGGTCAGCACAGCAACCTGGGCTCAGCCCCTGTGCCGTCCCGTGCTTGCCTTTGTTTAATCTGGCACCTTCCCAGCTCACCTTGGACATCTCTGTGCCTCAGGCTGCTGTGGCTCTGCAAGGCTGCGCCGCACAGGGTGGTGGTTTCCCCTCTTTCCAGTAAGTGTAATGGGAGGGGGAATTAAAACTGCTGTTCACAACATTTTTAAGAACTTTTGAGAGCCTCTGTGCTTTCCATGGGTTTCAGGACAAGTTGATGCTACACAGGAAGGCTGAATTTGTCTGCCTGTCAGGAGGCAAAGGGGCTGGGCTGGTGCCAGACAGGGTGAATTTGGATCGCTTTGGTTAGGAAAAGTGGCAGTGGTAATCTTGGTGATAAATATGAACCCTTTTGGTTCTTAACTAGTGAGTTTTAGTATTCTGTATTTTTGAACTTGGTTCTGAAAAAAGCACAATTTGAAGCTTGTTATCTTTTCCTCCCAAAAGAAAGAAGTGGTTTTTAGTGGTGGTCTTGATCCAAGGTGCAAATTGTTTTTTAGCATCAAGTAAAATAGCGTCCTAGACAAAAAAGGTTCTAGGTAAGACTGTCACCTCTGTATCCTGCAGTTGCTGAGCATCTGATGAATGTCTTATGAGGGCTAAAAAAATTCATTAAAAGCACTTTGTTTACCTGAAGAGAATCTATGTGAAAATGCTATGTCTGAAGGAATTCAAAGCCCTCTAATGATTTAGTGGAGAGGAAGGAAAGTTCTTTCATTTTTGTTGTTTTTAATCTTAAGCATGATTCCCTTTCACTCCTGCCTTTTCTAGCTCTGCATCCATTTGTACGTGCGCACTTGTGTGGTTATCAGCCCATGAGTGGTTCCAGGTCCCTCGGGGCAGCAGCCTTTCCCTGCCTAATGGCTCTGAAAGGGCTCTGCAGAGCCAGAAAGATCCCGAGGATTTACGGGTACCACCCTGTTTTCAATATGTGCCTCTCACAGGCTCTGCTGCTGAGGCAGTGCTGCCAGGCAGGAGACTACTCTGCTGCTTTGGAGCAGAGGGCTGACCTCGGGGGTGACCCTGCTGCCAGTGGCTGTGGGGAAGGATGCTGCCAGGCCAGGCAGAGCAGCTTTAGTCAGGATGCTGCCAACTTCCCATCTCCTCTAGTGGGGTCTCCCCACTTCTGCTAGGGGCAACCAAAAGATAAGGATCTGTACTCCCCAGCATGCTGGTGTAAACACAAATAGGGGCATGGAGAGGGCCAGCTCACTCCTGTATGTAGTTATCCGTTGTGGTGGTGTATGAAATATCCACCCCCACTACCAGTTCCATAGGCACTTCCTTGCTTTGCTGGCTGCCTCCTGGTTAGGAGCAGGAGCTTTGCTAGCTGCCTCCAGCTAACCCTCTCAAACAGGTATTCTGGCAATCATAGGGTTCAGCAAGGCTAGGGGAGCACTCCCTACGGCTGCAGAGGGGGTTGTATTGTAAGGAGGAGATGGTGATCATCCTTTAGGATTTGAGGAGAGAGGCATCTTAGGCTGGCACTCTGCCCATGCAGTTCCTTGTGAGGCCAGGTTTCTTCTTCAAAGCCAAGAAAATACTTCCCACTGCTCTTACTGCTCACCATGGTGAACTTGATTCAAACATGCATTAATGTTCAAATTGGCCAAATAAGCTCCAGAATGTTTAAGATGGCAAAATGATAATTGGTGTCTGCTATCTCTTTCCTTCTCTTGAGCAAAGACACCCCACCCTGAGCTGCCAGGAGAGCCTGGTCCCAGTGTGTGAAACACATCAGTGCTGCTGTGCTGGAGTTAGGGTGGTTTCTTAGGATGTGGGTGATGTGTCCACCAGGACTTCTGCAGCCATTTGGGGGATCCAGTGGTGGGGACTTCCCATCTTCCTCAGGACTCCCATTATCCTGTGAGGAGATGTCTGAGTCAGGAACTAGAGAGCCATAAAGGGAAGAGTGTAAATGCATGTGATATTTCAATCTGATAGCATGTCTGTGTTTAAATACCTTTTGGCTGCAAGAACTTGTCTTTCATACCTCATGCTGTCATTTAAAGAAATAAATAGCAAGAGATGGGACTGAATTGTTTTTTAAGTATCTTAAGGCCAGCCAAGATATAGATGTTTCCAAGACCTCTGGCAAACAGAAATGAAATTGTTTTAATCTAGAGTATTAAGAGGATCAGAGGCAACCTATCTTTAGGAATCTTCTGCCTCTTCTTCCCCAACCACCTGGGGAAAGTAAGCCTCTTCCTTTAGGAATAAGTAGTTCTTTACAGTGCTGGAGCACAGTCGTCCAGCCTTCCCATCTTTGCTGCCTCCAGTCAGTACTTTACTGAGGGAGTTGTGTTTATTCTTTTCAGCCTGAGAATTCATTTCAAATTAGTGCTGGGTTTCCACAAAGTCAACTCAGATCCTTTGTAATTATCTCTAATATGTGAGGCACTCGCATATTAGTATTAGTATTAATATACTAATACTAATATTAGTATATTAGTATTTTTAGTTTAGTATTTTGCAAGATGAGCAAAATCTAGAGATGCTCCTCTCTCTTCCACATTGTGCAAGTGGTTTCACTCAGAAGAGGCTGCACGTTTCGGGAGCTTTTCTGACTTCCTTGGATACTGGGCCTGCAAAATTTTAATCCTAAAGGTTGTGAGGCAGCTGCCTCTATGCTCCTGGAGGTGTTGCTGGTGTGGGGTGATCCTACCAGGCCGTTTGAAGATAGAGGGTGTTGACATGGTCTCACGGGGTGTGACTGACAGATGTCCTCCCTCAGGTGGAAGGTATCAGGGACAGTCAAAGCCATGTGACCCAAATGCTCTGTTCATTGCAGAGCACAGGCAAACTCAAAATCTGAATGTTTCCTTTGTAAGATCTTAAAAATTTCATTCTGTTGTAGGCGGTTAGGTTTATTCAGAACAAACAAACAACAGACTGGGCATTTTCTGCATCGTTTTCCTGTGCAAAGTATTAGAGGGTTGCAGTTATCATGGGATTGTTGTTTTTGTCAGGACACTTTGCAGCTGCTTCTCCAGACCAGGATGAGGATGTATTGGTAATTATATTGGTGCATAGTATGCTAGGTGAACTAATTCCTGCTCAACAGAAATAATTTCAGAATCATATCATTATCCCAGTGTGTGTGGTGGTCATACCACTGTTTGCCACCCAACAGCAGTTACTTAGATTCTAAGAAAGAAAAAGAGAGAATTAATTTGAAATGTTATACTTGTCATTTTTATTTTATTTAAATACAGCTGCAGAATTATACCAGAGAAGTCTTATATGTAGCTAATATTCTATATATTTTTGGCTTAATGCAGGATGTTCTTCTGTGTCTTCTGGCTCAGAAAGGAGGGAATGAAAGTTGTTTTAATGTCATAATGTGACACCAGTTTTGGACTACAATTCTGGTTTTTTTTCACAGAACAGTGAAAAGTTCTTAAGTAACAGTGTGAACAACTTTCCCAGACAATAAAAGTACATACTGAGATTTTTTTTTTCATTTATCACCTAGAGGCATCATTTTACAAACTCTTGCTCTAGCATGATAATTTCTCCTTCACAGTCAATGTGACTGGGCATGGGGAGTGGTTTTGGCTGTGCTTTAAGGATGTTAAACACCTTCCCAAAAGCATCTTCTTCTTGAGACAGGAAGGGGCAAGATGAGAGGACACCACTGGGACATGGGGCGGTTTTGCAACCAAGCCAGACACGTCTACACGTGGTCAGTGTTTGTGTGAAGGCAACACAGAAGCTGGCTCAGTTGGTGTCAAAAGCCTCTGCTGCCTGCCACTCTGTGTTGGGAGCCTCTGGGCTCAAAAAGAATGTCACTTGGGAGTTGGATTTCTATTATTATAGTTTTCAATCTGGCTTGGCGGGCTGCTGGAAAGTGGCTCAGACCTTCAGTGAGTTATGACAAGCTGACTGAAATTAATACCATATTTTACATTGTTTTAGAGAGTGACCTTTCCTCACTTGGGAAACATAAAGGAGCTCATCTTATTTCCCCAGCTCTTCCTTCTGAGTCTGTGTTAATTTCCCTTTGGTTGGGCTGAATTTATAATGCTGGAAACAAAGACAAATGCAGAAGATTTAAAAGAGCTTGTTCATGAACTTTAAAAATTCTCTTGAATAGACTGGGCACGTCTAAATGTCTCCTTATTTACAGTTGGTCTCTGTTTTCTTTTTTTTTTTTCCTTCTTTTTCTTTTTGGAATTCCTGACTCAGATGAAGGAGATTTCCAGTATTACTGTGCTAGAAAATGCTGGAAATTTATCTGTGCTTTCCACAATAGTTTAACAGAAAGGATTGCAAAAAAGCACCCTATGTCAAAGCTGTATTTCTTTCCTATTGCATTGTTAATCTAAATACTCAAGTGTAATCTTAAAACACCTGATAATCAGATAGAACACACAAACTTTTTGAATTTTTTAAATTGCATTGCATTTCTCAATCACTGGCACCTGAATAAAGACAAAAGGGCAGACACCAGAGCAGTCACCTTCTGTCTTCCTTTGCGTGAAGGATGGGGGTGGCAGCTGTAACCTTGTACACTGAATCTTCTTCTCTAGGGACTTGTTATGATAGATTTGCAAGGTGCTCTTTATTTTCTAAGGATTTTTTTTTAGAAATTGCAAGTAGGGAAGTAGAACTGAGTCTAAGATCTAGTATATTTTATCAAAGTTATTACCTGTGAATATAAATGTTTAAACAATGATCAAGGAGGTTCTTTTGTTCTCCACTCAGTTGCCTCTCCCAGAGCTTTGATCAAAAGTTTTAGCGAGCAAGTTAGTAGATTTTTCTTAATAAAAGCACATTGTATTCTTCACATGTAACCTGGTACCTTTTCTCATCAGCAATGTTTCTCAGAGTTTGTGATGGATTGAATAATTGCATTTTTTTCTCTAGCGAGATTGACACAGTGGAGATGACAACTTGGAGGGGTTTTTTTTCCCAGAGGAGTTGAAGCCTTTGACCCAAGTCACCTTGACATGGATGCACTTTCTAGGAATCAAAGTCAGGGTGCTGTGAGGCTTTCAGGATCCCTGACAGCTGCTGGAGACCTCAGCTGTCTTTGTGATGTGCATGCCCCATGCAGTGTGTTGTACCCATATCAGCAGGTTTGTAAGCATTGTGAGTCCCAACTCTGATGGACAGAAAGGTGAGCTGTTGACTGATTTCTATAGGCCAGCTTTACCTGTGGTCTTCAAGGGAAGTGTTCCACAGAGAGTTGAGATCTCCATGTAGCTGGTCCAGCAGCTTTTTGAACACAACCTTTGCCTTTATTACCAGATTAGTAGTTACTCCTTATGGTACCTTTCACACTGTATTTTGTAATTCAGTTTTGATAGGAGGACAGGCACGGCCTTTGCTAGGCACAGCCTGGCTCTGTCGTTGTCTCTCTGTACCCTTTGTGTCTAGCTGGAGAGGACAGCCCCAGCCTGCAGCACGTGCCCTGACATATTCCTTCTAGCTCCAGGGTCTTCTCCAGGTACTTTGAGTGACTGGACTTCTTAGTGTTTTACCTTTTTCTGATGTTCTCAAGATGTCCTGGCTTCCGGGGCTTTTATTTTTGCCCCATCTCTCAGTGATTCATATTAAAGGTAAGAGAGCAGTGGTTGTTGTAGACTGTGGACCCAGACTCCTAGTCTCAAGAGAGTCCCATTCGTCAAAGAGAACAAAAGCTGTGCTTCCCTTGCAGGACAGCAAAATGGCTGAGCTGAGCAGTTCTGCTCATCAGGTCTGTGACTTGTTTCAGACAATTATTTGCAGAGAGAAAAACTCCCATTGCATATTTTTGTTCACATCAACCAAGCCTGAGAACTTGGTCTAGAAAGATTAAACTCGTGTTCTGTGTTTCCTGCCAAAATGCTGCAATCCACTGGAGATAAAATTAATTCCTTTTTGCTGAGTGAGAATAGCTCACAAAGCTATTTATTAATAAGGAAAAAAAAGTGCCAGATATTTTTCCTTCTTGTCTTGTATGAGAAGGGTACTCATCCTGATTTTGACCCTCCATTTCCCCTTTCCATAGGACATTTTGTACAAATCAGCATTGGAATTATCAAGTTTCTGAAACCAGGTGTGACATTTCGTTTAAATGCCTTTTAATTTAAAGTCCTTCATGCTTTTCAGTTTTCAATTTGAACAGTAATGAGGAGATTTTCAGGTATACCAGAAGAGTTAGTCTCTCAGCTCCTGTTGGCTTTTACTGGTGGCATAGGAAGAGAATGCTGAGCTGCTGTCCTTGAAAGATCTCTTTGTAAATGTCTAGCATTTTGTGATGAGTTGGTGTTTCTCTCCAGGAGTCTTTGAAGCTAGTATTTTCCTGGATCCTTCTTGCCAGACTTACCAAGCAAAGCAAAGCTTTATATTCAAATATTTAAAAGATTGTAATTGCTTTAATTAAAAAAAAACATGCACGTACCTGCATTTGATTTATATTACAAATACCTGTATTATCAGGTTGTATTTGCCAGAGTAAATACCTGAAAGGTTTTAAGAACCTCATTACATTGAAGCTCATGGACTGAGCTGGCCTGTTCCGCAGGTTTCACAAGGTTTTGTCCTATCTCCCTGTGTGTGTGCGTGTTTGTATGAGTGTATGTATGTCCTTGTGTTTACCCTGCCAAAAAGCTAGCAGCCTGAAGAGCCATAGTCACCTGTGGTGCAGATAAATACCCGGTGCCAGGTTTTCTGAAACTCATGCAAACCCTGGTGAAATTGCCTTGAGTTGCAAGAAAGGATTTGGTCTGCTCCTGTGGATGCAATCTCAGTCTTTTCCATGCAAACTAAAGCAAAGTGGAAAACTTCACTACAAATGAGAGCCAGGCTTGGAGTCACCATCCCTTGCTGCCCAGGTGTGTGTTTCCCCAGTAATGTCACATGCTGTCACCTGAGAATGTGACATGACTAAGTGATGTGCAGGTGATCTTCTGCTACCATGAGATTTAATTTTATTTTTGTCCCCTGTATGGGATTATATTGGTTTCTTACACTCTCACTTAAAAATGCATGTTGGGAGAAAACAATAGGTAGGTGACAGCATTTTCTAACCTGTCCTGTAAGGGATTTTATGCACACTGTTCTGTAAGGGTTGTAATGCACACTATTGCACAGTATATCGTATCACGTATACACTTTGACATTTATTTATACAGCTGTATGTAATGGTTCATCAAAATGCATCTTGTTTTTGGGAGTTTCTGCTTGTGTCGCCAGATGAGCTGGGGGCCAGTGTGAGCCAAACTCATTTCAGGAGTTGAGGTCAAGGCAGGCACTTTTGAACTAAGCCTAACTTCAGAAAATCTCAGGAATTCAGGAGTTAAATTTCATTGAGAGGTAAGTTAAGTAAATTGAATAAATGGCAAATACTTATTTCCTCAGAACAGTACAACAGTCCAGCTGTATGGGCTTTAAACGTGAAAATAGCAGGGGAGGCTCTAAATAGGAGGGGTGACAGAGGAGGCAGGAGAGGAAAGGGAGTAGGGAGGCAGGAGCCTCTTTTTCCTCACCTTTGTCGAAGGAATGGCGCAGTAGTGGAGGGTCTCACTGGATGTGTGATGGGGGTTGGAAGGTACATGTGTAAAATCTGGAAAGAGCCTTCAGCTTTGAGCGCAAAAAAGCCATCTTTGTTTGAAAGTGGTCTTGGGAAGAAGCAGAGCAAGCAACACTATCATAATGCATCTTCTCTTCCTTGGCGTGCAGTTGTCACGAGAGATTTGTAACTCTTTTCTTGGTTCATTGTTCCCCAGCTAGTGTGTATTCTCCATTCAGTAGTGCCAGAATTAAGATGAAGCCTGCCCGTTTCAATAAGGCGGCTTTGTTGTCCCAATGGCAGCACTTGTATAGAAATTGGATTGACTCCAGCAGAGCTTGCACGATACACTGCAAAACTGTTGTCATATGATCCTTTTTATTACTAAGAAAAAGCCTGTTCTCAAAAAAATGGACTAGACCTCTTTTTTATGTTTTGTTAGGGAGGGGAAAAAATCACCATAAAATTCTTTCTATTACTAATAAAATGCAAATTTGAAAACTATGCCTAATGTTTTAGTGAAATAAAGAGATTGGATTAAGTAAAATAGCATTAATGTACAAATATGATTGAGTCCCATCTACTTCATTTTATGTATCTGGAGCTGTGATTAATCTACTCAGAGGTCTAAGCAAGCATGTACTGTTCAACCTTAGCAAGAGGGGATGGGAGGTGATGGCACAACGGGGAAAGGAGAGATGTTGGAGTGATGCAAAATACAGCTGCACTTTCCAAAAAGTATGGTTCTCTCATCTACCTTCTGCATTTCCTTGAGATGTGGGACAAAGGCAGCTTGCTCTAAATAAGCTATTTGAAAGAGCAGCCATCTCTTGGTACTCTGTGTTCATGTAGCACCCAGCACTGTGAGTCTCTCATCCAGGCCAGCCACAAGGGAGGATGCATCCTTATGAGAAAGACATTAACTGCTAATGTCTTCCAGTGCTAATGATGGAAATTGCTGCTCTAACTCAAAGTATTTTATTCTCTAAGATTTTTTTTCTCCATTCTGCAATGAAGCATCTGTAAGGAGACCACTTCTTATAAACTAGGGTCCAGGTGTTGGATTTGAAAAGAGACCTTTCCTCCCTTTATTGTTGTTGTTTTTCCACTCAAGCAGTAGAAGATAGGTGAAAATATTTTGTTATGATTATTGATACTATTTGTTAACCATGAAATTTTACTTAAAAATTGTATTTTAAAAGTAAGGTAATATGAGAAGGAATTGCCTTAGATCTAGACGAGTTTTATAAAGCACCTTTTTTTCCCCTTAATTTTTAATTCATTAATACACTTTTGTCATAAGAAGCCTCATTTTGCAATGCTTTGTGATTTATAGACTGTTTCTTCTTTAGCTTGTCTTTTGCTGCAATGTGATAATATTTGTGTAAGTTTTGATGGTTACAAAATATAATTGAGTTCCTAGTACATATAGAATAGAATTAGTAGATTTGGAAGCTGGAGGGACTGATTATGCTCATGATTTGATGTCTGTGTGACATACAGGACATCAAATTTCATTTAATAGTTCCTACATAAAGGATGTGAATTCTGGCTGAGCTTGAAGTTACTCTTAAGGCATCCACTTCTGATTTAAAGACTTAAGATGATAAAGGTTTTGGAATTCTTTTTCACAGTGGTTAATTACCTTCATTTTTTTTTCTTTTGTTATAAGAGTTTGATACTTTGCTTCCTCTCTGAATTTGTCAAGCCACTGTTTGGGTTTTTTAGTATTCCATTTTTGTGTGCTAACATCAGGTGATGTCTGATATCAGAGACCTTTGCACAGGGAATGTACAAATGACCAGGTGTTCTCTTAGATAACCTGAATCCTTGGACTCCTCCTGCTTCTCCTAAAAGTTGTATCTTTTAGAACTTTACTCTCATAGTCCTTTACTTCTCTTAATAAAATTTATGTAAGTATTGCTACTTCAGTGCATCCTGAAATGTGCTTGCAAACACACTTCATAGTATTTGAGTCTCTTCATTTGCTCCACAGTCTCCATTAAGTTCAGTTCTATTAGAGGCTTTCTTCTACTAATAATTTTGGAGTCAATATCAGGGTGTGTGGGGGTTTGATTTTTTTCTTCTTTTAATTGAATTTTGTTTGTGGATTTTTGTTTGTTTAGTGTTGTAATTGAATGTATTTCTGATGCTAGAGTTCTAAAATCCCCACTTCCATCTCTAGACCTCTTTGTAGGGGAAGATAGCTTTATTTACCTACCCAAACAGGTTAAGTGTTTTGTTTTAAGTAGAAATAATGTGGATCTTCCATTCTGTATTCTTGATCCATTTCCCTGTTTTGTTCTGCATGTGATGAAGAATTTGGGCTTTTGTGGTGCAAGAGCTGCAGCTCTTCTGAAGCCACTGGAGCTCCAGTCTCCGTTTTCTGCTGCTTTTTGTTTGCCTGTTACCTTGCACAGCAATTTGCAGGGAAAAGCAGCACAGAAGCTGCTACTTCTTGAAGGGAAGAAAGGAAAGAGTGAGTTCCAGCATCTCAGAGCCACTTTGAGGAGGCTGAATTCCTTTTTACTACAGATGTCAGCAGCAGTTTGGGAACCTTTTCTACCTGCAAGAGGGTGTAGAAAAAGGTAGTATAATGTGATCGTTTTTTTTTTTTTCCAGACATAGAAAAGGGACCTGCTATTTGTGTTGTATGGGGCTTTGGTTCCTTGAAGGTTAGCCATGGAGAGGGAGGTGCCTGTATCCACAAATGGTTATGGCACTGTCTCCACGCAGGGAAGGGCACAGACGTCTTCTCTCAATAGCAGGCTGCTGGAAGCTCCATGACAATTTTGGTTTGCTTCTGTGTAAATCCAAAGCCCTGGCTTTCCAAGTACGTGGCACAGGGGAGGTTACTGCGGGTCACTTAGCAGTTTCCAAGTTTGGTGAAGCTGCTGTGTAGTGCTTATTAAGGGGATGGGAATATAACAGGTAAGCCAAGTAAATGGATTAGCTGTGAGCAGTCCTATTGTTGGCACCGCCTGGAGATAGGTTGTGAACCAGGCAGGCATGTCTTGCAAGTGATATTCTCTCATTCCCCGATTACAGAAGAGCAGCATAAATAGAGTGGCCTACATTGAAATGATTCCTGGAGGAAAAAGGCATTTAAAGCCAAGGATGGTTATGGGTACTTGGAGCAAGTGTTCAAACAGAATACCATTTCCAAGGAGGGGAGGGGAGAGGGGAAGGAGCATTAAGCCAAGTGTCTCTCTGTCCATCTCTGTCTGAATGCCTGAAATGCTAGGGACAAATGATTCCTTTGAGGCATGCAGCACTGCTGTTGTCTTTAGAACCTTCATGGAGCAGCTTTTACCTTTATTTTTAATGGTTGGCTACTGTTGGCTTGAGGGGGAGTTAAAAGAGGAAGGTTGCTAAAGACAAGGCCTTTGTGTTTTGTCAACAAGAATGATTAGTGGGGAGTAGAACATTGTCCACTTCCAATGGTGCATATCGACATACTTAGAGAAAGCATTTGCTCCAGCACAGGGATTGCTAATAAAAGTCATGGCTTGTGCTTTTGTGCCTGTAGTCCCTGTCCAAGAAGGGCATTTAACTTTTGAGTCTGCTTACCCCAAGCACAATATGGCTTTCCCATGCTTGCTGAGATGCCCACCAACACTGTGCAGTGGCAGCTGGGGGTACATTGAATGGGAATGCTGGATGGTTTGTCCCCAGGCAGAGCCCTGGCTCTGGAGGGTGAGCTCTCCTTTCCCCTGTTCTTGGCTTCCTTTTTAGCAGAGCAGATAGCACAGATGAGTTCTCACTGAGGCATGGTATTCTTGGTGGTATATTTGTGGTGTCTTCCCCCACAATCCTGGCAAGGTTTACAGCATTGCAAGTGCTTGACAGCATGGTTTGTTGGGATCAAAGGAGTTCAGGAGGTTGTATATTTATGTTGTTTTTTATTACCTACTATTGTCACTCATCTAAGATTACTGAAACTGAAAAGCTGAGGCAAAATAGTTGCCTCCACAGTGTTCCCTACTGTGCCTGCTGCACTCCAGGCTTCTTTCAGGGTGAAGCAGTGTTACCTGGGGCTGCCTCCTCCATCAGCTCCTCCAGGTGTTACTGCAATGGCTGTGGGTGTCCAAGGTGCTCTCTGCAGACAAGGAGAGCTCACAGCACAGCTCATACCTGCTGGGTTGAATCGTTCTCTTTAGGAAATTTGCTCTACTCCCCATCGTTCCATGATAGCACTTAGGTACCATAGGTATATAAATTTGGTCTCTTTAGGTCAGAAAAAGACACTTTCCCAATCCTAGTATCAATCTAGGCTTTCTACCTAGGTATAAATTAGCCCTTTCAGGTGGGCTGAAGGGAGCTTCTGATACAGAAGAGGTTCTGGGCAGTTCCTGTCCTACCCTTGTTCTTGCCAACCTCCCAACCTCTTTTTTTTTTTCTGGGTTTTTTTTTTCTCCTTTTATTTTATTAAACTAATTGGGTTTTGAGTTGATAGCAAGCCTTAGATGAAGATAGAAGGACATTTTCTGTTGTGTGTATTAAAGTAACCTGTAAGGTAAATGTCTTACATGCAGACTACATTGTTTAAAGTGTCCTGCTGTTTCTGCCAGGGGGAGTTGCAGGAAGTAACAGAGTTTTATCACTTAGAAACAAGCTTTCGATATCTGCAGGCAAACAAACAAACAAACAAACAAACAAAAAAAAACACCCCAAAAAAACCCAAAAACAAAACTCTGGGAGATAGAATGAAAAATCAGGTGATTTGTATCTGGATACTGAGGCTATTGATGAAACATTCTTCCTCTGTACTTGCCACTGGTGAGGTCACACCTTGAATCCTGTATTTGGTTCTGTGCCCCTCAGTACAAAAAGGACATTCAGGAGCTGGAGTGAGTCCAGAGAAGGGCAGTGGAGCTGGGGATGGGTCTGGAACACAAGTCCTGTGAGGAATGGCTGAGGGAGCTGGGGTTGTTTAGCCTGGAGAAAAGGAGGCTCAGGGGTGACCCTATTGCTCTCTACAACTCCCTGAAAGGAGATAGTGGTCAGGTGGGGTTGGTCTCTTCTCCCAGGCACCAGCAGTAGGATGAGAGGAAATGGCCTCCAGCTGTGCCTGGCGAGGTTTAGTTTGAACATCAGGAGGAATTTCTTCACAGAATGGTGATTAGATATTGGAATGGGCTGCCCAAGGAGGTGATGGAGTCACCACCCCTGGAAGTTTTAAGGAAAGACTGGATGTGGCACTTAGTGCCATAGTCTAGTTGACAAGGTTGTATTAGGTCATAGGCCGGACTCAATGATCTCAAAAGTCTTCTACAACCTAATAGATTCTGTGATTCTGTGTAATGTGTTAATGGATTGCAGGGACAGCTTCCCTCTGGGACTTGGCATCTCCCCACTGTAAACCTGCTATATCAGATGTGTAGAAATACAGTATTTTAGAAAAAAATAAGCAACTTTAAGCAACTTTAAGCAACTAACTTAAAACTAAAGTCACTTTAAGTGACTTTAAGCAACTAACCTAAATAGGAATACTCATTTTCTGATGTGCTTGATTTTAAATCTTTGTAAATGTCCACATGGATCATTTCTTCCTCAAAAGTAATGTTTTTTTTCCATGTGGAGTAGTCTACAGTTATACCAAACAGTATTAGTATTTAGCGTAGCATGGAGATCATGCAATTTGAGTATGTCCAATTTTCACTTGCATTTTTTATTTAAAGGATTTCTATTAATGCAGCTCTTCAAATATCATGCAACATTGTCTGCAAATAGAGGCATGAAATCACTTTAATGCAGAGATCCCTGCAATTCTCAGTGAGGCTGAAGAGCTTTCTCAGTGCCTTACAGCAGGTCAGAGGAAGCTACTTCAGCTGCATTCTTCCACTGCCATTTCTGTGATTGCTTCCACTATAGGAATGATAAAGTGATATTTCACATAACTTTGTTCTTTTGACAGTTCTTCACAGGGAACTTTGCAGAGCAGCAATGATCCATTTGAGCTCCACTTCAAGCACTGAGGGTGTCAGAGAGTGGGTACATGCCATCACTTCTGACGTGATGCATTTTATGTGAAGAATCGATGAGTTTCATTTCAGGAATGTTAATTGAGCCATTTGAGTTCAGGTATGAACTCTTTGCATAACTGCCTTCCATCAAGGGAGTGAATTCACGTGACTCTTGCGTGTCCCTCCAGCCTGTGTTGTTTCATTTTTTCACCACAGCCCTGCTCCTAGTTTATTCCATAATCTAGATTATGGCCAAGGGCAAGACCTACATAAGCATATGGTGCACATTGCACATTGCATTATCTGAAGCCATGAGGGTGTGATTAATGGGCTTAGGGTCTTAATTTGGCCTATCTTAGTCTCGTGTCTCTTTCCAGTGAGGTTGCAAAGCCTGACCAGTGACTGCGACTTCGGGGTGCATGCACAAAGTGCAAAGGTGGCACTTATTTCCTTGAAGTGCTGGGCAGCTGCTGGAGGGAAACCTCTGCTGCCAGGAGCAGGGGTGAGCCTGGTTTGGATGGCACTGCTTTGCCAGATCCGAGTGTCTCAGGCACTTTGGGCTCAGATGTCTGAGTGGCACTGGAAGGAGTGGGTGATCTCATTCACGGATCACATCGGTGATGTTTCAGGTGCTGCTTGGCCTTGTGCAGTGCTGTAGATGCCTCAGGTTTGTAGCGGGCATTTTGATCTGTGGTACCAAAGGGAGCCATGTGGCCCGTGGGAAGTTACTGCACCTCAGGCTGCCCCACCTGCTTCAGGCAGGGTGATGTGAGCTCTCCAGGTGAAACCTGCTTCATCACAGCCAGACACATCCTGGCTGCTGGGGTTCTCCTAAACGCTGCATGTGCCTGCTGCTGGGAGTTGGGGACCTTGCACTGCATGTGTCTCGCATGTTGGTGCCTTTGCTACTTTAGCAGTAAACCCCACACTTCATTCATAAAATAATCTTGAATGTGTAGCAATGAGGCATGGTTGTCAGCCTTGATGATAATTCCAAGACTTGTATTTATTTGTAATAAGACATCTTAGAAGGAAAATCAGGCGAAGCTTCAGTTCACAGCCAGCTTGCGTAAGGTAGTGAAATTAACTTAGAGATACAAAAATTGAAGTTTTATCTCTTTTATCTGTGGTGTTGTGTTCAAACAAACTAAATTAGAAGCTTTGTTTGTGGACAGATAGTCAAAATTCTAAGTTTTTATTTATCTTGGAAAGATCTAATAGTTTGTTTTTATTAATAACCAGTCTGCTAATTTTTATGTTAGACAGTCAAATGTTGTTGGCTTAGATATCCATGTCCTTCAGAACTGCTGGTTTTAATTTTTGGATTTGGAACAAACCCAGCATCCTAAGTTAAAAGCAAAACTTTTCTCAGCAGGTTGAGACAAAAAAGAAAGTGATTGTATCGCAGAATACATGCACTTAACAGCTGAGGTTTTTGATTCCATGGTTACAACAAAACAAAAAAGCCTCACACATATAGCCAGTTGGTGATTTTATTGTTCGAGTCAGATGGCCTTTCTTAAAATTAATTTTAATGGACAAGAACGAAAGAATGTATTGCTGTACTTGTGCAACCGAAATTTATGAAATAGGATTGGAAAAATACACAGAATAATTGGGCACATCCTGTACTTAGTGAATCATCATGCTAGTGCAATAAACACCGCTGCATTTGGGAATTTAGATCTATACCCTGCTCTTGCCAAGAGCAATGCCAATTGCTTGGGATCACAGGCTACCTGAATTATTTCTTGGGCAAAGTTGTTCTTTTCTTTGCGTGTTCCATTTCTGAGGTAGTTTCTGGTTTCATAAAATTGGTTATTCCAGTTCTACGACACCTTAGACTGAGTCAGTGGAACCTAGGGGACAAACTAGGAGCTATACGTGGCAGGACCTCTGCAGACATTGTTATTGGTAAAGAAAAAGATTTCTGAGCAGGAAACTATGCAGTCTAACCAACATCTTCCTTCAGAGACACAGTCTTTTGTCTTCAAAAGTAAAAACAAAAGCTACAGACATTTGATAATTTCAATCTTGTTTGCCAGATAAGAGGGATAAACTTGTGAACATGTTTAAAAAATTACTGAGTTTCCAGAAAACAGACTGTTACTTAAGGGGCATGAGAACCATTACGAAGCCAGAAACAAACACAGCATCCAAATCTGCTCTTGAATGCACACGTGGCTCTTGCAAATTATGAGAGTTGCACATGCACAGGCTTAATGGAATCCTGATGGAAGCCATCCAGGGCTGGAGTCTGGCTCCTGGTGAAATTAGGACTGCTGTCTGGCTAGGACTGAAGTTTGGGTCTCAAGCAAACTGATTGAGATGTTTTCTTCCCTCAAGGAAATATGTGTTTAGTCGTCAGCCAGAAAGACAGCATGGCTTGTGTGCAAGGCTTTTGTAGCATTGCTTAGTGTGAACTCTGGACTTCTTCCATCTTATTTACTTACCCAAAACATGATTGTCCTTCTAAGGAGAAACTTTACTGTTTTTCCCAGCAGCAGAGGCAGTGAACCGAGTGTACACTGAACACTGTGCTCCTGTTGTTTCACCCTGTGAGGACGACAGCCATCCAGCATTTCTGGTATCACCGAGCTGAATGGCAGAATATATGCATTCAACCAAACCAACCAGTAGTTTCTTCGAGTGTCTGCAAATATGCATTGATAAGTCCCCAAAGGGTCTTTTACACCTCTGCTCCAAATGAGGAACAAGAGCCAAGAAAGTAGGAATAGGCTGGAAAAGTCTCATTAGCCCCAGAGTAGTATTTCTGAGTAGTTTTTGAAGTAGTGGGACAGACAGAAGGAAGTGATATTACTGAAATTTCTATGTTAGCACAATTTATGAATGTTAAACTTTAAAATGTGTTTTTGACAAAACATGGCCTTTTTTTGTTAAAGATATAGCTTCTCTTGGGGGAAGAGAGAAATGGGTTCCAACCAGCAGAAAGTGTTCCCTGGTCTTCTTGTCCTCCTGGATAAACACCATTAAAGGTTCAGGATGTTTCTCAGGAGGGGAAGTCAATTTTCTGCACTCCTCAGTTCAATGCAGATGCAGCCATGGCCATACAGCAAGTGACTCACTCTGTGGCCTTCTTTTTAATGATGAAACTATTATGTGCTGCACTGCCCATTCAGGCATTTTGGTTTCTAATTCTCTGCCTCTGGCTCCCAGAAATACGAACAATGATGCTTTTACCAAAGAGGTGGAAATGCTCCCTGAGACACACCACCAGGGCAGGACGTGCTGTTGGTTGATGCCATGGATCGTATTAGGGATACGGGAGCGTAATTGGCTTGAACTTTTGCTCACCCCTAGACTTAAATCCAAAGCTTTTTTATCAAGTTCAGATAAGGTCCCTACCTCTATTTGACTCCCATTAGAGCTCTGTCCTTCTGTGTAGTTCCTGGTGGTGTCTTCTCCGTTCTGTCTGGGGTTTCAGGTGGGAATGCCAGCATATTGTGGATGCAATAGTTGAACCCTAGCCTACAAAACCCAGCCAGCTTAGATGATAAGGAAAGGCAGCTTATTACTCCAAGAGCTGCCTTTCCCACATCAGGTAGATTTGCATCAGGCAATTGCGTGAATCAGATGCTGATCTTTATTACCAAAAAATACAGCAAGGAAAATCCCATTTCTGAAAGTCTTTCTACTGTGCACAGATCCAGATGTATAGCACTGCTCTGTGCACAGCCAACCGGACTCGTATGTATTTTATTAATGTAAGTGTAATGTAATTATTCTCTTGTCCATCTGGCAGGTGGTGTTTTCATTAAGAAGTGAATAATCTAAGCTATAGGCTCTGTAGAGGGGGATGAGTATGGAGGAGATTCAGGTCATCTGCTGTGGGACCATAAATAGAAGCTAACAAGGGAGCCTTTGCTTTCCTTGTCCACTAAAACTGAAAATCTGTTGATTTTATTTTTCCTTTAGCAGACTGCTCGCAGCCTTAGGAGCTGGTCTATTAGTGATAACTTTTCACCATCATGCAGTTTAATTCCTTGTTTATAGTAGTGGCTGGAGGTACGGTGTGAAAAAATAGGTGTTATATAAGAGAAAAAAACCCCTAAGTCCTTATATAAACCAGTATGCATGGGAAGCTAAGATTAAAATCACACTTGTGGAGGTGCCCGGTATGTCTCTGGGCATGGCATACTGATTGAAAAAGAAACTTAGGTTACTTAGATTACTTTTTATTCATATAGAAGGTCCTGATTAAAAAAAAAAAAAGGCAAACCAAAGACGCACAGAAGAAGAACAAGGCTGAGCTATCCTCCAAAAAAAAAAAGTTTTGGGAGGAATGTTCTGTATAGCTTTCTAAAGGAAGTCTGGTTGCTCTCTGACCATCTGTGTGGCATCTTCTGTTTTCCAGACAAAGTTTTCTGATGTCCACATGGAAATGGGAGCAATTTCCTCTTTCCTTGTCCTAGCAGGACTTTTCTTGGCACAGCACAAGGCCTAGTTTGAGTTTTGCCCTGGAAAGATATAAATATCCTGGCCCTGTCCCAGGAACATTCAAGCAAGGATTAGGTTTTATTTTTTATCTGGTAACATTCAGAGAAACCTATCAGGCTGACCAGGCTGGGAGAGGTTTTCATTCAGTAAAGCTTGTAAATAAAGAAAACTGAGCTTTAAAAAAAAAATTATTATTTTTAATCTATAATTTTAAATTTAGAATGGGATCCTGAAATGGTGCTGAGCGTCATTTGTTCATGTGTTTTGTAGGTATCACCAGGCAGAAGGTTAGAGATTGTCATTGCCCTTTTGCAAAGGCACAGATTTCCATTCTGATGGGCTCATTCTTTCATGGAAGATCCTGCTTATTTTCCTTCCCAGTAAAACTCAGGTTCAGTTGCTGTTCAGCCAGGGTGGAACACAGAGGCTGTCACACCGCCACTTCCAAGGAAACACCTCCTAGAGTGTTCATTACCCTGGCTGCAGATAATGGGAAACTAAAAACAAACCTAGGCGACAGCCCCTTGAAAACAGCTTTAGAGGCTGGATGCCAAACTGTTTAGCGCTGTCTGGAGGTGCTAGTGTGTCTCTTCTCATTAAGAGTGCTGCTGAGCCTCTTTCTTTTGTGTGGGCACTGAGAATACTTGAAAGGAGATTTAACTACTGCACAACTTAGTACAAGGAGCAATGGGAGTAGGGAGTGTAAGTACAGCATCCCAGGCAAATGGTGAACTAAAGCTTTGCCAGGCTGTAATAAAGCATGGATCAGCCTTTGTCAGACATGTTTTTTTTCTCTCTATTTAAAGATGTTATTTATCCCCCTGACTTCATGAAGTGTTATCTGGAAAGGCTGGCTGTGCAGATCAATCTTTACCCTAAGTCTCCTTTGATACGCTCTGCTTTAGAGGCGGTTCCTTGGGTTCTGCAGGGGCCAGTGCTCTCAATGTTTTGTGGTTTCAAGCCAGAATTCATTTCTCTGAATGCATCAAGCCTCAGTCATTTGTATATGTGTGTGAAGGTCAGTGGGCTTGTCAGATACCCAATTGTAAATCCTGTCACTAAATCAATTTCTTTTAATTAAAAGTACTGCTCTTCAGAAGAAGTGCACCCTTTCATCTGGACAAAACCCATTATATCCCAACACAAATATGATAGCCGTAAGCTCTCTGCTAGTCTCATGTTAGCTGCTTGTCTGAGCTGGTACATTGGAGGTTTGGAAATCTTAGTGGTCAGAGAGGGGCTGTGTTTTTGCTTCCTCTGAAGAAAATGACTGTTGTTACTATCCTGACACCACCTAAGTTTGCAGTCTTAGAAGCAGAAAATGTTAATATCAGAAAGCAAGTGGCCATGCCAACAGGTGGAGGGACATTCAAGCCCTGTTCTTGCTCCCTGTGGTGCCTGCCCCAGAAGCACAAGGGCTAAGAGCAGGACAGGATTTCACATTCATTTGGTAATTCCCTTGGGGTTATACTCTTAGATGACATAATGACTTGGTGTATAGCCTGTCTGGAAGATAAGCAGGCATAATTCATTGCAGGCAGGTCGTTCATCCTTTGAGATAACCAGCAACTAGACGCCATAGGGAGCAGGGAGATAAAGACTCTAGGCATCAACAGCTGTAGTTCAAGGTTTCGACCCTTCCACCTCCTTCTGTGACCCAGAAGTCATTTACAGTTGATAATTCAGTCATTTGCTTTCTTTAGAGAGAAATATAGTGGCAGTGGTTGGCTGAAGTGAGTGTGTTTTCCATTCTGCCCATGCCTTTCAACAGAGCATAGCTCTACCTGGAAGTGGGAATTCTTGTGTCACTTAGAGGCTTTAGGGATGTGTTAAATGAGTGTTTTGAAAACTTGCTGTAAATTGATTCCAGTTTTTCTGGTGTTATTTATATGGTGACTTTTGTTCGTGTACTGATTGGGATGCTTACACATTATTAATTTTAAGTTTCAATGCAAGTGAAGCTTTAAGGGGTTCATTTTATGTGTTAGGTCCAAACTGAGGCACAAAGAGAAAAAGAGTATAGTACATAATATATGCAAAATATATTGTATTTGTTGATTTTCTTGTAAAAAGACATTGGCCATCAGTATCAGCAGGTACACTTTAAAATTGAACAAGTCCCAGACAACCATGCTGCTCCTAAGCCAACAAATATTAGAATCAAACACGACATGACTTCTCCCTAGTTAATAATATTCCCTCCTCCAAAAAATCTGTAGTCTGTAAACAGCGATCTACATCTTGAGATCCCTTGCATGCAAAGATGATTGTCTCAGTGAGTACTTTATGATGACTAGCTCTCAGTAAAACATTTTTATCTTGTCTGCGTGCACAGCAAAAGAAATAACAAATACAAGGCTTTTGATATGGTCATATGATGGCCACAATGTGATTCACAGTCTGTGATGTTGCTTTATTTGAGGAGGAAGGGAGGGACAGAAGGAAAAAATCTATTTTTGTTTGTTTGTTTTCTAATTACTTGGGCTGTTTTTTCTTTGACTCAGCAACTCTGAAGAGTACATACTGTACTACAGTAACCAGCAGTCAGGGCTGGGAAGTGGAACGATGGTGATAATAGAAGTAAATATCCTGCATTCTCAGAGGGATTAGAAGGAGATGGAAGAATTAGTCTCGTTATGGTTTGGTGTGGTGTCACAATCCCTCTGCATCAGTGCTATCCTGTATGTAATCTTTCAGTCTTTCTCAAGTGAGGTATGGAGAACAGCCAAGTAATCAGAACAGTTTTATTTTCACTTTAGGTTTTTTTCATTTATGAAACCCACATGTTTAGACAATGAAAGCATTCACCTTGCACAAGAAACCATGCAACAAACAAAACAGGTGTCTTGTTTCCAGTACTTGACAAATACGGTGCTTATGGCCTGTCTGGAGTGTGTCATAAGAACTAAGATGAGAGTGATTTTGACTGACATGAAATAATTTGATAATTGGCATGAAAAAATTTGGTTGACCCCCTACCTTGTGATGCTTTCCTGTCAGTCTGCATACTACACAGCAAGAGTTGTACTCGTTATGGCATACTATGTCATTCAAAATGGTTTGAATCCCAACTTCCAAGGTGAGCCCTTACTACTCTTAAAGGCGCTAAATTACATTTGTGATTTCAAATAATGAAAACACTCAAGGCTGTAATGGATTGCAGGTGATTCTGCCTGCAAGGGAAAGAAGTGCAGCCTGTGGGCTGCTTTGTGCAGGAGGGGATCCTCACTAAAGCACTTGTCATCTTCGTGTCCTGTGTCAGCCTGCTCCGTTAATGCAGGACATTCACATGTCAGGGTTGTGGAACACCAGCACTTCCTGGCTCCTGAGGGCAACAGCCTCACTTTAGTGAGAGCTGTTCATTAGAGGTAGTAGGGTGTAAATTTTAAGCAGGATGTGGATTTTAAGCTGGACATCCAGGCAGAAGAGCTGTTGTTGATGGTCACTGGGTAGAAAATTCTGGAGACAGTCTTTCAGAGTTCTCACAAGAACTGGGAATTGAAAACTACTTTTTACTCTATCTCATGGGCTAAAAGTGCATTCTTCCCCTTGGCAATGTGCTCTTCTGAGACGCTGCAAGTGATAAGGAGGCTTTGTGGAAAGGCAGTGGGCCTCTTGCTTAGGTGGCAGCTCCTGTCTGGTTCCTTTACAGAGACTTTTTTTACTGATTTTTAATGCTTTATTCCATTCTCTTGCTTCCAGTGTTCATCACAGTACTGAAAAACCTAAATATGCCCTCTTGCAGCATTTAATTATGTGATAAAAACTGTGTCCAATTTAAAGTCTGTTCTTTTACCAGAGAGGGTGACCTGATGATGGCATTCTCTTGTGAAGAAACAGGACTTCACACTTGTTGTTGATGGCCTGTCCTCCTTCTCCATTCTTTACTGTATTTTTTTAATTTCTCTGGTGATTGTAATTACACTAAATGCATTTGATAATGCAGAAGTGACCTATTTTGTACACAGTTCAGCGATTCTGCAGTTGCCTGTAGGGTTTCCTAGCAATGTTCTTCAGCTGCTCCTTGGCTTACAAAAGCCTGATAAGTTAGGCATGGCCAGCACAACATACTTGAGGCAAGGCAAGTTCCAGGTAACGGAGGAGGATGAGCCACGCAGAGTGTTAGTAAGGCAAGCTGGAGGAACAGATTGGGATGACTAGAGTAGATGTCATTAAACATATCAAACTGTTGGAGGCCCTTTGTACAAGTTTGTTAATATCCAGTGACACGGCCAAACACTCTGCCCCTTTAGGCTCAGCAGTTAATGTATGGTACCTCTGGCATCTGCAGTACCTACTGAACTATAAAAAAAGTAGATGAGCTGGGACCCATTACCATAAACACTGTCTACAGCACTAACCCTGGTAACAGATTGTTCTGTGCCTCATTAAAAAGGAGATAGCACTGTCAGAGGATTCAGGGCTTCATTTTGTCGTGTTTGCTACATAATCAGTTAATTTTGCTTAATAGTGCATTGCGTCACAGATGTGCAAAAGGGCAGAGCCATTTCCTTTTCTGCATAAAACCTCCACTCTGGTGCAGCTGCAATTTTAACAGTGTGTTGCAGCCAGTGAGCTGACCTTAGTTACTGTCCCTGCCTTGACCTGTCCTGTGCTCTCCCCCAGCAGTACTCTGGACGAGTGGCATGCTTGTACAAGTTCAAGGTACAAGTTCCTCAGATGGGAAGTGACACACAGATGTGTATGAGAGTGGTCATTCAGTGTCTGCTGTTCTTGTGCCTTTTTGTTTTGTTTTGTTTTTGGTTTGGTTTGGTTTGTTTTAATCTTATATAAGGCACTGTCAAGGGCTTCCACACATTTCATTGGAAAATACTAAGTGCCTGTCTTTCATCTATGCTTTACTTAGAATGGGAAAGCATTACTGATTTCCAACAAGAGGAATCAAAATATGCCTATCTTAACATGGATCTTTGCATTTTACTTTCCTTTGAGTGCAGCTTTTGGGCAGATAATTAACAAGTCAAATACAGTAAGACAAAATATGCAGAGAAGCCAAGTTTAGACCGCTGTTTAGGGACAGATTATTAAACATTACAATTCAAGGTTTTAGAAGATCAGTGTATTACACAGTAAAACAGCATATCCAACAATTAGTGCTAATCATATACTGCTTAAATTTGTAGTGAAACTGGGTATGTGTAAATGGTTTTCTTCAGATGAAAATTAATGTATTCCAAGTAAGTAAGTATAATCTGTACTTACATATCGCAGTCCGAGAATATTATAAGGATATAAATATAACTGAGTTTATAAACTCTGTAGTGTGATGTGAACATCTTGATTAAAAAAAAAAAAACAAAAAACTGCAAAAAGTAATACTGGATGTCCAAAGGGCCCTTGTTGAGAAGAATAGGTAGACATGTAATTAAGTTCATCTGCCTTCAGAAAAGCAAGCAGGCAAACACCTACTTAAATCTAAATGAGCTTAAGTTGTGTTTACTTCAAGAAATACTTAAGTATTGTAGTTAACCATCCACATAAAAGATTTTCCCTAATAAAGACTTGCACACATACACAAAAGGAGAAAGGTATTTCAAAACCTAAGTATGATTATAGGTGTAAGCACTGGGCTTGATTTTAGAAGAACCTGAAGGAAGTAAGCGCATGAATGTAATTGAAATTCTGTGAGTCTATCTTGGGTCCCTCTGAAAGCCATGGCCTCTTTTAAATGCTAACAACTGAGGGAAGTGTTGGCCCTTACAAACTGATTTCATGTCAGCACACCCAACACCTTGCTGGATGTTTCTCCCCAGCTGCTCAGTGTGAGGATGGAACCTTCTGCATATGATTTCTCCAGTATTGCCAAATGCGTGTCCCTTTGAATATTTTTGAACTGAAAATCCACATCAAAATGCCAGTGTGTTTACAAACTTCACTGTTTATCACTCAGGGAGATTTGTAGAAGATAAAGGGCAGGGTAGGGGGGATGATGGTTCAATTGCACTGCTGTGAAGTGACAAGCAGAAGAGCCTTTTGGAAGCCAGCAAGTCCAGGTGAGAACTTGAATCATGGGTGCCTGACGTGGCTCCCTACCTTAGTCCAGGCATCCTACATAGGGGTCTAAATTTTAAATTATGCTCTTTCTCTGCTTTTGAAAGATGAACCAAAACTTTTTAAAAAAATGCTTGCATTTGCAGGGCTTGGTTGATTTTGTCTGAAGCCATGACTGTGAATTGCCAAGGTGCTCTCATGCTCACTGAGGCACAATGCAGAGCACAGGGAGGAGTGAAGAAGAATAAAAAAGAGACAAGTGGACTCTGAGAACCCTGCTTGGAGCAGTGCCACCCAACATGAGCCTGCATTTGCATCGTGGTGGTGAAGCTGTGTGTAGGCTGGCAGCTCCCTAGACAAAGGAGCTGCTAAGGGTGGAAAACTTACACTCATGCAACCACCTAATCATCTCCAGAAAATCTAGGGGTACAGTCCAGGGGCAGGCCTGGGCAGCAGGCCTGTTTCACAGCTGTAGCCATGGAGTTGCCATGCTGCTCTAAACAGATGCATTGGGACATGGAGGTAGATGCCTTTAAAGAAAAGGAGGAAGATTTGGGGTTGACTGGGGTTAGCTCTTAGGGCAGTAGGCTGGAAGCCTTGTTGGTGCTCTGTGCCTGGCAAGTCCAGTTCTGATGATTGAGCAGTGTGGCCCATGGGGTCCATGGCCATGGGCAGGCAGTGGTGCATGCTGCTTCCAAATTGCAGATTGCTCGAATCAAATGGTCTTGTATAATGGGGCCTACAGGATCTCTGGGATGTATTATTTTATTTTATTTTATTTTATTTATTTTATTTTATTTTATTTTATTTTATTTTATTTTATTTTATTTTATTTCATTTCATTTCATTTCATTTCATTTCATTTCATTTCATTTTAATTTATTTTACTTCATTTTATTTTATTTCATTTTAATTTATTTTTCATTAAAAATGACTGGCAGCAATATGTCCTTCTGAAACTGGCATACTTCTCCATTAGCTCTTCCACTTGCACGTAGACACATACAGTCAAACTTATGCAGCAGCCTGTCACATGCAATTTGTATTCTTTGTTTGAGAAGCAGCCTATAGACAAAACTCATTTGCTTCTCCCTTTTGTGGCATTAAGCTGTTACTGAGGGGATTTCAGAGGCGCGGATGGGTTAGGCACCTGATTTCTGCTGACTTGAGTAGGAATCAAGGCATGTGCTACTGCCTCTGGTGACTGAAAATCTCCCCACAGGTTTTGGCTCGCTGAAAGCTTCTTCATTTTGTTTAGAAAAGGATGAATAAGTCTTAAGAGAAGGAGTGTGTGCTCTTTGGGGGTGAAGGCCTCATCTTGTTAAAGCTCTTAGGACTGTACCTCTTTTTTTCCTTTTAATTTCTTTTAATAGCTGCTTGTTTTCTGAGGTGCAGCTTCAGCTTTCCCAGTGCTGATGGGGAGATTAATGGTCAGGATCCTGGTCGGTGCTGGGTTCTGCTCCTGCTGCCTGGGGTGCTGGGCTGGGAACAGTAGGTGCTGCCTGCTTTGCTCCTGCACAACACCTTCAAAATTAATCTGCTTTTAGGCTTGTTTGCGCTCCCTTCTTGAACAATGGATGCTGTGTGCATTGTTTGCTTTTCAGGCTTTTAGTCAAGCAGAAAGGCAACTTTTGCGCTTACTTTGTGCCAAAAGCGATGGAAGTGTTTTCCCCATGTTCATATTTGAACTCAGAAATGAGCTTAACTGTTTAGTAACTGCTGCAAAATAAGCTCAGGGAAAGAGTTTAAAAATTACTGTACTTCAGGCGTGCACTGAAATGTGCTTCTGCCTTCCTGGGAGGTGGACAGGTATTCTGCAGGAAAGGGCAGCATGAGGGCTCTTTCACTGGGATTGCTAATGACAGGGCAGAGTAGCCTCGCTGCTGCCTTGTTAGCTCAGTATTACAAACGTGTTTCACGAGTCTCCAGCAATAGCGTTGCCAGCTTTCAATATTAGCAGCAGAAGCGAGGTCACCATTAAGGCTTTGACTCATGGAGCTGTGGGGCACAGCTCGCACCTCCTGCAGGCCGGGCAGGCGGCCGTGCCGGGCCGGGCCGGGCCGGGCCGGGCCGGGCCGGCGGAGGAGGCTCGCCCTGGAGCAAAGGCAGGCAGCATTGGGCCCACAGTGTCGGGGATAGACAGCTTTGTCTTATGGATAAGGCAGAAGACACAGCCTGATCCTGTGGGCGGGGATTAGAGCCAGAGGCTGACAAAGGAGCATACTGAATGAGTTTATATCTTGGCCATGCACTTTGTTGGATGGTGGCACCCTTTTGGGAAGTGCTGGTGAACCTCTCATGCTGACATGCTTGTCCTGGGCTACACTTGTGGAGTGCTGTCTGCTCCTTTCAGGCTTGCTTTTCATGCCCTCTGCACACAGGTGATGCTGCTGAACCAGGGTCTTCCCTCAGCCTGTCCTCTTTTGGAAGCACTGGCAGAGCCTTTCCCTTCCGTTCTGCTGGACAGACAAGTTTCAGCATCCCTCTTCTCCTGCTGCAGCAGCCTGGGGAGTGAGTCCCTTGGGGGGCTGGGGTACGACCAGCGTGGTGGGTGCACAGCCTGAGCCCTGGCCCCTTGGGCAGCCCCCTGACGTGGCATGAGCACGGTCAGGTGGCTCTGCTGTGGCCTGAACGCTTGCTCACATCCCCTTGGGTCTGGCCTCTAATCCTGGCTTGAAATTTTATATTGACAGAGTTAATTCCTGACTGCTTCAGACTGCAGAAACTGGTCTCTGATAAGGCTGTGTTTAATAAGGATATTCGTGGTAAAGAGCTTTGTTGGCTAGACAGAGCTTTACCTTGCTGAGCTCTGCTCTGTCAGATGAGAAAGAGAAGGTCCCCTCCCAGCGCGCTCCCTTCTTGCAGCCTGGCAGTGTGGTGGAGCAGGAGACACAATGAGAATGGGGGGTGATACCTCTTTCTTTCTGACAAAAAAATAGCCACTAAATATCTTTACACAGTTGGCTGGAAGCAGCACACAGAGCCAGAGTAAATGTACTCCTGCAGTAAGCCTAAACTCTTAAGTAAATGCCAAAAATAAAGCAGCCTGCCTTACTTTTTCCACCTTACATAGCAGTTTCCAACCACATCAAGTGAAAAGTCTAGGTGGGTGTATAGTGTTTATCATCACTGAGTAATACGCATTGCATTAGCTGGGATATTTGTTTTGTACCTGACTCTGGTTTAAAAATAGTTTTAGTGAGGGCAGGAAAGATTATTTAAGTTTTATACTGCCACCTTAGAGATAGGAGTGTGTTCCTGATTTGGGGAGGAAAGCTGGGAATGTAAGGAATACTTCTTTAAATTTTTTTTTTCCTTCCCCTTTCCACTACAACTGTAAGTGGGTTGAAAGTCAGACTGTGGAAGTGCAGTATCAAGCAGTGCAGTCTCACTTTCTGTAAGGTTGTGTCACAGTGGTTTCTGTGCCTGCATTCATCTGCAGCAACTGTATCCTCCACTATTTGAAAGTCGTTTACATAGGTGGTAGCAAAATTTTATGGCCAGAGCAATGAAAAATTGTAAACAGTTTCACGTCCAAAACTATACTGTCACTGGTACATGGCCAGAGATGGATTGAGGAGGACCATGAAATTAGGGTGAGAGGCAAAGTTCAAGTCTATCCTTTCTTTACAGCCTCTGAAAGTCAGAAATATACCAAACACAGACCCAGAGGATATATGAGAGTTAGCATAAGGGGAATGCTGGTGCATCTGGAAGTGCTGGACAAAGCAAGCCTTGTTACCTTGTGGTGCCTTAGCCTTTGATGCATTCATTTCAGTCACAGGATGTTCAAGTTTAGCCAGGAGCTGGCAGCCAGATGGACCGCGAGGCAGCTCACAGAGTGACTCAGTCTAGGCGAGCGTGAAGAGTCATTCACATAAAGGTAACCTATTACAGTATTTTCATAGAATTTTTTTCCCTCGGTTTTCATATTTTTGTGGTAGGTTAGGGGCTTTGTTCATGGTAGTTTTCCAGTGGATCACTGCTTCCTGCTTTCTCTTCTACGTGGTCATGCCTCCACCTTGGTGGAACGGGGATAGAGGGTTTTTGTTGGCCTCGTCCAACGCCTGGCTGTTGTTGGTGGCCAGGTGGCCTTGCCTCTTCCAGGACCTGTGTGGGAAAACTATGGTCAGCTGTGGCGGTGTGTGAAATTTAGTTTATTAAGTTTGTTGTATGTTCCTTTGTTCCCTCCTCATCCACGTGTACCCCTGTGGCAGGTTATGTAAATGTCAGTTTTCTGTCACTCACGAAGCCCGCGAGTTTTGTATTTCTCCCTGTCCCCTGGTTGGCAAAAATTGAACATCACACCTGTCTAACGGTCCCTATAACTCCCTCTATTGGTTGTTTCACCTTTACCTCTCCCTGACACCATCTGTATAAAACTGTACGCAGAACCACCCTCGGGGCAGTTGCGAGAGCAGGCGCAGGTGGGTGACATCGCGCATGCGGCACAATAAACATCGCTACCTCGCTGCCTCCCACCCTGCCTCTGCTTCGTCACTTTAAGACCGCTGCCAAAGATCTCTCATAACAAGAGCCCACAGGAATCAGTATCATTGCTCGGCGCACGAACTGATCCTCGTCCCGTGTCGCGGTGCCCGGGCTGGCCGTGCGTGGAGACGCTGAGGTCTCGAAACACAGCACCGTGACAGTCAGCTAAAAACTGTGACATCCCTGTATTTCCTCCCCACCTCCCCACTCCTTTGCTGTCCATGCTGCCATCATGGAGGACGGAGAGGCACTTGTGATGTGTCATTTAAGGCACTCGTCCTGCTGCTCATTGCTTGGTGCAATCCTGTTTCTGCAGTCAGGAAAACTCTTTAGGAAGAACTGTTTCACTTGAACTTTTTTCCTAGAAAGCTGTGGTCTTAAGGCTGTATCACATGGTGGTGAAGGTGCTTTTTTTCCTAAATGAGGAAGATAGGAAAAGCACTGTATTTGTTTATGCTGGCTTTTCTCAAGAGGGAGCTGAACAGGAAAGTTTCATCTCTAAGTCAGAGTAGACAGATTTCTCCTTTGGACTGAGATTTATCAGTTTGTTATCTTGTCATTTGATGCCTGCTACATTGCTGTAGAAGCACCAGAGTGAGGAGCCAGTGATTGTTTTTAGAAGTAAAAGAAATTTTAAAAATTAAGGATTAAGTAGTTTATTCTCTGAGGCTGAAATTACAGATATTAAGTGGTTTGTCTGTTTTATTGTTAGGTTTGTACCTTTAATGTTTGTTACAAGTCATTTATTTGAGAAGGGCAAGAAGAAAGTCTGTAGCACCTTTTTTGTTGGTAGAGATGAATTACCATGTTGTTTCTACCACTAATTCCTTTTCCCATACCTTTCTGCCTGCCTGTCTTCCCCATCATTTGGGATGTGTTTGCCTCCAGTCACCTTAATAGAAACACCATGGTCCTGAGATAAATTTCTACTTTTTCATATGCTATTATTATGATTTGGTTTATTTCTCTGGGTATGCAAAGATGAGAACAGCTTGCACGGACCTTGTAATCCCAGCAGTGAAAAGGGAGAAACTCAGACAATATCTTCAGGAAAAGAAAAGAGGAGAAAATCATTATGGTCTGGCTTCAGATGTCTCTGTGCCTCACATGAGCAGCAGGGCAGTTCTGATCTTGGGACCTCTGAAAGAAGCCTCAAGTGTCAGGATGCCTCACTGTCCTCAACTCCCAGCTTGGGCATCCAGGATGCTTAAAGGTGTGCAGTGGGGCTTGTTCCACTCTTCCTTGCCCTCTATCCCCAGCATGGCATGTATGTCCAGCTGGGGATGGAGAGGGTGTATGAGGTGCTTCAGGAATGTATGTATTGTTGGTTTGTTATCAAAGTAGTTTTAAAAACAACCAAGCAGGCAAGACAGCAGCTGCTGGTAACATAACTTTGGGAAGGTGCTTCAGGAGGGACTAAGATACCGTGCTTGAAGCCATTAACTGGGAAGATGCTACCTCCTCAGCTTCAGGTGTTTTTGCTAGTGTTAAGGAGGAACAGATCAAAGGAACTGCTAAGAGTTAAAAAGACTCTTCAGGTAGAAAGTAGGCAGTTGTTCGAGAGCCACTCAGCAGATCAGACACCTGTCCTTAAGTTTGCAGGAATCTCAGTTTCTCAGCAGCTCCTGGAACAAGTATTGGCATGGGACCAAGCTAGGAGAGACAAATACCTTCTTTTGAGTCAGTTTTAGAAAACATTACACTGCCTACCTTCCATTACTAGTAAATCAGATTTTGATTTGAGAAAGCTGTTTCATGAGATCACTGTCATCAGCAGCCAACAGGACTTGAGGTCCCTGAGTACTGCTCCTCAGAGCTGTGGTCACTGAGCCTGAGTGGGCACTTTTGGACAGGGAGAAAGGATACAGCCACACTGGGGAGCATGTCTGTTGCAGCTTGATGCTCTGTTGTACATTGAACCTTTTTGTTCACTGAAAGGTTGGTCAGGCTGCCTAGGAAAGTGGTGGAATCACCACCCCTGGAAACGTTGAAAAAAAAGTGTGGATGTGGCACTCAGGGACATGGTTTAGTGCTGAACACGCTGGCTTTAGGTTAGTGGCTGGGCTTGATGATACAAAGCCTTCTCCAGCCTTAAGAATTCTATGATTCTATGATCCCTGCATACCACAAGGGAAGCAGTAAATCCTTGCTGGCCCTTGAGAAGGAGAGTGCAATGACACTTGGGCAGGTAAGGTCAGGCACCTCCCAGCCCTCCAGCAGCAGTGCTGCATCTTTTGTTCGAGGCAGTTATGGCCACAGGTACCTGCACAGCCTTCTGCTTAAGGCTTGTCACTCCAGGAAGCCTGAGCTTTTGCAGTCTACTTTGAAGCCTCTCCTGCCTTCTCTGAGGGTTTTCAAAAATCTACTTTTCTAGTGAGCAAGAGTCTCAGTCTTTGCCCTTGTGCTTCTTCTCCTATCCCACTCCAGAAAACAGAGTTACTTGGCCGCACTGGCAGGCAGTCTCTCATAAATCTCTGTGGGCCAGATGGTTCATAATTTATTGCCCACTTTACCCCACCCAACATTTCCATATTACTCCTGTTACTTGCTGGTCTGATTTCACTATCCATTTTCCCATTCTTACCCAAATATTTATCCAAGGCCTTTCACAGATAAAAAAATCCTCAGTTTTGAAGACGTCTGTATCCTCTGCTTTGGATGTGGTTTGTCCTTCTTGACTTTGACTTCTCCCTAACAGAAATCGGTGTTGCAGAATCTGTGACTACTGGGTTGCCGCTTGCCTCTTCTCTCTCACTTGAAGCAAACAGCCTCTGAATTTAGGAGCTTAAACCGTGTCCTTTCTTGGATCTCTTCTGCCACATGTCATTTCTTGTATGTGAAGTTGTTTATTTGGCAAAATTATGGCAGTCTCTCTTTTGCTATCTCTGCAGACACATATGGTCCTGCTGATAGAGTCGTGTGTGTCTGCCTCAGATTTGTGGGTGACAGTGGCATGTGCAGAAAGAAATGGGTGGAGTTGGCCGCACTGTACGGCGTGCAAGGCTCTGCAAAATCCCTATCTGTGCGAATTGCCAGTCAGCTCTTATCAGTCACGTCCCGATGCAGTGAGTTGTAGAAATCAAATTAGCAGACAAGTCAATTGCTTACGTCAGTCAGAAGTTTTGCAGTGGGGATGATGTGATAGCCCAGGGCCCCTCACTGGGTAGCCTTCCTGGGTTTGATTACAAGGGCTCTAACAGAATGAAAACCTGACAGTGCAGTTTCGCTTCTCTTCTGCTTTTTGGTTTTCCTTCTTCCTTGCTCAGAAGAATTTTTCTCACTGTTGTTTCGGGCAAGCAGAGCAGAGACTCTGTCCTTGCTATAAAAAGTAGAGAAAGCTCTGCCCTGTTATTTTACAAAACAAGCTGTTGTGGCATACTACATGGTTCTTCACATCACTCAGTAGTTTGTTAGTCTGTCACTATACAAGCATACTAAATGACAAGCTAAAAAACAGAAGACAGTACAACCATCCATTAAAATTCATATAGGATATCAAATATTCAAAGTAAGAGATGTAAAAAGAAGTCACTTGCTGTAAATACTAATAGCTGTAGTTGCATAGACATAATGAAGAAGTGCTGTGCACCACCAAGCAGTAGACTGCTGCTGACAATTCCACAACTGCCTGGGAATCCCTGTAGTTATTTATTTCCAGACAGCTGCTACCACTTCAGGGAAAGGTCTCCTTCAGAAGCTCCAGCCTGTCATGTGAGCCTCTTCTCCTAAACAAACACCGTGGCTAACTTGAAATTGGAGGCAAGATCAATTCCTTTCAAGCTCTCAGTGTCATGGAGTGATGAGACATGATGTTATTCATTTCTTGTGCCCAGGGCAATAGCAATGGACCTCAGGCGTAACATTTTGGAGAGTTATTTCTTTGGTTTTTTTTTTTTGTTGTTGTTGGTTTTTTTTGGGGGGTTTTTTTGGGGTTTTTTTGTTTGTTTGTTTGTGGTTTTTTGTTTTGCTTTGGTTTTGTTTTTGTTTTTTGTTTTTGGTTTTTTTGTTTTGTTTTGTTTAGTTTTTTCCTGTACTGCTTTCTCCGGAGAGTTAACATCATATGTCATGATATCCTCTAGTAATTCTTAACTTTCTTTGGAACTGCAAATGCCTATATCAACAAACTGGTTCTTAACTTCCCAAGCACAGGCAACAGGCAAGCTTTAAGGGCAGGATTTCTGAGTAAAAGTGTCAAAGCTCCCATCAGATCTTTCAACAACAAATCCCAAATTCAGTCTCAGCTTCATCCCACATTATGGAAGAATATCCAGCCTTAAATGCAAAAACTTACGGCAATGGAGAATCCACCCCACCTTCAAGTGTGTTTTTCAGAAGGATAATTACCTTCACTGTTAATATGTAGACGCTATTCCTGCTGTGGTTTTGGGTTCCAAATACTTGGGCCTTGTTAAGGCTTTGTCTGCTATTAATATAGTCCCCAGCCTCCCCTATCCAAATCTGTAATAAATTAGTTTTCAAGGCTTTTGTCTGTAGTGATTCTAAAAATAATTTCTTATTGGAATCCAATTGAATCCAAGGGAAGCGAGGTGATAATCAAATGATGTCACCCTCACGTCTTGCACTGCATCTCGGTGCCTGCCAAAACTAGCAACTGTTGCTATGTACCCAGGGGAAGGTGATACTCCCAGCCTTTTCTTGGTGCTGGAAAGCTCTCCTTTCCAGTGCTTGTCAGGCCTCTGGGAGCTGCTGACGTCTGTTCCAGGCTTTTCATTTTACCCTTGTGTGTTGGGGCAGTCATGGAGAAGCATGGATCGTGTCCTGTAGAGTGCTTGGAATTTTCCCTGTTCCTGAAGAAGACTGTTTCTATCAACCCATGCAAGTCTGGAGGCCTGATGTGATTTAGCCCATTAAGTGCCTGTATTGCACTGCTTGGGCTGTAGGGTGAAACCCTTGCTGCAGCATGTGTGGCAAAGTCCAAAAATCCATCTAACAGGACAATGGCATGACACCATGACATTTCCCAGGCAGTTTGTTTCTTTTTCTCATAGCTCCCCTGAAAACTTGGCTCATGGGACTATCCCCCAGATTTTCTCTAGGTACTTCCCAAAGCTGAAAACTCCTCACCCGAACAGCAGAGCTCATTGTCATTTGACGCATGGGGAGTTCTTTGATAACAAACCCAGCTGTGCCCCCAGATGACTTCCGTGCACCTGGGGGTCAGGGTGGAGGCCCGGAGTAAAACAAGTCAAATGTTCATAAGGCTCCATCGGGTTAGTGCCAGTGCGCCTTGGCAGTCACTCCCTGCCCTGTCTGCATTTAAAAGGGATGGCTTACAGTTTTAGTCTTCATTTTGCTGTAGTTGTTATCTGAACACATGCAAACACTATCTTTGTGGTTTTGGGCAGCTGAAGGGGGCTGAATCTCAGGCAGCCTGAGATACAATCCTGGACTTCATTTTTTATTTCAAACATTCATGGCTGCAAATAGCATTGTGCTGAGTTCCAGCAATGTCCTAATTCTGTGGAGGGAGTGGGGCATAGAGAGGGGCACAGCAGAAGAAAGCACTCTGTGTTCACTGGCTGGTGTACCAGAATGAAGGGATAGGGTTGAAGCACTGAGGCGTTTTATGGCGTTACGATTCCCAGGGACTTTCCCAAGCATGTACACTGTCCCAGTATACAGCAGCAATCCAGAGCTAATTGACATGTAAGTGCCACAGGGGAGTAAAGTTATTTAAAGTTATTAAAGTTATTTTGTCTTTCACCAAGTGAAAAAAACCCAAAGTTATCTAGGTGGAAAAAAGGAGAGGAGGAAAAAACCAGCAGACTACCAAACTGTGACTCGTTCAGACTAGCTTGTGAAAGTATCTTGAGGTCATCTGTCGCGAAAGCCTTTGAAATTTGAAGACTGTGGACTCTTGTCTCTTGCACTCTGCCGATTCCTTCTCTTCTTCCTAGCAGGTTCTGCCTAACAGTTGCCCTTTTTTTTTCCACTTTTAAATACCCTGAATCACAGAGCTTGCTCATTTTCTTCATTCAGGTCTAGGGCCTTAAGGACTGTGTTGCAGTAATGAAGAGGACGGCATGTACTGGATGTTGGAGCCAAGGGAGAGGGGTGTGGGCAGAAGGAAGGGATGACCCTGCTTCCAGGCTTTGGTCCTAATCCTGCAAACTTTTTCTCATGTGAAGAGTCCTACAGAGGTCAGCCAGACATTTTGCACGAACACTGACTTATTTGCTATTTGGCATCATGCTCAGATTATGCTTGAAGTAGTCATAAAAATATGGTCAGAGTTTGTGATAAGGCGTGGATGGGGTGCTTTAAGCCAGCTCAGCAGGGAGTCTGCTGAGGACATGCATGGGATTAATTAAATAGAAATTTTGTGTGTTTGGCAAGCGTGGCTGGGTTTGGCTAAACTCTAGGACTCAGAGAAAGTGTCTCCCTAAAAAGAATATATAAATGCAGTACCACCAGTGTCCAACGTGCACTGGCTGGCATTGCCCTCAAGGAGGAAGGTTAGTCCAACTGCATATGACCCTGCCAGGAGTTATCTGCCCAGGTGGTCCAGATGCCTGCATACCAGTGTCTTGTGCACTCCCGTGTTTGGCTATCAGATCAGGAGGCAGTGTTCCGAACCACCCCGTGATCATGTTGCATTTGTGATTACATTGTTGGCTCGTGCAGTGGGAACCATTTGTTGGGGCCTGAAGGTGCAAAAGCAGCTCCCCTGGTGCAGCCCTGAGCCAGGGCTATCGTTGACAAACATGACCTTGGATAAACAAGCAAAAATTTCATCCTGTTGTGCTCTAATACCTTATGACTATATATAGGGTCTCCTAATACAGAAGGCCTTGTCAGGTAGCTGCAGTTGATTTCCTGGAGAATCTGCTTCAGTCCTTACTTTTCTGCTGAACAGATATTTTCTACAGTATGCATCTATTTCTTAGATACTTCACTAAAACACTACTTACTAAAATGCGACTTGCAACATGGAGTCCAAAGTGTCCAGCACTTCTGTGGTCATGGAAAAAAGGTGCTCCTCTGTACAGCAAGCTTTAAGCTTTCCTGCCATCCTGACTTTAATTGCTTTTGACACACTCATTTAAGGGCAGTGGGGCGGGGAGGGACACAGCTCTTCAGTGTGAGTTAAACAAGAGGAACCCAAGTGCTGCCTGCTCCAGCTCGTGCAGGCAGAGTGCCACGGGGGCAGCAGCTGATGAAGATGGCAGCTGCTGCAGATGCAGGAAAAGACAAGTACCCAGCTGCTCCCTTCTGCCACCTTCCCCCTGTGCTGACAGCATACCTGCTTGTCCTGCCCAATCCTTGTGTGGTTATCACAACCTGTCTCCCCGAAGATCAGGATATGGTGAAAGGCTGGGCTGCTCCCAGCCTCTTCCATCTTATTTATGTGTCACAGGAGGAAAAAACCTAGATGGAGAAAGGCTGGTCAGGGTCATCCTGATGTAGTTACGATGATGGCAACAATTCACAGCTGAAGTATTTGATTTTAACCTTATAAAAAGATGCCATTAAATGCTGTATTTAACTCCTCAGGGGAAGTAGCCTAGTTTCTTTTTCATTTTCCTTTTCTCATCCCTGTTTTAGCATTAGTGACTCAGCTGTTGCTCTCCTGTGGAAGGGCTGCTGGTGTCATAGCTGGGATTGGATGGCACCAAAAACCTATTTCTGTTGAAAATATTTAATATGGTGCATCTTCACCTCAAAAAGAACCTGTTACAAAACTACTAGAAGATTTTCATTAGCTTTTGCAAGCTTTTAAACTTGATTGTGAACAAAACTGGAAATTTCTGTACATTTCCTTGTGTTTATCCTTGTCAACAAGGCAGAGTCTGGCAAAGGCTGGTGCACATCTACCCTACACATTGAGGGCATTCGTGTTCAAGCACACAAAGTAGTTCACATGCATTTAGACAGCAAAAAAAAAGCCTTTGCACATGAGAGTCTCACTTTGCAATAGGCACATGAGCAGATCCTCGTAAACAGAATTAGTTTCCACTAGCTCTGAAAAAAGTCAAACTGGAGATGAGTGTGGACTCTTCCATCTCATTATTTTTTCATTCCCCTTTTTCTAACCTTAACTAGAAAGCAGCCTGGTTCATTTCTTCTTTTTCTAGATATCTCATCATCTCTAAACTTCAGTCATGGGGGTTAGGGGGTGGGAAGAAGAAGAAGGAAATAAAAAGCACAAGGCTAGTAAGCCCATTTTATATTTTGCATATCATCTCATATTGCAAAAGTGTTAGCAGGCCTTTCATAATGTATGTACATTTCAGGGTTCTTGGTGTACTGGGTCCTTTCTTTTCTGAAGGAGGGAAAATATCCCCATAAATATTTGCCATTGCTCGCTCTTTTTGCCCTCATCTCTTAAACTGCAACTTGAAGGTGCTTGTTTCTTGTGTACTTTGGTTATGAAAATGATACCTGGCATACTTAGGAGGCTTTGCATTCTTGAGCTATGAATGCTGTGAACAGTGTCATAAGAAAAAGATGATGTACAAATGCATAATTGTTCTGGGCATTGTCCTTAAAAATTTGCCCCATATCTTGAGTATGTAGGTGTTGAAAAAGAGCTTACTTCCAGTAGTGTAGTTCCACCAATAAAACTCAACAGTTTTCCCCTAAAAACCAAATGTAGCCTGTCCAATCCATGTGGGATCTGGGATAGTTTCTCTAAGAAGCAGAAAGTTACCTGGGAGAGAATGTATCTGGAGGAATTGTAGGGCTATCTTGGAGTCCTTATGGCCCCAAAACGCATAGATTTTGATTCAGTAAGTCAAAAGTTAGAGTTTTCCGGCATACAGGATGGTGTCTGTGAAGCTGCCTCAAGGCCTGCACGGAAGGGCAGGGAAGGCAAGACTGGTTTGTGCTAGCAAATGAAAGCAAAACAAGTCTCTTGATTTTATTTTCTGTAGCATCTTTATTGAGTTAGTGCTTCTTTGTCTCCTGATGAGGCTGTAAACTTTCAAGTGCAAGTGTCTTCTATGGATGCAGTCCTTCCCACATATGGAGCTCAACTGGACTGTATCCTACAGGGTCGATAATTCTTGTTGTAGCACCTGGTGACAACTCTTGCTGTTGACACAGTAAAGGTCCGAAAACCCATGGGCTCCCTGTGGCTCCACAGCTGCCTCTGAAAATGGCATGTATGGAGCAATACAAGGACCCCATCATGGCCTAAGTGTTGGCCTCAGGAGGGATTACTCATGTGTACAGGTTCAAATCCAGAACATGAAAAGGCTCCTCCACTCATCATTCTGCTATTCAGGCTCTGCTGTTGGGGTGGGGCTTTAACAAAGCATCAAGTGCTGAAGCATTTTGACACAGTCTAGCTTTAGGCTCAACATTCAGCACTTGGGATTACGATTGTATCGATGACAGTGGTTTTATTTTCTCAAATTAGATAAACAGCTTAAAAAAATTACTTTCATACTTGTGCATTTACCTGGATTGTGAGGTTTCTGGGTGCTGCTGCCAGTTACGTGTGAAACAGGAATGTCCTGCTTGCTGTAGCAAAGGGCTGATTCATTGGCATTGTAATAGGTGTCATATTCCCTTTTGTCAGCTCCTTGGGTATATTTTACCCCTGCAGTAAACAGAAAATAAATTTTAAAAATCCAGTCGAACCAGTAACATGCAAGTCATCTGAGTGAGGTGAGGTGAGGTTCAATGAAAACTGAAACAGTTCGTAAGTGGGGTTAGGTGAGGCTGGGATGAATGTGGAGATGTAGAGTTTGGTTTGGGTGCGGAGGAGCTCTCTGAAGCTGCCATGCCCTGGGAGACATCATCCCAAATTCTCCCTGCCAGAGGATGAGATCTGCCCCCACCAGTGGAGACAGGCACTCTCAGATGAGAACTAGAAGACAGGCCAGTGAGCCTGTTTGGTGGAGGTGCCCATTTCTCCCCAGGACTCCCAAGGGTGGCTGGTGTCACTAGCTCCAGGTCTGACGTGGAGCTGCCTAGATTTTAAATCTGCAGAAAAACTTTTTCCATAGGGAGGGAAAAAAGAGTCCAATGCTGTCAACTTGGAGATTACATCCAGGGCATCACAGCATGGAAACTAAAGCCACGTGCCGTGGTGGTGAGTTTCTGGGCACACCTGCTTTTGGGACTGAGTGCCCTTATGCAATGTAACAGTGGAAGTCAGATCTAAGAATGGGCTGGGGGAAGACTTCTGGAGTAAACCCACCTTGCTACTGTTCTTGTAAAAACAGTGTGGAGATGGATATTTTTGTCCACTCATGTCAGCTGGCACAGCCTGAGCTGTGTTTGTGTATACAGAAAGCAAGTCGGTATGGTTCTTCAAATATACTCCTAAAGGCAGTGTTTAAAATATGTTCCCCAATGCAGAGGGAAAATACAGGAATCTATGTAACTAAGAAGCTAGGGAGGACCCATGTGTTATTCTCAGGACGAAAGCAGAATGCATATCAGAATACATCAAAAGGAAAACCGATCACTTTCTACTTTCAAAAGGCATTAATATTTTACAGCTGCCATTACGTTTTGAAGACTGCTCAGGTATTTATTGGTAGCTATCCAGTCCGGAGTCGTGAAGGAGGAGATACCTGTTTTTCAAGTTGTTCTGTTCACTTATCCCTTGTCTCCTAACTCACACCCTGTCCACCCCAGTGCTGCAGGAACATAGTGGTTATCTGGAGTCACAGTTGTGTGTTCCCACACCAGCTGCCCTTCGTGAGGCTCCTAAGGGCTTTTTGCCTGTAAAAGTCAGGGGGTCAGACCCACTGAGAGCCACATTTAGGTGCATCCCCAGCTTCTCCCAGAGCTCAGGTCTGTGGAGCAGGACCATTCCCTTTGCCACCTCAGCTGCCAACTGAAGCACATCATAACTGAAGCACATCACATTTTAAAACCCTGTTGTGTTTGGGTTTTTTTAGATCAGATAGTATCTTCTGGTTCAATAATAAAGTAATTATGTGCTTGAAATAGTACAGGAGAGGGGTCCTGTTTCAGATTAGTTGACAGCAGAAATGCTGGGGGCTAGTTTGGAGGTTGCTTGTGGGCTTTCTTGTGAGGTCTCAGGTGCCTGTGCTGGCTTTTGAAGGGCTTGCTCAGGCTGGGTCAAACTCAGTCAGGCGACAGTGTATCAGATCTATTCCTCTCATCAGTCACATGTTTGCTGTAACTGTCACCAGATTCACAATTTAGTGTGTGCAGCTCAACACTTCCAATTAATCCAGGCCGGGTGTTGAACAATCTATCATTTCAGAGCTACCACTTTGCAGAGCTGTGTGCAGGGCAGCCTTGAGCTTGGGTTCCAGGAGCCCTGGAATGCTGTCTCCATGCACATAGATTTTATTCCTCCCCTGCCACTGTGTGGTGGGAGTTGTTGATGGTTGAGTTGCATTTCATAGGCTTAGAAAGTGTTAAAAAAATGAACCCATGACCGCAAAAGGTTTTAAAAAATTAAGATTTATAATAGGTGATTCAGCAGTGAGAGGTTTTTGTGATCTTCCATGGGAAGCTACTATTTTTAGTGAATTATTATAAGCAGTAGCATCACTCACATTTATTTATAAAGGCATGAAAGAACGCCCATACATGTTTCTAAATAGTCAATGTATAGTAACAGCCATATGCTGAGAATGTGTAAAAATAGAATTGAGCACTCTGGCTTTCCACAATGCTGCGTGAGAGTTGTGCTGGGATCTTTGCATCTAAGAAATGAAAAACAGAGGCACTTTTTTTTCCCCCTAGAGCTTCTTTCTAGCAATACAAACCCAAAGCCTTCATGGCGAAAGTCTGCCTTGCAGTAAAATTGCATTGTTTTCATTGAGGTCTAGCTGGGTGACCACTGAGGTTTGGGAGGACTCTTCCAGTAGCTGGTGGACTGGGGCTGTGCTGACAGGAGTAGCTGTTTTTGTGAGAGTTACTGTTAGGTACAGCATTCAGGTTGATTAGCTGTGTATGCCTGCACTTCTCTGGGGGCTTCGTGGCATGGAGGAGCTTCAGCAATGCTGTGCTGAAGGAGCTCCACAAATAAAGCGTGGTGTTATTTCCAAAGCTTCTACAAGTGGAAACACTTGAAATACTGAAGTTCGTCTTTCAGAAACAATAGAAGAAAAGAAAGCTGTTATCTATTGGTGATACTGCTCCTGAACAGAAATTACAGCGGTTTGGCACTGCAAAGACCCAGCTCTGTGTGTCCATTGCAGCCTTTTTGTATGCAGCTCCTTGGGTTTAAGTTCAACAAGGGGCAACATCTCCCATTTTCTTGCTGACTCTTCATGTCCCAGTCAAGCCTGTGATGAGTTCCCTTGGGATTTAACCTTACAAGAGCAATGCCTCACAGTAAATTCTTACTCTTGATTAAGTTAAATCCTTTCATTTAAACCAACTGGGTTTTTCAGTTTCGAACAGCCACAACATGAAGCGGGTGGAAGGGACTGAAAAAGGTGCCTCTTGGCAAGGTGCCCTAGCAACCTCTCAGTGACAGTGCCTGCCTCCTAATTCCCAAATCCTATTCTAATGTGGAAAAGCATTGCCATAGCATGCAGAGGATAACAATTTATTTTTCAGGGGACTTCCTGTAGCAAAGGGTGCTGAGGTACCTGGCTCCTGACACTGGGAGGGATTGCAGGAGAGCCTGACCTTCCTGTTCCATTGCTGCATTAAAGTATCAGCATTTTCCTTGCGCTCTGCTTCCAGTCTCCCAACACCCAGTGTAAATGACAACCAGCATGCTCTTTTCACAACAAAACAAATGTTATTTATTAGAGTCCTCATGTGGTCAGAGCATGTCTGACTGTAAAATAACTGGAGATTTTTCTGCTAACTGGAAGCGTGGTGCTCTGAGGCAATTTCCAGGCAGTGTATATTTTCAGCTAAGTTTTATTTACGTCAGCGTAGCAATTTGCAATATCACTGCAAAGAGCGAGGCAGTGGTTGTTTTAACTAGAATTAACTTTTTTTCCTTTTCTTACTTTTTTTTTTTAATAGGAAAAACTTTAAAGTCATGACTCAATTCCCATAGGACCATGCTTTGAGAGGCTTTCCTTTTAAAAGAGGAGGTCATAAGCCCCCGTGCTGGGCAGGTGGCCTGCTGCCTGCGCTCGTGGCCGGCGCGGCCGGGGGAGCGCGGTGTGCGTGTCGGGAGGGTTTGTTTTCCCTGTGCTCATCACTTTCTCCTGTGCTGGTTTGGCACGGCGCGGTGCCCTGTGTGCGGGACAGAGGCAGAGCCGGGTACTGCTCTCCTATCCCAGCCAGCACCTTTCAGGGGATAAACCTTTTCTGGACTTAGTGTTCTCCCAAGAAGCTTAAATCTCTCCAGGCTCTGCTCTTCTGGGGTAGGGGACGATGGCAGAGGTGCAGGCAGAGCTAATCACAGCAGAGGCTTCTTGTAGTGTTCTTCTCTACCACCAAGGTCAGAAAACTCCTTTGAAGAGAGGATGAGAAGGGGAAACCACAGAGCCAATTTTCAGATGCTGAGCTGACTTTCTTAAATCTGTATGATATTTTTTTCCCCTTTTCCTGAAGGAGGGTGTGCTTGGGTAGGGCTGAGCCTGTGTCACCCCACATATCCAGAAGTATGAGGATGGTGCCTTTGCCAGCTGGGTGTGAAGGGGTGTACCTTGCAGGACTCTGGTGTGCTCTGGCTGCCTGCTTCTGCTGAACAGCTGGTGGGATTTTGGGGAGCTGCCTAGGGAGCATGCAGATGGTACCAAACATCAGGCATCAAAACCACTTTGGGTGTTAGAAAAAATTTCTTTCTCTCTGTGTTATTTTCTTAATGATTTTTTTTTTTTTTTGTCCCTGGAGCTTCCATAATTTAGGTAAAATATCTGGAACACATAATATTTGGTTTAATATGGAAAAAATATCAGGACAACATGACTGGATAGATGTTGTGGGAGAACTCTCTTTATATTTTAGTTCTTGCTTTTCCTGTATCTGCAGAGCACCCTCACTTCTTTATTAAATTATATACATTTTTCTGTTTTGCAAAAACTCATGGGAAAGAGGAAGGAATTCTGAGACCTCTTTGGGATTTCAAAGTTCTTTGACATAGTAGCACTTCAGTCTTATGGAGCTAGGCAACGAGGGGCTGTATGGAACCAAGAGACTGGTGCTTCCTAAAGGTCAACTTCCCTAAGTTTGCAAGTTCCTTTCACCAGGAATTTGTATGTACATGCACACAATTGGCAACTTTAGCCACTGCATCTGTTTTCTTGTTTAGTTGCAACTGAATCTCCTTGGGGACTTTAAAGCAAACAAAATGTAAAACGTGTAAAATGTAAAATATGATTTTTGAAATCAGACTGTAAAATGCACTCTGCGCTGCAGCATCCCCTTTGGTCCTGTGTACAGTTCTGGGCACCACAGTATAAAAAAAAATTGAGCTACTAGAGAGTGTCCAAAGGCGGGCCACAAGGATGGGGAAGGGCCTTGAGAAGAAGTCATATAAGGAGCACTGAGGTCACTTGGTCTGTTTGGCCTGAAGAAAAAAGAGACTGAGAAGAGAACTCATTGCAGTCTGCAACTTCCTCGTGAGATGAGGAGAGGGTACTGATCTCTTCTCTTTGGTGCCCAGTGACAGGACCCAAGAGAATGGCATGAAACTGTGCCGGGGAGGGTTAAGTTGGATATCAGGAAAGGGTTTTTCACCCAGAGGGTGGTTGGGCTCCCCAAGTAAGTGGTCACAGCATCGCTTGTCTGTGTGAGTGTTTGGACAATGCTCTCAGGCCCATGGTATGACTCTTGGGGTGTCCTGTGCAGGGCTGAGTGTTGGACTTGATGATTCTGATGTGTCCCTTCCAACTCAACACATTCTGTGATTCTATGGTTCTGTGAAAACTGGTAGTTGAAGCAAGTTTTGAGTTACTTCATGACACTGGTCTGGAAAGGTGGGCAAAATGTGTTGAATTATTAACAGACTCCAGTTTCATCAACCACTGAATGCAAAAAAAGTACAGTTTTCTTAATGAAAATAATTTTTTGGTGGAAGGTGTCTCTAGGGGTAAATCCTAAATGAGATTTGTGTGACAACATTTTGAGCAAGATGACATAAGCTGAAAACTGAAATTCAAGTGAGCAAGCAGAGCCATGGAGAAGCTGGAGTCCTTCTGTTCAGCTGGAGGCTGATAAGCTGGAGTTACTTTCATAGCTTCTTTTCAGTGGTATTAGATCTGATGTCTTTCTCTACTGTATGGCCATCAGACAACTTCATATGGTGAAGTAAAAACATTATATATGTTAATACAGGATAAAATAAAGTGTAATTCTCCCAAGTGAGCATTAGCAGCATTTATGGGTCTGCAGATAGTGTTTGTTTTTCTCCTACCATGTCCTAATATACCACTTATTAAACTACTGCTTTTGAGTTTTAGCCCTAACTTTACAGTTTAGGAGCCCATATCTGAAACAGCAATTTCATTATTCACTACAGAGCACTGAAAGGAAAACAGGCCAGTGTGTAACTTGGACTCATCAGCCGCCAGCTGCACCTCATCTTGCTAATCTTTAGGCTTTTTTCTTTTTTTTTTTCTCTCCTTTTTTTTTTTTTTTTAAGGCGCAGGGACTTTTAAGAGTTAAGTTACACAACTCTCATTTTATTTTTAAAGCGAGTGGATTCCGTGTTGCGTTGTCGAGGATGATAAATTGATACCACATGTTGCTTCCAGACAAAAAAGACTCTGTACTGCAGTGGAAGCACTTGCAGCTGGTGTCTGAGTTAGTGGACAGGCTCCACAAGGTAAACATGGCTTGGAAGAGACTGAAATGGGCAGAGGGAGGGGGAGTTTTCTCCATTTTGAAAGCTCAAATATTTGCGGCTGTTGTCTGACCAGGTCTGAGTGTTGAAATAACACATCCTAGCCTCCTTGGGAGACTCATTCAGTTGTTTGTATCAAATTAGGGATATGGCACTTTGGAAATGTTTGAGTGTCCTCTCTGTCAGCTTGCCCGTTTGCAGTCTTATCAAAATATTGAGAGAGACTTGTGTAATTAGGACATGGTAGCTGATCTCGGGGGATTTTCTTGCAAGCAAAATGTAGCTGGAGGAGTATTAACTGAATAAACCACAGTGCAGTGGATCAACATTTATTGAAGTTGAGAGCCTGAGTTTGGGGAAAGTGGTATAAGCCCTGGTGTTGCTGCCGTGGCTGTTCTGGGCACCCAGCTCATCCCTTCTCCTGGTGCCATCAGCCTAAGCCAAGGGAGGACAGCAGCACTGCTTCTCTGTGGCTCTGCACCACCCTCTGCTCACACCAGTTCTGCCCGGTCTTGTGTGTTCCTCTGCACTGAGTCTTCCTTGTCTCCAGGGATGGTCCTTCTTCTTGCAGGACTACTTTCAAAGGAGACTTCAACACAGCTGGTCTGGCCTCAGGGCAGTACATGATGCTCTAGATGTTATCTGCAGGGACCTCAGTCTTCTGGCTTTCAGTAGAGCGCACTGCATTCTTCAAGTCCAGTATAAATAGTAACACTAATAAAGGGAGGAGCTCATCATATTTCTTTTTTGCTCTGCTCGAGTACAGTCCCATACGTTGTACCCATCGGTGGTATCTGAGCTGTCTGCAGCCTGGCTAGCATCTATCCCATCTACATATGGTCTTCAGGACACATGATGGAAGTTCCTTTATGGATCTTTTAAAGTTTCTCATTGCATTTTGGCATGGAAAAGTGTGTTAAGTTTCCATCATTCTGACCTAATTCATCTCCCACATAAGTCAAAGACAAATCCCCATTAATTTCATCAGCAGTGGGTTCAAATGATAAATTTTGTTTCCTTTGCTTCCTCACCTCCTTTGTGGTTTATTGCATGGTCATATATTAGTAATGCACGTGGTTGTGAACAACAATTGTCCCCATATACTTTCCTATCTTTTAAGCAGATGGGAATATTTTTTGACAGCTCAGAAAACATGTAAAAAATACAGATATTTCCATCCAGACTGCCACCTGGTAGCACAGTGCAACAGCCTTCACTGATGTGAGTTGTCAATCTTGGTGGCTTCCCTAGCAAAACTTGCATGAGAAAGGATAATAGGATCCAGCCCTAATTTGCTTTGGCAGGGCATCCAACAGAAGGAGAAACCAAAAAACTCAAGATACTGTTGCTGAAGAGGTTAGTGGGGGAGGTTACATGAAAGAAGTGGGTTTTAAGGCAGTGTTTGTACAGAGGGTGGAGATGGGGTACACAAAAATAAATTAGCCCATAATTATGTTTAAGAAAATCTTCCTGCAGAAGAAAACCAAAGAAAAACAGAAGCAGGATTGTAAGTGGCATAGTGCTTAACATAAAGGAAAACAAACTGCTTGGATTTTTTATAACCACCAATTTTCAATGCAGAAGGATTATTGCATTCTTTAATTATTTGTGTAAAGTGGACACTGAGCAAAAAGATATAATTACACATAAAGAAGAAAATAATAAAGAAGAAAACTACACATGTGCACATACATATCCACAGATGCAGGAGTCCTCATCCTGAAAGGTGCCTCAGTCTCACAATTTTACAGCTTAGAATTTTTTGTGGTTTCAGGCCAAATACTTTCATACTACAGATACCAGCAGCAGAAATAAGCCCTTTTATGAGAATACTGTAGGCTAAAAACTGTTAGCTGCTGGCACTTTGGCTAAGTGTTTTTATATCTGAAGCTGTGCATGGCATGCTGCATATGCCAGCTCAGGTGTTTCCCCTGTCTTAGATTTTTCATTAGCAAGAGTCATGATGCCATGTATTCTTACACCCAGCAGTTTTGGGTGGGGTACACCATGGCTCATATGGCTTTTGAAGCCTGGCACAGACTTTGCATGGAGAAATCCCCCTGCAGATATTCGCACAAGTGGTTGTCCATGGAAGTTACAGGAAGTGAGGGTAAGAGCTACCTGCAGAGATGCAGTATAAGCTGGAATATCAAGAAAGATTATTTTTAAAAAAATCTGTTTTCCAGCCAGTTTTACAGGGAAAAACCTGAGGAAGTAAGGAGTGGTGCCTAGTTGTTAGAAGTTAAGCTGTTGCCAGACTCAAAATATGGTTAAAATGTCATCAGTTAAAGAATAAAAAGCTTTTTCCCTCCTTAGACTGAAGAACTATTATGGTGCAGCTCAATCCACTATATTTTGATGGCCTGATAGTCCCTCAGAAATGGACATGTTTATAGCTGAGGCACTGACCCAAACTTCTCTTGAGCATGTCAGCAAAGTCTGATCAGCTGCTTTGTATAAATTGTTTAAAACATAACAGTTGCTGTTTTGAAACGTGGTCCATATGATTTCTCTTTTCATTAAGTGATAATCACAACCACGTCTGCTGTCTGCGTGCAAGGACTTAAGGCATGTTTTCCATTTCACAATCTGACAAAAACCACAATGCTCAATAGGGGGGAAAGAAAGGCATTTTATACTGAAAACAGTTGTTTTCAAAAAAGCTGGGCTGTACTCCTTTATATGTATCTCCAGTTTATTTATGTCAAGCATCCATTTTTCCTAAGGATGCAAATATTGAGGTGTTGGTGAATGATTTGTTGACTGATTCATTCTTTGCCCATTTAAATCTGGACTTTCTTCAATGTTTTATAAATGAAGGGCACTTGTTCTGAATGGTTTAATTGTGTTGTTGATGGTCTTGCTGACTATGTGTTTTTAAAAGATGTTGATAGGACAAATGTAATTTTATCCTTTTCATAGGTACATAGGTACACCTGGTAATTGCCAAAATTTTAAAAAAAAGAACTCTGCACTCTTTAAGCTTAGAGGAATAGCACAAGGGGTTTTTCAAAGGAATATGGTATAGCTCCAAAAATCTTTTGACTTCCACTTGGGAAAAAAATGTTGGTTTACCAAACCTGGAAGCATCCACACTAACAAATACTATTTGCTTTTCCTTTCTTTGATCCATATTGTAAGCACAAGATGAGTGGCGTGAGTGGAGTGTGATTTTCCTCTCAGGTATTTTGGTTTGAATCTGGTACCATTTCTCTGGGGGTACTGTGGGGTGCTTTTCTCAGGCTCTTCCTGGCTCCGAGGTGATTATCATTGGTTTGAGCCAACGTAGTGTTTGGGCAGTTCGATGCTGCTGATGAGTGCAAGCAGGTAGGATGCAAGAGTGGGCTGTGTGCAGGCTCCCCTGAGAGCCCCGTATTTCACAGCCTCCTGTACTGCACAGAGTATCCAGCTGTGTACAGCAGCTTTATACAGCTCTGTATCCAGCAGCTTACGGGGACAGGGGTATCGTTGCATACTGTGTCACATCATGTTTTGAAGACTGTGAGGATACTATAGCGAGGGGACAGCTGGCCAGCTACTGCCGTATGGGCATAATTCTGGTGCCTCTAATCAAGAGAGAAAGTACAGCTTAGTCATGCACAGAGTGCCTGTGGGAGAGGAGCAACAGCACTTGCAGTTTTCTCAGGAATTATTATAACAAATATACAGCACACGTGCCCATGAAGAATTAAAAAGACATTTGCAGAGGCTGCAATGAGTGTGACTACCCCTCCAGCCAGATTTTTGCTGTGCCTTTGCAGTTTTTTTTCTCAAGGAACTGATGGCAAGATTACTGATAGTAATAGTTTGTCCTGAGTCAGAAGTAAGGGAGAAACATTCAGATCCTTCCTATCAGGAATGTCAGAATCCTTTTCTTAGGATGAAGCTTTTAGGGATGTAGAGATAGGCACAAGGAATGCACAGCTGGTGCAAGCCTGGGGCTTGCTTTACAGCAGGACGCTGCCATGCCACAGTCACACTCCAGCCTTGCCATATCCAGCACCAGAGAAATTCACGGAAATATCCATGACGGTTCAATGATTTTATTCATGTTGCTATTGTCATGGGATGTTGGTTTAGTGATTGAGATTTGGGTTGTAAAAGAAGTGAAGTGCCGGTCTTGACGTTTTGTTTTGCTCCTTTCCTGCAGAATTCGATCCGGCACAACTTGTCACTCCACAGCCGATTTGTCAGGGTGCAAAACGAAGGCACCGGGAAAAGCTCTTGGTGGATGATCAATCCAGATGGTGGAAAAGGCGGCAAGGCGCCCCGGAGACGCGCCGTGTCCATGGACAACAGCAACAAGTACACCAAGAGCAGAGGGCGGGCGGCGAAGAAAAAGGCAGCGCTGCAGACAGCCCAGGAGACGAGTGAGGACAGCCCTTCCCAGCTCTCCAAGTGGCCAGGGAGTCCCACCTCCCGCAGCAGCGATGAGCTGGATGCTTGGACAGATTTTCGCTCCCGTACAAATTCGAACGCCAGTACGATCAGTGGCCGCTTGTCACCAATTTTGGCAAGCACCGAGCTTGATGATGTTCAAGACGACGATGCTCCGCTTTCTCCCATGTTGTACAGCAGCCCATCGAGCCTGTCCCCATCGGTAAACAAACCATGTACTGTGGAGTTGCCTAGGTTGACTGATATGGCTGGAACAATGAACTTGAATGATGGACTGACTGATAACCTCATGGATGATCTCTTGGACAATATAACACTCCCTCCCTCCCAGCAGTCACCCACAGGAGGGATAATGCAGAGAAGCTCCAGTTTTCCTTATGGTTCCAAAGGTTCGGGGCTGGGCTCCCCGTCAAGTAGTTTCAACAACTCTGTGTTTGGGCCGTCATCCCTGAATTCCCTCCGCCAGTCACCCATGCAGACAATTCAGGAGAACAAGCAGGCCACCTTCTCTTCCATTTCTCATTACAACAACCAGACACTGCAGGATCTCCTCACCTCTGATGCGCTTAGTCACAGCGATGTCATGATGACACAGTCTGACCCACTCATGTCCCAAGCCAGCACAGCTGTGTCCGCCCAGAATTCCCGCAGGAATATAATGCTCCGCAACGATCCCATGATGTCGTTCGCCGCTCAGTCCAGCCAGGGCGGCCTGGTCAATCAGAACCTGTCCCATCACCAGCACCAGTCCCACAACTCCTCTCTTAGTGGCAGCCGTGCCTTGTCCAATTCCATCAGTAACATAGGCTTGAGTGACTCCAACAGCTTGGGATCCACCAAACATCAGCAGTCACCTGTCAATCAGTCTATGCAAACACTTTCTGACCCGCTGTCAGGCTCCTCTTTGTACTCCTCTAGCTTGAACCTCCCAGTCATGGGACATGAGAAATTCCCGAGTGACTTGGACCTGGATATTTTCAATGGGAGCCTGGAGTGTGACATGGAGTCCATTATCCGCAGTGAACTCATGGATGCTGATGGGCTGGATTTTAACTTTGATTCCCTCATCTCAGCTCAGAACGTTGTCAGTCTGAATGTGGGGAACTTCACTGGTGCTAAACAGGCTTCATCACAGAGTTGGGTACCAGGCTGAAGGATCTTTGAGAACAGGGAAAACGGGCAAACAGGTCAGTGCCCCATAGATGTGGTAAAATAATTGGTTCCTTAGTTTTATTGGAGTTTGCACCAAACCCTTAATAGTTAGTGCACACTAATAATAGTAATTTGGCTTGTGATGGCTCGCTCTGTTGGTATGCAACAGGAACAACCAAGAAACGTGGAGGTGTGGAGGAAAACGAGGCTAAGCTATAAAAGCTGCTCAACTGCAACACTGTCAGCACGCATCTGGTGCTTAGCGCCCTTCTTAATTTAGGCATGAGAAATGTTAATGACAAATCAGGCAAACCAAGGTGAAATATTTGTGGTTTTTAGGAATCGCAGAGCTCTAACTCGTCTTTGAAGTCACAGCAGATGGGTTCTTTCTTGCAGTTGATGCCACATGTAGCCAGGCTGTGTTACACAGGGATGGGGCGAGGGGCTCTGCAGTCAGTGGAGCAGTGTTGCTGCTGGGAAGGAGGAGGAGTGTCTTTGCAAGATGAGAGCGCTCACTGGGGATCAGGTGTGTGGGACAGATCTGGACAGAATCAGAGTTGTGCTGCTGCTGCGGCACAGCAACACTAGCAAAGTTGTTTGGGTTTGCTTTTTCATAAAATTGTATTTCTTGGCCTAAAACAAGGTATCAAATGGAGGAATTACATATTGGTGAGATCCTGGTCTCAGGAACGTCCTGGCCTACTTAATGTTTTAAATATGCAATAACTGAATGTTTTAAATATGCAATATGCAATCCCCCTGCCCCTGAATGGAGTAGATACCTTTTCCTTTTGGACTCCTCCGAGAGAATATCTTTAGATTTGGGCACTGACATAGGTGTTTTTTAAATGTCAGCTTCTTCAGATTTTTTCAAGATCGATATGTTTTTTCCCCATTGCTTATTTTCCACAGCTGGGGACTTGTAATCATTGTTTCTGTCATCCTTTTGTGATTCTGCAGGATCCTGCCCATACCTCTGCCTGCTCACACATACGCAGGTGCCACACAAAGTACCCTTTCTCCTTTGTTTAGTTATTGGTATAAGGGAGTAAATTTCAAAATGTAGTAGGATAAAAGGTTAGCTATAAATTAGTGGAAGTGTTCTATTAACTTCAGAATAGTATGTAGAGCATCTCAGTGGTGAGGTTAAATGAGGCATTCATTCAGTTTGCAGCTTACTTCCAGCTTTCTTATTTTCCAAGTGAAGGACAGAAAGAAGGAGTCAGTGGCCTTCGACTTTACGGTGCATAATTTGCCCCTTTCATCTTTAATTGCATTTTCATTCATTGTTTCGCAGTTAGATGTTCAAGGGGAAGCTTTGTGGTAGGTGAGCAGCAGTGGTGAACCTCGAGAATGCTTTCCTGTTTCCTGTGTGTGTGGAGCACGTCAGGAGACGTGCTGTGATCTGTCCTCTGTGAGGGAGAATGAGGCTCCCCAGGCATCCTCCTTTCAGTCAGTCTGCAAAGCTGCCATGATCCAATGGAGTGGTTGGTGTGTAGAGTCCTTCCACTGTCAGTGCAAGGATTTCCTCTGGTTCTTGCACATCTTCTTACTCTTAGCAAGAGCATTGCAGTGCACAGCCTGGAGATGGGCTGTGGAGAAGGGCCTTAGAGGACACTGCATGCCACAGACCCTGAGCAAGGCCAGGGCCATGGATGAGCTTTGGGATTTCTTCAGTTCCAGTACTGGACAATTTAGGAAGAGAAAGGAGGAAAAAAACAGAATTCAAGGATGAGGAAGCAAGAATTTGTAGAAGGTCATGCTTGCTGACCAGCTCCCTCTTCCTTCAGGTGCATGAGCCGCTTGGATTTAAAAACCTTCTTTGCACGATGTAGAACATAAAAGGCAGTAGGAACTTGATTGCTGTGCAACATCCAACGGTACAATCTGTCAAATGGGGCCTGAAAAATACATGTTATTGACAGGTTTGCTTGACACAGGCAAATAGGGCAGCCTCCTGCTTCCACAGCTTCACGTGCTGCGTGTAGGTAGCAGCCGCCACAGGGGGACTTGTGTGGGCAGCGTGGAGGAGAGGCAGCACCCCACCTCCTCACGGATGCTCCTGGCTGCCTCTTCACCCCAGCCTCTGGCATCCATGGAAAGCATAGCTGCCATGATCCTTTTCAGGCTGCTCCCTCCGAATAAAGGAGCTGACACATCTGTGTGAGCAGAGTCTCATTGCAGAGGACAGATTTATTAACGAGACAGCTCTCCTCGGCGGATTACTGTCCAGTCATCTGTGGAAGCCTCTCTCCCTCTCCCTGACAAGTGGACCGGCTGCTGCGGGATGCCTCCGGTATCAGGTGCAAACGCAGATGATTTCTGCTGAGCTGGTTCATCATGCACCCTTCCTCATCTGTTAAGCAGCATGGTTTGAGAGTTTGCCTCCCCGTGAGCATCTCACGATTTGATAGGGGCTTCTCGCATGACATCAGATGCAATCGCTCTGAATTGCTTTTCTTGGTTACTTCTCCATTATAGCAATAGGGATCACTGAATTAAAATCTTCTCTCAGCAATATTCGTGACCCCAGTAATGAATCTTTACAAGCCCAAAGACTGGGGAATGCTTTTGTCAGAACAGCCTGGCAATTGCTTGTGTTAAATCTGTTTCACAAGGGTAGCCAGGTGTGTTTTGCAGGCAGGCAAAAGCAGTTACAATGGATTATTGGCATACCTAGGAATAGTGAGTGCTATGTTTGCTATTAAAAATAAACATTGGAGTCAGTTTTCAGGAAGAAAAGAAAAAAGACAAATACACAGGTATTTAATTTATACATATTTAGGTATAGAGGGAGGTTTACTTTGGAAGAAAATCAATTACCATTTCTTCATAGGGAAATTTAAAAAACCCTGCAGGAGATGCCACTGTTGCAGGTTTAGTGGCTGTGCACTTTTGCTGTACACAAGCCTGTGCATGGTCCCTGCAAAGAACACTGCCCAATCCCTCCCCAGCAACCCGTGCCCATGAGGCTGCCCATGCCCAGCCTTTCAGAGGGCCCTCATTGAGACATAGAAATGAATTTGGGTTTGGGTTTTTTTCTCTTACAAGAAGGAATGGAGAAAATTTTTTATTTTCTTTTTTTTTTTTTCTTTATTCACTCAGCTGCAAGTTTTTTCTCTTACACTGCCTGGGGCCTCTGTTTCTCTATCTCTACCTGCTTTCCAAAAGCACTGGATAGTGCTCTCCACCCACTCAGACAATCATCACCATGATATTTCAGCGGGTTTAGCAATAAAAGGCATCACTACTCCTTTATCTGTCTCAGAATACCTTTTATTTTGAAATTAATGGGTCCTTCTCTTAATCTTAGATTCCCACAACTCTGTACTTTGCTCCAGGGTCTGTCTCACCTGGCATGTCCAAAGGGACTGGCTTTTGCCAAAGAGTAATCCCAAAACAGAGCATCAGGGAAGACTGTTCAGGACATTTGCTGCTGCCTGGAAGGTCAGGAGCTGGTAAACAGCTGCTGCATGAGCTAACATTTTCTCCAGCACCAAAACCCATCCAAGAAGTGGCTTTTACCTGGATTGTTACAGTGATCCAGTTTACAATGGCATCATGCAGACAGCAATGCTGGCAAGCTTGGACATGGCAAGGAGAAAGGCTCAGTAGGGCAGGAACTTCTTGAGTTGGCATCATAGTCTGGAAAACTCATCTAAGCTGCATCTTCTGAAAGAGATTTCAATATGTCATTTATCAGGGTGCCTCTGGGCTCTGTAACAGAGTTGTGCTGGACTCATGTTGATTTAATTGAACAATTACATGTAAAATACTTGACAGATCAGTTAAAGTCACTCATTTTCCACTAGTATCATCTAGGTATTCTGCAATTCTTGTTGCAGAATACACAAGCTGCAAATAGCAATGTCATGTAATGTTCACACTCGATGATTAACATCTCTGGTGAAAATAAATCTTAGGAAATCTAAGAAAATGCCTGTTAGTCTTTCATTAGTCCATATCAGCTTGTACTATTTGCCAGTTTGTTAATTGGTCTTCAGCCTGTTTCTGTGTACAATTCATACCTAAGACAAATTGGTCTGAGGGTGACTTCATGTTTAGAACACCATCTTAAAAGTGAAAATAGGTAGTCAAAGATCTCCATTTGGTTGGAGTTTTGTATCAGAATTCTGTACACAATTTTGCCACGAAGAAGATGATTTTTGTTTTCTGCCAGAAAACTTCTGTCCATGAAAGCTGCATTACTGGACCTCTTACTAATGACATATGACTGCCTTGGTACCATAGCTGCACTTCCTTCTCTCTTATTTTCAAAAATGAAGTGTTAGAGATAGGGCTGCCAGGTTTCTCACACAGAGCTGAGGTAGGGCTTTCTGCCTTTAAAAAATCTAAAGGAAATTCAAGAGCAGCACATTCTTCTGCTCCATTTCTAGTAGGCTAGTGGTTAAGGTGGTGACACTTCTAACATTTAAATGTTGTTTCTGCCAGCCAAAGTTTTGAAAGGTGGTTTTGTGACTAGCTGAACTCCACACATACCAGTTTTAGTCTTTGAACGAAAATATCTATGTAGAAAATGTATTTTGTGGAGAACAGGGATCCCTTCAATTCCAAGGAGGGCCTGCCCTGAGCAGGCTCCTCAGTGGCTGGGGAATACATCAGTGGCACAGGAACAAACTCTATGCTCATGACTGCCAGGGAACAGGAGAGGGGAAATCTGGGCAAACCTCATTGGGACTGCCCCCCATGAGATCCCACTGAAGCTCATCAAAGGCCCTTGCATACAGAGGCCAGTCCTGGGCTTGCAGGGATGCTGTGACTTTTGCTGTGTGAAGACAACAGGAGCTGACAAACAAACACAATTAATTACTCACTCCTTCTGGAAGTAGGGCTTTTTTGTTCTGGTATGTTTTTAATCTGAGTTTATTGTTTGGGGTTTTATTAATGTGGGTAAAAGATCTGTAAAAATCAGGGTGGCTTCCACAAGCTTGTGTTGTGAGTGTAAAGCAGCTGAAGCCAGGACAGTGGTCTTATCCTGTGGTTTGGGTGTTCTTCTGTTGGTGTTTTATATAGATGTATTTTTTAGAACCTCATGCTTTGTCATGTGATTCAGCAGCAATAATTAGGCAGAAACTTGCTGTCCCTGCAGATGCTAAGATTACAGGATGACATACTCTCACCAGATGACAGCACAAACTGATATTTTTAGAACAGCCCACATCAACTGGTCTCCCCAGTGCTTTCCTCCTTGGATCAGCAGTGCACAGGTTTTGTTACAGAATGAGTCTTTGCAGATCATCTGTCTCATGTGAATGAGCCATAATGATTGTTTAGAGCTGCAGATCAGTGTTGGTCCCTTGATATGTGGTTTGCCTGATAACTGGGCTGGTTACAGGTGGCTTTTCTTTGTTCATTCCTTCCTTTGAGCCAGACTTTTAAATAGCCCCCATGAAAGCATATTTTCTTGAAGAAGTGCGTAATAAGAGCTCCTTTTTAGAAACATAGCGTCATGCAGCTGAGGAAAGGTCAGGATCTTTTTTTCATAGCTATTGGGCTCTCGGCCCAGGTGATGAGCTGACAGCTGGAGAGATTTAAGTCTTGTGTTGATGACACAGTGTGGGCAGTGGGAGTGTGTGTTTGAGTAGCACCGTGTGCCCATAGCCAGCCCTTCTCTCCTGGCCTGGGGAAGGGGGATGAAGGAAGGAGCCACCCTGAGCTCCTGGTGCCAGAGGAGAAGGATGTCCCGCAGGATGTTCCCATCGGCACTGTCCCCAAGCAGCGTGTGGGGACACTGACCCCGTTTGCCAGATACCTGCGGCAGGGTGGTGGGAGTGCCCCGCTCTGGTCCAGTCTGCCAGAGCTGTTTAATCAGCTTTTCCACTCGGATTGCTGCACAGGGTGGCAGTCACTGGAGCCTGGCAGAGGGGACATCTGCGGAGCAGGAGTCGGGCGGGGACAGCTCGGCCAGCGGAAGCTGCTGTGCTGCCACGGCTGTCTGCCATTACTCCAGGAAAAAGGCCACCTTTCCCAGCTGATGCTGTGGAGAATGGCTTGTGCTTATGCACTCTTACAGCTGAGCTGAATGTCTCGCCCACTGTTTTTCCCTTGCACTGCCTACATCTCCTGGCTTTTATCTACATACAAACAGATAAAATCTGGGTCTGAGGTAGGATCTTTCCTCTCTTGCCTTCTCTGCTACTTGTAACTTTTGATAGAAGATGTCCTGTCTTTTATCAACATGGTATTGACCTCTCATTTTCAACTTACTACAGAGGAAAACAAGAATATTCCATAGGAGGGAAGATGTTTTTAAAATAGGTTTGGTACCTAGCAAATTAAAAGAAGCTGTCTATGAGCACATTGAGAATAACAGCTACATAGCATGTTTCCATAGCACTATAAACCCATAATTCAGGATGTCTCTATCCATGCAGGTACCTTTCACTCTAAAATGTGACTCATTTTCTTCAGATTCAAAAATGCAAGCAAAATCCTTCTCTGGTCTTGCACAGGTGCAATAGTTACACATCTTTCTGTGATCCACAGTAGACATCTCCTTCCCAGTGCTCCTGAGTACCTAAAGAAAGCACAGTTATTCCAGATGATGAGCTTTACCCCTAAAAAAAAACGTATTTTGTAAATATTTTTGGCCTTCTTCTTCTAATCCAGCAGCATCCTGCCTAAAAAGGGCTGTGTTGAACACCCAGGCTGATGTCTCTCAGTCATTGGCAGTGTCACCCATAACTGGCTGGATTTCCATCCCGCTCCCTGGGCTCCTGAACAAAATACGGGGGATAAAATTGACCAAAAGGTTGTCAAATAAGAAACCTGGTGACCTGATGGAGAGAAGTTGTCTTGTGTCTAAGCTCTCCTGTGTTGGCCAGGGTGGAGAATTAAACCCAGCCAGGTGTTATGGTTCTCAACAGCAATCACGTATCAACAGTGCTTGGGCTCAGAGTTTCCTTTTCAACTGTACAATGGGAGAAGGGACTTTACCCACCTTTGTGGGTAAAATGAACTATCCAGAGGAGCAGTGGATTTTTCTATGCTGGAAAGACTCCGTACATGACAGGATCCTGGATAATCTAACCTAAGGCCCTGCCTTGAGCAGAAAGTTGGACCAGATGATGCTGATCCCTTCTAGCCTAGCCTTTTATATGATTCTGTAGACCAGTGGAATATCAGAGTAACCTGCTTATAAATAGTTGTGGCAGCTCACTACAGTTCTGGCCTTCGTTCCCAAGGAGCTGGTACAGGATAAAAGAATGATCTGCTGTCTTAAGTTACATTTACTTCCAAAATGCTTGGTTATCTCCTATGGTTTGCAGTGTTCCTTGGAAGAAGAGCAGCAAAAGAAGGAAAAGAGACCCTTTTGTGCTTTATGTGCTTATGCACCTACAAGCACTGCAACATTTTAGCTCCCATAAGTCCTGGTCCTGTGCTGGTGTTCTTCCTCTTTCCATCCTTCAACCCTTACTCTCTGCCCCCAGTTCTGAGCTGGGAAAGATCTATTTTTGTGAGCAGAATTTAAAGAGAAAAAGCAAAGTAGCAACATGTCTGCAAGTTCAGGAAATAAACCCACCCATTATGTTGCCAACTCTTTTTTTTTTGTCTTTGGGCTTTGTCCCCTGACCTCAGTGTTGTCCCTCAGCACAGGGCCACCCTGGTGCAGCGTGTGCAAAGCCTGTAGGGTGTCACTGTGGCATAGCTGCTGTGGCACTGTGATTTTCGATTTTTGTTGTGCTTGAAATACAAATCTCATGCTGTAATTTTGTCATTATAGAAAGGCTGGCCACAGTAGTTATCTTCCTTACTTGTTTTTAAACCAATTCTGTGTATTTTTCAGTCTTTAGCTGTGAAACCTCAGGCAGAGTATTAACTTGTAACCACACATAATCAGGTCTTGCTTTTTGAGCCTAGCTCCACTTAGGAGAAGAAGCTCTGTTGCTAGAGGCAATGACAGATCGACGGGCAGAGGCACCAGAACAAGTGCACATCTGTCACTAAAGGACACAAGTTTCTTGAAAATGTTTGTATCTAGACAGTTAAAAGTAGTTACTGGGATTTCCTGTCCCTGGAGAGTTGTTGCAAAAGGGGTACCCCAGGGAGAACTCTTGTTTTGCAGACCTCTAAAGGGTGATACTTTCCAAGATGAGATCCACTCAACAAGCCTTCCAGCCAAATCAAGAGATCCATGCTAGGCTGCTATACAGAGGAGCTATGTGTTGGCAGTGCAGATTCTCATACCAAAATTGTGTAAAGGAGCACACAGCTTTTCTTCCAACAGAAAACTTGATGTGCTGGTTGCTATGTTGGCTCACATCGCTGCATCACCTTCCTGTTCTGAAGAAATTCCCAGTGCTTTGTGATTGGCACCATTGGGAATCAAAGGGAGAAAGCGATAGGTGGCAAATGATTCTTCAGAGCTGCTGTGAGGGTGCACAAGCTGGCATGGGGCTTGGGAGTCCAGTTAAGTGGTGGAATGATGTGAGACAGAGGTGAAGAAATGTTTTTGCTGGGGGGAAATTAGAACCAGTCATCTTGGCCACAGAGTAAAATGAGAGTAACATTAGTGACTGGTCAGTAGCAAAGTAGAGGATGGGAGGGCAGAGAATAGGACAGAAGAAAGGGGCATCTCATCTCCTGCATGACTGTTTGCAAAGCTTTTAGCAGGGCCTGTTGCAAAAGGACAAGGGTGATGGTTTTAAACCAGAAGAGGGTAGATTTAGATAAAGTATAAGGAAAATGTTTTTTACAATGAGGGTGGTAAAACACCACAACAGGTTGCTCAGTGAGGTGGTGGATGACCCATCCCTGAAACTGCTCAAGGCCAGGTTGAATGGGGCTCTGAGCAACCTGATCTAGTTGAAGATGTTCTTGCTCACTTCAGGGGGATTGGAGTAGACCATCTTTAAGGTCCTTGCCAACCCAAACCATTCTGTGGTTCTGTGATAAATGGAGATGTAAGTGGAGCACTTGTTTCCCTGCCTTGATACAGTTTTCATCACTGTGGGGTAGCAGGCTGCTAACTCAGGGTAAATAGGCTTTTTGTGGTGAGACAGAAAGCAAGACTGTGGGTCTGTTACACACTTTAACAGAGTAATTTGAAGGTAGGCAGGTTAAGACTTTGATCTAGCTCTTTTCATTTTTAATCCATTTGCTAGGTCCATGTAAGCAGAGCTGTGAAAGTGGAACATAGTTTGACTCTGCTATGTGATGCACACCTCAGTTGTGCATCTGTCTCCAAAATGTTGGCACTGTCTGAAGTACAGGTCCCACAAGAAAAAATATTGGGCAGTGCCGCTTCCACAAAAGATGCTCAACATAACCCATCCTCCAGTTTTTTTCTCATCACTCGGTTTCACAGTATAGTATTTCACATAGATTTTTCATTTAAACATTAAGCAATACTCTGGTGCTTTATTGGGAGTTTCTGTACTGTTTTCTTTTTAATCAACAGCTTTATTCAAAGTCAGCAAGGCTTCTCACACGTACCGAAGCCCATGCTCAGCATAACTGGCTGAGAGGGAGGTGACTTGCTGGGCTGTGGCATTTGGGACCTGAGCCTTGCCTTCAGAGGATGCTGTGCTTTGGGAAGTCACTCATTTCCAGCTTGCTACTCAGCCATTAAGTAGAGAAATGGGCTTGCACTTGTTTGAGCTGCTTACGAGCCACTAGCCAGGTTTTACTGGGGGCCACCAGGCCTGTCTGGGTGTCTTCTGCTGACCTTGTTACGGCCATCAGGGCGCACCAAATGGAGTCCTTGCCAGGCAGTCACATTAACGAACGGGCAGCATTAATTTGCCCTTTGAAAATGAAGAAATCAATATGTTGATCCAGTCAGAAATCCCTTTATTCACAAAACAGTCTACCCCAAACCCCTCCACATAATTAAGGCTAAAGCCAAATTTTGTTTGGGTGAAATGCACAATCTGTCTGCTCCCTAAGCTGTGCTGAATGAAGTTCTCCCCTAATGGCACAGGGAGCAGCTGTCACACTGTTGCTCTAATAACCATGAGACAAAATGATTAAATTTCCATCAATCATTTAGCATTATCAGAATAGGTCATTTTAATAAATTGTTATCATAGGATCAGTGCCTGGCACCTTAGACAGGAGATGGTTTTGAGTGATCCTCCTTGCAGGACATGCCCGTCCTGGTTAAACCAGCAGTTCCACTAAATCCACCATTTTTCATGAGAGTGCCTGAGGGTCTTTTGAAAGTAAAGACATTCCTGCAATCAACTCAATGGCTTTTTGGTTTCAGCCAGTGTCCTCTTGTTCTTGCAATGTATAAAAATCATCAATCTTTCGTCTTGGGGAAAATCCTCAAAAGGTAGTAAGTGGTGTGAGGGGACTAAACCCTGTTTTCAGAAGCCACTTCAGAGCCAGAAGCTACATGCCCAGCAACATGGATGTCTACCAAGTGGACTTTCTGAAAATGTAGAGAGGATTTCATGGGAATGTTTAAATGTACATACTTCCCAAAACCCTGTGTGGTGTCTGCCTATATCTTTAAGCCACTGAGTACCTTTAAAACTCTGTCCCCTTGGTCCCCTTGGTTGAAATGTTCATCTCTTTTCAGTATTTTACCTACTTACCGTGTTTCTTCATAGGCATCTCCATGCTGTATCCAAGGTGTCTTCCCCACGCTTCTCTCTCTGCAGAGAAGTTTCTTGGCTACAGAATCAGATGGACCCTTACCCAGTTTTTAAAGCCAGGTGGACCCTGTCTGTTGCTGGTGTGTTGTGTGAGCACGAAAATGGAAAACTCCAAAGTCCACTCTGAAATTCGTGGCTTCTTATTGTTTGTCTTGGGCATCCACTTCATCTGTCCTTCAAGGGTGGTGGTGGATGTCAAACACTTACAGAAGATTTATTCAGCTTTTTGGTGATTCTGAGAAAAGGTGATCATGAAAAATTAAGAAAAGCTGGAAGATCCTTCACTGCTTCTACCTGGAAATATGCTTAACAAATAGACAATACACTGGCTTTTTGTAAATCAGACTTGACCATCATTTTTCATAGGAGAGAGGATTTTTTCTGTCCTGTTTGAGAGTAGCTAAGCCAGCAAAGAAACACATAAACCTTGTCAAGGGAAAAGTATTTTCAGGCAGGGTCATCTTATTCCTTGCTATATGTTTGAAGTTCCTGGGTGTAAACGTATCTGAATTGCTCCTCAGTATAAGCTGTTGTTTTGTTTGGAAGTTTGCTTAGTTGCCTTTTTTGTTGTGTTGGTTTTTTTTTTCCTACATGCAGTAATCTCACTGTCTTTTCTTCTTTTTCTCCTCTCCAGGCCCTCAAACTGACACAAGATGTAGAGAGAGAACCCTTTGCCAAATCTGCTGTCAGCAAGTGGACAGTGATACTGTTTACAGCTTACGACCTTTGTGAACCCTGCATTATTTTCCTAATGAAGCAGACTGTTAATAGGCCCCTTACTGGAGTGAAGAACCTGCTTTTTTTTTTCCCCTCTATTTTTTCTTTTTTTCTCTTTTTGTTTGGAATTGAACTCATTCTGAAGTATGCAAAATCTTCCTTTTCTGGGATGGCCAAGCACCTGCTGTGGAGACAATGTTCAGCACCATCCTGTTGAGAACACACAGTGTAGCCTTTACACTAGTTACTTGTCAATGAGTATGTGGTGTTTCAATATATTAATGGTTTATGGGATGTTTTAAGTTGGCTTTTCTTTTTGGAGGTTTTTCTTATTTGCCCACCCTCCCCGCTACAGCCTCCAGTTTGATTTCCATAGATTTTTAACCATTTTGCTTTCTCTCCCTGGGGAATCTGAGGCACTGTGCACATGCATAGAAATGACTGTAACCCAACACTGCTCAGGTGTTGGGGTTTTCTGAAGATACAGCATTTGTTGGTCCTATCAAATAGCTGGATTCCAGAGAGGGGATTGCCTGGCCTGTTTGTTTGTTGGGTTGGTTGGTTTGTTTCTTTCTTACTCTTTCCTTAAGTTTAATGGTACACCCCTGTTTTCCATAAAGAGTTGGTTGCAAAGCAAGGGAAGCTGGTGGGTTTGCCTCCTGGCTCATGAAGACGGACTGACAGTGGGTGCCATTGCCCTCGCATGCACCGAGGCAGGAGCCCCTTTCCTGCCCTCTGGAGCAGGCTCCCCTCCTGCCTTATGTTAGCAAAGCTGCTCTCGCTGCCGCAGTGAGGAGCTGTGGGCTGAGCTGCCACACAAGGTGGACGTAGTCACCTGTAGAGATGTGTTTGAAAACACAGAAATTAAAGGAAACCTAGCGTCTGGGCATCAGCAGGTGACTTGCAGAGACAATGCCGGGAGCTAAGGCACAGATCACTGCAGGTGTGTTATGGCATTAGTGTTCCTGTTTATTTTTGTTGTTGTTGTTTTGGACATATCCTTGATTATTTTTTCCTTCTCATTCTGTATAATCCATTGTGGCAGAAGAAGCAGGAGTGGGAATGGCAAGGTGGCAGTATCATACAAATGGCTTTTCATATGAGCATAGATTGTAGCAGGATAAATGACACTGAAAGACAAGGCAGTTTTATATATTTTGCTTCTAAGATTTTCTTTTGTAAAATGAATAATAATTAATAATAATGAATAAAAGGTATGGTGCTGTATAGATCCTCTCTATAATCTGGAAAGTTTGATTACTTTTTATTAGTATCTTGGGGGGGGGAGGGATACAAAAAAAGAGGGGAAAACACCAGTGGTACATAGGAACTTGGTATGAAGAGGTTCTGAATAGGACAGTGTATACATAATTCTCCAAAGCGATATATGAAGTTTTTTTTCCTTTGCATAAAAGCATTATGCATATAAATATATAAATATATTTTATTATGTACAGAAATGGATCATTATGCATGGATGTTAGGAAAACAAAACTAGCATTTTAACCCAAAGTCTCAGTGCATGAGTTCCCACCGACCCGTGTCCCATGCAATGTGGAGTGACTCCCTCTTGCCACTGCCACCACACATGCACAGTCATGCACCAACACACACGCATTTGTGGGCCCTTCCTCACTCCTTACTTTCCAGGTCCCTGAGTTGATTTTGGTGAAACAACGGCTCCTAGTGTGATGGAAGTTTTGGTTTTGTACCGTAGCCCCCATGCTGTTCTCTCATAAAGATGCACCTCTTGGCTTCTCCCCCAGTCCTGACTGTGTAGGCTCCGTGCAGTTGTGGTTAGCATAGCCCTGTAGCATATCAACTCTTCCAAGCAGCCAAGGGTTTGTCATTTGCCTTTTAAAAAAACTTCTCGTTTCTTTTTACACTGAGGGGTTCTATTTGTTAGCATGTGGCCTAGTTTATTGCATTCATTGGAGCTGGCTGGTGCACGTTGCCCATCAGCAGCCACCTTCCCAGGGTGCTTGTGTGGCACAGCTGGGCACCCTGCTTACCCGAGTCCAGTTGCAGGCACCTTTTCCTGAAATTATCAAGAGTTCATCACTGGCCTCCTCTGAGCATGTGCCATTAGCTCTTAGCTTCCTAAGAGTGTGAATGTATGCTGCAGGACTTCCCTCTGGTGTTTCTTTCACTGAGGCTTCTCTGCAGCTGCTGCCCTGTGGCTGGACTTGTGCCCCAGACACACGTTTTGGCTGCCAGCAGAGCTCACTCAGTGGCTCCTCATGCTGAGGTGCAGCTTTTGATCCCTACACAGATGAGCTTCCAGTGAGACCCCTGGTGCTGCCCAAAGATCCACCATCACCAACAGATCAGTAAAGCCTGACTCGATGGTATGGCCAAAGTGACCAAATCCCATAATTTATTTTTTTTCTTGGTACACATTCAGTTCTTGTCAAAGGCAAGGGAAAGCTTAAATGAAATGGCTGCAAATTCTGCTCTGTTGCAGAAACTTAGCTTGCTTGGGCTCAGAGGAACTGCTTTCCACTGGCAGAAATGAGAGACAAAACTATGGCCTGCTCTGTTCAGAAAATGGAGAAAAACCTCTTGGTTTAGAGACAGCTCATCAATGGCAGAGAAGTTTTTTTAAAAGAAATAATAAAAGCATTAGTAGCTGAAAGGCTTAACCTGCCTCCCAGTAATGTCAAGGGGAGCATTTCCATTGGCATGGCTGGGACAGCTCGGGCCCCTGCTTTGGAGAACATCCCAGCACTCACTGAAGAGGGATGGACTTGGCCAGCCTCTTTATTTTGGTTTGGTTTCTGTTGCTCAGTTTTGGGGCCAAAATTTTCAAGCGGAAGTGCCTGGTGTCAGGCACTAAACATCAGCAGCTCCCGCGTGGTCGCAGAGGCGAGCTGCTCTGCCCTCATGGCTTCTTGAAGGAAGGGGAGGTGACAGGTCCCCCCCAGGCCCAGGGTAAGGCCATCACCCTCTACACCTGCTGAGGTGCCCAGCAAAGGCCCTTCACTCCAGAGGTGCTAAATAAATCTCCTGAATTCAAAGGGCCATTTATTTAGGCGTCAAAAAAAAGCCTTGAATAGCTAGTTTGGGGAACCTACTTTTTGAAAATTTGGCCTTTGAGTTTTTGAACATGTTTATGCCTAGAAGTTTTCCTTGTGAAATCATATAAAGCAGATGAAGGTCAAGGTCACAATTACATGGTTATCTTTTGAACACTTGATCTAAACAAAAGATCTAAAAAGGTGTTTATGCAGTTTCTAGTGACAGGTTGGGGCTTGATTAAATGATTTTGTGAAAAAAATTCCCTTAAGAATAATTGGATAGACAAACACTGCTTAACTGCAGAAATTTTTGTGCCACTGCTTTAAAAAGTTACCTTTTAGGTCATGTATTTCTCCAAAATTATATCATTGCTTGGTAATTGGTGTTCTGTAAATGTTTCAAGTACACAATATACCTTTCAAATTGCCAACAGATGCGAGGGGGGACCAGATACACTTCGTAACTATGGGTTGGAAAAAATGGATTGTACATTTGGCTTCACATGTTTAACTTTTTTTTAAAAAGTTGCATGATTGGAAAAAATATGTATACAGTATCTGTAAAACTGTTTTATCTGTTTCTGTTTCAAGCCATGTAAATTGGAAGAATATTAAATCCACAGCCTTATCGCGCATGGCCGTCTTTACATACCGAAGAGCTGAACAGTTTATACTTTTCATTTGGGCTATCTTGTACTTTCATTTGAAAGCAGACACTCTCATGTTGCAGTCTTACTGAGGATTTTATATTTAAAAAAAAAAAAAAAAAAAAAAAGAAAAGATGCTGCCCTGGAGGAATATATTACCTTACTGCTCAGAGGTTGGAAGGAAGTTTGTTTTGGAGCAAAACCTGCCCCTTTCCAAATGAAGTAGAGACGCAGTGCTTACTCCACTTGGTGTTAGTAGATATTGCCTTGTGTATTCCATTTTAAATTGTAATCTAGTTTGTAAAAGAGATGGTGACGCATGTAAATAAAGCATAATGGATCTCTACGTTGCACATTTGCCTTTGCTCTGTTTTATTGTGCCACAGGCAGACATGGAAACACAGGACCTGGAGAAGGGGTGACTTTCAAGCAGCAAGTGAAAATGGCTGGTGGGCAGCTTGGGCTGGGGAGGGGTCCCCAGCCTGCATCCACTAATATCTGTCAATGCATATTGACATCGGCCTGAGCCCTTGAATCCTGCAGCCAAGCCGGTGTAGTTTTGGTGGTCAAATAACCCCCAGGAGGATCATTTACTGCTGCCAAAAAAATCACAAAGTTCACTTGAATCTGGGGACAGAGGGGTTGTCCCCAGGGGTGGCAGCTGCACTCCGCAGCTGCAGACCAGCTCACCTGACCTGGGAGACAACCAGTCCGACTGCAGACCTGTCGAGAGAGGGGTTACACCCCGCACCATGGGCTTGGCTGTTTTTCACACTGTCTCTGAAAAATGCCTGGAGCACTTGAAACCACCCGTTTGGGATTTGGGATAATAAAACCAGCAGCCTGACTCAGCAGAAAGTTATACTCAGGGTTGGCTGAGGCACTGGAGAGCGTGCTCGGAAATGAGAGACATGTCGACAAAAAAATTCTTCTCCCACCCTGATGGGAAGACAGAGATGTATAAGGTATTTTGGAGTTATCTTTCAGGAAGAAACTATGTTTTCAAGAAAGAGGAGCCCTTCCTGACAGGAGGGAAGGGATTCTCGTTACTCCATGGGGACAAACAGCGTTGTCTGTGCAGAGCCAACAGGAACGCTACACTGAAGTACTGCAGCAATAAAGAGCAGCTTGGGGATATCCCTTGTTAAACTCAGCAAGAGCTGTTCAGGTTTTGTTCTAACTAGAGATAGCCTGAAACATGACAAGATCCAGACAGAGAATAGCCTTCAACTTGGAGAAAGTGTGCATTAAACTTCCCAGAGACAGCGCACTTGTCCTGCAGCAACTACAGCTTCCCCTCACAAACAGAGCTGTTCTGCTTGGCTTTTTCAGAAGGCTTCTCCAGCAAGGCTCTGCCAGGGAAGGACCTGTGCCCTCTGCCTTGGCATTGCCTCACTGATTTGGAACAAACTGTTGTGATTGTTTGGCCCCAGTGAGGCGCCAGGTCAAAGGGACTCAGCTTTAACCTGAATTTAGGCAGGGGCAGCAGCAGCAATGAAGATGAGCTGATCAAATCCTGAGCGAGTTTTGTGCTGAACCTACTTGCGTCTGTTGGGCAGTGCCTTAGCTGTGACCTTCAGTTCCCCCAGCCTTGGAATAAATCATTCTTATCTTTCACAGTACTTTCAAAATAAGTCCAAACATTTTAAAACTTCTCCAAGTTGTCTCAGAAGGCAGAAGACTTTTCAAGTTGCTGCTGAGGCTGGTGAGGCAACAGAGAGCTATTTTAGGAGCTCCCCACCACATATGCTGAGTCATGAGTTCAGCCAGACCAGGGAAAACAGTATTTTACAGCTCTTGTTTGGTTACTGCTTCCAAGAAAGTGAGGGGTGTTTTCAAGAGGGCTGAGATAAGTAAATCTGGAAGGCTACCTCTTTTCTGGTTGGAGTCATCATGACTGGAATCTCCCCCTTCAAAAGGAAGTCTTCCTGGATGAAGTGGAGCCCAAGCTAGATGGAGTAGATACTGTTCTTGCTGGTACACAGGTTCATCCCATTGCCAGCAGCTTCTGCAGTATCTCATGGTGTCTCTGTTTGCCCAATGCAGCCCACAGAGGTTTTACTCCCACTGGCTCTGTCTGTGGAATGTTCAAAAATGAAAATATATTTATCACATAAGTACAAAGCATAGAAAATACCATTAGAGCAACAAAAAAACCAGAGTAAGAGCTTTTTTTTTTTTTTTTTTTTTTTTTTTTTAAAGCCTATGGTTTAAATCTTTGAGAAACTTTGGAATTGTCTGACAAAATTCAGAATCTCCAGCTTGGAATTTTTATTTTGCACCTGGATTTTCTTTGCATGCTCATGATATGAGCAGTTTTGCATATGTCAAAACATTTACTTACTAGAACAAAGCGTCTTCTGCTTTTATTTTTTGATAGTTTGATGACAGACCAAGGACCTGATTTAATCTAGAAAATGAGATTAAATGTCCCAATTCAGTAGGAACAACTGACCTAAATGAGGGTAACTGTTGTAACATTCTTTTAATGTTACATTATGCTGTGCAGGTTTAAAGATGCCTGTATCTTATGAGTGACGTGGAGAAATGGGGGGAAACTGTAAAAATACATGACATCTCATAAAGCTATTCGCAACTTCCAAGACAAATATAATGCTGATCAGGAGTCTTCTCCCTCAGTTTTCACTCTTTTTGAGGCAATACCTTAAAACTTTGCTGAAATTTAAAGCACGGAGCAACTTCCAAGTGCTGCCTTTCCCTGGGGGTTATCCTTCAAGCAGTGCTCACTGGGATGGGCATTGAGGCTGCTGCTGGCACCTGTGGACCCTGGCACCCAGGAATGTCAGACCTTGGCTCTTCTTCATGCTCTGAGGGCCACTGTAAACCCTGAAATATCCCATGGCTGGTGCAGCAGGGTCCAGTGGGGGAGGATGGGAAGGACATCAGTGGGAGCAAACAGAGCAGATGTCAGCACCTTCCTCTGGAGTCTGGTAACCTCTCTGAAGATTCACCTGCTGCATGGACAGTGGTTCCTTCTGCTGTTCCTCACCACATTGGAAAAAGATGGCATTGGTCAGAAAGTGCTAGTTAAGAAATACAGGTGTACTCTACCTCTGACCTCCAAAACAAAAGATGGAGGAAAACTCTGCATTGGCAGAGTCGCCCCAGAGGTGCTCCCTGGAGAGCAGCAGACGAAGCTGCTCCTGACACCTTCCCCTCCAGGAGGGAGAGGTCCAGCCTTTCCAAGCTTCTGCTGTGAAAGATTAGCCTGGTGTTTGTCTTGCATTCGTTGTTTCAGTAGAAAATTTGTATTTCACCAGCGCTTTTTCTTAAATCTCTATTAGGCTCCTCTTATTTAAGGCTAACCAGGCTTGGACACCATTAACTAATTAATGGATGAATGTCCTGGAGAAAAGTCACTGCTTTGAAAGCAGTAAAACAATTCATAAAAGACATACAATAAAAAATGACAACAACCTCCTTTTACTCATTAAATGAAACCCATTGTCATCCACACTTCTCTGGAGAGTCATGTTTGCAGTATCAAATTGTGTTATCAACCTCAGTGTGCATCTGTTGGTCAAAATTTATGGCGAGGCTGTCTCATTTATACAGAAGTTTTTGCCATGCACTGTCACTCAGCCTAGCAGACTCCCTGGAAAAGCCGCAATTCAAGTTAAAATTCTACTCTGCCTGAGCGGTTATAAAATTACAGTGGCTTTCAGAGCTGGATCTAAGTCTCTTCCTGAGGGAGGCAGCTACCTTTGGGTGTCTTCTCTGAAGCTGCTGCCTCTGGAGAAGGTAGCAGAGGGGAAGGTCAGGCATGGATGTTCAGGGGCTGTGCGGTGGAGCGGTTTGGGCACGGTGGTTGTCACCAAAGGGTCAGCGCTAACCAAGTGACACAGGCGGGAGCAGTCACGTGGGAAGATTCCCTGGAGCAACACAAATGCAAAGCCTCTCTTCCCTTCTCCTCACCCACAACAAGCACTTCAGGGTGAGCCCGTTTCTCTCGGTTTTAAACCAGAGGACGTCAAGGGGAGTAGTTGTCTGCAGAAAGTGCCCTGAATTGCTGGTCCTGGGGGACGTGGCTGAGACCCTGCAGCTGCATTTCCAGCCTCTCAACTCCCACCTGAACGTCTTTGCTTTTCCACAGTATCTTCACCTTCCCTTGCCAAAGTTTTGCTCCCTTATTAAGAAAGGGCCTTCAGGATGACAACATGATGTTGCTGTTAGCAGGAGGCTCCCAAGGTTTGGTTTTCCCACACAAAGGGAGGTGTAAGGATCCATAAGCTCCCACCTTACGGATCTTGTGGACCATGCACCCAAGGGGGCTTCTCCTTGTGTGCAGAGAAAATGTCAAGAGATGTGAGCACAGAGGAGTGAAAAACAAAGTGGAAGTAGAAAGAGTTTCCTAAAATGCTACTCTTTAAATGATACAATCCCATGGGGGCATCTGAACCTCTTTTTCGTTCCCTTCAGTCATTCTTCAATCCATATCTAAAGTCACCAGTGATTTCCATTGCTGTCAGCAATGATCTTCCTATCATTTAATCCTCATGAATCTTTCTTTGGAAATAATTTTTTTTTCTTCCTTTTTTTCCTTTTCTTCATTCTATGACTTTTTTACATTCTCTGTTTTTCTAAGGCCAGTTATTAAAATGTTTGTTGGGTCAATTATTTAAGTTGTGGACATGATTCTTTTTATGAGGCTTTTATTTAAGCAAGAAGCTCAGGTAACACACTTAACCTGGTAAGAGCTCCTTGCCAGCACAAGTCACACCATTCCAGCTACACTAGGAAGACACACTCCTTATTTTGCTGCTTGGAGTTACACCTGAGTCTGAAGACACAGTTTGCTGCTCTAGCTGCACCAGCCACCCTTTCCTAATGTAGGCTAAACCCTGAACATCGCTTCACTTGGAATAGTAAGTTTGCAGCCAGTGTGGTCTGGTGGCTGAATTCACAAGTCTGCTAAGGTAAGGAGACGTAGAGCTGAGAGTACAAATGGTTTGTGAACCTCTTACCAGGTATGGCAGCTCAAAGGGACACGGGCCCACCACTTCAGAGCAAACTCCTACATAATAAAAATAATAAAAAAATTTAAAAATGGGAAAGAAATTAGTGCCTTGTTCTTTTAGAAAATGTCCCTCTTTGTTCATGCTCTGCCAAGTTTTTCTGTGAGAAATTAATGCTGTGAGGTAACTTTGTATAGTTTAGGTGCAGCCCAGAACAACCAGCTACAGAGCTGACAGTCATGTCTTCTCTCTGGCAGTGCAGGCACATGACACCTGCAATACTTCCCCAGGCTGCAAAATAAAATTGAAAACCTTTGATTCTCTCTATTTCAGTGAGTGAAGAATCTGCAAACTTTTCCAACTGAGGGTCATCAGAATTTGAACTTTTTATGCTGATCACCTCATCCGTAAGCTAACAAAAGGCTTATCTGTTTTTTTTCCACTATAACTGACAGTGCTCTGTAGGCGCATGTTCAGCATTTCAAGACTCACTTAAAGGTCAAATTTACCATATGGGCAGATTGGATGAGCTCATGGTTGAGGAAAGACCATCTAAAGGTGCCTTGTCTAACATCTGTACACACACACACACACACTCTCAGAATTCACACACATTTCTTTTCGGTCTAGCCTTGTCTTAGACATGACCCATGTGCTAAGAGTATCAGGATGGAGCTGGACTATAAATGTTAGAGGTGGGTTGAATCTGGCACCTGGAACATAAGATAATAACAAGAGTCTGACAAAAGAAATGTTTGAAGAAAGAGATGGAGTGGAATTACATTGTTCTGACCCCTCTTATCTGAAACCTGAATTATGACAAACTGCTGAAGTACTTCTTGTTTAAGCATTGTAATCCCATATTTTGGCTAGGCCAATATGGGATGCAGACTCTCATGCTGGGAAAAAATGACCAGTCCCTACATCCTGGAGATTTCTCCACCGTGTCCCACAAACCTTTTGGCCAATTGTCAGTTTTCAGCCTCTCTACCTTCCGCCTGGCAGAAAAACTGCAGGTTCCAGAGAAGAGGAATTTAGAGATAGCAACTGCTTTTTTCACCAAGACACGTCAATAATTATCGGCTTGCTTGTGTGCACTTCTAAAAGTAGGACTTGCTGCTATCTCCCCTCCCAGCTGTCCCTTCTATCCTCCTTCTGTGAGCCTAATCTTGTGCCACACTTGTCCCCCTGGTCCTCCTGCCACCTGCCCCACCCAGCCTTGGCTGTGGGGCCCTGGAAACCCCAGAGTTGGCAGCAGCCCTTGAGTGCTGGTGTGTCAGCCAGCCCAGCAGCTGGAGGATACATGCCCAGCACCCACCAAGGCCCTGGTACAGAATGAGGAACTGGGAGGGAAAATCAGCCAGGTGAGATTCAGCAGACAAAGGTGCTGTGCTGAGGAAAGAGACCAGCTGCCAAATGCCAAGCGGGGCACGAGCAACAACCCTGGAGAAAAGGTGTTGTTTGGCAGTAATGAGGAGGAAACTGTCTGAGCTCCTGCTGTGGAACTGTGGCAGTGGGGACCCCTTGGATGTTTAAGCCATGCTGAAGAGGAAGGAGCAAGGATGAGCAGAGGCAGTGAGAATGGGGACCAGTGAGAGAAGGCTGATGTTATTTGTTAGAACAAGTTGAGAGGGGACACAAAATACCTTTGCATTACTTCATGTAGAAAATTACTTAAGACCCCCCCACCCTTCATATCCACTAAGGAGAGGACATAGCTATGTTTCATCTGCAGGAAATTTAGGTTATGTTCTCTTAGCTATGAGGATAATTAACACATTTCCTTAAAGGTGTGGACTTTTCTTCATTAAGGATGATTTTGGGAGCAAAATGTTTGCCTGGATTTTCCAAGGCCCTGAGGATTATCTCCAGAGGTTGCTTCTAACCTTATGCTCCTATGACTTGCCTGAAGGACTTGAAGCAGCTTTAAAATAAAACCAAGGGGAAAAAAAAAAAGTGTTGAGGCTTCTGTCCTTTCCTACCTGAGGCACAGGTCTCTATGTACAGTAGCAAACTGTTTTCTGCTGGTTTGACTGTAACAGGTATTGGGTAATGTTGTCCCATTGTGCTGACGCATGAGCCAGGGTGTGCCCCCAGCCCCAGGGAGGTGTTGATGTAGCACAGTCACAGGATCCCAGAATATGCTGAGTTGGACAGGACCCCTCAGGATCATTGAGTCTGACTCCTTCTGGACCAGAAGCACAAACACAGGTGAAAACACAGACATTCCTGCAGTGGCTCAGGTTTGTTTCAGAGATGGCCTGCTTTCCCTGCTGAGGGCACGTGTTGGCCCTCCTGGCAGGGACAACAGGCCAGACCAGGAAAAGGTACAAGCAGCAAAGCCCTCACTGACTGAGAGCAGCAGGACTGCAGTGGGCAGGGACATATCAGGGAGAGGGAGCTTTGGGTGAGCATCTGCTTATCAGAAAACTGAGGCCCTGGTGAAAGATGCAGCCTGAAGCCTTTTTGGGTGTCCCCATCACTTTGCCAGGCAGGTGTCTGGGAGGGTGTCATAGGGCAGGAGGATCCAGACAGTCCACAACAGCAGCTGTGGGCAAAGCTTTGGTGCCTGAGCAAGAAAATGATGCCAGAGGACAAGAAGATAGATGCTCATGGCAGCACCAGCCTCCTCTCCTGCTGGCAAACAAGAGTGATGGCTGCCTTCTTGCCCTGCAATAGGGCCAGCAGTAACCTCACCAAACAAGGTCCCAGCACAGTCAGCCAGTAAGCTGTACCAGGCTTGGGCTCCCAGACAGAAAAAACAACCCCCTGCCAGTCGATGTTTACGTTAGAAGTTTATTTTACAGTTCATTTCACAATCCGTTTCTCTTCTCCCTTTGCTGTGAGGTGATTTATGGTGCTGCAGATCTTATCTGCCTGCCCTGCCCAGGGCACAGACCTGGAGAAAAACCTGCCAAGGGTCTGTCCTTGTCCTTGTTGCTCTTTCATCTACAACTGCCCTTACTTTTGAGTAAACCTAGAGCAGTTCCTTCCAAATAGTGATAAATAAGTCTCTTGCCCCCTTGTGCTGGTGTTGGTGTTTTGAGGGGCAGGCAGCTCAGGGTCTCTCAAGAGAACGAGCAAACAAACAAGGTGCCAAGGGCTACCCTGAACTTCCCTCTGCCTGACTCCTCTCCTGGTTCCACTGGTGGGGTGTTGAGGACTCCTGGCACGGTGTGGGAAGACCTGCAGACCCTGTGCCCCCGGGTGAGGAGATGCCTGATCCATGGCTGCTGGAGATGGCTGGTCCTTGCCCATCCTGTGACATAAGGGACTTTCAGGGACTGTTGGGATTAACTGGGGTTAGTTGCCTAATGGTACGTTTAAATGCTGAGTTTTATGCCTCCTTTCTTTTAGCGACATTCAGGGAGGTGGTTTAGCTTCACCAGTTTAATCAAGGCCTTTCCTCCAGAGCTGAACATGCAAAAATGATGCGCTGAATTTTACTGAGAAAATAAGAGATCTGATCAGAAGATCTGGTGAGAAATCCCTGAGTAATACTTGACCTTCCTTGCTGTCTGTGTGCTTTGAAGGATTTAGTGCTTCCTTGTGCAGAGCCAGGTGTTCCCCATGAATAACTGGACCCAACCTAAGAGCAGGAGGAAGTGTATTTAAAAAAACAGAGGTGTGGTAATGACACTATCAGGCTTTTCGTGTGTTGTGTAATCCGTGTGCGTGTGGCTCCCGAAGAGCCTGCTCCCCAGTCATGCCTAAATCACTCCATGCAAACAATGACAAAACCCTAATAAGTTGGCTGGCAAGAGGGGCTTGTTCCTTTTCCCCAAGAAGAAGGTGTTCACCTCACATAAATGTGAAGTTTTGTGGACTGAATGCTTGTGTGGCAGACATAGTGCCTTGTCAACATCGAAGCCAGAAGTTCTGAAAGGAGTTTTCTCTTACATTTTTCTTTGTCACCACTAATTCCACAATATCACCCTGGTGATAATGATGATGTATGCAGATGATAAGAAACAGAAGAGTTTCACATAGAGGGCACTAAGGACCTATGATTACCTAGATGAACAGCTAAGTAAGTGTCCCTCCATAAAATTTTGCAATTTGCACCTTTTGAATTGCACTTGTACCAAGTGCAAAGAGTTGAGTAACTTAATGTTAAGAGTATTAATAAATTGTTTTCATGTTCAACCTAATGCAAGCTAGAAGTCTAGAAAAAGGGAATTAGTTTGGCAGTACATGTGTTTGGGGTCTAGGTGACTGGTCCAAATTTAGTCCATTCTTATCATGGTAACAGTTCTTAAAGGCAATATAAAAATACCTGCTTTTTCCTCCTTTCCTACAAAAAGCACATATACTTTTATTTAACTGAGGAAAGATTCTTCCTTGTGTGTAATGATTCTCCAGACATTGGAGAATGATGTTGGAAATAGAGAAACAAAATTGTCAGGGAAGTACAAACTTCTCTGCTTTTGTGCACATGACTACATACTTGAAGGGAAGATCATTCCACCGTTCATTTCACCATTTTATATGTAAATAACACCCCAAACAATGAACTAAAGAATAATGAACTAACACTCTGGCTGTAGAAATTGTCCTTAGATTAGCTAGAATTCTACCTGATCAGCTCGAGTAAAGCTTAAACCATTTGCACCAGCACTGTGAAACTGAGATAGGTGCTGGGGGCTCTTTTCCTCTATTTGAAAGTGCACATTTTAGGAAAGGCAGCAAAGCTGGCACTGCTCGGCAGCCTTGTGTGGAGACATTCTTAAAAGCTTGTAAGGAAGTCAAAGGTAGAACTGAAAAGCTGAGGGATGGCAGCAAGGGCAGGGATGATTTCTGCAGGATGATCAGGAGGTGCATTTCGTAAGAGAGAAACCTTCTCTCTGGATAGTTTTTCATAGCTAGCAACCATGCATTGCAGTTTCTGTCTTGCAACACAAATTGTCTGTAGAGATTGTGTCTCCTTACCTGACCTGCATGCTCTGAAAGAGGGGCATGAAGCCTTGGGGGAAAAACACAGCCCTGGGGTGTACTGTGGACCCCAAATAACCTCTCAAGCCTGGTGTAAACTCTGCCCAAGAGGCATTTGCAGTAAACAGGCTTCCTCCTTGCAAGCCTGCCTTAACATAGAGCAAAAGTGGAGAGGTTGTCCCCTTCACCTCCTGCCAACCTCTCTGGCCAGACCAAACTCAAAACCCCAAGGGAAAAGATTCAACTGGTGTGTTGCAACATCCTTCCTCTGTTTTTGCCAATCCTGTTTCTCAGTCTGTTGGCCAAGGTCCAGTATAATATCCCAAGGACACCCCAGTTCCATGGGGGGAAAAGGAGAGATGCAAACAATTTTCAAAACACTTGTTTACATTATTTTGTAATTTCTTGGGAATCCTAAATTAAATACAACCACCCATGAAATGAAAATAACCCAAGGGAAATTGTTAGTAAAGGGCTTGCTAATATATCCAATGAGGACTACAATATGGTAAACATGCTGCTACTAAAAGGAACAGGGTTATGGCTGGCAAAGTCTGGGTTTCTCTGGTTTGTAAGTTTTAGTTTAGTGCACATTGAGGGTATCCACTTCCAGTTCCTGAACAGTTCGACTCCAGAAACTCTGCTTCTTGCAGTAGACTCTGTAGGTTTGGGTCTCCACAGTTCTTTTCTACAAAAATCCTGGCAGTTCATGAGGAATGGTTTTCTAGCACTTTATTCCATCAGATCTCTTGAGAACATAGTTAAGGCAAACCTACGATATGTTTTCAGAGCAGTTTGCACTTAGCAGTACAATATATGTAATACTTACACAGGCAAACCTTCCCCTAAAAATACATGCTGGACAAAGGGCATAAGCACAAGGCTCCCCCAGCCTTGCCACTGGAGGGAACGCAGTGGGACAGGGACAGGGCTCCAGCAGCTGCATCTGGGGAAGGACAGCTTCATGTGAGACTCCAGCTCAGGGTTCTGCCATGGAGCAAGCTGTGAGGGCTGTGGACCATGGGCATACAGGCCACATGTAAAGGAGCAAACTGCTGGCATTAAAAGAGTTCCTGCTCTTTATTTGGCATCCAGAAATAGCCTATGGTACTGGGAAGGGATGGATCAGGGATCTGTGGAGCGCTACCTTTTCATGCTGATTGAAGGGGACTGCATTAATAGGGCTGCTGAATGTTGATAAGGGCTGCTACAGTGAGAGGAGCCAACTGATATGATAAGACATGTATTTTTGTGTCATGTTTCAAGCCATTTAATAGAATTGGGTGGGGGTGGGGTGAACAGGAGTCAAAGTTGGGTTCAAAGATGTCCTTTATGTTAGAGAAACCTACTTGAGCATGCTTTCCTGCAGTTTAAATGAAAAAGTGAGTTAAATTAGTTCTGATAAAGCACTAACTGCATGGATTATTGTTCACAGGCAGGAAAAGTACAAATTTTTACCACATCTCTGTCCATGCACCCTTTTGGGTTTGGGGTGGATTTTTTATCATCCCCCACAGGACAGTACTTGAGGCCTTCCCAAATAATAGCATCAATTGTAAAAAACTGAATATGAGGATTCTATATTACCTCTAGCCCAGAGACAAGGATGCCAAACTTGCTTTCATTGTGGATGATTTGAATAATCTTTTATTGAGTCTGTGAAAGGCTATTGAACCGACTCAGACATGTTTTCTGTCTTTCAAAGACCCAAGGTGTTTGTTTTAATCCAGTCCCTCCTCTTTCCCTCTGAGCACAGAAAGCCTGTAATTACAGCCAGTTTTCAAGGATGGCAGCTTTTGCTGACAGCCAGGACTTGTTGGGGCACAGAGTGGAGGAGCCGGATTGCACTTGGACCAGAATGAAAGCTATTTCATATGGTGCCACTCAATCCCCCAGGGTTGGGACCTCCCCTCATTCCTGAATGTGCAGTCTTGGAAGACAGGATTTGGCCTTGGAGCAGGCATGTTTCCATGCCCATGATTCCAGCTCCTCACAGCTGCTCCTCTGCTGTGGGGAAAAGACACCCAGTGAATCCATATGCACTTCTATGTCCTCTGCCAGCACCTCTAACTCCTCTGGTCATGTCTTCCTGTGCAAACCAGGAAAGGGTAACATCTGCATGAAAACTCCCTGGAACTGGGTGATTACAGAGATCGTCAGTCCTGCCATGCTTGACCAAAACCAGGCAATGTTTTCAAAAGCTGCTGTACAGGGAGTTCCTGACCATTTGCTTGTGTAGAAAACCAAGCTTGAACAAATCTTGAACAGGCCTGAGTGCCTTTGGAGAAGGTGAGATTTCTTCCTTTGTCTTCTGTTGCCTGGAGCCCTTAGGAGTGCAGTCTGGGTCTTTCCAAGACCTTTTCCAAGCCCCTACCTCAAAGCCTTACCTGAAGCACTTGAATGTGCTGGCAGCTGGTGTTTTTCCATCAAGAGGCTGTGGTAGTGTGAGCATGTGGCAACCCCGGTGAGGAGCACAAAAAGGGCATTGCCAGATGGAAAGGGAAGGGCACCATCTATGAGCTCTGGTCTTCTCAGTGAAACTCAGGACCCCCCATTAGAGGATGGTGACCTGCTCCTGAAACTTTACAGTGGTGAAGCAGCTCCCTTTGTAGGGCTCACCACCCTGCTCTGATGTATCTCAACCTACATTCAAACCTACGTGTCCTGGTGGGTGCTTCATGGTGTCACATTTGTCTCTGGATGAGATCTGTCTGTCACTGCAGACAGCTCTGCCCTTTCAGCCTGCAGTAGAGATATTTACATGATTATTACAACAATGCAGTATGCTCGTGGAGGCAAGGCAATTCCTCCTTGCAGAGGCAGTTCTGAGTCCTTCTGGCAGCTTTCTGTCTTGGCTCACAGAGTCATTAATGCTGTTAATGGTTGTACAATTACTGTACCCATTCCTAATATCAGTTGACTTTGGCCTTGAGAGACGCTGCTACCCTTTACACTTTAGCATTTTACAAAGACTTTAAATGCTGGCAGATAGAGCTGGGCATGAACTAATCTGGGCAGCAAGTTACAGGTTGCTTCACTTAAGCTTTTCCACGTGTTGACTTCAGGATCATAGTTACTGTATGACTCCACTGATATAAATATGAGAGTTCATTTTTCCCCCAGCACTTGTGACTGAGCTTGAAATATTAGTTCCTCTGAAAGCCAGTGTGTTTTAGCATTTGTTAAAGTGAACCTTTCTTTCCAGGCAAGTGGAGTACTGGGCTAAGACTGAACTTTAATCCTTCAATTTGCAGCCACTCCTCACCCTTGCCATGAGGTTGAGGTGACACAAGGCACAGATCATTTCCTTCAAATAAAAACCAAAATGTTCTTCTAGGAAGGGCTGAAATATCCATAGCCTGAAAGCTCCTTCAGGAGTATAATTTATGGTGTGTGTTTCGTGGTGGGGGTGCCACAAAATCACAGAATCACTAGGTTGGAAGAGACCTCCAAGATAATTGAATCCAACCCAGCCCTAACCTCAACTAAACCATGGCCCCAAATGCCACATCCAGTCTTTCCTTAAACACATCCAGAAATGGTGACCACCTCCTCCCTGGGCAGCCCATTCCAATACTTTATCACCCTTCCTGTAAAAAACTTTTTCCTAATGTCTGAGCTATTTCCCTTGGCACAGCTTAAGACTGTGTCCTCTCATTCTGTCAGTTGTTGTCTGGAGAAAAAGACCAACCCCACCTGACTCCAGCCACCTTTCAGGGAGTTGTAGAGAGTGATAAGATCACCTCTGAGTCTCCTTTTCTCCAGGCTAAACAACCCCAGCTCTCTCACCCATTCCTCACAGGGTTTGTGTTCCAGGCCCCTCTCCAGCCTCGTTGCCCTCTCTGGATGTGCTCAAGTGCCTCAATGTCCTTCCTAAACTGAGGGGCCAGAGCTGGACACAGCACTCAATGTCCTTCCTAAACTGAGGGGCCAGAGCTGGACACAGCACTCAATGTCCTTCCTGAACTGAGGGGACACAGCTGGACACAGCACTTGAGTCGTGGCCTCACCAGTGCTGAGTACAGGGGAAGAATGACCTCCCTGCTCCTGCTGGACACATTATTCCTGATACAGATAGATGCATTCCATACATTTTTATCTGCACAACGTGTATGTTTCTTCCTATGATCTTTCACCCAGAATTGTTTTTTAATGTTACAACTGAAAAAGTTAATTTAGTTATTGTGGTGCCTGTAAGAAACTCCAGGCTCCTCTGAAGTCCTCTTACAATGCAAACTGTTTCACAATGTATGAAGAGGTAATTTACATGGAGAATCAATATGCTAATTATTGTGTCAACACTTATTGTTTTGGCGTGTTTCTTGCTCCTTGTCCCAGGGTATACAACCACGTATGGCCCCAATTCCTCTGCGAGATGTAAGATGTGCTCGGCTCTGCAACAGTCACAGGACTTGTTAAAAGAGATGCAAACCAAAGAAGACTGGCACAGCTTGTACTGTCTTATCCAGTCTAGCTTCATTCTGTCAGGGAACATCAATTAAATCAGATGAAGAAATTAGGGAGCTTTTGTCTAGCTGGTGAGTTAAATAAATATTGATTAAAATAAAATGATTGCTAAGCAGATGAGTCAAAATAACCACCATACCAATTCATCTGTTTATATAAAGCCAAGTGGTGTGGGAATACAAGTGTCAAATATAGGCCCAGAGATGTTCTCCTTCTTCATTTTATTTATTTCAAAGATGGTTGTGCTCTGAGTCAGGGACCAGGAATAGTTGTGCCAGGCGCTGCCTCAGAACAAAAGGATGAACTTTGCCTCTTGGCTTCGTGGGCAGCCTGGCAGCTCTTTGGGACACTGGGGCCACACACATGGGAGGAGCGTGAGAAACCGGCGGACAGTGCAGCTTTTAACGCCCGGCTCCCAGCAGGAGATGGTCCAAGCACAGGGCACACACAGCCCAGGGCTGCAGAGCTTTGGGCCTCTAAGTTTCTGACAGGTAACACTGGGACGGGGCTGTGAGCCACCAAGGACAACAGCCAAAATTGTCCTGGGAGCTTGGAAAAAGGCACCAGAAAACACCACGTCTCTCTGCTGGTCCTGTTAGTTCCTAAGTGCTCCACAGTAACTAATGACTGTGGAGCAATGACTGAGCTATTATAGTGCAAACCTGGATTACACTTCCAGTCCTAAAGTGCTTGCTTTAGGGGCTGTGTATACGTGTGGGGCATGGGGAAGGCTGGTGGAGAGGTCCCGTGGATTGGGATAAGCAGTCCTAAGAGAAGAATGTGGCTCTTCTCACATTTACTGTCCCTGGATGCAAGAAAAAGCAGTGCAGGCAAAAGGGACAGGTGTGCACCTGAGAGCTCCCTGTTGTCCAGGTGTTCACAAAGAGAGCAGCTCGACTTCCTGTATTTCTCCAAATGTCCACTGCAAATTTTCTGGCAGATCACTTTGAGTGTCCTGTTGCTTCCCCCTCACCTGAGAAAAAGGCTGCTGGATTGTTGTTTTGCCAGCCAGTGGCTAAGTTACTGAACCAGTAGCACACAATCAAGTCTGACACCCCACTTGACCCATGTTTCTTTACCAAACCCTGTTACTCACCTCACAAGGAACAGAATGTCTCTTGCACCCACCCTGCATGTGTCTTCTTTGGGACACATGGATTTGTTGTTTGTCCCAGGCTTGGCGGGGGCAGGCCAGGGGCTGGTGGTGGGTGATGCTGAGTCAGTGTTGCAGCTTGTCCATGCTTACTCCCCACCTCCAGCATGAGGAAAATAGTTATTTACTCTCTCTCTACTGCAAAGATTTAAAAAAGGAGCAGAGAAGGGTTTATAATATATTTATATTTACTAACAAATTTCTGAGTCTCTGTGATCAAGAGCTAGGAGAAAAATATTTGTAAATGATGTTACTCCCCACCTTAGGCAACCATCAGAGCTTCCTTTCCAAAAGTAGTTCTAGTTTTACTTTATCAAGGATTCCATGTGCTTTCTGGGTCTAATGACAAGCCTTTTAGTTTGAACAAGCACACCTTTGGGTGGGTTTTCTCCCAAAAGCTGAGAGATGATACACATGCAGGGTGAAGCTAACCTAGAGATGACCTGCCCTGCTGCTGGCTAATCTCTCTCTCTCTCTCTTTTTTTTTTTTTTTTTCCTTGGTTCTGATTTGTTTTGGGTTTGTTTTACTGGAAAATTTCTGGACTACATTTGTTAGGCTCATGTTCTAACACTTCATATTTTTGCTCTACATATCAGCTTTTAATTTTCAAATTGCCAGCTACTATCAGGTGACTGAGGTTAACAGAGGTCTCTTTGTTTAGCTGTAACTTAGGAAGCAGAGGAAGAGTAGAGACTATTGAGAAGTCCCACTCGAAATTTGGCAGGGTGCTTTTGCTCCTTTACCTGCTGTAATTAAGCTGGCCCCCCACAGCCTCTGGAGAGCGGCTCTGCCAGCGGGACACCTCTGCCAGCCGCTCTCACAGGTGAGCACAAAGGCTCCCGGAGCAGAAATGCCTTCGGGCCCCCGGCATGTCAATAGGTCTGCTCAGCTATGCCGAGCTTAGTCATGCATTTTAAGTTTCTTCCTGAACCGGGGTCTTAATTCTTGTGCCATTTTACTGGAACAAAGAGGTCAGATTATTTATAGGTCGGTCGCCTTTGTGTGCATGAAGCCAGCAATGCCTTTGGTGCTCCAATTTCTGGGGCTCTTTTACCCTCCGGCTCTTAAGTCTCAGCTATCCTCTCCTAATGCAATAACAGTAATTATCCTATCGCCGGCCACCGCGGCACCCTGCATTAGTGCCTGCCTTACCTTGTGCACGGTGAGGCTGGCAGCCAGGTAAAACCCCTGTAATTTAGAGCTCATCAGAGAAGCCAGCCAGCCCACGGTCTTCCTGTTTTGCAAAGAGACAGACTTATCACCTAGACACTGCTGCGATGGGTGCCCTGGAAAGGCAGGAAGATAAAAGCAGTGCACATGTAAGCTCTGGCCCCATGTCTGTTTGTGTTGTCTGTTGTTTCATCCAGGCATGTAGTCAAGCAAAATCATCATGGCTCAATGCAACCAGGAGACAATATTGATGTGTTTTTGCTTCCCAGTAGACCCATGACATTTCACAATGTAATTGCTGCTTCGCATCCGCCTGCTGAGTGTGGAAGAGAGATGTGGAGCTGGCCATGTCAGGATGTCTCTGCTAAGACTTGGATTCAGATGGGAACATCTCAGATGTTTTATGTGACTGGTGTCCTACAGAACCCTATAGGGTGTGCTGTAGGCTGCATGGACTGACTTCACTTCTTCAGTTCTTGTACGGTTTGATGACCAAAGGACTGGAGCACCTCTCCCATGGAGACAGGCTGAGAGAGCTGGGGCACAGAAGGCCCTGGGGAGACCTTACAGGAGCTTCCAGTGCCTAAAAAGGGCTACAAGAGATCTGGAGAGGGACTTTTTCAAGGGTATGAAGTGAAAGGACAAGGGAGAATGTCTTTGAACTGAAAGAGGACAGGATTAGATTAGATATCAGGAAGAAATTCTTCTCTATGAGGATGGTGAGACACTGGAACAGGTTGCCCAGAGAAGTTGTGGAAACCCTATCCCTGGAAATGTTCAAGGACAGTCTGGATGAGGCTATGAGCAATCAGGTCTAGTGGAAAGTGTCCCTGGCAATGGAAGGAGGTTGGAACCAAATGATCTCTAAGGTCCCTTCTAGCCCACACCATTCTATGATTCTATGAAATTCTTCATGATAGCACTTGTGATATGTCTGCTCTTGTGAGGAGAAGATCTTTTCTTTAACTGCTAGGCTAACACATCCAGCAGAATTAGGATGACAGCAGTATATGATGAGGATAGATGAAATTAGGAGCAGATCTTGAAAGAATCACTGTTGACACTTATCCCAACCTCATGCAGGCAAGGACAGACAGTCCTTTGTGCAGAGGGTGCAATCACACACACATCTGCACTGGAGAGAACAGTCAAGCAAAACCTTCTCCAATACCCTTTGAACTTGGCCTGCTGCTGTTTTTCAGGTAGTGAGGGACATTTTCTGATGTTACTTTGAACACCTCAGGATGACAAGCACAAATTTACTAGCAAAGAAGTTTCTGGCAATGTTTTGTTGAGTAGCTTTTGCACTTCTCATGGTCCTATAGCCTCTGAAACTCAGCAGGAGCAAAGCTGCAGGGTCACAAGTACACTTTCTCTTCACTCCTTCAGCTGCTGTTCATGATTTTGGCTGACATAAAAACTCTTTTGAAAATTATTCCTATCTTTGTTTAGTGTTTTGGCAATCTGAGGAGACTCCATCACTCAATGATGCTTCAAGCTAACAATGGTAAGGCCCAGATATCCTTGGATTTGACAACCAACAAACATCTTCATCAGTGAAGTCATACAAGACAAAGTTGTTTTGATGTGCAATTAAGTTACTAGAGATCTAGTCACAGAGCAGAGCTTTGAACTAAGCAGCTCTCCCTGTTTGAAGCAAATGGGGAGAATAAACACAAAAACGTGTGTGTCTGAGGCTCGGTTTGCCAGCGGGCAAGCTGACAAGTGGGGCAACGTTCCTCAGCAAAGCTAACTCGAGTGAAAAAGGGGAGGCTTCTGTGCAGGGGAGGCACAGACAGAGGTGTGGAGGTGAGGCAGGCATCCTGCACCCTGCCTGCTCGTTCCACAAGACTGGGATGCTCAGTTCTCTGGCGAATCCTGGACAGCCTTGCAGAAAGAGGACTTTATCATTTAGAGGCCAAAAAATGCTAGTGTAAGCATCAGAAACAAACCTGAACTGAAACTTGGAAAGCATTCTAGAAAAAAAATGGGAAAAACTTCTTCAATGTAAGACAGGAAGAGAAGCAAAGTCAGACTTTTGTGCAGTAAATGAGATTAAAGATAATTTAGGCATGGCCTGCAATCAAAGGAGTATTTTACCTCTGCTCTGGTTTAAGGGAGACAAATCCTAGGGGTAAAAGAAGGCTGGTTAATGGGAACAGGGATATGGAAATAGCATTGTTACTGTGCTCAAAGAGCAGGCGGCGTTCCTCTCGGGGAGGCAGGTCACGCCTGTCCAGGAGTTCTGGAAAGACTAGCATGAGAGGTGGCACGTCTACTAGCAACTGTTTTTACACATCTGCCAAGTCCAAGAGGGACCCCGTGACTGCAGGATATCCATTACAATGTGTTCAGTTGTGCAGGGTTAAAAAATAATCCAGCCAACCATCGGCGTCCTTGTAACTCTGACCTCACCGGTATGTGGGGCTCTGGAACATGCCTTGAAGGTTAATTAAAAATGCAAAGACACATCAAAAATGGGATGAAATGCAACTAAAGGCACATCCTGCCAGACTAACCCGATGGCTCTCTTTGATAAAACAATTATTTTTCCAGACAGGTGATATCTGCCAGATTTCCTTTATCTAGACTACTTTAATGTATTTGCTATGATGTCAAGTGAGAAACCACTGATGTTGCTGGAGACAAAATACATTATTAGAGAAACTGTGTTGTTGGTAAGAGGAGGAGACAATGAGTGCTGAGGCTGGAGATCTCAGGTCAGGGGGTGTTATCTGTGAGAGTTCTTCAAACAGGAGTTTTGGGACCAATTTTGTTTCGCCGTTTGCGTTCACGGCACGCTCCTGGCCCACGTGAGCACTGTGCTGATGAAATGTGCTGCACAAAGCCATTAGGCACTGCTGGCATGGGGGTGGTTTGCAGGCCAGGCAGGATGAGCAGGGCACCTGGGGAATGGCTGTAATAAAAGGAGGGTGACATTCAAGTAAAAGACAAAGAGTCATGCAGGTGAAAACTGATGTCAGAGGTGGCTTTTGCTATTAACAGAGAGCGAATCACTTGGGAAAAGAACTGAGGACACAGAAAAATCAGCATTAGATGCTCACAGGAGGATTGCGTGCTGCCACCTCAATTCTGATGTTGCACCTATTTCCAACAAAGAAGAGGATGTATTAGTGCCCAGATCAACTCTCCTCCCTTCCTATCCATCTTTTTGGGAAAGATGTAACAGCAGAGCAGCAGAGGAGACCTGCAAGGGAGACCAGGAGACCAGTGGCCCTCTTTCCCAGGAGGCCATGGGAAGCTACTGGAGCACAAGCATGTGGTGATGGGTATGGAGTGTGATGAAACAGACACCCTCCTGTTGTCACAAGTATCCAAGTGCTCCCTGCTCCAGCCTAAGGCCAGCCCCCAACTGTTGCCAGCTACTAGCATAGCCATATCTATTTTCTTTGGATTAGGGTCAAAAGCAGCCCCTGGAACAAGAAGCATAAGTGGGGATAGGGTGGGGGATGGAGAAAAGCTCAGTGGTGCCTCCCAGAGCTTTGGTACCAAAAGAATCTGGAACCACTCCCTGTCCTGGAAGCTGCCAGCTCTTCCCCCCCCCAGTCCCTGGCAGCTGAGCTGTAGCATCAGGGGTCTGACTCCAACAGTGGCATTCTGTGAGGAGCAGTTGCAGTGGTGTGCAATTGCATTTGTTTTAATGTTTTTCCTTAAAGCTTGGAAAAGCAATGAAAAAATGAATAAAAACAACTGCTTGTCTGCATGATTCATAGCCAAAGCAACCAACTATGTCTTGCTCTGCCTAGCAATTACCAGTTTTCATACATGGGTTGTGGAGAAGGGAATTTGCAGGAGGGCTCCAGGTGAAGCCCAACCAAACAGGTATGAGCAGAACCTGACCCTCTGGCTATGCTTCAGGCCAGTCAGATATGGAGCAACCTGGAAGCTACATTGCTGCCTTTGCTGGAGATGCACTGGGAGAGGGGCTATTGTAGTGAGCTGTCATACACGGCCCAGCAAGTGGCCAAAAATTGGTTTCCAGTCCAGGTTTGTTGCCTGGATACTCAGGTCAGCAAGGGGAGCAAGAAGTGCTCAGGGCTGCAGGGCCTTTCACACAGGGACTGTAAGGTTACATTCCAGAATTTCTTCAGCTCCTCTAGGAGCTAACGTTGTCTCCATCACTGCTGTCTTTCAAAAGAGAGAGGTGAGAAGGAAAGGCAAGAATGTGAGAGAAGAGTAAGTGAGACAGAGAAGAGCTGGGTGCTCATGCAAAACTGCAAGAACTAAAAGTGGCGGCTCTCGGTGCTTGTGTAAGACCCACACGGCATTTGCAGCCTCGGTGAAGCAGTCAGGCAAGCTCCAGCTCCTCTCGTGAGAACTGTGGGGAGCAGAGCGGGACTCTCCCACCAGGGAGCCCTGGCAGGCTCTTGATTAACATGTTGGTGTTGAGAAGCTAAGTCAAGTACAATTATTAAACTGATTATTCATATTCCATTCTGTTCGCTGTGGGAAGATACTCCTTTTGGGGTTATGTTTATGGGCCATACAGATTGTCGGAGTGAATCTAATTAGCAAGAGAAATCCAAATGGAACAATGACTGGTAATTGTTAATGACGCAAGTGTATGTTATACCAGCTCAAATGATGTCTTGGGCTGCCAGCAGCACTGAAAGGCAAAAGAACATTTACAGTTGTGCATAAAACACTACAAGTCCTTACCTTGCTGCTCTCAGGTGTGGTTGAGGCGAGCTTCCACCTGTACAACAGCAGTGACTTGTGAAATGCTTCCTGGTCACCACCAAAATAAAATGCTGCAAGAAATTAATGACCTGCAGAGCTTTGGTAGAAGAGGTGGTCTGTTTCTGGGCTGAAAGCGATGTCTTGCTTTGCTTTCACCGGCGCAAACCTCAGCTGCCCACAGAGCTGATTTTAAAAAACAGGACCCTTTTTACTTGCACAATCTCTGGATTGTGAATCCAGCCCAGGGGTCGGAGCATCCTGGGCCGCCAGCTGTTGGTGCTGCTCTTGGCATGCCTCTCCAGCTCCACCAAGCAAATGTGGGGTGGGCCGCCATCCAAATATTTTGGATTCAGTTTGGATCGTGAATTATGCAATACATACAGGCACACACACAAAACCTATTTTGTTGTTTCTGCCAAAACAGGTGGCAGAAACAACAGGAGGTGGGCACGTAGACCTTTCCAGCTGTACAGTGATCTGTGCATCTGAATTTGTTGAAATGATCCAGTCCAGGGCCTGCATTTTGGTTAGCAGCCCCAAAACCAGAGTGCTGGTTACTGGCACTCTCACTCTGTGGAAACTGCAGTGCTTAAGCAGCCAGTGGAGCTGGGACAACTTGTAGCAGTTGTGGATTTTGTCCAACATTGAGCCTCTCACAGGAGATGGCCCTGATCCCATGCCTTGCTTCTCTTTCTAGCCTTGAAAATGTTTCAGATGGGTCTTCAGTTCAGGACGTACTTATTCTTCTGTGTTTTTTGGATAGGATGTGTTTGTAAAAAGTAAACTGTACAGAAATATTGTGAAGGATGGTTTAAGATGCAACATTTTGGTTTTCAGAAGTTAAACACAAGTCAGATGTCTTTTTGGCAATACTGTAAGTGTGCATGTGATGGGAAGCCTGGACAGTTGAAACACTTCTTACTTATTCATCCTTCCAAATGTGTGTGGGCAAGACAACATGGTACAGAAAAAAATGCAGAAAAATCTCCCTTGCAGTATTTATTTACATTTTCTGTGTCACGAAAGATGGGAGAAATAACAGACCAGGGTAGGAAGGAAAGTATAAGGGATAACATGAGTGATAGTTGTAAGACCAGAGCATTGGCTAAGGCTTCTATGTCCTCGACCAGAATGTGCAAGCTGGCTGATAAATATCCTTTCATTCATATGGTGTTGGAGATGAAGTAGGACATTCAGCTAAAATGAAAATATTTTAGTTACAAGAGAAAAAAGGTTTATATTAACAGTTGCAGGACTTGAATAAAAACAAACAAATGGGCTGGAAAATCTAATTCAGATACTTTTGTTTTAAATAGCACTGAAGAGAGATCTGACATGGTTGGTATCTTATAAAAACCCTCAAAATTTCAACAACACTTTTTTTTATAAAAGTTTGGCAAAATTGTTAAAAACACAGAGAAAAGAAACCTTTCTTCTGTGTAGTCCTCTTCTTAATGCAGATTTGAGTTATCATAATGAGTCCACTGAATGGCACTCAGTTTTGCCATGCACATGTGAGACGGAAAATTAAAAACCTGTGAAAGTACACAGTACATTTAATATATTTTAAGGATTTTTGTTTGAGGTATTTTTCCCCAATGACTTAGCATAGAAGTTTTTCAATGTAACTAAAGTCATACTTAGAAATATATTTTCCACAGCTAAGAATATTATCACTTCAATTTTGCCTTAAAAATAATGATGAGATTTGACCTTTTCTATGCTTTTATTTCTTCAGGATTATAAACAGTGATTCTTAAATTTCTCTTTGCTATTGAGATGTGTCAAGGAATTTCAAAGGCAAACAAAATTTTGCCATTGAAAGCAAAGTTCTTACACTGTCAGGCAACCCTTGTTTTAGACATTAATACTGATTTTTTATTGTGCAAATTATTTGAGTAAGAGAAAGCATAAAAAACCCCAACTCAGTTATATTCAAACTCAATTGCACAAGGCACCGTGGAGCCTGAACTAGTGTAAAAGCTGGTCCAGTTACAAGCAGGGGGTTGTACCACAGGAGGGCTCCAGAGGTCCCTTCCAACCCAAATTTTTCTATGTTACGAAAATAAAATATTTTTACTTCATAATTTCTTATAGTATACTTTTTCTAGACTTATGTGAATCTAGACTTCTTCCAGATTTGAACACTTTTCTCAAAGAAGCAAAACTAGACTTAGAATTCATTTATCTTTTCATTATTATCAGTTACAATAAATAAATCTGTTGCCTTCAACTGGAGGTCTAGAAAATAATTAGAAATTACAGCAAGACCTCTTGGTATCACTTTAAGAAGACTGAACAAATGCTCAAGAGGAATCTTCACAAGCCGTTTTGCTAATTCACTTACTGTGAAAGAAGGCATAACAGAACCAGCAAGACATCTTGGATCATATTATAACCAAGCTTTATTCTGTAACAGCTTCAATACACCAACAGAAACCTTAAGTCTTTATTGCCCAAAACCACTGCACTGTAGCTAACTGAAATTGCCTGGTATGTTAAACATACTTGCACGGCGAAATCTCTGTAATGTGAGTTTCTCACTTGATATTATCAGTCGACGGAACATTTAAGAATACAAAAGGAGGAGAAGTGTGGCACAGCAGGTTGAGGTGATCTCCCCAGTACAGAACTGGGCTCTCCCTTTTGCCCATACTCAGGGAAAACACCATTCCATATATACAGTCCCCAGAGGAGTCAAGAAGGACACAGGTCTTATTTATCCTAGAATCCATGAACCTGCATAAGTGGAAATAGTTTATTTTGTTAAGCCATAGATCAATCTTCCAAGCCTATTTCCATTAGCATGGCTCCTGTGGGTTTTCAGGGGCTAGAATTATCCCACCTGTGACCTAGAGTGACTGTTTCTGTGTCTCAGGCACAAAGAGAAGTTATCAGAAGATGAAAGGACGAAGATTGCAATAACCTTTGATTAAATGGCCTCATCACTTTTATTTTGAATGTACATTCAACACTATCCCAAGATGTCATCCAGTGTCAGTGTCCGCCACTCCTTTTGGTCCACATGACTTCTCCATTCATTTGCTCTCCTATGGGTTGAGGTTCTGTCTTGTCTACAAATACAGAACCAGAGGAGGAGAAAAAACAGCAGCTATCCAGACAAGATAGGAGTAGTTGTGTTCCCAGCCTGTGAACCTGGAAACCTGAGAGAGATTTGTACCAGACCAGGATGAGGTTTACAGCACCTAAATTCCCCTTAAGTCCCAACACCTAATATTTACTGTTAGACATTTGTTCATCTCCTGAAAAACATTGGTTAAAAAACCCCACACCAATACTTTTTAACTTCATCTCCCTAATCTCTAATTATAAAATGTGATTATCAAAGAACAAAGAATTAGCCCTACTGTCTTTATGATGTACCATTTACATAGTACCCTATCCTCCCAGTACAGGTTCGTAATTTTTAAAGGGCACTAAAATATGATAATAACAAGTATTATGCTTGCTGATGTATTATGAAATGTATCCCATTAGTCACTTTATATCTGAAAGGCAGAAAAAATTTCAACCTAGCAACAGAAAGGCTTTTAGGATTAAAAAAATATTTGGCAGGCAGTAGGCGTGTTAAACCGTGCCAGGAGGAACCCAATTGGAGGCTTCTAGAGACAACAGGAGCATAAATAAGTTGCCATCCATGTCACCCACCACAGAGCTGGAAGAAAACTCAAAGCTTTGTAACCTGAAGGAGCAAAAGACAAGTGAAAGACAGCCTGGTGGCAGCTGTGGCCTGGCTCTGGGATCCTTGGGAGGAACTACTGCCCTCCAAAGCCACAGAGAGAAACATGGCAGCAGATATTCCAGGTCTCCTGAGCCCCACTGTGCCATGCTCCTGCTTGTCATGTGGGCCACAACAAAGATACCTCACTTCCTTAGCTTACAAGAACTGATCCACTACCAAAAATGCTCAGTTAATGATGGTGCTGATGAGACAGATTGAGAGATTCTTGCCAACACTTCTTTTTCCCCTCCTACATAGGAAAATAGCTAGAGCAAGATATTTTACTGGAAAGCAGAGCAAGCAGAACACTTCAATTTTGGACACAAAGCAAGCCAGGCAAAGGGCAAGAATTTTTGCTGCTGTTTATTTGTATCAGTAACTACCTAGAAAAGTTTGTGGGGTTTTGTTTGTTTGTTTGTTTTGTTGTTGTTTTTGGTTTTGTTTTGTTTTTGCTGTGATCTCTAACATATTCTGGAACAGAAATGTCCTTGATTGGCCAGGCAAAGGCTTTTCCCACGAGAAATGTGTTTTAATCACACCACAATTTTCATTCAATTCTTTTTGTTCGGACAAGGATCTCTTTCAGCAGAAGAGGAGCACACAGCCAGCGAGACTCCCTGTATAGCTCAAGACTGACCTGCTAAAGAGAAATAGGCAGCAATACTTCATTTCCCAGCTGTATCCAAGCTCAGGACAAGGCAGTTCAGAAGGCAGACAGGGAACTTCTACAGGCTTTATTGAAGATGAGAACAATCCCCCTGCCTCAGCAGGACACATACCTCAGCCACACAGTGCTACATTCCCTAAAGCCATCTTAAAATGAGACTGAAAATTTGCTTTTTCCACTTTTGAAGGGACACTGCTTCCATGTCTGAACACAGCAAGTAAAATGAGCAAAATGAGTATCAACTGGAAGGATATCAACCTATTGGAGAGTGTCCAGAGGAGGACCATGAAGATAATTAGAGGGATGGAGCACCTCTCCTATGAGAAAAGGCTAGAAGAATGGGGATTTTTCAGCCTGGAAAAGAGAAGGCTTTGGGATGACCTATTTATGACCTTCCATCACCTGAAAGGAGCCTACAGGAAAGATGGAGAGAGACCATTTACTAGAGAATGTAGTGACAGGATAAGGGGGAATGGCTTTAAACTGAAGACAATAAATTTAGGTTAGATATTAGGAAGAAATTCTTTATTGTGGGTGTAGTGAGACGCTGGAAAAGGTTGCCCAGAGAAGCTGTGGATGCCCCATTCCTCAAAACATACAAGGGTAGGTTGAAGGGGGCTGGGAGCAATTTGGTCTTGTGGAAGGTGCCCCCGCCCACAGCAGAGGGGTTGGAACTAAATGATCTTTGAGGTCCCAACCCAAACCAATCTGTGCATCTATGACTCTATTGAATGAGCCTAATGAATACATTACCCCTCAATCCTGGAGAGAGCTGGCCTATTCACAAGACACTCTTTCTGCTGCACACTGCATGCCAGCAGAGGAAGGAGGCCTGAGAAAGGACCTGAAAAAAAATGTTCCTGCTCTCAGTGGGAGAGGAAGGTGTTTGGCTTTTTTCACTGGCCACGAGTGATAGTATTTGTGCCAAACCTTTGGAAAAGGCTCTATGTTGCACAGGAGGGCACCAAGGTCACTCTGAACTGAGTGTTTATCAACACTGACAAAAAAGCACGGTCTGTGCCTCTTGCAACCTAGCTCCCAAATGCTGAGCACACTGACCCAGTGGCACCCCCATGGAGGATGTCAGTGAGCAAAACAGTGCAGGGCAGGGTTATCTGAGAAGCCTTCAGATGCTTCCTTTCTTATTCCCACTTGCTAGAGAGGTGCTGGGACTGATAAACCTCTGCCTGGAGTGAAACCCTTCCCACCCTTTATGTTAAACAGAACCCACTTTACTCTCGTTTAGAGACAAGTCGTAAGCAGTAATTTGAGGATGCGTAAAATGGCTGGGCACTTCCCTTCTGTTCAGCCCAGTCTTTGTGTTCCCTATCATGAATTAGGTAGGGCAAACATAGCCAGACAAAACACGGGCTGAAACCTGCCATCAGAGCTCGGCCCCATCACACAACCAGTGCCTGAGGCTGGAATTCGATCATGAGAGCGCTAATAATAACAACACACAGCAAAGAGCAGAGTACCTTGCTGCTGTTGCTGAAAGCATGAAAAATACCATCTTAATTTAGACACTTATTATGGCATATTATGGCAGGGCATGCTGACAAATGTGAAGCAAGCTAGAAGTGCTATGCTATAGTAAATAGTCTTATTGCAATAGTAATAATAATAATGATAATAATAATAACTATAATAGTAATAAAAATACCTGCAGAAAATACTATTTAAAAAAAAGAAAGAACATTCTGCTGTTTATTCAACAATAAAGAGGAAAACTACGACATCTACAAAACACTCTCTCTTTAAGGTGGGCAAAAATAAACTAAAATGAAAATGAACCAAGTTGCTTTTCTACTTCTGAAAACCTGTTCTATGTCCCCATGGCCTGAAGAATATTTCACACAAATTACTCTGATCTTTTTCAGATTGTTTTTCATCATTGTTACTATATTGATTTTGTAAAATTTTATTCTTAAAACCAGTAAAGCTCACACTCAAAGAAACACAGGAACTTCAAAGCCTAGTGGCATTTCATGGCTTTCATTTTACCTGGATGAGAGGAAAAACCCAAAAAGCTCAAAGATATGGCTGTGAGCTCAGTTAGGATGGAGTGGTTGCACACGTCGGAGCAGCAGCACATGTGCAGGACCCATCAGTTTGCTAGGCTGCCTTCTCATGCTGTTCCAGCTGGAGAAGCAGAGGGGGGCTGCAGATCTGCTGGAGGCTCCCTTGGGTTGAAGTAGGATCTCAGCTTCAGGTGGCCTGAAATTCTTTGCCTTGGCTCCCAGCAAACCAGGAACAGGACAGGTGGAGAAATTCCGGCATACCATGGTGCTCCTGTCCTTGGACATCCCTCAGGGCCATCACTGGTACTCTGCACCAGGGCTCCCCAGTGCCAAGCTGGATTCAGGCTGTTCTCTGCTTTTTCACGGCGTCTCCTATAAAGGCACTGCAGTACAGGAGCAGGCTGCACCACCACCAGCACTGTCAGAGCTTTCCTCATGCACCCTGGGAGGTGACCTGCATTTCACTTAACAGCAGCTTATAATTACTATCTGGGGTTTCTTAGCAAAATACTAGAGAAATCCTAAATTTGGTTGGAAAAAGATCAGCCTTTTCTGCTTGCCATTACTTGATGGAGAGATTATTCTCAGGAGTTATAAACCATTCTCCAGCAAGGAAGGAGTGTTTGGGATTTCCAGCATTAATGCTCCTAAGAAATCATTTGGCTGTCACTAACGTTATGTAAATAGATGGCTCATGTTTATACTCTACAAAATGCATTTACAAGAAAAAGGCTGACTAATTCGGAGGTCAGCTTCTAATTCAAGGTTAGTGCTCAACAGTTTTTTTTTCCCCTGCCAAATAAAACCACTAAAGGCTAAATTAAAACCATGTGCTCTAACTTACCTTTGTGTAGTTACTGATATAAAGAGGATGGAAGCAATTTTGCTGTCAAATTGAATGCCTCTGTCTAAGGAGTGAAGTAAAACATCCTACAGGAGCTTTTGCACAAGGACACACATCAAGAGTGCCTGACCAAGAATGTGTGAAGTGCTTGAGTACATGAAAGCCACCTTTCAGTGACCTGTCACTGTTACAGACTAGAGCCTTTATTTCCCATTGAAATAAATAGCAATTTAATGAACAAATCATCTTGCTACAGGGAAGAAAGGAAGATCAGCATGAAGCTATTTGACCCATACTGGATGGTAATATTGGAGATGGTTGCCAAATTTCTGAAAACTACCAGCTTCCAAAGTTTGCACCAGCATTTTATTCTCCCTTCTAGCCAATTGTTTATTACTGCTTAAATGTTATACAGTCTTTGAAATTTCACTTAAAACTGAAACGAAAACTAAATTCCACTCCACATATAAAACTTTAAACTCATCCATCACTTAAAACATTTTTGCCTAGAGAGAGTGGGAGTGCTCACGTGAGGACTTGAGCAGAAAGTCAGTGATGCTGTAACTTCTGCCAGACTAGAAGTAGGGTGCCATGTTTCTTTTGAGCCCCGTGAAGACGCTTCCAAATGAAGGAAGGTTGAAGGACTGAGGTCTGTCTGGCCCCATCTCTCAATCCCCCGTGTCCAAGAAGCGTTTGGTCCAGGACTGTGAATGCATGTCAGGGTGACAAAAGCCCAAGACGATGTCGTGCTTGTTGAGCAGTGAGACTGAGGTGTGCATGCAACTCCCACGCAGAGCCAGCCTGGTCAGGAGCTTCCCAGCTCCTTGGCTACTGAGCTATGGATCCTGCTTGGGCTCATGTAGCCTCTCCCACAGATCCCAAACAACACTTCTGGTGCTTACAGTTGCAGAAGAAAACCTTTGGTTTATGAATGGAGAATTCAGCTATGTAGCATTCAGCTTTAGAGCTGGCCAGCTCAGAAAGGTTTCTTTCTGGCAAAATTATTGTGGTTATCTGACTTTGAAGAATAAAATACAAGTTGGATTATGAAATAAATAATGTTTGCACTTCATGGCCTCAGTAAAAACAACCACTTAGGTTGTATTACAGGAGTTTGCATTTGTTCCACAGCATCAAAAACATCACATGCCCAAGAGCTCGAGTTTCCCACAATATTCAGTTGTTATAACACACACATCACAGTGACCGAGTGCATACCACAGACTACAGGTGCTGAAGGAAATACAAATCACAGCCAGCTGCAGGATGTGTCTCCAATTCAGCGAAGGCCAGGAAATAGAGGACATCCATTTATTTAACTGCACTGGGCAGGGACTGCATGGGCATACGGTGGCTGAATGCAGGGCTGGGTTTGCCATGCTGGCTGCCTGCTGCCACCTGGGTCAGGAGGGCTCCTCTGCCCTCACAGGACTGGAAGGGGCCCTGCAGCCCACAGGCAGTGCAAAGGCAGATGTGAAATGAGTCTCCCAAATGCTGGGTATTTGTGTTACCTGGAGATGCACCTTGCTCCAAATAGAAACAACAGGGATGGCTTCAGGTTCAAGGCACTGGCTCAGATACTAAATTGACACCACAGCCTGAAAATTACTGAATCTGTTCAGTGCAAAACAAAGATCTCACAACTATTATGAGAAGTGCTAAGTACTCACCCTCTCAAAGGGATTTCTCAGATGCTGAACCTCATATGTCTCTGCTGAAGTCTCTCTTATTTCCCAACTCTCGTCTCATTTCAGGCCTTATGTTCATATTGTATCTTTAACCCAATGAATCCTAAATTTCTTTGCTAAACTGAACTATCACTGAATGCAAAAAGATGCATTTTCAATATGTGTCCAGACTAGGTATGGTGACACCAGAAGAACTGCTGTTGCAGTAATCTCACATGCAAGTTATTATTTTCTCTGAAAATGGTGATCACATGCTTTTATTGCAGGCTCAGTACTGTCTGTAGGTCAAGCACAGTGTCCAGGGGTGGGACCCAGCACTAAAGGAGAATAATCAGAGCATTGATTATCTAACATAGAGCCTATATAAGTTTAATAACTCCCATTGCATCTGTACCCAGATTCCGACCATGACTACAGTGGTAACGTGCCTTCCATGAGGCAGGATATGCTGCTTGAAAAGAAAGAGCTTTAGGTTTTTGGATTAAGTGGAGAAACGGTTTTGAGTGGATCAGCCAAGATAGCAATAATTGTTATGAGGCTTAATGTTGCTTGTGCAGAAAATATTTCTCAATTGCTTATGGCGGATTGTCAGATGTAAGAGGAGGCAAATTGAGCAGACTGTGAAAATAATCCTAGCATAGCTTCCAACAACAGAAGTTAAACTTTTTGTTGCTAAGAAATGTGAAATTACAAAAAGCAGTAATACCAGTTGCTGCAGTACCAACAAAAGCATAAAATATTGTTATGCTGAAATCATTCATTAAACATCATCTGATTAAAAGAATCTGATAAGTAGCATTTCCCAAGGCTTGCCCTTAGATAAAATTGTTTTGGCAGAAAAGGTCTTCTGTATTGACACATATTACCTACATACAGTATGTGTGAAAGAAAACAGTTTTAAGAACTTTCCTGAAGAGAGCATATTTTTCCTGCAGCTCACTTAAGACTCACATCATATTAAAACACTTCCAAAGGTGTTTATCATTTGAACAGGGATTGATCAATTATTTGTCTGAGAGATTTCAATATGATAATACAGCAGTGATAGAATTTTTTTGAAAAAATAAAACAATAAACTAGATTACAACCAAATTATTTGTATTTCAATACTATCCTTAGTTGCAGATGCCAGTATTAACTCTGGCAGATGCTGCTTTCTAAAAATTTGGTGAAAAATGAGAATGAATGATTGCTGCCAGCTAACTGTTGAAATCATATATATTGCATACATCCATAACAGATGATCATTTAATCTTCATTTAATCTTGAAGGTTATGCTTAGCTTTCAATCATTTAGGGGGTTTAATCATCTCTCCAAATGTCAGAATTACCAACCTTTGTCAAACTTCAATTCATGGGAGTGATAAGGCAAGCCTTCACATGGCAGTTTATCTCTATACCCTAAAGTTGAAAGATCTTAAAATGTTTTCCAGCTAATAGAAGTTATTTTTGTACAGTAGTTAAGAATTGCTCAATTGTAATTTAAAAAATTCCTTAAGGATGAGTTAGATGGTGATGAAGGAAAGATGTTTTCAGTGACTGAATACTCCTTATCTTCATCTCACACTGTGCTAAAAGTTTGACTGTTCTAATTTTCAAGCTATCTAATCTTTTATGTGCTAAAGCATATGAAATCATGCATTATTAGAAGTACGAATTACAAGGAGAGTCCATTTATTTTGTGTTATATATACTCGTTATCTAAAATGCATTATGTGGTTAAAATTTTTTCATTTGGTAATATTCATAAGGTCTAAAACTCTTCCTTCAGAGAACAAAATTGCTTCAACCTGATTTAGATATTTTATCTGGAGAAGAAAAGACTAGCTCTTTTTTACAAAATCTATAATCATCAGTGAATGTTTTGATGCTTGACAGTGAATTGTATGTGAATCCGATGTATAAGGGATGTTCTTAACTGGGAGATCCATTCAAGTGAGTGCCCAGGCCTCAGGAGTCTCACAATGAAAAACAGCCACATATTCTTCCTTCATAACTGTGAGTTTTTCCATTTCTCAGAACATGTGGAATGTGTTATGTTCCTTTCATGTTGCATCTGAGGCATGCGTGACAATTTTCATTGTATATACATATTTGGAAAAATGCAGAAATCTATGAAAGGCAAACTCTAATGTTGAGCTTTCAATTTCAATTATTTTTGTTGCAGAAGTAAAGAGTTTTATCGCTTGATTTTTTGTAAAGATATGATTAGTACTAAGACAATGCATATTATTTTACCAACAAAGTGAAGCTTGTCAGAGTGGAATCTGCAGTTGAGAGAAGGGGACATTTCCACCCTGAAGTAAATCAGATGATGCTTGAAAGGCAAAATAGAATTTCCCTGAAATGTCCTTTAAAATAATGTTCCTAATTCCTATCTGAAATGGTGGCCAACCTACCCAAGAATGATGCTTTCAGGACAGATGATTTGTTCTACAATGAAAACACAGTGTGAGCCTGTACTTGTGCTTTTTAGTTTAGTTCTAGGACTTGGGGATTTGTTTTTTGTTTTCAAGTGTCACTAAATCTTTCTTCCTGTCCCTCTGCTGCAAGATTAATTATTTTCTGTACAAGGGCCTTTCTTTCAAAGTCCTCCATTATTCTGTTTTGACCATACTGGGGAACTTATCCAAGTCAACAGAAAGGCAGCCTTTATCACAGAGAGGCTGTTCATGAAGTGGATGGTTTCATATATTGCTGGAGGAGAATTGCCTTAACATCACTTATTCACACTGCTGTGCCAGGTGCATCCACTTACATGGCTCAAAATGCTGCTACCACCACATCCTCTGCTGCCAAGACCATTATGTGCTCCGAGTGATGGAGCAAGAGGCAGGACTTAGATCTTCTCTGCTGGGAAGCGGAGGGAGAGAGACCGATCTTTGTGTCTCAAAAGAAAAAAAAAAATCTGCTGTAGGGAGCCTTTTAACTCGCTGCGGCTCTGCTGCTGTGAGCGCTTCGGAGGAAGATGGGGAGGAAAATAGCAGGAGTTTAGAACAAGATTCTGCTCTGCATCACTGCCCCAAGATACTGTAAAGAGGACAAAGGGAAACTGGGATATAAATAGAGAATGACATTTTCCTTGCATTGTCCACAATGAATACATTTGTACATGAACAAAATCGTTGGAACGAGTCAACATGCATGCCTGATGCTGAAGAAAAGCTTGTTTGTGCTTAGTACATTGAAGACATTGTTCGAAAATAGTTCATCCTTTTGTAAATATTGCCTCGGCATTGGTGCCAGGGTCACTGTTGCTTTGCGCTATCAGCTGAATAAGTATCAGTCATGCTCATGCTGCTGGGAGAAATTTTAATACAGGCACCAGATTTAAAAGCAGAAAATTATCCTCTTAAGGACTATCCCCTTCATTTGTAGTTAATACTCCCTGCTTTACTCTCAGTCTTCTTTCTTCAAAACTTCCCCGATTTTCTCACACTTAAAGGGTGTTTCATGCATGTCACCAGGAAATAAAACTTGCCCCATCCCTCAGGCACTGCTAATGTGTGTACAGGGAGCAGATCTCCCTTTCTGACAAAAACCTGACAGGAGGAAACCTTGCCTTTGCTTTTCATCTGCAGTGATTCAACCACAGCAGATACAAGCTACACTCCCTCCTCGAGTAAAGTGGCTGAGGTCAGCTGAGCGGCGCCACAATGGAGATCTTGGCTCTTCAGTTTGTTTGCTTGTTTTCTGGAAAGACATTTACATGGCAACATTCCTTTCCTTTTCTCCAGAAGTTTTGAGAATCCATCAAAACAAATACTTGTACCACATGCAAACCCAAATCTACAAAATTAATACAGTATGTTCGGCATCCAGTGAAAGCTTCCTTGTATCCCTGACCACAAGGCAAATATGATGAACAAGATACATCTGTATTCATCCACATACTCATATTTTTTAGCAAGATAAACCAAAATTTGAAACTACAAAAATTGTGGGACCCTCTAGCATTCCATGCTAGCAGGCAAATACAGCTATCCCTACGATAAAGTCAAATAGATGAGGGGAAAGTGAACTAGTGACTTGAAAAAAAAAAGATCAATGGAAAAGCTGAAAATTATACCTCTAAAAAACTCTATGATGTCCAGGCAATTTTGAAAATGTTTCTCTGCCCTAAATAAGGTACAGTTCAAGTTCAAATAAGATGTGGTAGGAGGTATTGTATCAGGCTTACACAGAGTCTGAATATAATGATGCCACACATCCTGAAGATCACTATACTCTGCCACTCCATGCTTTTATGTCTATGGCCATTCCCCAGGGTTAAAAAGGTTCAAATCAGGCCTCTAGATTTTGGAGCTGGAAGTGGGAGCTTCATGAGGTTGACAGAACAGATACATCACAAGTGTTTTCCTCGAAGCTTGCACTGCTCCATTTGAAGTTAAGTTGTACTGTGCTCACCCACCTTCACCTGGGCAAAAGGGCCAGACACTCAATCTGCTCCAGGCTGGCAGGACAGGGCTGAGGGACAAGAGCCCGGCTCTGCAGCTGCTTGCTCAGATACAGTGGACAGCTTCTGAGAGAGCCCTCTGGGAAGGATGGTGGCATAGCTCGGAAGCTAGGGAAGCTAGAACTAGATACTCTTTCAGGTCCTCTTCAACCTGACCCACTCTACAATTCTATGATACCTGATCACCACAGGAATCCCATTCTTTTAGGAGGTCCATGTGCTTTAGTTCAATAACTGCTTTTATGCATTTGAACTCTGCCTGCATTTATGGCACAGAAGATGTGCTCTTCTGGCTGTTTGCAGCTCAGACAGGCTTGTCCTATTACCACCTTGATTACAGCTCTGAGGCGCTTTTGCCATGTTATTGCCTTTTATTTTTGACACTTTATTACAATAATAAAGTTTTCACATTGTGCTGTCCCCTAAAAAAGAGTAAAATAATCTATAGATCAAGGATGAATGTCCAAATACTGTACTAATTAATTAATTAATGGAAAATTTATTTCATATCTGGTAATAATGGTTTGCTACAAATTACTCCAACATATGTCTCTTCAGACTTTCTGATAAATACCTGAATGACAGCAATTTTATGTCTTCTAATTCAGGTCTGCTATCCAGGAGCAGTTTGGAGATTGTGAAATACTAGATAATTGGCTGCAAAACTGTTGCACCTATTTGTTTGTCCAGAAGCAATATCACAGCGCACTCCTAACTAAAACATACATATGCTTTCACACATGTAGGAGTCAACTAACAATGGTAAGAAGTATATAATTGAAAAAAATAAAGGCAGACCACTAAAATTCATGATTCAGTCTTTATTATTACTATTACTTGAATCATTTGTGGCTACTGCACAAGGTGATAAATGGATTTTTTTTTTTTTTAGATTGGTTCTGTAGGTTTTGGAACTAAAATGTTGAGAAGACTGCTCAAAACTAACTACCCTAGCCAAATTACTTTTGTTTGAGCTCTGGACACCTTGAGCTCTCATTTCATTGTAGCTCCCTGCACATTTTCCAGCATTTCAATGAGTCTAGGATTCCATCCTTCCTCTCTCAATGGTTCAAAAATAGTAAGAAAATCTAGAAGTAAAAGGATAACAAAATCCTTTTGCAATTAAATTATGTTGACTAGAAATGTGAATTTAAATCAGAACTAGAATCCATTTCTGTAGCAATCACTGCAGTGATTTGCTTTTATATATGGTAGAATTTTGCAGACCTTTAGAGTAAAATTTGAAAATTTTATTCAAAAACATTTGAGTTAAAAAGCTCTTTCAGCACAGAAGAAAAAAGATCAAAAAGTTGCCATGGTAGAAGTGAGGACTGATTACTCATAGTGGACTGAGTAATCAAGGAGACAGTATATACCTATCTTAAGCAAGTATAGCTTACCTCCCTAATTGCATTTTGCAGTGGGTTAAGAGCCTCAACCCTCTTCCATACTTCTGATAAGAAGAAAGGAAGTTCATCCGTATCTTCACAGGGCAGAATGACAACAAAGACCTTGCAATACAATGGAGTTATTTCAAAATACTGCGTCTCTCAGTATTGGGTGGTTCCTTGTTAACCATAAATATAAATAGTCAGGAGAAAGTACTGTCAACAAAGGAACATCATATCTTACACCCTGGGAGTGATTTAAAGTAAGCAATTTTATTAATAGGATTCCAGCAGTAGCCTCTACAAGGTCTTACCACTGTCTTTAGACGACAGTCTGGCATCACAAACACAATGTATTATTAATTATGACTTGCTTTTAGCATCCACTAGTTGTCCCACTTCAGACCAGGGACCTTTCCTCTAGGTACTGTAAAAATTCATTAGAAATGTGTCTCAAGAGATTAAGATGAGTATCTGGCTACATCTTGGCCTTGATTGCAAAAGAGCACTGTCAAGCATCTTAATAACATATTTACTGATGTTCAATTAGATGCTAGAGAACAAAATTGATCACCACACTTAAAAATATTTGCCGCTGCCTTACAGCAGTGAAAAATGTTACTATCCATCATGCATATGGCAGAACCCTTGGCTTAACACCAGTTCCTGCAATCACCCTCCACACTTTGTGGAGGAGCTACCAAGTGCATCCAACCCTGCTTCTCCTCACCTACAGTTTTCCTTGTGTCCCTGAGCACCAGTGACAGGGAAGGCTGTTGAAGTTTGAGAACAAAAGCCCTCCAAAAAACTATGCCCTTCCTGTCCATCTACAGGTTAATGGACCCAATGCTCTCTCTTGCTTATCAATGATTTTTAGCATGACATTGAACAACTGCTTTACTATTATTACTAGATTTGATCTATGAGGATAAAAGAGGGAAAGAGAGGTGCCAACAAGGGTCAAACTATGATCAGACTGTTCTACATACTCACCTTCATCAACCCTTAGCATGTTTCCAGCAGTGCCATAGCTATTTCCTCTTATGCTGAATTTCATTCCTTTTGGCTTTTCTGAAGGTGGGGGAGGAGCCTGAGAAGCAAACTGTTGTTTTCCTTTAGTGCAGTGGGTTTTGTTTGTTTGTCTGATATTGGCGTTCTAACTTTGATTTTGCAATGTTTTTTAAACACACTCGTTGCCATGTCTTAATGTTAAAGGCAGACAGACCAAAGAAACGTGCAACACTTAAAAAATTGTAGAAGAGTTTCATGCAGCACCATAATAATGAGATTTTTTAGATTTTGTTTCCTGTCCCTTTCTTTGCAATTCCTAACACTTTGCATGCTTTTTGAACCACTGCCAAGCTGTGCATTGATGTTTTTGTGGCAGCATTTATTAGAGCCCCACGATGCTGCTCTGGAGGGGTAGGAGCCAGCCAAGACCCCTGTGTGTATCACAGGACATTTATCCACAGCAAGGCTCATCTGCTGTTTACTTCCTCAGTAACTCCGCTTCATGGCCGTGTCCCTCACCCTCTCCTCATGCTCACAGTAATCTCTGCAACTTCTATTCTTGCCCCTTCACAGAATATTTCTGAACATGCTGGTGGAAGGGCTCTGCTACTGGACTCTCATCACCACAAAAAGTGACCATTTGTTCCTGAACTTTGCTTCCTCTCTTTTGTGTGATGTTCGTTCACGTGAGAAGCTGCTCTTTGCCCATGCAGCTTAAGGTTTCTGAGAGCCTCTGGTAAAAGCCTCTGGTCCAATGTCTTTCTTTAATTTTGTTTAAATGTGCCAACCAGATCTCCCCTCCCCACAGAGGGACTTGTGAGGCATCGCCTCCCTTTGCAAAAGGTGTCTGCTTCTTCCCCTGTGTCATGCTGGTTTTCTTCAAAATACTTTTTGGTACAGTTAATAGTGGTTATATATATATATATATATATATATATATATATATATATATGTATGTATAACTGGCCAGGTAGATGTTCTTTTCTGATTTCTCCATTTGGGTTCAGGTTTTTAAAGGATGCTTTCTAACTTGTAGCAACGCTGAACAAGTTGTTTAGCTATGTTCACATTCTTTTTAAGACTTTATAAAACCTCCAAGCTCAGCCCTGGGCTGAAGCGAAGTGTGAAAGTCCTGGAGGAGTAAATTGCAGTATTTAGAGGCTCTTATATCTATAGTCTTCTCAGCTATGTGCCAAGAACTCCAAGGAAATCCATGTTTTACTACTATCTCTATGAGTGAGCTTCTCCATGAATCCTTTACATGGAAGAGAAATGGCAAAAAAATATTAAGTTTTGTTCTGGGTTTCTTAATTTTTGGGTGGAAAACTTGGTCCTTGAATCCAAGCACAAGAGCAATCACCTCAACTAAGATTTTAGAAGTAATGAGAATTTAACAGGAGGAAGAATTGGGACTGCCCATCAAGAACTTGGATGCAAGGATGCGTGGGATAAAACTGGGTAAATAGACAAAGCTTTCCTAATAATAGATTATGGCACACTCGCCAGACATTTACAAAAATGCACCAAACCTTTCTTTCTACATCAAGGAAGTGAGTTGACCTAATCTGACTGGATTTCAGGAAAACATTTTTTAGTATGCTGCTTGAAAAAAAAAATAAACTGAGGAAGACAGCAGTTGCTAAATTAACTCTTAATAAGAATAAAAGCTTGCAAAGTAGTTTGGAAGGGAAAATCTCAAGCTAGCAGAAAGCTTATAGCAGACTTCCTTAAAGAATGGCCTCAGACAGATCTTATGAGTTATTTTCACTGACTACCTTAAATTAGGAATGATCAACTGAGGATACAAAGCTGGGATACTGCCTGCACAAAGTGAGGCTGGAATATTGTATAACAATGGGCATGAGTGTCTTTTACATGATGAGCTTGACTCAGTACGCTGGAACTCTGCCTATATTAAACTTGGGAAAAGTTTTTCAGTATGGTATTTTCACTGGTCAAGTTTCTTAGTTGTCCTGCAGGCACAGAAGTAAAATATATCAAATAAAATTGCTATTAAAAAAAGCCACAATCCAAATGCCATGTAGCCAGTTCCAAGGGAAGGCTTGGAAAAAATTAAGAAAACAGATTTTTGCTTGTTTAATTAGAGACAGTCATAATTTTAGCTTCCACAAGCACAACAACCAGAATAATCTAGATTCTTCTATTTAAAAAAAGAGAATTCTTATTTTTAGATGTTATTCAAGAGTGCCACACAAGTCCTGTACATCTCTTCCTCCTTCAATTTCACAGGCATCACCTGTAAAACGGAGATTAACCTACAAGATCAATAGGAACAATATAATGAGATGCTAAGTCCATCTCCTCTGTTGTTCTGTAAAAATATTTCAGAATTTGGTCTCTTGATCCCAGACCTGCCAAATGAAGCCAGTACAGGACAGCAAGCCAGAAGTGCTGTACAAATTCTGGAAAGCTTATCTGAACTAAGGAAATGTGATGTGCTGGAGGTAACCTAATCCTAGAGGCACCTCTGTTTCATGAGCCAGGCTAGCTCACCTGCAGTGCCCTGCGCTGGATCGTGTCCGTGTGCCAGCTCACGTCCATAGTCGTGCACAGTGCAGAGAATCCTAAACAAATCTGGACATGCCAGGAAATTCAGGGGAAGCCTGTGGCTTGTACAAAAGTGATGACACCCTTTCATAAAAAAGCCTTTTGGCACCCTTGTCATGCAATAGCAGTATGATAGTGCAAAGGTCAAGGTCACGAGCTAGGAATGAAGTTTTTCAGCCAGTATCCATAAAAAAGGGTAAGTTTTGTGTTTCAGTCGATCCTTAATGCTTTTGAGATGTTGAGAGCGGGTAGCTCTAATACAAAGATAAATACATTAAAAATCAAAATATTAGTTGCTTTGTATCTAGGAGGCATAGGAAGGTATTAATGCCACCATAAGAGGCACTGGCAACATCTCATCTGGATCACTGTGCTTACTTCTACCCCTGCAGATTAAAAGAGATTTACTGGAAGTGGAGGTGCAAAGGAGAGTTAGAAGAACGGTCAGGGAAAAGCACCCTTCTCTACAACAGGTACGGCACAGCTGGCCTGGCTGAACTCAGGCTGAGCAGGTTTCGGCAGGAAGCTGAACAACCCAAAGGGAGGACAGACGGGAGCGGACTTTATACCGGGTGAGAGAAATGCTCTTTAAACTGAAGTCAAAGACCTTGCAGAATGTGAGAGGTTCAGCTGGTCATGATACACATGATCTGAAATCTTTAACCATGCAGAGGAACAGAAAAAAAGAGGTAAGCTCATGGTGGGGGTAGCTTCAAGATGGAGTCCGGTTTCTCTGCATATTAAATTGAAGAGTGCAACACGGCTGCCTGCGACAGAAAGGATCAGGCCCCACAGCAGAGGAGGTCTTCTCTACCCTGCCCCCTTTGTCAAGGACAAAGCTGGCTATGAAAGTGCTGATTTTCCAAACACATATCAAATTTACCCATTTGTCACCGGCCAGTTTATCACCACCCGCTATCTTATATACAATAGTGTTACACAAGAGTGTAAATTAATGTGGAGTGCAATATTCCTAATTATTACAGTTGGGGAGCAAATGGGGCCATGCATATGCAAATATCTAATTAGTCACATTGTGGTTGTCTGTCTGTGGAAATACCCTGTGTGACTATGAAATCATACTGCCTGCTTTGGCTTATACAATGATGTGTGTTGCTGTGACTCTTGCATAAGGAGAATTAGTCCTTCTGTTTTAATAATACTGCACCATTCTGTTCAATTCTGAGCCCTTAATCTTGCATCACAGTGAAACACTGTAACAGCAACACATAATTGTCTATTTTTACAATTTTCTATTTTGCAAAATGCTAGTTCCTAACCTCTGCTGAATGTGTACAGTGGCCTACCTTGACACAATATTAGATTAATCTTAACTGAAAGGAGTTTCAGTGCAGCTGTAATAGAAAAAAGAATATGACCTCACCTACCCATGAATTTCAGGTTTTGGTCCTCTTTTCTCAGAAGAATGTTATCGTCTTAATATGACACATTTGTAGTTTCACAAGTTCTGTTTGTTTTAGCCTGAGATGACCTGGCCTTATTAGCTCCTTCTATACCCTCCAGTTTTGGTGGGGTCTCAAGTGCCTCCTTAGTAGTATTGCAAAAGGAAATCCCCATAAACCACATAAATCCCTAAAAAAGCTGATGGCAAAACTGAGCAGATCTCTGTTTGAGCAGGCAGCGTCCTCCCCTTGCGCAGCGCTGCCACGGGTGTCGATCGCAGCCCTGCAAAGAGACAGAGGACAGCACAGCAGCCCGCAGGTTCTGCTTGCTCTCCACAACTGAAAGGACACCCTCACTCAGAGCACTTCTTCTGTATTTGCTCAATATTTAAGGGAACTTAGTGCTGGGATTTCCAGGGCAACATCACCACTGTAGTGCTTCTGTAATTTACAAATAAAGGGTGATGAAACAGAAATGTGGTTTGGAGGACTGGGCATGATGCGGGGTTGTGTTCACTAAGGCTGGCAAGATACTTGCCTTTCTGCTCAATTTGTAGGGCTAATTGGTTTCTGAATTATCACTACTTTGTTTTGAGGAGCGTCAGCAATGGATCAATAAAAAATCAGTTTCTGTGGTTTTATAAATACCTCTACCTTTTCTCCAGAATGCAATAATTCCTTATCTTATTGCTTATACATAGCAATTCAGATTCCTCCTAATGACTAACTAGTTTTATGGTTAATTTCATCTCCTTCCCCATTTCTCAAAATGCAGACACGTATATTTTTTTGTACATACGTATACCTCATCAAAATTATTTCAGCATAAGCATGAATACCACGAACCAAAAGTTTGGCATCCCTGCTACAGTGAAAGATGACTGCCACCTATGGGTAAGAGCTCATGTTAACATATTTAGATAAAATTTCAATATTATTCTTTTTAGTTAATTCAATTTGTAATTATCTACCAGGACAGAGTTCTAATTCATTTGCTTATATTTTATTAATAATAATCACTGAAAATCATCCTCTGAAAGTTAAGTATTAAACCAACTCCCTTACGAAGGAACATCAGCTTTACGATGAATAAAAAAATGGGGTACAACGTTCTTATTTTTCTTATTCTGAATAAAGACTACATAGAAGTACTCTAATTCCCTGTGCAAAGAAAAAAGACTCATTGCTACACAGCTAGGAACAGCATATTGGATAAAGCTGTGTTTAATGACGACTATAATTTTAAAGTTTAGCCGTCTCAAGGTTTTAATATTTTGCTTGCTGCTTTCTTTTACTAAATACATACAATAGCTTAGCCAAGCAGTTCCATGAAAAAGTGTGTATAATCAGTATGCCATAGTAATTTTCTTTTCAAAATTTTTCATTTTCCATAGCAAAATGAAAGCTAAGTGGGGGAAGGGAGGCAGTAGAAAAATGTATGTCCTGATTATGTAAGCCTCAATTTTTCTGATAATCAATCTGCGCAGCATTTACCTAGAAAACTCAAAAGAAAGTACAGACTGGAAAGCAAAACTTATCGTATCAAAAATACTTTTCTCAAATTCAGTTTTCAGGTACTTTAAAGCAAACAGCCTGACAATTTTGTATATCTGACTACCAAAGAGAAAATGTTCGATTACGGCTGCTGTACTGTGGTAAGCTGCATTAAAATGGACATTACCATCTCTTTCTCAGAAACACCATACGTAAAAATTGCTGAAAGTCTAGCAAATTAATGAATGTATTTCAGTTTGGGAAAAATATCATTTTGCTCCAGTAAACAGAAGCTAATTGTAGCAATTATATTTCTCCCTTTCCGGACTGGGACACAGCATTTCTGAAGGAAGAGAGACAGAACTTAACAAAAGAGAAAATTATTTTAAAAGAGAGAGCAACTAATACAAACCAAGAATAAGTCTAATACTGATTTTTTTTTAAATTTCACTTTTAAAGTAATCTTAGTCCTGGGCCTTCTCATTTGTATTGTACTTTGCTAAATATGATAATTGGCCTATCTAAAAAGCCCGAAATCGATATTACACTAGTGCTCACCTCCTCCGTTTTCACTAAATCAAACTAATACTAAACCTATATTATAAACTTGCAAAATGCAATAAAAATGGTCAGTAAATGTTGCTCAAATATCTGAGGTTCACACATCACCATTTCACGCTTGCTTTCCAATGGCATCGGTACCCTTTATAATTTACATAATTCAGACGCCTGCAGTAAAATCTTCGTGCCTGATAAAAAATCTTCTAGGTAAAGTCACTGCTCTACAGTAATATATTAGTGATGCATTTTCCTGACGTATTTTAGGCCAAAAATAGCATTCTTCAATTTACTTCCTTGTGTCCACTTTGGCTACCGAATCAAACTGTCGCCGGTCCAGTAACATTTCCCTGTATTTTCAAACCACAGTTTAAACTTAAACCACTTGGACTCCTTTGATGGGAACTTCATATCAGACAGAAATTACTCCTTAGCACATTTGATGAATCCAGCTTAAAAAAAACCACCAGAACTGCATGAACATCTGTGACAAATGATTTGTCTCAGGCACCCTGCTCTTTCTTATTTAATCTCCCACTAGAGTACAATTTTGTAGGTACACTAGTTTACAGTGCAGACCTCCTCCCACCAACCTACTGCTTGCAAAAGGAGTGAAAAAAAATTTTTCCATGTGTTATACCAAGATCTGAACAGATTATAATTGAACCTTTCAAAATAATTAGAAGTAGGAAAATGGAAATAAACAAACAAGCTAGTACCGCAAATTTACAAAAGCAATGAAAAGGTAAAAAACTGTAGAAATGCAACAAAGGACTGTTCAATTAATAGATCTACTAATGGAATATGAAACAAACCCTCCTTTCCTGGTGGCACATCGCTGAGCAACTACTTGCATATCCTACAAGTACAAAGAAAGGGCAAATCTTTTTTATATATAGTCAGTATGATGAATTTTGAGATATTCTTATTTCAGTCTCTTTAAAACCAAGATCATCTTAAAGGACAGGTACTTGAAAAGATCTACATGATATTGGAAAACCCAGACAGGTTTTTCGTGATTTTTTTTGCCGCCAATGATCTCTTTGTTTTATAGAGGGAAAAAAAAATCCCTCAACTCAGGCAGTGCTCCTACCTCTCTACAGTGCTTGTTGTTATTTTATATCTTTACAAAATGACAAGTAAAATTACACTTTCCAAGTAAGGAAATACAGAACCTCGTATCATAGCTTTAAAAAATGATTCTTGCTGTTCTATATAGACATCTTATCAATTTCACTTGAATGCTGCTTGTACTGTATAACACAGATTTTACTTTAAATAATAGTACTTAATGCCCATATGGATTTTTTGTTACCTAATAGCTTTGCTAGATTGGTCATAGATTTTTTACTGTGCTATGTATTTTTTCAGTACTTAGTTATATGCCTGCATTTTCCAACAGACGTTCAAAATATTACTGTATTCTGGTCTATTTCACTGTTTTGACACCGAAGTGCATTCAGATACTCATAATGTGCTGGTAGAGGCAACTCAACACAAAAACCGGTTACCTTCTGATGTATTGGAATGAATGGGACTTTATTCTAATGAGGGAAAACGTGTTTGTTCGTAATAATTTAATAATAGTTGATATAGTAATAGTTTATAGCTGAGAAAGAGAGCAACACACCTGAAATCACCTCACTGAAAATTCCAGAAATGCAAGAAGCTTCACAAAAAGTCTGCAGTTACCTTGTTTTTTAAGTAACCATGCTGAGCTGACAGCTATTAGCAGTAGCAAGGACTTGCATAACGAGGACTTGAAGGAAGGCTTAGTACTATCCATGCTGGAGTGATTTAAAGAGAATGAAGGCACGTATTCCTTTATGATGCATTATGTAACAACAGAGAGGGCAATGTGAGGCATTCAAAAAACTACAGGACCCACATTTGATCTCATTCTTGTTATTTATCAGACAAATATTTAATAGTGCTTCTAGCGTAAGGCTTATGAAACACCAAACATAGGAATGTTATCCGGTACAAATTAGTTTGAGACGTTTTAGGTGACGTATTCTATGTTTTGTACATCTCTAGGAAAATATAATAGGTCCTATAAGTCATCTGCTTCAAACTTCTGCAATACATGCAATCTCAGAAAAAATAAAATTGTCAAAATCAGTGATAGCTGGACCTTCTGGTTCACATTAGTGTGAAGAGAAAACTGCTGTTGAGCTGACACATTGATAGATTACGAGTTCTCCTGAAGAATAGCTAAAAATGGTGATTCAATCTTGTCGCTACTATGTAAGAAGAATAACAGAAGTGGTGATGATACTCATGATATCATGTCTTTTATCAAAACCCTAAAGGGCATTGGTGCATCAAACACATTCTCTTCCTGAGAGCTTCTGGTTCCAAAAAAATACCTGTGTAAATAAATGACACTAAATAGGCCTATTAAGAAACCAGGATCAGCTTGTGCCCTAAATTTATTTAAACATTGATGTAAATGGAAGACTGTAAATATACTTTTTTTTTCTTGGGGGGGGTGTGCTCTCTTTCTCTCTCTCTTTTTTTTTTTTTTTTTTTTTTTTACAGTAGAGATGCTGGTCTTGTAATGACGAAATGGAGAGCTAGGAGGATTATGAAACACAAGTAACATGAAGGGCAAATCTGACTGAAAGAGAGAGAGAATATTATTCCAATTATTTAAAACTTCACTGGGTTTCTTTACTAACTTAAATCAATACAGCTTCCTTGAAATCTGTATGGTAATACAGATGCATCCAAGATGCATGTAAGATAATGCGGATCATCATCTTCTGTCAGGACAGTAAATAAAAACACTTGTATAATCATCTTTTCTAAACAGCTCCCTAATCTTCAGATATGCAAAAGAGAACTTTTAAAACAGGCACCTTAAGTTCTCCTGCTATTCTACCCCTGGTCCTCTGTTATCTGAAACTTGCGTGGTCATTAATGCTGAAGTGAAATCAGGTTTAAACACTGGCTTCTGTCTCTGAGTGCTTCATACTTCCCTGTGCTGTTGCAAATCACCACAGAAGGCTCAAGATGGAGGGAACGGGGCCTGGGTGGCTCGTGCCTTCCTCCCACAAAGATCACCAAATGCTCCCGGCGCTTACTTCCGACGCATCCAAGGAGTTCTGCAACAACAGAAGGGGAAACAAGGCTTCACAGTCCTCATCTTTCACTGAGGGAATAACAGGTAAGGAGAAGGAGGAAACAGAAAAATGGGGGAGGACGGGGGTAACGATTTCATTTTAGAGGCTGCCCTTTCACAAAGGGAAAGAAATCTTGACACAAACTTCATCACATCACAGGGATGTAGACAGGTAGGCACCTCAGATTTCTGATAACTCAGTTGGGTTTGTTACAGGGAGAAATTAAGCATTCATTTGATTTTTAGTTTTACTTTTACCGGGGCCTCTGCAGCAAGAATTTTCAGTTTCTTCTGCAATAATTAATGTTTCATGTTGTATAGGAATTTCTGATTACATAAGAAAACCCCTCTCCAACAAAACCGTGATTTAAGCTGTGTTCTTAATTTGATGATGAACGGGGAAGAAAAGCAGCAAGGCAGAAAGTTTATCACCCTACTCTATAATGTAGGGAGAACCAGAAACTGAAATCAAATTAAAAACCAAAAAGGTCTCAGCCCTGTTTCGTGTTTTTCCTACAGTTCTTCCACATGCATTTGCCTTTTGAGTATGCAGGCCGACATCTTTAGGATATTCAGGCAATGCACTAACACACTGTAGATACGGGAAAGAAATAAGTCAGAAATATTTGTAGGGTGTGAAGCAGTAAACAGTAACCAAGAAGAAATGATTTACGTAATGCTCTCATGGCTTGACAGCAAAGTAGATTTATCCTATGTCCTTTCAAGCTAGTAAGCTTGGTAACAAGTGAAATGGGTTAAATTTTCTGAGTTTGGAATGCAATTGATTTATGTTTGTTCCACAACGCTACGCAGCTCTTAAATGTGGGAGCTCCTGCGGATGAAAGTCTGCTTTTAGGACAGGCCCCGCAGTGACAGGCTGCGGCATGGCAGGGAGAAGCCCAGGTAATTCTGGCGGGGCAGCGGCTGCCGATGCAGGACCCAGCAGGTACCCAGCATCCAGCCAGCCCGCCTTACGTAAGGACTTCATTTTCCTTCGGCTACATCTCGCCGCCGCGCCAGGCACGGGCGAGGCTATTCCATCTCCCCGTGCAGCCCCATCCCCTGTGCCAGGCCCAATGACCGCATCCTCGCATGTTTTAATTTTTTAATTTTTTTTTTCTCCTCTCCGAACAGCACATCTACACAGTGGCGTTTACCTATTCGCTCGCGCCGTGGCTGCCACGCAGCCTATCTGGGCGGCCGGCTGGCACAGCCCGCGGTCACCGGAGCGATGCCGAAGAGGAAACTCCCGCTCGCTCTCCGTGCGAGGGGCGCGCTGCGGGCCGGCTCCGGGCGGGCAGCTCTCCCTCCTCGGCGGCGGCGGCGCTCCGCTCTGCGGCCAGCGGCGGGCAGCGTCCATTGCAGCTCGGCGGGTCCGCGTCCGGAGTGCGGGGGCTCCGGCAGCCAGCGGGGACACCCGGCCCCCGCTCCCCTAAACACCGCTGGCCAGGCGCGTTTATTTCTCATCCCGTCCTCTTCCCACAAATCCACCGTCTGCGGCCGCCGAACCCCAGCGGCAGCCCGGCCAGCCCCCGAGTCACCACCGATCGCTCTCCCCTCTCGCTCGCTCTCTCTCTCTCTCTTTCTCTCTCGTTTCAAGCTCTCCCCGAGGAGGAAACAGCACGGCGGGGCCGCTCGTCCTGCATTTCACCGCTCGGGAGAAGCCGCCGCCGCCGCCGGAGCGCTTAAAACAAAGCGGAGAACAGTCACTTTCCACACTGTTCCCTTCCCTCCCCGCGCCGAGTAACGCGGCTGGCTAGGGGAGCTCGCCTAGCAGGGATGAAAAACAAGGGGGGGCGAACGCAGGAGAACCCACCCACCCAGCCCGGAGCCCCCCGGCTGCTCCCCGTTCCCGGCGCATCCCGGCGCACCTGACAGCCCGCCGCGCGCGCTGTATTTCCCTCCCTTAGCGACAGGGGAGGCGCGCGCCGGCCGCGGCCCCGCCATTGGCGGAGCGCAGCGGCGCGGCGCGGCCATTGGCTGCGGCGGCGGCCAATGGGAAGCGCTGTATCCGGGAGGCAGCGGCAGCGGAGCTATTTAAATCCTGCCCGGTGATGTCAGCGCGGGCCGCGCGGGGGGAGCGCGGGGAGGGCGCGCGGGAGCGGCGGCCGCGCCTGTCAGGCCGCGTTAGGAGCAGCGCGGCCGCCGCCCCCTCCGCGGGGAGCGGAGCGGGACGGGCCCGGCGCACCTGCACGGCTGGCCCCGCCTCACGGGACCTGGCAGCGCATACTTGTCTCAGTATCGCTCCTGGAGCGTGCGGGTTAATCCCGGGTGCTGGGTGCGCTCTCTGGTTGCGAGAGTGTCGCGCTAAGCCCTCGCTCGCGGAGAAAGCAGAAGAACAGCTCTCCGCATTAAAAACACTTCTGCCGACTGCTCAGGGAGAGAGGTATCCTCACTGTACTTTATTTGCAGCCAGTGCTGCTCTGTGTCCTCGCTGACGCTGAGCCCCTCAGTTCAGGAAGGACATGGTGGGGCTGGAGCACGTCCAGAAAAGGGCGATGGAGCTGGTGAAGGGTCTGGAGCACAAGTCCTGTGAGGAGCGGCTGAGGGAGCTGGGGTTGTTTAGCCTGGAGAAAAGGAGGCTCGGGGAGGCCTTATTGCTCTCTACAGCCACCTGATAGCAGGGTGTAAGTAGGTAGGGTCGGTCTCTTCTCCCAGGCAACCAGTGGCAAGACAAGAGGACACAGCCTCAAGCTGTGCCAGCGGAGGTTCAGACAACACGAGGGATTTCTTCACAGAAAGGGTGATTAGACATTGGAATGACTTCCAAGGGACGTGGTGGAATCACTGCCTCTGGAACTGGGATCAAAACTTACATGATGTGACCAAAATGCAGGCATGTTACTTTACACAAAGATGTGTCACCCATGATGGGAAAACACAACTGCAAGATTTTCTCAGTTTCAGATGGATGTGTGCTATGACCATAGTTTTTTGGCCCATATAACTACAGGCATTTTGGTTGCTCAGAATTGTGTGTTCAGTTGTGTGGCTGCAGAAGGACTTGAGGTGATGTGTGGAAGTGGTTCCCTAAAAGCAGTTCTGTGGTATGCTTAAGATGAATGAAAAGGTGGTCACTGAGCTGAATATTGTTGATTCCAGATTTATCATGAGGAAATTAGGACCAAAAGCCAGGAGAAAGAAAGCTGTCACTGAGAGCATGTTTGTTTCTTTGCTATGGCAGGGTATGGCAACAGAGGTAGGGGACAGCAGAAGGCGGCTGATCGTGGAGGTGGCTTCTCTGAGGTTAGGGATGGAGTGCCATAACTTGGTGTCATCAAGATGAATCTGATATTCTTTAAAGGACACTCTTACACTGAGAGCACCTTTCAGGAACTTGTTCCATGTGCCTTTTCAGTTCTATTGTCATTTCCTTGTTTTCCCTATTTGGGAAGCTGCTTGGAATAAAGATTAACTCATTGCACTCAATGTATTGTTTATGTGTTGTATTTGTGCATCAATGCCACCATACTCGAGATTTTCTGTGGTATACCAACAAGGTTCACAAATAATTGTTTTTCTTATTTTAACTGCACTTTTCCCCCCTGGTTCCCAGCTCTGTTACTTCCAGGATGACTTGGGGCAGTGTTACCTTCCTCTCAAATATCAAATATCCATTAGCAAGAGGTGAAAAGCTGGGCAGAGGTGTTCATGGTGGCCCCCTCCTGACACATGCATCTTGCTCAAATGGTTAGAACTAGTGATCAGATCTGACTTGGAAAGAAATTTTCTCTAATGTGGGCTGTTGTATTTGAGGTAAAAAACCCACCCCCAAACAAACAAAAAACCCACAAAAACAAATGAACAAAAAACACGAAGGAGGAAGCCTTCACTCAGCAAGATGGAATGTGATTCATTTTGTAAAAGGAACTTGGGCATTTTTGGGAACAAGAACTTCTGTTATGGACAGAGCCCTTACCCTGGAGCAGTATAAGCCTTAAATCTGTTGGCACAGGGGTGGAGGGGAAGAGGTTAACATATGTAAGTAGAAGACAAATGGATCTTTTTGGACTTCACAGCTATGGCATAAACTTACAGCGGCAGAAAGGAATGTGAGGAGTTCATCTTATCCATTCCATGATTTTACTACCATAAAGCAGGATCCAATCTCCCATCTCTTTCCTGGTAAATACCCAAATTATGCAAATACCTTTAGGGATGAAACTTGATAACTGCCCCATGCATCTCTTTCAGTGCTCTGCTTTCCTTAGCTTAGGAAAGCCTAGTTTTCATAACCCTGAGAGACTGCAATCCTTGACTCTTCCTCAGTTCCACACATCTGCATAAGAAAAGTCTGGAGAAAAAAGGCCAATAGTTATGTCAACATTTCCTCACGGTTTTATTTTTTTTTTCTTCCTAAACGAGCATGGTGAATTAACAAAATTAATGGCAGGTGAAATTTGCAGCCCTGGGAAAGTAGCACACACTGCAGGGGAGGACGGATGGATGATGGTGATGACATCAGCTCTAAAGAGAGAGGTAGGGACAGCTGGGTGCAGCTCTACTGAAAAAAAAGAAAAAAAAACAACCTCCAAATTTGTGCGTTCTTAAGGAAAGGGCTGCTGAATGATGAGCAATAAAATACTACTGTAAATGATACTCACCGAACATTATAGTGTGTTGCAGCACCTTAGCTTCAGAGATTTGAAGGGTGTACAAAGATCACTGCTCGAGCTGGGTAAACAGATAGAGAGAAACCAGGAGGCATGTGAGTAGCTAAACCTCAGACAAGGCAGAACTCATCTGGAAATCCTTTCCCAGTCTCGACACTGTTTTTTCCTGGCCAATCTTTAGAAATCTTTCCTGCTCCAGACTAGTGATACATTATACTGTCATTTTTCCTGTTAAGAACACATTTTGCAGAAGGGTCTATAACACAGTGTAGGATTCAGCTGAATGCAGGTTACAAGATGGGGTCACTGCAGTCCTCTGCTTTAAAACATCACTGATAAAAATCTTATTTTAAATGTTCTGGTCAGGACTAGAGAAGCTTTTCAATTTTTAAATGTGTTTTGTGTGGAAAATTCCTCTGTTAAATAATTAGCAAGTTCTCTGTGAATTACTGCATATTTTATATTTCGTCTGCCTGGAAGAAATGGACAGTTCTGTTGCTATAGATTAACTGCAATTCATTGCTGTAATACTGTGACCACTGGAAGAGAGAGACTTCTTAGTTTATTTCTTTTATGTCCAATTACTCAAAGAATGGGGCTGGACAGAAAAAGAGTTTAGCTGTACCTTTTCTTCTATTCCCAGTCCCAGTGGACATTTGAGTTTACAAAAAAAAAAAAAAATCTGCACAAGCTGTAAATGTAAAAAACAGAGACTGAGTGGTTCAGCAGTACAAAGAATTCCAGTGCTGGATCTTATTTTCTTGGCAGCCATTGGCTAGGATGGCTTGTTTATTTTACCTTTTACATAGCCTTATTTCACATTTTAGTGTACATTTTCCTCAGGCAGGAAGAAAAAATCATTGCTGTTGCATGAATTAATCTTAGGTATCAATGGACACTAATTGTGTTTAAAAGGAAGAATTTGGCATTAAAAGCTGTTCAGATTTAATCTTTTCCTCTCAGAAGTGGTGTTACAAATATTCTTTTAATGGAATGAAGAATAAGATCACCTTGTAAGTAATTTTGATGATCAGATCTGTGTTCCTGGGGCTCTTCGAACAGGAGGTTGTGTCAGAAGTGTGGCCCTGGCTCTGCTGCGGGCATTTCTGTACATCTCACTGCTGTAAGGCTACACCAGCAGGCCTTGGTGTGACAGAGTGGCAACAGTCACATCAGTTTTCCTAGAAAGTTGTTTTGTCTCATCCTCTGGACAAACTTTGAATTCTGAGACAGTTTTCTATTGCTAGCACTGCAATGGGCAGTGCCATTCCTGAAGGGAAAAAAAGCTTCAATCCTCATTTGTGTTGGACCTAACAGCCCTCCTGGCAGTCTGGGAGCTTTAGTCTGCCAGAAGATGCAGATGTGGGTTCCTCAGCCTGAAGAAATTGCTCTAGATTACAGAATACAGACAAATGTTGATTAACCAAATGTGTCTACATGGCACAAAAGTTCTGTAAAAGTATAATCTAACTTCCCAGTCTCCTCCCCTGGTGTATCACCTATAGCTCAAGTCTCTAAGCAGACCTCTGCTTAATTTCACAGCCACCACTTAGATGGCCGCTCCAGTTTGGTTTGTAAGCTGTGTTGTATGGAAGGTGGTCACCTGTGCATGCTGTCTCTGCAGGCACTGGGGCTCAGTCACGTATTTTGCCCACCTCAGTTTCTTCCACAGTATTGCCTGGTTAGCACTTGCAACAAGCATCCTGTGAAGCCTTTAGAAAAGTCTCTTCCAGCTGGCTGGAACACACAGGATGCTGATGACCACCATGGAGTATAAAGGGGATGTTTGTAGTGGTGCTCAGTGGACTGTTAAGGACCAGGTCCCTGTTCAGGCCAATGAGGATTGCAGGGAAGAATGAAGGGCTTGAATAAAACTACTTCCCTATTCTGGCAATCAGACTGGAGAAATGCGTGTCTCCTTGCAGCCCTGCTGCAGCTTGCGCAATCCCTTCCATCTCCCAAACACTGCCGAGACTGATGCCAATGAAAATAACAGGCAGAAACATTTTTAACGCTTATGCTGCTCATTTGCAATTCAAGTGTGGTGAACTCCTGTGTGCTGAAAAGCAGGGAGCAGAATAGAACAGACCAATGTCTTCATGAAGACCGCAGGGGTTATTTACCATCTCTGAGATTTAGAAGATTGTTTAAATGTTACTGATCAGCATTTCCAAAATGGTGTTGAACTGTAGCTTTCCTGTTGTGGTGAAGCTGAATGACTATAGTCTTGACACTTCTTTGTCAGTAGGTTGGCTCCACATATCAAAAGGCATGGGACACCAAAGAAGGCTGTAAGAATGTGTTCAAAATAGCATAAGGAGGAACTCTGTGTGGTATTTCCTAGGTACAATATTCCTAAAGAAGGGAAAAATTTTACTTTATTCTTTCTCAAAACTTACCAATATGTATAACAAAGCCTGTTTTTAAGTATTACCTTTTTTGAACAACTACTTTCAGATTTGGCCTAAAGTATAATGTGATGTGATATCATGTCAGTGGGCAGTATTAGTCTCTGCACAATTTTCCATAAAGGGTGTGGAACTTGAGAGAAATGTTCTTTTACAATCTCCTATAATGAAGAGGGAAGCTTGTCAGCTGATTTGCCCAGTATGTGGATTATTTTTGTTTCCAAAAGCTAGCTGTCACATTTCACTGTGGTCTTTCTTCTCCTCACAATCCTGAAAAACAGATTATTCAATCACTAGCATAGAATTTAAGTCCAGAGATGACTCTTACAGTAAATACCAGCGTGACATTTAATATAAATTCTTGCCTAAAAATATCTGCGATAAGTCTTAGCTCCTATAGGTATACATATATATGTATTGGTACTAGAGGATGATGTAGTTGGGGGTTGAGCACTGTGTTCCAAAAAAGCAAAGCCATGTAAACTACTCATCACCTCATCATCATCTGAGCATATGCAGACACCTACCATTTTTGTGACACTGTTTTAATCCTATGTGGAATGTCTTCATGAAGGCAGCTGCATTTTTAGCATACATGGAAGATTACCGAGCTCAGCACAGAGCTATTTCCAGTCAAGATTGCAAAACAGCAGAGATGGTTACTGTCCACCTTTTTCCTAATGGCCATATATTTAGAGGATAGAGGATTTGGTGAGGAAATCAGACTTTCAGCACTGTCACATAACAATTCCCACTTATTAGATGACAGATTTCACCTTAGTGGCATGAGTGGAATCATGATACATCCTCTTCCATGGTTTTCAGAGTTGATTTATAGTCTCTACCATGCTTGCATGGGACTGTTTTCCTTTCTATAACCACTTAAAATTACATTCTCCTCTAGTTTCTGTGGAATTCGAGGTTTGTAGTAAGGAAAGGTATAATTTTAACACAAGAACTGAAGTTGTGTCTGACTCTTGAGTAGATAGAGAAGAATATCTCTAGAGCTATTTGCACAGGTCTTTAATTTCTAAGATAAAAATATATATGTCTGTTCTCTCATACCAGCTTCTCTTGCATCCTTTGAATAACTATTCTGCTAGGAGTTTTAAAGCACACAGTGCTTTTCAATTCATTCAATTCTGCATGCGGGAGAAGTGCATATCAAATTTAAGGACCAAAATGAAATCACCAACCACTCATAAAGCAACACTGGCAAGAAAGCATTTACAGCTTCTTGTCCTGAGCAATACAGAGCACTGAGAAGCCCTTGGAGTGAATCTAGCATTACTTATCTAGGAGCTGTGTCCATGTGTTTGATTGGTGTCTTGTTTTGGTTTTGTTTTTCCATAGGAATCATAACTCATTTGCACAAACAATCCCTTGTCCATAATGAATACACATACCAGGATTTATAACAGATAAATTAAATGAGATGTGCTCAGGAGACAGCAAAGCATGCAGTAGTAGAAAGAAAAAGAAGTACCCTTTTCATTCTGCCTGATAAGAATGATCAGTTAGAGCATGATATAATTTTAGTTTCTAAGTTGTCCAAATACCCACATCAAAAAAGGAAGACGAAGAGAAAACAGGTCATTATGGGCACATCGGTATCACAAGTGCTTTGGTACTTTGCTTTTGTGTGTTGCATTCAATATCTGATCATAGAGCATACAGCACCAAAGCACACAGCATTTATAAAGATGTCACTAAAGAATGTGACAGTCCAGGCTGCAGGAGACAGAAAGAAAAAACCTGTTTGCACTTAATCATCTGCCTGAATCTTACATGACTTTTTCCAGGGCAAGAAAAACAATGACTGTTAAAAAGTGGCAAGCGAGCTGCTGCTCAAAGACAGGGGTGCCACTTTATATGGCATCATTAAAAAATGAGAGCCAAGAAGTTGTGATATGCTGCAGAGAGCTGAGTGTGTGTATACTCTTCAAATTAATTTCACTAAATTTAATTTATCAGTAAATCAGCTATGAGAAGATGCTGGAGAGGGATAACCAGGTTATAGGTGTGGGTGGGAATAATAAGCACAGCAAAACAAGCTAGTTGGGTATGTGGAGAAGTGTGTTGCTGGACAATCCTGTGAGATGCTTCATCTAGCTGAAGTATTGTATATAAACTTGTGTCACATGCTGTTGATCAGGTAGAATTCAAATGCCCAAAAGTCTGAGCTGTGGCAGAGTCTCTCTAGCTTTGTGTGATTGCCAAAAAAACCCAGTGTGGAACACTTGGTAGCACCTTAAACTCTAGTTTCTGCATGTTATGACTACATGGTGCTGCTTCATGGCAATTTTGAGGTTATTTGAAGGACTCTGGAGAAGGGAGCCTGATTGGCATATGGCATACAAATGGACCCAGCAACTGCTGGAAGATGCAAGAGGATTCAGAGGGGAGGAGAAGTGCAGAGGTCAGTGGAGAGAAGCCGAAGTGAACAAGCATGGAGTGCAAAGAACGAACAGAGAGGTACCATTATGTACCATTATGGTATAGCTTAAGATGTTACCTAGGGCTGCTTGGACCTGTGGGAAGCTGAAGAGTGCTCTTTGCTTAAGCAGGGCAGACCTGCTTCTCTAATTATTTTATCTGTGGTATTTCTAGAATACAAGTAATGTGCAAGCTGTACTTCAATGTGGAGATGAGCAATAAAAGCAATTAATCTGCTGGATCTGCAGATGCTGATGCCTGAGGTCCCTCATAATCTGGTATATGCCTGGCAGGAGAGGAGGAAGTATAGTAAAGAAGAGTCATAGTGCATCTGGTTCCATGGTTCAAACAGCTACAGATGTCAAACAATAGTGCTTCTTGTTTTGGAGTTAGCTTGGGTTAAAACTCTTCAGGCCTACTTGCCTGGGGCAAGCCTCCAGGCTACATTGCTGTTAGGAATTTGCAGCTTAAATATCCTTGGCAGCAGTTGCCATTCTTCAGCCTTTGTGGCAGTGGAGCAGATTCCTGGGAATGGTAAGGGAAATCTCAGAAGGCATTTATGAGACACCTGGGAGATACCTGTGGGGGTAGGGAGGAAATCTGTGAGAAGCCAACAGGATGTCATGGCTCTGTAGTAGACCTGCAATGAAGAGGAGGCTTTACTCAGTTTCTTTCTCTTCTGTCAATATAGTCTCATCTTCTCCTCAGGGGTGGCTCCTCATGTTCTTGGGAGATTCGAGCTATTTTCTGAAGACCACAACTGTCTATTTCCCACCTTATAGCTGTCTTCCTCTATCAAGTCAATCGCACCTAGAAAAAGCCCTCTTTGTGGCTTTCCTGTAGCCTCTAATTATTCTCTGCTGAAAAGAAGAGGATGCTGGTGTGGCTCCTGTTACAGAGCAAATAGGAAGCAAAATGGGAGTGGGGATTATTTAGGCCCAGAACAGAAGGTTCTGTATCCCAAGGCACAGTCCCTTACAGTCTTCAGCTGCCCCTAGTGGGCTGACCACACTCGAGTAGTGCAACTGATGTCAGAGGCTTACAGTTCAATCTTCATTATGTTGCTATGGAGTTGTCAGGGATTAACTTCTGTTAGGTAAAGCATGATCAGGCAAGTCTTATTAAGAAAACAAGACTGGTAGCAGTAGCAGAACTAGCCCAATACAAGAATACTTGTTCAGTGACTCAATGTACCCATCATCAAGCAACACTTTAGAATGAACCACCAACCAGTAAAAATCAGCCAAACCTGAGGGTGCTCTCCACCTCATGAAACTCATCTACCTCAACCTGAAGGGCAGTAACAGAGCCCTACCTTCACATCTGGGACCAAACCTGTGTAGCTGGAATGAGCACAATTAATGCTGCTCCTTCCATCTATTGACAATTGCTGGTCCTGTCAGCAAGGAGAGGGGAAGTAGAGATAGCCTCTTCTGCAACTTTGTAGTGTCCCTTGCATTATTAATCACTCTTTCACAGAGGTAATGAATAGTCACAGTCCTTCCCACATATCCAATTATTGAACAATAATTAATGTGCAATTTAGCCCATTGTGACCCAAACCACAAGATGCTGAAGTCTCTTGAGTCAGTTCAAGGCTGTCTTGTAGGTTTCTAAACCAGGATCAATTAATGGTAGGTATTTTCTGCACGCTTTCAGCAAGCTCCTGTCCCAGTTCCTGCCCTTTGCCTTTGAAGTCTGTTTTCCAGTGCAGTGGTGGTCAGGCACCAGTCACTATTGGATACATCAGGAACATAGCTCAGTGGAAAGAGCCCTGATAGACACACTAGCCTCTTTTGTCTCTACACCTTTGTGTGTAACTAGAGGTTACATTTATACAGCTTTGCATCTAGTTTAAATGTGCAACATTCACTTGCTAACCGAATGTGCATGGATGGAATAAAACATTTTCCTCTTCATTCCAGATCTTTTTTCTAGCCAAACTAAAATCTTGGCCAGTTGATGTATCTACCTCATGGATAATGTCTGCTGTCTCCTGTCGTTATGGTTTACAGACAGCATGGAATAACGAGATTGACTCTCAGTGTAGAGCAGAAATGAGAGCAATCTCTATTCTTCTAAATCTTCCTTTCATACAGTACTTTGGTACAGTGAATATGATTGGCCATTCAGAGCTTACACCTCTTTGTAAACAACTTTCCAGAAAACACGTTGGAAAAACACTACCTGCTGATGGTTTTTCACTTTTCAGGGATTGTTTGAATTCTTCCTTAAGATTTTCCTAGGTCAGAATGAGAAAGTTTATTGCTTGTCTTTTACACAGACTCTAGCAGTGCCTGAAACTTAAAATTTGACCACTGTCTCAAATACCACAGTCTCCTAGCATAAATAAACCAGAGATGTATGTGTTTCCTTCTAATTACCCTGACTAAAATGACTCATGATCTCTTCAAGTATTGCCTTTGGTCTTCTCAGGGTACTCATAACCATGCAGAGTGTAAAACTGGATCATTTTCCCACTAAGTTATCTCTAAAATGTTCATCTTGAACAATCAAAAGTTACCTGGACTTATAGCTTTTATTAATAAAAGATGAGTTTCACTGGTTGGAGAAGCTCTTTGTTCTCTTTCCTGGTTTTCAAGGACGCTGGTTCCTATCTTTGCTCAGAATGCTTCCATAGTGGCTTGTCTATTTGAGTTTCAACTCATGCTTCAAAATGCTTTCTTCCTCACTAGTCTTGAAGTCTGAATAGTCCTTTACCAACAGGTAATGTAGAACATTTTAAATATTATCCTTCCAGTCACTCTCCAAAGCTATCTCCCATGATAGGCCTATCATGGCTGGAGTTTAGTTGCAGACATTCCAGGATTTATTCTCATCATCGTAGCGACTTTATATAAACATCTTTTTCTACCTCTGCATCTACCTCTCCTTTACCTGATAATTAAAATGCAAAATCTTTGTGACTGAGAACATTGTCATATTGCTCTGTATTTAGAGAGATGTCTATTACAATTGGCTTATCATTCATCCCTGGAATTCCTAGGTGTTACAGAAATACAGATTAAAAAAAAATTAATCATGTATTCATTCAAAAATACCATGTGTTTTAAGGGAGTATTTTAGGATAGTTTAGTGGAATATTCCTGAAAATACAAAATGTCAGTGATTCAGGATTCTATCCATAAAATGGTTTCTCTATCACTCAAATTGCCATGAAATTCTTCTCTTTACCTTGTCTGTAAAGCCAATATTAAACACTTTTAGTGTTTATCTGGACCCTCACCACAGGACCATAAACTGGACCAACCTTCAATATGGGAATGCAGTGATAGTAGGACAAAGCAGTTCAAAACCTCAAAAACCATGTATTCTTTTAGATACTTAAAGTAATAGATTTTCTAAGCTGTATAATCTCACCAGATTCTTAAAGGACACCATCTGTCTGTACCATCTCAAAAGTCCAAGTATGCCCTCCCCCTCCCAAAAAATGCAAGATGTTTTTTAATCATAACTGTTGAATGTATTTTCACAATTCAAGAAATTTAACAACGTTTTTGAAGATGAAAGAGCATCAACAAAACTGAGAAAGCAGATTGTGGAACTTTCCTCCCTAGACCTGATGGGTATGTGTAATTTGAACAATATTTTTCGTTTCCTCAACTCAGAAACACCATTCTTCCTGTACTACGGACAAAAATCATAATACAGATTTCACAATGTACTGTGTGAATAACAGGACAGGATACAACAGCTAAATATTTGCAATTGACCAAGTCCTGCTCTGTACCCATGATGGCAAAGGAGCCATTATCCGAATGTTGTGTTCCTGGTCAGAGAGGCTTCCTGCACTCTCAGACACCATCACTCCAGCTCCTTTCTCAACAGTACCATTAAACTGTGTGCTGGCATGGGTTTCTGTGGAATTCCCTCATGCACATAAATGAGTATAATGATAACGACAGCAAAGTGCCTCAAGCTGAAGTATCAGGATGCAGTTTCACAATTAGCCTACGCTGCTCTCAGTCCATTTTGCCATATCCTTCCCTTGTGCCCCACACCTGCCAGCAGCAAAAGTGGTCCTACAATTATGTACAGACTGACCAGCCACCCTAATTGGCAAAGCCAGCTGATTTTGGAGAGTAGAGAGTGTCTGTTTTCTGGTTAGGCAGGTCCCTTGCCCCCTACACAGCCCTGTGAGAGTCAGCACCAACACACAACAAGGGGGCAGGGGCAGGACATCAGGTCATCCATATCTGTAGCAGCAATGCAGATGATTTAAGTTGGTAAAATTTCCCACTAGAAAAAGCATTAGAAAAGACTGATAAAAATGAATTTAGAAATTGCTGGGACTTGACAGTATCTATTCTTCAATTCCAGCATGGTTAAAATATGAAACTACTCTGTTGCTCTTTGTGCTGTACCACTTGAATTGAGTGCAGGAATTGAAGGTGGAGGGTTTGGGATATTCTTGGTAAGCATAAGCCAGTATGACTGATTTCTGTACCAAGAAAATAAACTAAAACTGTAACCAATACTAGAACTAGTGTATACAGCAGGTGGATAGAATATGAAGAGTCAATATGGCTTTATCACAGGGAAGTTGTACTTCAAAAATCTGTTAGAGTCCTTTATGCTGAGTGTATGAAAGTAGACAAGGAGCTGAGAGAAGATCCAGTTAGGCTTTCAAAATACTTTTGACCGAGTCCCTCAGTAAAAGCTCATAAAATAAGTTTGATGAAGCAAGAAACAAAATCTGTTGGTTAGTAACTGTTTAAAAGCTGTGCAGCAATGGATAAAAATACAAGTGTTTTCACAATGAAGATTTGTTACAATTTCACTGTTACTAACCTTTTATTACCCAGTGAAAAGGTGAAGAATACAATATAATGATGAGGTTTACTGATGATATTAGGTTCTTTAGGATGCTAAAATCAAAAGCCAGGTATAAGGTGTCACAAATTGCTGAATGAGAAAAGAGCTGACAAAATTAGGCAAACATAAGCAAATCTCAACTTTTCAATACAGAATAATGGTTTTTAAACACCACTAGCATTCAAGACAGAGGGTATAGAATAATTTTGACCAGTTTGATTAAAATAGTCACTGTTCAAAGGTAAACCACAAGGAAAGAAACTGGGATTAAGCAGGAAAACATTGTTAAAGCATTCTATTTTTCTCTGTCTCGTATTTTTCTAGGTTATAAGGAAGATCAAGAGGAATGATCAAAGGTGTGGAACATTTCCATCTGAGGAGATAGTAAACGAAAAGTAAACAGACCAAGATGTTTCTATTTGGAGAAAGGGTAATTGAGGGGATACTATGAAGGAAATCTATGAGATGGTGACTGGTATCAGGGCAGATAGAGAGCAATCACATACAATTTCTCACAATAAGAGAATTGAATGGGCATCTATAAAATTGTTGTTCGGCAGGTTCAAAACACAAGGAAGTGATTTTTTTTCCATAAAATAGAATTGGATGTAGAATACACTTGTTATGGTAATAAATGAGAATGGGTTAAAAAAGGAATCAGAGCCATCTTGGAGACAAGCCTATTGAAGACTATTATGCAGTGGTCTAGAAAGAAATCTCCAGTTTGGAATTATTGGGAGCTACAGGATATGTCCTGGAAAGAACAGATTTGTATGTCTAATGAGCTTTTCATAAGCACCCACAATTGGCCACTGTGGGGAAGAGGGAACTGAGCTACAAAGACCTCTGCTCTGTCCAAGAACAGACATTTTAACTTCCACTTTCCAAACACAGTAAATTACTTTAATGAGGCTTCTAATGTCAGCCACATAATGTGAGGTTAGCACAGGTAGGCAATTTTTTAGATATTACATCTAACTCCTTATTGCCTTGATTAATAGCTATGAAATATCCAAAGGGCATTATTTGGCATCATTCAAGTGGAACTGGTCGTATGCCATGGATGCAACAAACCTCTGTATGAAACCAGAGCATTTTCTCCTGGTAAACACCATGCCATATGTTTTTATCAGGCACTAATTTGGGGGAGAATTAATCTTTATAAAGTTATTACATTAGAGTGTCCCAGTTATGTCAGAGTATAGAGCTGGGGGCTTCTTAATTTATACAAATATTGCTAAACATTTAATTTCAGGTTTTCAGTCTGATGGATAATAAAAAATGACTACCCACCAAACTTGGACCATTAAATAGAGACTGTATTTTTGGCAGCTCATCGTAGAGGGATTAATATTACTGGAATAGCTTTGTTTCTCAGCAATGCCTCCTTAAAAAGAGCTTCCTCTGAACACATATTTCTATTTTATTGAGAAAAGGAAATACAGTATTAGAAATCAATGTTTTTAAAGGGTAATTTAAAGAAATCTATCTTGGCAGATGCTGAAATATTTTCAATTTAGAACAAATTGTATTTCTGTCATCCAGTTGGATTTTTTAAATTAGACCATTACTCCTTGATAAGTTAATTACAAAACAGAAGGAGACTCAACCAATCTAAAAAAGCATATTCATGAAAGTATAGAGCACATGTCTAAAAGCTGCTTTTCCTGATTTATGAGTGAAATTTTACTTTTTATATGAAAAAACCTTGTCCAATGTCTTAAATCATAAGGAAAAATGCTCAATCTTTCACCCTATCAAAACTAATTTTTTACATTGGTACACTGATGGACTATTGTTTTCCTGTGCTACCATCCATTATAAAAGTGACAGCATCATAATTAAAATTATTTAAAGTATGGTGCATTTAGATAATTCTTTACTTCAGTATAAATATGACTACACGAGCAATGCTGCTACTGGAAATTGCTGGGATGAGCTACCAAAATGGAATTACTACTCAGCAGGCCACATTCCTCTGGGGCTAGGAAATGAAAAAGATCAGAATTTCCTTTGAAATGCAGAAAGGTTAGAGGAATGGAAGGAACATTTTTTGTCGTGTCTGAGGTGCAGACAAGGGAAGCATGGAGTATATTGCAACCATGGGTTGAAATGTCTCCAAGTCCATCAGTTGAATCCCGGTCTTGCCAAAATCCCTGACAAATCTTTCAGCTGAGTGATGTCACAATTTCACCCCAAGGATTTTGGGGTAAGAGGAAGTAAAACTCACCAAAAAAATTGCCCTGGGTGATTAGCTTTGTAATCTCTGCCCATGGATGTCCCTGTAATTGTGGTGCATGGCTGCATTTTGTGCTCCTTACAGTAACTTGCCAAGGTGCCCAGTGGAAATCCTTCCTGAAGAGTGCTCCTCTGAGCCAAAGTCATGGCAGGTATCAGTCTAACAAAATTAATAGTGGCAAGCTATAACCCAAACTAAATGCCATCTGTGAGTAATTTACCAGTATAGAAACTGTCCCACAGAGCCCACAGATGTTGCTGTCCTAAAGGGAGCAGGCAGATTTAGCCTTTTCAGATACTGTAAGATTTTATAGAGGTTCAGAGATCTGGCCAACTGGTGAAAAAGAACCTGGCCAACTGCAGAAAAATGGCAGAAATAACAAATCTGGGTTATAGGGGATGCTGTGTCTATGAAACTGTGCAGTATCTAAAAAGACTAAATTTGCTTATCCACTTTAGGGCAGCAACATCTTGGGGTAAGAAAATATTTATCCTATTACAAATACATGCAACAGAACTGGCCCTAGAACGGAATGTGGAGGAACACTGCTGGTGACTGGTCACCAGCCAGTTCTAAGTATACTCCTTTAACAACAAACATTAGACTGTTCAATACTAGGTGAAATCTTAAGAAATTTTAACCAAAAAGTGTTTGCAGAAGATTTCTATACTTCAAATACAAGAAGGAAAAAAATAATTTTAAAAAAAAGGGACACAATAAAACCTTAAATTTTTGGTATACTTCCCAGTAGTAATTTTTAAAACCTAGAACTTTTGAAAAAACAGGCAGTTTTTAAATTATGTGTGAAGTCTCCTTTATACAAGCTTTTTCATATTACTGCTCCCATCAACACTCTCTCAGAGATAACAGCAACCTTCCTTGCAATATTGCTTACCTTTCTAAATGTGGAGCAAAATTTAGGCAGACACTATGCCTTGGTTGTATACACCTCCATCTCCTCCTTCTGATGAACAGCAATACCAGTACCACTGTAAAGTTTATTACTTTATGCTGTTACATGAGAATAATCCAGGGACACAATCATCTCCACTATCAGAAAGTATCCAGCTGTGTGCAGCACCATCAGCAGACGCTTTGCCACATTTCAGTGTACACAGTAATAGATCTAAGATTGACCAGTCTGACCATTTCTTTAAAAGTTGTATAGCAGGTGAACATCTTTTACCATGTATACCTGCAATTATGAAGGTAATTAAGTAGCACAGGTGAGCCCAGGAAGCCCCTCAAATAAATCCGTGAGACTCACAATGTCATTGTAATTAGCTGTCTGTCTTAATAGGTTGTCTGTTTGTTTATTGCATCTGCCCTGTGTGCTAGGGATGAAAACCCAAATTTGACAAAGAATATTTTAGATCATTTCTTGATCTGAAGATGACTGAGATGAGGACATGTTTTCATTTTCCCCATTTCTTTCTTTCCCTTGCTTTTAATTACAAATATCCATGTCAGTGAGGGACAAAGTGATGATCTTCACTCCTCCTATTTAAAGAGAAAACTTGTCTGGTGATGTTTGTTTTCTCTTTACCTTACAAAATGACACAGTCTAAGGACCCTGAAGGACAGGAATGCAAGCTCTGCCGTTTTGCTTTGGGATTGTTCCAGGTTCGACAACTTTTCAAATACCCCAAATTACCACTGTGGAACAGTCTGCATTTTGATTTAAATTAAATCGCTGTCCGTAAGTGTGGAATTCTAATTTCCACAGAGGAAAAACAGAAGTCAGAAGTTCTGTATGAAAATTGGACTTTGGATCATTATTCAGTGGTTCACATTAACGTGCATTAGGGAAGTTACTGTGAACATGGTAGCAGCATTGTGAGTCTAGGTTCCAGTTCTGTCACTTGCTTGTGGCTTCTCAGCAGGAGTTTCTTGAGTTGCTCCATGGTGGAGCAATGTGCAAGGTCAGGTGGAGAGTGTCACTGAAATTCTGTGTTAGGGACTGTGCGTGGCCTAGGAGAATGTGGCTAAGTCCATTATCAGGGATTTGACTCCTTTACTTATTTTAGTTATTAATGTACCAGCTCAAAAGGTCAAGTGACTCACATCAGAATCTCAGTTTTCATCTGAAGAAAAATGTGTCCCTAGCCTTGTGCTTTTGGAGAAAAGATAAAAATGTAAATCTGCAAAGGCTTAAGAAGTAGAACAATACTTTAAAAATCATTAAAAGACACACTAAACATGAAGAGGTTTTGATTTGATGTTATGATCTGGGGGATGAATTAATGACTTTTGAGTCAGAGATAGAAAAATTTGGACGGACAATAGAAAAAGGAGTGGAGCAATCTTCCAAAATACTAATTATTTAAAGAGCTGTTCCCACGTGTTTAAAACTTGAGATAATATTTTACTGTCTGCTGCTGCAGACTATGATCTTTCTGGCTGTTATCTCACTTCAGTCAGTTGGAATTTTACTGACCAATAACTTGGCATTTTTTGTTGCAAAGCAGATCCACAAAAGCCTCATCTGTCCACGCAGCACAGAATTGCTCTTCCACAAGGGCTTCAAGACCTACTTCAGTGCAGGTGCCTCTTATCAATCAATTAAATTAATTTACTTTTATTTTAAAAATGCACCCAGGTTTTACATGAAATATGGGAGAGCTGTGTGATATGTTTTGCTGTGCAATAACTATCAATGGTCAGACCTGAAATAACGTTTTGGTTAGAGTTTCTTCTAAATAGTGAAATGCTGAAACAAAACGTGAGGTAGTTTAGTGAGCTTTCATCTATTACAAAGAAGATCTAGTAGAAAGAAAACAGGCTGAAGAACTTGACTGAATGTAAGAACTCTTTGGGTAAAATTTTCACACTTGCCCTAACTCCAGCTTTTTGCAAGTGCCGCATCTCTTGGCAAATGTCTCTAACCAGTCTGTTGCTGTAAGCATTCCTGTTCCATCTCTGAGCATCCTGCCAAGGGCTTCCCACAGGCTTGGTGATGGAAGTGGGGGGTACAAATCACAGTATCTTGCACAGTGAATTGTTTTCTTATTAGCACTTGACATTGCTGGCCGAGTATGAAGAGAGAACTTCTCTATCAAACTTGATGACTCCAAAACTCCCTTTTGATCAGCCAGTGGTTAGATTTTGAAGGGAAGGACGCAGCTAAGTTTAGTAGTTCTTCATAAATGCCTTTCATTTCGCATCCTTTGGTGCCAGGTGAAACCTCAATATCTCAGAAGTTTTCAAAAGTTTTTTCTAAAAATCACAGAATTAGAAAATTTTCTTTTTAGTGACCATACATCTTTGCACTTTGAACCAGTTCTCTGTGGCTCAACTTAATTTGTTTGGTTCATCTCTCACTTGCAGACTGATAACACTCTGGTGTCCAGTCATGGCCAGCTGCGTCTTAATAATGTGAGATGGTGTACAGACACACTTAGCAAAATGATGTTCTATCCCAGAGAAAATTGTTGTTGAAAACAATCCTAAAGATGACTGTAAACCTGAGAAAGGAAGAGGATTATTGGTCAATGAAGTACCATAAAACATATCAGGCTGTTTTAGCTTGGCAGGAAGTTATTTTTTGTCACATATTTACAGCCTTAGGGTTGCAGCTGTACAATAAGAGATCCTGATTTGCTTCTTACATTTATTAATATTACGTCATTCTATTTGCATCACAGCTAGAGAGTATTAGAAAGTATTTGGAAGCCTACTGAACAAAAAGTTGTGCTTTTCCTTTGTGTGGGCTTGATCCAGAAGCAGTAAGTGGAGAGCTGAAAGGTAGAAAAGAACTGTCTGAAAAAGTTGTGTGATAAAAGAGGACAGCTAAGAGAAATACTGGAGTTTTTTTAACCCTCTCACTTAGCAATGCTGTTTCTTGCACCTTCAGTTTCATTTGCTTCTCACAGTCTATCTATCCTACCAAATAGGCCTACCTTTCAAAATCACCCCAGCTTAGGACTGGAAGTAGCAGCAGCTGCAAGTCCCCATAGGGTGTGATTATCTTTCTCCTGATCATTATGTTTAAACTTATGCTAAACTGTAAAGGTCATTTTTCTATCATGACTCTGGAGTACATTTAATGATAGTCTTGTTACCAACTGACCTCCTGTACCTGACAGAGCTTAAACATCTTGGGCAAATTTTCATTGCTTGAATCTGTGCCAAATCCTTTTAATATATGAAGGACTTGATCACTTTTAAACTGATGATGTAGTACAAAAAGGTTCAGTTGTTTGATGCCAAGATGCCTGCTTGATTTTTGCAGTGAAGGAACAGAAATTCATAACCACTATGGGAAGAGCAAAATAAGATGTATCTGTGCAGATCTTTGTTGATAGCCTAATTCCTCAGTACATCCTGCCTGGACAAGGTTGAGTGATGCTGCAGCAGCCAGCAGTACTACAGCCATGCTACCTTACATGATGAAAACACATTATCTGTTTCCATGGCTTATCATCAGAAGCATAACCTCAGCTTTCAAAATAAGAGATATATTTTTTAAGTATTCATATTGTGGAAATTAAAGTAAATTAGATCATGTTGTAGTGCTGGTTTTAGCAACTTGCACTTCCTCTTCTTCCAGCATACTTAGACTTAAACATACCTGAAAAATCTCACTAAATCTACAGTGGGGCTATTTTCAGGGGTTTCTTTTATGCTCCATTGGCTATTAACATTTCACAGCATGTCACAACTGGCCATTCTGATTCTATTGAGCCTCACTGAACGGGAATTTTTGTATCGTTTAAGAGCAATTCATTGCACTACCTGTACTCTATATTATCTCCTCAGAAATAGGGATAATGACAGGTGATGTCTCAAAAGATAAGTAATCTTCCACTACATACCCTCTGTCTACAGTGAGTTCTCTAGATGTTGTACATGAAGTTCACCAGGAAAATTCATCATGGCATGTTACCTACTTTATTTATCCATTCCACTTGATACACCTTCTAAAAATAGCTGTTCTTAGATGAGTGAATCTTGCCCTCTCGCATGTGCCAGTCTGTAGGATCTAATTCTGTAGCTAATTTTACAAAACTGAAGAGTCATAAGATGAATGGGCTGCATTCACCTACTAATAAAATGGGAAACTGTATCCTCCAGGGATATTTTGATTATTTAAAAATTCCTTAGGATACATGTAATTTAAAAGGAAAAAGGAAGAGGAAGGATTTCATACACCCTTTCATGCTTATTTTCTCTTCTTCACTATTATTTCTCTTTTATAGCATCTATCCTCAGATAAGTTTTCTGCCACCAAATCAGTTTTGCCATTTTGTATATCTGTTCGTTTCTCTTCTTTACTTTTGTGTATTAGTTGTGGTATAACCTGGCAGGCAGCTAAACATCGCACAGCCACTCACTCACTCACTCACTCACTCTTCTCCACCTCAGTGGGATGGTGAAGGGAGTTGCATAAGAAAAATAAAAATTGTGAACTGAGATAAAGACGGTTTCATAGGACAGGAAAAAAAAAAAAGAAAAAGAAAAAGAAATAGAAAATGCAAAACAAATGTTGCACAATGCAATAGCTCTCTAGTGCTGACTGATGCCCAGCCAGTTCCTGAGTAGCAGCCCTGGCCACCCTTCCCCCTAGTTTATATACAGAGCATGACACTGTGGTGTAGAATGTCCCCTTTGCCAGTTTAGGTCACCTTGTGCAGTTGTGTCTCTCCCAACCTCTTGTGCCCTCTGACCTGCTTGCTGGTAGGGTGGTGTGAGAAGCAGAAAAGGCCTTCCTTGACTTTGTGTAACAACAACTAAAACATCCCTGTGTTATTGACATCATTTTTATCCTAAATCCAAACCACTGCACTGTGACAGTTACTAGGAAGAAAATCAACTCTACACCAGCTGAAACCAGGACAATGTTCTAGGTTACATTACTGGTATGTGAGATCATATTTTTACTTATTTCCGGGCATTCCCTGTATTTTTATTGTTAATTACAATGAGATTGGAACCAAGTTCAGCATCAACCAATGGCTGATTAGTGGTATTAGTATTTCTGATAAAAATGAACAGATAACAGTCAAATTTTGAAGGAGAGGGTAATGATTACAAAATTTTGCTCACATTTTGAGCTTTTGTTGATACTTTAAGTAGAGAAAGTAGATGACTGAATTTAACAGCTTCTCACCACTAGAATGGTTTTCTTTACACCATGACTGAAAACTGCACTGACAGGAGACCACAGAAAAGCTTGAAAAACCTAAGCTTTAGGTTTAACATTGGCTTAACATTTAAGCCTGGTTTAACATTGACATTAAATGTCCTGTGCACTAAGATGGAAAGGATGGGACAATTTGTGATCTGTTGGTCATAGGAACAAGGCCAGAAGGAAAAATTAAGTCTTTCACCCAGTCTCCTTTCTGTGCTCAGAGGCAGGCTGTAGAATAGAAGAAGTGATGACAAACAGCAGCTGCAAAAATACTGAGCAGGGCAGCCTTTCTTCAGAGGTGGTGCTGAGCAGGTCAGCAAGGCTGCAAACTGAGGTTGGTTTAGGACAAGTACGAAAAGAGGACAGCTGCAACAGTCACAAGGTCATGCAAGTATCACTCAAGTATCCATGAATATATGAGCTGCAACTGCTGCCAGAAATTAAAGGGGTTTTTCTTCCAATGTAATTCTACAGGTAAAAGATACATTTTTGTACATAGGATCAATCCCCACAGGAAAGTTTGTGTTCCAAAATACCAAAGAATGCCCTTTTCCTTAGTTTATTCATCACAGAATAGAAGTGTCCACACAGGCAGCTTTACATTCATAATTATATTGTAAGATTTTTAATGGTTCATTTTTTCAGTGAGTCAAGTCTTAAAACTATTACTTTGATGGAAGACACCCTCCCCCCGACCTTTGAGGAAGAACAGGAACAATACTGATATTGCTGTGTTCTGGGGATGGTATCCTTGTATGCAAAATCCATTGCCCTCTTTGGACAAATCTGGACCATCACACAAAGCACTGTCAGCAATGAAGCACTGTGATTATGATTAGCAATTTAGGAGAGAAATGTGATGCAATCAGAAAGGAACCCAAAGAAGCAACAAAGATGGCAGCCAGAAAATTATATATTAGCAGTACTATTTCTAAAAATAATGGTTTCCAAACTTTTCCACGAGGCATTAACAGCTCTTTAAGGGATAATCTTTATTGCTTTGTAATGTACAAAGCAATAAACAGCTGCTGAGATTGATTAATAGCCAAAGCAAAGTTGAGGCATGTAATCAATCTGAAAAGCCATTTATTGTGAGTATACTACAAAGCAATAGAGATTATTGCTGTTGCACAACAAACCATAACAGAAACCACACAGATACAGACACACACACACCAAAAGAGTTGTTTTCTTTGCAAGGCTTGCAGTGCTATGCTGTCTTTTCCCTGAGCTTTTCTCTTTAACAAAGGCAGGCAACTGGCCTTACAGCAAGCAATCTACTGAAAAAAGTAATGCTCTAAGAACTTCAGTGTTATCTAAAGGAGAAATGATATCTAGTTTTTTAGTTCTGTAGCTAGAAATACAAAATTCCACAGGTATTAATCTTGTCCTTGGTAGTGGTACTGCTATTCATATTACAAAGAAAAACAAAAAATTAGCTTATCTGTCAAAAAATAATCTAATCCATGCAAATGCAGTGCTCATTTAGAAATGAAGGCTGTTTACTTTTGTGGGGTATTTTTGTGAATGGCTACTAAATGCAGAGTAATACTGAATGAAACAACTGGCTTTCAGCTCCAGCTACTTCCAGCAACCACCCTACCTCATTCTTTTAATACAACTTTAATACAGCTCTTCATATAGTTTGGTTTTTGACTCCTCCAGTCTTCATGGGAGGCTGTTTCAGCATCTTATCCATTTTCTAGTTTTAAACCTTTTAAAAATTTTGCATTCTGATTTTTCCAGGTCAGATAATGCTCATTTGTTCCTGAACATAAATAAAGAACAAATTGCTTTTTATCTTCTTTAAAGAGATGATATGAACAGTCTTTCACCCTTTTCTTTGGCAGAATAAACAAGCAGTGCCCTTGTAGCTTTATGGCAAGATAGGCTTGTCTCTGGATCAGTCTCACCAACCTCCTCTACACTCATCCCAGCCTCAGTCTCTCTCTCTTGCCCGTGGAGGCTCTGCATGGCACTGAGGGGCTCCCAACGCTGCCTCCTCTGATGCACACTCGCAATGTCTACTGGAAATATCTCATCCAGTAGACCCAAGGATCAAATTTGCCTTTTTCCCATCCCCTTAACATTTGAAGCCAGTGGTTAACTTGCATTTCCAGGCACAATTTGCAAATTTCTGTTTCTGAACTGATGACCTTGCAGCTTATGACAGAAATTTGTATTGGTACAGAAGGGCACAAGCTTGCAATTTGCACTATTAAGTTTCAGTCCACTTTTATTACTATTGTTCTCAAGGTTATTCAGGTCTTCCTGTATCATATTGCCATCCCTTTCCTTATTAATGATGCCTTCCACTTCCTTGTCATCAGCAAATTTTATTAACAAACTCCGTCTTCCTATTTTAAGGTAATGAATAAAAATATGACTGAAGATGTATCCTTGAGAAACTCTTGGTAAAATACCACTCAAAGTCAGGTATCACAACAGTAGGAACTGAATTCTCCAGTTTCACATTTGAAGGAAATACAATTCAGCTCAATGAAAATTAATTTTTAGATCCTAGTGGATCTAAACTTTCCAAACTGTTATCTTCAAAAATCTGAAGCTGTTTCATATCTGAAATTACCACAAATTTAATAACACCTACTTAAAATAACGGAGTAAGGATTTTCATAAATACATGTTCATACCTCTTTACAGCTAAAACAATTTGGAGTATGAGAATTGTACTCATGATGTAGGGGTCCCTTTGGTTGTTTTTAAGCATTTGACTCTGATAGTTAAAACAATTGTTTTAAAGTTATTATTGTCTTAGTGGTCAATTTTGCTATTTATCCAGCCTTATATCTAATCTTATCACCTTCCTACTATTCCTGCAAGTCACAACTTCCCTGGAGAAGATTATCTCCAGACTTGAGGTGACATTCTCCATGAATTCCTTTTCTCTATGCGTCTGAAATTTCAAATTTTCTCGTGTTTCCATTTTCAGCAGCCATACCATCCTTCTTTCAGGAAATGCTGGACCTAGATTCATGACCTTCTTAGCCCTTTTCTACTTTTTTTTTTCCTTCCAGCTGGAGAGTTAGTGTCAGCAAAATCAATGAAAATCTTTCGATAATTATCAGTGGTATTTCTTTTATTCCTGCTGGTATTTATTTGCAAAGGGATTGTCACTGAAGTACATCACCTTTTGTCAAAAATATTGAAGAAAATTCCCACTTACAGAAGCGAAACTGGAGCTCGTACCTATCTCAGCTGCGTCTAACCCTACACTTGCTCATGAGGCATCCCAAGACTGTGCACACCACTGCTGCTGCTGCTGCTGCTGCTGGCCTTGCTTGAACTAGAAAGTTCTACAGGCAGAAGTTCTGCTGGCAGGTGCTACTGACATAGCTGTTTTGGCGGGATGTGTTCACATTTGGCTGTTTAAAGATGCAGCATGTCCTCAGATCATCAGGCTTTTATCAGCAAGAGAAATCTGGTGCTATGGGAGGCTAACCCAGAGTACCTGGTGTCACATTTTGTTAATTGCTTTCTGGTAATTCTTTGCAGCATGTTGTGGAACTGCACTGTATACTGTGAGATACAATGTCTCATCCTGAAATCTGTGTAAATATTGGGTCAGATTTAAAAATGCTTTATTATCTTCTACAATAGACTACTTCTATATGTGTTGTTGCTCCATATTGCAGATTTCTCACTGCCAGAAACCCAGACAGTATCCAACAGCAGACCTCTCTTGCTCATTTAGAGCAGATGAAAGAATCCTTTCATAACCAAAAAGGAGCTTAAAATACTGGGTCCTGTGGGCAAGTGGGACATAGACAATGAATGGTAGCTAACTATTTGCAGTAAGTATTTGCCCAACTACAAGAACAGATTGTAGTTTCGAGACATACTGTTAACACTGGATGAGGGAAAATTTCAGGGTTGGAAGTAAAGTTTGTGTTATCCTCACAGAACATTCATTCTAACTTAAGAGCTGCTTGAAGACAGTGGGGAAATAGGTGGTGCCAGCATTCTGAAAAGCTGTGCCAGTCTGGGCATTTTGGCATTATTTAAGGTGCTCAGACTCCAGTAAGATACACAAAATTAAGTATTTCCTGTTTCACGGTCTTTTCATGCTGGGTAATGCACTGGAAATCAGAGATGAACCTGATACAATGAGCTTTGCTGATTGTGGTGGAACAGTAAAAAAGGTTTATGTCCAATTTGGTCCCATCTTGTTTTGAATACATAAAATGAAAGCAGTGCCTCTCTGTAGTGTTCTCTCTAGAGAGTATTTTATATCAATGTTGTTTGTGAGAAAGCCCATGCTTTCCTTCCCATCTATACTGTTGTCATTAACAGAGCTACCAAGCCAATCCTGGCAGCAAAGACAAGGCAGATCTGGTTGGAAAGGTGTTTGTGAAAACAAAAACGCTGTAACTGGACAAAAATAATACCAACCCACAAACCTTTAATTTAGCAGTCTCCTGCAAGACACATGAAGGGTCTCATAGGGATGACTCTCTCTTTGAATGGAGTTTCATCCTGTTTCCTGAATTCAACATAGAGGCAGTGGCAGTGCTTTGTATTTTTCCATAACATTTCCAGATACTAGAGACAAGTGGATTCCTTAGATACCTATCATACATGTAGAATATACAGGGCGGATGGAAAACACACAGAGCTTAGAGAACATATGTAGGCATGGAATCTGCTGGACTTGTGCATAACCACACGTGTAAGGCAAGTTCCAAACAGTGAGTCTGACATGTTATGGACCTGCAGCACCTTTGGTGTGCAGGCAGCCTCTGTGTACATGAAAACAGGCTGAGAGAGTTGGGGTTGTTCAGCCAGTAGAAGCTTGACGGCTCTGGGGAGACCTTATAGCACTTTCTAGCACCTAAAGAGGGCTACAAGAAATCTGGAGAGGGACTTTTTACAGGGGTAGGTAGTGACAGGATAAGGGGAATGGCTTTAAACTAGAAGAAGACAGGTTTAGATTAGATATTAGAAAGAAATTCTTTACTGTGAGGGTAGTGAGGTACTGGAACAGGTTGCTCTGAGAAGCTGTGGATGCCCCATCCCTGGAAGTGTTCAAGCCAGGTTGGAGGGGGCTTGGAGTAACCCAGTCTAATGGAAGGTGCCCCTGCCCATGGCAGGGGGTTGGAACTAGATGATCTTTAAGGTCCCTTCCAACCCAAACCATTCTATGATTTTATGACTTTTGAACTTTGGCTGAAAACTAGTACTTCAGCAATCTTAACATGCCCTTCCACCAGACACAATCTGACAGGAGAATCTGGAGGAAAGATCTGGTGCAGATACCTTGAGAATGCAAATGAGATCACCATGCTAATGCACCAGCTCTATTCAGTGAATCCCCTTACTCAATCCCCTTACCCTTACCATGTGTGTTCAGTGAGCTCCCTAATGCGTTCTGTATCTCAACAGTTTTCACTTTATCCACATCTCTATGCCCAAAAATCCCTCCCAATTCAGTCAGTTCTTGGTATTCTTCACCACAGGCTTCTGTGAATTTTAAGTGCAGTGTCCGAGCTCAGTATGCTCCATAATGAATGCACAGCCATCATAAGTTGTGCACAAAAAAATGCTCATGAAACACCTTGGACCACTGAACTGAAGGTTGTGTCTCCTCAGGAAAAAAAAAAAGCCCTTTCTTTTTCACCCTTCACCACCTTCATGGTTCTTAACTTGCTCTTCAGGCTCTACGTTGGATTGCAACCTTCAATGACCTTCACCTTCGCTGTGTAGAGTGACAGAGTAGAGGAAAAGCAGGCATTTCACTAACATGCCGGCGATTTCCAGTCACTGGCAGAGGCAGCAGAAAGATCAGGAAATCAATGAAAGCAATCACTGATGTAAGGACAATTGCATAGTGGGTGTGCAGCTGGTAGATTGCTCACAAGGCTTAGTTAGTTGGTACAAGAAGTCTTTGCATGCTGTGTGTCAGCACAAACATGGGTACAACTGAAGTGTATTTCACTTGGGAAGCTGGCGTAACTTCACTGGGAAATCTCAGCTTTTTGGCTGGAGGGTTGAGCACTGAGCACAGAGGAAATCAATTGCTGGTCAGAGAGAGGGTAAGGAGCAGAGTTTGCAGGATGCAGTGGTCAAACCACACTAAGGAATGCAAGCCAGAGATTGATCATGGCGATTTCCAAAATCTAAAATTTCAGCCAAATCTGAATAAGATTTTAATTTTTTTAAAAAAAATTACATCTATCACAGAATATCTAAGGTTTGAAAAATCCTCTGGAGATCATCTAGTTTAATCCCCTTGCTCAAAGCAGTTAAGTAGATAAGGTTGTTCAGGGACTTTTTCAATCAAATTTTTAATATTGCCAAAGGTGGAGACAATACAAGCTCTATCAACAACCTGTTTTAGTGTTTTAGATGTTTAGAGATGACATCACATCACAAAAATTTGGGTTTATGATTAAATGGAGTTTCCTGTATTTCAAATTTTGCCTTCTTTCTGTTGTTTTTTTCACTGGCCACCACCAAGAAGTCTGTCTCCATCTTCTTTTCACCCTTCCTTCAGATAAGGATAAGTTCCCACCAGAGTCTCTTCTTCTCCAGGCTGAACAGTCCCAGTTCTCTCAGCCTTTTCTCATACTCAAGATGCTTCAATCCCTTAGTCATCTTAGTGGCGCTTCTCTAGACTCCAGTATGTCCCCGTTGTACTGGGGACACCGTGACTGGACACAGCATTACAGTTGTGGCTTCACTGGTGCTGCACAGAAGGAAAGGATCACTTTTGTCTACCTCCTGGCAATGCTTTTCCTAATGCAGCCCAAGAGGCTGTTGGCCACCTCTGCAGCAAGGGCACATTGTTGGTTCAACTTCTGTCAGCTGGCATCCCCAGGTCCTTTTCTGGCAAGCTCCTTTCCAACCAGTTGGCTGCCAGCATGTACTGATGCATGGGGTTATTCCTCTCGAGGTGCAGGACTTCACATTTCCCTTTATTGTGCTTCTTGAGATCCCTCTTGGCCCACTTCTCCAGCCTGCTCAGGTCCCTCTGAATGGCAGCACAACCATCTGATGCACCAGTCACTCCATCCAGTTCTACATCACCTGTAAACTTGCTGAGGGCACACCCTGAGGATGAGTGGTCCCCAGCTGCATTTTGTGTGGCCAATCTCAACCCTTTGAACCCTGCAGTTCTGCCAAATTTCAGTGCAGCTCCATATCCATCCTGATAGCTCATGCTTCATCAGTTTGTCAGGGTGTAATGGGAGACAGTCAAAAGCCTTACTTAAGATAAACAGCGTAGGCTCTCCCTTTATCCACCAACTAGTCATCTCATCATACACCCAGCACTCTTTCCTGTGACAGATTTCCCTGCTGCATGTAATGGAGATCTTCATAAACTTGCTTTATTAAGACTTATTAGGCCACTTGGTAGAGGGGTTGCTTCTAACTACTATAAAATGAACTGCTCCACCTGCCTTTGTAATGATCTGCAAGTGATACAAAACATTGAGATTATTTAACAGAACATACCAGGTGGTTTATGCAAGGTTGAATATGACAGGGAGATTTTTGTCCAGATTGGGGGTGGGACTGTTGTTTTATTTTGAAAAAAAGAGGAAGGAAATATGGACAAATGGGGGCTGCATGGCCACTGGTGTTGCTCAAGTGCTTTTACAGGCCAGCAACTAGAAGCAGCAAATGTGGTCAATGAACACTTGGCAGGCAAAGTGCTTAACACTGCTAACTAATGCTGAATTGCATTGAAATATAGGCCTGGTATGTTTGGATATTCAGGTAAGTTTCATCTCTAGACAGATTTAAGTTAGCCAGACCAAAACCTGAGCCTGGATACTAGCACAAAATCTCTTTCATGATTTTCAAATCAAACAAAATTTTTAAAAATTTGAATGAATATGACATAATTGAATACTTTGTATTTTTTCATTAGTTAGGCAGAAATGTTCAGAACACACTGCTTTGACCTTAGCAATCACTTCAGCAAATACTAGCTTACCTAGACCAAAACAATTTATAGGTTTTGATGATATTTCCATCCTAAAGCACTGTTACTGCAAACAAGATTTAATTATGTACCTGCATTTAAAAGAGGTGCTCAGAGAGTTCCTTCAATAAAAAGCACAGGATAGAAAGGATTTAAGTGAGAAAGTTGTAACAGTTGAGACATAGCAGAGAGATAACAAAAGAAGTATTTGCTATAATTGCCAAAGCTCAGAAAATGAATAAAATTTAACTCTTCAATTTGATGACCTAGAAAATAGAGAGGAGAAATAATGTGCATATGAAAAGGATTAAAGAAGAAGCCAAGAAAGGAGGCTTAGTGGGTTTAACTGGGTGGATTTAAAAATTGTTTAAAGAATGATGAGATAACAGTAAAAAGAAATTCAAACTGGCTTTACCAGGAAACAGATCTACACATTTTTCTGTGAAACTTCCCTTGTATTACTTAAATAAAAGAAAGGTTCAGAAGAAGGTAACAAAAAATGAGCTAACTGTGAATGATCTGAAAATAGCATACATGCATGTGCACACACACATTCTTTTGGCTTTTAAAGACTATACAGAGAAAAGAGGGTACAACAATAACAAGGTTTTCATTACTTCTGAGGTATTGAACTTGGCTGCAAAAAAAAGAGGACTAGATGTCTAATAATTAGAGATAAAGTAGACGCTAGCGGAGATAATGGCATGTGTTATGTAAACCAGGTAGCGTTACACACGGAGATCTTTTTACTGCTATCATAATGCCTGTCAGAATCAAAAACGGAACTGGAAGAGGGTATTTTTCTAGAAGAGAAGGGCATAACAAAGCTTATAATCAAAATCAGAGAGACAAATTAAAATATCCACAGGGTTCTTGTCTAGCAAACGTGAAAAAGTAAAAGTTACACTAGCAAGTGATTAGTAAAAGAAACTTCAGAATTTAAATATATTATTATATATTTACATATAAATATATACACAGGATGAATTTATTTGGGGAGTGCTTTCTTATGTATCTGAAGTATATTATAAAGGAACAAAGGAAGAAGCTTGGTCAGATGGAGCTGTATTTGTTGTGTTTTTCTATTATTCACAGAGGTAACAACTACCCTCCTACAGCAGTTTTTAGATAAATTTCAAAACATATTCAGAGATAGCAAACCAAGTCAGTCGCAAACAACCCACTTGCCACAAAAGACCTGTCCTTCTTGTTCCATGTCTGGAGATTTTCTGATACAGACTGTGATCACATTACTCATTGCAATAGCAGGAGGCACGCGAGGCAGCTGTTCAGGGAGTGTCTGGTTCACCTGGCCAATGGGACCCTGAAGCCTGGAGGTGGATGCATTGTTGGTGGGACCTTGCCAGGAGGCAGCCTAGGGAAGTCACTGAAAGTGACCCCTTTGTGCCACTCCAATAAAGCCATCTGGCCTGTGGGACTCACGTGTGTAAAGCTCTGTTGCAGCCAATGTGAAAATGTCCATCTTTCAGCCTGCCAGAACAGGAGGCAAGTCGGAGATCTGACAGCACTTCTGCCCTGCCAAGGAACCACTAATGTGAGCAATCCAACCTTCACTGCCTGACCAGAGTGACCCAGGCACTGGACAAGAGTCTGTGGCTGCTGCTACACTCTGCCCGAGATCCCAGGATTTTAGTTCGGGAAACTTTCAATGTCCCTATTTTGAACATGGAAATCTGAGGTTAGAGAGAAGGTATTACAACAATGCTGACACCCGAGGAGTCAGAAATAGCCAACAATTTGCCCAGAGAGTTACAGAGGATGAGAAGGGGGCTGGGAAACAGTCTTGCCTTATTGGCGAAACAGGCATCATAGCTGTAAAGGAGTGACCCTGAACAAAGGATCACCTGGGCTTATATCCAGTAGTCTGGGGTCATCCTGTGAGTGTTCAGCTCCTGCTGTGTCACCTGTCCATTGACTGTCACTTGCTATGTCTCTTGTCACCTGACTGGCCACAGGTCCTGTGCCCTTTATAATGCAAGGAAGCAGTGCCAGTTCACAGCCTCTGGATCCCATCGTGGAGACTCAACCACCACCTCAAGAAACCCAAGAACTCAAGAGAAAGATTGAGCATGAGGACTAATTAGCGTGAGAAGCAAGTGACTCATTAAACCAATAGAAGGTAAAATACTAATTAATAGGATAACTCACCAATGAACTGTGATTTGTTTCTTAAAATGTGTATTTAGTGTAAATTGAAACAGACTGCCCATGGCGGTGAGGAATCATTGACCCTTGGAGTTGTTTAAGACTGGATGTGACACTTAGTGCCATGATCTAGTTGACATGGTGGGGTTCAGTCACAGGTAGGAGTCGATGATCTCAGAGGTGTTTTCCAAGCTAATCGATTCAGTGATTCTGTAAATTTTTGAGAATCTGAGTGCTTGATTTGTGTAACACTTCCACCTGGGACCCTGCACAGAACAAAAAACGTCTCCTGTCTGAACTGGGCACCGTGTCTGCGCTTAGCGTCCCTAAACGGGCAACAACAGCAGCTCACACCGAGAAAATTTTGACAGCTGTGCCCTGCGCCTGTGCCAGGCGCCAGCAAGCCCTCCCTCAACGCTGGCCAGGACTGGCCAGGGAGAGAGCTCTCCCCCAGGAACCCACCGTCCTGCGGGCCAGCGCCGCGGCAGGAGCCCGCACTGCCCCTGGGACGTGGGCACGCCATCCCTGGGATCTGGGCTCGCCATCCCTGGGACGTGGCCTTGCCATCCCCGGGATCTGGGCTCGCCATCCCTGGGACGTGGCCTTGCCATCCCCGGGATCTGGGCTCGCCACCCCGGCCAGGCAGCGGCCGCGCCGCGCACGCGCCCGCAGGTGCTCGCGCGTGCGCCTCGGGGCGCGCTCGGCCCCGCGGGCGCGGCGGCGGGGGCAGCGCGCGGGGCGCGGCCCGGCCCGGCCCGGCCCGGCGGCGCGTACGGTTGCCATGGGAACGGCGGGCGGCTGAGCGAGGCCGGGCCTTGCGGAGGCGGTGACGGGACCCGACCGAGTCCCCTGAGGAGCGCCCGGTGTCCTGCCGGCCGTCGTGCTCGTCCCTGGGGGTGCCGACTGTGCGGTAAGTCGGGCGGGAGGCTTTGGAAGGCGTCCGGAGACAGATGACCCCTGTGCCGCTTCCCGGCAGCTTCCCCGTGCTCGGGAGAGAGGCTTGATTGCCGGGTGTGGGTTGGGACAGCGTTTACTCCACAGGTGCTGCTTATTTGGGGAGTTCCTCTTGGCCGTGTTGTCCCACGGCTGCGCTGGAAACCCAGCTCCTCTGAGAACTCTCTCGGAACTTCTTTCTTGTTTCTCTTTGATAGCGATTTCTCTGCGTCAGAATTTCACCAGGAAAGTACGTCAGTTGTGATTGGTAAGTTGCTGGCGCTCAGAGAATTATGTCTAACAGTAGATGTTATTTGCATATTCCTGAAAGGAGGTTGTAGTGAGGTTGGGGCCCATCTCTTCTACCCTGCCTGCAGTGAAAAGACAAGAGGAAATGGCCTTACGCTGAGACAGGGGAGATACAGATTAGATAATTAAAAATAAAACAAGAAACTCCCAGAAGAACACTGTAAGGATGGCCATGCACTGGAATAGGTTGGCCAGGAAGGTGATGGACATGTTTAGGAGGCATCTGGATCTGGCACTGGTTGATGTGGTTTAGGGGTTACAGGCGCAGTGAGAGGTTGGCTGTTGGACTTCCTGATCTTAAATGTCTCTTCCAACCTCGATGATTCTGGGACTCTTTCTAAACCTGTACCTGTGTGCTAACTGTTCTAGAGATTTGCTAGGGCAGACAGAACATGGATTTGGATGTCAGAGAGCGGAGCGTTCTACCTTGAGTACAGGGCTGTGTACTGAGTGAATACACCCACTCTGCCCCCTAGCAATTAAATGACACCGGTCTTGAGATGGGAAAGAGGATGGCAGAGCCAGTGTGGTGCCCTGTCTGATGTAGTCAGCTATGCTTCTCTCATCTTGACTGAACTAAGAGTTGTGAGAGCACAGCTGTCTTGCTTCTGGACATTGCTGAGACTAATGTGTGGTTCCTGTACTGCTATCTACTGCTTTAAAATCTTCCTGTACAGCAAAGACCAGACTTCTGGAGTAAACAACTGGGCAATAAAGACAAGAGCCCGAGTATGGCTTTTTAGACACTGCTGTGTGATAGTGATACTCTTCTACTAAGCAGCAGAGAGTCAGAGAGGAGCTCTTCACTTGTGCAAGTTAAAGGCTGCTTGGGAAATGTTGACAGTAGTGAGGGGCAGGATCTGTGTGTACCGATTATGCTGTCCCCATTGACACTGCAGTATTCCCTCTGTTTCCTGCTGAGACTGAAGAACAAAATTACAGAATCACAGAATATGCTGAGTTGGAAGGGACTCACAAGGATCATGAAGTCCAGCTCCTGGCCCTGCACAGGACCATTCCCAACTGTATCAGACATAAGGCCTACAGAGAACACCTTCCACTTAAGGTCAAAATTCTGGCTCCCAGTAGCTGGGGGAATAGGGAATGATAGTCAACCTTCCTTTTTTCAGTGAGGACTGACTGTAATTTTTCCAAACAGACAGCTGTGGTGGAACTCCTTACTTTTTTCTAAATCACATCTTCTTACTAGAGGGAAGAGTAAGAAGCATAGAGAACAAAATTCAGTCACAGTGAAGGTAAGTAATATATTATTGGTAGTCAGAAATATTAAAAACACTGATAATTTCAGGCTCCTGATCTATTCCTGAGGTTTTTTTAATTATGCATCAGTTAGTGGAAGAAATTGGTGCACTTCTTAGCATCCAATTTTATGTTGGGTGTGCAAGAATGAAAGATCCTGTACCAGAATGTGCAGGCTCTCAAAGAATATAGAACCAGGTGGAAAAGTTAAACTGCAGAACAGATTTTTTTTTACTCCATAGTTTAGAAATAACCCAGATGATGGTGTCTGATCTACTGTCAGTTCATTGTCATAAACTGTGTGAGAGAATAGAAGTTACCAGATGGTCTGAGTCACAGTGCAGAAACATATTTTTGTTTTTAGGTAAGTTTGAAAGCAGAAGAGGAATTTTGCATGGTGTAAGACTCATGCTGAGTTTTCTGTAAAATTACTAGGATGATATCTACAGAGAACTGCACCATGGTAGTGATGACAGTGGGTCCAGGGGGTGATGGATGCAAGTCTGTCACTGCCTGCTGCATTTCCCAGAAACTACAGCAGGACAGAACACTGATTGGAAGTTTGGGTTTATAACTTATATTAGTGTTGTCTTTCTTTGCCTGTGCTTGGGAGTGGGTTGGGGAGTCGTTTCTTTCAGAGGAAAAAAATGGATTGCTTGTTCTCCCTTGTCTCTGCTTATCAATTGCTGATAATGCTCTTCAGTTACTGATAATGATGCCTCTGACATATCAGGAAGCTGCGCTTGCTAAGGTCAATAATTATATATTGGGTTTTTTCTAAGTTGGAAAAACCTGTCTCTTTGCAGCATATTATTGACTTTCTGTTCTGGCTGTGGTGTTTCTTTAGTAATCAGATGTCAAGAAATCAAGAAACAGATTTTCTGTGGAATTGTAGAGGATCACATTTGGCCCATGAAGCACAGTGACGTATTTTAGCTTCCTGTAAAAAACTGAAGGTAGATCCTCCATGTCAGATGCTTTCTGGTTTTGAGTATTTTCCTACAGAGCTCAGGAATAGAGAAGAAATGCAATACCAGTGTACCTTACTTCCCACTATTCCAGCACTGTCTAGGATTTACTTACCTTTTTTAACTATGTTGTTGTAGTATAACCAGTGATAAATTAATAGTTTTTAATTTAAAACTAGCATAATAGTTCATGACTTTCACACATATTTTCCAGTGTTCTTCCTGTGCAGTACTTTGCAGAGGAATGCAAGCTTCAAAGACTGACAATAGAAGAAAAGCAGAACCATTCTACTGGCTGTCAGCGGCAAAGCCCAAGACCAGTTCTGAGATTGTAAATGAAGCCAGAGATGCTTTACGAACAGTAAAAACTCAAAGACCTTTCACACCTACAGATGAACAAAGGAAACTTTTTAGATCCCAATCCTCACCATGTCCTCAAAGTAGATCCCCTTTAGTTTTTAGGTACTGTGGCTTTAAGATTTTTTCAGATATCCTTTAGCAGCAAGAGATTTGATTCTCTAATTATGCTTCCGGTGATTATTTTCCCTGTGTTAATCTGTATTCCTAATCACATCCTTTGCCTTTTCCCAATGATCTTTCCCGTTGGTGTTAATCTACATGTCCAGGAAGTTCCCATGGATTCGAGCTACCAGAGGCAATCCTTACACTAGTTTTCTGTGTGGAGAATAGTATAAGAAAATAGTTTGTTATTTAACTTCTCTTGAGACAAATGAATGCTTTTAATTGAGATAGTCTTCAGCTATTTAGAACATGTGGAAGCTTGCTTGTTTCCTTTAACCTGTGTGCTAGATCCTTTTTCAGAGCCTTCTGAGATCTTTTAAATGTAAAATTTTAGGTCCTGCAGATTGAAATGATCATTTTAAAACAAAGTTTTTACTACCTACCTCAAATTACTTCTAGGTGGAGTTTTGTTAACATGAAGTGCTTTTGTCACTTTTCCTTTCTTTCCCCATATTCACTGGCAAAGGGAAGGGGCATGCAGTTAAAAGAAACAGCTGATCACACAGTTCTGGGTCTGCTTTATTCTAACTGTGTTTCCTTTCTATGTTAGTTTTGGTACATCTGGTTCTGAATCGTCTGAATCAAGACCGCATTCTGGTGTTCAACTAAGCCCACTGGATCATGTAGGTACTCTGGAAATAACTCATGCAGTACTGATACAAAAACATGTGGCTTGGTAGTGTTAGGAAAAGAAATGGTTTAAAGATGTTTGGGAAGAATGGAGGCTTGTTGTAACATTAGTCTGAGACTTATAAAGTCAGTGTCTTGGTTGGGAAAAACAGTTATCTGTCAGGGAAAACTGGAGTTTCCCTTGGAAGGAGAATGTAAAAACCCCTCCCTCCAAATTATTACAGTTTTGCAATTAGCAGCTTTCAGGCAAAACTATGGGAATAGGAATAACAGTTGTTTACTAGGAGTATTAAAAAAATACAAATGCAGTAGTACAAAAAAAACCAAACAAGTAAACAAACAAAAGTCCTAGAAAACCCTGACAGAGTCAGAGATATGACCTGACACCCTGTTGTCAGGGTATTGGAAGCAGTCCAGATAAGTCTTCCTGGAGTAACAGATGTTGTTCTGTGGAGTAGAAATTATTCTGTAGAACAAAGGGTCCAGTGCTGGCAAGATGGGTCAGGTCTTCGTGCAAGAATTCGGTGGAAAAACTGGCTAAATTGGTGTTTGGGTTGGCTGGTTTTATGCTGGTGGAAAGGTTTTGGGTCCTCCCACTGGGTGGAGCATCCCACAGTGGAATGAGGTACTGTTATCAGTCATGTGAGAGGCCTTAAATGGCCCATTCACAGGTGATGTCCCTTGGAGGAGGATGGGTGGAAGAGGAGATAAGAGGGCACTGCCATATCTGGTGTTATCAGGTGTCCCTTTAACAGAAAGTATCTGCCCTCTCCCCCTGCCCAGAGTTACAAGAGATAAAGAACAATATGTCCCAACTGGTCTCAACAGATGAAAATAGAATACACATTTTTGGTTACATTTTTGAACCCAGGACAGTCAGTTTTGTCATTTTTTGCCCAAAAGAAACCTGAAAATAATTTAAACTACTTAAAGATTGCCATGTTGCTTTATGATTCAAAGTGACATTAAGAAGAATCAGAAGACGGATACTTGAGTCAGCTTTCTTGTGTAAGTCTGCTAAAATAGATGAAGTTCGTGAGCATGAGCCAACAATGTGCCCTTGCTGTTAAGAAAGTGGCTGACGGTATCTGGGGCTGCATTACGAGGAGTGTTGCCAGCAGGTGGAGGGAAATGATCTTTCTCCCCTACTCAACACTGGTAAGGCCACACCTGGAGTGCTGTATCCAGCTCTGGGCTCCACAGTACGAGAAAGACATGGAGCTAGTGGAGAGACTCTGATGAGCGGCCCCAAAGGTAGTGAAGGGACAAGGAGAAATGAGAACATTCAGCCTGGAGAAGACCAAGGGAGGATTTCATCATGGATGTAAATACCTGAAAGGCAGGTGCAAAGAGGATGGGGCCAGCCTCTTTGCAGTGACTGGACCAGAGGCAGAGGGTACAAACTGGGACACAGGAGGTTTCCTCTGGACTTCAGGAAACAGTTGTGAGGGTGACAAGGCCTTGGTATAGGTTGCCCAGAGATTTTCAAAAGCTTCTTGGGCATGTGTCGGAGTCCATGTTTCCATGGATCCTCCACAGAGAGTGAGAAGTACAGAGATTGAACTAAAACCTTTAGAAAAATTAGAATATATAAAAGCTTTAGATACATAAAGTAGAAATCTAACCCTTAGCCTTAAGTCTTACATGCCCTAAGTCCTAGTTCAGTGTAGAAGGACACAGCTTTAGGCCTAGTGATAGAGTACAGACATAACAAAAATAGAGTAGGGTACTGTTTATAATTTTTAGTATGAGTTTTATGTACAACAGGGTAGAACCTTATGCTAGTAAGATAGAGTTTTATGTTAATAGATATGCTTTGTGCGTAGTTTTACGAACTTTAGAATTGTACCTAGATTGTTTAGTGTGTAGATAAAAAATATGAATATGCATTTTGCAATTTGGGATAAAAAACCTCTGTGTCAGTCAGTCAGTCGAACGGATTGGAGGAATTGGTCGAGTGATCAATCCGATCAATCGATCCAACCTCCACCTCCTGCAGCCTGAGGAAGGAGCCTTGCCAGGGAGCCGGATGGGATTCTAAAGGTATCATCTATTGTAGCCTGGCATCTGGGCCCTGGGGTACCGTCCCTTCCTCCTGCGAGGGTGCAGGACCCCAGGGACCCCTCCTTGTCCCTGCGACCCTGCGTTCGGGAACTCTGCCAAGTTGGGGACCCCTCCATTGCCACTGTGATCCCCGCGGCCGGGACCCCTGTCTGGGATCTGTGATCTTGTGTTCCCTTTCTGTTATTGTGACCCCACGGTTGGAAAATCCTGCTTGGGGTCAGGAGATGGGAGGCTGATTTACCTAGAGGCTGTGGTGTCAGATTTCTGCTTTGCTTATAGTTTTACTAGTTTTGCTTGTTAGGAATTCTATGCTTTGTTTTTTCATTAGAGTTGTGTGTGTTAAGATTTCTAGGTTTTGGTTATTGTCTTGTTTAGACTTTGTTTGCCTAGATTTATAATTGGTTGTAGAATAAGGCCGCTCTCAGAACTTTTACGCCTTCAGATATGTGCTTTTGTATAAATAAACTACTTTATTTAGATACTAAGATGTGGTAAGATCTTTAGAGACTTTATACCCGTACCCGACCTAGGCAGGCATGGTCCTGCGCAACTGAGTTTAAGTGGCTGTAGTTGAATATGGGGCTTGGATCTCCAGGGGTTCCCTCCACCCTCATCTGTTTTGTGGTTTTGTGAGGACTAACTTGAAGGTAACAAGGTGGTTGCTTTCTAGGTGCCTTACATTTCTATAAAATGTTGTGACTAGTTTATTTCAAAACAGATAGAAGTCCTTTAAGAACCTCTTTTCTCCCTCTGCAAAAGCTGTGAATTGTTTTCAATTTATAAGTGAATCTGCTCTTTCACAGTTTTTTTATATTTTGTCTTCAAATATAAGATTAAGTCATGACCCTTTTTTAGTACCCAAGATAACAGAGCATGGTATAGCAATTAAATATGCTTGCTGTATACATTGCTTTTTCCTGACAGTAACCTTTAGGAAATTCTTTAGGAAAGTATTCTTTAGGAAATCAGGGGAAATATCAAAGAAATTTTATACTTAAGTAATTTGGATAAAGTAATGTATTTATATGAATCAAGTCTAAAATTTCTGAGCATTCTTCTATTTAGATTAAATATATCTACATTTGGATTTAAGAACTGGTGTTAAATTTTCTTTTTTGTGTGTGTGTGAGAGTGGAAAAAAATTAGAGAAAACTACTGACCAATGCAAAACCCGCTTTTTTCCTTTATCAATGCATATACATTAGTACACTGTAAATTAAGTGCTTGTATTAATCATGGTGGTTATGTGTAATCAGTCTCCCCTGTTGGCTTCTTAATACTGTGGAGAGCTCTGAAGGATAGGCTGCATTTCAGTGGATTCTTTTTTTTTAAGGAAATTGGTATTGATTTTAGAGGTCAGTGCTTTTATGTAGGGCAAGGGCACAACAAGTGTTTGGTAGTACAGATTCAGGGGCTTGTTCACCTCCTCTAAGATGCAAGATACTGACATAAAACTAAGACTTTCATGTTTCTGGATCTGCTTGATTTGTCTCAGTGTGATAGAAAGTAGTACATACGATGTGAACATATTTGGAGTGTTTGGGAAATACTGTTTTAATGCTCAAAAGCAAATCAAAGAATAGATGTATCTCTAGAATTGTTAGCAATAGTCATTGGCACAATATTTTTTTGATAAATAAGCTTGCTGCAGATGTAGTTAAATGAGTATTTATGAGACATAAATAATTCTGAGTTTTTCTACTCAAGCTAGGTTTTGTTTTCTGCACCCCTGAATGTTGGCTTTTAAATGGCTTTCTGTGGTGATAATGGTATAGACATCTGGTATGTTCTGGAATGGTATCATTAGATTCAGGATATGAAAATTTCTTATTGAGCAAGCTATTGTAACTTCTGTTTTGAACTCAGCTCTTTGTTAGAAATTATGGGGATTTCTTTTTTTTTTAAATTTTTACTTTAATGAAAATTAAATCATCTTTGCTTTTTAAAAAAGTCTCCTTTATTTTTGTCACAGAAACCAACACTAACAATTTCTGAAAAAAGAAATGAAGCTGCTTCTGTTTTCCTTCCAACACCTCCTGATGATGCTGCAGAAGTTAGAAAAGTCAGCAGTGCTTGGAAAGGCTTATTTAGAACAACTTCCCTGAAAGATTTATTTTCTTCTAAACTGCTTCCTCTGGATCAGAGTAAGAATGTTTTGATACATACTATTTGCTAGAAAAATGACTGCATGATGGGTTTTAATATTGGTCATTACATGAATTACTAATACCTTAACGGACCTGCATGTCCTTTCAGTGTGAATTCTGGAAGTATTTAAATGGTTTAAGGCAGTTTTGAAACTGTGGTGTCCCAAAATGATGCTGGCTTGCACTATTGAGTTGAAAGCTACTCAGGTGCTTCTTCTTCCTGTAGGTTTCCAAGTAATGGAATTTTACTGAAGGTTGTCTTCAGTGAGTAAAGTTAAGTGCTGACATGCTTAAAGAGATAATGAGATGCCATCATCTAAGGAGATTCCCTGATGGATTGTTGAGCACAAAAGGAAGAATAAAAAGGAAAGATATGTCTTGACAGGCCTCCAGCTTCATCGTTTTTGTTGTTAAGAGTTTCATTAGTGGAGACTTAATAAATGTCACCAAATGTGGGGTTTAAAATTTTCCTAAAAATGGGAAATGGCATCTTGGCTTCGTGCATGTTGGCTCATAATGAAGTGTGCTGGGACTCTGTCTTTATGTTAGAAGACTCATTTATAATAATGACAATTCTTATATTGTCTAGGATTGTTACTTTACATGGTAAACTATATATCTCACTTTTTACCTTAATGCAAAAGAAATCTTACATAAAAAGTACTAAATTTTTCTTAATTTTTATGTATTTACTCTGTAAATATATTTTTATATAATGTACCCCTTCATGTAGCCTTAATAAGTTGATGTTACTAATTGAAGAAGTTGAGAAGGTAGTGTGGTTGTAACCAGCCTTGGTCTCTTCTCCTCTTTTAGGATCATGCAAATGTTTATGTGAGGGGGTTTTTTTTGTGGAGGTTCTTACTGTGTATATATGGAAGCTACAGGATTAGCAACTGCCTTTTTCCTGAGTTCCTTCATAATATTCAGGTCCTGAAACATAATCGCTTTTTTCTCAAGGTACAATCCACCTACTGGTAAAAGGCAAATAAAGAAGATGAAATACTAAAACTATAAACACAACCCCAAAAGACTTTAGGAAATACTGTTCATAAGAAGATATTGACCACCTTACTCTTAATAGTCTTAAGCTTTCTCACCTTTTAAATTGATACAATAGAATTTTGATAATGTAACATGGCAAGCAGTAATTAATAACACTTGAACAAAACGTGTTCTCTTTGACTATTTCAGATGAAGCGAAGCTAGATTTTGAAGAGCCAACTATGATGATGAATAATCTTGACAGAAGTAATAATAACTGCTTAGCAGAACAGAAGTTGTACACATCATTTGATGATGAGAGTAGACAAATTATTTGTAACGAGTATACCAGCAGATCAGGAAGTGAAGACTCCATGGAAGGGACACCAGGAAAATTTTCCCTTCAGCTGCAAGGAGAAAGGTCAGCATTGGTTGAGTATGGTAATGTGCATCTTCCATACAACCTTCTTCCTAGATACTCAATTGTGCAAGTATCAGATTGCTTAAAATTAATGGAATTTGAAGATAACATTACATATGCTTTAAAATGAAACTGTGTTTAGATTATTAGAAAAATTGACGTTTCTTCTTTTAGGAAGTTTCTACATTCAGAAGACTAATTTGTAAAATATTGTTGGTAGAAATTTGTTCAATATGATTTGTTTGATCATTAACATTTCAAAACTAAGTCTTCTAACTGCTGCATGTAAAATCCTCAAGTTTAAATTTGATGTGCTTGCTTTTAGTTTTAGTTTGCTTTTAGGTTTAGTTTAGTTTAGTTTAGGTTTAGTCCTGTTGTTTTAAAGTACTATACCATCTTCACTTAGCTTTACAGATGAGTAGAGCCGTGCTTTCAGTTCTGGTATGTCATCATACACCAAAACCAGGCCTAAACACTTTGGCAATAGAAGCAGAATTTTTTGTGACGTCGACGTTTTAGTTCTTTTTTTTTTTTTTTTTTTTTCACTTTTGCATGATCGAATAGGTGTAAGAGATTGATGAGACTCATGTGCTTGCAGTCTGTTTTTACTGAACCTGGAATATCATACCCATTCTTTAATTTATTATCAAATAATTTGTTTTTCTTTTGATTCACATGTGAATTCTTGCACGGGGAGGAATAGTCCCATGGCACTATGTATAGTTGGTGCATTAGCAGTCAGATGAACAACGGTTTTGTGCTAATAACATTAATGGATCTGGCAATCTCAACAACAAAATGAAAAGCATTGTTTTCAAAACACATCCTTGTAGAACTTGTTCACTCTTAAAAATACATATTTGCCAGCAGGTATTTTCTTTCTAGCATGTTTGTATGCTTAGGGAAAAGCTATTTCCCTGGATATTTTTAAGCATCTTTGATATTAAAGATTACGTTCTTAATTTTATAAAATGAAAGGCCTTTCATTTGCTAACTTGATGATAGCCCTTAATAGTTTAGGAGAATGTTGTCCACTGAGGCTGTTATAGTAAATGATATGTAATGGAGTTATCTTAGCACTCTTTTATATTAAACTGTAAGCAGGATTTTAAAAAAAGATTCTAAAAGAATGAAGACTTTTTGTAGCAAAGAAAAGACTCCATGAGTGTGGAGGAAGAATGAGAAAATAAGAGCAGAGATGAAAAATGTAGATGAAAACAAGAAAAAGCACCAAGGAGAATACTGCAATATAATTTTCTCCCTTAAAAATCAGTCATTTAATAACTTCTTCAATAAAGACTATTTGGATTATCATACTACCTAAATTACTGTAGTTTGAATTTTATTTAATAAAGACGTGGTGTGAAGTACTTCAGTGTTGCAGTGGAAGTGGATAGTTCCTTTTGTGGAATATGCATCCTGCTGTTTCCAGTTCTGCTTTCTGTTGAGGTTGCTATTTAGTTGATGGTGTCCAAGTACCTCTGATAGGAAAGGGTCTGTTGATACTTTTGCTAATTGAAAAGAATGACCTTCCTTCTCAGTCATAATTTTAAAACTTGCATGTATAATTGAACAGCTAACCCATTAGGCATGCTTTCTGTCTGTTCAAAATTGTACACTTCTCTTTATAAGAACAAGAGCTCTGCAAGTTTTTGATTTTGCATTTTTGTTACTGGTACGTTCTGCTATCACAAATCTCATGCATCAGTTAAATTAGATCTCAAATTACTGACCTTAAAATAATACAAAAAATTGCTTTCCGATATTGTTCAGACTAGTTTTCTCCAAAATGAAAGAGGACTATAACATTCCTCCATCTTTGTGTGTTGAATGCAAGATCTGTATTTTTGAATGGCCCATTTTTACTTCTCCTGTGAGTTGTGGATGCGTTCTGTGTACTCGAGTCAGAGCTGGTTTCTGCCAATGCTGCCTAAGCAAAGCTTCCTGACACCATTTAGGTGCTCGTATGGCTTAGAGCATCACTTAAATCTGCAGTGCTGGAAGATGTGCAAGAATAATACAAAATGCTTTCCCTTTAGCCACAGAAAAAGGTCTCTCCTCTATATCAGCCCAAGCAGTTCATGCCATCATGTGATGGGTGGCTGTGGGTAATCTCAGCTGCTCTCATATGTTCTAACTCCTTGCTAAAAGCTTACACCAATGAGCACATTGGTCCAGTGTTTTTTTTATGGTACCACACAAGTCAGGCAGACCTTGTTCTGTGTGATTGTGTGAGTTCAGGGATGTCATTCTTCATCTGACAAGGCAGTTGAAAGGTACCACAAACCTTCCATATAGCTTGTTCAGTTTGGTCTTCATGATAGTTGTATGTAAAAGGCTCCAGAGCCATAGCAGGGTCATTGCAGTGAGAGATTTGGCATTCTTTCTCAGCAGAACATGTTTGCTAGATGATTGTAGGTTAGATTGCATCTGGGTCTGTGTCATAAATCCTTGAGGCGTCTTGTATGGGGTTACAAGGTATTTTCTATTTAAAGTGCGTTGCATTCAGGAATAACAGGATGAAAGCTTAAAGGAATGTGAAATCTTTTATTACTTAGTGTCCTGTCATTCTCTATATGAAGCAGGTGTCAACCTCAATTCTGTGTCACAATGATTTAAAATCCTTGCAGGAATTAAGCAAGAGGATTGTAGAAATGGTATCTTTCATACAGGAGAAGGTGTGTGGGACTCCCTACTCAGCTTTCCATAGTTCCTATACATGTGCTGAAATAACTTCCCTAATGAAACTGTTTTTGTGTTAATGAGGAAACAGTAGAGCATGGCAAAATAACATGGCAGATTCCTGCCATTAATGCTAATATATTTAAGGAGAACAGAAGGGAGGTATTCTATTCCAGCAAGAGACTCGATCATTTTCTATCTCACATTCTTTTGTTGTCCCAAAGGCTGAAGAAAAGAGTGCTAATGAAACCACAACTGCCTTATAAATGTACTGGGGGGAAAAAGAAAAGGACCTTTTGAGGGGAAAAGTGATTTGCCATTTTGTTTGCAATTCTGTTTTGCAAACAATCTAGTTGTAATAGAATAGGTATATTAATTGAAGCAGATTGAATTTATTGACATGTTGTCTCAGGAAAGCTAGGAACAATTTCTGGCAATCGTAAGGAAGCTCAGTTTTGTTTACATCTTCCTCTAACCATTGTGCTGTGCCATCTATTGTGATTGCTATAGAAGTGAAACTTCTAAAATATTTTCTGTATTCATGTATTTCAACAGAAGTGTCAACAGTGATGGCAGATTTGCCGATGAAGAGCAACAGTTTCCCTGGTGAGAAAAGATGATGATTTTTTTTCCTACTCCAATTTCTCAATATTCTGAAAGCTTAGATGTGATTCCAGGACTTCTTAAAAACAGAGGTGCCTTGAGTGAGGAAGAGTTTGGAGGCAAACAGTTCATTCCCAAGTGGCCTGTTCTTTTTTTAATAAGTGAGTTTTATAAAGAGGTAAAAAAGGATTAGCAGGTGCTGTAAAGATGTACTGTGCCCTGTTTTCTCTCATCATTGCTCTCTCTATATTAAATTAAATGCCTGTTTTACAGTATCCTTGAAATATATTCTTCTTCCATGAGAGTAGTTTCTCATGCTTTTTCAAGTTTTGGGATATTTCAACAGAAAATGGTAAAAGCAAAGGATTAAATGATAAAATGAATCATATATTCACAGAATAGGGTGGGTTGGAGGGGACCACTGGAAATCACTTCTCTCTGGTTGCTTAAACTACCTTCACATCTGTGGTCAAAATATACATTCTTTTTCGCTTCAAAGAAAAAAATACAGAGTAGATAGATTTTTTTCCTGAGGGGAACACCCATTCCGTTTAGCTCTGAATGATTTTTTTGAAATAAGTGACATAGTGTGGCTGTTGCTTTGTTGTATGGTGTAGCTGATTCTCAAGACTTCTTTCAGTATTTTTCTCTTTTCTTTTTTAAAAATTATTCATATTGACAACTTCTGGAATTCTCATAAAGACAGGAAAACAGGAAATTAATCTTCTCCTGACTAATCTTTATCTGTTTCTGCCTCAGTTTCACTGGCTATTTGGACCACTGATATCAGAAAGAAACAATTGAGTGGTGGGAAATCCTTCAGAGGTAGCGCTCTCTACATTGTTTTCCAGATTGTGACGCCTACCCTTTCAAGAAGGTGCCTGGTTTCATATAGGGTTAAGGGATACTGATAGAACACTGGGAAAGAAGAATTCTTTTTTTTTTTTCAGAACTTGTTATAGACTTGCGAAGAAAAGGGTAAGAGGTAACTGTCATCTCTGGTCTCTTAGCCCACAAAAGAGACAGTGGAGTTTAGGCTCATTTTTACTGTGTACTCCAAAGAGTCTTTCCACTCTAGTACTTAGTTTCAGGCCAGTGTCATTGATCTCCAAATCTGGGAGATCTAGGTCTTGAGAGTCCTTAATACCAATTGAATTGCAATTCTGGAATGGGTAAATGTGCCTCGCAAAGGGTAAAGAAGGAATGCCAGTTCAGTCCAGGTAGACCTGTAGTAAGAATGGATTTTAATTTATTTTCTGTTTAGAATGCAATGCTTATGCAAGATTCAAGTTAGGAAGATGATGAGGGTGTAATTTTCAGAATCAAATATATTTAGGCTAGTGTTTTAGATATTGTTTATGGTTAGAATTTGACTGTCAGTTGTCTGGTTGCCTAAAGATTCTCTGCCACAAATAGATACTGTTAATATTTTCAGTATTAGAACATGAAGACTGTAAAGAATAAAAAGGATAAGGATATAGGTTTTTCATCCTTTTTCATTTGATTATTCTTTTAAGTCATACTGTTTAACATGTGCTTGAGGCTCTCCATCAACAGCCTGTATAAATAAGAAATGCTGTATTTTTTTATAGCTGGAGTTCTCATAAGAAATGAGCTATTCCCATGATTGTGTTTATAGAATTGTTATTTACTCATCTTTGGGATGACTCAGAGTGTAGTTGGTCTATTTGTCAATATATTTTCACAAATTATGTTGTCTTTCTACTAGTAATCTTTTCTCATATCAGTGGTATCAGTTATACACTTGATTATAGTTTTCACTCTCTTTGCTTTTTTCTCTTCTTATGGTGTTCCTTATATTCCTCTACAGTTCCTGAAATAATTTCAGGACATCTATATTACCAGTTTTTGAATTATTTTCATGCTTTTGAGAAGTTTTGTGGTTGAGAAATAAAATTGACTCAAGTTTTGTGTAATTGGCTTAATACTTTAGCTTATATATCTTTTAGCTGTCTGCAAGTAATTTTGTCTCCATTGTTTTTTTGAAAAGAAAAATAGTCTTTAAAAATTGAGCTATTATACTAGGTTTTTTTTCTTTGAGGCTTTTTTCCAGATTGTGTTTATCTGTCTTGTTTGTCCCTCAGATGACATCATAGAATGGAAGATTCTGTGGTACCTGAGCAAATAGGGACAAAATAGGGACAGATTCTCTTAAATGGCTCAATGAAGGTCAATTCTTTGTCTAGAAGGATAGAGTGCTTTTCAAGTGCTAAGTTATGGGTCAGGAAGAAATCAGTTGGTTTGTAATAAAAACCACAAAAACGTATTGCCTACTATTCAACTAATGAAAGACAATACCAGAAACTAATTCTGATATCCTTCTGGCAACATAAAAGGTCTGGGTAGTATAATGAAATTGGAATAAAGGGATTAATGAGAAATGCAAATGTTAATTGGTATGTGGAAAAATTAATTTCTGTGAGAGTAAATGACAAAACAAAATACTGATTTTTCTCATTTTGCCAAAAGCTAAAAACACTTCCTACTAGTTGCTTTGGCAAAAATACTGGGATATTGTTTATACTTCCTTTCAAAGTCTACAAAGCAATGTCTTATTGTTGACATCACTAATTTTGGTTTAGAGTTAGAACTCTTGTTTCTTGATCGCTAAACACTTACAGCAGAAGAATCATGGTAGTAGGAGATTGTGTTCTGAAGTGGTGCCTCCTAAAAGCATTGTGTAAATGAACCTACTCTGTGACGACCCATTGCAGTTTCTCACTTGCTGCAGCTACACATCTGACTCTTTGCTTTGGGGCCCTTGCACCGCTTTGTCCCTTGCTGCTGACTCAGGATTTGCTCCACTGTCCTTAGTGCCCTAATTCCTGGGATCACCTTTAGCTGCTTTAACTTTCCCTGGAGCCACTATTGTTCTTTTTGAGACAAAGCTGATGAGTTTGGCTGTGCCCTGATAAACTTGATCTGTATCTTTGCACAGTGCTCCACAGTGCTCCTGCCAAGAGATCTGATGGGCTGTTTGTGAGACCACAGTTCTGAGTAATTTAGAAAAAGTGCTAGCTGGCAGTCAGTAGATAAACAACCCATTGGCTGATACACCAGACCAGAGGTGCCTCAGCAGGCTGGAGAAATGGTCTGGTAGGAATGGGATGCAGTTTGACAAAGAAAAATGCAAAGTCCTGCATCTGGGCAGGAACAACCCCGGGCTCCATTATCTACTGGGAGCGATCCAGCTGGGAGGCAGCTTTGCAGAAAAAGACCTGGAGGTCCTGGTGTACACCAAGTTCCTAGAACAGCTCAGGATGGGAGAGACCTCAGAAGATCATCTGGCCCAGTCTTTGTGGAAAAGAGAGTAGATGAGATTATCTAGCACCCTGTTCATTTGCATCTTGAAAACCTCCACTACACCTGGGCTGCTGGGACCAGCTCCAGGCTCCCCAGTGCAATAGAGATATGAAATGGCTGGAGGGAATCCAGCTACTAAGATGTGAAGGAATCCTTTGTATCAGGAAAGGCTGAGAGCTGGAACTGTTCAGTGTGGAGAAGGCTTGGCAGGGGTTCTTATCAACATCTTTCAGTACCTGGAGGGAGGGTGCGTTGTGACACCATCACTGATTGTGGGACAAGAGCTCATTCTTCTCCCCCATGGCAAGCACTCAAAACAGGAAAAACTATTTAACCTGTGATGGTTCTTTTAAAGGATTTATTGCTTTTATATATTTCCACAACACCTCCTTGCAGCTTTTCCCTTTGCAGTCTATAGAATTGTGAATCTTGGGTTGAAAGAAAAGCATTCAGCTGCTTAAATACCCAAATGATCTTTATCAATGTAAGGCATGCCATCCTGGACAGTGCTAGCAATAAAGATAAACCCAGATTACAGTGTAGATGTGTAGTCACACTCTGAAAATACAGGTGAGTAAAATCTCAAATAACATTCTTTCTAAATGGCCTGTATGTTTAAGGATTATCCACAATCAAGGGAACTGAACTCTGATCGAGTCTGTAAGAACACCTTTGTGCCTTGTAGTCATTTTGATACATCTGGCTTGTCTGAACAGGTCCCCAGGATCTGCTTAGCATTGCTTGAAATCTGTTCTTCCTAACACTTAGTGAAATGTCTTGATTTTTGGATGTAGATAAATCATGTCTGGCTTTGCAATGCACACAATGTATGTTGGTAAAATCAGATGTTCAGTGCTTGTATTTATGTATAAACAGTCTGCATCTACTGCAGTGCCTAGACTGTTTTTAGGGCTTTGTGAAAAGTTAGAAATTGCTCCCCTAGACTTTTGCAGACCTGAAAACATTGATATATCAAGGATTCAAAATAAAATTTGTAAAAATTTCAGTCACATTTTTGGGTTTTAAATAAACTAGAAAAAGGAATTTTGTGGGAGCTGAAGAGAATGAATGAAAGAAAATACATTGTGGAGAAACTGAATGACTATGAGGGGGAAGTGGAAGAAAAAAAGGTTTATTTACTGTAACAAAATAAAGACCAAAAATAAAAAATAAAAGGGCTCTAAGGTTAAACAAACTATCTGGAGCTTAGATTTCCTTCCGAGGAAGGAAACTTAAAGATAAGAATGATGGTTCTGTAGATATAGAAAGGGCTCTGCAGTTATAGATGTGTAGAAATCATGTGCTCATAATGAGAGTTCTTTGGCTTAATAAAAAGGGCATATTTAAAAATGGAAAAGAAATCTGTTTCCAGACATCAGATCGTGTCTACAGTCTAGGGCTTTCTTACAGCATTTACTCAGGGCATGCTGTGCACAGTATGTGTGTTAGTAGCTCTCTGCCTTTTTAAGCATCTGTTGGGATTCTGGTTTACATGGGATAGTCCCAATTCCTGTCTCTGCTTTAGGAGAGAGGCCATAGATCCAGTTTACATGGGTGCAAAAGGAGAGGCTCATAATATCTGGATGAGCAAAGTTGTGTGAGACCTTGGCACTTACTGAAGGAGATACTATGGGGCTTATGACGTTTTCCATTCCCACTGCCCTCATCTGTTCCTCATTAACCTTTATGCCTACTCTTCTCTTTGAAAAGTAACCCACATATTCTTCATTCTGTATTACACTATCTCAGTTACTGTGCTTCTCTGTTCTTCTCCCACTTTATCTAGTTTTGCCTCCTGAAGCTGTAGGGATATGTAAGATGTTACAGGATCCTTACCATGAGGAGAGGGTAATGTCAAGAGGGAATGCCTTCAAGCCAGACAATTCAGAAAAGATGGTTGTGTTCTCTTTTTGTTCTAGTTGAGCTTTGCTGCCTCGCTGACCACAGGTGCATGATAGATACAGTTCTGTAGAGAATCATTACCTTGTTGGTATTAGGCCACATGTCCCTCTTAAGTGGTAACTAAATAATCAGGGGTACCAGCTATATATCTCTACTAATAATTAATAAAAATTAAACAAAGGAATAAGTCTCTGCCTTGGTGACTATCTCCAGTGTCATAGGTTATGTTAATACAATGAAACTATTTATAATTACCTCCCTGTTTTTAATACCCACACACAAGGAATGTTCTTACCTCTGCTTATCTGTGTCATGTGCCCAGGCATTTGTCAAAGAAAACAACACCTTTCTTGGGCCAAAACTGTAGGATTGGTGATGCAAAGGGTCTAAATCTGTGGGACAGTGTGAAACAAAATTCAGGCCCATTGCCAGACTCTGTTTGGCAGGTAAAGAGGTAGACAGATTCTCAGATGGTTAAGATGCAGTAGGAACAAGGAGTTGCTTCATTGGGATCTTACTTTCACATTTGTGATTCAAACCTTGCTGTTGTGTGCAGCTTCTTTAGAGATTACTAGTTCAATTCTTTGCCTCTGGGATATAGTTCGTAGAAATGTAGTTTTCCCTGGAATACCATGGAAGGGTGAGAGTTTGCAGATTTACTATTAACATGAGGCTTATGGTAAGAACAAGCAAGTAAACATCTAAACATGTAGAATTTCTTAATAAATGCAACTTTCACTTAATTATCCATTTTTTCACCAAGGGAAAATACTGAAGATGTATTGGGTCTGGCTGAGACTGAGTTGATTTTCCCTGGAGCAGCCCTCACAGTGCTGTGCTTTGCCTTGGTAGCTAGAAGGGTGTTGTTGATAACACACCAGAATTTTGGCTACTACTGAGCAGCACTCCACAGCTTCAGCACTGTCTCTCCAACATAACCCTGTCACCAGTAGGCTGGGGGTGGGCAAGGTCTTTTGAGGGGACATAACCAGGACAGCTGGACAAGACTGACCAAAGGGATTCCATAATGTATGGTGTCTGCTCAGCAATGACAGCTAAGACAAAGGAAGTGAGGGGGCATGCATTATTATGAGGTTTGTCCTTCAGAGCAATCACTATGTGCACTCAAGCCGTACTTCCTTGGAAATGGCTGGACATTGCCTACTGGTGGGAAGTTGAGCATAAATTTTTTGGTTTTTGTTTTTCTTTGTTTCTGCAAGTGGCCTTTGCTTTTGCTTCATTAAACTGTTTTTGTCTTGACCGATGAGGTTTTCTCCATCTTGTTTCTACCCTCAGTCCTGTTGAGGAGAGGAGTGAAAAGAGCATCTGTCCAAGGTCAACCCACCACACCACACTACTGCAGTACAGGCTGACTTTACTTTTGGAAGTCCTCACGCTCTGTGTACATTCAAGAAAGCAGTGTTCGCCATTGAGGCTACTATGATTTCTTTTATGTGAGAAGGATAAAAATGATCCAGCTGCCAAGTTCTTTTTCTTCTGTAAATCATCAGAGCCTCTGTCAGTTGATTTCTTGATGAGCCCCTTACCAGACGATCAGATTTCTGCCAATTGACTTTGTTTCCAAGGCAACCACTCTCTTGACAAGCCAGCTCCCTTCAATAGTAGGTGACTTATTTTTTAGAATAGGTTGATTATATTTAAAATGCATTGTTCTTAATAACATACTTCTGTTTAAGTTTCAATCCCAAATGAAAATGTAAAGATAACGAACCGAAAGTCTGTGCAAGTAAAATGAAGTTGGCAGAGTGGTAAAGATACGTAAAGGGATTTTATTATCTCTCACAGAATTCCTAAATTGGACATATTCCCTAAAGATAAGACTGCCCACCAACCATTCCCATTTATATAGGTATTCAGTGTATTCATCCTGAAAATTATGGAAGTTTGGGTGACAGGGATGTTTCCCAAAAGCATAGAAGGCTGTACTACTGGTATTCACAAAACAATTTGCTTTCCTACTAATTTAAGTCTCTAAACTGGTTGTTTAAAAACCAGTAGATTCCAACCCAACTTCTTTTCATGCACAATTGGTGTAGTCTTACTCTGCATCTTGCACATGTGATGTTTTTGTCTGGTAAGTTAACTCATCCTTTGCTTCAGTGGCTTTTTATATTAATCTGGTTTTGCTTCCAACAAAAGTCATAGGATTGTCTTTGTTGAGTTTCTTGGATTCATCCTGGATTTACATTTTCAGGGAACAGGCACAGACAGGATATGGTTACAAAACTGGTATTCTGAGGAAAGCGAATTCAAACATCCATATTCACGTAGGCATGTAGTATCATCATGCCTACACACAGTTCTGAAGGTATTGATTTCTGAATACAGCTGTGTTTAGTATAAGGTGACTGAAGTTGTTTTCTTGCTTATCCAGTGTCCCTTCAGGTTGTAGTCTTGATTTCAGGGGTGGCTGAAACTTGTATAAACATTTCTGAAACTTAACTTTTTAAACTTTTCCATTCACAGAAATGGAATCAAATTTTTATTTCTACCAGTACGTTGAACTGTCTGTAATGTGTGCTCTAAACTCCTTCTTTTCTTGCAGATGTCAGATGATTTTAGAAAGGCAAACACTTGTCTTTTTTTTAATAAAGTATTTCTTCCCCAGAGGAGTAGAAATAGCTATATGTGAGCTGAAATAATTTCAAGGTGTTTTGTGTAAGCCTTTGGATTTTGGAGCACTTAAATCCTCATGCTGTAAAAATAAAGCATTATTCACTGTTAACTATAATGAAGCAACTGTTCCTATGTAATGTGATTACTTGGGAAGTTTTTGACTGATCACAGTGAACTATCCAGTCCCTTCAGTAGGGAACTGATCTTGCAAGAGCTTTTTTCTTTTATTCTGTCTCCATCTGTTGATAGGATGACTTACATCTTCTGTCTGGACTGACAGACAGGATTTAGGCACCAATCCAGCAAACTACTTAAACAACAGTTTAGCTTTAAAGTAACTAAATTACCTGGTTAAAAAAACTGAAATAACATTGCTAACATACTACTATCATCTTTAGAAGGGAGTTCAGGAGATTAGGTTGTATTGGTACAGTAACTTTAAATGGAATAATAAGTGTTCAATTAAACATACACTGAGAATAGAAAACACAGATTAAGACTTTCCTCTTTAGTACAGGAGGAAGGATTCCAGTTTGATAGCAGAGAGTCTACATCTTGTATATTTCTTTCAGATCAGTGCAGCTGGAGTGTGTAGCTAGGCAGACAGAATAAATAAATAAGTTTATTATAGATCTATGTAGTAGTTTCCTCTGTCCAAAGAAAGACTGGCCATAAAATCAGCAGGAATTATGGCATTACTTTGTAAAACAATGGAAATAGCAACATACTTGTTTCTTGTACTAACAAAACTAGTGACCACTATGCAGTTAGCAATAGTTCACTGGCAGACCCAGAAATTCTAACATATACTTTAAAGATTACTCAAGTGTTTGTTTCTTTGAAAGGTCTTGTTAAATGTTTTAAAAGTGTTAATCCTGTCAGGAAAAAATACTGTTCTTGTGGATGGATGAACTTGCAGTTTTAAGCTAGTTGAGTTTTATATTCATTTAATGGTAAATTATGGTGAAATAGAAATTATCTCTTTCTGAATTTAGTTTAGTTCATCTTTCAGTTTCATGAGCAAGCAGAGAGGCTTTCGTTTGTGTTCCATAATGGTGACCTCTTGTGGTGAGAATATGTCAGCATTTCTGAAGGAGCATTCTGTAATACATGTATGAGGAGGTTGTATTTACATGTAACTTTTAATAAGCAGCTAACTCACTAACTTAATAAAATAACATCATCTTTCCAACTAGTTATTAATACGCATAATTCAATGCATGTGAAAGAACAAGAATTTTGAGCACAGTTTTCTGATAATGCTTTTGTGTGTCCATACTGTATCTTTTAGTGACCAGATGAAAGAGCCTGGTAAAAAGTCATCACAGCCAAAGACTTCAGGCCAGAAGAGAAGAGTAACAGGTACAAAGAATTTCAATCTCCGTTCAAAAAATGTGAAATGCAGTCAAATAGAAATAATCTTATTCTTGTGGTTTGTCAATATTATTCTTTATTATTCACTGAACAATAGTTTTGGTTTTCTAGATACATTGAGTTTTCTTACTGTTCTTAGTAAAGAGAAACAATATTCAAGAGATCTTCACTCTAAAAATCTGTTGGTATTTTCTATCTTGCTTTTTCTATATCTAGGCTTAAGAATTTGCCAATCCATTAATACCTTATTTGTCCATCATTTTGTAATCTGTCATAGTTGCACAGAAGCTAATAAAACTATGCCAGCCTGTATTATCTGAAGAAACAGATTTTGGATTGCTGTGTAGGGATGCATTTTGCTAATTTTCCATAACAGATTTTAATAATATTTCCTCATAGCTGGCACATTTCATACATCACAAATGCGTATTTGAGAGTTTGATATGGAAACCTGAAGTTTCTACTGTGCTATTACTATGCTTTATTACTCTTTTTCTAGAACTGAGAAGTTCTGTTATTCCAGATCATTCTGGCAAAGGCTGTACTGTGCTCTGCTCTCATTTCCTTATGAGGAGCAGAGATTATTTACCATGCCATGCGAGTTAGTATACTTGTAAGCCTTTGAATTTGTTTGTACTATTTTATTGGTGTTACTGAAAATATAAAGTGTGGTTTTAGGGTTGTTTCTTTTTACATCTACTTTTCTTAACATTATGTAGCTTCTTTAGTTTATGCATGCTTCATCTTTAATCCCACATTAAAGAGTGGGATAGCACTAGGAATTCTCCATCATGTCTTCTCTACAATGGGATTTTGTGTGGAGTGTTCATTTACAAATTATTTCTATTTTCTGACATGAATTGTGTTTCAGAGAGGAGATAGACTTGTTTTAATATTGATCTATTTGTGGCCACTCAGTATTCAGTGAAAAGGCTAAACATTATAAGTCAGGCAGTACTCAGCTTTTGAAAGCTCAGTGTTGCTAAGGCTCTTGTATTTACATGCTAAAAACAGCAACCAATAAATGTAGACTGATTAGTGATTTTTTTTTTTTTGACCAGAATGCAAAGCAGCGGTTAAGACCTATGAAAAACTGAGACAACCAACTTGAACTTGCTGCATTTTTTTGCTTGACTATTTTTTCAGTTGAATTGTGGTTTGCTCTATTAGAAAGTTCTGGACAGCTTCTGCAATATTTTAAATATAGCTAGTACCCTAACTTTTCTTTAGCAGCTTAAAAAATCTAACAGGACTGAGACACACACACAATTTAATAATGTTGCTTTTCTTTATAGTCATGTATTGTCTGGTCATTCTTATTGCTAGGATTAATATTGTTTAGTAAAAGCTGATTATCTTCTTTTTTACTTAGGTATAAGAGATACTTTTTTAAAAAAATGATGCCATTATGACTTTCAGTTTGCTGTATTCTTCTGATGAGCATCGGACAAGTGAAACAGAGTAGTACATAAAAACATCTTTTCATTCTGAACTGAAAATTAAATGGCTTTGGTAATTTTTCTTTTTTTGAAGTGAGAAGTTTGGCTCTGTCTGCAAATGCATACCTGATGTTTTCTGTTTCTTGCCTAATGAAGTTAAATATATGTGTAGTTTAAAAAGTCAGTCCTGTCTTTCAGTGTATGAGAGGTAGCTACAGATAGAAAATACAAGAAATAATTCAGTCAGTATGTGGGTTTTGTGGCAGGAAGGAAGAGTGCACACTATTCTACTGTTCTCATTTCAGCTGCACTTTTACATTAGCCAGAGCAGAATTTTCACTTCATTGCAAACAGTGCATAGTGTTTTATTAATTAGGTTATTCATCAATTTAAATAAGATTGTCAACTCATTTGATCTAGAAAATAAAAATGGCATACAAAATAATAAGAATAATAAAATTTGCTAATAACATATCCTTATATATAATATAGATAACAAATATAGTGTATTACTTATGAAATAGCATCATTTTTAAATAATCTTTTGAAATAGGTATATATGATGGATTGTGTGTAAGATGTAGGTAGACAGTTAATACAGACCGAAAAAAAAGAGTCTGGATTACTTTCTAAAGAGCAAACTTTTAAAACAGGAAGGTTTTAAATTGTTTTACTGTTCTAAGTAATGCCAACAGACAGTCACAGTCACTGTTTTAAGGTCTGAGATACTGTTCTTGTGATGTAAACCTCTTATTATTGGTGTTCTCAGGTAGTTTAGTATTTTTTGTGTTTGTTCATGTTTGTGTTAGGAATTTACATTGTCCTTTAAATGCAAGAGCTAGTAATTAACAACAGGAGACGTAGGAATAACTCCCTGTGATACTGCAGCCACATGAAAGTGAATCCTGGATTCCATTTTTTAATAAAATGTGTTTTCACCAACTTCCTTGTCAAATCGGAAAACAGATCCATGCTCAGTCTTGTTTCCAGAAAAATTCTAGTCCACTGATTTTTGACTTGATGTCTGTGATGCAGGTTTTTTTTTGTATTTTCTTTTTGAAGCCAAGTATAAAAAAAGCTTAAATATTTTTTAAAGCTATCTTTGTGAAGTGAACAAGGTTTCTGATAGCAAAGAGTAGCTTTTTCTCAGTCACAGGGATATTTGGTTGAGGATAGCCAAGAACAGTGGGAGCTGTTGAAGATTTCTGACATGGTTTTTAGAGGCAAAATATCTTTCACATATCTATAGTTTGCTATTCATTTCACAGGTTGCTGTGTGAAAAACTGCTGAATGCAATAAAGAACAGGAAAGAAACATACATGTTATAAGAGTTTAGGCACGAAGTTTGGAAAACTAGTTGCATGAAGTAGTTACAGAATTGCTAACAGAATGTAATAACTAACAGGACTTTTCCCTAACTAACCAGTCAGTTAATCAAGCCTAGTGTAATATGCATGTATTCTAGATAAATTTCTACAATCCTAGAGGACTCTCTGTAGTATGCATTTTTTAAGAACAAATAATAAGCTGTCACGTGAACGCAGAGCTGAAAAATAGTAGGACACTTGGATGTTTAAGTAGTCATTACCTTCTAATTCAGTGATCAAATGAAACAATAATGTCAGCAAACAAAAGCTTTACAGTACAGCTTTACATATCAAGCCACTTATCCATCTAGTTTTGTTTGAAATGTTCATTTTTGAGAACATGCAAATGAAAAGAAAAGCTTGAATTCATAGAATAACCCAGAAGATAGCAAAACGTGACATTTTTAGATTTTTTCTCACTAATGAATAAAGTATTTGTAGCTATTTATTATTGTAGAAAGTGAAATCTTCACTGAATGTGTGCTTTTGTTTTGAATGTATTTTGAAGGCTTAAAGGATGAAACAAGAAAAAGTGAATGGGAAGAGGAAGATTTCTTTTGGCATACAAAGATTGTACCAATTCTGCGTGAACTGGAAAATAGTGAGTAACATTGCTCTGAAAGGGTGTGTTTTCTGTACTGTTTCTTGCAGGAAGCATGGGACTCATTTGTGTTTACTACAAAATAATAACAGTAATTGGAGTATATGCCCTTTTATACTTGCATATGTTCAGTGACTTCATAGTGTAAAACTGGCCTGGGCAGTCTAGGTGGCCCTGCTTGAGCACAGATGTTGTCCCAGATGAGTTTCAGAGGTGATTTCCAACCTTACCCAGTCTGTGATCCTGTAAAAAAAAACCAAAATTGGTTTAGAGAAGATCTTGTCTTGTCTGATTAAATACTTTATTTTAGACAACTCAGCTCTACCAGTTTAGCAGTCAGTGTTGAGCTAATAATTTTAAGAATAAAGTACTGCACAGATTCACTGCTTTAACCATGGACTGTATTGAAGGTCTCAATTTATTTTAAAAAACTAAGGAAATCTTAATGAAAACTTCCATATGTGACTAAAGTCTTGCATGCACTGGAAAAGTATGTATATGACTCAGCATACTGAAGCAAAATGGAATAAATTAAGTATAGCTTGAAAGATTAAACTCTGGAATCCATTTTTCATTGAAAAAGTTGTTCAGTTGCCTTCTGTAGACACTATATTTATTTGAATGGTGGAAATATAGAAAGGAGATTTGTTTTTACAAGTAGTTCTGGTTTACAGGATATTAGCAGTGTTTGTGATAGCATAGTACAGATTAGAACTTTTTTTTGCATAGTTTTGCAGATGTTGATGAGTATGAAGCACCTGTACAGTGCTAAGTGATTTCCAATATATGTAATTGTTTAAAAAAGACAGAATTCCCATTCCCACATCTGTCACCAGTGTATAGAAACCAGTGTATAGAAAAAGGAAATTTGAAAACAGGTAGGTAACTTCATATTTTCCTTGGTTAATGGCAGGATTGTCAAATGTCACCCACTGAGTTATTGTTTTGCATGGTAAGATGTTCTTTGTTCGTAAGCAAAATAAAATTTAGAGGTAAAATGTCATCATGTCTTTCCCTTGTTGTAGCCAAGGAAAATGTGTTTTCATGCCCCTTTTCTTCAGTCTTTATTTGATTTGGTTAGTGTATTGGGGTTTCTTGAGGTTTTTAAAAAACCTGATTATGGCTTAGTTTTTCTAGTAATAGATGACATTATCTAATGATACTTTCTCACCAGCTGATTAAATGTAGTGCTACAAAAACCTTAAAACCTGAGGTTTGCTACTTCTTGAATATTAACACAAATTGTAACTGAATTGCACCATTGCCTCCTGCAACTGTGTGATATATTGCTTTCTTTAGACTATTTACTGCACAGTTCTTATAAAAATGAATATTAGAATTCCATAATTGAAATACTTCGAGTGGGTCTGTTGATAATTTAATATTTTTTAATTTTGTGTGCAGTCATTTGCTTCGTACATTTTATCCAATTCCCTGCACATGAACTTAGGTCGCATTTAGGCTTTCATATATTAATAGAGAAGCCTTTTTCTTTACCTCCTTCATGCAAAAATATTTGCAGAAACCTTTCCATTCAAAAACAAACCTGAAGTTAACCTGGAACTTATTTGTTGCTTAAATTCTTCTGAATATGATGTGCTTGAGTTGTTTGTAATATGACAAAAAAAAAAAAAACCAACCCGAAGTCTCTTTTTCTAGAGGAACAAATAATTTATTTTGTTTCATTCCAATACTCAGGAGGTTAAGCTTTAAAATGCTCCATGGGAGGAATGATAAATAATTTTTGTTGTTGTTATTTTGATGAAATGGAGTGTAAGACCTTTCAGTTTTGGTTCCTTGCCACTTCTGTTTCACAGCCTCCTGGAGCAGAGCACTTAGAATAATGCTGCATTTAAAATTTTCTGTCATGATGGGAGTAGAATGGAATAGTCATTGCTGTTCCTTGAGTGTGATGATTGCAAATTTAGAGCTTCCAGGCACTTCTCAGCCTGAGAGATTGGTCCTTCAATCTGCCTACAAGTTTGGGCCTCAGACATGTTTTTTGTTGTTTTTTCCTGTCCATACATATGTCATCACAAGTGCTTTGCCTCCTTGAATATGACTCTATTTCAGCTGTGAAGTACACACTAAGTAAATGCAGAGTTTGTACTGCCAGTTCAGGTGGATTTACGTGGGGCTTTGTGTCACCTTATGAACAAAAGCAAATCTAAGAAAAATTTTTTTTAAAATCTCACCGTTCAATTTTAAAAACAGACTAGACTTTTCATTTTCTCTGTAAAGTAAACATGTACATGATTCCATTGTGTTGAGATGCACTTTTTGTACTAATTTACTGTTTTATTTTTGTGTATTTTAAACAGAGTCTCAGGGACTTGGGTGAGGAAGTAGATCACTTTTTGTCAATAGGACAAGATTCCACTCAAATATATCTTACACCTCTACACTGAGGAGTTCTAGCAGGTTTTTACATTCACCTTTTTTTTAATCCCAGCAAGGTTTGATGTATAAAGTTACGTATATGGGGAGAAAAATGCTCCTTAACTATCCCCTTTTCACATCTAATATTTGTTGGAGTACTCTAAAGAGTGTTTTCAGAAACACAGTTTCCTGGTAGACATTTGGTCAATCTGGTTATTAAGCATCAAAGGTGAATTTCATTTCAGCTGTAGACATTATTTTGGCTCAATGATTTCTTGGCTCGGATCTCCTTTTTTTTGAAAAAGCAGAATAAAATTATTTCTGGGTATCTTGTTATCATGTGAAGACATTTAATTGGTGTCTTAGTTTTTGTTGTTGTGCAACCTGTTCTTTATTTTGTTTTTCATTTATTGAGATGCTCTGGCTAAAGTGGACTGATAATTATTTGTTATTTTTCTCTCCCTTCCTACACCCTTCAAGAAGAAGATAATATAGAACACCTATGTCTAGCTTGTACCAAGCTCTATCAAGCATTAGATGAAGGAAATATGCTTGGAAAAAGATTCAAAAGAAGAAATGTCCTTCTGAAGACATTATATGAGCTTGTAGACATTGATTCAGATCCACTTTCCCTGAAGCTGGCAGAAATTATTCTGGCTGTAAGTGTTTTGAAATGCTCTTTGGTAGAATGTGAAGCTCAAAGCCATGAATTACAACTTGCATTTAATTTTTTATTTCATACTAGTAAACTGTCTAAACGAATCCTTTCCCAAGTACTGCTTACTACCACAGAGATAGTATTCTCCCATCCATCTAGATCAGCACTTGTAGCTATCTTCTGCAGAGAAGTTACATCTGGGGAAGGAAGGAGGGGCACAAAATAGGATAGTGGGTGTACAGTGACAGGAATATTGTAGAGACATGGAAAAGACACAGTGTCCTAAACTGGGATACACATGCAGGGATTTAAAAAACCCAATGATTATAAAATGCACACATGGAAATGAAGCTTAGTTTTTGAATAATGTCTTGACCTTGTTCTGAAAATACCAGAATGGAGGGGGTTTTATTTGAAAATGAGTGAATGTAAATAATCTTTTGCTTTAGTATTTCTGGTTAAAACTCTCAACTAAATTTTGTGCCTTAGAACTTCTTTGTTCATCTTCTACAAAGCATGTATGGCCAGTCACTGGGGAAAGGATGCCCAGTAACATTGTGTTGTAGACATCTGAGTAATTTGTGTGTGTGTTGAGGGAGTCATGTGTTCTCCTATAAGATAGTGTAAGTTACTTTGTTCAGAAGGTACAGTTATATACTCAGATACCACTGAGATGTTAAGTGCTGCTGTTAAAAAGAAAGGTTCCTTTACAGACATTTTTCTGTGCAATCTTGTAAAAGGCATGAACCTAGAAGAAATTTCCCTTGAAATGCAGAGGAAAGGAAGAGAGATGTTGTTGTATTTTTACCACCTTTACTTCCTTTTTGCGATCTCTCATCGTCAGATCTTGTTTTCTGATAGCTGAGAGTAAATTTCATTATGACATGTACTGTTGTATTGGTGGTCTTTGTGGTAGGGCCACAGATGCCAAATCTCTGAATCCCATACAGAATTTCTTTGTAAGGGAATTGGAGAAAAAAGCCTGCAAGTTATTGATATACTGCCTGTTTATGTTAATACATTAAAAGTTAAATCTGTTTTTTAAAGCCAGCACAGTTTGCTAAATGGAGTTTAAAATACCCGAGTTTCAGATACTTCAGTTTCCTTTAATTCTGCATACATCTTCAGTTTGGTTTAATGTATTGCTAGGATTTCAGCTGTAATTTAATAGTTCTGTGAGAATACAAGTTTGCTGTGGTGTCTGAACTTGTAGAATGTTATGGTGCATTTTTGCATGCAGATTTTAGATGTGATTTTGTGTCTTTTAATTTCTTTGCAGATGAAAGTAGATGGAAAAAGTCTTCTTAGTGTTTGCAAGCTAGCATTTAAAATTTGTAGGAACAAAAAAAATGATTTCATTGTTCAAAATGGTACATTACTGGGTATGTATTCTTTCTTGTCTGTAAGTTAGATGTTGAAATTCAACAGATAAAGCTGTTCATGTTTGAGAAAACATTTTCAGAGTTAACTTAGTCACAGAGTAAAAACTGCCTGCCTAGGTCACACTAATGGCTGGTCTAGTCCAGTATGCTGTGTCTAAGTACTGATGGGTACAGGGAATGCTGTTTAGGGGGAGCACAGGAGCCTGTGTGTTTTCTGTGATCTGTTTATCCAGCACTACTCCAGCATTCAGAACTGTTTTGTTCTTTTAGGGACATTGTATGGTGCATCCCTGCCTTACCCCTTTTTAGTCTCTGTTTATATGTCTTTTGTTCATTAATTTTGTTCATTAATTTTGGATTTTCTGATTCTCTCTGCCTCTACAATGCAATGGAACAAGTTCCAGAAATTCTCTGTGTGTTGTTTTAAATCTGTGTATTTTTCTTTATCCCCCTGCTTGTAGTTTTGCAGGGTTTGTAAGAGTTTCTACAGTCAGCTTACCCTTCACCTTCAGGATTTTTTAAAATGCAGTCTTATCACATATCTCTGTCTTCTCCTTTACAAGACTGAGGCATCTCAGCCTCTTAGCTCTTTGAACAGATATTGTGTCATTCAGTTGTTTTATAAGTCCTCTGTACCTTCTCAAACTCCAGTGGATCCTTCTTGAGATTTATGGAACAGAACTGTCAACAGAATTCAAGCTGTCTTCACCAAATTTTATAGAAACAAAATAATTCTGACTGTGGTGTTGGCCATTATCAGGGAGGATCTTGAGAATAGTCTTTGACTTTTTAATATTTTTTTATAGCTGCTGCTGCACGTTGAGCCAATGGTTTTGGATAACTGTCAGCAATGGCTCGAAGATCTCTTTTGTGCTTGTAACAGTGTTTGTGTCAAGACACCGCCCCTTGCAAATATGAGAAATATGAAGAAAATGAAAGTGTTTTAATGATAGTCATTCCTTTCACTAAAACTTTAGTATGTTTGATTAATGTAGGCCTTGATCTTGCAGGCAGTTATTGGATGTGTATTGGTTAAGGCATATGTGTATATTTCCTTAAATAGTTGAGAGTATTCATGGTCTTAAAGTTTAGTACACAATTGTTGTCCAAATAAAGACAGGCCTTTCAAGTGGTAAGGAAAGGACTCACAGGAAACAGAACAGCTGGGTTGACTTTGGACACTGAAAAGTACAGTTTTGTAGAGACCAGCACTTGAGCAAGTTGCATTTTGTTCTCATTTCCATCCTCATTCACTTTTCTTTCACTTGCTCTTCTTTGTATTTTAAAAACTAGTGAAGGAAAGAGCATTTGTAGGCATCATTTTATTTGTTTATTCGCTCGCTGTGTTTTGGACCCACCTTGTCCTGGAAGAAGACGTGACCCTGGCCTGTCATCACAACTGCCCAGATTCCTGGTGCAGTCACTGGGTTATAGATTCAAATTCTTTTTCCTCTTTTGTCCTTCTGAACAATTTATGTTCAGTGCAGCAGCTCCAGTAGAATAAATAAGTTAATCCTTCATCCCAGAGTAGACAACTACTGTTCAAGGCCCTGTTTGATACTGTGCAGAGCAGGAACCTGAAACTGAGTTCTCACATTGCCACAACCCAAGTGATTTCATTGGTGAGGGTGGTGTTTGGGTAAGAGCCTTTGGATAGAGTGTGTGTACCTCATTCGCATACATACATATTTGGAGAGACTTTCAGCTTCAGTTGAGACAGAAAAAAAAAATGAAAATCTCTTCAGTTTAATGATATAGGAAAATGTTTTTATTCAACTGGAATGGAACATAGGAAGCAGAAATAAATATCTCTTTGAATCAGTTACTAGAAATTCAAAAGTATAAAGTTGGTTAGGATTACTCATTTGTTTATGATACCCCCACGAAATTCAGGATGTCTCAGTTTGACTGCAGAAGATACATTGGGCTTGTGTTGACTGTAAATTTTAACATTTCAGATGTCTGACAGTGGTTGCACAAAACAAAACTTTTATGTCATCTTTACCTACATAAAAAGTAAATCTAAAAAGGCTGTGAACAAATTTCAAATGTGAGAGTTGAATTAGGCCCCTGTACTTTTTAGTGCTCCATTTCAGATGCTTTAAGACATTTGATTTTTAAGGAACTAGTGAGAATTAGTACACAAAATTCCAAGCACACACAATCACTTTTGCAAATCTTGACTGAGGATTTCAATGATTCCTGCTATGTGTTTACAGCTTACACTGGTTCTTGAAGTCTAGGAATACAAAAGTCGGGCCCATTTTCTTATTCATCAATAATTGTTTCTTGGTTTCAGTCCAAATATCCAATTTTTCTAGCCCACTTATTAGAAATGTAAGAGTTCAATCTGAGGGTGTTTTCCAGTTGTTAATCTCTTTAATGACTGGACTATATAAACTATAAATTTAATATTAGACATTTCTGAATAATTATTTTCCTTTTAGATTATTTGTTGCAGGTTCTGTGGAATGAAGACTTACAAACAAACAATGAAGCTCTTGTCTATTGCATGGCAGCTATAAAATTCATGTCTGAAAAGGATAGCCTCCGTTATAAAATGGTCAGCAAAGGAGCTGTTGAAATGTTTCTGGAATTAATGAAGCAGATTAATAACATAAAAGAACATGACACATACTTCTACAAGTTGGGCCACTTATTAGTCCAGGTTAGCATTTATTTTTATTTCTAAAACTATATACTTCAAGGGCAAATTAAAAATTTAATTAGAGGAGATAAGCTAACCCTGTGTGCTACTGACAGAGTTGTACCTATATTTCAACAGACTTATTTTTAAGAAGTTTAATGAAGTTGTTCAGGACCTAATTTAATTACCACAGATGTTTGTGTGTAGTTAATTTTAAAGACTTTAGAAATTCTGAAGTTAATAGAAATATATTTAGGTACCTAATAAACCAGTTTCTCATTACTACTTTATTGTGCTGACAGTGTTCTGGATACTGTAGTAAACAGATAAAAATGTGTTCTCTACCTAAATTCTTGAAACTGAAATAATAAATACAAACTGGTTCTGCAATACTCTAGATTTCAAAAAGCTTTTTATTACAAGAATAATGGCTTTTTATGACAAGAATAATGCATTTTAAAAATGTGTAGGGAAATAAAGCTGTGTTTCTTTGACAGTGTTTTTGAAGAACTGTAATGTAAGGAAAAAGTAGTTGCAAAAACGAACACTTCTTGAATCTTTTGAAGGCAGCAGGCTCAAAACTGTTTTCACGTATAAAGCACCTTGATAAGTGGTGGCTCTGAAAACTAATCCTTGGCTCTAAAATAGTTTAAACCCATGTTTATTTGGATGTATTTTAGAAACCCTGGGGGAGGGGTATTGTGTCTACCAAGGATTTGCCAGGTAGGTTCCTGGTGTTTGTTTGGAAGTTTCTGATTTAATGATTAGTGAATGGTTGAATTGTAAGCTTTCAGGTACTTCATAGGAAAATACATTGGACAATTTTCTGAGGTAATGTTTGCACTAGGTTTGTCTGCTAATTATGCCAGATTTAATTCTCTATTAATTTATAAGCACAGGATTTTATACATCTTGAAGTTCTATGAGAAAACAGCTTACATCATCACATTACTCTTGTAATGTAGAGACAGATTTTTGTCTGTTTTTTTTTTTTTTTTTTGTCTTAGTAATAAAATGAATGACTCAATCTATTTCCAGGATTTTGACTAGCTCTCTGAACTTACCCACAACTTTGCAGGAATATTTTTCTTCCATTATTTGACTATGGATAAATTTAGGTTTTTTAAATCAAGGGTTTAGTTTGCAAATGTGTGAAAGGAAAATGTTATATTTTATGCTTTCTTTAAAAAATCTCATAACTCTCCTCTTTTCAGTACAAATGGAAGTGTGGCAAAACTGCTTTGTAACATTTAAATAGACTGGCTATTTCTAAGAAGTGCTTGAGTGTTTTGTGGAGCAGTCAGTACTGTATTTTATGGAGATTGCTCTTTCACTTGTTTGTGTTCTCTTCTATAGTAAGGAGATTTCTTCCTCTTGCAAGACAAGTAGTGATTCCTATTTCCATGGAATTCCTGTGTGACTTTCTCATATCGGTTCCTTCAACCAATCTGTGTGCACTGCTTCCTTCATGTGAGTTAATTGATCAGTCATCATGGACAGATGAGCGAGTAGCTCTGTCTTAGGGATGAGTGAAGAGATTTTCTTCTGTGATCGATGTCTTCAGAAGAAAGTTTTTGTAGCATACTGCATCTTGTAGCAACACATCAAATAGCCAGTGATGTACAGAAATAATGTCTTCAGTTATAGAAAGCAAATTATATTGGAAGAGAAAAACACTTTAAATAGTCACAGTAGTCTCTGAAGGAAGCTCTGCTATCTCTTGAAGTTGGTAACTGAACTATCCCATTTAATTGGGACCAACTCTTCATTCTTTAACTGTGTAATTGCACAATCACCAGATGGCAGTGTTATACATAATCTTGCTAGATCCTTTTTGTGGGAATAAAGTCTCTATCTGATTTTTTTCATTCTTCCACAGTGGATTTTTTGTAGAAGTCAGACAGTACAAGAATAAAAATGTTGGTAATATTTTTTATTCCTTAACAGACGACATGAAACTTTTTGATTAACTTTATGTTGCTTAACCTAACAGTCTGTTAATATTTATACAAAATATAGTAGTGCTTAGTCAAAAACCAACATTTTTTTTAAGTCACTGTCAAGATTTAATAAGTACTCTATGTTCCTTAATTGAAAAGTACTTAAATGCCTTCTCCTTTAAAAATAGCATTTGTCAGCAGTTACATTTTGTTTGGGTGAATTTGATCTTTTGTATGGCAACATAAGGATTCGGGCTGGTGGAGATTGCTAAAGACAATTGTTATACATTTCTCCCTGAAACATAGGGTCTGCTTGAAGCAATCACAGTATCTCTAGAACTCAGCTGCTATCTGGCTAGCTTCTGTTATTTTTAAACTGTACTCTTCAAATTTCAGTTGCACATTAACTGTTTTGTGAATATATATTGCGAACTGCTGAATGCTGTTTTCTTGCACATTTAAGTGTGTATGTTATTTTGCATCGCTTTTCTTTTCCAACCTGTCTTTGTCTGAGGATGGCTCTTGATAGAATTTACTGCTTGAGGATTTTGAACCATCTAACTGTATCAGGCATTGAAAAATTCTACTCTCTTTTTGGACACCTCTGTACCATTGTCTGTTGATTTTTTTTTCCATTATCCAGTATGTAAGTCTCTTTGCTGCAGTGAAAGCTCATGTCTGGGTTTGAATAACACTTTTAATATGTGGCTTATCCTTAATTTCCTTTATTATCTCTATTGAAGCTTAGAAGTTAGAATTCAACAAATATCCTAGGCTGACTGGGAACATCTTGTATGTAAGCACTAAATGGAGTTACCTGTCTCTGTTCCATGTGACAGGAATTTTTCTACCAAAACTTTTGAAAAGCAAAGTATTTAGTCAGAATATATTTATTAAAATACATCACCAATATTGTGTTGATTTTTGAAGCATCGTGACTTGAGAAGGAATGTGCATCTGGGAACTTTTTTTGCAGTTGTTCAGTTAAAACAATAAAAAACTCCAGGTGTCTTCTTAAAATATGAGTGATATGAAGCAAATGGCTTCAGATTCTCTGTATAATGTAGGTTTGGATTCTCTGTATAAAGAATATTGTATAAATTGCATTTTTAGTGTTGAAGTTAAATCCATTCAGATATCACATTATCAATTTTTTTTCCCTCTATGCCTTGCTTCTCCATTTCAATGTGTTGCATCTCCTGTTGCTCCATTACAGAACATGGGGTAGCTGAAGATTGGTACTCTGCTGTCAAATTTGTTGAAGTAGGACAGCAAATTTGAAAGTTTCTGGAAAATGGACAGAGTATGCATAGAGTCCTGTGTGCAAAAATTGAAACACAACATCATAACCTGCTCTTTATCAAGAGTTTTTCTTTAAAATTAGCTATTAGATATCACTGGATAAGCAATCCAATTTATTGATAAAATTTCCAGAGTTTTTTTGTGATAAGAAACAATTTAAACAGATAGTTTTTGTGCCTTATCAAACTACATTCAAAACCAATTTGAAGTTAATAACTTCACTCTGAATAAGAAAAATTTGAAGAATTCCCATATTTACATAAGATTGAATGACTTCACATTCATTTTGTAGTCAGTTCTGGATTAGATCAGAATTCACTTAACGTGTCATTGCCTGTCTGACCTTGTCATTTGAATACTCTTGCCTTGGAAGAGAACCAGAATATTTCAAAATATGCAATAGGTGATGCATTTTTTACACCTGCAAGTGTTAGATTGTGCTTTAAGCTCCTTGAAATAGAACAGTATCATGTGAAAATATTTTGGTTTCTTCAAATAGACTTGAGCACTTAAGCTTTTCATTTTTATATTGTTCAAACAGTGGATTTCTCTTGACCTTGATTAACTTTTAATTTTTAAATTGGAATAAATCTGATTGTGTTTTAAAATCATTTTAGTTTGCAGTTTACAGTTATCATCAAAATATATATTAGCATTTTTCAAGACTTAAACATAACTTTGCAATACTAAGATTTCTTGAGGAATTATGAATTACTTTAGCCATCTACAGCATTTCACCTAATTCCAGTTATTCCATGGCTGTATACATGCAAGATTAAATTATATGTGGCCCCCATAGAAGGAGGATCATGCAGGCAAAGAGCAGTATCAATCTGACATTTTCAAACAGTTATCCCGAATACATATCTTGCTGCCTACACTTCTCCTGTTGTTACTTACTGGTTTATGCATAGCTACTCTAAATGAGACCTGAGCTTTACTGAGTTTCACCCCGGCCTGTGGTGCCGTGAGCACTGTGGTTAACACATGTTCCACATTTGCTCCGTGTGCAGCTGGCAGCCACCCTGCGGTCCGTGGCCGATTGCGCCCTGGCGCGGCGCCGCCTCAGCCACAGCGCTGCCATCCCCGAGCTCTGCGTGGCGCTGGAGCAGCGCAGCAGCGACAAGGACGTGTGCATCTGCATCGTCAGGCTCCTCAGGTACGTGTGAGCAGGTGCTGCAGCTCCCTCCTCCTGCTCGACTAACCTGCAAGGAGGCAGGATCAAGCATTAAGATCGGAAGATTTACATTGAGCTCTTTTTTTAAAAGCTCTGTGTCACTTAAATGATATTATGTGCTGATTGTGTCTCTTAATACTTACAGAATTGTTTAATTGTAGCCATAAAGACTTGGATTCATCATCCCCATGAAAAACATTTTGTTGTATTGTGTCATTCTTTGACCCACAGATTCTGATTGAGTTTTTTAAAGTACCGTTTTTTATATTTTAAAGCTGCATAAATTATTAGGTATTTATTAATCCTGGTTTAGGCCATGTTTGAAAAAAAAAAAAAAGAGAGAAATTACACAAGGAATTGTGTCTTGTGAAATAAAATACACAAGAGAGAAAATGTGAGCAGTGTTCATTGTTTTGAGCTGTTACAGAATGTTTGAAGAGATTAATCCCTGGGATCAGGACTTGAGTGTGCAGATGGAAGTGCTGAAAGAATCTCAGTTTTACGAGCAGCCAATGGCTGCTTCCCAAGTGGTGCTTTTTAGAGGGAGATCAGTATGAGTTAGTCACCAAAAAGATCATTTTGAATAGTTTCTCAGTCTTCCAGTTACCAAGCATCAGCTTGCAATATTCAGTGCTAAATGGACTTGCAATCAATGTAAGGATTTTGAAGAAGTTGTGAAATCGGCTGTTGGTAATTTCAGGAGTAGGTGGATTGTAAGCACAGTTTATGAATGATGTGCTGGATCAAGTGAAGCATTGCTGCTTTGTTACTGCATTGAGTTGTGTTGCCTGTGGCTCTGTGCTCAATGAGGTTCTATGATGGACTTCTCCTCCTGTTCAGCTCCTCCGAACTATCCATCGCATTCTCCTTTCTGGATGAGGCTGAGTTGTGCTTTGAGTAGTGGCTGCATAAGGGGCTGGCATTCCTTCCTCCCCACAGCTGAAACCAGGCAAATCTGCTCCTTTGCTCTTTGTGCTACCTGTAAAGCATGTGAATGGCCTCCCCAGTTCCATGCTACCTTGTTCACATCTCTCTCTAGTTTGGTTCCTAAAAATGAGCTCTAGTAATGATTACTGCACTTTGAGCATATTTACTTCTTCTGAGGAGGGAGCATTTCTTTTACTTGGAAAATGCCATGAAAAGTGGGATAATGGGGTTGTAATTAAGTGTAATTGATACTTACACTGTAATTCTGATAAGGACATTTACTTGATGTAGAATTCAATATGGAGAAAAAATAACTTACCTTACTTAAAGTTTCCTACTGCTTCATTTTTTTTCCTTAAGATTAGAACTGCATGCTCCAGGAATACAGATTAGCCATAAAATCAATTTAATTAGCTTCCTGGAAATTGCAGTCACACAAAAAAAATTATGCTGTGCAGTACAGAGCTCAGATTTGAATTTTGTTTTGTCTTCTAGTAGAATGATTATTCTTTCAATCAACTTTAGGCAGCTTCTTTGTAGAGAATATGTTCAATCTATTCAGATTATTCGTTTAATAAGACTGTAAATCTTCCTGTAATTAGTTATAATTGAACATCAACACAGATCTTTTCTGGTTTTGGCTACATGAGAAGTAAGATGTTATCCTAGCTTGTTCTGTTATTGCATTTTTCTGGTGTGACCAAAGCATGTCCAGTTCCCTGTTTTGGCAATGGACAAGGTGAGCAGTGTAGGACTGAAGCAGCTGTTAAGAAATGTGCAGAGATAAATCCTGCCTGCTAGGAGGCACATTCTCTGTATTTGCTGGTAAGAGATGTATTCTCTGAGTGCTGTTGCTGGGCTCTGCTAGATGGGCACTAGGAAGGGACCCCTGATTTCCTCTTGGCTGACTTTGCACATCATCTTGAAATTCCAGTTCTCCCATGTAGCACTAAGAAGTGCTGGTGCTAGCACACTGTGCCCATATGGCAAGCAGGTTGGGAAGCTCCTTATGTTTGCTTCCCATAGTTCACTGTGGCAAGGATAGCTAGGCTTCTGTTGTGCTCTTATATAACTGCACATGCCTCTGCTAGAAGTCAGAGTATTGGCATACACTTCATTTGTTGGAAAATACAGCTCTAAGAGTCAAAAGTGACTTTCTAGAAAATGTTTTGTGGAAAAAAAGTCCTTTGTTAATTTTTTTTTTTCTTTATAGCAAACTTTCTACCTACAATGACTTCTGTGCAGCTTTAGCAGACTGCTCCAGATGTTACATCTTATTTTTAGCCCTACTAAACAAATACCAGAAGCAGCAGGTCAGTTTTTCATCTCTTGATTTTTATATATTAATCCTCTGATGTGTCTGTGTGTTATTGTGTATAAGCTTGTTTTCAGTGACCTACTTTTATGCCTTTACCAAATAAAAAAAATTAATGGTTGACAGCATTTCTAAGTAGTAAATAATTGTAATGAAAATAATTTAGATTAAAAATTCACAGCAATACAGAGGACAGTTGATTAAGTTGTCTATCCATGTATAGAAACAGTCCTTTAAGTAGCTAATTTTTTTCCTAGTTCTGAGAAATATTTTTAAAGCAAAAAGCTATATGAATATTTAATAGTAGGCGATTGTTGGGCTTTCCCTTGTCCTCCTCACCTGCAAAAGAAGTGCGACTTTGCTAGAGCTCAGCAATGTGAAAGCAGAGGAAAATGTGTTCCTCGCTGTTATGTAAAAAGGGGAGATTTACTCAAACCCTTTGTGTTTGGTTAGTCTGTCAGAGCCCCAGGAAAGCTGTGACCCATGTGCCCAAACAGTCTGTCAGTGTCCCCTTATGGGACCCTTCACTTAGCAGTCCCACTGGATCTGTTCCACTGGCTTATTCAGGGTCACACTCCTGACAGAGAAACCTCCTCTCGGGTCTCCTCCTTTACCTGCTGTGGGCAATGGGCAGTGCCCTTGAAGGACTGGCATCAGCAGTTTGCAGAATAGCACTCTATTAATAGAATTGTGAAAGGTTAAGGTTTGAGGCTTGCCAGTGATGGTATCAGACTGCAAAAATATATTTAAAACAATATAGTAATTTAAAGCAATGTACTAACAAGCTCTAATACCCAATAAAAGCTGGTGTGAGACAATCATTCAGTATGTAGAGACAACATTTCTTACACAGTAGGCCTCCCTATGAGGGAGAAGACAGGTTCAGCTTGTCAACTGATCCCAGAAATTACAATGGAGTCTTCCCCCGTTTCTTCCCATTCTTAACTCATTTTTACACTATTTCTTTAGGTTTAGGTGGCACTTGAGTGGCTTTGGTCATACCTCTTAACCAGTGAGGAGTGGTTGTACTAGGAGGTGGATATCTCAGGATAGTACCCGAGATAACCTTGGGATGGGGACATGTGTTAGTCCAAGTAGAACCATTTCATAACAGTTGCTGATTTGAGAGCAGGACATTTTCCTTTATCTCCCTTGGTTTTCAGCTGCTCTAGGGCTTATCAACTAGAAATTACCACTGAGTTCCCTCCTCTGCAAGGGTTTCAACACAGTGCCTGGCCATGGTGTCTCCACTTTGCTCCACCCTCTGTTGGGTCCTCCTTAGATTGCATAGTGTGTGGGAGGTCAGATATGCTGACCATGCTTCATCCAGGGAGTATAACTGTATTTTTCCCTGTAACTTCCATACCATTATCTTTTTACCATCAGACATCTTCCCATATTCTCTGTGTAAGATGTCAAATTGTGTCTCTCGTTTACCAGAGAAAACCACATGCCTGGTGTACCACATTTGGGATGTTGTCGTGGTTGGGGGGGGGAGGTGAATTTTTCCAGGGGGATGTGGGCAGTCCAATCAGTGATCAGCTTTTCTGCTGGCACCTGGGTTGGTCACTCGGAGGTTTGGACACGCCTCTGAGGACACAAAGAGTTAAAAGCAGGAGTCTGGGGGGCTCGGCCTCTTTTTCAGATCCTGGTTTCAGCAGAGGGACGTGTGAGGCCTCCTTCCCCTGCCCGGCCACGAGGCTGGGTGGGGGAGGGGAAACACGTGGTCGGCTCAGGTAAGCCGGAGCCCCGGGGGGGGGAGAAGAGAAGGGACAGGACTGGAACTGAGCTGCCCCATCCAGGATGGAGGGGTGGAAAACTGTGGAAGTGCCTTCTGTGTGTGCTCACCCCCTCCTCCCCCCCAAACTCCGGGAGAAGTTGCCCAGCCACGTGGGGGGTTGCGGAGCCTGGGAGTGCCTCAGCCTGCACCCTGCCGAGAAGAAACTGTTAACCCTTGCTTGGCAGAAAGAAACTTTTCTTAGACATTGATTCTCATGACTGGTGGTTTTCGGAGAGAGGGCAGCGGCCTGGGACCGAGATGATAAAGCATGATTGGAAGGAACTCGATGGAAGAATGAGAGGAGTAGCCTTGGAGCTGGACTTTTCTTGCATAATGTCAGCCATGGACTGAACTTGAGTCTCTTTTGAACATAAACTGCATTTTTGGGTAGATGCAGCTGCCCCTTGCTTTTGCTACAGTGACTGGCACTTGAAGAGTTGGAGCGAGCAGAGAAGAGAGGGGGAGGGTGAGGTGGTGCCCTCTGCCCTCAGGGCAGACCTGCTCCTGGAACCCTGGCCCCTGGGTGAAAAGGGGGAGAGCTCGGCATGCAGCATCCTTAAAAAGCCCTGTATGTAGTTTTGGCCTATGAGACAGCGGTGAGAGCGCTGGACATAGGAAAAGGAGAGTGTCACCTTAGCAGACTTCTCCGGGCGGTGCTATAGGTGACATGGAAACACATAAGGGGTGGACCCGTGTTTTCTGAGGAACAGTCTGTGGTGCGAGAGAGACTCCTCTCTCCCTTGCTGAATTGAAGATTAGTTTTTTTGAGTGGTGATTGTTTGATTTAAAACCCAAAGGTTGGTCTGTGAAAAGTGATGGGTGGGGAGGTAGAAACTGGGAGAAGAAATGTTCTAAGAAGTTTTTATTTCTGTCTGTGTGTGTGTTTAAGAGTATCTTTGTCCCTGTTCTTATGTAATTAATAAAGTTTTGGTGGGTTTTTTTGTTTTCAAGATTTAAGCCTGCTCTGCTCTGTTCCTGATCACATCCCACAGGAGTTGTTAGAGAAAAAAACATATATTCATGGGTGCACTAACATCTGGCCAGTGCTAACCCATGACAGATGTTCATGTAGAAATAAATGTTTAGACTTTGTCAAAATGCCATGTATTATGAAGTAAAATTCTGAGTGTAGTTGCTGCCAACTTTATTAGAACTCCAAGGGTGTTGCTCTATTGTCCTGTTGTATGCCAATGATCTTTCTTATGTTTACTGGAGCACTGGGCTCTTAGAGTTTGGTGCAGGATCCCAGTCTTACAGTTTGATGCATTGGTAAGAGTGGAGTGCCCTATATAGGGGAAATTACTCAGCTCTGTTGCCAGGTAAGTTTTAAGAAGAAAATAAATTTTATCTAAAGTATAGATGTTTTAAGCTGGAACAAGGTTTCAAAACATAGGATATTAAATTACATTAAGATCAGGCTTAAAAGTATGGAACTTTCTTGGCTGGTCCAGCGTCTAAATTAGATTGAGATCATTTAATTATGCTACACAATTTATCCCAGGGTTAGTAATTCTTGGAGATTTGTTGGAAGGAGCTCTTTTGTGCTGCTGTCATTGAAGGGAGTTAATGAAGGTAGCTAGATTGGCTATGCTGAACAATATTCTTTCTCCTGCCAAATACAAAAATAATTAGTTCTTTTCCTGTTTACCAGCATCCCTGTTTTCTGTGATAATGCACTTGGAAGAGGAACAAAGATTAAGTTGTTTCTCTTCTTTTAAATATCTGCGGATTAACACTTCTGTAGTATATCTGAGTATTTCTAGGTTCAGGCTGCTCTTGTGTAGTTTAGTCTTCAAAGACAGTTTAGTAAATTGCTATGTAAATAACATGAAAAATGTCAAAGGCATTCTATTTTCCTAGATTTATAGTTGTTCTTCTGTGTAACCATTGTATTAAAAACTCAACAAATTATGGAACCGAGAATAACAATCTTTAATTAAGTAGCACCTTTCTCCTAAACTTAATCTGGCATTTTAAGGGTAGATTTTCTATGTCCCTGAGATAGTAGCTTTGTGTCATAATGAGTTGTAGGCTCACAACTACCTCAAATTGTTTGTTATTTTTTAGTATTCAGAATTTAGCTTCTTATTTGTCTATTTAGTGGTCCTAAAATACATCTTTCTTCACAAGGTTAGCATTGCATTTTGTGTTGATTTGTCAGTTGTTTTATCAAAATACAAATGACTAAAGAAGTAGCTTGTGTAATAAAAAAACCTTAGCTATTACATTGTGTTTATTATATATGCAATCTCTTCAGAATGATTATTTCTTACTGCAGTTTTGAAACAAGCATGCAATTGTCAGTTGTCAGCTTAGTGAAGCCCTGCAGAAACAAAAAGAACATGGATAATGTAATGCACCACTCTTTCTGTAGTGTATAATAAAAACTTGAGCTGTGAGGAGTGCAAATGTTTTTCCTGAGGTGTAGTTGGCACTGCTCATCTTTTTCTTTTTGAAATGCCCACAGCTAGTGAGTTACAGTGTGACTGTATGTGATATGTGTTGCAAAGAAATGAAGTAACAGCAGTGTTACTTCAGCAGTGTGAGTGAAATTGTCTGCTGGGAGGAATCAAAGAGAAGGAAAAATCATCATTATTAAAGCATTAACAGTCTTCAGGACTAAAAACTGATACGTGAAGAAAGGAAGTGTGTGTGTGTGTGCGCGTGTGTGCGCACGTCCATGTTCTTCTGAGTTTTCAGGTGGCAAATTTTGTGGGATCAGGTTTTTCACTGGCAGTCATAGCAGCTAGAAGCATCTAGGGGGGAAAATAGAGGAAAACCAGCATTGAAACTTTCTCAAGGTCTATCATAACCGTGACTTTAAAGATAAGTATTAAATACTATGAAAACAAAAGTGGGGGCACTGGAAATAGGATTAATGACTTGCACCCACACCACACACTGAATTCCTCAGCTGCAACCCGAATAGTCTCTGTTCTTTGCTCCACACCGCAGTTACAGCTCTTCTCCATTTTTTTTTTCTCAGCTGATACTCTCTCTTGGGGCAAAGAGTCAGAAAGAATGGAAGGGTAATGATTCAACTCTATGAGACAGACTTCTGGGGAAACTGAGTTGGCAAGACTTAATAATAAAAACCATGTGTCATAGTCTTAGGTAGGGATACAGAAGACTGGAAAAGCTGAATCTTCAGGGTAGGACTGGGGAAGTCAACTGGGCTTTTACACACATCTGAAGTATGTGTTCATGGTTGGCTTTGAACCTTACTTGTGTAGAGTAACAAAAAGAATCCTTGGTGGTTGCCACATGCTGTCAAAACCGTCAGAGGTGTTTGTGTAGAGACAATCCTCTGTCTTGCAGGATAAGCTTTGCATGACTCTGTTTCTAGTCAGCATTGCAGACTTTCGCTCATCCCAGGGAATCTTGGCAGGGTTCTGTTCCACTTTCCCACATCATTATCATCTCTAAGCTTTCTAGATAAACTGCATAAAGAGTGACTTTCTCAGGCTGTGGTTAATGTCACAAGTCACAAGCAGGCCATGCTTTTGGAACAGGGACATTGCCTAAGTAGGACAGTAGCTTCTGTCAATAAGTCTGGCACTACCTGAGCTTAGGTGGTATTTTGGGGCCCTGCCAGCATCCGTGCAATGTTTTATCAGTTAGGAGTCTGTTTTCAATCCTAGGAGCACAAACACAGGGTGTGATACTAAAATTTGTATAGAAGCAATCTTATGCCTGTTGTATAGAAAGGTCCCCTTACACTTTAGCGTAGCCTAATTTTGAAATTGGGAAGCATTTGTTTAACAATCTGGTATTTTTGGATGCAGTAATTGCCTATTCAGCAGAATAATAATTACATTGGATCACATGAACAGTTCATCTGGTCTGCTCTTGATACTCGGCAATGGTGAGGTTCAGATGTCTAGAGGACAGTAAAAATGGAGCAGGCATATATGATGCTTCCTGTATGTACTTATCAAACCTCCAGCTCTTTCCAGTTTGGAAACACCCCCAGCCAGCTGTGTATGAGATAAACCACAGCTGACTTATTTTGTATGAAATTCTACAGTCTCTTTTCTACCCCAGATAAACTTTTAATGTGTTAAAGATCCATTGACAAGGAGTTGCATAGCAAACAATTCTTTTTGCCTGTTTTGAATTTGGCCTTTACAGTCTTTATTTGATGCCTTCTGGTTCTTGTATTGCAAATGTGGTGAAGCCCTCTGTTTGTTTCACACCTCCCTTGATTTTCTAGATGTTTATCCTGCCCTCTTAAAGTTACCTCTTTTCCATGCTGAAGAGTCCTTGCTTACTTAGCCCTTTCTGACAGAGAGCTTGTTCCATCCCATGATGTATCCATGTTGCTTTTCTCATAAAAAGCATTCATTTCCAATCCTGATTCCTGTCTTTTTTTGAGAGGAGGAAACCAGAACACAGCACTTAAGATGTGGCCATATCATAGATTTATGCCTGCATAAATTTATTTCTCAGTAATTCCCAATACTTTATTTACTTTCTTGATCTGTGATCATTAAACTCTGTCATTAACTCTAAGATTGCTCTATAGGTGGTTATGGTTGGTTTAAAGGTTGTAATTTTATTCATGAAGGTATGCTTGCTCTGTTCTTTTCTACAGATCCTTTCATGTTTAAATTCCTGCATTTAAATTTCATCTGCTATTTTATTACCAACTGACTCAATTATTTTTCTGCTCTTCAGTCAGCCTTCATATTTGGTACTTTGAATATCATAGTGAAATCAGTACATTCTTCCATATCACTGCTCCTGCCCATTTTCTGTGTTTATGGACAAATTGAATACAACAGATGCCAGCACAAAACCTTGGAAATTCCACTGGTCATATTCCACCATTGCAGAAACTGCTAATTTACTCTGTTCTACATCCTCTAATCATTTAACTATACCAAGACATCCTCCCTTACAGCAGGACTCTTTAGTTTCACTAGGATTTTGGTGAGTGACTTTGTTAAAAGTCTCCTGGAAAGTCACGTGGGTGGTATCAAATGGGTCTTTTTTATGCATGTTTGTTAATCCCTTCATAGAACTCAGTTAATGCGTAAGTCAGAAATTACTAGTCTTAAAGCTGATTGTGTTTATCTGGCTGTCCACTCATTTTTTTGTTCTTTTCATTTTGGTCTCTACTAATTTATCTGATCCAGACACCAGACTTGATTCTCACTTGGAATCTTTTCATGTTTGTTACAGTTTTAGGAGGTTGTATAGTGCTGTTAGTAATTAAGCTACTTAATTGATTAGTTCTTTTAGAACTGTTGGATAATTATCCACTCCTGGTGATTGGTTGGTGTTTGTTTTCTCAGTTTGTTCCTTAAAGTTGTTTGTGATTGCCTCAGTTTTGGACAGATGGCTGTGATGAGCCTTCCCTGGAGAATGCTGTCGCATTGAGATCTCCCAGTTGCTTCCAGAGTGGGCATGAATCAGTGCAAAGAACTCATTTAGCTTCTCTGCAATGACATTTTCTTCTCTCAGTGCTCCTGTTTTATCCTGATCATCAATTAGTTCTGCAGATTCTGGCAAACTTCCCAGTCCTGATACGTTTGAAAAGATTTGTTACCATTTTTGCATCTCTTGCATCAGCTAGAACTGAACTCATTTTAAATTATAATTTGCATACTGCTTTACCTGGTTGATTTAGCAGTCAGTTTGTCAGAAAAAAATCATTAAATGAAGAGATGTTGCCCTTGTCATCGTCTCTAAGGACATGTCCACATTTATCAGGTTCACTGTGCCTGGGTCTTCCCAGCTTCCTTCCCAAATGCATCTACCAGGTAGCAGCTCCCAAATCAGCTTATTGTCTTCTGTAAGCAAACAGGCTTTTGCTTGTGAGACTTGCTCGTGTCTCCCTCAAAGAAAAAACCTTGTTTCAGGGCTGTTGAATGTCCTTTTTGCTCTTAGGAGTGCTGCTGTGCGGAAAGTTGTCGCAGGTGAGGCCTCTAACTGCAGGGAATTTTCCCACTGTGTTTCTGGCTTTATTGATTAGGCAGAGGCTTATCTGCCTGCAGTGGCTGGTCTTTCTGGCTGGTGTTTTGGTTGCTTTATGGATCACTCTGTGATAAGCTCCCAGGAACCCACCATTTCAGTCAGTCATAAAACATAAGTCATGTAATGCCCAAAAGCAACCACAGGCTCTTCCTTATACAATGTAGTGCTGCACCTGTGTTTAGTTCAGGTACACGTTTGCCTTTTAAATACTTCAGGACTGTTACTGGTATTCTGCTGAGTGCCATCACAGTCCCTGAGATACCAAAGGGCTTTTCCATTAACATTGTTACTAGGGACGATGGTGTCTTCCTGTGTCCACTGCTTGCGTCTAAATAAGTGGTTATCAGTGCTGACCCAAGTGTTCTTTGTGTTTTGGTTACTCACTTTTTCCTCTGTGCCACCATCCCTCAGTTGGGCTGCGGACAGTTGTTTGTGTGACAGCACCAATACATCATGTCAGAGGACTGACCCAGGTTCCAATAACCCTAAACTGAAAAAAAAGAACCCCAGTCCTATCCTGGTTATCATCTGCGTTGCTTTCCTGTCTAGTTTGTTGAACAGCCACACAAATGTTTCTTTGACAGCAAATACTGAGGCAGCAAGGAGGGAGAGGAAAGAAACTCTGTATGGAGAGGAGATTGAGTGCTGTTTATGCCACTGTTGTGCTAAAATGCTTGTCAAGGTAACCCTACAAGAACTTGCATCAACAATGTGGTTCTTTTCTCCTACATTTACTAGTACATATTTTCAGTTGTATTTCTCCTCAGCTTATAATAGTTTCCTCACATTATAATAGTTTTTAGGATAATTTAAAAAAGGGAAATGATCTTTAAAGGAGGTTATCATTAATATAATTGATCATTAAAGAGCAAAAAATACAAGATTTTTCTCCAGTGTTTTGTGTGTGTACTTATATATTTATAACTGATCAATCATTCTCTCTGAATTCGTTTCTTTTTGTTTTTGTTTTTTTTCTGAGAAGGAAGTAGCAATTCTAGGATAGATATTCTGACAACTCTGAAGGAATTTCCCTGCTGATAAATGTGAATAACTACAGAAGGTCACTCTTTCCCTACAGTACGATTTCTGACAGTGTGCTGAGCTGAAAAGTGTATGTGCATCTTCCTAATGCTTTCGTTGTGATTTTTTTTTTTTTTTTGGCTGAAAGAAAAGGCAAAAATGTTACGAGAAGTGCAGAATATTTGATCTGTACACTGAGTGTAAAATTATCAGAAATGCACTGTTCAAAGTTTGTAATGAAGCAGTCTTCATTGGCAAGTATCATACAACTGAGTGTATGTAATTACTAGATAGGTAAACAATAGAATGTCAATAATAATAAGATATTACTGCTTCGTGAGACACACTGTTATTAAAATATGTTATTGTAGTTTTTGATCTAATTTCTCTAAATGATGCTGAAAGCTTGGAAACACCTCTAAAAAAAGCTAAGAGTTACTAGAGTTAAAATGCCTCAAGGAAATTAATTTATCCATGACAAAGGTCAAACCATTAGCAAGCTGCCTATTAATAGGATCTGCACAAGGAAGATGTTTCTGTTAGTAGACCAATCCTTAATCTAGAAAAAAAAAGAGCTGATAAGAAATAGGGGCTGAAGCTGTTCAAATTTAAAGTACTAATAAGAATAAAGATTTTAACCAGAGAGATCAGCAGTCATTGGAGCAATACCATGGAGGATATGGTTTTCAACTTTTTTTTTAAAGTTTTAATTAATTTAATTTCTGAAATACTGTTTTTTTAGAGAGCCTGCACAGCTTTTCATCAAATACTGGTTTTTAGTGCCAGTGTGCTTGCTTTTGTTCTTTACCTTTCCCAGGTCTTCAAGTGTCCATAAACAAACCTAAGCACAAGTTCTTGATTGCTGAAATTTACTAAGTGCAAATGAACCCTTTTCTGAAAAGTTTAGCTGAACAGATCAGATTTTGGGATGTAGAAATTATTGGGTAGGGTCCTATGGTGTGAATGCACAGAAGTATAATTACATTTTACTAATGTTCTCTCGTTCTCCTCAAATTCATTAATACTTGGGGGGGAAGGAGGTTCTTTTTACTGACAAAGTACTCCCTGCTTGTCACTGTGGCAAAACTTCTCCTCTCTGCTCCTTATTTCACATTCCTCAGTCAAGAGGTTGCCTATTCGGTTTTGATACTTCCAGGGTTTTCTGCACCACTGCCCTCTCTCCCTTTTTTTATTCTTTAAATTGAGTTTCATGTTGTGACAGCTGTCATTTTTGGGTTTGAACAGAAATTTTCCCAGCTAGAATGTCACTTCAAGATGAATCTCTACTCTATTTGGAAGAGATTTGCTCCGGGTTAGTATAACTACAGTAATTTTACCTACAAGTAGACTATCAGACCCTGCAAAGAAAACTCCAGATCTTTCTTTCCCATGTGCATAATAAGGCGAAATACAAATTTGGAAGTGAAGTGTGAATTAGATTTGAATGAGAAGCAGGCCAGGTGGTAGAATTTTGACTAACTCTACTGAAATTTGTCTAACAGGGAAAGCAGATTTCATTTACAGCTGATGATTCAATAGGAACTGAGCTGCTGGCATCTGACCTTTTGTTTTGTACCATCCCCCTCATTCTGAGGCTCCAGACACCAAATAAAGTAACAACAGGTACTTGGCCAGCATTCAGAGGTTCTAGATTGGACTGTCCTTCCTTATTGATCTTGTTTTAGTTAGAAACTACTGACCTAATTTGCTTTCCTTCCATACTGATAAGGAGGCCTGTACAGTCTGTACCTGTGCTCATCATGCTTACACTGAAGGGCAGGTGAACTTTAATTGCCAAGATAAACTGCTGTCAGGTTCTGTGACTCAGCAGGTACATGGGGCAGTGCAAGGAAGTGAGTTTTAGAAGTAGATAAGCAAAAAAATCTTTCATATCCATGATGATCGAATGTTGATGTTTTAGTTGCCAGAAGAATAAGAGTTAAATGCTGATGGAGTATGTAGCGCCATTACCACCTCAAAACCCAACATATTGCAGTTTCTTCACAGATAGGAAGCGAAGAAAATGATCTTCTCAAGCTTTTCTTGATTTGTTTGTTCAAGTTTATTTGTGTAACTGAAGCTGTGTGCTCTCGTATATAGCCTTCCACTCAGGTTTGAATACACTCTGTGTTCATCATGTCTCACATGAGTGCCTCACTATAAAAAAGATTAAATAACTGAGTGTAATTATTGTCTTTAATCTAGTTTGTCTTTAGTGCAATGCATGTTTAAACTTCCATATTATATAAATTGATCTGATACACATAATTTTTCTGTAAGTGTGAAAGAATGTCCGAAATTCCATATGCAGTTGATAATCCAAACATGTGGAAATGCACAGTAATCTCTATGATATTGATTTTTTACTACGTACAGAAAGGTGCTAGATACAGAAAGGCCCGTGGGCCTTGCACAGGTTTAATCTTGCAAGCACTTTCAAAATATCACGTAGCTTTGCATGTATTTTTTTACACAGCCATTCTAAGATTGTGTTTCTTACTCTTGCAGTCCTTACCCGTGAGCACTTGAAGAAATATAGCCAAAAATCATGCAAACCCTTGAGCATTGTACTACTCAGGAGAAGTTGTACAGCTTTCCTCTTTGACTTTGCTAGTTAAATTTTCACTGGAAGATAATGAAACTTTGGTACTATTCTATTAAAGCCGGATGTGCTTAGCTAAAAAAGAAGTATTTTATAAGTTTGTTTTGCTGGGCTGTAGGTGGAAAGCACAGCTGAGATCACACTTCTCAAAATATCAGTTGATTGCTGTGCGGTACCTGTTTGTCTCTTTCCTGATTGGGTAGAGCTGTTGCTGGGCTGATATCATTTTGACCAAAATTAGAAAGTCAATATAAACGAGTCAAACTAGACTGCCTGCTTTTTTCAGTTCTCTCTTCTGATTCATCAGTTGTTTGTTTCAAATTTTTACAGCCTTTGTGAGTTGGGTGTTGTGCTACCAAAGGTGAAAGCTCTTAGTGGTTAGTCATTAAGAATATTCATAAAAAATTGTCTTGATGACATTTAGATCCTAACAAAAATATGATGCCTATTTAAAAAAAACAAGTGGAAGTGGGTCCTACAGAATGATATTATTAAGTACATGGATGTGAAAAACATTTCCTCACTTAGAAGACTGCTGCTTCTCATGTTCAGGTATAGAATTCATCTTCTTGAGAAGATGTTATTGCCAGTGTCTTGTGGCAGAGGCTTAAGACCTGAAACTTACTGATGAAGGCATGTTAGACTGTGCCTGGTTAACGTATATTACTAATAACAGGGAGGGTTAGAATATGTGTAAATATGACTATATTTGAAGAACAACAGTGTATGAATTGTTAAGCAAAATTCTAGGTTATTGCAAGTACAGCAGATTAGCAGCTAAAGGTAGATGGTTCTCATGTACTTGAAGAAATGCTGTTGCTTTACCTGCACCATTAAGCTAAAGCTGCAGACTTTTTAAAAAATGAGTAGGTTTTGATGTGAGTGACAGAGGGAAATGTTTTAAATAGTTTAAACTTGAGTTACTTTAGACTTTCAGAATTTATTTTTTTCTTGTCACATAGGGATGGGTAAGAAAAAGATGGGGATGTTGGTGAATGCCATTGAGTTAGGATCCACTAGTCTTGCCACTGAAAGGTTGTATCTCAGTATGTACAGAATGAAGGCCAGGTTAGAAAGTGCTTTAGGGGAGAGCAACTTGGTTAAATCATGAGATCTCAAGATACCTTAGAAAACTAGGAAGTGTAGGTCTCATTCAGCAATGGTAAAAATAAAAGGGTAGGAAGAGCACGTAAAATGAGAAAAAAAAAAGCCAACAGAACACAATATGAGGTGCAACTACAAAGGGACATAAAAAGAAAACTTTTTATAGTACAGTGAGAAGACAACAAGGAAATAATTGCTTTGGTGTTCAGAAGAAGGTGAGCATTATTGACAGATACCACTGTGAATAGTGAAGTGTGAAATGCCTTTCTTTTTTTTCTTCTTTTTCTGAAAGTATGACCAAATGAATAATCTCTACTTCAGCTTGGATTCTTTTATCACTAAAAAACAAGCTGAAGCATATTAAATGTTGTCAAACCAGCTGAGGAAATTTACCTTTTGGTGTTTACAAAAGGACAGAAAGGAGGATCTCAGTCTCTGGGATTCTTGAAAAGCTATGAAGAATTGTAAGGTTGTAGGGTGCCTGTTTTTTAAAAGGAGAAAGAAGAGGAACTGGAGAATGACAGACCAATCAATTTAGATTATATTTCTGGTAAAAATCTGGAACAAATAATTCAACCCTCTGTAAACAGTTAGAGTGAACAACAAAATGAATAAAATCTAATTTGGATTTAACAGTAACAAATCAAGGGGAAGGAGTTTAACTTCTACAGTGGTTACCAGGCCTAGAAAAGGAAAGGTTGTGGTCTCTGCACGTCACAGCTGACACTTGCTTACTTGAAAGATTAGTAAATTCTGGCCCATATGATTATTGTAGTTATATAAAGTGTGGTTTTAAGAAGTTTTAAGATTACTGTGGGCTTGGTAAAAATAGATGACCTATACTAAGTATATCCCATTAGTAATTACTCCAGTGCTATACTAGTTCTGTCAGATGTTTTTGATTTCTTCTGTAAATCAGATTATGAAAGTTGGTAGCATAAAAAATTATTTCTGGTTGCTGTGTTTGGCATTCCTTCAGTTGTTCTGGATGTGCTATTATCTGAGTTGGGAAGCAAATGAAGTATTATCTTCTTTTTAAGCAGCTGCCACCTTCTGATATTTCCCACGTAACATGGTTTGTTTATTTATTTTTTTACAGGATTTGGTTGTCTGTATCATCTTCATCCTTGGTAATTTAACAGCAAAGAATGACCAGTCACGGGAGCAATTTTTTCAAGAAAAAGAAAGCGTTAGCACCTTGATATCATTGTTCCAAACCTACTGTGAACTTGATTTGAGTGCACCGACATGGCACCATGATAGAGAAGGAAAAAACCACCTAAAGTATCCTTCAGAAGCAGAAGATGTTCTGATAAAACTGATAAGAGTGCTGGCCAATCTCTCCATTCACCCTAGAGTAGGCGCAGCTCTGGCAGCTGCCCATCCTGTTGTAGGATTACTTGTGACAGTACTAGGTAATAAAAGTTGTGTTGTGTTTGTTATCTTCCTTCAGCCTACAGAGAGTTTAGAACTTTCCATTGCAAAAAAACCCCCAAAGTCTGATAGGCTGATATTCATAAACTGTTTTGTGTAGAAGGCTTGCTTGAGACAGTGAAAGCATTGCTACTTTGGTACTGACTTTTCAGTATCTGGGGAAAGATGTTGTAGAAGTCTTTAATTCAGTGATCGGATTTGCAGATAGGATCATTAAAGATAGGAAAACAAACTACCTCACTGAGAGGTAATATATAAGGAAAGTTTGTTCTTATCAGGTGCTGTATAGATGTGTGGTTTGGTTTGGGGTTTTTTTTAAGGTTTGGGTTTTTGTTTTTAACGTTTGCACTTTTTGTGACTGTTTTGGATTAAGTATTATTTCTGTTCTCTGCACCCATAACTTTCATCCTCTTCAAATAATTTTCTCTTACTTTTTTCTTCTTTTTCAGTCTTCCAACCTTTTATCTCTTTCAGATGGAAGAGAGTGTCTCCCTCCAAATGGAGGGTTAGGACTGCAGTTCCTTTACCACTTACTGATCCCCTTGTAAATCTAATTACAGACCAGGGCTGGTCTCCCCATAACAGAGTTTAACTGAGACAAGATGCATCTTAAACAGCTCGGTATATTTTACTGTGTAATGAGAACATTAAATATTATGCTAAAGATAATAAACCTGATTATGCACTGTCTTACCAGTCATGAGGGATGAGACAAGTCAGACTCAGAACTTGGTTCTGTCTCATGGGTTGAAACCGTCTTAATGATTTTGTAAGTGCTTTTGACCTTCAAAACTTCTCTCTGTCGCCCTCTCCTCTTCTTGAGCACACTATCAATGAATTTACTACAAAATGTTCTGTCTCCCTATGAACTTACCCCTCTTTTATTTTATTCACTCTTGGGTTCTGAGGTCACAGACCTTGGACAAATAAGTCTTTCAGACTTCTGTACAGGTAAACATTCTGTTAGACACTCAAAGAGAAAAATCTTTCAAATATTGTTGAAGGAATTTTATCCATTTTTTCCTAGATACCTGACAGTTCAGTATAATAGTCCTTGGCATTTCTCCATGTCTGTTTCTGCATGTGGACTCTCCTCAGTGCCATCTTAAAACAGCAAACAGGATATGTAAAATGTCTTAATTACCTAAATTTTTAACTGTGTTGCCTGAGTCACAGTGATTTCTATAAGTTAATAATGGGCAAGAGTGGTTTTGTATTCCTGTTTTTGGATCAGGTGTTCGTGTTAGCTTCTGCCATGTTACTGAACAACAGAAGGTTTGACTGTAGTAGTGGCTGTGTAAATTATTACTCAGTTTGCTTCTGGGATCTAGTGCACAGTAAAATTAGACACATGTATGTGTTTATCTATATATGCATATGTTTTGGGTTTTTTTGCTCTCAGAATATAAGTCAGTCGAAGCCTGTGAAGAGTTGGTCATCAATGCTGCAACAACAATCAACAATTTGTCTTACTACCAAGTGAAGAATTCTGCAGTTCAAGACAAGAAGCTACACATTGCTGAAAGTAAGGACTTTTAAACTAGTACTTTTTATATAGCTTTTAGAAAGCAGAAACATTTTGACACAACAGAAGTAAAGACACTGATAACATTTTGTGGTGTTACATTGCAGGAGAATAAGGTTCATAGGGCTAAATTCTTTAAATAATGATTTTCCTTTTTTTAAAAAACAATACTATGACTTACATGAAAATAGTTGGGTTGTTCACAAAAGCCTTTCTTTTCCCCTGAAAAGGAATTTGCTGTATTGTTTTCTGTTCATCAGGTGTTGCTAGGTTTGTTTAAAATCCATATACCTGAGCCAAAATAATCATGCTGGTTTTTCCTTCTAATCACAGTATGGCAAGAGGGCTTTTTTCTTCTTGTTACTTTCTGTATCTGTAAAATTTGATTTCTGTCTGTTTCTGGCTTGTAAATTCATTGGCAATATTGTACTGAGTGATTCTCTCCCCTCTGACATTATGGACAAGAATCAGTGTAGGAACTGCACTGACTTCTGGGACTGCTGTGTTAATGTTGTACAAAAGGTAGAGAGGCTGTGTCTTGCACATCTCTCTGTCTAAATGGACATGGCATTGGGGAGAGGCAGAACCTGAAGTTCTCACAACAGGTAGAATGAGGAATAGGAAAAAATATCCTGGCTGTCAGCCTGTGCCTGGACTGGTAGTCATCATATTCTCTGTAGGTAACAGCTCTGCTGTTCTGTCACGACTCATTTTATCACCTATAAGCCAGCTGCTTCTTGTTGCTGGTTGGAAAAAAATTACTTCTGTCCTATTTGTTGGCATGTGGAGCTAGTCCCGTTGCCTTCCTGAACTGAGGAAAGAGGAAACCTTTTGATGGAACACCAGCAAGCTTTCTGCTCCTGCAGATGTTTTGAGAATACTTACTGTTTGATATGACTGATGGACAAAATCCCTTCAGATGTCTCTTTAAGCCAAGTTCAAGTTGTGTTCCGTATTGCAACACATCGTATGTGAAACTACTAAGCAGAAAAGCAGCAAGGAATTGAATGCTTCAGATTGGGACAATATTAAGTAGCTGTTCAAAGAAAATGTGTTTGCTTGTTATAGCAGAACTGAGAGAAAACAGAGCTTATGTCAGAAAATAATTTGAGCTTTAGGAGACATCCCACCATAAGACCATCTGTTTGGGATCTAAATCAATTCTCTTTTATATTACAACATTTTTAAAATTATGCCTTCCTGGATTTTCATATGAGCCCACTCAAAACTGCATAGCAAAACTGGCTCCCATTATTACAACTGTGCTTAGACTATCTCCATAACTCCTCGTTTCTTCCTTTGCATTTAGTCCCATATTGGAGCTCTTTGTTTTATCTTCAAAGCCCTACACAATTTCATTCTTGTTCTACCATCAGCTCATCCCCTTTGCTACCACCAGGCAGACAACTGCTCCCATTTATTATGTTTATTGCTGTTGCTGTTTGCATTCTGATACTCACTGATAAAAAAACAACCATGTATTTGTGACTTACAAGTAATTCTTTGTATTCAATTTCTCTGCAAACCAATAGTACTTGTAAAGCTGTTAATGAGTGACAATATGGATGCAGTTGTGGAGGCTGTCAGAGTCTTTGGCAATCTTTCCCAGCATCATGAGATCCGTGACTTCATCATGCAGAAAAAGAGTGAGTTACTTTTGCATTTGTAGGAGTTCTATTTTTAAATGTCCATGGTTCTAAAAAGAAAAGATTATTAATAAGCTGTCTCAGTTAAAGGGTAAAAGCAGTCTTCCCTGATGTTTTGCAAATTAGGCAAACATTAGAATCCAGTAACAGTCATTATAAGCACCATTTTATTTCAGTGTCATTAAAATGGAAATATTGGCGTAGGAAAAACATGCCATGGTACTTTCACAGAGGTAAATACTACAAAAACTCTTCTTCATGAAGTTTCAAATTTGAAATTTCCCTTTACTCAAATAGGTTTTCAGATCCTGCAGGTTAGTAGTGATATGGTATAAAATGAAAATCCAACTAAAATCTCATTTAGGTTCGTAATCTCAGACTTTTGATTCCCATGTTTGACAGCTTGTTAGTGCTTTGTAACACATGGCTAGGATTTGACTGCCTCAGCAACAACCTCCTGTTTGCCTCGGGGTACAAGTAGGGTACAAGTCTTCTCAAGTCCTTTTGCTTGGGTATCTAAAGAGCTTTGGGGAAAAAAAAGGCATCTCCTTGCTATCCACAGAAGGTGTGTCATCGGCTTAGACACCAGTTCACTGTAAATTTTGGTGGGTTTTTGGTCTGCCTCTTGGTGCTGAAATTGAGGCGATCATGCCACAGTGTGCAACTCTTTATTCCAAGGGTGGCACATCACTGTGTTTGAAGGGAGAAGTGACCCATGGCAGCTGGTTCCTGGTGAACAGTCTCAGTCAAAGAACTAAATTTTCCAGCTAGGAGAGACTGTAGTGTTGGTGTGCCAAGCTCAGGAACTGCTGAGAGGCTTCCTGTCAGTGAGGCCAGCAGGTGCTGCTGGATGCTGCACGTCTGTGCCTGGCTCCTATGGGAGCCCCAGGCTGCTGCACTTGCAGCTGGACTTGGTGCAGTCTGGAGCAACCCTGCACTTACAGGGGAAAGAGCTTCCCTCTCGGAGTGCCAGATGCCAAATCCTTGCAGTTTCTGCTGACTCTGGGATGCAAAGAGAGGGGGTGATACTTTCAAGGAACAAGCTGCAATTCAGGTTGGTCAACTTAGCCTCTTCTGATGGGATTTTCACATTTCTTTGGTGTATTTTTATTACTAGAATTTCTGATGTGTTGTTTTGAAGGAAACTGATGTTCAGCATGATGTTACTCTGTCATGTGCCTCCTCTGCAACTGTCACAGTAACACGCTACAAGGGTGAATTTTTGGATAGGATATCCCACATTTGACTGCTGTCTAATAAGTATGTTGTAATGCCACATTTATGGGAAAACCATCTTCCTAGTAATATTGTTTCCTTCTTTACAATCCAGTATACAAGTTCATGATTGCGTTGCTCGATTCCAAGAACCGTGAGGTCTGTTTTCCTGCCTGTGGAGTTCTGCTCAATCTCACAATAGATGAGAACAAACGGGCTTTTCTGATGGAAGAAGGAGGAATTGGAAAGTAAGTTCCTGGTTGTGCTTGAGTAATGGCAATTTTGAGTAGTTTGGCCAAAAACTTTCAGTTGGATTCTTTTTCGCTTGGGGCCAGTAGCTCGTAATAAAGATGCCAGAACAGTAGATACTTGGTATCTAAAGTTCTTTGAGAACAAGCTTTTCATACAGCCAAACCCCACAGAAAAGTCTCTCAAAGAGCACCTCTGATGTACACAGCAGAGGGTACCGCAGAAGAAAACAACTAAGGCCTGGCTTTGCAGCAGCTGCTTGTGCTTGGCTTAGCTGGATGCTAGCTGGGCTACAGTGAACAGCACAGTCAGTGTCTGGTGCGAGTGTGGAGGTACTTCAGGAACTGATATCCCACATGGCCCCTTGTAATTTCTGTAACCACTTGGTTCTGTAGGGAAAGCTACCTGATGTAGCTGTGCTTGGCAGAGAACAGCTCCTGAGTCTCCACTCTCTGGGAGTTCAAGTTAAAGGCACTCTAACACTGCAAGGGATATTAGACCTTGAAAAACCACTGTGGCTGCAACACTTGTGGCTTTGATGTTCAGATAATAGCGGATCCAGCTTAATTGGAGCAACATGAAAGATCATGTTCCTGTGCTTGTAAAGCAGTTGGTACAGCCCTCAGTTATGAAACAATATGCCTCACTTTGAAATGCTTTCCTGTTCATACATCATATACTTACTTTTTTATACAGTGTAAACAATGCATAGTCTTCTCATCCTTCCTTCCCACATTCTAGTTAACTTACTCCTGGAAAAGGAGAATAAAAATAAGTTGCTGGCAAATTGAATAATAAATGTGAGAAATTTCTATTATATAGAATATTCTGTAGCCTATAGAATCATACAAATTCAGAATTTTCTATACTGTGTCTGAAAATTTGAGAGGGAAATAACAAAAAACAGTAACAGCATGGAATGAATCTAGAAAATTTGGAAGTGGTTGTTAAGGAGATCATCCTGACTGTGCCAAACCAGCTCTTTGGATTTTTGGAACTGAGGTTATTGTATCAATATATAGTGGCCCAAAGAAAATGGAGAATTAGTCTTATCAGAGAGTTAAATTTTAAAAAACAGGGCAAGTTCTTCTGGCTTTTCATTAGATGCCTCCTGTTGTTCCACAATGACTGCCTTCAGAGAGGAGGAAAAAAAAAAGCAAACCTCTTTTTGGGTGGTCTTCAATGACTGTTATTTTTGTCCATACCTGAATATAGTAGTTATCCTTTAGTAATCAACAGATTATAAATCTCTCTGTGAAGTGAAGCAGTGAGGGAAGGAGGGGGTGCTCAGGTTGAAGAAGAGAACAGCAGTGAAGAATTGCTGTTGGAGAGGTCACCAGGGCCAGCAGGTGGAAGAGGTTTACTTCTGCAGCCCCGGGACCTGGGAACTCTGCAGTTTGGAAATGGGAGCTCTGGATAGGTACTGTGTGTAAGCTGGTGCAGGCAGGAAGTCACAGCTTCATTTCAGAGTCCTGCTTAGGATCCAGCCTGCGTTTGGTGAGTGCAAGGAAGGGAGATGGGGAGAAAGGTCTGGAACCTACTGGTCCTTAGCAAATCAGGCATTTCTGAGAGGAGTCCCCTGGGAGTACAGGCTGAGGAAATGCAGAAATGGGTGAGATCTGCAAAACTGAGATGTTGCTGAATGTGAAAGGTAATACTTTGATCATGGAAGTAGTAAATTCCTTTGGATTTGTTTTTTGGTGAGATGATCTGATGTGTAGGAAGATGAATATTCTGACTGAATCTTCTTCTGCATTCCCACCACCTGTTCCAGATGAATCATTGGTGCCTGATAAAGTTTAGCTTGGATTGCAATCTCTGCTTTAGTGGTAGCCACAGATATGGGACAGTCACAGATTCTAAAGAAATTTGATGGAATTTTAGTGTCTTTAAAATGGTTACATTTACAAAGTATGTGAGTGAAATTGGTCAGCTGTGTTAGAAGGTTACAGAGGATGGGCAGCTGCAGGCAGGCATGCACATATGTGTAGACAAAAGGCATGTCCACATCCTTGGGGAGCTACACTAAATGAAGAGGGGGAAGTTACTGAGGAAGAAAGACGCATCTGAAGTTTATTAATGCAGAGTTTTCCTCCAAACTTCCATGGAGCTTGCTTACATTTCTAGACTGCCAGATTTTGAAGAGCTCAGGAGAAAAGTCCATGGAACAAACCACTGGTTTTGTTTGGTACTGGCAGGTTGGTTGACTGCTTACAAGACTTCGGGCCTGCAGACTGGCAGCTCTCGTGTTTGATCTGCAAAACCCTGTGGAACTACAGCGAGAGCATGACGAGCACGGCCTCCTGCTTGGGAGGAGACACCGACACGCTGCTGGTGCTGCTCACAGCACTTCTAGGTGAGACTCGTAGTCCTGGGCTCTCTCCCTCAGTAAAAGAAATGGAAGGAGCAAAATCAAAGCAGGATTCGTTTGGGTGCGAAGTCTGTCCTGCAGGTTTCAGTGGCTGGCCATGTGGACTGTCCAGCAGCACTGTGGTCCCTGTGCAGCACACACTGGGCCTCTGGGGATCGTGGCATTTCTGGGGTGCAGTGGGCTGACTCTGCTGCCTGGCCACCTTCCTTTTCTCTCCATGGTCTCCTTGTGGGCACGGACAACATCCTGACAATTTCTCACCTGCTCCCTAAAGCCAGGAAGGGTGTGCTCATTGCTCCACAAGGCTGAAAGGTGAATGCAGGGACCTTGATTTGCTTACCCAGTGGGATCTTTTCATCTGGGCATTTACTTTTGCTTCAAATTTTAGAGTTCAGTGGCTATGTAATAGTCCTGTAGTCGTATTAGTAATTTTCCTCCTTTAGTTTTTGAGCACTGCTTTGCATGTGATTTTCTTTGGAGTAGGTCACTTGCAATTATCTTTTAAAAAAATCTTTAAAATATAAATTAAATTGAAGGAAATGAACTATGCTTGATATGCTTTTAATTGGAAATCGATTAAAGATGTATACTTACTGTCAGACGCAGACAGAATGTGGAATCTCATGGTCTGGGTGGATTTGTGAGGATTTTTTTCCAGTTTTTTTCCAGCAGAATTACTGATATTCGCTGCTGTAATAGTTCCTTGTGTTACATTTCTTGCTATGATGGACTGTATCTTAATGTGTACAGTAATTCCATCTATTTATCCAAAAATAGCAGTGTTTCAAGGTTATTACTGCACTTCTTAACATTCTACAAGAGATCTGCAAACTTTACAGCCACAGTCATGCTTGAATTTTGTGGCACACAGTGAGGGGTGTATATCCTTGTTTTAGAAAATACGTGCGTATTTTTTTTTTTCTCTGCGTTTAACACTGCTTATTGAAACAATTGATTTGACTGCAAAGTCCAGGCTGGATAGCAATTGTAACTCTCATTGAATAGTATAACTTCCATGAACTGGAAGTTCATGTACAATTGCAATTGCACTTACAGTTGTGATTGTAATGCAGCTGGAATGGTAATTAATTAGAAATAGGCTAGAATTAAATAAGAAGGCAAATCATTCTTCACACTGTAGTCAGAAGAGGAGCTGTAGAAAAAGCACATCTTATTCATTGGATCTGGTTCCTCTGTGCAAAGAGCCAACAAATCTTAGTAATAGCAGCTGGTTAATATTGTCCTACATCTTCCTCCTGCCATTGTGTCCAGTAACAGCCTTGAACTGTCATTGCTCTGATTCTATCATTCAGGAAGCAGGAGGCAACTGCTGACAGCCAGTGAACTGTACTTGAGCGTCAGCACACCCTCAGGAAGCAGAAAAAGTGGAGCATGGCACAGCAGACACCTCGCTTCACCTGCTGTGCTTGGCCTCCTCCCCTTTATTTTTCCCTCCCCCATCTGGCACAGGATGATAAAAGATACAAGGAAGCAAAAGGGAATGGAAATGGCCTGAAAAGATGTGCCCAAGAGAAAGGCTGGACAAAGGGCACTATTTGTTTTTCTTTTTCTCTACCTGGTCCCAGCAGCCTGGGATGCAGTGGCCCTGCTTTCCAGTGGCACTTGACATTCACCTTCTTTCAGCAGCTCTTGAGTTTCATGGCACTCTGCTGGCTCTGAGCTTCTGGAAGCTGCTGTTCCCAGGCCCCTGGCAGCAGCTTTGCTTTGGCCCAGGCCCTCACCAGCGGCGGTGGAGATGAGCTTCTGTCTTGGGAACGGTCTTCTATTTGGTCTTTCACTGAAAAGAAAGTTTCTCCTCTCTCTCCAGACTTTTTGTTGTGCTGACTTTTACCTCCAGTATCAATTCCAGCAGGTTATTTTAGAATCTCTGTGTGAACTCTTACATGACATGATGAACTTCCAGGGCTGCCAGCCCCTGTCTTGCCGGTGTTTCAAGGATGGGCAGCCCTTGCAGACCGCAGGAGTCTGCACTCCAGTCTCCAGTTTCCCCCACAGCATGCAGGCCCTGTGTGTTTGTCTTGCTCCTGGGCTTGCAGCCAGCACATATGCTCTTTGGCCAGGACCCAATATTGCTGGTTTCTGAGGACAGTCGTGGGAAAATTAAATTATCTGAGGATGCACAGCTTGCATGCGGAACACTGATCCGCGCTGATCCACAGCGTTACTCGCGTTCTGCTTTGGGAAATTTACTGTTTCAGTTCAACACTTCAGCTTTGAACTGCTTCTGACCCTTGTTCTTGTAGGCTGGAATTCTTGACCTCGGTGGTTCCATAAATACTCAGTCAACTTCTGGGGAGCACAGCTGTCTAATAAAAGAGAGAAAACCCTCTCACCCTGTGTTAGAACAGAGTTAATTCGGGTAGAAAAAACTAGAGTAGGCAAAGCAATTCTCCTTGAAAACAAACCCCATAATCCCTTATTTTCCACTTCAGGGTCTCTTGGCTTCTCTGCTGCTGAGATTGATTTTGGGTATGTTTGGTTACTGTGCCATTGGCAGAACAAGAGCTAATGGGCACAGGTGGTAGTAAGACAAAATTCCAATTAAACATTAGGAAAAGGGATTTCCATCGTGGCGGGTGTTAAGCACTGGAACAGGCTGCTGTCCTAGAAAGTGTTAAGGACTCAACAGTACATGGACTAGAGCAAACTGTTACATGGTGACTCTGCTCCGGAGTTTTTTTCCAACCTAAATTATCATATGACATCATCAAATACAGATTTGATGACAGAGGCTGGATTTTATCTCTGATAACAAGCTTTCTTCCTGCAGAAATATGACATCCTTCTTGAAAGACCAGGTGTTCTTTCCATCTTTATTTTATTACAGAAATACTCTCAATGTCATCTCCTTACATAGAACCCCTTTTGGAATCTTTCTCACAATCAGCCTCTTTAATTTCGGTGGTTGCAGTGTAGTGGCACAGGACCCAAGTACTGTTTGCAGTGCTGGTAACTTTGTGTGAACTGGAGCCCATCTCCACACTCAGGAATGTCATTTCCTCCTTCATACCTGTCTCAGCTCAGGCCATCTGATCTGCACAGGCACCTTGGCATGCTTTTGGATGAGAGTAAATGCTGTTGGAGTATCTCTTTTCTCCACAAAGTTTGACTCGAAATGTGAGTAACTGATGTTTCTCTTCAGCCCCAAGTTGCCTTTACCTGCTGTGACTGTGCAATAAGCTCCCTTACAGAGTTATTTATTTTAACACATTGTGAATCTGGTGCTTTTTCATAGTGTAGGCCAAGGGTTAAGTGTTGCCCATTTGGAGCGAGATTCTACCTTCATTTTAGGTCTGTTCATGGCCTAAAGGCTGTCAAATATTCTTCTGTTAAACTGTGTGAAAACATTTGTTCTGCATTATCAGTTGTGCTTGTGAATGCCTGATTCAGGAGAATGCTTCTGGTTGCAGACTGATTTCTATTTTCTCAAAGATTTTGTCTCTTTGCCACATCCAATGCCAAGCAAAATGGAGGGGGAAAAATGACTGATGACTTCCTTTCATTCCTAACATTGTTTTCAATAAAAACTGTCCTGTTGTTTTATTTTTGAAATTTGCAAGGAAGGGAGGACATCAGTAAATACAATAACAAGTGTGGTTCAAGTTCCTTCAGTGTGAGGGTAGATAGAGTTTGAAAGAGTGTCCAGATTAGCAGAGCAATTTGGGACAGGAAGAACATAGTTGTAGTCAGATGAATGGATTCCTTACCTCAGCAAAATTGCTGTGGACAATGTTAAACTCTGGGTACTTTCCAGACTGACAGTCACAGTAAATGATCAGAGACAGTTTTTGTCTCAGAGACACCTCTGAGGTACGAGAATAAAAGAATCTGCAATACCATTTTCACTGTTCTACTTACCATCCTTTATTTTCAGTTAAATCTAAGACCCTCAGACAGTGATAACTTTTTTCAAGTGCAGTTGTTTTTAAGCCATTGGCACACACGGCTGGTAAGCTCTGTGTGTCACAAAATACATAGTTGAATATATATTTTATTTGGAACTGATGATGGTATTTTCCTTGATTTCAGATGAAGAGGTAGAGTTGGAGTGCAGCCTTGACAGAGATATAAAGGACTGCCAAAGAATATATTGGGAAAGAGAGTTCAAACCTGTGGCAGAAAAACTTCTTGACAGAATTCAAAGCCATCACTCTTCCAGCTGAGTCTATCATTCCATTCTAATCAGTCGGGGGGTTTTTTGTTGGGTAAATTGTGTATTTCTAATATACCTGTACATTGCCATTGGTAAGCTTGTTGGAGAGTGTGACTATTTAAAAAAAAGGTCACAAAAGCTGGCATTTATGTACTGGATGATATCTTTGGAAGACCTTGTATAACATTTTTGCATGTGTAATTACTTTTTACAATATACTTGAGCTTGATGAAGGAGCTGGTCAGTGTGACTTGTCTAGTAACTGTGTTGTTTCTTGACTGGAAAAATGAAACAAAAATATTTGCTGAACTTCTCATCTTTAAAAGGTAAGTTATGAGCGAGTACTTGGACCTCTGTGGTACCAAAAATGCTGTGCAAATGAATGTTATGTGACAGGAGCCACATCTCACCTACAGACTTTGACACACTTTTACCTTAAGGAACTTCTGTGACAGAGAAACCCAGCGCTATTGGGGCATTGTCCTGTGTTCTTCATGAGCTTCACTTCAGACTGAACACTGTCAGTGGTCAGGGAAAGTCAGCGCCCTTTCCTTGGGAGATCCCCTGTCCTTCTGACACTGGGGGCTAGGGTCTAGGTTTCCCAGCTAACCCAGCTGCTGCCTTGATGCTTTTGGGATGTAGATCCAGCTGTGCTGGTCTTTCCTGAATTGGGACTTAACATCTTTAGGCAAAACACCCATATCTGAGATGTGAGAGAAGATTTTACCTTCTTTCAGTTGGTCCTGCACTCCCAGGAGCTGCCTGTGTGCCTCTGTTTCTCAGATTCCTCGGCCAGCTGTCTCCCCTGAACCTGTGTCTCCATCTGTGGGGCCTCTGTCTCCCTTTTCCTCCTGACTGCTGCTGGCTTGTTCATTGCTGTTTTCGTCCTTCCAGCGTGTAAAGTCCCTGCTTGCCGCCCATGGATTAGCTCAGCAGGCGCATCGCTGGCCTCGAGCGTTAACAGCCCGGCTGGCCACAGCGAGCTTTACAGGCCTGACCCACTTCTCTTTTCCTGCCCTCAGATGAGAACCTCAGCTGTGCAGGGGCTGCGGGCTCTGCTCCCGCGGGTCGGCAGCATCGCGCCGGGCCGGGCACAGCAGGAGCGGCTCCGCCTGGCAATCCCGGGAGAGGCGGGAGGAGTTTGCTGCGAGGCGGCAATTCAGAGCTCCCTCAGTGGCACCGTTCTCTCTACCTTTGGTAGTGCCCAGACCTCTGCTTCCAGGGGAGGGGAGGCAGTGAGGAGGCTGGGAAGTCGATCCATAGTAGAAGGGCAGTGAGACTTTTTTCCTAGTTTAGATCCCTGCTTTTACAGGGCAGGGAAAGGGAGATTTCGTGGTCCAAGTTTTGGGAGGGGTGAGGAGGAGACTTCGGTGAAAGTGGTAACATTTGCTCCATTCTCTGTGTCTCAGCAGCTCAGGTGCTCCTTGTGCCCAGCAAAGCTCAGCCCTGCTTTGGGAGCTTGTGTGGTGGCTGCCTCTGTCACTGCAACCCACAGGAGCGAAGTGCTCAACATTCAGTGTGGTTTGGCCCCAACAGCTCTGCTTAGCTCAAAAATATCTCAATTATTATCCCTTCTTTTGCCATTTAAATTTTAGCTGAAGCTGAAGGGAAGATAAATGGCTTCAATGTCCCATTTGTTTCTGGGAGAAACAAATGGATTTGCTTTGAGAGCGCATTAAAGAAAGGATGATGGGTAAGTAGTCCCTGTGGGGAAGAAGCTGGAGGCATTTGTTCCTGGCATTTGTGTCACAGCAAGGCAGGCAGACAGCCGGCTGTGCAGGGTGGGGGCACTGGAAAACGCCCCCGGGCCAAGCCCTGTCACCAGGACTAATCAGAATCGACAAGGGCCAAATCTCTGTCAGAAGGCAGCTGAAACTGATGGCTGGCTCAAGTCAAGGTGGTGCTTGGGCAATTAAAATTTGTTCAAATACAGCACTAATTATGTCAGTTACTACAGATCAAACTGTAACCAAGACCCCAAAATGCTGTGTCTGCAGCACAGGGCAGAGCTGGGGATCCTGGGGCAGCACCATGTGTGAGCTCTGGCCTTTGTGCAGGAAGAAGCATGTTCAGAGGAGCTGGAGTGAGAGGAGAGGGTGGCACAGGAGTCCTGAGCACCCCTCTGGTCAAGCTGTGCCAGCCTCTGTCTTTTCTCTGGAGAAAAACCTGTAAGTAGTAAGAAGCAGCCCCAGAGTGCCAGATTTCAGGTGTGTTCTATGGCACCATTTACCATTTGGGTGTATCTGCACAGACCTCGGTGCAGCAGCTCTCTCGTGTCCAGGGGCCCATTCCTGCTCTCCCTTGGGGGAGCCGCCAGCGCCGCAGCTGAGGCACCGGGAGGCTGCTGCACTCCACAGCCGCGGGCTGGGGCTGTGCCAGAGCTGCCCCGCGTGCTGGGCAGGCAGTTGGGATTGCACTTGTGCAGGCTGTGGCTTGAGCTCTGGTGGCAGCTGGGACCAGATGAAGCCACTCACCCACAGATGTGCTGCAGCATTTACTGCTGGAAAAGCGAGAGGGCACTTGGATGTGGCCAGAGAGCATAGGATGGAAAGGGCCGGTTTAGGTTTCTTGGGAAAATTCATGTCTGCCTTTGACCTCAGAAAGCACCTGGAGAATCAAGCGCTGCAGCAACTGTTCACAGACTGGAACGGCACAGCTCAGCTACACAATGCCCTTAAGACAGGAAAGTTTTGCTCTGTTTTTGGAACATGAAAAATCCTGTATTTTCAGTTAAGAGGAAGCACCAGATGCTTCCTGTTAGTCACAATTTTTGACAGTTTATTAATCTTTCTCCCCTAGATCTTTTTAGATAGTTTAGCTTCTTGGACTATAAACTTAAAACTGTTCTCAGAAGGTTCTGTAGAAGGAGAAACCAGCTGAGGCCCAGACCAGAAGATAGAAATTAAACTGATGCTGTGCTTGTAGGCTTGGGAAAACCCATTTCACAGAATCACAGAAAATCATAGAATCAGCTGAGTTGGAAAGAACCCATCAGCATGATCAAGTCCAACTCCTGGCCCTGCACCAGACACCCCAAGAATCACACCTTGTGCCTGAGAGCTTTATCCAAATGGGTGAAAATATCAGCAGTACAGAAGAGGCTTTCCCACTACAGTTAGTGAAGCTCTAGCTCTGTTTTTAAACTTTTCCTCCCACCATTTTAGACTCAGTTAAAAAATTCATGGCACATGATTTTAAGCATGCTTGCTCAGTTACTGTTTCAAAAATTTTAAATGGTCTTAGAACCAGTAAGAACAGAAGTTTGAAGTTAAACCACACAAAAACACCAAGAGAAAAAGTTGTTACCTTTATTTCAAAAATACCAGTAATACTGACAAATTTAAAAAGCAATTCACACTCATACAAAAGTATTCATGTGTTCTCCAAAACCACTGTATATTAAATGTCAGCATTTTAATCACATTTTGATTTACTAAAAATAGATGTTTTTTAGCCTAGTTATTTAAGCAACTGCAAAAATCATTAAGACCAGCGTTGGGCATGTAATACAGTAGGACTGTTTGGCAGTCTAGAACAACATTCCCACACCCTGTCCTAGCTCCTTTTTCGTTCATCCGTGAAAAGGAGGACAAGAAGCTACTCGACACTTTGTGTAGGCAGATCTCTAAGAAGCTCTGAGGACTCCAGTCCCCTTCTTTCCATAGGAAGACCATTGCACTTTGGAGCTCACAAAATAATGCTGAACAAACATCCTGGTTTTAAGGCTAAACTAGTTGAGAAAATTGACTGCTGTCTTTCAAATTATCAGTGTGGACAGAAGAGGTTTAGTTCTGATTAAACAGGGAATCTAAATAACAAGGCTTTTTTGAAACCACACACAATAAAGGCTCAGACAATAGCAGTGCTCACTTTCACTTCTAGCTCAACTGGAACAGCCTGGGTCTGTTCACTCCACCTGCACAAATAGCAGCATCAAGATTTTCTAGAATTATTCTTGTAGGGAAAGCAAATGTCATCAAGTCCCAGTTCTTTTTGTGCTCCAGCTCCCGCAGTATTCGCCTTAACACAAGATCTACGTATCTATGGTTTGCTATATTGCCACAAGTTCAGAGAACGTCCCGGGCTGTCTAAAGCCAAAATACCGTGAGCAGGCAGCACATCTGCACAACCCTGTCTGTCAACTGCCAAGCGTTCGCTGCCCAGTGGCAGCAGTGATATTCCAAACATGGAAATAGCTGAAACTAAAGGAGTTATGGCACAATGGGCATCTTAACTTATAGCTACTCTTGGTCCTGAGGCTTCGTATCTTCCTCCGCCACACTGCAGCTGCAGAACATTCCAACGTCAACAGGCAGCCAGAGACATCAGGTCATATAGCGAGTAATAGCTCTCAGAGCATAAAGTAGTTCGGCTTGCATCCGAGCTTCTACCAGAAGCAAATTTACATGGACCTTCAGGAGAGAGAAGGAGTTATGCTTTAGCACCACTTTTTACGCTCACCACCCCTTTGGCGCTGCAGCAAAGAAAGCCTCGGGGCTGTGTGGAGCTGCTGCAGCAGCAGCAGCAAGGGAGCACTGCCCCTGTCACCACCAAGACCTTGCTGTGGAGCTCACTGAGGGGGGCAGAGGAACCAATGCCATGCCTGGTACTGTGGCACACTGTGGCACTGGCTCACAGGCACACTTAGGCAGGGCCAGGGCCATAGGAAATCATCCTTTAGCACACCAGCTGGTTTAGCTGCAAAACACAGACAAGCTTTCAAGCACACAAGCCCTTCCTCAGCAGCACAATATGCGTGCACAGCTTGTTCAGTTTTAATGAGGCTAATGGTTAAAGGCAGAAGGGCAGTGCTACCTGTGGAGCAGAGAGAGGTGCTAACAAAGGCAGAGGTGATAAAGACATTAGACCCTGAGGACTGACAGAGAAACAGAGGCAGCTACCACCTGAACAAGAGAGAGTGGTTGGCCAAGGTGAGGCACCAGAAAAACTCCCCAGGTGTCACAGACCTGCTTTCTCTACTGAGACACAGAAGCTACTGGAGGTAAGGATTTTAGTTCCCCAGATCATCTCCTCAATGCCTTTACTGCATTTCTTTGAGGATGAGATCAGAAACTTTTGGAGAAGAGGGTGTAAAAGTATTTTTTTACTGGCAGCAGGTTGCTGTCAGTTTGTTGTGGCATGTAAGGGTTGTGTGTGCTTTCATTTGCATGAGATCCGTGAGGATGTATGGTTATTGTGTTCAGTGATACGTATGTGAACGAGCCTTGGATTTTGATTGCTATGGAGATGGAAAGCTTTGGGCTTTAAAGAAGGATTTGTGGGCTTGGAAAGCTCATCTATCACAGCTAGTCTAACCAAAACATAGGCAGTGTTTTACTTGAACAATCTTAGACCATTGTAGTTATAGGACCCTGCTTTAAAGGGTTTATCAAGAACTAGAGCCTCTAATGACATAAGCATTAATGCTTTCTGCATCTTTCTGTTTCAGCATTGACTTTAAGTGAGGCCAAGAAATACCCTTCCAAAGAAAAACAGAAGGACATAAACTTAATGGATTCAGTATCTGGGAGTTAACAGCAGGAAATGTGCCTGGGAGGTGCAATTCAGTCTGTAATTCAGATTGTAACCAAGCAGCAGAGCTTTTAGGCTTTAACAAAGAAACTGCTTTGGGGCTATCCATGCCAGAAGGACCAGGGGACTGGAAAGATCCTGGGCCAGCCAGAGAGCTGTTCCAGGGATGGATGTATCTTGCACCACATCCCTGCCTCTCAGGGATACAGGCAGTACTGGCTGCAGCTGAGGTGGAGCTGTACCATTCTTGTGTCTCAGTCCACGCCAGCTGTGAGCCAGCACACAGGCAGGAGGAAAGGGGAGATCATTTCAGCCTGGGGACACAACACTTCCCAATGCCTTGGCTGTGAGCAGAACCTCAGCAGCATCAGCTAAAGCTTAGGCTGTGTGGCTGTGCCTGGCAGGGAGACACTGATCTGGGGCCCGTGGCTGTCCCTCAGCATGCACACAAACTGTACCTTCTCAGAGTGTTCAAACTGTCTCCAGAAGCTATCATACATTCTTTTTGTGGTCTTTTCAGGAGTGCAAACCACAGTCTTGATATAAACTTTAAAGCTGCGGTCCAACAACTGATTAATTTCACCATAGTCATAATCATCATATCTGTTTGGAATTGAAAGAAAAAACACTTTCAAGCAGCAGTTATTTCACTTGCATTGTTTCTACGTTCCTGTGGCAAAACAAATTATTGGGTAAGTGTAGCACTAGTGGCCCTCCCCGTAAATAAAAATATGTTTAAAAATGCGTGCATGTTTGCTTTACAAATACTTCTGGTTCAACCCAAGAAAGAAAAGCCAATGTGTTTAGAACAAAAACAGTAAAACTGACCTTATTCCAAACATACAATGAATATAGTTCCAAATAGCTCGTCTTAGCATTGAGGTATCCACATCTTTGTGCATGGCCATTGTGTTGTAAGTCAGATTATAAGCAATATGGAACTTCTCATCAAGTAGTTGTCCCACATCTGGATAAAGACGATTAACTAAGGAATAGCCATGGTCTTCCCAGGAATAATCCTTAGAATAGGTAAAAATGCAGAATGGAGCATTTTAGAAATGAACGGGTGAGGACGCGGAGCTTTACTACAGTTACAGATCCCAGGGCAGGTAATCCCCTGGGGTGGGGGTTATTGGTTGGCTGTAGGGCTCACCCGTGGGGCAGTGAGAGCACAGCCCTCTCCAGGTTTGGTATCTGGCACAGTGAGCGGGTTGTTCCCCAGACCTGCCGATGGCAGCCCCAGCCTCTTACCTGAACACGAAAGGTGGGCACGTGCATTCCATGTCTGGAGAAGTCTTTGTAACCATAGCTGGTATCCTCAAAGTGACGAGACACATCTCTTGTTGCTGCAGATTCTTCATCTTCTGTTAAAGCCAAACAGAACTTCACACAATTGGAAAGAACAAATTGGAAATATACGAGCAGAACTCCTGCAGAAGAATGGGTCTCTGCTTTTTAATCAAACACATTTTCACTGGACTGCCCGTATTCAGATTCTCTGGTACAGCTCTGTGACTGCAGCTACGGTGTTTAGAGGCAACTCCATGAAAAACACTCAGGTTTTTTCTTACAGACAAACATCTTTTTTTCCCTTCTCTTGTACTGCAGTCTTCACCCTATCCCCTGAATCTAGGGGACGTTTCCCCCCTAAATCAAGAGGTCTGTAAAAATGTCAGGAGAAACCTGGTTTGGAACAGAGAGCTTATTAAAAAAGAGACTTCTGAGACTTCCATGCCAACTTTGTCTTAGAGAAAATGGTATTGGAAGAGCCCATAACAACCCTAAACTTGTAATAAATTAAGTATTGTCTCTCGGTCATCTGAAAAGTAATGTTTCATACACCTAAACAGCAAAGCATGTCAAATGTCTTGTTCTTACAGCATCTTGAAAGATGCTTAAATCTCCTGTGAAACTTGTAAAACTCTCAAGACAGAAATTCCATTTCTTCTGGAGATTTCTATAAAACACAATACTGGTCAGAGAGTGTTATGGTGTGTCTGTGAGCAGCCACAGATCTCAGCACTACTTTGCTTTTATGTGTTCCTGGAAGAAAACAAGGCATCCCTAATCTTGATTCCTTCAAAGAAATGATAATGTTTGTGAGACATATAGTAGCATTTTGTTCCTCTTTCGCAGGAGTATTTCTTCAAGTAATTTGGAAAAGTCTTAGTAAATACATATACAGACTCCATCTGCGCTACCTGAAGAACACACGAACATGCTCTCTCTCTTCTCTCTTTCAAAACGCGTGGCCATCTCTTCTTGGCTGGCTTCCTCTTCATCTCTGCACTCCTGCAGCTGCTTCATTTTCTCCATAAGAGCTTCAACTTCACAGACAGACTCTGTAGACTACAAAGAAGAGAAAGATGTTTCGTTTTCATGCAACAGGAACTGACAATGATAGCAGAAATTGCCAATCCAGAAGGTTTAAACACAACTGAAGTCCTTTATATCTTTAAATACAGATCTTTTAAGGAACACAGTTTTACAGTTTTTGAAAGAAATCTGTACTTGACCCAATGGTTTACATTTGGTCATCATCTTTTCCCAATTAGATCTCTGGTATTTTTAGCATGATTTAAAAATCACAGCATTTTGGAACTAATTGTTCTCACACTAAAATTAGTTTCTCTTAGTCTAAATGTTCAGCAACTGAAAAAGAAGGAGCTGTAACAGAAATTCTGATAGAGGAAGTAACAACAATTTACCACTCAACTGTATTTTTCCCCTCCTCTGCTCACAGAGAAGAAACATTGAAGGAAAAAGGAAGGGTGAGTATAAATGCAGATTTAACGAAGCCTCAAAAGAAAGCCAGTGCAAGATAATCATCTTTCACAACAGCTGTTTTAACACAAGGATTCACTAACTGATCTTGTAAAACTTCCTCAGCACCAAAGTAAAGTATCTTTAATTTATACAGTTCTGCCCCTTTCCTCCCTGCCTTTTGCAGTTTGCTCCTTCAGAGCGCCAGCAAGCTCCATCAAACTAATTTAAATGCCACCCACACCACTGCAGTAAAATATCACAGCAAGGATCTTGCAGTGAGAACACCCTCATGGCTGTTCTTCAACCAACACTTAGTTCACATCATGCTTTTCACCAAGGGAAAACAGGTCCAGATCAGCAAAGCCGCTGCAGGCAGGAGAGAGTGTTTTAAAGAGAGTCACAAAGTTGTGAATGATCTGTTAAGAACGATCTGTTGTGTGATGCATGACAAACACCTCAAGGCAAAAAAGCGAGAGCCTGGAATTCAAAGAAGAGCCAACTTTCCACTGCACCGATGAACAACATCGGTGGCATTCCTGGCCACTGCTGCTCAGGACATGTGTCATGGACTAGCTGAGGCTGGGACTCGTCTCAGTTCACCTTCATTAATGACAGGCAGAAGAAAACGACAACAGAGATTGTGTCTGTTACTCCCTCTGGTAGCTTTCCCCAGCTTCCCAACATCATCTCAGCTCCTCCTAAATGCATTTTTTCAATGCCCACATCTGGATTAGGCTCATCAATCCCACTCTCAAAGAATGAAATGAGACAGGCACCCTCCACGTATTAAGTTTACAAAGAAACAACTACTACTGGAAGAGATTGTTTGTTCAGAGAGACACTTACTGGAATACTTCCAGCTGGGCTGGCATGGATTTCATCCACCCCGTGGTAACCATTTGTTATATCACATATGCAATAGTTACTGACAGAGGGGGGCCTGAAGGTGTGACCCCCTTCACAGTCGATCTCTGGGCTGATTCCACAGCCAAATGTGAAGGAAGCAAGGGAGTGGTAGTGTGTAAGGAGAACAACTGCATGGATCAGCTCTGCCAGGGACCAGCTGTTCTCTTCAGTCTTCAAAAGTTGCTGTAAAAATAATGCAAGACAAAAGTATTCAAGTATTAAAGTAATTAATTTGACCCCATCTTAATGCAGTTTATCAACACATTTCTTTGCCAGGTAAAATTATTTTTCCAACATCCACACATGGTTCCTAACTCTCTGCTGCCATTAGTGTGCTCAGTGACCTGTTACCAGGTGACCTGCCAGACACAGACCTGCGTGGTTAAGCCACAAGGGACACAACGTCTCTCCTCTCTCTGTCCTTGGGCAATTGAATAAGTTGGGCTTTCTCTTTTGCACTATGTGGTTGAGGCCATACTGACTTGCACTGAAATTTCACACCTCTAATGAAGATGCAGCCACAACTGTTGCGTGGTTGTTCAAATGGTCTTTACAGCATCAGAAAACCCAGGCAACTCCTTGCACATCAGCTATGTAAAAACCTGGCACCAGGGCCAGGCTCCCTCCATCTTGTCCCCATGGGTGGAATGCTCTAGATTCACCAAGAAACTTCAAACCTCAGCTTCCCCTTCAGGCAGGAAGGTGTGGGAGGTTTGGGGCCTTGTGGCAGAGCGTGCGCCCTCCCCACAGTGCAGCGTCCTGCCTCCAGCCGGACCGGCCACCACCTCCCACCAGGCCAGGCAGCACCAAGGAAGGCCCAGCACCCACGTGCTCCATGCTACGGGCACAGAGGAGAGCAGAAGGGCTGGAAGAAGCAGCCCCTTGGTGGTTTGTTGGTGCTGCAGTCCTGGCTGTCCTGTACCACCACCACTGCCCTGGGCAGCTCTGCCAGCCTGCTCACTCCATCCTGAAAACTCAGCATTTGAACTGGCAGCCAGCCAGCCAAAAATGTGGTGGCTGCTGTTCTGACTTCTGGCAGCATCTCAGAAACATCTGGGAGCTCTGGCTACTGAAAGCACACAACTTGAGGAGGGAGGTGCACACCTGAGCACACTCTCATTGCACCGACAGAATTCCGACATGAGAGGGAAGTTTCAGCGTGTTGCAAACTAAATTTGTTACTCATTTAAGAGCAGTTATGATCCCATTAGTTTTACTTAACAAGGCACAAGTGATACTATATCATGCAGTGATATAGCACTGAAGTCAAAGTCATTGCCACAGAACATCTTTCACCCTGTCTGGCTCTGAACCCCAAGAATCTGTGATTGCTTTACTGAAAAAAGGGGACATTCACATTACTCCACGAAAGACCTACCTCGATATGTTCCTTGGTGATAAGCCAGGGTCGGTGAGCCAACATTTTGTTCAATTCTCCTAAATTTTGCAATTTTTGAGGTGCATTTTCCAGACCATTCAACCACTTAGGGTCTCCACCGACATGAAGGAAGTCATTCACATGGAGGTTAACAAGGTAAGAGCACTGATGTCGTGCTGCAGCCTAGAAAGGAAAACAGTATGATACAGAAAACAATTAGAGAAAGTTAATGCTTTATGACAAATACTGTAAGTCATCATTTTCTCAAAACAACCAATTAAGAAGACTTGCACCGATCAAAGACTCAAGTAAAAAAAGATTTCTGAAATTACACATCAGCTTGTTTTGATTATTGTTCTCACAACATAAATATTGCTTGTTCATACACACCATCATTATACTGGCTACAGGTGCAACATGGCTATATGCAGGGAGAAATACAGGCATGGATTTATTACATGTTCTGAAGCAAGTAATCCATACTGCACCGTACTCCCCAGGGGGAAAGAAGCTGTCTCTAGCTGCATCTTTACCAGCAACGACCAAAAACAAGTTTTAGATTGCATAGGGCAAGAGAGACTGTGGGCAGCTTCTCAGCAGAGAAAGGCCCAGTATCATTGACTCCAACACTTTCTACACCAAATTGAGACACAGCCCAAAACTTTAATTCCACTTCCACAAGCAAAGATCATTGAACTGGCAGACTAAAAATCAGAAATCTACCACTTTTGGGCAGAAAATCTGCTTAGAATTTACATACTCAGAAATGAATGATGGGACCAACTACTGAGTTAGAGAGGGGTGTATGTGACAGGACACACACACAAACAGCTTTCTAGAGAAGCAGTTTCTGATATACTAAGGAAGCCAATAATTTGTCTTATTTCTGTGGCATGCATTTCCCCTTTTTCTCACAGTCCTATGAAATCTATGAACATCAAGTGCTGCTCTTCTGAAGCCATCTGTAAAGCAGACACCAGCAGACCCACTCTGCTTTTCCCTTAGCTGCTGGTGAATTGCCTTTCCAGCCAAAACTGCAGCACAGTCCCAGCTGCTGTCAGACAGGTCTGGAGCCGCGGCCGGCGGGGCGGTTCCGCCTGGTGCGTACCATTATCCCGATGTAGTGCCGGTAATGGAGCGGCAGCGGGCCATCCATTTGCAGGAGATAGTGCTGAGTTTTTAGAAAGCTTTCAAGATACTGCGGGTGGAAAACCATCACCAAGGTGACGTTGTCCAGTCGGCCCAGCGTAGCAAAAGACTCTGCAAACAGTGTGTGCATCGTGGCGTCCTCCTTTCCCACCTGAATTGTCTGATCCGAGAGAAAGAGCAATGAGCAATATTGTCCAAGTACCACCAATAAAATAGCAAATAAATATATTATGGTAGCACCCAGAGGCCCCAAGTGAAAGGAATTATACTATAAATCTATTAATGGTGTTAAATCAGTGCACATAAGGCACATTAAATCCTGTAATGCCTCTCATTTAGGAGATCACAAGTGGTTATATCAGCAAAAGGGGATTTTTGGCTTTAGTCTCTCTCTAACACAACACTGACTTCTCATTTTTAACTGTCTCATCTTCACTTTCTTGAATACCCCAGGTTGATCTTAGTTTATGATAACAAAAAGCTAATTGAATCATCACTTGTACTAAGTGAAAAAGAGGGAAAGAAGTAAAAAGCTAAATAAGATGACAAGAAAGACAAAGGGAAACTGAAAAAGACTAAAATTCCTAGAAAACCACAGGCATATTACTAACTTTTCCTTTGCTCCAAAATCTCTTACCAGACAGTCAGGGGAGAAGCAGCAGAAATGCTCATCCACAGCACTCTGAAGCTCCTCAGATTCTTCAGAGTGGTAGAGGCAGCTCAAGAAAAAGCAAACCCACAGCAGAGGGGCAGCTACATTGTGGACCAGTAGGAAATTACATCCGGATGTTCACAAGGAAACAGTATTGGGTTTCTCTCATGCTAGATAGCAGCATGGGAGGGGTCATAACTATTCCAAAGCTCCCCAAGGCTCTCACTGTTCTGTACACCAGAACTGTGGCCAAAGTCTCAGGACTGAATGTGATCACTAGTGAAAATGTTTTGCAGATCAGCAGCTGTCCTGAAACCAGTGTGGGCTACTACTAAAATAATGTTCCTTAAAAGAATAAAGTTCACTATGTACTTGAAAACACTACCACACCTCCTTCTCAGGGATGAATCTGCTTGGTCCGTGTCCCAGTGGTCTAGGAATTCTTATTCCAAGTTCCTAGAAAAGAAAATTACACCACCTCAGCATTTAGTTATAAAAAGCTTTTTAGCTGTGGTTGCAAGAAAGAAAAGAGTTCTCCATTCAGAGCTGGGCTTATTTGGGTACTCGTGGTACTCTTGCACGGGCACTTTTACTAGTACTGTTTGTACAAATGCAAATCATTTTTAATACAAGTGCTTTATAATTAGCTGTGCTTGTTTACAGCACACTGCCCCACTCCAGCAACAAAAAGTTCAACAACAAAGGCCCTGTCAACCAAAGAAAAAACACACAAATTTAAATGCATGCACATACAGACACAAAACACACAACAGCCTGGTTCACAGAAAATTCTGCATAAAGCATATTTTGGCAGGGTGTCCAGGACAAGGAGTTCCGAACATGCCGGCTGCTGTGTGGTTATGCCACTGATACAAAACGAGGCTGCTGTGTGTGTACATCCGCAGTTCGCCAGCGCACAACACCCCGTGCATCTGTCAGGAAATGAAACAGCTGTAACCCTAATCAGATTTCTTCTTCTCAACCTCAAAGAGCACTTAAACTGCTGAAAGTACCTGATGTACATTTGCATCTGCTTTCTTTTCAAGATAGGATAACAAGCTATTCACATTTTCAGGGAAGGAGGGAGGGAGGGAGGGGAATTTGCTCCACCAGAACAGCAGCAGATACATCTTTGCACCCACTTGTGTGGATGTGTTGCCTTGCAGGTAAGGTGGAGGCTGGATAACCCTAGCAGTTGGCTACTTGTCCTCTCCTTCAGCTGGATGAAGCTTTCTGAAAGGCCTATGGCACCCTGGGCCTTTCCTGCAGCCAAGGAGCATATACATAAAGGACCTGGGTGCATTTGTGTCCTGTCCATTAACAAACACTGTTCCCTCTGGATAATGGGGAGCTGCATATTCCAGAGCAGTCCCTCTATTTAGCACACAGCAGCTCCCTGAGAAGGCACAGCAGGCTCCAGGGGGCAGGCACCAAACAGGACATGGCCTCACCTCACACTTTCACACAGGCCCCCCATGGCACTGCTGCAGAGGCTCTGCTGTGTGTGGCACTTGCTGCAAACCAGCTCTCCTGAGGGGATCGCTCCCCAGTGAGCAGCTTGGCTGCCCCTGGAAAGATGGAAGCCCTGCCAGCTGATGGCATGGCACTCTTACAGATGGAGGGAGACCTGGGATTAAAGCTGAGGATGGAGCTGAGGGATAACATAAACAAATTATATAAACATTATATAAACAAATGGCTTGGGCTCCTTACCTGTGCCCTCTTTCCCAATCATCTTTTAGAACATACCCATTGCCTCTGTTCCATTGCCAAACCCACCCATTTTGTGACAATACCAATTCTGTCCAGGTTCTCAAGCAGGTTTAGATGAATAAATACCATGCACTGAACCACACAGAGCAGAGGGGCACCTTCAGCTGGTTTAGGCCTCGAGAGCAGATGATGCCCCGAGAGCTGCCTGCCAAATGCAGCTGTTCACCTCACCACATTTTCCCCACATAGGTAAAGGCTGTTATAAACATGCAATACTGGTTGCACTGACTACTGCACCTTTTCTCTCTTTAGCTGAGGTTTCTATCTGCAGTACAGAGTTCACTGTACGAGAAGCAATTTTATTAATCAGTTACTATTTCCTGAACTTTCCCCCAAGATTAAAAAACAGCTTCAGAGAGCTGGAAACAATGAGTGCAGGCCTAAGTGGCAACTACCAAACTCTTCAGATTCTGACAGTCTCCTTAAATCCTAAAGTCAGATGCCTTCATTTTTCAAGCCTTACTTGGATAAAGTAAGATCAAAGAGCACCTCTTTCACTTCTCCCCCTCAGTGTAGCTTATTTCCTGCTATGGGTCCCAACATACAAAAGAAATTTTGCCTGTCAGCCAAGCAATGCCACTTGTAGAATGGAATTTTTCAGCATCTCTCTTTAAAACTTCAGTAGAACATCTTATCTTGGCTATAAATACACTAGAGAAACATCTCATAGCCAAACAACAGCAAGCAAAAAGAGACATCATTTATATTGTAAGCACCATTTAATTTAGCAGATGTCAGCAGTTTGCCAGATCAAGCCCTCCAAGACAAATATCTTGAAGTTTAATTCTTGAACAAGTGTTTTTCAGTCTTTTTCCCAGAACAGTTAGAAGAAGGAAAAAAAAACCCAAATCCAGATTTAAGAACTTGAGATCAGCAGACTGCTAATTTATTTTGCTTCACAATCTAAAATACATGACAATCAATACACTTCTAGTTCTGAAAGCATACAGAGGTGAAACAAACGATTACACAGCACATAACAGGTTATATTACTCAACTATCCAAACCCTCGCTGCAAAGTGACTTAAGAGGGGTTTTTTTAATGATTAAATAAGTTGCTTTGTTTTCCATCAGGAGAGGGACCACCCCCGTTATCATGGCACCAGCCGAAGACTTGAGAAGCCTGGGGTCAAGGCTCTGTCGTGGCAAAGATGTAACAAAGGATTTGTGAAGATGAGCCTGTTTCCCTACTGCAAAATGGGAACACAGTTGTGAGAGCTGTGTAAAATCTGACCCATTAGAAGCCTTTTAAAAACTTGTTCTTCAGTCACAGTTCTACAAGCTATGGCAGACCTTTTAAAAGCTATTTTCCTGTCTTTTTCAGAAGCAGCATTTAATCAAGTTCTCCTAGTACTTCAGAAATAGCTGTGTGCTTCTAGCACCCCAGCATTTCAAATACTTGACAACACTGTAATAATTCTCAAAACAGTCCTAGGGAATCTCTCCTTTGTCCTGAACATATTTCTATCCTTCATGATATTCTTCACTAAACCTCCATCTTCCAAATACACTCAACTCAGGGAGCAACACTCTCCCTCTCAAAAGCAAGATCTGCATCCCGACCAGACACACCCCTGCATCTCTCTCCTGCACCTTTCTCTTAAAGCACCATCTCACCTGAAGCACCAACAAGCCCTTGGTGAAGCAGTTGTGTCTAGGACAAGCAGCAGCTGGCAAAAAGTCTGTATTCCCAAATGTATAAGCAACTCTCATGTGATTCCAGGCCACAGAATTGCACACCAAAGTGACCTACTTAGTGACACATTCTCGGCATCAAACTTCTCCTGGCTCCTTTCCTCCTGTTTGTCAACCTCACCACACCACTTTCATTCAGTCTAGAAACTCTGCAGCTGAATACAGCTCAGAGCTCAGCAGAAAGCCAACCACAACTGAGGCTTTAGGTGCGAATAAATAACAATAACAATAATAACGATGATGATGATGCATCAGACGCACTCCATCTTCAAAGCCAGAACATAAAACTCAGGTGGCTGCAAAGCTGAGCACCAAGGGTGGAACAGATTTCACCTCCAACACCCAGCAGCTCAAGCTAATGGAAGGAGGTGGGCCTTGCTGGGTGGCATCCACTGCACTGCTCACCTTCCAGATACACCTGGACAGAAAAGCAAGACTTTAGCCATGTAAATGCTGTATTGCTGTCTTGACAGACACAACCTCAAAAAACACAGAAAAGCCTCCTCTTCCTCCTTATGCAATGTAACTTGTATTTCTGTACAGCCACTATTATTATTTCCATGGGAACTGTGCTCACCAGATACCCATCATTTCTCAATGTACAAATCCCTCACCACTGCCGTATCAGCCCAGCATCACATCTCACGCATTTAGATAATGCAAGACTCCTGTGAGGTAGGACAAGTACATTATCTCCCATCTAGGAGAAAAAAAATCCCTGAGAAATGGAAAAGCTACACATCTTGGAGAAGCTGCTATGGAAGACTGGTGGCTTGAGCTGAGCTCTCTCAAATCACAGGCTAATGCCCTAACCATCAGACTGTGTGCCTGTTCAGAGACTTCTCAGCCAGGAAATGCTTTATGCAAATTTACACCAAGAAACAGCACTGCAGAGCTGAGACAGAGAAGTTAATGAGACAAGTCTGCAAGCTTAATTATACACTTCCCAGTTACCACTCACTCTGACCAGTCTGGCTCACTTAGCACATCCAACTCCACAAGGACAACCAGACCCAAAGTCTGTACTGCCTGCACATACATGCTTAGGGAAGACCACTCTAAAGCCTCAAACATGTATCAATTCACACAACTTAAAGCTTTTCTCTATCTTACAGCTGGCAATCCAGCCTAATTTTAGGAAGCTTTTTTAAGGAACATCATTCCTGTCAAACTTATGTAAAAGCCTGAGATAAAAAATTGAACTGCAATTGTGTAGAAGAGGTTTGTAAATACTTAAAAGTACAACACTCATTACCTCTGCTAGTAATAGAACATCATCCACATTGGTTCTGAATCTCTTTAAAATGTACATTAAAAAAAAGTCACAGTCTAAGCAGACACCCCATATCAGAAATTTCACCTAAAACCACTGAAAATAGAACTAAGCCACAAGCCAGGTCACAGAGTCTCTGGAAAAGGAACAGATATCTAACCTAAGCTAGAGTTCTTCTTCCATTGTATGCCTGAAATGCTTTTTCAGATCCTTGATGGTCTCTCACTACTGGCTCCTTGCAGCTAGAGCTCTGTCCCTTATCACAAAACCTCTCCCAAAACTCAATGGTAGTTCTGTCCAGTGAATCTGGGGACTGTTACCAAGCTGCTGATTTTCTGTCACTCAGGATTGATGAGCTATGACCCACAATGCTCACTCAGACTGCACCCCTGGTGTTAGCACAGTCAGTCATTTTGCTCCCCTCAAGTACAGTCAGTACCACTATCAGTCTATCAGATTTGTATCTACCAGAAAGACTTAGCTACATACTTACTTAGACCTTCTCTAAATGGCAAAGGGAACATTTTATCATAGACAAGCCGCAGGCGAAGTAGAATTACAATTATCAATTTACTTCACTAAACTAAATTTAAATTAATGTCTTTATCTGAATCATCTATGTCCTGATTAAGCACTAAGTGCTGCTAGATTCAAACAAAATTAAATGAAAATCACACCCCATAATACAATATCAAACAACCTAACGTAATGAACCAGAGAAAAGAAATGAGACTGAGGTGAGTTTTTTGGAGGTAACATTTTCCTAGACAACCAGTCATCATTTTATATAATCTAAGTGCTTTCCCACCCAATCTTAGGGTTAAGAAAGGCACAATGAGCTATGAGTTAAAAACTCTTCACCACAGTCTCCTGGTAGAATTAACCCCTCCAGCATGCCAGTGCTGAAAATTCAGCTTAGTATAATATGATGAGCATTTGAAGCATGAGCATTAAAAATACCCATTTAGGGCTTTATAAGCTTACAGGATGAAATGCCCCTAAGCATGTCAGTGTCCAAGAAGGTTGTGCAGCATTTCCAAGGGAGACTTGGCACTTACCAGTCTAAGAGGCTTCATGCTGCCGCTGCTGCTGCGCTCACTGTGAACTGTCTGGTTCCTCCTTCCCCTTTAAAGGCCACCAAGCAAAACCTCACTGGTGGTGACACTGAGGCTACACATGGAGTTTGCACGATTAGGAAGTTAACAACCAGGGCTGGCACAACTAGCCACACAGGACAAGCTGTCCCGAAGCTGATACATACTCAGCTTAAAAAATGTATTTTCAGTTCTGCTAAATGCACTAGCTGCTGTAGTTTCCATATTGCAGGAAGGGAATTAGGGACATATTAGGGAATTAAGAACAAAGAGTGGTGATTAAATATAGTTCTTTTATTCCACAGAGGAATCCTACAACTTTTCTAAATGTGGGGCTATGCAGAGCTGGCCATTTTTCCTTTTTTATTTGTTTACTTAATCCCAAAGTAACTGCAATTGTTGTGGCTTTCCCAAACAAACCATGATTCACCTTAGAATGATAGAAAAAAATTATCCTAGAAATGCTCATGTACTTTAAATTTTTGCCATGGTTCTGTTTGCTGGGCATGTCAGCTGAAGCAACAGACATGTCTCCACTTGTACGGGTTTAAAGAAGTGGGAACAAGTACTCCCCCTGGGTTACAAAGCACTTTGTTACACAGACCTACCACTCTTCACTGGAATTAGAGCATGGCAAATGCTGAACTGTTCCTCTTTCATATGGAATATGTTATTCTTACATGAATTTAAAGACGTAAATTACTTTAATTTCATTATCATTTCTCTGAATGTCTCAAAGTCTTTTGAAATACCTGATTTTAAAAACATCCCCATCTAGTTTATGTGACTTGATTCAAGACAGAAATCAAGGCAAGGGATAGCGTGTCCAAGATCACACACCTTGCTCACAATGGCAGAAACAAAAGCAAAGAGATGGAGACTCCTCAGTCTCCATCTCTAGCACCTCTTTGGTCATTTTCTACAGCTGCAGCGGGCTCCAGGTGCTGCCTATGTGCTACCTGCTCTTCCCCAGCATTGACTGCTCTTCCTGAAGTGGTTTTGTGACACAACTGCCTGGAGTCCACAACCCAGTTTACTTTTGATATGAGCTCACTGAAACCGAGGCTGAGTTTCAATGATTAGTGCCTAGCTTTTTTCCTATGGCACTTTTCTAATGAAACGGAAAGCATTAAAGGGCAAAGGATTTCAAATGAATGTATGCAATCTCTCTGCTGTAAACACTATTTAAATACCAATAAATAGGTGACACACAAGGAAACAGTCTAAATGTGACAGTAACCATTTGCATTACACAGACTGTACTGCTGGATTATGTCAAAGCAAAGCATATATCCATATATATGTATCCATATGTATCCATGAAGTACCGGATTATTCTAAACCAGAAAAATACAAAACAGGTTCTGCAGCAACCTGTATCAGTTCTAAAGATTTAAAATTTTCCTTTAAAAGACGAATCTTAACGTGATGACACTAAGAAATGTACAAGAGAGATCCAAATCAGCAGGTTTATTCCTGCCCAAAATAATGGTCTTGACTTGCATTTGTTTATAATTACAGCTCGCTCTTCTCCATGAGAAACACAAACCCAGCCTTACTGTTTCAAAAGGATAATCCAAACCTATGCAAGAACGATGTAAAGACTGGGCAATTCCGAGGCAAAAACCACCTGGACGAGCCCGAGAACTCTGCAGAGGCGCCCGGTTCCTACACACGCCAGCGGAACACAGCCCTCCCGGGCCCAGGGGCGTCGCGGAGGACAGCGACAGTATCTGCACTGTCACCGCAGGCGGCAGCTGCTTATCCCGCACTGTCACCGCAGGCAGCAGCTGAACGGGACCTGCGACCCTCGAACGACACCCTGCGAGCGAGGAGCCCGCAGGGAAACGCCGCTGCTGCCGCCGCAGCCCCGCGGACGATCCGCAGGGGGCTGCCCGCACCCCCGCCCTCCTTCCAGCAGGGATTTCTCTGGGGGATGCGCCCGGCGAAAGAGACCCCCGCCCCTGGGGAAGCTCAGCGCGGCGGGGACAGGCGGCGGGCGCACCCCGGCCACTCAAGAGTACCTGGTGCTGCCGGCCCGGGCTCGCCACCGTCCGGACAGCGCTGCGGAGCTGGGGCCGGGCTCTCGGCTCTCGCAGCCTCGCCGGGCTCTGCCCCAGCGCCGCCGGGGCGGTGCCAGCCCGGTCCCGCCCGCCCGGCGCAGGGGCGGAGCGGCGCTCGCCGCGACCCCGCGGCCGCTCCCCGTGCCCGGGAGCGGCACAAGGGGAGGCAGCCCCGTCCAGCCCACCCCGGCCCCGCAGGGCAGCCTCGAACCCCGGACCCCTCGGCTCCCTTCCGCTGTCCTCCCCGGCACAGAGACGCTCCTTGGACAATGCTTTCCGCCCCCCTGTCCTGTTCCTTATGCAAGAGCTTCTACCTTCTTTATAAGCAACAAAATAATTACGGCTTTTAAACCGAGAAATCGCAGAAGGTTCACATTTTGCAGATATTTGTGTGACTAAGTGTGCTGCCGCTGCAAAAATCTGGCCTCCTGCCTATTCCCAAGATCATAACAGTCCTGGGCAAACATATGTTTTGCAATCGTATCAGCAAAACACTCGGCCTTTGTTTGCAGCAGGCTGCGCTGCGCCTTCCGACCCCCCAGGGCTGTAAACTCTGCCAGATGCTTTGCATCTCCCACCTCTTTCGGTCTGGGATTTTATGTCATCAATTATTTCAAAAGAAACAAGTCCCTGAGATGGCCCATGTTAATTTTTACTTTTTTCTTTCACAACAATATAAGATCTATAAAGCTATATTCTGTTAGATAGTTTTCCTTCAAATAATTTGAATGAAAATAAAATATGGTAGACCCCAAGAGGAGATTTGTTCCAGCATTCATGGGAGAAGGGCAAGGCCAGCTCTGAACCCCTAAACCTACTTACCTGGGGGAGGAAAGCTTCTGCCTACAGTTCAGGCTGTGTGGTTTTGAGCTGTACCAAGTTATCTTAACAACCAAGCAGGGAAATTCCATGGCACTGAACTTTACACTTCTGTTGAATGTAAAACTGAACACTGCAAAATTGCTCACAGGCTGTTTCTGTTACCAAGCCTAGCAGCTAAATGCAGAAAACGCTGAGGACAGTGCTGTCAGGGGAATAAGGCAGCATGACGCAAGGCAGCAGTTCTGCACATCTCTAACTCTTGAGCCTTAAAGGCTTTCTTTCCTCTCCCGTTTTCAAATACCACCACACCACTGGGTCATGCCATTAATGCCAGAGAACAGAGGGATACTCTGCTGCTGGAGGCTTAGCAGCAGTTATAAGGTTAAAGTACCTAGAGATGCCCAAGTACCACAGCTCCATCCTTATTTGGGGCCTTGGCTTGAAGCTGGTAGGTTTCTCCAGAAGAAACTGAGTGTCCTTACCTACTTGCACTTTATAAAATGCTCAACAGAAGCATGGAGAAAGAATAATGCAATACTGGCAAGAACAATTACATTTTGTGTGCTAATAAAATAAACTAATGAAGAACAGTGTTTAATTCCCAGTGCTTACTTCCTTACTTCAGGCCAAGGTATAACAAAAAGCTAGTATGGGCTCCTCTTTCAACACAGGCAAAGAACTGGCTTGTGCTCAGAAAAACTATTGAAAAGGAGAGTAATTACCTGAAAGCTGAAATGCAAGAAGATGCCTCACCAGAAGAAGTCTCCCTGGATGACAGACGAATGGTCATCCCCTTCAATGAATTTGTTAATACCCTTGGAAGAAGGGGTGGGAGTTTTGTCCCGCTGTGGTAATTTGTACTGCCTGGGTATTTGTGAGGAAGCCTGCTTATATTAACAGTTGTTCCTATACAAAGAACCTTGGCAGATACAGATTCTTTTCTGATATCCAAGGAAAACTCTCTCTCTTTAAACAACCAACTCAACAACAGAAGGTAGGAAATTGTATTGTGTTCTTCATTTTCTCTGTCAGGAGAGATGGAGGCAGTGACAGCATGTCAGAAAAACTGTGTATAAAGGGGAAGAGGAAGTTGCACAGCCACAGCAAACAAATAATAATGGACTTAAAAGCTCACCCATATGGCTAGAGTACACAAGCCCTGCTCAGGCCCCAGGTATGCTTCTGCCTTAGCAGAATCCCATCAGCCCAGCTTGCTGCAAGCCTTTCCTCCACCCCAGCCCTCACACAAGTATTTCCAAAGTGCAACTCCTGCAAACCAAAGAGCCCCCACAAACCCGAGCCCCTTGCTCATCTATAAATCAGTCAACAATTGCAGACTGAAATTATTCAGTGAGCTATTGTGAGCTAGTATGACCAATTACATGAGCGATTTCATAAGAGAATACGGCACAGAGCTCACTTGGGGACTGATGAGTGCAAACCTCAGCACAGCCAGGGAACATGGGGACAGATCCATGGTTTGGTTTGCATAACTGGAGCATTCCCCTGGGGAAACACAACAGTGTGTTTGACCATGTATCAATGCAAGTAAACAGAGATGTAGGGAAATGCTCCTATGGGAAAACACAACAACAGATGTTTAACATGAAATATCGATAGATACTGAGCTCCTTTCACCCAGAAAGAGTGCATGAGATATACTGAAAGCAAACACCACCTAGAGCATGGAAGCATACTCCTTCATAGCAAGCACATCCATAGAAGTTGGCATTTAACATCTGTGCACTCTAAGTTTCAGAAATACAGTTTTTCCTTATTGCTACATTTAAAGAAAAGTGCTGGGGAAGCTAAAATGAGACCAACCAGCTACAGTGTGAAAAGCCTGACCATGCAAACAAAAATGTCTGCACTTTAAGTTAAAACAGTTCCGTTTTAGTGCAATAGGGCAACTTTTTGAGTCAAGTTCAGCACAAACATATGACTCCAAAGAACTGGCAAAGCTAGATCTTAAATTCTTTCCATAGAAAGCCATCCAGGCAGGAGTACTTGAAAGGCCTGTTGCTGCAATGCCCTGGACATCAAATTAGTATCTCAGAGTATGATCAGATGATTCTTTCCCAGGAACATTTACAAGTAACACCAGGTAATTCTTTGGGGCTCTGAGCTGATCTGTATTAGTTTTAGCTCCACCTAATATGGCACCTTAAGGAAATCACCAGGTGTTTCAGCAACAACTAAGCAGGCCCACACTGGCCCCTGGGAACATTTCCCTGTGGATTCCTCTTGTTCCTTGCTGTCCACAGCCACTACTACCCTTTTGATAACAAATTTCATATTGTCTATTAATCTCTTCTATTCCTTGATTATACATTTTTATTTCTCAAAAAGCAAAAATCTTTATCATGATAACAATATGGCACAGCAATCAAACCATTTATTACAGTGATGAAAGAATTTAAATTAAATAGAACATACCACTTAGCATGCAAGTAAAAAAACCCAAAAAGCCAGTACTTGAAAGCATTCCTCTTGATTTAACCTTAATCTGATTGTCAAGCTTCAAAAAAAAAAATTTTATTATTAGAACTGGTACACAGTTCTAGGGAGGACAATGTATTCTTTGTACAATCTAAATTCTTGCTGTATGTGTCAAAAAGGATCAACCCTTTAGGAATGTCACTACACCTGATACTTTTATAATAATAACAAAACCAAGTTGTTTATTAGAATGGAGGGCTGGCAATTGGCCACATCAGAAGATCAGTTTAGACCAATATACAAAGCTTTCCTTTTGTAGTTTTTAGGATCGTAAGGTTAGCTAAGACTGAACATTTTATCCTATTCATACATTAGATTTAATGTCTTTTCTTCAAACACAATCTGTCCTTGAAATGCTGTTTTTCTATTTCTAGACCCTGCTTAAATGCTGCCTTCTTAATGGCCACATCTTCAGCATTAATGGGCAAATGACTTGCAAGTGATCATGCTGGTTTGTGAGGAATTATAACTCAGGTCATCCCAGCCCATTGTATTTCCCATCAAAGACACCATCTTTTCTCTCAGAGCTGCAAGAGGCTGTGAGACTCCTTTGTTTCACCTGAGCTGTTCTCACAATTGACTGACTTGAACTCACCAAGCTGCAAGAACTCCAGTGGGTTTATTTCCTGAACTATTTGGTTCATCACTTAGGACTCTTATTGCCCCCAAAGAGTCCTTCTGCTAAATTTCTGCCTTTAAGATTTCTACAGCTCACTCCCACCTCTAAACCACAAGTTGTTTTGTTTTGAATGTCAGCACATCTTGTCCAAATTTAACATTTTGTTCTGCAGTTATTAGGTAGCAGAAGTACAAAGTTTAATTTAGGGAGCTATAAGAAGTTTAGATCTTGAGATTATTCATGCTTTGGCAAGGACACGAAAACAGAAGTATGGTTTCTAAGACTACTGCAAATAGGTAAAGATGCATATCTAAAGCTTAGAAGATTGGAAGTGTTTTACCAGATTATCCTTCCCCTTTTTTATAAGGGTATGTAGCTGGTCCTAGGCTGGTAGAGAGTAGCTGAACTACAGAAGTTTTTTTGGCTGGCTGGCTGTGGGTTCTGCTGCTGCTGTTCTGAGATGGCTTCAGACTCAGGCACCACAGAAGAATGCTCAAGTTAACAAGTCCCCCCAGACCCAGCTCTCCCAAAATCAAAGTCTGTGTCAGCTGGTTTCAAAGCTAACCTTGGTATCTCATAGGTAACTTCTGTACTTTTGATGGCCAGAGGGTGTACAGAGAGGGGATTGGCTGTCCAGCTGCAGACTGTCACCACTGCCTGGGGAATGGAACATCTGTGGGCTGCCAGTCACTCTGCAGTTATCAGTAGTAAATAAGCATTAAGGTTAAATAAAACTAGTTTAATCTTAATAAAAGAGTGTATTTAGAGTTAAGACAAGAAAAATAAATTTAGCTCACAGCTGTCTAGAACTGGTTTGGCCTAAACAGGACACCTCTCTTTCCTTTAGCAGCAAACTGCTGGGTCTCACCAATGCCAAACATATTTCACAGTTCCTTGGAGCTGGGATACATTCTACCATCTTATCTTGGTGTCCCTTCTCCCCAAGATGAATACTGAAAAGGGATGAATATCATGTGGCCACTGAGTGAAAATTCACCCTTGGGAACTTCCTGCAACTCCTAATCCTCATGACTGATTCAGTGAAGAGCAATGAGACAATTCAGTACCTTACTTGCTATGCTGCCTGGAATGCTGTCTGACCCTGCCTCCCCACTGTCATGCAAAGATGCTCTTGGAAGGCCTGTCCTGCACAGATGGAAACGTCCCTGTCATTCACTCAGCCATCAACTGCCAACAAACCTTTCACACAATGCAAACATATGTCTTCAAACCAAGGGGAGGCCAGCTGAATCATCTCTGTGAGTTTAAGGCTTCTGTTTTGGTTTTTTTTAACTGCATTTAACCTCAGGAATAGTCTTTATATGAAAATAGAAGAAAAAACAGCAAAATGCATCTCATTACTGGCTTTAGACAGAAATAAGACACAACAGCAAACACAGGGGGAAAAAGAAAAGGCCTTTAGGAGTTACTGGAGTGTTACACTTGTCTTACTGGAATTGGCTGGGACCATGACAGCAAGTGACCCCGAGCTGCACTGCTGTGAGTTTACAGCACGTGCAGGAAATGCTGTGCAGTGTCCTGTAAAGAAGCTGCATCTAAAACCTGCTCTCATATTCTGGAACATACAGACATGCAACCCAGAAGTGCAACTTAAGAAGCCTTTTACTATCTTTACTCCGAGGGGCTCAAGTGTGCTTCTAGAAAATTACTTCTTACTCTGACCTGAGGCTCACGCCTGACTTGATTCCGCAGGTACAACATACAACAGGGTTACTTTTGCAGAGCCTTCACCAAGGCTATAAAATCCCTCTCTGTAAAGTGCTTTGTCAAGAAGTCAAGTCAACCCATAACCTTATATATTTACACTGCATTCAAAATGTAGGATTTTTTTGCGTGTTTTCTTTTTTTGTGTGTGTTTTGTTTTTGTTTTTAATAAATTCAATGTTTTCCCCACAAAACCACAAGTAACAAGAATGGAACATGACAAAATGTCATGCCATTTAGTGTACCTCAAGAAGCAGCTATTTATCTGTAGCTTGATTTTACAGTGAGATAAATGAAATGAAATAGTACTAAACTAATAATGTGAATTACTGCTAGAGATTCAGGAACCCTCCTGTCAGTGATTGCACTTTGGGGAACTGTTTTGTGGCTTTCTTCTTGCACTTGCCACTTTCAGGCACATGCTCAGAGTGCCTAAGAGCAGCAGCCAAGGAGAAAAAAAAGAAAAGTCAGTTCTTTTATTTTCAGTTTTCACAGTCTAGCTGTGTCCCACATAACGTACATTATTTTTTGGCGTCTGCAAATTTTGGAAAAACTTCACCATTTTTTATTAGGAAAAAGTACAAATAACCATAAAGCTGTATTACCCTTGCATTGTCTGTAATGACCTGTCTTGTCAGGAGGGTTCCAAGTTCTTCTACTGAATCTGTCTCCTTATTTACCTAGTATATGGAGCCAAGTAAATACTATCATATAGGATTTATCAACTCCTTTAGAACAGTATCTTGGCAAAAAGTTAAGTACAAAAGTAAACAGCATCATCATAGAAGAGCAACCCACATCACTGATTTAATGATAGCCATTAAGAAAACAGATCATCCTCCAGGTACTATTCAACAACTGATTGCTATAAGTTAAGGAGATAACACCAGATCTGTCATTTTCATATCAGATCTGTTTCTTTTTGCTTTTGTACTCAGAGACAAACCCATTAAGACCTCTGCATGATGAGAACTATAAAAGATACCCAGATGAATCATGTATTTCCTGTCATCTTTGGCAGTTTTTATTGGTCTTACGTTTAAATTCAGACAGCACTATGATCTTGATTCTTCCCATTTTCAGATGATATGGTTAAGATTTTTGAAACAAATCATTTTTTTCACCTTTGCTTTCTAAATCAGAAGAACAGAGAAAAGCACTACTAAAAGATCTGGCCTGTCTCCTAGTCAGGAATCCATATCACTTCCTACACTACCTTACTATGTTGCCACTTGCAGCAAAGTGCCATTTCTTCCACTTACAGCCAGTTAAGAGGTCACTGACACTCACTGGGGGTACACAGCAGGGAGCAGAAGCCACCCCTGCCCTGTGACCAGCGCCAGCCAACGCCCGCTCTGCTGAGCCCCAGCAAACTGCAGTGCCCCTGCCAACACGTGCTTCAAGGACATGGTACACGTGCTCCTGTTTAACACAGCACAACTTCTGCATCCTTCTAAATCCTGGATAACTTCAGAGCTTGGAGAGCTCCCCCAAGGCCCCCAGGACAAACTGGCCTGGCACCAACCTCCTGCAGGACGATCATCCTCCTACTGCCACTGCCACCTTGGCACTTTTCCACTGGCCACAAAGGCTTTGGGTCCCTGCAGGACATCTCTGAAGTAACAGGAGATTTCTGCAACTGAGCTGCTCAGGATCTGAATAAACCCACATACTCTTCTGGACTTTGTAACATTGCTGTCTGCAATAGTGTCATCTAAACCATGCAACTGTTAATACTTTCCCCCCTCTACCTTCTCAAAAGCATATTTCGTAGGGCAGCTAAGTTGAAACAGGCTTGAAACCAATGCTAGCACTTTCTGTTCAAATACTGTTTAATTTTTTTTTTAAAGTTAACCATGGTATTGGAACTTAGCCTTAAATCCACTGTTTGTTACAATCATAATTTTAAATCAATCACTTGGTGTTGTGAGAGAGGAAAGGCCACCTAGCACTGCCTACCTACCTGCTTTCTATACAGCATTTTAAACCCACGATAGAGTCTGCCAAAGTCCTGGGAAAGGCCAGCACTGACTGTGTAGCCCCTCAGATTCACACATGCTGAAACCACACACAAAATACATACAGCAGATGTGCTGTAGGAGACACAATGCTCTCAGATTTTCTTATCAGAATCAGTATCTTGTAATCAAGCTACCATTGAAGCCTGATTAATAGCAGTTTTCAAATGTAAAGTAAGTAAATAAAGTACAAGTAAGTAAATGAAAATGCACGCATACTGTATTAAACATACACAATTTTACTAAGATAGGATTAAAATAGGAGCTGCTAAATCTGGATATGAAGCTATAAGTGTTCAAACACCTTCTAATTTTGTCAGTAAAGCTATAAATCCATACCCATCCCTCTGCTCCTCACCAGCGTGACAACTGCCCTCTGGACACTCAGCAGGAATCCCAAACCAGCAAAACAGAGCAGAAAACTCAAGCAGAACTGGACCACATTTTCACCACTGATGAAGAAGCAATAATGATCACTGAAGCCTGTAAGCTAAAATGTTAGCAAAGAATTCTGGTTCATTTGCTAACTTGTCTATATTAATAACAACAGCACAGAGGATGACTGCTCTTTATCAGGGTGCGTTTGTCATCTTCCTGAGAAGTCCCTCTCTTCATAGAGACTATCCCAAAAAGAATTCATTCTATTATTTTTGTAAATGTAAATTTCATTCAAGTAAGAAATTATAACTTAACTTGAAATGGGACTTGAAAGAAATTTACATGTGCCATCACACTCCTCTGAAGCTGGTAGGGTGAGACCAAACCAAATTTGGATTGCAGCACACAAGGGCCAGAGGCCAACTCTTTAGAGCTGAAGCAAATAAGGAATTACTTGGCAAAGCATAGGTCTGGAGATGTCAAGGATCACTGCACAATGGCTAAAATATACAAGACTGAGACAAGCCCAAGAGAAATCACTTTGGTGAGCCTAGACCAGGGGTTCACAGAGAACCAGAGTCAGGATGAGCACTGGGACTTGAACCACCAATGACTGGTAGGGCAGAATTCAGACTTTAGGCTATGGAATGAGAGAGAACTCCTTAGCATCATCTCTCTAGATTTAAACTTAAGCCTAGTGGGAGTAATTTTGCTAAGGCAAGGTGTTTGCATGTTTCAACATCCAGGAGTTGAAGAGTGGAACTTGTACTAACCAGGATCCAGAAAGGGAGGTTCGACTGTGGCAAATGAGAGGGCTCCCTGAGTCCCCTCTTGTAACAGCAAGAGGCTGATTCTTTGTTCTGAAAGAATAAATAAATAAAACCCTGTGTACCTGAACTCACACTGCAATATAATCTATATTGTTTCTTCCATGTGCAAGGGCCACTTTTTCTACAATGAATTCTTTCTCAGGGCTATAGAATGAATAATAATGCAGCATTACACACACAGGCAGGCACTTTCTTTATAGCTGTCCTGCTCTAATTATTTTGTTGAAATACAATCAAGACATTGCTGGGAGGGAATGTTTTAAATTGGAGTCACTTGAGATTTCAGGTTGTTTCTGGCAACACATTGCCCTGGCTGAGGGAAATGGTCTTGTACAAGCAACCAAAATTAATCATCTGACCACGCCTAAGCTGACCTGAACAGGAAAGAAAGATAACCCCCATATAAGCTTGTACAGCAAATATGTTAGGAGTGAAGGACTTTGCCCAGTTTCTCATGATACAGCAACTGGACAAATTCTCCTAACAGCTCTGACCTCAAACACAGGCTGCTCTGAAAGCAGAGTGAAGAAGAGATTAGCTAGAAGCAAGCTGGGGAACTGGTTCCCAGGAAGAAATGCCATAAAAGAAATTACAGGATAGGGTTAGCATGTTTCTGCATGGCAATGTGGGCACAGCCCAGGTGGGCAGCACAAATTAAGGTAAATCAACATATTTTGAAAAAACATGAAATGTAACTGCAGTGCATCCAGAACCATCTTAGTTCACTGGGTACTGCCAGTGAGCTCTCAAGTATCATTTGTGTAACAGGTCTGAACCTGCTCCAAAAACATCAGACACTTGTGTGTATGTATGCAGCCATCATTTTACAGACTGTAACCAGCTACCAGAAGCCCCAAATGACCAAAGTTCTTTTTTCCCTTGTCTATGCCATCTTTGAGGAGGGGAGGGGATGGCAGGGGTGGAAGGAACAGGAATGTGTGTGGGTAATGGCAGCCCTATTTATGAAGTCCTAAAAACAGACTAGCTCTCTGCATGGGTACTCACTGATGAAAAAAAAAAACAAAAAAACAACCCACAACTGCCTGTTCTGTCTCATAACAAGACAGACGTTCACATAAAACAAAACACACATTTAGATTTTTGGCTCAATATTCTTGTCTCTGAATTGTTGCTCTGCATATCAACAAATGATCCTTTGTTTTGAAAAAGCCTTACCAGCCACAAGTTTCCCAAGAGGGTGACACTACATCCTCAGGCACCGACAGGCCTGCCCGGTAATAAGTAATCAGCATGTATGGGATAGATGGCACAAATCCAGGTCTGAGTATAGAGGAATCACAAGAATACTGGCCAAGAGAGAGTTTAAGTGAAGAAGGTATCTGGGTACAAGAATGACAGAAAGGTACTGGACACAGTTATCCTACAACCCTGCTACGCTGCCTTGCGTGCCAGCTTGTTGACATTTATGTGGCTATTAAAAGAAGAGAGAACAACCACAAACAAGTCACTATGCAAAACTTTTTTCTAAAAGTACAATGGTGAGGAACATTGGACGCAGAGGTATCCAAGCCAGTCTTAAAGCAATCAGCCTCACATTGAGAGTTATTGGCTAACAAATTTCAGTCAACAATAGCTAAAAACATTCACTTCCAAGCACCTAGAGCATGGGAAAGACTGCAGTCTATTTAAAAGTCAGGAATATCAAAAAGCTGCAGTAGAGACAGAAGTCTGAACTTGGCAAGTAAATGCCTTTTCCACTCCTTTTTAGACAAACTTCCTTGATGGAAGTTGTCTATTTTAAAGGAATTGAATTTTGCATTTGAGCATGCCATTAAATTCTTAACTAAGTATGATTAAAGCTTTTTTATAAATGACAAGAATATAGTAACTATTTTTTTCATGAAGTTTGTTGACAGACTAGAGCAACAGCACTTACATTATAGTTTTCAAACAGTAAATAAAGCCTCTAAAAGCAAATTTATTTCAAGTTTTCTCTGTTAACTAGCAAAGTATCAAATAAACCTTATTGGCATTTATCCTGCTATTTTGGTCACCATCAGATTTGAAGGAATACAGCTGCACCCATTTTTCCCCATATGTTTTATACCAGTGTCTCCCTAAATGTTTTCTTCCTCTCACCATACAAAACTTCCACCAACTGTTGGGAGAAGCTCCCCAGCTGCGTTTGACTCTAATATGAACTTCCTCATCAGACTGTCTACAACCTTTAGCCCATGTTCCCAGTAGTCTCAGGGGGCAAAGGGAGTGGGCAGCTGCTCAGAGAGCTTGTAACAGAACATTGTGAAAGGAACATGAAGGGAACTAGAGTCAACAAATTAGATTTGAAGATTTTAAGCAAAGTGCCTGAAGAGACAGCACATATTTTTAGTCTGGTAACAACCTCAACCATTACGGAAGTGTATTTGTACATCACCCTGGAAAGCCTACGGTTCCTGTGGCAGAAGGGTGCTTGACCTCCACGGTTTGCTGCTTACAAACAACAGTTTACATGAAGCTAAGTGTCCCATCTTAGATGCCCTTGAACCAATTTGAAAACTTATTAAAGCAGCTTTGCAATTATGTGAAAAGTAGGTGGAGAAAGACCCAGAAAAAAAGGCTTCAAAGGTTTTCAATTAACTTCCAAGTGGCATTTCCAAGAATCGGCACGTCTGTTCCATACTGTGAAATAGTTTTCCAACTGTTTCCTTTGCCCAGTATTTTTCCAAACTGACTAGTACAGCCAAGCACAGCTAGGCAACTCAGAAGAGTGCACAATGAAAGACATTTCAACAGAACCCTGGGTTCATGACCTATTTTGTATAATGGAAATGTGCTTAAATATGATTCTAATGTAGATATAAGAACTCTTCACATTGAGACGATATTGACCTATGTGTGGTTCTCTTATGTGCCAGTAAGGCTGGTACATCACATTCTTCCGTGATAGGAAGTCCCTTCAACAAAATGAGGCTCAAAATTCAGAGCACAAAAGCCAGTTTTCTGCTGCTTTTATTGTTTTCAGTCTCTCCTGACCCTACAGCTTCCCAAACTACCTCGGATTTTCAATGGCATGAGAACTAGAAGGAGCTAAAGCAATGTACTAAGGTTTCAGGACAATGCCCCAAAAACAAAGCAGTCCTGCAGTTCTCCTCTAAACTTCCACCTGCAAAGACTTTCTTTCACGTTATGGAAGAGTCTCATCTCTGCTCTGTTATAGGTTGCTATTAAAAAAAAAAAAAAAATTCTAGCTCTGCAAGAGCTCATTACTACTTTGCTGATTTCTCTTTATCAAAGCCACTTGAAGATCGAAAATGTCTCATCTGCCTCAGGAAAAACAAAGTCCAGGAGAGTTTATCTACATTTGAGCTTGTTATGAAGCTCAAACTTGCACAAGTTCAATAAATACAGGCTTTGTCTCAGCTAGTATCACACCACAACTTACTACTGCCTTGGAAGAACTAGGAAGGTAGAGGTTGAAAACTCTCCGTGTACCCATGTAGAAGTAGAACAGGCTGCCCTACTCCCCAGTGCCTGACAGCTGGATCCACTGATCATTAGGGACCGGAGGAGAGCAAAGCCAGAAAAGGCAGTTTGCGGACATGAAGGATGGCAAACCAGAGGCTTAAGGTGGGGAGAGCAAGACTGAGCACCCAGAACCAAGGACGCCTAGGGAAAGGCATCCCTGTACTCGTTGGGCTTAGGGACAGCCTCCCTTATTATGGGGACTCACCCAGGACAGCAGCCTCATAAATTGCTGGGTAGTCCATCAGCAACTAGTGGAAAACGTCTCTCTCAGACTAAAAGCACCTTTTAGGGGGTGAGATTTGGTGTTACTCAACTTCATTTAAGTTTCAAACTGTGGAAATTTAAGATAGGGCAGAGACATCATGGAAAACATGGATTTACCTGAGTCTGTGACCAAAATGCAACTAAATCCTTCCCAGTGGTCTGAGAGCTTTGCTGTATAATCTGTTCAGATGGATTCAATTTGTAGAATTGAACTTCCAAGTTTTATTATTAAGCACAGCTGCTAGCAAAGAGAGACACACAAATCTGATGTGGAAATAAAATGGTAGCCTATCTATTCCTTCCACTGTGGCTACTGTATTTGTTTTCTCTCTTTGGACAAACACTCACCCAAACTTGGGACAATTCCAGCTGGTTACATCAGCAGTTTATACAGCAGTAGCTACAGACAAAAACCAGCCTTCATATCACTCTATGGACTTACTTCATTACAATTGCCTTCTAAAATCTGCAGCATTAGCAAAACCTTGTCTATTATTAAATCTGTAGCATCTGAAAAAGAAATTTGAGATGCTTTTATTTTTCATCTTCAGAACGAATTCAATAAATCAGAGTTCCACAGAGCATCTAATTATCACACCGATTTTCAGAGACATCAAATTATCATCAACTTTGCAATTAACACTACAGGCCAGTGACAAATGATGAAGGAGTACCTGTTAACACAATTTAACAAAACCAGTCAAGTTCCAAAGCAAAGAGGGATTCAAAGCCTTTCAGATGACAAGAAATAGTGGCCAGCTGGCAAGAGATTTAATGAATACAACAGCATTCAGCAGCAATTTGAAAACTGTCTGCTTGGGTAAGGCTGAGTTATTAAAGAAATCTCCATTTATAAACAGTGTTGATGGGATTTAAACAGCCTGTGTAAGAAGGATTAAAAGTCAATTGAAAAGTCTGTACAGATAAGAAAGCAAAAAGAAACTGTGCCCTTGGATTCTGTACATAGTGATTAACCTTATCTCCGTCTCCTGGCACACAGCAGGGGTAGAACAGGCTGCCTTATGCTGGTGAGGTGGGCTTTGCATTAGGGCTATTTAATGCTTGTACAGTGCTTTGAGCTCTACTGTCCCTTCACTCTCCTCCTCTCTGTTCTTCCAAACGGTATACTAAAAATCATCTTTTACCGTCCCACCAGCTACATTCAGCAGATACCAAAGAGACACATAAATTGTAAGAGTCTGTCCAGGCACGCTATAATGATTAGGTTTTTCCTTCCTTTATGTAATTGATCTTGCTATTCTCTGTTAGACTTTTATAACTGTACGCCTTCAGTATAAACCAGTGTAAATATTGACAATGGAGATTGGCAAGTGGGGATTTCTGGGAGAAGGAGGAGGGAGATGAGAACTTGTTTTTAAGAGTTTTTTCCTCTTGCCTCCACAATATCCTGTAATATTCTGCTTTACCCAAGACTTACATGGCTTTTCATTTATGTATCACTTCTTAGAATATGACAACAGAAAGGAACACAAAACTAGCTCTTTTCAGTCCTTAATTCCTCCCCTATCTTTTCTCATCTTCTCATCCCATCCAAAATCCAGCCTATTCTGGTAACATAAGTTGCCTATTTCTGACGTGCCTTTTGTAAAACAGCCAAAGCCAAAGAGCATTTAAGGTGAAAATGTACAATGCCACGTCTTGTCTTGGTTTCCCTTGCCTGTAACATAGCCTAACATTTGATTTGTTTCCTTTGGTCTTGTCCAGGATACAATAAGAGCTTTATGAAAAAGCTCTGTAAGAATCTGGGCCATTGATTTGAACAAGGACTATTTAGCCATGACACAGCACCAAAGAGAGCTGCTCAACACGCCAGCTCTGGAAGCAGCACTGCCCTTTCAGCACAGGGCTCTTAACAGGAGTGCAGTGCTTGGCAGCAAAGCTGGGCAGCTTCTGGGACCCGAGGTTATCTCCTGGCACAGTCCCTCACCTCATCGTACCAGCCTGTCAGAGCTAGTTCAGGTGTGTCCAATGCTGCACCACAAAACATGATGTAAACATAGTCCAATTACTTATCTGTGACACTTATCAGCCTATGTTTTTTTCCAAGGCATCACAAAAACCATTACACAAACATAACCAGAATGTTACTTGCAAAGGAGAAAGCTATTCGACTGAGAAATAATATTTAAGAAACAAACAAACAAGCCACAAATACTTATAAGTACATTGTCTCCATGTAAATCTAGGGTGGAAATGAAGAACATCAATATACAATTGCCCCATGGTGATTCAATGAACTTTTATTCAATCAGCTGTGTTTGTATAAACCTGTATAAAAATCCTGTAGGAAATACACTTTTTCATTTAATAAGTATGGGTTTATATCCTTCAGAGTGAGAAGTACATTGCCATTCAAAATACATTTGTGACTATTTATTTTGCAGCAATGTTTTCGTGGTCCAGTCCTTACTCTGGATTATATACCCAAGGAATCCTCATTTAGGATGTAGAAATAAACTTAGCAACACCAATCCCTCCTTAAAGCTCATCACCGTTTATGTAGCTCCTGCTGAAAAAAGGAGGGTTTCCTGGTATTTTCCTCTGTTTGGGCTGCAAAGTCAGCATAGGTAAGATAGCCAGGTCTCCCTATTTGTTAGGGTTCCTACCATCTAGTGTGACATTAAAAAGGATTGGATTGACAGTCTGTAAGGGCTATGAAAGATGAGGTGAACCTTAAAAACTGAAAAACCACCTTGCATCTGAATGCAGTCAGGCAGCTGCCTCATTGAAACCTCAAGAGTGTCAGTCACAGGTCCCCTGCCTCAATGCACGTACCTAAGAGGATTATGATCTAAAAACGTGCAGTTTGGCTGCTTCACTGCAACCTCACAATGTTATTTGGGCATTTATGAATAGCCAGAGCTGCTAATAACATGGCACGTACTAATCACACTGCAAAGCAAGTGATGTCACCTAGGCAGCTTGTGTAAACATGGCTCAGCCACAGAAATATGACAGGCTTCTGAGCATGCTTAAGGTTATTCCATGGAGAGTATTTACTGTGTTACCTGGAAACACATAAATAGGGCTTTTGGAGGTTCCCCTCCAACTTTTCATGAAATAAAATTAGATCAAGAATTCCTTCAAATAAGGGAGTTTGCTTTTGTGGTAATTCAACAAACCACATTTTGAAGATTAACTTCTAAATAGCATTTCCAAACCCAGCAATCTTCCTTTCTGAACACCTGTTACCATTAGGAAGTATTCTGCTGTCATAGCCAAGAACTGATGGCACTTCCAGGGGCCTATTTGAACAAATGCACACTGCATTTGTGGATTTAAGACCACTTCTCCCCATTAATGCGTTTTGGAAAAGTACTTTTTAAATCTTCCTGGATGTGACAGTGAAACTGAATTTAAATTCTGAAAGATAAAAAAATCCAAACCCTTTGAAAGAAGCTATAAATAGCTGTTACCCTCTTCCTTAAATCAGTAGTTATTACTTACTTGTTGGCAAACTAGTAGGAAAATAAAGTCTTTGGTTATTCACAAGATCTACCATTAAAAACCAAGAATGGGTAGATTCAACTGTCTCATAGTCTCATGGAGAAACAGCTAAATCCCAGTTCTGCCCAGATTAGAAGAGGGTAAATCCTATTTACCAGCATTTAATCTCCCTTATACTACATCTTCCATTATTAATACTTAAAAACAGAATTTTATTTCATATAGAGCAGGGTTAAAGAACAGAAAACCCATCAGAGGAAATATGAAGGTCACTCTATATGAAATTTCTGGTTTGTAAAATATTTAGCAAAGAATCCTGTAAGAAAATAAAGTCTATTTTTATATAATGTATTTCATTATATCAACTAAAGCAACTAGTTGGAAAACTACAGGGGGCAAGCTCTACTTCAGATCAGGCTTAGAAGCTTATCTACTTTTATCAATTGTATGAGATTATCTAAGAAAAGCAAGCACCTCTCCCCACAAGTCTGATTTGCTGTTATAACAGCTACAACACTTTTAATTCAAAAAAGAAAGAACGTGTTTAGAATGTTTACTAAATGTTTTTACTGTTTTTTTTTTCCTCCCCATCAAAACAGCGAGTAATTCTCTCCTTAAAGGCTCCACTGCTACAAATACCAGAGCAGGAGAAGAAACAGTGGTCAGACAACATATTTTAGAGATATATACTCTGCATTAAGTGGATTTCAAAGAAAAATGGTATGATAAAGAGGTTTAGCCAGCAGCTTTGATTTTTTTTTGATGCAACTTTGTAAAAGGAGTAGCTATTTATTTTCAATATATAGTTATTGAACTCTGCCTGGCTTACCTGATGGGTGCAAAAACTGATGGACAAGTGGCAGAAAATCATTACATATTCTTCAATGTTTTAATCTTCATGACCAGTAAGAGAAACACACCTTGAAATTTGAAAGAAATTTGTATAGCACACCATGCAGAATACTTCAGAAACAGTCACAAGGAAATTACAAAAGTATCCCAGCTGTGGAAAAAGGACAGATGGGACCCCTGAAAGCCTACTCAAGACCAGCCTCCTTTCAACACAATCAACTGCAGCTTTGCCATCCTGACAGATGTTTACCTAACCTGACAGAAGTGCCATGAGTCCTTCCGTAAAGGAGTGCTCAAGTAGCCTTATTAATAAGAACTATATTTTACCTGTTACCATTATCTGAATGAATCTGTGAACACAGAATGACTCTTCAGTGTTATAAAAAAATTACCTTCTCTTACTGCTGAATAATTTAACACACCACCAGTTCTCAAAGAACATATTGGTAAGAAAGACTTTTATTATGTTTTTGCAGTGTGACTCAGGTACTTAATTGTCTTTTCATCCAAATATACAGCAAAACAAACTCAAGTCTAGAAGCAAACAGCATCAAATATAGTGCATGACAGAATAGAAGTGACAGCAGGTATTTCAACTCAAGTGTGGCTCAAAGCATTGTTGCTCTTTGTTGTTCTCAATTCTTTTATGGCTACAGTGGATTTGTGATTGAGGGATAAGGATAAAGAATAGGGTGAAAGACAATTTCTCAAGAAAAACTATTTTGTGATCAGAGCAGAGGGGTGAAGCTCCTAGGAGGAGCAGCAGTACACAATCTTACTGCACCTTAAAACAACGCTTTGCAGAGGATGGGGGATTAAGAGATGTCTATTCCTACTCTATAATAAAGTATGTTGCAGTACACCAAGGTGGTTCAAAAGGCTTAGATACCATCTCTATTCAACCCCACTTTCACACCAGCTCTTGCTAATTTTTGAGTATTGTTCTTCTCCAGCAGCCTTACTATTGGTTACTCTATCAGGGAGAGGTTCTTCAGAGGCAAGAAAAGTAATGACCTTGGACAGCAAGTTTGTTACTTCATCTTTGCCTCAGAAGATGGGGACAAAATGTTCTACTCGTTCTGTGCAACCCTTGTTACTGAACAAAACACGTACAGGCTGATGTACTGCTGTCTCATCCATACTGAACAAGCCAAGTGATCTCAGCTCCTCATAAAGCTTCTGTCCCAGATCCTTCACCATCCTCATGGCCCTCCTCTGGATGCTCTCTAATAGCTTTATATCCTTCTTGTATTGTGGTGCCCAAAACACACGGGACCCGAGGTGAGACTGCACCAGCACAGACTGAAGTGGGACAATCCCCTCCCTTGCCTGGCTGGAGCAGTGAGAGGTCCCTCTCCGGGCTTCCTTGGCAGTGGCACAGGCTCAGACAGAGCTTTCCGCCTGCGCTCTCTGTTGTTTCTTTCAGTGGTAATTTACTACAATTATATTCCATTCCCTGCTCACACAAACTCTGCCAACAGAAAGCAATCCTGTCCTACATCCTGGAAGGCCCATATATTTTTTCCCTCACACAACAGATGTTATCACATCAAAGAACAGTGATAATTATCAGTAAGCCTCTCAAGGCACACACAAAGGCAAACAAAAACACACAGCTGTTTAATAAGTCTTGTTGAGGACCCTCAATATGCTTATAAAAATTCACACAAAAGCAGGACCCATGAGTCTGCATGCAAGACCTCCCCCAAGTGCATGATGGTCACATTTTAAAAAACTAGTCACAGGTGATAAAAAGAAGGAATGTATGGAAACTCTTTTCAAGTTTTCATGGATAGAGGTGAAACAGAAGTATGGAAGTCCAAGACCCCAGCCAGTGTAAGATGTAGGTAACAGATAACAGTAGGTTTCTGCAGGAGTTTTACTGAGTCAGTGTGAAAGGATATTTCTAATACTACTACAAAAGAAATTCAGGGTAGAAGAGAAAAGGGCTAAAGGACACTTTAAATGTATGTGACTACAAAAAACAATCCTACAGCAAAAAAAAAAAGGAGGAAACAATGCTGAGTGCAATTCTGAAAGACAGTGGTGTAGCTGAGAGGAGCATCTTTCCCTCCACTGGAGCCTTGGACTACCCTAATTTGTGAACATTTGCACATGTCTGTATACAATGGCACAGTAAAGACAGGGAAAGAAGATGGCTGGAAAACTGTAGGTCTCTTAATGCCCAGTGTTGCTTTTCTTTTATCCTACATGTAACCTAGGACTCCCTGTCTCCCTCCAAGAACTCCTTAAAGAAAAACATTCTGCCTGTAGTCATGCACAAGCCCTATTTCCACCTTTATTTGTCAAGCAGTGCTAGGTTTTCTCCACTGTTAAACTGACTTCTTATTCACCATTATGGCTCAGTTGGAGGCAACAATCAGGCACTTCAGTCTGTATGGAATAATTTCCTAAGGAAAGTCTTAGACATTTTGTCCTGCTTTAAAATTTACAATCTCATTGGACAACAGCAGAAAGAAAACATCATGCTAGAGCAGTTACCACAGTGGAAACAGTCAACGATTATGATCTCTGGGAATTGTCACAACATAATAACAATAAATTAATACCTGGGGAAAAAGACTAAGTCACATTGTTTATTGAATTAAAATATGAATTAGTATAGCAATCCATGAAGGAAAAACAGCCTACATGTGTGATCAAATTCACTGCGAAATCCCTCTCTACAAGTATCTGATACTTATTATTTATTATTGTCATCTTTAAATACATTGATCTTACTTACTCAAGCGCTGAGCTTATCTGAAAATAAAAGCTTACCTTACCATCAAAAGAGGCAATTCTTTTCCTACAGCTGACATCTCAAAGAGTTCTCTTCTGCTTAAAAATGTAGTTGGGTTCCATCTGCAGTATTTGTTTGCCCTTGCACGATATCTCAATGATTCCATAGGAAATCTACTTAGTCCATAAACAAAGTTTTTAAAAACTGTTTTCTACAGTTGTACAGCTGAGCATGCAAATTCATCCAGGTCCAAAAGTCTAAAGTGCACCTCTACAGACCATCAGTGCAAGCAGGTTTCTGAACACAAGCCAGCTTCAGTGCAGAAACCATATAACTGTGACACTGTTTTCACCATTTCAGAGCTAATAAACTCTGCCTCTTAAAATGAGAAACAGGTCTAATATTTCCTGGAAGACACTCAACCATAATGAAGGTCAAGTTATATCCCAGATGCATACCTGTAATTTCACTCTGTTCACGTCATGAACAACCATACAAAACTAGAAATGGTATCAGATTTCAAGCAGCTAAAATGGCTTTGCTGATGCTGCTCAATCCTGGACTATTCATTCTTACTCTACTGGAGAGTTCAATGACCCAACAGGATTCAAAAGCAGTGACCATTCCTGCAGATATGCTCAGCAGATAGCTGTTCTGTGACAGGAGACGAGATCTGTTGAGAAAGCATTCTTTCCATGGCCTTAGCTATATGCAGTATTTGTAGGTAAACTGCTACTGGTTATTTAAAATGGGTTTGGTTTAACTGCCACAAGCTATGTCCATACCTTTTTAAACACTGTTTACAAATGGCTTAAACAAGAAGGAGATAAAACCAAATGAAAAAGAAGCTTTTATAATCCAGTGTGCATTTATTTATATCAGGACTCAAATCAGCTTACACTTTACTGATGGTTATGTATGGAACAGCATTTGCAAAACAGACTACTGACAAAACTATGCAAACATTGTTCTTGCAGTACTGTCAAATCAGCTTGGGAACAGCTACTGCTGTGGTTTCCTTGTGAAAGTCTAAGCACTTTATGATCTGATAAGAGACACTGTAGGAGTATATTATAATAAAGACAGAATTTCAGTTCCAGTTCTTCATCTTCTTCATCCTCATTACTAGGGTAACAAAAGCCCTATATGATATAGGTGCAAGTAATTCTGGGCTTTAAACATGACAATTACAGGTTTGAAGCTTAAGTAGTTGCACTTGATGCTGTCTATCAATACTAGCTGAGCCAAGCAAGGCTTCAAACTCTGTCCCTTTTCAGCTTCAGAAAAGAAATTTATGAAAAGCTTAACTTCCAAAAAAGCAAATTTAAATATGCATAATCCCAGTATCTGCATGTTGTTTGCTTGTAATTCAAAAATAGCATACAGTTCTGTGTAATGGAACTCCAAAGATTCTGCTGGATTACTGATGTCAATTTATTGTTGAAATGCTAATTTCAAACAATGAGTGTAAATTAATATCTTTTCTGTCCTCTCTCAAGAATCACTCACTCAGCCATTACCTGGACATCCCAAAAGTCTTTATATTGAAGAAACAGCCTCCTTTGTTTCTCAAATATGGTAATACACCTTCTAAACCAGAATTTTTAGCTGAACTGTAGTAATATGGTTTCAGAGAGATGTGTAATCAAAGCATGAAGGGGAAATGGCTCTCTCTGCTTCAGGTATCTTCAGGTACAATGAGAAAGTTATAGAACTGATAAACTGTAAACCTCAAAATCAAAGAAACCTTCTTGTTGTATAGTCTGTGTGATAAGAGCACAAACCAGTAAATTTTGGTATATTCTGTAATTAATCTTTGTATTTAAACCTCCTATGATTAATACTTATCTAATAAGAATACTTTAATGCATGTATTTTTTCAAAACATCAGTTGGAGGCAATCAGTTCAAAACAACCAATGGAGACATTGGTTATGTTATTGTAAAAACACATGCTTCATTGCTCAATGAGTCTGGCACTAAAGTTTAAATAGATCTGCAGCAGTCTTTAAAGGAGCCAAGAAAGCCTGTGTGATGTGCTGCTCTTCCCTCTTCAAAAAAAATGGGAGAGGAAAAGCAAGTTTTATTTGACAAGCTTAGAAATTCAGGTTTGTTTACCCGAGCCTCAAGAGAACTAGCACAGTTACACTGCAATTTTCAGCAAGTTCGGTTCTGGCCATAAATTACAGTGGATACAGCCCAGCAGGCGTGACTCATTCCTTTAGAACTGTGCTTTAACACCAGACAGGCCCTGCTCATCAGCCTGTTTCCAGGAATATCATCTTTTTTGCACACCTGCCTAACAATCACATGTAAAATTCCAGGCTTTTGTTTTTGCCCAGGTCCTGCCTCCCAAGACTAGATGTGCCCAGCTGTGTCAAAGGCATGTGAGTGTCCCCAGTTTACGTGTCAGCCTTGCTGATGAGTGTTTTCCTCCAAACTCTTTGGTCCTCTGGTCCAGTGTTTGGCCACAGGACTTCACTGCTAGAGAATAATACTCATCTAGGCAAGCAAAAGGAGAAAATTACAATAAAGACTAGCTGTAAAAGGATTTAATTCTCATTGAGAAGGGGATTTGCAGAAAATGAGTGAGGAAGGAACCAATGGTAGGTTTCACGCATCTTTTGTTAAGAAAAGATATGTTCTTTTTTACTTAATAAACAGAAGTACATTGCAAAGATTACAGGCAAAATACAGAGTGATACCTCAGAAAGTTAAATATATCTACAGTTTTACTGATAGTTTAAATTAACATGATGCAATTGTTCCTTTATAATGGAACTCTTATACTCAGTTTAAACATTCCTCTTTTCATTTTCAACTTAATCAGACAAAAATTGTCAAAATCTATTACCAAGAAAAGCTGATTTTCAAAGCCTGAAATTTCAGGATTCACCTTCTTAAATGTGCCTGCATAAACAAAAAAAAATCTAAATCATTAATTATCTTGAAAAATTCCTACAGTTCATCTGATTGTAAAATTGCTTTAGTAAACAATTCAAAGCTATTTGAGAAATGTAGGGACCACTACACTGTTTAAATGCTAGTCATAAATTGACAAGACTTTCTTCCATAAAAGTGTCTAAAAAGCTTGTATTTCAGAAATCTGCTTTTTAAGTTTTTGTGTTCATCATAATGAAATCTGTGGGCATGTGTGAACACAACACATATTTTTTAAAATAAAAGGATTTTCCTGACAAGTAAGCCGGACGCAACTACAAAAGCCATGGCTGACTTCCTGCTCTTTCACTGGATCTAAATAATAAGTCAAGGTAAATAAAAAGAAGTGTGGACATTTCTGCTCCTCCAGGAAAACATTAGTACAACCCATCTAACATCCAATTAAAGAGTTCAACTATGAAGGTAAAGGTAATCTGACATTTTCTTAGAAAGCCTTGTCTGGATCTTCTGTCCATATTCCACTTAGAAACATTATCCTTACTTGCTTTTTGTTTTCTGTCTCTTCTGGTAATGATCATAAACAACTTGAATTATTTGTTACAGCTTCTATTTCCACTAGCATATGCAATTAAGACCTAATAGGGTGTTCTACCACAGGCAAACAAGGTCATGTGGCTGTATCGTGGAACACAGACTTTCACGGTCCTGAAAAAAAAATTATCAAAACCTCAGAATTTCAGCAACTATTAAAACCAAAAATTTTGAAATTCTGGGATGAGATAATAAGTGAATGGAAAATAACAAAAAGGTAACATAACTCATACAAAACCATCTGAATTTCCTTTAACCCTCAACGCTCAACATTTACACAGAAGACGAAGTCTGTCTAGAGAGAAGTAAAGAAGCGTAGCCAATTAAAAAAATTACTTACATTTCACCTTAAATATATACAGAACTGACTGAAATGAATAGTGTTGTTTTCAAGACTTTATGGAGGATGGGCAAAGTACCAAAAACTAGAGAAACAAGAAACAATGCCTTCATTTAAAGGAGGAAACAAAAAAGGAACCAGTTCAGCCAGCTGAATTTCAATTCCTAAAAAAGAGGGGGGAGAAAATTGACAAAGCAGTTTGTAAGTGCCTAGACAATAATATGCAATGGGGTAAAAGGCAAAATTCAGTTTGACATGCATAGTGAGGAGAGATCCAGAAACTTTTCTAGCTTGCCTTCCCCAACAGATAGTAAGTTTGAACAAGGGAAGGCACATGCTGCTAGTAGTCTTTGAAACAATCAAACTTCTCATACACAGCCTAGATATAGTAATTGTTTGTTCCCTGGGGCATCTCAACAGACCTAACAGCTCTCTTCAGCACCTTCCCTACCTTCCCTGTTCTGCGGTTCTGTGAAAACACATTTTCATTTAGCTATCCCACACATAAGGACAAAGAAAATAATCAACATGCACACTTGGAAAAGTAATTTGGAAAGCACTGTCTCCAGAAAGAACACTGGGAACTGCAGCTTGGGCTCCACTGTGTATTTGTTAGTGTGGTTCGGTTGCCTAGAAGGCTAATTTGAGCTAAAATACATAAAAGTAGCAATATTGGGTAAAACAAATAACCCTCTTTCCTGCATACACTAAGGCAATCTGATTGTTTATGATGACTTTCCCAGTGTCAGAATTTACTTGAAAATACTGGAAGGATTTTTAAGGCTCTGGTTGATCTGGTAAAGAAAACAAGCTTCTTAGTACACACCTTAAAAACCTCACTATAGGCAAATTAGCAGAAATTGAGAGATGACTTGATATTTTTCTGTAAACACAGATATATATTTTAATATATACACACGTTTAAGACTCATTAAGATGTCTAAGAAGAAAAAAATTGGGGAAAAAATTAAGATTTTTTTTTCAGATTCATAAATTAACTCAGAGAAAACCACAATGAACAGAAATTGACATTACACAAATGTGTCTTACAGAGGTATTACTTTCTAGTACCAAGAAAATGACTCTGAAAGCTCTTACTACAGGAAATGGACATCATTGCTTCAATTTTTAAGTAAATTTAGATAACTTTCAGAAACTTAACTTATATTCAGCTTCTGAGAGAGAAACAAAACTCTCTGACCTACATATACAAGACTGAATTAGATTATCACAATTCTCTAACCTGGCCTAGGAGTCTGAACACTTCTTTCTCTCAGCTTCTATGAGATGCCTCCTAGCCTGTGCATTTTGCAGCAGAAGGGACTGAATACAAAAGTGACCTGATGCAGAGACAGGCAGAAAAAATACTCTTTCAGGTAACTCAAAGGCAACAGCTACATAAAAATAACTCCTTAAATTCCACAAAGTAAGAAAGGAGCTTTAAGACTTAGCAAGTGGAAAATTCAAAGAGCCCTAGGGGAAGGAAAGATACAAGGAGAAAAATCAACCTATCAGAAGGAAGATGACTGCTATCCATCAGGGAAGAAATGGTGAGTTGCCTCTTGAAAGGCTCTGGGCTTGAAATATCTGCAAAGAGAAATAAAACTCATCTCCTCCCATAGCCTGGACCGCCTGACATGTTTCAAAGTAATAATACCTCAGGCTTTCTGCTGTCCCTCCATAGGCTCAGACTTGCCTGACAAAGCAGTTCCTAAGTCAAGGACATTACAAAACGCAAGCGTTTTATTGTTATTGCTGTACTGATTAATCCATGTCTAAACCTACCCTGTACATTTCATACAGTCTTTGTTTACATTTTATAAAACCTTTTTCCAAAGGAATCTTTCCCTTCCCTATCCAGAAATAACCAGGAAAAAAAAATCCAATAATAGATTATGTTTCCAAGTGTGGTAATTGTCATAACAATTTAACCTCCAGTCCATCCTGACAACCATTGCTAGAACAAATTCTCCCTTTGGCCAGCAATGCATCAAGTCTCACTTCAAAATACTGTCAAGGCTGCTACTGGATGCTCAGCAGAAGACTTCAGCAATGTAATTAATTCATGCTACCTGTCTGCTAAAGAAAATTAATATTGCCAGTTCAGGCTGGATCTTTTCTGTGACAGCAAAATAGCATATTTGACATGTTTGTAACTCCCAAGCCTAAGGTTTCAATATTTCCATCACAATGTCGTCCCAAATAAATAGTAATAATGAAATTTTGTATGTCAGAGTAAATTATAAAGTGGTTAGAAAACAGAACCTAAGTTAAATATCATTAGTTGAGGGTTTTAAAAATTATTATTAAGATATTAATGTAGAAAGGATTCTTAAAATTTTAATAATGAGAAAGATTTATTATGTACCAACACATACAGGATTCCAGAGGAGCCAAAACAAGATATTTACTCAGAACAGGAGAACCTTAAGACATTTCTGCTGTTTCGGAAGACATGTCAGAGTGTTAAGTTAAAAGAAATACAGGACACACTCATGCTATATATCCTGAGATCGGTATATTAGATAAGTAAGTATGTTAAACATTTCCTAGGACTTTCAGATCGTTTTATGAATCAATGAATGCTTGACTGAACAATATGTCCAGGCACCCATGGAATAGAGGGTGATAAAGAAAGGTGCCCTTTAAAAAACAGTCTTGGAGCAGCTCCTGAAGTCCTGTTTCTGCCTGAATGAAATTTTGAGTTCCTGGGACAGAATGATAAAACTTTGTACTGCATGATACGGAAACAACAAAACATGGAAGAACTGAAATATAGGAAGAAAAATACATGTATCAGGGATATGCAGGGAAGAAGTAATTATAATATACCATTCATTACAGACCTGATTAATGAAGAACAGGAAAACATCATCAGTAAAGCATACAAGAAAAGGGCAGGCTGACTGTATTAAAGCTCTTCTGGAGCTGAGCCACCTAACAAACACGGGAAACATTCTGAGATAAAATGCTCCACAGAGTGTACTGAGACAAACTGTTTGTTTAGGAGATGGGGGATTTTTTTCAGCATTGTAAGGTAGGTTCGGCTCCTCCTTGCAATGTTGGGTACTTTATAGCTGCTTAACACTATAGTTATAGTTTAACACTATAGTTATAGCCAGTTAATATTATGACCTTCTAAAACTTCTAAGATTATCAAAACATCTAAAATATTATTTTAAATGTTCATAACACTTCATATGTCATATAAACAGTACTTCCTATGTGGAAGAACAATATAGTATCACTAAAGCAAGAGCCTAAATGACAGTACAGCCCATTACATTAAAACAGAAGCATTCTCTGTTTTGGAGAACTGCATTTAATGTAGATATTTAATATTCATTCATATTTACTGAGCTCCAATTAAATGTTGTAAACATTTTTGTTTGTTTTTAAGCCAGAAATGAAATTTGAAATTCTTTCTTATTTACTACCCAAGGGACACATTAGCAGCAGTACCTCCTTACTCAGCTACGCTGTACATGGATTAAAGGAAAGCATTTGTCAGCTGAACAAGCAAAGCAGGAGTTGTCTGTTTCAGTCAATACTTTTTTTGAAATACTTAATTTCCCCATGAAAACTAAGAACATGTGCACCCACCTAGGAAAAACAACTCTAAACTTGGCAAAACACACAGGATATAGGTTTATTTTTTACCAATACCAACAGTGTATAACTGTTTCTTAGTCAAACCACCTTAACCAGCCAGTGGAAAAATTTCTGGGAGATTAAATACTCAGTCCTCCAGAATGAAGTCTGAATTTTCTACTTAACATCAAATTAATATTGTGATGCTGTTATTCTGGGAAGCAAACTAACTTTTTATATCTTTTTTCCATGCCCTGAATCCATGGACAAAGAAACAGTACTAATAGGCTTGTACTTTAATTGCTGGTACAAAACTATTCACTCAGCCATTTATTGATTCATAAGGCTCTGAAAGTCCTAGGAAATGTTTAACATCTTTATTTTTATGATTTCCATATGTAAATGAGGTATTAGAATATGGCTTAAGTACAAATTAACCTCCTCCCCCCATGATGAAGAGACACAGTACAGAGCTTTCACTGTAGGATAAAGCTGATGAAAGTGATTAAAATAGAACTTGCTGTACAGTTGCTCAGAACCACACTGTTGCTTTCTGCAGTTTCAGCATTTCCAGAACTTGGAGGAAAGCATAAATAGACTACAACAATGAAACAGAGCTCCACCAGAGATCTGAGACAATGTCTGCAAACACAGGAACTTCCCTTTTCCAACTCTTGGTAGTCCCTGATTCACAGAATATCCTATATCAAAAAGTTTAGATGATATAAAGTTGGACATGAGAAGTGGCAAATTTGTCTTTGATTGAAATTTGAGTTTATACTCTCAGAATAAGAGGCAGTGACTGTGGCAAGGATTGCATTTTCTATGCAATTGAAAAGAATGTTAGCACTTGGGGGAAGAATTCAGGTTGCATGAATGATTTTGAACACAAACAGCACCTGCATAAACTCCCACTAAGCTTCAAGCCTGCAAACTTTGGCACTGTGGCATAATGCTGCTGCTGGTGGTGCCCCAGGGTACAGGGATAACTTCACACACAAGCAGGAGTTTCTTTACACTTAGCAGACTCTTGGGAGTCCAGAAATTCCAGTGAACAGCAACAGTTATATCTGTGGTCTAACTGTAATATTCCCCATCTTCACCCTCAACTCCACGAAAAGGGAAAATCTACCATGTCTACATGACCAGACTGCAGAACTGAGGACAGAGCCCAGTTCTACCCTTACACCTCCACTCTCACCACTGACCTGATAGCTTCTTTCAACTCCTAAGCAATGCCTGCAAAGCTTTCAGAGGCTCGGAACTGCACAAAGGCAAATCCTTCTTTCAAACACCTACAGCCTTGACAAATCTGAGTGGTAGCCATAGGGAAAAAGAAAATATCTCTTGTGTAGTTCAAGTGCTCCTGTTAAATATCAAAAGATCTGCTGCAAAAAAATGGATAGACTCTCTCAAAGAAAAGGTCATAACAACTCTTTCCAAGGAAAAGTCAGGGCGTATCTATGCAGGTTTTGCACATGATAATGTCTCAGTAACACAAACCAATACTAGTTTAGAAAGATATATGGGAAGGGTACAGCTATAAAACTCTTGAATGAACTCATAGTAATGACAATAGCACTTCTATTGCTACCGTTTATAGCTGTGGATAGAATGGAGAATATAGTTTGTACTATGGAATTTTTAGACTGACAAATATTTCTGAGCAGTAGGATTATGAAAAAGAAAAAAAGAAAAGTTCCAGGAGGTGCAAAAATACTTTAACTCATCTTGATGCAGAGTGACTTCCATAATCTATTTGCTCTATAAGCCAAGAAACCAAAATGATTGACCCATGCCTTCTTCCTCCCAAACCAAACCATATTCAGTGTCCTATCCAGCTCTGATTTGCTGCCTCAAACATTAGATTAGTCACTCTTCAGTACATTTACTTTGTGGCACTTCATTATTTTCCTTCAGAGGTTATAGCCCCCTTCTGTCTTCAGAAGTAAAGACAGAGAGGAGGGGGTTTAAGCTACAATATCTAGAGCTTTTACAATGATTGAAGAAATTGTTCAAGGCAATTTTTGGCTTAGTTTCCACTTGAAGCATAATGGCATAACTCAGTCCAATCCCTCGGTGTGGAAGGCAATTATTTATCAGCTTCCTTTTGGCAAAGAATTCTTTCACCTCTTATTTTAAAGCACTGAGGGTACCAAGGTGTTTCCTGCTAAGCCATTTATCACAGCAGGCTTATAATTTATTTTAACAAGAAACACAAGATAAAAAGGATATCACAGAAATGCAGTGCCCCACAATAAAGGGAATGTAATTCTAATAGCCACCAAGGTAGTTTCTAATGCTGAAAATTCTCCTGCCAAAGCAAGCACGTTTGGGTTGTACAGACTTGTACAATTGCATTGTACAGACTGCTGATGTATTCAGGAATTACTGCCCCCTGCTCATTCCCCTCAGTTAGATTACCCACAGTATTATGAACAATTGCCATTTAACAGCAAAGATTGCAACCAGTTGTATATGCACACACACTCATACTGATGCACACATGCACAAACACTTCCCACCACACTACTAAAAAGCCACGTTTCTTCTGTCAGGTCTCCCCTGCTCAGAGGTGTGCACACGCTGTTCCAAACTACAGTCTGAACAAATGAACGCTTTTACCTTCATTTCTAGATTAACATTCTTCATTGTGAGGGACAATTAGCACCAGCTGATGGAGCTATTACTTTGGCTGAGCTTTGAAATCAGTACAAAGTTCACAGTAAGTTTGAAGTCACTGCTTCAAGACTTGATTTTTTTTTTTGCCAACACAAGAGAGATGTTCCTACTTCCTCCAGGAAACATGGATTCCTCCAGGAATTCCAGAATTCATGAAATGTTTGTGCTCTGCCTATTCCCTGGGCTGCATGATGAAAGATCCTGGACAAGTGAGCATAACTGAAGTTAAACATTTCCAGCATTCAAGAATAAAATTTTGACCTTTATCATCCAAAAGAAATCCAATTTTTTTAAAAAAAACTTCACGTTTTCCTTTAAGATTTAAAAGAAGTAACTTACAGGGAGATTTTGAAATTTTTCCTCTTAAATTTATCTTTATTATTTGTAAACTTCTCCATCCTCTTAGCACAAGGAATTAATCAGTTCTTCTCTGAGCTTTTCCATTTCCCTAGCCAAACATCTGCACTTGCCTTCCTCCATCTGCTGTTCTTGTTGTTGAGTGAGTTTACCACCTCAGTCACAGCAACTTCCTTTCTGGTTTCACTAAACAATAGATTTGTGCTCTCCTGAATGAGGTTGCCTCCCACCTTTTCTATCATTCCATCTTTCCCCTTCACTAACCTGAGGTGATAAGAAGAAACATCACTACCAGAAGCTCACCTCCTTTGCTCTAAAAGAGGAATTTATTTTGTTTTATTCTCAGTTATTCTCCATGCTAGTTTTTCCAAGATTGACATATGAAAAAATAAAAAGACAAATGACAAAGACAAGAGCACAAGGCCTCATATATATATATTTATGTATCTATGTACATATATACAGACTTGTTTTAAAGCAGGCTAGGAAGAAGGCCATTGAAAAACAACACAGATACATTCCTAAAAAACACTGTAACTACTGTTAAACATTTACTTGGTTTTGCCTGTGTGCAGTGTTACCCAATAGGCCATTTCCATTATATTTAATAAAGTTAGTGTGATGAGATGCCACAGAAGCCAAAGTTGTGAATTCATGACACATTTTAGTTACATACTTATTGCCCAGGTTACACAAACCTGTAAACATAAGAATCTTAAATGAAAAATAAACCAGATCTGTAGTACATGAATTTTACAGGCTGAAGAGCCTAAGAGCAGTAAACAAAACCTACAGCCTACTTCTGTAAGTCTTACTGTTTTGGGACTTGCTAGGAGCCAAGAATGGATCAGCAGATCAGACTGAGGAACAGAACTTCCTCAGCTGCAGACTCAGCAGCTTTAAAACCAAACCAGCCCACCATTTTATCATCTTAAACTACATTAAAATAGAAGACCTAAAAGAACTTTCTTAAACTACAGTAAAAAAAATTAAATAATTCCGTTTCCTTGCAACTAACATACGTGAGCAAACTCCGAAGTTATTTCTTGAGCATTCTTTGTTATTGTTGGAATGGTGTGTGAGCAACTAGAACTGTAGATCTCATGCCAGCAGTTAATTCCATACTGACTTGACTCACACAATGATGTTAAAGCATTTCTACACAGACTTGCAGTTATGCTTTGTGTAGGATCTCTTTTGCCATTACCACCACATCGGTGCCTTACAGAAGTATGCAAAGTATCATGAAATTTCATTAACAGGAATCCATATTCCTCTCTAACCCTTCTTCCAGGAAGAGGAATACCACTATGTGTAATACTTTCTTCTAACTTTCAATTTATTTTTCAAATTAGAAGCAGCAAGCTCAATGTGTTCTTTTTACACTTCAGGGGAAACGAACAGTTGGGAATGTCTTCAAACATACTTTTTATTTCTCCATGGCCATTTAACTCATAATCTAGAGACACTCACCTGCAAAATAAATAACATTATGCTTCCAAAGTCCCCACTATGTTTTCAATCACAGTCTTAGGGTTTGAATCTTTTGCCATCTAAGGACTCCTTTTACAATGTTAAGCCTGATGCTTCTTTTAAGTATTGGAAACAACTGGTGATCTGACAAAATCCAGGACTACTCTACAAATTAAAAAGAAAAAAATTACGAAGTTTAATTGTTAAAACCAGAGATGTGACACTGTTTAGGTCACTGCGAGGTGACAGCCTCTCTGAATAAATGGCAAACACAGCAACGCTAAACTCTTTCCTATCAGTATCTCCAGATATCTATCACCCACTGTTTCTAAATTGCTAAAACTAACTTCTTACTTTACTGATTTGTCCAAGAATTGTAAAATGCTATTTGAATAACATATTCACCTCTGCAGATAAATACTGGTCCAGACTTGTTGAGTTTGAGAGGGAAATAGAAGCCAAATCTCCTAGCAATTCCTTAAAATGTAATTTTGACATTTTTTACTTCACCCTTCCTCTTTCTATTTATAATCCTCCACACATGAGGACTCAAAACATTGGGGGAAATGGTTCTCCTGAGCAGCCACAGCTATCCCAGCCACTTCAGGGTTTGCTTTTTGTTGCCCATTTCTCATTTCACGAATGCTGAGCAGAGGACAGAAAAAGCATGCAGCCACTAACAACCCTGCTGGAGACACCTTCAGCAAGGTGCAGTCTGTGACACAGGTGCTTCACTCTGTCTCCTCATTTACATCTTGGACACTTGGCCGCCTTCTTTCTACTTGCAAGTCCAATCCTGTCCCAACAGCGTGGCACACTGTGTTTTTGAGGGAGGGATACTCCTATTTTTGGGACAAAGGCACAGTCATCCCCTTGGTTAGTGCTAACAACAACAGCAACCAGAGGCCCAAGAAACAGAGTAATACAGAAATCTCACAGTGCACTTGCCTTGTTAAGGCACTCCTTGCCTGCCTCCAGCAACCTGCCACCCAGAGAGAGCCAGCACATTTCAACACCCTTACAAAAACCTCTCCCAGTTTCTGTGCAGTTGTTTGAACCAGTGTAAACTACTGGGAGACATAGTAGCCTACAGAAACAAAGTTTCAAAGGTTACCTGTTTCTTATTTAAGGAAAACAATAAAAAAAGAAGTAATCTCATTTTGCTTGCAAACTACCACCCAACAAGGACATTGAAAGCCTTTCGTTCTTTCATATAAGGTAGAAATAGCACAACTGTTCCCATTCTCTACTAAGAATTAGAATTTTCTAACATGAACAGACAGGTCTATTGTAATTTCATTGTTTTCTGAAAAGCAAACACATAGAACACAGCTGTAAAATGAGAATTTGCTTCCCCTTACATGCATGTCTTGCAGTCATCAGTCTGAATGTCATCTGCTATCCAGTCACATTTTTTGAAGCTCTCTGGTACCAGCCTCCCATTTTACTAACCAACTTAGTATCAGCAAATATTTTAAGGAGGTTAAAGAGACTGTCAATTAAGATAACAAAACAAGACCTCTCAGAATTGCCTCACTCTTTTATGCCTATGGAGAAAGGGAAGAGATGCATCTCTTCTTCCACAAAAGGGACTAAAAAGCAGCAACATTTATGTAAAGGGGAGAGCACAGTGCAACATTTTCATATGCAATTCAGAAGGCTATAATAATACAATAATGAAAGTCCCTTTGAAGTTTAGATCTGAAAGCATAGGTTCATCCTTCAGTCTCACTAAGTCTCAGGATATGCAAACATAATGCTAGTAAAGCCAAAGAAACCCTAAATTGTTGTATCAGCCCTAAGGCACAGATATAAAAAGTTATTTTCAGGACTTCCTACAGCTTACAAAAGGGAAGCAGCCAGAGAAGTCCTTTCTTAAAGCAAGTCTTCAAAAATCTCTGCAGCACTGAACAAGATTCCCTCCTTCACACAATTCCTTTAATTACCCTAATTTGAAAATATTCTAATTAACAGCTAGAAAGTGAGAATAAAAGGAATGAAGCTACTATCTCTTCCATTCCTATCCAACAGGAAGAAAGTTTTCTTTACAGAAGAAGTTACTTTTGCTTGTTATCTAGCCGATAACTAAAAAAGTTAGAAACCAACAATACAATTACCATCCCACTTCTCCATTTGCAGCTGTTGAATTCCATACTTTTTTTTTTAAGCTTCTGAGGAAGGTTTTTCTCAGTTACTTTTCTGAGTTAAGATTTAAACTAACAATTAAAGAGACTATTGGGGAATTTCAAATTTCTTTTGCTTTTTTTTGTAATTTCTCTGTCAGTGCACGTGTTATTTCCTCCTCACTTTGCTCCAAAGAGCAAGGAATTTTAATAGGATAATGTAAAAGCTTATAAAACCATCACTGTGGAGGCAAAGATTTAAGAAGGCAATGTTTAATATTAGTTAAGCAACACCAATACGATATCACAGCTAGTCTTTTAAAAATCTCAACAGTTAATTCCGTATAGATCAGGAAAATAAATACTTTTCCAAAAGCTGATTGGCAATTTAAATACTACTTTTAACCACTGCCTTTATCCATATTTAAATATAAGAGAAGCAAAATCAATTATTCAGGGAGGAGGAAAAAAAATGAACTCAAATTTTAAGAGCTTTCTGGTAGTCAGTCTCTCCTGCCTTTAAGCTTCCCTCTCATCCATTTCCATTCTTATTCTCCTTTGTCTCTTCTTCTGAAGACAATAATTCCTAGTCAGTATTCCTGTGTTTGGTGCTTGTCCAAATCCTTGTTACGTGATAACAACCACAAGTTCCTGCTTCACAAACTAGCCTTTCACAGCCTTCTGCTTCTGTATGCATCCCATCTGAACCACAACAAAAGTCATATGTGTTTTCCATATAATTTTCTACCTTTTTTTTGAGAGAGAGAGGAAGTAGGTTAATGAGTTCTGATGTATTCAGTTATGCCAGATACTTACTCAGCTGGAACATTCACTGCAGATGATCAAATCTCTCATTCAGTTGTGGTCTGGAGTTATTTTACATTGGGCATCAAAACAGTTAAAGTCCTTAACTTAAAAAAAAATCCAAGAAAATTACAGATCTGTTTAAATTGATTAACATAAAAAAAGATGCCATAGCTCACTAAACCTGATCAGACACAGCAACTTAATATTTACAAAAATAATGAAAGACAGTACTGCAAGTGTAAACATTTTACTAAAGCAGACATAAAAACAGCTTTAAAAGAATAACTGTCTTTAGTATAAGCTGAAGTCAATAGATTATAAAATGTGAAAACAACTTTCAACTCTAGTTAAGATGCAAGAAAGTTCTTGAATATCATATATAGTCACCCAGAAAAATACAAACAACAGATCTAGATAACTCTCATAGGCGTAATTTTCTCAGGAGAAAATGAGGAAAAAACAACAAGAAAAACCCCCACCACCAAATAAAACCCCAAAACTTGAATTCATTCCACCCATCTAAAGTACTACATCTGTTCCAAAGAGGTTAACCATGTTTGCTCTAGTTTATTTGGACATTAAATGCAAGATAAAAGATCTCTAGGCGAAATGTAAAAGATTGTATCTTATTTTTGGGAAAGAAACAGATTCCAGAGGTGTGTTCCCGCCCAGCCAATCCCGAGGCTGTTGCGCAGCTCTGCCACCTCTCTAAGCCCAATCACAACCATGAAGGGAAACTCGTTTTGCAGTTTGTCTCGGCGGCGCTGATGATGAATGGCTGCTCCAGGGGAAGAGATCAAGCTGTGCGGTAAATCTTCCTATTTGTTCCATCTGCTTTTCTATTTTAAACAGCTGCAGTGATCAGCCTGGCACCCTACATTAAGTACATGTGAATTTCATAAGAGAAAACCTTTCTGTAAGTGAAAACATGACCTAGGGAAGACAAACCTTTCTCAAAATGAACACTGCAACTTCTGCAAACAGCTGCAGAAATTTATTATTATTTTGTATCCGCCTTCCAGAAAAGATACGGCATAACCATACAAGCTCAATCTTACAGCTTTTACAAGGTCTACTTTGCAGCCATTGCTGGTTTCAAGATGATGGTGTTCTCCACATTTCACTCTCCTGCCTAGCTGCACTTTGCAATACAACTTTGTCAGCCTGGCAGCAGTAATATGCAAACAGAGTATGTTTATTAGAACACGCAACTCAAATATACAAAAGCCTAACCTGTACGCCTTATTATCCTGTAACTGTGCTGAGGTTGTACTAATGTATGCCAATCCAGCCTGGCACCATTTTAAAGGAATGCTTTCAATAAAGCCCATTACTGATTTCAAGCTAAAAAGACCAGTAAGCACACTGAGACAAGCCATGGTTTGGGGTGGTTTTTTTCCTTTGGTTATTAACACCATTCTTGACTGGTCAGATTCCAGTGTGGCCAGATGCTGCTTTCACTGTGTTCTTTGTCTCCTGACATCCTGTGCAGCACTGCTGGGTTCTGCTAAACAGCTTCCTCACTTCCCAAAGCTAGCCATATTTCAAACACCAGCAAAACAAAGTTTAATGTCTTGATAAGAATTACCTACCCTACCTTCAAATTGAAATATTTTAGGATTATAAGGAAGGAGAATGCTAGCACATGTAGATGCAAATACCATAACATGGTTCTTTTCCTATTACTGTTTCTCTCCCCCACCTTAAATTCAGTTTCTTTGAAAGTTTGAACATGTTTAGCCACTTCTGAATTCAAGTAAATGAAAAGGGAAGTGAAATGACAATAAAATGAAATTTCAAATAGCAGCACTGTAGGCTGCCTTGTCAAAGTCTCACAAGAAATTACAACATCTTTTAGATAATTTCCACCATACTCTGTCTATGGATGATTTTCTTCACATTAATATGTCATGCTATAGCAGTTTTCTAAAGTGCAAGGGTATATAAAAGCAGAAAGTATTTCAACTTCAACTACATATACTTAGATAAATTCATCCTATCAGCTTTTCACATAACTCAAAACTATTGTGAAGTTCCATGAGCATTATTTGTATTTTACAGACAAGCAAACTGAAATAGGGCTATAACTCATCCAAGATCACACAGCAAATCAGAGAGTGGCAAGGCCAGGAACAGAACTCATCTCCCAGGCCATTCCTAGAACTGCTAAGCCCATTCCAATATTGCTAAAGCAGGAGAAGGTACATTTTAGGGAGAAATGCCAGAGGAAGATTTCTTAGTCAGGAGTCAGAAAGAACACTCATCTGCCAAGTTCCTGAGAGATCAAAGTCTCGATTATATTTCTGTCCCCTCCTTGTAATAAGACAACTTGCTGAAAGTACTTTTCAACAGCAGGACACATGAATGTGAATGTGACACCAAGTTGGCAAGGGCTTCAGAAGATAAGATTTTATCTTAAAGGCTAACTACAGTATTTTTTGATTAGCAGAATTTAAAGCCGACAAGTCTATAGATTCAATGTAAAACTTTGCAAATAAAATGACGAACAAGAAAATAACCACAATTCCAGCATTAATTTCTTAGGAAGAAAACAAAATTATTTAAGAACTGTCTATACAGTTTCTATTATTTCATAAGTTTCATTTTAAAGAAGATTTTAATATTTAAATAAGTTTTAAGGTTATTAGAGACACTTAGCACCTTTAAGGAGAATTTCAGGACAGGAATTGTAATTTTCAGTATTCAGACAGACCTAAAGTAGACATTTTAAATAATTCTAATGGTAACACAACACACAGTTATGTTATGCTACCAAGGCGTTTTCTTTTGGTTCACCAGTAAGGGCTGGAAAAATTGTGCAAAAAGCTTCTCCACAACCAGCATGAAAGAAACATGTCAAAGCACCAAAACAAAACCCCAAACAAAGCAAAAAGATTCTACTTCACATACCTGCTTTCAGCAGCATCTTAGACTTATGCAGATAATCCTAAATTGTCATACTCTGTCAAGGAGCTGCAACACTAAATTGTGACCTCCCCCAGGCTGACTATTTTTCTTTCACTTGGGATTTCAAATCGTTGAACTTCATTTGCTTTATTTCCTCACCTCCCCACCCCCATGTCCTGCCCCGGCAATACCTTCTTCTGTTATGCCACCGTGCGTCAGTGGATGCGTTCCCGCAGCCCCGCATGCTGCATGATGCAAGAAAGTGCAATCTGGAAGGGCTGTTATTGATACAGTCCCAGCAAGGCAGGTGCCTCATGGGCACAAAGTGGGGCAGATCCTGTCTGTACAGTCAATACAGAAATCAATACCTTTATGTAGTAAGCACTGGTGGAAATGAAGACATCTTTAAAAACAAATTCTTGATTTCATGACGCACCATGAAAGTTGGCATCATGGGACTCTGTAGGAAAATACTAAGATGATGGCAAAGTGGAAAGCAAGAGCAATGAGATGACAATGACAGAACAGGGAAGGGAAAAGCTGAAAGGAGTTCATACCAACTAAGGTATAATCATCAGACATTAATATAATCTATGCCCAGACAGCTGAGACAGAAAATGGAATGTGAAATTCAGAGACCAGAGATGGTCTATCTCAAAGACAATTAATAGGGAAAACATTGAAGAGTTTGATAGTGCAAGAGTAAAAAAAGGTACAACAACAATACCCTGCCCATTTAATTAACATGAACATAGAGAATTTCCACAAAAACACCAGAGTCAAAAATCTTTATTAGCCTGGGACTAAAGACATGTATTGAAGGGATTTTACCATTCATGTTGCTTTCATTTTTAAATTCTGCCACTCTAATACTTGCAAGTACTGCTCTTTCCTTACAATCCCTGGCTGTAGAGTTTAGTGAAGTGACTGGCTGCTAACTGCCAAGTATTCTTGTGCCTTAGCAGGATATCGGCACTTCATTCCAATAACATGATTTTATTTGGCAGTTGGCACAAAACAGGCATTAGGGGTTATGATTCAGTACTTGGTTGTCTCAACAATCTAATGCTCAATGAACTTTTATCTCCCTGCCATTTGGTAATCAGACTGTTAAAAGGTTAAAAGAGGCAAAAAGGTTTCTAAAACTTTTTCTGCAGAAATATTCATATTTCACAGGGCGCTTTTCAAGGACAAGAACACTAAACAATCAGCCAGAGGTGCATGTATTCCAAAGCAGTATTTATTATTGTGTTACTATTAGCTGTGCTTTCTCCTAATACCTCTCTCTACTGCCCCGTATAAACACTCACACAAAGCTCTTACTGAAAAATACTGTTTCACTTTGAAAATATTCTCAAAGCTTTATTTTCTCGGTACCTTCATGGATCACAGAATTTTCCTTCCTCAGATCATACCAGCAGAGATAACACTGAACAAGCGCCACAAAAGTCTTCCTAACTTCACAAGCTGGTGTGTTGCTCTCCCTCACCAACCTGTACTTCTCTCTTTCCCACTCCAGAAACAGTAACTGGACTTCATCTCCTTTCAGCTCTGTCTCCAGAGAAGCAAGCAAGCAGCATGCATTACAGCCCCTGCTCAGCTCTATGCTGCTCCCAGCACTGCTGCACAAGGCTCTGCCTGGCGCCAAACTCACCTGAAGCAGTGAGCCCAAAAGCCTCTGTCCTCCAAGAGGCTGATATCTTGAGCCAGAGGTGCAACCTGCTGGACTGTCATCTGCTGAAAAACACATCTCAAATTCTTCTACTCCAACAAGGAAGAAAAGAAATCACTAGAAGAAATGGTATTATTTGAGCTTGGACTGTGTCCTCATTCCATGAAGCCTAATGCCAGAGTTCAGCACTTGTTTTCCCTTTCAGCTTATAGAGAGTAGTTCTTCTAAAAGGTAAAAAGTAAAACTCACAAAGCAGCAGTTGGACAATGTAAACTGTAGGAGCTGAATACTATTCCTGAACTCTGGTCCAGGTACAGCTCTAACTACACTCACAAAAGCCTCTATAAATCACCCCTTTCCAAACCAGCTGGGTCTAGTAATGCATAAGGGGTCCACAAGAAGTAAATCACTGTGGGATAGATTAAATTAATAAATGTCCACCATTTAGGTTGGGGACATTCCCAGATTTCCAGCAGGGAGAAATCAAGCAGACCATTACACAAGCACAGCCTCACCAGCTTCCATTTTGCACAAACTGCTACTTTCCCTGGTTCCACACCTGAAGTGTAATGATCTACAACAAAAGGGCTGACTCCATCTTTTCAAGGACCTTGAAAACTTAATGTTAAAATGAAAACCACAGGGTTTTTTGTTTTCCTTTGGTTTTGTTGCTTGTTTCTCTATTTAACATTTTGAAGTTTAAAACTTCACAGAAGAGGGAAGGAATTGCCAAAAAGGAAGTCTGCTAACCTGACAATGGGCCTGCCTTTGGTTTTATGCTAGCAATTCCAGAAACAACAACGAACCAAACAAAAACCCAAAAAAAAACCCCACACCAAAAAAACCACGGGGCTATTTTGAAGTTCCATATTTATAACTCTAGGCTTCTGATGTTCATAGAAGTTTTTACAACTAGGAGGTGACTAAACAGTCACCACAGGTGTCGTATAACTAATTCATGTCATTTGGGGAAGGTAGGGGGAAAACTCTTAGTTCAGGCTTGTGGGAAACCAGGGAAGAATTGGCCATCATCAGCCACCTTCTTTAATCTACTGCCAATAGTTTAAACCAATAATTGTCTACAGCACCACCTGATGTTTCCATTTGCTACATTTCCTTCCTTTCCAAAATCCTTGAAGATGCTGGAATATATGGTTTAGCATGCAGGCATGCTTTAACACAGAAGGAAAAGTAAACATTAATAAGAGCTGTTATCATAATATGTTCACACAACTGCAAACAATCACTTTACCACCATCTTGTGAGTTAAATCTTGTCACTTCAGCCACTGCCACTGACAGCATGCTCCCCATTTGATGTATTTTACACAGCAGGTCAGACAAGTCAGGTTTTGTAGATGAGCTACTTCAAAGTCAGTGGTAACTTACTTAACTTGGGAAGTTACCCTAAAATCAGAAGGCCAGAGTGTGAAAGGAAGTGTTACTGTATACCCTGTGAGTTCAGTCACAGATAAACACTCAGGTGCTCTTCAGGCTGCAGATTTTCATGGTACTGTTCATGAAACCTCTGGCATTTCACAATGCCCATGGCCATTCACTATGAGCAAGATTCAGCTGCACACATCTCCATGTTTGAAAAAAGGTCTGTTAAAGAGAGTTGAAGCACAGTGTCACTAAAGAGACATGCATTTCATCTCCTATTTTTCGATATAATTAGGAGATGGGGAAATAAAAAGGCCTCTGCACATTTAATATATGCTATTATGTCATCTAGTTGTATGTTTGCTTGAGGCTTACTTCATTTGGCCTGAATATAAACTTGGAAGAACTTCAGGTTCTTTTAATGCTAATGATCTAGTTCCTGCATAGTACAGTCAAATGAAAAAGCTTGACATGGGAAAACTTAAACAGCAACAAGAATACACAGTTCTCTTCAAGAAAAATTTCAGCTTCACCCTTTATTAAACTCAACCCAGTGTACAATACTTGTTGACACTGTTTTGCTCTTCCTCCAGACTGTCCTGATGGTTTTGTAACCCTATTTCAGCCTCTTAGCTGCAGTAGTGCAGGTTACTTACATCTCACAGCACTTGGATTTTGAAAGCAAATTGTAAATCCACTAGAGACCAAATATTTCCTTTCTAGGTGCCAAACTGTTCAATGAAGCCTTATACAAACACCCATTGATACTTTAAAGAACTGTTCTTCTTTTCCCTTAATGGAAACTTCTGGATGAAAATTTTTTTCTCCAAAACTAAATAAAAAATTAATAAAAAATACCAAGTTTTGGTTCAAATCTCCACCAAGAGCTTCTAGAACCAGTCAGTTATAAAGGAAGAATGAACCTACAGTGCCCTCAAGTGTGAGGGGATATGAATTAGAAGAAGTCTGAAGATCTAGAAAGGGAGAGAAAAGTTCTCAAGCCTTCAGGAAGGACCCTCACTGAAGAAAACGATGCTTACCAGCACATGGGGATAATTGCCCTTATGCATTAGGACAGACTGTGTATTATAAGTGTGTGCAAGAAACAAATGACAAAATATCTCCACTTTCAACTGCCTTTTCCAGATGCTTGTGAGCTGGAAGTTTCATGTGCATTCTCACCACAGGAACATCACAAAGGCAGTTTAGTTATCTAGTGTAGAAGCCTCTAAATAGTATTTCAAGGAAGTACCACCTTAGTGGAAGGTCAAATTTACAGATACAACAAACATTGTGCAGACAAGTCCAACGTTGTTGAAGACATTCCTCCAAGTGTCTGAATCTCTTAGCAAAGATCACACTTCACTGTATTGCCCAGGAACACAAAAGTTACCTTTTCTACAGTTATACAGAAATTGAGGAGGGTAATGCACCTTAACTAGCATTCACAAAACCTGTAGGTCAAGTTGGAAGTCACCTCAGTTAACCAACAGGAAGCACCAAAGACAAGAGTGCTTTATCAGTCTCATCTCTCACTGTGCTAGAGCTTTCTGCCCACCACAAAAAGGCAACTGCATCTATTCATGACCACAGCCTCAAGCCAAGAGAGTCGTGTTCTCACCTCAGCAGTGAGATCACTTAAACAAGATAGAGAACAAGTCCCAGTCATTAATGGGCCCAAGGTGATTTCACCTCCTCTCTACATAAAGTTATACTATTTAATTATGGCAACACAGCCAGCACTTCCAACTGCATTAGTCCTGCTTTACATGCAATTCTCAAGTTGTTCACAGGCCCAGAAATGAGTGCAAAACCTAGTTCAAGTCTCTCATCTTGGGAGCCCAGACATGTAAAGGGCATGACTTTGAACCACCTCAGGGAGAAAAGGTGCTGAACCCGGAGTCCTCACTCTTTGGGAATGCTCTAACCACTAAGCTATTACTCAGGAGTGGGAGGGGTAGCTCTGGTTTGTTTTGTGCAAAGCCCATCTGATAGGTCTCCAGTAAACATGCTCCAAGAACACCATGTTCTGCAAGGCCTGAGAGGAGACAGAAGGAAACTTTTAACCTCTGGATGCAGAGTGAGCTTACTTGAGCACAGGTGTGGAACTACTGCCCACTTCCTGACCTGAAACACCCTTAAGCACGGCTGAACATCTGATGAGGTTCTGCCCATACTCTCACTGACTTCAGTTACAGGGTTAGAAGGATCTTGAGTTTTGAAGCTCTGAGCTAGGTCATAAACACAAGCTTCCTGAACCCAGCTCCTGGCTTTAGACTGCATAATTATCTTTGGGTGACTTAGTGAAAACCAGAATCTTCGCCTTGACAAATAACTATAACACAGGACAGAGGAACCCCCATGTTGGTGGCTGTAAGTGCAGAAATTTGAAGGCATCTTATTCCATTTAAAACAAACAAACAAGCCCCCAAAACCCAACCAAGCAAAAAAAACCCCTCACCAGCTGTACTATAAAAACATTACATCTGAAAAGCAAAGCACTCTGATGCTATCAGAAGTTGAGTCTACCCAGATTATTTCAATTTTTAAGTTTTCATTCTGCTGTAGGGAGAACATTTTCCTGTTAGTGTTACCTCTTCCTATAGTGTCATCTGGTGCAGAACCTGACCTCTTTTATTGTTATTGTGAATGATAATCAATGATAAAGCAGAGATAAACTTGCAAAGAAAATACTGCATAGCAAGATCTGTCACAATCAGGACCTAAATGTATCCCAAGTGGCTGAACTACCACTGCCCTGTAGGAGGCTGCAAGAAACAGTAAGAAACAGAAGTAACAAAGTGTAATGAACAGTGGAGCATTTCACCTGGAAATACTTCCAAGATACAAGCTAACTCTTTCAGTTGCATACATATAATAAGGGAGTTAAAACAATCTGAAGAGTGTTTGCATCTAAGAGGCCACAAGCTCCAGCCCCCTTCTTCCACTAAAAATACCACTTGTGTTCTGATCCATTAGGCACTGGTAGTGAACCTCTGGGGACACAAGCAGTCTGTTGAGTCATTGCTACACCAGGGCCGAATTAAGTAGAGCACCTTTCCCACTGGATGAGGCCCTGCCATACAGCAGGATAGAACCTAAAATGCAGTCAGGAAGTTTCACCATGCAAGGTTCCTTTGAGCACACACCAGTGACTCCTGGGCACCACAGTCACACAACAAATAACAGAATTTCTTCTCGCAAGTGAGGACTGCCAAAGCATTCTATTTTCCACTATCTCTCTTTACAACAGTGGAAAATTAACAGTATTTAAATAGATTTTAGCCTTGACAATGCAGTAGTTTTAATCTGCTTTTAATAAAGAAAAAAAAAGGCAAACAGCAACACTACCACACAACACATTATTTTACTCAAGATAATACAGTTCAGCAGAAAAAATTATTTTATTCCAGAGATAGTTTAACATGTGTATTGGTTAATTTTGTTTAACAGGAACTAAAAGTCCTAGAACATTAAATGTCAGCAGCCCTCTCCTCCCAACTAGAATCTACTCTTGTGTTGAATTGTTCTTAAAAAACTGTTAGGTCCCATGTGCTAGTTTAAAATTCTTCACTGGTAAGCTCACAATTAAAGTTAAGAGTTATTCACCAAAGTTTTCTAGCAATTTAATTTCCCTTAAAGTCCTTCATATAGACCCCTTGCTAGATCCTTCAGAAAAAGAAAATAGACTGATTATGGCTATTATTTTCAGTTAGTACTTATACTAGTATTTTCTGGTTAGATCAGGGAAAGTCTGTGCCATGGGCAGCAACAGAAGACCATCATACATACTCAGGACTGATTTCCTTCACAAACCTCAGCTTTTTGACTCCAACTCTTTCCATTACTAAAACATCACTGCAGATGGGTAGGGGATTTTTTTTCTGTTGTTGTTTTGGCTTTGGGGTTTTTTTTAATATGTGGGAATGTATGCCTCCTGTGTTCAGAAGAGGTGACTTCTTGTAGTTAGTGCCTTCTTTCAGTTGTTTTTCTTTTTGAAGATATATTTATGCCAAGGCTTCATTAACAATACAAAGGTAATATCAGGGAAGTTTCAGGTGGATATACATGCCTTACAAAACTGAAGTAGTGACAGTCATGAATTAAAATAGAAATAGGCATGAAACTTGAATATAGTGGTGAGTATTCATAATTAATATATAATGTCACTTATAGATAGTATTTCCAGGTGAAATGCTCCACTGTTCATTACACTTTGTTACTTCTGTTTCTTACTGTTTCTTGCAGCCTCCTACAGGGCAGTGGTAGTTCAGCCACTTGGGATACATTTAGGTCCTGATTGTGACAGATCTTGCTAAGCAGTATTTTCTTTGCAAGTTTATCTCTGCTTTATCATTGATTATCATTCACAATAACAATAAAAAACAATATATAAGGTTCACTTACTATCACAAACTTCTTACTCATGAATGCTCTTCTTCTCCCTTTCCTATAACTGTTAATCACTACTGCTTAAAGTCAGTTACATTATTTCTAAAGAAAACTAGCAAGATATCATCACCAGCAAAAAAAAAAATACCTAAAAATATGCCCCATCTCAAGAACTTTTTTTCATGCTGCTAACCTGCAAACAGAAATAACACCAGACAAAAGGAACAAAGTTTCATTTTCAAGAATTTTAGAGTAATAAATCTCAATTCATATTGATGTCACTTCAAACAAATCAAAAACTGGCAACAAAACATGAAACATGAAGTCTCCCCCAAGTGTTCCTTCAAATTCATTACAGCTCCCTGGAGCTGGTGCACCAGCTTAAGTTCATTCCACGTGGAACTCCGTGAAGCACGTACAAGTGAGGCATGTCTATGTACTGCTGTGGTAACTGGTACATCTGGTAGCCCACTGAGCCAGTTTAGAACTGAAAACACTGCAGCTGCATTCATATGACATTACATTTAACCTCTCGGGCTCTGCTGAAAAGTACACAACCACCACCAAAAAAAAAATAGACACTCTGCTTCCAGGCTCCACATGCAAAACTTGCTTCCACCATCTCTGCACTCACAGTGTGACTTGTCAGATTAAGAGACAAGTGTGAGTGTCAACTTGGCACAGTGGTCACACTTATGGCCAGGAAACTCCAGGAAAACTGAAACCTGTATGAGGAGACACATGATTGTTCATAACAAACAGAAGTACTAAGAGAGTTTTGAAACAGAATCCTGCAGCAATGTTTCAGGATGCTTCTGGAGAGACCAACCAGCACAGGGGCCTCAACCCTGCGAGCACACGTATGCTCCGCTCTGCCACACAGGAGCAGCCATTCTGGCAATTTAGGGCTGCTCCCAGGAATAACAGGCACTCGTGACTTTTTTCAGGATAATGTCTGTAGTACACAACACTTTTAATGAAGTACCTGCTAGGTAATTTTTAATCTATCATTTTTAGATCATGTGATGGTATTAATGTTAGTACCCCCCAGTAAAGCAGTTCCCTCCAAATGTGACAGTAAGTGCCCAAAATACTACTGCTAAGACAATAAATACTTCAGTTCAAAATTAAAATTTTTAGCAAAAAATCATGGAAAAAAACCTCCAAATCCTACCACAACTATCTAATTAAACAGATGTGTTTAATATCATAATAAGTTTCATCTGAATAAAAAAAAGTGCTTTTCTCTTGTGGTACAGAAAAAAAATTGTGTCCTAATTCTGTAGCACAACACACTCTTTCCCCCTTCAAAAAAAGATCCCAGAAGCTGAACTTTAAAAAAGCCATACAAACATGTATTTCATCCTAGTTTTCTGAAGTCAAAATATTTAGAAGTGTTCTAAAAATCAAGAGAAGATAAATACTTAACTTACAATTGGAAAAATTATTTTAGCATATTTCAGTCTTCACCAAAATTTCTTTTCAACTTACCTCATTAATCTAACTGGATTACCACTATTCAGGTTATATCCTTCACCCACCTCAAAGAGCCTTCAAAGCTTCACTAATTTGGCTTTAATATAAAGCACTTTTGGACTGAGTAAATAAATTTCACAGCATTTGGACAAAATGTGGGGTTTTCCTAACTTGATGAAGTTTTAAGACCTCAGGTACTTATTTCTCAATGTGACATCTTGTCAATAAAAATTACCTTTAGGGCCAAGTTAAGTTTTGAGATGAGGCAAAACAAGTTTCAAACTCCAGTTCAGTACAGATCCTACTCATACAACCAAGGCAAATGCTCTAAGATTTTTACAACTTTAAATGAAAACACAAAACTCTTAATGCTTGAGAAGATCTACTCTGTCCATTCAGCTGCCCACAAGTCACTTACCTGAGAGAGGCAAACCAGAGACTGGAATGTGAGACCTTCATGCTCACAGTTTTTGGCTATTCTAAGTGTATTTTTCGTCCTATTCCTCATTGGACTTTCAGTCATTACTGAGGAAGCCATTCCCTGCAAGCACTTTGTCAAAAGCAGCATATTTTCACAAAAATGGGGTTTTTTTGGGACACCAATCAACTTTGTAACAACCAAATAAACACTGATATTCCAGCAAATTCTAAACTTCACTCTCAACAAAATACACCAAAGAACTAGTTCCAGTATGGTAATGGGTTGATGCTGGCTGCATGCCAGGTCTCCACTAAAGCTGCTCTATCCCTCCCTTCTTCAGCTAGACAGGGAGACAAGATATAACAAAAAAAGCTCCTCGGTCAAGGTAAGGACAGGGAGAGATCATTCACTCACCGGTTACCATCACAGGCAAAACATACTCGATTTGGGGAAATTAATTTAAATTGTTAATAAATCAGAGCAAGATAATGAGAAATAAACCCAAATTTTGAAGCATCTTATTCCCCCCCAAACCCACCTTCTCCCTGGACTTAACTTCCCTCACAATTTTTTCTACTTCCTCCTCCCCAGCAATGCAGTGGAGCAGGGAATGGGGTTGTGGTCAGATACATTGTCTCTGCTGTTCCTTCCTCCCCTGCTCCAGGGGTCTGTCCCCACAGGATGCAGTTCTCCCTGAACTTCTGCAAAGTGCATCCTTCCTCAGAGCTGCAGTTCTTCATGAACTGCTCCAGCTTGGGTCCCTGCCAGTGGGGTGGGGCCGTTTAGGAACAGACTGCTCCAGCATGTGTCCCCCTCAGGGTCATAAATCCTGCCAGCAAACCCTCTACAGCTCCATTCTCCATAGGGCCACAGGTCCTGCCAGGAGCCTGCTACAGCACAGGCTCCCAGACTTCCTCAAGCATCCAACTGTTCTGGTGTGAGATCCTCCACAGGCTGTAGGTGGAGATCTGCTCCACCACAGACTTCCATTGGGACATCCTGCCTCACCAAGGTCTGGACCATGGGCTGCAATGGAATCTCAGCTCCAGTGCCTAAAACACCACTTCCCCTCCTTCTTCACTGCCCCTGTCTGCAGAGCTGCTTCTCTCACATTTCCCTCCCTTCTCTCACTGCAGCTGCTATTGCCCAGGGCTTTTTCCCTTTCTTACTGAACATTATCCCAGAGGTACCACCACTGTCACTGACGGGCCCCGGCCTTGGCCATGACAGGCCCATCTTGGAGCCAGCTGGACAAAGGGGAAATTTTCAGCAGCTTCTCACAGAAGGCACCCCTGTAGCAGCTCCAAAACCAAAATCTTGCCATGCAAACCCAATACATATACAGAGCCAGGAGGGTAAAAAAATAAAATGCATTCTTTATTAAATAATCTGCCCCACACATTTCCCGGACTTCACTTGCACTACAAGAGAGAAATAAAAAAAGATCGCTGTAAGATCCTTCTAGAAATTCAGAATTTGTATCAATAATGAGAGCATTCCGTTTAGGATGCTCTCCTGCAGACGATGCCAGATTTCCAAATCAGACTCTGTGAAGAGTCATGATCCCATCTAATTATGTGAAGGAAAGCAACTGTCACAAGGACGTAACAGCAGTTTCTCTTCTATTTATAGCAACAGGATATTATACAGAACACTGCTTCAATTCCTTACCATTCTATAATGTTCAGAATTGTTTAGAACTCAACTTCTTAGAAGAAGCTTTCCCTTGCTATTTAGAAGTTTCAGGTTTCAAAACTTCTCAAAGAGAGCTCAATATTCAGAGGAGCAAACTATGTAAGAAGTATCACACTATTTTGAAAAGAAAGTCGTTTACAGATTCTGTTATCCACGTGAAGACTGTCTTAGTCTGTTGGAGATGGAGAGCTTGATTTCAATGAGCATCAGAAACTACCACTGCACCAGATAAAGGAATCAAGTCTCAGATGAGGCTATTAAATTATATTATCTCTGGCTTCTATGACATAGAGAAGGAGAAGATATTTCACACGGTACTATCCCTAGGAAAATCACTTCAATCTATTTCAAAATTAATTATGCTTGGCTTAAAAAATTAGAGTTAGTTCTTTGTTAGATTGGCTCTTATATTATAGGTACATAATAAAAACTTAGTGCACATGCTCTTTCCAATTTGATTTCCACTTACATTTCCAAGGAGTTTTAGACAACAAAGGAGCTCAATGCTTTTTACAAGTCCTGCCTAGTTGGATTGTCCTCTCTTATTTTTAAACAAACATGCAGGTAGTACTGTAGCAGGATACTCTACCCCAGAATGTGGTCAAGCAACTTGGACAATGTCCTATTTGCAAAGCTACCAGTGGTGGGCTGAGCTCAGGCCAGGTGCTGGTTTTGGGTTGAACTATGCCCAACCGGTCTGGCTAACCAACCCCAAATCAGTATCTTGACAGTGAGGCAAAGATTGGGCAGACAAGCTAACCTGGCAGACATGGGACCTACAGTCAGTAACTTCATACTATGGAAGTCCAGTCCACTTTCGTAAGGCCAGGCTTCTCTAGCATATTCCTTCTTGACACTCCGCAGGGTTAAGAGAGAGATCTGCCCACCAGCACTGGTACGGAGACTTACCTCCATGTCTACTTAATTATTCCCTCTTGAGAGCTTTAATATAATTGCTTTGCAATAGTGCACTGTGCTATCCTATACATACACTGAGAGCAGTTTTAGCTTTTATACTGCAGGAAAGGATTATGGGGCTAAGATTGGATCCAGCCACACCTGGACCACTCTCTGAGAAGGAGTTTAGAAAGCAAGGGGGTCCTTTCAGCACCTCATGGCTCAGCAGCAGGACTTGTCAGTCCACCCTCGACAAGTACACAGAGCAAATAATTAGAAGATTAGTATTCATTTCTCTGCTGAAGTTTTGAAAACAAATGATTATAGACTTGTATGTTTTTTTCTGTTACAGAATCAAGAAGGTGTCTCCTTACAGCTGGCTGAACCAGCGACATACAAAAAGAAAAATTTCACACCAGACCACCACACAGGAGAGGTTATACTAGCAAAGGATAACCTGGGATAAGTTTGCGCTAAACCCACAGACTTTCACCAAAACTTCAAGCCCTCCCACACCAGCATCCCTGACATAAACTCTGATATTATACCTTCAAAGATATTTTATTCCTCAAAAGACATTTTTATTCATTAAGTCATTGTTAAACAGAGAATTTATGAGTCTGCATGAGTGTGCATCTAGAGAAATTCTCAGTTTCCCAACATAATCAAGAGCTTTAGAAGACAGTATTACAATCTGATTTTATTCTCTGTAAAATGCTTTCGTTTTTTTTACTTCGGGACATCTTCCCAAGTATTTTTTAGTAACTATTTTTTTGAGGGAACAGACAACAAGTAATTTAGCTTCCATGTGAGATTTCCAGCAGAACTTTGCAATTGCCTTAGCATGTTTTTATGCACATGCATGAAGATTTATTGCTACTGGAAATTACTTCTGAGCCACGTGGCCACACTATCCCAGAGACCTGATCTCCACGAACTGTATCTCCCCCCCAAGACATGCAGATGTGTGACACACTGCGCCACAGACCTTGGGCTCTGAGAGGAGGAACACAGGTGGAAGCCACATATATGAGAAGCACACCACAGCTTACCAGTACAAAATCAATTTTTGCATCACGAAGCAGCCACACTTTCCACTGCCCTTAGGAGTAACAATCTGCTCACTGAATTCTGAGTGCATAAAACCAGCATTTTCCCAAGTCTTCTATCACTATACACAAACATACAGAAACCCCTAAAAAGTAGAAAGAACACAAAATAGTCTGTGCTTCAATCTCAGGTATTCACTTACTGCATAAGCTACAAGGAGTTAACTTCTACCTTTAAAATCTAAAATTAGGATTTTTTACATTGTGCATCACAAATAGTATCTTCTGCATTAAAAAACAGCTTTCTTTTCTAGTGAAACCTTGCTCAAAACCTTGAATCCTTTAACAGAAAGGCCTGACACCAAATAATGTGGGAAAAAGAAGCAACATTTGACATTCCCAATTTACACATGCTCTTCTGACAGATTATAGACAATATCAGCCAAGCAGAGCTGCCATGTTCTGAGTAGCTAGAAATGCAGAACACTTCAAGCCAAGATACCAATATGCCTTCTAAAAGCCAGCCAAAAACATTTCCATTTGGCTTATTTTCCTGCCTCATGGAACAGAGCAGTAGCAATAATAATCTCACAATTAAGCTTCTCTTACAGAACACTATTTATATGTCAGTTTCTAGGTAAATATAAGCAACCATTACAAACATAACTCTTAAAAAAATGTAATCTAGAGTAAGTTATAAAGCTCTCAAAACCTTTTCTGTAACACAAGTAGGAAGCACAGAATGGACACAAAGGAAGTTACAGCAAATATCAAAAGCAATCTTATCCTGGTAAGGACTTATAACATGATGAGCTCCAGAAAACATTTTGTGCACAGCAGTTGCCAAATATTTAGTACCATTAAAGGCACAAAACCTTACACTTAGCACTGACTCAAAATTCACAGAAAGTTTTTCTTAGACATTTTTCTTTCTTCAATCCTTCATCTACATGGATATCGGTGTAAAACTCGTTTAGAACTAAAATTTAAATAAATGGAAAATCCAAACAAACAGTTTAATCTGAGTGGAACGAGCTGTTGGCAAACAGGCTGCATTTAAAGTTAAAAGCTTTGTTGCACCAAAACACCAGCAACAGGCCCAGCAACAAGCTGCAGTGGAAAAAAAAAATCTTCCAGAAGAGAGGTTCTCCTCCTCCCAAAAACAAACACCATCCCCCTCCCCCCCCCCAAAAAAGAAAACAAAAGAAAAAAGGCACACAGGAAAGGCTTTAGAGCTTTAAATAAGTTTGCATTTTCAAGTTTGTTCCTCCTTTGAATAAATGTCATATTATTCCATGTTTACTCTCTAGGATTTAAGGAATCCGTAACAAAAATATTTGTCTCAGAAGAAAACTTCAAAAATAATTCAATGGCAAGCAAGAATATCCCAGGGAGGGAAATTTGGCAAAGAGGTGGTTACACCTTCACTCTCAAAGCTGAGGCCCACAGAGCCAGTCAGCTATTTAGGCAAAGGACCTGCCAGCAAAGACCTGCAACCAAGAAAACTTTATCACTGACTCCAGAAGGCAGAGAATAGCGAGAAAAGGTTACAATTTCTAACTAATTTACAGGAAAAGAAAAAACCATGTGTTTTCAGAAGCAGTTTTCAGTGCTTTTCTACAGTACAGTGCCTGAATTGCAAGTAAGTTCTTGCAGTTGCACAGAAGGGACACATTATCAGATTACATAAGTAGCATCACCTCTATTTTTAAAATACCAGCCCAGTGTATTTTTGGGTTATATTCTTGCACTAGAACACAACACTGGGTGAAACTTTCAAGCTTGGTTTCTACATAAAGCTGAAGTAAGGAAAACGGTAAATTGTTTACTAGGTTTAAATAGAACTAAACCAGTTCACCTTCCCAAACCAACTTTTGGCAGTAATTTAACCTAAGCTTTCCAAAAGAGAAAAAAAAAAAAAAAAAAGACAAAGTCACTGAAAACATCAGGAAGGCAATAAACAAACAAACAAAAAAAAATGCTACCACTTAACTTTTTGGATTTAATTCATTTATGTAGCTTCAAGTGAAGATTTACATCTTTTCACTTTATTTCTGAAGAGAAACCTAAGCTTTTCCCACCATCCAATCCCTGTTAAACTGTAAACAATTTACTGGAATAGAAAACCATACTGACAGCAAACCATATTTTTGGAAATTTAAACACTTGGTATCCACAGGAAAACATAATCAAGCTTTCAAAACTATTTTTTCTGGCCCACAATGGTATATTCTGTATTTTTCCACTATGTTTATTTTAAAGGAGAAACCCTGACCTGAAGAAAAAGTCAAGAGTAAGATGACAAAACAGCAAGTATTTCTTCAGTGCTCACTTAGCACTTTTACAGTAAGACAATGTAATTTCCTTTAAAGTAATATACTTTGGTCAGGCTAACATTATTTTACCCAACCTAGAAGTCCATACTTTGTTTTTTACTTAATACTGCATGGTAATTTACAAAACATTCCAAAATCTTAGTGCTTTTCCTTTTGCTTGAACATCTCCTCAAGATACATAAAATTTCCCCATTTGTGAGAAAAAAGCATGCAAATGTATGCCAACAGCTTAAAATGAAGACAGTTATTTACATAATGAACAGTACAAACAAATTCTATGTTAAAAAAATGCAAAAACCCTATAAATAAATTGGCTTTTTGGAAACTCAGAGCAGAACTCCTAGGAAGCTCAATGGAAAAGAGAGGAAGGGTCACTGCTACCCATACACTATTAGTGTTAGAGTGAGAAAAACAGTTTCAGACAGAAACCTAAACTGACACTAGAATATGAGTGTAGACTGGAAAGGATCATATTCAGTTATGAGCTGAAATGAACAGCCAACATCCAAAATTACATCTAGAAAGAGATGCAGAATCAAAAGAAAGTTTAAAAACATCTAAAAAAGAGCTCATGTGACTTAGTGAGTGCCAGATCAGGAGAACAGATGCTGCAGATAGATGCTGCTATTTACAAAATGCATTCAAGCTGAAGCATTTCAGGTTTCTACAGATCTCTAGGTATTAGCACCTATTAAAAAATCAAAAAATATTTCTGAAAAGGAAACAAATCTTTTTTGACTAAGGCACCAATGTACACCTTATAATTTCTTACATCATTACTAAACAGCAAGAGATAAGGCAACCTTTGTTTGATTTCTTCAGTTTTAAAGCACTTCAATGCAGTCAAAAAATAAATATCAGCCGAGATGTCATCAAATGCGTGCTTCACGCTTCAGTTCTTTTGAAAATAAAAATTCTAGTTATGATGTCCTGAAAATCAATTCAGCAGTCACATAAACACATAAATTTACAGATAAGTAATTTCGAACAATTATAAGAAGAAGTTGGCTAAGCAAAGCTCATTTCCATACACGAAGAGTGGCATACCATTAGCATGGAAAATTATGGAAAGGCTCCAAACACAGAAACAGCATCAGAAGTGCCCCAGATGCCCTGCTTCACATCATTTTGAGAACTGTTTTCAAGCAACTCCTTATCCTAACCAAAGACATTCCCAAGATCAGGCAATTCTGCAGTGGACAAGCTCACCAATTTTCCCTTCATCTCTCTCTACAGACTGAAGCCTCAAGAAAGGCGGGAAGACTCAGATAAGGCCATCTGAGTTTTAATGAGCCTTTAAATCTTTAAAAAATATGTTCCCACCCCTGCTCAGATGATTCCCTAATATGTCAAGATTATTTCTTCTCCATTAACATCTCCGGCCACCCTTACCCCACATATGAGATACAGACCCATCATCAGAACATGTTTACAATAAATACTGCAGAGGCAGCAGACGCTGTAAATAGAGTAACCATTTTAAAGCATCAAGACATTACTTCAGTATTCTCCTTCACTCTGAGAAAAGCAAGAGTATTAAACACCACCAAAAAGGCTCATAACAGACAGATGTTTTCTAAACTAGTGATCTGGTAAAGCAACATATGGATTTTGAAGGGAGCACCCTACAATGAATAATTAAATCCATTCCATCCAATGGCTGGAAGAGACAGAACATGCTTTTGCTATGAAGTGAACTCACAAAAAAGGGTGTTTTAATTCACTGTATATAAGAGCACTGTGGGAAACAGGAACCAATTTGGGCATCGTTGTTGTGCAGAGGGACTAGTCAGCTTCCAGACGGATCAGATACACTACCACCCGTGAGGATACCATGTTTAAATTCTTTAGCTTGAACAGAGTATAAATTTCAACTGAGGCACCTTTCCATGGCGGCTGAACAACAGTAAGCATCACAGGGGAACATCACCTATCATGCAGCAGGACACAGTCAAATTAACTTGGACAAAAATCCTAAACCTAACAGATCTGCCTAGTTAGAGAACTCAAATTTCACTACAGAAAACCACTAGTGTTGTATAGGAAGGCTAAAAAGGACTTTGTCTAAAGTTATAAAGTGATCTATCAACATTACCCCCAAGAAGATTAAAGATTTGGAAATCTAGACAGTCTTCCACAACACCACTCATCAGGATAAACCATTTGGGAGCAATGAGCATAATTTTCACCCTTATTACTCTTAAAAAGCATGCACCACAGAGCTCAGACATGGAGCACTCACAAAGAGTGACTTCTCTTCTGGGTTCACATTGCTAGCACAAGTATATCAATGAAACAGAAAAAACAGAAAAGTAAGTCCTATTTTATCCTTTATGGATGCACAAAGGAGAATTACTACCTCCTCTCCTGGCAGAGGCTTTATTTGTCCAGCCACAGTGACAGAGGACACGTCTGCTTTGGCTATGACTAGAAGTCTTCCCATCCTTTCTGCATGCTCATTTAATTTAAATCATACAAGTGTTTTGCCAGGATTTGGAAAGAAAGGATATTCCCTTCCATGTCCTCTGCCAAGCAAGCCTAGATCCCAATCAATCCCTCAAGATTTTAAGACAAGAGGATATATTTGGCTGCTGACATGACCCCTCTCTTCCGTGCCATAACAGCCCTTGGCAAACTGTGGAGTTCTGATACATTTATCCACTAAAGCAGTAGGCCTGAGAAAACAAAGAAGTGATTAAAACCACCCCCTCAAGCCCACCTAATGCTTTTATGCATGAGACAGGTTTCAGCCACAGGTTTAAGCACTATTTGTCTGTAAACAGAGTCCTGAAGATCAAAGGGAAAGGACCTGGATGGTTCTTGAAGTCCCTCCAAGCAGTTACCAATACAAAACACAGAAAAAGAGGCTGGAAGGAAAAATCATCCAGTAGCAATGCTCTGCCTTCCCAGGGAGAGATCAAATATGCACCTTGCTCCTGCCTGATGTTTAAGAACAGTTTAGATCTAGTGATGAACATGACCAAATAGTCTATTCCAAAACTGAAATTTTCCCCAAATGCCCAACCCAAGCCTTTCTGGAATTTAGATCCATTGTTCATTCTTTTCTAGCTCACGTTTTCTTTGTTTTTGCAGCAGGCTTTTCATCCCTTTTCATCCCCACTGCTTTGGGAACATATTATCTTAAGCCTCCTTTTAGCCGACCACACCACCACCAAGTACTTCAAACTTTCTTCACAGAAAACTCCAAAGGACTAGAAGATATGATACAAGCTCACATTAAAGTAATTTTAAATTATATGGTTGCTCTGCAGTATTCTTACTCTCCGTCTCAGCTTCTAACCTATTCAACAAAGCACTAAAATTTGTTAATCAAGACTTTGCTGGACAGGACCTTTTAGAGCCTTTACCAAGTACTTGTTACCTGATCTCGCCTTCTGGGAGGGTTTTCCAGCTAATTTTACTCACTAAAGTGTAGTTTATAAATCACAATTCCTTAGCTCGTTAATAAGGCTATCATGAGAACATTGAGGACTCCAGTACATCAACCTGTCAATAGAACAGAATCGAATCTCTCTGCACCATAAGGCCTGTTACTCCATCACAGAAGCAGCAGCAATGCTGGATTTAAAAGAACTGATCCTGGCTAAGTCTGCTTTGGCTGTTGCTCAACTTCTTTTCCTAGGCACTACAAATGTGTTCCAACACTGGCCCAATACTTTTTCTTCGAGCTACAGTTAAAATGCATCAGCTTCCTCTTCATCCCATCCCATTTAGCCCACACTGAAGAGGTATGCACCAATTAATCTGAGTCTGCTGCTTCCCTCCACTATCTTGAAATTGCAATCCACTACATGAGATTGCTTCAGCTAGTTGCTTTTTTAAGCACCTTGGAATTAATTTCATCAGGCCCTACCAGATTGAAAATCTGTTGCTTATCCAAGCAACCTACAGGTTTCCCCCCACCCTCCAGCCTAGGAAGGTACTATTTATGCTTTTATCATGGCTATTGACTACACAGGCCGGATTAACCATTTCAGAAAACATTTCAATCACCTCAGCATTATCTGTTAATCCACTAGTCTGTGGATGTTTTATTTCTTGCTTTCTTCCAATACTCATTTCAGCTATGCATCCTTATGTTTTTGACCATCCTAGATTTATTCATACATATTTGTGCACTTTCTACTTCCTTTTGTTTACTCAATGAGAAGATCAGAGAATGGAGTTCTTTCTTCATTACTAATTTTCCCCTTCAATGCAAGCATTGGCTATCATTATACTACTTCTCAAAGAGGCTGAGGTTGTTTCTTTCTTCCTTAGATTTGCGCCCAGTCAAGCTCTGCATGCCAAATTCTATGCTTTTTGACACTTCTGGATTTTATTCTGCTGTTGTCATCTTTTATCCTATGTAGACTAGCATCTTGTTGCCTCTGCAGAACCTGCCCTCCATCTATGTATTCTCTTTGTTTATGAAGAGAATAAACTTGCATATCCATGGAGAGCAGTATGTTCTGCTGAGTTTTCTCCACTGAGGGTTTACAAGAGATTTAATTATCAAATCTCATCCTTCCAGTGATTCTTCTCCAGCTACAGACACGTTGCATTTCTATTCCACTCATACATATCTGATTGATCCAGCTGAGGCTAGCAGAAGCCTTTCAATGAGCACGTGCTGAGACATTGCTCTGCTGCTCTTTCCCAATGTATCTGTGTTGGTGTGCAGACACCCAGCACACCGGGAGAAACGATGCACCCTTCTGCAAGGTCATCGGCACCAGGCTATAAATGTGTGCAAAATACCCCATGGGCAAGAATTTATCAAGAATCTGTGACACATATTGGGGGTTCTACCTCAAAAACTATTCATCAAATATTTTCAAATAGAAACATTGAGACTGTTTTCACTTGGTTAAAGCATTGCAACTGAAATAGCTTTCAAATATTTTTTAAATTATCTGTTGTAGTCAAAGTGGCTTTAGGAACTTTCTCTAATTAATAAAAGCAAAAATTAGAAAAAAAGGGACTGGTTTGCTGACACTGTCTTCATAATAACCCTAAAAATAACAACTTGTCTATTCTAAATAGGAAAACAGATATATTCTCTCAGTTTAAAAAGTCCAGGTTATTATATATAAATATACATAGCTTACAATGAGAAAACTCGTTATCCTGAACATAAGTCAAATCAACAGGAATTTATATTAAGCAATAATTAATTCTACAGATTCTGATACAATCAATATCATTTATTAATAGCAAAGGAGAAAGCTGCACACTTAGCATTCCACTATATATCAGAGGAATTTTTATCCAGGGGAGAAAAACCCCCAAGCATAACAAAGGTAGGCTTAGAGGGATGCCCCGCTGACACGGGCTGCTGCCACGCCTGCAGCTTACCCCAGCCATATAACGCATTCTACCAACCTGCTCCAGACACAAAGCTGCAAAGTCACCAGGAGCACCGCTTGCTCATGCCTAAATATTTGCTGACTGCCCCAACAGGCAAGAGGGCACTAACTCAAAGAAAGAAATAGCAATCGGACCACATGGAAAATTCTAATCTTTGACTTCCTCACTGATTTATGCTGGAAGCAAATCTGCAAGATAAATAAAGCACATTTTACAGTTCTCCATATTGAGGCAGCTGGGGTGGGAGGGATAAAAAGAAATATATGAGTCCAGGTTCTGAATTCTAGTCTGGGATGGACCATTCCACAAGAGAGAATGAGGGGAGCCTCAGTTCACAGGAGAACTGGGCTCAGAGTTGCTTCTCCTGCCCTGGGCTCTACGTCCTTTAATAACTTTAGACAGCATAATTGTGCATATTGCTGTGGACTTCAGTATTGTTTCAGATCCCAAAACAGGGAGATAAAGCAATACAAGTGCTGATGCTGTTCTGAATGGGATTTCACATTTTAATGTTACTAAGCTATTTATCTTTGGAAGCACTGCTGAAAGCCACAAGTTCCATGGGGTGATGATATTTAATTTAATAGTTCGCTTTATCTTCACAGATGCAGAGATATGAACAATATTATTCGTGGTCATTAATCAACAGAAGACCATTTTATGCCTGACAGTAGTCCTCAGCATCCAAAACAGAATACTCGCACTGGATCATTTCTCCAACAAATGTGGATCCAAAGGTTACAATGAAATTTTTCATTTATGAGTACAGACACAAGAACTAAGATTTGCCACTCTAAATTCATAAAATACAAAATAGTTTTCTCTTAGATCTATGCTCCTGAAAAGGAAAATTTGCAAAAGCAACTTTAATTTTTTTTCTAAAAATAATGTTATATTTGATTTTATTTTGCTTAACTTGCTGGTAAACTTTTACTGCACCTTGTGTGTATACAGTCGGTTTTACAGCTATTAAACCTTTCACACCTATGTTTATTAACCAAGCCAGCAATGACCACGGTATTTGAACTTGCATTTGCTGTATGAAGATGGACATTTTCTGCCAGAACTTTCTGGCCTAGTTAAAAGAAAAGCTAGTAACAAAGTTTCTAAACCACACTAAAAGTTGAACAGGCCACTAACTTCAAATACATAAAAAGCTAAAAGGGAGTAATCTGATCCTGCATTCTGACCTCCTCCCAAAATTTAGGTGAGAGATCACCATCTGTTTGGCCTTTGAATAGACTCTGATATCTTGAACCTGACAAAAACAAGTCTTCCCTTAGCAGTCTGCTGCAGTAACTCGTCATTCTCACTGGTAGGAGACTCACTTCTCCTATGAACCTTTAACAGGGAAGATGACAGATTAGGTTTTTGATTAAATGTTGAAGTTTAGGGTGGTTGTTTGTTTCACTGGCTTCAGTTTTTAAAGAAAAACTGTCAAGCTGTTCACTTAGACCACGTGAAACCATCAGCTTTGAGAAAAATTCCACACACAGCCTAAACTGGGTAAAATAAATTACACTCTATTCATCACACTGCACACTACTGAGAAGTTACACAAAATAAACAGAGACTCTTTCAGCTCCAATAACTCAAACCCAGAACGTGTTTCTCTCTATATGATAACATATAATGGTTTTTATGTTATGCATATTTCTGTATATAATGTATACATTATTGCATATATAATACTTTCATATATTATTATTAGGTTTCCCTGGATTTCCCTATATTCAACCTGTTAAAGTTCAGGGAGAAAGAGCACAGTAGTGAGAATCAGACAGCTGTCTCCAAGCACAGCTCTATGTATTCATTTGTGATTAGAAGAAATACCCGAATTTCCTTTTCCTCTCTGCAGCTAAAAGTAGTATTTTTAGCAGTGCTGACGGACCCGTCGATACAAGAATTCCAAGACCTGCGCAAAAACCTGAGGTGAGCAAGACAACTGCAATGCAAGTAACTATAATTAGACTGTAAGAGTGAAAGAGTACAAAGTAAAATTTATTTTTGTTAACATTAGGTCAGTAAAGGTAATCCTCTATTGGCTAGGCTGCCTATGAGCTGTGAAAAAAAAAAATAGTTTGGATCCTATCGATGTCAGTGGAGAAACTATTTACCAATAAATAACAAGAAGGGCATTCTGACAGGCTCTGCCTTAACAACAAGCTCATGTGACTTTTAAAAGCTCCAGAACTTCACATTTATATTTTTAAGTGGCAACAGTAATATTAATACCCAAATCCTTCCTGCTTTTCTATTAAAGCTAACTAGGTAATACTACAGCACTGGTCATACATACTGAAACTAGAGTGTTAAAGCTGTCATTTTAGTGCTTCCTTGGGGATGCCCCAACTTTCCAGCCATTCATTGCCAAATCCTCTTTGCTGGATTGCACTGAAAGACTTCGTGCTTTTTCACAGAGCAGTTAGGGTTGGAAGGGACCTCTGGAGATCATCCAGTCCAAGCTCACTGCCAAGGCAGGGTCACCTAGAGCAGGTGACACAGGAACGCATCCAGGTGTTTTTGAGTGTCTCCAGTGAGATATTTCCGGCACCCTCCGCCCCCCCCTACCCCCCCCCGACTTTTAATAATGCTTTTCCAAATTTTTTTTCGGGGAGAAGGCCGTAGGGGTGGGGAGCACTCAGCACGTATTAATTGCAGGAATAAACCTGACAGGGTGGATCAGACGCCCACCTCGTCGCACAGATGAAACCCGAAGGTGCCCCGTGTGAGACGGGGCCGGGAGAACCCCCGGCCCGGTCCCAAAAAGCCCACAGGGGTTGGTCTGCCACCACGCTCACCTGCACCCCGCTGAGGATCGCCTCGCTCTTCTCCCTCACGTCGGGGAAGGGGCACCTCTTGGACAGCATGAGCAGGCGGGCCAGCGCCTCGCCCAGCCCGTCGCGGGCGGCGGGCACCGGCAGCCCGTCGGCGGCCGCCCCGGAGGCGATGCTCTCTGCGCGGCGGAGCACGGCTTGCCCGATGGTGTCCAGGGCGGCGTCGCGGGCAGCGGCGTCCCGGCTGCACAGCCCGTCCCAGCGCACCTCGCCCTCCCGCTCCTCCATGGGGCCGCCCGGCCGCTGCTCCATCGCCGCAGCCGCCGCCTCCTCCTCCACCTCAGCAGCCCCGGCGCGGCCGCCCCATGGCGGGCTCCCGGCAGCCGCCAGCCCGCCCACACAGACGACGACGAGCGCGGCCGCGGCGAGCGCAGAGCCCGCTGCCCGCGCCGCATGGGAGGCAGCGCGGGCCGGTGCCCCCGACAGCCGCCGCCGCCCTCCCGCGCCGGGGCTGCCGAGCGAGCGGCGCCGCTGCGGCTTCGCCTTTCCCGGCGGGGAGAGGGGCGGCCACCACCCCGCGGCGCCGGCGGCTCCTCCTCCCTGCCCCGGGCATGGAGGGAAGGGGCGGCCCCGGCCCTGCCTCTCCCGGGGCGGCCCCTCAGCGCTCCCCGCCGGGGCCGCTACCGACCCCCGGCAGTCCCCTCACTCGGGGTTGGGGGGAAATAGCCCCGCCCAGCAAGGGGAGCCCGCATGACAGACACTCCGGTCAGCCAATCGTCTTTCAGCGCCCGAGCCAGGGGGCCCAATCACAGCGGTGAGCGCCGGGTGCCCGTAGGGGCTGCTGGGATATGTAGTCCAGCCAATGGGCGCTCCCTTGGCCCTCGCGGAGGAAGACTACGCGTCCCGGCAGGCAGCGCGGTGCACGGCCAGGATCCTGCCGGGGAAGGGAGTGCGTTCGCTGCGGGATGCGCGCACGGTATTCCCGTTTTCCTATCTGATAGGGTTTGGGGGGATTGTGCAGGTTACGGAGAGCCGGTGGCTGGCGGCAGCCGGGGGTGAAGCAGTCTCCGTAGCAGATTTGCCTCAGAGCTTTTCACCGGCACGCAGTTAAGCACGCACGTGTTTCAAGTGACCGCGAAGGCGTGTCAGAGGCGGAGCAGGGGATGGATCCTAAGTTAGGGCTTCAGCGGGAAGGGAAAAACTGCCGGTGCTAGCGAAACACAGCCCCGGCACCGCTTGGGAATAAAGGAGGGATGGAATAAAGGAGGGGGGAAATCCCGAGAATATTCACACTGAGCAACAGTTCCTCGGTGTTTTTATCCAAATTAATCCCAGGGGATATTTTTTTTTAATCCCAGTTGTGCAGGGGCTGATGAACCTGGAAAAGAGCAGGTTCGGGAAGATCTTATCCATGTATATATCCGGACACTATATGTGCCTAGAGGGAGGGTGCAGTGCGGGTGGAGCCAGGATGTTCTCGGTGGTGCCCAATGGCGGTATCAGAGGCAAGGGACTCGAGCTGAAACACAGGGGGTTCCCTCTGAACATCACGAAGCACATTTTGTACTGCGAGGATGACCAAGCGCTGGCACAGGTTGCCCAGGGTGGCTGTGGACTTGCTATCCTTAGGGATATTCAGAAGCTGCCTGGACACGGGGGAGCCTGGCTAGCTGTCTCTAGGTGGCCCTGCTTGAGTGGGGGTTTAGACCAGATGGTCTCCAGAGGGCCCTGCCAAGCTCAGCCGTTCTGGGATTAAGTGTAATCTGCCACTAAAGAGGCTGCTATTGCTGTTTCCCTTGCTTTTCCTGAAGGGGGGGAAAAAAGTGCTGTTTATGATAAATTTTAATTTTCAGCCAAGTCAGTTTCTTGATCCAGTTCACCTCTTGGCAGACAAGAGGAGAAGAAAACAAAGGCAAAACTGTTTGCAGCTGCCACATTGAAATAATCATGAAACTAAAATTTTGAGTATACTGAAAAGGCAAAAGAATACTTGGGAGTAAATTAGAAACAGGACATTTGGCCTACATAGGGTCTTGCATAATTATTTTTAGCTTCCCACATACACATTTCCCACTGTAAAATTCTGACGTCAAAACTGCAGGTAAATGCAGAACAAGCTGCTCGTATGCCACAGAAAGACACAGAAACCACTTCTGGGTCCAGGAACAGAGCCTGGGCTGGCTCACCAACACCATCCACTGACAGCTCTCTTATTTGTAAAGAGTCTGATTTCTTCATCTGACATCCCTTTGTTTTCTGGAACTGTCTCTTTGAAACTTGCATTTACCTGTACCTTTGCAGAAAGGCCAGTCTTTTTTTTTTTTTTTTTTTTTCCCATAAAATCCTTTCTGCAAGGAGGCTGCATTGCCATTGTTCAGTAGGGTGGACAGGCCTGGACTGCTTCATGCAGCTGCTTCCTCCAGGCCTTTGGCACCCTCGTGAACAATGTATCTGCTGAAATCAGCACTACCTGTAATAAATATGAGTCTTGACTTCTCTAAGCACTTGAGGCCTCCACCCACCATAACTGATGGGTTTAAAGAAAATAGTTCTGCCAGTGCCTTTTGTGTCATTAGAGGTTTGGGGGTTTTTTTTATTTGTTTTGGTTTTACATTAGCTACCACTTTAGCTTCCCACCCCATTCAGTTGTCACTCATTATGGTTTCCCACTTTCCTGTGAATAGACATGTCACATCTCTTTGCTTTATTTCTACCTAAATTTTGATCTCCAGTAGTTGGCTAGATCTTATTTTTCCCATCGTGAGTTGTTGGGTGTCTCTGATAATGACTACATACACCCAAGATCAGTAGAGTGAACCAGAATCAGAGCTGGAGCTTTGATGTTTTAGACTTTGGTACAGCTATATTCACACACTGAATGCCAAGATTGATTGAAAGTCACAGCACTGCCTTTTATCTTTTTGAAGCTGTTTTTTCCACTGGCTCCAAATGAACTCTGGCTACAGGAAACAGATTGTGAAACTGGCTGCAAGGCCCAAACTTCAGATTTCAGCCCTTTGTTTTATAGATTTTAATGTAGTACTTAGGGAATAGCAATGGGGATGGCTTTATTTTTTTTCCAAACCAAATCTCTGCAGTTTTCTGATACCAGGTCAGGCTTCTTTATGCACTGCAAGACATTGTGGAAATCAAGGTCAAAGGCTACCAGTGGAATTAATCAGAGCCCAAAGTTAGGGGAATGTGTTTGTTTGATTTGCATGTTCACTGACTGAAGTTAATATGCTTGTTTTTGATCCCTAAAGAATGGATGAGAGGCAGAATTATGAAGGAAACAATCTGGCAACTCATCCAGAATTACAGCCGTTGAGTTTTCAAAATGATAAGCTGAAGAAAAACAAATTTGTGGCTGTTTTAAACCTCAGTATTTCCTTCCTTCATGATTTATCAACTTCCTTTTTTTTTTTTAACTAGATAAGGACTTCTATAGCCATATACAGATGACATCCAACAGCAGAATTATTTTTGTATTTATGTAATTGTATTTATGTCCTTTCTAAGATATAAGATCTAAAATATATTATATTTACTTTTAAAAGTTCATTCCAGTTTCTCTATGTCACAAAAGAGCATTTTACTCCAGAATGCATTTAGTCAGATACTGGAGAACTTACAATAACACAGTAAAACTTGTACAGTCTAGAAGGAACTAGAAGCTTTTTAAATTGCATTCCTTCAGCTGTTTTCCTTTACACCTGGTTTTGTTAAAGCTTACTTCATTCCAGTTGCTAAATACCTAGGATGGGATGACGCTTCAAAAAGTTCACCCTCCCTTTTTAGATCTGTGTTTTGGCACGTTGCCACAATAAATGGCACTCCGGAGTAAAATGCATTTTTCTTCACAGCTACCCTCTGAGAAAACAAAGTTCTGTGACTCTTGTTTTGCAAAGAGACACCAAAAAGCCACAGACTACTCCTCTACTGCCTTTGAACCCAGGTTCGAGCCCAAACCATTCTGTCTGGGAGAAGATGTGTCCTTTTTTTGCTCCTGAGCATGCGTTTGTACAACTAACGTCTTCTGCCCTTTTATGTGTTGCAGATGTACGTTTGTACCAAACCGCGCCACAATGCCTCCTCAGAGGTCACAAATGCAGCAGGGATGGGTGAATTAGACACCAGCTTCTTCTTAGGAAACCAAATCTTCCATGCAGAAAGTCTGTGGAATAGTTTATCCTGGAGAGTGGGTTGCTTTGAGAAGAGCTGGGCTATGATCTAGAACTAGGCCAGAACTACAGGCCACTTAAAGTTCTGCTGAACTTTACCAACTCTCTGACCACACTCCACTTAACTGTATAAATGTAGGCTGAAACACTGGGGGCTAGGAAAACAGCATGGGTAAACTAAAAGTGCAGTTCTGAAAAACTCCTGTGAACAGCCACCCAAACTCTTGTTAATCTGTTTCTGGATAGAAGTGTTTGGAATTGCCCCAAACTGGGCACCTTGGAACCTGTTTCCCCTTTGTTCCCATTTGTGATCTAGGAAGTAGGTGGAGCAGCTCTGAGAGAGGTCCTGCTGAGTGGAACCTCTCCAAGCCCAACAAGTCAGGTTCTTCTGTTGTAGCCACAGAAGGCTTCAGTGCCTGGCAGAATTTTGTAGAGTGCTCACCTTCAGTACAGTAACCTAGGGATTAAAGAATTTTAGCTCAAAGGCATTTACATCAACACCTCCTAACTACCCAGGAGAGTGTCCCAGCTGCTCAGGAGGATTGCGAAATGGAAGGGAAGCATTCATCACCTCAGTTGTTGAATTTGTGTGCTATTGGAAGGATGGCAAATGCATGGCACTAGTGTCAACTAGAAGGCAGGAGATCTGTAGGCACTTATTCCTGGTTTCTGATAACTTTTCCCCAGCTAGTGCTGTTTTTTATCCAGGAACTATTTACTACAGAAATGCATAAGTTGACCCGAGGGCCCTGTTTTGATGATTGAACTAGATGAGAGAGACACATCCTTCTTTTACTTTGCCTTTTGCCTCAGCTGCCTTGTCCTTGTTCAAGACTTACATGCTTTTTGGAACAGGGTCATAACTTCAAACGAAAGGTGATGACTCCCTGTTTCCTTCCTGCTCTTCCTCCTCCCAGTCTAGCATGGTGGTCAGGGATGAGGCATCAGTGCTCCCCAGGAACTCCCGCTTCCTGCCCAATGCTCTGACCACTGGGTAGCAGCACAGAGAAGGTGGACACTGTTTCCTGCAGCTGCACTTGAAAAGAAGAGGAGCATTGCTTGTTGGGAATTTTATATCTGCTGACAGCCCAAAAGGCCCTTTAAGCACCTTTGGCAGGCTGTTAGCACCGACCTTGGTGTTTTCCAGCAATAACACAAAGAAAAATGCTGTGACCAGCAGCCACATGAACTGAAGTCACAGACCAGAAAAGCTACAGGGACTCTTTATTAATTGTTTTAAAGAACAGATTTTGGCACTCAGTGCCAGAGGAGGACTCCAAATTCTGAGTCCAAAAAAGATAAAGGTGCCAGGCACCAGGGTGGGACTTCACCCACATCTATGTTCAGAGTTTTCTTACCCCAAACCGAAGCTCTTGTTAGCTCCTCACTGAGCTTGCTGCTTGTTTTGGATCTGTACCTGCATTTCTTTTTCATGCAGGGAGTGTGAGCCTGTCATTACCACACTCAGCCCTGAGGCTGAAAGGCTCATGTATCCTGAAACATCAGTCCCTTATCAGTCCCAACCCTCTGATTTATTAAGGTCACACAGAATGGCAAGAATTGAAGTCAAGAACCTAGAGATCCACTAAATTTCCCTGCATTCAGAAACTACATATAGTTAATAGGGAAGAAATACCTATTAAAAACTTTATAATCAATTGAAGGTAGCTTTCTACCTGCAGCATTGCGCAGGATTTTGTAGCATCTTAGTCAGATTCACTTTTTCTGTATCTCCAAAGCCATGCAAGTTTAAACATACAGATTATATGAAACAAGTAATGCCTTTGACTGTTTTAAGTTTCCCCAGGCAATTCAGGGCAGAAGTAGTGATAAAACCATTTCAGCATTTTTGAATACTCATTATACCATATGATGTACAAACTATTTGGCATTAATACCTAGAATATTGTGCCTGTGCAGGATGTGCAGTGTGGATGTTAGAATTGCTATGGTTTTTCTGAGTCATGTAAACAGATGATATTTTTTAAAATCATTCTTCAACAAAATAGGTCTCCAAAACAAGATTGAGGAGTTGCTCTAACTCAGATCTGCTTTCATTTTTTCTTCATATTAAAAGACAACTATTTCAGACAAAATATGATTTTGGGAATCATTTCTTGCCTGGAGTGAAACTTATCTTTTCCTTTTTCTTGCTAGCTTTTTTTTTTCCCTCATTCTGTTTCTTAGACTGCCTGATGTACAAATGCAGAATGAGTTTTTGTTCCTTGCCAGGTGCCTAGCTGTCGGTAGCACAGGAACATATGAAAAAAATGTAGGCGTGGTAGTTGATAAAAAGAGACAAATCCTATGAATAATTGCCCTCTTTGTGTTTCTCTGCTCATCCATGTCAAGCTTTTGTGGTTATCTGTCTGAAATCTACCTCCTACTCCATCTTCAGGCTAGGTTAAAGGATAGTGGATGCAGAGACTGACACTTTTCCCTGAGAAAGTATTGGTAAAAACAGAAGTTTACTGTAAAAATAAATTCCAAGGCAACAGTGGGGGCATAATCTGTGTGTTTCATCTGCCTAGAGGGCAAGTTGCAACATTCAAAACTATCTTTCAGTGAAACCATTAAATATTTGAGACATAAAAGGTGAAAATTATTATGCAGTAAAAGTGTTTACTGTGAATGCATCAACACCTGCAATAATTTCCTACCTTCTTATATTTCTTCACTATGATTGTCATTTCAACCCATCCTTATATTTGCCCTGCCCTACCCTAATATGCCTTTTCCTTTTTTCATTTGCCTTTCTAGTATCTAATTATTCTGCCTGTGCACAGATACAGTCTTTTAGATTGGAGTCAGTTACCCTTGAAAACTTACACTTCACACAACAGCAAACCTTCCTTCTTTTCCCCCCCTTTTTTTTTTCCTTTTTTTTTTTTTTTTAATAAGGTTTTATAGCAAAGCCAGTAATTTCTTCCTTCCTTTCACTCTATCAGGACACACTAAACTAAAGAAACTACATATGGAAGACAGTGTGATGGCATCAGCAGGAAATAGCAGTGGACAGAAAAAGCAGCCTTTTACATTCTTCATGTGGAGTGCTGAGGAGAGCACCCTCAATCTCCACATCAGTCAGTATACTAAGAGCAAGCAGCATCTCTTGGAACTGGATTTTGAATATAAAAGGAAGAAACTTGATAGTTAGTCTTGTTGGGGGGGGGGGTGTGGAGGGGGACAAATGGGTGTTTTTACTTCAAAGAAATCCTAGCTTTTTATGCTAGAAGAGCAAGTAGGAGAAAAAGATACCAAATGGCAAAGGGCAAGGAACAAAGCTGCAGAATCATGTAAATACAATAAAGAGATATTAGATGAGGGACAAACCTCAAATATAACAGAAGGTACATGAAAGAAGAGGAACAGAGCTGTGGGTGAAGTGAGGAAGTGTATTAGTGACTATTTATAGTCTTTGGGTTTTGTTTGATGCTTATTACAATATGACTATGTTTCATTCCTTTGGACTGATTGAAGATATATAAATGTAATTATTTTGATAGCAGACTAAATGTTTTCATGCTAAGATAGCAATTATTACTAGACAGGAATTTGCAGTCTTTCTCCTCTAAGTGCTAAGTTCAGTTGTCATTTGCACGTAGAGGTTAAAGCTATTTACACCAACTTGATTTCCCCACCAAGGGTTGATTGTGAGTGTATTATGTGCTTTTGGATGAGGGCCCAATTGGATGAGGAATTTGGTCTGCTGTACTCATTGAAGAGAACAGCACAACTCTAATAACATTTTGACCCAAGTTTGCATGCTTGATACACTGCCAGGTTAGAATCTATTCCCAAAAAAATTCTTTAAAAATCAGGTTTTTTTCTCCACCAAGTTGTTTCTTTACCTTGTTCACAAAATACTCATGTAACTCATTCCATTTTCTTTCTTCTCCTTTTCGTTTTTGGCTTTTTGTGTGTGTGTGTTTGTGGTTTTTTGTGGGGTTTTTTTGTTGTTGTTGTTCTCTCTTTTCTCTTAGCAAACAGGAACTAGAGAAATATCAGTGTGAATGCTTAGAAGTGAAATGCTGACACAGTGAAAAGTCTTAGGAGTTTTGGGCATTTGTTGGATTGTTTGTGGTTTGGGTTTTTTTTAAAATTAAAATGCCAGGTTTTATCCTACTTTACAGTACATATGGTGTCACGAGAAAACGGAAAATGCCATTTCTTTTCCTTTTCTTCCAAGAATGAAAAACAATGATTGTATGAAAGTTTTAGAGACTATCAAGACTTGATAGTGAGGAACAAATGGGCTCTGCTACAGTAGTATCAAAGAAGAGACTGGATATTTAACCTTTATGTATCCAGTTCTGAGACTGCCAGTGTGTATCTCCCAGTTTGTACAACCAACTGCCTCCCATTGATTTGGCTCTGTCAGTTTTTCAAAACACTTCCAGTTTCCTTAATTTCTCTAATAAATTTTTGCTGTTTGCTCTGAACTTTAATTTAAAGTGGAACTTGACAAAACTTAAAAATCACATTGAAATGCTTTATTGATTCAGTGAGGTTTCACTTCCTATTAGTTTTGCAGCTGCCACCATTTCATGTCTAACCCACTTATATTAGAAGAGACATGGGAGTATCAGCTGCTTAGATATGTCCTGAGCATTGTCGTGTGTTTCAGGCTGATTCAAGTGGTTGTGCCAGGATGCTAGAGACTGGGTGTTCCCAAAACAACAATGCAGTTTGCCCACAACATTTTTTTTTTTTTTTTCTCTGTGGAAGGGCTGTTCTTTGTCTGCTGGGAATAAGGCTGAGTGTTGCAGCATAGCTAGTACAGCTGACCAAGCTTTTCTCCCAGTTCTCAAAGGAAAGTGAAAGGGGAAAAAATACACCAGTTTGGATTGTGTCACAGAAATGGCCTTTCACATAACCATTAGCCAGCAAGGCTTGGCTCAATTAGACAAGGCAGCAGCCAGCATTTTGGGAGCTTCTCAGTATAGCCTGTGTTGGGGCAGTTCTTTAGAACTTCTCTTATGTCAGATAAACACTGAATCAGTCTTTGGTTCATTTAAGACTTTGTTTTCAGTTATCAAAAAAAAAAAAAACCACTATAAATTGTGCATGCCCAGTAGGTCAGGCCAGAAGATAGATATCTTTATATTTCTTTCTGAAATGTGCTTTGATCTGCTTTTTCTTTTTCTTCTTTGAAGGTGTTCTGACAGCATCTCTGTCTTTGGTTCTGAAAGATTGTCCTCACAGCAATTTGAATGAACCAGTGTCCCTGTGAGATTGCAAACATCAGAGAATATAGTGGAAGTATTCCTTACATTATCACATTATTCATTTAGTGTGTCTTTTGGGAGACTGTTAAGCCAGCATTATTCCCTGAGTCTGCTATTGTTTACATGTGGAAAAAGCTTTTCCATATGCTGCTTTACAGTATGAGACATAATTGTATGTGTGTCAAAATGTTTCTGGAATTCTCACTTCAGGAGACTTTTTTGAAACTTTGTAAAGAAGTGGCTTGCATTGGAGGGGAGAAACACAGAGGGAGGAGGAGGATGATGAAGAAGTCATAAGTGGTCTTTCTGTAACACTTGGGATTTCAGTTATGTTCAGTAATTCTCCACTGTTAGTATACTTGCTTGGGCCAGACACAAGGAACTAAAATGTCAATTGATTTTTACAGCAATCCAGTCCAGTACTCGGGCATTTACTGCAGGCCATATTCAGCAAAAGTAAATAGAAATGGTATACAGTTAAATGGTATTAGTTCTTAGATGACAGCTATGAAATGGGAAATTCTCTGTTTGTCTTATGGTACCAAACTCCAGTTTGCTTGCTCTGTTCTGAGACACAAACCTCACATATACAGAGATGGGGGCCTGATGGTGGGATTGCTCCCCAGTGTCTTTTGTGCAAGCTCACTCTCAGCCTGCATGTGATGGTGAGCCAAAAGGCACAAGTGGTCCCACTGAAGGGACTGGCCCTTCTCATGCTCACAGCCCAGGGCTGAGCACTCCAGCTGCAGCAAGGCAAGAGGTGGGCAGAGTATTTGCATTAATGCAGTGCTGTCACAGAGCTAATGTGCTATGCCTGGCAATCATGCACCATCACAGGATTGCAAATGTGTGGCACAGACCTCCATGAGCCTCCTAGCTCGGACCTGAAGAAAAATATAGCTGCCTTGCCCAGGTTGATGTTTAATCACAGAATATTCTGGGTTGGAAGAGACCCATGGTAAGCCCATGGATGCAGCTAAGATACCCCATGCTTGATGTGGCCAGTGTTGGAACCAGTTACTTTGTAATTTTCTGAGTAAAATAGCACCCAGTATCTGAGCATCACTGCTGCATCCACCAACACAGGCTGTGCCATTTCCTGTTAAAAGCCCCAAAGGGCCAGTGTTGACTTCAGCTATGACCTCCACAACCCAAGTGCTGCACCTGCTCACCGCAGCAGTGTAGGCTGCTGGGGTGGGAGTGAGGCATTTCTTCCTTCTTCCCCTCCCCTCTGCATGTAACTGGGGTATTTTGTCAGCCTCTGTTTAATATGCATACTTCTCCCTTGGCTCTTGCCCAAACTCAAAGGAGTGCACAGCTTTCCTCAACCAAGGGCTTGTCTAAACAACGAGATTCTGGCTGCTTTAACAAGTGTTGTTCAAGTGCTAAATCCCCTAAGCCTTGCGGAGTTACATTAGTACAAACATTGCTGTTTGGGAAGCAATATCTGCTTTAAAGCACCTCTCTAGGGCTGTGTACCAGGTGTCCATGGCAGCAGCACCATGGAATGAGAGAGTGGTTTAAGCTTGCTGTATAAGACTTTTTAAAAAGCAAGCCTGGTTGTGATGGTTTTATAGAAGCTTAAATACTTGGGGGGAGAAGTTGGTGGTAGGACAGTTGACGTTCAAACATACGTCAAACTACTTAATTATTTCCTGATAAGTTTCTTGTTGCAGTGGGCTGGAAGTGGCCAGGATGTTTGGTGATGTCTTGCTGGTCTAGAGCGCCCTGGTCCTTTTCCTGGCACACATCTCCTTGCCTGAGATCTGCAGTGTTGTAGGTGTTCCTCCTGTGCAGTTTGCTATAAACTCTTATTTACCTGCTGAGATATTAGGACTTGTCTTCAGCAGAGCACCTCTACCAGAGTAATTACGCTGACACAGCCTCAAAGCACATAGCAACCGTGCCCTCAGCTGCTCCACACCGCCGCTGTATCTGAGGAAGCTGTGGTAAAGCAAGGCGTCTGTAACTGTCTGCAGCAGAGTTTCTGCAAACACAGGTGTCTCGGTCCCCTGGTGTTTTCTTTCACACCCTTTGCTGAGCCTGTGCTCTTAGGAGCAGCTTGGGGAGCTCCCCCTCTCCAGCTAGAGGGTGTTTATTATCCCCCACTGTGCTGGCAAAGTTGTGGGGTTTTGTGCTGAAGCCCACGCGGATTAGCTGGATCACCACCGCCAGGCAGGTGAGCTGGCCTCTTTCACTTCCCTTTGGTTTCACTTGCAGAATTAAAGGGTTTTATTTCCCTTTCTGCCAAGTCCACGGCCCCACACCTTTGTATTACTGAGCTTGTCCACAAACTCAAATTTTCTGCTGCTTTGTTCCCTCTTTTACTCATTTTTTGCTTCGGATCACTGCCCTTCTTACAACTGTCCACAGGCCCATCTCCTTGGAAACAGCAAAACTTGTTTATGTGAAAGTAATAAGGAAAGTAATTGATGTGTAGCTGTGCAGGCATGCAGGGGAGCCGTGTTCCACTGGAGGATGTTCAAAAATCGAGGCTCCACTTAAATTGACTGCCAGAAGATTGGATAGCGAGCAAAAACCACCTTCTTCTGCTGTTTCCAAAGTTGGCTTTTATTCACAGCAGTGGTAGGAAACTTCTTGCTTTTGCATATGCTCAATTTTAGGGACTTTTTTTTTTTTGGTAGTCTTTTTCATCACCAATGCAGAAGGGTTGAATAGCAGCAGGAAAATTTTTAGTCTTGCTTGTCTCTTATTTTCTGGAACTCCATGCTGATGCCATGCCAGGACCATCTCCTCTCTTGTCTTGGTCCTGACCACTTCTGTGGCCACAGGACCTTCTCAACCATGTTTTGAGGTTTCTGCTGCTCCCTGCTTTGTGTCTTTCACTGCCATTGCCCCTTGTGCTGCTGGACATGGTCAGTAGACCTGGCCAGCTGTTAAGGTCAGGTGTCCCTGGATGGTCTTTTCCAGTCCTTCAGGACAGAGGTAGGGAGGCCCATAAACAGCTTTTGTGGCCATAAATGTGGTGGGGCCACCAGATGGGACCTCTTCCAAGTGGTGGTGGGAACCTGGCTGTCTGCTGCTGCCAACCCAGCACCAAGAGCTTGTGGCCTGGCTTTGAGTAGGATAGCAGCAGGGCCCCATGGAGAAGTCTTTGGAAAAGACCTGTGGCACAAGGGTAGCCTGGAAAAACTCCCTCTTTGGGACCAGGGGGGCTCCTCTGAAGGATGTGACCTTGGGGGTGTTAGCACACAAAAGTGATGATGGTTGAGAGGGCCCAAGTCGAGCAAGCCCTGGTGAAGAGATGCTCATTTTGACATCTCTGTGATGACAGTTTGGAGGAAGAAAGAATTTCTGCTTGCCTTGAAGAGGCAGTGTGGCTAGAAGATGATTTTTTTTTTGGTTTTTATACAGCCTTTGGAACAGGCTGTAAATGTTCCTAGAAACTTCTTTTGTAATTAGAAACTCTTTTCCCTGTTTGCCACCCAGTATGAATGGCTTCTCCTGGGGTGTGCTTCATCAGCAAGCTCTAGTCTTTGTCTGTTTCTTCCTCGTGTTACTAGATACCCACTTTGGTGATTTTCTTGGGGACTAACATCTGTAAATAATCTTAGCCAAGCAGGAAGACTGTTCCAGTTGTATGCCTTGTATTTTAAACACAAGTGATACAGCAATCATATTTGTTATATCACTGAACCTTCAAATAAGTTGTTTTTGTATTAGCTGCAGCTGCATAGACTCTTCAGTTCTTACACTGTATCAAGTGAAATGCTTTTTACTACTTTGATAGGTAACTGCAGGATGATTTCAAACTTGCTTTAACTTCCTAGAGGCTGTATTAGCCTAAAGCACTTTCTACACATTTCACTGTCCATGTCTTGAATATCAAGAAAAATTTCTATTTGACAGGGTGTGAACTGTCTTCAAATGTGCTTCTCATAAAACAAAGAATGTGAAAGGGTGGAACAAAAAGGAAGTGAAGAAACAGGACTTAATACATGTGCTTGATAATGGAGATAATACTGGGAATATTACATATTAAATATCCTCCTGTTATCTCAACACTAAATGTGGAGAACTCTATTATGTAATAATGGTAAATTACTTACCATATGTAATTTGGTTTTATATCCAAAAAGATGGGGAGAAGAGCACTAAGGAGGCTACAAATGGAAACAGGGTGTAAAACCTGGAATGCTTGCTCTGCAGAGAGCACTTAGAGTCAAGACATTGAAGTCTGTAAAACAGTTAGTAGAAAATGCTCGTGATACTTGGGTCTTAAAAGGACAAAAATCAGCATAAGTTATTAGAAAGCACCTAGAAAAATCATGGAAAATTTTGGTAGGTCAAAGGAAGCTATGTTTAGTGTTATGAAAGATATTGTTTTGGAATTAAAATACAGGATTCTTCTGGTGGGGTGTGGGTATTATTATTATTATTATTATTATTATTATTATTATTATTATTATTATTATTATTATTATTATTATTTTGGTGTGCATGATCTGGTTTGATATAAACAAAGCCAGGGGCAGCCCAGTGACATAGAAAAAGAGTCTCTTAAAGAAATAATATCATTAAATGGCTCTCTTTGTACAGGCTATGGATTCTGAATCAAAGAACAGTTTCATAGGAAGCTTTCTTCAGCCACCAGATTGGATGCTTCCTGCAGCCTTTGTTTATAGAGAATCAAAGAAGTTGGCAGCTGCTGCTGGTGATAGGCCTTCTCTCCCAAATAACCAAGGTATAGCCAAAATATGCCCTTAAAATGCTCTTTTTAATTGTTCCATGTGAAATCTCTTGAGCAAACTCCCCATCCTATTTGACTGAGTTCAATGACTTGCTGCAGTTATCAGTGTGACATTGAGACAGGATGTATATGTGTCCTGAGGGAGTAGTCTCCCTGAAGTCATATGTCTAGAATGGAAACCTCTGTAAGTCGTCTAACATCCTTGTAAACTTTGGCTTTGAAATTTGTTTAACTTAAAATCGTCAGACTTCCTCTGAAAGCAAAGGAGAATGCTTCAAACTCAGTAGAAGTAGTTCATGACTTCAAATACAGTAAAAAAAAGATCATTAGTATGGTACACTGACCTGAAATTGGCTTAGTGCTATTTGAATCCTTCCAGCTTAAAATAATTTCTGTGGGTTGTTTTGTTGGTTTTTTTTTTTTCGTAGTACATTTCCTTGGGAGAACTTTTGAACAATTCAGACTCCCAGGAAAGTTAGCATAAAAGTTGGTCCATAAGAAATATGGCTGTCATGTCCTTTAATGGGTGACTACTCCCTGGAGCTCACAAGGCAAAATGCTCAGTGGCTTAACATATCTGGAGAGCCTAGGGAATCTCAAGGATACCCCTACTTGGACTTACTACCATGGACAACTTTGCTACGTTGCACAGACGTAGCCTGTGAGTGTGCATGTGATCATTATTCCTCACCTGAAAAATCTGTAATTTCTGTACTGATCTTATGTCATACAGAGTGTGGGCTTTTTTATGATTGTGATTGCAGTGATCAGTTTAGTGCTATGTAGCTAAGTGGTTAAGGAAATGTTTGGCATACCAACAGAAAGATGGAAAAGGTGGTCCCACTTCATCTTTTCTGGTATTTACATTTTGAGTTTTTATTTGATGTTTGTTTGGTTTTTGCTGTTGTATGGTTTTGTTTGGTTTGGGTGGGTTTTTTAAGTTGGGGGGGGGGTTGTGTGTGTTTTTGTGGGTTTTGGTTGTTTTTTGGTGTTTTGTTTGTTTGGTTTGGTTTTTAATGGATCTGTGATAAGATGGTGAAAGTTGTTAAGGAGGTAGCAATATTTGATGGTATTCTTTTGATGAGTGTTTGGAATAGAGGAACTGTCAATTATAAAATGTCAGAAAATAAGCTTGACTTGTTACAGAACATGTCTTAAGCTTCCACAGGTGTATATGCTTTATGGAGAGCTAGCAGACTTTTTCTTGTAGCTGAAATTGCAGCTCTTATTTTTGATATAATTTGACACAGACTGATTTGAGGCCAAAAGCAAAATCTTTCAGACTTGTTTCTATGGTTTAAAGAATCATCAAACAGAAGATACTAGACATTGCAATATTACCTTTTGAAATAGTAAAGTATTTAACAATATATCCTTTGCTAAAGGGTCCTTTGTATCTAGTTTCTCCCCATTCTGAGCATGTTTTCTGGTTTTGATCTGTCCAGACCAGTTGCCTTACACCAAAACTTGTGACCTCACTTGGATACCTATGTTCTTTGCTTCTGTTTAAAGAGAATTCCCAGGGTTTATTATATTCTATTTACCATGATTTCTTTGTGCTTGCTGCCATTTGGAGTGAAAATAGTTTTGCTCACAGGACCAGAGCTTCACGTGCTCTGGATGCAGGAAACACATCCATTTTCTCCCATGTATGTTCTGCATATATATGCATATATATGTTAGTGTACAGCTGGGGAATGTAGTTAATTTTAGGAGTGATCCTAGGAAAAAAATTTAGGTATCATATTGTAACATGAAGTGTTTTCTAATAATAATCATCATCATCAAAATACTGTTACTTAAGATGCAGCTGTTATGTTGTTTGCTAGCTGTAGTGGCAGCCCTGAAAGCTCTGCAAGAAAAAATCCACCGTCTCGAGCTGGAGAAGTCCCAGGCTGAAGATAAACTGTGCAGCCTCTCCAGAGCAGCTGCTCAGTACAAGAAGGTCTTAGAGCGCAGGTCCCACGAGAAGGACACAGCACATCAGGAGCTGATGCAACAGAGGAAAGGTATTTCTTTTGAGCAATAAGGTGTAGCCACAGCAACACTAAGGTATAATCCAGGGAGTGTTTTGTTTTGAAAAACTGCTAATTAGTGCAGCCCCCTTTCGGTCTTTACTTCAGAACTGAGGAGGGACAGGAGCTTGATAATTGTGGATCAAGTTGAGATATTTTTACGTATATCAACTGAGTATTGCATAAGCCATAAAGCAATTTTAAAGACTAAGCATGTTTCAAGTGGTATGTTTAACTCCTACAATAAGCAAGCAGCTGCTTACATAACACTGCTAACTTGAGAAAAGATAGGAGAAGAGAAGATTCTCCTCTCTCAGATTATGGTTAGATATCTGCTGATAGAAATCAAAGTAAATGCAGTGCTCATGCCTTTGGAATTCAAATTAGGGACTGGCTTTGAAAAAACATTTTGATTCTCATGTCTTATATATAAAATTTTAACCACATGACTTGTTCAGACTAACAAAACTGTTCTTGTATGTTTTGAAGACAGAGAATTCCTCAATGAAATGACAGACTGGCTAAATGTGTAGCTCCCTTTGCTGTACTGAATGTCTTGTTTCTCTCTGTAGATGCAAGTGTGCAGTTAAATGCAGCAAAATCCCGCTGCTCCCTGCTGGAGAAACAGCTGGATTACATGAGAAAAATGGTTTCCAGTGCAGAACTGGAAAAGAAAATGATTTTAGAACAACAGGTGAAGCCCTTTAACATAATAACAAAGTAGTGACATAGTTCAAAAGTATAGAAATGTGCAGGATCTGAAGTCTTTTGTGGTGATTGTTGTTCCTCAGCTCTGCTCAGGCTGCTAGCAAACAGAAGCAATTTAGTGTATGGCTGATGACAACCACTGAATGAATTGTATGAAAAGCTCCCTGGGTGGAACTCCTAATGAGCAAAACCATGCTAATACTTGCACACTTGGTAGACAAAAAAGCTGCTGGAAGCTTAAGTCGTCTTTGTCTGCCTGGTATTTTTCATCACTTTGCAATTTAAAAAATAAGGAATTTAAACTAATTAAACACCTTTACTCTGGTGTGGGGTGGTTTGGTGGGTTTTTTTGCTGTCTGAAACAATTTCATCAGTTGCCAACTCCATTCTTGCTTATTTTTTCCAGGCTCAGCTTCAGAAGGAGGAAGATCAGAACCGGTTGGAACTGTGTGCAAAACTGGAAAAGCTTGAAATGCTAGAAAAAGAGTGTCTTAAACTTAGTGCTACTCAGAGAATTGCTGAAGTAAGCATGCATGGAATGACAGTCTGAAAGTAATTTGCTATCGTTTCATGGCATACTATTAATAGTACAAAGTTTTGCAAAAGTTACGTCTGTTAAAGCATACCTGACTGAATGCCACCTTGGCTTCAAGTGCATGAGTCTTTTTTCAGTCTGGGCTTTAAAAATTCCTACAGTCCAGTTTTATCCCCACATTACAATTGTGAGCTCCTCCAGACTTCGGATTCGGCATGACAAATTGAAGTGGGACTAATCATTCTTGCCTTCAAATTCAGGACAAGCTCAAACACTTAGAAGAAAAGCTGTGTAAAGAAGAGCATCAGCATAAGCTAATACAAGATAAAACTGCTCAGGTAGACTGAAATGATTTTATTTTATCTTATTTTTTAGTACTGAAGAAAGCTATTCTCTCTGTTCAAAATGCCCTGTTTGTTTTATTACTTTATTATTTTAACTCCTCTTGTTTATCACCCAGGAAGAGCTCCTGAAATACTACTTAGTTATAAGCTACATATTAGAAAGCTTGCCAGGTGTGTTGCATATCTCAATGAAAAAAGATTCTGCTTGGGTTTGTATTGGTGATATAGTTCATCAGCATCAACACTGCCCAAAGTGACCCAGGTAGAAAATTAATTTTTAGAAAATCTGTAACTGAATCAGGTTAACCTAATTTTCGGTAATTCCAAAGTGGTCACATATAAAACCTTGTATCCCAAATGAGGTTGGTTATTATGTTTGTTTTCTTCCCTTTGCTAAGATCTGTAGATATCTAATACATAGGGCTGTACTTGGAAAAACCTTAATCGGTGATACGTTGTTCATCAAATGAGATCTTGTATAATTCATTGGGCTGTGAAGCCATAATCAGTTTGTTGGGCCAGCATCCATCTGAGAGATGAATGTTTGTCAAAGAGAGCAAAATTATGAAACCTTTTGCTAAAGGGGCAAGGTAGTCATATTCCAAACTTCACTTTGTTCATCAGTAGCAACGAGCTTGAAAGAGAGACCAGTTGTGGGGGAGTTCTGGTGGGGTGGGGGCTGCAATGCTGAAGAGTAATATTGGAAGAACATAAGCAAAGCTGATGCCTTAATTTAATTCATCACTGCTGTCAGCTCTTATACCTCATCCAAGGATGATGGGTTTTCATCAATCCATGAAGCTTTAAATAACATGTAGATTTGTAGCCCTGATGTCTGACCACCTCCAGAATCCAGCAGAATTAAACCATTGAAAACTTGTAGGTTTTTTGGTTTCTTGCTTGCTGCTGCAGAGTAAAAGGCCTAGTACAGAGATTTTATCTTCTGAGAAACATGGTAAGAATGACTGTCCCAGAGAAGATAGTCTAAATATTTGCTCCAGAAAGGACTTAGAAGCAGTAAACTGAGTCCTAAAGTAGTGTTAGTACCATCTTAATACACTGCAGGATGGATTTAGGTCTGTTGGATCTGGGCTGGGAAGCACAGGGTGTGGTGTGGTTCATTTCCTCTTGATGACAGAAAAGCCAGAATATTGTCACTTTAGTGGTGGACCTCCAGCATTGCTTAGCTGGAACTGTAACACATGCCAAAACAAAGTCCTTGTCCTATGTTTAATTGGGAATGATTGTCATCCTGTTTATCATGGCCTTGATAGCAACTTTGAACTACCAAGCAATATTAGGATTGTCCAGCAGGTTTGACCTCAGTGTAACACAGACAGGCTTAGTTCTCTCTGTCCCCAGACTGTAAGAGCCAAATGTTCATATAATTTGGATTTTATGATCAGATCCTCAGCATGTGGCAGGATTGGCTTATCTCAGTTGCTGGTGGTCACAGTGGAAAAATACAGCTGCTGCTGCAGCTGAATATGAAAATGAGGAATACTAAGGCAGAGCTGCAAGATCTGCCTGATACCCTGCCTTCCTAGTAATCTGTTCAGTTTTTAAGAGTAGCTTATGCCTTCCAAGCAGGACAGTTAATAGTGCCCTTAATTGGTTCTTATCCATGCATGAAAGAGTGAATTAATTAAACCTTGCTATTCATACCTCTAATATTACATTAAATGGCTGTTTTCTTTTTTGCTTATTGCCACAGCTTCAAACAGGATTTGATGTAAACAGAATTTTTATGTCTTCAGTAACATCTCAACATGAACCCGAAAAGGAAAATGGGAAGAACAAAAAACCTAGGAAGGTAACATGGAAATTTTTATTAGCATACTCTTGCTGGTAGCATCTAACTCGCACAAAGATTGGAATTTTTGAAAAATGGTGATGTAAGAGGCACTTGATTCATCTGCTGCACTTTACTCCTCTTCTAAAGTTACAAACAGTGCTAAATAACCCTTTTCCGCCCATTTTTTTTCTTTCCTTCATTTATTAAAATGATACTAGGGCTAGTAGAACATCACTGGAAAACCTGCCCTTACCAGCTTGACAATTACCTCTATTTAAATCTTGCTGCCAATCCCCATGTCCTTTCTTAGCTGCCTTTCAGTTTATCTGGCAAAATTAGTTTCCAAAGGAGTTTTAGCTCAGCCTCTTAAGATGGTGTGTTTTGGGTGGATTACTGAAATCAAGAGAATTTATTTTGCAACACATGTTACAGATCAGTCAAAATTTTCCAATTGTGGTTTTGAAAACTTAAGTAAACAAGGTTCAATTCCTTTAATATTAGGTTAGCCTAATTATTGAACAATCTACATGCATATGGAATAAAATTTACTTGTGTCAGCTATTGGAAAGTCTTACTTGTTACACATACAGGAGGGAAAATATTTTTTTTAACCAGAAGAAAACTAAGGTGATGAGTTTCACTGTGAATTTACTTGAATTTTACTTACTAAAAAAGAGTTTAAGATTGTCCTCTTGAGTCAGCAGATAGGAATTTCTTGTCTTATATTTTCTTATGGCTCTTATGGCAGAGAAATCCAACAATGAAGAAAATGCAGCTTTCACATTTACATGTAAAGGCTGGTGAACTACCTTTTGTGGCTGGGAAGGTAGGTGAAAACCACTGTTCTGAAGTGACATCTACAGTTTGAATTAGGCTGTGTAGTTGTTAATTACTTCTGTAAGCCACTGATAATTCTTCTTTAAGTCTGTCAGCTCCAGCCATTCTGTCAGTGCAAACGTACAAAGTGTGTTGCACATTATGAAGCATCGCAATCCGCGTATCGCATCGCGAAGACGAGGAGCTACAGTGGGGATTTCAGGACACAGTGCCCTTTCAAAATCTGTATCCTCTTGTTCCACTTCACCCACTGCCACCAGGAGCTTTTCTGACCTTCTGTTGGCCTTACAAGATGAGCTGGGCCAAATGAGCTTGTGAGTACCCATCGTTGGTGTTGTGAGTAAACCAGCGGTAACCCTGAGAAGCGACGGGGTGCTACAGTTAAGCCCAGCCTGTTTCAGCTATAGGGCTCCTTGTTGACAGACTGACCTGAGCAGACTTGACTGGTAGGATTTTTCTCATTCAAAAAATTCTTTCTATTCTGGTCTTTCACTGGTCTTGTTTTTCTGCTTCCACATCCTGCATTCAAACAAGCTGCTGCTGAAGTAGCAGATGCAGCAAATGGAAAGCCTTTCAGACCTGTGCCTTATAGACATTTTAAAGGTATTCTGAGATGTACAGAGTAAACCAAAATTTTTCTCCTGGAGAAGGCTGCAAAGGTGGTGCTGATACTGAGTAGGCCTGCAGGATGCAGTAAGTCTGGGTGATGGAATGGGTTAGTACAGCTCAGGCATGAACAGTCCTGTCACAACATCTCTCCTGTTCTTTGTACTCGCTCTGTGCTCTTTCCTTACCAGTGTACCTGCCGAGTCTTTGTGCTGAGTCAGTCTGGTGCTTGTACCCTTTGCTTGTTGATAGCAGGAGAACTTGCTGGTCCTGTAAGGGGCTTGTGAAAGAGGGACAGTCTCCTGCCAGAAAATGGGCAGGGTGTGGGAGAAGCTAACACTTCAGATGGGAGTGTATGGATCTTTCTAGACACGCAAATAAATGTGGATGACAATCTGTTGTGTTCTTAGGCATCTTCCCATTAATGCAGGCTTGTGGGACTGTGAGACAAAGCTCTAGCTGGTCGTAGCAGACATGTCAACATGATAAGCTGTGATTTGAACAGAGGAGGATGTGCTGAATAAACCGGTTAGGATGTTGACGCTGATTTGAAGCCCTTGATGTGATAAAATTTAAACTGGCAGGCAATCTCGTGTCCAAAAAGCAATGTCTGGCTTACTCATGGCAGTTCAAGGACAGGCTTTTTTTTTTATAGCAGCAACCAGTTGCTTCAATTAAACTGTCAAGGAGGAGCAGTTACTCAGAAGTCAGAAAAGAAGCTCTGACCTTTGTAAAGGGATTACTTACCTAAGAGGAGGTCTCTGGCTTCAACTTGTTCAGATATCTGGGTATCAAGATCTACACAATTTTTTTACGTGATCTGGTTAGTTTAATTAAGCAGCCCACTTAACTGTAAATATTTTTGAGTATAATATTTTAATTTGAATAATTTCTCAGAAAAATTGTGATTTGAACGTACTAGTTTAAAAATACTTTCATGCATTACACTAAGCCTTCAAAGTCTGTGCTACATTGGGCAGGAAGTGAAAATGTTGTACTGCACAGCTGCTGTTCACATTCAAATATCTCATTTTGCACACTATTACACATGTAGTTGTTATGCCTGTGTGAAGAGGGAGAAGTAAGATGGACATCAGCTAAAAATTTGGAACGAGAAAATCAGACTCACAGGAAAACCTTTTTCCTTTCTCATGTTAATATATTCCAGGTTAATGTGCATTGTGTAAGAGTGGAAATAATGCTATATTTCTATACTCTACACAAAATGCCTAGGAACTCCTGCAGGAAGAAATCCTAGAGACTATATTGTGAATACTTAGATTGCCATTCTTGTCTTTAATAGTGAGCATCAAGAACTTCTGAAGCAGATACAGGATACTCAAGACTCCCAAGCTCGTGAAGACCTGGAACAGGAGCTGGATTGCCTTGTAAAAGAAATGGAGATGAAAGGAAAACAAATATCCAAGCTGAAAAAGCATCAGGCTACCGTAAGAATAAAATGTAAACTCTCTAGCTACTAACATTCTTGTTGAAAGGCTGCCACAACTCTGCCTCCTGTTGTCTTCAGCTAGAATGTCACTGGAGTGTTCCAGTAAGCCAAGATGTTCCAGTATGGGTGATTATAATTAGACTGCTGGCTCCTATTTTTGTACCTCAAATTTCTTCATTTGATCAGGAAAAGGTGCTTACAACTAGCAGTGAGGAATATATGCTGGTGAGAAAGCTTCCTGCCCTGTGGCAGTTCTGCAATACAGAGCTGGGTTGCACCGTCTGTCACTTCTGCTCACTATGTTAAGACAAACTGTTGAAATTTCATTCCTTTATATCCTGTCCCTCAGGGGAATGAGAAAATAGAAGCCGTAATTCCTGTACAGACTGGATTAAATGTCTTTTATATTACTGAAACATTGAAGCTTTTTTATTAACTAATCTGTTGACCAGAGCTTCTCCAAAATCATAGCTGGGCAAGCCTTTCAGTTTTATTTAACCCTTAAACTGTCCTCATTCTGTCAGTATTTAGTTTAGAACTATAGATAATAACTTGTCATACATTCCCATATAAAATCCCTCTTCTGTGGTTGAACAGCCTAACTCTTTTGTAGCAATTTGGTTTGGGCATATGATTAAACATTCAATCCATGGTTCTGTCTGATTGTTTTCTGGGTTTTTTACCTTATTTCAAGATAAATACTCACCTGATAACTTTGCTTATACAGGAAATGGAAGAAAACTCAGCGTAATACCTTGTAAAAAGAGGAGGTTATAGTTAATTTAAATCTGACCAGTTTTATTCATATCCATTTTTGATGGATTTTACTCACTTAAACTTTTTATTGTCCATGTAATTGCAAGCACAGAGCTGCTTTATGTCATAGTAGATGTGTCAGACTTGCATGTTAGCAATATAGACAAAGGGCATTGACTGCTGAGTCCTCACTGCCTCTCTTGGCAATGTCAGCTGGTGTCTTTGATAAAACTCTTATATTCTTGAAGACTCAACAATTATGGTGTTACTCCTTGCCTCAAAGCCTTGCTGACTTCATCCTCAGGAACCTAAGACAGTGGACAACAACTGCACCTTTGTTTCTTTCTTTTGCGTTTCTTTATGGCCACTGTTTGATTTGGGATGATGAAGAGCAGCACATACAATGTGGTGCAACCTTGTTGTCATCTTTGCCTCTTAGCAGTGTGCAGATCTTCTGGCAAGTCCTCAGTGCTCTTGTACAGCCTGGTCAGAGCACACCCCTTAGGGTCATGCTGTAAATAGTAGTGTCTGTATGATTACTGTCCATCATGCCATGGTTATCAATGCACGCCATTCCTCTAACTCCTTGGCCTGTATTTTTTTTTCTGGTGCTTTTGCACACAGACATTTCCATTTGTATTTTATACAGACCAGTGTTAATGTTTCTAATGCATATTTCTTTGTCTAGAACCTGCCATACTAAAAGTGCCATGCTAATCTCTGTGTTTCACTGCTAATAATATGGTCTAGAACACAATTAAAGTTAATTATTTTTAGAAATGGATTTAAAGCCTAAATTGGCATTTGGAATGCTTCCAGCCTAATTTTATCTTTGGGAAGTGACCTTTGTATGCCAAGTGCAAGTCAAGACTCATTATCAGACATTTTAAAAAACATTCTTTAGCAATTAACCCTATTTATTCTGTTTTTCACTTTTGTTAAGGAGGCTTTAGATCGAATCTACTGCTTAGATCCAGTAACTGAAAATTGACAGTATACATTTTAAAGGTTTATTGGTTGCTTGGTTTTCTGATTAGGGTAGTACAGTCCGAAATGGAAAGAGACTGTTGTAAGTACAGATTATTAAAAGATGACATTCCAGCTCTCTCAAGCAAGCATTTTTATGTTAGGCAGTGATGGGATTCAACAACCAGTTGAGTGTAGGTGGGGTCAGTTTTCTGTGGTGGTTTCTGTATGGGCAAGGTCAGTTTTGTGTTACAGTGAGACAACTGTGCAAGGTTACTAAGTTTAAACTTTTCTCTTTTTTCAATGTCTCTCAGTAATCTGTAGTTTGGAGTCCAGTCAGCTCTACAGCTGTGGGTCTTTGGAGTATGTAACATGCTAATTAGTATTTTTTTTCCTAGGTGCAGAAATTAAAAAGAAAAACTCATAAATTGAAGCAAGGGGAAACTCATGTCAAACTAAAGTGTGGTGAACAAAAGGAAACAAAGGAGATTGCAGTCTCTGTAAAGGAAAGTATATCTAAACCTTGTCCTGGGCAGAAAAGCAGAAGTTCTCTTCAGCTGCTAAAAGCTGTCAGGAAACTTCAGCTATCTCTGAAAAAAGATGATGTCATCTAAGAAGAATAGTTCTGAATTTTGCTATGTTAGAAGTTTTTGGAGTTGTCTGATGTCTAGTAAATTTTTAAATTTTTAATTGTACAAAATACCTTTAAAGAATAAACTTTATGGATACAGTAGGCATGTACATTCTAAACTGCCTCCTCTCCAGTAGATCAGTTTGTTCACCTTAGAATTAACTTTCATGTAGTGTAGCTATAACTCAACTACACTTCTTTGTAATAAAGTGTTTTAATGGACTAATAAAATGTTATTATTTGTTAACTTGTCAAATAAAATTTTATATATTTTTTACATTTGAAATAGTGTGATCTTTGACTTCCTATTTCCCCAGTGGCCAAGGAGATATTTAGAGCTTATTTTTCCAGAATGACTTGTGCTGGTGCCTCTGTACAAATAAAAACAAAGGCCTTCCTTTCCTTAATAGCTGAAGATCCAGATCACTGTGAATGAGGCAGAAGAGGTATTATCTCTTTATTTATATATGTTTTCATTATTATTATTACTTTATAACCTCTGTTGACAGTATTAGGGACAGCTGGGGTTTGGAACCACAACCTATGACTTGGTTTAGCCACAAGAATATGGGAGTGTTCTTGATACATGCATGAGAGAGGCCACTGCCAAACACTTGAGTGCTTCTCTTTCACAGAACCTGCTTCTAGCAGAGTATACAGTGACTGAGGAGGAGACTGTCATAGAGGAGACCTTCAGCTGTGTACCTGTTACCAATCTTCTTATTTATGGATTATTTCTAGCTTAGAAAAGCACATTGTATGCTTAAAGCTGCCTAGGAAAAATTTGAAGCATGGTATTTTTTCATGGTGCAGATAGCTTTTCTGAGATAGGTTTATGCATTTCTGATACTGGAATCACTGATACTGGTAGGGATAAATCTCTCTGATTCCTTCTGTACCTTGACCTGGTATTTTTGTTGGCTACAGAATCCTGGGGAGAAAGTGTTGTTTTGGAGCTGGAGAATCAGGGCCCTGCTCCCTACTTGGGCAGGAGCTGTGGTGGATGGCTGCAACTTTGGGTCTGTCAGCCAGGTACTGAATGGGGCAGTCTTTAAACAATGGCAGCATTGAATAGTCTTCAAAATGGATGTGCTGACAGGGACTGTCCAGTCCCAGAAAAAAACCTGTGTTTGCCCTTCTGTGGGGTGAGTGGCTGGAGGGAAACAGTTGAACCTGGTCCTGCTGGTAGCTGGGCATTTCTCATCTCTGCCTGCTTCACAGTGTGGCCGGTAGCTGAAAAAGCTCTTTCTCAGAGCCAGGAGCTGGGATTTGAGAGGGGAAATAGGAATTGATAATGTGATAGCTTACATTGGCCATCTGGTTACATCACTTATATTTCAACTCAAAAGATTTAAATACATTTTAATAATGTATTTTGCTTTTTCTTTCCGAAGCTTTTATTTCTGTAGTGTGTGTGTTTTCACACACCAAAACAGGGTAGATGCATTTCAACATCGGCTGAGAGATTCAAACCAGATACAAAGAAAGCATATCCCAGACCAGTTTTCTTGCTTGAAGAAAGGCATAAAATTTGTTTTCAGATAGTATCTTGGGAGGGAGGGGTAGTGTAGGAGATCAGGTTATGTATTTATCTATTAGCATATTCACAGTTTGAGGCAATTGTCAGTCACATCAAATAAGTTTTCAAAGAAATATCCGTCAGAGAATAATTGTGTAGAAGCTGCATTGGGAAGGTAAGCTTGTGCACAACTGTGGTGAAGTTCAGCTCCATGAGAATTAGGCAGATCACAGTGCTGGGATCAAATGCTTCATGTCTTTATGCTCCAAAAATGTTCTGGCCTGGAACTCCGTAAACGTACATTTAGAGAAATCACAGTGGTCAGAGCAGGCTTCTTCACAAGAACAATATGTTTTTGGCTTAGTAAGTGCTTACTCTATTTTTCTGCAAATCCTTGTTTTGATTTATATCCTGCATGTTTTTGTCTTCTCAGATGAAACTATATATATCTTCTTTTCATTAATGATTTGGATCTAGCTCAGCAGGGCAGCAGACAAAAACACACACAGTGATCCCCAAAAAAAGACTTACCAGTTTATTTACTTGATATCTGGGTTCTTTTGCACTGAGTTATGCAAAATTGCGACGTGTTTTATTGGTATTTGAATCAAGGGCCGTATTTTATGGTTAGATATCTCAAGGAAGGTGGACAAAAGATGTAGGTCAAACATTATGATTAAAAATACAGACCAACAAATTGCAACCAACAATAGTTCACTTTCCTGCTGCTAATGTATGCTAGCACAATTTAATGGTTTGTGACTTGAGCCGGTTGGAAAGACTTTGTCCTAGTACAAAACACATTCAGTTTGAGCCTGTGTGTTACAGTCTTCTAACTAGCAAAGCTGGAAGGCTGGACATAGCTATAAATCCAGCGTGTTCTGGGAATAGACGCTGGCAAAAACACTCAGAGCTAAATAATCAGGGCAGGATCTTGCTGGGATTTGGATACTGGCTAACGTAACTAAGTGCAGATGTTTATGTGGACTGAAATACATTCCCAGAATAAGAATATTGTGCAAACACATGATGATTTTATAGCAGGAAAGAAAGCCAAGGAAGTGAGGATAATAAAAAAGCACTCTTATTTTTGGTGAAGCATGTTTTGTTTCCCTCTGCTTGCCTGTACTGAAGTGGTCAAGGCTGCCTCTACTGTGTCCCCTGCTGGGGCCTGTTGAAGCTTCTGCAAGTTGCTTGGGTTGTGGCTCTGGTGCTTACCTGAAAGTCTGCATGGGCTCCCATGTGAGTGCCACAGTCTGTCTTAAATATGAGAAGCAAGTGTTTCTGGAAGTGTTACTCTGAGGGAACAGCTGAAACAGGTGAGATGAATCTTATCCCAAATGCCTGGTCATTAGTTTTACAGCTGTTATCTGTGTAATTTTTGTCTGAACTCCACTGGCTAAATAGTGGCATGATTTCTCTTGGTTTCGTCTTATTTATACAGCTGAAGAACTGCCTGCTCTTTATTTTCCTTAGCAATTTTTAATTTAGCTGGTGTTTCTTGCTGTAGTTTAGTCTTCTCAGCCCTGACTTTTGAGTTAGCTGCACCTTTTTTTTTTTTGTCATAATGGTGTCAACTGCTCAATTTTGAGACCTGAATACACTCATGGGAGCCAGGAATACCAGCTTTTTCATTGTGTGTTTACCACAGAATTATGGTTGAAATGTAATGGAATGTCATTCTGAAAGACATAACTAAATTCATTTCATGTTGTATATTGTAAGCAAAACTTTAGATCTTCCTGGCAGGTCAAGTGTGTCCTTCTTAGAGTGAAGAGGAAGCAGCTTCAAACATAATGCTGCAATGTTTAGACAGAGTGGTTACACAGGAGACTTTCCACTGCAATGATGAGATGAAAGCTAAGATGGTGTATCCAGGTTTAGCATTACACTTCGAGGAAGCTGTAGACTACTTGAAGAATGTGTGGAAGAAAAACAGAGGTGAAGAACACTTGACTAGGACACTTGAGAAAAAAAAGAAAGGAACTGGACTTGTGTGTCTACTCTGTTTTCTCCAGGTTATAAGTCTTAAGAAACATGGGACATTGCTGTAAAGATGAAGGGAATTAAGTTCTGTTTGCACTTATGAATAGGACAGAAAATACTGGGCTAAAATTCAAGCTTTCCAAAGATAGTGTAAGCTAAACACTGACATCTAGGCTAGGACGTTGTTGACCATCTGCAAGGACCATCCATTTTTAAGAACAGGGTAAACAAATACCTTTAAGGAACAGATTTACTTTTTCCTGCCCAAGAGCAGTGAAAGTAGTAGACAGATCATAAAGCCTGTCCTGGTCCTAGGGCTCTGAAGTGTTCCAGCCATGTTTTGCTTTTGGATGAGATTTAGGGGGCCTTTTTTAATGGTCCAATTTTTCACTTGTGGTTTTAATTTTCATGCATTCATTTTACTCAAATAGATAAAAATTATGTAGTGTATGCTTCTTGTAAGTATATTTATCCTAGAACCTTAGAATATCTCAGGATGCAAGTGAGCCATAAGCACCAAAAATTCTAATTCCCTGCTCCTTGCAGGGCTACCTAAAGCTAAACCAAATGAGCAAGAGTGTCATCCAGGTGCTCCTCGAATTCAGCAGGTTTGGTGCCATGACCACTTCCCTGAGAGCTCAATCCAGTGACAGACCACCCTCTGGCTGAAGATTCTTTTCATAGTGACCCGTGTTGATACAGGAGAATTAAAAAACAGTTCTCCAGATGTTTTCTTAGCTCCCCCTTCTGTGATACAGGCATACTAGGAAGGTGACAGAATTGTGAAGGATGCTTGTCATATCACTGCATAGCCATGCATTGTGATATGTGCTTATAGGATTGACAAGTATCCAGATGGACTTTTTAAAGACTTTGACCAAAAGAGAGAGAGATGGAAGTCTGGAAGACAAGAATTTGACAAAAAAATCTTCTAATTAATAAATTCTGCTGTTTTAACATAGTCTTTTCATATCATTAAACTTGCTTATGCATAAATTCACCATCTGAGCTGTGTTGAGCCTGACAAAAGTTTGGATTATACCAGCTTGTGTGTAGCATCCTGTTGAACATTTTTTTCTCCTGTTGTTCTGTTGGAATTCCAAAGAATGCATCTTGTTTCAGAAGAGAAAGGGAGGTAATACTGAAGAAAGGCTTATGGACAGGTAGATAAAATGCACACTGGTTTAAAAGAAAACCCTCTTAGATCTTTGCCTAGAAGTAACTGAAAATTAAAACCAGAGAAAGTGATATGATTTGGAAATCTGCCTGTAAAGACAGAATAGGAGGGATCATAATGCGGTTTTCACTGTAGGAACACAGCATAACCCTTCTTTCATCTGAGTAGTACTGTGGACCTGATTCTGTAGCATTTATTTAGGTGACAACTCCCAGTTAATAATTTTTCTGTACTTACCACTTTAGATTATTTTGGAGTTTTTTTTAAATTCAACCTATGCTCCTTTTGCATGTGCCAGAAGCAAATGTCCTTGTTACTCCTGCTGCTGTCATGCAGAGGGAGTTAGAGAGCTGGGAATAGCCCGGAGAAGGGAGCACACGGTAGCACTGCTGCTGCTCCAGGTGGGGCTCCCGCTGACTGCGAGGACCCAGGAGCTTTCACTGGCCCAGCAAGTTGCACTGTGCACATTTGAAAATAAAAAAAATATGAAACTCCTTCCTGAAAACAGGCATGAAAATGCCAGTATTTGCAGTTCCCTTGTATGTGATAAAATTTTTCTCTTCTATTTCTTGAAAAGATAGGAATCTATGCTAGACCAGATGGGCTGAGCCAAGGTTGTCTTAATTCCCTGATGTTTTTGTGCTGTTTTAGTACATCTATGTTGCAGGTTAGTTTTATTTTCAGTTTTTAGAGGGTTTCAAATTTCTAGGTTTAGTGATCTGAATGCTGCCATTTTCCTGGTATGAACTGTTTGGGTTTTTTATACCTGTAATACTTCCACTGGGTGAACTTAAGGGAAGTATACTTCATGGATAGGTCTAAATAGCACAGTGGCTTTTTGGTGGCTGATTAGCTGTTGTTTTGGTGTTAATCCCTGATTCTGATGATGATACATATGCTCCTTAAATTTCCTATTATGTCAAGTTGCTATTGTTTATGAATGTGTGATTTGCTGGTTATTTCTGATTTTATCAGGTTGGGGTTTTTTTTGCAGACAGAGTTACTCAGCTAGTCCAGAGTAAATATTTGCACAACCTAAGATGGAAGAGATTTTGTGAGCACAGCAGTGTTATTGGACTGTTTTATCGCCTTTATCAGGAGTGAACCAAACCTAGGATGTATCATGCCTACATCTAGCACAGCAGCTGTTCATGAAAAACAGTGTGTCAGCAATGGCTTTTTCCCCACCCAAATAAAAAGCTATTAACATTGAGGCTAATTTGTCTCTAGACTTTCACGCTCAGCTGTCTGCTTGTGATCAGAATTAGCTGCTCAGCAAGATTCACTATTGGGACTGAAATTCCTTTTTCCTCATTGGGTTGGAAATAACATTTGTAAGCACTTAAGAAGAAAATAAACCTTTGAGATTACTCTCAGGCTAGGATTCTTCCCCACTTCCCCAGCTTTTTATTTAGGTGGGGAAAAATGCAATGGCCTTCTAGCTGACACAGGAAGAAGATTCTGAAATGCAAAGTAACAGTCTCTCTTTTATATACGTAAGCAGAAGCAATTCAGTCGCATCAAGGAGAAACACAGCAATGCAGTTCAGAGGGCTGCAAGGTTTTCAGTGGCAAGGAAAACTTCCTGACAGGAAAGAAAAATCCACTGAATGTAGTGATGCAGGAATATAGTTGATTTACACCCAGCAGTTATATTGTATCACCTACACTCTCTGAAAGTAGTTTTCTCCAGGTAAGATGAGCATACTTTGAGCAGTGAAGTGTAATTATGAAGCATTTTAAAAAGTAAACAGAGGAAGATCAAATTCAGTGTAAGAAATCTACAGGTTTATAAGTAATGAGCTGGGCTGCGACATGTGACTTCCAATTCTTTTAGCAGATTGATTTTACTAGAAAGGAAATGTTGCAATGATAAAAATTATTTAGGTAATTAATGAGCTCCCTGTGTACAGTGTAGGTAGTGTTGAGCTGCTTGGATTTGAGGAGGTGTAGGATGAGAAGGAAAAAGCTTAGAGAGACATTTTTGTGTGAGTTAACTGATGATATTTTGATAGAGCAGGACACTACTGGGGACTGAGACATCTCAATGAACCTGAAGACTTGGGGAGTATTTGTTTAAGCATCATCTTTTGAAAATAGTTTTGAATACTTCCTTATTTTAGCCAATGTCTTCAATAATTTTATTTTATCAGTGCTACATGTCATTGACAGTGAATAAACTACATGTCATTGACAGTGAATAAACTTCTGGAATTATATATAATTGATGGCTACAGTTTTGCTTTTTCTCTTTTGTGTTTCATTTTGTTACTAAATGGCTACTGAACAGTTTATGTGCTTTCTAAATGACTAAGAAAAATAATTTATATGTTTCTAACTCCAATTCTCCAGCATTTGCCTGTTTCTCATAGAATGAATGTGACTAATAAGAAATATCCTGATGTGGTTCAAGACAATTGGGAAAAATTCAGAAGTGCTTTAGACAGGAATTCAGATATTTTTAACACTGATGTCCTTCCCCGTTCAAGAGTTTTAAGAAGAAATCGTGAAGAATTATCAGCCTTTCTTTAAAACCAGAGTCCTACAGATAATACATTTATTTATATGTATTTTTAAGAAAGTTCAGCATTTCAGATGTTGCCATCCTTGGTTTGTTTGCTTGAGAAATCTGGAGTGTGGCTTTTAAAGTCAGCAGGAATCCTGGAAATCTGGTGCTCAAATTCCAGAGTCTGGAGCCCTGAATTTGCAGTGGTTGCCCCTCTGGACTTACTGTGTCTTGGACTGCAGAAACAGGCAGTTCAGAAGGACATTTGTGGAATCAACTCAATGGAGAAGCCAAGATATTGTCTCAATTATGCCAAACCCTGAAATTCAGCCTTCCAATTTTCTGCAACAATATTATTTAAAATATTTCTGTGGGTGGCCTGTTTCTGAATAAACTAAGAGAAGGCAACTCTCATTTAAAGACTCATGGTGAAGTATCTCCAGGAGTCTGTAGATTTTCACTCTAAGCTCTCTGCTTATGATCAGAACTAGCTGCTCAGCAAGATTCACTATTGGGACTGAGTATCTAGGAGTCTCTGCTTGTGGTTATTTTCAAGTTTTCTTTCCTGTTGAAGGAAGGGAGGGAGTTGTTTACATAGAATTACTCGTGTGAGTGGTACTTAGCAAGCAAAGCAGCATTCCTGTTGCAAAGTGTTTAAAACCTAGGATTTAACCCATGCTGTTACAGAGTGGGAACAGTGGAACTGTAGCAGTTCACAGGATTGTCTGTGGAAAAATACAACCCTTCTCTTCTGGGAACTGGGCAGGTCTATGTCTCGACCTTCCAGGTGAGGAGTGGCTGTGCAGGGTGGAGGAAGGAAAAGGTGCTGTGACTTGTCCTCCCTGTCTCCTTTCTGCACCAAAAATCTGTAATGTACCTGTGGATTGGCACAGGGGAGGAAGGCACAGCCCTTGGCCAGAGTGGCGCTGCCCAGCCAGTGACAATTGATTTGGAACAGTACTAAGGAAGGCACAGATTTACCTGGGACAGATTAGGGGTCTGTACCATTTAGTTAGTGGTCTAACCAAGCTCTGACTGGTCTAACTGGCACTGCTGGTGCAGCCATTTTTCACTCCTTGGCCCAAAGGGTCCCATGATGGGGAAACAAGGCAGCACTGCCCCAGGAGAATGGTGCTACCAGGGCAGGAAGAGCAGGGTTAAAATCTTTGTTCCAGCCTCTTGAACCTGACACATTTTTTTTATATGAGCAGCATACAAGGAGAGATGATCCATGATCTTGGATACAATGGGCTAATAATGTACAGAGAAAGGAGCAAGACCTACAACATTACAAAGTTCACCTAAGCTACTCTGTGGAATAGACCCTTATTAGTATTAAAAGCAACTCAGACGTGCTCTGTATCATTTTGATCTTCAGTATCTGGTTATCTAGTATTTGAGAAACAGTTTCATCTTCCCATCATAAGTGTCATTCATCTGCTGTCTAGATCTGAGCATCAGAGATGAAACAACAGAATAATTAGACAAGACATTAAAAACAAAGCTGAAATAAAGCATGAAACAGAAACACAGATGGCCCCTTATTGATGAAACAGTGAGATAAAAAATTTATTACATGTAGTTCCGGTAAACCCCAAGGGTTTTGCTGAACTTTAGCAAATTCTATCTTACCTGCTAGGATTATTGCATATGTAAGCAATACTCACCAATACTGGATAAAGAAACCTCAGCTGATACTTCTGTAGACTTTCAAAGGTCTCTGGAAAAGTAGTAGTAGAAAAAGTGCTGCTGTTTGTTATGGTTTGGCCTAAGACAAAAAGCAGCCAACCAACCAACCCCATAATGTTAAATATACCATCAAAGAGCTGAGAAAAGGGAAGACAATATGACAAAACTTAGAGGAACACAGTTGTTTTGGCTCTTCAAGGATGAAGTAATACTGGTATCCTTCAAAGCCTTGAGCAAGCCTGAGATGATGGAAAGAAGAAGGAGGAAACTGTTTCCTTCTAAAAATGTGTGTTATGATGCCAACAGTCTCTTCAACACTGCTACCAGGCCAGACTCAGCCATCCCCAGGACACCCTTGTTTCAGAAGCTGGTGATAACAGCATCATGCCAGAATCAGATACTGGAGGAGTGATAACCCTGAAATAGTAACATACTTGAAGTTCTCATGGCATGTGAAGATTTGGGAAGTATGTGTGTGAGAAGAATGTTGTACATGCCTGAGCAGGACTCTGTTCAGGCAGAAGGATTTGTTAGCTGATGTCCTTTCCTAGAGGATAGGCACTCCTACAAAGACTGTGGAGGTGCCTTGACCTCCAATAGCTATTTGTCTTTTGGGGTCTGGCAGAAGGCCCTTTCTTAAAGAAGATATGAAAAAAATAAAAATCCACACAACATGGGTTTCCCCTGCCATCATATTCCATTCTCTGATATACCTCTGCTTCAGGATAAACACCCTAGGGAATTAAATCATGGTGTGGATTAAAAGTAAAGGGCACTGACAGCATTGCTTTCAGACACCTTGCACTCATGTTGCTTAAAGTGTTGATGATATCCAGCTGGTCTGATTATGTTTTTCTTGCAGAGTCCTACCACAGGGACAATGGTTTCACTCTGTCCTGGCACAACACTGAAACCAAGGAGCTGAAACCTCAGTTCCAGCTTCTGCTTCCTCTGATACTGTCTATAACCTTAAGAACCTCAATAACTCACTGATGAGATTGGACCTCTTTCCCTGGTAACTGAAGTGTGCTTCCTAATGGTTAAAGAAAGTTTTTAAAAAGTCTTTTAAAGCATGAAAGAAAGTTCCATTTATTACGAGTCAGTGTTTTGCATCACACAAAATGAGACAGTGTTATTTTTGCCCTTGACAGGAAGCAGCAGAAAGGCTCAACTCACACCCCCTAAGCTCTAAGAACTGCTCACATTCACATTTTCAGTATCTTGGTTCTGAGGCAGTGCCTTTGTTCTCTCAGCTCTCACTAGCGTTTTCTGAGCGTTTTCTCGAGATTTCCTGCCTTTGGTGTCTCCCTGAGCTGTGGTCCTTCCACTAGAGGTCGGCTGCAGCACACCATCACCCAGGAATTCGCCAGCCTCCACAGTTCTCGGGATACCAGCAGGAAGACTCTCAGTTTCATTTTTATTGCCATCCAAAAGGCAAAACCAAACTAAAATCTCCACCATGGGCCCAGGTTCCAAAAGAGATGTGTAGCCATTAAGCAGAAAAAACAGATTGCTTTAAAATGCATGACTTGCTTTACAAACTGCACGCTGAATAAGCACAGGTGATCAGCTGAAAAGGACAAAGGTTTGCATAAATTGATCTGTAAGATTTTCCTTTAATTAGCATTTGAGCTATTAGAGATAAGCAGACACGTTTACCCAACTAGGCAATGATATACACTACCATCATTGTAGGCTGGCTTAGTTTGTAGCATCATAATTTTTGAACAGGACTTTCAAAGTACACCTTCTGGGCTAATGGTAGTCTTACCAAAGCCACTGATAAGAAATTTGCTATTAACTTTGGCTGAAAGACAGTGGTTTTGAAAATCCTGGTTTTCTATTTGGAGGTGCCAGAATTAACAGCAGGGAGTTTCATTGTGTCTGCTGGAAAACAAAAGAAACACAGGATCAGAATATCTCCTTTGTCCCTTTACCACTCCACTTATTTTCATCTCTCTTTTTTTGGCTGATAGTATGCAGTATTGCTTTACGCTAGGATTTAATATCCAGCTTAGGAAATTTATATCAGTACCATCTCCTTTTGTGCTTTAGGTTCTGCAAAACTCTAGAAGCATCTTCTGCAAGCAGCAGACTATGAGAACATTTCTAGTTTATGATGCAGATGTTTCTCAGTCAGAGAGCTGAGACATGCTAGATGCAGCCAGGACTTTGGAAAAGAGAGGCTATAGGATTCATTATTTAAAGATAATTATGAGGAACTTTTCTTTTCCAGTTGTATTACTCCTAACTAGTCTTCAGGATGTACCAAGATACATTTCAGCAATTAAAGTCTAAAATGTTTCTTTTGGCAAATGGAGGGATGATTTTTCAAATAATTCCGGCCTTATCAAACTACAATATTTCTGTATAGTCAAGAATCCCTATTCATATCTGCTGAAAATAGAAACTGAATGTGGTGCTCTTGTTTTACTATATATTGCCTCCTATATAAAAACATGGAGCAATATTCATAAGTTTTGTGGTTACTTTTATGTCAACCAGATTAATCCTAAAGTAGATCCCTGGTAGCAAAAGCTTTTGATGAAACTGCAACAATAGAAAAAAGGAGATAACCTGATGGACCTTCATCCTAAATCTGTAGAGGTAATATAAGTGATTAAAGTGATTTCATTTAAAGTTATTTTAATTTATTTATTGGACACTTACAGGGAGATTGAAATATCTAGAGAAAGGTTGCCTCAGTATGTATGATGTACTTATGCTTGAATTCATTAAAGATCCATTACTAAGGTGCTATAGAGATATTTTCCCCCCTTTCCCAGTTCAGCAGTTTCAAAAGGCAGCTCAAACACTTGCATAAATATTCAAAAGCTCTGAAGTTCACCCAAATGAAGTCGAAATCAGCCCTGGAATTTGTGTCAAAGGGGTTGATCAGAATAGCTCTTTTTGCAATGCGACCAAGGTTCAGCCCTGTGTTCAAAAGACAAGGAGAGATGCTCTAATAATAAGGTGCAAATCGGTGGGGCACCATGTGCCTCAGGGAGTGACTACTGAGTGTCTCAGTATGCTGACTCATTGACCTTGTGAATTTTGGTTCTGGCTTCCTAGGTTCTCTTGACTATGGTGATACAATACCATTTTGGGACATTTGGAGGATGTGCTACCTGCCACCCAGCCTCTTTGGAAAAATGGCCATGTGTCTTCACAGATCAGGTATCTTCTACATCCACAGGGAGCCTGAGGCACCTCTAACACCTCTCATTTGTCCTGATTGCATCTTATTCACTGTGTGTACCCTTCAGGGCTGATCTGCACCTAGCCAGCAAGAGCTGCTCATTCACCCCTGCTGTGGACGCTTGAAGGAGCTGCGGGGTGTGACAGGCCAGTGTGCTGAGGTCTTGCCACCTTTTCCCGGGGAAATTGGAGCAGGTCTGGTATCCTCATCTGTATAACTGGTATAACAGGAGTGTTCTGCCTCCAAAACAAGAGGAAAACGAATGCAGTTAAGATGGTGAGCTGCTACTATAGAGCTTGATCTATATAAATATCTCATCCAGTGACACTGATAATGGTGTCAGAGCATGGGGTTTCTTCCTCTCATCCCCCGGGTGAGCCTATAGCACTATGAAAATAAAGAACACCTTATAGCTCATCTCCCAGTTTTACAGAAAATAAATATCTTCTCTGAAGCTGTGGAGGAGTTGTGCCTCTATGTGTCCTTTTCTAGCAATAATCACATTCTTGACAAATGGAAAGTCCTTGGTGTGCTTCTTTTTCTTGTTTTATTACTCGTGTGGTGTCTCCAGCTCATGTGAAGCTGTTTCAGCCTGGAAATGTTGCTGAGCTGCAAAGTTTTCTATTCCCAAAGAACCACTGCAGCAGTCCATCCAAATACCTCTGTGCTCAGGCTTGAAGAGTCCCTGCCATCTAGAAAGGGGGTAGTGGGCTTGTCAAAGAGCTGCAGATGATGCTGTGGACATGTCTGAGTTGTGGGCAAGCCTTCATTTGGGACTCTTGTTAGCTGGTAGGTGTTTAGTAGAGAAGCAGTAAAGGATTAGAAACAGCTGACTCCCAACCAGTAAGAAAGAGAACAAAATAAATACTTGGGAAATTAATGGAAATGTAATTTACATAGAATTTGATATTTAATTTACATTTTTATTAAAGGCTTCTTGGTCCCCTGCCCCTCTTTTTAATTTTTTTTTCTCCTGTGTTAAACAAGGTTCCATTTGTTCCAAACAGATGACAAAGAGTCTTATGAAACTCCTGTTCTTAATATCCTTGGACTTCCTGTAATGCTTTGCTAGAAGTTGTATCAAGAAAATTTTATAGATACTAATAACTGCTAAAATATGACTATGTTCTTCAAACTATACTTCTGATAGAAGTGGCAATTTAAAAAACTCCTGCAAGGTGAGATGTGCGGTTTTTTAATTACTTTTGTACTACTATTAATTTTATTTAACCTAGAGTTTGGCAGTACTCTCTATTTTAATATTCTCACTGGTTCCTATTTAACATTCATTATTCCTTTTGTGGGTCTCATAAAGCATATGAGAGAAGAAATTTGATTTATAGGCTTTACAGCTGAATTTGGCTTTACAATATTTTAACTAAGGAAATGAGTTTGATTTTGATGATACTCTTAGAAAAATTAGATGTTTATGGCATTTAAAAAAAATTAGGACTGAAATAAGTTTTCTTTTATGATCTTTGTTTTTTCATTTTCTCATGCCAGATGCTTCACAAAGAAACCATTCTTTCAAATCTTGCTACAGCAGGTAGATTTTCTGGAAAGCTTGGGTGCAAGCCATCACTAACAGAAGTAAAACTGGCTTTGCTGCTCACTGAGACAATGAAAAAAAATAAAAGAGATCATTCTGCTTGTTTTTTCTATAGTGATTTGCTCACCAAATACAGTATGTTTGATTTTGATCATCATTCCTTAAGGATGAGGGGTAACAGGAAATGAGAGAGGTAGTTCCTGCCCTCCATAAATCTTAGGAAAAAACCCACTTTCATATTCTTTCCAATCTGGTGTCTTTCCTCCATATGCTGTAATAAGCAAATCTGTTCTACATTTTGACCTTGGAGAGGGGGCAGCAGAGAACTTTCTCAAATAAAGGAGAAGCAGTCAGGAGCAGTGCTGCAGAGGGCAGAGGCTCTAAACTGAACTTGACTCACAGCGGGATGGGGTCTGGTGTGCTGACTCATTGGCCTTGTGAATCTTTTGTCTGTATTTGGTGTGAGAGTGATGGAGGATCTCCAGCAATGTGTGGCAGCAGTGTTTGAAGCACATCCTGTGTGGTCAAATTCTATCACTTCTGTTCATGCTGCTGGACAGCAGAGCTACAATCATGTCTGGGAGGAGTTCTGCCAGATACTTAAAAGAGTAGAAATTATGGATAATGAACAATTAACACGTCTAGCAGGCATTTGTCAGCTTTGATAGAGGACTTTTGTAACAGATTTCTGTTTGGACACCAGCCTTCCCCTTTTTCAAAATTCAGTCTTCTGCTACTGCTGGAGCAGGAGCTGCCCAGCTGCAGTGTATGGTGGTGTGCCAAAGTTCCTCTGCTCCTTGAGCTCACCAGCTCCAGAACAGCACAAGCAGCGTGAGACTGCACCTCTGTAAAAATGACATAGGGACGTGCCTGGAGCAGGGCTGGGGTGTAGATTTGGCCACAAGAAGTGTGTCATAGTATTTACTGAAGGGTAATGGTCTTAGGGAATGTGTTAGTGTGTGTGTATGGAAGGGAGGGGAGGAAGGAAGGATGGGAGCATGACCTGGTTGCTGGAAGCCATGCAGCAGCTGAGCACCTGGGGATCAGAGAGCAAATGCCTGCTTTGAGCAGGGGCAGGTGTGATAGCAAGTTCCTCCTCTAAAGGAGGAAGTGGCATCTGTGGACATCACCTCACAGAGGCTCAGAGCCTGCAAGAAATCTCCACATTTTGTAGAGGGGGGGAAAAAGCCCAAATGGTCTTGCTGTGGGTGGAGGTAGTGAAAGAAAAGTAGGATCTACTTCTCTGCTATCTGGGGAAGTTACAGTATCTGTGTGGCAAGCTCTATGACTAATCCTCTGAACCTGAGGCACTCAGATGCTCATGGACTTTGACTCCCTATTTCTTTATTGTTTTTTGGACTGAGAAGCCCTTCACAGCTGATGCATTTTGTACAGAAGGGTTACATCCCAGAAGTTTTTGTTTCTACAGACCAATTCAATTTGGGCTCCCTCTACCCATGCCTGCACCAGTGGGATCTGGTGGCAAGGTAAGAAAAAAATGGAAAATCTCCTCACTCTGCTGCTGTTTCTTTTAAGAAAAAAAAGATCTCTGCTACTGGAGCTGAGGCAGCCTTAATGTTAATGAGAAAGTCTTGTGCCCATGCACTTGGCCAGTATCAAGCATGTCAATAATACAGGAGCAGGACAAAGGGAACAGAAAGAGAGCATTTAGTCTCACACATGACCTCTTTCCTGCTGATTAATTTGTCCCAAGCTTGATACTAACTCTGTGTTAAAAAATATAACCATATTTTTCTGTCAGGAAAATTTCCCACGTGCAAAAAAATACTGAAGCTCTTCCTACCTCAGGAAGACCCAGACCAGGAAACATTTGACATCTTAACGAAAACTTCAGGAAAAAACTCCAAACATTGGGTTGACTCATGCAAGCAATGGATATGCACTGTACATCCTTTGTCAAGTACACTAAATCCACAACTGGATTGGGAAAGGGTACCTGTTTGAGGGCAATGCAAGGGATGTGACTGATTTAAATTTTAAAACAGTCTAGTCATCAAGGTTATTGAAAAAATAGAATTTGATCCTCCACAAAGAAAAAAATATGCTGTCCAGGTCTCTCTCTTTTAAAATAAAACTTTAGCTGCTAGCCAAAAATGTGCCATCACTTTTTTCTTTATGTCGTTCGCATTTTTCAGACAGCATTGTCTGTTGTTTTGGAGTGGAAATTTTAAATGGAAATGCTTCATCCCATGCTTAGTCCATATACTTACCATGACATTTAATAGAAGTGTACAATAAATGCTATTGATTAAGGAAAACATATTGTAAAATTATTTGAATTCATGCTATTTTCAATAATACAGTTGGAAGGACCTAGAGTTTCTCAGATTTAAGAAATTAGACCTTTAGAGTCAATGAGAACAGGATGAGTGAGAATGTTCATACTAAGTAAGATAAAGAAATTTATTCAAAGATAATCTGTCATTGCAAAGATTATGGAAAGAATTCATTGCATGACAGTTTGTCATCAAGGTTTGCTTGGCTTGAAGGAATTCTTGGAGACAATACACTCATGTCAACTTGCAAATATACAGAACTGCCAAGGTGGTCCTAAGTTTATCTGTGCCACTTCTAATAGAACTTCGTCAGAATGTCTCATGCTGAGCAGGATGAATTTGACAAGCACCCATTTGTAAAGATACAATAACAGGATTTTCTGTAATCAGAAAAACCAAGGCCAAGATTAATGCTATAACACCTTTAGCACACTGAAAAGAATTCCAATTTATGGCATCCAAATAAATTTGGTTAGAGAAGATATAAGAATTTTTCTTATCTACTTGATTGTCTGAGACAATGAAATAGATAATGCCAAGTAAATCACTGTCCATAATGATCCACAATTAGTAAATACTGCGTGACTCACAGTGGTTATCTCATTTACACTGATACTAATACCAGTTTAATTCCAACTGATACTGGTGGAGTAACTCCTGATGTTTGTGAGAAGGCCTGGGAATTGCTACCAAGGCAGGTGTAGGTGTTTTCTTGCTTGCTGTTCTTCTGCTATTCTTTTGCTACAGTGCTGAGTGTACTCAAAAGAAGTGATAAAAAAAAAAACCAAACCACGTATTTAATTTCATTTTACAGAATGTTGGATAGAGCATTTAATGTATGCTTGTTTTGGGGGTGTTATGTATATGTCACAGTAAAACTTTCCTACAGCCTGGTCTGATGTTATTTCTTTGTTCCACACTGTGATTTTACCCCATGCTGTTCCTGTGACCTCCTGGAGCCCAGAAATTGGTTATGCTTTTATGTCTGGAGGAAAGAGGATGAACTAGGAGGTCAGACATGTCACTAGCCATAGCTGTTCTGAGGTTTTAGTGAAACAGATGTTCTGAATTTCTTTGGAAAATTCCCTTGTTCTGTCCCTTGCCACAGTCTTGTCTTTGAAACAGGGACAGCACCTTCATGCAGCCCAAGGACAAACCACTAAGGATTGAAAAGAAATCAAATATTGTAGAGTTATATGCTGGGATAATTTCACTGCTGGCTGGATTATGAGTTTCATCCGGTATGGAACTTCCTTCCTTTTTCTTTCTCTTATGATAAAGTCTATGCATAGAACTGTTTATGTATTAATATATTTAATAAAGCCCAAAAGAAGGAAAATCAAAGATATCAATATATTAACAGAAGCAGTAGTGCCATCCTTTTCCATTATTCCATACTGCAGGTTTCCATGACTATCAGTCCTGTAGGCAGCACCAGCCTTCTTTTAGACAACAGACATAACCAAACTGTTTGCTTTGGAAAGGTTCAGAAATCTCCTTGGATAGTAAAAAATGTAGTGACATTTTTCCTGTTTGGAAAAAGGTATAGTTATACAGGCAGCTTGCAGCTGCTCAGGCTAGAAGGCATCACAGCCACTGCCCACAGGGAGCACATAGTGGGAAGAGCCTAATTGTCCCTTCTTTTTTTATGTCCCCTGAGGAGTTTGTGAGCTTATGGTGAAAGAAAAAACAAATCTGCTGAGATCAGTTAATTTTTTAAGAGAGGAGCTGTCATCTGACTGAAAATGCAACTGTTCACTCGTTCCAGCTAATGTGCCTGAGGATCCTTAAATATTTCAGGTCCATGGAGAGCAGTCTGACAATCAGTACTGCTTAAAGGCTGATTGCCTAAATCCCAGCACAGAAGATGCTGCCAAAGGAGACACTGGGTTTTCTGGTGAGTTCTCAGCCACACGTTCAGTACACACGAAGGTGAGGTACCACCCAAGTCTTCCAAAGCACGTTCTTCACCAGGAGTCCCCTATCCAGTGCTCTGGATCTCTCCATGCTGTGTTCGGATCAATTGCTGAATGATCTGAGGGATTCAGGGTAACCGAATCGTCAGAACCCTATGTCTTGCCCTTAGCAACTAAAACTTGTATTTACCAGTGCTCTGTAACAAACCTGAGAAACTTCAGGCACATAGAAGTACAATGTCAATTATGACTGCTAGATAAACATTTGCTTAGGTAAGTGCTGCTGGTTGTGCATAAACTACAACCTTTGTAAGTGTGGGACTATCATACAGCATAGATGTTCCTGAAAAATCCAAGGCATTCTGACAAAATTTATGGAAATGCTTATTTAAGTAACTCCTAATGACTTCTAAAATGTATTATTAGATTTAGGTAGACCTTAGGACTTACAGGTTTTTAATCTTGGATGAGGGCATGTGGCCGAAGTGAGATAATTTGTACATTTACTTCACAGATTTGAAAAAATAACTACAAATGTAATTCCTAAGGTTTATCAGACTTAAAGTCTCTAATTTTTTTGGTGGAATACCCTGAACTTAATCAGTATCTCATGCTGATATTAGTGTTTTGATGTGAGGTATATAGTATTTTGTCTTTTGAGCTGTAGAATTTCTGCTACTTAACACTCATCCTAAAGTTCTCATGTAGAAAACCTGAAGAAGCATGCTAATATTCTACAAGAATTTTTTGTCAGCATTTTGAACTCGGATTTATTTCTTATTTACTGGAAACGTGTGTGCTTTTCTCCCTAGAATCACATAGAAGTAAACACAAATGCAGAACTATGGCTATAACCAGAAAAGAAGTAGGCTTCCAGCCCCCATTTTTCTCTCATGCAAGACTTCAAACATTCCATCCTCTCCCTAGAAAAAAACCCAAAACAACCAAACAACCAAACCAAAAGCAAACCAACAAAAAAACCACCAAAAAATTAAACCAACCAACCAAAAATGTAACCCACACCACCTTCATCTGCAAACATGAAAATTCCTAAACTTCTTTGAAAATAAACAAAATATGGGGAACAGATATGGAATTGATGATATTTTTAAGGTATCTTTAGTTTAATTTCTAATATGATCACATTTATCCTTTGAAAATATAATCAGTACAATTCCTAAATGAAAGCTATTTGGAACTAGAAAATTGTATTTTCCCCCTAAAGAAATGTTGAACAGAGTGCTCCAGCATCTTCAAATTTTCAAGTCAGACAAAATAATTTGAAAACTTTTGCTTTCCAATGGGAGGTGTCAGCTTTCCAGGGAGCAGGTGCTGGGACAAAATCTCCTGAATTCTAGATAATATACCTTTGTTTTCATTCCTCTTTTTTTTCAGTGGCAGAGAAATGATGCAAAGATCAGTTCTGACCTTCCATGTATGCAATCTCTGATGCGGAGATTAGATATGAAATACTTCAGAGAGCCCTCGCAATGAGAGAGACATTATTGCACAGGGGCCTGTCTTTCCCCTGGACTAATACATGGATATGGATATGGATATATATTCTTGAACTTCAACTAAAGTCTAAATAAATATTTACTAATCTGATTACAGTTTATTTGGCAGTGAATTTAGAAGCAGAGGCAACAGTACTTCCTTAACAACAGTCTCTAATGTGTTTTGTTTGTTTTGAGGTTTTTTAATATACTGCACAGACTGCCTTTAAAGAACTGGAACAGCAGGAAAGCCAATTTACTGGCAACCTACTCGAGACCTACCTAACACATAGGTAGCACATGCTATAAACACAAAATATGTGGCATTGTTTCTTAAATACATATTCATTTCAATGCTCAGAATTCGAGGGGTACCTGTGTTATGAATCTCTCCACACTGTAAGCTGTGAGGCAGTGTGACAGCTCAGCACACAATCTATCTGAAACTGAAATTGAGTCAGCATTGTACCCTCCCTAGCAGACTGCTTGGGATGATCAGGGATGTGAGTTACACTGACAGAAGGGCCTGCAAACCAATGAATTACTGTGTGTTAAAACCATTTTCTGTTACACTTTGAGTTTCAGCCTGGAAGAAAGTAGATAATATAAACGTTGGTACATAAGTGTTGTTCTATAAGCCACAAAGGATTTATTAAGGCCCATTAAGCCTGAGCAGAACAAGAGGAGAAAACCCAAAACCTGCAGCAAAAAAAAAAAAAATCACACAAATATCCAGTTACTTGATTTGCTGCTAAGATACATAATTGGGTATTAATGTTTCTTATAGACATTAAGTAGTATTTAGAAGATTTGAGTAGTCTCTTTAAAATACGACTCCCGAAACAAGCACAACAGGGAGAAGTCTTCATTTCTTCTTTTGGGTTTTTTCTGTAAAAGGTCTCTAGTTTTGTAGTCACACACCCCTTTTGTAAGGTGCGGTAGTCTTGACTGAGATGTTTAGGACTAAGAGCAAGAATCGCCAGAAGAAAATGTCAAGATCTTGAAAGTGGAGATATTTCAGTGAATGTTCTCCATTGGTGGTTCCATAAGGTTGTTTAAAAACACAATCAAAAACTTCTCTCTGCTATGGTGACATCAACCCAGAATTTGCTCAGTTATTTACCTCAATCAAGTTGAATTTAATTCTGTAAAGAGCTTTGGTTTAACCTTTAGCAAACTCTGCCCCTCATCATTAAGAGCAGTGAAACAGACAGTGTGTTCAGAAGAATAAGGAAAGAACAGAATGCAGAGAATCATATCAGAAAAAGGAAAGGAATCTGACCGAGCTGATCCAACGTTCAAATTAGGTGAACATTTGTCAGGGGTGCCTCATAAACCTTACGATAAAGAATGAACTCTGATTCAGCATAGACCCATGAAGCTGATAAGCTTCCCAGCATGTCTAAATTTTATTAATATTTCAATGACTAAGGGAAATTGATTTTTCTTTTCTCCATCCTTTCTTTGAATAGAATTTGAGACACCTGGGAAGCATTGGAGATCCTGTCAAGGCAGATGTTAGGACAGACAGTGAAAAGAGGAAGTCTGCAATACATCGTGCATTGTTATTTGGCACTGAAGGGAGAATAAAGGTGCATTACACACCAGGAAATAGCAAAACCAGTGGAAAACCAGGACCTTGCATTTGCTTGCTAGATTCTTACATGGAGAACCATTTAAAAAATTTCCATGGTTATACCCCTATACCAAGTGCTTATTTATACTGGAAGATTAACTTCAGTAATTGTACACCCAGTGATGTATGTATGTAATTCTCTTTGTGGCACTCCTTGTCAAGAAACAGAATCTTTTGAAAATGAACACCACTTCTGCTGACTGCAGTACTGGATTTTTGCCGGGGGTGTTACCAACCGAACTAATGACTCACTGCCAAGGTAGACAATTCTCTCTTAAACATGCTGATGGGTTTTTTAGAAAAATAAGGTCATTGTTAAACTAAGTTCTGATGTCACAGCAATTTGGGACACCAGTCAATGAGTGTTCCTTTTAATTAGTGCTCAAGTCTTTGTGTTGTGTGAGCTTATCTTCAAATCTTATGAGTGGCACTTAGCCAAGAAGGCTTTAAAAATATGTCAACATTGAATATCAGAATTTAAGATTTTTTTTTTCAAACTTTAGCTAAATTAGAAAAAAGAAGAAAAGTTCTACCTTAGTTCAAGAGCTAATCTTTTGCATTTTGATGCCTTCTTGGTTCTTTTTGTGAATTTATATTACTGAAGAAAAAACAACGCACAATAAAAAACTCTTACAGTATATCTTACTCTGTGACAATATAAATGAAGCCACAGTGTAGGTCTTACCTGTAAAAAACTAGTATTTTGGTGATATTTTATTTAGTTGTTCTCTGCTAATGGCAAAACACCATGCTATTGAAATCTTTGCAGAGCTGGTTGCTGTTTCCTGGGTGTGTCTTTTTCATGGCACAAGTCCACAGCACTCAGTTCATGGAGTTTGCGGAGGTGGAAAACCATGACAACCCTCACACTGGTGAGGATGGATATATTCACACACAGGACCAGTGAGGGTTTTACATAATATATGATGTGAATTTAGAGGACCCAAAGGAGACTGGGAACAGCTGCTGCTTGTGTATTAAGAAAGATAAACATAAGATATCCACAGGTCCAAAAGACCTATGATAGTTGGGTTTGCTCTTTTCAAGGTAGGCCAAGCCCATGACTTGAATTGTTGTTGTACTTCCGCAAGACCAAGTGCTGACTGCGTTTCTGGGACCTTTCTTTATCCTTCTAGTTAGTTAGATGATTAATAGTCTACAAAGACCTAACTGAACATGTGGAATTGGTTGTCACATGTTGTTAATGTCACAGTTTTGCACTTTTTCGGGGTCATAGACAACAAAGTCACCCTGGAGGGAATAATAACAGAGAAGGGACATTTACTGATGTAGTTCGGTAATACAATGAGCAAGCGCATCTTCTGGACACAGGGAGTTGGAAAAGGAAAATGTTATTTTTTTCTGAATGTCTTTTAGTTAATTTCTTTTTCCACAGAACTATAACTTCCTACAATTTTAAACTTTTCTCAGTTGTAAAAAAAAATCCACAAATTATTTGATGTTCAGACTTCCTTTTTCTTAAACAGTAAGATCTGAGTTTAGTGAGACTGTTACAGATTTCCGAATAAGACCAGCTGTACTGCTAGAAGGGTGAGGAGAAAGAAGCTTGGAAACGCAATGACTGATTTTTAACTTTGCAGCTCTAAATGTTTCAGATTCCCTCTACTTGATTTATCATTTATTGTCAAAAATAGCTCTAATTTAGATAGCAATGCAACCAAGAAAACACAGACTTTGGTTAAGAATTTCTCAAGGACTGATAGCATTGAAACATTTGAAGAGTTGTTTTTTTCCTCCTTTCACAGGAATTTTCAAATTATGAAGACTGACTTTTCTGATACTAAGCACTTTATCTTTCTGAAAAGAAAGTCTACCCCCTTGATCCACTCTCTGTCCTGCTATAGCTCTTAGTAAAAAGTATCTTTGAGTAGTCTATGCTGCTTTTCACTGATCTGAGAGTGACAGCTAAGGGATTTGATGCTGTGAACAATTAAGCTTCTCTTCATTTTCCTCTCCTAGTTTTCTTGTGTTTTCTCTGGCTTTGTTTCATGATGGGGGTCTTCTGAACTTGAACCTCACAAAGAATATTTGCTAAATGATGATGGAAGAGATTTGTTTACACCAAATGCCTGGTGGGCTTATTCCCTTCCTTGCAGAATACTCTGGGATGCACCAAAGCTTATGCACCAAAGCTTATGCACCAAAATTTGAAATGTTTTCCTGGCTTGGGGTTCCCTGCAAGCAAAAACCACAACCCTGTGCTATAAATAAACAGAATTACCACAAATCCTGGGACCATAGGCATGTGGAAATCCCTGTGATACTGACATCTGCTTGTTTTCTCCTTTTTTGGTTTGTCTTAGGCAATGTAACTTGTGAGCAATTCAGTGGCAGCAAGCCAATCCTTGGCTGGGCAGACACCTCTCTGGATCAATGTGCTATGCTGCTTGACCTCTGGACCTGTCAAACTGCTCTTCTGGGGAAATAAAATCAGGTACAGATGATTTTTGGTCTGAAAACAGTGATTTGTAATCAGTTTGCTTTGGGTTGCATAAGATTCCCTTTCAATGTTTCCTGTTGTGCACACATATGCATGCTAGAGCCAGCAACTATATATCTTTATAAATTTCACTCTATGTTTACTATAAATTTTTTTTCATTGTTATTTAATCTGAGAAAAAAGTACCATGCTTTATTATGTTATTTATTACTATATGCTGCTGCATATCCTGAGGGCTCTCCCCTTCCTCTCCATGAATCCAGAGATGTGACTGTATTTTACCATGGCCCACAGAAACATACAGGGTTCCTGCCCAAAGATTTATGTGTTGAAAGATGAAGATTGGCCAAGTTGAGAGGAACGGACCCAGAGAAGCTAGGAAGTGTATTTCTGTCTAGGGGAGTCAGCAGTCTCAAGAACAATGCTGTGTGTGTCAGGAAGTGGAAAGAAGCAGATAAACCACTTCAGAAGCAGGGAGAAATGGCACTAATTGAGGTCATCTTCACACACTTGAACTGTTTTGTTCTCAGTCCTGGAGCAATACAGGGCTGCTCTCAAAATAGTAATAGTAGAGGGTGTTATGGAATCTCCTGTGTACCCTTGAAGAGGCTTTAAATAGAAAACCTTCTAAACAAAAAGTATGTAGTTTAGGAAATCTCCTAAGGCCACTCTCCTGTTTTCATGGGTGTTATAGAGCTATATAAAAGACTGTCTAATTGCCTCATTCCCTAAGCTTCTGCCCTCACCCCAAAATACTTCACTTTCCATTTCTGTATGACCATGCTACCTCTGTGAATCTACCTTTCATTTTTATCGTGGGTCTTCTGCACAAGGAAACTTGCTTTATTTTATAAAGAAAAAACTCCAGCTAGAGAATAGCGAAACCTCTACAGCAACAATACAGTAATTCTCTTCCAAATGCATCAATAGGTATATTCTGAAATTGCTCTCACAACTTATCTAGGCAGGATTAAATGTACAGCTGTGCTGTTCCTGGAGGTCTCACTTTTAGCTGAAACTTTAGCTAGCTTTCTTTCCATCTGGGACAGAGTTCATGCAGAAGAATAAGGAAACAAAAGCACTTTGTCCAGCAGCTTAGCCAATATAAAACTTGCTATTGGTCTATTGCTCAAGCACTCTCTTAGCTTCCTCAAAACAGTTCAGGTCAGGCAGGTCTAAATCAGAGAAACTGAGTGTTGAATTCTGCATTCTCAGCAACTGAGTTATCTCCTAAGCCTTTCTGTATCTTCCTCTTCCAGAATCTTTTGGTTTCAGTATGGAAAGTAATGTGAATGCTTTTCCATTTAAGTTTTAATGCAAAAGAGCCAGATCTAGATCCTTGCATAGTGACATTACTGGTATGTCCAGAAGGAAGAGTACTAGTTCATATTTTCAACCTCCTAATTACCATTTGACCAAAAAGTACTACAATTATCTCAAGAGTTCACATGTGCCACTATTGTTCTCGGACCATTTCTTTTTCTAAGCTGTGAGCATTTGTAATTAAAAAAATTATTTAAAAAAAACTTAACAGCTATTCTTCGTAGAGGACCCTAAAGAGGGCTTGAGTCTTTGTGCATCTTTAAGTACATTTGCAATTAATTTGGAGTTTCTCCAAAAAATATAAAGTAACAGTGACAGTCATCCCCAAATATGGTAATGGAAAGTCTTGGAAGACTCAACAGGTTTCAGGCTGAGAGAAATGGAGCTCTTCAAATATATGAAAATGGATTAGTTGTCAAGAGAAGCAGGTGTTTTTAAAGCAGTAAGTACACTGCCTGATACTTTTTAAAAGGAAAAGTGCGTATCATAAGAATCTTCATGTTTCGGTAGAAAAAATCCAAATGTTAACTTTGCAAGATTTGGAAGAAATTTGTCTCATGAGTGGTTTATTCTATGTTCTGTTCTTAAGCCTTCTGATGAAGCACATCCTGTACCATAAACGTGATGCTACACAGGATTACTAGCGCTTTGATACAGGTAGTAACCTCCATTTCAGAAATCTTTCTCCAAAAGAGAATGAATATTTGGGCAAATAAACATTTCTAAATGTGCTTCTGAGTATATCTTTAAATTTAGTGTTTTCTTTGAAGTTTATTGGAATGTTTGGACCCAGAAGAAAGATTTACTTTGGCCTGAGCAATGATTGACATGAACTTCAATGTATGTTAACACCTACAAAGACGAACTTCACCCCACTGTTGAGGGACATTGTAAACGAACAAGTAGGTTGAATTTACCGTGTAGCCATCTTGGGCAAGTAGGTGAAATCCATAATGGGAAACTTTGATTAGAGCCTTCATGGGAGCTGGGGATTCCAATTTTTTTTTTTCCCCACTTATAGAATTTTTCCCATAATTTGCTAGGAAGCTAACTAGTGGGTAACTTATAGGTACTCAAGCAGAACAAAGGGGCCAAAGGAGAGGAGTTGTAGCCCCTGGTTACATTTCTTTGGGTCTCGGGGCGTTTCTCTTGGAGGTGGAGATACCACGAGTTTTGGGGCAGGTAAAGGACAGGGCTGGGGGCAGTTTCTCGCTCTTGCTCCCGGCATTGGAGAGAGGACGGTCAGGCTATTGCTTGCTGCCGGAGGAGTTTGCTGTCACCACCACTTCTGGTCCTAGGAAATCTACCATCATCTGCTCGTGTGCCCAGGAATTCTGAGCTCACCTGCTCCTGCCCTGCTGGGCCGGCCCTGTCCTACTGTTGTGGCTTATTCAGCGCTGCTTTGAGGTTCCCCTGCTACTCTGTAGCCCTGCACTGCCCAGCCCTGCCGGGACACCCCTGCTGCTCCAGCTGCCAGCGCAGAGCTCCTCATCTCATCCACCGGTCCGGGACTTTCCTCCCTTCCAGCTCGGTCTCTCGGAGTCCTGCAGGGGCACCGAGATCAAACTGCCCCAGGCTTTTGTGAAAGAAAGCCCTCAAGGTTCCTGATTCTGTTTATTATCAATGCTGTAGTTGTTGTTTGTTTGTTGTTTTGTCATATATACTAGTAAAGAACTGTTATTCCTATCCCCATATCTCTGCCTGAAAGCCCCTTTAATTTTCTAAATTATGATGATTTGGAGGGAGGGGATTTGAATTCTCCATTCCTAGGGAGGCCCTGCCCCTCTCTAGCAGATTCCTGTCTTTCAAACCAAGACAATAGGTTTACGGTGTTAAGGCAGGTCAGTACCAATTTAAAAATTAAGTCCATGGATGTTTTGTAAATAGAAGGCCTGAAGCTCAAGAACAGTAAGCTATAATTTCCTCAGTATAAGAAACAAAACATTGGAAAGATTGCAGAGCTTCGAGTGTCATGTTAAAGCCCCATCTGCTACTGTTTGATACAACTATAGTATTTGAGAGGCAAGGAAGGCAAAAAAATTATAATCAAATTTTTTGTTCTAACTTCTGTTTAAATAAAGAATAGTTCATTTTTGCCTTGATTTCTAACTATATGTGAATTTTGTTGGCTAATGTCACTGTGTTTATTGGTAAGTTTTATGTAGAGGCCCAGAAGGAATATATCCTCATGACTTGTTTGCTTCTAGAATCTTCCCCCACGTCTGACAGAGCCAATGTCACGCAGCTCCAAGATGGACCCACTGCTGGTCAGTGGTGAGTCTGTCAGTGACAGTGGTAGTGCCTCTGGGATAACAGATATAGGAAGGAAGAAATAAACCCTGTACAACAGCAATTAGAGCCAGAGAGAGAAGTGAGAAAAAACAGCCCTGTAAACACCAAGGTCAGTGGAGAAGGAGGGGCAGGACGTGCTCCAGGTGCCAGAGCAGAGATTCCCCCCACCCCCTGGTGCAGACTATGGTGAGGCAGCTGTGCCCCTGCAGCCTGTGGAGATCCATGGTGGAGCACAGATCCCCCTGCAGCCCCTGCAGGACCCCACACCAGAGCAGGTGGATGCCTGAAAGAGGCTGGGAGCCTGTGGGAAGTCTGTGGTGGGGCAAGCTCCTGGCAGGACCTATGGCCTCATGGGGAGAGAAGCCCACACTGCAGCAGGTTTGCCAGCAGGACTTGTGACCCTGTGGGGGACCCACAAACTGCTGGGGCAGTTTGAGAAGAACTGCAGTCTGGGAAAACGACATGGGTTGGAGAAATTTGTAGAGGACTGTCTTCTGTGGGAGAGACCCCACACAGGGGAAGAGCATGAGGAGTCCTGCTGCTAAAGAGAAGGAATGGCAAAGACAACATGTGATGAACTCATTGCAGCTCCAAGTCTCTGTCCCCTTGCCCCGCTGGTAGGGGTAGGTAATCAGGAGTGGAATAAAGCCTAGGAAGAAGGAAGGGGTGGGAAGAAGCTGTTTTAAGAAATGGGGTTTTTTACATTACCTACTCTGATTTTAAATGTCAATATATTAATTTTCCTCAAGTCAGGTCTGTTTTGCCTATGACAGTAATTGGTGAAATCTCCCCTGGTCTCTGTCTCTATCTATGAGAATTTTTTTATATTGTCTCTCTCCTGCCCTGCTGAGGAGTGGAGTGACAGAGCAGCTTCATGGACACCTGGCATCCAGCCACCACATTGATTGTAAAAAATTTAGGATCCAATACCCAAACGTAAGACTGAAAATATTCCAGTCTTATGGTGAATCAAGCAATAGATAAAGCCTCATGCTGTTTAGATACCCAGAAAAAAAATAAGGAGAAAAAGTGATTCCTCCCCTACCAGCTTTACACTGCCCTTTCATGACAATGGATTTGGTAATTGCATCTTGCAATTACTGGGGCCTTACTATACCTATGGGTGCAGAATATTAAACAGTCGTGATGGAAGTAATTACTGAGGTTAGCCTGGCACAGGGTCACTGCATCAGTATTTTGACCTGGTGGTACAACTTTCCCTGCCCTTTGGCCACAGCCTGTTCCTTGTCTGAGTACAGCTGCCTGGCTGGATGTGTCTGCTCTGTGATTTCACATATGGAACCACACATTACCTGCAGTACAGGCCTGCCCCTCGTTCCCGATCCTGCAGCTGTGCAACACTGTGGGTTATGTGGAGCAGCCACAGAGCAGCTGATACACACCCAGACACCGAGAGCTCCTTGCCTCAGGTCCCTTCTGGATTCCTGCCTCTGTCTTGAGCCCCTTGCCCATATTCCTCTCCCCACAGAACTTGTGATTTTGTGTTGGTTATCTGAGGGTTTATTTCCAAGAGCAGGCAGTTTCAATGGGCAGGAATAATCATAGTAGATGTGACAATATGGTTAATAAACCATGTCAGCTAACAAAAGAATTTTAAACATTTTCTGTTTTAATTAGCAAATGAGACTACTTAGATCTGTTCCAATACAATTACAATTATTACAGCTTCAGTTCTATTTTCATATTTGATGTTTGATATCTGATGTGCACTAAAGCGTTTCAGTTTATTCTTGCAAATAAACCTGTTGCAAGGTTTCTTATGTAGAAAATTTATAAAAGACTTATTTGAGACCTATTTGTTCTTTCTTTGCTGGTTTTAAGTTCTACTTTGAGGAACATTTATTTAGCTGGGGTTTCACCCTTCTCTTGGTTTGGTGCACTCAATCCCCAAAGCTCTCGAGTGTGTCTACCAGGAATTCCACAGGATCTACAGACCAAAACCAGACTATGAAGGAGGTTTTATCCAGAAAAGTTAATACTGCAGCTAATAGTTGATCAGTGGCCAACTATGGAAAACCCAGAAACTTTCTAGAGTTCTTGGATTCAAAAGGACCTAAATTCTATTTTACATATGTTAGTAATGACTCTTTCAAGTAGAATGCCCCAGGGTGATCTTGCTAGTTCAATTACACTTCCTGGTTAAATTCTAGCTATGTGATTCTTAATTTATTTATTTATTGCTTAACATTGTGAAGATACATTCTAACCACCCTTAAAACAAGATTTTTTTTTTCCTGCTAATGACCACAGAAAGGTAGAACTCTTGACTTCATAGGCAGGAAGTAGAAACAATCAGCTTAATGAGAAGGAAAATAACATCTTTAATACTGATGTGAGGTCACAATAAGTCTCCAGATTTTGTGTTTGTGTGTGTGTGCAGTCTGCAAAGAAAAAAAAGAAACTTGACATTAAAGCAAATATTGTTATAGTTGAAGTAAATTGTTAGTATAATATCTACCATTTCCTGGTGTAGGACTCCAAATTTGGTTGGGTATACTTTTGATAAATGTTAATTATTGTGAATAAAATTACTGACTTTGGATGTCTCTAGCAGGTTGGGAGTTTTTTAATTAGTCAGTTTTTTAATTAGTTATTGCTTGCTACATCTCCTGTCCTCACTGGAAACAGGAAAGATGCTGTTCTCCTTGCAGCAGCTCTGTGAAGAAGCGTGTAAAGATGAGTTTCCTGTCCCACCCATCCAGAGTCACAGAGTTACAAAAGCACATTGTAAAGTACTGGGTAAGGCAGACAGAATCAAGTTGCACAGCTTCTGACACTGAACTTTGGGTTCTGTCTTTCCAAACTGTTTTTTTCAGTGTAGCTGTGAAGGTGTGGGGAATGGCTGGTGTTGAAATCTAAACATTTATTACTAATAACTGTGTGGCCGTGTTCACATTTTCTTATGATCTGTGATTCGCTGGTCATAAGCAGCAAAGTGTGAAGCCACTCAGGTATGGCAGTGGCCACATCTGCCATCTGCAGTGAGCAGGGCAGCCCAGTTGCACAGGCTGGGACAGACATAGAGAAGGAGCAGCTTTCCATGCACAGAGCCAGGAGCTGTTCCTGCCACCAATTCCACAGCACAACAGATGATGGACCATTACCTTTTCAGCGTCCACATGACCAATCTGCAGCTTTTGATCGTATTTATTTTCTGGGGTTGCTGTTCTTTCCGAGGCTTCCATCATCAGTAGAAAAGGGGTCCAGCTCTGCAGGCCATAGGTGTTTGCTGTCCCCATTTTGGGAGCATCGTAGGTACACTGGTGCATGTGCTGGGATATGCACAGTCTTTGGAGGAGGAATGGCCTCAGCTGGTAAATAACTGAACCCGGTTACAGAGGTATTCATACTTTAGGGAGGTATATACAGATGAAAGCCTGCTGAATTTTGATTCAAAAGGTAAATATCTTGCATTAAATATATAAAAATAGATAAAATAACATTTTCTATGGATAAAATAAGCTTTGAGCAAAGCCAGGTTTATAGATTCAGTGTCTTTTACCTTCAAAGCAAAAGACAAAATGCCAGCATATTTTTAGGAGCCAGAATAGGTCAGAGTGGACACAATTCTGGCCTTGCATGGGTGGCAAGTCAGAAACAAATCCATTTACAATTTACAATTGATTTTTGAATGGTTCTCTAAAGTATTTAAAGGCCTTTGTTATCTGTATGTAAATGATTTCTTTGTTTCCTTTTTTATTATCCCTTTGCTAGCAGTTATTTGCTGAGGTATTGATAGAAGACCCTTTGTTGGTGCAAGAGATTGCTTTGTCACTATTAGGGATGGAAGCAGAAAAAGAGAAAAGTCAGGCAGAGAAAAACATTTCTTTATCTGGATTCCTTCTCCACTCTCCTGGATCTTGTCACACTTGTTGCATTCCCCTGGGGAATGGTTTCTGGAAGGGCTACAGGGGGATTTATTTCACACACTCTGCCATCAGCTGATGAAGGTGGCAACAGAGAAGGCATGGTTAGCTAGGTTAGTGCTGGTTTAGCTGTGGTGATTTCAGAGAGGTGCAGCTCGTAGGGGAAAAAATTACTTCTTTTAAACAGGTCACTTACTATAGTTGGGAAAAAATGCAGAGAAAGAGAGTGCCTGCATTTTTGTTATGGGAGCTGTTTGCCTGCATGTGGAGATGGGGAAATAGGTTTACTTCTGAAAGTTAAGGCCATACTGTTCCTCAAAGTTTGACAGGAGCTACTCTTTCCCAGTGAAAATACCAAAATTCTGTCAAAAGGAGCAGGTGGAATTCACTAATCAAAAAAACACAAAAGTGCCTCCTTCTGCTGAATTTTACGCACTTTCATATTTTAACAGCCTTTTTTATGAAATGTAGTGCAATATAAGAAGAGGGACACAAGAAATAAAAATTTTGTTTACCACCAGAGGTAGGAAAATACCAAATTTGCTCTAGCTCTGCTGATCTTTACAATGATAATGAAATAAGATAGGCAAGGGAAGTCAGTGTCATTTATGGAGTTATCAGCTGGAGGAGATGACATTTTGGAAGACAAAGAAGAAAAGGACTGAGGTAATGGGGAGACTACAAAGGATAATGTTGAACTGCTGTCTCAGAGGCAGGTTATTGGTGAAAATTCTTCTTGTTCATCTCCATACTACTTGACACTTTTATTAATGATGTCAGTAGAAAACATAAGGAGATGTTATTAAATCCAGGACATTGCAGTGCTGGCAGATAAAACTGATACGGAAAATAAATGGAATACCTTGCAGGAAGAACTCACAGTTCTAAGGATTAGAGCAGTAGAGAGGAGATAAGCAGCAACAACACAAATCTTATGGTTATGCATAATAATAGAAAATTCTCCTGTGGGCTTTGAGCCTATTACTTGGAAGTGACAGAGGAGGAGAAAGAACTGGGTGTAGAGCTAACCATGGGATGACTGTAAACTGCCAACATATCACAACTGTGATGGGCAGGAAAGCCATTATTTCTTGCTGTGAGTCAGGCAATGAGTTTTTAGATAGAGGGGAAATTCATGTCTGTGTGTGGTTCTGGTAAGGCCATACCTGCATTATTAAGTATAATTTGGAGATTTGTGTTCAGGTGAGATAAATTCAGCCTGGAATGGGGGCAAAGATGATATAGTAGCATGCTGGGGGGAAAAAAAGGACACATTTTACAAAAGCAAATGAAATAGATTGGCTTGTTTATCCTAGCAAAAATGAAGGCTGAGAGAAGATAAGATTTTTTCTCCATAAATACACCAGAAAGATAAGCACGGAGAATGGAGGGAGGCTATTAAACTAAAGGCCAATTTTGGCAGCAGAACAAATGGATCTAATCACTGTGAATAAATTTAATCTTGAAATTAATAGGGGATTTCTAAGAATCAGACAACAAAGTTCTGGAAGGGAAAGAGCAAACAGTAGAAAACTAACAGTTTTAAAGTGGGGCTTGATTCATTTATGGAAAGGATTTTTGGTATGTGATTGCTTGCAATAGCGAAGTTAGGTGTGTAGAATAGATGACATTTCAGTACAATTTTTTTTGTCTTAACACTTTCTCTAACTTTCCTCTTAAAAATTCAGAGTCTGTATCAAAAACTCAGCAGCATTTATTTTCAGCAGCTGAAAATCTACACATCTTTAAGATATGTGAGCCATGACCACTCAACTTACTTCAGTGGAAAATCTAATTTTCTGTCACAACTCTTCCATTGAAATAAGAACTTTTGAACTCTAATCTGACATGTGGAACTTTCTTGACCAAACTAACAAACAGGTTAATCTTCTTCAGCCAAAAATTCCATTAAGCAAGGAGGTCCCTTTTCTTGGTAGTTTTTGTTTCCTGTTTGGATACTCAGTTTTCTAATAAAATAGAAATTATAGTTAAGCTACTGCTGATTGAGCTTTTCCTTCAATTATGCACATGCATATGTACAAACAAATATTTTCTGGTAATTAATAGAGGGTAAGATTACGTTGAAACTTTTCACTTACCTTTTTTCATGAAACCTGTAGGAACTTAGTATCTTGAAAATTCTGTCTCCGTATCAGATTTCATTAATACTCACCAATTGCTATAAAAGTCATCTAGAGTGGACATATGGGCAGTCCAGATCACTGCCTGGCTGCATTTCTTTTGGGAACACAACTAAGAGGATGTACTCATCTGAACTGGCTTACTCACAAATCCCTGAGAAATCGCAGTAAATTGTCATTTTCCAGTAGGAGAACTGAGTGGAAAGTTAAGAGAGAAAGTAAGACCTCAGATGCATGTGTAAGACCAGTAAGCATAACATTATGTTCATTTTAGAGAAGTTAGTTAAGTCAGTCTAAATATTAATATAAACCCATATAGCTTATTTAATGTGGTACATGGAGGTGATGTTTTTACATCTTCTTTTGATATGATGAAGTTCACAGTTCTTTACAGAATGAACTGGTAGAGGCTCAGATTCAGACTGAAACATCAGAGAGGTTAGTGATCTCTTTTCCTGTTATGCATTGTTAAATGTAGTTAATATGTGGATTCTTCTATCTCATAAAATAGCTTTTGTCAGACCTGTCAGAATTACTCCCATTGCTCGACTGTCTCTCCATTCCTGGAGTGGAAGGTCATTTACAGTTAAAAGTACACATTTATATTGTATGCACTGTTCCTTTCAGCCCCCATTTCTTCTCTTTGTTCCTCAGTGTTTCCCCAGTTCTCAGTTTCTCAGTATTCCTCTTCTATCATTTGGTGACAAGGGACATCCTTTGGTAGAAAACTAGAGCTAGACAGTGCAGCTTTTGTCTGAATTTTGCTTCTTTTTGGTTCTGTATGACACAGTCACCTTTTTAATAAATTTTATTGTTCTCTATTTTTCTCCTTTACATGATAAAAACAAGCTGATATGTGTACTGGTGGCTGTTCTGTACAGGCTCTTTGTATGTCTGTACTGGTTAACTGAGAGCTACATTTATAACAATAACACAGAGCTCTTTTTTTTAAGACCCTAGAGTTTATTTTGGCTATGCCCCATATCACATTCTCACAGCATAGATTCTCTTTGACCTGACTGATAAAACACCAGATCTGATTTAGAAGGAAGCAAGGGCGTATCTTACTTCCTTGCACTCTGTACCAAAAAGTCAAAGCCTTTCTTCCTGACATCTTACACTATATGAGATAAAGCATCACAGACCAGATCAATATTTCTGTGGTCTTGCATCTGAAGGAGTGCAGTGATGGATCTGTAGGGAGGGAATACTAAAAGCAGAACAGTGCCCAGCTTCTGACGCTTGGTGCTTCAGAAGCTTCCTGAGCTAGTGGTTGCATCCAGACCATATGTTTACTGTCTGCTGATGGACTGCTCTCATAATGCATTAGATGGGGGAGCTTGTGTTAAGGTTGTGTCATACTGGGGCCATCTAGAATAAATGTTTCATAAGTTACGAAATCTCTGTTTTAGTAGTAATGATGTGTATGAGCTCTCCTTGTCTGTTTAAGCTTCCTCTCTGGCAGTCAGTCCTCTGCCCAATTTTTAGTCTAAAATAATATTATTCATCTCTCTGCCAAAAGCTATCCTTTCTAAATAAGAACGGTTAGTCTATTTCCCTTTATTTTCCCTTATGACATTACAGGCTTTCAACTGGCTGCCCTTTGTGAGTGCTGCCTGTGTCAACTGAATGAGCAATCCTGAGCAACCATCAGCTATCTGGGTACAACATTTGTTTGTTTGTATTCATCACACCATTTCAGATGCCAAAAAATATTTTAAGTTGAATGCAGGTGTCTCACTGAAATGACCCTAATGGAGGTAGATTTCTAGACATGGATTGTTTACAGCAGAAGGAAGGTTAATTTTTCAAACCATGTGGTTTTGGTTTTAGGTAATATAAAGCTTTTGCAGTGAAAGAAGGTTTGGGGGAGTTCCATTTGTCCATTAATGAATCATTCTAAAGTCAACCACAAAAGATTGTGAGAACATTCCTTTTATTACAAAACTCCGTTGAAAACTAAAGCATCATCCTAATATCACTAAAATAAGGACCAGAGCGACCCATTTCATTATTGTTCTAAATCTAAAGGGGGAAAGAAATAAAAAGTGTTTCTGAATCTATCACAATTTTTCTTTTATTCTCAGTTGGGCTTCTTTCTGTCATAGTCCATGTTGATAGATAATTTTGCTTTTATTGCAGATATTTTCCATGTAGCTTACCAATAAGCATTCAAGAAATTGACAATCATATTGGAAAGTTTAGTGTCTGTACAAGAGATCATATAAGGCAGGAGAATGATTTAATCTGCAGAATAAGCAAAAAGATATGTATTAAATTACGAAAGAAAATTACTCTAGTCTTCAATGGTTTTTTTGCATACTTAATCCTAAATAATCCTTTCCTCTTTGTACAGGTGTATAAAAAGAGTATCACAGACTGCGAGGCTATGGTCATTTTGTCTTTAAAGCTTTCCACTAGGTCTCTTTCTTGCCATCAATTCAGTCAAGACCTGAACTTTGCGGCATGGTGGCATGTAATTAAAAATCTGCCGTGGAAAAAGAAGTATGTTTTATTTGGTATCTATTCCTTTCAAAGCCTGTTTGCACTTGGCTGCAGTCTCTGGCACTCTGCTCTACCGAGTAGAACTGAGCATACAACTCACTAATCACAAATGAATGAAATGTTTCCTCAGTCTCTTCATTTAGTCATGTTTCAATGATAAGAAGGCATACAAATGTAACAGAAAGCCTTCCCTTATTCCTCCTTTCTTTAATTAAGCTGCTGAAGTACTACAAAACAGAGAGCAGTTTACATAAAATGAGCAGCAGAGGAAATGCCTGACATATTGTTTTCCCTTTCCTTAGTTCTTGTGTCTGTCTGGAATAAGGAAGATGTAAATTATCCTGGCCTGTCAGATTGTTCAAAAAAATGCTCTTTTGGCAGACATTCAGCAAGCCTCCTTGTGTTGCTGGATCCAGCCTCCTCATACCCTGGACAGAAAGGTTAGCAGCATTTTCTTCCTCACACTGTACTGGTAGTAATGGGGTTGTCAGACTTAGCCCTAGGAGGGTGTCTGATAATTCTTTATAATCAGTTGGGTGGCAGTCCTGCACAATACTTGGAATCAGCATCACTGATGACTGCAGGAACTCTAGTGGGTGTGTATTAGAGTATGACATAAAAATAAATGGTGTCACATTAGTGATTTATTCAAAGTCTATGAGTTGGGTTAGCAATGAAGCATAGCTAAAAATACACAAGAGAGGACTGATGGAGGTTGGAGATGAATTGGATTCAAAAGGTACAGGTGAAATCTTAAAGCCTGCAGTATGCAAAAGGCTAGCAGTCACAACTTGACCTTGAAATATGCATTCTTCTGGCATGGTGAAACCATGAATTCCCACTATTTTCATTTGTCCTGTCTTCCAAAAAGAGAAGTATGGTCAATGCTATTTGCAGTGGGAAACATCCATGACAGCCTGAAGCCACAATATTGGTTCAAAAGCTACCTTCCAGGGTTACCAACATTCTTCTTCTTCATACATGGCTTTCCTTTTTTTTTTTCCCCCAACATCTTGTATTTAATATATGGTATTCAGGAGCTGTCCTTGCTTTATACATGCCAAGTTTTTGTAGGGCTCTATGCAGCATTATCTCACAGCGCCCTTGTGTCTCATCCAGGGATAGCTGCCTTACAGTGGTGAGCTAAGTGATCTCATGCAATATGGAATTCAAAAGCAAAGAGAGATTCTTTGGGGCTTGTTGTGCCTTCTCTGTGCTTATATTGACATCTCTTTCCATGTTCCTTGGTACACTTCCTCCATCTCCCCTCAGCTCCCTCTTGCATCCCTGATGCACCCCGTGCTCAATCCCTGAGGGAGTATCCTCAGCCCATTCCTGAGTATAGGAAGTGCCCGTGGTTTGCTGTCTAGCCAGGCAAGAAGCACTGCGTTTTGCAGCAGGTCTGTAGCTGTCAGCACGTGCTGACTGCCTGGCTGTGATGCTGGGAACCCAGCTGGCTGCTGCCTCCTGAGGCCTGAGCGAGCCAAACAAAACAGCCAGGGATCAAACCCTCCTTGCCTTTTCCCTGAGCAGGGAGTTCTCCTCACTAGCTGAGAGCTGATTTTGCAAAATTGGAAGGAACTTTTTACCCTAGAGACCTCGGTTCTTATGTCAAATGTATTTAAAATTAGTCAGAGAGTTCAAAAGTTGTTGGAGATGAACCAGCTAAGGGAATGAGGATAAACTATTTCCTGTGTGACACACCACTAGCTTTTTTCTGAGTTTAAAAATGAAAAATAGATGTTATCGTGACACTCTGTTGTCTCATTTGAGGTCACTCATAGCTGTAGTGTAAAGAGGGGAAGGAAAGAGATCACATGCACTGCAGCTGTGACTTGCAAGTTTCTGAGCACGAATTGCTGTTTCTAGAGCAGTATCCTAGACACTGTCTTTCCTTACACTGGAGATGATTGTAAATGAAGTCTTAGAGTCAGTACTGCCCCCAGAGACTGTCAGCTGCTACAGAACTTGTTCCACCACTACATGCTTTGCATCCTGTCCTGGCACAAGCACATCATGCACTGAATGGATGACATCCACCAGCCAAACAAATTGATATCCTGGTCATCCTCCAGAAAAAAGCCTAGTGCTGTGTGGTCAGAGCTGCCTGCTCGCTGCTGAGCTGGAACCTGCACAGCACTTCTGGCAACTTCTGGCAGTATACAGCCCACGTCCCTGGGGGCTGCTGCACTCTGCAGCCACTTGGTGGGCACCTAGGCACTGAGATCAGCTGTGCAGCGTCCTTGGGCTGGCGAGGATCTGCTTCATCCTGGTTTCCATTCCCTCTCACAGATGTCTTCATTTCTAATCAGATCCTGCAGCACTAAGGTCTTCAAGGGGAACGGAGCAACCGGTTGAAAAGAATTGATCCTCCAAACATTTGGAGTTCTCTTACTGTCTAAATGCAGAATGGTTTCTTTGCCACAGAATGGCAGCAACTCTGTTTTTCATTTTCAGATGTCTCCTCTCCTCTGTAAATAATTTAGTGGCTGCTGCATCCATTCTGAATCAGTTTTTGCTGATTTACTGTCAGTGGATATTAGCTAACTTATCAAACTCACACACAGGAGGCAATCAATACAACCAACAGAGGCAGTGATAAGGTGGTCATGCATCTGTTATTCCAGAGTAATATGTAAAAAAGGAAATATCTTGTAAAACCTCCTTACATAGGAAAAGGAGAGGGATTCAGGATGTCACAGGCTGTGTCTGCACTGAGGGACCCACTGGTGCCATGAGTGGTGTGGTTGCCCACCCCAAACAGGGCAAAGTTAGTGGTGACTCGCTTCAGCCTGTGTGAAGGAAAGCTGTGTGATGCCAGAGGAGCTGTGTGCTCTGCAACACCTGCCGTGGCCTGGCTGGCTGATAGCCAAGACACATGGGCTGTGCCATGAAAGGCACAGGCTTAACCGGGCCAGACTCACTGTGCAGTAAGCCCTTGTGCAGACCAGTCTCTTTGACAGAGGTCTAGGACTTCCAGAATGATGAAATTCCCTGTATTTGAAACCTATATTGTTTACTATATTGCCTTTGTTATAGGCTGAACTATTTCTCAGGAAGACACTGCTCATGTCTGCCCCTTTACTTCTAAGGCAATTGCTGACCACTGGTTTTTAATATGTTTTATATTCCTTGTGCTCAGAAGAGTTGTTCTCTGGGCAATAAATCAATTGTCTACAACAGAGCCAAAGCATTCTTCAGTAGACCTATCTGCAAGCTGCCGCTAACCCAAGTCAAGTCAGTACTTAGTTAAGAGAAGGAAGTCAATCCTCAAAAACATGCCTTTTTTCCCCTCTTTGATCTTTCCCTTTCCTGCTATACCTGCAACAATAGTTCTCCTTGTTCTGCAGTGGAATTAGTGTGCTGTTTTAGCACTCCTGGACATCAAAGTGCTTGTGACACTTTTAAAATATGATTTAAACTATTTGGAAAACTACCACTTGTTCCTACTTGAAAATTAGGATTCTTTTTATATAAATATGCAAAAATTTCTTCATTGGCTCCTTCATACCAAGAGCCAATGGGACTCACATAGGAGTTGTGAGGGGATGAGTGGTTTTTTGTGTTTGTGGGGAGGCAAACTGATTTTCCAGACAAGTAATTTAGAGAAACAATTATTTGTACATATTTGAAAAATGTGACTATCTCTAAGTATTTATATTTTATTTGCAGCTGATTGAATGTTGAGAACGTTGTCTGATTTATAAATAGGGTACTGCCTCTAAGTTTGCTGCTGATGCAGTTACATTATGCCTGTGCTCAACAAGAAATGTTTTTCTTCTGTGACTTTCAACGAATTATTAAAACATAAAACTAGAGTAAACAAAAACACACAGAATTGCAAATCTGCAATGATTTAGTAGGAAGAGCTGCCAGTCTTTATGACAGCAGGCACAAAATTGATGTTCATGATATTTTAGGAATGACATGTTAAGCATAACAAGTCAGAGGAGTTCCACAGATGAAAGAAAATTGCAAATTCTGGGAGTGAAATAGAGGATTGGCTGCTTTGATGGCATTCAAGACCAGGTTTATGGGGGTTTGGGCAACCTTGTTTAGTGGAAGGTGTCCCTGCCCAAGGGATCTCTAAGGGCTGTTCCAACTAGTGACATTCTACGGTTCTATATGACTCTGGCTTCACATTAAAACTCAAGGAGAAAATCTTTAGTTAACTAATGGAGATAATCCGGATACCTCTCAGGAGTCTGTAAGCATCATCGAGTTTACAATGGAAAACACTGTAAAATTTTGACAAATAATAAGTGAGCCAGAATAAGGCCATTAAAATATGATTTTTCTCCTCCTGTAAAACAGAGCTTGGTCCCAATAATTTTATGCCCACTTTCTACTTCCTGGCTTTTACATGGGGTACTGTGTACTAACAAGGTACTGGCAAGACATAGATATATATTTTTATACAATTCAGTGCTGATTAGCTGGAAGTTGAGCACAGAACACTGCATTCCAATCAAACAACCTGGTTTGAAGATACAAATAAAAGGCCATTCAACATGTCTAATTTGGCCCAGGCAGACTCATGGTTCCTGTTATTACTTTAACGCCAGTATGAAGAGGTTTTTTTTGGTTTGTTTTGTCATTATTTTTTCACCATATATTTCGCTTGCACTGAAATTAAAAATACATAAACTGTATGACTTTCTTCAGAACTCATCCCATCTCTGATAGCTGATCCACAAGGCCCTGTGTATTTATATGTGTTATATATAGGGAATCAGTAAAATGCATGTTGCTGAAGTTACCTAAAGGAGTGGTTCAGAAGTAGATTATCAGTTCACCTTTCAAAAGGTGATTCTTCTCAGCTCCCATGCTTTTCTTTCTTCTTTAGGCTTACAGAGGCTTTCATTTCCCCTCAGCAGGACAAATGGGGACCCCAAGATAGGATGCTGAACCCTTTCACTCAAAAGAGAGAAGCACTGGGCAGCAAGCTGCAAAGCCCTGTAAGTACATCAAGATGCTCCCAAGTGATTTTGAGAGGGACTGTTGGGTTGTGGCACACAGGTGAAGTGGCAGCTTTGAGTTAGTGTTTGCACTTTCTCAGGGTTACTTTAAGGGGAAGGGTAAGCCAGTGGCAGGTGGGAAATGAACATTGCTCTTAAACGATTTCCAGCCTAGGTGTAGACATAAATTCTGGCTGCAGTTCTGTTGATGAGTACAGAACTGCTCTGGGCTTTTGCATATGAAGTGTCCAACAATGGTCGTAGCTACTTTGTGACAAAGGCTTCTCTAATAAATATTTCTATAAATACTTTAGTTTTAGAATAAGATGTGACAGTTATTAAAAATAATAAATGTAAACATACAATTATGACTATAGATTTTGTCTTTTTAAATTCTAATTTATCCAGTGTCTACAGGTGAGAACATAGATCCTGTATTAAACTGCTTGTGATTCTGAATCTTGTGCTGACTGCATTACAGGTTAGGCACAGGCTTTAAGAATTTACCAGGTAGTGAAATCAAACTTCTTCTAAACAACCCCCTAATGCCTATTCTGTTTTTAAAATAGCCTGCATAAATTATTTAGTCTAATGTGCTCCTAAGGTTTTTGCCAGCTCAGTAAACTCTGTGAGTGTACAAGGGAATACCTGCAAGCCGCAGGCTCTTTTGGGGAAATACTACAAAATTTGTGAACAAAACTGTATGAACCAGACTTTAATAAAATAATTCTGAATTTATTTACAAGACTGACTTAGCTGTCCACAGGGCCTGGCATACTGGTTGAAATGTTTTTTAATGTTTAATCTCCTTAAGGTTTTGGAGTTTCATAGTTCAGATGTTTCTAATACTGTACATAATCTAGAGGGGTTTTAAAATTATATTAATAGAAAATGTTACAAGTGTTTTGACTTTGCTAGATTCAGAGTGCATATAAGTCCTACATGATGCTAAGAAGAAAATATTTTCTCTATAAAGGGTAAAGTTCTGAAACTCAAAAGAAGAATTATTGCTGAATATTTCCATAAGTATATCTGATAGAGATGTTTACTGTACGTCTAATAAATGTTTAATATAGACCTAGTATAACCATTTCCATACAAATGCATCACAATTTAAACCTAACTCTTGTTCTGAGGTCATCTTTTACATGTGGATACTATGAACTTAAAGACTTTTTATTTAAAATATTAGGAATATGCCTGTAAGGTATTTTGCAAGGTGAGGAAAAAAACATTTTCAGTGGTTGAGTGGGATAATATTACAGGTAGAACACGCCGTGATGCTAAGTAGGAAATGTGCCACTTGGTTTCTTTATAAGGAGAAAGGATTGATGGTGGGATGCTAAGAAACAAAACGAACACTTTTTTGGTACTTCAGCAAAAATATGAGATAAGCGTCGCTTATATGAGTGATAAATTGTACTGGAAATAATGTGCCATAGATCAGAGAAGGAATGAGTGGGATGTGCTATCCTGTGAATTCAATATAGCTTGTAAAACAATTTGTGACAAAACATAAGTTCAAACAGAGTTGGACTTGATTTTATTTTTTTAATTCTGTGTTCATATGTAAATGTTCAGTATTGTATTGTTTTTATTCCCAGATAAGTTTATGTTTCCGAGACCTTTCTCTTGCACACAGTATCTTGAGATTGAGCACAAATGCCATAAAAGAAGAAAAAAACAAATGGTCTTTTTCTAGTCTATTTTCACTAAGAAACAAACCACACTTGGCATAACCCCATGGCCTAGTTTATGTGTGTCCTTTCTACTGGGTGTGCAGCCCATTGTGAAGCCACCCAGAACTGTATGTTCCACTCTGTCAAAAGGCTGGGCTGGCATGTGGACAACATCCAGGTCTGCCTTTCCATATGCCCAGGTATGGAAAGGTGCATCCGAGCAGCCTTGGGAAATCTGAGCAAAGCCTCTCCTCTCGGCAAGAGGAGAGAGCTGCGAGCAGGAGAGCTGCTCCAGGAAGCCGCGTTTTGCAAACTGTGTGGGTTTGTGCCACACTGCAGGTGGAGACTGCCTGTAACCCTGGTAACAGAGGGTGGGTAAGGCCAGACTGAGGGGTCTGGAGGCCACTTGTAGCCCAGAGTTGGAGCACAGTTTCAGCACAGCTCAGTGATGATGAAATCTGACTCAGGGTCATACTGTCGAATCCCCAGTTCTGCAATTAACTCATCATCTCACTCAGCTCCTTCCTGCTTCTGCTGCCTTGTTGTAACTTAAGTATCAGCAGGTACCACAGAGTGGCTACTGTATTAATTTGTGGATTTTTCTAAGGCATTGTAAAGACATATATAAGATAAAAAGCATTAAATCTAAAATTTATCGTAGTTCCTAAATACCACCTTCACAACTGTTAAATCATTCTGTCATCACAGTACTGAGGAAGCATAGCTTGTAAATCTGGTTGTAGAGGACGCCAAGAATGTCCATACAGAAAGAAGTTCAACAAAGGTAGAGCTCATCTGGGCTGATTACACCCTGCACAAAATTACATATTTAAATTATACTTTTTTTAGGCTGTGTCACTGTATGTCCCAGCATGCCCTGAGAGGTCAGCTCACTGGGCACTACTATAGCATAAGAAGCCTCTCAGATGACATGCCTGTCCTCAGAGACAAGAACTTCATAACTGGACTGTCTCAAGGGAAAAAAAAAGGAGCAAGAATTAAAGAAAAACCCTGCAGCTAATGCCAGGTGTGCATTATGTTCACAAAAGTGCTCCTGGGGGCCAGAGTCCTCTGTCAGTGCATATTACTAAGTAAAGGTAAATACATGTCTGTAACGGGAATGGTAGTCTGAAAGTGCCTTGAGCTGTGTGTTCTGCCAGTCTTCAGGCAATTTTTGATGGATGGAGAATGTGCACAGAGTCTCCGGCATACAAAGAAAGAAAACTTTGAAAATGTTCTACCTTCTAATTCCAGCACCACGTGTAAGGGAAAAACAAACAGATAATCTCATTTTCAGGATGTAAATCCACTTCTTTAATCATTAAGCTTAGGTAGTGAGGGTTGTTTACCCTCTAAATTTTATTTATTTAAGATTTAAATAAACCTGTTAATAAGCTGCAGACATGTGACTTGTTGGAAGTTAGGAAAGGAGAGAAAGAGCACACAAAAGCTTAGGAGATGACCCTGTATCAACTGCTCCTTTCAGAAAGCACAACTTTTTGACCATGTCACAAGGATCTCCTTCCTCAAAACTTGTGTGCAGCAAGGCATGTCCTTCTGCTGACTCCCTGTGTGACTCTGTTAGCACCAGCAGACAGATGGGTTTAGAAGTACTCCCCCAGCACACTGTTTTTTCTTTTGCTCATCTTGTTCCCCAGCAAAAGAGAGGCTCAGCAGGAAACACATGAAAACATGTGTTAAGGTTTAGGCAGAAGCTTGCGTTCAGGCTGGAAGCTGTAGTGAGCTATAAAGTTGAGAAGGTGCTTGTCTCCCCTTGCCCGCTGTTTAATTGCACACCAGTTGCAGGCATGCAGAGCTACACCAGTTTGGGTTTTCTCTTATCTGGCTGGTACCTGCTGGAGAGTAACCCCATCACAGGCTTATTGTACAAGCTGTTTTCCTTCCTTTATCTGCCTAGTTTTGTTGGGTGTTGTCTAAGCCACAGTATTTTGTCTCAGACTGCCCTGAGAAGCTTTTAAGCTTTCTAGTATTTTTATGTATTATCATAAAAAGTTGCCCACAGACCATTCACAGCACATTTACTCCTAGATTTAGAAGGAGTTTTCTCTGGAGACAGTAAAAGAGGTAATAGTAATCCTAGAGCAGATTATTTTAGTAGGCTTAAGTTTTAAGGTCCTGCTGCCCCCACCTCAGGTTGTTTCAGTCTGTGGGTTCAAAAGTCTCAGTTCTGCCCTGAACTCATTTGGGAGTTAGGACCAAGAGTGGTGGCTTGTCATAGTAACTCTTGATTGCCATCCTAGTTTATCAGCAAGGACTGAATCAACCTGATTTATCTGCCCCAAGGAGCTGAGTTCAGCTGCAGAACCTATACTCATGCAGTTCATGCCATGTACTTCCTGCTGCTCTTGGAGTCACAAGGATGTGGAGTAAAGAATAAAGGCATGGTGCCCTTCAGGAGCATCTGTCTTGTGTCAGAGAAGGAATTCCAGATCATTGACTCTGCTGGGCTAATTGAGAGAGATCTGTGAGTCCTAATGCTGTACACCCTGATCAGATACCGGTTTGTGCCTCTTGAACATGCAGCTTGTCAACAGCAAGAAAATATCTCAGTGCCCTATGATACTTTGTAGAGTTATACTATTACACTTCTTCAAAGAAGTTAATGTAAGTGTATTAACTTAGAAGCAGTTACACATTGTCCTTTTACACTTTAAAATGAAACATCCAGGACACTGATGCATCCCAGAAAATGTGTGTACACATATGAATGCCCTTTTATTTCTTTAATAGTACTGAGTTTTCTTAAGTTGCCTGTTCTCCTCCAGTGCTTTGATGCTTGCCTATGTCTCTCCATCAACTTGTGGCCCAGCCACACTCACTTTCCTATCACTGATATGCTGCTTTTCTGTGCTTCAGATGCAAAGGAAGCCAAGAGTAAAACCTCACCTATTAGAGGGAGGCAGATGTGAGGGTGCCCGGAGAGCAGTGGATGTGGGGACAGCTGCAGTATGGGAACTGGGGGTGGCTTCAGTATGGCTTTCAGGGACCCCTGCAGCATGGGGACCACTGCAGCGTGCCTGCAGCATCTGCAGCAATCTGCCCTGCACAGGCTGCCACAGAAACTGGCATTCATGCCTGAAAGGCAGCTGCAAGTTGCTGGAGAAAAGGCTTTTATTAAGAATTGCTCCTGCCCTTTCCACTCCTCTGGTCTTTTTTTATCCCTGCTTTATCAGTTATTACCAGTTAATGTTTCATTTTCTGGTTTTGTTTAACTGAAGCCAAGAAGAACCTTGTAGACAGCAACTGCCTATCAGTTATAAGGAAAGCAGAAATTTAGCTTCCAGCTTGCCTGCATTTGCAGGGCTATAGCAGGAGCTAATTCAATTGCCTTCTTATCTTCTGAACTATTCTTACTACGTGCATTTGTGGTTGCCAGGTGCTTCAGGGTGAGCAGGCCCTGCCTTTCCTGTCCCTCTCTCCCTTTTCCCCTCTGATGAGGAGCTGCAGCTAGGTGGATGGATGGATAGGAAGGATAGGAATGATAGGAAGGATAGGAAGAGTAGGAAGGATAGGAACTAATGACTCTGAGGAAAAAGCAGAAGATAGTTATAATGTAAATCTTTCTAGAAATATATATATATATGCATTTTCATAAGACTAAAATTAATTCATGGTAATGGGAATAGTTTGAGAAGAGCCCATCTCACTGCAGTCACCTGCACCTGAGAAGATTCCCCTGATCATCAAGAGGTGTTTCAAAGGGATAACTTGTTTTGAACTCTTGGGTTTGGATGAGATGTTTTGTATCTTGAAAGACCCTCTTTCTCTCCCTAGGGACTCAAGGGAGATGCTGACATTGTCAAAATCTGCATTTGGTGGAGTGAATTCTCTTACTTTCCTGATTTTGCTGTCTTCATGTTACATAGTGTTGAGCTGCAGCAGGATGAAGGAAAGGCTGTGAATAGCAGTCTGCATCCACCCTTACTGGCTCACCTAGGCCCTAGCAGTGTCTCTGAGTGAGAGGCAGAAGCACTGGGTGCAGCAGAAATGTTACCTTACAGAAGAGAGTAAAGGACTCCTGCAGCAACTGCTGTCTTAAAAGTAGATGTTGGAAGCAGGATGAAAGAGGACAGTGTAGGACTGTAGGTTTAGTGCAACAGTGCCATCCTGTTCTTCCCTTCCCCCAGACTTTTCCCTTTGTTCCCAGATTTGGCATATGAAACTAGGTCAAGGCTCTTAGCCATACATGTTTTAGAAGCACTAGTCATTCTGTGAGCATGACAAAGCATATGGGGGGGGGGGGGGGGGGGGCGGACAGGGGGGCACTAGGATTTGGGTTTATTTTTCACATAATATGGAAAACCGATTCTATTTGGGATTAAAATGTGTTTTAGCTGTTTCTTGGGCAATGGCACTGCAAGTCTTTCATCTGTTTCTGATCTGGCTGATCTAGATGCAGTGGGATGTTCTTCTTTTCTCTCTGAAGAAGGAAGGTGCCACATCATAGAAGAGTGGCTAAGTGTTGGGACTCCTCTGCAAACATGGCTACAGAGAAGTCACCCTTAGTGTCCTGCAGTGAGGTGGAGAAGAACAGCACCTATGACAGGCAGCTCAGTACTTGACTGCCAAAATCAGGGTAGATGACGCACATCTGGACAGTGTATGTGCTTCTGCCCTGGGAGGAAACCCTTCTCACCCTGCTGGTATCGTTTACGGGTTGTGATGTAAAGCAGAGGAAACGGGGAGTGTGAATACCAATCTCACCCTGGAAAGGATCTGGTTTCCTCAGGTACAGTTTGTGCTTATCATTCTTGTGCAAAAGTTACTAGGTCACAGCTGGTTAAACAAACCCTGCCCAATTATAATTTCCGTGCTTACAACACAGAGTACTTAACCTTTCATTACTCCTTTCCACCCAAATCAAAGGTCTAATTTTTGCATTCATTTTGCACTTTGTTCTTTCTTCAGCATAAAAGAAAAACATTAAAACCCTGTAAAACTCACTTCAAAAAGACATGAATTTAATCCCCAAGATTAACTGATGTCTCTTATTTCAGAATGTACTAACCGCATATTGTACTTCATGTATATGAAGACAAGGAACAGCATATTGTACATAAAAACAGAAAAATGCATTATTCATGTAATAAATGTTGGCTTTTTCATGTCTTCTGGCAAAAAAAAGTGGGCTGCCTACTAGTAATTGCACATCATATTTTAAAATAATGATGCAGATTTTTAATGTGTGTCAGTTGCATTGCCCTGCCTGTCTCCTGTCCCAGCCAGCAAAAGCACATTCCTGGAGGAAGAGAACCTGAATGCCCTCACTGCTGCAGCTCACATTCTTGCTTTATGAATTAGATGCTTTAAGAAAGTTTCCTCCAAATGTCACTCAAATTCAGCAGGTTTTGAACATCAAACCTTTACCTTGTACTCTACACATCATAGCTAAATCATGTTATGTCTAAAATACACTTGCTTCAAATCTGAGAGACAAATCTTACATTCAAGTAAAAATTTACTAAAATAAAACCAAAAAACGGATTTCTGGGAAATGACAGGCACAAAGAAGCCTCAAAACACTATATACTTCTAGCTCTTTGCGATAACTCTTTCTAACCTCAAACATGCTCTGCTGTCTAAGTACAGCCACATGTTCCTTAACTTGTGGATAATGACTCATGCTAACAAAGTGCTGGTCACGTACAAAACGCTTCAAGAGAAGGTCAGTATTTGTTAATGCTAAAAGAGAATTTGTTCTAGGCACTAAGCCATCCATAGCTTTTCACATGCATTGCTATGTGGTTTACAACTGGACATGGGGAAAAACAATTACAGTTACAATCTGAATGCAGACAGTGTGAGCCACAGATGAAGGGGTTTTTTTGATGCAGCTATGAGAGGCATGCCAAGGGAAGCATGGCATTGCTCTAACACAGCTTCCTCCACACCTTTCTCCTTGGCATCAGCCAGGTCATGGCCACCTCAGCCTGAAGAAAGGGCTGCATTTACTGCTGCTCCACTTTGGGTTAGGGTCATGCTTAGGTTTAGGGTTAAGAAACCCACATAGCCTAGAGCCACAGGGACACTGGAACCACAATAAGGATGCCAACAGAAGCAGTGCGCTACCCCAACATTGTTCCCTCCACACCTTTCTGCTTGGAACCAGGCACAGAAAAAGGCTGCTTTTACTGTTCCACTAAAAACCCCACAAAACCAAGAGCTCCAGGGACACTGCAACTACAAAAGTCATGCCAAGGGTAGCACAGCATTGCCATAATGTTGTTCCTTCCACATCTTCTTGCTTGGAACTTGCCTCAACCAAAGGCTGCTTTTACTGCTACACTTAGGGTTATGGTTATGGTTTATGCTTAGGGTTATGGTTAAGAAGCTCACAAAGCCTGGAGCTCCAGGGACACTGGAATTTCAAAATGCATGCCAAGAGCAGCATGGCACTGCCGCAACAATGCTCCCTCCACACCTTTCTCCTTGGCATCAGCCATGTGCTGGCCACCTCAGCCTCAGCTCATACTCCTTTTACTGCTCCATTTAGGATTAGTATTATGCTTAGGTTTGGTCTTAGGGTTTGCTTTAGGCTTTAAGAAAACCACAAAGCCTAGAGCTCCAGGGATACTGGAATTTTAAAAGCAGAAGTTGCTTCTACAGATACTCATCATGCTCAATGGCCAGTGCAAGGTAAGGCAGGGACACGGAGCTCACTTCTCTCAAGAGGCAGTAACTGCTATGATGAATCTCAGGAATCACCACAAGAAATCTCTTGCCTGTAGGACTGGGACATGCTGAGGTCAGGGCTCTCCCACAACTGCCCAGTTCCAGGATGATGCACAAGCTGTTGTTCATTCCACACAGAGAAACTGCATCCCAGACTTCCAGCTCTCCTGCAACCCAGTCCTGCTCTGTCCTGGAGCTGTTCCCTTAACAGAGTTCGTAAATTAGTTAGAGGCAAATGCCATGGGCCCCCAGGACTGGACTGGGTGTCTTCCACTCTGGTAGTAATGCATGGGAGATAGCCCTGGGATACAGATACCTGGAGACTAGAACGGAACAAATCTGATATAAGCTCTTCACGCAAACACACAAATTTTCTGTGACAGATTCAGACTTGTCAATTCAAAATGTCTTGGCTTTATAGGTACATACCCACTGAGCACTGCTTCTTCCCTGAGCTGTTGCATGACAACAGTGTTTTCCAGTGCCCATGTGCACAGATTTCACCCTCACTGTGTCATCTTGCTCTTTCACTTCCTTTCTCATGGTTTCTGGGGACCAAGTTTTTTAAAAGGCAATGTTCCATTTTCCACTTTCAGAAGGACCTCTTTGATGGCAATCTTCCAAATTTCTATTCTTGACTGCTCAAAGTTGAGCCAAGTGGGAGGGTTTAGAAGAATTCTGGTACAGTTAATCTAATGGGATTCCTAAATTTCCATTTATTAAAGTACTGTATTTAACACTGTATATGGAACCCGAAATACAAGGGCGGGTCACGTGACTGAGAAGAATGCACTTGGAATACAGCATCAACAAACAGGCTGAACAGCTATTGAAAGAGGGGAAAAACAACTGCATTGAAACAGAAGGTAACCCTCGAGGCTTTAGAGAAAAACAAAAGTGCTTAGCTAATAATAAGCAAAAATAAAGAAAGGCAGAAATTAAAAAAAAAAAAGGAAAGTAAAAGAGGAGGAAAGTGCACGGACTAGGCAGAGACCTTTATTTTTCATCTTTTCAGTCACTCTGGAATATTCTTGCATCCTCATGGCTCACAAAATACTTTGTAGAGACGAACTGTGTTGATACTCTTAGTCCTCAGCTTCTGTTTGCCCCATTCTCCCTTTAATGTTGCCTCCACAGTATCAGAAAAGATCTCAGCAAGTTAAGTGATATGACCAGATCATGAATGCTCGGCAAATTTTACATGCCTTTTTACCATCCTCCAACCAGTTGACTTGAGTCAAGCATTCGTCACATTCTACTGGAAGTCACAAGGAAATGTTTTCTTTGCTTAATTTCATCTCATGAGGTGCGCAATGAGACAAGACACACAACAGGCTATTGTGCAATTGCAGCCTTACACCAGGATTGTTCAGAGCACGGCACAGGGAAAAAGGGCCTATTTTTTGACTTCAGTGGGTACTCACCACAGCAGAGATGGGGATAAAATTGCACAGAAGTTAAATCTTTTATTTTATTGCTGCTTTCCTCAAGTGGATCACTTCCACAGCATCTCTGCTTGGTCAGTGTGAAAAGTGCTGTTACCAAAATCTGCCTTTCCACTCATTTTACTTTAAGAATTGATCATAGCATTTGTTTTCCATCACAGACAGTTTGAATCTCTCCCCATTCCTTGAACCAAATCTTTATGTAGTCTCTGGTAGACTCAGGTGCCCCTTGGAGCCATTCCTCACAAACTCATCCAGAATGGAAGTACTTGGTGGAAGTACCTTTTCTCTCCTTCACTTGGTTTTAGACAGTGACCAGACTGTTCCTCTTCTCTTTGCGCTGAGTAGCTCTTGACAAGAAAGAGCTGGTCCTTTGTTGGAGTCTGGGGTCTCTGCTTTCTCCAGAAGTCTGGAGATGCCAGCAGGTCCTCAAAGGGCATCTGCCACTAGGGTTTGTTTTGAGACCACTCAGGATTTATGAGACAACACTGTTCCCTTTGCTTCTTACCCGCTGGCCAGGAGTAGGTGAGGGCACAACTCAGGTCTAGGTCACTTATGTTCACAGAGGTTTGGTTGCAAATACTAAGAGGAGTCCTACGCAGAAGCTGTACAGCCCCAAACAAACCGAGCTGTCAGAGATACCAGCTTGCTCTGAGCTAATAAGGTCTGACAGTCAGTGTGCTCCTCCACAGCATAGCCGTGGCTGCAGGATACTCCCCAGGGGAAACTGCATCACCCCCAGCTCTGCATGAGCAACTCTTCAGGCTGCACAGGCACAGCTGGGGAGGAAGGCAAAGTCTCTGAAGGTCTGCTGTCAGAGCTTCACCACCTCATAACTCTCAGCACAGCGGCTTTTGTGTTACAAACACAAATGAGTTTCAAGTTTTTAGCATCATGGTTCTAAAACACATATGCCCATCATGAAAATTGTCTAGCTCTAGCACACTAGAAAAATGCTAGGTATAGGTCTATTATCGATAAAAATGCTTTGTCCTGCCTGAAGAAAGATCAGATGTAACACAAATGGTAAAAAGGTCTTTTGGACAGAAAAAGGGGATTTTTTTTTTCACATCTGTCCTTTTAAAAACAAACACAGGAAAAAAAGATAGTCCTAGTTTACTTTGTTCCTGTGTAATAGAATGATCTTGTCTTCATGTCTTTGGACATATGTACAAGGCTACTGTCTCACTTTGCTTGTATGTTGCAATTTAAATTAATTGCATTGTTGACAGTGACTCCATTAGGAATATCTTCCAAGGAAAATGCATGTGTGCCTAAAAAAATAGAGAGGACTCTTTGTAAATAAGAACAATATTCAATTAGTTATGAGAGTCCTATCTAATATGATGAGGAAAAGGCAACTCAGAGACTGCATTGATATTTGATATGTGGTACACTCTGCTCTGACTTTGAAAGTAGGCCATGTATGAGAAAAGAGAGAAGCATCTGTTATCAATCCTTGGAAAAAACCAATAAGATTAATTCCAGAATACTTGTCCTACCAAGATGCTAGACTACTTCTGCTTCCATGGAATAGCTCCCACATCTTTATTTAGCTACTGTAAATCACCTATTGTTGCTCCTACCTCAGAGGCATCAGGACATCTTATTCGTCAAAGCCATCCAGATTGTGCATGCCAGAATAAATCCTGTTTCTCAGTTATGCTAAGGAGGTACTATGTGTCACTGGACTTAAATCAAAGCAGAAAATTGTATTCCTATAAATCATTGTTTGGGAACGGCATTATTAGAGATGAAATCATAGTATCTAGCATTGGATAATTAGCAGAATGGCATTAAAATTAAGAAACATGGAGTGAGAATGATTACTTGAAGCTGCCTATTACCTTGGAACATAATAGTATTGTCAGCAGGACTCATCTTTACTTTCCCTAACAAGACACCAGCTTTTTTTGCCAGTGTCATTCAAGGTGCCTCTCAAGCACATAGGTATTTAATTTAGCATTATATAACTCCATGTGATGCTGTATCTGAGAAAACCACTCCACCTAAATATCTTGCACACAAACATGACAGACATGTTGGTCAATCAAAACTGCTGCCAGGCGGTAAGAGAGCTCAAAAGAGTAATGAACCAAAACTAAAAGTTAGTAGAAATTCCAACACTTGTCATGAAGAATAATTTCATTTTGGTGACATCAGTGTGATTACATTCTGTCTCAGATTTTTATTATTTTCTATGTACATTTTTCTATGTACATATTTCTATGTATATCTTCTGTAGATAATGCTTTCCAGAACTCCTGATTATAAGTTAATAAGCTGTGATCATGGGAATTTTTTCATCAGCTGTTAGTGGTTAGGTGCTTTGTCCCATGCTAGGAAAGGAGTAAGCAGCAGAGAGGTCATTGTTTCCCGAGGAGCTCAAGGTAAATGAAGGAAGGAAGGAAGAGTGCCTCTGAGGGTAGGCTTTACTTACCCTGCAGCTTTGAGGATCCAGGAGCTGTGGGAGTCATAGCTGTGAAGCAAATGTGCTCTGAATCACAGAGTTACTCGACAGAGGCAGCGCGTGGTGCACCCTGTCTGTAACACTCTGGTAGGCTGAAACACACCCCGAGGACTAAAATGTCTCGTGGTACAGGAATCAAACCATTTGTATTTTAAAAAGAAGTAAGGTGGCTTCAAAATTCTCCAAATGGTGTATAACAAAATTACGTGCACTTCATTTTAACCCAGCATAGCAGTATCTAAGAGGGATAGTGGCAGACTTGATTAAAACAAATAGACACAAATATTAGTGTATTAGTGTCCCCTCTGACTGGGGACATTTACAGCAAAACATGTGTGAGAGGAATGCTCACAGAGAGGAATGTTACTGTAGCAAGTAGACCAGATAATAATTCAGAAGCTCTACTGCCCCTCTGTTCCTGATATTAAGATAATTTCCTATACAAAGTGTGAGAGCCACTAAAGCCTTCCAAAGTTTTCAAAAGTGCTTGTGAAACTTTGGAAATTAAATGACAGGATTCTTGGAGTTGCAGTCCAGAGCCAGGTTTAGCAGGAGTACTCCACACTGATTTTCATGAGACCTGGACTCATACAGCAATGGAGGGGACATCAGTATCCAGCTAAACCATCAAAGTACTCTTCCAGTACAGCTGTACAGGAGCTTCCAAGACCCAGCTGACTCCTCATGCTTGGATCGCATTGTGCTGTGCAATGCCACACATAAAGCTTCTACTGCACTCTATGCATCTTGTAAATGTATTACTCAACCAAGCTTAGATATGACTTTGTCATTTCATTGCATCCTCTTTGTCACTCTCAATCCTTCTCTACTTCATTCTCATGCTTTTCAAAAGAAGAGTCCCTATTCGACCAGATCTTGCAATATAAAAAGCAACATACAGTGCAACTTTTTCTGTTGCTGCACATCTTCCTTTGAAAGGCAGCTCTAAGGCAAGGATCTTGTTCTTTGTTTTTGTCAAACACACACAAGTGCTTTAATAGTGACATGGAGTTTGTATCAGTTGCAGGACTAGCATGAACATTACAGGGGCTAATAACAGCTTCTGGGATTGAACTTGGCAGAGAAGTTCAAATGAGGTTAAATGTAGTTTAGTGTCACACTAAGCCCTGGTGTGAAGAAAATGGAAACTGATTCTACTGGCAATAAGGAACAAGAAAGACAAAGCATCTGATATTTGCATTTTGTCTTACTTCCTATTAACACACAATTCCTTATTTGAGGAAAATATTTTCCTCACTAATTGCTTTTATAGTATTTTAAGCAGGAAAAAAATGAAATAAAAGCACTAGGCGGTTTTATCTCCTTGCAAATCTCCAGAAAAACCCTCAGTCTACAATTACGTACAACTCCACTGTGTAGCACAAGCGTGATCATACTGGGTCAGAGCTCAGAGTCCTGCCTCCCACAGTGATCAAAAGCAGGCTCATGAGAAGATTACAAAAATCTCCAGAACAAGCATCTGATGGTATTTCCCACTGATGTTCTCACGGCCCCCTCTGGCATTTCCTCCGCCAGAGGTGATTGCTAAATGTTTAATAACCCTTGGTAGATTTGCCTTCCATGAGCCTGTGCAGGCTCCCTCTGAGTCTTACGAACTTTTTCCCACCTGCTGCACAATGCAGCAAGAGATCCCACAGCCTAATTACAGGCTATGTGCAAGAAACACCTTGTTGTTGTTGTTGAGAGCTGGTTATCTGCTGTTCACCTCTGCACCTTACACTGGAAAAGACTGTGAGCAAACAATCCTTGTTTATCCCCTGCCCTTGACTGACAATTTTACAGGGCTCCCAGCAGTACCTCTTGTTCCACCCAGCAACATTTGCCATCCATGTGGCTCCTTTGGGAACTTTTCTGAGTTCTCTCTCCTTCCTCAGGTGGGGACCACAACTGTGTAGGCTTGTCAACAAAGATTTATCCAGTGCTGAAGCGGTGTTCTTATTTTATTTTTTTTCCTAGAGGGAATCAATTTGCTTTTCTTTTTATCCTCACTGAGCTGAAATTCTGACAGAATTATCTGTTGTAATTCTAAGATTTTGCTATTGCATGGTCAATGCATTGATATTTAATGGTCAAATTAGAGGGTGTAATTTCATACATTGGGACTGGTTTCTTTCTCCCAGGGGTAATTTTACCAACACACTGAACTCTTCCTTTGAAAAAAACTCAACTTTTTGAAGGATGTCTTCTTGCTTTAATAATCTGTTTAATCCTGCTGTTTAGCATCTCCTCACCCTTTCTTAAGGCTTTCTTCACATATGGTATGCATTTCTTGAATGCTTCCAGTATGTCCCCAAAGGGTCTCCATGCTATCTGCAAGGACTGAATTTCCCCAGCTAAGCCTTCTGATTTTTTTTTGAGCATGTGTTCTCATTTTTATGTAGTCTCTTATTTTGAAATCGGTATAAGTAGGTAAATTCTCCACCTGCTTATTAAGCATACTTTGATAGAGGAGATCATAAAATTAGACATAGATCCCACAGAAAAACAAAATTATTAACTCATAAGTCAACCTCTGTGGCAGCCACCAACCTCCCTGCTGTAGTAAACCATGGATCAGAACACAAAGGTGATAAAACGTTCATCTAGTAGGACAGCTGTACTCAGATACAATGTGTTGAGGTGTGTAAGGATCTTCAGCACTTTAAGTTAAATAAAATTAATGGTTTTAAGTGAAAGGGAAAATGTCTACCCTTTACAAGGCACATATCATGATCTTGGAAGAGACACCATGGACAAAATTTAAATTCATCTTTCCTAGGTTTTTCTTTCTTTGTGAAAAACTGAAAAAACCTCCCCTTTATCAAAAAAGGTGCCAGTCCCATCCCCAACAAGTTGAAATTCCTACTATACTTGATGCCTGACTGCTGCATGGAACTGTGGAAGGATCACTTCTCTGTGAATGGCTAACAGCTGAGATAGTCTGCTGAGATCCAGTAGATTCTGGAAGCTGCAGTAATTTTCTGTATGTCTTGAAGTTCAGTCCCTGCAATCTCAACAAGAGTAAGTATATCAGGTAAGGTGTCAGAAACTGCACGTAAAAATATGTCAGTTTTGTAAATTCATTTTCCCTCCAGAGGTTTTGTACTTCAGGACTTTCTCTATTTTTCATCCTCCCCTGTGATGCAGAAGAAGAATGTGTTTACAACCCTCTCAACATTACAAAACCAGGCTTTAAGAATAAAGATCATGGCAGGTGGAGAATTATGAGGATGTAGTAAAGTCAGGGAGGAAAAGGTGCAGCAATGAAAAGTTGCAAGCATCTCAAAAGAGTGTTTTTTCCATTAGCCTTTCCCATTAAAAAGTTAAACGTTATAAAATCCAAGCAAGGATGGTGGTAAATCCTACTGACTATGATATTAGGATTAGGTTTGTCAGACACAAGCAGAATCATGTCCAGAGGTGACATTTTACTTACTCCAGAGACCTAAATTAGATTCTACTTGAGTAGGGATGAGAGGGCCATTTCCAATAGTTTTTAATGAAATACTATGGTAGCTCAATCCTGCAAGGTACAGAATATTTTCCTGCTGAGGCTCTGAAGATTTTTATTCCCTCTAAGCTTAAGATAAACTTCTCAAAGCAATGGGTCTCTGCAAGTCATTACCCTTACAAGAGCACCTGCTCTTGCTGGGTGCTTGTAGGAAGTGTGTGCACAGGGCTTGAAGGCCTCCCGAGACAGCCCTGGCAGAAGTGATTTAACTTGGAACTACCTGTTATAGAAACCCAATGTTCTCTCTGCCAGACTGAAGGGCCTCCCATCATTCAGGGAAGTTAAATGGTCTGATTTGGAGGAGAGGGAAATTATTCCTCAGCAGCAGCAACCAAAAAGATCTCTTGGTCATGAGCAACGGAATAAAACTCTGTACAAAATGTGTTACAGAGACAGCAGAGCACCCATATTTTCTGTTTTAAAAGTGTGGCAGCTAGGCACACATTAGATGTGTCTGAAATTGAAATACATCATACATAATGTTCCTCCTACATCTGGTTATGTGTTTTCTCACTGATCATTGAGCTCAGCCTTTTTGATTGTTTCAAAGCTCATTATGCATGCTAATTTACGTGGGCTTTCTCAGTCATATACAAATGAAGTTACTGATATGCACTTGATTGCACAATGAGCACACACCACAGAACAGGAAGGGCTTTTTGTCAGAGAAAATAAACCCACTTCAAACATCAAACATTCATAAGCACAGTAGTAAAATAAAAGCTGTAACAAGTATTTATGATTCACTGACTCCTTTCTTCCTTCCAAAATGAAAATTCAAGAAGATAAATTCAAAATTGATAATAAAAGTCATACTCACATAAAAAGGAAAATACATAAAGGATAAAATCTGGAGATATTAGAAGACCAAGCAGGTCTTTTATATATTTTAACCAATTATTGAAGAATTTATTGCTTTTATCAAACTGTTGTGATAAATTTTTCATTTTTTAACAGATGCCAGGACAAAAGGAAAGCTGTGCAGAGAAACTTTTTACTCCTGTGTTGTATGTAAGCAGCATCAAATCTACAGATATGTAAAGAGGGGCATTTCCTGGTGACAGAAAAACAGTCCAGACATGCAGCACTCACAAACACAGAGAAGATGGTATGCATAAAATGCCATGTTTTGAAATTCCAGCTCATTATACTGTGAGAATACTCCAAGGGCTGAAAAGCAAAATGCCAGAAGAGCACTTCAGTAGTTGGGACAGGATTATCTGATGTGACCTTGGTTGCCTAATTATCATATATCAAGTTTACTTGGGCTCCTGCAATCTCAGGCACCTCCAAAGGCACTTTCATCTCACTCACAATAAACACATTCTAGCTGGAGTTGTCTAGCTGTAAGAGTGTCCTGCAAAGGTGTCCAGTGAAAGAAGAGGTATCAAACCAGTGGTGGGATCCCAGTAGTTACACAGCACCTCCCTGCTAACTGCTAAAGGAAAAGCAGGCAAATCCCACTCCTGCAGTAGTTTGACTTGAACAACAAGCCAAAGCTCTTAGGAAAACCAGCACTATCTGTCTCCATGCAGGATGACACACCTCAGCTGTCTCACCCTGTGGAAAGGAAAGGAAATGACACATTTACTACAGCAACCTCAGCCTGCCATTTCCAATCTTCTGGTAAAGACATAGTCATCATAGGCTGACCACATGGTTTAACAGGTACTTCCTCAAAGTGGAAGAACAATTTTTGGACCATGTCTTCTATTCCCTGCAGAAGCAGGCCACCCAGGCCTGGTGGGTGCATTGCTTTTCTGTGAGATCGTGACAGATCTGTGATGCTGTGAACATGCTCTGGAAATGCAACAGCCTTCCACAAGTAAAATGCAGAAGGAAAAAGAAAAGAAAAAGAATGAAATTTGATCTTGACTTTATTCTTCACCTGATATCATTCTCGCCCTTTTTCCTCTTTCTCACTATCAGCTTTTTACACTCTTTTGAACCACTGCTTAAGCACTCAGTATCGGTCACTTTTCAATCCTCTTGGTCACTCCCCACTCTGGGATCAGAGGCTCTGGATTTAAGACACAAAAGCAGTTCGGGGAATTTCCTAATTGAGCAAAAGCCAGGATAAATGAAAACACATGGTAAAATGCATCCACCGTTCCTCAGCTTAGGTGGGGAACTCTGAGAGAGCCTGCAGGCACAAGACAAAGGCACAAATAAAATCTTTCAGATGACTGTCCCCAAGTAAACACACCAAAGTAGAAAATGTTTTTGCTTCTTGGGCCACAGCTGCTCCCAGAGACCGAATAAGACCTTGCTGGGATGGCACTGGGGATCCCAGAGCAAGTTCAGCCACTGGGTTTTGTTGAGGCTCTGGGTATCACTCCCAGCTGTCACCACTCCTTCTACTGTCACAGCTTCTGGTTAAGAAACCCCCTTCCCGTGGGGGGTGATCAACCCAACTGCCACATGGCACAGTGCGTCTGACTGGAGAGCCTCTCGCCTTGTGGGTTTTGCCTTTTTCTCTTTCCCTCTTGGTTGTTTTTTCCCTTCAGCACTGTGACTAGGCCTTGCAGGCCTCCTCCTCTGCTCCTCTGCCGCACGGGAGCTCAGAGCTGGTGTGTGCTGTGCCAGGACCAGGCAGGCAGGAGCACCCCCGCACCCACTGGGCAGCTCCCTCTGCACAGCAGCCCGACCCTGCTGTTCCCTTTTTCCCAACCTGGAAGTGAAACTCAAGATACTTTCAGTAAGGAGGTAATATAAGAGTGGGTCTTTATCTGAATGCTCTCAGGGGCAGTTAAGGAAAGATGTCCACAAAAGTCCATCCCCACAGGGATGAGTATGTTTTTACAGGTTTTAGAAAATTAACCTTGAAGTATCTGGAAGAGTTTTTCTCAGGTTCCCAGGAAGAACCAAGACAGCATTGGGGCCTTGTACCCTGTGGGGCTTGGAGTTCTGGGATTTGTTTTGTCTTTCTGCCTAGGGAAAGGCCGTGGAAAGTTACTGGGAAAACTAGTCACTAATACAATAAGCTACAAAGCTACAAATGTATGTGTGAAGAATACAGAGAAAATATAAAAGGAAAAAAAGTCCAGCCATCGCCGGTGAGCTGTGCAAAGGAGCAATCCCCTGCTCAGCCCTGCTGTTCTCTGACACTGCTTCGGGGTTTTTGCTACAGTTTGGCCTGATGCCCTCTGTCCTCCAGGACCCCCAGCTACTTCTGCTTCTGCCACCAATTCAGTTCGCAGCCCCTGAGGCTCTGCTCACCTCTGCTGTTCCAGCCGCCTCTCTGAGGTTCCTGGTATAGTCCATTTAAGCACCTGGAGTGGCACTGAGAGCGGCTGCTCTTCACGAGTTTGCAGAAGGAGCCACCATCTCTTTCTCCCTTACCGACGGAGCCGCCATTACCGCTTGTGTGAGGGGCCGAGCCCGCGCCGCAGCGCCCCCTGCAGGCGTGGGGGAATCATCGCCCCCCCGGCTGGCCGGGAGCCCCCGGCGCCCCTGGTGGCCGTGAGCGGAACTGCACCAAGGGAAGCGCCTGCGGTCAGGGAAGGCTCTCACTGGGCCGCTGGGGCTGGCTGTTGTTGCTGCCGTTGTTGTTGTTTGTTTGCCTTGTTTTATATATTTATATATATATATATACACACACTAGTAAATAACTGTTAGTCCTTTCCCATATCTTTACCTGAAATCCCTGTAAATTCATAACTATATTAATTTGGAGTGAAGGGGGTCATATTTTCCATTTCAGGAAACTTCCCACATTCCTTGGCAGACACCTGAATGTCAAGAGAATAACTTTGGTTTATTCTGCTGTCTTTTGCTAGCAAGTTGCTTTATAAACAGCATAGAGATATAGTAAAAGCTAAGTATTAAACTTGGTTCTAGCTTCACAAGCTTCTGGAAAGCCCCCAAATCCACATGATCCATGATGTGCAGAAGATGACTCTAGTGGATCTGAAAGAGCCAGACAAGAGTAGTTCTCCCCTCTGCTCAGGAGAATTACGATATCCTCTCTGAGGAATATAGGAGTGCAATTCTTGTGTGGGAAAAGTAGCCCTGCTGCATAATGGCAGCAAAGCCTTATCCTGGGTGTGAATGCATTTGCTGCCAGCTCCCCACTGGAGTTTGCAGGCAGGCTGAATTGTACTGATAGGAAATTACTTCTCTACTCTTTTGTGTTGGAGTGTTAATATTTTAGGCCTAGTAGAGCAATTTAAATGTCAGAATTTTTAGTATTTTAGGTATATTATGTTGGTACAATTACTGCACAGATGTGGGCACTTTGAGTATTCGGGGACACAAATAGTAAAACAAAGAAAAAGAGGAAATAAAATGTAAGAAAAAATGTGCACTACTGCCACTGCTTGTGGTTTCGGGAAGCAATAATTAGTGTATATAAATGCTCAGTTCCAAACAAAAGCCATGTTCTTTTCTCAGTATTTACAGAGAACTCCAATATACAACTGTGGTCCAGGTCATTATTGACAGAACTGGTCTGTTATGAAATTGCATTTTGGCTTTGATACCGGAATGAATTTGATACTGCTGCTCAACACAGGCTTTGCAATCTGTTTGCAATGACATCTACATTTTTGCCATAAACATTTTAGGAAAGCTGAGAAGCATTATGCTATAAAGCATATCCAGTGTCAAATCCCAGGGATTACTGAAGGATCAATATTTTGTGACAGAGATAGCCACTAATGTGTGGTTTTATTCTGGATTTTTTGTTTGTTTTGTTTTCTCCCTCTGTCCCCACAAAGCTCTGGAAACATAGGGTAAAGAAAGAAAATTTCTCAGTTGTACACCCAGATAGCTGAAACTGTTGTTCAAAGGTTGATGGATAACTACCAAGAATCAGACACAGAGGTAAATACCCTGCACTTCTAGCTAGGCAACAGCTAAATCATGTTTACAGCTTTATTTCTTAAAACTCTTGTCAATCAGTGACCTAAAAGAGAAACACATTTCTTAAGCTTATGAGCTTAGATGTAGATTATGTTGGTTTGTAATAGCAGCATTGGCAGCAAACTTATGCAGTGCCCAGCTGCCTTCTGACAGGTTTATTTCAGCTCTCAGGACTGTAATAATGTGAAGATGAGTTAGGGCTGGAGGCTTATAGGCAACCGCAATGCAGGATTGCAGGACTTTATTCACAGAGTCAGTAGTGGGAACTCTTCTTTCTGAGTCATTGCTAAACCAGGGGTCAGTCATGATGTTAAGAAGCAGAATTAGTTTCTTTAAGGGAAATTTGAAACAAAAATTATGGAAATATGAGCACTTCTGGTAAAAAAACAAACCACATTTTTCAGTGAGAGAAGGCATGTTGGGACCCAACTGCAATCCAAGCAGTTTCTGTATTGGTGATTTAATTTTGCTACTGAAAATTTTCTTTTAGCTTCAATTGGAAAAAACAACATTATACAGTTGCAGCTAGAACCAGTCAAAAAAAAAGAGACAAATCTGTTTTCCATTAGTTCAGTGAGATTGTAGGTTGGGCACAAAATTTTACATTGAATGATTTCATTTTGCTTCATTTTGGTATTGCAGAAGCACTTTATTTACAATAAAGTGACTATATTTCATTTTGATGCATGTTGTATACAGCAAGCCTTGTGACTCAGGCCACCCACAGGGTTTCTTATTTTGTTTTCCTGGGTTATTTTTGAAAAAGTTATTTACAGCAGTGTTTCACTGTACTAGGCTGTGACCTCATGGCCAGAGAGTGCAGCAACTTTGAGCCCCATTCCATGCTTTATGAAAATATTGTTTAGCAACAGCATTTATTTTACCAAAATTAAAAAGGATGCTCAGAGCATTGATCCTACTCTCAGAGAACAGGAGAAGGTGGTTTCTCTGGGTGGGAGGCAGTTGCTAAGTAAAAATTAAAGCCAAGCTGTCTGTCTGGGAAGTTGTTGAAGGGGAGCTGGGCTGCACAAGCACAGTCACTGTGCATCTTTGTGCCTTGCCTCAGGAGCTGCACGCAGTGGAAGAAGGCGGCAGCCCAAGTGACAGGGCTCTGACACAGGCTGCTCCATCGAGTGGCAGCACTCAGTGGGCTCAGCTGGGACAGAGTCCCACTGAACAGACACGTGGTGACAGCCTTTGAGAAGGAAGGCACCGAGGCTCTGGGGCCGTTGCTTAGTCATGCCAGAAGGACATGATGAAAATATCACCAACTATCTTTGGTTAAACAAAGATAACCTGAAGGCAGAGGCAGTGGTCTGCTGCTCCATGGTTCATGTGCACAATGGATTTTACACTGGAAACCTTCTAACTTGAACTTCTACTCCCTGGTCTCTTTCTTCACATGGTGTTTTCTCAGAGCAATTCAATCCTGTGCATTGACTGAGACCGAAAACATAAGTAGGTCAGGCACTGCAGGGTCAGTACAAGATATTCTGCCTTATGGCTGCAGAACCAACTCCTCTGGAGTTCTGAGCTTGATTTTGCAGCTTCAGTTGTGTGTTTAAGGATAGCAACTACATGTGGGTGGAATTTTGAAAATAAGTAAACCCGGCCAATAAATCAGAAATGCTGTCTTGTGGAATCGTGACATCCATATAATCTGTTAGCTGACTTGGAGGCAGGGCTCCATTAATGTAAACTCCTCTGCTACAGGCATGTCAGCTTCTACAGAAACCTACACTCGGGACAAGACTGCTGGGTTTCAAGGATGTTTGCACAGCAGTGTTAGAACACCTGCACTTTTGATTTCATTCCTGGGGTCCTTCTCTAATCTGGCCGCATTACTGACTACATGATTTCAGTTCTCCTTTGGGCTTCTTATCAGGATTTTTTGCTGCATTTTCTCATACTTTTTTTTTTTCTTTCTTTTTTTTTTTTTTTTCTTTTTTTTTTTTTCCTCTTTTTTTTTTTTCCTCCTATATCTTCTTCTATACAGAGTCTGTTTGGCAGCATTCCTTCTTGCCTGATTTCACTGTCCTGTTCCATATGTTTGAGAAGGCTCAAGTGACAGAGAAAATGAGAAATGCATAGGAGGTTTCAGCTGGTTGGAAAGATATGGGAGGAGTCATTTGGACTTTCCTGTAGCCTGTGGGCAGTGGAGTCTCCCTCCACTCCCTTCACTTTGCTGGCCCACCACCACCAAATCCCTGTGTCACCTGTGTTGTACTCAAAGGAAGTGGCCCATGGTCACCAGCTGCTTAATGTCACTGGGCTCTGCTTCAACCTCAGAAGAGATATACCCCTCCAAGTTCCATTTCTCACTATCCTAAAGCAATCAAGAGAGGCCACTGCAGCAAGCTCAGATGCTCCATGGAACTGTTAGAAGCCACAAGACATGTTCAGGCATGATCAGTTAAAATGGGATGGCAGACAGCTGAAAAATTAAAAAGTATCTAAAGAACATATATGAACCCTATGGGCTGTTCTGTTATCTATAGCAGTCTTAGGATTAAACAAGCTTTTTGCTGATTTTGGAAAAAAGAAACCCAAATCAGAGGAAAGCTAGTGCTGCTCTGAGTAAAGATCACCAGAATTTTTAAGAAGGGCTAAAATATGTGTATTTCTCCCCAACATTCATTTTTCAGAAATCTCTTAGTAAGGTTCATTATAAGGAAAAAAAAAAAAACCAAACAAACCACCAAACCAAAACAAAACCAAACAACAACCAAAAAGAAAAAAAAATTAAAACAACAGAGTAGTTATTAACATTTAGTGCTTAGATCTGGCATGCAGAGGTGCCAGGCAACCTTGAAAGCAGACTGTGCTGTTGGCTGAGCCGAAGTCTGCAGTTGTGCCTTTCTTATCTGAGTAACATAATATGCTAGGAATGACTTCTAGCTTTCCTGCATTGTGTTCATCTGCTTGAGACTGCTGTTCAGTGGTTGAGAACAACCAAACATTTATATCTAGCAATGACCTACCTTACGTGAAATTTCAATACTGTCATTTAAATCTGTTGAAGTTCTATCACGTACCTTCCTACTTGTGCTAATCTGTGTGCCCTTTCTGAGGTCAGCTTGGTTGTCAAATATCAACAAATGGAACACACAATTGTTTTTATCATATATTAAATGGTCTGTATGTACAAGCTTATCAGAAAGAGCATATTTGTTCTGGTAAATGCATTACCTCACAGTTTGCTGAAAGAAACCTGGTCACAGTTGTTCTAGCTTTCTCTCTGGAGGCAGGAGACACTATCCTAATGGGAGGCCAGGCTCACTGATGTAGTAGAACCAGGCACAGGATCTTCTCCTAAAATTGGATTTGCTAATCCTGCTCCCCAATCTTTCTGCTCTTCTGTCTTCAGCACACATTCTGTCAATTCTCATACCCTCATACCTATCAGTGAGGAGATCTTTCTTTCCTGATGACCAGGAACAGGCATTTTAAGACTATATATGAAACTTATACATTTCACAGAATCACAGAATATGAGTAAGGTTGGACAGAATCACAGTGGGTCATCTAAGTCCAACCTCCCAGCTCAAGCAGTTGCCACCTTCAAATATTGGTCATGAACTTCCTACTGCTTCCAGGGAGTCAGTGTTTCTATTCAACAGAGAAGAACAAAATTGATTATTTCATATCATCAAAGGATTATTTTCATCAAGCCACTCAGTTAGGAAGATATTCTTGCTCTAAATAAGCAGGTATCACAGAGCATATTCTGAGCTTTGGATTGTTTACTCCTAGGCTGTGGTATTTGCTCATCTCTAGCTTTGCTCATTCACTTTCTCTGCTGTGATAGATTGTGGGGCTATGCCATGGGATGATTATGGAAATAACTGCTCTCAGAGCCCAGCTCAGTGACTGAGAGGAAGAAAATCTTGGTCTCAAAAAGTAGGTTAGAAAAGTAAGGGATGAATATGAATCTCTAGTGCAGAACATTTTCGTGACTTGTGTCCATCTAAAAGTACAAAATAAGTGGGGGTACTCAATCAGTGTTTCTGTTCTGCTGTATAACTCACCACAAGTGTAGCACTCAAAGGAATAAATTGCTGCAGTGTGCCAGGTGGATGAATGTGTGAATCATTTGTCTCCTGCTGCTAGAAGCATCTTGTAAAAACGTCTGGTGGAAAAATAATGTACCTTCTCTGAGAGAGATGTATTCTCGATGGAACAGGTACCACATTAGAGAGGGTGATTGAAGCTCTTTTCAGTTGAAGCAGGGGGAATATTTTGGATATAAGTCAGCTTGTAATATTCTGCATTATTTTTCTTGGAAACTTTGTGTCTGCTGCATGATTGTGTTGCTCACTCTAACAATGCCTGTGTTTACCCTGATTTCTTTGGGGCTACATATGTCATTACTTTGCAAAAACAAGACATCCCAATGTAGTCTGAATATATAAGTATGTATATGAGTATAAAAACTGACCTGATTGGGACCATAGAGCAACTACCTGCATCAGATCCTCAGAGCTTTGATTTGATGGCACATGAACCCATTAATATCAATAATGACTCTAGGAATATTGTGATTAATTTTGCAGTCCTAAGAGTGAATCCAGTTTTCATCAGAGAGCCTGGTTTTTCACCATGGTGCTGCTACTTCCATTACATACATACATCCCTGGACTGCCAATAGATTGCCTGCAAATGACACAATTGAAATTCCACTTTTTTAGTGCCCGGAGACAAGAAGAATATTGCTCTGTCTTCCTGATACATTGATTCTAGGAAAATAGTAAAGAAGAAAGACCATCTGGTTGTAGTTGAGAGACTTTTGAAATCTTCTGAACATTGCTTTCCCATATGTGCACACTCCATCTCTTACAGGTTTGGTTTGTAATTGCAGAGATAGTCAGATATCTATTGCCTTAGCACTGAGCAATGAGTGTTTGAAATCAGCAGTGAAGTGAGAAGGGACGAGTTGACAGTGTGATTGATCTGAAGGAAAAGTTTGGCTCCACCGAAAATAATAGTGACTTGAAAGAACATTTTTCTAAAACAAGGAAATACATCTGTGTGTCAGTAAACAAAGATATGGATAGTATGCTGGTTGAGCTAACTGAAGATAGCTGCTGTTATTGTGTTCTGCCTGGGACATGGTTTGGGTGAAGAGCTGGAGGTAATCCATTACTAGACTCTGTGAATTCATGACTTCCTGTCATGAATCTTTGTGTGCTTATACTGCAAATGCAAAAATGTTGAGCCCTTAGAACCTGAATAAATACCTGTGTTTGAACTGGATTGGGTCCTAACTCTGCTTTCAGACTCTTCTGAATGAAACCATCACCATGCTTTCTACACAGGTGATCATAGGAGAGGCTGAACTTGGATCTGAGAAAGCATAAATGTGAACACACATTCAGTTGTAATGTCAGTGTTTTCATGTGCAGCCATTGTCCCTTTTCTGGGCAGCGGAAAGACACTGGTATTTCAGTGACCTTGATAAATGTGTTGATGGGAGTTTTATCTACTTGTTGTGCAGGCTGGTCACATAAAAGGAGGTGGGTAGAATCCTTTTCACACTAGTGGTTATTTAGAAAAAAAAAATATATTCAGCTTTATGTTTTGAATAGGAGCCCCCAAAACTGACCTTCTGGGAATTATAAACTGAAGCCTGGAAAGTTATTTCCAAGCTGCAACTTCCAGATCAATTCCTTTTATAGTCAAACATACTCCTCCTCAGCAAAGTTCAATTTGTACTGAAATTATGGTAGTCAGCCAGTGAATGCAAATGAGATCAAATGGATAATGGCTATATACTTCTGTCTAGAGCAATAGGTGTGCAGCTCTCTCAAGCAGAGAGCTTGCAAAGCAGAGTATAACTGCAATGCCATCAGGGTGAGAAGGGCTTTCAGCACCCCAATGTACAGCCAGAAGCAAAGGAGGAACCAGTGGGAATGGAAGAGGGCAGTGTGTGAGAAGGCTGCAGGGAGACCTCTGTGTACTCCCTTGGAAGGGACAGTGTGCAGGTGCAGTGGGCACGAGGAGTGGGGAGCTCAGGGGCAGTCACAGGGCTGTGGTTTGAGCAGAGCCATGGGAACTTGGGGGGCTGCTGCAAGTGCAGGGTGCTTAAGAAGGATCAGCAGGGAAGAAGAGGAGTGAGGATTGCATTCTGTTCTGAGGGGTTCATTCCCGGCACAAAGCTTGGGAGTGAGTGTGGAGATGCACTACTGACAGCCTATGAGTCAAGGTCAGAGGAGGGAGGAATGTTAGTGAAGATTAATGACTGCAGTGGGGAATCTGTGACAGTCTGCCTGGTCAAGAGAACAAATTAGATGGATTTGTCTGTAAAGAGATAGGGAAAAGTGGTTTTGATTTGACGTCTTGGTGTTCATCTGGAAATGTACTGGAAGGAGAAAGCAGCATTGTGAAAGCTGAGGCAGTTCCTGGGTAGCATTAGTGATAATACCTTAAAAGCAAATGCTAGAGGAGCCAACTCTGGTAAATCCCTTCTTCGGCTGCTCACAAACAAGGAAAACCATCTGAGGCTGTATTGACAGTGAAATTATTTCAGGGTCAGGAGAAAGGTTGCAAAATTATGCTGCAGAGTTAGGACTTGGGACTTCAGGAAAGTGGATTGTGGCTTATTTAGGGAATTGATAGGCAGAATCCCTGAAAGACTGCCAACAGAGGAAAAGTGCAGAGGAAAACCAGTTGATTTTTAAATAAAACTGAGAAGATTTTGTAACCAGCTACCCTGTTATGCAAGACCAGGGAGTTTAGCAGAAATTTGGCCTTGCTTGCCTTAGCAAGGAGCTTCTTGAGGAACTGAAATACAAAAAAGGGAGATTGCAAAGAGTAGAAACATGGGCAGAGTACTCCACAGAGCTGGAGTACTGGAGTTTAGACCCGAAGTGGTGAAATTAGGAAGGCCAAAGCCCAGCTGCAGATAAAATTAATCTGGGGCACAAAGGCTAAGAAGATAAGTGGACATTGAATAGCAGACCTTCTCTGCAGCCTCTTCTGCCAGGAGGGCCAGAACCTCCATCAGCCCTCTGGAACCTCTGTAAGAGTTTTCAGCAGGAAGTCATAGAATCACCGAATGTTAAGGGGTTGGAAGGGACCTTAAACACCATCTAGTCCCAATCCCCCCTCCCATGGGCAGGGACACCCTCCACTAGACCAGGTTGCTCAAGGACTTATCCAGCCAGGCCTTGAGCACTGCCACAGTTGGAACATCCACAGCTTCTCTGGGCAAGTCTATTTGGAACAATGAAGAAGAAAACCTGGTGACTACACTTTTTATGAATCCACTAATTTTGTTTTTACTGAGGACACTGTAAGTAGGGTGGACCAAGTATATGAATATAGTGTGAACCAGAATCCCCATTTGGCATAATAGTGTTCATTACCATTAAGAGTGTTTAATTTTGGAGGGATTCATTGCTTGCTTTTTTGGATTATTCAATTAAATTCTTCAAATTTTTCCCATTCACATTTCCTGTTTCCCCAGAGACCCAGTAATGGAAATTTATTGCCAAAGCCTGCGCTGTTTTATACTGCAAAGTTTGAGGATTTGAAAGTTAAAAAGTGATATAAAGAGTTGCATGCTTTTACAATCATATTTACTTCCAAACCACGTTGCTTCCTGGGGAAATTATCCTTTTGGGTCTAGTCTTACCAATGTCTTCTTTGGCAGGAGCAGCTGCAGCTCATGGAGGATGAACATATCAGGGTTAGCAAGCTGCTGTGTAAGCTAAAGGCTTTGAACAGTTAGAAGCAAAACCCTCAAAAACAGATCTCTGCTAAGCTCAGAGATGCTGAGAAGAAGATATTTCCTTACCATTTCATCAGTTACTATGTCTAATTTTCTGCAAAACTCGTGGTGAGGTTGGAGAGGCTCATGGAATAATGCTGAGCCTATAGGAGCTCTTGGTAACTGCAGATTTTAGGTTAAAATTCCAAATGTTTTCCCCACTGTATTATGGGTATAATGGTGGTCTTCAAATGGGAAGAATGTGAAACAAATCTCTGATGCTTGCTTGAAGCAAGAGTTTAGGAAGTATGTGTAGCCTATAGTATTCCTAATTCTGTCATTGACTCAGAAGATGAATTATGACACTGCATCAAAATTTACTATTTCCTAACTGACCAGAAGTATGAAAGAGAAGACAGGCAGACATGAAGTGAAAATGAACTAGATTGTTGTTTGGGAAGTGGTGGCATTTGTTTTCTTTTTTTAAATTGGTGTCTGCTTAAACGAAGCAGAACACAGTATGAGGTTTATAAATTTAATTAAAGAAATACAAGATTAAGGACAAAAATTTCTAAATTAAACTGAAGTGAAGATGAATGGGAAGAAAAGTGCCTCACTGCTTTAAATGAAGCTGATTAGGATTGAACAAATAGGCTATTGATTGTTATAGAGGCTAATTAGCTGCACATGCCAAACAGAGGAAAGCAGAATGGATCATACTTGTTAACTTTAAAAGGGTGAAAACAAAATGGGCTTTACGGGCTTGTTAATTTTAAACCATAATAAAGTGGATGTGCATACACTTAGTTCAACTGTATCAGGGAGATGCTAAATCATCAGAATATTTTACTAAACAGCTTAGTCAAAAATTGATTGAGTTATTGGAAATTGGTGGATTTAAATAAGAAATGAGAGCCACAATCACAGGATTGTAAGTCTGAAACAGAGAAAAATTATAGGGAGATTTTGGCTTTTTTAAAATTAGAATCTGGCTCGTCTCACTCTGGCAGAGATTTCTTGTGTTTGACTTTGGAATGATCCCGAAGATTTAAGAATTTGTGTTTCACTGTCCCCCATACCAAGTGCAGAGGATCCTGGACTCTGCTTTTTCCAGGGAAAAAAGATCCAAGATCCAAACGGCTGGGAGGGAGAGCTGATGAATCTGTGTCTGACATAGTAAGATGTATATATACACACATTTATGTTTGTTTTTAAAAGAAACAAAAAGACCCTCCCTTTAAGGAAAACAAGCTTCATCACACACATTTAGAGACAATGAAGGGATAAAGAGATTAGGAGATGGACAAGTCCTTCTAATGCATAAGGAAGATCAAGTTTTGCATTTTTCTGAGCTTATTTGCACACAAGAACTTGAATTGCTGAAATGTAAACATAATTACAGATGTGCAGCTGTACCCATAGGAAACATCATCTTACATTTTCCCCTTTAGGGGACCCCTCTTATCCATCCTCTCCCTGTCTCTTCTTTTAAAAAGGTCCAGCTTTTGTTAGAAGATAAAAAAATTCAATCCCAGTTTACTCAAACTTTACTCTCTGAGAGAGTACCCAGTTTGGTCTCTGAGAGATTTACCTTTCCAGAAACCCACTTCTCTATAAAAGAGAGAAAATGACTGCTTACATATTGTTTCTGTGCTTTCTATTTACAGGAAGCTCTTCAAACAAAAGAGAATCTGAATGCTGCTTTGTTTCAGAGGCAGCTCATGTCTGTAAGGAAAGTTCTTGCAAAATCTCAAGCAGACACTGCCAAGCTAAAGAAAGGGCTATGTAAACGGGTATCTGAATTCTCATCTCAGTCTCACTCGCTTTAATGAGCAATTTGCCTGCTGTTATCCTGTGAGAGAAATGGATTACAAACTAAGTACATAATACAGTTACTGGAGCTGGATGTGCATTTTATGGCATCAAAACAATGTATTCGTCTGGGTGTTCTCACCATCCCAGGCACAGAGAACTAAGCAAAAAATGGTAGCATCTTGGAAGAAGGTTGAGTCACACACCAAAATTACACCTACAGGCACTACACTTAGGTCTGTCACCAACAGTGCTGGATGTATGTTTTAATAGTGCAAATAACCCTACTAATACTTTATTCCACAGATTAAAAAAAAATTAAATTACAGATGTTGAGGTTGTTAGTCTTCTACCCAATCATTACATTTCAAGGGAACATTCAGGACATTGTCATTAAAACCAGAATTAATTAATTACATGGGGGTTTGGTTGGGTTTTTTTTTCAATCTGAACACCTTCATGGATATATCACTATGCCAGCAAGCTGCCTTTCACTTCTACACATGGCTGCACGTGCTGAAATGCCCCATTCCTCAAAGTCAGACTGAAAAGCACACCCTTCTCTTGCAATATACTTAATGCCAGGCGACATTTCTGTACGGAAAATAAGTCTTGTCAAACCAACCTCATTTCACTCCATTGATAAAATTACAAGTTAGATAGATAAACATTATGCTAGAGATGTAATATATATTTGGATGGGCTGCGTGGGTTAGCTGCACATAAATTTTGTATTTTAAAGTTCAGTATTACACCATATCAATAAAAATGCTAAATGGATTGAGAGCTAGATTTTTTTTGACATATAAAAATGCAGCATTTTCATTAAATTTAGTTGCTTTCTGATGGGTTTCTACAAGGGTGGGTAGCAGAGCTATCAGTATACATTTTTGTCAGTGGCTTGGAAATAAATATAAAATTATAGATTATAAAAATAACCAATGGCATATTTGGGGAGGAATGTTAGTGAATTTGATAAGGCACATACAGTGAATAATGATGTGGGCAGAGCAGGAGTACAGCATCACACAGGTAACACAGTAACTTGGCTCTCCCTCTGAGAATTATTTCAGTGCCTGCTTAGAAGAAGAATGAGAAGCAAGCAGGACTTGTGCAGAGCTGGGTGACTGCATCCCTGGCAACAGAACAGGGAATTTAACAGGGGGATGACTGGCTGTGTCCTGTGGTACTGCAAAGATGGATGCTGCAATCTTTCAGTTTACAAAAAGGAGAGCAGTGCAGATATAGTAAAAAAGAGTTTGTGGGTCTATATACAACACAGAAACACTGCTGCCAGATCCAGAGTGTACTATGTAAAACAGATGAGAGAAAAAAATGAGGGAGTAGAGAGAAGAGTTCCAAAAATTATTTGAGGGCTGCAGGAAATGCTTTCTAGCAGAGGGCTCAATCTGTTTAGGTTATCTGAAAGAAGAATGGCATGCCTGCAATCTACAGATAATTATGTTGAGAGAGAAGATCAGACCTTAAAAAGTACTTAGAGAAAGGTGAAGCTTCAAAGTTGAGGCCAGAAAAATTGAAAAAGAGGAAATTAGAAACAATGTTTTCAAAATGTGATTAAGCACTGACAATATGGCTGAGCATCATCAAAAACAAATGCCTTTTTGAGAAACATGGATTAGCCAAACCAGCTTACTCATTCCAGTACAAGGATAATGAAGGTAAAGGTGATATTAAAAATTCCCATCTGGTAGACAGACTGTGCCATTCTGAGCTTATCAGTCTATGAAACTCCAACTGGAGTAAGGCTGAGAGAGCTCCCCAGTGAAAAATGTTTGGACTGTGACTGCTTTAAATTCTGTGTGTTTAGATTTTTTAGCAGTGGAATAAATTTGTTTTCTTCACTGACAAGCTGTCAATTTACTTCCAGAAGACCCACTGCATCTATCATCTTCCTAGCAGCAGTTTTTCTTGGTTTTGTTTTCTTCTGGTTTCTAACATCAGCTTCTGGTTATTTCTTTTCTTTCTAGTTCCTTTCTTACCATTATGATGATGGAATTTACCAACAACAAGATTCCAACCTTGAATGTACAGGACGGTTTGTCCTATATGGGTGGCTTGTAATACCATTGCATTTGACTGAAGTGCAGATTCTAACATGTAGCTGTACTGTCTGTCTCTACAAACTATGTACAAACAGCAATGTTTGAAAAAGCTGTGCTCATTTTCCCCCTCTTTCCTTTTTATACATTGTTTTAAAAACAAGTTTCACATGCAGAACAGAGGCTGGCTGCAGAAAGCAAATTACAACAGAATGAGGAAATTGGAAGCAATTGAACTTTTTATTTGCAATTTGAATGAATTCTGCACAGGAATTTTTTTTGAGGCTTATCTCTCTAACAAGCAATGGTATAAATACAGCATTCTTTTTCTAACTCACCCTACCCATCCCTTGTGCTCCCCATTTTCATGACCCAGATTTTATTTTGGGTTTAGGTCTGACTGGGTTTTTTAGATATTCAGATAATTCAGATTTGTTTACTAACATTTCATTATCTTCAGTACCAAGGAAGACAATGTGGGACTAAGTCTCTCCTCATTCAGCTCAGCAGGGCATGACATCTGAGGATTGATCATCAGGGTTTAAAAGGAAATCAAAAAGGTGAGTATGAGAACTGGGATAAAGCAATTAACTCTGAAGTGTTTATAACTGTATGATTTAGAAACAAAAGCTGTTGGAAGTAGTATAGAGGAAGTAACAAACAGCCAAGAACATCCAAGATACCAGTAATCTGTGCAGTAAAGGTAAAAATGTGGAGAAGCTGTTTGAAGAGAAGGAAGAAAAAGAGCAGATAGTGAAATGCCTCTTTCACAGGGAAGCTGAAAAACCTTCTAAAACATACTATTTTCAACAAAAAAAGGGGATAAGAAAGAAATGCAGCAGATACACTCATAATGCGGAGTTGAAAAAAGGAAATACTAGCATTTCTGAAGAGATGTCCCAAGTTTTAACACTGTCTGACCACATATTTGAGTGTGTTCCTTCAAGTGTCTGAGCTTCAGAGCTTCTCTGTAGCCATCCAAATGTGCTGGATAAGTCTTGCAGAAGGAGCCTTGGCACTGTGCTGGCCCCTGCTTGCTGGGGGCTTTAGGGTCATGGTCCACTTGTTGGTGGCATCTCGTGCATCAAGCAAAATATCAGCAGTTGGGCAAGTGAGGGGATTGTCCCTCTTTGCTCTGCGCTGGGGCGGCCTCACCTCGAGTGCTGGGGGCAGTGTTGGGCACCCCAATGTAAGAAAGGCATGAAGCCATTAGAGAGTGTCCAAAGGAGGCCACAAAAATGAAGGGCTTTGAGGGGAAGCCGTATGAGGAGCAGCTGAGGTCACTTGGTCTGCTCAGCCTAGAGAAGGGGAGACTGAGAGGAGACCTCATTGCTGTCTGCAACTTCCTCTTGAGGGGAAGAGGAGGGACAGGCACTGATCTCTTCCTTCTGGTGACCAGTGACAGGACTGCGGGAAAGGCTTGCAGTTGTGTCAGGGGAGGATTAGGCATGATACTAGGAAAAGATTCTTCACCCAGGAAGGCTGGGCACAGGAACAGGCTCCCCAGGGAAATGGTCACCAAGCCTGAGAGAGCTCAGTAAGTGTTTGGACAACACTCTTGGGCACAGAGTGTGACTGTTGGGGATGGTCCTATGCAGACACAGAAGCTGAACTCAAGGATTCAGATGGGTCCCTTCTAGTTCTCCGTATTTTATGATTCTGTGATTGTCTTTCTGCTACTTCGCAGGACCATCCTGTTGACCCTGGGTCAGTATCCATGCTCTAGGACGTGAGCAATATTCTCCATACTTAAGAGGTAAACTGCCTAAGAATTTGTGTAAGGTGCTGGTGCAGACGAAATGGGTGTGCAATGTCAGACAACATGCTGGCAGCCCTGGGGAGACTGAGGACGGTGCAGCTAAATCAGCAGCTGGCTGGGTTTGGTGGGTCTGGGGGACTTGGATGTGCCCCAGGCCTCTGCCACCATGGCTATTCTCATGACCAGGCTGAACAGGAACTTTAGAGCCTCACTTGGACACTGCCTTCCTGCTGGGGCCATGTTCCCAGGTCTGCAGTGCCTGTGACATTTTCCAGGCACGGCTTTGACACTAGTGCTGCAGAGCTGACAAACTGCTACCCTTAGGCTTTATCTACTCTGCACTGGGCATGAACTCACTGCCCTTACCTCTTTCACTCTGTCACACATTACAACACTGTTTCCCAAACTCTGGACTGCCAAATGAATGCACTGGTAAGGGAACTGCTTTAATCCAGTCAGACCACAAAAATGTCATTTGTTTTCTCTGAACTGATGCCATTGTACTGAACTGATGTATTGAGTCTAAAACTTAGTGCATATTTGCTAATCATTGATTTAGTGTAACTGAGATCAGATCCACTCTTGTCTCAATGTAAAAAGTGCTATAGAGCTTTAACTGCTTCAATTTGAAAAATGTTTTGGCCAAGTAAATACAATCTCTGTGTTTAGCACTGTTGGTAGAGTAGGCTCTTGGCTATGAAATGTGCAGTGCTTCTTTTGTAGCATAGCTAGCAGAGAAAAAGTACTGTTTGGAAACTACTTGATTACATTTTAACTAGATGAATTCATCTACTGACAATTTTGCTGCCTCAAAAGCCTCCTTACCCGTGCTTTCTTGGTCTGTTGAGAAAAAGGTTTTCCAAGTGTATCTGAATGTCTCTCCCCTAAACTGAGCAAAATGTATTCTGTCTTCAGTCTTTTCAAGCATCAAGGTAAAAGCATGAATTGTTTGTTTTCCAGAGTCAGGATGACAAATGCCATTCTGCTGGAAATAATTTTTCAGGCTTCTGGCATGTTTTCTAAACAAAAGCATATGAGAGACTTTTACACAGCCACAGCAGTTGGTGCAGACACAAGGCCACTGATTTCATAGGTGTCTATCTTTGATGGGGCTCTGAACTGTTTTGTTTAGTTTAAAAAACAACCCTTTGAGAGATCAGAGATGTCAACAGCTGCATCAGTCTTTGAGGACAGCAGAACAGAAAAGGGTGACTGCAGTGCTCATGCTTTTATTGCCACATAACAGTCCCAGCTGCAGATAGCACCTATGTGATCATTAACACTTGTAAGCCTCAAATATAAATTTAGTTAGCAAATTACAGTGTATGTGAGAGGTGAGGGAAGAGGTGCTGGTTTTATTTTTCCACACACCTTTGCCCTGAAAATGGATATAGAGCCCTGTCTAATTAGGGTTACCTGCAGAGAACAGTGAAAAAAAGGCCTTTTTATTGTTTTCATCTTCCTCCAGCAATGTCTGAAACCCAGATTCCGGTTAAACAATAATGAGAATGTCAATTTGCACTCTTCATGCTGTACTTTGCGTTCAGAGGGATTATAGGTTTGTTTAGCAAAGCTGTAATTATGGATTATTTCAACCAGAGAGAACTGATAGCCACTCATCCACTTGAGTGCCCAAGGCAACACCTTTCCATTTCAATCTAGGCCCCTGCTTTGAGGCAGAGCTATCAGATGACAAATTTTTGTTGCTGCCATTAATCCTTTTACCACCTTTAAGACACAAAGTCAGTTAATCCAAGAGTGCAGTTTAAAACAGGAGACAGGTTGATGAACTGCAGTGTCAAGTTTACGATCTGGAAGCTGCAATTTCCCAGAGGAATGTGACTGCAGGTAAAGCCAGGTTGTGAGTTCTGTCCCATCTCTCTGAATGCCCCTTTAACCTTTGAAGGAATAGGCAATTTAAGCCAAATATAAAAGAGGAGACAACCTGCTGTGTAATGAAAACATTTAGGTAGAGGTGAAAGACCAAAACCAGCCTTCAGGAAAAGTCAGACAACCCAAAAGCCGTATCTATGCTTTGTGACACCACAGCAGCTGAAGCAGCACAACACACCCAGTTAATAACTTTAAACCATAATTTGTGTTCTCTTTTGCCTTGTACGGATATCATGGGAAATAAAAGGATAGCTGCATTTAGTGGAGGAGGCAATTGGGAGATGAAGGATCCCAAGTGGTAGGAAAGCAGGCTTCAGCAGTGGTTCTGTTCTTGGAACAGCTTACTTAGAAACCATGTGGGGCAGTCAAATAAGACTGCATCCTTGTAATTCAGTCAAATATACACCTATGATTGCAGGAGGTTTTAGAGGCTTTTAAGACAGCAGTGAGAGTTTTATAACTCTTAATTGAATTAACCTGGAACCTAAACCTTTTAACAGAAATCTTTCCTTTGAACTGTTTGTTAGGTAACTTTTAAAGGTAATGCTTATGTAATTCATGTAAAAGCGTGATTAGGGATTTCTACCCCTACCTGTCTGAAGTTTCTGCTTTATTTCTGTGTATTTAAAATCCTACTGTCAGTCTGACAAATGCATGCAGAAAAATTGATAGGCAATACCCAAATTCCTAGTAAGTACACAGAAAAAAATTCCAATGATCTTTCATGGTCCTTTTTTTTTGCTATGAAGAGTATAAAGTACTAGAAATTTAATTACAGTTTCCTCCTGCAGGAAAATGTTAGCTGTCCTGCTGCAGGAAACTGAGAAATGCTCATTAGCACACTGCTTAAGACAAGACACAAAGCAAATCTGGGAAAATAAAGAAATGGGAAATATCTTTACCTAATGCACAAATATACTTGGCTTCTCTGGCTTTAAGCCAATCAAGTTCAGGAGAAAAGTTAGTTCAAAACTTGTAAGTCACATTGATGCCACTGAGCATGAGCTGTGAGAGGAGATTTTATTTTCTCCTGCAGTGAGCTACTATTGTTAAAGATGATGCAGAGCTGGAAAAATTGTCTGATGAGCTTGGATTTCTCTGTGCTCAACACAGGAGCGCCATCAAACTCTAGACACATAGTCTGAAATGCATCAAAACCCTGCAAAGGATTGTAGCTACTTTTTCACCTGTGATATTTTTATTCCTATTTCTAATATGTAACAGATACTGTGAAGTTTTGGGGTTTTTTCGTTTCAAAAAGGTAGAAGGAAGTTTGCCCAGTTATAATACTATAAGTAATTTGCCAGATAATAAGTCAACATAAAATGGCTATTATTTTTAAGTATTAACACTAGTACTTCTGATAAGGCAATCCAGGTTTGCATCATGTAAAGATTTGCCTTTTCTGTTAAATTGATTGCACTGTGCCACTGACCTGACTTCAGACCTACAGTACTTGGCCAGGTCTATCTATATAGGGGTGGCAACTCCTACGTGCAATAGCTGTGTTGTGACTGTAAAGGCAAAGGTGTTTGTGAAACAGATCATGTCAACTTCAGGAATTGCCTAGGTGGACTAAGACTTTGAGCTGTGTCCTCTAGGTATTTTCTCCATCCTTTTCCTTTCTCTTTGACATTTTCTTCTTCTTCCCTCTCCAATGCACTAGGTCCTGGTCTGTCTTAGCAGCACAGAACAGTTGCTACTCCTCTTTCTGGGTTCATGTGATGATTGTGTAAGCAGCCCTGTCAAGCCCCTGCTGCAGAATGTGTGGACACCCGATGCATCTGGCCAGCTGGGTGGTTGTCCACTCTGGCCAGCAGCTCTCCTGCTGCTTCAGCAGAAGTCCAGAGTCCCTTGGGCATGCATCCTTGGGCATGAAATAATGCCAGAAACAGCTAACCACAGCTAACATCTTGGATCATACCTGAGAAGTGTCTCAATTAACATATTGAGTGCGGGATTACAGATACACTGCAAAAACACCCTCATCTTTTTAGCTAATGTGAGATGCTAATACAGGGTGAGGAATTGGTACAATCACATCACATTGCACATAGATATTAATCACAGCTAACTCACATCAAAGCTGACAGCAAGCAAAGCCTTTGAGTCAGTGGGGATTTTTCTTGGTAGCTGAAGGGTTGGCATTAAGTGGCTGAATCTCTGTTTTTCAGAAATTAAATTGAAGACTGGAATTCACTAAGGAATTTGGTGTCACTAGGAACAGACCTCCACCTTTAACATCTCTCCACGTCTTTTAATCTTGGCTTTCAACAAGACCAGAAAAGACACAGTTGTGAAAATAGTCTCATATAATAGATTTGGAACAGCAGGAATCTTCTGCTTCCCTGAGATGTCTCTTGCTGCAGGAATGAATGCTGATAAACTCATTACTATGAATTGAAAGGGCATGGGGTGAGCTGCAGAAACTGCAGAAAATTTCAGGGTTTTGTGACTAGTTGCAACTATTTGCAAAAATATTTTGTCTTACATTCTGTGAAGATCATCCATGAATTTCAGACTAGATAACATATTATTCAACCATACTATGCTGAATGTTCACAACTTGGGGTTCCTTCTCTCTCTTTTTTTTTTTTTCCTTTACCCTAACACTGCTCTCAGAGGTCAAAAACAACAGCTTTTGCATTTGAGTTCTGCTTTAACTCTGCGTTAGTAACTCTTCAGGTTTTGCAGCTCAGGTACAAGCTGCCAGCAATACCAGCAATACCCTTTAAATTTTGACTGAAGAAGCAGCAATGACATAAGAGGAAACTCTCTAAGACCAAAGACAGTAAGTAATGATGGAATTGATAATCAGTTGATACGGGTGCAGAGTGAGCAAGATTTTTGCTCGTCTGCAAGCTGTCATTTGTGTACAGACCCAGGCAGGCTTCATATGGACAATAAGTCAAAGCCCTTTGAAGATTTATCTTCAAGAGCAAGGTGACAATATGCATTGTTAGTAAATGGGGTAAAGAAGTTCCAAAAACTGACTAAGGAAAGGCAGCAGGAAGGAGGTGTTTAGTTAGCAATGGTCTAAAAGATAACTTTTTTGAGTACTGTGCCATGATTAGTGACACTTTTAATATGGTAGTTATGCTTCCAGGTGCCTAGCAGATGGAAGAAGAGAACAGCAGAGAGGATATTACTACACCTAAATGAAAAGTCTCTTCCTACCGTCTTCACATAGCTACAGCAACAAAAGCTGGTCCAGAAGTAAGCCTAAATGTATTTTATAATCATTCCAGGTCATTTTAGAAAATGCCACTGAACTGGCAAGCTTGAAGTAAGAGAAGAATAAGTCACACATAAATCAAAAGAGGCAGTAATACTCCAGTGCATATGTACTTCAGTGCATCTGGATGTTCAATGCCAGCTGCAGTCATTCATTCTGCTAATCCATTTTAGGTACTGTGTGATGCAGACCCTCCTCCTGAGCAAGAACAGCACCTTATGTTCTCCTTTCACAGACAGTGCAGCACAGTACAGAAAGGCAAGGACATCAGTTAAAAGGCTTCCTTTGATTGTGGTAACCTTGGAACATGGTGGTGCAAAACAACAGCTAGATGCTTAGAGAAGACCATCAGTGTCTAGTGTTTGGGTTTTTTTTTTTAACTGCTTTTCTATTGCAACCCTTTCCTACCACATCCTGCCCAATGCAGTGCTCTCCCCCCCCAGAGGCTGCTGCCTGCACACTAAACCTTTCATGTCTGTTTAGATGACTCATCAAAAGCATTGTCTTGACCTGCCTAAGCACCTTCTCTGCTCTCCACCTAGACAGGGGAAGAAGTGCAGCTCCTTCCACAATGCTACCCTACCGAGAAGAAAACAGAAAATGTTCATATCTGCACTTATCTTGCATGGAAAAAAGCTTGCTTTTATAGCCTGGCCAATAAAGGACGCAGAAGATCTTCCAGAGATGCATCAAATTGTATTGCAGCTTTTGATCAGTGACAGTATTAATCTATGTGCCCTTTGGCATCATCCACATGCCTGGATGCTTGTGAACACAAATAATCAAACACTTAAGCACTATTTTTTTAAGTAACTAAGATCTAGAACTAAATTTAGGCAAAACTTAGCAGAATTGCATTGGTTAAACAGTGACTAAAAGAGCTCAAAGTTGCATTAGAAATGATGCAGCATGTGGAGATTCATGATTCCTAGAATAGGGCTGACATCCCTCACCATTACTGAAGAAAGTTTTAATTCATGTATGCTTGCTGCTACATCAAAGCAAGTAACTTTATTCCCAGAATGCTGTGGAATCAGCAATCAAATAACATTAGCTCTTTTTAAGGTATGAATAAATGAAGGACATGGTGAGTGATAACTATCCAAGGTCAGTTGTCACTAGAGAAGCCATCAAATGTGATTTTAGCACACTCCAGAAACCAAATGCCAATTTGGAAGTAGAGTGATAGCATCAGTAGGAAGCACTTACATGCCACTGCAGTAACAAAAGGGGAAGGGCTCTCTCCAGTAATCACAGCTTCTTGTTAAAACTTCTGAAGTATTACTCAATACAAGAAAATTTAAAGACTATTTTAGAAAAATGTTATACCTACAGGAGATTGTCTTCAAAGAACAGCAGCAGCACAGACTAGTACTTTTGGGATAAACCACTCTACACAGACTCAGTGGCGCATTGTAACAAAAACTGAATTCAGTCCTTAACTGCATGCAGCAGATGGATGATTTTCTGGAAGGCATAGAGCAATTTTAATAACAACAGGAAGCTCTAGGTTTCATTCATTCCCATACAGCCTTTCCAGAAGGAAAGCTAAATTTTTTGCAATTTCTCATCATATACAACTGAGTCATGTCAATACACATTCATGTGATACACTACCCACATAAGCATCAAGGTCATGAGGTGAAACTGAGGTTTCTTCCCCCAGAACTGGTTATCATTTCAGTCAGTCAGCAACCATTGTACACCATCTGTTCTCTTGCTCAAGCATACTGATACATTCCCTGCCATGTGGGGACTGAGGGAACCGGCAGATGAAGCTGCTATCCATATTTGAGAATTCATGGTAGTCAGGTTTAATTCCCACTGACTCGAAAAGGGGAAGTGTAACCCCATTTTTAAAAACAAAGAGAAAAAAGGAAGGCCCAAGGAACTACAGGCTTGGTGCCTGGCAAGAAGATGGAGCAAATCCTCCTGGAAGCTGTGCTCAAGCACATGGAAAATAAAGAGGCAACTGGTGACAGCCAAGGCAGCCTCACTCAGGGCAATTCATGCCTGATCAATCTGGTCGCTTTCCACAATGGGGTTACCAATGCTGTAACTGAGTAAAGCAATAGTGACAGACATTACTTACCTTCACCTGTGCAAAGTATTTGACACTGTCCCACATGACGTCTGTGTCTCTCAACTGGAGAGACATGGATTTGACAGATGCCCACTGGGTGGATAAGGATTTGGCTGGATGGCCACACTCAGGGTTGCAGTCAATGGCTCAATGTCCAAGGGGACACCAGTGACCAGTGGTGCCCTCAGAGCTCGGTGTTGGGACCAGCACTGCTTAACATCTGTGTCGTGAAACGGACTGGGGATCAAGGGCACCCTCACTGAGTTTGCCAGTGACACCAGGCTGAGTGGTGTGGTGGACACACTGGAGGGGAGGGATGTCATCCAGAGAGACCCTGGCAGGCTTCAGAGGTGGGACTGAGCAAACCTCATGAAGTTCAACAAGGCCAAGTGCAAGGTCCTGCACCTGGGTCAGGGCAATCACAAAAATACAGGCTGGGCAGTGAATGAACTGAGAGCAGCCCTGAGGAGAATGACTTGGATGTTTTGGTTGATGAGAAGCCCAGCATGAGCTGGCGATGTGCACTCAGCCCAGAACAACAACTGTATCCTGCGGTGCATCAAGCAAAGTGTGATCAGCAGGTCATGGAAGGTGACTCTTACTCTCCACCCTTCTCCTGTGAGAACCCACCTCGAGTACTGCATCCATCAGACCTGCAGGAACGAGTCTAGAGGTTGCCAGGAGCAGCTGTAGATACCCCATCCTGGAAAACTTAAAGCTCCACCCAACCTGGCCTTGGAGCAACCTGGTCTAGTGGGAGGTGCTCCTGCCCAGGGCAAGGGAGTTGAAACTAGATGTCCTAAAAGCCCCTGCCAATCACTCCATGGTTCTATGCAATCAGAAAAGAAATAAGGCTCAGAGCAATACTTTTTCCATGAAAGTTCTAAAAGCCTCTGTGCAAACACAGAAAGCAGCCCCTCTTCCACCTGACATCCAGTACTACAAACTTTGCTTAGAAGGAGAAGCATTAAGCCTCACAGGTTATTACAAATGTAAGACTTGAAGCATACTTTGCTCCTCTTTGGCTTCAAGCAGAAAACAAGAGTTAAGCTAACATGGGAAAACATGACCTGAATGAAAATTCTTTTTGAGATAATTCTAAATCTGAATCAGTATTGTTAAATATAAAGTTAATACTGTTTTAAGGGGAACTAACTTTTCAAACCTTGCACTCTTTTCCTCTTTCCCTTAGTATTTCTCAATTCCCACGGGAAACAGCTCATCTCCAACTCAGCAAGCAGACATTCCTCTCGGGATTGCTCACACTAAAGAAAGTTCACAGGTAAAATTCCATTCAACAGATTTTATTAATGAATTTGGTTTTGCGATTACAACTGCTTCAGTTTTCTTCCACTGAAGACAAAATACAAACTTTTACAGCAACACTTGCAGAGAACATTCGTAAGGTAACAGCTTGATATTTGCACAAGTTGGCTTCAAAAAAAAAGCCAAATAACTTGAAGAGTCACTACGATTCAGTGCCTAAAACTGATTCAGGGACAAGTACAATTATAGATCTATGAGCTACCTTCCACTTCAAAACACAAGGCCAAGAAAAACTGCAAGTTGTTACTTCAGATGTTTTGCTAGTACACAGCACAGATCAGCTGATGCTGCATTTCACAAAGGAGTAATTACTTTCAACAGTGAGGCAGCCAAGCATATGGTGAAGATGTATAACCCAGCCTCCCCTTCCCCCAAACAACTAAAACAGTTCAAGCCACAACTCTGAACTGTGGAATTACACCTTGCTGGCAAGGCTCATGAGCAAGAGGTGTGACGTGCAGGTCTTCCGGAACATGACTAAATTGATACAGCAAAAACTTGAGTTTTTCAGATAGGCATTTGTACATGCCAGAGATCCTGGGTTTCCTAAAGTGTTGGAAAATAGCAATTGCTGGCACCACAACAAATTTAGTAACTAAGGCAAGGTATCCCTTCTACCGTTCTAAACAAAATTTGAGGCAAACAAGTTAGCAATTTTAAGGCACTTTAAACATTATTTTTAGTTTGCTTTGCCTGCATACTTTATCAGCAACCTAAATCAGGATTAGCAAAGCTCATGAATAAGCATTTCAGCAACATTCTACAGAATGCCATTTTTGTGGCAATGTTTTCCATGCTATGAAGTGTTCTGTTGGACTTTTCTGCAAGTTTCCCAAAAGAGCCCTTTGAGGCCAAAAATTGTATACTAGGTATGGTTTGGTTTGCTGAGCTAAAGGCAAACTGTCATATTTCAAAAGATTATTTTGTTCACTTCAAAGCAAAGACTACAAGCTCATGGATTTTTTTTTAACAAATAAATGTAGTAAAATAGTTCTTAGATAGGGAAACAACAGATTTAAGAGATTTCACACTAAGGCAAACAATATACCATCTAACACACACACTGTTGCTGAAAACTGGCTGCTCACTGCTGTTTTAATAAACCTGAGCTGATTGTCTTAGTTTTGCTTAGAAAACCAAAAGCTAATGAACTCAAAGATACAGTACTGGTGAGTAACCTCTGCACTTTGTAGCAATTTGAGTTTTCTATGCAGCACAATAGAAACAATGCCATTCAAACTAGAAGAACACAAGAAAGCAACACTGTACACTTCAAGTTTCAAACTGAAATGCACTTAATTTGCTTCATAATTCAAGTCCCACTACCATGACTATTATCTTCTATCATTACTATTTCTGTCTTGGGTGCCAAATTCCAGTCAAGTCAGAGCTGGAAAACCAGCACTACAGATTATCACAAAACTTACGATCAGGGGATATCATCAGAAGCTATGCATTCATATGTGCTACCTCCCCCAGCTGATTTTATCTCTACTTCCATTTTTCCCTTGGGTTTATTTTCTCAGGTGCTCAAGTCAGTCTGCTTTGGAGATGACGTACCTTTGATACTCAGATCATCACATGGCTGATCCAGCCAAGGACAAAAAAAAAACCCTAAACCAGTTCACTGCAAGGTGACACAAATGTGAAGCCAGGAAGGGGGAGAAGGGAAAGCAAAAAGGTGTAGCCTGCAGTCCCAGGATTACAGCAATCCTGACTAGGATCAAATCAGCAGATCCACTGAACAACCCTAACTGCTTCTTCAGCAAGCAGACACACAGGAGAGTAATAAAGAAAAAAACAACCACCCAAGCTCCTGAAATGAATTGCAACGAGTTTTAAGAACCGTTTGAATAACAAAAACATCAGGATTCCCCAAACATCAGTATTTCAAGTATAAATGTAAGCTGTTGCCTTTTTATACAGGGAGTGAACGGAATTATGGTTGGTCTTTGTAGGCCAGAACAAAAGGTAAACAACTCAAAGCTTCTGTTTGTGGCTGAACATCACTGTACCATACTCCTCACTCTAAAACAAAATCACTAAGGGACAGTTATTCTAGGGAATTTTTTTTTTTAAACTGGAATGCTCAAGTCATATGTATTCTACATTCCTATGTAAAGCTAATACTTAAAAGTTTTATTTATCTTTGAGATAGCTGGGACATGCTTACAGCCTACTGAAATTTAGTCTTTTAAGGCACTAATATTTATTCCCCTATTAGAAGGATTATTCCTACATCCACCCTCAACATTAATTGAAAATGGCATAGGAAATCTGTTTGGAATGAAGTTGTTCTATGAGGCAACTTTTATTCCTGGGTTAAAAGAAAAAAAAGGGCTATGTTATTCTGTTAAGACATTATCTAATTCTACATTTTTGTCCATCTTTCTAGCAACCCACTGTAAGAATCATAAGCTACTATAAATGGTATTTCACTCCCTGAAATCAGTCACCAATAATTCACATCTTAATAAAACTGAAGGGATACTGTATCAGATATTGTTTAAATTAGCCTTCAGAATAAGTCATTTTACGATTGTCTACTGGACAGTGTTGCCACTGAATAAGAATCTCTGAACATTCTACATTTGGCATATCAAGAAAAGTCCCACATCAGCAGCCACTAAAGGAAAATAAAACAGCCATTAGAACCCATGCAGCATATTGCAAGTAATCCTGTTGAAGAGATTCATATCACTTCTTGCCAAGTATAATGTTGCAAAAATATTCATTTAAAGTCTTCTTTTAGAGATTTAAAGGATATTATGAACTGCTGTCTTCCATGAGCAACAGAAAATATTTTGGTTCAGTGAACTACACGTGTTGGGCTACTAGTCCATTACCAAGGGGCAGGTCCTAGAGCGTGTGGTAATTTCGGTCTTTAGATCTGCAGAATTTGTACAGAAAGAAAATAACAGCCTGCAGACCCAGAACAAGGACAATTCCCCCTATGAAACTCGCAGCATCAAACGTAGATTTGCGTGCAACGGGAGCCACAGTAGTACTTGAACCTGTTAAAACACCAAATTAGAAACTGTAAGTGCACAGCTCTCACAACAGTTTTGCAGATTTTAGTGCTGGATTCTTTGTATTAGGATTACTCAAAACATCAAAACACCAATACAAAACCAAAAAATAATCAAAAGTGAAGCCATGTCAGCATCTGTATTTAGATCAGTGGTACTGAAATTCTGATTAAATGCTGTTTGTACGAGGCTAGAGTTATTTATGGATAAACTGCTCTAGACCTCAAAACTGTGCAACACCCAGCTAGACTTTATTTGTACTTCAAAAAGCCAAAGCCTTTCTCCCTTCACATAGAATATATTATTGATATATCCACATTCGAGACACATTTTCCAGTCACTGCTCCTTGCTCCAGTTTGGTTTCTTTTTTCCTTAAATTCAACAGAAATTGTTATCTTCCATCTACTGTACTTTACCCCAAGAGTAAAGTACAGTAAAAAAAACAGCTGAAGTCACAAATACAAGTCTGGAAATAACAGCCATCTGCTCATGGGTAGTTTTAAAGAGCTTTACTTCGTGAGAGCTTTTAATGAAATGGCATATTTAGGACTGACTGGGAAATAAAATACTTTAGCTTATTGCCATCACTGTAGCACAATTTCATTTAACAAAAACAAACAAAAAAATCCCATTATTATGCTGCAAAAACAAAATACCACCTCCCAAAGACGGGAGTTAACAAGGGACTTCCAACCACACTATTAGAATCATCCAGCTGATCTCATTTGACCAACACATTTCTAATTTTTTATATCTCACCAGTTAGCTCTATTTCTCAGGCTATATAACCTTGCTACTTGCATACATCACCTTAACAAAATTAGACTTGCCATAAAGTTAGAAGTGACAACAGCAGATACACCAATACTGTAACATTGTCACTTGGTGAGTCTTTCAAGACAACACTTTTAAAGAGACACTGATTTCTAAGGTATTTATGCTTTAATGATGGCAGTTGTAACAGTTACCTGCAGTAGTGGGTGTCCTGGGAGCTGAAGTAGTGGTGGTTTTAGGCAGAGGAATATGAGTAGTTGCATTGGTGACGTTGGCTGTTTGAGAGAAGACAATATGTACACACCATAAACTCCAAAGCAAAGGCAGCAAGCACCGAAATTCCTACACAAATAATTTTTCCTGTTTTACTTTAACAAGGATAAGCTTTGCCCTCAGTCTGTATCCCACACAATTTAGGTGGTGAGCTGCATGGCATTAAGCCAAGTTTCTGCAACAAGGATTATTTCTAAACTTGCATACTATTGTTATCCAAATATTTCAATGTTCTCCACAGATCAGTGATTCTTTGTTCAGACAAAATGACTTTTCTGTCAAACACTCATACAAATGTTGGTATTTGAACAAGAATCAAGACATCTGCTTCAACACAACTGATAATCTGCATCAAGGCAAAGGACTTTCATTAAACTTTCATTAGAGCCACTCAGTATTAATTGTACTGAAGAAGTACTTAATGTAATACCTCTAGACAGGAGATACACACTCTTTCTTCTCCTGTCCTCAAAACACTAACTGTGAATGACATCATTGGAATAAAACCCCTCACCTAAAATGAAACTGTCTCCTAAAAACTTTCATTATCAAGCCACATAAGATGGGTCTCTGACCTCTCCCCTAAAAATTAGTTTTAATAAAAATTAATCAGTATTTCACTATCGAAACAAGTGATAACATTTGTGGGTTTACTCAAAGCTAAACATCACCCGACTATATGTTAGGCTATTCTGAGCTTAATCAAGTACCAGCTTGTTACCTCCCAGCTCCCTTGATCAGCAAGTGTCTAAAGATGAGGTGATTTTTTAAAAAAGAATTTCACTGTAGAGATGGCAGAGAAATTTTTGGGGAAAAAAAAACAATCAACAAAACACACAAAAAACCAAACCAAAACAAAAAAACCCAACAAAACCAAACTCCCAGGAATTCATGATTAGTGGCAATTACTAATCCAATTAACACTAAGGCAATTTTTAACACATAAAATGCTTCCTGCCAACATAACGAAGAGTTTTTTAAAATCCACTTCTTCCAAACCTTGGAACCATTTATGGATTCTGCACATCAGATTTTTAGTAGCCAAGCTACTACACTGAACTCTGAAAAAAGCCCCTGTCTCTCACGTTATTCATCAGTTCCTGGTTTCCTGCTGCTCTGAGATGAGTGCTACTGCATTACCTATAGGAGTATGAGCTGTGGTGGCAGAACTGGTTGTGGTGGCATTGGAAGACGCTGTGGTGGCATTGGCAGACGCCGTGGTGGCATTGGCAGACGCCGTGGTGGCATTGGCCGTGGTGGTGGTCGCATTGGTGGGTGTTACAGTGACATGGGAGGGTGTTACAGTACCATTGGAAGGGGACGTAGTAGTAACGGGGGTAGGAGGAGTAACTGTGGGAAGGATGAAAAAATAGAGTTACATCAGAGAGAATAATGACAGCATTGAACTCAAAAACAGTGCAAGGAAACAACATCAGCAAGCACAGCTTTAGGAAATTCATACAGCAAGGAGTTCTACTGTAGTTTTAGTTTGAAATTACAAAGTTTTTGAATCCACTACACTAACATCAAAAGTTGCATGAGTGAATACAGGAAAAACCTTGTCACAGGCAGCCCAGTCAAGCCCATGTTAAACTGGCAAATCAAGATTCCTCCAAACAAACTTGAGTGAGAAGAACCCTGCTGCTGTCCAGGCACAAACTGTGCATGTTTTACACAGGAGAACACCAGGTACAGAGTACTGCTTCTCACCTCACTGCAGCTGAGACTGAACCTGAGCTATCAAGTTCAACTATAAATCAGAGTTGGCTAGACAACTGAATAAGAATGGAGGGAAAACCAATCAAGAATTTGAAAGTTCAGCTACAGTTCCTGTTCTGAGTTGTTGTTGGGTGTAGGTGCTGTCAGCTTCAGCACACATTGTACCAAAAAAACCCTCATACCCACCAGAACGCAGAACTGAGAAGGCTCCTGACACTTACTCTTACCAGCTGCAGTGGGTTGATGACACACAGACAGCTTATCTAAACCGATACATCAGCAAACCTCCTGCTGAAAAAGCATGATGTCCAGAAGCTTTTAATGCTCGGGCTCATTCGAGTGTGGTTATTTCACATATGCTCAAGAAGCATATTATGCTTCTTGAGCATAATTCAGCAGGGTGGGAAATCAGAGCTGACTGTTTCTACAGAGATAGGTTGGATATATCAGAATCCACATTCTCTTGGCTCCCACTTGCATGATTTTGCCTCATCCAACCCCTAACTACAGTAAACCCAGATAATAGAGCATACACTACTCTAGTGAAGATACCTAAGTCCAGTAAATTAATTTTGCAGTCCATTGAAGCCTCAGATGGTAAGTGCTTGTTTCTTTTTGATTACATTTTTCCTTTAGGTAATGCAGCCAGCTATAAATAGCCTGACAGGAGAAAGCAAAGTATGGGAAATAAAGACAGGGACCTGGGGAAATTCATGTACACATGGATAAAAAGGAGAGCAGAAAAAAAAATCTATTTGTATTTTGATCCCAGCAGAAGCAAGCAATCTAACCAGTCCAGCCGCTTTTTTACGTCAATCTCAGTCAAACACTGTTACCTTAAATCCACAATGACAATGCATCCACTAACTGGATCAAGTAAGATCTTCTCCCTATCTACAGTTTTACCACATTAGTTTTAATTGAGACTTACTCATACAACCATCATATTCAGCAAACCCACATACAACCCACAAATCCTTCTGCTGCATGCTCTCTAGCACATTTCACATCATATCCACCTACTCCAGGCACCTTGGGGTGACCTTTCACTTTTGTCCATGAAAGGAAGGCTGCTATCCACAATTCTTTGGCAGTCAGCACACTCATTTACCTCTCAAGTAACAATTACAAATACACTAACTAACTTTAGTATTCTGAAGTAAGCCTGAATCCACACAGCCCTTCTCTTGGTATGGCAGGATCAGGTCAGAAAGGCTGGCACTATTTCTCCTTTGCACATAAGAAGACATGAAAAGACCTTTTGTGGGTTGGTTTGCGTAAGTGAGGTGTGCAACAGCTGCCCTATTCCCTTCAGGAAGGCAGCACTTAAAGCAGATTTTGGGGGGGGGGGGGGGGGGGGGAAGTCAGTCGGTTATGGTGGGGATACATCTGAGGAATGATCACAGCACACACAATGGCCTCTGACAAATGAACAACCTTCACTTCCGTAGATGCCTCACTGGCATGTGGAAAATTTAGCACAGTACATCTGTTAAGACCGGAGGACAGTTCGTAGGGCTAACTTATACCAGGTACACTAGGACACCAGTTTCAAAAACAGCCTCCCCAGACTAACATGGAGGAGGATCAGATTTGCAAGAGTAAAGGATCAGATGTTTTTATTAATGAGCTGTTAACTTCAGAATCTGTGGCAGATCTGAGACGTTGTCCCAATTACATCTCCTGCTGTGAAAGGCCCTTGTGGGGTCTTTTACATGGGATAACAGCAAGTTCCCCAGCTCCTCCCATCAGCAGACGCCTGGTCCTCACTGAAAAAAAACCTACTCTGATACCGCGAACTCAGCTTTTCAGCCTAGGCAAGCTGACGTTTGCTCCCAAGATACACCCCCTGTACTGGCTTTCGCACAGGGTAAGTTCGGATACTGCCCTTACACTCGAGGAAGAAACCAGGAAGCACGGGAAGGGTCTGTCGTGCCGGCCCCACAGTGCCCTCTCCCGTGGCAGCGGGGCGGCGCGCTGAGCCGCGCCGGAGCGGCCCGGGAGCGGCCCCGGTGTCCCGCACCCGCCGCCGGGGCAGGGCAGGGCTGCAGAGGCGATCCCCGCGGGCTGCAGCCGCCGTGACCGGGCCGCGCCGCCCCCGGCTGCGCCCAGCGCCACTGCGAAACGCGGCCAGGGACACCGAAGCGCTTCCAGACAACTTTTTGGGTTGTCTTCTCTGTTGCCGTCTCCGCGTTTTGGGGCTCGCGGCACTCTTCGCCACTCTCGGCGCCGCAAACACTTTGTCAAACAGCCCACAGGGCCCGAGCTGGGGGCAAACCCACGGGACGAGTAACGGGGCTCACACGGGGATAAGGAACACGCGGCAGCAGGGACAGAGCGACACGGCTGAATCAGGGCACCCCCGCTCCCACACCGTGCCAAGCGTGCAAGAAGCAGCCGCGCACAATTCCCTGGCACCGGCTTCCCCCCAGAGGTCCCTGGGATAAAAGGTCCCAGCCCAGCACAAGCGGGACAGCGGCCCAAAAGCTCGGCGGGCTGCGGCCGCGGCGCCCAGGAAGCGGCCGAGCGCGAGCCGGGGGAGCGCAGGGCCGGTCCTGGCCGCTCCCAGCGGGTCCCGGCGGGTCCCGGCAGGTCCCGGGGCTCCGGCGCTCCCGGGCCGCCGCCCGCGGAGGGTCCGGCGCCAGGCGCGCATAGACGGACAGTTCCGGGGGGCTCGGTGCACGGAGCCCGCCTCGCTCCCCACAGCGCCGGGCACGGGGCGGGGCTGCCCCGTCAGCAGCTCCCGGAGGAAAGGGCGGGGGGGGGGGGGGGCGAATCACTCACCGCTCGGGTCTGCGACCACGGCCAGCCCGCAGAGGCAGCACGCCACGGAGACGACGGCGAGGGGGAACGTAAGTGTCGTAAGTGTCCGACCCATGGTGGCGATGCGATGAAACAGAGAGCTGCGGCTCCCGCTCCTGCTCGGCGCTTTCTTCCCTGCCTGCCTCCCTCCGCCCGCTGCGCTCCCGCTGCTGCCGCGCACCCGTCGCCCCGCCCCGCGCAGCATCACACCTCCCGCGGCGGCGCTGTGGTTCCGCCCGGCTTCCTCCTGCCCCCCCATCCGGCGGGTAATGGAACGGTCCGCAGCGCGGCCCCGCTCCCCCACGTGACCCCGCCGCTCCCCTGGGCAGGAACTTCACCAGCGCGTCAAGCGCCGGCACGTCACCACGGAGGTCCCGCCCCCTCCCCGCTGGCTCCGCTCATTGGCCGGGGACGAGGCCGGGGGCGGGGCAGAGGCTCGCGGGCTCGCGTTTCCCGCGCCTAGGCGGCGAGCACGCGGTTGCTGGCGGTCCCGCGGAGCCGCGGTGCGCGGGCGGGGTCGCACACGGGGGTCGCACTGAGCGGTGGGGAGAGAGATGCTCCCGCCCGCCCGCCCACACCAGCTGCCCGTGGGCACGGGCTGCAGCTATTGCCCCGCTCCCACGCCCCTCCCATTCCTACCGTGACGAAACAGCGAATTGTACTTAAATTGTTTTTAAATGGTAGTTTAGATGAATCGCACGTGAACCTTAGCAATCCGCGTGCAGCACTTGCAAAGTGCTGTCCAGCTGTGCTCTCAGCAGCACTGGTGCCATCACTGGTGGAAGCTGCACTCTGGGAATTAGTGTAGACCTTGGATGAAATGGCTGCAACAGCAGAAGGGAGGCATTTGTAACCCTTATCTTTATAGCTGCGCTGTACAGAGCACCTGGAGAAGGCTCCCTCGTCATCCCACCACTTCTTTTCATGGACTTGGCAGTGTGAGGTTTGCAGCTGGACTCAAAAGGACTTATCCAACCTAAGTGATTCTAAGAATCAGCGATTCCCCCTGGACCACTGGGTAGAGTTCCCCCTATGCCTATGACATTTTCTCTCTCCTTTGTTTTTCCTTAAGGCAGCTTGAGTCTACAAATATCATCATCATTGGACTGTCAGCAAATAAAAGTTTGTTTGTGTAAATCTGCCTTAGCATTTTGTGCAGTGCCAACACAGGTGAATGTTGGGAAATCAAGGCAAACATTCATGTGTGCTTGTATTCAAGGAGAGCTAAGCTAGAGCTATTAAGCAAATTTTATGATGGGCTAGGTCAAAGGACACACGGAAGAGAGGAGTTATAATCAAGACAATTCCCCCTTGGTTCTCCTAAGTGTGAGCTGGACTTGGGCAGTCCAGCCCAAAGAGGAAACTGCCAAATAAATCCCTAGCTTAATCTTCCCATTTTACTTTCTTTCCTGAAGTTGTTATATTGCCAAGAGCCAGGAGACCAATACAAATGCAGAAATTTTAAGGCAAGCTACCTGTCATGGTTACTGTGTGAGCTATGGAGGGGCCTGTAGGGCTGCTGGTAATACATAATTTCGGCACAGAGCTTTCTGACAAGGCTCTGTTCTGTCATATATTGTGGTGCTTTCTGCTAGCAGGCAGGATGGCTAATGCTTTGCCTTCCTGCAAGGAAGTCTCAGGGAAAAAAAACAAAAGAAAGGTGGGCAAGGTGGCAACAGAGAATCGATTTTATGATACAAACTGAAACCTTGATACAGCTGCATTAAAATGACCAAATGGTCTGTTCTATGTAGATATCAGTAACATCAGAATTTAGTTCTGAAAAGTGATAAGGAAACGGAAGTCGCACACTGACTTTAGTTATGTCTCATTCTCCATTTTTACTGGAGTGGTAGCGTAAAATAATTTAGTTATTTCCACAGTATGACAAAAGTTTCTGGCATTTAATAAGAAATACTTTTCACATGCATTATTAGAATATGATATTTCTGTTCTACCTTCAAATAAACAGCATAAATTGAGGAGCAGCATGAATAAAAGTTGCAGTGTAACCAAAATTGCAGGAAGCATGGAATAAGGGAGTTTTCTATGGATTCCACTCATCCCTCCTGGCCATACCTGCAGAGATTTTTATGTCCTTCTAGGACAAGGGTCTTCTGCTTGGATCATGCTTGATTCAGAGGGTCTCTTGAGATTTCACTAGACACATGGTATAATTTGATCTTAGGTTTTCTCTTTTGCGAGTCTTGAGGGTTATAATGCTAAATATATCTTCAGCAGTTATCAGTGTTTTATGAAGGATTGCAGTGGCAGCTCTGTTGATGTGCTGGACACATGAAGTATAATGGCTGCTGCAATCTGCATCAGGAGTGCATGCTAAAAATCTTCTTTTGGGAAAGTAATGGGACAGTTAGGTTAAATAAGATAAAAGAAAAGACTCTAATCAGTGTTTATGTATATGGAAAAAGTGGGAGAAAATGAAGTACAGAAAAAAATAGAACTAAGACTATCAGCAAGGGCAAGAACGAGCGAGTGAAAACATGTTTATCATTCTGGGGGCTGGTGGGAATCCAGAGAAAAGATAAATGTGGTTTGTCTGTTTTTTCTTATAGTCAGCATCTTGGGACTTTGTTGTAGCATACAGTCAGCAGGATCATGGCAGTCTGGGTTGTTGTTGTTGGATTTAAAACACCACATTCATCACTGGATTCAGTTCTCATTGTGCTGTTATGCACTCAGTGGTTAGTAAGGCATTTACCTCTGCTTTGAATCTATAAGGAATTCCAAGCACTGCATTACTGGAAAATTATGTAAAATCCTTGACAAAATGGGCAAAACCTTAGAGTCTGCAGATGCCCATTTCAGGGAAGCACATTTGAAATATAGCAAATGCCCAGGGTTTGGAGCAGATTGTGTTGTATCAATTGGTGCTTGGCAAGATGTGATAATGGATTGAAGAGATTCCACAGGAGCGTACAGCAGTTTGGGATGACAGCAGTAAATGGAAAACAAAATTTAGTGGATAAACTGAAGGGAATATATATTTCCTTCATTTTGTAAACATTGGTTCTCTTTTCCATATTGTCATTTCAAATGCAGAGAAAGAGAAGTGGATGTGAAGTTTAAATATGTGGTGGTTATTTTAGCAGGGAAAAGACAGCGTCTAAGGAGGTTTTGAGGTATTTGTGACTATTACTTAATGATGCATTATTTATCCTGGTGCCATTCACCAGAATGGTGAATTGTTCAGAAATACTGCGTTGACTCCTGTGCCTGGAGCTTTGTGACCTTTGTCCTTGCATTGTGAGGCAGGTATGGCAGTAAATCCCACTGTAGGGGTGTGTCCAGCCAGGGCTGGATACGGCCCCAGGGCACATCCAGGGCGGTGCATGCCGTGCTGTGTGACATCAGGGGGTGCATTTAAGGTGCCTGGGTGTCTGTCCCCAGCAGGAATTCTGGGTGAGGACATTGGCACCTGTACTGTACGAGCTGCTTGCCTGAGGCAGGCGAGGTGGAGCTGCGTTTGGTGCACACGAATTCTGTGTTACAGGCCCTCGCTCAGCCCCACCAGGTGAGGTGGAAATGCTGCTTTTAATATAAGGAGCAAATAATAGAGAGAGTGGTTAGTGATAATAAAACAATGTTAAAAATATTTTCTTAACTCTTTTAGAGATAGAGATACAGGTTGATACTTTTAGTCTAAGGCAAGCTAGAGACATGTCTTAAGAAGAATGGAAGGCAACAGGTAGAGGTAAGATGGAGTGGAAGGAATAAACCTTTCACCTGTGCAGCTGCAGCTAAAGAAAGAATGAGGTCAGACCGATTTAAGTGACAAAAGGAAAATAAGGCTAATGTTTAGATGGAGTTCTTGCAACAGTACATCCATTTACTGTATTTTTAATGTGCATTTTTTAGTTGGTGATAGTGTAATACAGTGGTGGGCTTTGGCCTATGTCAGGGCAGGAGCATATTCCCTGGGAGTTGAGCTGTGTCCTTAAGGCTGGCTGGCTGATAAAAATGCCTTGGTCAACCTGGGAGTTTTTCATGTGAAGGAACTTCAGGAGGGTCTGCACAACTTTTTCTCAGTAGATGTTTTTGTTCTTAGGGTCTTGTATCTGGCCCCTGCCTGAGGTGTAATACCTGTGGGCTGCCTATGCCTGGCCTTGGCTCCCACTCACTTGGCATCTGCTCTTGCTGTGCCCTGATGGCCTGGACCAGTGCTTCTTCCCTGACAGCAACTGAGGTACAGGCACAATTGAGCTCTGTTGGTCTGGCCACCCATTACTGCCTCTTAATGTCCTAAAGCTTCTCAGAATTACAGTATCAAGATTTTTTCTATGAAGTTTGTAAAATCATTCCACTTACCCATTTTCTTTGTGCAATAGCTGTATTACATCATTCTGATCCATTTGATGTGCTGCATAGTTGATATTATGAGAAAGTAAAGTTCTTCCAAAACCCATCCCTCCGAATACCGTTTTTTCCTCCGTGGAATTGGTGGCAAGAATTTTTTATCTGACTGGGACAGAAGGGGGTCAACAGTGAATTAGTGAAGGGTATCCTAAGCAATAAAGTATGTGAAGGGCAATAAGAGAGAGCTGTGGCCATGACAGTCTAAAAAAGGAAGGTGAGGCTGGTCTGCAGGAAGGTGAAGTATGTTGTCAGAGGTCTGTCTGTTACCATGACAGTGGCCATATACTTCAGAGATCCCAAGGCTTCCCCAGATCCGTGTGGAGTACCTACACATCTGAAGAGCCACACTAACAATTTCTGCTGGCTTTAGCCGCCCTCCTGGATCAGATTCAGAAACTCTCTGACCTCAGATCAGGTAAACTGCCTTGTAGATAATGACTTTGGCCTCCAACTTTTGTCTCATCAGGGCTTGAATAAGTAGGGGGTAATGATTGGAGCCTACTGTCTGTGCTGTGTTAACACAATGTCCTTGTGTTTTAACACATATGCCTGTGCACAGAAAACTGGTGTGTAGTCTGAGAGCTTCTTTCATCACTTTTCATTTAATGCAGTATCTAAGAGAGTGTTTTGCTGGAGTAAGGAGCTCAGCATAAAACCCCAATAAAGCAAAACTTGAAAGACACCAGTTTTTCTTGTGGCAGTGACACATTACATAAATAAAACACTGTGTAATCCGGTAAGATGATAGTTTTCTCAGAAGGCATGTTGCTGCCAGCTGTTCTTTATAGAAGGGAGTTTTTTATATGGTTGCTGGGAAGGGAACTTCTCCTAACCCAGCGGCTGACAATGAAAGTTTTCACCTCCCCATTTGCTGACTGCCCCTGAATTTCCCGACTTTGTGGAGATCCTATGGCTTACCTCTGGACTTGCATGTCCTCTGGATGCTTGTGCATGCTGTTTCTCTGGTGTGGCACTCTGAGAGGCAGCACTGTATTCCTAGTGACTTGGTCAGAGATGTAAAGCTGTAGCAGAAAATCACGAAACATCATTTTGGATTAAGAGAAATATTCCATTTTTGTTTCATGGTTCATAGCCTTGGACTCCAACTTGCAGGCACTGTGAAACCAGGCTTGAAAGAGGCACTGTTGTTTCTTTAGGTGACCTCTTAACACTGGATGAAAGATTTGACCATGTTTTTTTCTGGCAGAGTGTCCTGCCATGACCAATGCAAATACAGTAATTATAGCTTGCCTGAAGAATTGTTATGCCTGAAATTCAAAATATTTCCTGGTTGTACTCTTCTCTTCTCTTCTCTTCTCGTTATAACTTCTTTCATGTGGTATAACCTCAACCAGTTGTCCCCTGCCCAGTTCCCATGCACTGTTCTCCTAGATCCTGAGTGTATGACATCCAGCTGTACATCCAGGCATCATCCTTGTCACCAGGTCTGTGAGTTTTGGCACAGGATCAGCTTTCTGATACTTGATGTGATGAGGCATTTGCCTGCCCTCAGAGTGCCTGAATATTGCCCACTGCCAGAGCATGAGTTTCTGGGCTCTGACATCTGCTCAGATCAGATCATTTGGACTCAAATCACATGCTGTGCTCTGCTTTGATCCCTTGTGGAACATTGGAGACACTGGGGTGGCTGTCACAGAGCAGACCTGGGTGACCAAACCAATAGCAAATAAACAAATAAATTAACTGGCCTCCTAACATTGTCCTCTGATAGCCTTCAGAACTAAAACTGCTTTTCTGATTTTAAACATCCGAATGTATTTCAAAATCCTTGCAAGAGATAAGAACCACTAACCTTTGTCGATACTGAGTATGCAAAACTGTATCTTTTCATAGCAGTAGTCTCTGTTACAAAAAGTAATTTGTCAGGAAATGTGGGGTTTTATGAAGAAAATATCACAGTCTATTTTAATCTTTGACCCAGAACTATGAAGTGAAAAACATTAATCTCTAGGCAGATTGATTTGAAATGTTTAATTCCTATAGAGTAGTCTGTGTATAGATTGCAGGATGCTTTAGAAAATGGAAGGATGAAATGTATTACAGACTTCTTAGCTAGCTGCAGTTATTCAAAGGTATTTTAGGTTAAATGATCTTTTTCTTTTCTAGCATAAGTAACGAAAAACCTGAATTCCCTTGCTAAAATTAACATGATCTTCATCCTCAGAGCCTCTGGAGATTAGTCTGGGTCTATGCCCTCTTCAGGCATTCAGTTAAACATTTGCTGATTTGTTAAATTTGTTCCCATTTAGCAAATAAACTTCAGATCATTACTTTTAATGAAATCCATGGACTTCAGTTTGGACAAAATCAGGTCTCTCCAAACACTTCCCTAGTTCAGCCTTCCCCATCTTACGCTGGCACAGTTCTGTGAGGTTTAGCAGCTCACATGGTGAGCCCAGGAGCAAAGGTCACTCAGCACAGCACTCTTAGCAGAGCTGGGAATAGGGGTGGGAGAGCTGCTCTCTGGTGGTGTCCAGGTTGCCCTGGCACAGCAGGGCTGGTTTAGCCTTCTGTCTGTCTGCATCCAAGCTCCAGAAATGAGTGCTCTTTTCTTTGAACCTCCAGTACACTCAGGTACGGCCTCTCTTTCCAGCCTGCATTTTGATCTTACACACACCTTTTCTTCTTTTAATGCTCATCTGGAGCCATCCATGCCCCAGCTTTTGCACCATATGTCAGAGAGATGTTGCATGTAGGAAATCACTGACACTGGCAGTCATTTTGGATTATGTATTTACATCCACACATAACTTTAACTGTATTACAAAAACTTTATAAAAAATATTTTTCTCTGTTTCAGTGGCAGTAGTCACTTTTTTTTAAATGGAGACCATCTGCTATAAGTAATTACTTAAATTTTCTGCCTGCTCTAGCATTTCCTAGTTTTAGCCTCAGGCAGCCCAACTTGATTTCAAGGACATTACTTTTAGTTTATAGTAACGCAGGATCAAATATTTGGCCTTCACTGAGGCCACAGTATCCTACAAACACATTTTTTCTTCTTTTTTGTCTGAGATGCCATTTTACCATATAAGTGCTTGTAACTATATAATTATATTAACACTATTTCCCATAAATCGTAGGTGCACTGAGATATGTTCACAGGTCTTTTTCTCTTCTCCTGTAAAAGTGTTTTTTAACACCTTATGAACATTTCTTTTTTAAGCAAAAAAAGAGAAAAGTTTCCAAGCCATTCACATGTGCAAGATGACATGGTTTTCTTTTTGCTGTAAGTGAAAGTCATCATGGTCTGTAAAAAGCTGAGTGGGATATAGTGCTCTACCTTACAGCAGGCAGGACAACCATCTGGGAATCATGAATTGAAGGTCCCACAGTTAATTATCTATCAGGCTACTGTAGGCCTTTTGTTATATGTAGGTACAGCCCCAGTGCTTGGAGGATCTCCATGTCCTCAATCACTTGCCTACAGGAAGGAGAAAGTGCACATGGCATCCATCTCCATCCAAAGCCAAGCTCTGCAGCCTCAGGTGAGGTCATTACAAACCCAGGCACCTGTTTCCTACTGACAGGCTACACTCACTATGCTCTTTAGAAAGTTCTTCTTCACAATGAATGCTGTCAGTTCTTGATTAAGTAGCCTCCCATTGGCATTTTAGGAGATGTGAAAATATGATGGCTTTATGCAGCTACATTTATTTAAAGAAGCACACTTTGTTCCGTGTGCCCCAGGTACAAATGGCCAGTATTTTTGAGATGAAGTCAGGAGACACTGTGAGAAGTGACAGTACTGGAAGTGACTCCCTGTGAAATACCCTTCATTTCCTTCCTTCACAGCACTAATCTGAATCCATTTTGCCATCTCTGTGATTTTCAGCCTGTCCTTCTCCCACGCTGTGGGAGGACAGTGTGTGCCTCCTGCAGGCGCTGGCACGGCAATGGATGCCAGCAGAGCTCCATAAAGCTTTGTATCGTATCCCATCCCACTCTACCCAGCAGGGTGGTACCAAGCAAGGAGGATGCTGCAGGCATCTCTTGTCCAAGTGGGGACATCAGAAAATCTGAACAGAGCAGAGCCTGGAAAGTACCTGGTTGTCCTTGTTGTACACTGTGGCTTCTTTTTGCTTCCTCAGGATTTAACTCCCACTCAGATTTAGGAGGGCCTGGCTATAAGATCATGGATCCTACACCTTTCAGATTGCACAGAGCCAGTGGCAAGGCAGCAACTTGAAGTGAATGTTGCTGGTTATGAATATATCCAGCTTTTGGGTTGTTCTCTGTAGGTTTGAAAGTTATGCTTTTTTGTAGTGTTAAAGATGCTGTCCTGTGTGGTGTGGTAACAGGGAAACTACACTGTGAATTTTTCTCTCTGTGGTAATACTTAAATATTTTGTTCTCTTCCATCAAGGAAACTGCTCAAAGCAATATTCTTATTTATTATCTTCCTGAAAAGCTAAAAATTTTAACAGGCTAGTCCTATATGTTAACCTACTGAGAACAAACTTCTAGTATGCATTTGCTAAAATAACGTTCTTCAGCTTGTGAGGGAGAGCAGAGCCTGGAGGTTTTGTGAAATGATTCCCTGTCTGTCAGAGCCTACCTTTAGCTGACACTGAGTTCTGCAGCCTCAAGTTTGTAACCTTTGGTCCTGGAGATGCCCTGGCAGCTTCTTTAGTTTTGTCATAGGGTTTTCTAGCTTGAGTAACATGTTTCTTGTCCAGGTGGGGAGCTGGCTCGAAGGTGATGTAGAACTCCAAGCTGTTTCTATGGTGACTCTTGTTGGCTATCCCGAGGATTCCTCTTCCTTTGTGATGGATGGAGAAGCTTTCATCCAGGGAAAGAGTTGGGGGATGAATGGCTGCAGTTGTGGTGCTCCCTTTGCTGCTATTCACTGTCCATGTCCCTTTTACTGGCTCCCTCAAGCTCCCTTTCCTTCTTTCACACTCACCTTTTTCCTTTCCCTCAGCGGTTTCACTGAGTCTTATGCCAGCAAAGTCTGGTTTAAATCCATATTTTAGCCAGTAAAGAAGCTAATGAAAATGTACCCATAAAAAACCACTCTGGATCTGTGTTGTTGGTCTGTAATGACTCTTGCCAGAGTAGCTCAAGATACTTATCATGGCAGTTCCCTGTGGCTGCTTGTGATTATTCCTACTGTATGGATGAGGAAGGTAGGAGGCAGAGAGGATGCTCCAAGCACAGGCTCAGCTCTGCCTGCCCTCATGGCGCTGCTGGTGGCACAGGACAAGACTCCCATGAGCACAGTCAGGGCTGTGAAAACGGGATATGGCTGGCCGAGATGGGATACCCAGCTGCTCCCAGCCCTTGGCATCTTGCACAGGAGGGCGAGCAGGATATTTCTTTATCTAAATAAAATGACAGAGCTGAATAAATGGAGATCAGATGCTGAGTTAAGGAAGCCAGGGTGCTCCCAGAGTAGAAGGTTTTCTCCAGGGTGAGGAGAGGAGACAGGAAATGGGAGTGAGAGCTGTGAGGAGCTGAAGAGGATCTTCTGCACTGACTGGGAAAGGACTCATGACAGAGAGAAGAAACGCTCTCAAGAGTGATAACTGGGGAGAAGCAAGCATTAGGTGTGCTTGGGTTTGAGGGATTATGGCAAGGACTTGCCTCCTTTTGTGTGGAGAGGAGCCTGGCTTTGGGGTGGGGAGCAGAGGGTCCACTGATCCTGTCATCCTCCATCACCATCTGACCTGATCACATTGAGCAGTTAAGAGCCCCACCAAGCTCTCAACAAGCTTTAAGGAAAGTGAAGAAATATTTAGATTTCATTTTTCTCTGGTTTTTTTTTCCATTCTTGCTACCTTGAGAGCCTTTCTTAAAAACTGATTCATAAAAATTGTAGTTAAATTTTAACTGATCAGTTACTCTCTGACCGCTGCCTTGTGGCTTGCAAACTTACATCAGACTAATTTTGGAGTGGGATGCTTTGTGCTTTGACATGATGCTCCAGTACAAGCGATTCTGTGTAATTGCTTCAGTCTTCTCATCTCATTACAGGAAAACGAGGTTGTGTCCCATTAATTCCAGCAGGTGCCCAGACACATGCCAAGCACGGAGTCTCCCAGAACATTACTGGCTGACAGAGGCATCTCTCACCCTTTTCGGATATCAAAGTTATTTGTGCCCTGCCCTCAGGGCAAAGTAGTTTTGCGGGAAGTATCAGGAAAGCAATCTAAGCCTTAAAATAGAAAGGCATACCCAAGGGAACACCTTTCTCAAGGGTGGAAAGCAACTCTTTAATTAAAGAGGGGGAGAGCAAGAAGTAGCAATCTCCTCCTTTAATGCATCAACACATATAGTATGTGCAATATGGGTAACAAAACTCTTGTGGGGACACATTCAAGGTTGACCAATTCCAAATTAAATCCACCTTAAAATGACTGAAGCAGTTTTTGGTGTATTGTCCCCTTCCCACATGGCATGGCAGCTTCTTTCCTGAGTAGCATAGGGAAAACACAAGCTCTGCCTGGAGGAGGATGATGGAGCTGGAGTGAAACAGTGCTTGAAAGCTGCCTCATCTCCCTTGTATGCAGAGGTGCCTGAGTACATGCTAACTTGTTTCTACCTGATGTGTAAATCAAGTAAATCTGTGGGTCATAAAAGATGATAATTTCTACCCAAACAGAAGGTGAAAAAGGTGCAAGATGGGCTCTAGCACAAATACATTGGCTAACATTGCTCGAAAAGAAGATTCACAAATTTTAAGTCCTTGGTGATACCCACCTTGGAAACAATTTAACAGCCAGTCCTATTTTATTTCCAATACCAGCTTATGTTCTCTTGGAGATATGTGTGCCCTGGGAGCCTGGGCTTGCTGCTGTTCCAGGAGCTCCAGCATCAAAGAAGTTACTTCTGTCTTTTTCTTTCCACTCCAGGAAGCTCATAGCACTTAGTGCCTCAAATCCCACACACCAGGCTTCCCTCCAGCAGCTTTCCTGCTTGCCAGGGCTACTGCATTTTGCTCCATCCAACCTGGGACCTTGAGGTGAGAGCAGCTTCTCCTCACAGGCAGACTCCTCAGCATCTTGGGAAAGACACTTCTCAGTTGCACTTAGCATTTCTGATCTCAGTGTTGGCTGCTGCCCAGCCTACTGAAATGGTTTGCACCATTGCCAGTGGGAAAGCTTTTATATAAGGGAACATAAATAATTTTCAAAAGTGCTGTAACTGTCATAAAGTGTCTTAATGGGTAGCATTTAATCTAAACAGAAAATCCCAAATGCCTATGTCAATTATACGGGTTGCTTTTCTTAAATACTAAAAGTTAGAGTGTTCTTTTTTATTTACATTTTATTACTTTATGCCAGTATGAGGGAATATTTTCTGTTAAACTTAGGTCATGTTTGTAATTTCTTGACTTTCGGGGTTTTATAAGAGATTCAGAAATCCCCTTCCACTTACAGAGTTTAGGCTGCTGGCAGCAATGCCTAATGCTTGCCCAAGCCTGAGAAGCTGCCTGAGGTCCAGGAAATCTAGAGTTACAGCTGACTTACTTCTATTACTTTAAATGCAGGTGGTAGGTGTGCCTGGGGATCTGTGGCTAACCCACTTCTGCATTTCTAGGGTCCTGTCCACAAAGGTGAGTATTTGAAGTTTGAAGTAGGCAGTGGGTGACCATCAGCCCTCATTTAGGCAAGGGCAAGGGGCTGCTGGAGCTGAGCCTCACGCAGGGGACATAAGAGGACACAGACAAGGTTACAGATCAAAAAAATGTTCTCAGTAAAGCAGTCTGCTCTTACTAATACAAGCAGATTATAATTCTGACTGAGAACCAAACTTTTTTTGCTTTAGGGAGATGAAAAGCAGTTCCCAATTTATTATGTGAATAAGATCAGATCAACAACTTGATTTTTGTGGAAATTCACCATTTGCACAGTCAGATAGCTGGGGAGACAGACCTTCAAACGTAGGACCATAAACTGACTCTCCTTCATCCTCCTTTCCAGTTATGGTATTTGCAGGGTAGATAAAAGTAATCATCAGAGACCATGGTTATCACAGGCATTTGTCACAGGGCTGTCAGTGAGCAGCTCAGCTGAGATCAGAAAGATGGGTTGCCCATAGCCTGGGGGAACAACTATTTTCACCTCTGTTTCACTACTGAAATTTTGACAGACCTTTGGGCAGAGCCCTGCTTCCATTCCAGGAGACAGTCTCTCTATGAATTATTTCATGCAGTGTGTTTAATTGCTGCTGCTCTGAGAAAGTTTAGCATCTCCTGCTGCTACTGAGCCATGGAAGCAGTGCCCCAAAGAAGGACATCTGTCAGACGGAATAGGGTTAGAAGAAAGAAGGATGAAAATGCAGCTGTGATTTTATGAGAAGTTAAGGCTACTAACATGTCTGAGAAAGGAGAATTGATAAGAGTGAAATTCCTACTAAGCTGAATGAGGCACTAAGGAAAACTGATTTTTTTTAATAAGTCTGGTTTTGTTACATTGTTTAGATATTGTCTGGTTATCATTAGTCCTCTAGAGTAGCAAACTTAATATTAGATTGCTTTTAGGGACTACATAGATATTCATTTGCTTCAAGCCCACATCACTCCCTGCAGCTTCCAGACTGGTGCTGGGGCTGAAGCCCAGGGGTTACCTGTGCCATGAACTTGGTCACATGGACACCAGGTGCTGGAGCAGCCCCACCACCGTCACTGCCACTGGCACCCACCCTGGGCCCGCGGCAGTCCGGCCACCACAAGTTTGAGTCTGTCAACAGGGCTCAGCTGCACAGCAACACCAGACACCAGCCCACAACCTACCCTGCATTTCTAAGCACTTCCCAAGCCTAATGTAAGCAGTTTTCAGCCCTTTGGGAGGTTAGAAAATGCTCCAATTTCTGTTTTCCCCTGAAGGAAAGAAAACCAGGTTACACAGAAAGCACATGGCAGAGCAGGGGACTGAAGCCAGTTCTTTCCAGAGCTCTTGATGGATGCTGTCAGTAATACTTTAAGGATGAAGAGCCTCTTGCTAATAGCAAATGCCCAGCAAAAAGTGATAAGTAAAAGCAAACATGAGAGAACTGTTTCCCACTCCACTCCCAGCCTTCAGTGAGCCTCTGCTCAAGGATTTCCTGTACCTCTGTGTTTAATTCTCCCTGGAAGCTCTTTTCCATTTGAATTTCTTTGCTTTTCAGGCATATGTGAAAGTCTGGCATCCACAAATTTCTGTGGCAATGAGCCTTACAGCTTAATTACACCCTGTGTAAAGAGGGTGTCTCCTTTTGACGCAAAACCTCCTACCCACAGCCGTGTTTGCTGGGCACTGCTGAGACATCATTCCCGCCGGCAGCGCGCCGACAGAGCGGTTCCAGAGGGGTCGCGGCTCCCGCAGCAAAGCTTTGTGCCACCGCCGCAGCTCTGCTCTCTTTTGGCTCACGCAGCACGTGCAAAAGCTGCTTTGTGGGACAGCTGCAGGTTCAGCTTGGGCTTCTGTCAGCACAGCAGGGTCAGGTCACTTTTCATCTCCGAGCACTGTGAACTTTCATGTGTCAAAGTCCTATTGCAGATAAGACTGTTGTGATTTTCATGCGAGCAAACTTATGATAAATTAAAAAAACCCAAACCAACTGATTTCTCATCTTAATAACAGTGTGAACTTTTTACCCAACTGTATATCCCACTGGCTTTATAAAGTGATACAGTTTTACATAACCACAGAGTCAGGACCAAAAAGCCTCTTAGCTAAACGTTGCTAAATTAGAGAGTCTATAAAAATCCCAGACTGGGAAAGAAATCACAGGTTGCAGACAGGCCTCCTCCAGGTAGCCCTGAAGTCTCACTGGTCTGTGGTAGTTTCCTACGGTGATTCATTAGGGCAATGTTTTCTTAAGAGTTTTGTCGGGATTTGCAGCAGTGCTGGATTTGAAGAGCTCCATCCTTGCAGTATCAGACTGTGAAGATCAGAATCTCAATGTTTAGCTACCACAGCTGTTCCCTTGCCTGAAAGATCCATGCACAAGGTGTTATCATTTCATGTGATGATGTTCTCCTGCTGAAAAAATGCAGAAAAATGAGGCAGACAGAACAGTTTGGACAAGGAGACATGTTAAAATGGTAAGACAAGGCAGTTTTAATTCACAGCCAGGTCCTGGGTGGCAGCAGATGAGCTGAGGTGTGACAGTAGGTAACTCTACAAGCAGCACATGCAAATGCAGGGATGTTTTGTGGGCTGTGACTGAGTGATGCAAAAGAAAGTCCTTTCCTTCCTCCTCTCAAAGGTTGGCAGCATGGCTACTGAAGCCTCTGTAGGCTGTAAGCTAAGCAGAATCTAATTTTGGTAGCCCGACCATATGGCTTTTGCTATAGCCAAAAAAGTCTATAGCAGCCTTATGTAAAGTCCAGAGCAGAAGCAGCCTACCCAGAGTCAGATATAAAATCAGCTTCAGAAAATACTGTCTTGCCTATCTATTTTTCCCTACATCCATATTTTTAGCTTGATACAGATTAATACAACCGAAGTTCATGAACTGGTTTTGAAACATCTCTTTTCTCCTTTTTGCACCACAGCATTTAAGGATTAAACCCAGAGCAATCCACTACATACTATTTATAAACAATCCTGAGTTTGATGTCTGCATTTTGTAAATGTGCTTAAATTTACACACAAGAAATTCTGTTATTGAAATTTAATTTTGCACATACACAGGACTGGCTCCCATTAATCCTTTTTCTTTGATTTTTTTTTTTAACTGATAATTTCGAGGCATTCTTACTGTCATTGTGGGCAAGAAGGGGAATTAACTATAAACATACTGGTAATAGTTCAACTGACCAAAGTAAAAAAGAAAAGCAATGATTAGCCCAACAAGCATCACAGGACTGTTTTCTGAAAATTTATGTTGGGTGTTTCTTTTATAAAAAAGACATGCCAAGAATCACCAATTACTTGTCTCAATTTGCTCTGGTTTTTATTTCTCCACTTCTTTTGTCATCACTTGGTAATTCACGTACATTTAAATTCTATTCAAACAGGTTGCCAGTTATGAAAAGGACATATATTAAAATCCTGACCTGGGTGACAAGGTTCTGCAGGCTTGTTTGTACTGCTTAGATGAGGATGAACGTTCTGAGGGTGGCAATAGTTAGATGTGAATTAGCTGGTGCTGTTCTGCTTGCCAGCTGTGGCAGATGTGCTGTGCTGCATTCAGTTTGGAGCGGAAAATGATTACCAAGAAGAAAGTATGGAAAGCACACGAGGTTGTGCAGCACCTTTAAACAATGATCCTGAAAGCCTTTCAAAGGTTGTGCAGCAATGCTCTTGGAAACTTTGAAGTCCTTTGAAGAGTGCACATACACTCTGACACAAGACCCAAGAGTTTTACTTCTGTGTGATTCTTAGAGGGTTTTCTTGGTCCAAACTTCTCCACCTGGTGCAGCTGCAGCTGTTTCAGTTCCTTTTAGTCCAAAATAGCCTCTGAAAAGGACTGATAAACAGAAAAGAAAGCAAAGTTAATAAAAAAAAATTATACATACACGCACACACACAAATATATCTGTATACTTATATATTTGAGAGAGACTCCCACATGATGGTACTGAAGGAGAGCTGCTATGGGTCACCAAGAGACATCTTGGTGAAGGGCCAGTAAAATCACAGAATCACAGAATGGGTCAGGTAGAAAGGGACCACAGTGGGTCATCTGGTCCAACCTCCCTGTTCAAGTAGGGTCATCCCAGAGCACATGGCACAGGATTGTGTCCAGGCAATTCTTGAGTATCTCCAGGGAGGGAGACTCCACAACTTCTCTGGGCAATGTGTTGCAGTACACTCAGTCACTCACACAGCAAAGTTCTTCCTCACGTCAGAAAAATTTGCATGACAGGGTAGGAAGTTTGCTAACTAAAGCAAAAGTCTGCTTCCTGCTACTCCAAAGATACTTTCAATTAGGTAGGATTAAAATATTAGCCAGAAATGAGCAGTAAGCATACTACAGTGAGATGCTGAGAATATGCCTGGATGGGTTTTTCCATTTGGAAGAATTGCTTGGGACAGATACAATCAGTAGTCTCTCTGCTGTGGAAAACCATTTATTGTTCACCATGTTTTACAGAGGATCTGAAAAGGGATAGAACACAGAGAACAGTTGTAGCTCATGGGACTGCAGCTGCAAGAAGCAGACTCTGATTAGTGTCAAATAAATAAGTAGAAGAGGTCCTGAAATCATAGCTCTGGAGAGTATGGCATTCCCTCTCCCTTGTCTGCTCCTGGCAAGAACCTGCAGTGCAGGAGTGGGAGGAAGGCCTGCACAGATGGACTTGTGCCCTTGGGAAGATAAGCGTGCCCAGGAAGGGCCCTTGGGTGCTGCCGTGCTCCGGGACACGCCTGCTGTGCAAACCGGCCTCCTCCCAGCCACTCCCAGCTCAGGCTCGGCTTCTCTGGGATAAGGATACTTACACAGGACACTGGCAGGGACACGGTCTGTGCACAGTTGGAAGACATGGGGAGACAGGAAGCGTACCCAGCTGCTGTGTTCACACTGGGTTGGTGCTTAGGAATGAATCCCACACTAGCTTTCACAGTTAAGGTGAAGTGGGAAAAGACTGAAAAAACCCCACATACAAGCAGACCAGGACAGGTATTAGCAAACACCAACCATGACCTTCATCACGATGACTAACCAGCTACAACACTGAAATGAGTCCTTCACAAAGAAAGAAATGCAAGCAAAACTCTTTCTTCAACAACTGGCAGGATCAATGCCAGGCTCAATATCCTTAATTTTAACCTGTGAATAGACATTCATTTAGAAAGAGTTTGTGATGAGGTAGAGTCCTCTCCTTTTCCTCTTAGATGCTAAGAGAAAATTGCTGTACAATCCCTAGTAGTGCTTTCTTTTCCTATTGGCAAGGTAATTTACTTTTACAGCTCATATGAAATAAATACCCTGATATTCATTTATCAAAACCCAAGATGCTGGACTGGAAGGCCAAGCAAGGAAATTACACACACAACAGGCAAATGCAGGCTCAGAATGTGTTTGTCCTACCTCTCGGGGATTTGTTTCAACTTGCGCCTGGAGAACCAACCAAAATCTTCAGAAAAAGCCAAAATCTGATAAACTTGCATTTAGAAAAAAAAAAAAAAAGTGTAATCCTATTAGAGTTCAACTACACTGGGTAACTTACAAATTGAGCAGAGGAAACGCACTATGGTGTTAAATGCTCACAAAACCAGATCTTTCTGTAGTCCTCTTAGTGCCCTGCATTTACGTCTAAAACCTTAATCTCATTTTAACATAGAAAGCAGCGAGATGGATTTGCTAGGATTAGTCTATGTGAGAAAAAGAGAAGGTGTTTACTGGCTAAGGAGTAAAGATACTTAGAGAGCTGTTCTGAAACAGTTTCTAAGGGATGCATTTTCCCCCTACATCCTTATTAGTGGCAGCTGGACTGAAAAACAAAGCTGAAGGGGTTTCCTTTCAAATTCAAAGCAATTCTAGACTTAAGCTGTAGCCTTAAAAATGCACACACAGAAAAAGGATTCATTTTCATCTTTTAACAGAAATGCATTCATGAGAAAGGAAGCAAATGGTGTCCAAAAAGCAACATTTGTGATATGAGAAGCCACGCCAGCTTCTTGAGTGCAAGCTACAATATGTGCTGACAGCTTAAGCAATGCGGGGTGCAGGATTAGTCATTGCCCTGCTATTCACAGCAGCTCGTTTCTTCTTCTTCCTCATAATCTGCAGAAAAGCAAAACAGAATTCTGAACCCCAAACTTCAGGGTTTTTCATTACAGGGAAAACACTGAGAAATCACTGTGTGGAGTATCCTGTGTTTAACTGCAGCATGGAACTGAATCCTGCAAGTAAAACTGCATAACGAACAAAACAAAGTTCAAAAAAGAAGGAAAGTATTGAACAGTTCCTTTACTGGTAGCCTCAGAATTTAGCTTGTAACCTGTTTCTAAGCATTTCAGGATTCATAAATATATGGCAATGAATTCTGTGCAAGTTCTTGTAAACTTCTGACCAGTCAGTAGTCTGGCTGCCCTGTACAATGTTTTAGATAAATGCAGAAGTTTCAGGATGAAACTGAATATTTACTGTAAGCTTATACAATTAATCAGCAAGATTGATGTAAGTGCTGTAACAGGCTTTACTATATTTATTTATCTGCTCTTACAACACCAAGACTTCAAGCTTCTCAGGCAGAACTACAGAATGTGCTGGTTCACTTTGGTGGCAGAAAGTATGCAAATTCTACTTCTCCATTCTGAGAGGAAATGTGAAAAGCCTAAACACCTTTGCTATGGGATGGCTTGTTACTTTTTGGATTTGGTGGGAGTTTTTCATGTTGATTTATTCCCATTGTCTACCCTTACCATGATCCATTTATATAAAAGTGATTAAGCAGTTTGAAGACACAGAGATACTTAGCCAAACTTCTGCAGCATGCAATCAGGAGCAGGCCAAGTAGTCTGGATTTGGAACACGGGATTTTATTAAAAAAGTGGATAATTTTGCTTTTAAATTCACCACATTTTTTAGAATTTTTTGTTTGTTATAATATAAAACTTCAATGTAAATCATAAGTATGACATTTAAAAGCTGAACTGACAATTGAGCATGTTCTTTTAACTAACAGTGGTATTTTATCTGGATTTTAACATGCCAGTCCAACCATGTAAAGGTGTTACCAGTAGTCAAACCTGAAAACAGAAAGCAGTATTTTGGCAAGACATTTTATTACAATGTCAAATCTTTTTTGTTAGCAGTCAGTCATTGAAAACAATCTGTACACATCTAATTCAACAAAAATAGTTGTACAACTTTAAGTGATGTGCCCCATTTATGTAACTTCTTATGCTCTGAAGTGACACTCTTCATTGTTTGAATCCTCACATAAACAATTACCAGTCTTAACATATATTAAAGTAAGATTACCTTCTTCTCTCAAAAGTAAAAAAAATAACACTTTAAATATACAGTGGCTCCTAAGCTTAGACAGAATCCTGTCAGGAAGAGAATCCTGCACTTCAATAGACAGTGCCTTCAACATCAAGGGCTCTTCAAAGTGCTTGGCAGAGTGTGTGAACACTATCCCCACTTACCAGATGACGAAATAAGGCACAGAGGTCAACTACCTTGCTCACTGTCACACAGTGAGTGGCAGAACTAACAGAGCAGAACTTTGGGGGTTTCAGTTCTCCAGTGTAATCATCACATCTCATTGCCACTACTCAAGTGCAATGGCTTAAACATTTCTGAGGAGCAAAATGTGTACAGCACACAGTAAACAGGAGGGAAGATTCAGGGCCAGTTAAAGGCTGTAACAGTTTCAACCCAAACCAAATGAATTTGGTAGTCAGTAACTCATAATGCACTTCAGGGAATGATTACATAGAGAATTATACATTAACCTGCAGAGAGAAAGCTCGTTAAACATAAGACATATGGTGTTAGCTTTGCTAAAAGTACTGGTTGTCTTAAGCTTGACAGTAGCTCAGGTATAATGTTAAGTTTGTCAGAGAAGTGGTACTTTGTGATCAGCAGATGTCCTAAACACTGTTCTCCTACCAGCAAGGTGAATTTCTCTGGAGAGTCACATGGACATGCAAATACGGGCTAAATATCTCCTCAGGAGGCAGAGATATATATGAGGCACATTAATTGCTTGGGAGGTATGGACTAAGTGGTAAAGAAATACCGATCCAGAAAAACAAAATAGTCTAAAATAAATATGGTTAAGGAAAACTGAGTCATCCATCCAAAATCACCAAGAAATGCATCTTTGGCTAGCTTACGCTGCAAAAAAAAGTGTGACACATGTAATCCCTGCCTGGATGAGAAGCATTGTCTGGCCTAGCCCTCTGCTGACAAACAAGCATTTCAGAAAGCCTGTCCTTGGATAGGATGCTCATGAGATGACTCATTTACTGACAGAGGCTGCTGATGAGATTCAGAAACAAGTACACTTTGATTCTGTTCTTCACTGACTTGCTGGGAAGGGACTGTATCATGGCTAGAGTGAGACTGCTGACTTGATTCGTGAGGCAGCTGCACGTGCTGAGCTGGATGTGAAGATCCCGCCAAGTGGATTTGTTCACTTTGTCCTTGATGAGCATGGAGATGTTCTAGCGCTTCCTTGGAAAGAGTGATGACATGCATTTGTTCAGGCTGGGCAGCCTCTATTTGGTTTGCAATCACATTGATACTTTGGATTTGTTCTGCTTGCTCCTGCTGAGCTGAAAGCAGTAAGTTTTGCAGCTGCTGTGGTGGCTGCGCAAGGAGCGCGAGGTTCGCAGCCTGCTCTGTCGTCATGCTGGGGGCATTTTCTGCAGTCACAATACTGATGCCTTGATTGTGGCTGGGCATGAAGTTGATGTTGTGTACTGCATCTGTAACCAGCAGCTGAATTTCCTGCCCTCCCGAGGTGGCAAGCTGGTACTGCTGCAGCTGGAGAATACTTCTCACTTCTTCCGGATGAACGCTGGTGCTCGAGGCGGCGCCGGCTTCCTGAAACTGCTTCTCCTTGCTGTGAATTTTCAAATGAGACTTCAGGTTGTCCAGACGGGCAAACTGCAAATTACATTCTGGGCAGGCGAAAGGCTTTTTGCCTGTGTGTAAGATACAGTGTCTTCTCTTAGCACTGGAATCAGAGAAGGATTTTCCACATATATCACAAGAATATGGCTTTTCTCCTCTGCAAAAGGAAAGCATTTGGTTCCATTAAAATATTCACTTTGACAATGCTGCTTTCTGAAACTCTGTAACAAAATACTTAAACAATTAAATTGTTTTTCTAAGTTGTAAGTATTTAAAGTGTAGTTTCATTAAAAACATCCTCTATTTGACCTCCTGATTACTTCCATTTGACTTCACAACCTGTACAATTAGTACATACTACAGAACTACAGAGATCACTGCCTTCCTCTCATAAAACCAGAGGTACAAGCTCCGCGCTGCTAAACCTTGACAAGAATGCAACAACTTTGCACAATTCTTAGCACTGACCATTTTAAGAACATTCATTAACAGTGTGGGCTTAAAAACAAAAAGAAGTGTCCAAACCCTAACTTGCTGCCTGTGTCAAAAGGACAAGAAATTTTACTGGAAATGTTTTCTTAAACAACAGTTCTCCAGTGATTCAAAATCTAACATGTCTTTATGCAGTGCATTGCACTGACAGGGGTAAAAGACAACTAATGCTATTAGAGACAGGATAAGGGAAGCAGGAGAATGCTCCAATAACCTTGATACACCATGGCTACTCTTCTGCTGTCAAACAAAACTTACAGTACAATTTTCACAAAAATAATATAGCAGTAAATACACTGTCAGTGAACAGACACAAAACACCAAAAAAGACTCGTACAGTATCTTTGCACATGAGTATTTAGGACTTTAGTACTTTCCACTACCAACTTTTTCCTTACATAGATTAAGCAAAAATGTTACGTTTTAAACAATCATTCAAAATGCAAACAAGTCCTGACCATTCTAAAATTAAACAAGCACTACATACAAGTTATAAAATTAGAAGTTACACTTTTAAGAAATGTAATGAAAATAAGACACACTTTACCTGTGAATTCTAATGTGAGTCTGAAGTGAACTTTTAGCTGTAAATGATTTGCCACAAATCTCACAAGTGAAGGGCTTCTCACCTATCAAAAAGAAATGTGACTTCCCTTTTTAAATAGCACTTTCCATCCATACATTAAAAACATTTTGTATTTTACCATACACAGCATCAAGTGTGCACTGTTGGCTCCTCACGCTTCTGCCATGGTTCAGCAGATATCCAAAACTGAATGAACTCACGAGTCAAAATGAGGGTATAACATTTTAAATGTACACCTCTAGCATTTCTCCCCTTTGAAGATGAAGAATTAGGTGATCCAAGCCCCCAAAGCAACAAAAAGCTGTACCTATGGCACAGATGTGGGTTTTCCATGTGGAACAGAAACACTTTGAAAAAGGCTGTCCCTGAACCCTGGCATTAATGCCACATTCACATGCAGCACCCTGCAGATGAGTAAGCCCAAACTTCCAAAGCTGGAAAATGAATCTATTATCTTAACAACTTGCCTGGCTTTCTATAAGGCTCCATCACACTAGGCCTATGATATTCTGGGAACACCAGTTAGAAAAAAATTAAATTATTGTGAGTTAAATAAAATGTGAGTTTGTTTGGGGATTTTTGTTTATTTGTTGGGGTTTTTTTTTCAGTGCATTTGGAATTCTGATGTCTAACTGAGTAGAAGCAGAGAGGCCAAATTTAACTGTACGAAGGTTCACAAGAAACAGACACTACCCAACCAAAGCAAATCCTAATTCACACCATAACAAATCCTTGTAGCACTGAGGTTCTTTAAGACACCAGACACAATTATCCAGATCACCACTGTGGTAATTCACACCATCAAAGCACACCAAACCCAGGGATTGGGCAGCAGCCAGTTTCCAAGGAAGCTTCCCATTTAGCATAGAACTGCAATGCTTACCAGCTTTCATGTGGCTTTGGAGGGCATGGATAAAGGATGAGAGAACAAGAAACATTTGTCAGAAGGGACCTCTTGTCATCCAGTCCCAGCTTACTACTGAAAACAGGAGTAACTTCCCAAGTAGGCTATATTATTATGACTCGGTGTTATCAAACTGCTGCTAAAGGAGAACAGTTGTATCTGTGTGTCTTGGTTTGAAAAAGAAGCAAATCTAACCCCCAATACTATGTTAACACTTGTCCCACAAATACCTTGGAATTTTACATTGCTTTTGAAACGGGACAGATCAATTATTATTTCTACATAATACTGGTATCTTGCCTGTCTTTTCTAGAAGCAAAATATATTGCAAGCCAGTTTCTGCTAAAACTCAGCTTAGCTCATAAATTTTTGTAACTTACCTTGCTAGTAAGCTTCCTCTTCTCATTTCCCACCCCAAACTCATTTCCCACTACATTTAGAAAGCTGTATCAGCTTCAGATACAAAACCCTTGTGTGCATTAATACTGTGTTCTTCTCAATACAAAATTATGTAAATATCACATGCTAATACTGTTCTGGATAACCAAAAACTCCCAGAAGCACAAGTTTTGACCTCAGCATTTAAAGCTGTGTTATTTTCACTTAGAAAAGAGGAGGAAATGAACGAGATAAGTATGCTTGAGACTGAGTTATGTATTACAACTGCAAGCAACATGCTTAAGAATAATTTGATTTTGTGAGGAAACATTTGCCACTGTTTCTAGTTACTTTAAAAGACAAAATTATTCACACGTCACCTTATGAATTCACTCTTCAAAGGAAAGTATTTTATGAAGTTTATGCCTTGTTATTATGAGAGGATAGGTCAACATTTTTATCTGTGTTATCCAGTGATTCATTACCAGCTTGCCCTGTAAATCTCTTAAAACACCCTCTGACGCACTTGCATTAAATCACCCCTCCCAGCCCATCTCCTCTCAACATCTGCTTTATTACACCACAGTAAAAAGCTATATGGAAATAATTATTTTTCTGGTCACAGCACTTTTTGAAAGCACCCATCCCTCACAGATCGAGGTGTTCAACTCATTTAGAACACACACTTTCTGTTACTTGTCAGCTCACTGCAAGCTCGACACATGCTGGATACAACTCTCCCAACAAACTGAATTCTCAGTCCACGATTGTATCACAGGAAAGCTAACTGGCATTTTCTGCTGTAGGTTTTATAAAAGTGAGGAAAAAAAGCCCTCTTCCTGTAATAGACACTGCTTCTGTGATGCTGTAACACAAGCGTTTTTGTGTTCCTGCATTCTTGATGTCAAATCTCTTCATTAGCAACACAGGCATCATTACGTACAAGTAGAGCAGAAATTCATTCCACAGAGACAAGTCTAATTTGCCTAATATTGTTTTGTCCATGTAACTTCAAGAAAAAACAAACCCCACAAAACCCAGGATACAACATTACCTGTATGTGTTCTTAGGTGTTTCTTTAGCTGCGCCGCATCCATGAATTTGCGACGACACAGGTTACATTCCGGCAGCGAACGGCCTTGTCGCAACAACAAAAAAAGTGTCAGTGCATAAGTGATCCCTGTATCTCTTCAGTGATCTTTGTTAAAGCACTTTCCTGTAAAATAACCACTTTGATATAATATAGAGATAAAACAAAAGGTGATTCACTGCCTCCTCCCTATCTTAACTGTCACACTCCTATTTCTCAATTTAGTATTACCACAGGAAAAGAGGGGATTGACACCTGCTCCTGCCCAAAACCACCTTCTCTTGAAGCTTTGTAAATGCTGATTTGCTCTACCACTTCCTCTGTGTGTATCTGTATCTTGTTCCAGAATTGAGAAGAACACTTCCTAAAGCTTGTATGCCCTTACTAAGTCCAAAGTAGTGGGCAACTACAATGCAATTCGCACACCAGGCAGCAGACACAATTGTTTATACAATTCCCAGTTTTTATGTAGCATGGACAGCAAGGCTAAAATAATCAAGCTGTATGTCAAATACAGTGTTACTAATTTTTAATCAAGAACCCTTCTCAATTAAATATTTGTCTACACATTTCATTAACTATATATCATTATGTCTTTTTCACCCTATCCACTGTTATACCAAGATAGGATACATCAAGGTAGCAGAGACTGAATACATCACTGAGGAAGAACTTTCAGCCTAAGTCAATCTTTAGGAAGAGAAATCAGCATGGACAGTAAGCCAGGTCCTCACCCCAAACTTGTTATACCTGTGTGTAGTCGATAGTGACTCTTGAGCTGTCTCTTCTGGCTGAAGTATTTCCCACACTGATCACAGGTAAAAGCCTTCTGCCCTGTGGAGAGAATCACTTATTAAAATGTAAGCCACATCCAAAGCAAGTGTAAGGAAATAAATAAAATACACAAGCCAGCTGTGAAGAGCCAATTCAGTTTTGATTTTCTCAACAATGGTTGTCAGAGGCACATGGGGGAGGAGTTGCACATGTGCCACGTCCAGGAGGCAGCTAGGAGAAGATGGAGGAAAGCCTTGTCTCTGGGGAGACTTTTCCTGGCAACCAGTTCATGTCTCACACGGGACAGGCAGTCAGCAGGGGAACACCGAAGACACTGCATGCCAGAGACACTCTCCAGTCAGATGGCAGAAGGTCTCTACCAATAGACTGCACTGGGACAGTGGACTGGGCCAATGGTCTCCTGTCAGCAGGCAGACTTTGGGAGGAGCCAGGGGCATGAAAAGACTGGTCACAAGCCCCAGGGCTTTTTGAACTTGCTTTTTGAGTTGGGCCTTTGGCTTGAGGTTTTTTTGAGACTGTGCTTTTGCTTTTGAGCCTTGGTGATTCAAGGGGCCTCTTGAAACTTGCTTTTGAGTCAAGGCTTTTTGAGTCTTATGCTTTCTGCCCTGGCCCCAGCCTGCCTTTTGGCTCTCCTGCCCTCACTAGCTCTTGCTCGCCCTCACATCTGTCCTGCCTCACAGTGTCCCTGACCAACTCTCCGCCTGCTTTGTCCCAGCATCCCTGCCCGAGCCCTGTGTCCAACCCTGCCCTCTGCTGCGATCCTCACCATGACTGTGTCCAGGGTTCTGGTCCAGGGCTCTGGACCTCCTGCCTGATCTCCCGTCACCTTGTGTCTGCCTGCCTGTCACCGCAGGAGCCGTGTACAGGCAGGCAGCGTGCACACCCCACATCTCATGGACATCAGGCACTCCCTGACCTCCAGTGCTAAAGCTCTCCTTTTATCTCTGTCTCCCCTCTCTCTCCCCCCATTCCTTTCCCATTTTTCTTCCTCTTGTTCTGTCTTTTCTAGCTCTCTTTAGAAGGATAACTCCTTTTCATTTTTGTTTCCTCATTACCAATAAACGGTTCTCAGATACAATGTTTGTCTCATTTGACAATATTTCATTCCTCGCCATCCATTTTTAAAAGAACTCCTCACAGTTTCCCTCAGTGGAATGTGACACCAGCACACACAGGACGGAGCGGAAGTACCTTTTTTCCAGAAAGGCAAATTCTTGCAGCAGAGAGCTACATTTGCCTTGAAGCATTTACCTGAATGTAGGCTCATGTGCTCCAGAAGAGAATGCTTGGTTGTCAGAGCCTTACTGCAGATGGTGCACGTGTATGGCCGCTCCCCGGTGTGCATCCGCTCATGGACTTGAAGAGAATGTTTCTGGGAGAAACCTTTCCCACACTCACTGCATTTAAAAGGACGCTCCCCTGAAAGCAAAAGATGACATTTTTAGGCAAAGATCCATCGTTTCTCACTAAAAATTCTAAGCTGATAGTGAGATGCACTGCTGTGTTGTAGCTACTGAAAAAATTAGTCTTGATTAGTGGTAAAGAGACAAGCTTCACACAGGAATAAAATAATTCTTTAGCTATTGCCATATAATTCAGTGCTTAAACAATGAAATTAAGTACACTGAAGTCTAGGTGAGACACAAAGGTTCTGAGATCTGCTGACAAGAATAAAACAGGAAACACAGAACACACTGTAATTTGGAACAGCATGCTATTTTGGAAATTCCTGCTGTAGTCAACAATCAGCACTTCAACAGTCACATTTGGCAACATCACTAAACCTAATGCAAAAGCAGCAGTCTCTGAAGGCCTACCTGTATGGCTTCGCTGATGAACAGCCAAGAAGTGATTACACTTAAATACTTTGCCACAGTCTTTACAACGAGCTTCAGAACCCACACGTTTTCTTTTTCCATCAGTTCTGTTTGCCAGTCCTTTCTCATCCTCATCCCCAAGAAGTTTATAATCTTTTAGTTTGATTGATCTCCTTATTCTGCGTTTGCTGTAACGGCTCTGAGTGCTCTGTATTTCTTCAGATTTGGGATCGTAGTTTTCATCTTTCTCAGCTGACAGATCAAGAGCAGCCTCTGAGCCACAAGCAGGTTCAGTTTCTTCTCCATCTTTTGTCACTGAAGCCTGTTCACTGGCAACTGTTTCTTCTACTTCAGTGTCTTCTTTCATATAATTTTGCTCATTTTGCATGGAGTTGTTCTCTCTCAGCTGCCCATCTTCGGCAGAATTTGCTCCCGATTCTTCTTCTTCTTCTTCTTCTTGGACAACCTTGATTTTCCTTGGTCGCCCTCGTTTTCGCTTTGGTGGATCGTAATTTTTCCTGTCACTTGCAAAAACAGAGGCTCCACTTTCAGCTGGAGCTGGCAATACACTGCCTGGGCTGCGGCTTTCCAGGTAGTCTGTACAGGCCCATACCAAGTCAGTCACTTTCAGCAGCTGTGCAGTAGCCAGGATTTGTTCTGTACTCTTCTCACTGGCACAGAGGCAACCAGTGTAGATAAATTCTAGCAGAACTCCAAAGGTGTCTGCAACCATTCCCTCCAACATGTAAATTGACTGCCCTATTTCACCCTCATTTACAAACATCATTGAGAAATATTCACTGCTGGCAGCCAGCAAAGCTTTATGGGCTCTGAATTGCACATCCTCCACTATCAGAGTAATGTCACAAAGAAAATCCTTTTTTCTTTGTTCCTCAAAATTAGCTAGAATGGTATCTTTGTGAGCTTTGGAATGGATGATCAGTTTCTCAGAAGGATCAGTTGTTTTTGCCATTTTAATTATGAATATTAAAGGAGGTGCCTAGAAAAACAGAACAGCTTTAGTAAAGACTTATTTTAACAGTGGGCATTATAACAATAGGCATTATAAGACACAACTATTATTTGTTATAACAGTAACAGAGTTCAAGAGTTTCTAAAGCAATTCTGAATCCTCTGAACTGTTGAAAAATGGACACTATTGCTGACATGGAATTTCTTCAAAAAGTATTTTTAAATCCTATGAAAGGACTACAGATAGTTTTTTAGATCAGAATTATTGCCTATCATTTTTTTATCTCTGATGGACTGTGAACTCTGTATTATCTAAAGAAACTGCTAACCTAGCTTCTGAAACTAAAACTATCAGACAGAAACAACTGCTTGGTCACAGCGCCTTAGTACAGCACTGGCTTTGCATGGCAATGTTTTGGTAGCTGGGCAGCTGCAGGGGTGGCTTCCATGAGAAGCTGCCAGAAGCTTCCCCAGTGTCTTACAGAGCCGTCACCACGATGAACCCACTGCTGGCCAAGGCTGAGCCCAATAGCGGATGGTGGAATCACCTCTGGGATAACAGATTTAATAAGGGGGACAGAAATGTGCACAACTGCAGCTGGAGAGAGGAGTGAGAATATGTGGGAAGAGCAGCCCACATAAAGCAGACACCAAGGTCAGGGAGAAGGAGGGGCAGGACGTGCTCCAGGTGCCAGAGCAGAGATTCCCCCCACCCCCTGGTGCAGACCATGGTGAGGCAGCTGTGCCCCTGCAGCCTGTGGAGATCCATGGTGGAGCACAGATCCCCCTGCAGCCCCTGCAGGATCCCACACCAGAGCGAGTGGATGCCTGAAAGAGGCTGGGAGCCTGTGGGAAGCCTGTGGTGGGGCAAGCTCCTGGCAGGACCTATGGCCTCATGGGGAGAGAAGCCCACACTGCAGCAGGTTTGCCAGCAGGGCTTGTGACCCCCATGGAGGCCCCAGGCTGGAGCAGGCTCTTCCTGAAGGACTGCACCTTCAGGATCGAAGGGGAGCCAAGCTGGAGCTTTTTGTGAAGAACTGCAGCCCATGGGAAGGACTCAGGCTAAAGTAGTTCGTGGAAGAAGGACTGTCTCCTGTCAGAGAGACCCCACACTGGAGCAGGTGAAGAGTGTGAGGAGAATCAGAGACAATGTGCCATGAACTGACTGCAGCCCCCACTCTCCATCCCCCTGCACTGCTGGAGGGAGGACGTAAAGAAAACTCGGACTAAAGCTGAGCCTGGAAAGAAGGGAGAGGTGGGGTGAGCTGCTTAAAGATTTGGGTTTATTTCTTATTATCCAACAGTGATCTCATTGACAATAAAGTAATTTCCTCAAGTCAAGTCTGTTTTGCCTGTGCTGGAAACTGGTGAGTGATCTCTCTCTGTCCTATCTCAACCCATGAGCTTCTATTATATTCCCTGTCCCCTGTCCACCTCAGGAGGGCGTGACGGAGCAACTCTGGTGGGCATTGGTGTCCAGCCAGCACCAACCCACCACAGGGGAAACAAAAAGGTCAACTGCAGTTTGATCAGTGCAGTTTACTCAAGGACAAGGTTAGGAAATCCTGTAATAAATGATAAAATTTCACTGGTATCAGTGTGGCAGCACTTCATGATTTCTTTTACCCCCACCTATCCTTCTGAAAATTCCTCTTTTTTAACACTTTCACTTGTTTAACACTTTAACACTTTTAACTTTACTAAGCTTTGGTGTAAGAAGGTAGGCAATACAAACACAGAAAACAGCAGTGTTTTGAAGGGTTATGTCGACTACAGGGTTCATTAAGGTATCTACTAACAATCAATTTAACTTGCTAGACTTCTTTGATAGTAAATTTGCAAAAATTAATAACAAACAAAAAAATCCAGCAATTTCAGAAGAATCCACCAAATATTATGTAAGAGATATGCCAAAAATGTCCTATTTACAAAGCTCAGCTAAACCAAAGATAAAACAGATTAGCTACCTGTTATATCCTAATTTATCCAAGTATCATAGCAAACACCTATAAATCTGCCTATTTGTATTTAGTTATTCCAGCAGTTTTAATCACCTGAGCAAAAGCTCCATGAAACAGCAGACACTATCTACAGATGAAACCTAAATGCCACTGAGGTGGTGAAAAGGGGATTCTTTAGCCGTAATCATCTACCAAATAGTTCACGGTAGCATAGTTCACGGTGGCGGAGTCAAATTGTTCTATCTGGGAGCTTTCATTTCTGGAGCATGTGAACCTGATAATTGTTGATGGAGCACCTCAAAGAACAGCTGCAGGTGTGACCCAATCTGCCTTATCCCGCATTACAAGAATTCCTGCACGGCTGCTGCCAACTCTGCCTGCAGGCATCCTCTACCATCCACACTTGATCCAGATAAGGCAGCGGTACTTTGTGAGCTCTGATCACTTGAAGGACTTCGGTGGTTAACCAGTAGGTTATTAGTATTCTGACTGCAAAATCCGAACCACCCGCCTTCCCTAAAACCCCTCCCCATCAGAGAGTGAGGCTGTACTCCAGCAGAAGGCCGCACGCTGCCGGCAGTGCGTTCGCATCCACACTCCGCTCCAGCCGTGGAAGGGCTCAGGAGCCCCGGGAGGTGACCCGGGGGGCAGCGCACGGCGGGCGCCGGGCCTCGACACGGGCACAGCCAAGGGCACCGCGGGTCGCCGCCCCCCGAGCACCGTGCGAGCCCTTCGGGCCGCCCCTCAGGGGAAGGCCGCTCGTCCCTCGTGGGGCAGGAGCAGGGAGCGGGCCCGGAGCACCCGGCCCGGCTGCCGCCCGCCCTGCCCCGGCACTCACCGCTCGCCGCCGCCTCCGCTGCACTTCCGGGCCGGGGCTGGCGCCGCGCCTGCGCTGCCGCAGTGAGCGCACCACGGGCGGGGCTTGAGGCACAGAAGAGCCCGGTGCGAAGGGGCTGGCAGGCATCATCCGCTTTCAGCTCCCGGCCCTGCCCCAGGACAGTCCCCAAAATCACACCACGTCCTGGACAGCATTGTCCAAATGCTTCTTGAACTCTGTCAGGCTTGGTGCTGTGACCACTTCCCTGGGGAGTCTGTTCTAATGCCCAACCACCGTCTGGGTGAAAAACCTTTTCCTAATATTGAAGCTAATATTCCCCTGGCACAATTTCAAGCCATTCCCTCGGGTCCTGTCACTGGTCTCCACAGAGAAGAGATCAATGCCTGCCTCTCCTCTTCCCCTCACAAGGAAGTTGTAGACTGCAATGAGATGTCTCCTCCAGGCTGAACAGACCAAGTGACCTCAGCTGTTCCTCATATGGCTTCCCCTCAAGGCCCTTCACTATCATCATAGCCTTCCTTTGGACGCTCTCTAGTAGCTATATATCTCTCAGCTTCAGACAAAAGATTTTATTTCTAAGATTTCATAGTTAAAAAACTGGCCTGAGAACGCGTGATGTTCACAGGCCATGTTGCATCCATGCTGGTGCCTGATGAACACTCTATGTGTTAATCAGTAGAAATACAGGGTTCACACAAAAGTGGGGCGGGTGCCTTTCAGGGAAAGAAAAGTCTCCAGCCTGTCATCAAAGCCAAGGGGTCGATCTCTTGGCTCCTTATACGGGCCCATCATGACAGTCCCCAGGTACGGGATGAGTTTGCAGTGCTCCACGAACTGCAACAGCTTCTTCCTGTACATCTGCCGCACCGGCTCCGAGCTCCGGGGGTTGTATGCTGCAAGAATTTAAGCGGCACATTAGTGTCCCCTATCAACTTTGTGGGATTACATTACAAAAGTTTTCAAAGGGACCAAGTCTACTTCTACTAGCATTACCCACAGTACAGATAAGCACTTTGACTACTGGTGCCAAGCCAAAATATCAAGTCTGATATTTCAGAAAGTTCCTGACTCCAAAGGATCCTGATAATCAGAAGGATCAGGCTTTTGTAAAAGAAGACACAACAAACATGCCCAGCTGCTGTCAACTTCCCATTTCTCAGACCGTGAGATACTGATGAAACTCCAGACAGTGACAAATTTGGCTAGTGTGGCACACAACCTGAAGTGGCACATCCTGGGGATAGCCCCGGTGTGGCATGGTTGGCACTGTGTCCTTGGCACAGGTATTCTATGATCTAAATGCTTTGTCCATATGCTGGGCTACCTTGTTATACAAGGAGGTCAGTTTTGATAAGCAGGACTGTGCCCTATATGGTTTCAGGAGAGAAGAGTCCTGCTTTATCAAACCTGATTTCCTTGTATGACAAGGTAAGACTCTACCTAGCTGACCAAGGAATGCCAACTGATGTAATCTTTTTTAATGTCAGTAAAGCTTTCAATACTGTCTCTCACAGTATCCTCCTGGACAAAATGCCAGGCACACAGCTGGATAAACACATCATGCCATGGGTGAGCAACTGGCTCAGCACTCAGGCACAAAGGGCTACAGGGAACAGGGATGAAATTGGACTGGAGGCCTGTCACTGATGGGTTTCCCACAGGGCTCCATCCTCAGCCCTGTGCTCTTCAATACCTTCATAAATGACTTGGATGCAGGATACTGAGATATCCCTTGGAAGGGATACTGAGCAAGGGCACAGATGGTACAAAACTTAGAGGAGCTGTTGACTCCCCTGAGGGCAGGGAGGGGAGACCCAGCAGAGAGACCTCGACAAATCAGAGGACTGGGCAATCACCAACCATACGAATTTCATTTAGAGAAAGTGCCAGATTCTGCACCTGGGATGGGGCAACTCTGGATGCACAGACAGCTTGGGGAATGAGAGGCTGGAAAGCAGCGCTGCAGAAAGGGACCTGGGAGTCCTGGTCAATGGCAAATGGAACATGAGGCAGCAGTGCCCTGGCAGCCAGGAGGGCCAAGCGTGTCCTGGGGTGCACCAGGCACAGCATCACAGCCGGGCGAGGGAGGGATTGTCCTGCTCTGCTCTGCACTGGGGTGGCCTCACCTCCAGTGCTGGGGCAGTTTTGGGTGCTACCATATAAGGAAGGAATCGAACTATTAGAGAGTGTTCAATTGAGGGCAACAGAGATGGTGAACCATCTTGAGGGGAAGCTGTATGAGGAGCAGCTGAGGTCACTTGGTCTGTTTAGCCTGAAGGAGACTGAGGGGAGACCTCATTGCAGTCTTCGACATCCTTGTGAGGGGAAGAGGAGGGGTGGACACTGATCTCTCCTCTCTGGAGACCAGTGACAGGGCCTGAGGGAATAGCCTGAAGTTGTGTCAGGGGAGGGTTAGGTTGGATATCAGGAAAAGACACTTCACTGGGTTGAGTGCCACAGTGGTTGGGTACTGGCACAGGCTTCCTAGGGAAGTGGTCACAGCACCAAGCCTGACAGAGTTCAAGAAGCATTTGGACAATGCTCTCCAGGACACGGTGATCTTGGGGATGGTCCTGGGCAGTGCCAGGAACTGGACTCAATGATTATTGTGGGTCTCTTCCAACTCAGCATGTTCTGTGATTCCGTGATTCTGTGAAGAGCTGACCAGTAGTTCAGAGGAGGAAGGAAGGTTCCTCTCTGCACTAAGCCCTATTTTAGCATACATTAGTATTGAGTGCCAGTCCTCAGAGTACAGTTTATTATTTAAATTGTTACCCTGAGGCAAAGGGGAAGGAGTGAGCCAAATAATAACTGGGGTTTTTTCTTATGGACAGTATTTTATATCTCATTACAAAAACTGGACAGCATGAGGAACTATGCTCTAAGACACTTCAGCCCACTAGCTTTAAACTCTAGACAGCTACATTTAACAGTTTCTGAGAGATTTTTCAAGCATAGCTCCAAATACACCCCTTTACAGGAGTCTAGCTTGAAGGACACTCAATCACTCTAGTGATATATGGTTTACTACTCTCTTTCCAGGAGTAAATCCCTCTGCATTTATGGTTGATCACCTGTACCTTCTCAGATACTGAAAGCAATCCAGTGTTGTGAGAAGCTGAAGGAGCAACTAAATCCCTCCTTCTTGTCCCCTATTTAAATGTGAGATTAGAGAATGATGTTAATTGAAGATGAGAAGGTTTGACTTCACATAGAAAGAGGACGAAATAAATTTCGAGGGGACCACAACTTGAAGCACTTTGATCAAATTTTTTGATCAAGGATGGTGTGACTACTCTGAAGAGAAACACAAAAATGAATAATGCTGTACTTGTAACAAATCACAGCAGGGTCATCCCAGAGACATGGCACGGGATTTTGTTCAGATGGCTCTTGAATATTTTCAGACTCCACAATTTCTCTAAGCAATCTGTTCCAGTGCTTGGTCACTAGTACATGAAGGAAGTTCTTCCTCAAGTTCAAGTGATTTGTCAGTGTACAGGCCTGCTATATCTTAAAGTTGGAAGCAGTCCTATGCAGTGCTACAAGAAGATAACTTGTTTTCCTGAATTGCTATGGTCCAGCCATTTGGCACTGCATGAGGAGAAGAGATTTTTGCACTTGCATAACCTTTCTGGTTCATCATCCACTACTAATAATGATTTAATGTTGCAATAGATGAACAAAAGATTCCTAGCATGGGCATTCTTATGTTAGCAAAGCCATGCTAACAATAGAATGAGAATAGCCTTTGTGAATGAAGCAAACTACAGTATAAATAAAAGCAGTTTGGTGGCTTAGGAACTGTACATTTATGTAGGGGCTTAACATGCGTCTGCTCTGTTCAATGGTCTTCCTTAATAAAGCAAAAAAATCTGTGATAGTTCAAGGAAATTCTGGAGGGCTCTGGAAACTGCATGAGGAAACACAGGATGTGAAGAGCTTTGAAAAATTAATTAAGATTGGTATTATCTAAAAGAATAAGTAAAAATGTAAAATACAAAAGGCCAGGTGAAGTTCACCCAGTGAACAGGTTGGTTTATAAAAGACAAAAGTGGTGGGTTGAAAGAAATGTCAATCATGCTCCAGAAATCTCCAGCAGTGCTGGAAACCAGCTCAAAGCTATAGCAGAGCTCCAAATAAGGACACTGAAATCAAGAAAGCTGGCAATAGCTAAGCTGATTGCAAACTATTAAAGATTATTACCTGCAACTGATATCTCTGGCTGAAAAAAACCCAAACAGAAATTCTAAAAAATAGCAAATATGAACACTAATTGGCTATCTATATTATGTCAGAGTTCTTATGTTATTTATACAATTAATTATTTTTATATCATGCTATTTTATACACTACCTTTTAGATGGAAGGAGACAAAAAGCAGAGCAGTTTCTTTCACGCTTAGGAATGGATACTTTGGCTTAAGGCTGCTGACTTCATGCAGAGCTTTTATTAGAGAAGTTGCTACTCCCTAAAGAAAGAAAACAGTTTTAAAAGACCATTACAGAGACCTTGAACAATGTCTCACCCTGTTTTAATGCAGCTCTAACAATACAGGAGGATACACGAAGTTGGTGAATAGGAGAAGATAACAAATTAGCATAAAATAGGGGGGGCTGTGACCATGAATAATTTTTTTTATTTATTCATGTGTCAAAGTGTAATAAACTACTCTTAAATTTTCCCAGGTAAGCTTGTGTCTATGCTGGTGTTAAAATTCACACCAAAATGTACTCTTACAAGATATGATAAACAGCTAAGTCAGAAAATCTATCATGTAATATTATTATACCCCTCTGATAGTCTTGTATTTTTTCCATTAAAGCTACGGACACCTATTATTTTAAAGCTCAAAAAATTGCTCTTAATTTTAACAAAAAAATTTCAATTTAATATAATCTCATTAATAAATATAAGACTCAAATGCATTAAAAAGTTTTAAAAATGGAGTGGGATACACTATATATCAAAAATCATATTTTAAAACAGAAAAACAAAAACTGGCCTGTTCAAGGTATCCAGCCAAAGGAAGTGTAGTTAGTAGCATTGGCTCTTTTTTTGGAGGGAGTTTACAGGGAAGCTTCAGATTCCAGTACTTCTCTGGTAACCTAACCAGATAAAAAGTAAGCACTTTTAAGATGTATAAACAGTGACATAATAAAATATTAAAATGCAATTAGTGTACTCACCTCATAAACTTCTCAAGTTTTTCTTCACTTTCAAAAATATATACCTTGTCTTGGTATTTTGCTGCATACTCAATATTGCCAGGCACCAAAGCTTCATATCTGAAGAGATGGAGCAAGAATTACTCATTCACAAAAAATGTAAAACATAATTTGTGTGGTATAAATTAATGAGCTACTGGTAGCATTCTGGTAATTCAGTAATACTGGTAGCAATTAAAAAAAATAGTAATTGGATCATCCAAGTTTCCACTACATGACTGAAAGTTAAAAAAAATCTGATAGTCTCTGCCTCAAAATCTACTTATTATTACACAGTGCTTCTTTGGAGCGCCTCCATTTAAAATACCAATCATAGTTAGTCAGGAGATTAAAAAGGGATAACATAGAATTGGCTATTATGGTTCTCCTCTGATGAGAAATTCTTACACACTGAGGAAATCTGTGTGACTTTACAGTGGAGCTTTATGGATCTCTTACAAAAATCATAATAGCTAGTTTTGCATTTACTAGGGATTTATGAGATTTCTTTGAATCTTCAAAGGCTTATGATAGAATTCAAATTATAACTGTCTATCTTCATCATGAGAGACACCAAACCAACACAGATGCTTGTAGAATCTGTAGCCATGTAAGTATTAAGAGGTGATTTTATCTTGATTTCCAAAGCCACAGGCGCAATATAGAGAATTGTAATGGTTTTTCCTGTCCAAACCCTGAACAGCATTAAAAAGTACTTTGAAACTATTTCCCCATGAATGCATTAATATAGAACATAGTCTGTAATTCAGGTTATGAAAACTCTAGTGACATACCTCTGTTTTCCATCTAGGTAAGTGACTGGACAATATCCCTGCATTTCAGCCTTTACAGGGAATAAGGCTGCCACTTCTGCTGCAGTCAGTTTCTTCGGTAGCATATGTAGGGCTGGGAGAGGGTGAGATGCCAGTGATGATACATAAACCTCTGGTCTGCTCAAGAATTTCTATAGAAAAAGAAATGTTTTTATCCTGAAAGAAGCACTGTAGGACTGTTAGTCAAACTCCAGAGGACTGGCTGACACGATTTAGATACCTATTTTTTCTACAATGTAACAGTGTTGCTCTGCTGTTGCTCTTGAGTGATTTGTTTTCCAATCTACTCAGTCGAAGTAGTCACTATCCACCCACCATCCATCACTATCTACTGCTATCATAAGCCACTTTCTAACCTAGTCTGCCCACAACAGATAAAGGACAAAGATACTGTTCTCAAATGAATGTTTGATCTGTGACAAGTTGTAAGAGGAGCTTTAGTTAATGGTGTCTGTTCTCTACTTTTTCTGCCTAGACACTTGAGAGTAGAAGTACATAGAACAAAAGCTTGAATGCTATCAACAGTGGTCTAATTCAAGTTGCATATTACCTATTTCTGTATGGAATCCAAGAATCTAAGCAACAATGTTCCCTCTTCCCATAATCCCCTCCTTTTTTGACCTGCTTTTTGACACGCACTTGCAGTTCTTGCTGTGAAGCCATTTTGTAATAGCGCCCTTGAAATTCTGCAGCAAACTCCAGTGAGGGGGTTACAGAGCAGTCAATCAGTTCACCTTTCTCTGTAAGGCTGACAGGACAGTACTGTCCACACTCCCCCAGCTGATCCTGCAGTTCCTTGGGAGTGACACATAAATAAGCAATGCTGGCTGCTTTTCCTGTTAATGAAAGCAATTAATGATAATCTTTTATTTATGAGACACATAGAAACATCAAACAATTCTCATCAGGAATGCTACAGTCTAGAAGGTAATTCATAATTTGAAAATTATATGAAATAATGAGAACTAAACCACCAATTCGATAATAAAATTAAGTTGTAACTCATTTTACTAATTAATTTTAATTACATTTTTGTAGCATTTAAGAAATATAATAATTATTAATGATGTGGGATTCTCTGCATGCTAGCTTATTAGTCTGTTCTTCTTATTTATGATTTCTTGTTTCACTCCTTTGTGTTACTAAGGGACATTTCAGCTATTATTTTATTTCTTAACATTGCTGAAAAAGAGTACAAGTTGTGATGAAAGACTCCCCTTTATTCATCCATATCTTGCAAATGCTACAGTCTATCTGAAGGTAATATATTCAAAATCTTGAATAAATGCAATCTTAAACCCAAATTACTTAAAAATCACGCTTTCTCAAGCCTGATGTGTAAAAGTTAAGTGTATTTTAATATTTTTGATTATGATTCCAACTTTTAAGATGGGTGCAGCCACAGAGCTGTAGAAGTTAAACCCGAAAGGTGGGTATAAGATAAGGAAGTGTATTTGCCCTTCAGAGGAATTCTAGTTAAATAGTACAGACATGTTTAAAAGACATATTTAATCCTGACCAGTGCTGACACACAAAAAGTCAAGTTCCCACACAAAAGTGGGAACTGTGCCATTTTAGAATAAAGTGGTCTTCTTCCCAGATCACAGAAATTAATGTAGATGGCATATTCAACCTTATTTCTAGATTTTAAATTAACATCTTCCCTTTGCTTCCTTCTTCCTTCACTAACTCTAAAGTGAAGCTGCAAGCTAGAGTTCCCCTTGTACCTTTGGGGTACTCTTTGTGATTTACCACCCAGTGTTGCTGTATCTACCATGGACCAAGGATTCTGCCTTCCTTTTGCAGATTTCTGTTACCCTGTTCTTTGGAGGATGACCTCAGACTGCCCTGTAGTTAGCTTTGGCTTCACTCTTTTCAAGAGATCTTCAAGATCTCTGCAGATGAGATTGAAGAATTTAAAGGAGTGTATGTGCCCAAGAATTAGCCTCATCCAAAGAAAGGTGAAGTTGTCATGCACATAGTACATTGCAGCTTTTGAAAGAAACAAATATTCTGGGAAACACTGTTTTTCTTTTACCTTCTTTTTTTCTTTCCAGGTATATCTGCATTTGTTTAACAACCATCTGAACTTCCTGCAGAACAGTGTTCCAGACCCTCCATTTGCTATGATTGGCATTGATCACACACCAGTTCTGATATTCCTTCATACAGTAAGTTCTAATATCATCAATGTGCTCTTTATAGCAGGAATGTTTAATAGCTAGAATCTGTGGGCTGTCATGTTCAGGATAGGGAGGTCTAAAGACAATGAAAAATAACAGTGATTTAAATCTGATGATTAGATAATTTCATTGAATTTCAGGTGTAAATTCTAGAGTTCACTCTAAGTTCTTTTTACAAAATTTTTCTTATTTGACACTGTAAAACATATTTGAGAAATATAAATTTCTTATTAAGAATACTACCAGCTACATGTGAAAAGCAGTGTACTTATGATGACACAGTCCCGTTCAGAAATGAAGAACAAAGCTTTTTCTGTTTATGTCCCAAATGCAAGTCAATAATTATTTTGCAAAGGATTTGGAATGTATCAACACATATTACCTGACACACATGACAAGTGCACCTTTAAATGGTACCCTGATATTGCACACTTGATTTATACTTAAGCCTATAAAATATAATTAGTTTCGTATTTAAAATGAAGTTTAAAGTAAATACTTTCAAAAACATATCATTGATTTAATTTTTTGTAATGCAAATTGTCTTTAGCCTTTTAGTAAACAATTTAACATTGTACTGATTACTTGATAAAAAGAAAGAGAAAAACAAAGGACAAAATGAAAGAGGCATGCAATAATGCTCCAAGCTATCTGGAATTTCTTAGAAACACTTCCTCTAATGAGAAACAGATTCTTACACAATTTAATTTTAAGGTGAATGTTCTGTTCTTTTTCATTCTCTGTCTGCTTATAAACTACTTACTGTTCTTCCTCAGAAACAGCTAATGGCTCTTTAAACAGAATATTAATCTTCTCAGAAAAACAAAGAACAGAATGAACTGAATTGAAAGGCTTAGAACTCTTGAATTCGATACAGTACTAAATATGCATTATTTCCATATTTTTAAAAGTACTCTACTTAAGTTTTTAAAAGATATCAATATCTTTTATGGTAATAATTGATGAAAAATAAACTTCAGCAGCAGAGAGAAGTGGTAACATTTCTGATGTACGGCTTCATTAAACCAGTTAAACTAAGCAGTGGGTGCACAGCATTGCACTTGTCATCTCAGTCATGCAATTGAGGGGTCTGGCCAGAGGATGCCCCAAACACATTACATCCCTGTTTCCGGTCTATGGAAATCAGAGCATAAGAAAGAAGAGGAACTGGTTCCCATTTTTTCACATGTGGAGTTCAGAGACGGCTGAGTTATGCTCCAGGTTAGATATAACCTCTAAGTACAGCACTGAGGCACATAAACAGAGATATTACAATATTGTGTAGAAAATAAAAGATCTATCAGGGAGTATCACTACCGGTCTGTGCTTTCCTTATCCAACAGTGCTCTTCTGAACACTTCCTCTGTATCCATGTCGAATTCAAAGATTTTCACTGGAATTATCTTAGCTGATTCCAAGAGATTGACGTGTTTTCTTGTTAGAGGATATCCATCAATTATAACTCTGCACACAAACAGAAACAGAAAAATAGTTTTCCTAAGCAGTGAGTTTCCAATCAACCAGTTAAGTTTATGTATATTTCTAGTACATTTTTCCATGGAGACAAAAGTCTACACCCATGCCATGAAGTTATCACTGCTCTCCCTTGATAGGCACATTCTTCACTCCTAAGAATTTATGACCAAATAAAAAAATCAAGTAGGTAGAAGAAGAAATAATAATGAGAAAAGGAAATACACAAAGGACAAAAGATAACTAGATGGCTGTGACTGATAAAAATGGTGTACTTTAAAATTCTGACACGTCAATCATTCAGAAACATCATTTTAACTATGAGAAGTCTCCATGTGGATTGAGAGAAGCAGTTTTTAAAGTGGTAAGTAAAATGATTTACTACAGTATTTGAAGGGTTTTTAAAATCATATTGAAGAAGAAATGCTTTTCACATATTAGGCAACACTGGAACAAAATATACTGAAACAATATTCCAGGATTTAACATGAAAGAGAAGCTGAAAGAATTCTGACCTGAAGCACAAATAATTTTCAGCGATTATTGCAGAATCGCCTTTCTCTGTAACAGTTCTCCTTTTTGGGGAGAGAAGTTGAATGTCATGAAATACTGATGATAAAGCTTTTTAAGTCTGCCTGGTTTCAAGGGTGTTTCAGTGAAAGAGCCCAGGATCACGTATGAATGAGGTGGAAAGACTCCCTGGTTTCAGTTCCTCCTTAATAACTTCAGTTGTTAAGAGAATCAGAAAAAAACCCTTGAGTGCTGGACCAGCCTGCATGATCAAAGAGAATCAGGTGTGTCCAAGACGGTTCTGAAGTTGGTATAAGAGAGACCAAAGGGTAGTTCTCAAAGAGTAATAGAAGATACCAGCTTATTGACTGAAAAATCTAACTGTCATAAAGTATATTACTTGGATTTACTAGAATACAGTTGCAAATTGCAGAAAATTATGCTTCAGTCTTATTTCACAGAACAATTGTAAAAAATCTCCTTTTGCACCGATTATTTTCTTAATGCAGAAACCACTGATGTGTTTTAGTGAAATTGTTTTAGAGTGATAAGATGGGAATCCACACCTATGAAGGGACTGGCATGTTTGAGAAACCCTCAAAATCCCAAGAAGACGCTTACCCAGTGGCATTCTCCATGTGATTTAGCAGAGCCACATCTAGAGCCTGGATGGCCAATTCATCAGGTACGGTGAGTCCCTGGAGAAGGTGTGACTGTACCTCAAGTGCCAGCTCACTCTCTGGCTGGTTGTTTATCACAAACCGGATGGCATCTCCTAAGGACAGGCGCAGGAACCCATAAACACTCGCAAGTCTCTGGGCAACTGCAAAATATTTTGATTTCAAGTCACAACTTTTAAGGTAAGCAACATCACAATCTGGCATATGCACAGGGCATACTAACACGATTCAATTTAGCACACCTCAGCAGATATAATCAACATTAGTGTGTTAGAAAATATGCCTCCATTGTTGCTCCTCTTACACAATAGCCCATCAGTTACATCATTTATCCAGGAAATGGGAAACATGGCAAAATTTTATCCTAAATATGAGATAATTTGAACCTGTCTCTTTTCTTCCTAACATCCTATTCTAATCAATAACTATGGCTGAAAATTAATTTCCTCCTCTTCCAGTAAAAGGGAGAAATGTGCAGATTGACAGTCATGGAGGAGGAAGGGGAGGGGAGAAGGATGGAAATCTTGTTTTTTTTTTAATCTAGAAATTTGTAAGGAGACTGGGGAGTGCCGAGTGTGGGGTCCTCATCCTTGATCTTAAAAAAATCAGAAACAATTAGAAGATAATAATAAATAATACAAGGGGTATAAATAGTGTAAGTCCAGTTTTTCTAAATGCAAGTCCAGGTCACTAACATCTTAAGGACTTGGAATAAAATTCAGATGGACAATGCGTAAGTATCAGACTGTCAAATGAGATATTAGAGAATGTAACTAAAAGAATCTGTGCCCAGAAAGAAAAGCAGGAAGACCAACAATATTAATAGTTTATGACTTCTTAATAACAGTAAGGACAGATACAACTTGAGTCATTAAAAAAAGATTTTTCAATAGATAACTGCTCATACCTGTAGTCTTTCCAGATTTTGGAAGTCCCACAAACGCAATCTTTACTGGCACAGATAGCTTAGGTTTTGGCTGACAAATATACTTGATGGGATTTGTCATAAATGTTTCTTTATTTTCTTTACTTGAAAAGAAATAAATATATTGTCGATGGATTACTGGAAAGACTTCACTTCTCTGCCTTTGCTGTGGCTTGATCACATCTCCTTGGCTTAACTGTATAACATACAAAATGAGACTCAGTTAATTAGGTTTGACAAAGCCTCTTCTTCCTCCGTTCCAGAGAAGTGGCTTTATAGGAAAGTAGAGGAGTACCAACCATGTGAGACAAACCATCAAAGCATTCTGAAATTCACACAGATTTTTCTCAAATCTGAGAAACTTCTATACCTACACTTCTTGTTAAAAAGATGAAATAAACATTGAAGACAGAGAGAATACTTACTATTTCCAGTAGGTGGTACCATAACACCTTATGTCTGTCAAGATAGTGTAGTCAGAGATTAACATAACAGTTTTTTGAATTTTCAGAGAACAAAGAGGATAATTTTATTCCTCAGTGAATTAAACTCACCTGCATGTCTGCCAATAGAAAATACACTGAAAATATTCTGTTCACCAGAAATCATATACAAATAAAAAAGATGTAAAAAGATATCAATACATGATGGTCAAGTGAAAAACCACAAGAAGATAAGCTGAAAAAGTTCTTGGAAAAATACACGCACTGTTGATGAAATCTTTTCAAATACATCAGACAGCCCACTAAAAAGTCTGCAGTGTTGATGGATCACTGGCATGTAAGCAATGCAATTGGCAGAAACAGTCATTGAAGTAATGCCAGATTAATTCCTTGTACTACTCTTCTCTATGGAAAAACTTAGTCATGTCCCTGTTGCAGCCCTTCTTGGAAGAACTGTTCTTAAAGTGTCAATAAAAGATGCTTTGAAATAAAATGTAGAAAAACAATATATGGAAAAAATTGTCCAGACCAGATGGCATTCCTCTACCATTCTAAAGAGACTCACAAGTGTCATTCTGAGCAATGTCTAACATTGACCTTCCTTCAACAAAAGAAGGAAGAAAATTACAATTTTAAATTTTTTTTCCTCCAGCATAGAACCTGGCAAAAATAGTCCACTAAATCTGAGTGTGTATTGAGCAAACTGAAATACATGAAGGAAAAAACCCCCAGTACTTACATGCATAGATATCAAATAATGGGTAAGAGTCAACTCAGCTTCTTGTCAAGAAAAATCATACATCACAAACCTATTATTATCTTTGAAGAGTCAGTAAGGTTGGTCTGGTTATTACAGCTAGAGATGGGGCTATTCTATGGTGTGGCATTGTCCTGCCAGACTTTTCTCATATCTTTAGGTTCCTACTCCTGCATCAAGCCATTTCAGGGTGCTTGCCCTCAATTTATGGGATTTCATGAATCTGCTCTACTGCATATCTGCTTCCATTCCTCACTCAGCTCATAATATTTATTCTCTGCTTATCTAATCAGTTACTTTCCCTCCCCCCCAGATTTAATCTCAAAGTAACTGGCATATACTCAATCTGCATTTCTACCCCAAAACTTCCAGTCTGTAATCAATTTTATAATTTCTATTATTATCCTAAAATGCCTTGAAAATGATCCTATTTCCCTTTCATTTTTATCAGCTTGTACATTTTCACTGTCAGCACACCACTCTTATTTTATCCAGTAGCTTCTTATGACTTCTTTCTTCTAACTGAATCGTATTTTTTGGATGGTAAAAAACACTGTATAGAACAAAGGAATGAAGTGGAGAAATGGCATACAAAAATGTGAAATCTGATAGAATGAAGTGCAAGGACTAGGGTGCAGAGACTAATTGCAGTTAAACACATAAACTGTGGTTCAGTAGTTGTAAATGACATACATGTAGACATATCTACTTCTATTAGTATGTACCTAGATTATTAGATGCCAATTGATGCAGCCATGAAAAAGAATGAAGATTGTGATCCTATGGTTAAAAAGGATCTGGAACAGGTGAAGACCCAACAAAAAGGAATAAAATAATTTGATTAATTGGCATAGTAAAATGAAGGCCAAAGTTTGTTTCCTTCAGTGCCTTCGTGCTTTCTGTATGTTGTTCAATGGACTTTTTTTTTCAATAAATCTTCCTTTTTAATTTTTATTTACTCACAATCCAATCTGCTTTTATTTCTAGCATTAAACCAAAAGAATTATCTGTGAACATTGGATTTCCTACCTTGGGGGTAGTGATGAGCACTTTCTGATCTCAACTGTCCAGATCTCTAGTAAAATACCACAGAAACAGATTTTGTGCTCTTCAAAAATTTTAAATTTTGACAAGAAAGAATTATTGCTAATGAATTAAGTACCTCTAACATTTTTTGCCACTACTAGGTTTGGTGGGCAGTTCTCTGTGTGGCTTCTTACAAATTCATATTCCAAATTCTTTCAGTTAGTTCTCACTACTACTGGAAAATTTTAAGACCTTCTCTGTCATCCTGTGTTTTGTGTATCATTAGGAGTTGGGTATTTCTTTCTGATTCAATGCCACCTTTAATCATGTCATCAATGACAGTGTAACAAATTTTACTAAATGCCTCTCAGCCTTAAATTGGCTGCAACACTGAAAAGACTAACACCTTTTATTATTAATGCTTGCTGTATTTTGTGTATATTCAGTGGTGTTATTTTGATTCAGTAATGTAGCTTTCATTAAATAGCTCTGATATTAGTCGCACTGTCTGAAAATATCTTGTTAATGTGAAATACATTTTTACGAAGTGTCAACTCTTGAAAATTAAGAACATTACCTTGACTGGGTCCCATTGACCAAAAGAACTTAGTAATTTATACGAGAAAGCTAGCATCTTCTGTGCAAGTGGCAAACTTATTGGGTAACATTTCTCAAAAATGCTCCTGCGGTTTTCCACTAGAGGTTTGAGCTTGCTGTATATTTGGTAGCACACAATGTGAGGCTTCCGTCCTCCATTGACCTCAAGTGGTGGTATTGATAACGTTTCAAGTTCTTCCTGGTTATGAAAACATAATAAAATATTAGAATCGTAAATGCAATCAGATTTTTAATGAAGACTGATGGCAAGATTTTCTGTGAACTATCAAGGATTTCCTAAGCATGTTCTCAGTTAACATAAATCAGCAAATTTTGATAGGAATTGGTCTTCCTGCCCACTGAAGTTTAAACTCCTGTATTAGGTGTCACACTGCTACAATGTTGTATCATTATCTGGTTTGGTAAACCTTCTCTCTGGTCAGTGGATAGAGATTGTTCTAAATCCAGATTAGTTCCTTTCTGAAATGAGATACTTAGTAGATAATAAACAAATGTTACCAATCTACGTACTGCCTTAGATGTGGTATTTGGCATGCAGATATCTGGTGTTAGATGAGGTCACCTCGCCACAGGCAATTGCACTGATTTCAAGAAAATTATGTCACCAGGTGTGGGAATGGTGCCAAACACCCTAATTGAGAGTAGATTTGGATTTTTTCTTTACATTTGGTTTCATCACCAACAGCTAGGAACGGTATTAAAAAAATACAGCTGTCTACTAAGAATTTTGCCTCAAAAATTATTTTGAAGTACTGTTCATACATTCATAACTCTCTAGGTCAGTTGGCCTGTGTCAACTGACCTATCAAAAATTAAATGACACCAAGATAGGTCTACTCAAAAGCTTCCTTTTTTTTCTCTGCTATATTTATTAGTCATATAAATTATATACTCTTTAAAGTCTATACCTTCTCAGTACTGTCTTCATCTTGTTCACATTCTTAGATAATAAGTACAGCAATATGGTTATTGAGGCACTATAATTTTTAATTGTGAAAAATAAATATGGAAATTCTTCTTCATGTGATCATATAATTTGATAAAATAAGCAGTGGTATCAGTACCTGCACACTTTGTAATATTTCTACTTCTGATTCAAACTTCTCTGAAATTTCATTTTGCATGCGCTCAACAGCATCTTCTTCATTTTCTTCTTCTTCTGGTTCTTCCTCTTCTTCTTCTTCTTCTTCTCCAAACTCTTCTGCAAGTATAGCTTCAATATCTTCATTCTCATCCTCCTCCTCCTCCTCAGTAGCTTCATCATTACCCTTTTTTGCTAAAGCCTATAAAGACAAAATATTTTGTTGTTTCATGTCTACGACACAAATATTTTGAAGGAACATATGGTATTCTTGTCTCTTTTTAAATTAAAAAAGCCATTAGTTCAACAAAACCTCATTTTGGGATATCCTTTATCATATGCAAAAATCTAATAAATTCTAGAATCTTATTTCAGAAGAAAATACAGCAGGTATTGCATAGTGCATACAGTGAAGCATCATACCAGTTCCAAGCGTACCTTAAAAACCTGAAGAGCTACACTGCAGTTTTGTAAAGAGTGTTTTTTCATACATGGTGTTGTAGTTTGACAAGACTTTGTTATAAACAAATGTGTTTGATGAAAGCGTAGCTGACAGAATATCAAGAGCAGTCAAGTAGTACATGAATGCATTTATAAATATATTATGTAATTGACTTTGGGCAGAAATCCTGGTACAGTCCTATCCTAGATTAACCATGAATTTGACAGTGTACTGAAAGGCACATGCCTAATTTCAATTAGTGGGGCTACTCCTATGCTTACAAATTAGATACATTAAACACATCCATAAGTATTTTCTTGAACTGACGCACATATGGAGAATTCTTTTAAAATAGTTTTTAGTCTTCATGAATCCATAGTTTCTAAGTTTCTAACATAATATAAAATTATTTTTGAAAGTCAAAGTATCTCACAATCTATCATAATTTTACTGTTCTACATTGTCCTGAAGTCTGTGAGTAAAAGCTCTAGAAATTTCTATGGTATGAATGCAAACTACAGTTTGCATACCATAGCATAATGCTTCTATTTAAAAACTGTCATATAAGGTTGTTTTCTTACCTCCTGCTTCTTTTTTTGTTGCTCTGCCAGAAGTTCTTCCCTTCTTCTGGCAATCTTCTCCTTCTGTTAGTGAAAAGAAGATGTAAAAAGACTGATGATACTTCCTAATAAAAGCTCCCCTCTGAAAATTGGTAATGTAACCTATAATTTAACTCTGTTTTTTCCTCCTTAAAATTCTGTTGCAGTTGGTTCTAATGTTAAAAAATACCACCTAGAGTTTGAAATGTTGCAGACCAGATATACCTCTCTACTAGGCAAACATCTAAGTTTTAGAAAAACTGATTTGGCAATTTCTGATATTGATATTAGAGGAAAAAAACCACTGTGACTCTTTCTTATCACACAGAAAATATACTAATAGGTTTATTGGTAAACTACAGAGTTTTTAAATTTATAAGTGGTTTCTGCCATTTGGCAAAGGGGTGACTGAGTATGGTAGTAAATGTGTGGTGCTCTCTTTGACTGCTTAGGGATATTAATGGTGTTGTATGAGTCTTGTCCCAAACTCTGTTGTCCTAACTTCCTGTGTATCAGCTGCTCTGTAGTAATTATGCTCAGACCTTTTCTGATACTACACGTGAAGTATTTTATCTCACTTTTATAGAAACTGAGGAACCTTGAATATATTACATGTGCCAATTGTAAATGTCTGCCTAGAGGCTTCAGGCTACCTCAACCAATTTGTAACCTGTTCAACAGCAGGCACAGCTTCATTTGAATGGGACATAGAGCAGCTGCAACAGCACTGAGAATGCAGCTTAGGGTGACAACATTCCTGTGCAGAGTACCAGAGTTGGGAACACAGACACACTCCCCATATGGTGGTGATCAGCCTGTGGGAGATGCCGATCAACTCAATAGCACAGGCTCAGGGAGTCTGGGATGTAACAATACTACAGTGCATGAAGTGATTTTTTAATTGCCATATTCACTCCCTTTCCAGGGAGTGCCATTTACCTGGCAGCACAGTTACTTGGGCTGCGAGACACACAAACTCCTGCATGCATTAATTGCATAGAAGAGGAAAGCAGCCCTAAATTATTTTTGGTTCCTATGGTAAACCTAGGAATGCTGGGAATGTGTAGGACTGTGTCTCCTGGCTCCAATATCTGTTACACCGTGTGCTCTTCACAGCTTTGGGAGTTTCAGAGTCCGTGCTCAGACCTCTCCTGTAAAAACAACAACAAAAAAGGCGTAGGGCTCAAAAATTACCTTTCTTTTTGCTTTTAGTTCCTTCAGCTTCTTTTTATATTCCTTTTTTTTACGTCGTCTGTCTTTCCATTTTTTCAGACGTGGAGGAAAAAGACGGTTAAGAATGTCATCTTCCTCTACTTGAATATAAACTACAATATCAGGACAGAGTCCTTGTTCTGACAAATATCTGGCTTCATCTGAAGTACGAGGGAAGCCATCCAGTATAAAGCCTGTGGATCTGATTGGAAAATAAGATATTTACCATTACACAGTGTAGTTTAAAGTGCAACACAGTGAACATGTAATTAGTTTGGAAAAAACCTCACAAAACATCCCATATTAAATGCATATGTCGAGTAAAATTTAAAAAATACTTTCAGCTAGTATCTTTTGACAATGTAAAACTGTTATTTTGCTGTGTATTTTAATTAGTGTAGTTACAAATTAATTTCTTCTGAGGTTGTAATTTGCAAGGCTTAAATATTTTAAAGGAACTTAAAAAAATTAATTGTGTCCTCAGACTTGCTTGTGTGACTCTAGAAACAATACTTCTTAGGCACTGGTCTCAAAAAATAGAAGGTGCCCCAAACACTTTTCTGGTAGCGGCTCTCAAAGGTAGTTTGTGCCTGAAAATTTATGTTTCTTCTGTAGGATAAGAAATTTGTCACTCAGCATGACTTATATTTCTCTTCCTGCAGATGTTAAAAACAAGTCAGTTATACCTGGAAAGCTCTAAGGCTTATTGGAGCTCTTACGATTTTGAATTAGACAAATAGTTATACAAGGATGAATGTTGTGTTGGTAAGAAGCTAATATTTATATCTATTACTTTAGACTTAAATAGGATACACTGCAAAATTGCAGAAAACCAAAGAAGCTAGAAGAAGTGGAAGTGAAGGGAAGAACAGGTAGCCCTGGATGCTGCGGGGAAAAAGAGTACTACATAGTATATTTTAGTAGTGCAATGTATTGTGATGTAATACAATAGAATGTAATCTAAAACAATTTAATATTACAACATGATGCATAATGCTGGGTAATTTTTTGTCTTTCTGCATTCTTTTTTTTTCTAGAACCGATCTCCCTGTTTTTACACTGTGTAGAGAACCATTGTTCCCAATCTGCAATCAGGACAAAAATTATATAAAAATATAAAAGGTTTGTTTTCATATCTATCCTGTAAACCCATGAAAATTACCCAGCTATTTAGGAGATTTAATCCAATTCAGGTGTTCCAAGTACTTTTGTCCAATCCTGTGTGCAGCATATGAAACATGATATTACTATCAAAATATCAATTCATACAGTACAACAAAACCAAGATTGACAGGTAAGTCATTACTCATAAAAAAGTACAAGAGCCTTGAAATAATCTCTGCCATAGTTATTTACAATTGTGGACACAGTGGACTAGATACTTCCTAAACTTAATTAAAAAAAGAGAGAATTGAATTACAGTTACCGGAATGGCTCTTTCTTCCACCAGTCAGGAACAATCTTATCAAGGACTTCTGGAGGTAGTTCCGTATCACCCACTAGATTTGCTTTGATTGCCTCTTCCTCATCAGTTAATTCCACTTCCTTTATGTACAGAAAATGCACCAAAAATGAAACAAACAAACAAACACCTCAAAAAAAAACAAACAACCCCCTCCAAATCAACCAACCAAACAAAACTAGAAAGAAGTATCAACTTGACATGTTTATTGGTTTGAGCTGAATAGGCTACTGTCTTCATTTGACTTAGACCAGCAGAAACAAACTCATTTGCCACATTGCACCATACTACATTATACATGTTAGACAATTCCCTAAAATTAGGGCAATTGCTGCTGTATGAGTTTTAATGAAACCTAAAATCAAGCACAACTGTTAAGTATTTAATTATACATATGCTCAATTCAGAGGAATAGAAACTGAAATGAGCACAGTTTCTCCTAATTGCCTACAAGCAGTTTTCCACTTGGCTATACGTGCTCATATGCTGGAAGACTACCTGCACTACATCACAATGTTTCTTCACTTTTTGAAAGCAACTATTATATTTGGATGGATTCCAAAAATATATTTTGAAGAAGGATATGTAAGGTTATGGGGTATAGGCAGAAGAACAGATACCAGACAGATGGCATTGTTCTATACAACAGTAGTAGCATTAATGACTAGTCAAATGCAGAATATTCAAATACCAAATCAAACTACTCAATTCTCATGGATAACTGTTGGTTTAACTGTTGGGTTTTTTCCAGAATATGTAACTCTGTGAGATTGATATGGCTGAGGATGCACTTCTCATAGAATGTCTTCCTGACACAGACAGTAGTAAAAAAAATGAAAAGACGATAGACATTGGTGGTTCTGGATTAGTTCACATAATTCATATATCAAAACGTGTCAGAATCAAAACATGTCTGATATCAAAAGGCCATCTCTGAATAAGAATTCCTATGCATGACATCTATTCTGGTAATGTAGCCAAAAGAACCTGAGCACAGGCTGGAAGTTACAGGTCTAATGTAGTCTATGAGTAATATTTTCTCTAGTGCCTGACACAGTATATATATTAAAAGGTGTTTGTATGACAGAATATGCCTAAGTAGACAAAGTGGTAGCCAGATTTCCAACACAGAGGCATCTTGGAAGAAATATGTGAAGCGGGAGAAAGCAGTAAATTACATATAAAATGTATCACCAACATTACCACTGCTGAAGAGAGGTAGGAATGGCATTTGTATCCAATAAAAGAAAATAAGCACAAGATGTTCCAGGTCAAAAAAAGAGAACACCCCACAGAGTGGTTTGAAGGACAAGGCTGCCCCCCAGACCTGTCAATGATGTGGCACTAAAACAAACAGGATGATATCTTTTTACTGAACTTCCCAGACTGCATGGCATATTTTTGTTTGCCTTTAGTGGTTTTGCTTTGAATATTACAGCTGACCTCAAGCTTTGATAGATAAACTATTACTGTCTTGTGCCGAAGTGAAAGAGAATGATACAACAGAATTTAATGAAATTTTGCAGAGGTGGTGGGTCAGTGAAAAATAGGATAGTAAGACAGTCCAGTGATCTTCATATTTAGAGAAATGCCTGGAAACTCTACAGCCTTGGAAATTATCCTCTAGCGTTTTGTGCAGGGACCAATGAATGGGTTTCTAAACTGAACTGAAATAGCTGTGCGGAGGTCATGCCATCACGAAGCACCTCACAAGAAGGATGAGAAAAAAAAAACTCATGTAGAAGATTGTTTCCCAGCAAATATAAAGATGGCGAGACAAATACTACCAGAAATACTTGGTGTAAGACATATTGATGCCAAAGAGATAAAATTGAGTGAGAGCCAGCCATAGCCATGAGTGTCAGAAACACTTGCCATATTTTCAGCAGTGATGACCAAGTTGTAAACTGACTTCTCCCCTCTTTCATTTTGATGAAAACCTGGATTTTTGTTCTGACATCCATGATTTTGATCTGTACTCCATCTGTGTTGAAGCATTTGCTTCCAATACTACCTGCTCTTGTATTATTTCATCAGAACACTACCTTCCAGTCATCAGGGACCTGCTCCACTACTCAAGACAGTAGTGGCCTTGAATGCACCTTTGGCAGCTCTACCACCACCTGCAAGTGCACCCCATTGACCTGTATGTGTCCAGTTTACATAAATGATCCCAAATTTGATCATATTCTGGTTTTGAGTAGTCCCATTTTTCACCCAGGCTTTCCTATTAGACACAGAGCCCTCCATGCCAAAGATCAGACTGTACTTGCAAAGACCATGTTTCAGTGGCAGACTCATATTTTCTAGATCTTTTATTGCTGTCGAACTGCAGAAGTTCTTCTTGCAACCCTTCAGATCCCTCACTAGTTTCCACTTCCACTGAGTGCTCATCTTCCTAATGCTGTGCCTGAGTGTTGTTTCTGCATGCCTCCTGCTTTGTAGCCGCTGCCCCTCCTGCATGCTTCCTAAATCCTGAAGTAGGAAGTGTCTGAAGATCTTTGATGACTAGTAACTTGAGGGAACTTGGCAGGTATCAGGAGCAAACACTAAAAAAAGGCTCTTAAAATGTGATGCAGAAACACGTTTCTTCTTGAACCTTTGAGTGTTGGATAAATCCTTATTTCTGTTGTGTGAGAGACAGATTGTCAGGTTTTTTACTACACATTTATGAAAGACTCATATGCTGTGTACCTGCGTTGAGACTTCTCCACATGAAGAATGGCTTTTATCATATCCATTGCTATCTAAAGAAATAATTTACATTAACACTTTGTGGATTTTTGGTTTTATCCCAACAGATCACTGCCTAATAAAAGAAAACACTCTCCCTTATAAACACTTTCGTAAAAGTTTCTTCTTCAGCGAAATTGCACCCTTTAAGAGATAGGGTTTAGAATGTGTATTTATAAGGATTTTAAGCCAGTGGTCAATCTGATTAAGAAAAAGAACTTATTTTCTGAAAATTATAATTCATAATTATTCTACCAGTATCATGAACATACAGCTATTTGAAACAGTTTTTTAGCTAAGCTACAAGCTGCATTTTATGCTTTCCAAGAGTTGTTTTATTTTTGTGGTTTGAAACTGCTGCCAATAGGCAAAGAAACTAAAATTCAGGTTAAGAAACCTATTGCATTAAAAAAATACTAGCTTACCCCATTATTAATGTTGAATATTTCTGATTTTTTATGAGGGATGATCAGACCAAAGGGCTGGTAGAGGCATTCTATGCTTTTGCTCCAAGAGAGTGCAAAGACCACACCTGGGGAACATTTTTAAAGTCCTGTGCAATTGGAACACATGCACTTGATAGAATCTGCATATTAGAAACACTTAAAGGAAACCATGCCTTCCTTTTATTATGCTGATCTTTTTTTCCCCCTCAGTTGGTCTTCCATTGGCCATTTAGCATCTATCTCTACTATTTAGAAAAAAACTGTATATAAATCTTGAAAAGGTTTTGAAGAATGTTTGTGATACAAGAAAATGTTATCGAGAACTATTATTTCCCAATTTCATCAAATATTTAATTTACCACAATTAAAAAATTTTACAATTTTATAGGAAATTTCTATTCTGAAAATAGTTATTTTGTGTATGGATGTATAAAAGATTATTACTACCTGTTTGCTTTCTTCTGTTTCAGTTTTAGTCATGGTCTGAGAGAAGTCTTCCAGTTCCTCTGGTATTTCGTTGTCATCTTCATGATCTTCATCATAAGAGGGCCCAACTTTCCTTTTAGTTTTGGGTAAAATCAATTCCTGTAGATATTCTTCAAACTGAATATGGAAAATGCCTAATTTGTCTGCTATCTGTTGTGCACAAGTAGTTTTACCTGCTCCATGAATCCCAAGTAAACACACCCGTAAAGGAGGAGCCTATAGGAAAAACATGGAATATTCTCTTAACCTTTGGAGTCTACAGTCCACCCACCCCCTACTGTTTTTCATTTCAAATATATCATTATTAAAATTCCATCAAAAACAGTCACACAATTTTGTATTTCAATTATTCCAGACTTTATATTGCTGTTCTAACTAAACTACCTGCTCTCTGGAAACACCAAACAAATATACTACCCTACTATCAGCAGTTAAAAATGAAACTTCATTAGACAATTCTGGTAAATTCTCCGTTCTTTTACCATTTTTCAAGTTACAAAAAACCCATAAAACCCCCAAAGTGTCACTTGTTAAACACATTTTGATACTATTGTAAGCCTTTATAATCTTCCTCTCTTTTCTGCTGTATTTGCATCATTAATTCAATGTGTTAATTTAAATTCACATTACAAAATCACTAGGGAAGCCATGTGTTTTATTTGCTTCAAGGACTTGCATAATATATTGTTACCTAGAAAAAAATCAGCAATAATAAACAAATATAAATGGGAATGGAAAATAGTTATTTTAATCTGCTATTCTCTGCACTAAATAATTTTTAAGATTCTCACTTGTAGTGGTTCATTGTGAGCCACATACGCCTCAGGGTTCTCCAAAAATTTATCTCTGTACTCAGAAGTTGAAAAGTAATAAATCTTTTCTTTATATTTAGCTGCATATTTCTGGAGTCCAGGGCAGAGGACAAAGTTTTCTTTCAGACTGACTGGACAAAAGTGGTTTGTGTCTCCCATGAGCCTTTTCTTTTGCTTAACTGTTTCTTCATCCTGAAAACATGAAAATTTTAAAGAACTCTTAGAATTCAGGAGTTTACTTAGATTAAGTGGGTCAGATTAAATAAAGCCAAATACATTAACTGAGGATTGAATGAGGATGGTATTCTCAAAAGAGTTTGTATGTTGAAAATAAGTCTATGAAAATACACACTTTTTAGATTCTGAGTCAGAAAACAAACTATCCAAGAGAATTACTGATAGAAGAATTAAATACAAAATATCATTAATAAAATAGTTAGCCATTGAGGACCAAAATTAGGGTCCTCAGACCTCAGACCCTAATTTGGTCCTCAGACCCAGAAGTATCTATGATAAATTCTTTTCCTACTATGTTCTTGAAACTGATCCTCTGTTTAAATGTAGACCTCTTCGGAAAACACAATGAAAGCTGGTGTTATGAAGCCAGATTACTTATCCAGCAATGTTAATTTCTAAAATACCTATTCAATACTGCTCTAGTACAGTCTATGAATATCCTGTACTGTTAAATTTGGGGATGGGAATCTTCCAATATAGGATGAAAATAGAAAGGCAAAGCTAGACCTCTAACTTCATAAAAGTGGGTGTGTGAAAATTATCAATAGCTGAAATGGAGGAGGACTCTGCATCTTCTGATGTTTACATGATGGCTCAAGAATCATTGTTAGCTGACAGAAATCAAAGTACACATTTGCTCCTTTAATAAAACTCCTCCTGGCAACACTAGGTTCAGTCATTCTCTCTTTTAGCATGGGGGTATTTGAGCTTCTTGCTGTAGTAAAACTCCTCTTGGCCACAACACAGAAATGTAGTCAAAGTGTTCTCGAAGCACATGCTAATATTTACTCTGTGAGACAGCTTCAACTGGATCAAACAAAATCAGGACAGAGCAAAATCTGACTTCTCTGAGGTTATGTTCAAACTGAAAACAAAGGAGTTATAATAAAAGCATAAATAGATAAAGCTGGCATGCTTACTTCTTCCTGTTCTTCCTTTCCTTTCCCTTCCTCTTCCTCTTCTTCTTCTTCACCTTCCTCTTCTTCTTCCGCATTTTCCTCTTCCGCAGCCAGATCTTGTGCTTCCTCCTCTAAGTCTTCATCAGATAATTCCCAGCCATAATATTTAAAAGGTTCTGAAAAGGTTAGTTGTCTTTTTTTTTTTTTTCAATAGTTATCCTTTGGCTATACCAAAATATAGTCTCTTTGTCCATAAAAGTAAGCACATGCATGGAGGAAAATAATGCCAACTGTATCTTGCATTTTTTCTACTCACAGAACAAAATGTCCTCCCCAGATGTGGAAATTAGTATACTGACTCCTCCAAAAACAGAAATTCTGCAGGTTGTTTTTGGTTGAAATAAATCAGTATTTTCAATGGGAACTTGTTAGATACCACTGAACACATGCAGATAGTACCACTACTGTTTGCAACAGGTTTTTTTTTCCCTGTTACTTGTTGGGAAGAGTCATCACTCAAATTTTAGTTTATTACAGAGCCAGCACAATAGATGTTTCAGTTAATAAAACACTTGATTTGCAGTGATAATAGGAAAAATGTTTTTATCCTGTATTTATAAATGCATTCATCCAGTGCTCAAAATTCTACAAGACCACACAAACAAAGAAATGTAATTTGCCAAAGAAATATTAATTTTTTAAAAATGAATGTAAAATTCAGTTTTGAAATACAGTCTATGCAGGTGGTTAGGTTAGATTATTACAAACTCTGAAAGTCTCAACAACCCAACAAATATTGTACACTAGTGAACATTCACTATCTGTCCATTTCTCAAACCAGTATCCTGGCATGCACAGAGAAAACAAGTAACTGTGGAAATGTGCTTTCAGAATGTTTAGGGAGAGATTATGCACCTATTTGCATAGCCATATCATATATATATTTCAAATATATATATTTTTCCCACTCTCAGATGTCTGAAAGGCTGCTATTCTGTTTCTAAGCTGACCCAGAGAACACAGTATCTCTTCATACTAGCAATATCAAACTGGGTATAACCTACTCCCTATATGCTTGTCACACGAGCTATCCAAAATCCCTCTTCTTGATGGTGTAAGTGCCAATCACATAAACAGCATTACTTACTTTCCATAACATGCACAGTTTTATTAAGCAGACTTTCTGGTGTTTGCTCAGCAATCTCTAAAACAACAACCTGAACTGGAGATGACCTCGTGATTTCTGATTCCACTTTTTTCCAATCATTCATGAAAAGGTCAATCTTTGTTTTAATTGTTTCCGTTTCTTCTGTATACGGAAAATCATCCTCTCCAAACTCAGGCTGCATGAGTTCTGAAAATCAGATCATGTAAAATAGGCAATGTTTCTCTGAAATGTTTGTCATTTAAAAACTATCATTATGCTTTAGGACTATTTTTATATTGCTCAAATATGGTGGCATGCTCTTTAATGCTTCTTCCTCCCCGTAATTATGAATTATCATATTAGTAATTTACAAAGACATTTTGTAAACTCCCAGTTTAAATATATTGATATTCTATAGACTGAGGCTTCTCCAGGAATATAAATGAGGTCAAATTGCTATATGCAACTATGAACTATATGGAATATATTTACATATGGTTGTTTAAAGCAGCACTGAAAATAAATATTACCCTTTCTTCAAAGAAATATAATACAGGACACATTAATCTAAAAATTATGATTTAATAAGGAACAGCTTTTGACAGACTCTCCATATGGTCATGCCTCATGCCTGCATAGGAAAAATTTGAATGAACAAATAAATTAAAATAAAGTAAAAAATCTTATCATGACTTCCCTCTGTAAATACTGGAACTGAGAAACTTTCACAAGAAATTCTGGCTTTAATGAAGCCATGTCTGCATACAATCACTTGTTTAGTAAATAAGAGAGAGAGAATACTTAAATCTCTTATGAACTGTGCAGAAATTTGTAGTGTTTGTTGTTTAAGATCAGTTCAGGCCTGTTTCCTAACACCGTCTCAGGGCAAGCACACAGAAGCTAGAGACTTGAAGGATGCATTAATATAAATAAGAAAGGTACTAGAAATTGTAAACATGACAAAACCATACCAAATGTGTTGTCATACTCTGTGAGCAAATAAACAAGGGGTTAGTTTCTTCCACCACCACTTCTGGCTGAAGAAGACAGATGGAATTAAGAACTTGATATTGACAGCTGATGATTCTCAGGGTTGTTGTTTCCCTGAGATTCTCCTTGGGGTTGCTAACCCCCAAGGTAATAAGGGTTCCCCCAGGGTTGCTGTTCCCTGAGGGTTTCCCCTGGGTTGCTGTTCCCAGAGGTAATAAGGTTTTCAGTCTTCTCTTCGCCCTGGGTGTTTCACACTGAAGCCAGAGACGACAAGTTGAGTCCAGTAGTTCGTGTTATCAAGCTGTTTATTCTTAATTATCTATCAGTTCTTATCCAGCTTTGCAAGGCGTCCCCAGCAGAGCAAGACATGCGGCTGGACTGGGGCGGATCAGAGAGCCCCACACCTTAAGTACGGTATCTTTGACCCAACCACTGTCCGAGACGTATTTTTTATTTACAAAATTTTACCAATACCTATTACCTATACTAACATGTCAGTTCTACTCTAAGCCAATCTCTAAAACCCAACTCAGCACAAGATGGGGGACGAGAGCAAGAACTAGGAGGACAAGGGCCACTCCCCAATTCCTCCATCTTGCCTCTTCAGCCCCATATACTAAGAATCCTAATTTCTATATTTATATTCTATAATAAACCATCCACTACTTATTCTAAATTCTTAGGATTCGTGATTCTTCCTGCATGTGAGTGTTCACTCCCATGGACAGGAATCAGAGGCAGTGTCCTCCTGGGATCTGTGTGGGTCTAACTGACCCCCCTGTACAGATCCCAGACCCCCCTGTCCAGTCTCCAAACCCTCCAGGGCGGCCAGAGGAATATCCTGGACTCCAACAATGATGAATTTAAAACTTGATAATGACCACAGATATGGAATTAAAAACTTGATATGGACACATTAAAAAAGATTCCAGTTAGGAACTAGGCAGCACTACAATTACTATCTATTTATACATTGTTAGACCCTGAAAAGTCCTGAGATGGAGTCCTATCTCAGCTAGAAGATGACACTCAAGTGCCTATATGAGACCATAAAGACCTTGTCGCTGGCAGCAGTAATGTGGTGTTGTTCCTGCTGTTCCCATTCTCTGCACTCATATAATTTTCAACTCTGATTGGCTATTTTTTTCTTGTAATTTTTCTTTTGTGTTCTGTTAATAAGTGGTGCCAGCTAACAGAGAGAAAAGTAGTTGAGAGCAATGACTTTAGTGGTCTGACATGACATTATTAAATTTGCTGGGACTAACAGCATATGCTGTATTTTTTTCTTGCCAGAAATGAAAATACAAGAAAAAATTTTATCAGTGAATGGAATGATTTTCTATTTTGCAAAAATTTTCTCCTTCTCTTGTTGTTCCTGTCTTGTTTTTAGTTTGAAAGAGCAAATTTTGACACAGTAACAACATGCTCAGCCTATTCCAATGAACTTCTACTGTTTTTTACATTAAAAGGGACCATTACTACTGTTCTTCCTTATGTAACTTCCTACATGAACAAAGGAGACATATTACTGAAAATTACAGTTTTTGTAACGCCTTGTATGTAAAAAGCTTTGACTACTTTCTCAAAAACACAAAACCTCAAAACATCAAATGCTTTATGGTCACTCTCTGGCATTAAGCAGGCCAATGCTCACTCTGTCAAATTGCAGCACTGTAACGTTCATTTTGAGTTTGTCCCAATCTGAAAAATCCAAACAAATTTTCTGGGCTTATGAAGGGTTAGACTGCCCTGTTACAGTTTTCTTCATTAAGAAAATGTCTTTTCTCCCAGAACCAAGTATTTCTTAATCTCCTCTTGTGGACTGTTGAAGAAATTTGCAAATGACACATTTAATTTTCCAAAATAGAGCCAAAAGGCAAAAAGAGAATAATGTAGCTGGATTTCAGTGGTTAGGTACCAGTAAGATTTAGCAGGAAACAGATTGAAACTTAATGGTCAGAGTAGAGATGCTGCCTAATTTTCATGTCATATTCTACCAACTAAATCATCACCTCAAAATGCCAATATCAGCTGAGATACGTGAGTGCCTTCAGAACAAGGAACGTATCTAACACACCGTCTTTTGAAACTCCTTCATGGCCCACTAAGGTTGGTCCCTTGCTAATTTGCTACTTGTGCTTGTTTCTACAACCCTTTAGTCCATACATGAAATCAGGCACTTCAAAGGTAGTGTGGGAGTTTCGGGTACTGCAATGTCTACATCTTCTTAAGGGTCTATGTCACAATGTGTAGCCCTCTAGAAATATGCCAAATTTCTAAATACTTCAGATGCGTTTAATAATTTTATTCTTCTACTTTTGAGGTTGAAACTTGTATTCTCTCAATACCACCATTTACCTGAGCTACATACCTGATTAACTGAGGTTTGAAGCAAGTTGGGCTCTCTACAGCAATTCATGTGCTGGGTCAGGGACCTGAGGGCACCCCCAGGTGTCCCCACCCAGCCCCTGGGGCTCCCATCACCTGCCCACAGCCCACAAGCCCCTGTCAGCCCTCAGGGCTGTCAGCCCCTGCTCTAGCAATACCATTGCACAGCCAAGGTAAACTGCAAAACTATTAACAAATAAGCATTTAAGAAGTATTTTTGTGATCTTTTATAAAGACCAATACTTGATATGTCTATATGTCTCTCCCCCTTTCCTTTACTTTTTAACAACACAGCTATTAGATTGACACTTGAGTGGCTAACCTTCCTCTTACATAGTTATTAGTCTCAATATAAATCAAAGTGCAAAAGGGCATATCATTAAGGAGAAACGCCTTGCAGATTTCAAATAGTTTGATCTTGAATTAGAAATGATGTTTTCCCTTGAAAAGGCTTACAAACATTTGCATTTTGCTAAACTAGATGTTCATTTTATATATGTCATTACATATACCCTGCAATGATATTTTTGCCTCTTGCCATGATTCTAAATAGGAATATAAATATACCCTTTTATGTACAGGAAAAGATGGTGTGCAAGTGGTACCACTGCATTATGTTGCCTTCTGCAGTGATATGTTCCAAATGAGACAGAGATATAGCCAGGTAAAACCTGCTTCATTTTGGGCAGCTCTAATGCAATATGTAATGATGACTCCCTTAGGAACACAGGTTTTAAGAAGGAAAGGATACATTAATAACTGGGTTACACTAACTGCTGCTTGCACGTGTTAATCCTGGCACAGTCACACTGCAGAAATCACATGTGCTGCCTTGTGAACCACAGCTCTATTCACAGCAGAAACACATGGAAGATGGGATGAGGGCTGGCTGGATCTCTGGCTTCCAACAGATCGTCCTACAGTCCAGCCCTTTAAAAACCTCTCAGTTCTCAGCAGGTCATGACAGTTTGGGAATATACAGGCAGAACAAGAGATTTAAATGAGTATTTGGCATCATCTGAGACAGAATATTGAACATGGCAATGAATCCACTTAATAGAGCAGTTCCCATGACCTTTAACCAGATGCACTTACAGTTCATGTTACCTCTCCTGACAGGCCATATTTAGCAAAGGATGGACCAGCATGTGTTCCAGCTTTGTTTTGCTGGACACATAATTCTAACAGAATACCTCTATCCAGAAGGTTTTGTTGCTTAAGGAAACATATCCAGCAGCAAATAATGCATACTTATAGAACTTTTAAATAGATTACCCAGGTATAAGTGAACTGGAGAAACTTTCCCCTAGAAAGAAGGGAGAAGTAACAAAAGAAAAAGGTTTATATTCCCAGTGAAAAGAAGCAGACCAAAAATAAGACAATCCAAACGTCACTGGGTTTTGGTTCAGGTATTTGGACCTCATGACAAAAATGTTGCCTCCCTGACATTTAGTCAGTCTCAGGGACCAAGTAAGGCAGCTGTACGTTTGCAATTAGATATAAATCATAATAACTCTGCTTGGAGAGGTTATTTGTGAGAAGATTTTTTTTTAAAAAATTAAAAACATAGTCAAGAAAGATCCATGAAAAGACAGCAATGGTTTAAAAATAAATTACATAAAAATGCAAAAACTTTCTCTCCAAGGAAGTGGCCTTCTACCTAACAGTACTGTTCAGAATTTATTTTCCTTATCACAGTGGTGATAAGAAATAATCTTCCCCAGCCTTGAATCTTGGGCTTTCATAGGGAAAGCCTACATGCCAATGTCTCATATTCTTTTGCTCTGCATCTTCTGTGTTTTTACTGAGCATAGTTACCATAGAGACAAACAATCCTCAAACACTTTCAGCCCCCACATTCTCTAAGTGAATAGTTGGGGAAAGGGAACCTTTAATATCTTGGTATCTGTGACTTTTTCTTTCCTCAATTCATATGCAACATCAAAAAAGATGAAAAGGTCCTTCTTTTCTCCCCACTGAAACACTGCCAAAGCTGACACACATACAGCAGAAGCCAGCATGTCTTCTTCATTAGACAAAATGAACAGAAACCAAAATTATCAAAATAAACAGAAAGACAAAATATACCATAACAGTGACACTCATTTCTTGGAACCGATCTGTATTTCATGATGAATGTATTTTCAGTTGTCTTTCTGGAACTGACTGTAGTTCGTTTATACAGACTTTTCATTTCTTACTTATAAATATACACTGCCAAATAATCTTCAGCAAGTTACGGTGAAATGTGTTTAATAGACAAACTTATATTGTATGTACCGATTTTTTTATTTGGAAAGACAACTTTGGTTTACATATAAAGTTGATTCTTTCTAATGCATAAAATATGTGCATTTAACAACTTTCTATTAAAATAAAATGGTTTATATTTGATTTATTTCTGGTTTATTTTTTGTTCTTTAAAATATTCTAACAATTCTAGCAGATAAAAGCTAAAATGTGTATTTCAAAAACGAAAGCAGACCGTCTCCATTAAAGATGAGTTGCCTTCAAAGTGTTTTTTGAGTGAAAGCTGGTACAAGATTTCATTTATCTTTTCATCAGCTTATGGTTTTATTTCATTTACAAGACTGGTACTGGATAGGGTCAAGGAAGACAGATGGACAGACATTAAGTGAAGTAAATGAAGGGTATGTCCTTTCTCTTGTTATGTTCAGAAAGTGAGAAGAGCTTTCAGAAATACTGACTTCTCTAATCATAGGCTTTTGTTATTTTTCCTTCTGCAAAACATTGCATAGTTGTTCTCCACCAATATTCCTTAGTCTTTTATTTATCTGAATGAGAGACTAAAAGAATTTAAGAACTGAAGGTATTTAGGATTTAATTGAGGAAGTTGTTCTTAACCTTTCTGGTTTTCAAATTTTGAAATTTCTCTGCCTAAAATGCAGAGATTACAGGTATTAAAATGCAATTATCACATCTGATTTATGAAGGACACCAGAAAGAAGCTTTGAAGATCATGCAGCTTTGCTCAAAGACTGAACAAACTGTGAAGGTAATATCACTAGAGCTTGCTTTGAAGTTCGCAGTACAAGTAATTTGCAATCTCTCATCTCTAGTTCAGTAAACTGTCCTTGTCCAAACTCTCTCACTGGAAAGCCTCCAGTTTAAGGTAGGGGAAAGCACAAATCAGGATGCAAGTCAGTCAAGATGAACAAAGGAAATATATTTAGAGGCTGTAGGACTGAGCACACATCATCTGCCTGGTAAATGTTATAATTACAATTGATTCTAGAAAGTATTTATCTTCAAAGACTGAATAGGAAATGCACGAACATGAACAGGTTTAATATTTTTTTTCTGTTGTTTCAAATATCTCACTGAATTTAACCTGATGATAAAAATAAAGAAGCAAGAACACAGAATAAAAGCCTAAGTAAGAGAAGGGTATTGATTCAACCCTCCACTATCTGTAGTGAGAAAGGAGATCAATATTAAAGAGTTGGGATTCAACATTAAAGAGTTTATAACTAACACTGATTTTAACAGGTGTAAAAGCACAAACACGAGAGGCAACACCTGGAATTATCAGCCCAGCTACCAATTTATTTTTGCCAAGAACTTCTGCCCAAATAGCAAGAGCAGCAGAAGAGATATCAGTAAAGATGGGGTTGTACAAACACACCAGCCTGAGCTACTGAGGCAAAAGCATGTGTGCTCCAGTTGAGTTTGCTATAGAAAGGAAGTAATCTCTGGCAGAAATGGGGCAGGAAAAGAACATGCCAAGTGAAGTATTTCTTCAGGAAGACTGGAGTGAACCCACAGATCTGCTTGAAGCTGAGAACTCCTCTACAAGAGCCGAAATATAGTCTCACAAATTGATATAGATGTCTTCTAGAATAAATACAGTCATACTCAGGCAAAGCTTGTGCAAAAATGCTTAAATAAAGAAATTCCTGAAAAAAAACCCTGAGAATAATTGTGTCAAAGGACATGAAAAAAAATACATGAGGCTATAATTTTGAGCTAGACATTACAAGCAAGAGTTACCACATAAATTGATTTCTATATGTTTAGCAGACATTTCAGCATTGAACTCAGCTTCTTAACTCCCTTAAATGCATTTGTTAGATTTACATGAAGTCTCCTTCTCCAGTTATTTTTACTCTCATTAAGACACGTGTAAGTACCTTGTTCATTACTGGAACCATTCTTTTCCTTTTAAACACAGACAATATTATAAACTTGAATATGTTCAGTGCTGAAGCAATTCCAGATTCCACTGACGTTAAAAAATTGTAATTATTAAAATGTGCATCTATTAATATAGGACAGGACAGGATAGGACAATTTCAGTTGGAAGGGACCTACAATGATCATCTACTGGTCATCAACTGAACAATTCAGGGCTGACCAAAAGTTAAAGCACGTAATTAGTGGCATTTCCTAAATGTTTCTTAAATGCTGTCAGGTTTGGGACATCAATCACATCTCTAGGAATCCTGTTATGGTGTTTGACCACCTTCTCAACAAAGAAACACTTCCTGATGCCAAATCTAAGAGTCTCCTGGTGCAGCTTTGAGTCATTCCCAGAGGACAACATATCTGAGAGACCACAAGGGTATGATTTGGGCTCTGGAGTATTTTTCTGAGCTATCATTTTTTATATAAACTGCTATATATAATAAAAATCCAACAAACTGTGAATTTGTGAACTGTGAACATTCATTTATATTGTTGTAAAGACATGCCATATGGGAGAAAAGCTGCAGTCAATGTGCTGATAGCACTACATGTGAAATAAAACAATGTCAGGCTAAGAGCAGCATGACTGAAGTGTTTTGGTGAGTCAGTGTTTGATTATTGAAATAAAATGTAGGTGTATGAAAACATGATTTTCTCTGAACAAGTATTTAATACATCTTAAGATCACATGACATTACCACATCTGTAATTAATAAATGTTGTTTTGATGTACTCAGATCAAAATTAGTTAGATATTCAAAACTACCATGAACTTTGTTACTTGAGATACAGATGAAAAAGTATCTTTGCAGAAGCCTTTATATTTAATACTACAGGATTCATTCACTTTGGAGAAGAGCTATGTGTTTTATTAGAAACTATAAAAAGTTATATTGTGGATTTTTAAAAAAGTTTACATGCAATGTAAAGAACCCTAGAAAGCTATAGTATTTTTTTCACAGAGTAGATGAAATGTCACCTCATTAAAAATTAAAAGCATGCTATCTTATTCAGTCTATCTTATACTACCTTTACAACTTAGGCCTTGTTATATATATGTAAAATAAATGCCAGACTAGGTCAGGAAAGAAAATGATGCATGTGAGACATACTGGTAATACAGAACTTAAGCTTGGCCATATTAATTTTGTATAGAAACCAGTATGTTATGTATGAAAGAAAGACAGTAATAGCAGTCCAGACCCTTGATGAGGAAAAAAAAAAAAAAAAAAAAAAAAAAAGGGAATTCATGCATTTTATTTTTTAATTTCATCTCCAGGCCTTGGGTGATAATTTAGGCTATGAATAGGAAATCTTGAGACTGCATAGTAGAGAAAAAAAATACTCCAAAGTCCCCAATAGAGACAGATATTTATGCATGGTAAATCATCGTGACAGCAGATCCAGATCAGACAGAAACATTGTTCTAAGAAACTAAGCACTAATTAAAGAAGGCTAAGAGGGAAGTAAAACCCTGCAGCTTTTTGGACTATTGAGATTGAAACTAACTGGAACTAACTCTAAACCTCAATCCAACTGGCAGAATCTGAGGTGCTAAAATCCAGCCTATTTGTAACAGCTGGTCTGCTGCCAAAATCTCACTCCTCACAGATTATTCACTTCTGCCCAGGACAATTATATTTTCTCTGCTGGAAACGAAGTATAACACAATTCTGATATAACAGTAGGATCTTTATGGGAAACAAAAAAACATGTGGTTTTGTCAGTATAGAAAGCAACAAAGTAAGATCCTTTTTACCCAAAATGTTTTATTAATGTTGTTACCAGAGGAGAAGCCTCATTTAATACACAGAACTCCATTATTTTTTATGGTGTTAAGTTAGATTTTTAAACACTATTCTCCATAAACAAAAAGGAGGGGAGAAACAATGACAGATGGGTGAACCCCCCAGACTTAATCACAACAAATATAACCTTGACTCGACCCCTCTCAGGGCCATTAGGAGATCATGATGAAGGCATTGTCTGGGTGTGAAATCTATGGAGGTGGGTCACCCTGAGAAGCCCTCTCTGGCTGAGGTGTATTACTGCCTACAGGGCATGAGATTCATTAGGGGATGCCTCGAGAAAAGCAGTTTGGGATTGGGGGGGATTTATAATATTACGAAGCTTTTCTGAGAAAGACCAAAAGCAAGGAGAAGTAAAGATAAAATGGATTGGAGAGGAACTAGCATGGACAGTAGAGTAAGAACAGGATGAAAGGGGAGATGGGAATACATGCTCAGACTCATTGAATGGTCCTAGGGACATAGAGCTGCAGCAGCCTCACCTCTACTGAGCTTCTGGATTCAGCAATTCATAATGTGTGTTACTATCAGATGGAGCAAATCCTAATGCATGTTAAAAGAGCTGCTGCTGAACCAATTTTCATTCCCTTTTAATTACTTCAGGCTGAGCTTACTGGAGGAAGACCAGAAAATCAGACAATCTTGTGATTTTCTCATTAACTATTGACAAAGTTCCAGCAATGTTTTGTAATTTTTAAAGAGCTACAGACTTTTTGATGAGTAGTTTCAAGACAGTTAATAAACCACTTAGAAAAGTTGCTAGAGGAGACAGAGTCAAATCCTTTGGATTTATTAAAAACTGCAACAGTGCTGGCTGATTTAATGGAAACCATCTCTATTCTGTAACATCCATGAGGAATGACACAAAGAAATCAGTTAGTGACAATAGTAAGAAAAAGTAATTTTTCCAGATGCTGAATGCAAAAAAGAAATCAAAACTGGAAAATCAAACCACTAAAGGATTGAAACATATAATTAGACAGAACAGAAGTCAAATGATACACACCTTCACCTTTCTCCTCATCAGCAGCTGAAGATTGATCTTCCTCTGACATCAGTGTTTCTTCCATTTCTTCTCTGCATATAAAAGTTTCTTTATCTTAAGACCTTTACAGATATCACCAAAGCAAGTTGCAGATATATTAAATGTAAAGATGTGGAAATATAATTTGAGTTGTAAAAGATAAAAATCATGTATCTTTTATTATCTAAAATGTTACTGTCTCATTGCATTAAAAGGCTGGACTAATGAAAGGCTAATGGAAAAGCATTTAGAAAGAGATTTTACTGCCACCATATGTAGTGATATAAATGTGATATTCCTTAAAGACAACAGATATTGGATTATTTCTTTTACATCATAACTAGTCTTAGTGTACTGCTTTAGTTAATTTGTGTGATAAATGCACTGATACATTTAACACAAAGTGAGGCTAGAATTTTCTTGTGCTCATTTTATACATTGAGATATTTGGAATATTTTACCTTGTATTATCTTCTTTCTTCAGTGTTTCTTCATCTAATGCTTCATCTGTTGGTCTTTCCAAAATCTCAAAATTATTTTCATTCCTACTTGCTAGGTATGCTCTGTGTAGTATACAGGCTCCTGCAGTACAATTACATGACAGTAATAACTTTAATGCATCTGTATAAAACTGAAGTCATTGGGCTAGGAATTCCATTTAATAAATTATTGACAACTTTCTTTTAAAGTCAACAAAAAGCATTTATACCACTGAAATGTTATTATGCTGTTGATTTCTACTGCTGTTGATTTCTGTTGATTTCTACTGCTGTTGATTTCTGTTGATTTCTACTGCTGTTGATTTCTGCTCTTTTTTTAGAGTTTTTTTTTCAATTTAAAGCACCTAATAAACTGAATCTGGGATATTGGAAGGTTATGAAGGCTATAAAGGGAGACAGAACTGAAATTATTTATCTAATACTTTCATATATCATGTGTTATGCTGACATTTATTTTATTTGCAAGTGTACAAAAAAAGCTGTGAAGAAACAAATGAAAAACATTCAAATAAATATATAAATGATGTGCATGCCGCTACTACAGCTGGTTGGCAGAAATTAAGAATAAGCTGTTCCTACTAGGAACTCTACAGATTTATTTACTTTGACAAATAGAATTATATATGGCTGTGTGGCTGAAACCTGTTTTCATCAGTGGACTTACAGATATCAACACAGAAAAAAAGAGAAAATATAAAGTTGCATTAGGGTGCATTTACTAACCATCTTTTTGTGTATCCTTCAGACAGACAACAGTGTCATGCAGAAGTCCTTTCTCTGATAAAGCTGACCAGTGGTCTGCTGACAGAGGGTAATTATCCACTACCCACCCTCCTCTTTCTGAAGCACCAGGAAACCTGTCTTTGTTCGTCTTCATAAGCTGTTAGAAAACGTCACATTCAGGAATATAAAAAGACCTCAGTCAGCTGTACAAAAAAGACTGCACAATACAAAATTACTTTCTAAATGCTATGATTTTCCTTATTGTCATTTCAGGTCAATAAAAAGTAAGACATTTATATGTTGAATGAAATTAAAAACATTTTAAGCAAGAAGATACTAACATAATAGTGATTTTTTTAAGCTTGCCTATAAAGAATTTATACTCCAGTTTCAATAGTTACATACCATTGAACAAATTTAAAACATTTCAAGATTCTTGGATAATCTTCATAAACAATTCTTTTCAAACTCTTATACCTGGTGTTCACCTCTTTAATAGTGACTAAAAATATAAGAATAGAGCAAGCACACAATGATCTCTCAGATAATTCTCCCAGCTGTTAAACAATTTGTAGCTCAGGTAATTTGCAAGGCAGAAATAATTTCTGTGTGCGTGAATATATATACACACATGCACACACATATTTTTATTATATATAAAGGACTATAAAATAGTCCTTAATAGATTTGTCTTCCGTGATCTTCCTCAGTGTCTCCTCAATCCTATGTAAGCTTTTGGGTTATGTGATATAAATGAAGCTGATCTCTCAAATGGAAAAATTAAGAACATATATGGATAATGTATAAACTGTTACAAGTTGCTCCTAGGAAAAAAGTATTGTGCTATATAGTACTTGTAGTCTCACCTCTGCAATAGCTCCCTCCAGTACTTCAGCATATATTTCAGGGGTCGGAACTTCAGAGAGTGATGCATTTCTCATGGCTTCTTCTACCATGGCTTGAACTTCTGGGTGGTCAGCATTTATCTCTTGTATTCCTAACAACACGGATATTTTAAATGCACTTCACAGAGAAATTAGAAATTAGGAATCAAATGAAGCACTAAATCTTAACTCCAGCACAGCATTCATTTTAAGCAGTACACAATTTCTCTGAGAATGAAACAAACACCAGTTCTGAATGCAGATGTAGAGTGTGTCTCATAAACTAAGATCTTGGTTTGCTCTCTCAGTATAAAAACTCAACTTTTTTAACTTTACGGTATTTTCTACCTCTAAGGTAAATATTGCTTCAATATGAACAGAATGATATTTCTGTACTAGAACAATCAGGCACTTACAGCATGCTAGAACTTCCTTGGATTTGATTTCCCTTTGATTCCTAAATCAAAAGGTTGACCAGACTAACTTTTCAATCAATACAAATTTTAGATCAAGGCAGTGTATTTCAAACATTAATGTAGCATTCCCTCCCATACACAAAACATTCTTTTTGGATCCACATTTTCTTATTAATTGCTGGCACAACAACTGTAATTATTTAAAAGTTTTTTAAGGAACACTCACAGTTAACAATTTGATAAAATTTGGCAAAGAAATGTTTTAGCCAACTGCAGAATCTACTGTGAGTATAATTTGGAAAAAAATGCCATATTTACTTTCTGTATTTATGTAAGGATTTTTCAATGATTGTATTAATACTCTTTACATGCACAAATGTACACCTTTATCAGGTTATTTTTGCCAAGTTACAAAGTGCCTAGAAAAGGGGCAGCAGCTTAATAATTTCCATTCTGCAAAAAACCTCAATGCAGCCCAACCCAAATATCTCCTTATCTATTAAAAAATTCTGAAACAATCTTATGCAACAAAATGATATGTAAGGGAAAAGACATCCTCTGTTTGTACTTCAGTTTTGCAATAGAATTGCTTGAGTTCTCCAAAGTTTTTAATTAGGATTAATTTCTCATTAATTCTAATAGGATTTCACATTCCTGGCTTCAAAAGTATTTACACAGTAAGGAATCTGGAACATAACACTGTTTAACTCTTCCAATTTTGGTGTCACAGCTCATCATTATTCTTACTGCAATGACAGTGACTGGTGATCAGCAACCAGCACCAGTTTTGCAGCACTAGAGGAATACACTGACCTCTTGTTAGATGTATCTACCCATGAAAAAGTCAAACACAATTCCTTGCTTAGGTGAATAAGGCAAAATGGCCTGATTGTCCATTGGAACCATAACTAGAGCCAACTATAAAAAGGCAATTCTAATTCAATGGAGTATTTTTGTCTCAAAAGAAAATTTTGAAAAGTCTCCATTGAGCTTCCTTGGAAAAAAAATACCAACTATGTTTAAAAGATACTAAATAACATATTATTTCCACATTTTCAATATACTTATTGAATTCATCAAGCTGTAGAAAACTAGACATCTTAAGAAGTCTAAATGTGAACAGAGCTGGAGTGACTTATGAATGTGCCACATGTGGCAGAATACTTGGAAGGCTGCTCCGAAGCGGATAATCTCTAGATTGTGGATTCATATCAGTCTAGCTGACAAGCTGCTCTCTTGATGAGTATTTCATTTTTACAGAGATTTAACTTGTCAGAAAGTCATTAAAATGGAATGCTTTCAACCAGTGTCAGTCAGAACCAATTTCTTCTTTCAGCTCAGAGTTCAGAAAACTCTTTTTCAGAAGGCTCTCAAGTTCAAAGAATTTATATACATATATGTAAAAAATACTGAATTTTACTTAGCCATTCCCTTCAGTGCCATGTTCTTTTAGTTCATATTTCATGCACACCAATCATAACTTCTGCAACTTTTTCTATATCAAAGAGACAGCAAGTGCCTCAGTTAAATAATGTAAAGCAAATAAGACAGCTTCAAAGACCCCAGAACAGCTTATTCACCTGATTCTTCTGATTGTTCTTCTAATTCCAATCTTTTGGATTCTTCTGATTGTTCTTCTGATTGTTCTTCTGATGGTTCTTCTGATTCCAATCTTTCGGATTCTTCTGATTGTTCTTCTGATTCCAATCTTTTGGATTCTTCTGATTGTTCTTCTGATGGTTCTTCTGACTCCAGTCTTTTGGATTCTTCTGATTGTTCTTCTGATTCCAATCTTTTGGATTCTTCTGACTGTTCTTCTGATGGTTCTTCTGATTCCAGTCTTTTGGATTCCTCTGATTCCAATCTTTTGGATTCTTCTGATTGTTTTTCTGATTCCACTCTATTTTTCACTGCTTCTATAGCCTTTTCTACTGCATCCTTTAGCAATTTCTGAGTTTCTTTTTCTCTTAATTCTTTATATGGTTGAATGAGTTTGTCCATATCAAGAATCTAGTAAAATGATTTGAAAAAATACAAATGTCACAGAAGACAAATATAGCATCTAATCCAACTTCTATAAAATGAAGCTATTTTGGAAAAGCTGTGCAGATTTCAGAAAAAATTACATATAATTCAAGTGCTGGGCATTTTTGAAAAAGAAATTCTTTCTAATTTGCATTTACATTTAATTATCTAATTTAATTATTAAATCATATATTTAATTATCTAATGTCTAATATCTAGTACTAAAGTTATTCATAATATTCTAATGCTAAGACAATTGCAACATAAGAGGGTATATAAAAGTATTTCTGATCTGTAGTTACTTTTATAACAATGAATTCCTCTAAAATTCTGTTTTCTCTGTAATCCCTGTATTTGTAATGTGAATGTTAATAACATGACAAGAATGTGCTTAGCTGATTCCCAAGCCCCAGCTGATACTCTGCTACCTAAGATATTTATGAACCTACCGTTCCTTTATAGTTGTGTGCAATTACATTACAAAGAGTTGTTCTTCCAGACAAGGGAGGACCAAATACAAACACTTTACAAGGAGAAACTGGCATTGGAGGTAAGAGGTAAGGCCGTGGATTCAACATAAATTTTTTCAATGCCTCTTCGGATGACAGTATGTACATTTTACCTAGAAAACTTAAAACAGAAGAGAAGCTAGCAAATATAGACACTTATCTCATAAAATAGATATGAAAATTAGGAGTGTCAAATTCCACTCACCTAACAGCAAACTCTGGGTTTCCCATTACAATGTCCCCTTCCTTTAGAGCCACAGGACACACTTGTCCCCACCTGCTCCTGCGCCATCGGTATCTGGGTGCTATCAGCTTGTACGATGACAGAGCCCGGAAAAGTTCATCCTGTTTATTAAAATAGCAGTAATTCCAAGTGCAATTTTTGTCTGAAGCTACATATGCCTTTTTATTGAACTTTTTTGAGACCTTTTGATGGAAAATAAGTAAACTTAAAAAAGAAAACCATGTCATGCTTTTTAGAACATTTTTTTTTTTAAATTATGTACTTCAGAATTGTAGAACAATTTTAAAGATAAATTACTTCAGTTTCACGTTTATTTAAAAGAATTAGTACTTAAAATACTCCATGTAGGCTTTAGTTACTATTTTTAGAAGTTTAAAATTATAAAGAGCTATTTATTGAAGACAACAGAAAATGGCTAAGATTTCCTCTAACGGGTATGGAAAAAGGACCATGATCTGTGTCAGGAAATAGCAATATTAAAATATCTATTTCAGGCATGCAGAAATATTCTATGATAGGAATAAGTTTAATAGCCTTTTTACAGAATGTGAATAGTGAGTGAACTCTGAAGTAATGGTGACTCTAAATTCAGAATAGTACAGACAAGTGCTGGCTGTGAATAACTGCAGAAGAACTTTCAGAACCAACAAAGGCAGACATTAAAATAGCAGTTTTACACAGAAAGTTATGAATTATCACTGACTTTCAGTACTCAGAAATAGATCCCTCTGTGAAAACATTTTTTCAATGCCCAAGAGCAGTCAGAAATCAACTTGAATGTTAGGAATGTTAAGCACATAGAGAATAGATGATAAAAGTTTATGTTTAAATTGTTTAAATATTGCCCTTGTCTTTAATGCAATGGGCCTCTTGCTGCCCTAATCTCAGAAAGGACACAGCAAAATTGGATAAGTTTCAGAAAAACGTAATATAATTGATCAATCCCATAAAAAGATTGTTGTGTAAGAAGGAATAAAATTATATAGAGCAGAATTCTTCAATATAGCTACGTAAGAGCAGGACAGAAGTCTGAAACCATGAGTTACTAGAGGGTAGGTGTAGGGAACCAAACTATTCCCTGACTTCTGCATACTGGAGGACACTGAGCTAAAAGGCTGCAGGTTCAACACAAAGGGAAGCAATTCTGTAGATAATGTCCAATTAAGATGAAGAACTCTGCCCTGAATACTGTGCTTACTAAAAGCTTACACACAAACTAAAACAAACACACAAATGAACTAAATAATAAATACACATGACCTCTGACACAGAAATTCTTTCACTTGTAAATTTGTTAAGAACTGAGAAAAGTGAAGGGAGGGGTATTTCTCTGAAAATGTGGGGTCTCCCCATTACACTTCCATTCATATAGTCAAAGTTCTGTTTAAGAGACAGGAAGGATGATTGGAACTAAGTATAGGTGATGACATTCATGCAAAACTCCTGGTTTTTGGTTTTACTTGGAAGGGACACAAATGATAATTGCCACGATTCAGCAAAATTCAGCACTAACTCGTCATGTTTGTAATTAATTACAGAAAAACAGAATGAATGTGATCTCAGGCAGAATGCTGGTATATTTGGATTAGCATGTTGTTTCTTATTCAGGAAAAGAGTAGGCTGATCTAGTCAGTTGAGACTGTTATCCTTTAGCTAAAGTTTCTTTATTTCCTTGGAAGGAATTGCTTTTTCTTTTATTGCTAAAATAAACATTTCGTTCAAAGTTTTATTATAATTATTATCCCTTTTTTTGGAAATGATAGGTTCTTTTATTTTCATACTTTTAAAGTGGATTTCAGTCCCAGAATTACCTTAAATTCTCATTTCTGAAAGGTCAGTGCTTACAAAATGCCCTTACTGCATAGTGAAACTAACTAGTTGATGTAAAACAAAGATGCTATAATATAAGCTTACAGCAGAAAAGAAAAATAATTCTATTTCAGTCACTCACACTTTAGAAAAGCACACTTACATTTTGCTTTCCCTCCAGTGTGTCTTCTTCTTCTCCTTCACTTTGAAGTCTGATTATAGGAGCTGCATTTTGAATGTCCATAGACTGAAGTCGGCCTACCACTGCCTGAAGAGAAAATAAGTCGTGATTTAGTACCAATCAAAACTGCTTTTGTCTTCTGAAGGGCCCCTAAAGTCTCTTTAAAACTGTGACTTATTATTCATACAATGGCTATGTAAACACCAAGGCCCAGTTTCTAACTCAGACTCGTGCTAGTTATTGAGTTTTAAGAGGCTATTTGGTGGATACAGGCAATGCAAAAGGCCAAATCACAGCCCTTGTATCTTCCATTATGCTGTGAATCCCAAGCCTACTAAAGGACACGACTGTGAGGTTCCCCCAAGGCAGTGCAAATACTCAGATGAGCTCCAATTGGAAAAAGAGCTAAGTCTCTTTGGGAAATCAGATTAGGCATATTCAGAAGCAATACAATTTGGGGAGGTTTTTTTGAAAGGTATTTAAACCAAATGTCTACCAATGAGAATCAGATGATAACAAGTTTATTTCAAGTATTTCCTGAATGTAATATTGATTGAATGCAACTATTCTTGAAATGAAAAAGCAAATTCTGTCATGTTTGGGCTAGTTTTATTATAGGCCTTTGCCTTACCTGTAGGTAAAATTGTTGGAATCATAACATAACTTGATTGCACTTACTATAAATTTTGTATTGTAATGTTCACAAACAGATCATAAATGAGGAAATTGTATGTTCTAATGCTGCAAAATTACTGGGTTTTTTTTATTTCCCATAGGACCACTCTTGGTAGAATTAAGCATAAACTGAAATAATTAACTTACAGAATTATAATAACACAATTTATTTCAAACAGAGGAGAAAATGCAGAAGTTCACTTCCTATCTTGTCAGAGACAATCTCCTACTTAATTTTAAACCCCATACCCTAGGTTATGATTTGAAGCAACTTTTAGTTGTGAGGCAAAGGATGATTATTTGTCTTCAAAATTTACCACTGCAGGTTTTGTAACAGGGAGAGTAAGTTGCTCTGTTACAAGCTAAAAATCTAGACACAAGCACTCAGCAGAATTCTTACAAGAATCAAGGGTCTTCTATTAGATTGCAAAACAATATCAAAATTAACTAAAATTATATTCCATTATACAAAATATATTTTAGACACAAGCATCAAATAAAACAGTTTTGTAAATATATCATACTGAAAATGTTTTAATTTCTCATTATATTTTACATTAATACAGATCAAAAACATTGAAACCAGATGGACAAAATACAAAAGTTTATAGCCTGCCTGAAAATATTGTCATGTAAAATACACGTAAGCCTCAGAACAGAGCAGTGAATCTTACAACTAATAGAGGAAGGAAAGCAAGTATTTCAAAAGTCATGTTTTGTAATAGTAAATGAATGCATTTTAAACACAACTTAAAATTTGCCAACAGGAAAACAATCCTCATAATTGAGAAATTATTTTCTAGTGGAGGTTAACTTAGCTGGTGCATAGTGTACTTACCTCAAAGACAAGATCTGGTTGCTGAGTTCCATCTACTTCAATAAGATACCGACAATCCTGCTCAGTCAAAAATTCCTGTTGAAGAACATACCTGTCAACTGAGTATAGTTAACCAGATAATGACACTGAAGCTCCTTCTCTTCCTACACATATCAAAGGCTGGACTCCTAGGGACTCCAGCAAAATCAAGATTCATTGTATTAATGGCTTATAAAATCTTATGGAGATTAACTTCTATTTGATGATAGATAAATACAGACAGAATTCCAAAATTGTAGTTACATGGGTTCAGAAGACAGTTTAGATGTCTTAGCTCAAATGCAAGAGTTAAAAAATATCAAGATACAATAACATTTTGTGTATGAATTTAACTTTTAATTGTCTATCTTAATTCTTTGCTGGAAAATGATGACAACCTCAATCAATCCATTTCTTGGAAATGCCAGTCATAAGACCAATGTTTTAATGTTGGTCTTGACTCCCAATTCCTCTAAAATTTGGACCATATATTTTATTTTTCTTATTTTAAATTGTCACATTAGCAAATAATGTCCTAGACTAAAAAAAAATCCCATGTCAGTTGTAAATGCCTTTCTCGGAGGGCTGAGAACACTCACTCCATTCCTGACAAATGCTAGTCTAAACTCAAGCCTAAAAAGGCCTCTTGAAGGTGACTTTACAACTTTGCAGATAATATGTTCACTTCTTCACTACATTTTGATTAGAGCTCATTTCCTGGCTCATTTTATCTAGTCTGTCTTCTATACTTTCAAATACTCTTCTAAAGAGAGAATAATAGTTCATGTTTCTCTTATATACCATGGTCTTACAGTCGTATTAGTACATCCATAGTATTTGAGTTTAGACAATAGCATCTCATTTTTTGACTCAGTTTTGACTAACTAACTCCCCACAGATTGCAGATTGTCTGAAGTACTGAGGTCTAGCCAATTATTTCACATGTTGTAGTTGTTCATTAGGTTTCCTTCCTCACTGCAGTATTTCACATTTATTTCAGGTCATTTTAATCCCAACAATTTACCAAGAAATCAAAGTGCGTTCTCCAAAGGTCATTCTACCTATCTCCCTATCAGTGCAAACTGCACGTGTTATAAGCTTTTTGTTTCAACTTCAGTTTCATCATCTCAAACTCTGCCTGGGCCAATTGATAAAACCCTGTGCTCTTTTAATGTCTTAGTGGACCACTAAGCATCTTCACCAATATTCATTGCTAGCAAACCCTAAGTGAACACTACTACCTAGTGGAATGTGTTGAAACTATTGAAGTTTGGTATATAGCCTAAAGTAATTTAATCTAAACAACCTTTATTAGCTCACTTATAAGAAATCCATGTGAGACTGTGTAATGACTAAGGATACCACATTTTTTGTTTTCGCCTTCACAGCAGTAACAAGTTGGTTACTCTAGCAAAGACCATTTTCCATTTTTACACAATTTTATCTATAGGTTTAACTAATCCATAGGGAAATTGGAAGGCATAAACAGGAATTGTCAAGTGGGCATCAAACATGAGTATTTTGCAGTTGTTTGTACTAAGAGATTAAAAACACAAAAAGAAAAAAACCAAAACAAACAAAAAATAAACACCAACAAAACCACAACAAACCAAACCAACTCACAAAAAATAAAACAACCCCCCAAACAACCTCCCAAAAGAACAAACTATTCCTTTGGACCTCATGCTTGCTTCTTTTTTTTTTTTTTTTTGGTGGGGGAAGGAGAGGAGAGGAAGAAACATACAGTAAATCCACTTTCCTGAACACAACAGGGAAAGAAAATGTCATAGCTTCAGAAATTAAATAAGTGGTAAAACAAACGAATGGGCTAATTACTGTGTATATAAATCTGCAGGCAATAAAGCAGGTGAGAAAGAGAGTGGAAGACAACGGATGCAGATTAGTTATGGGATTGCACGCTGGAATGGACTCTGGTAATGGTGATGAAACAATGGAGTCTTCAAATATTTCACTTACTAGATTTGGAAAGCATTTGCGGTGGCAGGTATGGTTTCACTTTTAAAAATCAAAGTTGATTATCTTGACTGCAGAGTAGAAAAAACACCTACAGATGACAACTTTGTATCACTGATTTCAGAATAAATTTCAGAATCTGGGGATATATTGTAGCATGACCACTTCATCAAATCTCAAACTAAAAAAAACCAATGAAAGCAGTGCAAGATATTTTAAAAATCTTTTGTCATGCATATCATATTACTTTGTTTTTTCTTACTTTTAAAGGAGTAAGCATTATATCCTTGTGTATTCCAATTCTTTTTTCTGCATTTTCAAGAAAATCTTCAGGCCTCTGCACTAAGTGATGAACAGGTTGTAATTTCTTACGTGGATCTTCTCCAGTCTGCAAAACAAAATTTCAAGACACAGAAATAATGTAGTAAAATATTTTTTGTCTTCACTCAAATTTAATAAAGTAGCTTTGAAGAGTATTGCAATGAGTATTAGTTCAGTGACTGCTGACCATGATCCTATTCTGATGAAGTGTAGTTTCTGTGAATGGAGAGCAATGTGCCTGGAACTTGCACTCTGGTGCCTATTACAAAAATTTGATCTGCATTCAAAACTAACTCCTTCTTGAAAAAAAAAAAATCCATTTGTAGTAGTGTAACACCAAAACCAGAAAACAAGTTAGTGTCCTGCAAATATTAGTAAAAGGTTGCTACAATAAACAAAAATTAGGAACTCTTATTTGTCTAGATAAGAAACAGGCAGTGCAGAGCCACCCTTCTCCTCCTGATACACACTCTTAACATATGGTAAGAAACAGATCAGTGACTTTTGAGTCAAATACCGAGTCCAGGTTAAACTATACAATAATCAACATTTGCTGTCATTTAAACCTACTGTTTAAGTGTTACCCCACGTCTCTTAAAGCAAGACAGAAATGGAATTAAGATTAAATTTGAGCAAAATAAATTCATAACATAGTATGGTGATACTTTAGAAGATCAGAATTTTTTCTGCTTTGTCTAAAGTACATTGTAAAATTTTCCACTGGCTAGAAATTAGCAATATTTACCTCATCTTCTTCTTCCTCTTCATTCTGCTCTTCATCCTCTTCTCCATCCTGATCTTTCTCTTTCTTACGTTTGCCAGTAACTTCAAGATCCCATTGGCTCCTCTGAAATATTTCCCCTGAATCAGGGTTTTGTCTTTGTCCTGATATTCTTTGGCGTAACTCATAATCTGGACACTAGCAAGGAAAAATTAAAAGTAAATCATGTTTATTGCACTACTATAATGTCTTTTTCTTGGAGAGAGAAAATCTCTAAAATGGTCTACTAATAACAGTATTTCATTATTGCCACAGTTATCTAGAATCTCCCTTCGTCCTTTGTCTTTGGTCTAATGAAAAAAGTGACAATTCCAACATATCCGTGAAAACAGCTTGATCCACTGAAATCAAAGGCAAAGTTACTTTTTTGACTTTGGGATAAAGATTTTTCTCAGTCCTTTTCCCGGAGGGGATGATGTTACTACATGGAGTCAAGAATTTCATTTTTCTTTCTGGTGTAGTTAGTATCACTCTTCTATTTGTATTGTTGCACATGAATCTATACAACACATATTCTCAACAATGGAGATTTCTCACTATGTAGCATTAAAACAAAGACTGACTTTCTCAAAAAATCAAATTTGCCTGAAAAGCAGGACAAAAATACGTCACTTTGATCTTTTAGGATATTTTGAGACCACAGAAAAAAGGTTTGAAATAGGCATTCACCAACTTTATTTATGCATGTTCAAGCAAATTAAGTCTTAAAACTATGGGATTAAAACAAACACTGAGTTAGATCTGCAAAGTGATAGAGTAGATCCAGACCCCGAGGCTTAGCATCTGACAAAACACATAGATGTGCCAACTAGAATCAAAATCCCAATGGGAATAGAGCACACCACCAGAGGCTGACTATTCAGAGCTGTCTCAGCAGCTCATTCTGCACATTCAAAGTAGAAGACAAAAATAATCTAGTTGATTATAAATAAAACATTATTTTAAAATTATTAAAATGAATTGTTTAAAATTATTAAAACATTAAAAATAATCTAGTTGATTATTATAAAACATTATTGCCAGAGGAAGGGCCTGAAAGTGTGTTCATGGCTATACATAGGGTTATTTTGTTGGATGGAGTCTGGCACAGTTCAGTGTGGGCCAGCTAGAATCTTCCCCAGTGAAGAGCTGGGCACAATCTGGAGAATGGCACAGCCCTCAGGCTTCTCAGTGGGCAGTCTGGGCACTGCCACCCCATTCTGACTAACAAGACAGCTTAGCAGTGCTTGGCCAAAGCAGCTGGCCCGATGTCTGAAGAGTCCCTCTTGCCTTGTTTGGTTTACTATTGTGGATGTAGCAAGCAAGCCCATTCTTTTAAGTTACATTGAGAAAGTCCTCTAAATCACACTAACAATGATTTATGTTTCTCTGGTTATATCAGAGTCACTTTTGTAAAATATCTGGTATGTCACATCACTGCTCATGAAGAAACTGAGATTTGTAAACAAGACTAATTAATAATAAAGCAGTTTCATAGCTAGTGATTTACTTTATCATTCTTCAATAAATTCTATACTCAAGTATACAGAGGAAAATATTATATTTGGCATGCATAGCATATGAGTCTACCAATAATTAGGAAAAATACTAAGAAGTTACTGAAGATGACATTACCTTAATGTTAATCAGGACATCCGGTTTTAATTTTAGATTCATTATTTTCTCTATTTGCTGTGGAACAGTCATGTATTCCTCCGAGAGAGAAGGAAATCCAGTGAGAACATAACCTGCCAAATACATTTAATTGAGCATATTTTAAGAGGGTTTGTCAATTATAGAGCTAGTTACACTCATCTCCTTTGAACAATACATGTAGTGGCATAATTTTAAACTATGTACGTGACACAACACTGCCAAAAAAACTGTACACCCATGTCTGCTTCAGATGAAATACAGACAAGTAAGTGTGTTGCTTTCAGCTTTATAGAGTACTCTCAACATCTGTTAACTCAATTAAAAACATGTAGACACTAAAGACCATACTCAGACCACCTGCTTTATGTGCCTAGCTCATACATTGCAGTGCCTAAAAAGTAACAAGCTGTCAGTGAACCAGTTTTGCCACTAAAAGACTTTATAAAATGAACTGCAGAAAGTAGCCACTCTGTCATTTAAAGCATTTCAACTAGGAGTCTAGGCTTTTTTCGCAACCTCTAAATGTTTTGGCTTCTAATGAAGGGAGTTTGAACCATTCTCCTGCCTCCCAAAAGGAGACACTATGCACATGGTATGCACATAATAATAATATAATTTGGTAAGCATCTGTTCACTCAGAACTCCCAATGCTGAGTCCTGTTTGGCAAACACATTTGCTAGACAAGACAAGCAGAGTGGTAATAATACGTTTTCCTAGTATTACAGTGCTCGGCCCCATGGATGAACCTGTGGCTTTCAGGTTCCTGGAAAGTACTGTAACTACTGATGGCTGTATGCATGCAGTAAGAACTACTGAATAGCAACAAAATCAATATTCATGAAGCCAGGATGAGAGACTAAACAAAAATCAGGTGGATGTTTTTAGCCAAATAATGAGAATATTCCTTTCTCAAATATTTCTCAAATAATGAGAAATGGTGCATGCTCAGAATTTTATGTGATAACATGTAAATGCAACTCTGGGCAGCACAAAAACGTGGCAGCCGTCTTTGCAAGAGGTGTTAGGAGTGAAGACTCCTACTTCTTTGGGAAGCTACTGTCCATAGATGCAAGAGAAGAAGAGGATAAGCAAGGGAGAGCAAATTATATAGTCATTCCTCTAGGAAATTAAAATCCTGGATTCTAAACTGTTGATACCTTTAGAGAATTCTGACCGGTAATGAGGTGTGAATGCACAGAACATGCACAGCCTCTGCTTATCAACACATCCCAGATAACAACAGCTGATGTGAGGGAAATGGGAGTGTAAGTGGGAAACCCTTCTCTGAGAGAGTGTTCGCCCCCAAATCAATAATGTGAGGAGACCAAAAATCATGAAGTATAGCTAAGGCAACTATCAACAAGATCAAAAAGTAACCAGGGGATTACCAAGAAGCTTTTGAGACGCACTTATAGAACATACTGTTTAAAAATTTGCATTTTACAAACACTAAAAGTAAAAAACTCAACCTTTCATACAACAGTTTGTAAAATCTTTCATGAATCATTAACAGTGAATTGACTGATTAGTTCCTGCTGAAAACCTGCTTAACCTTCCCAAGGATTCATTAGGATAGTAGTTGATAAACAAAAAGTTATTAGAAATACTAAAACAAAAATTGGTTTTGGAGGTCAGTTCTAGTTGGCAGGAAAAATAGTGAGGATGTTGGTTATTTTATTCCTTGCTACTTTGGGGCATCTGTAATGCAGAAAGTTTGGTTACAAGACCCAAACTTTACTCAGCTTTACAGTTGTATTTCCAGTCTCCAGGACCTCTGTGATACAAACATCTGACTGACTCAAGGAGGGGAACTCCAATAACACAGAAGCCTCTTCATGCCTTTACTAAGTCCTCACATACAGATTAAGAGACAGGCATTTCTGCTGCTACCTCTTCCAGCAGTTTTTTGTGTCCTGTTTTTTTTTATTTCTTCCCTATTTCTCTTTTTTATACCATTTTAAAAGTCTGGTTTCACCAGGTAAGCCTGTATATTTTGCAAAACTGTTGAGCCTTGTACTAGAGGAGGAACAAAACCCATTGCACCTGAAAGCTTAAAAAGCAGGCTAGTTTTTAGAGCACTAGAAACTAATATTGGCACTACACCTGTCTCTCTCCTCTAATGGAAATTCCAAATAAAAGTCAAAACAAGAAAAAGAAACTTTTTCCTTTTTACTTTCCTCTCCTTTTTACTCCCTTTCCTCTTAGCAGTACATTAGTTTTCTCATCAGGACACTAGCAAGATCTGCAGCACTTGTCCTGACAGCCTCAAGTAACAAAATCTTCCCTCAAACAGAAGAATTATATCCACTACCATTACTATTCTCATCCATCCTACTCTGTGTCACAAAATGCAAAGGGAATAAACAATTCTGCAAGGGAAAAAAAAGACATTACACTTTGCAATTTCAGTAATCTGTTTTCCTTCTTTTTCATTATTTAAAATGTTTAAAATGTTTTTGCTGGTGGATTTTTATTATGTTGTTGTTATATAAGTATTGAGGAATAAAATATCTGTATTTTAAATCCAAAGAGTCTTCTGAACAAATAATATTGTCAAGTAAGAGTCATATCAACACTTGAAATTTTGGGAAAATTATTTTCTCAAAATCATCACAACATAGGACCGGTATGACACTTTCTGATCTCCCATATTGGTAAATTAATCCCTAAACAGACTTTCAGTTTGTTGATATTCCACAACTTGAAGAGCATGAGAAAAAGCTAGAATTACATTTGAGCATTAATGGATGTAAAATTATAGCTAGCACATTCTAAGAAACTTAGACCGTAAATATACCTACCAAAATGAGCAACTTCTGGGGATTCAATCTTTTGCAGAATCATTTCTGTAACCAGTTCCTCAGGAACGCTTTGACCTTGACAAAGCAATTCTTGACACTAGAGTAAAATGCAAAACAGTCTTTTACAGTAAGTGTTTGTTAAGAATGCAACAAAACTTAGTAGAAGATTCGACCTTTACCTTAAGTCCATATTCTGTTCCTTGTTGAATATTCGTCTGAATTACTTCTGAAGCTAAGGAAGCATATCAAACATAAGAAAAGTAATTAATACAAAGTATTTTCTAAACAGACTCTTACACTCAGATACACATACACATACAGCAGCATGGATGTGTGCTCCAAGCAAGTGGACTGTTTTGAAGGAAGAGCCATTACATTTAGGGCCATTATTATACTTTGCCCATCCAAAACCTGGGGCCTTATGGCAAGGTCTAGGTAGGTGTTCTTCCCTACAATTTAACCCTGTACATACTACACAAAAATGCACTACAGTAGTTTTGCAGGATTATTTGAGCTACTGATTTAAATTCAGTCAGCATTACTGTCTTGTAATCCAGAGATGAGTATTTGAGCTCAATCACTTTTTAAAATTTAAAATCCAAGATTTAGAAGAACTGTCTACACACACAAAAGCATCTACTTTAAGAAAAGTGATATCCATCAAATTCAAAGACTCTGTCTCTGTGCCCTACATCTCTGTGGATAGCGACATAATACTAGAATGACCCTGGATGTCTTTCACACTTCTGTATGAATTAAATAATCAGACATTTTACAAAAGTTTTCAAGTATGACTCTTAAGGCTATATTTATTTTACTAATAAACCAGGCCAGCCAAAGGTCCTGAAGCCAGGTCCTCATGCCTATACAGCCGTAATCTTTCTTCTCAAAACACAGTGGTTGTTTTCCAATTGTTCCTACTGGGAATGATTGTTGTACATCCTACCTTTCGTAAGGATGAAGTGTTTGGGAGAACAGTATTTCCCACAGGCCAAAACTGAGTCAGGGAATGTACAAATTAACTATACAGGCAACTGAAAATCAGCAATTTGTGTGCACCCTGGCCCTATTTTATTATGAGTATTGACTTATTCACTGGATAAATGAAAAGAAAGCATTACATCATTAAAATGATTGTGAACACCTTTCCTGTTCAGTAATTTTCTGTCTTGGTTTATTTTTAACCCAGCACAGCACAGATGTTGATACTGTGGAGCAAGTTCAGAGGAGGACACCAAAGCTGTCAGAAGAATTGAACAGCCTAAAGAACTGACCTTGTTCAGCCAGGAGGAAACCAGGCAGCTCTTACTGCTATCTAAAACTACTTATTGGAGATCACAAAGACAGACCCAAGGTCACCACAGAAGTGCAGTTAGGACAGAAGGCAACAGACACAAATAGGAACATGAGAAATTCTAATGGGGTAATCAGGACGCAATTTTGCATCATGAAGGTAGTCACACATTGCAAAGTGTTTCTCTGGGAGGAGGTGGAGTCTCCATCCTTGAAGATATTCCAGATTCAGCTGAGCAAGCCTCTGTAGTTGACCCTGCTTTGAGAGGAATGCTGGACTCAATCATCACTGGAGGTTCTTTCTGAATTAAATTATTCATGTTTATGTATGCTGAATTTCTTAGTTTCTTTCTTTTTTGATGTAGACAATTTAAAAAATTTACTAGTATAAGTAACAATGAGTGTGTACACATGTGTGCATTCACTAGCTAAAAGATTAAAAGAAATATCATGAACAAAGTAAGAAAAGAGTAGTTCCCTGAATTAGAAATAAGGCTCAAAAATGCAGTAACTGAGATTTAGATCAGTTGCTAAGAAAAACTTTCTAATGGCAAAGAGTGTGGTACAGAGATAGACTGCCTAGAAATTTTTTAAAACAAATTTGATGAACATTTGTCAGTACTGATTTAAATACATTCAAACAGAGTGGATTGGCTTAAGTACATTTCTGAAGTCCCTTCTGATTTTGGCCTGATCTATGTTTTGGACCAGGTATTAAATTTTTTTCTTATTATACAATACTATGAATTTAAAATTCTATACATACGTAAGTCAAAAAAACACTTTATTAAGAGTTATTTTACTGTTACAACTCTAAATCTTCAAAAGAAGTAAAGATGTTTAATTTGATAAATAAGTTTGTTTCCTGGAGTACATCCCCTTGTGCTGGACACTGCACAAATAAAAAAGAAAAGACCCTCCTATGTTTTCACGCTCTGCACTGGAAAATGTCTGTACTCTTTGGAGTTGAATGAGTTGTCCCTGTGTGAACAAGAAGGGTCACATGAATCCCCTTACAGGATTTGGAATAGAATTTATGATTTTAAAAAAACCCAAAAACAACACAGTGATTTTTTTGAGCCTTTCAGTAACTAAAAGACCACGATCAGTAATTTTATTTCTGGTGAGATGGTTACTTGGTCCTTATCAGAAGTGTTTGCTGCAACCAGAAACACGCCCTTTGAATTACAGGGAACAGTGAGGGTATTCTAAACCAAAAGTTATTGTGAAGCCAAAGCAATGTTCCAAGTATGGCATGTGCTTACCTTCTATGAAAATGGAGTTCCACCTCTGTGCTAGTTTTCTAGCTAACGTTTTCTTTCCAGAACCCTTAAAGCAAAAAATACACTTTTAAAAGAAAGACAGAACAAAACCAAACACATAACACAATGAAAAACATATTTTCACATGATAAAAACAATGAAAATCTACCACTGGGATTAGGGCCTCTGAGTTATGCATTGGGCAAACACAAAACACTCTTTTTAATACCATCCCCTTCTTCATATTGCCTAGCATTTATCGTATGCTGCTACTTGTAGCTAATTACCTCCAGTCATTACACTGAGTTTGGTTTTGAGTAATTCTGTCTAAAACTCAGCTACGATTTGACCACAAATTCCTATGAGAAACTCCTTATGACTAAAATTTGTTATCTTCAGCCTCAAAGCAAATTATGATGCAAACCAACTCAAAACAATTTGTAATTTACTAAAACAACAAATACTTGAAAGCTGCCCTTGTTAGTCCACAGATCTGGTTAGATACTGACAATATCTTTATTATTTACATGAATCCAGAGAAAAACCTACATAACTGAGAGTTATGAGGCCTCCAAGAGTGATTAACTGAATGAGGTTTTGCAAAACTCACCATCTTCCACTCTTAGGATTGTGCTTTTTTTTTAGAAGGGCATATAAGAAGACCTGTTTTGACAAATTTTTGTCCTTGATAAATTTTGTGATAAAAAAATAGCAAAACCCCACCAATAAATTACATTCCCAGTTAAGAGTGTATCAACAAACACTCCAGCCTATTCATACCATACATCTTACAGGTATGATGAGAATATATGTATTTGGCTTTGCTTTAACGGCACTATGCTTTTAATTAAAAAGATGTATCTTAAACAGGACAGGCACTCTGCACATTTGTCAGATATATAAAAGCTATTACCATAAAAATAAACTATTTCATTCCCTACTTTCCTGGCAAGGTCTGTACAATTTCAATTCTTTGTTATATTAGTGTCAAGCATCTACTGAAGGCAATGGTTGAGAATATGACAGGTCTTTTGTACTGTCTTTCAATGAGCATTTTATGGTGGCTTGGTCTATAAAACATAAAGTTACCTTTTTCGTGTAAGGTTAAAATTTTGATGTTTAATCATTTAAAACCAGATGAGTTAGTTCACTGTAGTCTTCTGTTGAGCTGACTGCACTCTTACAAGTGCATATACTCATAAGACATGTTATAAGGCAAACTTGTACAAAAAAAACAGAACTCCCTTCAGCAAACTGAGGCAATAATGCAAACCCACATTTGAGGGAAAAGAAAGAAATCTGAAAAGTTTAGGTTTACAAAACATCATTTTTTTCTAAGTTAAGGAGGCCACAAATTAGTTGAGAAAAAGACAGACCTTGAATTATAGTTTAAATGTAATACAGATCCTTTTATCAGGTCACCTTGGTGGATTCATAATGTTTCCAAATACATAGGATAGAATTTTGTCAGAGTTTTAATATTAAGATCTGTAATATCTCATTGCATGTCTGTAAGTCAGTACATTAACCTGAAGGTTCTTTTATGTGAATTTATGTCTTTAATCTGTCAAGTTTATTAAAAACTAGACTATTTTAATAGCGTTGTTCTGGTTTTGGCTGGGGAAGAGTTACCTTTCTTCACAGGAGCTAGTGCAGGGCTGTGTTTTGGATTTGTGCTGAAACAAAGTGTTGATAATACAGAGATGTTTCTGTTACTGCTGAGCAGGGCTTACACAGAGCCAAGGCCTTTCCTGCCTTCCATACTGCCACACTGGTGAGGAAAATGAGGGTGGATGGGAAGCTGGGAGGGAACAGAGCTGGGACAGCTGACTGCCTGACACACAAGGATATTCCAAAGCACATGGTGTCATGCTAAGCACATAAAGCTGGGGAAGAGAAGGAAAGGGAAGTACTTTTGGAGTGATAGCATTTGTCTTCCCAAGTTACCATGAAGCACGATGGAGCCCTGCTTTCCTGGGATGGCTGAACATCTGCCTGCCCATAGGAAGTGGTGCATGAATTCCTCATTTTGCTTTGCTCATGTACATGGCTTTTGTCAACCCATGCATTTTATCCCTTTTACCCTTCTGACTCTCTGTCCCACCCCACCAGAGTAAGTGAGCAAGAGGCTGAGTGGGGTTTGCTTGCTGGCTGGGGTTAAACCAGTACAAAAATAAAAACAATCTAGTTGTCAACGTTAAAAGAGAAGAAATATCTTGAGCAATGTGTAACTTTTAAGTAAAGTAATAACATTTTTAACCACAATTGACTGGTCATTGAAGGCAAAAATTGGTCTCATTAAACAAGATCAGAAATTTTACCATCCTCTGCAGGATTTGAAGAGTGGCAAAAGTAAAAATAGTAGGTATTTGATTCTTTTGGTAGCACTGGTAAACTAATGTTTTGAAAGGAAAAGTAAAATTGTAAGCAGAATATCTTAAAAAAAAATACTTCTATCAGACATCTTACTGGCTTTCCAAAGACAATTATGCAAGTAGGCTTGGACAACAGAAAAGATCTTTCAGCTTCATCTTCATCAAAGATGTCTGTAAAGGGCTGAGCTTGTATTTCCTCTTGTGACGCCATTTCTAAGTCTAGAAGGAAAAAAAGAATTTGTTATAAAGTACAGTAGTTACGTATGTGTAAAATTACCTGAAAATGGAACTGGGTACAAGGGTACAAGGTAAATTGATTTGTAAAAAAGAAAGCTTTTATAAGAAGAAAAAGCATTTAGAGAACATACACAATGCACACATCAAATGAGAGAAAACGCACTTCTGAAAAACAAAGGACTGCTGGAGCAACCTCCAATCACCAGCTGCTGATAACCTCTTCATGCCTCTCATATTGCTTGTTGCTCTTTTTTAGTTGTTTTGTTGATTTTTCCTTCCTGCTCCAATTATCACACAATTGTGACTTCTCTCTGGTCCCTGAAATGGGCCATGGGCCTGCCAAGACCTTTGGTTTTGTGCCTCAGACACAGAAGGGCCCTGCCATGGTCAATGGAACTACTCTGGGTCCACACAGGCAGGTACACAAATAAGACTCTGAGGAATTAACTCACAGTTCATGATCTCTTCCACCATCCTCTCACACATCCCAGCTCTTCCAGGAATGCAGGCAGTAGCAAGTCCAGTGTTGCACAACAAATTAAAACCTAAACAAATTTCTAATTAAGCTAAGTTGGAGGAAAAGTTGTGTGGACCTTTCAAACAAAATGGAGGCCAAAGTATGAGGAGCTTGCTGAAGTTTGTTTGGAAAAGGCGAAACAAAACCTCACTGCCTTTACAGGGCCACTTCAATCTCACAGCCCCGGCAAAACCCACATGCAGCCACCCCTACCCAGCACAGCCCCACACAACTCCCAGTCAGTTTTAAATTAAATTTAAAACTTCAACCAAAAAAACCTACTTCAGGATGAGAATATGAGAAAGTTTGTCTTGAGACATCAAACCCAAATGTTCAGACACTCTTGCATTAAACATTTTAATGTTGAAAAAAGAAAAAAGCCACTGCATGGGAACCAGCTCCCCATTGCCCCGACAGAAAACTCACCGGCTGAGCTTCACCTGCCGTTCCCAGCAGTCGCGCTCCTTCCCAAACCTTCAAAAGTTCTATTTCCTAATTCACAAAAACCACCACAACCAAAGCAAAGAATTAAACCAGGGACAAACACACACAGTCCTCTACACACACCCACGACGAAGTCCCGGTGGGAGCCCCCGTCCCACTGGCAGCCCCCGTCATGCGCGCCCCCGCGGCTGCCACCGCCCTGCGCGCCTCCGCTGCCCGGGCAACGGCCGCGCCCCGCCCCCGGCCCATGGGCCCGCCCCCACGGGGCGTGGGCGGGGCTGCGGAGCTGTTCCTGGTGCTGACCGTGCTCGCCCCGCGGGGAGCGGTTCCCGGCGGGAGCAGCGGGTGTGGATGCGGCGGAAGCGCCGCCTCGCCCGCCCCGGTGTCCCGGTGCCGCCGTTGCCGCTGTTGCCGAGAGGCCGCGCGTGACGCGGCTCCGCGACGCAGGCGCGCTCTTGGGGCCAGCCGTGGGGGCGCCTGCGCGTTAGCGCGCCGGCACTTCCGGGTTCCCTCCGTGCCGGCGGTGGTTCCCCGGTCAGCCCCGGCGTGTTCCTTCCCCGGCCCCGGCTGTTCCCGGGGCGATCCCGGCCAGCCCCGCAGCTCCTGCCCCCGCCGCGCCTCGGGGCTGCCATGCCGGTGGCGGCCGCCGCCCCCCTGATCAGCTCCGTGCAGAAGCTGGTGCTGTACGAGACCAGGGCTGTAAGTAGCGTCACCCCCGCCGCCGCCGTCGCAGGTCCCGGGGCTGCGGCCGCCGCACAGCGCGGGGGGGATGTCCCGGCCCCTCCCCGCGTGCTGGCTCGGCCCTGCCCGGAGCTGCTGCCCCGGCTGGGTCGCAGCTTGTCAAAAACTACGCCTGACGTTTCTTTTCGTGTGTTGGGATCTGGTTCTTTGTGGTCGCACATTCAAAACATCCCAAGAACTGAGAAAAAGAAGGATTTAAAGTTGTTTTCACCGTGCCTTTGCCTGGTGACTTAGGGGAAGGATTGGCCTCTGACAGGCAGGGCAGCACAGGGCCCTGCGGTGTGGGTGCTGCCAGGCTGGCAGTGGCGGGTGGGCCCCTGTCCTGTCCTGTGGCTGCTGGCACACTGCCTGGAGAGCAGGGCTCCCCGTGCCGGGGGCAGGTAAAGCTGCGCAGCTGAACGTGTCCGGAATTGAGATTTGAGTTAGGAATGGCTGAAGTGGTTACCACCTCCACCGAGCTCTCTGCTGTTAATGACACACTTCAAGTCCCCATTGTCTAAATGGCTGGGGAAACAGCTTCCAAAGTTTTCAGTGTGACCTCTGGAAGTAAGCTCTTGAAGATTTTCAGCATTCCTTACGTCCTGTTGCAGGCATATGTTATTCACAGTACTTTTTTTGTCATGGGCAGAGTGGATTGGAGGTTGGAGTGGTAATTGCTGCTTTAGCCATGTGATGAGCACAGTGTGAGTCAGAAGCCAATTCTTGATGTAAATACCACTGTGTTTACCGTTCCTTAGCTCCCAGTCAAATTTTTTTTCTGTTTCATAATGTGTTGGTTTCTCCCTTGTTTCATAGTATGTTGGTTTTCTTCACTTGAGGTAGTTTTAGATAGGGTTAGGTACCATGGCTTTAAATAAAACAGTTAGGTCTAGTTTCAAGGTCAGATATTACCTGTGCTGATAACTAAAAGATAATTTATATAATGAAGCCCCTTGGAAACTTCCCAAAATGTCACAGATTCAAGAATGATCTCAGTGTAAATAGGAATCTGACTTCCAGCTTTGCATCTGTCAGAAGTAGGTTTGTGCTTCTAATAGTAATAATTATTAAATTCTCCACTGAGCAGCCTATGAAGCAGAGAAAGATTAAAGCATGCAGCGTTATTGTTACAAGTAAATTTAAAAAATGAAGGTCATGCTCCAGAAAGTCTTTCCAGAGTGTTACTTTCTTACCTATGCTTAAATGAATTTTGAAGGCTACCTTATTTATCTTTCTCATTGTTGCTGGTAAAGGCCATTTTTTGTTCTATTTTCAGCTAAATTATTGTTGTGCATGAGTAGAGCACTGGGGAAATGTGATTTCTGAATCAGGTCCTGTATTGCTCAGTTTAGTTGTTCTTGGCTCACAACTCACGCTCCATCTCAGTTAGATGAGGCTTGGCTTCTTGTGACTGGCACGTGTGGATACCTGGCCTGCTTCTCTCTGAGTTCTGGTTGCTGAGAGACAACATGCTGTCTGCAGGGCCAATATTGTGCTTTGGAGTTCTGTCATCTCTCTGCCATTCTCCAGCTCTCTAGGCCTCTCCAGCTGATCCTGTTATTTCAGGAACCACAGTCTTTTTCCCTGAGTAAGGTTTTGTTATTACTTTAAAAAAGTACAAATTGAAGCACTGTGTGGTTTGATATTCAAGTTCTAGTAATTCTTTCAAAAGAAAAAAAATCAGTAGGAATCATTTTGGTATGATTATTTGAAAAGACTTGCTGCACTTAATAAATGCATAGACTAAGAGATGTTAGAAGGGACTTCTAGAGAACATCAAGTAGAGCCCTCTGCTTAAAGCAGCTTCAGTAAGCATATTGCTCAGGGTTGTGTGCAGCTGAGTTTTGAATACCTTCAAATATACAGATTTTACAACCTCTGCAGACTACTTGAAAGAGTTTGTCCCTCTTATCTACACTTTCCTGTTAGATAGTTTTAGACAGCAGCAAGATGTCAAAGCTTCCTGAAGGGTGAACAACCCCAAACCCAGTTCTCTCAGCCTCTCCCAGCACATCACATGCTCTGTCCTGTGGGTCATCTGGAGAGCTCTGTGCTGCAATCACTCTGGTATATTAATGTTTATCTTGTACTGGGGAGCCCAAAATTGGACTTCTGGTTTGATCAGTTGCTGTTGCAGCTCATTCAGTGTCACGCTGTGCTGCTGACAAACTTCTTCTCCCTGAAGTATCCCTCATGCCATCTCCTTTGCATGAGATCTCACAATCATGCAGTTGCCAGCTGTGACCGTCACTGGGACTGCATAAGCATCATCCAAAAATAAAAATGAACAGCTTTCTCTTGTTTCAGGCTGCTCTTCTGATTTCCCTAAGGCCATGGACTTGCTAGATCTATGTGGGATCTAGCATGTGGGATTTGGGGTTACCATAAGACTGTATCCTAAAATTTCTGGTGCAAAGAAGGGATTAGTTAAGCTGTCAGCAATGGGAGAAACAGTGACGTTTACACTGGTCATACAGCTTATTCCTGTAAAATCCCTGTGTTAAAGCAGGAAGATACAAAATGCACGAGGGAGTGTAAAAAGTGGAAATGGTTTACAGAGGGTTTCTTTGTTTGAGTTTCTCTTTAGATAAAAATACAGTAGTATTATTGAAGTCAAGGAGGATGTTATTGGAGTCAAATGAGAGACTGCAAGAGGTGAGGAGAACTGAATTCATGGTGTCAATTGAATTAATGGAGATCAAAATTCTCTTACACTTATATTTAGCATAGTTGCTGAAACCTATCTTTTCAACTGATGCTTTGGGTCAATAAATGCCATGGAGATGTTCACTGTATCTCCTGATTGTCCTAGGAAGTTGAAAGCTTGTTTAGAAGTAGTCAGAAAGATGAACTGAAGGTTTTATTCAGATCAATTCCAATTATCTTTCCTTTTATGCATATATTGATCACTGAAATGCACACCAGAGGGCACTAAAGATATTTGAGCATTATGACTAAAAAAAGACAAAAGATATTTTCTTTTCTTCAGGAGAAGATGGAACTTTTATGTTTTCCCCCCAGTGAAGCCCACCTGAAAGCTGTAGGTTAGTTCACTGGAAATTATCATTCCCTTGAGGCAACGTGACATTGAACAAGACAATTTGTGTTGTCTCTGTAAAGTCATATCACTTGCCTATCTTTCAGGATATTATGAGGCTTAATTAATAGCATTTTATTCTAATCAGGTTCTTTTACAGCCTCCATCTCCACGGTATCCAAATGACTTGCACAAGCTTATTAAGTAATGTGACTGGCATAATTACCTGTAGATATTTCTGCCCTTTATTCACCAGAGACGACTATAGGCATTTGTTTTATTATTTGATTTTAATAGTAACAGTGTAAAGATCTTTATATTAAAAACTCCAAAGATTGCATATTTAATGTTGAAGTTAATCTATGGTCAATTTGGAGAAACTTCAATATAGAATGTGATTTCACAAGAAAGGCTGTAGAATTTTTACTGAATCATGAAGTGCACTGATTTATATAGGTGAGTATCTGACACATTTAAAAAATGTTGAAAGTAGTGAACAGCCTACTGGGCAACCATTAGCTATCACGATTTTCTAACTAGAAGTGGCTGTGAACACAGTCTAGACTTAGAAAGATGCTGTCAGAGTAACCTGGTTGTATTGCAGGTTTTAATCTAAAAAATAGATGGCCTTATGTATTTAAATCAAATCCTCTACTGAGATGCAGTGCCACAAGGAAAATATCTGGCTTTGTTATGGAAGGAAGAAACTTAGTAGAGAAATTAGTAGATAAATCAGTGTGGAGTGAATGAGCAGTCATCTGATAGGGATGATTTTTCCAAGTAATCTTTTCAGGGCTGATGTATTTTCATTAATGTTATTAGCTCAAAATGTGGACCAGCTCTGATTAGTCTTTTAAGGTATTGTAAATAATCTGGATAATCAGAGCACAATAAAGCAAGAAATTGTGATGATCCTCAGGAGTAGATAAAAGAAATAATTTGAAGTATCTGTAAAAGTTCATGCACCTTACAATAGGTTACACACCAATGAAAGTTTATGGAGAGTTTATCAAGCAGAGGTGAAGGAGGAGGAGATCTGGGTGTTTTATCTGAAGGAGTGGGAGGGTTCAACTGCTCATGAATTACAGCTCTGAAAAAGACAGATGTGGTTATTTGTGGTAAGGTCATTAATGAAAAATACTTATGTATCTCTAGAATAAAACCTTGTGTGGTATATTGTGTAGATTTACAGTCCATATTAATCTAAGAAGCAAGAATTCAACCAGGAATAGGTCCATTGAAGGTCTGGTGAAGTAACATAAGTGCAAGTGATGTTTTGGGAGGGGTAAAGGGACAGTCTATTCTATTAGATATAGAAATTCCTTAGTCTATTGAAGCGAGTGCTGAAAAGGCATCCAGTTACTTATTTTTCTGAAAGCATTCCAGCAGAATAGATGCTAAAGAGCAGATAAGTATTTGGCTAAAGAAAAATGTATAGATAGATACTTAATAGATTTAGCTGAGAATTAGAAGGGAGAATCTGGAAGAATCCTTCACTGGACTAACAAGAGAAAAGCTTTGGTTGCCTTGGGACAAAAGGAATTCACTGAATTCTGTGGCTTGTAGAGTGCAGAATGGGTACCCATTCTGGGTACCCATGGGTACCCATTACAACATGCCCAGGGAATGGTGCTTGGTAGCAAATGTTCTTAGAATTTCTCATGTTGTGAGATCTTCTTTTGAAGAGTTTCAACAGATTGGGGAAAGCAGATGGCTTTGCTTTTCCAGGTACCTCTCTTTGTGCCTTATCATGTCGTCCTTTCTTCATGTCATTCTGCCAGTTTCTGTGAGAGCTGAAAGACTCTCTCACACACTTCTGGAATTACTCTAGGTCCTGTAAAAAGAAGGAGCAAAGTGGAGTTTTTACATTGGGGTGTAATTATACTATGATGCTATTTTAATTGTTAGTGAATTACATACATTCATTCTCCCTGGGTCATGTCTATTTTGCCTATAATGGTAAGTGCTAGGCAATCTTTCTGTCCTGACCCATCACCTTTTCCATCTTATTTTCCGTGCCTGTCCTGTTGAGGAGGGGGAGTGAGAGAGTGGCTGGGTAGGGATCTGGCAGATGGCCACGGAGAAGCCCCTTCTTCAGGGCTTTGTGTTTTTAGACACATTCATGGTCTCAACAGGTATCATTTGCAAGCTTTTTGTCTAAGATCATAAATGTTTTCTTAATGCTATTTGCAGATTTAAAAATTGGCTGTATCAGTGCACTTGTAGTGTATTTTTGCACTTTTTTTCCTGCTGATTAAGCTGTTTGTAGCTTTTTAACTGAGGATTGAAAAAGTTTTTTTGCTGTGCTGGCATTCCTTAATCATAATTAGTCTACACAAAGAAGCAAATCATAGTTACAGACTTGGATTTCTAAGAAGTAATCTTAAAGAAAAAATGGGGGGAAAAGAAGTGAGCAGAATGTTTGATTTCAGAACTATTATCCTGCCATTAAAAAACAACAAATTGCAGTAAGAAGTCTTTTTATTTTGTTTAGACTCCTTTTAGAAGAAGCTGTTTTGCTTGCTTTGGCTGAATCAAAAGATTGATAAAAGATGGTGTAAAGCCTTTCAATTAAATTGCTTTTGTTAAAACTCAGTCCCAGGTGGAAATGACTAATGACTGTTCCTATCTTGTGGTTGCTTAGTGATAATTGTGCAATAAATTAAGCTTCAGTCCAGCTCTTGTAGCTGCCTGGTGTGTTGCCATGGTTGGTAAAGTGTGCTTGTTAACAAAGTTCAGCAGAGGCCAGGGGCAGAGTAAACCTGGAAGCAGCATGGGTCACCTCAGGTATGGTTGGAGGGCTCTGGCCAGAGCAAGGTGAGGGAACCAGCAGATTCTCCTGGAGTACTGTTCTCTGGAAAAAGTACTTTGTTGGTCAAGGTTGCCTGTTGATCTAAATGCACTGGTTGTGCTGTAGAGTGGAATTGTTTGAGACACTTGGGAAATGCTTCAAATTATTCAGTTCAACTTAGTAATAAACAGAATGAAGTAATAAGGATAAATACTCCCAGATAGGTTTCTGTAGCTTTTCCTTTTTTTAAATTGTAACAATTTCTGTTAATCAAAAGAGTTGTAAACACTACAGCACATTTTAGCTTTGATTAATTTTACAATTATATTACAACCATAGCAATTTATTTGCTGTTACATGCTCGGTGTTGTGTTGATTTGGTATTTTTCTTTATAATCGCCTAGTATTCATGTGAGGGGAAATATAATTGCAGCACATGTCACTGATTCAGTTTTATTTGTGCTCTTTGTCATCGAGTAAGATAGACTTATTTATTCATTAGATGAATAAATTAGGTAGCAGAAACAGCTAATGCTGAAGTGTCTTTTTTGTATTTTTTTGCATAATTAGTTTTCATACAATCTTTGTTTTTCTTTCAGATCTTGAAAGTTGAATATGAGTGGGCATATCAGGTTTTTCACGTAATTCTGAGGTTGTTAAAGTCCTGAAAACTTCCCAAGCGGAGGTCTAATTTTGGATTCCTAATTTTGAACACTAACCTAAATTCAAAAGTTTTTGCGGATGTTTCCTTTATTACTTCCACAAGAATATCCTCTAACATGCAGTGGGTAAAATGCCCATTTGCTAAATAGAGATTTCTCATTGTCTGCCTTACTTTAAGTCCATTGATGCTCAGGTTTGATGCTGCTCTCAACTGACCGTCCTTAATACATTACACATTCTGGCTCTCCAGCTTAAACCCTATAAATTAGTCTTTAAATGACTTCAGAGAGCCTGTTAAGTACTATTCATTATGGTGGTTGCTTCCATGGTCTGCAGCTACAATTACTCCTCATCTAATCTAACTCTGCTGCTGTTCTAAGCAGCAGCAGCACCTAATGCTGGCCCTGTAGCTCTGCACACCCCTCTATTGCAGCTGCCAAGGTGATGTGAGTGATTCATTCCTCACAGCACTTCTTTATGTTTTATTGGTTAATTAAAATGGAAATGGCGAAGTATCCAGCTGAACTTCTTAGTAATAGCATTTACAACTCTATATCCATCTCTCTCTCTCTCTTCCTCCTGTGTGCCATGTGTGTCCCAATTTTAAATATGCTCTATGGTCCAAACTGCCATTAGGACAAGCGTCTTACGGTTAGGCTCTTCTATTTTTATTCACTATTATTTGTTAGTAAGCATAGGTATCATTTGGGGAAGAAATTGTACTCATTTAGTGAGCTGGACATAGTAGGACATCACTGAGCTGTACTGCAGTATTATGGAATACTTAAAATTGTTTACCTTTAATTAGCTAACAGTTTTCTACAAATAAGGAAGCTGCACTCTTGAAATATATATGAACTTATCATCTGAGTATTACAAATGACTACATTTCCCTCTACCTATTCAGCTTTGCTGAATAAGAAAAGTATGTTGTAATGGCATGGTGGAAGCAAGTGTCTCTCTTGGTGGTTTGGTGTTTCTTGCTGATGGTGGGTGATACCACCATTTGGTGCCATGCACTGTTCTTATGATTTCCTCCTGGGAAACAAGAGCTTGGCACTTGTTGTGGTTTGGAAAGACAGGTATCTATCAGGGAAAGTTCAAGCTCCCCTTGGAACGGAGAATGTAAACCCCCTCCCTCCAAATTATTATAATCTTGCAATTAGGGCTTTCAGGCAAAGATACGGGAATAGGAATAACAGTTCTTTACTAGGAATGTTAAAAAACAAATACAAATGTAGTAGTACAAAAAAACAAGCAAGCAAACAAACAAAAAAATCCTAGAAAACCCTGGCAGAGTCAGGGATACAACCTGACACCCTGTTGTCAGGATGTTGGAAGCAGTCCAAATAAATCCTCCTGAAGTAACAGATGTTGTTCTGTGGAGTAGAAATGATCCTGTAGAAAAGGATCCAATGATGGCGAGATGGGTCCCGTCTTCCTCCGAGAATCAAGTGGAAACCAGGCTGCTTGGTGTTCCTACATCTCAGTTTTTATCTTGGTAGGAACAGCTGGCTCCCCCCCACTGGGTGGAGCATCTCACAATGGGATGGTGCAATGTGTCATGTCACTGGTGAGCCTTAATGGCCCATTACCAGGAGATATTGCCCCGGAGGGTGGATGGTGAAAGAGGTAAGAAACACTGCCCCACCTGGTTTTAACAGCTGACCTGTTATCAGAAGGCATCCACCCCCTCCCCCCTGGAGTTACAAGAGATAAAGAAAAAATGTCTCCCTAGCTGCTTTCAACGGTTGAAATACAATACACATTTTTTGGTTATGTAAACCAAGACAGCACTAAGGGATCCATTGCAGAGGCTGCTCTTAGGAGGCCAGACTGGGGAGCCTGGGCTATGCATTGCAGCACATCTCTGCTGAGAAAGCACATCTCTGCGGAAATAAACCCTGTAGGAAACGCTTTCCTGTGCCAAAGTGCTGCCTCAGAGGCTTCAGTGAGGGAGTGTTGTGAGGGCATATGAATTTGAAGGGCCTTCTTACTGTCATTTGGGTGTAAACAGCAAAACTTACCACTCGGCACAGTTATGTCATTGTACAAGGTAAAGGCAGAACTTGGTGGTGTTTCCTTTTATGACTTTTAAAATTAAATATTTTATTTTCCTATTTAGAGCTTACTGAATATGTATATGCTTTTGTGAATTCAAGGAAACTAAAGAGGGCTTTAAGTTCATCTTTCACCTTAAATATTTTGAGAGTAAAGATGTTTCTTAACATATAATTATATAAATTATGAAGTTGTGAGGTTTGTATGACTATGATTATTGATTTCCTTTCCAACATCTTAAATCCATGTGACTCTTAGAGTTAAGAGCTGACTGCATAGATCCACATGATTTGCCACGTTTTCCTACTAGGCTAAGCGTTATTAATGAGTTCCACCTTGCTGTGCTAGCACCACACTGATTCAATGAATTAGAAAAATGAGAGCTACTTTTAGTAAATCAGTCCTACAACCTGTGCTTATTGTTAATTCCTCTAAATGTAGAAATTAACTTATAGTTTGATCTCCTTACATGAAAAATGGACATAACTCTATGTTATCTATGGTCTTTCTTTCATATTTTAAATGTGAAGTAAAGCTGATATTTTTTAAACAGTAGTATTGTTAACCAGAAAATTTTAGTGTTGTGGAAGAACATTGTTGAGAAGACTGTCATAGCAAATATAAATAAAAATAGAAGAAAACTGGAAGTACTGAAGTACTTACAATTTTACAGTGTTTAGTATGCATCAGGAAAGTCTAGTTGACAGAAATAGCAAAGAAGTACAATATAGTAACAGAAGTTTTAGATCATGGAAAGTTAAAAACTCGTGTATAAGGTCCTGCTGGATTTTACAAAGCAAGTGAAAAGACAAGTAAGTAATGGCTGAGGCAGGGTGTGGATAGACAGTACCTGGTGTAAATTACAATTTATCTTCTCTAAGCAGGTTTTAACCTTTGATTTTAGGTTTTTTTCCTCCTTGTACGAAGGAGAGTAAGAGGTCTTTTAAGTTGTAGAGGTTGATTGTATACAGATACAGATACCTAAGATGCTGGTGTCTAAAACAGTTTATTAACAGTCCATGTGGAATACTGCATATTTGATGTTAGTAGGAATGGATCTAGTCTAGACAATATGTAAATGGCATTGCTGATGTCTTACATTACACTAGGTTTTAGTTGCTTTGTCTTGTATAATATTCTGACTTGTTGGTTTTCTTTTATGTAGAGGTATTTTCTAGTTGGAAGTAATCCTGCAGAAACCAAGTACCGTGTTTTGAAAATCGATCGCACTGAACCAAGGGATTTGGTTGTAATTGATGATAAGGTAAGTGCCTGTCTATCTGGTGCTGGGCTTTTTGTCCCAGTTGTTTCAAATAATACTGGTTACTTGTTGGTAGTACTGAAATGGGAAACAAAGAATGTAGAGCAGGCCTTTGGTTTATTGTCTATTTCACAGATTAAGCAAATTCTGCTATTCTCTGACATGAAATAACTTTTTAACTACCAAATCAGTAACTTGTGTGGCTTTTTATTTTAAAGCATGTTTATACGCAACAAGAGGTGAGGGAACTTCTTGGTCGTTTGGACCTGGGAAACAGAACAAAGATGGGGCAGAAGGGCTCTTCGGGGTTATCTCGAGCTGTCTCTGCTTTTGGTATAGTAGGTAAGTGCTTTGATTGATTTTATAAAATCTTTTGTTTTCCTTGGAGGTGAGGCTTATCATGCTGTATATCTTTCTGTCTCCTCCTGATTTTATTTACTTATAAAACTAAAGAGGATTTAGAAATTTGTTATGCTCAAAGATAAGTAAGTTTCTGTGTATTTTTTGAAAACAGGAGGTCAGTACAGGGGTGAAAACTGTACTGTAACCAGTCTTGTCTTTGTCACTAAGGGACAGATCTAGGAAAAAGCCAAACTCTAGAAGCTTGGTTGAAGGTCTTACCAAACTCAGCTGATCTTAGAATATAAATCTTGTGGAATCTGACTCCTGAATTTCACAGCTCACAGAATGTTTTTCAAAAAGAAAATGAAAGTCAACACTCTTTATTAGGCTGTATTTCTTTATCACACACTATTCAGAAAGATACATTTTCTATTTGGTTAACTTTTTGCAGTGACATATTTAAAGATTTCTTTTTCATGTTTGAACAAGTATAACTGACTGGTAAGTCAGCTGAATTTTAAAATCCTGCTCAGCTGTCCATGATCCTGAAGCATTGCTTCAAGGATTTAATAACTTCTAACTTCATCTGAAAGTCACTACTTTCCTGCCTATTGTCTGATACTGAGGTCAGCGTATTGATGGCTCATGTCTCTAAAGTTAATGTTAATGTGTGCTGTGACAGCTCTCAAGAATACTTTGTGGTTTATTAGAGTCGATATACACCTGGACAAAGCTGCAGAGAAAGTAGAGAATGCAATTATTTTGAAGGATGCTCCTGAATTTTGCGTAACAATCAAAACGTAATAAAATTCTATTCTAATCCAAAGTGGCAAATTAAGCAGACTTGCTTCTTCATTCTTTGTGCCTGTGAAGCATTTTGGAACTTATCAATGCATCCAGCTTTTCAGAAATTCTTCAGATGGTGTTTATGTTTCTTTATACTGATTTAAGAGTATTCATAATATGGGTAAACCCAGAGGAGCTTCTAACAATCTTGCAGCACTGGGGTGTTTTTTTTGCACAAGCCATCAGTGCTCACTGTGATAAATATTTGTGATAAATATTTGGTTGGAAAGTGGTTGCAATCAATTAAAATTTTGCATCCCAGTTGTATGACTGTTTATATGTACTGTTCATAGCAGGAGAGTTTCTATTTTGTTACACAAATGTATTGGTTACCAGATGTGGTATATGCATTTCTAGATGACTCTTTAGAAGTAACAGACTCTCTATCAGATTATATACTTCCAAATTACATGACTCAGACCATATCCATATAAACATGTAATTTGAGGGAATGCAACTGGTTGTTTATTTCTGCCTCCAGGCCCAGGTTAGAGGAACAGGGCTGTTTTTTCTCGAGTTGTAAAGAACAGCTTTGTTCTGTCCTCCAGTTATTTCATTAACCAGATGCAATACATTCAGTGCACTCAGAATGGGGGTGCTGATAGGCTGAGTTCTGGTTTACTGTGTAGCGCTTAAAAGTAGAAATTGCTTTTAAAGGGAGGGAACCAGGCCAAGGAGAAAGGCTCAGCTCCCTATCAGACTTTGGTATAATGTTTGGTGAAATTCAAAGGACAGAGGCTGTTCACATAAGTTGCATTTTCACATTTTAGTACCTGGAGGATACAGGAAGAACTGTGACTACTATTTAACAACTGAAATTCAATAGTGTGTTTCAAATGGAAGGTTTGTTTCTTACTGTCAGCAGGGGCCTCCTGCCCTTGTGCAGGTGAGAGCATTTTTCCAAGGGGGGCTAATAAGGTAGAAGAAAAGATTGCAGTGCATTCGATCACGTTGCAGCCTCCAGCAGTGACAGGGAGGAAAATGCGTGCTCTCCTCATCCTTCTTCTTTAGTTTGTAATGCAAAGCTAAAACAACTGAGTATAAATACAAGTAAAGCTATGAATTGTGAAGTCCGTTTGTATCATGTCGTCATCATCACCTTCCTCCCCAAATTAATTTATTTCTTGGTACTGCAGTAGAGAGTGAGTTTCAAGCTCTCAGCAACCTATCAGAGCAGTTACCTCCAATAGTTAATTAATGTAATTTATTACTTATGAAAGCATATTACTGCTGTACTATACTGTATTAATAAAGCATTTGTGATCAGGAGTGGTTATGTGTTACTATTTTTTATCTGAATTTCTACATTTGTGTTGTATTTAAAGGTCTGTTACACTTTTTCCTAATCATATGTAATAGAGGTATCCAAAGAAGGCACTCCATGAAGAGGCATGGCTATGCCCTGCAGGGAATGAGGGTGGAGGCTTCAGAAGCCATCTTTTTATAGGCAGTAAAACCAGACACTGCCTATTCTACCTTCCTAGCCTTCTGCATTTCACCAGGGTCAAGTGTTGGTATGTGAGAGGGGAAACAGGAAAAAAAGGAGTACCCCTGATACTCTGAATGGCTGTTTTGGAGGAGATGCTGCTCTAGTCGAGGAATTCAGTTCCCTGCTGTTAAGGAGAGAGAGCACAAAGGTGTTGTTTTACCCACAGTTCCTTTTGCTGTTCTGTGTCCCTCCTCAGCAGAGAATACATGAACCTGAAAAGAAAATTGGAGTCTGAGATTCTTCCTTACCCTGAAAAATTAACCTTTTCATATCTGAAGTAAATAGAGTATGCCTCACTCTGAACAATGAGAGTCTTGTCAAAAGCAAATACAAATATGTTAAGTAGACAGAAACATAGTCCAAATTTTCAGTGTCCTACCTCTGCTACCTGGTATTAAAAATACCCACAGTGAGAGGGGAAATATGCAAAAACTATGTATTTCATTGATTAATGGGAGTGAATTTTAAGACTCTCTCTCTATATATATGCATATAACATTAAGAACAAATAAAAATCCTTTGAAGTCTTGAGACAATTCTGATACTGTTTGTCTAAATATGTTTTATCCAATAAACACAAACATGCAACTAAAACCCTTGTAATGCTATTTTAACAGGTTTTGTCAGGTTTTTGGAAGGCTACTACATTGTGTTAATAACAAAAAGAAGAAAAATGGCAGATATTGGAGGTCATGCAATTTATAAAATAGAAGATACAAATATGATCTACATTCCAAATGACTCTGTAAGAGTCAGTCATCCTGATGAGGCCAGGTAAATAATGCTGGTAATCAGTGTGTACTTGTTGAATATTTTCTAAACAATGTTGATATGCAACTGGAAAATTCTGTCATGGGATTTTTGTATTAGTATGTCATTCAAGCCATTTTATCTTGTTGGATGGAAGAAAGCTACAAGTTCTGTGGCCTCTAGCCTGGAGAGTAAATACAACTGTCATAGTCTTCTAGAGTTTATTGTCCATATCTCCATGTCACAGCTAAGTTTAGCAAATCTGCACCAAGAAGTGTCAAATATAAACATTGTTTCTGCAAGGGCAAAGTAATGCTTATACTGGTTTGTACAATTTGGGACACTGTTCTTTGTTTAGTAGCTCTTGCATGATGTTAATCTCACCTGAAGAGATCTTTTGTGCCTTCAAAAAGTGCTGAATAGATTATTAAATGATTCTGTGCTGTCAGAATCTTGTGAAAGTTGCAGTTGTAAAGGGTGGTAAAAAGATTCACTGGTAAGTTTAACTGCTTCTTTCTTTTCAGGGACTTTTTTATGACGAGAGAAGTTTGAGCCTTTATGTTTTTATCAGGGTAGGGTAACTTTGCTTCTATGAAATAGTAGGCAACTGGTATCAATAAACTGCTTTTCAGTCTGCACTAAGTGTGAATAGTCAAAAAGTGATGGTTTACAATAAATTGATGTCAGGTAATGTGAACCAACCCAGTAGTAAATATTAAAACCTTCCACTTTAAGGTGGGATTGATCATAGACCTCCGTCTCTCCTCTTAGTGTGCAGCAGACCATGTTGTCTAACCTACATATTTATGATATCAGCCATTATTCGTAGACAATGTAATGTTTTTTTCTGGGAATTTGCAGATTTTACTAGATATTTATTTTCTTGTTCATTTATATGAGAGTAACTGAAAGTTTTTATTTCTTTTGTAGTATTTTTGAGAGTTTTCTTGTTTAAGTCCTGAAAAATTTGATGTACATAGGTGGAAAATAGAACCAGAATTTAAAACTGCCTAAAAAACCAGAATATGTGTATGTGTAGACATTAGTTCCTTTTTTTTTAAAGGGTATTTGATTTATTCAATCCATATGCTGACAATCTAGTGTAATTACCTGTCAAAACAATTACAGTAAGATAGGAAGGGAACATAAGGCAAGAATCAATATTTATGTGTGGTTTCTTTTCTGTGATCCTCTGAATGATTTCTTATGCTCAGTCTATTTAAAATAATTTTTCCTACAACTTTAATTATTTTGCTAGGTATCTGAGAATCTTTCAAAATGTGGACCTTTCTAGCAACTTCTATTTTAGGTAGGTAAAAAATGTGCACCTATACTTTCTAGAAGACCATGGGTTTTGTTTTTGATACCCAAGACTTTTAGGTTGATATTCTGGAGAAATAAGACACATGATCATGCTGCTTGTCCATTTTCATCTGTGTATTTTGAACCTGCTTTCTCCTTTAATCAATTGGCTAGGAATTTAATCTCCGTTAGGTTAAAAAATATAGAACTATTAATGGCATGGAAAAAAGTAGACACTGGAACTACTGTTTCCACTGACTGTTCAGCCTTGCCAGATTATGCAGAAGTTCTCTCTTTGGAAAAGTATTATGTTTCAGGGTGCTTTCTTGTCTTATAATTTATTCTTTATTGATCTCATTTTCCATAAAAAAAGGTTTGCCTTGATTCAGAAGCAAAGGTAGAGAAATAGGTCCTCATTTAAGATACACCCTGTGTGGGGTATGCCTTTCACAGGGCTTTCTAGGCATTGCAGTTCTTTTCTTTATTGTTTCATGAATGCCATACCTAATACAAGTTTCTGTGTCCCAGCTACTATTAAGTGAGATTTCTGGGACAGCACAAAAATGGGAGAAATGTGGTGACAAACCTGGCAGTAGTAGTAGTTAGAAGACTTGAAGACTTAAAACAAAAATAAACAAAAAAATCCTTTTTGCAATTACCAAAAGGTGTGTCAGTCTAGAGGATAATTCCTCTTGGAAAATGAAGGCTTTTTTTGTCACAGCTGGATCTGTGAGGATAAAACCTACCTAAGTTTTGTGTGTGTTTCATGCTTTTGCATGTGAAAGACTTTTTGTGGTATAAAACCTGAGCTTTTCTTCCACGCATTGTCTCCCAGCCCTAATATTTTATACAACTTCCCCTTCACTACTTGGAGATGACAAATTTGTACTGTTTCCATGATTCTACATAGAAGGGAAAGGAGAAGATTCCTATGTGACTCTAATAAACATGTTTATCATAAAATGAATCATAGGATGGTTTGGGCTGGAAGGGACCTTACAGATCATCCAGTTCCAGCCCCACTACACTCATAGTACAGAATTTCCTCCTAAATCTCTCCAGTTTTAGTTTAAAACCATTTCACCTTGTCTAATCACCATCTGCCCGTGTAAAAAGTTGCTCTCCCTCCATTTTTTATAAGTCCCCTTAAAGTACTGGAAGGCAATAGGGAGATCTTCCCAAAGACTTGTTTTCTGCAAGCTGAAACTGTAGAATTAAGATGAACTACATATTTAAAATTTCTTGTACAGAAAAAAATGAGTAAGTGAATGACACAAAAATATGTATTTGGCACAAATCCTGTGTGGCATAAATGAAAACTTTCCTACTGGCAGATAATTTACTGTTTATATTTTATTTTTCATTAAAAGAATTGTTTTCCTAAAATGTTTTTTGTGCTCTATGTTTTAATTGCATATTTAGCCTGATTTTCACTTTCAAAAGGAAAAACATAGGATGATAGTAATATTCTTTCCTATAGTTTGAAATCTTTTTAATTTGTCAGCTTCATTCCAATTGTTCTTGGCTGAAAGCATAGCACATTTTTCTGCATGATTTTATATAAATCCTGAAGAAAATTAGAAATCAGTTACAAGAAAACGTTTGGTCTAAGGGGAGGGTGGGGAAGCAGCCTGAACATGTCTCTTACTGGGATACTCTTTGAAGGCTCTGTTATATGCAGAGCATGTTACAGACTTCTTTTTTCCCTAACAGATGGGTCAGGACATTATTATGGAAATATGTGGATGCATGGATTACACTTTGTTATCATTAGTGATAAGTCTAAATGTCTAATGTTTAAATCATTTTTTAGATCATTAATGAATATCTAGAACTTACATGAGGGCCAGTCTTAGACTAAAATGGAAATATATGAGTATTTGTGATTTAAATGTAGTGTACATTTGCTTTCTCATTTGGAAGAAGCCTAGTAGCTTAAAAATATTATCAATTAGTATAGAGTGTTAGTAAAAGAGACATGAGGTGGAAAATTTGTAACTATTATGGAATTAAAAAAACCCTTTTCTTTATTCGGCAGCCATTGCCTTAATATACGTCTGTGCTGCAATCATAAATTTGGGGACAGATACAATTTTTGTGCACCAGTTTTTTGGCTGTTTTGAGTTCAGGGAGCAGTTAGAAAGTGGCAGCATTTAAATTTCAGAAAAGTAAGGTTGTCAATGTATATAGATATTCTTGATGGAATAGCTTTTTTAAAACTGGAATGCTTCTTGGGACATGGTGAATTAAGTTTCTTGATATACTTCATTTAAAAGATATGTTTAGTTTTCAGTTAAAAGAAGGATATAAACACATTTTCAGTCTTTGTAAACTGTAAATAGTTTCTGTGTTTATAAAGCTTCTTTTGGAAATCATGTATATCATTTGCCATTATGGAATCAGAATCTGTGTATCTTGTTCAGAAGTCTTTTCTATAAAATAGTACTGTGTTAAATATTAGTACGCCTGTAAAGTAAGGGCTTTCAGAAAATTCCTCTGGATCTATAATTATTAATAAATGTTAACTGTCTATCAGTTACAGCTATGATCTGTCTCACTCCCTTCAGTATAATCTTACTGTCCTGAGAATGCCACTTGAGACATTAAAAACTGAAACAACCCAGACCCGACAAGAGAGTTTTGATATATTTGAAGATGAAGGACTTTCAACACAGGGGGGAAGTGGTAAGAAAACACATCTAATTAAACTGATGTTGTTGATGAGTGCATTTAAAATATGTTTCACTTAAGTTGACTTTTGAGAAACATTCACGTCTTCTGTTGTGGGTCAGTAGTGTCCTAACAATTGTGAGTTAATAAAAGATTTTGTCAAGTGCCAAGTACATTTCAGTTTGAACAATGCGGTTTCTAGAGGTGTGTAGTCGTTGTTTTAAGTTACATTGCAACCAGGGAAGACGACTGAGCATGCTGACCTTTGTCAGCAGTTGGTTTCTCTACTGACTTCTGAGTCTCTCAACAGGAACGAATTAAAAGGAGAGTGGGAAGCAATAACTGATTAAGTACCAATACTTTTTTTTTGTTTTATATTGGAGAATACTGACAACAGAGGAACTGTATGAAGTTAGCATCATCTTACTGTAGTAAATCCTGTCAAGAAATGTGAGAAAAATTACTCACTTCAGTTGGAATTTCAGTTTGGATCTAACATATTCATAAGAGTATAAAGATGAGTAGCCAGAGAGAAAAACTATTTTCTCTCCCTTTTTCTTCATGCACACACACACACGGAAAGTTTCTCCTGAAATTCTTAATATTGGATTTTATTCTGTTGAATGAAACCCTCATGATCCCCCAAAAAAGATACTAGTAACATGGTCGTATATATCCAGATACCAGCAGCTGGTTATCAAATACTATAATATCAGAAAGGACCATAAAGAATGAAGAGAGCAACAATTCCTCTTCTGCAAAGACTCTAATCTGGAGCATCCCTCAGGAATCCTTACAAGGGCACTATCTCTTCTATGTCTTTGTAAAAACAGTAGGAAGTTAGGATGCCCTAACCTTGATCCCATCAGCACTGCATGCTAGTCACCTATCTATTCATAGAATATATGTAACAAATAGCACCTGTCATTTAAGAATTAGTTCTCACCAAAGTAATGCTGCAGGTAGTAAGAAAGAGGAAAACTTGCTGGCTAAGTGCTTGTGACCAGCTTCTGCTGACTGTCTGAATTCCTTCATGAAGATATTTTGGTTATGTCAGTTTTCCTTGGGCTTACAGTAAATTTGGTCTAGGTAGCAATAGTTTGTTCAATAGCTGCATTTTCACCTGCAGTCTGTAAGAACTCTTTTCTCCTGCAGCAGAAAATTTGACTGCTGTAGTTGTCTGCTATAATTGGCATTCATACTGCTACAGTATAATTCGTACTGTCAGAAACTTCATTTGAAAAAAGTGTGCAAAAATATAGGTAATAGAATTCTTGTCCTCTTTCTTCTCTTTCAAGTTTCAGATTCATTCAATTCCCTCTGCCACTTTTCAGTGACAGTTGTCATCTTGGTCATGATATTTGAAATAGAAAAAGACTCTGATTCCACATATATCAGAAACAGAATTTTAATTTGCTTTTCTTGGTGTTAGCGCAAATTAGGAAAACCATGTTGAACTCTGTGAAAAAGGATAGATGTGCATGATCTTCCAGAACCCAGTAAGTAATTAGAGGTGACCCAGAACTGAGAAGCTTATAAAGTCTTCCTGTAAGAGCATTTTTGCCTTAACTGGAATTCACGACTTTATTTCCCTTGTTATCAAATCCCTTGATGCTACTATGTAGAGATCCCTTTTCAGTAGTGAAGTATATCAGTAACTTCTGCATGAAGACACTCAATCACAGCAGTGACTGGCAACTATAGAAAAACTGCAAATCCTCATAAACACTGGACTTCAGCATGGGCCTGAAATTATCTGTGTTTGGCAAACCTCCAGGATGCAAGTAAATGATAACACTGAGTTGCAATCAAGGGAAAAACAAAACAAAGATCCAATGTCCTGGGTTTTAAAGCAGGTGAGCTTGTTTCTTAATTGCTTATGCATTTTCATTGTAACAACTCCCTAGGTGTGTTTGGGATTTGCAGCAAGCCTTATGAAAAGTACGTGTGGAATGCCAAGCTTCTGGAGGCAGTAAGAAATGCTGTTCATCGTGACTGGCTGCTGTATATTATTCATGGATTCTGTGGGCAATCAAGTATCCTTCTACTGTTGTAAGGTTTATCTACTGCTGTTGGTTTATCAGTTTTGAAAAAAAAACCCAGTTTGAACATTGAATTATTTCTTGGTCATATAAATACCATTCAATTTTATATTTATTGTTTGGCTTTTATTTCATTACTTTCTAAGTAAGAAATATAGTTATTGTAAGAAGGCCCTAACACAGGTAGACTAGATTTTCAGTGAGGCTCTGTTTATAAGCATGGGATTTAGTAGTAAAGAACTTGAGAGGATTTTTGGGCTCAGCTGTATTTTTTCATAGATGTTTGAGGAGAGGGAGAAAAGCTAAGCAGAACTGAATTGCTGACTGATCTGGTTTCAGCTGTGTTTAAACCATGACATTGCCATGGAAATACTCTCCTACTAATCTTCTCTAAAACATTTTTTAGTAACTGAGATTTGCAGAAATTCTTGTATTTACTCTCTTTCTGTTGAAGACGATAATAGAACTTCAGCCCTGCTCTGTGAAGGGCACTAGGACATGTGAAAGTCTCTCTTCTTGACTTAAAGGGTTAAATGGGTCTGTGTACATTGTAGCAGGAGGAGCAAAAGTCCAAATGAATACCACAATCCAAAGAAATGTCATGTTATACATTAAGAATTTAGTGATTTAGTGTATTACAAAGACACTCTGTTTTATTCACCAACACTATTACGTTAGCTTAAAATTTCTGGGGAAGCAAATACAATTACAAAGTTAACGTTAGTGGTGTCTGCAAAATTTAATTTTGCTTTTTTTTTTGATTGTGAGACTGTTGGTCATTGGTTTAGTCCCCAGACAGAAAGCTAGATGTGTTTTTATATACCATTATTTCATTTGTGGTCTTACTTAATCAAAGCTGGATCTGAACCACCAGCATTATGCCTCCAGCTGCTTAGTGTGTGAGCAAAGTTCTTCTTGGCTCTTTCTTGTGCCTCCCTTACTCCGAGGAAGCAGTGATAGTCACACTAGGCTCTGATTCTGTTTGGTGTTAGCAAAATGGAAAAAGACCATAAAAAAGCCACCTCTGGATCTGTAGCCTGTTTGCCTCTGGCTTTCAGTTGTTACTTAAGTAGTTGCAAATTTATCTATTTTTCCAAACAAATAATTAGAGGATGACTAATATACTTCATCTGAAAATGTGGTGCTAGGTGTATCTTGTATCTATCCCACCTCCATTGTCATTTCATAAAATAAAATAAAATAAAAATGTTGCTTCTCTTTTGTAGGTTCTGAAGAGTGGGTGATGTATGACAATGTAGATTCTCTTTCCAAGTTCCTAAAACTGATTGTTGGAATGGGCAAAGTTCCCTTCCAGCTGCAAAATCAGTTTGGAAATGATACTCATCGCTGTAAAGGTGATTTTAATAAATCAGATGTATCAGTTCCGTACACCTTTGTTAGAACTTATTTTTGCTTGCATAAAGTAGGTGAACAAAAAATGGCATGCGACATGTAAACCTTAACTTCTTTTTCAAGAGCTGTTAATATATGGCCGCCCTATATATGTCACTCTGATAGCCAGAAGGTCAAGCAAATTTGCTGGAACGCGTTTTCTGAAACGAGGAGCAAACTGTGAGGTAAATCAAATATGATTTTACAGGTTGTTTCCTCCTCCCCCCCCTCATTATGAAAGCTTGAGCTTGGCTGACTGAAGAGCTGAAATGGTTTAGAGGGTTGTTCAGAGTTTGGCTATAAATTATGCTATTAGGTGATGTTATCACAGGTATCACTACATTTTTCGTTGGCATAATAAAGTTGTTCCTAAAATAATAAGTTTAAATTGCCACTTGTTTTGGTTTCTTTATACTTAGAAATGATGTTGTTTCCCAAACTGAGGGAAAAAAATTAAAATACAGTAATATGCATTAGGGACAAATGGGAATTTAACCTTCAGTGTTGTTCTCACTACTGTGGTTCAGTGTCTCACAGTTAATTGTGCTCTGTTTGTAATGATCAGTTCTCTGTACTGCATGCAGCTTTGAATGTCATGTCTACATCATATGTGTATTTCTGTTTGGTTTAGGGAGATGTTGCTAATGAAGTGGAAACTGAACAAATACTTTATGATGCTTCAGTTATGTCATTTTCTGCGGGGAGTTACTCTTCCTATGTTCAGGTTCGAGGGTCTGTCCCTCTGTACTGGTCTCAAGATATTTCAACTATGATGCCTAAGCCACCCATAACACGTGTGTACAAATTATTCTTTGTGGTAGATTATGGTTAGTGCTGTGTCCTAAAGGAACATCTGAGAGAATATGTGAAAATTGAATTTGTAAAAATGAGCAGCTTGTCTGTTCACTTGTCCTTTGTGAAGCCGTAATTTAAAGTAAAAAATTAAGAAAAATTCTCCATCTTAGACTTCACATTTAAAAATTAAATAGGAAAAGTTTCTGTTTGAAGATGTGAGCTTTCTTTGTATTACTTTGTGTGCAAAGTTAGCTACATTTGTCTTAGTATTATGGATAAAATATTAAACCTGTTGAAAATGGTGGAAAATGTCTGGGCTGAGATTAATGGGGCCAGAATAATTGTTCTTTTAAAGCATTTCATGAAAATTTAAGAAGTTGCCTCCAATTCTGCAAAGGGAATATTATTTAACAGCTTTTGCATGAAAAGAGAGGAGAGTATTTACCAGAGAATTAATGCATCTTTTGTGAGGAGTACTATTAAGGAAAAATCTACAGCTCACTTATTATTATCTTCAATTTATGTTTGTTTCAGTGGACCAAGCAGATCCTTATGCACACGTTGCTGCTCTTCACTTTGATCAAATGCTTCAGAGATTTGGCTCTCCCATTATTATATTAAATCTTGTGAAGGTACAAGATTTTTGAATATGTTCTATGTGTTTAATTTTTAATACTATGCTTCTTTCTGTAGAGATGCTGTGTAATTTTGGTTGTGTTCTAAAACTAATATTAGCTTACAAGTGGAATATTTTCTCCATAAATCTCATCATACAGGATATAGTACATAACTCTGCTTCCACTACAGCCCTTCAGAAACAAAATTTCCCTTGTTTAGAGATTTTTTACAGTAACCTTTCACTGTTCGTTTCAAGTTTTTGCTATTACCCATTAGATCTAAGCTCAAACAAATTTATCACTAAATTTAATTTGACACTAAAAACTACTGAAATAGTATGGTTCCATTCAAAGCGAGGTTGGAACTAGATGACCTTAAGGTCTCTTCTAACCCAAACCATTCTGTGGTTCTATAAAAACCTATGTTATATTCAGACAATGACAACACAAGTCTAATTTTTAAAAAGTGTTGCAAGACTGGGAGGTGGGAGCTGTTGCTCCCCATCTCATGCCAGTAATGGAGAAGAATTTCCCTTTGTCCTCCTATATTCCTCAACTGAATGGGATGCTTCCCTTTCTGCCTATGTTTTTGTATCTCTTTTGTGGTTCTCCATTTCACCTATATTGCCACTTATTTCTGTGTGTTCTTTACGCCTACAGCATTCCACTTTTCAGCCAATGATTATGCACAGTTGAAGCAGGCAACTTTTACTACTAATGCAAATCGATGGTTAAAAACCTAGAATGTTCATATGTTTGTATCTTTTTTGTTCTTAATTTAATTGTACTATTTATGAAGAACTGCCTGCTGTTGTTACAGCTTCCACTTTTGATTTCCATTATATATGCATATGTGTGAATGTGTATGGGTTATATATGTTTGTTAATGAAAATTGTGATGTAACATTCCTTTTCTTTTTGCTAAAGGAACGTGAAAAAAGAAAGCATGAAAGGATTCTAAGTGAAGAACTTGTTGCTGCTGTGACATATCTCAACCAGTTCTTACCCCCAGAGCATGCAATTATATATATACCCTGGGATATGGCCAAATATACTAAAAGGTAGAAAAAAGTCTTTTCTGTACTTGAGCTTGTAGCTGCAATGCACAGATGGAAGCAAATGTTACAGAACAAAACAGCAACTTGCAAACAAAACAAGGGAATGTGATTCAGCATAATCATAAATCCTTTTCTACCTCATTCATATTTTTGTATCACAGAAAGTTTGGTAGAGAAAAATCAGTGTGATGTATAAATCAAGGAGTTTTAGGTTTTTTATGTCTTCTGCCTCTAGTTTATCTAGTATTTTTTATCAAAAAAGAAGCAAAATTAATCAGATATAGTGAGTGTCTCCTGTAAAATCTAAGATTATAGACATAATTACTGTTGGATGAATAAAGCTGTGATATGGGCCTGGTTTTAAATCATTTTTGTTATAGAAAATAACAACTTTCAAGTAGTGAAATTTTTTTAGTATTTATGTATCTTGACTGTCTCTTTCTTTTTTCCCTCTCCTCAGCAAACTTTGCAATGTCCTTGACAGACTGAATGTGATTGCAGAAAGTGTAGTGAAGAAGACTGGATTTTTTGTAAATCGACCTGATTCCTACTGCAGTATCTTGCGTCCAGATGAAAAGTACCTATAATTTATTTGATGCATAATGAATACCACCTATTCCTTAGAAAGCTGTCTGGAATTTCTGTGTTTGTTAAATTACTTCTTATTTTAAGACTTACCAATTTGGAAACCACCAAGTGACTTCTTTTGAGGCATACTAATAAGAAAACTGTAGTCAAAAATGTAACTGACTCTGTTGTTAACCGATAGATTTTATGGGTTTATAAATAGAAAATGTAAAACTTTTTTTAAAAATAGAAACTGTATTTGCTTCGACTGCTCCAGATGAAATCTCTTAAGTACCTGAAAATCCAGAAGTAACTATTTGTCACAGAGTGGATCAATACATGATACGATCTGTTATTTTATGAAACAATTTGAAAGGCATTCTGTTTTGTTTCTTTTTCAGGTGGAATGAACTGGGAGGTTGTGTTGTTCCCACTGGTCGCTTGCAGGTACTAAAATCTACTTTTTTAGTTCATAGTTATAATGATGTAGGTCAGCACTCCCAAAGAACAATGAATCATGTCACTTTAATAGCTGATTGGTGACTCACAGAGTGCTCTTAAATTAGTATTTATAGCACACATTATTATGGCTGTCCTTCCTAGAAATCTAATTGGGTTAGGGCCTTAAGTTTTTGCATGGTACCCCAAAACCGTATGGTGTTGGAATTCTATCTTTCTGGACTTAGTCTGAGAAATGCTTGTATTTTAAACTAATTTCCATAACTGTTTAGTCTGTAATGTTACCGGTGCAGTGGAACTTAAACCAGCAGAATTTTAGCAAACTGCATCATAAAATGTTACACAGAAGTAGTGAGGAATAAGCACATACTTAACCCTGGTAACATGTTCATACACATGAACATGGGTTACTGATGTTTTCATCAGTGCTGAATATTCGATACATTGTTACAGTTTCCAGCACTAAAAGAAAATACAAGTAGAAACAGGTCTTCCTTTAAGGTCAGAAAAGTACTGACTAAACTGCAAACCGTAGAGTATCAAAATTATACCTGAATGTGACAGTTATATACTCTGAATGCAGGGCGTATTCTTAAGAAGTATTAGTTGCTTTTACTTGCCATTCATAATTTTGTATTTCTTGTTAGTTAGAAAGCATGTGGCCATTCCTGTACTAGCTGATCACTGGGATATGTTTGTTGAAGGTGGATAAACAGCAGAGCAGATAGAATTTGAGCTCTTAAAAAAAACCCCCTTGATTTTCTATGTTAGTCTTGCAGGTTTACCTGTAGAAGGAAAGTGATTATTTTATCTTTAATAATCTGAGAGTCACCAGTGACAAACATGTAAGCATTCAGATCCCAGTTCATCTCTGACTGACTGTGACTTGTGAGTCACATCCAAGTTGTGACTTCTTCAAGTCTGTTTGTGAGTTGAAGAAACATCGAGTTGGTGTGATAATAAAGGCAAGAATATTTTGAAAATAGGCATGACAGCAGTCCGATGTAGCTTGCTAGAGATGAATTGCTTTTGCAATTGCTTGTATTAGAAATGTCTTTCCTCAAATTTTTGTGAAGACATAATTTGAGATTTGATAAGACTTAGCTAGTAGTAAAAAAGTAATAATCATGAGTGTAGTAATTTGTTGATTAAGGTAAATCTTTTATTTGGATTGCTTTACCAGACTGGAGTCCTCCGAACCAACTGTGTGGACTGTTTAGATCGCACTAACACAGCCCAGTTTATGGTGGGGAAATGTGCTCTGGCCTACCAGTTGTATTCATTGGGATTGATTGATAAACCAAATTTACAATTTGATACAGATGCTGTAAGGTAAGATAGATTAATAGACTGTGTCATGGTTTTAATTTTTAATTTTGAGTCAAGAGATTATGGAGAATTATGCCCATAATAGAAGAATAGAATTATGCCCATAATAGAAGAAGCATACAGTTATTTCCACTGGAATGATTTAATGTTTACTCATCCAAGTTTAAAACATCTTTCATACTTGAGATCTTGAGAAAATCCCATCATGCTGAAAATTCCATCTTCTGGAAAAGTATGTTAATCAGTCTTATAATATAAGTGCTTGACTTCTTTCTTTTTTTATGCCTAAACTTAAATAGATGTGTTTGCCTTTTAAATAAATTTAAAAAAACCTCTTTCCCAGTCTTTTACACTTGTTTCAATTGCTTGAGGCAAAATGCTGACTGTCAGTGAAAACTGAAATAAATACACACTTTCATGGAGAATGCCAAACTGATAATTGTATAGAAGTACATCTTACCCTGCTATTTCCTACCTTTTTTTTGGAAAGATTTCATGGTTTTTGATTTGTTGGGGTTTTTCAGCAAAATTGTTCTTTCAGATCAAGTGTCAATACAAGCATCCTCAAACCCTTTATGAAAACCCACCATTTATATTGAAATACTTTGGGGGTCAAGGTGAACTAAGCTGCTTAACTTGTACACATGCTTCAGAAATTAATGTGAGAGTTTTTAAGGTGCTGTGTTTTTATTCCTTTAAGCTGTTGTGACTGTGAAACTTACGGCTTCATTGCTGATTTTAACTAGTGGTTTGATAGTTTTAGAGCATGGAGACCTAACTTGTATTCAGAAGCCACAAGTAGTTGGGCTTCAGTCCTCTTCACTTGGGATATATCTTCATCTCCTCCTCTTCTGTTCCATTAGTTTCCAGCAGTTGCCTTGTGCCTGGAGCTGGTATGTGCTGCAGAAAGCACCTCACCTGCAGCATGTTGGGTCACTGTGAAAGGGGTGGCTCCTGGCCTCTGTCTGGTGGCCAGGGCGAGCACCCACTGGTGGCTTCCTGAATGTGCTAGCAGTGCCTCTCATCCGCCATGTCCCAGCTGCTGGGAGCTGCACATTTATATTTGGGAATAAATAATTCCTGCTGCCAGTACCAGTTGCTGTGCAGCCTCCTGGGGCTACTGGTCAAACAAAAACAAACCAACCTACCAAACCCAAGGAAACAAATGAGATTTTCATACATGGTGTGTGATCTCTGAACAGTTTGTGTGGAGGCGAGTGGATTTGGAGTTATTTCTTTGGTTTTTTTTTTTTTTTTTTTTTGTCTGTTGTTTTGGGGTATTTCTTTTGTTTTTTTAAAGTTACATAGCTGATGTTTTCAGCTAATTGATCTTATTGTACTTGACCTTGGACAGAAGATTTGCTGGACAGTTTTTACAGAAATTGATTTGCTTCTCAGATAAATGTTCTTCATCCAGATCCTTTCCAGGCAAACTTCAGTCAGATGGTTGCTAGGTTACATATGCAATACTGTCCCTTTTGTTGGAAATGTTATTAGGGGAATGTTTTTGTGGTCTTGTTTTGGTGCCTTTTTAAAACTTTGTTGTTGTTATTGTTTGTTTCTATCTTCTTTTTCACTCCTCAAGGGCTCCTTTCCTCTGCAGGTATTACGTGTAGATGTCTGAGTTACTTTGTCTTCCGATACTGATGTGAAACATATTCCCACATTAGTGGTTGGGTTTGCTTTTTACTTTTGGGGAGGGGTTGGGGCTTGTTTTGTTCTGGTATGGGGATTTTTACCTCTCATCTAAACTTCCAGTCTTTTTTAGCAAAATATCGTCCTTGTCATTGTCTTGCTCAAGCAAGGCCTTAGTCTCCATTTCTGAGAACCACTTTTCAGTCTCTTATCTTTTAGACTGAGCACCATCTCCTGAAGATAGCCTCTTTTTCTGAGACTGTTGTCTTGTTTTTGTCATTGATAGGGAGCTTGTTTAAATTTTGCTATTCGGACTAGTCCCAGTTTGGATAGTGTCAACTTCTTGATGCCAGAGGACTTTTTTGCTTTTTAGCCAGCTCTCCTTGTTGAAGTCAATTCTTAGCCAATTCTTTTTGCTTTCTGCTTACATCAAGATTTTCCAGCTCTAGCAAATGTTACCTGGGTAGGCGTTTCTTACAAGTCATGTTTATTCATTTTGTACCTCTGAGCCATCATTATTGTAACTACGGAGATTTTTGGAAGGTTATGCTGACTTCATTCCTGGTGTACTTAACAGAAAATGTAACCTTAAGATATTGATATATTCTGTGTATTCATCATGCCTTGTTTATTGAGGATATATTGTTTGTTTTTTCCCCATTAAGTAGTAGGGCATGTTAATCTTCTTCGTGAATCTACAGAACTGCATACTCTGTGTGAACCTCTTCTTTTATATTAAAAAGTAATGAAAATCTTAAAGTCTAAGCCTTCTTAGTAATTATTATGTCGAATAAAATTTCCACATATTTGTCTGAGTAAAGGAGAAGAAACTGTATTGCATTTGCAGATACTTTACTATAGCTTCTCATTAAAATTCTACTCTGAAGTTTGGTAGATGACACATTTTGCATTTCCTTCAGATTATTTGAAGAATTATATGAGGATCATGGGGACACGCTTTCTCTGCAGTACGGAGGCTCTCAGCTTGTCCACAGAGTAAAGACATACAGAAAGATTGCTCCATGGACTCAGCATTCCAAAGACATTATGCAAACACTCTCAAGATACTATAGTAATGCTTTCTCAGGTAAATTTAAGTGCTTTCTTTCAAGCCATTGCTTACAAAACATCTTACTCCTGGTGTTTCAATAATCTACACTATGACCTTATGACAGAGTTCCTCTAAACTATAATTTCCAAATAATTCAGTAGCATCTCAGGTGTTCTGGTTTGATGATATATTTATTTATCCTATGTTGTAGCCTGCAGCCCTTTATTTAAAAATGCACATGTAGCACTTCAGCTGTCAGTGACATTTGTAGATCAATAGAGAAGCAGGTAGGTTTTACAGGGTTTTAGAATATTGGACACAATGTCTTCACCAAATATAAGGAAATATATAAGGAAACTGGTAAATCTAAACATATATAAGGAAACTTCAGGATTATAAGGAAACTGGTAAATCTAAACATAGTGGAAGGCTTCATGTAGAGTATTTCTTGTGATGTTTCTGAGAGCTCAGAACAAAGCAAGCTGTAATATGTGTAATTGTTTTGTGTAAATAGGAGCTACAGTTAAATCTATGGTAGAAAAGACAAAAATAAATTCAAAAACCAAGTAAACAAGCCATTTTTTCAGTTAAATAAGCTGTAAAAAATTAACTTACTCCTTCACTAGGTCATATCACTTACTAGTTGAACACTGAGTGTTCTACTTTCTTCTGGGCAACATGGCTAGTGGAAAACTTCTTTGAAAAATGCTGAGACATATCTTATGCAAAATAACAAAAAAAAGTGTGGTATGTTTAGAAGTCTTGCAAAAGATCTAAAAGAATGATCAAAGGACAGTCCAAGACATGTCAGAAGGGCAAGCACTGAGTGCAACGGTGTTATAAGTGTTATGTCAGTCTTCTGTTATTTTTTTGCACAGAAGTTGCATAGCCAGGGGTGGAAGTACCTTTTTTCCTTTGTCCTGGTAGACTGCAATTAGTTAGGGACTGTGAACTTTAAAACAGTGATTTGGACAATAGCTAGAAGTACTTCAGTAATCTCTGATTTCTTTAGCTGAAATTATTACTTTTGTGCATATAACAATATTGAGAGCACACCATTCAGATTAACCTTTGTGAATGTAAATCACATAATTTGTGTATCATATTTGTCCAAACTAAATGGGAAATGGACTTGTTTATTTCAGTGATGTTGTCTCTTATTGTTTGCACTGGCAATAAAGTCTAGCTTCATCAATTCTTATGAGCCAAATGTAGCACACTGGCAGTGTCACCTGTACTGTGACATAGAAGATGGAATAAATCTCTGAGCTGTTCATTTTTATACCAGCCACTGATATTCGTTACGTAGAAGCCTCAGAAAAGCTCTAGGTCCACATTTGGGGTTGTGGTCTGCTTCCAAGGATAGTAATGATATGCACATCTTCTAGTAATAGAAGAATTTGTTCTAAAAAGATGTTGCAAGAAGAAGAAAAAATTTAGAAATAAATGAAGTCCATCCTGTCATCTCAATGAACTTGTAGGAAAGTAGACCGACAGTAGTCTTTACTGAAGTCAATACTGTCTTTGAATGACAAAAGTGCTGCACACTTCCCCCAATTTACTTATGATTTTGGTATTTGGTCCCATTTCAAGCATATATTTTTAGTGCTGTATGCATTCCTTGTGTTTGCAGATGAGGTTGAAATGTAGCATTCGATGTCATATTTACTTTGTTGCATTTTTAGTAGGGAGTTTGAAAATGCTTATTTCAATGAAGTTGAAAGGTTCACTGTCCAACACTGCCTGTTCAAATGGCAACAGCTAGCTTGATCATGTGGCACACTGAGAGAGATAATTTTGTTCTTTAAGTTTTCTAAGAAAGCAGAGAAAAATGAAACAGTTTTAGAACAAGATGATGATTTGCTGTACTGCATTTATTATTGTTGCTATCCTTGATATATCCTTTAAAATGCAAATAAAAATCTGAGGGCTAGCTAGTTCATGAATCAGCATTTCCTTGTGTTTCTGATCTGAGAAAAAAATTTTTAATGCTTGTGTATTTTATGTATCTGAATTAAACAGACTCAAAATTTTAGTGATTCGCTGGGAGTCATACAGTAGGTAAGATTCAGAGCAGGGTTAAAAGAGGCCTGCTGTCGCTGTCTCCTAAATAAATCTTTTAGCCACACATGTACTGCTTGTCTATCATTCAAAAAAAATGAATCAAAAAATAATCTACTGTCATAAGAAAATATTTTCATGTGTTGACCTCAATGCTCTTAGGCTAATTACTACTAATTAAGTTGCACGGATGAGAAAAAGTAAGACAGGAATCGAGTAATAATTTGGTGGAGCTTAGAATATGACAAGCTAAATTGATCATTTAAAACAACAGGAAACAAGTCCAAATTACTAGAAGGTGCTTGTGAAATTTAATCATTTTACTATGTATTGTCAAGAAAATCCCAAAGATTTCATCATTTGTATGTTTTGTTGGAAACTTGTGTTGTATGGATATTATTTAATTTCATTAATTTTCAGTTATTTAGGCTGCAGTAAATTCACTAAGGGATGTCAGATTTCCTGAAACATGCCTTAATCCATGCATGTGCTTCATGCACACACGTGGCAGAGTTGCAGTGTGAGGTCTGACTTCTGCCAAGCCAGGCTGCTGAGGGAGAAGCCAAGGGAAGAGGCAGAGTTGGTACCAGCGCCATGTGCCCTTGTGCAGGTCTGCTGTAAATGCAGTTCTGTGATGCTGTTTGAAGCCCAGAGGGCCCTGCAGCAGTCACAGGACACAGACACTGTCTCTGAGGAGCAAAGAGAAGCAGTGTCTGAAGGGACTTGGGCTGTGCAGTGCTCCTGGTGTTAAGTGTGCCTCTCATCTCTTAACAGATGCAGACAGGCAAGATTCTATCAATCTCTTTCTGGGAGTGTTCAAGCCTGCAGAAGGAAAGCCACATCTCTGGGAACTTCCCACTGATTTTTATTTGCATCACGCAAACACCCTCAGTCTGTCACAGACCAGGCAAAGGTATTTTGCTGTTCATTTTTTTTTGTTTGGTTTGGTATTGCTCTAATAAATTCTAAAAAATACATGTTGGTAATCAAATAATTAGGTCAGACTGTCAAAAAGTTGCTTACTGTTTTTTATGTTTATACAAAAACTTAAAAAAAACACCTTCAAGAGATTACCAAAAAATGCTGAATGTTGGTGTTTCAAAGGATTTGCTTTAGTATGTTATTTTCCTTTTGTACTTAAAAAGGAGGTTAATTTCATATGAAATTCTGTCCTTCAGTGTAAAGTGCTTCACTGTTTTACTGAAATACAGTTACTAAAGTTTAATTAAGCAATATATAGGTGCATTCTTCATTGTCAGATTTATTAATGGTTGAATTTGAGATTATATGATAAGGATAATATTTATTTTTCTATGTATTGCATTTAGTCTGCAGCTGTGCATACCAAGAAACCTACCTTCCTTTCAGCATATGTCTAGCCTGTTTTGAAGACTATTTTTCTTCAATGGCATTCCACTGTAGTTATATGGTAATAAACCATAAACCAAAACCATAAACCAAAAGAAGTAATAAAGTATAAAAATTTTAAAGTGATTTGATTGCTTCACAGAGGGAAATTATTTTTTGAAGACTATGAATACTGTGGGTTTAGAAGAAATCTATTTTAACAAAAAGGACAGTATTCAACTTCTCCACTAATCTCTTAGGATTTTGGCTGGTTTTATCTTTATTCATTCTGTGAGCCATAAAGCTCTTTAGTACAAGTGGCAGATCTGAATATCTGCATTTAGATTTTTTCTGGGCAAAACTGCAAGTCTTTAACCAATGTGATCAGTCCCTGTTGACTGCTTATTGTGTTAACCTGTCGCAGCAGCTGGCACATGATATGGCTCCTTCTGAATTTCAGTCCTCTTGGATTGTCTCCTGAGGCTTCTCTTAAATGTAGCTAATATGAGCCATACAACCAAGTGCTATTTCAGGCATACAGTAAAAATGCAATATTAATTTTCTTGACTACTCATTCTGAACATTATTGCATGTCTAAAATGAATTCAGCTGATATATTGCAAATATGCAAATGTTCTAATCTCCCTTTCATCTGTTACTCTGTTAAAACAGCCATCTCTTATTTGTCACATACTGTTCTCAAATGAGGTGGAATATTAAAAAGAAATGTTGGTACTCTTCATTTACTTGTTTATTATTTTTACGTTTCATTCTAACCAAAATTTCTTTTGACCGCTTATAATATACAATCAAGATATTTCATTATGTGAATAAAATAACACCTTCCTGTAATAAATATATGAAAAAAAACTCCTCTAAGTAATTTTTTGTTTCTACCAAACATTTGGACAAGTTCTTTGTGTAACTTTTTCCTGCCTGTCTGTGTAGTGCCTTTTAAGTTCCTTGGGCACAGCAGCAAAAGAAATAATGGCAGTCATAATGAAATCAAGGATATAGGAGAATGAAGAGGATATTTCCTGTCATTGAAACCTCTTTTGACTATCTGTGCTTTTCCTATATTGTAAATGCCTCCTCATCAGGAGGAAAATATTTAATAAGGTTCATATCTTATTTCTATATAATTTATGATTCACATGAACGGACAGTGAATATGGAAAAGGAGACTTTGTGTTGCCATGTTACTTATTTATGCAGGGTGTGTCTGCATCATTTCTGAAGGCATTGGAGAAAATTCCTTACTAGCATGGGACTTTGAGAAGAGGCAGGACCACCAGGCATAACTCATTCCTTACTGTCTAGGATATACACAGTTCTTGGAGCTGAAGTGTGTTTTCCTGCCTGTCCTGTATCATCTCTTAAATCCCACTAACAAGCCTATTCTGGCCATGGGAATACATCCATTGTGTCTGCTGCAAATGGCTACATTGACAGGAGTAGGAGATAACCACATTAATACTCTGCTTACAGCCCTCACAGTATCATAAATACACACGTATTTGAAATAAAAATCAATGAAGACAATTGTGTTTTCATTCCGTGTAATGAAATAGAAGAAACTATCAGAATAAATCAGAGAAGAAATTAAAGTGTATTTAAGACAAGACAATAAAAATGTGTAAACATGAACTAAAGATAAAATGTGCTTTGTTTTATGAATGTTGCTTGACTTCCATTGTTGTTTTAAAGAAATCCTGAATAAGGTCCCAGCAGGGCTTGAATTTTGCTGTTAGGTATGCCAACGGCTCTCAGACTTGTGACAGCTGTTACATCAAAATGTATTTCTTTGTGTAGAAGTCACCTGCTTTGACAATCATCTGATCTTATTATCAGTGACCTTCACTTCTTCATACCTTTTTCCTATATTTTGGGATCTGAAGAACATCTGGGAGGGGGTGCCTTCCCCCCACTCCTCCCACCCTCCAACGACCAAAACAAAAGAAGTACATAAATAGTTTTGATAGATACTAAGGCTTTAATTTTCAGTGCTGTAGAGGTTGGCACCTGAAACATTTTTTTTTAGTAAAATAAAACCACTCTTCTGTCCATACCTGAGTTTCATGTGTTTAAATTTCTTGATTTGAGAGTGAAGTAGTTGGACAGGGGCCTGTTGAAATCTTCCATCCAATTCAGCAATGTTTGCTGAAGTGACACGGTATGGATGGGTGAATGTTATATTCAAACTGGATAGGCTGGATACAAGATCTGATTTCCTGTATCAATTGTGTTTCTGTTTTTCCTGTACAGCTATACTTACTGGTGGACCACAGGTGTGCTAAAGCATTTACCTCTTCCTTTTGATGAAGGTAGGCTCTATATTTGCCCTTGCCTTGCAGAGTATCTTAAAAAGAAGTTTTAGTCACAAATGCTTTTTAACTGTTTTAGATCCCAAATCTGGAAAAGAAAAACTATTTCCATAATGGTTTCTAAATACTTCTCTGCCCCCTCCCCTGCCCCCCCCACCCCGAGGAGATACGATCTTTCAATTGCAGGCTGCAAGAGCTACCTGAGTGGCTAAAACTTGACCTTCATGTGTTTATGAGCCAGGGCACACTTAATGTTTTTTTTTTCCTTGTCTATGAGTGTGTATTTATAGTCTGTTCTGGTGATCCTATTCCTAGTTATAGCTAGTGTGTCTTATTTCTCTGTGGTGCTGTGGAGCATGTTTTATTAGGAATTGTCATCATGAAGTGAAATCAAATTACAGTGGTTGATAATACATATTTATTGAAGATGTGCAATGCAACTTCTTCATGTCATATTTCCTTGTCTCAGATGGGATATGACTGTAGGAAAAAATTGCCTGGTATGGTGGCTAGGAGAGCAGGCTGCTGTTTGATTAGATTTTTTGCAAGACACAGTAATTGCTAGTAAAATGATTTTTTTCCCCTCAGTGACATGTGCTGAAAACAGACGCAAGTTGACAGTGAAGAAATTCCACAAATATGAAGAGGAAATCGATATCCACAATGAGTTTTTTAGGCCATATGAGTTGAGCAGTTTTGATGAGACCTTCTGCTTGGCAATGACCAATTCTACACGGTATATTGGGATGTTTGTGGCTCTAAATCCTTGACTGGAAGTTGATTTGGTGTGAATTAAACATGCATTCGACTTATTTGGTTAAATGTATGTGATTTCAAATTTAGCAAAGTTCTTGAAACGAAGTACAATGCTACATGGAAATGTTACTCTAAAAAAAAAGTCCATTAAATAGCAATTAGATTTCTAATTATCTTCTGTTATGGAGTGCTTAGATGGCTGAGAGATGAACTTTTCTCTGTTGACTCAGATCACAGAGGTTACTTTCAAAACAGTTGTTTTCTCATTGTTCTGCTCTCGTTTTGCAGTTGTTTTCTTCAGTTCATCTGGTTCTCAGCTCTGGTCAGATATTTTGGTTTGGTTTTTTTTCTTGGCAGCAGTGAACTGGATGTTCTGAGCATAATCTGAATCGTGGTTTAGCTAAAGACCTCCAGGCAGATTATTTCATGTAGCTGTTTGACCCAATTTGTGTGTTGGCAGCATTTTGAAAACAGTGTACATAGCCCTGAGTTACTGGGCTTCTTTAGCACAGGAATGGAGCACACTGCTTTAGCATCTTTGGCAAGTGGTGATACTTGCAGCTGTGTTGTGGAACTAAATAATGCAGCTGAAAGCTTTTTAAAAACCTTGGTTATATATACATCAACTTGAAATGATAAAGTTAGAACTTAATATCTCTTTATGATGATTTTTTTTTAGTTCACAGGTAGATGTTAGAGGTGGTTCTTTCAAAAAATTTAAAATTTTTATGTGTTGCACCTTGTTCATGGACACTCTTCTATTTTGGCAGAGATTTTATGCCTAAGAATGTGGGAATTGATCCAAGTCCATTTACTGTTCGTAAACCTGATGAAACTGGAAAATCTGTGTTGGGGTAAGCCTGAAGTCAGAAATTTTGTTGTGGTTTAATTGTAATGAAAATGTATAAACAATTATGTGTGTGTCTGTGAAACATATTCTATGTTACATGGGAAATAAAACATTCATCAGTGTTATACTGCAGAATTGTACACTTTGAAAATCACATCTAATTTGAGATTTTTATTTGAGAGTAGGAATCCTTAATTCAACTTGTTTAATATTTTCTGTTTTCTCTCATTCCTCAAAGTGAAATTCATGAGAAGATTTTACCAATAATATACAGAAGTTATTAAAATTTGATCATCTTTTCATCCTAGTGGCAGCTCTATTCTCTATTGGAGTTGACAGCAGTGCATATTTTCTTGTTTTCTTTAGAAAAATGATACATTTTTCATAAACAGTGCATATTCTGAAACAGCAATAAATGCCAATTTCAGCATAGTCTTTGATAAAATACTTTATTAAAATATTTATGGATAAAATTATATAAAACAATCCAGCAACAGTTACTGGGACAAATGAATGCTTCATTTAGCTGCTTCTGCATCCTGGACCTGCTTTGCTCCTCTATTGATTCCACTGCTGTGTCCCACAAGGGCTGTGCAGAATCTTCCCGAATTAGTTCTCTCTTTGGTAGCTCATATTAAGGAAACCCTTTTGTCAGTAGTTACTGTGCTGTGACAACATTGTAAGTTCCTCTGAAAACTTGCTCTTCTGTTAAACACTGCAACATTTGTCTGTCTCATGTGCTCTGATCCTGAGGGTCTCATTGTCAATAAATGTTGAGAGCAGACTATGCTTATCACCAGTAGAACCTCATTTCATGCTACTGATTCCCTGGGAATAAACAGGAAGACTGTTCAATAGTTACATGGCTTATCTCTGTGAAGAATTTGAGTTTATGAGTATTTTGAGGATAAGTTTTATTCTTCTGCTATGGTAGAATTTCAGATTTTGGACTAATTTGTCTCCAGATACTCCATTCAATAGTTGACCATTATATAATTTTCTCAGGCACTTTTATTCAAGCTCTTTGCTGTAATTTTTAAGGGTTGATGTGGGACAGAGAATCAGTTCCATCAAACCACATTCCAGGACTCCCTGCGTATCACTTATAAGTAGGGTGTGTTGCACCTCTCGCACCTCACTCGTATTTAGCCTTGCAAAAGGTGGTACCTTTGCCTTGCTCATTTGTCATCATCTTTTGATCTAAGACATGTCTGAAAGAAATTTGGTGATCTCTTTTTGTCTGTGAGGGTTCAGGTCTCAAGGACACTTAGATCTTGGCTGAGTACATGTTGGGAGTGGGGTGAGGATAACACTCTTAGCAGTGTTTGGCTACTTGCTCCATTCTTCAGCTTTCAAAAAGGACTTCTTTTCTTGTGACCTTCACCTCATCTAGAAAAGTAGGGAAAAATCCCTTAATTTTCCCTAAAAAGAATGCTTATGTCTTCATAAGTTCCTGTAAACTTCAGTCTAAGGAAATGTCAGGTTCTGCTGAGTCAGAAATCACACTTGCCCATGGTGTTATTTTCCCCAAGGCATTTGTTCCAGCTCTAAGATTTCTTCTGATACAATCATGGCTTTGGGGATGGGGTATGCTCTTAGATTAGAACCTTTGGAAGGACTCTCCTACTTATTTATGCATGTTCCTTGAGTGTATAAAGTGTAGCTAATTCACTACAGGGATGTGTGAGTTTCGCTTCAAGAGGCAGCATCTGTAACAGTCATGGTGCTCTACTAGGGCTCAAGTGGTGCTGGTGAGAGCACTAGACCTGCATCTCCAGATAGCCTTTGCATCAATCTGCTCTTTTCACAGCCTCTAGCATGCTGCTGTCTTCCTTTAGAGTAAGTCTCACACTGTCACACTGTCTGTCAGTGATACATGGGACAGTCACTGCAGCAAGGAAGAGATGTTCCTTCCCTCTTTCCAGGGATTTGTCTATAACCTCTCTATTCATTAGCTGATTCATTAACTGCCTTCCTGGAAAGATTGTGACAGTGTCTGAGAGGAAATTGCAACTAAATACTCTTCTGTGGCCAGTAGGAGAGGACGCAGAGCACACAAGTCTGGTATGATTTCTGATGGCTGAAGTAATGTGTACCTTTCAGAGTGCACGCAGTTAAGTTCAGTGTTAGCCTGCTTACATAGAGATGCTGTATCTTGAAGGCTTCTTATAAATAAGGTAGCTCTTTATATTGACTAGCATTTCTTGAGTGAGAAATACATACTGTGTCAAGAAATGTTGCTGATTAAAGAATTGAGTTGAGGGCAGAGGTATGGAAAATAAAGGAAAAAAGTGACATTACCATTAAGATCTTGGAACCAAGATTAAGGAAGCTATTGGAGTCGCTATTGTTATTAATCAGAAAATAAAACTTTTTCCAAGATCAAAACCAAAGATGTTATGTCTCAGTTAATTTTTATTCCTTTTTATTTGTTCAGTTGTGGGGAGGAATTAAGTAAAGAATCAGCGAATTAGTGGAAAAAGGCTGACAGAATCCTTTGGGCTTTCTTTAAATGCTGTGGAATAACAAGACATTGAAGAAGAGAAAAATCAATTGGGGATTTTAAAAGATGAGCAAAAAGTTGCCCCAGAGGTTAAAACTTATTTCCCTGGAAAGATTGTAACTAAGATTAGGAATTTTAAATATTCATTGATAATACTGTGCTGATTTCATAAATACACACTGCCTTTCCTAATAGGAACAAAAATAATAGAGAAGAAGCTGTGCTGCAGCGCAAAACAGCTGCTAGTGCTCCTCCACCCCCAAGTGAGGAAGCAGTGTCAAGTAGTTCTGAAGATGATTCTGGGACAGATAAAGAAGATGAAGGTGCTGTTTCTCAACGCTCAACTCCAGTAAAGGTGACTGATGCAGGAGACAATACAAAAATCACAGAGGTAAGAGATTACTGTGTTAGGCAAGAAGGCTTAAAATTCACATGCCTTTAAGAAAACATTATAGAACACTCAGAAGTAAAGCACTGAGAAATTTAGTGACAAAGGTCTCCAGTGTAATTTTTTTGTGCAGATATTAGCATAACTGCAGCACAACTGCTTGTTAACCTTTTCTGTTCTTCTTGTCATGTAACTATGAAACACAGAGGAAAATAGCATTAGACGAAAAGGAAAGTACTGTCAGAAACGTGTGGCATTTGAAAGGTCATTACATAATGTAAAATGCACCTGTATTAGTGTGTTAATTCAGAGCAGTAGTGCATGTCTGATTATTGTCTGTTACCGTGCTCTGGCACACACCATTAGGTGGTCTTGGAGCATGCAAATGAGATTCCTTTTCTCCAGGAATTACTTGATCTACCTACTTAATCAACATTTAGTCCATGGGAGTTAATCTGGAGCAAACCTCCTGAAGGACATGTAGTATGAACCTGAGGTCCTGAGAACCACCTCTTGGAATTACAAAGCAATTCCTTTTGGACGATGCCACTTGCTTAGGTTGATTAACTGTAAATTATTGTTCATTTTGTCTATATTTCAACCTGATTTATGTGAACACTTTTCAATTGCTGTCTCATAATTATGTGGTTTAAAAAAAAATTAACTAATTTCAAAAATGTCCATGATAATGTGCACGGGTCCTATGCTATTACTGGTACTAAGGCTGCAGATAATGGCAGGGAATAAAGTAGTGAAATAAATTGCATTTGCCCAGTCAGGTGGAAAGAATGTATATTTTCAGTTGTGGGCTATTAATCTTTTTTTGCTAGCATCACTCCCATTTTGTTGGAATCTCTTGGGTGCTAATTTACTGAAAATATTGAGTTGTATGAAGAATTACGGAAGTATCTATTTTATTAGTTCATGTAATGGTTCTTCAAATTCTTTCTTTAGATATCCATTTTGGATACCATTGAAAGTGCCTTAGCAAAAGGTTATGCTAATGTATACTATAGAAATTTGGAAAATACTTATGTTGTCTGGCAAGGTTGGTTTTTTTTAAAGTCACAGGGGGTTTTTTGTTCTTTTTTCTTTATTTTTTCCACGATTCAAATTTTGATTCTATTCAGTCTTTAGCCTAGGGTTGTGTGTTCTCAGATAATGGATTTTCAGCCTTCACTAGTATCTTCTTCCTAAGCCAATGCAAGCACATTTATTTATTTATTTGTGTTTATGCAAGGTATTTTATCTGAAAGTTTTACATTAACTCTGAATAACAGAGTACCTGTTCTTCAGCAAATCAGATTGTTTCTAGATTTTTTTAATAAAAATCCAACTTGAAATTTTATTCTTGATTCCTACTGTTGCATAATTCATCTCACATCAGTTTTTCCCTGTTTTGAACACACTTCCACACTCAGACCTAAGATACCTTTTTTAGATTTTTAAGATGCTTAAATGAAAGGTGTATGTAAACACAAAGTATGATTTGAAATACTGAATTGCACTGGCTTAAAAATTGGGTGAGCTATCCTGACTTTTTAGTAATGAAATGAAAAAATATATTCCAATTTATTAGCACCTCTTCATGCATTGAATTTTAGTAATAATTTGCTAATTAATGTAATTAGCAAATTAATTGCTAGTAATGAATTGTTAATTCATGCCTTTCCTTATTATCTGGGGAACTCAAAAAGCTAATTCCTTTCTGTTCACATCTCTGAGAAGTTAATAAAAATGCATTTATACTTCTAGTCGGGACATATCTTTCTGAAGTTCTTTGACTTTGAATAATTTTGAACTAAAATCTGAATCATTTTGAACTGAAGACTGTCTTTAAATTTGACTCACAGTCATATGTGTCTTGTCAGAAAACCCCCCTCAGTTTAGCACTGAACCACTAGACACAGTTAGTGAACTATTGCATGTGCATTGACTCCTTGTTATAGTTGACTGACATAATTGCATAATGTATAAAATAAAAATAGTTTTGTTCAACCTGAGGCTTGTAATTATTGCAGAATTGACAGCAGGAAATGTGAAAGCAAATGTGGGAGAACGTTCTGAACGAATATGATTTATTCTATATTAAGTTTCAACACAGAACAGAATTTAGTAACTACACCATTATGTTCTAGTAATATAATTTATTCACCTAATATGTTTTAGCTGATGATATCTTTCAAGAATTCTTTACTTGTTGAATAAATGTGCTGATTAATATTTTTTTAAAATAATTTTCTTAAGAAATATGTGTAAGCTAAGATTGCTGTGGATGTGAGAAACCTGTCTGTTTTTATCTGCACTTCTGAAATGATATTTTGGTTTGTAAGGATGTTCTTTCTTAGGAGCAAACTTTCTTAGGATGTTGTTGCAGTATTCTTAATCTGACTCTTTCTTATGTTCCAGAATGTAGTGCAGTCAACAAAAGATGTGTATGGAGTCAATCTTTCAGATATCCCTTCAGAAGATGATCTTGCAATATATGCAAGGTGAGATAAATTTCCAGTGGTAATCGGTAAAGGATAATTTGAGCTAATTAGGTGCAGTTTATGAAAGTGTCGCCTTTGATTAATTATTTAGATGAGAAATTTGCCTAGATATGCTATCTCTTTCAAAATCAAGCTATTGACTGTGTCAATTCTGGTTTCAGTGGAAACTCTGCAGATGTCTCTGAAACCAAAATTTGGAGCTTAAGTCAAATAAAAGATGCTTCAAAAGAAATACCTGTCACTTAATATAATCCTAGAAATTCACAACTAAATTCATAGGAATTCCATATTCCATTGATAAGTAAATTCCACAGAAATTAAGATTGTAAGCTTTGTAACGTGTGGGGTTTGAATTTTTCAAGTGTTGAATTACTCCAAGTCAGTCATAATGAAATAGCCAATCCTGTAAAAATGCATATAAAATAATAGAAGTTGTCTTTTTGTTTAACATGATGTCATATAGGAGTCTAAAATGTCTACACCTCATCTCAGGAAAGTTCTGTGTGTATATTGAAGTGAATACTTGTGAGACATGCATTGAAATGGCCTCGTGTGCTTTTGTTTTTATTTTCTAATGTGTAATAGCAGTAGCTACCTTGTTAGATTTGAAACCTTTTCAATTTTTAAGGGAAATTTTAATTCACTGTGATATCTATTGTGATATGTAGTTTCATCCTGACTTACTTCATTAATCCACTCAAAGCATGTTTTCTTTTTATTTAAAGTTATTTTTCTCTTACCTTTTCTTTGGGTGTAGCTGTTTCTCTTGCACACTGTTCTTTAAAATTCCTATTTCAACCTATTTCCTACAAGCTGAGTTATTTGAAGATACTACACTTGAATAGGGTTAAGGAGGACGTTTCTCATTATATCTGAAATTTTTACCTTCATCTATGCCTCTGCCTTTGTTTCTTTTTTTATTTCAACCCTAGAAGAAGGATGCAATTTTGACAGCTATCCTTTGATACAGCAGGTAGTTATTGTGGTTCTGAAAATGGCTGAGTGTGAGCTGGTGTCTACTGAGTCTCTCTGTGCAGATGAACAACTCTGTGTTAACATCCCGAATTGCAGCTACTTCCAATTTTATAATTTCTTCAGGCTGGACTAATGTTCAGTCTATTGTTAATGTAAAACTGTGAACCCCTTGGGGGATTTGAAGCTCCCTATTTATATCCTTTTTAAGAAAAAGTAAAACAAACCTTGCATTTATTTCTTTTCCTTCGAGCAATGCAGGTTTTAAAAATAGAAAAAATTACAGATTCGTTATCTCTTTTAGCTAACAAGGCATACTGCTATTTCTGGTCTGGTGTGCTGATTTATGCAATAAAGGATGTCAGTAAAATCTATACTTTACCAAATGTACATCGCTTGAGAATAGCAGCAATTTCTTTCACAGTATGATGACAGTTCTCACATCAAGCCTTTTTCTGTTACTGTAATAAGGGAAATGGAGATGCAAGATCCTGACTCCACGTGACATCGCTGGACATGTTACATGTGTTTTCATTATTAGGATTAGGGTCTTGCAGATTCAAAGTACTTCAGGTTAACTTGCTTTACATCAACTGCTCTATATTAAGCCTATTTGCAAATGCAAATGAAAAGCAAATTTAAAAAAAAAGTCTAAATTACTTTTAATTCAGCCTGTTTTCACTGATGGCTGAGATAATTCTCATCAAAACAGAAATCACAGAAGCACAGGGTGGTTGAATTTGGAAGGGACAGGAGGTCCCTCAAATAATTTGAGGATGTATCTGCAGGTCAACCGTGCGTGGTATCTTCCTGTCATCAGGAAACTTGCTTGTGTGCTTTTAGGTCTTGTAACTTTCAAAATATTGAATAATTTGAAGCAATTAATTGGTTTGCCTTTGGATTTTTAAGTTGGTTTCAATAGCAGGCTCCTGCCCTAGAAGATCTTAATTATCTTGATTTCCAGTTAAAATTCTCCTATTTAGTAATGTGTTTATTCCTTTAATGGTCATAATGATGTTGCTTGTCTCTGAGGCTTTTGTTCTTACGGTATAGACTCTGAATGGAGCAGAAAGAAAAGCTGCATTAAGTTGTTTAGGAACATGTTGTTCATTTGTTGTTTGTTCTGTACACTCTTTTGTGCAGTTGGTTTTGCACTGGTAACAGTTGCTTGTTGAAATGTAGTAAATATTCCTGAAGTAGACCAGTAAGACTTCTTAAGCTAAATGGAAGCTCACTGTTAAGAAAAACCCTCTGCCTCAGAAAATTAAACTAGTAAATCACAACTGACGTTTACTTGTCTTTTCAGTGGCACAGCTGTGTTGGAGAGTGCAAGATAGCTACACATATTTACATTTGAAACCGTCTGACTTTTTCTTCTATTCAAAGTGACTAAGATTAGTGAAAAACTACTTTTCAGATTATTTTGTTCCACTTTATTGTCAAGAAAAAAAGCCCATGACAGTATTTTCCTTTGGCAGTTCCTTCCAGCAATTATTTGGAGATGGAAATTGTCCCAAAAGGTTGTGCTTGTAAATAAGTGATCTGGGCTAACAGTGTTTTAGATGAACAAACTAGATTGAATTCAGCAGAGGACTGACTTTAATCTGAAACTTAGGAGACTGTCTTTTTTGCTGATTTTTCCATACACTATTCCTCTGACTGATTACTTTGAGAAAGGCTCATAGGAAGTTGACTGTAGAGGGCTGCCTCTTTCTTCCCATGACATACTAGGTGACACCAATAGATAAGCAAATCTTTTTTCAAATGAGGTTCTGGGTTCATGCATGCACCCTCTGTGAATTTTTAAAAATCTCTCTTGTTCACCAGAGAAGTACATCATGATCAGTGACTTACATAGCATGACTCAAAATCTCATTTCTTAGTGTCATTTTCTTTTGTTTGATGATTTTGGGGGATAATAAATAAGAATAAATAAATAAGAAACTTTAATTTCTTTGATTTATTCTTTAATCTACTACTTTTCACAGATTTGTTCAGCTGGGACAGAGTCAGCATAAACAAGACAAGGGCAACCAGCAATTTTGTTCAAAACACCCATTGGATAAGGTCATAAATTTGTAAGTATTCTTTCTCTTTTTCCCTTTAGCCTGCTTTTGCATTTGTCATTAGATATGGAAAGTGATCAGGTAAAATTGATGTTAAATTGCTTGAGAGTCACACTTCCATTTTCTTTACAGCATTAGGAGATTCAATGCATAGCATGAAGAACTGGTTTTTTGAGTGTTCAGGTATTTTGGGGGTTTGGTTTTTGTTTTGTTTTTTAGTTTTTGTAGTATCAAGGCGTTTGTATTCAAAGCTCTTAGCAATCCTGAATTAACAGAAAGTACTGAATGTACTGAGCTTAGAGGGCAATTTCTTCTTGTATATTCTTCACTAAAAAACATCCAAAGTTGCCTTTCAATCTTCTTAGTACTAGTGTACTAGAAGATCAGGTCATGCTGTTATCCAAATGTCTTACTAATATTGAACTGGTCTTACATTTTAGATGATCAAGTTCTACCTTCCCAGTTGACATCTTCCTGTACTGTAGGCAGCTTAAAATTTCACCAGGGCAAGGCAGAATTTTATTTACTTCTGTCACTGGGGAACATGATACTTTATCCAACAGCATGGCCATTTCCTAGAACTGCAAGAGCTTTTCTGCAATCCATTGATTTACAGAAGCCTCAGCTTTGTTTCCTGTGCTGCCTCTTGTCCACCCCTCTGTGTTCGTGAAGTGAAATACACAGCATTTATACCTAAGCAGGGAGAGACACTGGGTGAGTCTCAGTTGGGCTGAGAAAGAATGACATGAAACAAATGTAATGTTGTGTATGAGACAATACAGAGTTTAGTTACTTGGTATTAGGTACATTTAAGGTGATGATACCACATTTGTAAGTAAAAGAGCCTGTAGTTTTATAATAAAACATATCTAATGGGTATTAAAGTAGATTAATTAGATTAGCAAACTGTAAAACCGTTTTTCAGTATGAGAGAAGCAAGCCTGAATGTTTTAAATGGACAAGTTTAGTAAGAAAATTTTGTAAGAAGAATATTTTTGCTATGAACGAGGGCAATTTCTTTCTTGTAATTGCAGAATTGCATGTAAGACAGTCTAGGAGATAATAATTCCCTCCTTACCCCTTTAAATGCATTTTTTTTCCCAATGCTGAGCTGCTGTAAAATGAACACATTAAAGAGAGTCTGCACAGAATACTGGTGGCTTTGGGATAGTCAGATGTTAATGTTTCTCTTTTCCCAATTTCCATGTGTTTCTGAATAGTAGAAGTGTAAGTCATAGGGCACACAAATCTCTGCCTCCTGTTACTCCTCCTCTTGAAGTCATTTGGGTCATCTCTCCTTGCCAGTTCTACCAAACATCCTCCTCTGTGCAGATCAGAGAGGAGCAGGGTATCAGGGTAAAAACCAGGTGAACAGAGTGTCTTAGAGTTGGTAATTTCTTTTTTTATTAGAATGTATCCCTGGACAGCTTAAAAATTTTCCTTGTGTTTTGTTCTGTAACTTTTAAAAATGTTTAAATGCTGTTTGGATGATGACAGATTGTTCTTTTAGTTAAAATCATAAATGTAGCCATTCTTAAAAGGCATGTTGTTCAACTCTGAAACAAGGAAGCTTTCTCTTACTGAATCTGAATTGCTGCTCTGAATCAGGAATTTCCTCAAAGAATACTAATTTTTAGAGATAAAACAGAGTGAACAAAAGTGTACTCAAGATTAGGGAGAGAGGGAGGGTTTTCATTTAATTTTATGTTAGATGCCTTTTAAGTTGAAAAAAATCTGACAAATTTAATTCTCCAGTGGTTGCTTCATATATGATACAAATGCAACCAAACCCTCGTTCTTTTCATAGTAAAATGAAGTACTCAGTCTAAAACATTGGTTTCATATCAACAGGGGGATATAATTTAGGCTTAGGTTAGTTGTCTTTTCCACACTTCTCAAGAAAATCTTTCTTAGTAACTCCACACTTCACGATTTTAAACACTTGACCATTTTAATAAAATAGATGAAACCACTACAAAAGAAGAAATGTTTATTATTTTTATAATGTTGCTGCAGGGATATTTATGAATTCAAATATGAATTGTATAAATACTGAAGAAAAGGTTCTGGCTTAAATTTAGAAACTGTAAGTATTGACTAGAAATAAAAAAATGGGGACTTGAACAAAGACCGAAGTGATGCAGTGAAATAATACTGAACTTGAGTGAAGGATGTGGAAGGATATTGAAATTCTTCTTTTTGTTCTTTGAAATTCCATGAAGGAAAAAATGATGTAATTTTACTTAGAGCTAAACTGAGCTGGACTACTTTTAGCACAATCTGTTATAATGTGTATGAAGAGAGGCTCTTAGTACTGTAGTGTAATTACTGTTGGCTGACACAGTGCACCTGTTCCTAATTCCCTAATTCCCTAGTATTAATTTTGGTATGATATAAATAATAGTGTTGTAAAACTACACTCTCAAAACCTTTTCAAATGTACTTCATATGTTTATCTAGGAGTACAAGAAACTTTATTCCCCCCTGAAAAGGGAATTGAGTGTGTTGATTCCCTGTAGCACAAAAGGAGAGTGTGGGCACGCTTAAACATCCGTATACCAAAGTGTGGCTGGTGCATACGTCAGAGTCCAAGCTCTCTTCAGTGCCTGTGCTTCAGGGCAGGTCATAGTATGCTTTGGGTTGGAAGGACTCTTAAAGACCATCCAGTTCCAACCCCCACCATGGGCAGGAACACTTTCCACCAGACCAAGCTGCTCAAAGCCCCATCCAGCCTGGCCTTGAACACTGCCAGGGGTGGGCCAAACACAACTTCTCTGGGTGACCTGTTCCAGTGCCTTGCTGCCCTCACAGTGAAGGATTTCCTCCTACTGCCTAAAATTAAACCTGTCTTCTTATAGTTTAAAGCCACCTCCCCTTGCCCCTTCACTTCATGCCCTTTTAAAAAGTCCCTCTGCAGCTCGCTTGCAGCCCCGTTTAGGTGCTGGAAGGTGCTATGAGGTCCCCCTGGAGCCTCCTTATCTCTATGCTGAATAACCCCAACTCTGTCAGCCTGTCTTCATAGGAGAGGTACTCTAGCCCTCTGATCATCTTCGTGGATATCTGCTTAGGGTTCAAACAAGGTGAAAAAGTACATTTTTGTTACTTTTTAGATGTACTTCTTGAGGAGAACTAATCAGTTTTGAAACAAATGCAGTGGCTTTCTGGTGATTATGTGTCTGAGAGCTAATCCACATCATCATGCACTTCTCCTTGGAAGTATGGAGCATCCTCGTTATAACTGAAGGTTTTAACTGTATCTTTTACAGTAGAGACAGTGATTCTCTTGGTGAAACCGTAACACCAGGAAGCCTGCTCACAAGTGAGATGAAAATAATTGAAAATCGCATGTCAAGGGTGCTGTCCTTCATGACATGAAGTTTATGTTCCTGTCTACATAATTTTCACTGGGAGGCCATAAAGCTACAGGTCTCTAGGGAAACCTGATAGCCAAATCATAAATAACATGCTCTCCTTCATGACTATTGTAAGATATTAAACTTATAAAGTAGAATAGATTTTTACATTAATACGTTAGAGGAATGACTTTTAATTAAATGACTGGATAATACAAGCACTCTACAAATAGTTACAGCTTAATACAAGGTTATTAATCAAAGTTGGCATGCATGAACATGTGGTTCTTTCAATATATTTTTATCATGTTGATGCAACTAGGAGGAAAATTGAGATTCAGTTATTAAATGCTCAAAATGAAATGCACTTTGCTGCCCAGCTTCCATTGTACCTAAGGAAAGGATTTTTGAGTCATTAGTGCTTCAGAAATGTCATATCTTTAGAAACCAAACAATAAACAGAGAAGGCATCAATTTAGTGTTACGGCTCTGTTTTGCTTTTACTTAATTATCCACTTGCTAGCGGACCAGACAGACCAGAGTGTCATCTTTTGTTGTTATAAAGTGACATTTATAAGTTAGTACAGTGTGCTAGTGTCAAATGCCATTGCTAGTGTCTCAGCTTGGATGCTTTACACTGGCTAAATAAGTACTGCAGAAACTATGGATGCTTTGGAAAACAACCTACTTTTAAAGCATCTAGACTAATGTTTTTTGCTGGTTTTGAAAACACCTACCTTAAATAAACTAGAAATGATCATGAGAAGAAACTATCACATTGTTGAGAAAAAAAAAGTTTTAGAGTATGCAGCCAAACTCTGTGGGTGACCAGTGATTTTATTGTCTCAAGTTCAGTAGTATACTTGTATAAATAATTATGTCGTTCCAGTCAAAGAGTAATCAAATGAATGTATGGCTATGCAAAGTTGAAATATAAAATTGAAAAGCATTACTTTAATCTGGAAACCTTTTTGTTTTGTATACCATATTCCAGTTGTAGTGGAATATTAGGCACATTAGTATATCCTACATGACATGCTGCAGTAATTTTTTAAAACTAATGAACTGTCACATGATGAAACATCCAAAATACAATATATTTTACTAAAATAAAAGGCTGCAAAAAGAGGGTGCAAGAGTTTTCGACAGTTTTAATAGAGATCCTCATTTAGAAACGGGGTCAAACATTACTTTGTGCCTACAATGAAAGTAGGAGTTTATTAGGGCATTTTATTTATAGAAGGGCTTTCCCTTTGCTTAAGTGTTCCAGTTCTTACTTGTTTTTTTTACCTTCAAAAGAGGAGATTCTACACGTAAAAATAACTTCTTGTCTCCTGAAAAGCAGATAGGTAATATGGCTTCTGTAGAACATGGCAATGATGCTAATATGTGTCTCTTCATTGCATTTGGGCTGGTTACTGTTTACTTTATGAGACAGTGAGCTTTGACAGTAAGTTGCCAGTTTACTTTCTTACCTGAGAAGTTTTGAGCCCAAAAATAGGTGCATATTAGGATTCAAATACGGTATTTGTTGAATGAAGAAGATGTAAAAAATATTTTCATAAAATATCTGAATGCTGCTGCTTATAATAAATTGTCTGTTTCCTGAGAATAAGATGGAAAATTTTTACCTAATTAATCCTTTCTCTGTGTTGGCTCAATGTATAATCACTTGTTATAATTGCCACTAAGTAGATAGCTCAATGAAGTCTTTCTTTTATCTGCTGTAATGCATGGCACAGATCTACTTTAGCTGGGGTACTTACTGACCGTAGCAGATCTGAGGAAGGATAAAGAAATGAGGGCAGGGCAAAGGGAAGTGAGAAGGTATTCTGTAATGGGTTTAATGGCAACTTACCTAATTACCCTACTTGGAAAGCTGGGTCTTAAAAGGTCTGCAGTAGTGATAAAAATCTAGGTAAATGAATTATCTACTGGGAACTTGCTTTCTCATTGACTTTCCTGTATATTTCAAGGAAAAGAAATTCTCTCTCTCTCTGTGGAAAGTTTTTACCTAAAGCTCCAAATATTCTGCATGTTTGGTTTTTTTCCAGAATACCCATCTCCTCCTTTTCTCAAGACAATATTTACGAAGTCCAGCCTCCAAGAGCTGATAGGAAATCGATAGAGATTTTCCATGCACACATTCAGGCTGGAAGAGGAAACATGCAGCCCCTGGGAAGAGATGACTTCCTCATGTACAGAGAGTACATTCGAAACAGATACATGTAAATCCAAGCCAGATTCTCCTGCCAAATCTACTGTACTGATAAGTCACAAAAATAATTTTAGAAAGGAAATATAGTTTTGTTCTTTGGCAGTAATAAATTTATTACTAACTTTTCTATTTATTATTCTTTACTATCACCCATTTATTGTATTGTGCTTTAGGGAAAAAGGTGGGTTAATATCCGACTTAAAAGGTTATTTAAAACATTTGTAGCTGAAAGTGTATCCTAGGAGATTAAGTGAATAATCAGAGCACCCAGAGTCACTACAGAGTATGTAACAATGTGTGGCAAAGAAAATATGACGTCTTTAGGTTTTTTATATTAATTTCTTATATTGTTATGTTTGCTAATAAAACAAAAGTGATTTGTACACAAAAATCAGAACAGAATGGTTTTCTTCTCTTTCTTCAATGACAGAAAACAATCTTCTTTTACAGCAGAATATTTTTTGATATTTCTTGAGGTTTTTAGCAAAGTGAGTGCTAGAATGACTGCTTGCAATTTTCTGCTTTCTTAAGCAAAAGTGAAAAATACATAGCTTATGTCAGAATCAAAATTTGCATCAACACTAATAAACCTTGTAACCCTAATATGTGTCAAAACTAATTTCACTGGTGCTGGTAGCTACAGGCTCTGTGCTGCATGCTGCAGGGTGAAGATGGCTTGTGACTAATTATCACAGGTTTCTAGTAGGAGCCTGAGGAGAACCCCACAATGACTTCATCTGCAAATGAGGGAAGGCTCTTCACATTACCGGGTTTGGACACCTAGAGAGTGCCATAATGTCATCTTTCTGTATGACAGACAATATCCTTTTGAAGCATACTCTTCCCATGCCTGTGTTTGTGCTCCTGCGAGATGCCTTTGGGTTCAAGCCTAGAGCCTCCAGGGAAAGTGGTGTTGGTAAGTGACTGGATCAGCTGGGGTGATCGTGCAAGAGGAAGCAGTAGTTGGGTTAGGCAAGAATGAACAGGATGTCCTGTGCTGGGTAAGAGGTAAAGAGGCAGCAGGTGTCTCAATAGGTTCTTTTGGGCTTGTGAGTAAAACATTTTTCAAATTAAAAAAAGAAAAAAAGGAAGGGAAGAAGTCTACGATTTGCAATTGCAAGCTAAAATTCCCAACACTTTGTAGCACTTTCCCTCGAAGAATACTGACAGTATCAGCAGCATTCTTGAGAAAACATTTTGTTCCACAAGCTTGTACAGACCACATTTCAGAATTTTCTGGAACAGCAGAATAACTGTTTTAGGGATGTAGCCAACTGCATGTAACAGATGTAGAGAACACGTTTGTGTCCACAGTAAATTGCTTTTCAGGCAGCTATTGTATATTTGTGGCTGCTTGCTGCAAACACATTTGCATATCTTTGAATATTTTACGCAGTAAGTTGCACCTCTGTCAGTAATTCAGTATAAGAAAAGATGCAGTGAGTAAAGGGGAAAAAAGGTTTCTTTTGATACAAGTTTGTGTGTCTCAGGGAAGGACTTGCATGCAGTCAATGTGAACATGGTACCTTGAGCTACCAAAGCATTTTGATGTCCATTCTCTTTTGTTAATTCTTTAGAGCCAAATGGTTATATTTTAGGAGATGCAAGAATGAATTGTCACTTCAGATACTACTTGATTACAATTGTCAATTTTTTTTCCTCTGGAAAAATAAACTTATACTGAATTCTTTCGCCCAATACAAAAAATAATTAGAAGGAATAAATGCTTACTTTGAAAAAATGTGGAGCTGAAGTTTGTGTCTTAATGAGACAAGCACACACTTTCCTTACTGCACTTAAACTATTGCAAGGAATGTTTTCTAGACTATCACAGACCTTACTTTTGTTGTGGATAGATACTGGTAATTTATAAAAGTTACCCTTGAAAGTATACCACTTACCCATAGATAACTCAAAAGATGAAACTCCCTTTTCAGCAACCATTAGTGTTGTTGCAAAATTTAGGGATAGTAATAATTTTACAGCTCTAGAAAAAAATATGTTAAGCCCTCAACAGTTCAGACAAGTCCTCAAAGAAGAGGATTAAAGGAGGTTGGTTTACAGTTCTGAGAGCTGAATGACACCTCAGTGATGGCTTGTGTGATCTACCATCAGTGTACTCCTAGCAGCTGTTCAGAATGCTTCAAGGGTGCCAATGGCAGCTTTCAATAGGCTTGTTTAAAGAAAGAAAAGGCCAATGCACAAAGCAAGACTCCCAGCTTAACCTTGAGTAAACTCAACACCCTGAGTGGACCTGCTGCCTAATGCACATAAATGATTATTTAAAATAGAAATACACCTAATCACCCCTCTAACAAGTTCAGCTGGATGAAGGACTCCTGAGGTGCTGCCTCTGCATCTACCTACTTTATTCCACTCTTGCAATAATAAGGTTCAGTTCTCAAGAGTGTTAGAAGCTCTCAATAGATACGTGTATTTCCCTTTCAGAAGCAGAAGAAAAAGTGTGTAAAATAAGAATAAACATGAAAAGAGTGGGCTGTGTTGGCTCTAAAGAGTAACACGGTGCTCTTTTTCACTCTTAAGTGCTATTTAAACACCTTTAACTTCAAACCATATGTGTTGTAGCAGCCCTCTTATTAGGGAGTAAAAATGAGCTGAGGCACAGACTTCTTGTTAAACACAGCATAAAAATAGTCCTGGTTTATTCCTCTTCACAGCTTAGTCATCTTAACTCCTATTATTTGCTGGCTTTGCCTGCAGCAAACTCCTACTGTAGGTTTCCCTTGCAGCCTCTGCTGGTTATTTCCTGCTAAACTCTGACTGCAGGCTTTTACCCAGCTAGACTGTGACCGCAGGTTACAACAACAGGCTCTGACTGCAGACCCAGACTGACCTCACAGCAGTGATTCTCCCACTCCAGGACCCTGCTTCGTGATTCCCTGCTTCATGATTCTCAAAGCTCCTCCTCCATGATGATCCTCCTCTTACCAGCTAACCCACTGCCTTTTATCACTCTTATCTTTATTGGATATAGCTGTGACTCATTAGGGGTGAGGCTGTGCTGGGTAATTAACAAAGCTGGTACTTATCAGGGGTGAGGTCATCTGTATTTCCTTCTCCTACACATATGAACAAAAGACATATTTGAGAAATATGCTGATTTTTCCTCCAAAATAAGTTTAGTTTGTTTCAGTGTGTTTAAAGGTTACACTGTGATACAATCCCAAAATGTACACCTGGAAAATAATGGCTTCAGGTTCTTTTCCTGTGGAATCAGGAAGCATACATATCGAATTGGGATTGATTTGGTCACTTATGTGCCATTTCTGTGCCAGTGGATTTTGATGCCAGTCCAACAGCTTAAGCTTTGTGCTGTGACTGCAGGAGCAGTTCTTTTCCACAATTTTCATTGGCAGTTTCCCCTCTTTGTGAGTCTTGTGTCCGCTTGCAAAATCCACTGACTTTTGGTTCTCTTCCTCTCATTTTCCGGAGGGATTCATCTGTGGTGCTGAAATAGGACCTTTCAATGTTCACACAGCTGCCAGGGGGAAGAAGTAAAAGAGCTGTGTATAATTCTAGGGTGACACTTGTGGCAGTTCTTTGTTTTGTTACTGACCTTCTGAGTTTTTTCCGCACCATCTAGGAAGGTTCTCTTGACTCCCACAGACTCGAACTGGCCTTTACCTGAATAAACTCCAAAGCATACGCCCTGTCAAATATTCATGTTTTACAGTCAGAGGAAATACCAGCTTCACTCACATCATTTCATTCTCCATAGGGGTTTCACCCTATCAGTAATTACATGAACAAGTCCAGTTCACTGAGGGTAAAACTGAGGTATGTACACAGGAGTGTTCCATTTGCTGGCATAGTTTCAATCCAAGTGATTGCCTAGAGGCTGATCGGCAAAAATACAATGTGCTTGGCTTCCAAATGCCTCTCTCTGTCTTGTATATATTTAAAAACCTAATTAAAGTTGTCACTTCTGGTGGTGATTTAGAAGTAATGTGAAACTAGTGCATAGAGTTACAAAATATTAATAACAAATCATACATTGAAATTACAACCCTTGCAAATATTAATAATCAGCAGTCCCCTTCTGGAGTCCTCAAATCTACCTACCACAAAAAACCATTGCAGCTGCTGATTTGTCCACTGGAACCAAGCAAGAAAAGGCATGAAAAACAACATTTAGTGTTATTATATATTGCTCCTCCAGAAAGACATGCTCTTTGCATGACCTATGGTTTGACTAGAACATTTATGTTCCTTTTTTTTTTTAATACATTCATCTTTGTAGCATAGAGAGATAGTGTGATCAAGGTACGACAGCCAACAGCATGATATGAACCATCTTTGATGCTCCACTTTCATTTCCCCATTCTAGGTGAGCCGTGCTGCCAGCACTAAAGCCCGGTGTGGTTTCCAGTCATTGCAATGGCCACCTCTCATTTCCACAGAGATTCAGATGTGGCCCTAAAATAGGTCTGTCATTTTGTATTCCTGGACAGCTCAGGTACTCTTTTTTTTTCATTCTTTTGTTTATTTCCCTTCTTTTTCTTCTGATGTTTTGGTAGTGTGTTTGATTTTTTCACCATCTGTGTTTCAGAATCCTTTTTCTCACATGTGACTGTGCCACAAGTTGTTTTCCCACTATATCCATCTCCTCCTTTTGGAGGTTTCACTTTTTGAAGCAAAACTCTGTGGTTCTAATAAACTGTCTTGCTTATTACTGATGTATTCCATCCAAGTTGCCATCAATGAGAGAATGTAATTTTCCTTGTTTGATTTTCTACCTACTTCCCTGGAAATGCAATGTGGATTATGTAAAGAGGAAAAGATAAAAGGAGAAACTAAAGGAAGCGGTAAGATTTTGACTCTCAATCAAACTTAAACATTGCATGGAGACATTCTCTGCAGGCCAGAACTCCCATAGTAACTTCTCCCATAATAAAATTAAATACCTCTTCCTGGGTTTTCCCCAGATCAGACTATTGGATAATTGACTCAGATGCTCACAGGTCTAAGCTATGAAACCTGATGCTGGGTTTAAGGTTCTACAAAATATTTTGAGGGATTTCTTTTTTTTTCTCTACAGCTTGCAAGGGTATTTTGTAGGCTCATGAACTCCCTTCTTAGCAAGAGAGGGACCACTCAGTAAAACCTTTCCTAGGAGAAGCAGGATTTTAAGGAAGAGTTAGACCGGTTACCCAGTAGAAAATCCTTTTCCCCAGATGCTCTGATAACTTTTCTACAGTAAGTCCTAAAGGAGATTTTTAGGTGTTTTTCCTTCTGGTCTCCCTTCTTTCCACATAAATCAGAGTCCTATACAGTGGATTAAATACCAGGGGAGAGCAAGAGCTGAAATGCATCTCAGTGAGGCAAGGGGAATGGAAAAGGGCAAATAAGGGAAGAGCTGGAGCTGTCTGGGTGAACAGAGAGGGCTAGATGCCAGTGAGGTGTATTTGAATAAGCAAGCTGATGCACAGGGAAGAGTAGATTGGCAGGGAGGCTGTGATTTAGTTGCTAGGATCTGCAGAAGAGCTGTGCACAGCGCTGGCTCTCACGTTGCCGGCCAGGTGGGCAGGTTGAGGGCGCGGAGCCGGAGCTTACGGAGTGGCAGAGCCCAGCTCAGTGTGTGAGCGTGGCCCAACACGCTCAGGGACACGTGGAGCAACGGGCTGGTGCTGCTGTGGCAGGGAGGAGGTTGGGTCACAGCACGTGGAAAACAAGTGGCAAGCCTGCCATTGAGACCTACCCTGTATCCACATGAGCCCTGACGGGAGTCACAGCAGTCATTTGGAAGACACATGTGCCAAGCCTGATTTGAATTTCCAAAGGTCACATTTCTCATTCTCTTTGTACCAGGATTCTCATTAACAAGTGTCTCCAGCTGGCCCTGTGCAATGTCCTCAGGACAGGCTGTTGTCGTGCACACAGGGCTTCCCCCAAGGCTTCAGTCTCATCTCACTGCTCTCCCCATCTGGGCTGTGGTAGGAGAGGGGGCAGTGTCCTGGACACACTATGTAGGGAGTCAGATTTTGACCTAGCAGGCACGTCCTGCTAAGTGTTGCACAACACTATAGAGCAGCTTTCTAGAGGTGAAGGCTGGTTTGTGGCACCATCTGATTGAATTCCCCCTTACCTGGTGGCAGTGGCATTGAAGCCAGGCTATCAACAGAGAGGAGGGCTTCCAAAGGTGAGTCAGATCACCTCTCTTGGGGAGCAAGAAGTTACCCCTCTGCAGGAGTTTATTTCTCCCCATTGTGCCTCTTTAGAGGAACATACACAAATGTCTTAGCCAAAACACCTGCACTTAAAAAACTAAAATTAGATGAGTCTCTCGGTAGCCTTTATAAAACCTGGCAGACCTGTGAGATAAGTAAACAGCTACATTATAGGGTCCCTTACAAAAGGATTTTATGGCTTTAACCTCTGTCTCATCTACTCCAGACACAGCTAGGTACTCCTCTGGCACAGTGCTTCTCTAAAATAAGGGCGTGTGCCACCTCAAGGCTACCCTGTGTTGTCAGGGGTAGATGGGACTTTGATCTGTCACCAGCCAGACCTGAGAACAGGCTGCTTAGGGTTAGAGAAGCTTGTCAATCATCACTGGCTTTGAATAAAATAGAATTTTGTCTGTCTCCATTGCTGATGGGTCATGGTGACCTCTCTAGGCATGTCAGGAGCAGGTCATGCAGGAACCAGCTCTCCTTGACTCCCTTGGGACTCACAAAGCTTAGCTCTGCTTCTCCTCGGCCTGCTGACAGCATGTTCTCCATCTGCTGCCTTGGCTTGAATCTCTGACAAACATTATGTTATGGAATGGCTTCTCCAGTAACATTTATACCATTAGAGGCTCCACAGAATTATCCACTTCCCACTCAATAAATGCTTTCCCTTCAAATGCTGGTTTTGGAGAGCGTTTGCACTGCAGCCTCCTGAGCAAAAGCCATATGGGGAAGTTTCTGAGAGAGCTTCACTCTGCCTGGAGCTCAGGAAAGTGTCATTCACCTGAAGATGAGTTATCTGCCTTTTTGGTCAGAAGTATTTGGTCACAATTAGGAATCTTCACTTTCCTGAATGCTACCTGACCCTCATCTGCCTCATGTATCCTGCTTTTGTATGTTCAGTACTAAGTGTCCCCTAGATCACTGAATGTGTTGGTCTGTTTTAATCATCACCACTCCTCTCCTCCATTTATTAGATGTTGGTGAATTAATATACTCCCATTTATTAAATGCAGATCATACAGTGGTAGCACAAATACTGCATTGGTTAGTTGTTTTTGCAGATGTCCCCTTTAGATTTCTTTTCTTATATACATGGGGTTTTCCTGTTTTCATTCTGCGTATCGTTGCCATTGTTAATTTTATTGATCTTTCTGCACATCTTCAGTATCGTGGCTCTGAGCACAGGGTCACAATTCCTGCTCTGAGCAATCACAAAACATCTCTTCACCTTCCAGGTCTGTAGATGCAAATGTGAAGCTGAAAAGTTTAGTCAAGGATGTGTTTCTTGCTAATTCTTCTTCTAGGCATTAGTTTGTTCCTTCATTGTTTTTTCTGCATGTTTTGGCTGACTTGGAACTAGATGTGTCTGATTATATCTCCTGTTATTTTCCTTCTTCTTTTCTTTTTTTTTTAATTTTTTTTATTGTTTTTCAGTGATTTGGCTATTAGCTGTGCTTGTAGAAATAGAGGTTGCAGTTCATAAAGGCAGCTAAAATCCTTTCCATGCTTTCAACAGGTTGTCACTGACTGAAATCGCAGCAAGGTCCAGGAGCTGAGGGTGCGGTCCCAAAATACCCTTCTAGGGCCACTTCATCTCTTCCTTAGAAGAGGAGAGCCTATTCAGAAAAACCCTGAGGTGACTTAAACACAAAGTGTCTCTTTCCCCTCTTTATCAAAGGCTTCTCTCTCACAATTGTCTCTGCTCTCTCCTATTGTCCCCTGAAATCTCCGGCAGCTCTTCAGCCCCGTGCTCACGCAGGGAGCCGGTTGTCTTCTCCCGCAGGCGAAGGGAAAACATTCCCAGACCCGCCTGGATTCTCAGTGACATGACGAGGTTCCAGGCTGAGCACCTCTGCACAGCTCTGTGTCAGCAGAGGCACAGGCAGCAGAGATGGGCCAGTTCGTGTTTGGTCACAGCAGGAAATGGGAGGCCTTTTGGAGGAGCATCACTTTTCCCACAGAATTCCCTGAAGCTGAACTGCTTTATTTTCTGTTCGAGCATAAGTTTTCCAGTGCAAAATAAAAATATCATTAAAGCACTGTCAGTGTTACAAAGTGTTTGGTGCGGTATGATTTTTTTCAAAGGAACCGTTTACCTTGAGCTGATTATTAGCTTAGTCTGTAAATCCCCTGAAAAGTATTTACCCTCAGTGTAAGTGCTGTAACTCTGGGAAGGATACACATGCATTCCTCATAAGCATAAGATGTTTTTCAGCTTCTAATTATGGAGCAATCACAACACCTCTATAAAGAAATTAATGAGCTTTGGTATTTTTTTATTTTAAATTTCTCTATTTCTCAGTTCCTTTTTTGTTACTGATTTAAAAAGGAAAATTGCTAATGCTTTTCAGTGCTATGATTTTAGAACATACATTTGCACTCAGCTTAGGCTCATTTTGCACATTGTCCTCTTTGTAACTCAACAACTGCACGAGCAGGAGCACGAGCAGGGAGTCTCGAGTTCTCATCTGTGCTGAGAGCTGGTCCTGGTGTTCTGTATTCTCAGCCCCACCCTCCCTCAAAGGCCTGTAGTGCAGACTCAAGCCAGCCACTTGCTCTTTGAATCCTGACTTCAAGACTGCCAATATCCTCCTTGCTGACAGTCTGCTTCTTGCCAACACGGCTGTTAAGCTTCCTCACACTCACGCTCCCTTCTTCACTCTCTAATTCCCTCTTGCTCCTCTGCTTTGTAGTTTGTTCATGTTGGCATGCCACACTCCATGGTCTCCCTTTCACATAGTCTTCCACTAACCTCAAGGAGGGTTTGGAGACTCGCTACTTGCTTTAACGTGCCTAAAAACTGTTGCTCTCACTTCAGTCTGGGCAGAACTTTCTTCATTTCAAATGACACCTACATGAAAGGAGGTTGCAGCTACAAAGGCTACGATGGAGTTTTAACTCTGGAAACCCGATGGCAGAAGGAAAGGGCACACATTGCTTGGTCTCTGCCTCATCACAAACAATTCTCTTGTAAAGACACTGATATCTCGTGCCAAGTGGAGCTTTGTGGGAATACTGCTTTGATTTCAGTGGGAATAGCATCAGGCTTAATGTGAGCATAAAAACTTTTTAAAACGTGTGATACATGGGTAGAATTAGGCCCTACTGTATATGTGCAGTATTTTCCTCACATTGTACAGCAGCACCACATTTAACAGCAGTGTGGTTACAATTTAACCAGGGGCATCATGCCAGTGACACCCTGGAGATTCTGCAGACTATAGATGTCTTTTGCTGGCAGTAAAAGTATCGTTTTCAACCTATACTTTTGTCTATACTAGGCAAGAATAACTGAAAGAATAGATTGCAAAGCCTATTTTTCATTTACTTAGTTTCCTAGGAAATGCAACCAATAAAATCAATTTCCATCAGAAAGGTATTTTTAGAAGAAGTGGCCTCTTCCCTGGCCAGACTCACAGCTGACCAGGGAAGTCATTGCTTTCTGTGCACTTTGCTGTCCCACATTGTTCTTCTTCTCTTCCTACTTTGCCATCTGAAAATGATTTCTTTTCTGTGCTCACCTGGGCAGAGCACAGTGGTTAGATACCAAAGCCACCACTCCTAGGTGGGGATGTAGGCAGAGAAGAAAGCCCATGTGGGAACCAGAAGGAAGCAAAAGCAATTGCCCAGAGTGCTGGTGCTGTGACTGCAGGCACTGCCTTTCACAGCAGGGTTGAAGAAAGCCTCATGTTCTCCCTCAGCTGACAGTTTTGTTGACTTTCAAACCGTAGTTTTGGGAGTCTATTCAGGTGGTCCACAGCCAGCACTAAGTCAGAGGGTCCATGGCCCTGGTCTTTATTGCTTCAGACCCCACAGCAGCCAACAGTGTTGCAAGGTGGGACCTTCTGCACCAAACAGAAGGAGAGTGTGAAATACGTGTTTGCCTGACACCTTCTGACATAGGGGCCCCAATTCTGGGGATATTTTGGCTCTCAGATTCCAGCGGGAATGTGGTATAATTGTTCTGCTCTTCCATTTTTCACCATGTCTTCTTCTCATCTGCCTGGTGTTAACAACTCACTTGCTTTCACTCATATATTTATGCTCTTTTGTCCTAACATCTCCCTGCTGTCCCCTATCTCCCTGTCAAGCAGTGCTGGCCTCATGTGTCCCTGGGATGTGCTGCTGGGGAAGGCAGATTCTGGGGCACTCTGAAGTATCCCTGTCCTTAACTCATGAGCTCTTTGCTGTATTCTCTCTCCCCTGTCCACCTGAGGAGGGGGTGATAGAGTGGCTTTTGGTGGGCAACTGGTGTCCAGGCAGAGTCAACCCACCTCTGTGGGAAATGTCAGTAGAATCCAGGAGGAAGTAGTCCAGGTTAAGGAAGAATCATCAAGAGTTAATGACAGAAATTGCATCTATTTTTAAGATTACACAATAGGAAAATACTGGCCTGCATTTGGTTTAAATTTGAGATGGTTTGGCTTACCTTTCATTTATTTTGAGCTGAAAATGTGCTTATTTTAGAGTGTTTATTCTGCAGAATCCATGACACCTTATCCATCTTTGTACACAGTGCACACAGGCATTTTAATTACCAGAGCATAAAACCTGTCACAGTCCCTGTGCATCTTCCTCTGAAATGTGTCCCAGGATTGTGCAGATTTATGAAACACTCAGAGGCACATGTATCTCAGACCGTGGTTGTGTTTCCAGCTGTCTTCTCAGCAGCAGCGTAGGTGGCAGTGACATCCACCATGCTTCCCTGACCATTTCCAGAATCCTGATTTTGGTTGCTAAGCCTTTGCTGACTTTCACTCTTTGGGCTGAAATTTTTTATGGCAGGACAGCAAGATATTGAAGAGTTGCTGTTGTTTTCATGTTGTTGCTTCAATGTATGTTACTGTCTGCCATGAGGAAGACAGGGTCCCCCCTTTATATATACATTAGATATATTATATACATACTAGATATTGTATTTATGCTGTACCACAATACACTATCCTGCACTATGATATAATATAGCATGTTTTTCAATGTGTTTATATAATTATAATCCAAACTAGATAAGCTATGTTGTTTGTCCTAGCACTCTTAGGAGAGGAGCCAGATGGGCAGCCTTTCAATGGGAGAGTTCTGTTTGTTCATTTGGGCAAGTCCTGCATCATTGCTGGAAAAGGGAAAAAAAAGCCATTTTAAGATCTCCCACGTGTCACGTAGCCTTGATTTGGATCCTGAGGGCTCTATGGGTATTTCTGTCGATGGTACTGCATAAACAAGTACACCCTTAAGTCTTAAGTGCTTTGCTGATGGAGGGCCAGAGCACTTGGCAGCTTCCTGGGCTGAGCCCGCTCCCTCTCCTCCCTGCAAAGCATGGTGCTGGGAGGGAAAGAACTCACCTATGTCCTCCAGTCATTAAAAATTCGAGAGAAGGGAGAAAACAAAACCAAACCAGCAATGGGAACACCTTAAAGGGGGACTTCCATCTCCTTTTTCTTGCTCTGACCACCTTAATGTCCTAGCAATTATACTGATGTCAGTGGCAGAGGCTGCTCTTCGACCCAAATCCAGCAGACTGGGGCCATGACTGTAATCAGTGTACATGCTCACAAAGTGACTGAAAGTAACTTGAAGATGACTACAGAGAAGGCCAAAATCCATCTGAACTCCAAAGATCCACACCATAGTCCCGATGGCCAGGCCAGTGAGGATATCTTTTTCTTCATACTCTGTTTTGAATCGTATTCAAATGGAAAAAGGGAATTAGAATATTTTGACCATTAGAACAAATGTCCAGGCCACACAACAGCTGCATTTGGCATGGGTTGGGTTCCCTGAACACCATGCATGTATTTCTGGGGGTGACTTTCCACAAAAAGAAGCAGGAGCACTCCCAGGTGCAGACCTCAAAGGCACTTAATGCAACGAACAGTGTGCAGTGAAAGCTTCAAAGGATGGAAGCATCAAAGAAAACCTCTGCAGCTGCTGCTGACTGCAGCAAATACATGAAAGAACAATATCATGAGGATTCTCCTTATTTTTTATTTCTTAACAGGGGATCAAGCAACTGATCAAAATTTCACTGGCATTGAAGTGATGGACTAGGCCATAAAAGACTGATATTTTTCCAAGCTGAAAATTTGATTTGTGAATTGATTTTGAAACCTGGTTCTTAAAGCACAGCCCTGGCACTATATGAGAAGGGGGTGCACTGGCATCCCTGGAAATGAGGCATGGTTACCCCTGAAGGGCTATGGAGGGAGGTGCTGTCAGCACTGTTACAGCAGGGCGGGACTAACAGGTTTGCAGCTATCTAATAGAAGGGAAAGATGACCAGAATCAGCATTTAATAAGTTTATTCTGCATATTTTGAACTCAGTTGCCCTATTGATGTATTTTTTTTAATATCATAGACTTGGAAATAATAACCTTTATTTAAGTGCTTATATTGAGCCGTATCAGCACTACATGTTCCAGTACCAGGGCTTTGAAAGGGATATTTGATATGAGATGATTATTTGCTAAGCCATCAAGTTCAAAAGTAGATTTTTTGGAAATAGGCATGACCAGAGCTGTTTTTTAAAAGTGACCTGCAAACAGCTTTTTAAAACTCAGAAGCTTTGGTTTTTTACAGTACACTGCCTCATATTTACCAGGAACTGAGTTTATTTCTGAGCACTGATGTCCTCAATTCTTGATGTCCAACAACTTAATTTTCCGGGTTTTTCAGATGCTCTGCCTGTGACTTGGTGAAACTCAAACATATTTAGGAATGGATAATATCATAAACTATATCATGTTGGTTACAGTTTGGTCTTCCTTTTGAATTTTGCATATGCTAACAGTCAAGTACTCCAAAAGAGTATTTTGTGTGTTTTGGTACTAAAAATAAATGTGTTATGAAAGGCATTGTAGTTAGCATTAAATTAATCCTAATGGTAATTAAAATGCATTCCTAAATTCTTTAGCTTGGATTTTTGGTGACTCACCCAGTGCCTTTCACTCTGTATCTGGATATTTTTGGAGCATGGATGAATTCCAAGTATGAAATCTCAATTTAGACAGGGCAAAAAGCATAACAGCAGGTTGGGGAAGTGACCAAAATAAAGGCAAATTTATATCCACTGCTTTGATGAAGAGGGTTCCTTCTTTTCTGCCTCAGTGTCTTGACTCCCTGTCCTCAGGAGATGAGAGTGTTGCAGCCATAGCTGGGGCAGGCTGGTTTTTCACGTGCTCTCGAGTGAGGATTTGCAGCTCCCCTCCTGGTGCAGCCAGTGCTGAGCTGTTCAGTGACCATGTCATGCAGCAAGACTAAAACCCACTGAAAAACCTGTCCTGGGATAGCCACGACCCAAAACCTCTGTTCCATGTACCTCTGTGTAGCTGCCTGGATAGGCAGCACCCATAGTGTTGACCTGCAAAACTGATGAGCCTGTGCCTGCTTCTCTGTTTAAATATATATGTAAGGCCATTATTTCCACGCACCCAGAACATGCAAATAGTTTATTGACACTTTTGAGTCTGCAGTCTGGGACTCGAAGTGTTAAAACCCCAAGTGGTTTGGAGGCCACACCTTCACAGTGTGATTAAGGTGATGGTACCTGTGCGGGGCCTACTGGTACAGCAGAGTTATTTTATGAAGTTCCTTCAGTGTCCAAACAAATTCCACATCTCTGCTTGCTTCCCCTCAATATGATTTGAAATAACTTTGATTTCTTAAGCAGCAAAGCTTCCAGAGTTTGATTTTCTGCAGAGCTTTGCAAATGGCTGAGGTGTGATCTGTGGGAGCTTGGTGGCCCAAAGGAGCCAGGTGAGGTCTGGGAGCAGGCAATGGAAGAGTAGGGAGGTTTGCTGCCTCTTGACATCTGCTGCCCAGATGGAATTCAAGTTATCCCCATGCCAGAATTTCAGGCAATGCCTTGAAAGCATTGGCAGGGGCAGCACAGCACAGTTCCCCTCTCACCACAGTGAGAGCGGTGGGGGAGAGCCAGTGGCTCCTGTCTTTCTCTCCTCTGGTAAGAACAAGGGCAATGGGTTATGAGGGAAGGACTAAATCCCTGCACAGAAGTGCACTGGTTGTCCATCTGCAACAGGCTGTCAGAAGCAGCTCCTGCAATTGGAGAGGTCCAATGGGTTAAAAAGCCACGTGCCCAAGCAAATAGAAGGTTTTTCTATGCCAGTCACCTTTGCATCATATTCCTCCCCTTGCTCATCAACTATCCTCTACAGTCACTCAGATGTCCACTTCCAGGATTTTTTAAAAATCCATGGTGCTGCCATGAACTCAAAACCAGAAAAAGGACGTCATTACAAATACACTAAGTGATGCTTCCTTGAAAATCAGCTTCCTGTCTTTTTCAACCCAGAGCTGAAATCTTCCCCCGCTCACAGCACAGGGCAGCAGCTGGTCATGCTGTGGGGCTGTGTGGGAACGCAGGACTGGCTCATCTCTAAAGTTGCACTGGATACTTTCAGATAAATTAAAGATTAATTTTTTTTCACCTTGAGAACTCAAATTAATTTAAAATGTTGTCTGATCTTGATCTACAAAATGTCTCTTACTGGAGATCAACTCTAACCCTTTGGGCATTTAAAAATAAATATTTCTATGCGTTTAGATAATAAACACAAGCAAAAGGCATATTAGCATTTTAAATGTCAAAAAGATAGCAAGCATCATTTTTGGAGAGCTCTTACAATGTAACTGGGTTTTTACATCTTTTGATTCTCACAAGGAATTCAGAACAAGGTTTTCTGAAATATTTAGTTTAAATACCAAGGTTACTAAACATTTGACAATGGTATCTGAGCATAAATGATGTCCTTTCCCTCAATTAATAGATTTTTGTGAGATACCTTAATGTAGAGTGCTAGTGTTTTGAAATGCAAAGAGAAGCGAAGCTCTCTCTGAAGTTTATTTGGCTAATGTGTAACTGCAAATAGCAGAAGGTCAATAAACAAGAAGAGCTTCAGGGCATATGGAAATAGCTGACTCATGTTTGATGATACAGAGGTTGTCCAAAAGTCCCCGGGTCTGGGATGAAGCAGGCAAAACACAGCAAAGTTCAGTGTGCAGCATCCTCCCACAGCGCAAAGGAAATGTGAATGGAACAGAAATGTTGCCACTAATCCACTCCTCTGCAGGGAGCACACAGGGAGAGGAGGGCTCTGCTTCCCTTCTGGCACCACCTGCCTGGTGAGAGCTGGCAGCGAGGTGTGGACAATGAGAGCGGGGTCTTCCATCCTCCTCTGGTGGTATCCCCACTCCCAGCTGTATCACTGGTATGAGGTTGGACCCCGTTGTTGTGGGGCTGTGCTGCTGAATTTTTTCTGGCTGGTCAGTCAGCTTTTGGGCTTGTGCCTGTTAAGTGAGAGATCAGGATCTTGCAATTACTTGAACCTCATGTACTGGGTTGACTTCTCATGAGGATCTTCCTGAAGAGTAGGACTCTCATTCTCTTTCTCTGTGTGCATGGCATGCAGGTGTGCGTGTGCATGCATGTAAATAAGGCCTAATAATGCCATTAAATTAATTCCTCCAGTTGCTATGGGAACACACACTATTGACTGAAGAGCATGCAGCAGAAGTAGGTGCTATGGCCAATCTCAGAGCAGATTTTTGGATTTATCGTTTAAAACTTCACAGTTTTTTTCCAAAGCAGACTGCAAAAAAAAAAATCGGCTGGAGCTCCTGAGGCTGGGAAGTGCAAATCAGGAATAGTCAGTCTTTTCCCAGCTTGCAGATGAACCAATCTTCACACCTAATATTAGCAAGCCCCACGTGGCACATCAGCCTGTGCCTGGGGCTGGTTCCTAAGGAGATGAGCATTGGGCTGGCAGGGTGGCAGGAGCAGGCAGTGCTGAGCATCAGTGCCTTCAACACCTCCCAGTGATCCCTTGGCCTGAGGGAGAAAAATCCCAGGTCCCCAGACCCACCCGAGGAGTAAAGGCTTGCAGGGCAGCTCAGGAACCCAAAATCACACTCCCCCATGCCAGGCAGGGTTCGCTCCTGAACTGTCTGTGCCCTCACTGGATGGCAAAGGGGCACAAAACCAATGGGCACAATTTTGAAAGTGTCGGGGTGCAAAAGGCCTGGTGGTGAGGAACCCTCTGCTTTGACTACCACCACCTGCCAGGTTATTGGTAAATAGCAACAACAAAAACAACAGTAATAATAGGAGACATCAGTTTCAGACTTAGGTTTCCAGTGTAGGATTCTAAGCTGCTAAAGCTGTCTGCACATCGTTTTTAACCAGGATGACTCCTCCTCAACAAAACATGCTGTGGATGGGGTTTTTAGTTTGTTTTGGGTTTCTGGTTTAGTTGTTTGTTGTGGAGGGGGTGTGTTGTTGAGTTTTTTACATTTCTGGAACTCCATTTGTAGGAGCTCCCATAGAATGATCTGAATGATATCCAGTTGGCATCAACGTCCTTACCATTAAACTTACAGTCCCAGGCACCACATTACACTTTGGAAAACTGGCCACTTTTGAAGCCCTAAATATACGTCTGAGTGCTTGGTAGTGCATTCTGTTTGCACAACATAAATGTCAACACAGCCTGACCAGGGGTACCTAGGCAACAGCTAATTTTGAGGTCAGTGATTAACTCTTCTTTGTCAGAGTGTAATTTACCATCAAATTATCTCCAGCTGAATATAGCACTTTCTGAATTAAAAAAGGTCTTCTTGCTATTTTAAGACACTGAGAGCCTTTATTAATGGTGACAAGTGATGCTTGCTGCATTTTCTCCTTGTCCAAATACGGATATTCATGAGAGGAGCAGCCTCTCAGGGACAATGACCCCCTACTCCAGTATTCCCAAGAAGAGGAACCAATGGCTGAGCTCAGCCACTGCACACCCTACCACAGTGTTCGTGGCCTTAGAAGGGAGCAAACAATTTTTATTTTCTATGGGACATATACACAATTCCTTGATTAAATAAAAAGAGAATGCTACCAATTAGCACATATATCAACAGTGAAGTATTGCTGCTCTTTACCTTCCTACACAGAGCACATTGCTACCTTCAGTTTCTCAAAATCCCTCATTTTCTCATTAACTTCTAGCTAGTGACTCAACCCATAATTTTGAGTCTAAAGCTCTCCATATCCTAGCACTGCATTTCAAACCCATATTTCTGTCTCATAAGGGTTTTGGAAATATGAGTGAAAAACCTGACATATTAGAAGTCCTTCTAGTGCTCATGTCAAGAAGCAGGCCCTTCTGCAGGGATGACAGAGGTGAAACAGTCATCCTTCTGCCTGGAAATCTACTCATTTGCAGTCTACACCATCATGAGCATTTTTATGGAAGACTCCAGAGCTATGGACATTACACCACTGGGTCCCTGCATTTGGTGCTGCCAAGCTGAGCATGGGTTCACCTGTGGTATGAGGAGAGCAAGCTGGATGTATTGCTTTGTCTGTGGATTTTTCCCAGCCTTTCCTCTGCCTTGGGAGATGTGGTCATTCCTGCCCCCGTGCTCTGCCCTGTAAGCACCCTGAAATGCCGATAACTTCAACCTTGACAGCTCTACCTTTGGTTTTACTATTGTAAAGCTGGCTTCACCAGGGGAGAAAAAAAACAAAATCATAAAACAAACCCAAAAGTTTTCTTTTGCAGTTCTCTGTTACTGACACAGCTGAATATTCATCAATTTGTTTCTTGCTGGCAGGCATCCAGGCTGTTGAGCAGTAACTGGCTTGTTTTAGACTTGCTTTAATTTGTTCTCTTAGAGGAAATGTCTTCTCTAAGGTTTGTCAAGCTGACAAGTAAAGAAATATGAAACTATCTTTGTATCTGGAAGACTCATATAGAATATATAGACTTATATAGAACATGTAAAGAACTAAACTTTATCATAACAAGGGTATATATATGTAGATCCTATTGATTAACCTGAGGTATTAGAGTCTCTGGGTAATATCTAGTTTGATATATAATATGTTTGGCTGGGATGTATGGATTTGTACCTGTGATGTGAATTTCCCGGCCCAAGCACCTCAGGACAACATTCCCACTGGCAGGCAGGGGCCTTGCTTTCTCCCCATCATAACCTCCCCACTGCTGAAGGTACAGTCTTTCCTCTCTGAAGAGTAAAGCAGCAGCTCATTGCCTGCTTTACTGCCATTACCAGAAAAGGTCCCACCTGTTCTACTCTGTCTTTTCAGGATACAATCTTCTCAGATGCCTGGGACTTCTTGCAGTTTAGTGACTCAAGGCCACCCGGTGTTTCTTGGCTTCCACCCTGTAATTAGGGAAATTAATTGAGCTCTAGAAGAAATTGCCTATGGAGATCAGACCAACTCCATCATCGAAATTTTAAGGGTAATTTTAAGGTTTTTTTTAAGGGAAAATTGCAAAACCAGCTACAGAGAATAGCTTGAGTACAGTTCATTTTGTACTGAGGCTGTGTGGAGATGTACCAGAGCAAGCACAGGAAAAAAAAAGCCTAACTACAGCCTCAGAAGGTGAGTGAAGCTGGAGATTTGGTCCTGTCTCAAACCAGATATTTCTGTATTACATGCAGTGGCTGCTTAATATGGTTGTTGGCCCAAATTTTAGGTGAGGCATAATTCATTCCTGTGGGAGGTGTGGGGCAGAGAACCAGATGTCCCCTACCAATTCCACAGGGACTTGTTCAGTCATTACATGTATCTGAGTATGACTAGTCATATATCTAAAGGGCTGTGTCTGGGCAAATGTTCTCTCATTTTACAAAAATGGGTGAATAAGCCCTGTTTGGGTCTCTACAAAGACATGAGTACCAATTTTTGGGAAAGTGTTCTAGGGCAGATCCTTCTTGGGCAGAAGTGCAGAACTGCCATCTCATCCCATCCCTCTGGCCATACCCTCGGCTGAGCTTATCCCATTTTCCAGCTGCATCCTCTTCTGAGCTCTACCTGTTCGGTGGATCTTCAGCATTGGGATTCCTGGCTTAGAAGTAGATTTTTTTCCATTTTGGGGAGGCATGTACCTTACTGTTTTTCCCCAAGCCCACAGAGGGACTGGCCCACAGAGCGACTTCTGTGCTGCAGGCAGGGAAATTACCCATGGGTGATGATGGCTGTCTTCTTGCCATTTATAAGAAAGCAGTTTCAGAGAGGAAGATGGACATACTGCTTTTTCCACAATGAAATTTATTTTTAGCTTGCATTCTAGTATCCGGAAAAATTGTTCTCAAATTCACTATTAACTTTGATTAAAAAAATCTATCTACACCCTCCTGTGTAGTCACTGTTCATCAACTTATAGGATCACATGAAACAACAGAAAGCAGCGTTTTCAGTTATTTTAGTGAAATAAGTTTGCAGTTTCTTTTTACAAAGCTGCAAAACAACATTTGTTATGTGAACTCTGGGCTCCCTCTCTTAGATGTGCAATTTAAAGGCCTGTTTGAAGCCTTTTAAATACTTGAGCAAAAAGATTTTGAGAAAGTTTAAGAGAATAAGAACAATAAAAGACCTTGTTCCACTGCACTGGATGACACATCTAGTGATGAATGACCTTTGTTGCTGCTGCTTTCTTTCCATCAACAGAACAAGCAGGACAAGGAAGGAAAGGTTGCAAAATATGTGTATTTAGCTTCAGTTGATTCATCACTAATCTCTAGAAATAAATGGAGTGGACCAGAGGCTAACTTTTCCAATAAGGGTAGGCAATAAGGGTACAAACCCATGAGCAGCTCTTTCCACATCCAAAGTTGCTGGCCTAAGTTAATTCTTTGGAAGCTAAGCCAGCTCCTCTGCCTTAGTCTGGCTGGCTGCTGGCAGTGGGCTGATAGATGTGGACATTGGTAAGCACATGTGTTGATAGCTCATAGTATCTGTGCCTTTTCTAAATGATGATATGAAGCACTACAAAAAAAAAAAAAAAAAAAAAACACACAAATTTGGGTGGTGAACACTCAGAAAAGGTGTCTCTGTCTGACTAAGCTTAAGAGGTCAAAGCTGCATCCAAAACTCATCCTGTCTGCAGTGGGAGTGGGAGGAGGAGGAGGAATCAAAGCCTGGAACCTTGCCACTGTCAGGCAAGGGCAGAACCAGCAGCTGCTGAAACGGTGAGTCGGGCAGGGCCAGCGGAGGCTGGGTGGGAATTTTACCTCAAAACCAAAATTTCAACCCAAGGTTCAGCCTGAATCCATTCCTGATGACTACTATTTGTTACATTATTGAAAGCAGATTTTCACCTGTTTATGTGAAGTTTGTCCCTGTACTTTCTGCTAGTGATTCAGAGATCACGTAAGACACAGCTTCATTTTCCAAAGCACCCCTAAAATCCATTGGAGAAATGTGGTCTTCTGAATGCCACAGAGTAAACCTGGATTTTCAACCCAAGCATGCACTAGAAAAAGTGTGATTGTTGTTTTCTTGCCTTTATGCAGACCCGTGTAGCCTTACTGTGCAAATGAAACAGATCTTACAAACATGCAGGCTCTTTTCTGGAATGTATTTTTATGAGGGCACAGCAGCCAAGCAGAAGGTGTGGTGCCACCATGAGTGCTCCATCAAGAAGCAGAGTCAAGGTCCATGCGGGAAACACGATGTGTGGTGGAGAAACGGGACTGTGGAGGGTGAGATTGAAATTCCAAAGAGTGTTTGAACCCCTCTGAGGTTTATGTCACCAGCAGGTTTTGCAATGTGGCCTGTTTGCAGGTGGACACCTGTTCAAATATGCAGGATCAAGCAGAAGGTATCATTAGTAAAAACCTAGAAATTGGTCAGCTGAGTTCACCAAGTCAGGAAAATGACAAACTTGAAGAAGTGCCTAAATGGATTGCTAAGGGCTTAAAACATCTTTTCGCACCAGCTGCATAGACATCTCTGAAATGCCAGGGCTGGTTAGCTCACCATCTGTGTTATCCCCCTCTCTCTTCCCCTCCTCCTGCCTTTATTTTAAGGCTTCTTTATGTTGCCAGAAGAAAAATGACTCTTCAATATTTTCAGTGTGTTATTGGAAAGATAAATTTTGAAGAGAAATTTTTGTTCGTTCCAACTCTTGCTATGTAAAGCATATTTAATAATACTTAACATTTACTCAGCCTACTTATTAATCATTAAAAATACCAGCTAGCAAAATAATCCATAGTTAACTGAAATTAAGTAATCACATATTAAAACTACACAGCAATACTGCTCAGCTCTCAGAACAGATGGAGAATTCAAGCAGAGAGGTTTTTTAAATAATTTGTTTCAGCAACTCTTTAATTTTGTTGCTGCTTAATTTTCAGAAACTCACTAAGATAATTACTGAGTTATATCATGCACGATGCTTAGGTATGCACTGCTGGAATATAGCTTTTTATATTTGTATTCTCCTGCGAGATCTGCAGATCCAGCCTCAGCTAGGAGCACAAGATGGAAACATCCTGATGACAATGCAAGAGGTCTGACCAGACTTTTCTCTCTGCTGCTCCTTATGGTGTTGTGGGAAATGTGGTGGCTCTTAGGCACTAGCTTTGTATCTACCCTTGGAATCCTCTTTTTTCCCCGCAACCAATTAAAGTTAAGAGCAATCCAGGTGGCTTACCTTTTGTGGGAATGACTGATGCAAAATCTCTACTAAGAAGATAAAAGACCTTTAATGACAGCTCTGGAAATGCAAGCAGTTCCCAAGGAGGTGTAGCCTTTTTAATAAGCAAAGAGTTGGTCCCTAACCCTGACAATTGATACTTGGAGACATGAGGGAGACTAGGAAGATGAACACCACTGCTCCCTGGGCTCTGTAAGAACCTGATGAGGACTATCAGAACATCCTGCTCTTGAAAGGGTAAAAGTCCAGGGAAATGGGGGAACTAAAGAGCTGGAAGAACTCGGAAAAAACTCAGAAAAAAACCTGACACAAAAGGAGGAAAGACAAGCTGGACATGTACATCTCCCATTCAGGAACACACTACAGTGGTTGAGCAATTCTTTCTCAAAGTTTAGTATGTGACCACAGCCACAGGGTGTGAGACTAGCCCACTCTCAGGCTAAAAGCTCTTCCTGCATCTCATTCTGAGACCCTAACACTCTCACAAGGTTTCACCACACATGAAATTACTTCTGCCTTGGCAGCATGGGCTCTTAGTGTTTTCAGTTAAGGAAAGCTGTTTAAAATCCATAATATAAAAAAAATACACTGCCCACCCTATGATATAAATGCTACTGTAGCCAAGACTTGCCACATACTTGTGTCCCAGTGGTAACAGGCTGGTCAAAGATGTGACAAATTGCCCACAACCTAGACCTTCCACACCACATCTCATTATTAAAAACTAGGTAAATTACATTTCTCTTTCTGCTTTATAGATGCCATAAAAACACTGCAGATCTTACAGCTTTATAGTGGACCCCAGCTGGTTCATGTCTGCAAACATGACTTGCTAAGTTTGAATGGCAGCATTTGTAATCAGTTTTGAAGGATGTTTGGAATAACTTATTCTGCCACAGTTACTTTTATTAATGTTGAAATTAACAACTTCTATTTGAGGGGTAGACCAGAGGATTTCCTCTGGGCAAATACAGAATTTTACTTTACCTCAGATTTTACCTTGCCTTCTGTTGCCTTGTTGTGTAGCAGCTCCTTCTGCTCAGGGATTCTTGTGATTTCAGTACTTACCTAAATCCAAGTTTACACTGGCCATACCTGTTCTGCAGCTGGCACAGGGTACAGGGTAACTGTTATGTTCTGAACTATAGTAGGGGTACTTGACAAGTGCTTGAGTTGAGGAGACTTGCAAACCCTTCTTAACTCTGCTTGAAACTGGTTTTACTAACGCTGTTGTAATGCCTGGATAGATGAGGGAAAATATACAGAGGGCAGGACATCCCACAAGGACTATGGACACAAGTTGTAATGAAGGCAATTACTAAATAAAAAGGAAAAATCTTTACAGTTGAGGGTGAAGCAGAGCCACAGGTTGCCTGGAGAGGCTGGACAATCTTGTTTCTTGGGGATATTCAGACTTGACTGAGCAAGACCCTGAGGAAAATCTTTGCACAGTTGATTCTGTCCCTGCTCTGAGCAGGTGATGGGACAGGATAGATGCCCCAGACCTGACCTCCACTGTCCTTTCCAAATTAAGCTTTCCTGAGATCTGTGTTTCAGAATTCCTGGGGAGCAATGGCTTCAGTTGTTTACAGAGGTACAGAGTGTCCACAGCTTGTCTTGATGACAGTGTTTAGCCTGCAGGAGGACATTGATGGGGGTGGATGTAATGAGTGCTGACACTAATTCTCTTTGAATGTGCCCACCTTTTACTGTGGCACAGCCTGCATGCTTTCTTCATTTGGACTGTTCAAGACAGTAAACACATTTTCTTCTAATGTATTTTTCAAAATTGTGTCTAGATGGTTTGCATGCTGTTCCCATAACTGAGAGGTTATTTTACTTCCACATTCTTTTGATCATCAGTCACAGAAGGAACACAGTCTCCCACACGGAGGTGGGGACACCTTTTGGCTTTTATTCTTTGGGGACATCTTTTGTGCCCTGGGAAAGCAGTGTTGCTGCAGAAGGAAGCTACCCACTGCCCACATTTGTTTGCTGCTGGTTTTGCCAGCAATGGGAACAAGAATGTTATCCTTTGACCATAGCAATGTGTATAAATATCTCAAAGGCAGGTGTCATGAGGATGGTGCCAGGTTCTTTTCGGTGGTGCCCAGTGGCAGGATGAGGAGCAACGGCTGCACACTAAAATACAAAAAATTCTGCCTCAACCCGAGGAAGAACTTCTTTGCATGGAGAGCGGTAGACCACTGACAGAGGCTGCCTGGGGAGTTTGTGGAGTCTCCTTCTCTGGAGACATTCAAAACCCACCTGGACATGTTTCTGTGTCACGAGCTCTATATTGACCCTGCCTTGGCAGCGGGGTGGGACTGTGTGATCTCCAGAGATCCCTCCAGTCCTCGTGATTCTGCTTCTGCTTCATCTATTCATGCTTTAGAGAGGAAGCGTGCTGGCTGCTGCTTCGTTGTGAGACACAAAGGGTGAGACAAGGAGAGAACTGATAGCTATTTTATGGTCATGGGATTGACTCTTCTACGGTTTGACCTTATCATTTTGGGGACCTCAGAAAACAGTGCGGATGCTTTCGGTGGTGAACAGACTGTCAGCCCCAGAGTATACACTGTTCAGAGAGCCAAACTGTGGAACAGGCTTTATCACAGCTGCTTCGAGCGCTACTCGGGCACATTTCCATCCGGCGGAGCACGGAGCTCCCGCTGGGCTCAGAGCCCTTACAGCAAGCGCTGCACGGACGGCACCCACCGCGGGAGAACGGGCTGCGGAGCGGGGAACGCAGCGGGAGAAGCGGCTCCTTCTGTGTGTGTGTGTGTGTCTGTCTGTCTGTCTGTGTCTGTGTGTCTGTGTGTGTGTGCGCGCCCACTTCTCTCTCCGGTGCCCCCGATCAAACCCTCCCTGCCCCGGAGCCGGGCGGGGGGAGCGGGCCGGCGCTGTCCCCGCTGCCCCGGCAGGACGGCGAGCCCGCGGGCCCCCCGCGCCCCGGGCCCGCCCGCCGCCGGCCCTGCCCGCCCTGACGTGTGCGCGGGGCGGGGCGCGGGCCGGCCGGGCCGGCGGGAAACTTCTGCAGCTTCAGCACCACAGACAGGGCGGCCGTCGCCCGGCATGCGCGCCCCGCCGCCCCGCCGCCCGGCTGCAGCCCCGTCTGTCCGTCCCCCACCGCCGCCCCACCTGCCCACGCCCCGCCGCCGCATCGCCGCCGTGCCCGCACAGCCCCGGCCGCCCGGGCGGCGATGGAGGCAGCGGCAGCCGTGAACGAGAGCGGAGCGGCGGCCCCGCGGCTGCCGACCGGCGGCGGCAACTCCTCGCTGGAGCTCTCGTCGCGGCCCCCCGCGCCCGCCGCCCTCAACCCCTGGGATGTGATGCTGTGCGTGTCCGGCACCGCCATCGCCTGCGAGAACGCCCTGGTGGTGGCCATCATCTGCTACTCGCCCGCCCTGCGCACCCCCATGTTCGTGCTGGTGGGCAGCCTGGCCACGGCTGACCTCCTGGCCGGCCTCGGCCTCATCCTCAACTTCGTTTTCCAGTACGTGATCCGCTCGGAGACGGTCAGCCTGCTGACCGTGGGCTTCCTCGTCGCCTCCTTCGCCGCCTCCGTGAGTAGCTTGCTGGCCATCACTGTCGATCGCTACCTCTCCCTCTACAATGCCCTCACTTACTACTCGGAGAGGACGGTGCTCTGCATTCACACCATGCTGGCCGCTGCCTGGGGGGTCTCCCTCTGCCTGGGGCTGCTGCCTGTCCTGGGCTGGAACTGCCTCCACGACCGCACCTCCTGCAGCGTCGTCAGACCCTTGACCAAGAGTAACGTGACGCTGCTGTCTGCCTCCTTCTTTCTCATTTTTCTCATCATGCTCCATCTCTACATCGAGATCTGCAAGATCGTCTGCAGGCATGCCCACCAGATAGCTCTCCAGCAGCACTTTCTGACTGCTTCGCACTATGTCACCACCAAAAAAGGCGTCTCTACCCTGGCCATCATCCTTGGGACCTTCGGAGCCAGCTGGCTGCCTTTTGCCATCTACTGTGTGGTGGGGGATCCTGACTACCCTGCTGTGTACACCTATGCCACGCTCCTGCCTGCTACCTACAACTCAATGATCAACCCCATCATTTATGCCTACAGAAACCAGGAAATCCAGAGGTCCATGTGGGTGCTCCTCTGTGGCTGCTTTCAGGCTAAAGTGTCCTTTCGCTCACGGTCCCCCAGCGATGTCTGAGTGACTTTTCTCTGTCAAACTGCACACAGTGACAATCTACCCAGTGAACTATTACAGTGCCTGTCCTAAACTTCAAACTACGTCGTGAAGTCATTGGAAACATGCTTAAGTATTAGCACTTTATACATATTTGTATTTCGGAGAGTAGTTCGGGGTATGGATTTTTGGGTTCCCTGAAAAATAAAAAAATGACAATGTGGTTGTATATAAATTTGCACATCACATTTGTAAAGTGAAGACATTCCAGTCCCGCTAACTTATAGCACCTTATTTCTAGCTGCTGACCTGCCAAAACAGTGTTGCCTTTCTGAAGGGCAGAAAGAAAGAAAGTTGTGTTCGTGTCGTGTTTCTAAGTGTGTGTGTTGGGGGGGGGAAGGGGGTGGGGATGGATGTATGTGATGTATGTGTCTGTCTATACTTTGCTGCACAACATTGATAAATTATGACATTTTGTATACAAATAAAAATATATAAAATGTAATATAACCTTGTGTGTTTAGATGCATTTAGAAAGAAGAGAGTTGGCAAATTTGCCAGTTGAGCAAAGTCCCTTTGTTTACTTTTGAAGGCTCCCCATGTAATTCTGCCTAAAGAGATCATCATTCACTATGGAGATGAAATACTGGCCCAAGAAAGGCACCTTCCTGCTTGTTTGTTTGTTCTCTTCTTTAGTCTGGCAAAGAGTAATTAAGAGCACAAGTTCTTTTATTTTATTTTTTTTTTAACCTCCAACAACCAAAGAAACAAGTAGTCTGGTCAAATAGGCTGCTTGTTACAGTTATTCACCAGGTTCCCAAGTAGCTTTAATTTTCAAGTTATAAATTTACCCTTTACAGTAATGACCCATTTAAAAATTATCAGACTGTGGGGAAAAACATTCTCTAAGCTGAGCTTTTTTTGCCTGTTTTGGTCTAGTGCCAAAAGGGAAAAAAGGAAAAGGGGAAAAAAAGGGCACAGTATTCTTTCCTAAGAGCCTGTAAAATGCCACAATATGTGGACTTTCCTTATCATCCACTGATCTGAGGGGAATCTAAATTGTTTGTCTGCCTCCTTGTTCTTGGAATGCATGCTGTAGAAAAATCCTTTAAGTGTATCTTTGCTGTCTGCCTGTCTCAGAGCAACATAGAATCTTCTGACAACCCCATGGCTTAGTGGCTTCAAAGAGTCCATCAGAGGTCAATGTTGTTCAGAGCTCGGAACACTCCTTCACTCAGGTTCAAATCCACCAGTGACAGATTTATTCAGAACAATAGCACATGCAGCAGATTTCAGAAGCAGTGTTGCTGTTCATTTATTTATAGTTATGCTACACTTACATCTTGGTTATGTTATAGTTTGGCACTACCATTTCTGCTTGTGTTTAAGGGCTGAAACAGATTACCTTTATATGCATGGTACCATTTTAAAAGTTTGGACTCATGCTTTTCCCACTTTGTGACTGGGCAATGGATCAAACTTCTGCCTGCTGGAGCATTTGGGTCCACAAGGATCCAACAAGCCTCAGAGAGGCTGTGAATCTGTAATGCTGTATTATGTGCAAGTACTATGAAACCCAGCATCATTTCACTGATAATATAAAGATATTTCATTTAAAAGAAAAATTGGCATTCCAGGCTGCTAATTCCACTATTTTTATCAATTCTAATAACCACAAATCTGACATTGTAATTGATGACTACCTTCAGGCATGCAGTTCATCAGGGACCTGTTGCAGAGATGTTACAAATATAATCCAAACTAGATTTCATTACAGGCCAAAATACTGCTCAAATTAAGAACTCTTAAGTTGATGGCAAAAAAGATTTTTTTACTCCCCTTTTTAAGCCCACATCTCATGTGCTATGTCTAAGCCAGCAAATAAAAGAGGGCCTTCTCCCTAGCCCTGTGGCTGGGCAGCACACAGTGTGCTCAGGCTCCCTTCCCCTTGCAAAGCCAGGGACCAAACTGCTGGCTGGAGCATCCTCACTGTGCTCTGACCTCACCCTGCAGAGACTCAGCCCAAGGGGCTGCAAAACCCACAGCAGTAACTGCTGAGGGAAAAGATCTGTGAGTGCCTCAGACAGGTGAAACGTGGCAAGGCTTTCTGTTAAAACTAGAAAAAGTGCCATCTACTTGGCTTTAGCCTCATAAATCCTCACAAATTCCTGTACTGACTGCAACAAAACCATAGGAGAGGGTTGCTGAGTGCAGATCCTCACACCCTGGCACTGACCCTGCACCTGGGTTTGAGATGTGATGTAGGACCTGAGCAGGCTTCTGGGAGCCCTGTACAGGCTCTGAAGACCAGCATTAGCTTTAAAACCTCTAGGAGAAACTTCTTATCCTTACTTTTAGTCCTTAAGAGGGCAGAATCTGTCACAGATCCCCTCTAATGCAACCTCCCTCCTCTAACCCTGTCTGGCATGGGAGGATTTTCACCATGAATTCATAGCACAGTGACATTCTGTGTAAAAATTAGATAAAGAACTTAACTGAATAGGGTCCTACTTCAGTAACAGTGACATTCTGTGTAAAAATTAGATAAAGAACTTAACTGAATAGGGTCCTACTTCAGTAATAAACCACTTAATTGAGGAGTGCAAAGGATTTAGGTGTGTTGCTCTTCCAATTTTTGTCCATGTTGCTTTAAATGAGACTTCATTCCTTTTTTTCTCTTATATGTTCACATTTTCAGTTACCACTTTCCCCAGTGATTCACTCTATCTAAAAAATAAAACTGGATCCCTCCTGGTAAAAATGTGACACTTTCAAAGTCTTTTCCCAAGCATTCTTCTCTTCCAGGAAGAAAATTCAGGTTACAGTGATCTTAGCCATTCATTTTCCTGAGACAATACAGATGCAAGAGTTATTTCTATATGCCACAATCAGAAAGAGATGCTGACTCATAATTTCTAGGAAAAACTAAGGTAAAAGAGAAAAAAGTATTTTGATGGGTTTTGGTTAGCCCTGACAGTGGAGTTGGCATCAACCCACTTGCAGTAAAATACAGCTTTAATTTTCAAAGTGAATCCAGATCTGCAGGAAGACCTCAGTGGAATAACATAAAGGAGGCTACCTAATCTCTTCTCTCTTCTCTCCCCAAACAACATCTCATTTTAGATGATGCAGGAAGTCCAGGAGTTTTGTATAACAAGACACCTGTATTTTCCTTTCTGAGTTTTTCTTGAAACAGCAGACATTTATTTGAGAAAATAAATACATTTGCAGTATCTAGGCCCACAGACTCCTCCTGTTATCATATGATGGCACTTTGACCTTAATCATGAAATTGTTTGGGGAGACAAAAATTCCTGGAGCCTCAATTTTGGTCATTGGGCAGGGCAGGGCTGTGACTCCCCCATAGCCCCAGTGGGAAGCCAGCCCAGGGGACAGCCACACGTCTCCTCAAGGGGGACTGTGTCTGATCTTCTATTTCCAAAAGTCCACGGGCAATTTTGCCTGCAGAGAGGCCAGGACTGCAATGGCAATTGCCATTACCGTCTTCTTTTCCCTGCAGGCCCATGGGCTCAACAGTTTTTATGTTCTCATGTCAATGGTGCAGTCTATGAGGAGAGAAAACACACACTGAGTGAGGTGCAGGGATTAGGTCCCATGCTTGGTTGTAATATATTCTTTGTAGTCTTTTCTGGAAATGAAAATGAGACTTCCTGCTTTACCACTCTTAAAAAAAATCTTTGTCTTATTCTGATCTAGGTAAAATATTGACAGACTTGGTCTAAAGAGCTGCCAACCTGTTCCCACTGAAACCAGTGATACCCTATTGCCCTTAAGCCAAGATAATGGCAGTATCTCATTACAAAAACTTTACCATTTTGAGACAGGCTTCAACTCCAATCTTCATTAGAAACTAATGGTTCATTACCAACCTTGAAAATCTCCCAGGACTTGCAATGCCTTGCAAGACCAAATCCCAATTATTTGGGTTGCTTGGAGTACCTCTCACTGTGATGAGCTCCCTTGTTTCAGCAGGAGCAATCACAGGGCACAGCTCTGGTGAAGGAAGGCGTGGCTGGGAGCCCCCCACACTGCTTGATTTTCTGTGGGGCTTCTGCCTCAATCAGCAGTAAAGCAGTGGAAAAGAGACTGACTCTGCAGGCTGCTTTGTATGAGTCACTGTATATTAAAAAGCCAGCTGGATTCAAAATCACAGGTCAAACAAAGCCTCTTTAGTTAGCTAAGCAAACAAAAGGACAAAACACTTTTAAACCTGAGAAGTGAGTCTGTACATATTTTTATCAATGTAATGATCCACAGGTACTAAGTAACACCCGACAAAGCACTGGAACTTCTGATCTCCCTTCTGCCTCTGTCTCTTTAAAAAAGATAAATTTTTATAATGAGGGAAAAGTAATTTCTGATATTGCAGCTGCTCCTCAGCATTTCTGCTAGCTGTTGTATTACTAATGCTGTAGTCATTATTAAACAGAAAAAAAATACAAAGGGAAAGAAACAAAAATGTTTTCTCTTTCTTACTGCTTTATGATGAGATGTGTGACTTGGAAGGAGTGCCCAAGCAGGTGAGGTTCAGCCCTGCATGGAGGATGAGCACATCTGGATCTCCCTGTAACACTCTCTGGGTTTGCTTGTTTGGGGGACAGTCTGTGTTGTGAGGTGTCTCCCCATCACCTGATCCTCCTCGAGCCAGCTCCTGCCCTGAAAGCTCACAGAAAGCAGCTCCCAGGCTGCTGCCTTTTGCTCAGGAGTGCCTCACCAAAATCCCCTGGGTAGAAAACCACTATGCCTTTCCCTGCCCTCTTGATTCTTAAGCTATTTCCTCTGACTACAGAAAACTCTCCCAGGGACAGCATTCCCCCAGTGGCAGTTCCAGCTATCGAGGGCAGTAACTGCAGCGTCCTGGAAATAACCCAGCTGCTACTGGGGCAGCTGGGGAGCGGCGAGTGCTGACTCAGTGCTGACAGCAGAGGTGGCAGCCGGTTCAGCGGAGGCAGCTCTGCTCGTGTCAGCTCTGTCTGCTGCAAAGAAGCGACAGAAGGCAGCCAGAGGTGAAACAATGGTCAGGTCTCCGCGAAGGCTCCACATGTTGCAGCAAAGCCTCACATTGAAGGGCACTTTCCAGCAGATTCTCACCTTTTTTTTTTTTTAGTGAATTTCCTTTGTTGGCATCACAATACAAGTGGTGGGAGAGAAAGAGCAAGAGGAAAGATGAATGTGCTTGTATCTGGTTAGGGAAAGAGTGCAGTGGTTCACAGTATGACGCATGGCAACGGGACAGCTTCTCCAGCAGGTACCTTGGATACATCAGCTGGCCGTGGTGTTCCCTTCCAGCAATGGGTTGGGGCCACACACAAGACAAAAGACCAAAAATATTTCTTCACTGCAGCATAGTCTGAGTTATCCTCAATCCTAGACATCCTGAGCTGAAAACTGCAAGTGCAGGCAGATCTCTTCAGCTGCCCAACCTATCATTCAGCCAGTGAAAGGAGAAACGTAGTCCAGATTCACCTTTTGCCCTGCTTTTGAACACAAACTTGTAGCTGCAAACCCACACTTGGCAGTCACCTACAAGACAACATCTTTTCCATCCCCTGCTGCTGTCTGTGCCCCTGACACAAGGTGCTGGGGAAGAACCTCTTTGCACCTTCCTCTGTGGCACAGGCTCTCTCTCCACCTGTCCTGGACTGGAGTTATATCCAGTGGCACATTTTTAAGGATGTGTCAGCACTTTAAAGTGAGAATAAGATGTTTAGGACAAGAATTTGGAAAAAAATTTAAGCTCCCATACTCCTAAAGGTGGGATTCTCAGCAATCTTGCTTGCTGAGTGGCAAATACCAAATCAATCAGCTGCTCTGTGCCTTTATCCTCTGAGCCTTTCTATCCAGGCAGGAGAACATCCACAGAGTGCTTTGCCCAAGGAACACCAGCAGCCTGGGAGTTACCTTTTCCCACCACACTTGGTGGGATTGAGATGTCTGTACACCTGTGTTTTCCACAGGTTTCCATTTGCTAGGAAAGCATAGAAATACCACACAGAATGAGGGTTATCCAAGTTTTTTGGATGAGTTATCCAAGTTTTTTGCGCTGTCCAACATTTCCACTCACTTAATTCACTCCAGCAGGGAGAGGGGCTGGCAGGACACTGGCAGGTGGGGGTGTTTTTATGCAATGGAGGTTGATCAGCACTGTTGGGAGCACTTGCTTCTCTGCAAGGGGAGAGGGGACAAACTGCTTGCTGTGCTTCAGGCACAGGAGATGGATGGGGTCAGGAGGAAGCAAACTGACTGTTGGAGAAGGAAAAAAATTCTGAACTGGGGGAATATTTTAAAGTTTTGGTTTGTTTTTTTTTTTGTTTTTTTTTTTTTTTTTTTTTTTCTTTTTTTTTTTTTTTTTCTTTTTGTGCTACTCACTAACTCCTTGTTGGTTTAAAACAATGTTGTTTTTCCAGAGAAGATTTTCTCCAAGCAACCTGCTTGCTGTGCAGTTGTTTCATTTTGTAGCTTAATTGAAATACTGAGATTTCTCAGGAGAGAATTGGAAAAGAGTTTTGGAAATGGAGCTTGAACTTCTGCCTTTTTTGAGATAAGGCATACTTCGTGTGGATCAGCACTCCTTTTATCACCACCAAGAAGATGGCATGCATATTAATAATTATATTTAAAACCAAGGCAGAAGGAGTGGTTGTGGAAATATTCTACGAGAGGTAGATTGTCTAAATAAAGGTTTTGTTTCCTATGAAATGTAATTAGATCTATGACACTCTTTGAATGACTGAATTAGTTTTTTTAATCAGCACCTTTGCATCACAGAGAGATAATGTGATTGTATACCTGCAGGCAGATATAATTTATCACTTCTAGTTGTTGCTGCTTTTTATAGAAAGAAGTACTTCTAGGTAATATTATGATGCTGTCAAAAGAAACCTGTTCTGATGGAAAATAAATGTGTCAGTTAATATGAGGTTCATGCAACATTCCAGTAATAGTCTGACTTTTGGTACTGTGGCCAATTTTTGTTAGTAGGTAGGAAGTTGGGTTTTCCTAAAGAGTTTATCTGATTTTCTCAAGCATGGCTGTATTCTGTTTTAAAGTTCACTTTGCAGTGGAAAATAAGGAAAGTGGGAGACAAATAAGTTAAAGCTTCCCTCTTCCTGTTCTCGCTGTTGTACAAATGTCTCAAAGAAAATAATAAATTGTATTGAATTGTGCTGCTGAAATAAATGCATCAGAAAACCTTTTGCAGGGAGAGTTTGGGTATGAAGTGTGATCTGTGACCAGGCATAAACCCAGGACTTTGCGTGGCTCCCTTACTTGGACATGGCTGAAGATGGGCTCCTTCACCCCAGGGATCTCAGCTGGCCGTGACAGTCCAAGGCCATCACGTGGGAGACAGGCATCTGCAGAGCAGCCCCTGGTATGAGGCCTCACTTGTCACTCCGGGACGGTGAGCTCAAGGAGTAATCAGATACTGCCTATTCATGAACAAGAACAGCTAATTGCATTATTTTTATTTTGAATGAAGTTGGGAAGATTAGAGCACTTTGCTGTGTTTGCTGTCACAGTGTTAGTTCCACGTGAGATGGGTTTAAATAAAGACTCTGTGGAGCCCCACGACTCTCCCAGCCCTGCTGAGGTAAACACCCTGCTGCTCTCTCATCTGCTGAAACCCATGGCTACGTTAGCAGCACGCAGCCCTTATTGTGTCAACCAGAACATTTTTGTCTTTCATAAGACATTTTTAGAAGTTGGAAAATGTTCTGTCTCTCCCTTCATAGTCATTAAAACTGGGACCTTTTGCCTAACCATGGTGTTCATAGGATTGGTCAGACCCATAAAAGCTTCCTAATAATACCCTCCCATCCTGCCATGCTTGGTCTGAAGCGAGCACTTGTTGCTTTATCTGAGAAGACAGAAACACACTGGGTGTGTGTGATACTTGGCCTGGCAATGTCAGTCCAACTTCTCTACAATGCAGAAAGCAGAACAGGTTTACTGCCCAGCCATTGGCTTAGCCCATTTGTCTGCCCAGCTATGTGGCTGTTCCCACCTCTCCGGTGATTCCCCAATGCCTCAGCCAGTGCTGAGCAGGGCACCCCCGACACCCCCTCCCCATTTTATCCCTGCCACAAACCAAGGAGTGTGTTGGTAGCATTCAGTGCAGAGGAGGCTCCCCCCTTCTCACGGGTACAGCACACACGGGGCAGTGCAAGGCATGGAAGGTGTCTGATATCACTGTGTGTAGCCATTGGTGACAGCTGGACACCTGGGTGGAAACCTGTGCTTTGTAACCCTCTTCTTCTGCAGGGCAGAAAATGATGATATGGGAACATGAGGTAGCAGTGAAACTGGCTGAGAGCTACCAAAGAACATCAGAAAAGTCTTTTTCCTCTTGGAAAAAGGTATCTGCTTACAACACACAGATAGGATACCTGCTTTCTCTTCCCATTTTGGCAACATCCATGTGTTCCTGTTATTCCTGTCTATTCTGTTATTTCTGTCTTAACCTGTCTTCTTCCCCCGACACTCCCTTCACATCCCTTTCTTCCCCAAAGGTGGCTTTTCCTTCTCTCTTCCCTGAAGGCCCTGTGACAAGGATATGTTTCCTGCTCTTGGCATGAGCTGCCTTTCCTCAAACACGTCTCTATTTGTTTTTCTTTCTGGATGGCATTGCTGCTGCTTCCCTCAGAGGGGTTTCACATGTGAGGGGTTGGGTGGATTTTATCTTTCTTTCTACAGGTCCCCTCTCTCAGAGGGGACTGCTCCAAGGGGAGCAGTGTTACTTCTGTGCCACTTTTGCTCTTGCTGCATCTGGGAAAATCATAAATAATAACAATCTGTGGGCCAGTCTGGCAGAGAGGCAAACAAAAATGCCTGCACCCATCAGACCTGCAACTCACTTGTCTCACAGTGCTCCTTAGAAGCACTTGTAAGTGACTGGTGGAGTTTATTCCCCGCTTTTTGAAAGTCACCTACCATCAGAGGTGAAAAGACACAACAGGAGTGGTATTTTTCAGGATACCCAGTGTATTACACTCCTAAGGGCTTCAGAGTGTGCACTGAATCCTTGGACTGCCTCACTAAACTACGTGCTATTTTATGGCATAATTCTGGATAATTTTGCAGGGCCTGTCATGCCATTAGGCTTCCTGAAGGACATCTTCAAGACCTGTCTTTGGGGTGCAATAGGCAGGGCAATACCTCGTGGTTCATTTTTTCATTGCACCAGGGTAGGACCAGAACAGGTAAATGTGGGTGTAGCAACACAGTCCCACTAACAGAGCACAGCCAATACTCAGGGACTCTCAGATTGGTCTAAAAACACCCCACAGCTACTTTTACACATATCAGAGAGGTCAGTCAGCCCCTTTGGTGGAGGTAAACACTCTCACCCCACAGCAGGTGGCCTCATCTGGCTTCTGGTGGTGGCTCCCATTTGGTATGGACACACAAGCCCAAGAGGAGGAAGCAGACAGGAGGGATCAGAACAGGCAAGCTGGGGGGGTAAACCAAGCTCAGGGGATCTGCAGCTGCCAGCTCCAGCCCCTCTGTGACTCTCTCAGGGAAGAGGGTGTCTTTTCTCTCCTGGCTGGGTCACACAAGCCCCCAGTCTGGTGCAGGTGGTGGGCTGTGCTGCTTAGAAACCTTCCTCCCCACTCTGCTTTGCTGCTTCTCAGAGATGCTCCAGTTATGGTCTGGAGTTAGCTGGTATTTTTAATCACAAACTGAGACTGAGAAATACACATTTATGTCCTTGAACATATCATCAAGAGGCAGTAAAAATTTCTTTTCAACAACCTAAGGCAGCTTTTACATCATCTTGCCTTTCGCTCCATTCCCAAATGCCTCAATATGATGTTTATAACTTTGTCTGTCCTGGTATCACCTCTCTCTGCTTCCACATAGAGGCTGTTCCTGCTTCTTGAGATTACTCTCAGGTGGCCTCCCTTTAAAATGTATAACCCTGTATAAATCCATAGCAACAATTTCTTGGCTGCTGCAGCACTTGGGGCTATCGATTGGTGGTGATGTGCTGCCTGTGCTGTGGCTGGGCAGGTCCACAGCCCCGCTTCACCCCGGCAGGGGCGAGGGAAGAGCTATTGCCTGCCTCGCTCTCCATCGAGCTGTGCTTCCCAAGAGCTGCTTGCACACCCCATCCATCACAGAGTTGCTGTCTTTCTGCAAGCTCCTTTATGCCATGACCCAACAGCAGAGGTTTCTAACTTTTGAAAAATGAGTCTTTGTAGAGAGAGCAAAGCTCTCTATGGTTTATATTATTCTTTCTGGCTTTAATTGCTAAGGTCTTACCTGAAGCTGAGGCGGCATGACTGAGGAATCTAGAGATCCTGAGAGCCTTATTATTGCTTGTTTGTGCCTTGTTTGTGTTTATTTTTCTTTCTACAAGTACGACAGCTGCTTTGTGAAAATATCTTTCACAGCTACAGTGAAGGAAGAAAGCCTGACACAACCCCCTCTTCTTCTGTGTAACCTCTCAAAAGCAAGAGAGGAGACCTTCATTCAGGTGAAATCTCTGTGTAAAGACCCCTGGGAGAGCCCTCACTGGGGGTGTGCTGCCAGAGCAGGAGGATGTACTGAGTCACGGGTGTCTGTCTCACCCAAAATGATTCAATTTTGCAGTAAATGACTAGGGTGATGGAGCAGGGACAATACTCAGTGGGCAAGTGTCAGACATCAGGGAGGAGCTGCAGTTACCCCAGAGGAGTGACTTGGTACTCAACATGATCTTGTCAAGTCTGAAAGAGATTCTGGAAAAATATCCAGAAGACATTTTGTTAGAGGCAAGCACTGCAAGCCAGTGGGAAGTCAGCAGTGGAAATCTAGATGGGGAGTGAACACATGGAGGCGTGTGTCCACAGGTCCCCCACATAGCAAACACATGAGGAGTACCATGAGCTGAGCTTTGCCAACAGCTTCTCCTCACCATTTGTGAGGGGTCAGGGGAACTCCTCCAGTATGTGAAAGCTGCTGTAAAAAGGAAAAGAAATCTTATACATCTAAAATCCATGGTTTGTAGAACAATGAATGATGAGCTTAAATGGCAGCAAGGAAAGGTCAGGCTTGACATTGGAAAACTGCCAGAAACAAAGGAGCAGGGGAACAATCTGTGTAGGGAGGTTATGGAGATTTCATCACTGGAAGTCTCTCAAAGCAAGTTGCAAAGGTCCACCTGAAGCAGCACAGAGACAATGATCCTGTCTCCAGAGAGAGTGAGAGCTTGAGTAAACTTGTATGGTCTCCGCCCAAGCTATTTGTTTGTCACTGTTTCAACCACATGCACTTCTTTAATTTGCAGTTTGAGTAGCAGGTAGGTGTTACATATGCCACAGTTCTCTGCTTCCTCTTGAGTCCAGACTTTGGGATTACTTTCCAATTCATACCATGTCTAGACAGCAGAATGGAGCCCATAGAAGCAGAATTGGTTATGAATAAATATGGCAGGCTTTCCCCCCCAAAAGATTTCCTGCAGAGTGTCAGCATCTTCTTGATTAAGCATTGAATATAGCAACTCTGAGGTTGTCTGTGTATGTGTACATACACATCTTTTAAAATCAGCTTTTCTTTCGTTGGACTTCCTTTTGTGCAAGCCCATTGCCAGGAGAGAATGCTACCTGACCCCTCTCATTTATGTGGTGTGAGCAACTGCCCACCAGGCAGAGTGAAATGCCTACAGTGAGCAGGGGCTGGTGCTACCCAAAATGCCAAGGGGTGGAAGAAAATCTCCTTGAGATGCTGACGTCTGCAGTATGTGCTCTGTAACACTAGAGAGACTGCAAACTAAGTCATAACGATGTGGGTAAACAAACATGGTTAAATTCTACTCCAAGTCGTTAGGACACTGACATCAATTATAATTAATGGTAATGACAGAATTAGTGGTGTCTGACTGCAGAACTAAGGTGGGTGTGCATGTGCATATGCACTCAGGTCAGTGTCTGCAGCCTCAGAGGACAGACCTTATGGCTTTGACAGAAAGGTCAGGATAAGAGAGTTCTTAAGGGATCACCCAGTTTCTGTCCTGCTCAGGCTGTTCAGGGAACCTATGGAGAGTAGCAGAAAATAATGCAATCCCTCTGACAAACTTCTGCCAAGTTTTGCTGAGAAAGCTGGAGTAAAGCAAAGTATCTTCTCAAAAGTCAGTCCTCATAATTGCCAAACAACTCCACCAACTTCTACAGCTGGTAAATAAAAGCAAATAAGGGAATCAATAAGTAATAATATAGCAGATAAGCTGACGAGTGAGGAGCTGCATGTGTTCATATGGGACAGATCACATCAGACAAAATCAATAGCTGCCTTTGTCAAAGTTAAAGGCTTTGTGACAGCAGCAGACATTTATCTAAATTACAGTAACTTTCTACAAAGAACCTTCTATAAAACCTGGGGGAAGTAATCTGTTCAGGCAATCATGCTGCTGAGTTTGAACTAGACAAACCTGGTTAGATAAAAAAAAAGAATGCAGTTTTCTGGACTCAGGGATGCTGACAGGACAGAATAAGGATCAGGGCCCAGATGCTGTCCAACATCCATAAAGCTGTAAGGTGCACTGAGCACCCTGTGCAGAAACCTACTCATTCACTACCCTAAGTAACTTTTGTCTGAAAACCTATAAATGGCTTTAAAAATCTGTGTTACAGAGCAAGTCCACTACCCACTGGTCTTCCATTTTTGGCAGTGCACACCTGTAACACTGTGTCTCTTTATTCTGTCCACTGAGCACAGCCAGGGCTGCTGGCAACCACCTTTAAAATGGTAGTAGCAAAACAGATAGGAGACATGTGGGATCCACTGCCAAATAAGATGTTATCCTTCTTGATATCCTCTCAGTGCATTTACTTTTGAATGAACATCAGGTTAATACAGACATTTATTACAGCCATGTGATTGCAATGAGTTAATATTGTATTATAGTTGGTTCTTTGTGTTGCTTTTGCCTTGAGGAGAAGAGCAGACATTACAGCATTTTCTTTCTGTACTAATAAAAAATCTTCCTGTTAGGAAGGTATGTGATGCAGCAATAGGTGCAGTTACGAGCAACAAGGAAACTCTAATCTGCAGATAACTAGCCAAATTAAAGTAATAGTTTAGCCAGCATCATTGGCCACATTTATTGCACCCTGCAAAAGGAAAATCTGCTCTTGAACAAGCTGCCAAAAGCATGAGCACCTACAGCTCAATATCCGGTCACTAATAAAGGTACAGCCCCACTGTTTGCACAAAAACCTTTCTGAGAGAGGGATCAGTTACTCAATTTAAAGTGCCTCAGGGGCTGTTTGCCTGGCCAACCACGTTTATTTCTGAACAATCTGGCCCCTTGGCTGAAGCTGTGCTGGCTCACACCACAGGTCAGCCCTGCTCCACTTGTCCGGGGTCACTGAAAGGAGCAGGACAGGCAGAAACCACCCCCCACACACATGGTTGCTCTTGTGAGGCAGCAGGCTCTGAATTTATACACATTCACTGATTTCTTTTTGTGAAATGCTTGTTCTACTGGCTCCACATGGAGAGGCACCTCTGTGAGCCATTCTGCATGGACAAGCAACTTTCCTTGGATGGAGGTCGGGACTTGTGCTGTGAACATGAGACACAGGGGTCTTAGTGTTGTCCCTGCCTTTCTCCTCTTCTTCCCAGGGGTGGAAAGAGCCACTCTGTGCAGGTTGCCCCTCCCCAGATCTGGGTGTGCATTGGGAGAGGATTACTGCAGCCCGGGGATGCTCCTGCATTGGGCTGCCTGCAGTAAAGGAAGGTGCTGCAGGAACTTTCTGCAAACAAGGGGATATATTCTGGAACCAGCTATGTCCCATTGGCAGAAATGACACATGCACTTCCAAGGGACTGCCTGGGCTCTGAAGCACTGTGGATTCTTTGGAAAAGAGAACTCAGGGTTTATCCAAAGTCATCTGGGTTCCTTTTTGAAAGAGAGGTCTCAAACTCCTTTGGATCTGAATTGATCTGTGGTCTGCAGGATCCCAAACCTGGCACATCAAGAGCAAGGAAGTGCTTTGGTGTTTAGGAGCACTTTGTGCAGCTGATAGGACACGGGCTGTTTGATAAAATCAGAGGAGCAATAGCTCTGCATCAGGGAGGAGCAGACAGGCACTGCTCCTGCATCGGGCTGCCTGCTCTAAAGGGAGGTGTTGCAAGGCTCTTGCTACAGGGACCAGCCCAGATACACGTGTTTACTGCTTTCCTATGATTTTTGGCCCTCCTATTGGCTGAGGAGACGAGGATAGTGGGGCAGGGACCCCTGTCTCTGCCCTCTGAGGGCACGGAGGGGTGGCTGTGGGTCTGGCTGATGTACCGAGCCCGCCGCAGGTCCCTCCTCAGGGGAGTCCCTCGGGCTCCGCGCCCCTCGCGGTGCAGAGCGGCAGCAGTGCCACCCCTCCCTCCTCCCGGGGTGACCAGAGGAGGATTCCTCAGTCACTCTGGGGGCTCCCACAGAGCTTCTGCAGGGCTTTTTTTCCTGGTGAGCAGGAGGCTGGCGTGACCCCCACGGCAATGCCCACGCCCTTGGGCAGGTGGAGGCCTTGGTGGTGCCGCGAGTTTCCCACGGGTGACACGGGTGGCCTGGGAGTGCTCTCCTCTGATGCCCGTTCTCGCTAGGATTGGAGAGACCGGCAACGCTCAGGACCCTGGGATGTTGCTCCGGGTGCTGCAGGTGCTTTGCTGCCGTTATTCTGCTTCTTTTAACTCCTTCCCTCTCTTAAAATAAAGAAATAAAGAAAGAAGGGGGGCAGGGGAAAGGAAAGTAAAAAGAGAGAAAAGGGGAGAGCTATAAAAGCAACAAGCAGCAAATGGGAGGTATGATACTTAGAAAATATGACAAAAGGGTTAAAACCTGCTGATTTTCTCTCGAACGGAGCGCCGTGGCTGTGCAAGGGGCCGCTGTGCCCCCGGGCCGCCTCGGCGCAGCGGTGAGATGCTGCCACCTCCCGATGCGCATCCCCGGCGCTCCGCTCCTTCCGCCGGCGGCCCGGGGGCTTTTGGGGTGCCCTGAAGCGCCACAGCCGGGCGGATTTCGGCACGGCCTCGAGGGGTTCGTGGGTAGCCCCGGGGGCAGCCGGCTCGGTCATAAAACAAAACCGCACGCACCGTCCCCAGGCACAAACACTAGAACGGGAAGCCAGCTGCATCCCAAATTGTGGTGGTTCATCAAATGTTATCTGATCATGGGTGTTACTGGAACAGCAGAGGAAGAGGCAGCCTTTCCATAGCAAACAGCCAAAAGGAAAATATTTCACTTTAAATAGCATTTCTTTCATTGTGATTATCATTTGATTATCATTCTTGCACTGAAATAAGATAAATAAGAGGGCAAATGAGGTGATGAATAGCTCTTACTATAAAGGGGCATGTATCTTTCTTCTAAAGATCTGCAAAGGGAGAACGGAAAGTTCAGCATTCCAAAAGGTGGCCATCCTGCACAGGCAGATAAAAGTCAATTGATGGATCCAGGTGCCCAAAACAGAAAGGCTGAAACACACCTGTGGACATCATGGCAGGAACGGGGTTCAGTTTCTGAAAACACTGACCCTTCAGTGAGGTTCTGCATTGCAGCATGCAGGGCACAGAGCCAGGATGTTTCACCTGCTGGGGCACCTGGGAACAGCCAAGGATATACGTTTGCATTCAGAAAGGAACTCTTTACTAGCAAGAAGGATAATGGAGACTCGGGGACAATGGTACTGTGCACTTAGGACAAGGTTAAAAGGCTTTAAAGTGAAGAGGGTAGCCTAGATATAAGGAGGAAAGTCTCCTCTGCGGGAGCGGTGAGACACTGGAACAGGTTGTCCAGAGGAGCTGTGGATGCCCCATCCCTGGCAGAGTTCAAGGTCAGCTTGGATTGGACCTTGAGCAGTCTGGTCTAGCAGAAAGGTGTCCCTGCCCATGACAGAGGGTTTGGAACTAGATGATCTCTAAGGTTCCTTCCAACCCCAGCCACTCTTGTTCTATTATTCTATGAAGGAACAATATTGCCCCATATTTGGCCCAGGGCGGTCATCATGGCTGGTACTGACCAAGGGGAAGGGTGCTTTTCTGGAGGCTCCCAAAGGGCTGGTGGTGGTGCCAGTCCTTCATCCCAGAGCCTGGACTTGGCCCTGCACCATGCTGTGATGAAGACAGAGCTCACGTGGGCTGCAAGTGCCACGCAATCCTAATGGATTCAACAGGTGCTACTCACCCCTGCTCCTCTGCCCTGACAGCCCCCAGGGGTGCAGGAAGGCATGCCTGACACAGAGGGCTCTCTTTTGGGCTGGTAATTACAGAGCTTTCCCTCTTTCTCCCTTTCATCTGTTAGATAAAGTGCTGGCAGCCGAAAGACCCCAGCTGGCTCGTGGGCTGAAGCGGCTGCAGACAAACGCACCCGGACACAATGAAGCATCAGCCTGCTCTGACACAGGGTGATATTTTTGATGCAAACCCCAGCACTTGCTTTTTATTTAAGAGGGCACAGCTGTGTATTTTAAGAATAAATGCAGTATGCAATCAGCACGCTGCCCTGGGCACAACGGGACTAAAGCTTCCCAGGCAGGGAGGCAGCCAGAGGCAGTGGGAGCAGGGTCTCGCTCCCCACCTCTCCACTGCAGAGAGAACATGGTCTGAAATTTTGTTCCAGCAATGCCAAGAATAGTATATGAGATCAAAAGGCTAGTTTCATCCCTGGGGATTGCAAGTGTGCTGAAGGTTTGCTGTAGGAAGTAAGAGAAAAGCTGTTTTGAAAAGGCAGGAGTGTCTGAGATGCTGTGGTGAGATGTTCTGAGATGCAGTGGTGATGCTCTGCTCTATTTTTGGATAGCTTTCTGTCAAAAGCAGCAGTTTGCTAACCAGCTTCTGATGCCTTAAAGCACAGTGCTAGTTAGAATGGAAGGTTTGCAAGGGCCTGGTTGTTGCACTGAATTGGAAGAAAAGTTTTAAGTGCATATTGAGCACAAATGAATTGATAACATCCTCTTATCTCCACCTGATGGGCAGGGGTGAAAGATGAAGGGCACAGATCACCTTCAGGCCTGCTGTTGCCCCAGCAAAACCAGCCCTAAGCACAGGTTAGAGTGGCAATCTTGGGAACATGAACCTGGTGCTGAAGAGCAGCACAGAAGTGGCTGCAGCTGAGGCCAGACGCAAGCACAGCTCTCTGCTGGCTCCTTCCCACTGCTGTCCTGGTCTGTGCAGCTTCCTTTCATGTAATCAACAAATTAGGTTCTCTAATTTGCCTTACAAACAAGACTCTCATGTACTCACTGGCTTTTTTTTTTTTTTTTTTTTTTTTTGGAGGTTTAGCAAGCAAACAGTGGGAGACCAAAGAATTAAAGCCATAAAGTAATCTGCATATAATCAGTAATTACCATGAATCAAACCCTCCTTCAGTTCAGCTGGTTATTATTCCCTGATAATGTAATTCCCTGCACTGACAAAACTAGGAAATACTCATTTTCACCAGAACAGCAAATAATTTCCTGCTGTGCCTATAATACTGTATCATGCAGTTTAGTGACCACATAAATCCAGCTAATGAAATTTATGGAGAATATGAAGACTACTAAAAACAGACTAAACCCTGAAAAAGTAATTGCTGTCATGTGTATTGGGAGAGCAGCAGACCTTTGCTAAACACTTCTTACAGGTGTCACAGTCTGGCCAACGCTGGGAGCTGATGTGGCTGAGAGCAGGGTGCCCCAGCAGGAATTCGTGAAGTCTGAATGAGGGGTGACGGTCACAGGGGGCTGCAGCCATGAGAGCCCTTTCACCCTGCCCTTGTGGGATCTCCTCAGGCTTTGTGGCAGAGGCCACAGTGGCCACTGCTGGGGCAGAGCTTCAGCAAACCTCTTCCCCAAAATGCCTCTTGGTCTCAAGGGATGTGAAGTCAGCATTGTGGGGACACTGTGGGGATAGGGCTGGCTGTACCCCCACTTGCAGGTTCTTCAGGAGAACCTCACATCCTGGTATTTTGCAGGCTGCAGAGATGTGGCAAGTCAGAGGAAAGCTTCAAAACCCAAGGAAACATGAAACCTGGCCTTAAAATTTCTGGGGTTTAGGGTGGTAACTTTTCCCTGTGGAGACCTTAGAAAGACCATCTGAGAGATCTACAGAGAGTGAGCTGCAGGAGTTGTCTGGGAAGGCCAGATGTATTTGGCTGATCCCAGAACTGGGCTCTCTCTGCTGTGGGAACAGGGACTGAGTTGCTCTTCCTACCTCTGGTTCATCCAAAGGTAATCACTGGCACTGAAACGTCCCCTGGCAGCTGCTGGTGCACAGCCATTGTGCAGACAACAAAGTATACAGAAGCAAAGGAGTTATCCTAATATTTTCTTGTAATCAACCACAGCTAAATTTCTGCCAGGATTCCTACTGACCAGCAGAGGGTGCTGGCTTGTGGGGAACACCAGTCCTGTTTGGGAGCATTGCTAACAGCTCTGTGCTTTAAAAACCCAAAGGCTGCATCCCTACCTGGGGTGCAGTGTGGGGGGCAGCCCCTTGCCCAGGCTTGATGGTCTCCTACATCCCTGCATGGGGCTGTGTGTCCTGCTGGTGATGCTTACAAGCTGGTTTTGGCTTTGTCAAAATGCAACTGGGAAAAATCCAGCCTCCAGCATTTGCTTGGCATGAAGGGGAACTTCTAAACTACACCAGCATGTCAAGACCTAGGCTGTGAGCTGCTTTCTCACAAGGTTAGAAGTCTTGGGCAGTTTCTGGAGTTATTTCTGGCTGATACTGAAGTGCAAAATCAATCTGTGATAATATGACACTGAGCATGGATCTTGCTCCACAGGAGGCACTGCGGTGGGTTGAGGAGACCTGCTTTGAGATTTTAAAATTGTGGTGAAGGAAATGTGTTGTAGAGGAGTAGAAGTGGCTGAAACACAGTGGAAGACCTCATGAAAGGGAGGTATTTTTCCAGCTTTTCTTGGAATGATACTGCAGTGAAGCAGTGTCATTCCAGCAGTATTTTGCCATGCAAAAGTGTCACAAGTTTTGCAATAAATAACACTCTGACATTAAAGGCATTAAAATAGGGGAGGTGGGAAATGAAAACGGCCTGTCTGTAGGGGGCACTCAGCTGTCTTGTGTCTGAAAGTGAAGCTATTGAACCATCAGACAGAGAAACGTAAGAAGGGGAATACTCAGCCCTGTTTGGTGAGAGATGCTTGATGACTTCTCTGATCTGTACCCAGACACTTCCAGTTGCCAAAAGGAAGGTAACTGGAGCAATTGCTCAGAGCCTGCAAATATGGTAAAAATAAGAATTTAGAAGAAATGGGATGGATGCAATTTTCTTTAGAGGCTGTTACTGATGCTGCTGTCAAGGGTTGCTGGCAGCTGAGGAACATGAGCGATGACTAATGTGGCAGAACCCATTCTCCAGGCACAGGAATTAGCAGGAGGGAAAAAGTCTGCTTGTAGAGGGCAGAGATCAAAGAAAAAGCACAGGCTGTGCAGCATCAAACAGTCCCATGGCAACAGAATGGGGTGCTAAGCTCCAGCCTCGCCGTGTTTGCTCTGTACCCTAGTGCCCATTTGCTGAGGTTTGTCCCTGTGTCCCCTTCCAGCAGCAGCTGGGCTGGGATGAGGTCCCCATGCCCTGCCTGCTGCCGCCCGGGTGCGCTCCCGGGCACCCATGGAGCCCCCGGGGCTGACAGCGCTCCCTGCACGCTGCTGCCGAAAAGCAAGTCCCCAATTGGCCAGGAACCTGCTTTTTAAGCACTTAAACACGACCCAGCTCCTTAGGGCTGAGCGAGGGAAGGGAGAGCAGTCCTAAGCAGCTCAAAGGACAGACGGAGGGAACACACCTTGATGTACTCAAGGAAAAGTTTGGGAATCGGGGAGGTCTCTCCCAGCTGCAGCCATAAATAGTGTGTGCAGTCTCCTGTGGGCAGACCCCGGAGAACGGCACAAGTGTGAAAAGTGGTCAGGAGGGGAAAGGAGAGGGGAGAATTGGCAGAGGCCCCAGAAAGGGAGATCATGGTTGCTGCTGCCCCTGGTCTCTGGTTGTGATTCCTCTCCTGGTGTTTAATGTCCCCGCTTGCAAAAGAGAATCGGGTAGAGTAAAACTCATTCCGGGCTGTAGCTGAGGATACAAAGCGGACACTTGATGGAGCTCGAGTCGAATTTCTGTCCGACCTTTTGCTGATGCAGCCGTGGGCGGCAGAGCCTGAGCGGAGGCTTTGCCTCCGTGTCTCCGCTCGGAGCTGCGGTGGTTTGTGGCAGTGCCGGGGGTCGGGGCTCTGGCTGCCCTGCTGTGGGTTCGCCCGTCATGCAGGAGCTTCTGCACCGTGTCCCGAACCCCCTCTCCGTGGGGATCCATGGCTGGGGACACTGAGGCACGGCAGCCCCAGCAGAGACTACTCCCATCTGCACCCTCCAGGCAGACAAGGGCTCACAGCCTCCAGGGGAATCACGAGGGGTGCGCTTTAGGGGTGGCAACTGCACCCAAGCCAAGATGGTCCCACCATCCTGAAGAGTCTGCTGCAACGCCTTGGGGACTGTGGGCACCCTGCTGGCACCCTCGGGTCCCAGGGCACCTTTTGAGGAGCTTTAGTCTGTGCACCCGTCAGACAGGCAGTGGTGTGTCTGTCCACCCAAATGCTGAGGAGCGCACTCCTGTGTAACACGCAGAAAAGAATAATTTTATCAACTAAAGGTCTTTTAAAATGCTTCCTGCTTTCAAAAAGCCAATTTACTGGGACATAACATAATCCCTTGATAATACCTAATATTTAATGGTTACTGTTCATATCACACCACTAAAAAAAAAAAAAAACCCAAACAAAACAACAAAAAACAAACCAAAAAAACCCAAAACAGCATTATGTCTCTTTTTAATTTTTGCTTCTTCAGTCCTTATTCTCTTCTATTACTGATTTGCTTTTGATTTGTCTGATGGCTGCATTGTTACTGTTTTATCTTTTGAGAAAACCCCTCAGCGACCAATTCTGCACCTCCCTAGTTATCTGCCACCAAGCAGATTTGGTTTCTTCTATGCACTTTATATTGTTCTTGCCCCTCACCCCCACCAATTCTCAGTAGGAGAGGTAGATAATTTTTAACTCTCCCAGATTACAGTTTGAGAAAAGAGAGAAGACAAACAAAGGTTTCTCTTCACTTATATGGAATGTTACTGACACATTCTTTTTGTGTCAGACTTCAAGCCTTGGTTTTAACTGGCTGCTGCAAATGTACAGAAGTAAACAACAGACTCCATAAACAGTTCAATACAGAAGACTTGATTTAGTACCTTACAAGACAAAGCAATCAATAATCTATTACACATCTAATCACAGGCATGAAGAGCCCAGCAGCCCTTTGCACAGCGTTCCAGCAAACGAGAAAGGCGGTTGGAGACCACAGTAAGAGGGACACAAATCACCGAGATTGCAAATGCACGGCTCCGAGTTGATCTACAAACACAAATATTCAAATTCAACAATCACCTCTTGCTCCTAGTGAATCATGCTACTGCTGTCTGGAGACGAGTTGCTATGGCAGAAAGCTGTAGCTGTGGCAGGAGGCCAAGAATCCTGCCTTTGAAATGTTAACTGAATTTAACTCTTGACTTTTCACAGACAAGGTTCATTACTTCGTGTGACTGTGTCATATTAAATGAGTGCTTTGTCTGCCCTTGGTACCAGCTTGGAAGGGATATTATTAATCAGCAGGACAGCAAAACAGGTCAATGGCAACCATTTGTCAATAAGGAATCCTTTTCAATACCCTAAATTCTGCTATGTTATAGCTGCCGTTACATAAGAGCGGGTTTTTTTTGCTTTAATTTCTTCCCTTTTTTTCCACTTTATGTAAGTTATATCCAGTTCACAGCTCCTGGACAGACTCAGAGCACACCCACCAATGCAGGCATGATGGTGAGATGCTCTCATTTGAAAAGTTACAGCCTGGGCACAGAAATGCTGCTGCTCCATTTAAGTGTCAACGTAGGCTGCTCTCTATAAGATCCACCAGAAAAATCAGGAGTTTATAGGGATTTGAGCAAGGAACAGGTACAAACATCAGCTGAAATGTAATTTTGTGAATGGCAGAACTAACTACACATGAAATTCAGGGACAAGCTCTTCTTTCAGCTGCCTGGAGTGCAGATCTGGGTCTGTGGTTAAAGGCGAGCTGCAGGTGCATACAATGCACTTTGCTTTATGATCTCAAATCTTCACAGCTGCATCAGTAGGATCTCACATTTAGTTCCTGGACAAGTTAGGTTTGGTGAGTTAGGGTTACTGAGCTCCAAGGAAACACCATCAAATATTCATGCAGCAGTGCCTCTGACATCCTTTCTTTACCATTACAATGGGGGTTAAGAAGGACACGCACTTCGGAAGTCGAGGGAGAAGGACAGAACAAACCAAATGGTGTTACTGTGAAGAAACTACCAAAGAGAACAGGGCACAGAGATCTGTAGCCCTAGTTACAAAGATGCCGATTCACAAATTGTGACAACATTTTTTCTTCCACAAAACCATCAAAGGTGTTACTGTTGCAGTTGAAAAAGTCTTGAGTATAGCAGGTCGTGTGCAAAATCACAGTGGAGGCTGAGATGGTGACAGTGAAGCTGGAAGGGTTGCTGTACACTATTCCTAGTCTATCCCCAGCCTATACCTCGGGAGTTTTGGCCAGTTCCAAGAGAAGGCTAACAACCACGTGTCCCTGCAAACTAGTTTGTAACAAATAGAACATTTAATGCTCCACCTTCAGAAACCTCATTCTGACTTTCAAGACTTATTTTCCTCTATTACAGGATTCCATCTTCCAGGAACAAGATCACAGGATAAGAGAGCTCTTGCACTCTCCCCTGCTTTCCTTCTCAACAAGCTTTTGACTATGTGCTTAGAATTGAAGGAGTTATTCCATGGAAGAGAAACACAAAAGCTGTGCAAAACATGCACTGCAGTGCTAGACAGCACTTAAAAAGTCATCTTTCATCAACCATGATTTTAACTGCTGCATCTGCTCAAGATACACCAATGGTAAAGTACTTTAAATACAAAAAATAGCAACCCTAAAGCAAATTGGCCACAAGTTCCCAATTCTGGATTTGTATTTCTTTTTTAAACTAAGATCCTGATAAGATTTCAGCTGGGGTTTTTTTCCAGTAGACATGCATATAGATATTGTTTAATGATAGTCTCTTGTTAGATCAGATACTGAACACTTACTGTAACTTTGTACAGCATAGATTAAATACCTGAAGTCCAAGGATCTCTCGGGTATACCAGTGAAAAACAGGCTTCATTGAAAGAGCAACACCCAGGAACATTTAAAATGAACCATTTATTAAATCAAACTGTTATTTTAACAGTTACATAAGTTACACGGCATGTTTAAGTCAAAAGATTTCACAAGGGAAAAAAAAACCTTTAAACTTTTATTATGCAGGCAAAAATAGTACCACACAATATGTACCTTGGAGGGAAGAAGGGAAGGGGAATCTCTAAACATTCAAATAAGGCCATAATTATTTAAAAACAACAATAAAACAATAATACCCCCCCCAGAGATCCATTTGCTTTTCAGTGTGTTCAGTGCTGCTAACTATATGTACTTTTAGTGTACAGGTGTGATCGAGGCAGTGATATTTTGATAGCTAGGTTTAATGTTTTAAAACACTATCAGAAGTGGAATAAGGCTCATTAGTACATACAGCTGCCCTTGGAATGTCAATCTCAGTTGCCTTCATCAACTTAAAATTCACAAAGTGCACAGTTAAGATATGCCAAAAAATTGAAACTCCTACTCTACCAACAGCTGCCCATGCTTAATACTTAGTGGTCTATTGGAACAAAGTATGTTCTTTCAAAAGAGATGTGTAAGAAGAGCCACTGTAAAACATTTAGTTTTGAAGATGCACTAGGAGCTCTTTGTAAACTGAAAAGTAGAAAAACATGGATTAATTATGTTAAGAAAAGAATACAAAAAACACTAGAAATGACCATCAAACTTTCAAAGAACAAGCACCACAATGGACATTAGCATTCGATTTTGCAGCGTACGGCAACGTAATAATTTTACTCTAGCCAATCTACTTCATCAAATTCTGAATCATCTTCTGAATCGCTGTACTCCACAGCGATGCGACGGGACAGGATAGTGGCAACATCGTTCTCAATGCGCTCGTGCTTGGCCTCCTGCTCCCGCTGCTCTTCGACTTTGCGGAGCTGGATACCTGAGGAACATCAGAGCACAAACACGTCACCCTCCTCCTCCACCACCGTCAACGCAAATGCATTTAGCTCATCATTCACAAAATGCTTTGCAAGCAAAAATGAAGACAGAAGAAGCTGCTGTCCTGCTCAGGTAGAAATTCTTTTGTCAAGTATTTAAAGAAAGGAGTGTCAGAATTGCAGTGGCAGACAAGATCTCGAGTCCTTCTACCATATTATCCTGGTTCTGATTTCCCATTGAAATACATTTTTAGTACCACTGTAAGAGATTAGGCCATTTTGCTATTTGCATTTCCAAACCTTTTCTAGACTTTCCATCCATAATTTTAATGAAAGTTTATAGATATTTGAGTATCCTAACAAGACAGAACCTCTTGTAACCCTATTTTTTATCATGTAATGATTTGGTTTGGGATAAAGTATTACTTGGAGATCAAAGCTGTGGTAACTCAAGCCTTTGTTTCTTGGTCATGACTTTCATTGCTTTCAGCAATCACTTAGATTATACCAGCAGGCTCTATTTTCTCATTTTGCTGACATTCTCTACGCATGTTCACACACCCTGGTTGTACTCAACTGTTGTCAACATTTCCTTAGACTTCAATGATGTTATCAATTCATGTGCACATAGACATGCAAAAATATCTCGAATTAGTACTATAGCCTATCTGCTGATATTACAGTACCATACAGATTCTGTGCTGTGCTGCAGGTGCAGGAAAGAGAAGAAGAATATAAGACTTGAAACATTTGAGAGATCCTAATTACTGAAAGATACCCCGCCGTCAAGCAGCAGCACACACAGTGCAGCAGGGATTTTCCTGGCCATGGGCACCATAAGCTGAGAGGTACAGCTGGCACACAGCTCCTCCTGAGATCATCAGGAAAACACAGCCCTGCAGCTCTGCCCTTCCCTTGCACTCTGCCATGGGCACCTTGCAATGCAAAGGCTGTTCCACTGCTGCACTGTGTCCACATCAGACACTGAACAGCTTGAGGCCCTAGCAATGATTTCTGAACATCACTTATATCTTGTTGTAATACAGTGACAGATGATCAAAATTCCAACGCCAATTGATCCATTTTGCTTTCATCTAATAGTCTGTGAAAACCAATGTTTTGTCTTCTACACAATCTGTAGAGGATCAGAAATAGATACATTTGCAGGTGAACAGAAATGGAAAGATAATCTCCACAGATCATCTACAAGCACATGTACTTTTTTCTGTAATCTAACTTCCACAGAGAACCAGTTCTGCCATCCAAACTAAACATCTGATAAGTGCAATTACAAATTGAAAAGAAATTGCCTGTTTACTTGGCAATGCATACAATGTAGAGGATAGAAAACAGAAACAGACTTAAGGTGCATTTCTCTAACTTCTTACACATGTGAAATACCCCATCTCTCACAGGTCACATGTATTTAGCAGGTTTTTGAGACTGTTCTTTTTGCTGTTAATAGCCACCGTTACCTTTCCGTATTGCTTCCAGCAGAACGCTTCTAGCATCACTGATCACAGGAAGGGTTGAAGGATGGCGTTTGGGCTCAGGAGCGGGAATCACTTGGGACGGTGGAGACGGAGGCATTATGGGTGCATGAGGGCTGGGGACAATGGTTGTGGGAGGAGGGTGCAGGACAGGAGGAGGGTGAGAAAGGTTTGCAACTGTGACAGGGGAGGAGGGTCGAATGCCAGGAGGTGGCAGGGGAGGAGGTGGGGGTGGTGGAGGAAGTCCCTGTACTTCAGCTTGCGGAGGAACTGGGTGAACAGGTACAGCTTCGCACACCTGGGCGGCTCTGGTGACAGGGGGAGAGGGTTGTGCTAGGGGAGGAGCAACTGGAGGTGGAGCTGGATGAAGAACTCCAGGAGCTATCTGGAGAGGAGCTGGTGGAGGTGGCACAGCTGGGGCCTGCAGAGCAGCTGTGGGAGGGGGAGGTGGGGGTGGGACTGGGGGTGGAGGGGTGGAAGTCATTGCAGCTCTTAATGATGAAGTTGATAAAGCAGATGGAAGAGGTGGTGGTGGAGGGGGAGGAGGAGTGGGGCTCACAAACACCGGTGTTCTGCCTGTTGCTGGTGACTGAGGACGATTTTCTACCAAGCCAGGAGTAGAACTGCAACATCCAATAACAGAAACAAGCTATTAGAGCTAGAGAGTGGAAAAAAATAGCAATAGATTCACTTCTGCTACTTAAGAACACTGAAACGTGGGCATTAAAGAACATTATGTACTATGATGGTTTCAGGGTGTTTGTCCACATCTCATAAACAAGGAAGTCTAATTTTCAGTATGGAGCATGCATCAGGTTTCCAAAAGACCTCTGTTCAAATTCAGCTGTTAATCAAAATTTATGTTCTTATACAATGTACCTGCATCTTTATCAAAGGTTTCCTATACTAGTATAATTCTTCCCTGTTGTCCCTATATATATCCAAATTATTTTTCTCAAGCCAGGAAATGAGCAGTTGATTAACTGTTTTGATTCACAGAACTTGAAAACCAAACCAAAACAATGCAAACAATGAGGACAAGTTAATTTGAAACATATATTTAAGGTGTGATGACAAAAGGAGTGAGACTACTATCAAAGGTCATCAATATTCTGTACAGAGAGGTACAGTTATATGCTAGATACTCATTATAGGACAATGAATAGGTGAACTGAAGAAAACAAGAAAGAACAGTAAACTTATTTTCCTGAAGGACTGCTAGAGGATTTCTTTAAACTGTTGTAGTACATTAATCTAAAGAGTAATGCATTTTTGAGTATGATCTCCTAAGCAGTAAAAATCATTCTTCTCAAGAGACTAACATCTTGCTAATGTCATAACCCTATCTGAATTAACTGTCCTCTATTCTAAGTTGTATGTAGTTGACCATAAAGTAAAACTTGTGGTATAAAAAAATAGGAAAGTGACAAAGAAATTTTCACCTCTAGAAAATATTCTATGTATGTATTCACTTCTGAATAGGTACAAAGGAATAGAAAATAAAAACACTTTGGGAGAGGGAAGCACTTGCAATTTAGCAAATGTGATGAATACAGAGTTTTGACAGTTGAGTGTCTTACTGTGACATATCCTTTCCTTCATGTAGGCTGAAACACAGCTCAGTTGTACAAATTTCCAAAGCTCCAAAGCTATATCCTGAAATGCCAACAGATTTCACAAACATTTTCCATATAGTTATTTGTCGTGCCATTTAACTCAGAAGGCAACACAGTCACAGCAGGTGAAGGTGCTCTGTCCCCACCAGAGCAACCTATGGGATTTCAATGGCAGCCTTCCCATCCAGCCCCTGCAGCCACGCTGGGGCTGTGGGCTGCCATGTGGGCTGCCTGGGATTTCTGGGCAGCGCAGAAATAACGCTGACAGCTCTCAGTGGGGTGGTGGAAAGGTGAGCCAGCCCAGCAGGCTTTGTGTCCCGTACCTAACGCAGGGAGGCACAGGCTTCACGTCGGCGGCTCCGTGCATGGGCGGTGGTGGCGGCGGCTCGTGGGGCCGGACCAGCACGCGCTCCTCGGCCCTGCTCAGCAGCTCGGACATCTGGCTGTAGGGCAACGCCGACAGGGAATACGACCCGTCGATGTGGTCCACGTATGCTTGAGACCTGCACAAAAACAGGGAGAAATGATCCAACTCCACCTTTAGCAGGAGTAAGCATTTGTGCCCTCAGCCACTGTTCCATACTTCAGTCTGACTTCTGAATGCAAGTATCTTCTCTCCACTAGTGTTGCATATTATACAGTGTGGCTTTTCAATAATTTATCCCACTTTCTCTGTTATCACTTCTAGCAGCTCAAGGGTTTGATTTTGACAAGTGTATCAGGCAGTTTCTACAGTATGTGTGACCTTGGTGTTTATTAGCAACATTGTTTTGAGTTAAATAAACACAGTAATACAATCAGAACTACTCTTCTTTTATAACATTCATAAAACATCCATTGACGCTAGAATGGTACAGAATTTACAACTGAATAATTTAGCTGAACTTCTGTCAAAGGATCTTTATTCCAATATATACACAGAACTCTCTGCTTTAATAGACACAGGACTCAATCAATACCTATTATTGAGTAGTAGCAGTAAATAATGATGATTCAACTTGTTAATGACAACTTTAGACACACCTCAAGGATCTGATCAGCTAGTAAATTTTAATTAACTATTCAATTACAGATTTTTATTTTAAAATATCTCTATTAAATCCAGAGCAAAAGTGTTTGTAGAACACTTTCCAACAGGAAGAGCAATCCTCTACATTTCCACATACTGCCACCACTGTAGTACCTTAGCCTATTAAATTCTTCAGAGGTGAAAATCTTCCTCATTTATTCCAAAGCATGGTGCTGTTCTGCATCTGAACAACATTCAGATACATGCAGTGCTCCCAAGCACTTCAGCATTATTAATAACTGCACCACTAGTAATGGGATAATCAAGGTTTAGGCCAGGGTCCATGTCTAGGCCAAACATGTCTAAAGTGGAACCTAACATACCACACCACAAAAGGACAGCAGGAAAGCAGAAGTTTCTGCCAATGACTTGACACAGCAGTTTACAGAGATACTCTAAAGCTATTCCTTGAAAAATGCTAATCACCATAACTTAACTTGTACCCCACTAAGTGAAACACACTGAGAGCATTTTCACATTCTGAATTGAACTAAGTTTTCTACAAGCAGGTTTTCCTACTTTTCAGGCAACAAACACTCTCTCCTAGAGTCATCATACTCACCATCACTACTGAGCTTGTTTGAAAGCCTTACAAAGCTAAACAAAATACTCCCTTATGGTGTGCCTTTGATCACAGAAAGGGGAAAAAAATCAACCAGTTTTTGAGAGGACAATGAATACTTTTAAATTAAAAAAACAAAAAACAACAAAACAAAACATCCAAGCCCACAAAACCAAAAATATATCGCCAATGTCCTTACATTACTTGTCAGCCCTCTTTTCTATCAGACATTTCTTGGCTGGTAAAATGGACTTGATTTTGCACCAAGACCAGAAGCATAAGCACAGCAGGTGTTTACCATGTGAAATGCTACTTTTAGCCACCAGCAAATACGTGCTGGGAAATGAGAATTCAACAGGTTGGATTTTGTAATAGGCTGTAACCAGAAATGTCAATCAAATCATGGATTTGTTCAAGAGTAAAGAGAAGCTCAGCATTCTCATTTGAGTTCCAAGTGGACGTTTGTTCACATCACACACACGATATAGTCTTGGCAGTGTCTGCTTACAAAAAATCAAGGGGCTGGAATAATGGGGATTTTGTAGGTCAGGGCAGGAATGTAGTGACACACCTGGGTGCAAGCTTGCAGCAGCGACACTACACCATCAATCTGCAGAGGACAACACATCCTTAAGGATACAATAAGGATACACTCTACCTTCAAAAATAACAACATAGTAACTACTCCTTTAAGGACACACTAAGAATTTTAAAACTGAGTTTTGATTAAGCTAAATCAGTGATTTCCAATGCATTTCAAGGGAGCAGTAGCATCTTGTCATTGACCATTTCTCATGTGTGTTCACTATGCAGTACGAATACACTTCATAAAGGATAGAAAAAACAAAAAGGAACCTTGATTCAAAATGTGAAGCTGGGCCATTAGCAACTTCAATGTGCTTATGCAAGAGGTTAGCATCATCTTCTGCGAGCTCTGGACCTTGGGCTAACTTCTGCCACTCTCTCCGTCTGTCATGAGGTGCCCTTGGCACTTTCTCTGGTTCGTGAGGGCGATCTAGATTTTTCTGCTGTAGGAGAGTTGTGCAAACAAAACTGACAACTGAGACAGTGTTTTTTTAATTACTTGCATATAAACATCAACCACAAAATTATGAAAAACAATCCCATTTCAATCAAGCAAAATTTGCTTTCAAGTTAAGTATAATATGTAGACCAGAAAGAATTGTAACAGCCAGATATGTCAGGCTAGTGGATAAGTACCTGAACAATATAGAGGAAAAATACCAGTTTAAGTAGCTTTTTATTCTAAGTCTGAAATCAAATTATGAATCTGACACTCATATTTACTCTCTCTACCACGTATGAAACATAGAGAATAATGGCCAAACAAAAAAGTAGCATTACATTTTGCAAAAGTGCTTGTTTACTTTTAAGAAAATATAAACAAAATGTTTTATGCCTATTAATTTCTTTCTAGCTTAAATATGTCTATTAGAATGTCATTCAAGATTTTTCACCTGTAAGATCGTCAAAATTTTATCTTATAAAGAGTGTTCCAGTGAAATTCATTATTCCTGCTGCATTCCTACTTTCTGAGTCATTGCTAGAATACTTACAAGCTTTGGCAAAAGTTGGTTATGTTAAGACAGCATGAAAGCTTTAAGTCCTTCTATATGATTCTAGTACTACTACTACTATTATTATTATTAAATTATTAAAGTTGATGGAACTGAATGAATACAAGTAGCTTTAGTTGAATAAAGATGACTCTGTTAAGTCTGGCTTGCTACTAAAGTAGCATATCTGCAAGCAAACCCTTTCTAGGAAAAAACAAAGAGAAGCCATATAAAGTTAACTTATGTACCTTCTGCTTCCTCTTTTCTTTCCTTTTGTCCTCGGTGTCCTGCAACATTTTTTCCTTCCACAGATCAAAGAAATACGAAGGATTGGTATAGAACTTCAAACCCTCTTTTCCATCATCCCTGAAATACAGTGACACAAACGGGGCATACTATTTATTTGACAAGACATGAATCCAAACATTAAGACAAAACAAGGGCATATTAAGGAATATATAGTATTGCAGACCCTGAAATGTTTTACTGAGGAACACAAAAGAGATGAACATCGACCTCCTGGACCATCACTTTTTACTATCTTTCCTGGCATTCAAGGTCTTAATTTTAGAAAAATAACTTTAACATAAGCTCCAGACAAAAAAAATGAGTGTCATAAATCAGAGAACTCCCACTCCAATAACTCAAATCTTGCTGTTAAAATATTGAGCCAATTTGTGTGGCTGCTCATGTTCAACTGCTGATTCAAATTGAATCTCTGGGACAGAAACAACATTCATTTGCATTGAAGATCCTTCTTTCTGCACACTTACCTGTTTAATTTCTTCACTTCACATCCAAGTACATTATATGGTTTAATAAATACAGAAAATAAAAATGGCTTTTTCTTCCATGTTACACTGAGTTAAGATTTTAGAAATATGGAGTAAAGTTTTAATGCTTATAATGTCTTCTGCTGCTTTCATTCCTCCAGCGGCTTCACAGTTTTCTAGTCTGGCTCCTTAAATACTTAAGTGCTACTCAATGTGAGCAAGGTGCCTGGATATATCCTGTCTATTACATAAAATAAGCTAGAAATTGTGTTTTATTAATTTTGTTTTACTAACCTGTAAGGGGTGAGAATGTTAAGTGGAGGAGGCTGTTCACAAATGTCGTAAGTTTCTTGCAAAGGAATTGGCAGAGTTTTGCGGTCGAACAGCTGTTGGTCTTGAATTGTGGAACTCCGGAAAGCTTTTCTCATTGTAATGTCCTGCAGTGACACTGAAAGGGGATATTGCCATTTAAAAAAAATCCCACCAGATAAATGTTGTTTGGATTAATCTGGAATTGCCTAACGTTGGTTAAAATATAAAGCACTACTGCTCGCATCTTGGGCATTTTGCAGCAAACACAGATTTACCTAGCATCATCGCCATTGCAAGACATTGTCAGACTCTGTGAAAAACATGGCTGTAATGTTCTAGCACATTACCCTCTATTTAGCTTGACAGGAAATTTTTCTCACCTAAACAGATATCAGAATTCTGTCTCTCCTAAGTAGTTCAACTGATTGAGTACAGTAGCTGTAAAATACCATTCAGTAGTTCAGAATTACCTAATAACATTTACCAACTCCATTTCACAATCCTTTTGCTACTAAAAACTGTTCTCTATCTTGAGGTATAGATTTTACCTTTTATGGCATCAGCAAACCAAACTTTGTATTCCTTGCACGTAGGCAGCAGTTCCACTGAGGGCCCACTTAGATGCCAAACCAGGAAATCACTTCAACTGATGCTACTGAGATCAATGGGTTTTAATGGGAGGTGATTCTACATTCTAACACCTGAAAATTGCCAAATGCTTTTTAATCTGTTTAATCAACATGAGCCTTCTCTGTCTCATTCAGAGCCACCTTGACATTCAAGCACAGTCATTAGGACTAATCAATTAACTTTATGTAAGATCCAAAACAAAACAATACTGCACGAACAGAACACATTAAACAGGGATTTCAACTATTTTTACCCACTCCTGGTAAAGCCAACATATCTTTCTTGATTTCAAAAGAGTTTTTTCATTTCATTAAAATTTAGATACAGATTAATGGAAAAGTAACCACAACTGATAAGCTTTGCACTTTTAATTCTGGAAACAGTACACCTATTTAGTCTCATATTTCTCTCCCTCCCTGGTCTTCAGTTACCGCACCTGTGAAGTCCAGGTGTGCCTCAAAGCTACCCTTGCAACCTGCATGAGACTTCCATTAGATAAAACAGCAGATCTGCTCATTAGTTTGGGCTCTTTTTTAAAAATTACAAACAACACTGAAACCAGTTTTCTGATGTAGTAGTAAAGAGTATTTTCAGCACAAACATTTTATCTATAAATAGTTATGTTTATTTTATAGAAACAGGTTGATAGTAATGCCCCTTTATGCGAGATGAGAGGACAACTCTACCCCTGCCTTACTCAGTAGAGTCTTTGGCAACAATTTAAAGAAAAACCTTTTCAAGCTGAAAACTGTCTTTTTCCTCAGGTTCTGTAACATATACAAATGTACACATAGGTATGTACATACACCAAGCTGGATTTCTACTGTGTGATCACAAAGGGGCAGAAGGCAGGATTTTTTCCAGAAGGCTTGCAGTTCCTGGAATGTTCTGTCTTCTTACCTAAGCATATTGGTGATATCTTTTGTGAGGATAAAGAAGGGATTTATTTGATTTTCAGCTTGGCTTTTGAAGTTTATTACACTTGGCAAGGTTGTGTATTCCTGGAGAAGTTTCCTCCTTTTTACCCTTAGGTTCTAATTCATCACAGTGTCTTTTATTCTTTTTAATAGCTTTAATTAGCTGCTCAGAAGGCTTTTTAAGTGTGTGAAAGAAGTATTATAATGTCTGAATGTCAGCTAGGAGTCTCAGTTTCTGTAGGTATTTTTGCAGTCATAAATAACCCTATATATTTTGTACCTGTCATGAAGTACAGGTTGTTATTAGCTGGCAAAAGTTCAGTTAGAATAACTGAGGTTTACCTCATCTAAAAATTTAAGTCTTAGATCTTTTTGTATTTCAGCTGCTTTTCCTTTGGGTTGTTGGTTATACAAATAACACCAAGTGTACTTGTTCAGAGTTGCTTGGCAATCCTGCAAGATTTCTAACTGTCATATATTGGAAACATTTCCAACAAAAGTAAAGCTTAGTATGCTTCTCTTTGAACCTGTGCACGTTCTGAAGACAATGAACATAATCAATTTATTCTAATAAATAATTACAGTACTTTGGTTTAATATTAAAGTGCTCATAGAGTATGTAACACCATATTATTGACACTATTCCAAACTCCTTATTAGCATTCCATCTCTTCAATGAGCAAGCACAGCCAGTTTAATTCACATTTTCCCTTTTCTTGCTTAAAACTCTCCATTATGTACACATATACAGGGGGATAACACACCAGAGGATAGTAAATCAATCAATCAATCAATCAATCAATCCTCAACAATAAGCATTTTCTCTCTACATCTATGATAGACAGCAGAGGGCTTCATGGGAAAGATACACTGGAATTTCAAGCAGCATTTCCTGTGCTGATAACCTGTAACAGGCATTCCCTGAGAAGCACACCATTACTCCAAACAGCAGACTACGCTAGGACAGCATTACTCAGGAAACAGAAGGATGTGGCATGCAAAATGGGGAGAACCATGACATGGCTATAACTCGCCTGCACAGAGGGATCAGGTAAATCCCACGTGGCACACCCAGCGTAATCCTGGGCTGTGCACAGTTTGGCTTACAAAGCCACTTGTTCAGCTTGCCAGCTGGCAAAGAGACAAAAGCCCTGCGTGGTTCACAGCCTCAGCAGGGGCAAGACGTGAAAACCTGGCTGGTCCCGCAGCCACCCAGCTTTGGCTGATTGACAAACTGGCACTGCAAGGGGACGGGTCAGACAAACTGGATGAACGAATTCAGGTGTGAGAAGAGATGAGTGGCTGAAGGAGGAGTTGGAAAAGCTGCAGACTTGATGCTGGTAAATTTATGTTTCCAGCTGCTTAATTCCTAGATAGCATCAGAGCTTTTTGTATAGCCCAAGATCCTAAATTTGATATGGATATATTTTTCTGAAAGTCCACCTACTACACCACTTGTGTTCACTGCAATTAGCAAAAAACGGGGACTTAAATAATTTCCTTACATGTTGAGATATTCACAATTTAATTTGAAGTTTCATTCAACAATCTAAACAAATGCCTGTTTGTCTTTATTGTGTCTGTTGTTTGGATTGTATGAAAAGACGTATTGTATCAGCCAATCTAACCCTCTGCACACAACAATATTTTCCACATAAGCAAAAATTGTCTGTCAGAAAGCTAAACTGTCAACCTTTTGTACACTTGGTTTTGAAAAAGAGATGCCAGTCCATTTTTACTTATAATCAACAACAAAGGGGAGGGGGGGAAGGGTATTTTAATTGCACTATGATGAGATACAATAACTGTGTTTCTTTTGGAGTGAAGTAAAAATAAAATAAAAGCACATCTGTAATGTGTATACTAAATAATGTTTTATCTCTTGGCAAGCATCTCATTAAACTGCAATCCCCGAATTGTAGTAAAAGTCAGGTATAGAGCACACCAGTGCACTCACAGAAAGTAGCTACTTTTAACTTTTCAAATACATTAAATACTACATTTTACTTCACCAGAAGAAAAAAAAAGTTACTATATTTGTTTTTATTCTTTTACACTCACTCAACTACACAATTTATAATTAGGTTCTAGGCCAAAAACTACCATTCTCCTAATGACAGTAAATAAATCATATATATTCCTCTTAAAAACTTGCTCTCTTAATACTTTATGCAGAATTTCATCCTGGCAACTTTCAAGACCGTAAACTTCTGAATATCACAGCTGTGACTCTCTGCAGAACTAAATGACTAGGGGAAATTTCATACAAATCAAGGGATTTGGTTGCCCACAATACCCTTTCTCTGTTCAAAATCTTACCCAGCAATTTGGAAAGTGCAAAGAGTGACACTCTCGAACAAATAACTTGGTTGTAAATTGCCCATTAAAGGTAAATAATTGGTAGGGAGTGGTGCTGTTGAGAATTCTCGTAAGGTAAAGATTTGTGTGATTCAGTTCCTAAAGACACTGCAATCTCAAAGTCTGATTTTTACCGTATTTACTTTAAATTTTTAATGATTATCCATTTAAACAATGACCAGAATGCACATATATTGGGTTTTTCTGCCATCAGAATACTCTGACTGTGGGTTTGATAGCTGCTAAGCAGAGACATTGTTTCTGTAGATCAGACATGACCCTTGGGCTTGTCCCTACACAAGAAATAGCAATTTTCTGAAATACTATTTTAAAAAATTCCAGAACAGCTCAAGAGCTCTTTGGATAGAGAACATATGTAGCTTAATGACTTCAGGTAAACGATGCTGTATGATTTTAGGAGGACTCAGAAGTTGCTTCAAATGCAGCATGTAGAACAAGCAAGCTCCATTAAGATGTGAATTACCCATAAGCATCAAATACTGAATCTGCTGGTGAGTGAGTCTCAACAAAATCACCACATTGTTTAGCAAATGGTATTTTGTCCATCCCTCCTTTTATACACAAAAAATGCAGTATCATGGTCTTACCATGGAACTATTAAGCCTCAACATACTAATTTAAAACTGATGTACTTACTAAATAACCAATAAGTTTAATCAAGGGCCTAAGAAAATTGGAGAAGGAACATGGAGAGCAGTTGAAGCCCAGCCCACCTGCTCAGAATCTTGAGAGGGAGACACACTCAAATCCAACTTTCTTTAAGTAGAGATGTGCAAGGAAAAGTGACCTGCTATATAATTTAACAGTCTTTATTTGCCTTTGTGGGTAAAATTTCTAATGAATGAACAGACAATGGTGTTACTCTCCACTTAATATAGTACATGTGGAGATCATGACCCAATTTCACGTGCTCCCTGTTCTTAATTTTGATTACATTTACACTCTTTTATACTCAGCAAAACCTTCAGAGGATAAAGACAGTGAGCTGCCCCTTACACCAGGATGTACTGTCCTTTCCTAGTTCTAAGTCTTACAATGGGCTGAGTATCCAAACTTTACAGTTGACCAAGTCTCCCATTTCCAGCAGTAGGAAGACCACAATCAGCTGTCAAGCTTTTTAGGTTTCTCCCCACCAAATGCCACCTTTTTGCCCATAGCAAAATATCAAATCTGTTTTTGGTGTTAGTCCAGCCAAATGTCTGAACTACCATTGTTTTAATGACAGGGCAATATTTATAGAATGTTTAGTAAAACAATCAACACATGCATTGAAAGGAAGAGGCCTACTGAAACACAATTCACAACACTATTTGATTCCTTTCCTGAAGTGTGCCAGGCAGCTCACCCACAGCACTTCTGCAATTAGGTTTATTTAAGTTGCTTGTACAATTGAAACAAATATGCTACAGAAATCAAGAATTTGATACACTGCCTTTGAGACTAAAGTCCTCTCCGGTTTGAGGTTTAAATAGAATTAGGCAGCTTACATTGAAAGAACCACTAAATTAATACCAAGATAGTCTGATAGTCTGAGTGATATGAGACTATTTTCCAATACCTCATAACACTATACATCAAAGCTGTACCATGTATCAGCATTTCAAAAGAGAACCACATTTGGTTAACATTTTAACCAAAATCTTAACATTAATATTCTTTTCAAAATTGTCAGATTTTTACAACTATGACATTATTCACTTCTAGCTGTGCTTCACACTTAAAATGCACAATTAAAGTCACAAAAACTTGATCAATTAAGAAAAAAAGTATTTTACCTATACAATTTGCATATATATGGACAGAGTTAGTAATGTTACTTATAAAGTAAATACTGAAATAAAAAATGGTTGCAAAGAAACTATACTCAGGATTTATTTTCTCACCTAAGAGGAGACCTTACATTGCAGGGGTAGTGAAGCTGTCGACCTTAGTTCAGCTTTATAGCAAGAATGTGTTTTCTCGGTCCTAAAAGGACCCCAGATATTACTCCTGGATACATATGGGCTTGTTTCCCATACAATTGAAATAAAATTACTGACGGAAACTTGAGGATTTCTTTTTGTCTACACTCAAGTTTGGTATCTTCTGAGGGGAAAAACCCATGTGCACATGAAAAGAAAGAAGTATTTTTTAAAAATCTATTAAAATATGAAATTAATAATACTGAGAAATCAAGAATTTGAAAACAGTGTAATAATTCAAACAAAACCAAGTTCATAGCAACTCTTCTACGACAGAAAAATTGTGCACGAGGAATTAGGCTCCTAAAGATACAATCTTAACCTTGGTTTTATTCTTTCACAGAGATACTGTAATAATTCAAAATGAGAGAACACACAGACTGTTCAAACAAATTCAGAGCTTTTTATCACTCTGACTCTACCAAAAACATCTTGTCAAGTATCTGCATCTCGTTTAGTGACTCTGACTTGGGCTGTTTTTGTTCATGCCACTTAGCTTTAAATGAATCTTAATTTCTTTCTCTTGTGTAATAGCACGGGCCCAGAGGAACCCATTAAATCTTCTATTACTGCCTCCTGGCAAAGAGCAGATGAGACTCATTTCACAAGTATATCCTGTTTTACTCATGCTGTTAGCTGAGTAGAAGTACTGAAAGTTGCTTAATTCTTGCATAGAGAGCTAAAAAAGGTAATTTTAGATATTCCCCCCTTCCCTCCCCTTCACGCATTAACATCCTTCAGCTATTCCAGTCCACAATAGGACTAAACCTAAACTATTTGTGATAGATTTCTGAAGTCAAGCCCAAAACAATATACTGAATGAAAAAAGTTTCCTGATCCCTAACTTTTAAGGAAATAGAATATCAAATGTCTCCTCATCTCCTTTGTCCTCATCTGGTGACTGATTCCAGGCAGAGGCTTGTGAATAAGGAGCAATGGGTACAGCTCAGGGCCTGGATATTCTTAGGTTAATAAAAACAGTAATTTAACAGCTCCTGACTCTGAGGACTGCAGGTATTCCTCTGAAGTACAAGCAGTCACTGCTATTCTGTGGTATGAGACACAGATTCAGGGGATCAGGTTCAAGTCACTTCGAGCCACGCTGGACTTGGTTGTGTAGACCCATTCCCAGCCCTGTTTCCTTAGCTGCAGTGTCTGTACCCTTCTTCAGCTATACAGCTTAGCAAACACTGCAGCATGCACAGTTCTCTGAAAATGTGTTGGTATGGTGCACTGGGGACTACATACTACTTAAAACTACTTCTAGCAATTCTCTAACATCAAATAGTCATGGATTCTTGGTTCTGAAACCTAGAACCAAACTTGTCAAAGGCCTTTTACATAGGATAGCACAATTTTCTATCTTGTGTAACATTCCTGGATGCTTAAACTCAATGGCTTAATATGGTCTCTCCATTCTATGGAAATGTGAATGATTAACATATTAGATATGATATATCAACATCCATCCTCCTCTGATTTAAACCAAAACTAGGCTGTCAAGAGTAAATGCAGAAATGCCATTAACACTCTGGAGTGTTACAGTTTTATACAAGATTACAAGTGCTCACAATTTATCACCATACACAGAAAGGATTTTTTATCATTATCCAATCATAGGAAAAATGCCCTAGTTAGGGCAGGAGGAGATTTCATTTTTCCCTAGTATCTGGTATCTTGCTGTGTTTGGGATTTTGGATGAGAATAATGCTGATAACACACTGATGTTTTGGTTGCTGCTGAGCAGTGGTTAAGGACTCTTCAGCTTCTAACTCCACCCTACCAGTGAGCAGGTGGAGGGACACAAGGAGCTGGGAAGAGACCCAGCCATGACAGCTGATCCAAACTGGCCAAAGAGACCTTCCACACCATAAGGTGTCATGTTCAGCATATAAATCCAGTGGGGAAAGGTGTTTGGGGGCTGGGCTGCTGCTCAGGAACTGGCTGGGCATCAGTCAGCAGGTGGTGAGCAATTGCACTGTGTGTCACTTGTTCTCTATATACTAATATTATTATTGATGTTTTCCCTTCCTTTTCTGTCCTATTAAAATTCCTTTATCTCAATACATGCATTTCACATTTTTTGTCATTTCTCCAATTATCTACCTCCTCCCACTGTGGAGTAGGGGAGCAAGCAGATGTGTGGTGTTTAACTGGCTGCCATGTTAAACCACAACTGGAAAAAGAGGTTTATGGGGGTGATTTGTGCTCAGTTATCAAGAGACTTGGAAAATCCCATTAACGCAAGAATTCCCCTAGGCAAGTCATGATTTTGTGGAAAATCTGCTACTAGCTGTGAATAGCTGTCTTTCAAAACCTGTTCTAAAATTAATGTCACACAAAATATGGAATCAAAACTTCTCTTTGCTTAATTTTGCTACTGGTGAAATTTTGACATCTATAACCAAAGACAGCCTGAAGACCACTCTCATGGTTTGACACTTCCTTTTTTCTGTAAACACAGTTGTAATCACACAATGTAATAATACACAATTATTATATCTAGACATTCAGAACTGAAACAGCTTTCTATAGTTTAAAACTGAATCCCACAAGCAATCTGAAGTTATTTTTCATGATAGGATGTTCATCCACTTTCTAGGTCTTAACCATATGGTTTAGAACACACTAAATTGTTTGAGGTTACAAATTAACAGATACCAAAGAAGGCAAAAGAGCTTTTACACATTAGGTGGTCAAACAAAGCCTAGGCATCCTTTAAAATTCCATACAAATTCTATCTTATAGGCATGGGTGGATGACTTTTGACGGTGCTTGTTTTCTCAGTGCTAACCCAATATTTACAATACTTGGTTACTTAGAAAGAATCTAAGAAGTTATACAGCAGCAATAAATGAAGTTATACAACTGTAATGTCATACAGAAAGTAAGATGGTACAAGTTAAATGTATAAATCCTACTTGGACAAATGTTTACATTCCATGAGAATTAGTAGAAAGGTTTTTAAAAAGTGTATAGATTTATCTCCAAGCATTCACATAACATTACATAATATTATTAATATTCCAAATACATAATACTACTGAAGTGACAGATACTCCTGTAGTCATTTTTATGTAAATTCCTTAGTATCATTCAATAACCATGAAAAGGCTGACCTTAGAAAGCTGCTCAAGGCTATTCCTTTATAGCCTGTAGCAGAAATAGAAATGGACCTCTCTTATGATGCTTTGCTCTGTGTTCTTATAAACACGATTTAAACTATTAAACTATTATTTCCATTTCACTTATCAGTGCTGTCTGAGTGGCAAAATAAGAAAAACCCCTCCTGCAGGAGGTAACTTACATTCCTCTTCCTTTGGATCAAGTTGTGTGACACTGACAGATAAGCGATCTACACGTTCTTGTAAGGAGTTGACTCTAAATGAGAAACTGTGTGCTTCATTGAAAAGTTCACCAAATATATCTTCAGCATATTTACCTGAAACATGGAAAAAAAAATAAAATTCAGGCATACCACAAGACAGGCAAATGATTTCTTACTGTTTTAATTAAGTAATTCTAAGTTGCATGAGTATCACTTGTAACAACCTATACTTACTGAGTCCATTAAGAGTCCTTCAGAAAAAAGCAAATAGAAGTTAAATACTTTAAATGTAACTTATTTATCAGAAATGAAATTATTTAAAACATTACAGGACAGATATTCAGCTGCTATAAAATTATTTGACTATGCTGATATGCATGGAATTAGACTGCACATTTTCTTGCATATTTCTAAAGGGACAACTTACAGAATCTGAAGCTGCTCCTGTCTGAGCAATAACTAATCTTTAAATTTACCTAAGCCTAAGGTAAGTTCTTGAAATGAAGCACAGCTTCCACTCCTGCTGTACAGAGAACTTTACAAAAAAAAAAAAAAAGGAAGATCAGATATTCACATCTAGGTAAATTAGAACCAGCCTATTCAAAAACACACACTAAAATAATAAATCCTACTTTTAAGGATCAAAATTCTAGCAACTGACCCATTTACACTGAAGTAAAAAAAAACCCCAAACAATAAAAAGAACCTCCTTTGTTCACATCAATGGACATCATACTTTATGCACAAACGAGCAGGAGATTCAAATACTATGAAAAAAGGATCAGTAATGAGTTTCTCTTCTCCAGAGTACTCCACATACTGCTTCTAATGCTCTCAAGACTCCATTTGAGTAGTCTGCCAGTGTGACTGGAAAAACTCCACCAGATTACACTGCAGAATGTGTAGCCACATTTCTGAAATACAATGTGATAGCTTTCAAAACCTTCTAAGATACTGTGCATATGTAATTCATGTACTGTTTGTGCACTTATGTTGGTTTTGGAAGTATAAATCTCACAAATTTCTAACTACCTGCTTTCCACTCAAGTTCTGACAAGCATAAAAGGAAAGGATAGCTGTGGAAATTCTGCCTTTGGTGAGCAATACATCTGGAAGTATACATAAAAACAAGGACATTTTTATATAAACATATCAAAAGAACAAAAATTAAATCCCTACAGGTACTGTGGAAACTACTTAAAGATGCTGTGTAGCAAGCACAAGGCCAGCACACACCATTTATTAAGACTTAGGTAACAGCAATAGAAAACCAGCATGACTATAAACAATGAAATATAAAAGAGGATATCAGAAGAAATGTACAAAAGAAGAAAATAGAAGAGGAATAACTAGCAAACTAATAATAAATATTCCTTCAAAGACATGAGGAATAAGAAAGCCTGCCAGAGAGTCTGCAGAGGTGACTGGCAATGAAAATATGAAGGAATACAGAGAAGACAAGACCCTTGTGGACAAGCTAATTCAACACTTGCCACTGGTGTCCAGTGGAGGGAACTGGAGAGACCCTGATGCCAGAACTCGTCATGGGAGGCTCAAAGAAACTGAAGGGACTATATAAATATTCCAAAACTAAATCAACAAAATGATCAGCAAGTATTAGGAACAATTGTAAATCTCCTTATACACACTGAAACACACAACAACAAGGTTCAAATTTTTTTTCATGGAACATCTTGAGAGCTTGAGAGCTACAGACCCGTAAGCCTGACATCCATACGAATTAGTATAGATGAATTAGCAGACATCTGGATGCCTTATGACAGAAGAGGCAGCACAGCTCTTGTAAAGGGGAATCTCTGAATGGTTTAGAAGCACATAGACAGAGAGCTATGATCTACTGAGATTTCCAAGAGAGTTTAGAAATCAAGTGGTTTGGGGAAAACTTAACAGATGGGGCATACAAAAGAAATGGCACAGATAAATAATTCCTCAAAAGGTAGAAAACAGGGCATAGGAGTAAATCACCAGTCTTCACAGTTGAGAAATGTGAGTTTTACTAAGTTTCTATGCTGGGATCCACGTTATTTAAGATATATATAAATTACTTGAAAAAAAAAAACAAAACAACCAAGAATAAGGTTTGCCCATGATACAAAGTCATGAAAAAGGAACACACTGAGCATTAGGAAATACATACAAACCTCAGCTGCTTGGAGAGGCTTCCAGGCTGAAAAGTGCTGGAAGCAGGGAGATTAATAGGAATCCTACATGCTGTCTTGCTCTCATTCTTAGAGCAACTGCTAATAGCCACAGCAAGAAGTAGATCAAAGGCACTCCCATTCTGAGAACCTTTGTCTTGTAGCACAAGTCCACAGAAAAATACAGATGGAAAGTTAGTAAAAGTCTTCTCAGCTGGAAATTTACCTAACATAAGACTTTCTAATATATGTCAGGAAATTCTGAAAAGTTTATGTTCATTCACCTGTTCCGGAAGCAAGTGAAATTACCTAAAAATGTGATCCACTAAGAACAAGATTGTTGAAGCTTTAATATACAGATACTAAAAATTTTATGCATTTCAGATAATATGTTCAGAAATATTAATTTAAATTAGGTAAGTCACATAACATTCAGAGATATACAAACCAAAATTAAAATAAAATATAAAATTTTGTGTATAGAATCAAAAATTAATTTAGGGGCAGGGCTTTAAAATCCAGTAACTTCCCTTTTATAGGTGTATTTTGAGGCTAAATTTTTATCTGTATCATTTCATCAGGCTTAAAATTAATCTACCTCATTAATGAGCTCCAACTGCAAATAATCTGTCTCGGAAATCTTTTCATTACATTGCATACAGCCACAAACACACTGCAAGGAATAATTTGCCTATGCTTATGAACACAAATCCTCAGATGGGAAATATATTAAAAACAAACTGTTGTGTTTGAAGTGGTATGCCAACCACCATGTCTCCACCTACCCGCGTGTTGGTGGTCTCTTTATTTAGCCAGAGGTATATTTAACCAAATGCTTCCTCTAGCAAAGCAAAATGTTTGCTTTTTGTGAAATGTACAACTACCATTCTAAAGAATACTATATGTGAATGTATAAATACGTACATAACATAACCTGATATTTGTGTTGCCATCTCTGTGTATTCTATAGGAATCTACCTTCAGTTTTGAATGGATTACAAAGCACATCATTTCAGGTGATAATACTGAACAAAGTGTAACAAACTTCAATAAGTAAAAGAAAGTGTGAGAAAAAAGCACATTGGTAAACAAAACCAATCTCATTCCACATAATTTACAGGTAATATGTCAGAAGACTAAGAATGCAAAATTAATTCCATTACACACAATGAATATTATAAAGTATCATTAACACTTCAGAAAATTTACAATATTATGGGCCCGCTGAAAAACTCTACTCTTGTTTCACACAATACAATAAAGCAAATTACAGTTCACTGTGACAATTAAAACATTAACACCTTAGGATCCCGCTCACAGTTGGATATATAATACCAGATCAGAAAGATCAGTGGTCTTGTTTGCCTACCAAATTAAATGACAATATAGACTTCTGCAATTAAATTAATTCAATGTCTGTGAAAAGCTTATTTTACTGTATTTGCAAAACCTGCTTGGCATTTATTTTTATTAACAGAGCACTTAAAAATTTAAATAAAAGGCTACATTATTGTTTAGTTTTAATTAGGGAATTTATTATTCACCTTATTATTCTTTTCATAATCTTTCCTCATGTATCAAAGGGCTCTGATGACAATTAAACCTTCAGTAAGAAAGGGATACAGGAATGCAGCTCTCTTTGGTGTCAGTCAGTATCCTTTTTTGTGACAGACAAATAAAATGTCTTGGAAACAATGTTCTGTCCTTCCTCCCCTCAATAACATGCACACACTTTGATTTTTTTTTAACAATTATTTTTTCGACTTTTAAAACAGACCCATGAGCTGAAAACAGAACAGTAGCTAGTAGCTACTAACAGAAAATAGAGTAATAATTACACTGCTTACTGCCTTCCTCATTTTTTTTAAATTAAAACCACCAAAACATGTATCATCCACTCCATTTCCATTCATTACCATGGCAATAAGTGTACAATGGTTTATGAAATGTCAAAAAAATACTGATCAGTTTTACAGTCCTTTGCTTTCACCAAATGTTCCTTCTAATTTGTTTTATCTCCTAATTTTCCCCCCCATAATTTCTTAACCATTTATCCAGCTTCCCTGGCTTCTATCCACAAATGAATAATCGCTAATTATCCAGTGCACTAAAATGAAGACACACAGGAAAAGAAATGGGAGTTTTTGTCTAGTTCTGAGGGACTGGGTACGTACCAGATGAACTGAAGCCAACCACAACCTCCACATCAGCTTCTGGACAGTATTTCAGGCTAATTAAATAAAGCATGACAAATAAATGTCTTCAAAGACTTTTTTCTTGTGTTGTTCAAACTCTTAGAACCACACCAAGGATCAGGGCATACACTAGCAGTCCTCTCAAAACTCCAGCCCTTATACCCACCTGAACTCTGGCATTCTCAATGCTGTATCTGTTGGCAAACCCTAAGGAAAGGCCATTTAAATTAATCATTTTGCAACACTAGATCAGTTACTGACAGATTTAGTTACAGGCTTTTAGACAAAGAATAGGACATGAGTCCTGAACCAGGACTTCTCCAAGAAGTCACTTCCTTACTATCCTTCTGCATTGTTAAAGAAAAAAAAATCCAACCCCTTCAACTGCATCCCAACCTGAAGCAGCCCCCTGCAGATCAGTTATGGCGTTGGCAGCCTCTGTGAAACATGGTCTGAATCTGATGTAGCTACCTGGATAAACACCTTGACATGCACAGTTCTCAGTGCCATAACCCAGCATCATTTGTTGAAATTCAAGAGGATGACTGGTAAAACTCAGGCCAGTGCAAGATGCAGTAAGCAGGACATTCAAAATAAGACAATTGTTCAATCTTGCCAGAAGTACTAATCTTAATTAACTTAGCCTTAAGTGATCTGTCAGACTTCTGGGGATCAGTGGTCTGTGTGTGTGTTTGCATATTATAACATTTACAAAATCTAATCCAACACATTTATCATTGAATTCAATTATAAAAATATGTAATACATTAAATATGTGGTGACATTACTAAGTACAAAGTACAATGAAAGGTTATGTCATTAAATTTAATATTAATACTATCTGATATTAAAATAGTAAATATGTTGATATATTAAATACACAAACCCCAAAATATTATTAGTTTAAAAATATGAGTTTGGCAATTTTAAAAAATATGTATACATTGGTAAAACATCTCAAAGAATAAGCTTAGAATTTAGTCTGTTACCCACATATACACTGTCATTCCTTGATTTCTATTATTTCATTCCTGTTCACACTACAATATTTTTGTCTACTACATTTTCTAAAATATAAAGGTACAGAATAAGAGTAGCTGTAAACCTGTCATGTCCCACTGCCCAATCCCTTCCCAATATACTTACACTATGCAAAATTACATTATTCACTACTGAATAGTTCCTTTCTACACAATATAGTATATTTATTAGAAAATATTCTCTCAGGATAATTAGTTACCACATAAGCCACTCACAATATATAATCAAGGTTTCTTTATAAAGCAAAACAGGAAAGATATTCTAAGTCTATTAATACATTTTCCTCCTCTGTTATTTCTGACATGTAATTTAACATGTCCATGGCCTGTTGATTCAGCTTCAGTTCTTTGCTACATAACTTACTTTTTAGAAAAAAAGGGGATGTATCTGAGTTTGAAAGTGTGGACTTATTTCTCATCAGGATCATTTCAATCTCAAAGCTCAGTGATCAGGAAACACACTAAAAGCTAGGAGACTGAATTTGTAGATAAGAACCTTGGTTGATCCTTGGGAACTTCACTGGTTATGGCTGAGCAAGCTCTGAAGAATGACATACTAAATACATAGCACTGATGCTAAGTAGGAACTTTCATTATGAAAGTCTGAGGGCAGTCCACAAGGATTATAGTAGGAGTATCAGAGTACTGAGGAGACAACTTGATTCCTTTAGCCAGGAAAATTGAACCAGATGTTTATCAGACAACCTGACCAGGGCATCAAAAGTATCAAATAAACTTTGTTAAAGGCCTTATCGAGAGCAGGTCTGATGCTTCTTGTTGATGCCCAAAAAGAAAAAGTCAGCCTTCAAAGATCTTCAGCTATGGAAGTCTGAGATATCATTTGCTACCACCCACTGAGGACATTATCAATTAAACTAGCTGAGATTACCATTATGTATTCAGAAATCTGTGAAAGAGACTGCTGAGAGCTGAACTTCTGTGGAAAGTAGAAGCACTAATGATCATTTTACAGGGAAGTCTTGCTCTTCCTTTCATTTCTAACATAACCTGAATTCACTGCTTTATGTAGGCAAGGAATTAATGACAGGTGCGACTTTTCTGCTACCACACTTCTCTGCTTTCAGTGAAACTTTACTGACCCCTTGCTGATCCTCTCATTACCATTCGGGATGGACACAAAACAGCATCACATTGCCACTGCTGCAAAGACAACATCAAGAAATCAGACAGAAGATTTTGAGAGAATGGGGTTCTCTCAAGATGAATTAGGCTTCAGTTTTCAAGATCATCGGTTTCCTTACCCTCTTGTGCACAAGAACACTTTCTCTTGTGTTCCCTGGCAATTGTAATAACGAATTAACAGGAGTGACTAATAAAGAAAATTCACAATTAATGTCCTCCTGAGTGCACTGAGAAAGAGGATGGGCAGGGCAAGACGCAACACAGAGGTTCTGGTGTTTCTGGAATACTGCTGAAGCTCTAGCTGCAGATCTGCAGACTTGTGGGAACCTTACCATGTGCTGAAGATGTTCTCCACACAGGGTGAGGAGAGAGGCTGGTCTTTGAGCTCAAGAGGCCTGGTTCTAAAAATTAGTTGCAGTCTCAACACCTTGCGGCTAAGTATTTCTGGAGAAATATTTCCCACTTACTGAATGTTAACACCTTAAGCCATGACAAACAGGAAGGTTTTCCTGAGCTGAAAAAGTGTTTCTGACAAGATAAAAGTGCCTCTCACAAGATGAATGCTTTTGGGGAAGGCAAGGTAACCAAAAATTAAGAAAGAAAAGTTAAGTGTGTCTGAGAAGAAAAAATGAAGAATTTGTTCCAAAGTCAGGCTTTCACTCCTGAAAACCAACAAATAAGGGGCAAGGAAAAGAAGGAATTACAAGAACATGGTAAAAATAGATATACTACACAGAAAAGATAGAAAGAGGGAGAAGGCTACAAAAGGTTCAATGTTAAGTGAAAATTGTTTTCACTAACATATATGGAACTCCAGCTTAGCAGAATTGTGCAGCATTCTCTTTGGTTATGCAGAGGTAAAAGAAAATGGAGAATGGCATTTTGCTATGATTGAATAAAAGGCCTAGTCTGAATGCCTGCAATACAAATATTCATTAAAGGCACATGCTCAAAAAAAGAAATGTTCTCCTCCCTAGATGGAGGTGGCAGAGACAGGGGCTGAGAACAAACCTCATCAGTTAGGTTTCTTATGTGGTGCTGAGATTCTGTGTCCATGGAACAGCTGAATAAAAGGAAAAACAAGATTGGTCAATAGCTGTGAACAAAATGATGAGGCTACATTCACACAAGAGAAGTATTTATCTGCCTCCTAACAATGGCACAGCTGCACAACGCTCTCAGTTGTGTTTCACATATGCGGGAATGTTATGGTCTGACATACACCAACATACAGAGAAATAGAGGACTAATGCATGTGCAATATTGCTGCAAACATTAGGTAAGCACTTCCTCAAGGCAGATACTGTTAGAAAGAATGAAATATAGGGAAGAATGGCTAGGAAACTAAGACAGCTGTTGCTGTTGTCCAGAGAGTTTCTGTTCTGCCACAGTGCTAAGAAAAGCTGTCAGAAAACAGATCCTTTTATGAAGTAAGAGATGACTGGGAATAGACAAGGGGAAAAAATTACTTACTGGCAATTTTGTAGGTTGCATCAAGACAGACTGACATGTTTTCATGCTCCAGGGATAAAGGCATAGACTATCACTCAACACAGAAATAAATATTTCGTCCTTTCATCTCAACTTTTTTAAAGGTCATAAAATCTCTCAAACTGAACAATTAGAAAAGCAGTACATCAAATAAGCTATGAAAGGTTTGATAATTTTCATGGAGACTAATGATAGTTATTACTGACTGATGTAAAGCTCTTTCAATTTTATACTGAAACACAGGAAAACAGAATTCCTGTCATTTCATCGGTATTGTTTCTGGTTGTATATCCTATTGAAATGTAGTATCCAAGATCATAGAGACACAATCCTGTTCAAGTTAAAAGACCTTCAGAAGTCATCTAGTCCAACACCCTGTGCAAAACAGATCCAATTAGATCCAGCTGCTTGACTAATCCAGTTGAGTTGTTAATATCTCCAAGAATGGAGATCCAATGACTTACATGACAAAACTCTATGCTTATTTTCCCTCAATAAAGACTTCTCGTATTGTTTAGAGTATTGGAGGATCCAATTCCATGACAGCACTCTTTCTTTCTGACACTATCATGTCAGAAGAAAAGTTAAGACTGCCTGGTCATGAGAATCATAACCATAATGGCAGAAGATTGATCCTCTATTTGAAGGTTAGCAAATGAAAAATCTTAGAGGCAGAGATGACTGATTGCTAAACAGGTCAAAGACCATTCATTTAAATGTGCATAACTTTACCAGCAAAAGCAAAAGCAGCTTTAGTTTAAAGGAAATGAAACCCTACCAGAGCTCTCAGTTTCCACCCTCAGAGTAAAGCCTCATTTCATCTACAACTTAAAGGCTGACTCTCAAACATGCACATTATCCATGGAAAACAAAAAGGGAAGGGCTGCAGAGAAGCTGGTTGCCAGGGGACTGCTGCGAAACTATGCCTGCAGGCTGTGACTCACAGGCAACTACTAAAATTTATCTGCATGTCAGCAGACCTCACTGTACACCCCTAACAGTGACACTCCAAGTGAAGACTGGTTATTCGGGTTTAAGCATGAGACACAAAATTCCTGTTCCAGAACTCCTGAATATTCTTGAATTTGTATTGCTCCTAGCATAAACAGGCAGAAAAGCTACAAGAATTCTGGAACAAAACACTTTCACAAGTACACAAACGTTTGTAACATGATCCCTGTTTTTAAAGAACAGTCCTTAGCACTGCTGAGAAATCAGGATTATTTTGCAAAATGTGTTCTATTTTAATTGTAGGAAAAAAGTTTGGAGTGTTTTTTGTTGAAAACATACAGAGTATTAGATAAAAACTTGGTATAAATACATGAATGCATGTTTTAGGGAAGTTCCACACTCCTTTTACAGAGGAATTACACACAGTTATAGCTACATTCCCTTGCAAGAATTTCCCTGTACTATATGTTAGGCAAACCACGTAACAAATGTGCGAGCACTGAGTCTATATTCTTAATTTCTTTTTTTCTTTCTTAATTGAGTTCCTTCTGGTCTAGTATTGCTTCATCCTGACCTCCTCATAAGCAGCAGTACATACAACATCAGATGTAAGCTCTGTATACCAAGAAAACATAGCAAAGGCAGCTGATCTCAGTAGGTCAATCTGAGACCATGATGTTGAGCTAGAAGTTACTGTTGGGTTTTTTAGGGTAAATAATACTTCCAAATGAAAATGCCAAATATATATTTGGCATGCCACCTACAAAAGCCAATTCCCCCAGATGAAGCTTATAATCAAGAAAGAATTTTTAAAACAAGCAAACTAAAATAAAACAATGCAACATTAATAAGAGTGATTTGGAAGGGGAGGCTAGTACATGAGGAGCTAGTCTGGGAAGGACTTTTGGCAGAATGAAGCCATACCACAGGTGGTGATCATATACTGCATCCTGATATGCTATGCTCTTGGTTCACTGAAAAGTATTCAAATAGTTATTTTCCTTTCTTGCCACAGCTATGTCAATAATGTTCATATTTGTGTGCTATAAGCATTCCTGTCTCAATTCCGTAATTCAGTGTCCTCAGTTAAGTCTTCCACCTAACAGCTTTGAAAGGCTGCCACAACAGACTCACCATACAGCACATGATCAAACCACTAATTAAATCAACCTAATCAACTAATTAGGCTACATCAACTGCGACTCTAAGAAAATGATGGAGCTGAAAGACTTTTCACATTGTAGATGTATATACATGCACATTTAAATATTTAATGTGTTGGCAGTTTTAATAATGTCCTAGTGGTTAAAAAGCACTTGTAGTATTGGGAAATCACAATGTGATCACGCTGGTTCATCTGACAACTTATTAAGTTGCTGTAACTTAAAAAAAATACAAGCCAGAGATCAGCCTTGTCAGCAAAACTCCTTCAGAGTTTCAGCGCTCGAGAAGTATTCACTCCTCTCAAGTGCACCAAGGGTACAATTGTTGACAGAGAAGAAGGAAGAAAAAATTTTAACTATTTTAAACACCAGATAATGATTACATTTCTGGGTTGACTATTTCAAAAGGTAATTTCTCTTTTTTCCTGAATGACCACAACATGAACAAAGGTTTAAGCTGGGAGAATTAAGGAACCAGTGATATATTTCTCATTAAGCCATATTCCCTACTCAAGAATTGCTCTAAAGTTAGCAATTACTGACTTCATTAATTACCAGCTGTCTTTTCCTGTCATATTCCACCAGTAACAGAAATATACGGATGGAGTGTTTTAAGAGGTTTTCTTTCACAGAGGTCCATGCTAGACACTACGCACAAAAGCACTACATTCCAGACCCAGTGACAACTTTCTACTGCGAATCTGAAAAGGTGTTTGTACTTCAAACACTGTGACTGTAAAATCTATTAGTTCTAAATACAGCTATTAAGACAATGTACTTACTTAGGCTACTCAGTTGTCTTATTATATTTGCCAAGGAGATATTGGTGACACATTCCAATTCATTCTTGATACCTCGGGGCAGGGCTGTGTGGCACAAGTGCCTGGGGTCTATGTTCCTTTTTACCAGTGGCATTCTGAAATGTATCAGAGGACCAGCAAACCTGCAAAGAAAATAGACACAGTACTGTTATAATTTTAATTGTAAATATTTTAAATTCATATTATATCTGAAGTTAAATTGACTAATCCTGACAGAAAAATAGCTCCAAAGAACTGATGGAATTCATTGCTCTGTGAGCAATATTTTCTTCTTTGTCCAAAGAAAGACTATTTCATTCTCTCTCTTTAAATCTTTACCTGATTCACATTCCAGTGAAGTGACAATTTTTCACAGTTCTTGTTTTTTTCTAAACCCCCCCTCCCACCTCAAAAATACAGGAAAATCTCTGCAGTACAAAACCATTACAGAAAGATTGTGTTCTTGATGGACTACTTCCTTATTCGGGGCAAGCAAAGTCCAACAAAAAGTCCTTTTATTAGGAGATCAAAGTCGAACAAGTTGTTGTCTATTACAGTTCAAAGGTAAATACGATTCATTCATTACGTCATGTTACCAGCAGGAGTCACACTTCTAATCTGAACATCACTTCTAAATCATACATAGTCGAGGTAAGAGAAGATGATGCCTTTCTCCTTAAACTGCTACTGACAATTAATTCAGCTAACAATGCATGTTCCAAATATGAAAGTCTCCACAGTAGACTTGTAACGTAATGTCCTCCAGGACTCAGAAATCCTATTCCTTCACACTTCAAATCCAAATGGTAAATACGGCAAGAGTCTTTACTGATTCTACAGACAGCATAAGAATTGTCTCAGGCTGGGAATCCAGGCTGGTAATTTTCTGCACCCATGACACTGATTGGAAGGAGTTTCCCAGAGGGCAAGTTACGTCTCTCATCTTATTAGTGCTGCTTATTAAGACCCAGCTACTAAAATTCTTCTTCACAAAAAGCTGATTCCCTAAAATACTGTATTTTTTCCTTCATTTGTCATGTAACACTCTGACAAGATTTCCATTTGATATATAAAGAATGGATATATTTAGTGTTGGTATTATTTATTCTCCCTTCCCACTGCAGAAGAGATTACACTTTCCCCAGACTGAAAGGAAAACTGTTTTTTCCCAACACAACCCATATGCAGTCCTAGTTCCTCAACCATCCAGCCTGCCTGTTTCATCTGTCCTCTGCTTAGAATTTTTACCCCGAAATGTTCTCAAGATGCAGCCAGGGCTTTATGTTGAGCCACAGAATGCATTTTCCCTACAGTATATATTTAGCCACTGTTATCCTTACTTGGTCAAAACTGAGAAGGGTTTTTTTTGCATAATAGGTGAAATAGGTGAATTTTTGCTGACCTAGAATGGGACAGTGAATTAGAAGAGGCAAAGGTGACTTTCACCTGGCAGACTGCTTAGATTTCTCCTTGCCTCATTTCCTGGGTGTATATTCTGAAGCCAGGGCTCATAGCTGAGGGACCCAGGTGGGATCTTTAAGTGGACCTGAGAAATACCTCTTTGTTTCCAGGATCTAACTGCATTTGTTCATTGCATTTTAACATCAAGTCTACCACCCTTATTTTCTTGACAGAAAAATCAAAAATATTCTATGCTTTTAACTTACTTTTATTTTCTAGAAAGATCCCAAATCTAAGTCACTAAGTCACTAAGTACATAAGTACTGAAAAGCTAGACTTCAAACACAAGCTAAATAAAATTAAAATTCAAATTTGAACACTGTCGCAGATAGAAGCAAAGAAAAATTGTTCATGAATGCTTAACTACAGGTTCGTTATCATGGCTCCCCAACAGAAAATAAAGGAACTATTCTGTCCCTGTCAAAGAAACACAAAATGATACGTGAGCAATGTTCTAGAGAAGCAATTAAATATTAATTCCAAAGTTGAGCCCTTTCTTGATTACTGCTTTAATGACAGAGTTGCATAAATACTAAGTAGACAAGTCTTTTAAAGATGGTCCAAACAAGTATGTAAATAAACATTTTCACTGAAAAATTTCATATTTTCAACATTTTCTAATATCTGAATAATGCTGTTGTGGCTGTCCTACACAAACACATAGTATAACAAGAAAAAGTAGCAGTAGGAGCAGTAAGTAGGCTAAAAAGTGTAGTTTTCAAACAGGAATAAACTTGGAAGGGAAACAACAGAAGATATAACTGACACCTTCAAAAATATGCCTAATGTTTGAAAACTATGCAAAGCCTGAAGAGAGGATATTTACCAGATTCCCACAGAAACAAAACAAGGGAGGTAACAAAGGAAAATACCACTTAAACATGCTTAAAACAAAGGAAAAGGCATTTCACACAATGTCTAAAAAATTCTGGAACTAATTGCCACAGGATGTTCTATAAAACAAAAGTACCTGCTGGTAATTTGTCCACTATGGACCTCATATTCTTTGCAGTTGTTGCAACCACTAGAAGTCTTGATGATTCCTTCCCAATTGTAACTAGTGATCCCAACACAGGGAGCAACAGATGTGCAACAGCAAACGGAAATTTACTGTACTCACACAATTTCTTCACTGCTATAAAAGATGCTTTTCCTAACGTGGTTCATAACCAGAAAGCTGAAAAAATGTGAAATCACTATGTTTTTTATAAAGCTTTAGAGCTGTGATAGAGGAAAAAACAAAAAGACATTGTTACAATCTATTATACCCTTTAGGTAAAATGCAAAAAATAATACACACACCCTTCCCCCAGCCCCAGCTCCCAAACCATGCATTACCCAAGCCACTGGGGCAGCAAAGGAAAAATTCATTCCTTTGAAATGAAATCCTATTACCATGTCACTCCCAAGTAAGCCCTGGAAATGTTCATAACCCCAGTCAGGGAGAAGAGAGAAGCAGCTTGTCAGTGCTTAAGAGGATCCCTCGGTTGAGAGGTTACATGACACCTCCTCAGAGGTTTACAGCTCTCCTCCTGTCACACAGGTCTCCCTCCCCTCAGCTCCGCTGCTTCCCAGCTCAGAACTCAGGAGGGCAAGGCAATCCTCAAACACAACTACCTCCTCTTTCCTGCAATTCCATGCAAATCTTTGGAGGCAGTTCTTCTGAAGTGAAGCGGCACTAGTTTACACTCAGTTAACTGGAAGTACTTTACTCCATAGTGATCTTAAAATGAAACTTCTCTTTACAAAGAGATGCCGACTTCTTTTGGAGAGCCACTATTGAAAACTCTTCTGCCCTACTTCCTACACATCCTTTGAAGCACTCTGAATCCACTTGAGAAGCCAACTCTAATCTTCTTTGCAAAACCCTTTGCTACTTCAGTTGCACAATGGCTGGCACAAACTCATCCCCCTCACATATGCTTCGAGTATGAGTACAGAATACAACTGTGTGTACATAATGCCTGCCTAATGTTTTTGCTAATCTATCATGCTTTCATACGTGATTTTTCAGGGATTAGGTAAAATGTTTGAGTAGCTTTTCAATTAGTTCCTATTACTTAAAAAAACTAGCAGAACAACAGCACTAAAGAGAGCTAATTAAAGCGTTTTCAGAAGAACAGCCTTAATGAGATTTGACCACACTTCTTATCAAAAAAGCAAGTAGTTGAGTGTGTTGCAGTCCTGTTCAGCTCTTAGGGGTCTTAGGGGGCAAGTGAGATTCTTCTCTGTCTCACAGCTCTCAAGCACCGCTGGCAGTAGCCCAGAAAGCTGCTCTCAGGGCACCTGTCCCCCATGCCCACAGCCCCTGGCTCCAAGCAGTGCAGTGTTCCTGGCTTTGGTGCTCAGAGAAGGGCCTGGGGAGCACTGGGGTAGGAAAGAAGCTACCACTTTCCCATCAACACCCTCCCGTAGAAATACTGCAGAATTGAAAGATGTGTGGAGAAATGTTACATGACTTATTAGAAGCTTGTGAAAAATCTGAAATGTCAGTAGTCAAAGTAACGATTCAGGTTTTCTAACGAGTACAGGAAGACAAGTAGGAATGAAAACACAACAATAAGGTGGGGAAACCTGCCCAACAGTTGAACCAGAAATTAAACTACACTTCAGTTTCATTTTCAGAAGACTAATGAAATTTTATGATTACATGGTTTTTATTAATGAAAGTTTACTTCTGATTAGGTTACATTTCATCCTTACTAATATTGTCATTATTTTCTTAGCATTAATGAAAGATATTAATCTATTATTTTTGCTATAATATGCTAATAATCCAGTAGTGAATGCCCTTGCTTTGATGGAGTCAAACTTATTTCCATCTATTTCTAGAGTAGATCTTTAGACCTCAGTATTACACTACTATAATTTTCCTTTAACAATGTCCAACAGCAATGCCTTTCATATGCCCCATTTAATTGATCACATTCCAGCTGCTGGCAGAACAGACCACAGTTTCAAATGCAACAATCAATTTAACACTTCCCCCACCCACTCTAGGAAACACAAATAGAATATATAATAGTTTTTATATTTGCTTACATAACCATGTACTAACTGCATCTATGGTATACACAAGCTAATAAAAAAACCCCCTTAGATGTGTTAACAAATCTGGTAAAATCAGAATTGCATAACGTAAAAACCCAAGCTCATTCTCCTGGCAAATTTTCTTTTAATTATATTACAAGACATCATATGTCATACCAGCTGCAGCAAATCCAAAGATGAACATAATGCACATCTCTAGTATGAAAGGCAAATGTGCAAAGAATTTGTGTTCCTTGTTTTTCTGCACATCTCACTGCAAGATCAAGATCAGGTATAAGTTTAAAAAGAAATAGACACCTACAGTGTAGTGTCCTTCAACAAAGTAGGGCACAACTACCTACTGCTGAGTCAACATAACAATTTTAAAACTCTAAAGGCAATTAATATCCCTTAAAGGATACATTGCAGAACTGACAAGATGACAACTGACATCTTAAATTGGCAATTCAATAGAAATGTGTTAAAATTACAGTTTTAAAATCCTTTCTGTTGCGTACTATGTCACAGAATGGAAAATCTTCTGCTTGGAACATTTCCCTCAAATCTCAGTCTTCTGCAACTCACTTTCAAAAAATTTTTCTAACTGCAACTAACTAGGAAAAGACCACTGTAAGTAAAAAAAAAAAAATAAAAGAAAATTAATGTGGAATATATTACTGGAATGTGATGCTGACATCATTGCTCTTTAAGAACGAGCGCATAATGAATCATTTGCATCTTAAGACCTCCTATACTAGACTGTCTGTTCAAAAAAGTTGTTACACATTTATAGATTCATAGAATATCCTGAGCTGGAAGAAATCCATCACAACCATCAAGTCCAACTCCTAGCCCTGCACAGGGCACTCCAAGAAACACACCTTGTGCCTGAGAGTGTTGTCCAAACGCTTCTTGAAATCAGACAGGCTTGGTGCTGTGACCACTTTCCTGGGGAGTCTGTTCCAGTGCCCAACCATGCTCTGAGTGAAGAACCTTTTCCTGATATCCAATCTAAACTTCCCCTGACTCAATTTCATGCTGTTTCCTCATGTCCTGTCACTGGTCACAAGAGTTTGGTCTACCTAAGGAGCAATGCCCATAGTGGGCATAGAATGGAAGTTAATAATTTCCTTTTTAATTAAACCACAGAGTCACCACTAAAATATTTCCTATTTTATTTGTAGTCACAAATATAAAAAATACTGCTCCCCAAGTAATAACACAACAGTCTCTCAAAACATTCTCTAAATATTCTGTTGCTGAACTGAAGGTAAGATTATTCAGGGATAGAATAATATGTCAATGGGTCACTGAAGGCTCTAGCTCAAAAACATTATATAAGGAATCATTTGATTAGCAAGACAGTAATTAACAGATTGTGAAAACAACCTACCTCACAGAACTATAAAATATATTTAAAATTAATTTGTAATGTTTATTCTGTATTTAACATTGACTGACTTCTGTATTGTATTAATTGTCTGTGGCAATTAGTATTTTCCTCCTGTAGAACAATCTGTAATCATCTCAGCACATCTGTCACATCAGATAAGCAGAAAAGATCACAGTCACAAATACGTGTAGGACTTGAGTTCTACTCAATCTCTAAGGCATAATTACAGTGTTAAAAAATTATTTTTCAGCTACCACCATCCAGCCAATTTTCTCTCAGATGTGTATCGTAGGACTAGAGTCTCTCCCCCATGCATGTTTGCACACCTGCACAAACAACTGCACACTCATCTTTAAAGCACACACACAAAAAATTTGAAAATCAATTTGGATTTTATTATAGACACAAACTACAACCAATCTACTTCCTTGTCAACATTTAAAAGTTTTATTTATTCAGCTAAACAAGTGAAAAAAGGGCAATAATTTTTAACATTGGAAAAGAAAAAAGCTGTATTTTAAGCCCTATGTAGCTTGTGACTACCATGAATTAGTATTGTAAAAGTGAAGGCAAATTTGGCAATTTTCTTTGGGGGGAAAGAAATTGAGTGATTAATAATTTGTATGCTGACCTGTAAGAGCTTTATCTGTGATAAATTAGCTTTTCAAGAAAATCTTAAATAGCCACGGTCACTGAGATGACTCTGGTGATGGCAGTGTCAGCCGAGTTCTCAGTATGGGCAACAGTGCAAAATACGACTCTCCAGTAGCAATGCAACAAGTACAGCCTCATTAACAGAAACAGCAGCAACATTTCGGAGGAGAAAGCTGACATATCCGTTCATAACTACAGGGACTACCTGAAGTAGGAAAGGAAACACTAGCATATTTTCAGCGAGTGAAACTGCAATCTGGGTCAAGTCAACGAGCTCTGGGCAACAAAATGCAACATCATAGCAGGCAACAACCACACCCCACCCTGTGAGCCCAGCCCTCAGGACTTGAACACCATTTCCCATTCTGCTGGGGAAAATCATGTAGCTTTCGCCTCTTACAACCTGCTTTTAAACTTTGGGCTTTCCTCAGTGTCCCCACACACTTGTCTGGAATTCCTCCCACCTGGCCCCTTTTGACCCAGTACGCGGGTGGGAGAGGTTGTCACCATCATTTATACATTCTCCTCTCCTCTCCTCTCCTCTCCTCTCCTCTCCTCTCCTTTCCTCTCCTCTCCTCTCCTCTCCTCTCCTCTCCTCTCCTCTCCTCTCCTCTCCTCTCCTCTCCTCTCCTCTCCTCTCCTCTCCTCTCCTCTCCTCTCCTCTCCTCTCCTCTCCTCTCCTCTCCTCTCCTCTCCTCTCCTCTCCTCTCCTCTCCTCTCCTCTCCTCTCCTCTCCTCTCCTCTCCTCTCCTCTCCTCTCCTCTCCTCTCCTCTCCTCTCCTCTCCTCTCCTCTCCTCTCCTCTCCTCTCCTCTCCCTCTGATTACACGTACAGAGCAAACACTTAAGGTATCCTAAATACAAGGAGAGACTATTCAGGTCAATACTGCTTTCTTTTTCCCAATAGAAGTGCAAAATGCAATAGGGTGAAATATACAGCGTGTGGATTTTGCAAATCTTGTACCTATTGTTAAGCAGAATTCCTATTAATGAAGTGGAATTCAAACACAAACAATTAAGAGTGAACTAGCTTACTAACTGTGGCTTTTCAAGACAGGTTCTTTTTACAAGGTTAAACTCAGCTTGATTTCACATAACTGAAGTTTTTTGCTTTGTTTTCACCTATGATTTTCCAGAGTATGAACAAGTATCAACTGATTTGTCAATTTATTAAGCATCAAATGTTACTTCCATCATTTCCCACTACTTTCCCAACAGCTACCATCTTACTATGGTGTCCTTTAAGTCATTCATGTCAACTTTAACAAATCTACAGCAAAAGAAAAAAAAAATCCAGCCATCATTACTGCAGTTATTTACCTTGCTAATAACTGTAAAAATATCTGTTTATCTTAAATAAGAAGTTATTTAAATCAAATTGCTCTTGGAAAAATAAAAAAAAAAACCACATTAAAAACAAATCAGGTTCAACACTACCTGCTCTGAACAGCAGGACTGCTGGGGGCAATAAGGCATGAAGGCAGTTACACTTCTGGCTTACAGACAAAATTCAATGAACAAAGTTAGACATGACACCGCTTAGCATGTCAACAGCAAGAGACATTTAGACTTACAAATTTCCTTCACATTAAGTATGTTAAGCAAAAATAGAAATAAGAAAATTATAATGATTTAAATTTGTATAACAGCTTACTTTCAAAATACATATTACATAAAAAACCACAGAACACATGAGCAAATAATTTCTGATCAAAAAAACCCCTCATCGATTGATTAAAAGAAATAAAATAACAGGACTAAGGATTTCCAGATGTTGGATGTGAATTACTTGGTATTTGGGCTTTGTTTTCCTTATAATTCTACTTCTTAGTATCTCAAAACTAAAACTTTTGTTACATGCATGATAACCCAAACCCTTCATGACCTGTCATATTTCAAATTTACAAAAGAGTAAATAATTAGAAACTGGATTGAATAAGATTGGATTCTTCAAATCCAAATCCTAAAGGCACAAAATATTCATCACCAATTTCTTTCCTTCCAATATGGCACTAAATTACAGTGAAGACTTACAAAATCAATCTTGTGAATAGTTCACAGAAAAAATGAGAATCATTATACCCAAATAGGCACAAATTGCAATGACAGTTTACAAAAAAAAATTTAAAAAAAAATGAAATTAATGTGTCCATATATTAATGGAGAAATATTTAAGTCATATGGAACCACATCTCCCTTCATTGTTAAGATATTCATCAAGAAAAAATAATGACCTCTTGCACTTGTATTTCTATTAAGCTTTCTGAAGAAGTTAATTTAAAAAATACAAAGCTATGCACAACATATTTGCATGACATACACAAGCAGTCTCATATGGCTAAATACTTCAAAATACAAATATTTAAAATTGTTATATGTAAGACTAGGAAAAGAGCTGCAAAATTTCTTAGCAGCATTAGTAAATATTATTCAGAATAGCCTGTATTCATTAGTTTTCTCCTAGTGAGCTCCTGTCAGGTCATTTGATTAATAACAATTTTGGAAGTATCCTGGGTTCTAATTTAGGTACAGCCAAGAATGCTTAAATTAATTTTTGATTACAAGTTTTCCTCTTTTCCCCAAAGGCTAAAAATGTATTAATGCATAACATAGTATGGAACTTGAAATTGCTTTTTGAGACCTATGTTTTATCTGATGACATTTTTTTCTCTCTGCATTAATCTAGTCTTCCTGTTAACAGTTTCTATGTATAGTGTATAACACAAAAGCCCTATGATGGATTACAACAAAAGCTCTTTATTATAGGCTTGACAGAGACAGATAACTAATCCAGTGTTAATTTAAAATCAAAACCTTAGTACCAGGACTAAAGGTACTATTTTGTGGTTTAAGTATATCTTATCATACCAGGCTTCGAAAATTTTCTATAATTTTCCTTGAAAATAAATACTCCATACATTAGCAGTTACCTTTGTTACACAGTCCTTTGCCAATCCAGGATAAGACCTATTACAAGCACCCGTGAATTTTAAACCACCTTACAAAATCTACCAAATGCACATAAAAATCAGTGCCAATATACTTCTGTTGCACGGATACAACAACCTGCTTTTGAATGGACAATATTTTGTGGCAGCAAATTATAAATATTTAAAGAAAAGGTACCTGGGCTTCCTGGCTGCTAAGCAAAGCAGCCGGGTAGGTACTGGGGGGATGAGGTGTTTCACCCTGGCTACGGCGCTGAACGGCTGCGTTCCCCATCGGCACGGTCTGGACAACTTCCAGAGCTCCTCACTCCGAGGGAGCCCCCGGGCTGGGGCTGATCTCAGCCAACACCTCCCACGCTGCCCCTTCCAAACAGGCTGGCTCTTGCACCGAGGCATTAGAATTCAACACACAGTGTCCTGCCCTAACAACAGGGCTGTCCTTACAAAGGAAACATAGACACGCTCCCCCCCGCTGACCAAACTGCCCTTTTTCCCTAGACACAAGTGGAGAACTCCCCGAAGGCATAGTGATTAGGAAATAATTAGTCCTTTGGTGCCAAGCTACAACGGGTAAATATTAAATTCTGATGTGCCAAAAATGAAAGAAATGAGTTGCTCTGCATTGGTGAAGAAAGGAAGGAAGGGGAATACAAGAATCTGGGCATTGTGTTGCTCTTACTGGTGAATCTGAGAAAGAAATTGCATATTATTCAAAAAAGAAATTATGTAGGGAATCTACAGGAGTAATTAGACCAATGTATAGAGGGCTGTGACTAAGAAACATCACACAATGCAGGAGCGACTTACGCAGTTCCTGTATACTAATTCAGCAGTGATACACATTATATTAACTAGTACTCCCTTACTAAACTAAGTAACAGGTGTCAGCAATGACTATTGGCAGCTTTTCATGCCCCAAAACATTATTAAGGATTTGAAGAAGTGATGTTAGCACTGCAAGAGCCACGAAGGAGTCATGTATTTAAGAACAAAATCTTCCCTGCACTTTATGCTATGACACCAAGTGCTGAAACACATTTTATGCTTAGATACCAAACCCACAAATGAAAGATTATTGGGTCTGATCTTCTTTTTCAGTTTTAGAGAAAGAATTAAGATATACCAACTATCAAGAGGGGCATAAAGATGTGTAATAATCATCTTATTACTACTAGCTGAGCTTCTTTGTAGATGAATTCCCCCACCTTGTGAACAATGAAATTTCTGAGAAGAGGATTTGTTGCAAAAATGTCAATGCAGAGAAACATTTTTTCCTATCTACTGCCATTTATGTTACTTAACATGTTTGAAGAGTCATGCTGCAGAAAAAAGATATTAACATCTACAGAGAGGTTGTTTACTTTTGAACTGAAATGTTATTAAATATTCCACAGTCCAGAAACTGATGATGATTTAATAATGATTTATATTATTATAATATATAAATTATAAAAATAAATATTATTTTAATAATTATTTATACTGTGGCAGGCTAGGAACAGATCATTACCTCCTTGACTCGGTATAACAACAAAACTCCCCACTGAAGTGAGTTAAAGACTTGCCAAGTAAAGACTGCAGGACTCAGATGTGCTTGTTTTGTACACAGTGGGGCCATTCAAATATCATTATTTTAAATGGGGTATTTCCAGTAATTTCTTGGGTAACCTCTTACAACCAACTACATGTCACACATTCTTTTCCTTTTTGACCTTTATTTGCCTACGCTTTCAGATTACATACATTAGTTCTTATTTCTCACTGTTTGTAACATTCAGGTATTTATAGATGTCACACCCCTTCTGTGCTAGAAGTTCTACTAAGTTATAAATTTCTGTTCTTATTTAGGAGAAAAAAAAATGGAGGAGTCCAGATGAGGACCACAGAGGTGGATCAGAGGGCTGCAGAACCTCTCCTATGGAGACAGGCTGAGAGTTGGGGTTGCTCATTCCGGAGGAGAGACAGTTCTAAGGAGACCTTACACCCCCCTCCAGTACCTAAAGGGGCTGCAAGAGAGCTGGACAGGGACTTGATACAAAGGCACATGGTGACAGGAGAAGGGAGAATGGCAGTAAACTGAAAGTTATAGATAAATAGATATTTAATGTTTAGATTAGACACTAGGAAGAAATTTTTCACTGTGAGGGTGATGAGGCACTGGGACAGGTTGCCTAGAGAAGCTGTGGATGCCCTATTCCTGGAAGTGTTCAAGAGCAGGCTGGATATGGCTGAGAAACATGGCCTAGGGGAAGGTGTGGAACTAGGTTATCTTTAGAAGTTCTCTCCAGTACAAATAATCTTATGTTCTGTGAATACTTTTAATTACAACACCATTTGTTACTATTGCCTACCCTAAATTTTCAACTGCATAAATTCAGTCTTGCAAATTCCTTCTTTCCCTAATTAAGTTTCTTGTTTGGATGTCCTTTGAAGGTTGAGGTCTGAGTTCCAGACTATCAAACTCCTAGTCCTTTAAGTAGCTATTCTGGAATGAAATGAGATTTTTTACAGGACAACATTTAGAACTTGTAATAGGAAGTTTTTTTCTATTTGCCTGATTTATATGACAATAAATAAACTTTTAAAGAAAATCAAGGAAACTGGTCATGATAAGATTTATTAAGAAGGAATGTGAGCTATTTGCCCTTCTGTCATAACACCGATGAAGGATTATACAAAAGAATCAGGGTACATTTAGCAAATTCATGTAGCAAGTAGGGATTACATGAATGAAGGTTTTTAAATGTGCTGCATTTAAATAAATTAATTTTAATATTCCATAAGTTTCTGCAAGCCATAATTTAAACACCTTAAAATATCTCATAAGGAAAAACTTATTTTCCAGACAAAATTAGATTTCTTTGTAATTCTGTAAGCAGCATTTAAAGTCCTCCTATTTACATAAGTATTTTCCCCTAAATTTAAATACTCAAGATAATTATAGCCAGCATTTATTTTCACTGTCCATGCCTGAGTTTGAGAAGTATTCTTGCCATGAAATTAATAAATATTGGTAAGAAAACTAATTTTTTGGTGCAGATTAGAACTAATTAAAGCTAGTCCTCTCAAGGCTTTCATGCCATGGTTGATGGTGAGCTTTAACTAAAGCTGTTCCCATAATTGGGATATCTGTAGAATGCCTTCCCTCTCTGGTTTCCTCTAGCTATTTACATGTAAACTAACACTGTCACCTTTCCATTGCCTGTAGCATTTGCAAAGACATACATTTTAACAATATGTACAGGAGCTCAGCAACGTTTCAAATATCTGTTCCCTATGAACTTTCTCTTAAATTTGAAAGTAACTTAAAAATATTGAGATGAAATAGGAATTGGACAGACAAAGAATGACTGCATTCACCTCCTTTTCTTGACCCCAGATTTGGAAACCTGATTTTTAAAATTTCTGAGTTGGTTTTGTGCTATGCATCAATCACTATTTAAAGCTATCAGCTTAAATAACTGAAGGCACAAACATGAAAGAAGAACATTTTGAAATTCACACATCCTTGTATTTTATGATTTGGTCTTGGAAATACAAAATCCATGCAAATTAAAACTACAGTCAGTAAACTGGAGATGCCATCTCAGTTTCAAGCAGAGAGAAACTAGTCCCATTTGGAAGTTTTTCAAGGGAATTTCACTGGGTCAGAAGAGTCTTTTCAGTAGTGCATTCACTTTACATCAGACTTCTTAATCGAGACAGTAAAGATACACCTTCATGGCTTATGGCATCAAGGATTATGGCACTATGGGCAAAAAACCTGCAGGTACATATTTATCGCAGAAAAGAAGGTGTTCTCAGTCTGCAAGGAAAACATCCTCAGGCCCATTACATGTGACTATCATAGCACCTTCTGGGGAAACATTGACTTAACAGATCTCTGTTGGCTCCTCCAAGGGAGTCAAGGGACCACATACAGGAAAAGAAGGTAAATCTGTTTATTCTTGATACAATACAGCAAAAAGATTATCCCACTCAGCCATGAGAAGGGCAGATCTAGTAAGGGAGTTAATAAAATTGGCTCTTTCTCTCTTAACAAATATTTAGCAACGAGTAGGTAGTGAAAGAATATGGATGTAGAAATGAGATTATCTTTAGCTGTCTCTACAGGGAGCTCTGAAATGATAGCTTGGAATTGTTAGACTTTGAACCAGTACATATAATTATCAAGTAATAAAGATGCTTCAAAGGTAGATAATGTAAGAACTCAATGATTTCAATAATTCCTTTTGCAATTAAGATATGCTAACTGTAGAAATTCAGAGAATTTAGGACACAGTATTAGACCAGAACTGTAAAAAAAAATGCTACTTATCAAATATTGGTGCTGTCATCAAAATACTGGTTTCAAGCATAGGAAAATATAGGAAATGGACGTGTCTGTGAAGACACCAACATATCGCTTCAGCTGCCTCTGAGGACAGCAGTCAGAAATCACCACAGCCAGCTCAGTGCTGGAGTTCCACAGAATGCCCAGAAATCACAAGTGCCTAAAAAGAGCCATCCATTTCATTCACTTCTTTCTCTTTTTTAAACCAAGGACATGTGGAACAAACAGGAAATCAAAGAGGGCTCCATGTGCTTCAGGTTCATTCTATCTACCCTCTTAGAAGCACAGGCACCAAAGGTACGATGATTCCTGCTTCCTGAACAACAGCTTGATGTTTGAAGAGCTCTTCAAACTCAAGAAATGGAAAGACTGATTAAAGGATGGACACAAGATTAAGAGAAAGGAATCTATGCTTCCCTTACTGCAGTAATCACAAGCATTAAGCCACAGAACACTTTTGTGTGAAGGACTTGAAACCAAGCAAGCAAACAGGAAAATCTTACCCAGAAACTGGGTTATTAGCTGCAAGTGGCAGAACTTAGTTCCGAGGTCTCAAACCCAGAAAATAATTATGTATTTAAAACACACACACACATATATATATGATTTCATTTATATATATTCATTAGATAAAACCATTTTCAGAATTACTGAATGGAAAATTAGATATGTGTCCTTACAGTTTAATGCCCTCGTCACTTGAAAGGCATTTTTCCATTTTTCCTCTATTACTGAGCCCTTTGTCCCCTGGAAAGGGGAAGACACAGCTTTAAATCACCTATCTTGAGTGTTGTACCCATATTTTTAAGTGTTCTAATATGACATAACTAACCAAATATTCTCAGAGACAGTAATGACCACTCTCAGATGAGATGAAATTGGTCATAGATGTAATCCCCAGCTCATTTTTCAAGCTTCTTCTGGGAATAATAGAGAATTCAGGAGGCCATCCACATACCTAGACAAATTAAGCACCTCTAAGCATGTGTGGGTGACTTAAGTTAAATGTCTCAATTAGGCAGGGAGGAGCTTAATGCATTTATAAATGTAGCATTAAGCAGTCTTGGAAAATAAAGAGATTTTACTATCTGTGATGTATATATTTTGGGTAGGATAAGTCATGCTTAAACCACAAATCTAATTCTGTGTAATGCAAGACAATGCTGTACAATCCTATTTATGAACTAAATTAATCAAGCTCCACCTTAAATCTAGTTACAACCTTGACCCTAACATTAAATGAAATACAATTCACTCCCTAGATGACAAAAGACAATATGTAAATTCCATTCTAAATTAAGTATTAACATTAATTTTCTCCCATTTTAGAAGTGTTCTTTACTGACCAAAATTCTGTCTCTCCAACTGTACTTTTATGCTTTATTATCTTTCCTGTTTTACATAACTAAAACATATTATAACTGAATTTAAGTTCATTAAAACCAGGAAACAGTATGCCTCTCTGAGGGAAGGACAAGCTGTGTAGTCAAGGAAGTTAAGAATACTTTGACTAACATGTGAACTTTGTTTCAAGTCAGGAGGTGTTCTTTGGATATTGATTCAGGTTATTTTGTTATTGTACAGATGAGAAAACTGTCCCGGAGTCTAGAATTAGTACACTGAAACACCAGTCAGGAACCCACACAATCTGAAGACATCCCAGAAAAAGAATGGAATTCAGCATAATGATGGGCTACATGGCACAGAATACCTGAGTATCTTAGTGTATGGGAAGAGGATGTAGGCATCGAGATGTGGCACTTGGGGACATGGTTTAGTGACACTTAAGGCTATTGATTGGACTCCATGATCTTAAAGGTACTTTGAATCAAAATGATTCTATGATTCATACAAAATTTCATGGGAATATTCATCCAACAAATTCAACTAGAAATAGACAACTATTTTATAAGTAAAACGACCAAAATTAATTAATAAAAATAATATTTCTATGTAGTAAAATTATGATTTCAGTGATAATACAGAATATTTTTATACCACTAAAATTCTTAGCAACAAATCTGAAATATTAAAAAAACCCTAAATTTCTATTTTTCCCAATAAATGTTATAAATAAAAAATTTTAAATAAAATCCTTGCCTTACCTATATAGCACAATGACAGAGGCAATCAAATAATAGTCTGCTTGGTTATTCTTAGTTATTCTGCAAGATATTCAGTCAAAACCTTTATCAAAAGACCAGAAAATAACCAAGTAGGAAAGTAAAAAGCATGCTCAAAAAAAAAAAATTATACTACCTTTAATGCAATCTGAAATAAATTAATGCTTCTGAATGCAACAGGTAAAAGCGAAAGCAGCCACCAAATGCTATTTATATTACTTGCAGATCAATGCTGCAAGAGACATGGCTATGCACGTAATAGAGTAGATAATGAGTTCCTACTAACAGTCTGGAGATGCATCAGTAAGCAGGAGAGAATACCACATTGGTGACAAAACTGATGCTGATGTTTATTCACTAAGAGAACGCAGTTTTATATTTATATATTGATGCAATGAAAGGTCCCAAAGACAAGATTTGAAAAAGAAAACCTAACTTGGATTGGCATAGAACAAATTTTACACAGTTCTGAAAAGGCACAGCAACTTTATCTATTTTTATAATCCATGACCTCAGTTTGGTAGCCTTCCCAAGGACCTAGATTCTCCTGTGGTGAAAAACACTACCAGAACTTACTGCTGAGCCTGGACTTAAAAGGCTAACAAAATTACCAGCATTGGTAATTTATATTTAACTCACATGGCAACTCCTACATGCTGGGAGTTCTATAAGAACTCAGATGATCATTGCCATGTACATGTTTAGATGAACTAAGATTGATCTTGCATGGCAACTCCTACGTGCTTGGAGTTATTCTATGGGTGTTGAGATGATCATTCCAATGTACATGAGCAAGGGGGAGGGAGCAGCACAGCAATCTAAGTATTAGAGCAATAAGAAAGGAGGTTTCAAAATTTATATCTTGATCATATACTGAACCTACTTTCCTCTAAAGAACTAACCAGAAGGAAACTAACAAAAATCCCCCAAAACAAACAACAAAACAAACCCCCATTAAAAAAAAGAAAGAAAGAAAGAAAGAAAGACAACTCCTCTGTCTTACATTTTAAGCTGCATCACAAGTCTAAAGCATCTTCTTCCAATATGCAGTTCATATCAGGTATCACTACAGGGATAATATTTTGCTAATATTAAGAGAAAAAGAAGAAAAAAAGTAACAAACGGTGACCTTGAACAAGACTTTACACTTATACCATGAAATTATCATTGTATAAATATTTGGACAACCTTGTCCCTAAATTAAAAGGATTAAAGTAATTGTCCAGCCCTTGTCATACAGTCACTCCTAATGAAGGCTGCAAGTTTACCTAGCCATAATTATTTCCCACTACTGATATAACTCAAAAAAATTACTGCCTATTGAAGAAAGAGTAGCATCTTGTCACCTAATTAAACAAAATACCCAAATGATTATGCAACACTTGGAGTAAAACTGTTGAGGATGAGGAAACTCTTGTTCTTGGTAGACCTGGTCAACAGAGCAACAGTAACAGTTAAACTGAAAAAAAAAAAAAGCTTAAAGAACAGGCTTTTCTCACTACAAAAGGAGGTAATTTCAATGTGAAGGTGCTTTACTGAGAATGTTTCATTTAAATAGTTTTCAATCACCATGGTGTTTTTAAAGAATTTTCTAATAGCCAATATTGAATGAGCAGAAAAAAAGTTGCCACACTTCTCAGAAGCCTACATGAGACAGGTATTTTTTGTCTTCAAGGGGCCTCAATTTCTTCACTGCTACTTCCAACTTTCTTGAAGGTCACCTGTTTTTTAAAAATCACTGCAGATGAGAACACCAAGTCTAAAAAATCTCCTTCCAGCTTCTGGTCAGGATCACTGAAATAGTAGTGATCATGTGATGGTGGGTGCTCCTGGACATCAGGCATGAAGCCTGCTGAAATGGCTCCACAGGGTGAGTTCCTTTGCATGAAAATACTCTTATCTAGAGACTCCATCTTCACTTCAGGAAGCCTTGACATTTCCTTCACGACAAAGTCACTCCACTCTGCACTTCTGTGCAAAAAAATCCACAAGGAGCTCTGCCAGGACTTCTCAAAGAAGAATTGCCTAGGGACAGCTGGCAGAATTTCTTGCTGGCTTGAGTCACTTTGGAGAGACCCCAACTTGACAGTTGAACTCTAATCAGCCATGTTCAACAGAGCACATTTTGAATTCCTGTTTGCTTTCCCAACCCCTCCAGACTTTCTGAGGGGAAAAGAGGCAGTAGCAAAGGCAACTTTGGCCATTCCTTCCTTCAGCCTGCTACCCTGCAGAGGTCACTCAACTCTCAGTGTTGAACACTGACCTGAGTAAATGCAAGGGAAAGTTTCAGGTCATCTACAGTCCACTCTTCCACTATGTCCTTAGAAACATCCATAGGTGTCTTAAGAAGTCTGGCAAACTTTCCCAAAGAAAGTTGTTGCAACATTTCACAAAAACTACAGGTCATCTGCATACTTGAGAACAAATGTGTTTTATTATACCTGTGAATAAATATTATTGCCCCTCATAAAAAATACTGGGGAAACACAGGAGAAAAGATAGAGGTGTGTTGGGGGGCGAGGGGAGAGTTATCACAACAAAAATAGCACATCTAAGGAAACAGCCTAATCCCCAGAAAAATGTGCCTTGGTTTTGTGCCTGACTCAAAGCGTCAATCACACAAGCTCTGGCAAATTTATCTTAAGCTGTCAGTGGTGTCTGCTGATGTACTGAGCTGACAGTAAATGTCTACTACCTGTGAGGCAAATTCCAATTGTGACAAATATTGTACACACAGAAATGATGTTCTTAACTGGTAATGCTACTGGGTTATTCGCTTACATTTTCCTATTGAAAAGAGGAAGTTAACATCATATATAGTATTCAACAAGTTTGAAATTACCATCTTTGCCTTGGTGCATACTATGAGTTAGGAAAGCCTGATACTTCTTTTAGTATTAAAAGACACTCTTTAGAGATGCTATACAAATTAAGCATGAAGTTACTGCTTGCTCCTCTGTACTACAGATTACCTCATGTCTTAATGGAACTATGTATAAAATAAGACAATTAGAAAGTGGCAATTCAAAAATATAAAGGAAAGGGGAGGATTTTATCATAGAGCTCTGAAGAGCTTGCTGAATTTCAAACAAAGAACTTAGTAGGTGGGGGAGGGAACACAGAGAGTACTTATGTTATTCTCATTATTTAAACCACAAGCTTCCTAGGGCTTGTTCACTGAAATGAGGATGGTTAATCTTAAGTATTCAGTAAATTCCACAGATCAGCTGAAAAGTCTTCTGAGGCATGGATTAAAGAACTTTCACAAGGCATCCCTAGTTCATGCATGGGCTAACTGCTTCAAAACACCATGTGCTAAGTCTGTATAGGTAGAGACCACATTCTATAAATCCTTCTAGGATAATTCTAAAGTGTTCAGGGTGTTAAAATTGGATAAAATTAATCCAAAGAAGGCCAAATTATTTGAGCAGGTTCTCCTAGTAGAGCACACAAAACAAAGGGTAAAGAAGCAATGTTGAAAACTGTGAAGGTTCTCTTTTTGTGCTTATTACTATTTTTACTGCAGTATCATGTTGAGACACTATTTAGTGCTAGATGGGGAATTACACAACTTCTGCCCTGAAAATCTCATTTAATTTTAAAGGTCAAATCTCAAATAACTGTGGAATTCTGACCTACTGACACTGGACTCAATACTGGAGATCAGAAGGAGGAAATGCTTATTATGTGACTTGGTCATTTTTTGAGGTTTTTTCCTAATTAAGGTAAAATGCCATTTCCTTTTTTTTGAACAAAAAAAATATTTTCCCCATATAATGACAGGGATATACATTTCAAGCAAAAATGTTCTGTCAAGTATATTATTCTAATGTTACTATTCTGGCTGATCTGTTCAGCTATTTGTTCCATTTTACTATTCTGGGCTCTCAACAGAAGAGCTGGAAAAAGTACATATTTGCATATTTCTACATTACCAGTGTTTCTACATTAGCAGCATGTACTATACAGCTCATACTTCCAGTGCATAGCACTGAAGACATATAATTTTGTACTTCTCCTTGCCAATTTTTTCTTTTCTAACTTTCATTTTATATACAATTACATTTTAAATTGTGTTTTAAATGCTTAATTTTATCAAATTATTAATGACTATGTTTCAATATTTATGGATGCATTAATAATTCAGAATACATTATTTATACTTTCAGCATTAGAACAGGAATTGAAAATTCAATGGACCATTTTACATCAATTTCTTGTCCTAAACAAAAACAGTAATATACCAGGTATATCAGCAACTTTGTGGAAGGAAGCCTGGGAAAAAAAAATCCAAACAATGATAACAGAATTATGTAATAGAGAGTTTTGAAGTCTAATCTAAGCAACAAACTAACATTTCAGTGACTAGCAAACAAGGTGGATTGAAATTTTAGACAGGAGTAAAGGGTTTTGCTGCATATTGCTACCTGCCAGCCATGATAGTGACACCGATTACAACAGAAGCATCCCTTGCAGACAGACATCAGAGATGCAGCAACGGCAGAGCACTCAATTGCATTAAACAATTATGTAGATGGAAAAAACAAAACAAATATGAGATTTTTTAGGTCTTTCAGATCAGAGGTTGTTTCATGGTTAGCATGACAAAACAAGTAACCATTGGCTTGTGACCTCACCAATGCTGAATATAGGCAGACAACCACTGCCCTACTCCTGCTGGCCACACTATTTCTGATACAGGCCAGAGTGGTCATCTGGGCACAGCTGGCTCATGCTCAGCCCCTGCTGACCAGCACCCCTAGGTCCTCTTCCACTGGGCAGCTTTCCAGCCACTCTGCCCCAGCCTGTGGTGCTGTGACCAAGGGCAGGAGTCAGCACTTCACCTCGTGGGACCTTGAACAATTGGCCTCAGCCTCCACATCCAGCTTGCCCAGATCCTGCTGTAGAGCCTTCCTGCCCTCCAGCAGATCAACACCTGTGCACAAGTTGGTGTCATTTGCAAATTGACTTCAGAGAGTGTTGTCCAGATAAAGATACTGATATAGATATTCTCTCCAATAAAGATACTGAACAGAACTAGCCCCAGTACTGACTCCTGAGAACAGAAAAGTTACTTCCTGAAGTAATACTTTCAAAAAGTGAAAGTTATGTAAAACTGAGGATGGCTGTCAAAAAGCTAGAAGGGGCTCCTAAAATAACTGAAATGTTCTAGGCAGAAGTAGAGACTACTGCAGGATATCATATCAGAAGTGCAGTGCCAGAGAACACACTTAATAAAGCAAATGCTGGTACAGGGTAAAGTGTAAACTCCTGAAATAACAACATTAAATCATTAAATCAATAAACAGAGGTTTAAAAGTGAAAGTAACTATGGAACAAGCTATGGTACGAACACAAAGACTAACATATCCCCCAGGTTCCATGGCATCCATGCAAGGGTTCTAATGAAATATAGGATGGAACAGCCAACTTACTACAACCTCTTTGGTACCTAAACACTGGAGGTGACAAATACAGGGCCAAGCTTGAGTAACAAGGAAATTCAAGGGAGTACATTTAGGTAAGAAGAGATTTGATAATAGAATGTATCATAAAGTATTTCACTTTTATCATAAATGTATCATAAAACATTTCACTAAATACAATCCATCAGTGAGGGGCCAATGCAGCTTCTGTAAAGGCAAGTCTCACAAGAGCTGAAGTTCTTTGCAGAGGTTACACTCATGCACAAGGATGATCCGGCTCATGCAGCCTACTAACCTTTTAAGAAAGGCTGTAAACAAAATTCCTCACTAGAAGTTTTTCAGCAAAGTAAGCTGCTGAGATATAAAGCAAAGGTTGTGGGAAAATAACTCATTAAGATAGAGGAATCAGAAGTCTAGAGTTCAGACTCAGCTCTCACAATGGAGAGAAGTCATTTGCATAGGAGGCTGTAAAGGGAACTGTCCTGTTTGACACAATCATAAATAACATGGCAAGGGAGAAGGAGATAGGGATGGCAGTTCTTCAGCGAGGCGAGAAAATCTACTGGTACGTACTACAAGGTGTAGGAGTGCTTAAAGACCAGCAAAATGCTTATCAGTCTGAGAGACTGGCTTATAAAACAGTGAAATTGAAACAGAAATTCAAATTAGATTCATGTAAAATGATACAGGTATGGAAATCCAATCCTGGCTTCATATATAAAACAAGAAGCTCTGAGTAGTAACACTAAGGAGCAGAAGAGATAATTCTATGAAAGCATCAGTTTGGTGCTTGGTCATACTAAGAAAAGCCAATTAGAAAATTCAAGAAGCATTATGAAAATTAGGGAACATAAAGAAAGAAAAAGAAATCAATAAGAAAAAAAAATCTATATAATTCTATAAAATTAAGCTTGTTCCACACTTTAAATATTGCATTAAGCTTCTGCCTGCTCCTCTCAATAGAGTGAAAAAGGTTCCAAGAGGGCAAGGAGGATCTATGGTATGAACTATCTCCACACCTGGAAAGCTCAAATGCATGGAATGCTTCTGTGCAAAAAAATGTCAGTTTGGGAGCTACTATAACAGAGACCTTCAAAATCTTTAGTGGAAACATCCTACCCTAAGATTGGGTATTCATGTTTTCTTCCAAAAAAAGCGAACAAATGGATAGCACAAAAAGGTTCAAAGCGAACATGGCTGGACTTCAAACAATGAGCAGCAGCACCATGGACTTTGTGCAGAGGACACAGAATGCATGTTCACATGACAAAGTCAAGGGAAGAACAGACAAGCATCTTTGAGAGTTCAGTGCAGGTTCCTAAACAGACTAATTCCCAAGAGTTTACAGAACCTTCAAGACAAAAATACTCAGAATTTGAAAGAATATTAGGAAGTATCATATGGGCTAATCCTATTCTTACTCTTCTCCAAGCATCTGCTGGTGGTGACTATTGGAGTACAAATATTGAGCAGGATAGATTGGTGCAGAATTCATTTTCTGGTTAGATATTTGGAGGCAATTTTCCTCCAAACTAAGACACAATCACATTAAAAAGGCTGAAGTAAGAGAGTACAATCATAGCTAATAACTTTGCAGTAGCTCAAGTTTTTAAAAGATAAGCACTCAAATTGCATTCCGCTGTCCTTGAACTCATTCTCAGGCGGAAGTCCCTTCTCTAAAAGTTCAAACCCTTGCAACTTAGTCATTGAACCTATGAAAGCTAGGTATGGTTACTCCTACAGTAAATAGTTTATGTATAATCCTTTACTAGAACAAATCTTTTCTCTGAATTATTTTATTTTCCTGTGTTTCTTGCTCTGTTGCTCAGCCAGCAACATACAACCAGACATAGGCAAGAAAGTCCAATATGGCCAATCCTGTCATCTGATTCTTCTTTAACCAAGTTCCAGTTGGTATGTACTGCAGGGCAATAAAACTGTAATGGAAAGCTATTTCAGAACCCCAAACCTCAGTATGATTAAACATTCCTTCCTACCCTCTGATGTACCAAACATGGGGGAGGAGTTTGTCACAACTCCTTTAAACTTGTGTACATCAAATAAATCAAAATCCTACTCCTTAGCTGCATGTATTACATTCATATAATCAAAAATATATAATTATATATACAATTATATTATAATAAACAAAAAATATTATAATATATAATTAAGGAATACAAAATTTTACACTAGATCTTTCCACTGTTTTGTAAAATGGCACTATTTTATTTCTAGCTATTTCAGAAATACTTCATCTAATTACAAATTTGCCTTTTACAGAATTCAGATTAATTTTTGCTTGGCAATTACTGTCTAGGTCAGCCAGGGCTTCTCAGGTTTTCTCATGCACTCTCTATGGATAAACATAAAAATGCTGCTTCTGACATTTGCATTTCTATTACATTTCACCCTAATCAATTCAGTCTTCAATCTTTCACCATTTAATGAGGCTTTTCAATTCCTCATCTACAGGTGAGAACATCAACAACTTCACACCTTCTGTCTGCTGATTAAGACTGGTATCTCCAAGAGGCTTACAACAGGAGACAAGAAAATAATACAGAAAAACAGAGGCAACAAATTTTACCATTAGTACTGCTGGTACCTGTTCAGGTAGGTATTTGACAAGAAGTTACAAGAAGGGTTTTGATGGATGATAATGAAATAATTTTACAGATTAATGAATGTCATTAACAGCAACATGACAAGAAGCACAGTTCTGTATGACTGTGCATGCAAATTGCACCTGGAAACTTTTCTGTACATATGCACTGCCCATACTTTATAATACTGTGCACTGAAAACCTTTTAAAAGGTTTTTTTTTTTCCTTTGGTTGTGTTTCTTTTCCATTAAAGATACATTCATTAGGAATCAAAGATAGAGCTACTTTCAGAATGTTTACATGATCTTTTATATAACTGAAAAATGGAATATTTTATTCTCTTTGTACAGAACTATCAAAAATAACAAATGTGCCTTAAGTATCTCACAGAATTATTTGTACCAGTTTTTAGCTGCTCTTGCTAACGCGTATCCAAGGGTCATATACAAAATAAAATGGCCTGCACTAAAGGACATAGTATAAGAAAATTGCTGGCTGGTTCTAGAGATTGAACTCACAGGCTCCAGTAGATACCTTAACTGTCTAGACACTCTGTGTACAGCTTTAGGTATAGAAAAACAGTATTCACAACACTCAGTATCCTGAGCAGAGGAAATACCTTCAACTACCAAAATGAAATGTGCAAGAAAAATGTGTTTCTGAAATTGCACCTTTTATCTTTTTAGATACCCACGCTACACTAGAATTAAGCACCTCAAATTATGTTAAAACATTTTCAATATTTAGCTTTTTCAGGCACATTGCCTGTGTTCAGACAATTGGATTAATTGATCCTATTGCTCAAATCTCACATAACATCTAAGTACTGATGCACTATCAGGGAACAAAGATTCACTACTCAGAAATCCCCATCTAATCAGATCCATCCTTCCAGGAGATCCTTTGTCTAGGAGAATGTCTTAAGCAACTGGATAAAGGCAATGTTTCTGAAATTTGTCAAAGAAAAAAGAGCTGTGGTTTGGGCTTAAAACTCAACTGTCTCCTTACATCAAATGTGCTCACTTAATTCCTCCTGGTTTATATTCCTGGAAGAGTGAAGTAGCACAAATGTCCAGTCAACATTTCTAAACAGCCTTTGCCAGAAGCTCAACACCTAAGCATGATGATGGCTCTATCTCCAGGCCTGGAATTGGCACAGTTTTCAAAGATCATGGAAGTTTTTACTAGAAACTTTTAGACACTAGTGGCAGCTAATTAGATTTTTCAGATTTTTCACTTGTTCAGATTACACTTTTGACTTTGGAAATCTGATTCTCACACAAGGTCAAAGTTGGGAAGGTACTTCAGAGTAGAATAGCTGTGTAGAATATATGCCTTCGCTGTTCTTACTCTTACCCAGCTCCATAGACAGAGTATGAGATTTTTTTCCCTCCATTTTGGCTTGGCTCTGCACAGCTCTTAAGCAGCACTTCACAAATCTGTTTTTCTGGAAATTCGCCCTTTGGTTCTGTTAATTTAATTAAGTTGGATATTTTACATATATTTTTCCTAACATTACTGATTTTTTTCCCCCTAACATTAATGTTACTCCACATTAACAACCAGAAAATAAATGCGTTATGTGGAAAGATATTTTCTAGTCCAGAAAACATTTCCAGTATAAAAAATAAATCTATCACCTCAAAAAGTATCTGGCATTTGTCACGATAACTAATTTTATGTGTAATGCAGTGATGACAGGAAATGTCAATAATATTTTCTTTAGCACCATACTTTCATGAATACTTTTTAACATATGATGAACATAAAGATTATTACATACTTGTGCTCAGTCTCTAAAATGTTAAAGTTCCATTTATTTTTAATACATTTACTCTTTAATCTCCCCTGCCCGAATCTCCACAGCAAGGCATATCTCAACAAAATCATTTGCTTTCAAGACTTCTGACAATTTCTGTGCTTATTTCCACCTTAAGTCAAGATTGTACATATAATGTATGTAGAATTGTACATAAAGAGATTTCTACCACCCCTTTCTTCTCACAAAGAGAAACATATGGGTCTTACTATCACAGGCAAAAGCAACTTTTCACTATAAATGAATTTTTAAAGCTTATGAAAACAAAACAATGCAGGATAATAAAAGCTGTACTATTACAACTATAGAGCATTCTCCAGTTCTACAACACAGGATATACTCACAGAAATGCAAGTGTACACATAGACACACACACACAAGAAAAAACAGCTGAAAGACAGACTGCTTGTCACAACACAGAGATATGCTTGTGAATTGAAACCATTAAATATATAAGATACGTTTGAGAATCTTATGGTCAGTTTTCTGGCACTCACACTTTTCCAGAATTCTAGAGCTTTGTCTACACTTGAGTTATAAAAAAACCAACCAAACAAGACCACATACCCAAAACAAGCAACCCTAAACTATTATTCACTTTACTTCCCAAAGTTCAGTTCTCTTAACATTTAGGTTTTTTTACAGGTGAGTGCCAACCTACTTTCCTGATAGGGAGTAAAAACAGCTTCCATCATTCACTTTTATCACTTCATCTATTAACACCACTTCTCAGTGCTAGTACTAGATTTGAAACAAAAACCCAAACAAACCACCAACCAAGTGTAGATCAAGGCATGGAGAAAATATTTTTGATTTGTGACTTGCGCAGGCATACCCTGTAAAAATAAATCTGCCTTAATCCTCTTGCCTGAAAAAATCTGAAAGTTCTTTCCAAGCAGTTTAAAAATACAGTCTCTTTAATAACTTTAAACTGCATTAGCAGTGAAAGCAGCACTGTGCGATGAACATTTCAACCAATCTGTCTTCTATGAAAAAGGAATAAAAGTTTGCACCTGATAAGCTGTTTCTATAGATAAAGTTAACTTCTGTCTAGGAAGCTACTCCTTCCACAAACATGCTGTGAGCTTTCTGCAGAGCATCTTTCCAAATAGTTCTGGCAAAGAAACATCAGCTGACTCTGAGGGGCAAAGACAATGGACATTATGAAGATGACCTCTCCTAGAAGCAAGAGCCAAGGGACATAGTTTGCCAAAGAACTTTTTTGTTCTTACGGCCTAAACTTATTTTAAGAAGGGGCATTTGGTCATATGTTTGAACAACTGAGAACACAGGATGATCTCATGCCTAATACAAGAAGCGTTATCTTTATTACAATAAAGTATCTTAGATTAGTAAATTAGATTAATTTGTCTTTATTTGAGACAAGCTCAGAATCTTTAAACAAACAATTCCAACAATCCTGGGCAACATACGTATTTGGAAAGAGTGTTGCAGAAATTCTGGACTCAATCATATACTTGTCACTATCAATTAATAATAGAATTATTACAGTATTTTATACTATCAAGACCAGAATACATATTGAACTAGCAATGAAAATTATTTTTTCCAACACAATTAATGTATCTCTCTCTTGATTTTTCAAGGTACTCTCCAACCTGTAGTTGGAGAGTAGAAGGAGGACTTTCAGTAACAGGGACTCACAATAATTGGTACATGTACCTTACAGTGTCTTCTTGAGTACAGTTCTTGAGTTGTACTTAACCCAACACTGGGCTGAAGTTTTGGATTGTGGTTTCAATTGCCAGTGGTCTGCTTAACATCAAAGAACCCCAACCAACAGTAAAACAAAACAGCTCAGGAAAATGTATCTTAAAATGAGGATTCTGAACACTGACACAGAAAGATCACCATCACCGACCTTAATTAGTTGACTATAGACAGATGCACCAACAGAAAAAGGTTCACAGTTATAAAAGGCCATTTTACCCTTTCCTTGGGTGATGTTACCAAGACAAAAAGTTATTACAAGCCAAGTCTAAACTACTAAGTTGCAGTTACATAATCTTAAAAGAAAACAAAGATTAGAATTTGTGAAGTAAAAAAAACCCTACCATTTTTAAGCCTTCCTAGAATGAATAGACTTTAGAACAGTAATATTTCCTTTCCTCTCAAAGTTATTCCCATCAGTAGAAGGCAACAGCATCAGTCACACACCACTTACTCTCTTCTGTTGCTGATACTCATGCTATCTAAATTTTCTTTTAATACAGTAGTATTTACCAGCATAACTTGAAGGGTAGGTTAATGGACTGCTTTACAACCTAGGTGCCAATTCTGCTAAACAAAATTTTTAAAACAGGCACAGACACCAGGACTGTAGTCACAAATAAGCACAGAATTCTTAGTGGGATTACTGTATCATGCTAAGTAGCCAGGGTAAAAACAAGTAAAAAAAAATACACTGTAACTATTTAAAAGCCAAGGAAATATACAAGGATTTTGTTTAAAAAAAAAGATTCAAACGTCACAGCTAAATTGGCAAATATCAACCAGCTTTTAAAATTGCTACTTTAAAGAAAAATCAATTAAAATTATAAACTTGCCATAGAATATACTACACAAAGAATGAAAGAGAGAAGGCTGTATTTTTTTAAAGTTATTATGTAATGCACTTACTCAGTATTGCAATACAGTCCCTAAACTGGTTTAGATTGAGGTTATCAGCTCAATTCTATTAACATAATGTCATGATGAAAATCAGGACAGAAAAATCTTTAATGTACATTTTAAGACCCACTTCATGAGATAAGATACATTTACCGTGTTACCCAAAAAAATGAAATACTCATTCCAGAGAATAAATGCTGAAGTTTGCTTTTGGCACCTTTATAGAAAATTAATTACCTTTTTTTCCCTGTTCTTCTTTTAACAAACAAGAGCTGAACACTTCAGATAACCAACACAGGTATTATTTGAATATAAAAAAAATTTATATGACATGGGATCCTAAATATTATATTAAAATAAAATTTCACGCTCCATTACAATGTCTGAAAATAAGCCTCTCAATGAGAAAGAAGAGCTCACAGATTTCTACCCTGTGGAAATCCCAATCCTACGAAGTAATCTAAAAAATAATGGTTTTGGACTTCTACTCTATCAAAATAATTTGTAGTAATGGGACAAAAAAAGTCAAATGGATGTAAACATATTAAAGACACAAGCAATTTTTAAAAATAATCAATCCTTTAATAATTAGTCTATGGTTTGTACATAGAAGACATTAATGACAATGGATTTTGTTTTGGTGTTAAAAAAATGTGGGTGGGAATATTGTACTCAGGGGTCCTGAGTTCCTAGGTAGCACTAGTTCTCACTCTAATTTTTACCTTCTATCTGAAGGATGACTAGTCTGCAATTTTGGTGTATTTTATTGCAATCATCACAAGCCTCCATAGTTAGGTCCACTATGGGGTTTTTTTTGGTTTTTTTCATGTATTTGAGGTGGGGTGGGGAAGTGGAGATTGTCCGGGGTTTTGCTTTTTTTGGTTATTTGGGGTTTTTTTCCATTTAGTTTCGTTAGGGTTTTTTCTCCTCCAAAAAGAGCTTTTTAACATCACTATTTGTTGTGCAGAGGCCTTCTTTCCACTATTTTAAGGTCTTTTGCAGAAAAAGTCACATGCTCTCAAAATATCCAGCTCAGGATCTCCTTTTCTTCCCGACTAAAATACTGCATGGGGGGTGGGAGGGTTGGGGGCTGGGAAGGTGCTGAAGAACCCTCTGTACTTTATACCTCAGTGAGTCTGCACATTTCAGAGCATAACACAGAATTTTATTAAAGCCCTAGAAGCAAGATCAAACAAAGCTATGCTGTCATTTCCACCAGTGGTCCCAGCCACATCGTGGGTATTTATTACAGGGAGCAATGCCATCTTCTTCCTACTATTCATAGCTCTCAGCTGCTCATCTCTGCTTCTTTTTCCAGTCTTTGAGCACAGTAAATTGAAAATCAGGACTGAAAGAAAAGACAAACCAACCCACAAATAAAACACCTCTGTACAGAAATACAAAATCCATGTACTTCAAATCATTATGCTTCTCTAAGGAATTTCAATCAACTAAAAATCCAGCTATTCATCTAGAATTAAATAACTCACTCAGGCTCTGAATGGGTATGGGTTTTATTTCTACTATTCTGTGAGTATAAAAATCAGAAATACAACTATTGCCTTTGGACTAGGCAGGAGTTCAGCTTTTTCACAGCAGATTACCTCTTCTTACAAACTTACAATGTTGTCAGTACGGGAGCCACTATAAAAAATTTTCTTTTTTGTATTATTGTCTGTTCAAAAAAAAAATTAGAAACCCCCCAGGACTGCAGGTAAATTACCTATAACTATTCACATTTTGTGTGCTGAAGTATATATGTCCTACACTTCCTCTGCCTGCCAATCCTACCCTTGTATATGAATGCAACTGAAGTGCTTTGTGCAACACAAAACAATAGTTCCCTTGTACATGTAATTTTGCCCGCTTCAGGTCTTCAACTAATTTGCTGATTTCCAAAAGAAGTCAAACTACACTGATTTAAAAATTAATTTAGTTTTCTGACTCCTCCATTACTATATTTAATGAAGATGAAAGTGAAACCACTTTTACTGGAGCAGAAACTATTCTTCCAAGCAGCTGCTAAGTTTAGCTTCCTTATGGCCCCAGATGATGCCAAACCAGTATCTAAGTATTTCACTTGATATTATTAAGAGGGAGAGAGTGTATTTATAATCTGTTTAAACAACAGTTTGGGATGATGGCTTTTCATTTTCCTTTTCATTTTTACAGTTATGTAGCTCATTATTAGAATGAGAAGTTTCAGAAACACCTTTGGGTGGAGACAGAAAATGGAAAGGAAAGAAGGGTCCTCGTTGTTGGTGGCATTTTTTGTTGGTTTGTTTTGGGGGGTAATTTCCTTTTTTTTTGATTCCAAAGTTTCTGTTCATCTGTCTTGAGAATTATAAAAGATAAAATTACTTAATTTCCCTTTGGCCATATCCTTATAACCCATTGGTTTGGGTTTGTTAATAATAAATTCAATTAATATCTCTAACTCTAGCCTGTTTTGCCCATGACAATATTTGGTGAGTGACCTCTTTCTGCTCTTAAGTCATGAATCCTTCATTGTATTTTCTCTCCCCTTTCCAGCTGCAGAGGGGAGTGAGAGAGAGGCTTTGGTGGGTGCCTGGAATCCAGCCAGGGTCAATACATCCATATTTTCCTCTTCATCTTATTTAGTCATATATTTCCCCCCACCTTTTTTTTGTTTTTTCTGTTTTGGCAGCTTGGATCTCTGACTCTTCCTTCTTCCAGTCACTAAAAAGCTATGTATTGCTGGGTGAACAGAATGCATTACTTCACCCAGGGTGCCAGAGGGACAGAAAAGAGGCTTAGGTCTGTGACCTGTTGTAAGAGCTTCTGGCAGCCAACATTAGAACTAAGACAAATAAGTAGTGAGGAAAATTATATCATTTTTTTGAATACACCTGTTGCTTTCCTATGGGCAACATTTTCTCTATATAGGCATGTAGATCTTAACTTTCTAAACCACTCAGTTTTTTCCTGTGTTCTCTATGTGTTTAAACTAGGCTGAAAACCTTAAGATTAACAAATACTGGGCACAATGTAAATTGTCTGCATTTACCAAAGTTATTCATATATTAATTTTTATTGTACTGAATGATTCTTTATGATCCCTCTTCTGCTTATTGAGATAAAAAGATGAGTAATTCCTAAATACTTTTAATTACTGGGATGGGGAGAATTAAGTCTTGACTTTACATAACCTGACAGAATTCTACATAACTTGTGACATTTCAAATGTATTTTAGCAACTGTTACTGCTCTTACATATCATACAGAAAACAGAATTATATGCTATATATAGGGGAACACGTGCCAAGATATACAAACCATGCTTTTCAAGATTTCAATCAAGCCATTGACAGTACTTGTCTGAAAATAAAGTAGGCATAACTATAATTAGTTCTAAATGTGAAAAACATTTTTTCAGTCTTTCACTTCAAAAACTACTGTAGTAATATGATACATTAATTACAGTAAAATAAGTAAATTGAGACCTATGTGCAAGTGTGTGCATAACTACACACTGGGTCACTCAGTGAAGTAATTATAATTTCATCGGCTGCATGGTTTTATGTCAGCTTCTGAAAACGTAGAATCCTAAAATGCACATAACCTGAAGCCACCCACCATTCCAGGAGACGATGTGCTGCAACAAAATTTTCAGTGTTACCTCATTCCTCTGGCCTTCCCCCATCTCCTGCCCATTTTCTAAGGGAGGAGAAGATACAGAACAGAGGAACGAGGACAATCTTCCATGATAATCAGCACTAAAAACAAGCAAAATATCATGCTATAACATTTCAGGCATGAAAAGCCATGAAAATGTATCATTATCTCATGATATTTCCAATGTGACACTAGCTACAGCAAAAACAAGTTAGCAGCTAAAATGAAGGGATTTGATTACTCATTACAGTTCATTCACTGCAGAGAATCATGAAAATGGATCAGCACAGAGGTAAGTGATCCATACCCCAATGACAACTTCTCCATGTTATTGCTGAGGAAAAGAGAGAGCAGTGGAACTCAAGTACTTTTGTTGCATAAAGTTCCACCTGTTCTATAAATGGAAAACAGTTACTAATCCAGACGTTATTTTATATGTGTTGACCACAGACTTCACTGTTGATCTTCAAACACCCAGGTAAACTCAGGCTTCTTTTTAACCAGAATCTTCTTTTGCTGCACTGTCTCCACGTTATGATACCAAAGTTGTTCTTTGTGCATGTACAGTGGCAGGAATGCTCAGCTGCAGAAATTCCAAATGCAGGGATAAAAAGCATGTCAGCACATGCATTATGACAGCCCCTCAAAGTACTGCAGCTACAGGAGGTTAAACTGCTTGGATCACTTCATCATTCTGAACACATTCACAGCAATTGGCAAGAATCCTTACTCATTTTACCTCATGTCTGATGAATACATGGATCTGAAATTCTCAGGAAGACAATCACAGAGACATTTCTTTGGAGATCATCTAGGCCAAGCTCCCACTCAAGTGGAGATTATTATCAGCATTAAAGCAGGACAGCCTTTGTTTGATCCATCATGATCTAGAAACCTGAAAGTATGAAGACTCCAATCTCTCTAAACAAACTGTTCCAGTGCTGCTCCATTCCTCCTACAATGTTTCTAGGTTTAAAAAGACCACATATTTGAAGAGTTAAAACCTCGGTTCTGCAGAAAGCAAGTCAGAAGAACTTTGGCCAATAAATCATAGAATCAATGCAGGTCAAAAAGACCTCTGAAGATCATCTAGACCAAGTTCTGTTGGTACAGGCTTTTCCAGTCATGTTTTGAGTTTCTCACAAATAGAAGGTCCACAATGTCCTGACAACTTTTCCAGTGTTTAACTAGATGCACAAAGAGAAAGTTTTTAATTATGTTTAAATGGAATTTCCTGGGTTTCAGTTTGTGCCCATTGCCTCCTGTTGTGTCACTGGGCACCACTGAGAAGCGCCTGGCTCCATCTTCTTTACTGTTTTCTGTCAGGCATTTATACACATTGATAAGGTTCCTCTTAGCCTTCTCTGCTCTAGGCTAAACCTCAGCTCCTCGAGACAATCCCCATGTTACAGATGCTCCAGGCCCTTAAATCCTGTTGTGGTCTTCACTCCCATACATCTTAGTGTTTTCCAAACACCTGAATGCAACGATTACACTCCTTTCTATCTCCAGATGTTAAAAGAAATAAAACCGTTAAAAAAGGCATCCAGGCAATCACAGAAGGAAAAAATCCACCAAGATTTGTCACCCTCAGAGAGTCCAAATTTCCAGAAACTTTTATTGATATTAGAATTAAATGAACATCTTCATTTAATACAATATTCAGAGACTTTTAATGGCATCACAGTGCTAGCCTAGTGCTCTTTGGGTAACAACTGTTAATAGTGCATGCTTCATAATTCCACAGAAAGCCTTCAGTAATTTTTTTACATTCATGAAAAGCAGTTAGAATCAATTTCCCCAGAGAAGCTAGAAAAGAAATCTACTTTTAGTAATTTCAAATAAACTTCAACTATGCATTAGGAAAAAAAAAATTACCTGAGATCACAAAACTTACAAAATGCATGCACTTTTCTATTCTGTAAGCACAACATCTCTCTGTACAAACTAAACAATTTCACATATTCGCTACAATAACAGCTTTTCAACTCTGAATAACATCGACCATTGTGGTATCTTCTGCTGGCTTAGAATTTATTATGCTAAGAATATAAATGCAAGCAGGCAGAAAAAATCACTCTGTTTGCTTCAGGGATATAGATGCTATTCAAGCTCATAAATGAAGAAATGTAGCAATAAAGATTAATGATCCAATCCTGCAAGATTATGTAATCTTCAAATGCATTTCAATGCAAATCAAGATAAAACAATTTGTCACAAGCTTATTTTCTAAATATCATCCCATGCACACAAAACCCTCAAAAATCCTAATTCTCTGCCCTGCCTGCAAGATTGCAGGCTAGAAAACAAGATTCAACATTGTTTTGCCAATAATTTTCAACTCTACATTGTTGGTTAGATCCAGATACTGAGAGAAAAGCAGGATCACCAGAATGCTTTCAGCCTCACAGGAACACCACAATTTCCTGAATGAGGCAATTCAAGATACACATGCAAACTGCTATCCCAGTGCATTTGACAGGTTACCCACACTGTTTAGGACTTTCAAACGTAGCAGGGGAAAAGGGACTGCAGATCACCCAAGTGCTCTGCACCTGCAGTCTGCCCCTCACTGACACCTGCCTCTCCCTCCCTGCATGTAAGAGAAGCAGACACAGTCCTGTAACGCTCCAGAAGATGGAAACAGATTGGCTGCCTAATATCAACACAGTGTTGGTGGTTCTGAAGAATGATTACAGTTGGGAGCATATATTGCTTTGGGGCCATTTCTGGTTGTTGCCTTTCTCATAGACAAAAAGAATCTCTGTTGGTGCTTTGGCTGTATCACATGCGTACAATTAGCAACAGTTCTGCCAGAAATATACAGACCTCATAAAAGTGAGCACATGACAAGAAGGGGCCTGTGAGAAACATCTCTTGTAGTTGAAGCTATATGGCTCACATGGAAAACATGGAGAAAAGCCTGTCTATGATAAGTTTTGAGAAAAACAGAGCTCCTCTACAGCTAAAGGAATTTGTCTTACACATCAAACTAAAATCTTACAGAAAGAGATCACTTCTGGTGATTTCATTTCTAATTTGTAGCCTGCCTCCCTTAAGGCTTTTATCAGTAAGCAAACTGTCCATTACATACCCACTGCTGGCTGGTAACACCATCTTTCACTTTCATTAGTGAAACACCAAAATTATGCTCCCTGCTTGCTCTTCAGTCTCTTTTTTCCTTTATTTTCCATTGAAACTGCAGACCATAATAACAGTATCTGTCAGGAAAAAAAGAACTAACCAAACCACATCGCAAACACAAGACAGTAAGAGACCCTTCCCTCAGTTATAACCAAAAATGTAAAATTTCAGATTTAGTATCAAAGAATCTTTTGAGACATATGATGTTTATGTCAGTATTGTTCTGTAAGCTACAATTTTGCAACTGTCTAAAATTAAATTACGAAATTAAACTCCGAATGCCAAAAAATGAAAAATAAGAATTCTGAGGTTAGGGCATAAGGGGTCTGCAGACTTGGCTCTAATTCCAAGCTTCTCACATGGTGTTAATTTTAAGCAGTCCACAAAGATTCTCCATTCCTTTAGCTTTTAGCTATGAAAGAAAACATACACTTCCAATGTTTCTCACGTTTTACTAAAATCCAATTAGCCTTTAAACATATAAATACCTTTAAACAAAGGATGCTGCATAAGCAGTATTCTTAGAAGACCAAACTGCAATACATATTGCAGAAGTATTTCACAGCAAAGTAAACATTCAGGTTGTAGTATGTTTGAGTTTTTAATAAAATACTTGGGATATAAAAGTTGTTGACATTTTCTTTATCTTATTTTAAAAAGTATACATTTCTTTCTCTGTATTAGGATAAAAAATACTCTGCTCCTTTACACACACAAAAAAGCCCAGACCCTGGAACTCAACCTCCATAAATATCCAGTATCTCTCTGCAGCAGCTGCTTATATGCATCAAAAGCTACCCTCAAAATGATGCTGCCCACACATAAGGATTACTCACTTAAACCAGAAAGAGGAACTTTAAAATAAAGGTAAGCATTATCTTTATACCAAAAGAAATTGAAAGAAAAAAACCCCGAAAACTTAATGTTAAAAAATTACACTTGTGGTCATAGCCAGGGAATTTCAGCTTCTATTTCCTGACTGACCATCAAAGAAAATGGACTGTGGCCTGTGTGCTGGGTACCGAAGATATTAGTGTACATCAGGTTTCCCACCAAAGGGATTTTTCTGTTCAAAAGGTTTTGAGTTTCTCTGAAGAATAATTCACGACAGCAACAGATTTGCGATCACAAAACATTTGACTCAAAATTAGTCAATTTTCATGGTTTAAGCTTAAAAGTTTCAATTCATACATGCATGCACATCTCCCATTACAGTGCCCAGCTGTCGTGTACTGCAGCAGTTGCTTCCTCTGTGCTAAAAAAAAAAAAAAAAAAAAAAAAAAAAAAAAAAAAAAAAAAGGGATTTCCCAATCTACACCCTTCTCCACAGCAGGAGCTCTGACAGGTTTCTTATAGAGCTATACCAGTCCCTCAGATGATCTCTCACTACTCATATATGAACATCCCCTCAGTCCACTCTTCGGTCAATTGAGAACAGATTGGTTCTATTTCCATATATCTTAATGTTTACCTATATATTTAAAGTATCTACCTTTTCTTCTTTTTATTTTGTATTTATATACATATCTTACTTCTGAATGTATTTGAAAGTACTTTTATCTTTAAATAGATTTTATGTTCCACATTCCCAACCTCCAAACATCAATTCATAGCAATTCCTTCTTGTGCAAAATATTGGAGACAGAAGAATATTGAAAGAATTGTATGTGCTCAAAGCTTGTGTTTGCTTTTGTCATGGGAATTATTACATTTCATATCTAATTACAGAGAGCAAAACTAAATTAATACCAAACAACTGAGATTTCACATACAACATAGCTTCCCCTATGTACAATGTAAAAGTCAATCACCTGTACCTTCACAATAGCACTAACTAGATAGTGTATGAATTGGAACTTACACGGTGCAAAAATCCGTAAATTAACTTGGCATCCAGGGAATTCCCTCAACATCCAGATCAAGAATATGTCACATCTTCTCATCTACTTATCTAACTGAAGTGCTCATCTGGTGACATATCAAAAGGCAGAATTGTTTTTCTTTTAGCTTGTACTCTTATCCCCACTCTGCTTTTTTTTTTTTTTAATGGTCACTTTTGCTCTTCTCCTGATCCCATTTCAGGTTTCATCAAAATGATTTTTGCTAAGGGGAACACTGGTAACTAGGAAAAGAAACCTCTCTCCGCCAAACTGAACTTTGGTGTAGTATTAAGTAACAATAAAAAATGGGCATGATCCAAAATCCCTATACTACAACAATCTTTGATCTGTCTCAGAGATTTCCATAATTCGCTTTGGCTGCTAAGCAACAAATTAAATATGATTTGGTATATTTAAATGCATTATTCCTCCTACTGCTCTTCTGACTGAAAAAATACAGTTATAATGATGGTGCTGGCACAGAGCAATAGTCTTGAACAAAGGTCCTGTATTTCAGCAGGTGTACTAGTTGTGAGCCAAAGAATATATATTTGTTTGCCCTGCAGTAAAAATGAAGAAATACAGAAAACGTTATGTCCTACAATCTATTTCCAGAGTCACTACTGTTTGGATTGTCATCATACCTACAGTGATTACAATTTTGCCTGAATTAGTCAGCTCATGGTGAAGTAATAGGTAAGACAAACATAAGATGGATAAGTAACTCCACCTGGGGGGTCTCTGTTTGAGATCAACTAGTTTATTGGGAATTCAGCAGTTCATTCTGAGATTTTACACATGTGGACGCTATATTTCCAGCTGAGAAAGTCAACTGAAAAAAATCAAGTTTAGTTATCCATCAAAAATACCCCCTGCTCAGTAACCAGAAGCATAACACTAGTCTTTTGATTCTAATATGCTACTACTGTAACATAACACACAGAGAAAAAAATTTAATGTGGAGTTCCAGTAAAAGTGCAGTGAAATCACAACACACTTTTGTTTTCCAATTTACATGCACCATAAATTCATAGAATCACAGAATGGTTTGGGTTAGAAGAGACCTCTAAATATTACTATATCCAACCCCTCTGCCTTTTTAGGGAAAGAGACACTTTCCACTAGACCAGGCTGCTCAAAGCCCCATCCAACCAAGCTTTAAAAACTCACAAGGATGGGGCATATACACCTTCTCCAGAAAACCTCTATCAGTGCCTCACCATCTTTAGAGTGAAGAATTTCTTCCTAATATCTAACTTAAACCCATTCTCTTTCCCCCTTGTTCTGTCACCACATGACCTCGTAGAAAGTCCCTCTCCAGCTCTATTGCAGCCCCCTTTAGGTACTGGAAGGTGCTGCAAGGTCTCTTTGACACCTTTTCTTCTCCAGACTGAACAACGCAGCTCTCTCAGTCTGTCTCCATGGAGAGGTGCTCCAGTCTCCTCTGATCATCTTTGTGGCCTCCTCTGGACTTGCTCCAGCAGGTCCATGTCCTTCCTATGCTAGGGCAAATCCAGAGCTGCATGCAGTGCTCCAGGTGGGTCTCAGGAGAGCAGAGCAGAAGGGCAGAATCACCTCCCTTAAACTACTGACCACGCTGCTTTGGACGCAGCCCAGGACAGAGTTGGCTCTCTGGGCTCGGAGCACACATTGCTGGGTCACACTGAGCTTCTCATCCACCAACAACCCACGTCCTTCTCCTCAGGGCTCTCAACCGAATCACTGTCCAGCCTACATGGACTGGCATTGCCTCAACCCACGTGCAAGTCCTTGCACTTGGCCTTGTTGAACTTCATAAGGATCAGAAAGTTTCTCAGAAGACAAGAGAAGAGGCCAGTCATATCTATGCACTTCCAATTTAAAACAAAATAAAGTACTGTTAAAGAAGGAAAATAACCTTTGAGTTTGGAGAAGGAAAGGAACACCCAGCTTCCTTTCACATCTTTACAGTGACTATGTTAAATGTGAATTGAAAGCAAGTAACAGCATTTGGTGGGTGGGCAGAAGGCTTGCTTTGCTACTACCAGTGTTTGTCATATGTCTACCAAATACAAGCACTTTTGTCCTAATCTTACAGTATTAATTGGTAAAACAGTAACAAAACCATCAGAATCACAGGAAAGTTTTATTTGTAACATCTTAGTGTCTGTTTTTCAGACCAAAACACTCTTGCATTCTTTATCTCAGTCACAGTAACTTTCTGTGTACACATTATTCAAATTACTCTTTATTATCTGTCATTACTAGATGAACATTAGCTTGTAGTAACACCTTTGTGAGCAATATTTTCTTTATTTATCATTACGATGGATGTCTTTAATTTCAGCTGAAATATTAAGAAAAAATAAACTACCAGATTAGGTTGTCAGAAACCGTCTTTTAAAATTTCCATGAACAAAAGATGAACAAAATTAATTTCTTCACACACAGATCTATCAGATCTCATTCCTCCACTCTCTGTTCACATTGTATCTTCAAAAGAAATACTTAAGATGATAAGAGGTTTAGTTTGATCTCATTATTTATGTAAAATAATCCCAATATTAACCATATTAATCAAAACAGCTTATGATGACAAATATATTTGAAATACATGGGTATAAAGCAGGTTTTATTGCAAATATTCACAATGTGACTGTAATGTAGTTCTTGATATATCTGTTCATTTTCCCTCATCTGAAAGCTGCTGGTATTCACATCCCCAAAAAGGAAGTATTTATTTGTCTATAAAAAAGATTGAACATGTGAATGGACAGTCTCTACTGGGATGACATTCTCCAAGGCCAACAGAGAATAACACTGAGTTCAAGTGACTGTATAACCAGTGCTGGGACTACTACTAAGAAATTCCAGAATTTTCAACACTATACAACTGTTCATAGAAATAACTTCTCATAACTGCAAAGATGAAAATTAAAAGAGACATATTCCTTTTCTTGGTAATTTACAAGTTTGGAAATTTAGCTTTCTTCTCTAAGACATAAATCTAAGGAAGTCCTTTGGGGACTGGGCCTTGAAGATGTTCAGAACCATTTTTCTTTCACTTTTCCAAGTCCTTGATTCTTGAATCCTCTTTAAATTATCACAGAATGTAAGAAGTGGTGGACATATACATCTGATCCTGTTTTGGCTTGGAAAAAATCTCCACAAAACCCTAGACAAACAAAATCCCATACTCAAACTCAGTGTATGATAGTGGAAGGAATGACATGGAGATATTGAGGAATGAGTCACCTGAAACAGTGTAAGTACGAGGAGCTAAGGCTGACAGCTGGCAGCTGACTGGGCAAGTGGCAGCCCTGCTGAGAAGGACCTGAGGGCTGCAACAGACCCAGACCCTCTGCTGAAGACAAGCCAACAACGCCTTTGCATCACAAATAAGGCAAACGGCACACCGGGCTGGATTAGGAAGAAAAATAACAAGCCAGAAACAAGAACAAACAAAAGAAAAGTTACCTTCTGCCTCTAACTCAGTACTAGTAGGGAAAAACTAGAATACTGGTTTTGGGGTTCCAGCTTCAAAAAGACTATTACGAAATAGGACAGGGCCCTCCTGGATGGTAAAGGGCTGAGAACTGCTAAGGGATTAAAAAAATAGGGAAAGACATATATGGAAAAATTAACCAAGTTTTACCAGTGTTATGGTAATTATCTTAAAATTGTAGGACTATCTCCCCTTACAGAAGTTGTTTCAATACAAAATAAAACAGGAAGGAAGACTGGAATTACTACTAAAATAAAACGTGTCCCATCAGCTGAGGCATATAACATATGAAGAAATGGTCTGAATTAAATGAGTCCTGATGATGTACTAAAGGATTACTTTCTGAGAAGAATGTAATGCAAAATAAACTCCCTGCCCTCCCTCTCCCCCTAGCACTACTTTAATGCTTTATCTTAAACTATGCATTTATTTCTTCTGGAAAAATAAACAATTACAGATGTCTGTCTGACATGGCATCAGATTACTGAAACCTAACTTATGCATGCAAACTGCTTATTAGATTTTAGAATTATCTCTTTCTACCGTCTTACAGAACTGACAGCATAAAATCTTAATTTTTGAACTGTCACTGTTATTGCCTATCTTATTTCAAACTCTCTCTTCCTCAAGTTCACTAATAAAGTTTCCCCATCGATAGTCACATTTACAATTAAGAAGTTAATTGAAAGTATTCATAGAATAGTGTCTCCAGTTTGAAATAACATATTTCCAAGAATTATTTTCCTCTGAAAAACAGTCTAAATTTAAGAAGAATAAGGACCAGTTACAGTTGAAATTTTAGAAATAATGTTCTGTGTAGAATACTCATTGCTATTATTTATGACAAAAGCCCAACTGTTAAGTCCACTTCCAAATCTACACAGATGCTTTATTTTCTTACTCTGCTAGTTTAAAATGCTTAAAAAAAGCATACTGTGATGTGAATGAAAAAGACAGCTTGTCTTGAAAGGGAAACTTCAGGAATTCCCTGCAGCCACTCAGTTTCCCCTAGTTCTTTTTATAAGGAGCCCGATTCTATTGAAATAAATTGCAAAGCCTCCTTGATTTCACAAGTGCAGAAAGAGATTTGACAAGAATTTTTGGAAAAGTTTTGCATACATCTGCAACGAATACTTTGGTAATAATTTAATAACCACTTTTTAAGCAGTACAGATAGAAATCCTGCAGTTTCTGCCCTTGTGTTTCTGCTTCAAGCATGCAGGTAAAAACTTTTCTGAAAAGAAGAGAATATTAATTCAAGCAAAATATCATCCAGAAAGCAAAAAAAAAAACTAACTAACCAACTAATCAACAAACCAAAATATGTCTTGGATGAGTATCCAATCCTGCTTACTGTAACATCACACAACTGCAGGGTGCCTTAAATGCAAGAACAATCAGCAGGGACTGCTTAATGAAATTGGTACCTCAAGAATTTCTTGACAATCAACATTCTAACAAGCACATTTCTGAAAATCAATGAGCCTTATATATCAAAATTAAAATATTGTCTCTCTTTATATTATATATTACAATTAAATTATTATATCTACATAAAATCCATAATTTTTTCAAAATACAGACATAGAAGTGAAACAGAGACAGATTTTCTGCCTCAAATTCAGTGTCCACAGTGCAAGAAATTTATACAATATATTAGCCTAAGTTAGTTATAAAGTTTCAGATTGCCTAATATTCTTAAAACCAGACACTGCTGAGGCTTTGTGTAGATTCTTAACTACATAAGGCACTGAAAGCCTCATACCAGCACTTAAATAACTGGCTCTTCAAAATCTTGTGTTGCTATCTTTAAGGAAAAAAGCATCTGTCGGGAGGTAAGATGAAAACCTAACTGATATTCTAAGACTGTAGGATGAATGAAAATGGCTAACAAGATATTAGACTGTCTAGAAGTTCTTATTATAAAACAAATGTTGCTTATAAATAAGCTCTACCAGTACCTACAGGCCTTTCAGTTCTGCATAGGGTTTCAAGCCTCAAGTTGCAGTTTAATCTAGTTTTGTATCCCATAAACCTCCTCCTTCCCTCACATTTTTGTAAGACTGCAAATTCAGGTGATTTTATTTTCCTAAATAAGACCCTGATTTAGGAAGGATCTGCATTTTGATCCTCAGCATCCTTAGTATTTTTGTTACCTCTCTGTGCTTGCTTTTCTCCTTCCACTTTGTTTTCAATCATATTTTCCACTGATTATAGTTGTATACAGGATTTTGTTTCCCATAAGGAAGGATATTTTTCTTTCCATAGTTGCTATTCTCTATTTATTCTCAAATATACACATCTGCAAGCTTGAGCTCTTTTCCAAAGCTGCTTCACCTCTCCTTTTTTCCTAAATTGTCTATCACATTACCACATTTATCTTCCTTTTCCCCTTTTCCAGCTCCCAGATTCATTTCCTCCTTATAGCATATCTTCTATCCTTCAATCTCTTGCCACTCTTTCAACTTCCTTCACAGTGCATACAATCTGTATTTATATAAAGCTATCAACATTCAATACATTATGTAAGAAAACCTTGAGAATTTCACTACAAATTTCAAAAGGGTGGGGGCTTTAAAAAATTAAAGAGAAAAACTGATAGTTTTAAGAGTTAATTTTCCTAGGGGAGAAATCACACAGAAGCTTCCAAAGCCCTTCAAATTCAGTAGGCATTTGCTAATGCTTGCTTTTTTTCTATTCCATCTGACTCCTCCCTACATTTTCTTGCTGCACTGCTTCACCCATCTTAACTCAATGATTAAACTTCAGTGCCTTCACAGATATTGATCCCACTCAACCATATCTTGCAGCTTCATCACACCAGGATGTGATCAGAGACAAGTACAGACATCATAATTCTCATCCCACGCTGAAGGGAACCAAAAAAATCTTTCTCCTTTTCACACATGGCAGACTGACCACAACAGGGGTTTCCTCATGTCTGCAGAACAGTTGCCATCCCCTTCTCATCATTTATCAGGTTCAGCTTTTTGCCAAGGAGGGACAGAAATTAAGTAGATAGAACACATTTTGAAAACAAAACAAAATGTCAAATTAGTGGATTCAAATTATGACTGACAGACAAGTTTGTGTTCTTGTTTCAGCCTTGTAGGTGAAAGAGAGGGGGCATTTTGCTGATGCATTTTTAGCTACAAATTTTCACTCACCTCTTACTTGGTACTTTGTTTTTTTCTTCATAGTACTCATCTGGTTTCTCGCCAAAGACTAGGCTTGGGAAAAGAACTTTGAAATCCCCCCATCTCATCCCCACCCACAGCCCATCTAAGTAACTACTGCACTAACACAAGAGGCCCTTCAACAGAACTTTCTCTTCTTGTGGCAAAACTTTTCTATCCATAGTCTGTAACTGAAAAGAAAAGGAATATGACAAGGTTTAGATTCTGACTTTTGACTTTGACTAGTTTTCTAGTAACTACCAATGAGAAAAAACCAAATTCATTGAGAAGCAGACAAATATAAAGCTTCCTTTTCCAGGAAAATTATGTATTCTATGTAAAAAGCACAAGTTTATTGAAAGCAACTGACAACTGACATAGAAGAACAAACCAGGTAAAGAGGTTATTTTGCACACTATCTTAGCAGATTTCAAGACTGTATTTTATTTTGCTGAATCTGGTTCATTATGAAAAGTTGTAATACTTTAAAAAATGGTTTCCTGAGATGTCCACATAAGTTGTGCTATAATGGTGATTTAGCAATATCCAGAAATGAGACTATTATTGCAGACAACAACATTTGAGGTTTCCTTTAATTTGGAGGCAGAATTTTTAAGACTCAGTTGGGAGCCTGAGCAAATATTTTTCTGAACATAACTGCCAACATGATCCTGAGGCTGCTCACTGTTCTTGTTTGTAATTTCCTATACTTTTCCACATCCTATTTTTCACCTCTTAAGCCTCATTTGTAGTTATTGGTTTCTTCCGGTCTTGAGACAACAATAAGATGAAACCAAATAGTTTTCCTCCTTAGTAACACTGCTGATCAGATGTTAAAGAGAGCAAAGAAGCTCTAAAAGTTCTGTTTGACTTTCATTATAACAATTATAAATGCTACAAGATGTTACATGACATTTGTGTTTATTATAGTTGTGAATGGTCACACAGGAATCCTTTAGGATTTCACACACAAATCACCTGTCACTGAAGATGACTTGCCTGACCTTGTGTATCTTTATTTTAATAAAACTGTTACAATAAAAAAAATCATTCAGGATTATGGTTTTATTTTGTTCTCTCCAAATACAGTTCTGCCTGCAATGAGCATAAACTAATCTTTTAAACAGTAACTGTAAAGTTTTGGTTAGAATGATTTTTTTTGCACCCTAGGGATAAACAAATTAATTGAATTAGCTAAAAATTTCTTTCCCAAGCAAGCTTTACATATCACTACATAAAAACATCTTCCAAAAATCCCCATACATATCAGCAGTTAATAATTAAAAACAAGCGAACAAAACCCCATATGACATAAGATTTCAAAATTCTGACAGGGAATTTTACCTTCTCTTCATATTACCAAGTCATAGATAAGAGAATATTTTGAGCTGGAAGGGATCTAATAGGATCATCCAAGTCCTGTCCCTGCATAGGGCAGCCCCAAGAATCACACCATGTGCCTTAGCAGTGGCTCTTTAAATTATATTAGTTATACTAGTTATTACAAATAAACCAGAATGTTTATAGTCTTTACTGTCTAGAATTTATTGGTCGCACATTATTCTTTTGCTAAGTTCTTTATTTTGACACAGATTTCTAGTTTTCAGTTTAAAAGTTAACTCCTATTAAATGCAGTTTTTTGCTTAGATACATACAATTTTGTACTTACAAAAATAAGCACAGTATAACACGCCATTTTAGCAGTCCAACTTTTAAAATATTTGAAAGAGTGGTTAACCTCACAACTAGAATAACAATGGACAGAAATTCTTTATTACTATTTAGAGCATTTAGAAAAAAAAATCAAGTAATAACTGTAATTTACAACTCATCACTTAGGCTGTTAAAACGATTAAGCCTTCCAGGCCCATTGAAGTGACACACCAATTTAAGCAAGCATAGCTTAACACCAGCTGTAACAGTTTGTAACACATTTACTTGCCTAGCTTTGTGTATGATGTATACACATTAAAGCAAGTCCTGCATGTCATCATTCTACTTTATCATGCAGACAACACTTACCTGTACCAAAAAAGAGAATAAAACATTTTATTTACTGCCTCACTTAGCAAGGAATAAAAAGACAAGAACCATGAACAGTAACTTACTTCACAACTGAGGATCTTTGCTCTTGCTCAAATTAGAGCCTCCCAAGCATTTTGTAGAAAACAGAAGACAATGGTGAGATGATGGGGAAAAAAATTAGAAGACTAATGAAATGCTTCTTTTTGGTTCACCTGACATAAAAACCAGACAAGGACATTGAGAAGAGTTTAAACATTGTTCAATTATTTTTCCAGTTAATTTTTGCTTACATTTTTTATCTAAAAGCTCAAAAATTACAAGTCAACATTTTGTCCACATCTGCTAAAACATGCTGTCAACTTACGTCAATTTTTATTGTTTGGAGTACAGTTATTTTTAGAAGAATTACATTTAGGGGTGTGTTAAACTAGCCTGCTCACATTGCACACTACTGCTTAATACTTCTGACAGTAGCTTGTTGTCTTTCTTTTATGGCCAACTTAAAAAAAACATTAGGAGAACTACACTCTTGAGATCAGCATAGAGCTCTAGAAGTTGTTTAATGGCTGAGTGAATGCAACTACTATTTCAAGCAGTAACGTGGATTGCAGAGGTCAGCAAGGGCTGAAGTGAAATGTTCACTTCAATTAGTTTCTAATACCTTAAGTTCAAAATGTTCTAACAAAGAGCAACTTATGAATTCCATGAAATATCCATTATATACATGTCACAACAGACCATTAAAGTGACTCAAGGCTCTTCAGCTACTAAAAAAGCAGCGGTCACACAACATCTGCAGAGATCTCTTTCTCCATGACAGCAGCTATCAATCTGAGGGGCTTTTAACGTTGCACTGAAGCATAATGTCCCCTTACAGAGGCTCTCTCTGGGGGCAGTTCAGGTAGGTGTTACAGACCATGGATGGCAAACACTGAGGTGAGAATAAAGACATTAGATGGCATCCTCTAAGGGAAGGGCCATCACTGCCCTTTAGAACAGCAGCATTTTTGGGTACCTTCCTTTCTCCGCTGAAAGACAGTGAACCTATTGCCTCTGTACATTCCTTATTCTCAGCTCTGTTCTGCAGGTATGCACAGAGGTACAACTGAGCAGGGACAGTCACACCAAGGCAGTGTTTCTCAAACTGCAGTAAACAGATACTCAGCAGCTTCAAGGGAAAAGGTTTGAAAACCTCTTGTAAAAAATGTTTGGTATACACTCCCATTAGCTGCATCACAGCAGCGAAGGTTTGCAGCACACCACCAGATTCAGGAAGAGATTGCTTAAGCATATCAGGCACTGAAAATGGGGGAACAATGCTGATAGGTGTTGAATTTTTTGCTCTAAATCTCTCTGCTGCCTGTAGGAATAAATCACCTTCATAAATTCATGCTCAAGTGCAATAAAAAAAGCTGATGGTAAATCAGCACTTACGGAGGTGCTGCATTTAGAAGTGTGAAAGGCAAATACTGTGACTTTAAACTTAATACATGCAGGAAAGAACATGATCTTTCTGATACTGGAGTCTGGGTGAAGGAGAGAAGTTTGTTATCACAATGAAACATGGTTCCACAGTCTATCAATTCTCATTTCCCTATCAAGATGTGATATGACAGTTAATGGTCAACTTAATTTTTGTCTGTTCCCAAACAGCATTCAGACAACCAAGATTTTATTAAAAAAAAATAAATTATCCAAAGTGCACCCAACCACCCAACTCCATATTGAAATATAAGGAGGAGGGGAGACATAAACAAAACAAAATCAGCAGCAGTGTTTAGTTTGAGGCATACTTAGATTTTCTAATAAATTCACTAAGAGACACTCAATTTCCACAGACCTAAGTGTATCAGCTTTTATGTAAAAGACACATTTTTTCAGTAGTGAACAGACAGCTCTATTTTTTACAGAAAACCCCAACCACCAACAACAAAAGCATCAAAACAATAAATTGAAAACAACTCCACCCCACCTTGCTTTTATTTACATGTTGTGCCAAGAAACTTTTCGTTGCATACAGTTTGGTCAAATTTGACCATACTGTTAAAGCCTAGATCTAATACAACATTTACAGTACACCTACATGGACAGCTGAAGACAGCTATCTGTTCATGTCTGGAAATGAGCCAGCACTGCCTCAGCCCCATCATATTGTCCACAACAGTATGGACTGCCTTTCAGAGAAAAAACCTCTTTTAACCTCTTCCAGACTACTCACTGTATGATATGAATCTAGAATCTATGAATAACAGTAAACACAGGTAAACTTTATATTCCATCCCTTTTCTAGTTTTCATCTGTCAGATTTAAACCTACAGGTAACCTTCTCTATCCACTGAAGATGAGCTGAACTGCTTACATTCTTTCCTTCAAAAAGTGAAGCAGCTATTCTTATTTTCTCTTACAGAATGTGGCCAGGAGACACGGTACCCATCTTTGACATTGGATCTGTCCCCTACAAAGCAGAATCTTTGATTTTCTGGGAGTTGACAAGCATACCTCCTACCTCCTGTGGGGGACAACATATATATGAAAAATACACTATAGACAAACACAAATTGGAATACTATTCACCTTCCCTCTGCCATTGCTCCACTAAGCACAAAACAATTCAAGATTCACAAGAACAGAAAAAGATCAAACATTAGTGTATGACTCAGCAGTTAGGACACACAATGCATCCACCAGATCTTATATTTTTAAAACAGATCTGCACATCGCTTATTAAATCTTATCTCCAAGGCTTGCATAATTCTAGCCAAAATTCATACATGTACTACAGTGAGAACATCATGTAACAGGTATAAATTTTCATTAAGAAAGTTCAGAAAAAAACTCCACACCAATCTGAGCAACATGATTATTATAATTACATAAAATGTTTCAGTGTCTATTCTAAGCATTTGAAAATGTCCCCATTTTTTGAAGCGCCATAACTCTGTGCACTTAATATGCATTTTATTTCTACAATGCTCCAGATATTTCAACATTCCAACAGTCACACACAATATATATTTTTCTGAAGTGTTTCTTTTGAATCAAAGTACTGCTCCCAAGAACAGGTGAATCAGGCTTCTCTGCAATCCTTTCAAAAGCAGTGTCCAAATGGTTGCTCTTGTTTCAATATGAAATCAAAATCATCTATCATTTTCTCTGCAACTCCAGCTAAGAGGTAGCTGAGGACTCTAAAAATAAAGCTAACAGATGTGTCTTGGGCTCTAAATTGACATAATATCTTGAAAATTAAGCTAAAGTGCTAACCTGCAAAAATGGTATACACACAAGTTGAAAGGAAAAAAAACCCCAAACGTTAAAAGCTTCATGTTGGAAGCCAGACTTTTGAGGAAGATTGGAAATTTAGGCTAAAGAGTATTATAGTGCATGTTTGAAAGTGTTGCAACATCATCTCATGAATCCCTGAAAAAAGGAGACATAAAACAGGTAGAGAAGAATCTGTCCTGAAAAATCTTTCACCCTTTTAGAAAGTTACCATCAAGCAAAGTTCTTACCTCTCTCTAGCAAACATGTATCAAAATAAAAACTGACCAAAAAACAGAACAGTACCGCAACAACCAACATGTTTTTATGACTGCATTACACAACTCTTAAAGCTTTTTTCCCAACTGTCTCTATTTTAAACCCACATTTTTATCTCTTTGCTTAATAAAATTAATCTTTTTTTCTAAAAAGACTCTTTCTGTAATGTCACAGTCAGTTTCAAAAAATTACTATTCGTAAAGACATTCATTATAATCAAGGATGGACTAGAATATCTATAATCAGCATATGGTTTAGGATTCAAAAAATCTGAAACACTTATTCTTACCATATTCAGGCTCAGAAATCAGCCCTGGTAACCAGTGCTCCATATGTAAGCACTGAGCTACTGGAAAGCACTTATATTTTTGAAAATGCCCAGACACAGAAGATGACCCATTTAGATTTCTATATACAAATGGCTTTGCTTTTCAATGTATTCTCAGGAACAATGAAAGATAAAATTAAGGGGCTGTTTTATGCGACAGAGCAAGAGACTGAAAATATTAGAAGTAACAACAATTTTTCTCTACCATTAAGTTATTCCACATGAAACTTCTTACCAAGTATTAATTACTTTAGGACAACACTGATCATTAAGCAGCTATTTCCCATGGAAACTCTCTAATATCTAGGCAGAGAGCATGGTGTCAGAAGCTGACAGAAGCTCAGAATGAATAAAAATTTTAGGTCACAAATTTACACACATTTATTGAGATGTCCCTTCATTGGGCCACAGCAATCCACTATGAGAAGGTCATTCCAAGTATCACATCCTATGCTGTATTAAGCAAATCATCAGACACCCAAAGGAATGTTCCACAGGTTTTGAACTTTTGGAAACCCTGATCAGACCTCTAATGAATAAACAGATAGTAAACTTATGAGGAACCTATAGCTCACTAGAAGACAGCCTATAAATATATTAGTGCTTTAAGAATCTATGAAATATGATAGATCTTAAGAATCAACCCGATCTACCTCAATTGGTTTCTTTTCCCTTTTGATGTAGTATCACTGCTATTAATTTTTAAATGAATACTGCCAGTACTTGAAAAGATTTGAGCACCACTCTGAACTTTCCTGCGGATAGGACAGATGACCATACAAGAGGAATGCAAACCTTAAAGAGCTCAATGTATTTCACTTGTCACCCCAAAATAAAATGTGTTGACCAGCAACAGGTATGGAAGAGAGGTCCAATCCTCCTCCCACAAGAACTGGTCCTCTTTTAGACCAGTAATATAAACAAAAATCTTTTTCCTTGCTAACAAAACTTCTTCCATTTTCTAGACGAAGAAATAAAATATTTATACTTAGAAGTAGGATGGATAAAAGTCTAGCTAAATTGGCTAGACACAGATAATTCCTAATATCTGACTTCCATTACTGGAAACATCATAGCTGGTAGACAATATATTCTTTTTGGACTGAATTGTACAGAATCTTTTCCCCGTAGCACGGAACTTGTTGAAGGCAGATTTGCTAGAAGTTCATTTCCGTGGGAAACAGAAGCTGTTAACTTGTTTATAATTCAGGGAATTTTTTTAGTAGACCACTCATGCTAGCCAGAGCCACAGAATGCATCCTGTTGTCTTGCCTGGGAATGAAGACAACACCACTTCCAGTGGGTGCCACACTGGGAGTTTCTGTGGCCCAACAGTCTTGAATCTTCAAGACTGTGGACTAACATCAGTTCACTCTGCATACAACTGATACGTGTATGTATCATATGTATCAGTATGCAGAATAATGCCATTCCTCAGCTACAGTGTAGGGCCCTGCAACACCACATATTGTATAGGGTTTGGTCCATTTTCACAAGGGTAAATTCAGATCAAACTGCAATGCCAGAAACTTTCATTATCATCTCTACAGCAGTCTAAGCCACCTATCACTTCTCATGAATTAACTGTAGGATAATTCTTCCTCCTGCTGTGAAGATCATCTAAGCATAGGACATTCGAGGTTGCCCAAAAGAGGAACAGCCAGAGCAGCTTGCTCAGAGTATTAGGATGTAACAAATACCACTATCCTGTATCACCAGCACAGACCAACATTTGCCATACTGGGTAGCTGGGTGGCATGGGAGTGAAATTACTTTCCCCACAAATTAGACAATTTTTGTAAAGCTCTTGTTCCTGAAGAGAGGCTTCCAAAGAAAGAGCACCTACGACAAACTCAACTTACATTTTCACTTGTGTTCTCAAGCTTGCTAAGTTTCACAACTGCACATGGAAACACAGTTGAGAAAGTTTGACAATCACAGCCTTCTCCTTTAATATCAACAAAGGGCAGAACCAGTAGAGAGTTAAAAGACCTCTCTAAGCATTTCTGCACACAGACATTCAGTGGCTAGTGGCTGAACAAGATTTAACAAGTTAAGCATTTCCTTTTTTTACTGAAAAGCTGACTCCGCATGCCACTTTTAGTAGTGCTGGTTAAACTACTTAAGTTCCCACCTATTATCAAGTTATGAATGACTCATGATTTTCCTAATTTATTTTTTTTTAATTACTTGAAGGCCTGTTTCAAAATCACTATGGAGGGTACAGTTTTGTTTCATGATAATAAGAACCTTTTGTAGAAAACCACTTATCTGGTACAGCTGATCTGTCTGACAATCTACATGAACTTGCATGTGCCTGCAAGGTGAAAGATTCTCAAATCATGAACAGTGTCATGTTGGAGAAATATATCTAACAGCTCTAATTTTGGCCACTCTAGCCATTACATCAGAACTGACAACTGGGAGCTGCTGGACAAGCAACTTCAATATAATATTTAGCATAAATATGACCAGTAAAATATCTTAGAGTCAATCACTCTTTCAGTTTTCCATAACCTATGCAGTGCAGATGCCAGATGGAAGAGTTACTCTGAAAGAGGACTCCACACCCAAAAAGGGCCCTCATAAACTTGCTGGACTGGCCTAAGACAGCTTCCCTTCATACATCAATTTTCATTCATGATTTTTCAAACTTCCCATCCCCATGCTACAAGCCATTTCCATATTCAGTCTATTGATACAGGAGTTTTACTTGTTATCCCTCTGTTTTAGACTGCTTCATTTTGAGTAAAATAGTTCATTACATGAAAACAGCCAGAAAATTACTCCAAAACCCAGAAATTACATTTATTTCAGCTACAGAAAGCTGAGATCACCTCACTGCAATGAATATTAATTAATTTGAGCAGTCACCTCTGATGAGAAAGAACAAAGTTCAAATTATTGGTTTGAAGCAAGCAAAGCAAGGAGTTTAAGCTGGTTCTGTGTGATCAAGAGAAACAGTCCAACAGTGAATGACAGATACACAGATACATACGTGTATCGACAGAAGTACAGGTACATTTAGTGGACACAGAGACAAAGTCTCAATTCCCTTCTCCTCCCAAAAAATGTATGGCTTCAATAAATTGCCTTTTATTGACTGAAGGGTTTTTGCTTTTACATCTGCCGTTGGAGAGCTTAAAATCACATGTATTTTATAGTCCACTCCTTACTTTCTTTCATTTCCTTGGGTAAATAATTCAAATCTTTTCATTCCCTTGAAAAACTCTGCCATATCCATATATCAAACACTTTACAATACTGTGATTTATCTCTTTTAAACTAATTGACAGTTAATAATGCACTTTGAATAGAGGATAAGAATTAATGAATTTGTATTCAATGGCAGTTCCTCCTCCGTTTTTTTGCCCAGTTCTGATTACAGCTATAATTTGGATAACAGTACCTTATCAAACTATAATAATGCTCAAATTTTTTGTTATATTAATACTGTTAATTTAGAAACTCTTCAGACATAAAAATAGAAACTTATTTTCTGCTTCCAAAACACACTGGCTTGCAAATACTGACAAGCAATTTTACATGTCATCCTGCTGTCCTTTCACAAAGCTTGCTTAGACTCCTCAGGTCACCTTTCCAATATTTGTGAATTTGATTGAATTGTTTTAAATCCTTAGTAAATAATTCTACTTTATGAATGAAACTCTACAGATAACTAATAAAAGTTATTGAACAGCTCCTGTTCAATATTTAAGAGAAAAAAATTAAATCTCTTATAAGTTAATATTTCTGTTAATTCCTCTCAGAGATTTTTGTGATGCATGAAAATATTTTACATCTCATATCATGGCTTTTTCATTTAATAGCTTGGCATGAGGAATCTTCAATTACACCTTTTAAAAGTGTATGCAAATTAGAACTACATTAAAATTTAATCCCCTATGCTACTATTGCAATTAAAACCCCTGGTAGATTAGTGAGGCACATTTGTCATTGCAGAAAGCCATACCAACTTGTGATTTCAGTTATTTCAGGGACTTCAGTTGGTACTACTGAGTAAATACTACCATCAGTCTTTGTTGTCATCACATACTTTTATCTGCATGCAGTTGCGATTGCAAGGATGAGAATTACGTGTGCATGTTTTTTTCATTAAGAGCACCCAACAGTTTCCAGACCTGTCCCCTACACAAACTTCATGAGACCACTTGCAGAGTATTGGAAACTCTCCTTCAGCAACTTAGAATCTATTGACCAATTTTCTACCAAATTTGTTTTTGAAAACAAGAGACAAATAGAGAACTCTATTAAGACTTCCAGAAAATGAATACAGCTTACCACAGAGCAGAAAAAAAAAAAAAAAAAAAGAGGAAAAGAGAGTACAAATACCTTAGCTATAAAAATCTCCTTCAACAGAATTTAATGCCTTTTATTATATGCCAAAAACCTACACATGGCTTTAGGATAGATTCCTGTTTTCTAAAATGTTTTAAATGTCATACTGCTAGGGCATTTACAATATTTTACTTCTGCATGGAGTCAGCTGTCAGAAGACTAAATTCATGAGGCAACCATAGCATCTAACTGAAACATCAACCAACAAAAAGGTATAAACTCATGGAAAATTATCCGTGATTTCTGTTCTTTGTTAAGTGGTTTGCTAAAATGTAACTACAGTTGTTTGTTATTCTGTAGTTCTTTGAATGTATAAGGTAATTTATTACACCAACAGACCAGTATAAGCAAGCTGTCTATCTAGCTTCCTCCCAAAATACAGGCATGCATTTTAAAAAATGTATACACTTTTGACAACATTTTCTGTCCTTTAACTGATTTTAAAAAACATTTTTCAGAGACTTAGGAAAACCAATATAAATTTGTAATTATGCTAATTAAGTTTATATTCCCGGAAGTCTATAATTAGTTTTGCTGCCTCTCCGACACAGCATTCGTTCAGCTCATGCTGTAAGATGCAGTTCACAGCACTGCATATGTAGCTGAGTAGTTCGAAGAAGCTGCACAGCTTCCGTCCTCTAAGGAAGAGGTGGCTCTGCAACAAATATTATCTGGTTTGCAAAGTCATCTGAAACAAGTACAACAGTCTAAGTTGTTCCAGTCTTATCCCATACCATTCTTTGAAACCACACCTTGTAAACATGAAATATATAGCATGTAATCTGTGTCAGACAACCTCAAGATTCCTTCCAAAAAACTTAAAGAGACTGATTCACAGATGTACTGGAACAGAGAACTCTTTTTGCAATCTGGCGCCTTGGTATCTTTCAGAATCCGGGACACAGTCCAAAATAACAAAAAACTAGAGAAGAGGTATTATCACCCTTGCAGCACTCAGAGGCTCCAAGGTGGTAGAAATAGCTGAGCGCGAGTTATAAAATGTGCTTCAGTCTCCAAGCAGCTGAATTAGAGTACACTGAGATGCATCAGACACACAAGCAGGTGTTTATGAAAGGGTCCAATCCAAATGCAGCAGGAGTAACTGGAGAAGACTTACATCATGATACCTTTTCTCAGCAGCCAAAAGCATATGAACAAAGGCAAAAAACCTTGTTTTCTTTCAAATGCTGTATTTCCCACAGACAATAGAACTTCATATTTTAGTTCGATCCTCTGTCTGATAAGTATCATGCCTTTTTTTTTTCCTCCAAACTGCAGACTTACAGATCTTGGTGGATGAGAAGTGAGTGAATACGCAAGTGGGCTGATGGCTATATAGAGTATTAAAAAACATAGAGAAAAACCTAGAATGAGCAGGGTTATATGCATCATTTTCTGTGGGGAAGAAAAACCATCCAAAAGCACAAGGGTGTGAGATAAATCACATCCATCATGGAAAGCAACAAAAAAAGAACTATGAAAGAGCAAGTAAAGGGAAAAGAAAGTAGGATAGAATACATTAAAAGTAGAGGGAAACATATTTTATGATCAACTATAGGGAAGAAATAGACCAATGTGAAGGAAAATTTGTGAAATGTTGAGTGAAAATTTAATATATTGTACCCCAAATTGTGAAGCAAATCAGTCCCAAACAGGAAGTGTTGAGGGGGTGTGATGGGTGTTTCTCCACTTGGAAACTGGCTGGCTGAATCCAACCACATTTGTCAGAAGTGTAGAATTTTCAAAGATACCTATAAAATGCTAAGTTCATGAAATCAAGATGCTGTGACTGTCCTGACCAAAGGAAAGGATTCAGAATGCATTAACACCCTGTCAGACATTAGATGATCCACAAAAGGATGAGACTGTACTAGAAAAAAAATTCCATTAGGGCGTATAACCATTCTCAAGATTAAAAAAAAAACCCTGAACAAACCCACACACAAAAACAAAAAACAAAACAAAAGAAAAGAAAAAAAAAGAAAAAAAAAGAAAAAAAAAAGGAAAAGAGGTAAAAGCCAGGCTTCTACTGCTCAAGAGATCACTCTTTTAAAATACTTCTTCCTCTTTCCTTTTACCAGGGAAAAAACATGGTAATACTAGGTATGGTATTTACCACTACGAGTAATAACAAATAGGTTTTAAAAGGCCCTCTTGATATGTAAAAGTGCTGTACAAAGGGAGACAGTTTTACTTTCCTTTGGAAAATTAAAGCACGAGAAGCAAAAAGCCTACAAGGAAAAGCAGCAGTGAAAAAGCTGGATGGAAAGCAAAGCCAAGCAACCCAGAACACCTTCCACCCACTACTTCAGTCTGCCTCGGAACCAGCAGCATTCAATGCATAACATATTTTGTGGAACTCAGTTAAAAGAGAACATACAGCATACAGTAATCAATGAGTGGAGCTTTTTAGAAAACCTGGACCATTCTTTCAGTTTCTTTTATACTGATCAACCCCTTCTTGAAATTACAAATATGCAGTTGATAGTCAACATGAGCCAGTGTATTAGCTCAACACAAATGACCAGCAGCAACTCCTCAGCTTTTTTGACAAAATCAGATTTTAGATCATGGTCTATATTAGCCAGCTACACTTTTAAAGCATAGGCAAGCCAGTTTTTCACACCCAGAAGTGACATCGGCTTTCTTGATGGAAATTAATCTTCGCTACTATTTAAGCAACGAGAAACTTCAGACAGTATTGCCCTGAATGCTTTCTCATGTATTTATCTACTACTGCTGGTGCCAGAAAGGCAGTTAATTTAAACCAATAAGTGATTTTTGTAGGTTCTACAAGAAATACATCTAGAATCCCAGATGATTACAGTTCACTGGCAAACAAACTCAGATGCTTGGACACAACATAGTTGAAGATACTTAAGTCAACTACCAAAGCTTTGTGAATCAAACACTTAAAATTCAAGGATAACAAGGCAGAACTACTTTAATGATTTTCAACATAGTTCTGCAGAAAGAATATCACAAACTGGATCACAATCACAACATCACTATCACAAAACAGACCTTAAATTTTTTCACTTTTCAGGAAGCACACCTTTCAACTTCAGACAATACCTGCGATCTGCATGCCAAGAGAAAAAGGAATGCAGTCACATGGAATCGGTTACCAAATACTGCCAATAAACCAATTGACTGCAGTGGAAGAACCACTTTTGATATTAATAAGCAGTGATTCACTTGAAACATCATATAGCTCTCCTTACTTATGGATTCATCATTCATAGATTTAAGATGAAAAAGTCAGCTCATTACCATATGAAGTGCTAGTTCAGTGTAGCATATTTCAGCTGTTGGAGCTGCAAACAAAAGGTCTTGGTATCAAAATGTGTGGGACTTTTCTCTAATTTCTAGCATACTAAGACATAGCATACCTATGTCTAACAGAACAGATCCTAATGCAGCACCTTGCTCCACTCCATGCTATCACCACTTTCTATGTGCCCTCTACGTTTATTCCATCCTTTTTTAAAAAACCAATGAAACCAAGTGATACCTCCTCAGGCTAAGAAAACAAATGTTTCAAACCGCGACTGCTGAAAAGGGTGGAAAATCCAAAGTAGAGCATTTAATCAGATTAAATGCCACTGTGTTACAATTAGATGTCACTGTGTGCTCACTTTAATTCTGAAAGCACATGCAGCTCGAAGGGGAGCCACGGCACTGTACCGCTCCAGGTGCAAGCGCACGCAGTGCACACAGCCTGGCGCTGCAGCCAGCCCTCGGCCGGTGCTCCGTGCTTCCTATCTCTCCTGCCCGCGGGCGCGCAGGAAGGCGTTCGGCAGCGGGCTGGGAGAAGTTGGAACCTACGCGCTTCTCCTCGCTGCCGGCCATCCCCCGCGATCTCCAAGCCCTCCTAACAATGGTAGCAGTGTTCCAGCGGGCAGCTCTGCCCTGGAATCGGACCGAACCCCCTGCGCTCCGACCGCCGGTCCCGCCGCCCGTCCGCACCTCTGCGCTCGCCAGCCCCGGTGCCCGCGGCGGGGACGGGCGGGAGGGGAGGGGGCGCCTCTCCCCGCACCTGGCGGCGGTGACGTCACCCCGCCGCCCCCCGCCCGCCCGCGCGCTGACCCCGGCCCGCTCCGCCGCACCTTCCGCGCCGGCCGATCCCGCCGCCGCGCCGGCCGCGGGCACACGGGGCGGCCGGGAGCGAGACAAGGACGGGGAAGCGCCGCGCTCCGGCACAAGTGCGGCCCCCTCCCCTCCTCCGCCTCGCAACACGCCCCCCTCATGCCCCTGCCCGCGGGGGCGGCGGGGAGACGGGGGGAAAGCGGCTCCGCGGCGTGCTTCCCTCCTTCCCTCCATCACTCCCTCCCGCCGCCGCCCCCCGCGCGGGCGCGGACAAAGGGGAGGGGATCAACACCTGGCGAGCGCCGGTCCCTTTGTGGGGTAGGCGCGTCCCGCAGACCCGCCGGCGATGGGGAGCGGGGGCCGATCCCTCCCGCCCGCCCCAGGGAGAGCGAGAGAAGGAAGGTACGGGGGTGGGGGGCACTTACTCGCCTGCCCTCGCCGCGCACCTTCACGCCGCTCGCCCTCAGCCTCAGCCCCTCCCTCCGCGGCCGCCGGGACGCTGGAAGTTCAGGCGGCGCCGGCCATTCTCAGCCGGCGGCTCCGTGTTTCGGGGGGCGGCGGCGGGCGCGGAGCGTCCCCGGCGCCTTCACAATAGACACCGGGCAGCGCGCGCGTGTCTCTGTGTGTGTGCGCGTGTGTGCGCGCGCGGGGGGCGGGGCCTCTACCGGCGCGCCGAGCCGGGCAGGAGGGAGCGGGGGGGGAGCGCTGTTTACCCGGCGGCCGAACCCGGCCGCCCCCCCCCACCGCCCGATGTTCGGGCTGGTCCATGCGCCGCCGCCCCCCACCCCGCGGGCGGGCAGGTGGTACAGTCCGGCCCGCCGGGCTCCCTCTCCCCGGCGCGGACGGGGCGGGGCCCCGCCGCGGTGACGTAAAGAAGCCGGGTGTGCATGCGGCCAATCAGCACGAGTGGGCGGAGCTCCCAGGGGCACGGCGCGCGGCCGGTAGCCCGGGGGTGACAAACAGGGGTCCCGGGGGGCCGAGCTCCCCGCTCCGCTGCCCTCTGCCGAAAAGAAGACGAGGACGCTTTTCAGAAAGAAGTGGGCGGCTGGGAGCTCGCCCCGGGCTTTTGGCTATTTTCCCCTGCCGCCCCGCGAAGTGCAGGCGAGCGCAGGGGGAACTTCCAAGTGCGGCGCCGCTTTGCATGCTGAAGCTTGTAGTTCTGCTATGGAGTCCTGAAAGGTTAAGCACTCTCAGGGACCAAGTGGGATGTTACCCCATCAAACGCCGGTATATCTCGTAAAAGACCACAATTTATCCTTTACAGTGTGTTTTCTCTTTTAACGAGCCACAGTTTTAAGAGGCAGCCCCAACCCACTCGTTCTGCGGGGGAAGGGACTTTGGAGCCCTGCGGAGCTGCCAGGACCTGCCCGTCCCGTCATTCCCTGCGCCAAGATGTCGGCGGCGATCGCCGCGCTCGCCTCCTACGGCGGCTCCGACTCGGAGCCCGATTCGGAGCCCGAGACCGATGGCGGTTCCCAGCGCTCCGCCGCCGTGCTCGCCAGCCGCGATGCTGTACTGCACCTCCGGCCGCCGCCCGCCGCGCCCCCGGCCCTCGCCGTCGATGCGGCCCCGGAAGTAGCCGTGAAGGTAGGCAACCCTCTAGGGCCCGGGCCGCCCGCCTGCCCGGCGTTGTGTCCACAGCGCCGGCCTCAGGAGCATGCTGGGGACGGCTCTGGAGCAGCCCCAGGCTGGGGAAGCGGGGCGGAAGGGGCGCGGTGCCGACAGGGGTGGGTTGCTGCCGCCTGGCCCTGCCCTGCCTTGCATTGAGGTGTGGGAGTCGGAGCTGGGGAGGGGAAGGCGTGTGTCGGGGAGCTCCCGTGCATTCTAGCTGCGGGGGTTAAGTTTATTAAAGCGTGTTAGCTCCATCTCAAAGCGTGCCTTGATTACAGTTCCTTAGATACTTGTTTGCTGTTCCCAGTATGTTTTTTCCTGGGGGGTTTTCCCGGGTGTTGGGATGATGTCGGTGTTTGATAGGGTGGCTGCAACTGAACCCTGTTCTAAAGGGCAGCCTGAAAGCTGGTTGGTGGTTCTACTTCGTGATTGCTGGGGGAAGCTTTATTTCCCAAGTTCAGTATCACATTGGCTCACTTTTGTGATACCAGAAAGGGAGGGAGGAGAATGCTGTTTTAGCTGTGGTATTTTTTTTGTACAGGTAACAAATTTCTAATCAAAAGCAGGCACCATAACTGTCGCTGGTACTATCTTGCTGCCACATGCTCAGAAAAATTTCTTGAGGTGGCTGGGCTCTTTCACTTTGCTGTCATTAGTTAATTCATATTCTATCACAATTTCTCATTTTTTCTGTAGGTGTTGTATTGTATATAGTGACTACAGTTGTTTATCTCTTAGAGGCTTGGAAATCTGGCTTCTCAAGCTGCAGCATCCAGCAGGCTGTCTTGTGCACATTTCACAAGAAATACTAATTCACATCTATAATATTTCCTGAGTCTTAGTGGTAAGTGGCAAGTAGCACTGGATGTGCTTTCCACCACGCTTCAGCCTGTAGCAACAGGTTTTCCCTTTGCCATGCCAGCACAAAGGTTTATGTAGTTGCTCAGGGACTGACATCAGGCAACTGATCTGAATTTTGAAAAAACCACAACTGTGGTGAAGTTATTTGTCCTCGGATCCGTTCCTTGATCTGGTTTGCATAAATGCTGTGCTGGTGCAGATAAATCTCCAGTGCCAGTGCAGAAAGAAGCAGCTGAAGAAAAGAGTTAGGTGTCAGCAGCAGTGCAGTTCAGAGCTGTTTGCCAGGCTGTGCTCTGGAAGTGGTGTCCACCAGCACATCCAGGACTGCCTCTGCCTAGACAGTATGCTAACTAGGATGAAAGGGCTGTAGGCTTTTCAGTATCAACATGTTTGATTATAATGTTTATAACTTTTACTTGTGAACATAGAGGAGGTGCATATAACTGCAAATAGCAACAGTTTCAAGCTGAGGCTTTCAGAACACAGCATACAGGAGCTTCTTTTAGCACCACAGCCTACTCTGAGTAGCAACAGTGATTTCTTTGTAGAATTGTATCAGGCTTTTTTTTTTTTTTTTTTTTTTTTTTTTTTTTTTTTTTTTTTTTTTTTTTTTTTTTTTTTACTTTTAGGGTTCAAGAAATAGCTGCAGGTCTCATATGCCACATCTTCCCAACACCTTCCATATCTGAAAATGGTAGCATCCCACTGGTCAGCAGTGGAAGCTTGCCAAACACCCCTCACAAATTTACCCAGATTCTTTAGAATTAGAAAGCCCTTACTTGAATAGAAGTGGAAGATGTTGTGTTTTGAGTGCAAGTCCCAAGTCCTCTCTAAGTACAAGCCTGGAAAAACAGGAAGCTGAGTACGTAGGAAAGCAAAGTTGTAATTCATTAATATCACTTCACCTGTGCAAATGTTTTGACATGAATAAAGACGAAGTACTCTTAAGTTCATAGATATTTATTGCACAAAGGACCAGGAATAGGTAACAAAAGGTGATGGTAAGAAGGGAGCTTAGAAGGGTTAGTCATAAAATAAATATAAACCACAGCTTGCATTTTTGGCAGTTGACAGTACAAACCTTAAATGGTTGGTGTTCTGCATTCTGTTTTACCTGCTTCTGGTTCAGAATTTTGGCTTGTTAACTGGCACAGACCTTAGACTTATGTATTCTTTAAACAGGAATGGGTCCTCACTCTCTTTAATAGCAGGCATCATTGTTAGCACATTCAGCTGACAGCATTTGGGCTACTGAAGTGTGCATATCAAATATAGCCCTAAGATGTTACTCCAATATGTATTTCATTTTTCTATAGAAATCTGCTGAGTCCTTGTTTCAAAGTATATCATAGTTACATAAAGTCACATTTCTGTGAAAATAATTATTCTGTAATTGAAAGCTGAACTAATGGTTGGTAACTGTGTTTTAAAAGTTTGAGGGGCTGGCTTTTGTTAGACCCTCTTCTTGCAGTCTACTTCTTGAAATAGGCCTGTTGCTGATCGTGTTGTTAAATTGCTCTTAATAGATAACGGCTATAATTATTGGTGACTCCAATCCACTAATACTTTACTCTCATTCTAAACTGGAAAGCCCACTGGATGAAAGTTGCGTGTTTCTGTTATTGTTTTTATCACCACTAAAATCACTTGAGGGAACACAACAGAGGATGAAAGTTTGTGCTTCTGGTCCCTTCATGCAGAAAAAGATAGGTTGTGTCTGCAGGACATTCAGAGAGGAATAGCGGGGCTGAAGAAGAGTTCTGCTTCTGTATGAGGAAGTATTGAGAAGGCCAAACCAGACAGCCGAGATGTAATGTATGGTAGACACCCTCAGAATCATTAAATGGCACAGAGAGGAGTTAAATGCTTCCTGTCTCTTCCATTACATCAACCATAAGCTGTCCAGTAGCAGTTAGGTTCAAAGCAAATAAAAGGATGCAGCTCTTCATGCAATGTGTAGTAGGGTGTATTGTCATGCCAAGTGTGTTGAAGAATTTTGCATTGTTACAAGGAGAATCTGGACAAGTACTGGTAGAGATCCATTGAAGAATGAGCTGTCAATAAATACACACATTTCCTTAAGTCTCACCAAGACCTGAAAATATTTGGCTATTGGGAGAGTGCAGAAGTATCATATACCCTTGCTCTGCTCTTACTCTGCCCTAGACGCCAGGTTTCTATAAGGTGGATGTTTTCTTTTGTGGGAACAGTGGACTGGTTAGCCAAGATATTTTCTTTCTTCAAATGCATCACCAAGCAGTAGGTAAGCATGGCAGTGTTGTAAATAGAGGATGTTCAAGAAAGGAAGGGAGCCCTGTTGCCAACAACCAGGCCATTGTTAAACCCAATTATAATTAATTTTCCTAGAGTTTCTACTTCTGTGAAAAAAAATCACCCTACCATTGCTGACAGTTTTACCTTCACTCTCGAATTATAGATGTAGAAGGAAATTCAGGAAATTGTACTTTCTGTGAAAAAAATCACAGGAAACATCACAGCTATAAGCTTTTCTTTTGAGAGAACAATTATTGTTTGATCTCTGTCCAGGGTAAGACTCAGATTGGAGCAGATTTTATGATATTCCTCTCTGGTATGCCCTTCAGTAGTCTTGAGGAGAGGACATTTAGCTGGGTTAAAATAACAAGGCTGGCCCAGTCCAGTACAGGAGCTGGAGGATCTGTGTTGCCTTTAATGTGAGATGGGATCAGAAGTCTCAGTTCCCTTTGAATGTAGTTTACCTTTGGCACTATGCAGGTTTCCAGAAAAGTTTTACAGAAGGGCAGGAAATAGACAGCAGTCACGCTTTTTAATGTCTTTTAAAACCTAATCCTGCCAGCTATGGAGGGAGGAAAGATACAAAGTGGCATATGACAATTCTGTAGTAGTGACTGAGTCCCGAGACTTGGAAAGTGTTACTTGTTAGCAATGTTTGTCTTCTTTGGCATGATGGATTTTCCAGTTTGCTTTGACACACAATATCTTGTTTCGAGTAGATGTTTACAACTTGTCCGGCAAGATCCGGGGAATCTAGCCTAGTTCAACAAAACCATTTAGCATATGCTTTTCTTGCTGGTTTATTTTTATTCTGTTGAGGTTAATGAGGCGGTCATTTACTGTTAGGAGTACATGAATGTGTAGAAAGAATAAAAGCTGATAACAGCCATGTGTTAATGTTGGAGCTTCACTGCAAATGCTGTTTATCTCTTGGGAATAAATTTGTAAATCTTTAGAATGAGATGTGCATTTGACAGCCCAAGTTGTTTAAGCAAGAATTGATATGTGACAAACTGCTTAGTCACATAAGTCTCAGTGGCTTAATTTACCAGAGTTTAATGTGATTGATAATTAAAACTAATGAAATGTTATGCAAAGCAGCCTGCCCTTTTTACCTATTTGACTAACTAGTCAGGACTTTACCTGGGGAAATGGAATGTTGTAGGTTGTATCTGAAATGTCCAGGAAAAAAAAAAACGAACCTCCCAACATATAGGCATCAAAACTCTCTGCTTGCATGAGATGAAGCTGGAAAACATAAGCCACATTATGTTCTTTCTAAGGAACAGAATCACTATCCAGTGTTGCAGTACCCAGCGCACCTTGGTCTTTTTATTTAAGGCTTCACTTTATTGCCTGTTGCAGGGATTTTGCCGCAGTTTAATTAAAGAAATGTTTTTGTCTTGCATGCACATAAAGAAATTTCTAGCAAGCTTTTTTAACATTTTTTTATTAATGAACTATTTTTAATGCTGTAAATCAAGTGATTTTCATAAAAAGTAACACTATTGTTTTATGGCATTTGCATAGGAGTTTTTTTGAAGAAAAAGAGGACTGTGGCATGTTTAAGGAACCTGTTAAGGAGGAAAGTTAATTTGATGTACTATATTTGTAGTCTAAAATCCTTTCTATTTCCTGTCCTCTTTCTTATACTTAAAAGTGGCCAAGTTTTATAGTAGGACTGAGGGAGCATGCCTTGGAAGGAACCAGACATTCAGTGATCTCTGGGGAGTTATAATGAAGCACCTCCTTGTGCACTTAGCATCAAAAGCTTCTTTCTGTCTCAAGACAGATTCCTTAGGCAATGCTAATACTCCAGAGTAGAGCCCTGTTTGCCATTCCCCTGTAATAGTGTGATTGTTTCATTAAACAAGAGGTGCAAAAGGACAGCATTTAACTATTGAAAGAATCTTTTCACCTCATCAGATCATCTCTGAACTGCAAAGCAAACTGATATTGCAAGTAAGTAGGCATTGCATCTATTTTAAAAAAAACCCAAACAACACAACCAACACAGTAAGTAGGTTGGTGAAATGACATCATCTGCCTCTTTTTGCCTTGTGCCAGCAGTGATTCTTGCATCTCTCTGGGCAGTCATTCATTCAACCTGTCTACCAAACTTCAATGCATCTATGGAGTGAGCATTTTCAGTTCTTAGTTGTCCTTATTTCTGCAAAGTTGTATAATCTGAATCTCTTCTGTGGTGAATTAGGTTGCTCATTTTTTCTATTTGGGTTGTATTTTCTTAGGCCTTTGATCGTGTTTTTTTCTTTTGAGCACTTTTCAATAGCATGTGTTTTACTCGACATGTGGTGCCCAATGTAGCCACTGTATTTCAGCTGGGTGCTTGTTACTAGTGCTGAGAAAAGCAGAGAAGTGCCACATAGAGCTCAGTTTGCAGCTTCTTTCTATTATGTTATTCAAGACAGCCATATTCAATAAAACATAACTTCCTAAAACCTGAATTCTTTGTTTCCAGGTTATATGGGGTGTACAGCCCTTTAATGATATTACAGCATGCCATAAAGCCCATATTAATACAATTTCTGAGTTGCAGCAAAGACCAACTGCTTCTCTGCCAGTCATACAGCTGAACTTTTCTGTTTCTTCAGAGGAACACTGTATCTGTTTGAGAGCTTTTTGACCCCCCCCCCCTTTTTATGATTCCTGTGCCTTTGAGAGTGGAAGCAATCCAGGGTAATACTTAGCCTTTCACTAAAATCAGAGGCCCTCCTCTTTCAGCTTAACTACTGATCATTTCCCATTCCACAGAGCCACTTGTGTGGCACATGAGCTACATGATGGATTGCTCACCTCAGGCTTTTAGATTAATCATTCCTATGACCAAAGGAAAAGCTACAGCACAGCAGAGATCTCTTAGGTTACCTTATCTCAGTCACAGCTCTACCAGACTGCTGCTCCTGTGATCCCTTCCCTGTTAGCTGGAGCTGTGGCAAATGCATCTGAAATGCTTGCAGTTAGGGCTGTTGCTCACATAAAGAGGCAGTGTTGTGAGACCTGTATTACCTTTTCTTGCTTTCTGGGTCCTAGAAAGATGAGTTCTGCTGAAATGGTCTTCTGGCAATGCATGCAGTTGTACCCAGAGATCTTCACCATGTGCAGAGGTTGCCAATGAGTTCTTTCCTCTCATCCAGAAAAAAAAAAACAACCCATAATCAAAATACCCTAATACAGATAGGTTGGCAATTGGTGAAATGAATGATGGGCTAGGTTAATATTTTAAATGTTTCTGCTACCTATTAGAGTCTCGTAACACTGTACAAAATGGCACTTACCAGATGCTGACTGAAGGATAATTTTTCTGCTGCAATTTGAATCTTGCCATGGACTAACATTTGGCAATATGTTCTGTCAATACTTTATATTCCTATCAGGATTTCATTTTTTAAAAATACCGAGAAAGTAAAGTGGGTAGTTGGACCACATTCAAATTGTTACATAGTTGAAAGCAAAATGACGTAATGAAAAGATAACCATGATGTGCTTCAGCAGCGTATTATGAGATTGTCATTTGATGCCCTAATATATGAAAATGTGAATAAGACTGGAGGTCTTGAGGAGCGGAGCTCTGATGAATGTAACATGTGCTTCAATTTCAAGGCTCGGTGGTTTTCACACAGAAAGAATGTGCCTGTGGTGGTCTAGGAGTGAACATATTGTGTGGCTTTCAAGTGACTCAGCACTGTTCCACCAGCAGCGAAGTAGAACTAGAATTGCTATAATCCTCCAGCAGAGGATCAGCTTTTATGGCACAATCTGTTTCTTTTCTCAATTACCAAGCAGCATATAATAGAACTTCACAGGAAGATAAGAGGAGGAAAAATAGCAGAACTGAAAAATTCTTGGCATTTTTGCAAGCCTGATTTTTTTTCTTTTTCAGATTAAAGAGCAGGAAAAAAAACTGTCCTAATTTCAAGTAAGATGATCACTGTTTAAATGTCACTAACCATTGATCAGATAAATTTTGCCTTATTATTATTATATTACTTTTTTATTTTCTCAAATTTTGAGTTTTGTGGACAAGATGTGAGATGTAGCTGGAGGAGTAAACTGTATGATGTGACTTGAGAAAGTTGTCTGTGGAAAATGCCCTCACGACATGGAGCAGTAAAAGGAAGTGTAATTTATAGGTAATATAGGTTAGGAAGTGGTTTTGGTATGCTCTGCTCTAACTGGAGACGTGTGGGTTTTTTGCTGAGTGACAGGAATAGGCCTGCTGTGCTGTTTGCAGGCAGGTGCATGGTGTATCAGAGTCGGGGCTGTGAATGGACCAGCAGTTGTTGACATCCAAGCCCAGTGAATCAGAAAGGTTGTGTGATGAGAAAAATGAGGTCAGGCTGAGAACTGGTAATGCTGACGGTTCAGGCAAGATCAGTGCAATGGCTGGACCTGCTTGTTGAAATAATTGATAATGTGGTGAGAATAAAGCTTTCTGGTTGGACTTAACAATTCTACTAAGACAGTGGCTTTAGTAGAAAAACAATTAATGGGATTGCTGATATCATGTTTTTGTTTTGAGGTTTTTTAACATACTTTTATTTTTCTTTGTTGAGCAGTTTTAATCAAATATGATCAGATAACAAGCCCCAGATCTTTAGGTACTGTTTTTCCTTTCTGTTTTCTAGAAAATAAGGTTTTAAAATCTTTTAAATCTTGCATGCATGAGCAAGTCTGTAATTGACCTGCTGTTAAATTGGGAGAAAAAAAGCTTCTGGGCGTAGCGTGTCAGAGAACAGCTAACAATATTAAATAAGTTAAGAATGTACCATTTTGCTCTTTGAAGATACTATAATATAAAGCAAGACTGAGTTTGTGAGATCATTTTCTATTAATGAAGCAACTGCTAAGATTTGATTCTCTGTTGTGCCACTTTCTTTTGTAAGTTACAAATGCTTTGGGATCCTGTTGTAGGTAGGCACTGACTAAGCAATGATGCTAAGATAGCTTTTTCAGTATGATTACTAGGGATTTTGTCAGCATAGTTAGCATTGAGTCCTTTTCAGTTGCTATTTTTCTAGAATAAAGATACCGGAAGCAATGACAGTAATAATTCAGCAAAATATCATTTTCCTTCATTAACTGAGGTCTTGGTGAGGGGAGGGGTTCTGTTGATGTGAAAGAGCCTTCTTAAAGCTCTGAAGCCAGGTCTTTTTGGGCACCGCTACCTTATCAGCCATCTTCTTTCTTCTCTGCCTTCTGTTTCAGCTGCATGTATCATTCTGAATTTTCCCCTGTGAGTTACTTGAAGTTATTATTTTGGTTAATCCCTCTTTCTTGTCCCTTCATCTATCAAGTTAAATTTTTGTCACAACAGACTTACAAATGTGTTTAGATACTAAAGATGAATTTCCTTTAATACATTTCTGTATAAAAATGTACCTTTTGGAAATAAGGGATTATTGGATTCTGTGAAAATCATTGTTATACCTGATGTTTGTATGTAATGTTGATATGTAATTTTTTATCTTTGCAACTGTCTTTCTGAATAGCTGTGATTTCTGCCTTCTACCTTTTGTAGAGTTCTAGCTTTCATATCTTTATATTAAGTTTGTGACCATTTTAATTGGTTCTTTTTCCCAAGTCTGGTTTTCAAACATCCTAAAAAAAGCTTTCCTTCAATCTTGCTGCTGTTTTTAAAGCTTGTGCATGAAATCTTTAAATAAAAAGAAATAATTATTCACATGCAAAAATCTTCATGTGTTTTAGATGAGTTTCTTAGTGACTGCCTGACATTGGTTTTGCAATCAATATTTTTTAAAAATAGAAACTTTGGCCAAGGTGCTCCTCATTTCTTCTGCTGAAAGTGTCAACTTGAATTACAGCTCTAATTTGGAAATAAAGAAGATAATGTAATATATTTAAAAGTCTGTGTGTGAAGAAATGGGTTATTCATATGTCTATTTTATTTCAGGAAGATGTGGAAACAGGAGTCCACCTTGATCCTGCTATCAAGGAAGTTCAGTACAATCCCACTTACGAAACTATGTTTGCACCTGAGGTAAGAAACAATGTTGGTTTTTAGAGCAGAAAAGCCTTTGACTTAAAGGGCAGAGGTTGTATAAATTTTTTGTTAATTTCCTATAAGAAAACTTCTTTGGATGCTTGCTGCATTTTGGAATCTAATTTGGGCAAACTGAAAAATAGGTTCTACACAAGTGTGTTGGTAATTTTAGTACTTGAATTTTAATATTCTGCATAAAGTTCTTCTAAGAAGAGTCTTAAAATATTTATCAGAATTATAGCTATGAAAATTAAAAATTGAGCTGGGAAAATAGCATCATAAAGAAGTTGAGTTAAACATGAACTGCATTGCAGTGGTCCTTTACTGTTTTCACACATTTGCTATTTACTCACTGTTCTCATTAGGGCAGAATTAACATTTGTAAGACTTGCAGATATAAGACTTTTAAGAAGAGGATTTAACATTAAAATCAAAGTACTTTCAGTTTAATTATTCACATCAGTATTATGAATTTTAGTAATTTGAGCTATGCTAAATTTGTATAGTGAAAAACCTTTTGAGACTGAATTTAGACTGCCTGGTGCCATGTGAACCACTTTTCATTTTGTTATAACTGGCAGACTATCTGAAAGATAAAAATAGCTGTTCAAGCATTTAACTTTTTTCCATATTTAACATCTTTGTAAGTTTGTCTTCTCTTTGACCAGGGGTTAGCTGTCCAAGTAGACAAGTACTGTATCAGTCTCAAATTTCTACGTTAGTTATGCTTTATGTTTACAAAACGTTTTGAGGAACCACATAAATTTGCCTTCTCATAGCAAGCTTGCAACATATCAAAGCCATGATGTGTGCAAACAAAAGTTTTTAACTTGCTTCAGTGCTGCTGTGTGTAAATGTTTTAGTTAGGGAAACCTAACGGGGGACAGCCTTGGGTTTTGCCTTCTGAGTGCTTGTGCTGGTCCCATCCTGAGTGGCAGTGTGTGCTGGTTCTGTCAAGTATCAACACGTCGAGTAGACTATATCAGCCTGAGCTCTGTGCCGGTAATACAGGCTAGAAAGTTCAGTCCTGAAATCAACTGTTCAGAACAACTATGTGACTACCGTGTGAAATAACAGATGAAAAAGCTTATTCAGCAGTCACAAAGAAATTTAAAGTTGAAGTGATTTTGCACTACCATTTTTGAAAGATGGATCTCTTTTCTGTGTGGGTTTTTTTTTTTCTGAAGAAGTAAATACACAAAAATAACAAACTGCTAATTCTGCTCCACCTTGTTTTGACATTTTTGATGAAGTTTGGACCAGAAAACCCGTTTAGGACTCAGCAAATGGCTGCACCAAGAAACATGCTGTCTGGATATGCAGAACCAGCTCACATCAATGATTTCATGTTTGAACAACAAAGAAGAACATTTGCAACCTATGGTAAGTCCTTAACAGTGGAATTCATCTCCATCTTTATCCTACCCAGGTTGGACAAATTATGATGGTCTTGATAGAACAATTAATTGGACTGTAACTTCTGTAAATTGCTTTTTATCAGAATTAATAAAATAGGAAGAGGCTTTTGAATAAGAATCCATATGAATAGACATCATAGTATTTATTTTGGAAAACACATTTTGTAATTCCCTTTTGAACTGTAATCCAGTGTATTATCTCCTAGCAAGCCCCTCTTAATTAATCCTTCCATTAGCTGCAACAAGTATACAAAACACAAATCAAAATTTCACACTTCTCACATGACTAACTGTAGATCTGTTATGCAAATAGATTCTTTCATGTGATTCTGACTCTCTCAAAACCGTAAGGAAACCTTACTGAGTTGTCAGGTTCTTCAGTGGTTGCCTCTTGGTACAAACTGAGTGAATTGGATTTGCAAAGAATGGGAATGCAAAACTGAAATAGTCATGGAAAAGACAGACCCAAAGAGCTCTGTTGGTGGTCAGTGTAGTAACTGCTTTCTTATTTTGAATAACATTTTCTCTTGTAAATAGTGGCACTTGAAAAATAAAACATATGAGTCTTGGGGAAGCTTGAGGTTCAAGCAGACTTTTTATGAACTGTAAGAAAAATTGATTTTTTTTTGTTTTAGATAGGAAAAATATGGAAAGACTGTGGATTCTTAACATTCTTTTGCACAAATTTGAAACAACATAGCTTCCATGTGTTTACATATAACAATGGTACATTTTTTTCCTGTGCTTCATTGTAAGCTTTCATTTCCGTTTTAAGTTTGATTGCAAGTTCAGATGAAGTATCCTTTATCTACTTGAAATTGAGTTTATTAGGCAAGATCTGATCCTGTGTTAACTTAAAATGTCACAACACTCAACTTTTTGCACAACAGATGTGCTTCTTTCTTTATTCATATTTACCTTCAAAATACTTGCAAACCATTTTGCCTCAAAAATCACCTTCCTAAATATATATCCTTAATTTCATTAGGGCTTTATGCATACCTGAATTCACTTACTGCATTCTGTGATTCATGAGATTGGGACTTTGTTGCTAACATCTGTGGTAGCTAGGTATTACAGTGGAAGAAAACACCTAACATCAGAAACTATCCCACTCTCAATTTTTCCTTGTACTTCAGTTTTATTAGAAGCTTTCTTGTAAATGTTAAAAATTAATATACATTAATGACAGTCTTTCTCTTACATTGATTTAGCTAGTAGGTACATTTCACTGAGTTGTTAGGATGTCGAATATAAGCAAAATGACAATGTTAAGGAATGGATATCTAGTTTCATAGCATAATTTGAATTTATTTGACTGTAATTTTGATATTAGAACTTGACAGACAATACAAGTAGGAGCCTCTATTCGATCTGAATAGACAGATTAGATTTTGTTCTGTGAAATTAAATGTAACTTTTTGTGGGTTGAAATTAAATGTAACATTTTTGTGTGTGTAAAACAGATACTGGGAAAAAGTGCCTGTAGGCATACAATGTTTCATTTGAAGTTTTTTATTTGAGAAGTTTTATTTGGAGAAAGATAAAGCTAGTAGGTCTACTCAAAGCTACTTCTGTTGGTTATGTCATCACTGTATATCAGCTATCTTGAAAGCTGTAGCAAAAGTATTTTTAAACCTTGTAACACTGGCAACGGTGCAGCTATCATTCAGCTTTCTAGAAATGTTCAATAGATAATGATCTGGATAGAGTGACAATGGAACTATGAAAATGCTGAGATAAAGGCAATTTAGACAGCAAGAACCAGCACTAAGAAGCTGAAGTTCAAACTAGAAGATGCAGTAAGGGAGCAAGATATTCTGGCTCAGTAGAAGATCTGTTAAAAACAGCATTTCTTTAAGTTGTCAGAAAGTTATTTATTGACATTTTCAATACTCTCTTTGTCCATTTGGAAGGATGTAATAAATATCTTCTCAGAAAACACCAGGAATAAAAATGCAAGTAAAATTGATAGGCATAAACCCAAGCCATAGATCTTTTTCAAGACTGAGTCATAACCTGTTAGAAGAACAGGAGTAAACCTCCCTTTTAAAAGCTGCAGATCTTGAGACTTCTGGTCTCTGTTACTCTGCTTAGCACCATTGCACTAAGGCAGGAGGTCTCGAACACATCTGCAGTAGCTGGCAAGTGACTGTAAATGAAGGATGAGTGTTGTAAATGAGATCCTGTATCCAAAACAGCTCAGCTGTCTCAGTGTCTTTCACCAAAAAAAAAGCTTTATAATATATATAATCCTGAAAGTTGATACATATTCATTGAGAAACCTGTACATTAATCACAAACAAAACCCAAGTATTTTTGGCAACTAGTCTTTCTTATCTACTTCTTGTGCAGTAAATATTTACTCTTAAAAGTACATTTTTCTTGTGATGCTTGGACAACTGAGAACATCCATGCTGTCATTGACTGAGGGTCCTTCCAGCCCTTTATTCCATTAGACAAGTGGCCACCAATGGATATCTTGTGAGGAGTAGAAGAAGGAAGCAAGAAAACAGTGATACATCTGAATACTTCTTTTCAATATGCAGTCTGTCAACCAAGAGCAATGCTTATATATTTATTAATTTTCAGACAATTTGTTGGAGATTTTCTGTTTTTTCTTTTTGAAAACTTTTTCAGCTGCTTCTTGAACCCATATAATTTTTCTTTGTACAGCAATCTTTTTCAGGCAGCTCTGCAGCTTAGCAGCTCCTTATGTGAGGAAGTATCTCTGTTTCAAACTTGTGGAACTTAACAGCTTTCTAGTTTGACTTCATATCTCCTAATCTCTTATGCTGGAAAACAAAATAAACAATCATTTTTTATTCACCATTTCTGTGTGATTTCTTATTTTATAGATCTTGGCCATAGCTTCTTGTCAGTCTCCTTTTGTTTTTTTCCACCTGGATAGATCTGAACAATCTTCTTGTTCCTCAGTTGCAGCCTTTTCATGCCTATGGCTGTCCTTGTCTCTCTTTATCTCTTCTAGTTCCACTGTATTGCTCCTAAGATAGAGAGCAAAGCTGTGCACAGTGGTTACATGTTAATCTCACTGAGAATTTGTTCTGTGAGTAACTAGCTCAAAGCTACTTGCTCCATTTTTCCAGATCATTTGTCAGTATGTTGAATGTCATGGGCCTGAGCATGAATCCACCAGCAACTTTCCCATGCTGTGCAAGCCAATCATTTATTCTTGGCAGTGTTTTAATAACTTTTCATCAATTTATCATGTTTGTAAACATGTGAGTTTTTTAAAGTGTCTTTGAGGCACCCTGTAATCAGTCTAACTTGATTTTGTGAAGCTATCCAAGATAAACTAAGCTTTGCTCATTCTCAGGATTGTCACCTCAGAAATATTCTGGAGGTTTTGTCAATGTAATTTACCTGTAGAGACAATTGTGATGTCTGCTCTCCTGCAATATATAATGCTCATCCAAGTGCATACTCATTTTCTTTACTGTAGTTTCTACTTGAATCTTCTAACCACACAAATGTCTGGCAGGTTGAGCTGTAGTTCTCCATATCTCCTCTGAAGCGTCTTTTGAAAGACAGCATTGTATTTGATACATTCCTTTTCTGTCACGTTGAGGTGAGAGGATCTGCACTGTGGTTTGACTTCAGATCTCTTGGGTGACTGCCTCTGATCCTGATGTCTTGTTACCACTTATTTGACTCTTTAGTTTCCTGGCATTTCACTTTGAGGTAGGTACAGTGTCAAGTTGCCCATAAAGAAAGGGTCTGGCACAGGAGTCTACCCAAGCTCCACCATAATCAACATGTGTTTGATACAACCCTCACAGATGCTCTTTTTAGTCCTTGATCATCTGTTGGCCTGCACACTGTCGGGTACACTTTCTGTCCCTGCCAGTTTTGACAAAGGACAAGTGTTAGTTTTTATATCTTTTAAGATTTCCATTGCTTTTAGGGGCAGGCTGCCTTAGTGTAGTGTTTATTTTGTCTTCTGGAGTTTAGTCTTTTATTTTCCACATCTGGATGCAACTTCAACTCCTTGAAGAATAGTTTCTTATTTCTAATGGTTTCTCTTTCCTTACAATTCAGCTGTGCACTTCCTTCTGGTTGCTTTAAAGCCATCTTTTATTAGCTGGCAGGCATTAGGGTTTTTTTCTCCAACATGGTGTCTTTGAAGTGCCACTGCATTTGAAGAAGGCTTTACCCTTTGGTGCTCACTTTCTGTTCCTTTAAAAAATCTTTTCCTAATATAACTCTCCTGTTTTGAGATAGAAATCATTGTCGTAAATGTCTTTATATCTTCCCTTGCTTTGTCAACAATGCCGGTTTTATACCCCATTATGGACATTGTTAAAATGTGTGTCCTTAGAAAGAATATCTTAAAATCAAGTTTCCTGCACTGCTAAGTTGCCTTTTTTTCATGTGAATCTCTGGTGTGACTGCTTCATGGTACAAGTACATTGTGTAAAAGTCATCACATCTTGGTGTGAGATTTTTCTCACACCAAGATGTGCAAGGAGATGACTAAAATATGTCATTATTACTATGCTTCTTTCCCCAGCAACTGTTGTTTAATTTCTGTTACCATTTCATGGTTACTGCATTTTCTGTCTTAATGGTCACTCTGGGAGTTCTGGCAACTGTACTCACTACTACTTAGACCTGAAATTTCAGTCCACAGGATCATTTAATGCTCATTAACACTATTAACTTGTTAATCTGATTTGTCTTTAGGCTTTCTATGGCATAGAGCATGTTTTTCTCGACTGGCAGGACCATCTTATTCTGTATTCTTTTTACCTGGTAAAGCGTTTATTCTATCCAATTACATCAGTACTGTCCTACCAAATCCATTAGTTTATTATTTTAAAACAAGATATTTCAATGTTATGGTGTATTATTTTTAGCCTCTGTAATATTGCATGTGTGCTTGGGTTTTCCATTTCCCTGCTTTCAGTTTAAATAGGATTCTGTGATTATTACTGTCTCGGTTACCTGAGATTTCAGATTTCTGTGCTACCTTTTCCTTGAGGATATGGGTTTCTAAAGATTGTGTGCCATTGCAAATTGCTGACTTTTCTTTAGGTACTTTTTAAGTATTATATTTCTTTAAGTATTCTTTAAGTACTCCAGCTATTTTATCAAAAAGTACTCTTTCAGCCTTCTCAGTGCCATCTGCTTTTTAATTTAAATGAGACCTACCCGTCTCAGTAAGGCTCCCTTTATTCCGGGAGTTTTGGGAAGTGAAGTTGTCACAGGCACTGGAGATGTTTTCCACATTAGGGTTAAAATCTGCAATGGCTGAGAGAGCTGGGGCTGTTTAGCTTGGAAAAAAGGAGTCCTAGGTGGGAGACCTTATTGCCCATTACAGCTAACTGAAAAGTGTATGCTGATGGCATAATCCATAAAAAACATTGAATAAAATAGTCCAAGTAAGCATTTGATGATCTTCTGAAAGGTCCTCTCCCAGTTTAATGGAAAGCTATTAATAATTGTTCTGTGGGAGTCTGACTTTTTAAATTGGTAACCAGTTTTGCATACACAGTCCTAGGTAATCTACCCTAGTTTGATTCCATTGATGTAAGCAGCCTTCTTATTTTAATTTCAACTATCAAATGAAGGCTGTCTTTCTAGAAAATAAAATTCCCCTTCACAAGACATTGTGATTAAAAATGCTTAACTAGCATTATTTTTTCACTGTTGTATTCCTTGGAGCATGTCAAAAAAGACTAGGAAATCCTAACATACAGCATATATTTATTCTTCTGTATCTGTGCTCTCAGCTGAAGGAGTCTCTTTTCTTGAAAATTCCATATTGAGTATTGATAAAAGAGTAAATATATGAGCACATATACATTTTCAGAAGCAGAATTATTTTTTACATGCTGCACACACAAACTGTTCATGAATATTTTAGCCATTTCATAGCTATTTGAGCATCAGTGCTCATCCTAGAAGTGGACTGCTTCATTCATGCAACATTTAGTATTTTTAAATCTCTTCTTCACAAGATATTAATGTCCATTTTAATAAGAAATAGTCTTCTCTCCATGAATCTCAAAGCTCTTTATGAGTAGTCAGTAACTTGGTTATAGCAGGATTATGTCATCACTAACACTGATATTTTAAGAGCCTAAAATAGCTGCCTTGGAAATAACACTTAGGGTTTTTTTTTTTAATCTACTCATGTTATATGCAACACCTACAGTCTCTGTTACCTGTTAACAATTGTAGGCACTTTATTCTCTTATTACTTTGATTCTGCAGAGATGCCAGTGCAGAGTGGATTAGTCCAGCTGTATTTTCCTTCATACCTGAGCTACCTTGGGTCTCTGTGTGCTGCATTGCACAGTGCAGTGTAAACAGGCTTTAATTAGCTGTCTTTCTGGAGTGCACATCAAAGTCTAATTATTTAACCAACCATTTTCAGGTGCACTGAAATTATAGATGTAGGTGGAATTGTATCCTTCATTGCTCAAATGTTGCAGGAAATATCTGCCTGCTAACTAAAACTGAAGGAGACAGAGAAGTCAGGGCACATTATGTGGGATACCAGCTGAGTAGGATAAAAGCAAGCTGTCTTTTGCAGCTGCGTTTAGGAATCCCAGCCAGAAGGAAAATATTCCCTTTCACATATCCACTAGAAAGTAGAAATTGTTCAGAGCTTTTCTATGAGAATGATGCTGGACCGAATTCAACTCAACTATAAGAAGTCTCCACTTCCACGGGAAGCTGTGCTTGGCCCAGGGGCCCTATTCATGGGAATACTGTCCCTCTTTTACAAGTACCAAGCAAATAGAGTCCCGGAGATGGTGTCAATACAGTTGGAGGACAAGTAAACCACTGTATTGATTTTGACAGAAATCCAAAGTAATATCTCTCTACTGTTAACAGAAACCTTATACCTTGGAAGAGAACCCATTGAAATAGTGGCTTAGTAAAAGCAGGCAGCTAAATTAGGGGAAGTCTGATTGCAGTGTTGGCTCAGTTTGGTTATCCATAGAAGTAAATCCTACTAAAAGTCTAGAATAAGTTATTTTATTGTTTAGCAGAGGAATAGTGGGAATGTATATTTTGTAAGATGCCAGTGGTGTAAATTTCTCTCCCTGTATCGTATGTATTCGTGGATCATCTGGACATACGTTGTTCCACAGTTGAGTCTTACCAGGTTTGAAATTACAGGGCTGGTCAGCAGGTAGAATACTTTATTTGGATGGGAATACCTGCTGTGTTCTTGGAATGGCTCTTCTACTAATTTCAATAGTACTTTTTTTTTCCAGCATCTAAAAAGAAAGTACCTGGACCATGTTCTAGGAGAGTAGTCTTTCTGAAAAATGTTTGGGGAGACAATCTCCTTAGGCTGTTGGAATAGTGTTGATTGGTTCTCAACTTGTATGCATTTGTATGTGCCTTTATGAGCTATTGGTCTCCAGAGTGACTGGATAATCTCCCCCTGCTCATGATTGTCTCTGTGAATCAACAAAAATACAGGAATTAGACTGTTTGCTGTAGGATTTAATTAATTATGTGTGTGTGATTACTTTTACTAGTGGTTTAATATCTTTCTTTTTCTTTTTTTTCCATCCTTGATATAGAGAAATTCTCATTGACTCCTCAAGAGACATTTTGTCACTTTAATATTTAATAAAAATTGGTGTTATGTCCACCAGGGTGCACTCTTTCCCAAAAAAAAAAAGCCATGGGGGTCAGTAAGTGTTCGGTGCACCCACCTGTTCCTTGGAATCTAAATGAATTTATTTGTCTATCTTATAAGATCATGCTATCTAGTTCAGGAGAAATGGAGAAAAAAAAGTCAGATATATGTATTAAAATTGTAAATATACTAAATAGGTACGAAATGCTAGTTCATTTTATAAATTATTTATAAGAGTAAAAGCAGCAGATTTTGTTGTGGTTGGGGTTGTTTTGTTTGTTTTGTTTTTATTGAGGCTCAATAACTGTAGTCAGGAAATGAAGATGTGAATACTTCATTCTTTTAAAAATTAAAGGCCATGACTGCTGCTTCTGGTCCCATCCACAGTAGTTAAAACAACTCCTTTCAAGCTGAAGCTTTCCCAGTTCTGGTAGGAGGAGGATTAAGTAATTTTTGCTGTGGGAGGCAGAATACACACAAAGCCCTAGAAAACTTCATTTGATTTATTTTTCCCCCCATCCCTGTCTTCTGCCTTCTAGCTGCTGCCACCCCAGGACTGCTGAAAATGGGCAGCCCTGTCTTTGGCCCAGCAGAAGTACTGGGCAGAGCAGAAGGCTGCTCCTGAAGCCAGAGGGCTCTGTGTATGCAGCAGCCACGGGCTGGTTTCCATGTGACTTACTGGCTTTGCAAACCAAGGAGCAGCTCCTGCACTAAAGCAGCATCCATTTAACATCCCGTGTCTCTGACATAAGATTTTGAGCTAGTCTTTTCCTTATGCCATATTACTGCAAGAAGAGGTTGCTGTGGCATTACAAAATCTAATGTTTGCATTGCAGCAAACTGACCTGAATTCAGTGTTGACCTCGCTTGTAGCAGGGGCATCCTGGGGTCCCTTCCCTCCAAATTCTGTGACTTGGCTTCTTGTGATTACCCACCCTTTATATCTTATCTTATGTATCTTGTGTTGTTAACTGTTGCCTATTACATTTATTTGTTTCTCTGTGTTGTGCAAATTTAAGCATTCTGACTGCAATATGTACTCAAGGGCCTCATGGTACTACTTCATTGTAATCTTTATACTCAGGCCAAGTGAAAAGTTAATCCCCAGCTTGTTCAGAGTTAATAGGAAAGAATTTTCGGAGGGACAGAGTAGTAAAAGTTGTACAAAACTGAAAAGCTTGAAATAATGGTATTTTTCTTCCTCTTGTTCCAGGTTATGCATTAGATCCCTCTGTAGATAACCCTGAAGCTGCTACCAAATATATTGGTTCTGTAGAAGAAGCTGAAAAAAATCAAGGTAATTAATTCAGAATCTTGTAAAAATTACTTGTATCTCTTAACTGTTTTCATTTCTTCTTTACTAAGAAATGGAATAGGCATTAGCAAAGGAAGGTATTACAGGAGCCTTACCCATGTCCAAAACCACAATAAAGAAGAGATGTGTTGCAATTTTAATGTGGAGGGGGAAGAGACATATTGGAGTGTTTTGTAGCAAATATTTCAGGTTGTCATGACAAATTTCAGAATAGGATTTGCAGTGTTCCATTGCATGAATACAATTTATCTGTACAATTTGAAACAGCTTTTTGGTCCTCTTAAATTCTGTCTTAGCTAACACTGTCATGTGTTTGCACCAGGATACCTGGATGTTGAGCTAATCACCGTAACTGCTCCTCGGGAGCAAACTGATCACTCTGTGTGCAACCTCTGGCACTCCTCCTGGGAAATGCATGTTATCTCTGCTTAGCAAAGTTAAGCTCTTTGGGTCATTTGGAAAAGAAAAACCACTGGAAGGTTGCCAAACGGTAACAGCGTGGCATGCCACTGGGAGGATTGACTACCAGAGGCATGGGGTTTGTAATTAATACTTTGATACAAGATATTTAACGCTCACAGGCACTTGTTCGCATTGGAAAGCTGTACCTGTGGAAACGTTATGGTTGTGCTGTCCCTTGCATGTCTTTTTCAAATGTCCTATTCACATGGGTATACAAAGGATCTTTATTTCTGTGTCCTGTTCCTCAGAATATAGCCAAGCTTACTTCACTCTTTCCTTCCAGAGAAGGAAATGACTAAAATTAAACCATTAAACCGTAAAAAAAAAATTGAAAAACCCTTTTCATAACAGAATTTCGTACTTCATTTTAAGAAAACCCTTGATTAATGTGTGATTCCTTCTGATCACTACTTGACTTTTTACATTGCCTATTTTACCTTTGTTTGTGTAAAGCTTCTTGTGTCACTTTTGCACTAGATGAGTATTACTGCTGCTGCAGAAAAACATTGTTTGAAAATTGAACATAATTGTATATACAAGCTTGAAAAACTTAAAAGATGTTAAAACAATTACCTAAAGGTTTTTTTCCTCCCATAGCTATACTGTACAGTGGTCTGGACACATGAAATTCTGAGGATGCAGTATTTGTGAAAAGCTAGTGTTTCTAAGGAAAAACAAGATAGTGCTTGGAGGGAGATGACTCAATAGTGACAGACTTTTTCAGAGGGCCTGTGGCAATAGGACAAGGGTAGTGATTTTAAGCTAAAAGAGGATAGATTCAGACTAATTGTAAGGAAGAAATTTTTTACAGTGTGGTTGGTGAAATATTAGAACAAGTTGCCCAGACAGGTAGTGGGTGCCCCATCCCTCAAAATGTTCAAGTTCAGGTTACGCAGGACTCTGAGCAACCTGATCTAGTTGAGGATGTTGCTTCTCCTTGCAGGGTGGTTGGAGTAGGTGACCTTTTAAGGTTACTTTCAACCCAAACCATTATATAATTATGTGATTTTTTTTTTTTTAAATAAAGTACACAGTTGTGGTTGGGGTTTTGGGACACTTGTCTTATTTTCATTTTGGGACTTTGTTTTTCAAACTGAGATGGTTCAGAGAGATCAGAAGCCAAGAAGACTTTACTTTCAAAAACTACACTGTCAAAAGCATGAAAATTGATGTATTCAAACAGTCTGCAGACTTACTGTTAAAAATTTATGGTTAACGTGCATGGTTAACAAGCAAGGATACACAGTTTAAGTGGTTGCTCTGTCACTGTGCATAGTTAGCAGTGTTCATAGTTGAAAAAGTAAGCAATGCTTTGGCCAATTTTGCTCAAATACTTTTTCCATGTTGTCCT